>NC_071420.1:1690000-4404166 GCF_017976375.1 Cuculus canorus
AAAAGACACCTTTGCCTTCACCAGGGTTGGGTTTTCACCTGGGAGAAAGCTGAGGCTTCCTGCAGGTGAGCTCCTGTTTCAGGTGACTTGCCTTGACCGTCACCCTGCCGGTCCTGGTGCCACTCAGCAGCTTGTCTGACTATGAGCTGAAAAAGTTAAAGCCCCTCTCATACCGGAGGCAGCTATTAAACAACACAGCTTGGCCCCAAAGACGAGAGAACCCACCCCTCCTCCATGTCCTCGTGCTCCACCCTCGCACCAGGTGCCCAGGCCAGCTCCCGTCCCACACTCCCTGCTGTCCCACGCAGCGTTAGCTACTCAGAGGCCAGAGATGTCCCCACATATCTCCCTTGGCTGTGCCTCCCACCTGCAATTGCTGCTCCTGGGCGGCGAGACCAAGAGCTTGCAACGTGTCCCTTTGCCTCTGAGCAACCCACAGCGCGGAGTGCTCTGCATTAAGATGAGATCGGTTTTGCAAACCCTGCTTGAGCCTCAGGGCAGGAACCGTGCAGGGAACTGCTCATCGGGGCAGGGATCCTGCCTGCGTCACGTGGAGAAGGCGACCTTCCAAGCTGACTGCTCGGCTGCTGTCACCAAGTCCTAGGCTATGAAATACTTGCAGCTGAGTTTAAACATTTTCAAAGTTTAGTTTTGCCTTCAAAATAAAAAAAGGTCAAAATAACAACAAAGCAAAAAAATTCATGAATCCCAATTACGTTCAAATCTCCCCCAGATCAGGCTTCTTGCTGGCCTCAGCTGGAGCAGACACAAGTAAATCGCACTGGGAAATGCCCTGGTGATATTTTCTTATCCAGCGTTTAGGAAGCAAATGATATTATCAGTTAAAATCCAACATTATACACGGCAGAGCCCTGCCAGGCTCCGGGGCTTCGGGAGCAGCCCGGCATCGCTCCGCCGCAGCACCGGCCACCCCAGCCCGACCCGCAGCATCTCTGCGCAGGGCTTTGCCATCACATTCAGGAGGGCAGCGAGGGGGCACAGCCCCGGACAGCCATAATCACCTTCTCTTCAGCACTGCTTCCCCATTTGTACACTATAATCAGTAAGACGTGTGTTTACTACTTCCACACCTCCGGTGGGGTGGCTTTGGACCCTTCTCCAAAGGCAGTGGGACCTCACCCCCAGGGCTACGGCCAAGCGGCGCAGCAAGGAACGAGACCAGGCTCAGCCTGAGGTTACAATCCTGCAGCAATGCCTACGCAGATGGATTCCTGTGCAGAATCCTTCTGGCTCTGCCGGGAGACCTGCCCGCAGCCGGTCCCTCAGGAGCTCCCTGAGGCCACCCGTTCGCGAGCCCTCTGCCATGCGCGCAGCGGGCCGAGCCTCTTTGGGGAGTGCTGGGCACACACGCCTGCGCCTTGCGGAGCCGTACAGCACACTGGTCGTTTATCTGTGACTTCCAGACATCCGACAGCTCGGTTGGAGCTACCGCTATGAGTGGGCTGACGGATGTCCGGAAATCCAGGCACAGGGCCAAAGTCCACGAATTCTGGCTGGGCAAAACTTCCAGGCTGGGAAACCTGGACATATGGGAGCCCCCATCCGTGCCATCGCAAGCCCTGAGCCAGGAGGGCGGCAGGACCAGGATGGGCAGAACATCGCAGGATCGTCAGGGCTGTATCTATTTTCAGCTCTGTTAGTACCAGGAGGAGAACGTATGTTATGTAGCACAAAATGGGTATGTTATGTTGGGGTTTGGTGGAGAAGACACCAGTGCAGCACGCAGACAAAGATTATATTATGATTAATCAAGTTAATGTACTGTACATTGTCAGCACTAACATTTTGAGAAGAGGCGTGTCCAGTTTGCCTGTGTGAAGTTTGATTCCCCTTAATTAGAAAGGGCGAATTTCGTACAAAACATCCGATTATACATTTTTTTCTTGGTTGCTTTTTGTAAATTTCCTCTGCCTCTGTGAGGTATTTCACTCTACAGCTCGGGCAAACCTTTCTGCGCAGTTCTTCAAACTCTTTCCCCAGCCTGGATCAGCCTTTCTACAAAGGAAAGGTTTGATCCAGCAAACCCCAAGTACCGCAGACACTGCTACCTGCTTGAAGCAGTCCCTTGGAAGCCAACAAGATGCTTCAAGGCTCTGTGCTGCCACAGGAGAGGCCCCAGGAGATGAGGGACATCAGATGGCAGGAAAGTGTGATGAGGTGGCCGGCTGAAAGATGGGAACTACAGCTCATAGAAACTTTGGGGTATTTTCCTCCCTTTAAACTGACACTGAAGTTGGCCCCATCCCTTCTGAAATGATCACTCCTTGCTAAGCAGGTCACAGCACAGATAAAACACCCCAAGGGCACTTTACTGTCAAAGGATCGATGACCTCAAAGTGGGTAAAACCCCATCACCCCATCCTATAGCCCAAATCTTGCACGTGGTCAGAAACAGTAATTTTGGGCAGAGAACTGGAACGAGTTGCTTTGCCTGGAAACTCTTCCCAAATCGTCACTCACCCTTGTGTGTTTGCACAAAGGGACACAAATGCTGGTCTAGCGGAGGTCCCCCAGGAAGATGACCAGGGGGCTGGGGACAGGGAGTAGCTTTGCCACGTGGATCATCTATCAGGCCCCGGACAACGCCTTTCAATGGGGATTTAATGATGATGAGCAGCAGACCCCTTCCTGCTTTTACGTCACCCCTGGGAGGCTATGGAGAGACAGGCTTTCACGGCCGGCTTGCACTTTCCCTGACCCTTGAACCTCGGGGCCAGCACTTTTATGGGGATGAAGCGACACAGTTCCTGTAACCTGCCTCGGGGGCCCTGAAAAATTAGACTGAATCAAAGCAGAAAATGAGTTTTCATTTATCTTGTGATGATGCACGAGGTTACATGAAAGACAAATAGCTGCTTCTGACTCTTCCTTTATCATTGTCACTGCAATTAATAGGCTGTGGCCTTCGTTACTGTGTTAGTACTAAAGAGACCACGAGCCCCGGGGGACGTTAACGAGAGGAGAAAAGCAGTCCAATCTTTTAAAAGTTCTGTCATGTTACGATATGCTAACCTGTTTCTTTGCAACTTGCTGTTAAAGCGCTGGTGACTCAGCCGGACGAGCCGAGCACTGACGTTGCCAGAGCCAACACCACCTCCATCAGCGGCGTCACTGCTCCCACTCCCTACAGCTGGGGCGGTGGTGAGGGATGGGTGGCGGGGAAGAGTGAGGGGACACGGGTAAGGCTTTCCTGAGGCTTGAACAGCCTTCAGTGGTCCTTCCCCCGCCGCAATGGCTGTCCCCAGGCTGGGCAGTCCCCAGCCAGCATCAAGGTCAACATGCAAGTTGGATGCTCCCACTGGGATGGTGGGAGTTCAGGTTTTCTTTCTGGGGCCCGCAGCCCTCCCCAAGGCAGGACTATTTCAAGCACGGGTGAATCCAGCTGTCCCCCAGCCCACACCTCTGGCCATTGCTGCAGCCCGTGCCTTGCTCCTCCATCCCAGCAGTGGAGCCACCCCCACCCCATCCTCTCTCAACACCCACACAACCTCTTTGCTCACACCATGGCCAAGAGACACCTTCTTTCCTTCATTATACTGCATCCCAACCATCAAATCCTCATCCTGATGGAGTTAAGAAAGTAGCTGAAGTTATTCCCACCATCAGTTACACAGGACAGGGAGTCATCCGTCACCTGAAACACATACACCACCACAGATCTTTTCCCACCTCATAAACGCAGATGAGCTCTCTGTCCTCCCATCCCCGAGGATGAGAATTCCAAGGCATTTCCAGCTCTCCCATTTTATCAGACAATCCCAGGGACCGCGCTGCCTCTCCCAAGGCTGCAGGGCCAGGGAAAAAGCTTCTTACCTTACAAAACAACAGTGAAAGGAAGGAGTACAGACACAGTGACACCACAGAGACAATACTGTGCAGGACCTGCTCACAAAGTCCCACGCCAGCGACAAACCTGCCCAGCGTATCAGAAAATCCCTGAGATTTCTAGTTACTGGTTTTCTCAAGAACTGCTCACAGCATCCTCTGCTCAGGCCTGGGATAAAGCCCAGCGATACAGACCGAGCCCAGGCTGCCCATTCAAGATGCAGACCCTGCTTTGATATCCGTGGAGCAGCTCCCTGGGGACCAACCCTGGGACCTGTGTTCAAACCTAATCTGAAGCAGGGCTGTTTTGGCTCTCCCCTGCTGCTCCCTCCAGCTGCTAGGGATGGCTCTGGGAGAGACGGACTGGAACCAGTGAGAACCAGCAATCCCACCCGGACGGAGATACAAAGCAGACAAAATCACTGGGGTTTAAAGCGCAGAACCAGACTTCTCCCCTCCCTTCAATTTGAGACTCAAACACGTTCAAAGCTCTATACACATATCCGAGACAAACTTGGCTGTATAATTAGAAGCTTAAGTAAATCTACCCCAAATTTTCAGAAGACTTTGTAGGCTTGTGCTTTCATTAATTCAGGGGTTTCCCATTCAAAGCTAACTCTGCGCTGCAACCTGGGTTTGACCTCTATCATTAATTTTTGGTGCTAAAACACTTCTAAAGGCTTTGGTGTAGCCTATTCTTATGCGATTGTGGCACTATTCTCTTTAATTGGTGCTTTTTGAGGTTAATTGAAATAGAATCCATGATTGGAAAATCAAAATTAAGATAATTTTGTAAGGATTAAAGTTGTCCTGAAACAGTAGGAAGAAAAATGTTTATCTGGGAAAATGAAATCGCCATGCTGGTGATGTACATTCCTCATCCTACAACTCAGGCATTGCCACACCCTGAGCTCCTGTAGGGGTGAAACGAGAGGTTATACAGGGGTTGGTCCACACCAGGAAGATGCTATGGGCATAAAGACTCATTTTAATCTAAATGCAGTTAACATGCTCAGAGTCATTTGGGATAAATGGGATACTTAAGGACACATGATGGCGAATCTCTGCTCTGACATTTGTGGAGGAGGAATAATTTAGATGGAGGGTATCGTACTGCTCAGGAGTTATCCCCTCTCTCCCATGTCAGTGGAACTAATTGTCAGAAGGATAGCTGGGCACGCTGCTGGCACCTCCGGGTCAAGGGTCGGAGACATCACCAGTGTTCTCCAGCTCCTCTGCGGGTACATTACTGACCCGATTTTGCAGACGGGGAACTGAGGCAGAGAGCGATGCAACGCAGCTTTGGAGATGGTGCTGCAGAGCTCGGCGCTCAGCCCCTCAGTGGGAGAGAACCAAAGTGGTGGAGAAGGCAGGAGAGAGCAGTTAGGCAGCTCCCTTACCGGCAGTGATGCAGGAACAGGTACAGACCCTGCCACTCACCTGCCTTCCCAAGAACAGCATGTGGATGTTCCGGGGCTTATACAGCCAGGCTGGCTCAAGAATCACTTGCATTTCTAAAGTTAACTAGACATTTTTTACACGTACTTTTGGATGGCTTTGCATCTAGCATCCTGTTGAGGCTCTTGCAAGCACTACTTTCCTGATTCACACTTGAAAAATACCACAAATTATGAGCAGAATCAAGAAAGTAAAAACATTCTCGGCTGCATTTTCCATGGCTTTTGTTCAGTGCATGTTTGGCAAAGCCCTGACTCCAAGTGCTGCTACTCACCAAAGCCACTGCTAGAGCAGAAGTATCAACGCACAAATATTCATTATAGTGCTCATTTCAGCACAGGTCTGGGGAAACCACAAGGTCGTATAAGTGTGAAAACATCACTCCTTCTCAAGTCCCGACCCCTCTGAACTCAAAAGCAAAGCTCCCCTCGAGTTCATGGAGCCGGGATTTCGCCCCTAGATGGCTCTAGGATATAAGTTGTTTCAGGCTATGCTGAAGGAAGATTTGCAAATCTCCATTCCCTTTTTGCATCACAGCAGTACCTGAGGGTCTGGGTATTTCCTACAGAGGCAGAGGATAGTGGGCAGCCTTGTCCCAGAGCATCTGCCTAGCCTGTGCTGCTCGGTGCCCCGCATGGAGTGATGCCCCTTCGCACAGTGCGGAGCCCTCGCAGTGTGGAAAACGCTAGAGACCATGGAAAAGACCGGGCAGTGCTGGCAAGCAGCCGGCTGTTTGTAAGTTGCTCTCCTAAATCCAAGACAAAGCCTCCTTTGGTTCCTGTCAATGAACCCCCAGCCCTGTGCCATAAGCAGCACAGCTGGACTGGAATGTGGTTCTTGGGGTTAAGAGCAAACAAACCAACAGTTCACCTTGAAGAGCCAGAAGATGTGTAAGGAAAAGTGACAGATCCCATGCAGGGAGAGGAAGAGGGAAAGAAGCAACTTAGGGAGAGAAGAAATTCAACAGCACTTCCCTCCTGTTCTGCTGGTGAAGCTTTCTCCGCCTACCTAGTAATTAAAGTAGAAATGATATGGCCAGGAGATCCCTGCCCACAGAGACACACTGCCCATTTCCGCCACAGAGATGAAAAGTTTAACCACCATTAATGGAGAGGTGGGGAAAACGTTGCCATATACACTCCATCACATATTTATGATGCTTGAAAAAAGATCAATAGAAGCTATATGCAAGGGTCTATAAATTTAATGTAGCATGATCATTTAGTATCAGTTGCTTCTTAGATTAATAACACGGGGACAGGCCGCAATCCTGAAACATAATAAAGTAATGCTGACTTGTTACGTACACACGCATTGGCTCGCCTCCATCGCCAGAAGCGAGAGGGACTCACCGGCCTGTGTGCCTCGGTGCTCCACAGCCGGAGCCCACAGCACCCATCGCCGCTGACGGCAATTCCTTGGCCACTAACGTGCACAAGCAGCGAGCGAGAGGGAAGAATCTGTGCTGTGAAGATGCCTCTGCTGCAAGCGTCACAGCTGAGGGATGAAGCCCTCCAAGACGAGTGCTTGTTTCCTTGCTTCCTCCAGCCTGCCAGAGGCAAAAGCGCTCAGCATCCCTCTGCCTGCGCTGAAACATCCCTGCCTGTCTCCACGGGCTGCGCAGGGGCCAAGGACCGGCTCTTCGCATTGACCACAATATGTTATGGTTCAGTGGAAGGACCTTAAACTTACAGACAAGGACAAGGCAGTAAAAGATGAAGCACCTGAACCCCCCATTTCCAGATTACTAGACCCCAGGTGTGTGCTAGGGAGCAGTTAAATTTCATCATTACCCTTTCTTCTATAGTATTTTTTATAGTCCTTTTTACTACTGGCACTAAAGGTGCCGGACGCATCCCAGGAGCTAAGAGGACATCACTCGTCAACCTGACTGCTCGCTGATATAAAAAAATGACAAGTCTTGGCTTAATCTTTCTGATAACTGTGTTCTGCATGGCCCATCCATCTCCATGGAGGAGTTTTGGTGAAGCCGGAAGACAAGAACATCACAGCATTTAAGAATGAAAAATTAAGTGCCCTTTTTGAGCACAGCATGGAGCTTATTACTGCAGAAGTGTTCGCCTGCTACTCCTCAGGTCGTGTGCATGTGCCTGCGCTTGTCTGGAGCAAAGCTCCCGCCTTCAGCCTTTAATAATTTGGCTGCAAACAGGGAAACAGGAAAAAAACCCAAACAGACTGACTGTCGGGTTCAAAAGACCCACAAATTCATTGGCCTCTAACTTCAAACCCAGGGGGTGCAGGGACGTAACAAACCTGCCCGTGGACTTTCAAACCAGTACTGGGACTCTGTGTCCCCTCATGGCAGCGGAGCCCCACGGAGAGCTCGTGGGCGCCTCACAACAGATTCCCTCCGGATTCAGGGGAAAATAAGAAAGTTTGATATATGTGTAAAAGCAGCGGCCACAGAGGAAAGTTTTAAAACCGAAGCCTCAACAGCTTAAAGCAAATGCAGAAAGCACCCTCAATTATTATTTTTCTAGCATCTTTTTTTTCCCTCCTCCAAGTTGGCATTGCCGAGCCTTATGCTGATGTGCCAGTTAGTCCCTGAGACCCAGGCAGAGCTGCACCCCACTCGGCTCCCGCTTACTTGGAAATCTTTAAAAGCACAGGCACTAGATAGGCACCAGGCACAGATATTATTGTAGCAGAAATGAGGCTTTTTTTCCTCAATCCTGTGCCTTTTCTATCTGGCTGCAGTGCAGCACTGCCAAAGAGCAGGTGGAGATCTGCAGCCCCAGAGGCAGGACAGCCTCTCTCTGCCCAGCTCCCTCCCACCCCTCCGTCCATCCACAGATGTTGCAGCTTCATGTGAACTGGCAGCATAGCAAATTGTAATTTAATTAACTCTTAAGCATTCCTGTAATCCAGGCTGACAGGGCTCCCCCAACCCTTTGGTTCAAGAATCCTGTCTGCATTGTTTCTTTTGCCAGACCAGAGGTATTGTTTGCGAAGCCACAGTTGATTGAGTCATCGCGGAAGGACGATCTCCAGCCCCTGCACTGGAGCGCCCGCGCCCACCACCTTCCAGCTACGCCTGGATATCAGCTTGCCCCGGCTTATAAAGGCCCAGACTGGCTCGTTTTAAGCCCTTATTGTTCATTTTAAACAGCCAATTGAAAACAACTTTAGCAACGGGAAAGGAGCCAGATGGATGGTCTCGGAGAAGGCCCCCATCCCGGCACAGGCAGGCACCAAGCTGTAGGAGCCGCCTCCAGGGAGAGGAGAAGGGGCTTCCAACAACAGCTGCTAAACCCATGGGCTTTTATGCAAGCAACCAGAGGAAGAGCAAATCAGCCCTGGCTGGTCCGACCCTGTGCGAGTCCCTGATTTCCCTGAGCTTCAGCCCTTCCTCAGCCAGACCAAAGACCAGGACACTGCCCTCGGCACGGGGTGTGCAAGGAGTTGTTAACACCACACTGCAGATACCATGAAGAAACTGAGACGAGCTCTTGGCCTCATTGGCATGTAGGCCAGCGTGCCAGAAACCAAAGCCTCCACAGCCCATTTCAGACACTGATCATGAATTGTCCTCCTGGGTCACTCAAAACGGCTCTTTGCATCCTTCTGCTCCAGCGCCGCAGTGTCCCTTTGAGCAAGGCAACTCTCACGAGCTGTAATGGGGAGAAGGCAGCCAGCATTCAAACACTGAAACAATGCACAAGGGAGAGGCAGAAATTTTCCATTGAAACCTACTTTTTGTGGAAAATTGGGTTTCCAACAAAATGAAAGCAAGTGCTGCTTCTTTTCCTGCTGTTTTGATTTTTCATCAGAAAATTAAAGAGAAGAACACTGTCACAGTTTCTTTCCCAATTTTTTCCTTTTTCAGCTTCGTTTGGCCAAAGGGTATAAAAGACATTTTGGGTCCTTTCCTGCAGTTTCTCAGGTTTCATATTTTCAGCTTCCTTATGCAAACCTGGCACTCTGTGCGAGGAATTCAAACACGAAGCAGTCCCTCTGCGCTCTCCTTGGCTCCCCGCAGCCCCCCAGCCCAGAGCACTGACCCTGCAGTATCGACCCCTGTGGAACCCCAGCAGCTACCTCATTTTCCATAGGGTTTTTGTGGTTGGCAGGTTTCCCCGAGTCTCTCAGCCCTTCCACTGAAGCTATTCGCCACAATGCATGTCCTGGGTGTCATCTCCGTTTCCTCCCCTGCTGCACCTCATCATGTGAATGGGACTGCCGTGGCACTCCTTGCCCAGCGCAACGATGCTGGGCTGCTATCCCAGTGCCATGATAAATAACAACGCTACGTCTGGCACATCCGACCGCAACGGAGAAGCAGTTTTGCTCCATCCTGAAGACAGAAAACAATGAATGCTGCCCCGGCAGCAGCCCAGGGTCTGCAGAAAGGGGCGCGGGGCTCAGTCCAGGCAGACACACGTCACAGCGCTGCTACCAGTGCCCATCTGTGCAACTTTGACGGAGTCGATCTACCAACCCTTATCAACATCGGAGCAGCGGAACCTGATAATTGTACACGCCTTTCTGACTGCTTTAAGCATCACCAATGAAAATCGCTAAACAAATTATGCCAATTCAAACTACCAACACCTGGTTCCCTCCGTTCTACCTGTCATCAAAGAAAGTTTCATTTATGAAATGCATTAATCGCTGGATCTCCAAAGCCCCATAAACCTGTGAACCTGTGAATCCTGCCTGGTGTATAATCTTCTAATCTCCTCCTCCTTAATCTGCTCACTATGGAAACCCCTGTCATTAGGAAACAAATGGCTTTGTGGGCTGCCTTATTATTTGCAAGGCAAGATGTAAAAGAGGGTGAAGCTGATCTGGGAGGACAGTATAAATTACTGTGGTGTTTACTTCGGTCATGTAAAAGAGCTAAACAGTGACTGGTAATAAAATAGCAATCCTGTTATCAGGGGAAAGTTTTAAAACCAGATTAAGGGGGATGCTATTTGCTTTGTTATCGTGCCTGCCCTCTTCCTGCCAGGGTATTTATCAGGTAAGTGACTTCAGGCAGAGATGTGGGTGTTCATTTATTATCAATTCCCATGTTGTTTTGTGAGAGGTGAAGCCCCAGGCTAATGAAAGCGAACCACGCAGCCTGTCTGCTTGCTGCTGGGGACGGCACTGGGAGCACAGAGTGGGCGCTGAGGGCACTGGGCAGCCCTGCACGACTGTCCTTGGGTGCTGGGCTGGCGGTGGCCCTCAGCACCACAGCCCTTGCAAGGAAGGTCAGGCAGCCTGTTCCCATCACTTGGGTGCATCCAGACTGGGAACCAACAGGAGCTCGCACAGAGAGTCTACAAACCCCTTTCTCTGGGCCAACTGCACTCCTCATTAGGTGTCCTTTTTTGTGCCCAGCACACAAAACACAACTGCCCCAGCCCAAGCGCCAGCTCTCCCTGCTTGCAGCCGCGTAGCTCTCCACAGCTCCTCGCTTTTTCCCACCTCAGTGATAAGGGTTTTTAATCAAAAGGAGTAGGAATAGAAAGAGGGAAGGTCTGCTCTGTTCCAGGGGAAGCGAAAGGTGGTCAAAGCAGCGCTAACCTGGAGCGTCTCATCCCCTTATCTTGAGCTGGGACCCTCCCCACGCTCCGTGCAGCGTGAGGCTGAGGGGGCGGAATTCCTGTGTCAAGCAAGACATTTACACACTTCTACACAACGCAGAGCAAAATGAATGACTGAGCACTGTCCTGGCTGAAATCCAACCAACTACAATGAGAGTAACAGGAACAGCGACAACACCAGGGCTGCCAGATATAAAAGATAACCTGCTCCCTGGAAACACACCCAGGGCTCTGCTCCAAGCGAGTAGCTGATTTTTTTAACTTGGAGGACACACTGAGTGTGAAAGATGAAAGGTTGGAGTCCTCTTACAAAACCAAGGAGGGGGGCAGGAAACAGCAGTGGAAAAACCCTGGGCTTGGGTGAGGGAGATGGCTCCAGGTGAGAAGCAGCTGCCCTGGAGGGAGCCGGGCACTGCGGAGCGGGGAATTGCTGAACAGCTGCTTTCTCCAGAGCCATTACCAGCGCTGACCTTCGGCTCAGCCAGCGTGGTATCCACCGCTGCTGAAACCTCATCCATCAGTGACCCCGAGGAGGAGGAGGAGACACAGGCGATAGGAAACCAGGGAAAAAAAGCAACGTGATATAAGAAGAGAATTAGAAAAGCAGGGACCCCAATTCTAAATGTGCTGACGGTGCTGTGCTGTAATTAATAAGCACCAAATCTAACGGGGATTCGTATAGTGCAGGGAAGAGCACCTCATTAATCAAAGCCCAAGGTGTCAAGATGCCAAACACGAGGAAGACCCGTCAGACACAGGCAAGGAGTGGAACGGTCCTCCAGAGCGAGAGCCGCAGCTGCAGCACGCTCTCCGGATCAGGCAGGTAGAGCACAGAATTAATCCCCTAAAAGATGACCCGCAAACCAAAATCAGTTTAAAGCACAAAGTTTAGCTAGAGGGGTCTAGCAGCTTTTCTGTGACTGGAAGACACAGGGACAAGGCAAGTACTGCGCCAAGCTGGATCCCGTGTCTAAAATCATTACCAGAAACTTCTGACAAGTCAGAGGCCCATCATCCATATCAGGAGGTGCCAAATGTGGACTCGGCAGATATCAACAACACAGAGGGAGTTAAGGTCCAGCCTCAAGTGATGCTGTGCATGAGGGTCTTGCTAGAGACCAGTGAACACCTGCACTACAGAAAGGCTGGTGAACCAGGCTGGCTGGTACCCCCGTGCAATGAAACAAGAGCGATGCAAAGCCTCTAGAAAAGGCCAACCATCACCTGAATCCATTTCTGCTTTCCAATTTCAGCACAGCCATCCTCCCCTTCCCTCTCTTCTGGCAGCCGTCCTGCCCCATCCTGATGTTTCAATTTCTCATTCCTCTGTGGGTGCATTCACACTAGCTGAGCTCATTTCGCTCGTGTACCCACCTCGATCTCTTGGACTACTTTGATTTTTTGCCTTGTTTATCTGCTAACATGGTATAATTTAAAGAACAAAAAAGGACTATTTATTTTTTGAGAGAAGAGAAGAAAAGAGGCTTGCCAGCTATTTAGCTAAGCCTTCTTTGATAGAAAACTTTAGCAGGCAATCATCAGTAAACCCAGTATTTGCAAAATGGAAATAAATGAGAATCGTGTCTGGAAGCCCAACGCGTCCATCTCTGCGTGCTTTGTATTGCTTTTGTGCCAGCTGCCTCCAGACGCGCTTATCCAAAGCCAGGTTTGAGAGCACTGGATGTGGCCTCTAGTCCCAGTTGTCACCCACTGGCGTACTGGGAAGCTCTGTGAAGGCCACTTGGTCACGAGCTCTCCAGGGCAGAATGAGGACAGTAGAAGTGGGGATTTTGAGATTCAGCAATGTAAGGTGCCGAAGAAACCGTAGCAGGGGTTGTCACTAAGAGGTCACCGTGCTTCATGTTGAATAAGAAAAGAGGCAAGGAATGCTGAGGTTCAGGCGTGCCGGAGTCAAACCGACTGCTGCACGCGCCTCTTCCCATCGCATCCTGAGCAGCAAAAACTGACACCCACATCCCAACTGGTGAAGGAACCGCCTGATGCAAAGTCAGGTACACACGTTTTAGCAAAGGCTTTCCACCCGTACCCATCAATCCACAGCAGCACTACACAAACTTTTCCTTATAAATACAGATTCATAAAAACAAGAGAAACAACAACAACATATTAATGCCTCAAGTTGCTTATTCACAGTCAATGGTTATGTTTTCCTTCAAGCAAGCCATTAAACTTGTTAGCTCCTGGTTAGACACTAATTTTCTTTTTCAAAGAAGCAGTGTGTTAGGAATTATGTTAATGAAGTATAAATCAAATCCGTGCTTAAGTCAAAAGGCTGATGCTATCTAAACATATCCTATGTATCAACAGCAACACAATTTCATAGGTGCAATCCATCAACAGCCAATCTGGTCAGCTACTTCATTAAAGACAGATAATTAATGTCCAGTAATAATCTGCTGCCTTGATTTTGTTGTTCTTCAGGAAAAAAAAAAAGGAGAAAAATAACATTTTTAGGCAGTATTAAATGGCGCATTTTAAAGGAGGAAATTGTTGAACATTAATTTGCTATCAATCAGGAGTGCAGTTAGAGTTATTTATCTCTTTACCTGATCATGCTGAAATGCTTGAAGGGGGAGAGCCAATGGCAACAGGAGGCTGCTGGGAACGGGGAGCTGTCGATAACTGCGTCGGGAAATGAGGAATTCCCAGGATAACGGTGACACTACTTAGATATGAATGGCGCTTCCAACGTAAAATATGGAGATAACCAAGCAACAAATAGGTCATTTCTTGTAGCACTTCACCAGCAAAGAGTATTTGTGCAGCACGAACACCATCTGTTTGCTGTAACCTCAGTGATTTGGGGTATTTATGGGTACTTGCTATTGTCCCAGGACCTCTCTGGAGAGGATAGTTTGATTCAAAGTGTTTCCTCACTCGGTGTGTGTGAGATAGGAGAGAGCTGGTTATCAGTGGGGATGGGGTATCAATCAACTGGATGGCGATGCTTTGGCCCAGGAAAGACAATGGAAAAGGGAAAGAAAGAAAAGGAAAATGAAAAAACAAAAAAATTCTATCTCCCACTTCAGCTCCCCATCACCCAAAATATATACGATACAAAGAGCGTCTTGGCTATACCACTCGGAAAATATCCCCCCTGTCTATAACTCTGCCAGGCAGCCAAGAGACGTGCTGGCGTGTTCAGGCCTGAGAAGTCCCAGGGAGTGCCAGCAAAGCGATGCTGGGGGTGGACGTGGCTGACTTGGCAGCCCCCATTTGCAGGGAGAAAAACAAATACAAGTTCTCCCTTCAAGCAATAATAATAAAAGGGGAAAATTGGCAAAACCAGTGCTTAAAAACAGAAGTACAAAGGAATAAAAGGCTCAAGGTAAATGAGCAAGGGTGACTTCTCAAAGAATTTAAGTTTTAATTAAACAGAAGGGGAGAGGAGAGGCACTGGGATAAGTTTTGTTATTGTACCTCCTGCATGTCCCGCTGCTTTGGGAAAGCATCCTTCCCTCCTGCCTCCCCCTCATTATTATTATTTGTGCACGGTACACCATACAGCATCTCATAACTCACCACGTTTATGATAAAGCAGAGCAGTTGTTTTTGGAGACAGGCACTTTGGTATTCAGTAGCCCCAGAGGCTACGCCGCGGTGTGCTCTCTCCACCATTCACTAGTTAACGTGCCAATTTTTTCCTCCCTTTTCTCGAGTGTGCCTGAAGGAAATTTATTGCAGCAGGCGACTGCTATGGGCAAATACTAATAAAATGCTGTTTTGCTGCAATTTGTTTAATTGGCCACAGAAGAGAAGCCTTGCATGTTAGATCCAGCTTCTGACACCTCCTGCCCAGTCCACAGATGTTCTCACCATGAAGTGCTCACATCTCTGTGTTTATGGTAGGGAGAAAACAAACCCCTACTATTAAATCTTTACTATTGCTGCAGATCTGATTTGATTTAACATGCATATTTACTGTGGCAGGCTGCTGGCAACCTCTCTGATTTATTCAGCAAAAGGTACTACTTAACACACATTCTCGCCACCTTCCAGATACTCATTCCCATCTCTATCCCGTAACAGACCCAATGGATGTGCCTCGTCTGATGGGCAGCAAAGGGCGAAGGCAGAGATGCAGCTCTGAAACACCCATAACCCTCCAAGCCAAACACATTTAGACAGAAATTGTCCAGTCCTTTGCTTACCAAAACGACTGAACTCTAACTGGATGGGCTGGTGTTTATGCTTAAGATGTTATTCTTCCTGGTAAATACAGATTTTACGGTGTCAGCTCAAAGATGAGGGTCAGGATTGGGGCTCTACTGCACTGCCTGCTGCACAGAGAGGGGGGCAGCGCAGGTACCAGAAGGTTTATCGGCTCCAGCATGAATAAGAATAACAAAAGCAGCACAAGAACATGGGTTTGCTCTCCTACTGACCTGGGCTGTAGCACAGGTCCTGAAGCGGCTGGTGCAGCAGGAGCTGCCTGACCACTGCTTTGCCTCGATTTGCTACCCGGTCTGGAGATGGGTCGGTTGCAATTTCTGTGCCTTGGTTTGCAGGACTGTGGGTGTCACAGAGGTCACAGGAAGCTGTATTTATGCAGTGCTTTGGGATCCCTGCCTGAAATTGCTTATCAATGCATTTGGTGACGCTTCATTACCAAGGAGAAAAGGACTCCCCAAAAAATGAATTCTTAGTTTCATGTCCAGATGTGATTTGCACATCTCTGCCAGGGATGCCAAAACAAGTCACCTGGTTGTTTCATATCAGCATTTACAAATCCAAGTACAATGTTGTTCCCGAGTTTGAAGTCACATTGGAGGCACAGAGATACTATCGCTGTTCCACTACAGGTTTGCATGGCAGTAAGAGACTTAAAGCAACAAATGGAGCTGCCCTGCTATCCAAAGTATTTGTATGCCCATATGGTTTGTGTTAAGAAAAGAAACTTTTAAAAGCTATTTAGGAAATCTTTGGTGCTATAAATCCTCTCTTTTCCCCACATTTTTATAGGCAGGAACCAAGTCCACCTCCAGCACCAGCCAAGCGCACAGTGTCTGGGTCTTCTGCCCCAGGTAATGATCCAGGTGAAAAAGGACTTTCAGGCTGAGAAGTCCTAAGCAGTGATTTGTACACACAGTGAGAATATTACAGCTCTCCTAGGATTTTCCCTGATACTCATTAAGTTTCCTCTGCGCTGCATATTTCAAAGACTTTTGGTGTGGGAGCTATACGACTCATTTAAACTGAGTTACAACGCGAGCCGTGCAGAGCAGGGTTCAGGCTGTTGCCCTGTGCTCGCTGCCTGCTTGGGTTGTGCTGAAAGGGAGGGAGGAGGAGAAAGGAGAGATGGGTGACTGTGACAGCCCCTGTCTCTCCCTCCACTGCTTCTTAAGCCCAAAGCTGGGACATGTTCACTTCCCTGGGGTGGTGAGGGTATAAACAAAGCAGCTCTGATTTGACCAGCTAAGGGGTGAAAGTACCATTTAAATCTACCTAATGTGAGTTAATGCAAGGGAAGAAGATGCGGGCAGGGACAGAATGCTTTCTAACAAAGCCTAGCTGGCTCCGGGGACTGGGAATGGATGGTGGAACCTGGCATTTCACAATCACAACTTAACATCTGTGGTTGGCAGTGGATGCAAAACCTGTCCTTTCACCCAGAGCAGAGAGTTTATGAAACCCCAGGGTCCTGGCTGTCTGCCCTCCCTGAGGATGGCCACGGGAGACACGGGGATTGACTGCAGCTCCAACTGATGGAGTCACTGTTTCAGACATGCCCATTGCTTCCCACAGGAGCACGGTTAGGCTACTTCTAGCAGCATCCCAAGCACCGCAGCAAAACCACGCCTCAGCAAGAGTCAGCAGACTGGGAACTGTTCCCAGAACTGTTCCCAGTAAACTGGGAACTGTTGAAGTTCACCAGCGAAGTGAGTTTGTGAGCTGTCCTCCTGTCCAGGCTGCCACGCAGGAGCCTTTGATGGGAGGAAGCGACACAAAGGACCTCACAGAGCAAGACGTACCAAGACGTACCAGCATGGAGAGCAGGAGCTGCCCAGGGTGATCTCACGGGACTGACAGCCTCTGCGGAATTGCACCTGATATGCCTACAGTCCTCCGTACACAACACCTTCTCCTGCATAGATTATTTTCTTTACACACCACGTTGTTATCTGAAGGCAGAGAACACACACCATTATCCCTGGGTCTATCAGATCAGCTCCTCCATTCTTTTATCTTCTCTTATTGAGGAGATTAAAACAGTGCTGTGCTCAGGGAAGCCCCCCTGGAAGGCAGAGGTGCTGATTGCCACAGGAGTGTGAGGCTGTGCTAATTCGCACGTCAGTTTTGCTGTTAAAAATACACAAATGAGTCATTTTGATGTGGGCAAATACGTGGGGCATCTCCAGCAGTGGCAGTACTGAGCCTCTGGCCACCAGTTATGAGCAGGACAGCACCCTTTCTGTGCGGCTTTTATCCATATGGATTATTTTGGGAATCCAGGACAGACAGGCTCACTGTCGGGCTGGTCTGCCTTCCTCTCCCGTGGTCGGGACACACAAGGAGGTAGAGGCTGCTTGGAGCAGCACCAGCAGCACGGAGCTGCGCCACACAGAGCCATCTCCCCGTGGGGACGACAGCTGGACTGGCGCGGGGCTGTTCACGGCCATAAAGGACCATCGAGCTGGGGGGCTGTGGTCCTGCTGCTGTACCGAGTGATGGTCAAACACCCCATACTGCCACCACCTCCCGTTCCTAGGTAAAGATTTCAAATGCCAGGCCAAATTCCTCCAAACTTCAATTTAAAAAGTGGGGCAGAAAACATCACAAAAAAGAAACTTTCAGAAATTTCCTGACTCCAATGAGGCCAGAAGTACTGGGACAGCAGGTTTTACTCAAGCTGCTCCCAACTCTGGCGTGCTGTCGTCTGCCAGTCTCACCCTGTCTCCCTCAGGTAGCTCTGAAAATGGGTTGAACGCACTTTTTGTGCCTGAAGCAGTATTTCACAGCTCTTATTGCAGTCTCTGGAGTTCACTCAATTTATACTTATTGTGTCTTGCTCTGCTCTGCACCGCTTGCAGGAACCCCAGAGCTGTTACTCACTCCAAGGAATTAAAAGCACTCAGCACCAGAGGAGCTTAAATTATTTTGGTTTATTCCATGCACACAGAGGCTGCTGGAAAGGTGGGTGGTGGATGGGGCAGTGCGAGAGATCCTGCCCACACTGGTAGATCCATGCCTGGAGAGCAATCTGGGAGGAGGGACTCCTTCCCAGGGAACCGGGACAGCGGAGGGGGGCACAGCCTGCTTCTCACGAACCATCATTTCTTGGCACCTGCGCCCTAGGGCAGAGCTCCAGCAAAACTTCAGGCTGGGCACAGCGCCATCGCGACAGACGGCCCCGAGTGCAAAGAGCCCAGAGCCGCGGTACTGCCTGTAGGCACCAACTTTGCAGGGCTTAGAAGACAATTTCCAGCCATGGACCCTCAAACCCTCCATCGGGAGCTGTGAGCAGAGCCAGAGTGGCACTGTCAGCCACCAGGAGCAGAATTCAATGAGTCTCCAGGAAGGAGAGGAACCAAGCAACGTCCCTGAGCAGAGGGGTTTCATTTGCCTCATTTGGGAACCAGGACCCTGAGGACCCAAGCCCTTGGATGAAGTCCTCCCCACTCACTGTCCCATCTGCACAAGAGGTCGCAGTGTCAAAGCAAAGCCACAGCTTCTTCCCTGCTCCACAGCAAACAGCGGCAGCTCTCCATCATGCCAGAAACTGCCGTACCTGCCCCAATCTGCTTGAATGGGAGCTGCAAGGGCAGAGGTGACTGGGGGGGGGCAAATGCTGCTGAGACCCGAGGTGGTGGGGAAAGGCAATCCCGAGCCCCCGGCGCTGCTCTCCAGCCCCAGCCTGGCGCAGACGGCTGCCATAGGAAAAGGCCCTGTCTTCTCTAACAGCGCACGTAATATCCTTTCCAAAGGTTTACTGAGGTTACTCGTGTATTAAGTTAAGCTAACCAATTTACAATGCAAATGTTACATAGATTACAAAGGGTAAATGAGTTGTATGTTGAAGGAGATAGGCTTTACCCAGACAAAAGTGGAACAGACCTGTGGCAAACTGCAATTAATGACCCGAACACATCTTCCAGAATGAAAAATTCATCGAGTCCTCCAAGGATATATAGCCCAAGCAGAAGAAATTATTCACCACCTTCTACATATCCAAAGTGTCACCAAGCCTATTTATCTGGCAAATAAAGTATTTCCCTTCAGCCTTAATATTTCTGCTACCATATGGTCCAGAAGTTCTGGGAGTTTTTTAAAGTAGATTTTACAAAGAAAGTGCAATTATAGGGAAACATAGCTGGCCAGCTGTGGGGCGAGGGAAGGTTCTGGGAAAAGGAGCATTCCCCTCTGCAGTAAAAACAAAGGATAGTGGGGAACAGCAGCTGGTTTCCAGTGCTGGCTTTGCTGGGGACTCTACAGGCAAGGAAGAAACCCTGACAAATCATTTTGTGCCAGCATCTCCTCCACGTCAGGTAGAAAAGGGATGGAGCGTGGCTCCCAGGATCTACTTAGCACTTGGCTTTTGCAAGATCAAAATGAATTAAAGCAGTGGGTTTGTTTTGGGCACATTGGGACGGGTCCCTAAAATTTGAGATGCCACCACATGCTGGACACTGGATAAAATCCGAACCATGACATTGAGGGAGGTGATTCACAGTCTGACCACGCATAAAGGGGAGATAAAAGTTAACTATCCCGTTGGAGGTGGCACTGTTTGTTTCATTAATGCATGTAAAGCACTTTTGTGGTCCCCAGGTGGGTTGGGAAGTGTTGTTATAAAACCGGGACTAAGTCTGAGGTATTCTTCTCCTTGCCTGTAATGAGAATGAACAGAGCAACTGCTCAGCAGACCCTCTATGGTTCAAGTGATTCAGTATTTCTTTATGTTTTACTGCCTTATCACTTGTGAATAAACAAAGGGAAAAGCAACTATGGATGCCACAATTCATTTTAAAGGAAAAAGTTTTCTTTTACCGTGAACTTCCATTATAAACTTTTCCTCTGGATAGGTGGGAGCTGCGGGAGCTCTTGGGGAAGGGAGGCAGAGGCCGCTGCCCACCATGGCCCCACAGCCCCCAGGCACGCGCCCCACTGCCGGACAGGCTGACACTCTCATTTTCCTATACCTATATCCTCACTTTTCTATAAACCCAAAAAGCCCGAGAACCCCCTTTAAACAGCAAAGCCCTTCCTAGTGACCAAACCACAGTGCAGGCAGTTTGGGGATGGAGCAGCCCGCAGCCCTTTGCAGGATCCAGCCATCTCCTTTAACCCCCGTTTCACACAAGGGGTTAAACCGGTACCAGCTCACCTGTGCACAATTACCTGGCGGAGGCAAAGCCTGTTGCAATTTCTACATTAACACTGTCTAGCAAGGCTGGCTCCCAAATGATTTAAGGGAGAGGAAATTAGTGGAATTAAGGTGGGAAGCAGGATGCTGCCGAATCGCTTCATTGCTTCAGCTGATGCTTCTCCTCCAGTAAATTGGGGTACGAACACCAGGGCACCAGGGAGCGTTGCTGGCAGAGACGGACCAGCGTGGGATGCGAGGAGCTGCTGTGGCACTGTCACCCCTCCAGACCCCTCTCTGCCGTGTTCGGATCCCGGCATGGAGGAGGCGGCAGCAAGCATTGCCCTTCTGCTACTGTTTGCTGAACAAAACCAATTCTGTAACTCAGAGCTAACCGGTTAAGCAGCACTCATCATGCCTAATTTACAAAAGAAGGGGCATATTTCAAAATATTTATTCTGCCTTTCCCAGTTGGATTGGCATAAGCATGTGGAAATCTTCGAGGAATCAAACAACTGTTAATCACCTCAAGCTATTCCAGACTGAGTTTGCTATGTAAGCTGCCGCCCTCTGTTTACACATAAGAGGCAATGACTCAAAGAATCCTATAGAGACTATTTTTTTTTCCTCCCTTTTAACGATAAGGTCTGGCCAAATGGCTTAAAGGGCCCAGCTATTTAGTATTGGAGCTGCACCTTCTTGCCTCCCTCTCTTCCCTGTAATATCTGCATTTGTATTCAGCTGGCGAGCGCCGGTGGGATGGGAAGGGGGAGGGAGAGGCTGTGGGTTTCACAGCCCATCCGCCTCGCCGCGCTGCCAGCCCTGGCGCTGGCTCGGGGCTGGAGGTGCAAGGACACTCATGACATTATCACACCAACCGGGGCAGGGCTGGTCATGGCCAGTGGTCTAGGCAGCATCCCAGCCACTCGGAGAATCTGCGTGGGATTAGCAATCCCAAACCACAGCAAAACTTCCGTCTAAAAGGCACGAGAAGTGGAATTTCAAACCCCAGCTGCTGCTGGAAGGGGGAGTCAAGAGCAGAAGCAGTATCTCAGCTGTGTCGTTTGGATCCACTCCTCTTTCTTGCTTTTCGGGCTGCTGCCACCCACAGCCTCAGCACCCAGGCAGGCGCCTGGCTCTGCTGACCCCAAACCCTTCAGCTCTGCACCCAGAGATGAGCGTTTCCCCCATGCAGCCTGCGGACAATAAACTCAGCTTCAACCACGTTCAGTGCTCTTTCAGTTAAACCAGGCTCCAGCCTGTTCCAAAGAAAAGCAAACCCACTAGTGTCCTGCTCCCCTTCCCTTTCATCCGCCCGCCAGCGAGCCGCTGCTGCGAGCATGCGCCGGGCTCTCCTTCATGCCATGGCACTGGTGCTGAATGCTGATGAGAAATTCTTGGTCCAACCCCAGGCACTCATTTTCAAGTAATTAACTTGGCACCACCACAGCACACAGCAGATCCGATTTTCCCGACCAGGAGATAACTGAATTAAAAGGCCAGGTGTGGGATTATTTATGGCCAAACTTGCTTATTCCCCACTCCCAGTTTTAAGTTAGCCATGGTAATTTTATCCAGACTCTCCGTCTTCCTACCCAGCCTGGAGGCTGACACGTTTCTTTGTTGGGGAGCACAGCACGTGGGCAGCTGCCGTGGGAAGCAGCACTGGGACGTTGTTGGAGACCCTGAGTGCATCCCACGCCCGAACTGTCCCCTCTCCCTGCTATCAGGGCTGTTTGGGGAACAGCTGAGGGGATTTTACCCTTTCTAATGCATTGTTGTGACACCACCTATTATGAATCCATCCTATTTCTCAATTGGCACAGAACGAGTGAAGTTCCTGACTCTCTTCAAAGTTGCTGACAGCTCAACTGAAATCAGAGCTCTTGGTTGCTGCTTCAGATCCCCCCCTCTTACTTTTTGCCTTCCTCCTCTCAAATAAACCCTTGCCTGGAGCTGCAGAGAGCTGTGACTTGTCAGGGGAAGGAGGGTGGTGTGGTGGGGAAGGAGGATGATGCGGTGGGGAAAGCCATGGGATGGAGAACCAGCAGCTCCGGTCTGCCGGGCAGTGCTGAGAGCGCTGGCTGCTCCCTCCATGAGGACGTGGGAAGGCTGCTGTGGTGCTACTGTCCCTTGGGCTACACTGGTAAATCACCCATGATTGCAGACCCTGGAGTTTTCTATATGAAAACCTAAGCCTAAATGCATGGAACAAAAAGAGGTGACAGATGTGTGTCTCCTGCCCACCGCCAACCCCAGGTCTCCCCGCACCAACACTGCTCCTCCTAATGATGCTCCGGCAGTGGTTTCCGAGAAATGCATCCTGGGTTATATTTTACACCAACACTTCTCATGCCAAAGTCTGCAGCCCTTGATGCAAATACACCTCTGCAGGCCTGCCAGGACTGGTAACGGGAAAGGTAAAACAATTCCCCAAGGTCAGCAGTGGGGGAAAAGCCTCCAAAGTCTGCCTTTGCTAAGCCATGGCCTGTCCCTCTTTGCTAAGCAACGCGGAGTGCGCTGCTTTAGGGCAGAAGTGGGGAAACTGAGCCCCAAAGGAGCTGGCTCGACCACTGGTGGCAGAGCAGTTACCGGTGCATCGCCGGCGCGGGTGGGCAGCACGCGCAGCGCGGCTGAACGGGGCTGCGGGCGCGAGGGAGCCATTCTCTGCGCACAGCAGAGAGCAGAGCGCGGCCCACCGGGCTCGGGGAGGAAGGCTGCGGAGCAGTGACATAGGAGGCTAATGAGTGTTGACATATGAAGATACAGCCAAACTGAAAGTTACATCCTATTTAGCTTTTAATTTGGATGCTCATAGAGTGGATTCTGAAGCCCTGTTTCATCACTGCTCTTAAAATGGATCTGACTTACAGGAAACAACCTGATGTGAAACTGCATTACTTATAAACTTGACTTGAATACCACTATCCGCTTCCCTGGATATCCACCCTGCGAAATCCCACGGCACGTTTGGGCAGGGGAGCTGTGCCTCCAGGAAAGGATCCTTGCCCAGTAAAACCCACTTACTTTATCCATCGGAAACCTACGGATCTAGCCGCAAACTACATGGCTAAGATAAACAGTGTGGATGATGTGTTTGTCTTAGCTGCACAGGTAGGGCCGGATCCAGAAAATAAAGAGGTATGCTGCGGAACCTGCCAGAGTCCACCCCAGCATCCCAGCAGGAGCCAGCACAGAAACCCCAGCTGCGATCACACCTTCCCTCCCTTACAAACCACATCTGGATCAGTATCGATTCAGGAACTTCCTGAGCATCTCTCTGAGTGAAGATGCCAGGGCAGAAAGGCGGTGCTGTCCCTGCCTCCCGGCTGGCGTGGGGACAGAATCACAGAATCACCAGGTTGGAAAGGACCCACTGGATCATCGAGTCCAACCATTCCTAACACTCCCTAAACCATGTCCCTAAGCACTTCATCCACCCGTTCCTTAAACACCTCCAGGGAAGGCGACTCGACCCCCTCCCTGGGCAGCCTGTTCCAGTACCCAATGACTCTTTCTGTGAAGAGTTTTTTTCTGATATCCAACCTGACCCTCCCCTGGCGGAGCTTCAGGCCATTCCCTCTTGTCCTGTCCCCTGTCACTGGGGAGAAGAGCCCAGCTCCCTCCTCTCCACAACCTCCTTTCAGGTAGTTGTAGAGAGCAATAAGGTCTCCCCTCAGCCTCCTCCAGGCTAAACACCCCCAGCTCTCTCAGCCGCTCCTCATCAGACTTGTTCTCCAGCTCCTCACCAGCTTCATTGCTCTTCTCTGGACACGCTCCAGAGCCTCAACATCCTTCTTGTGGTGAGGGGCCCAGTACTGAACACAGTATTCGAGGTGCGGTCTCACCAGTGCTGAGTACAGAGGGAGAATCCCCTCCCTGGCCCTGCTGGTGACCCCATTTATGATCCAAGCCAAGATGCCGTTGGCCTTCTTGGCCCCCTGGGCTCACTGCTGGCTCATGTTCAGTCGCTGTCAACCATCACCCCCAGGTCCTTCTCCTCCATGCAGCTCTCCAGCCACTCTTCCCCCAGTCTGTAGCACTGCATAGGGTTGTTGTGCCCCAAGTGCACAGCCCACCCTCATTGGGTCAACGCCCGCCTGTGCCGCACGGCATCCCCCTCCTAACCTGCTTCACTGAGCCTCGCCCTCAGGTCTCCCTCTCCCACTTTGCCCCCGGTCAATCTTCCAGTTACTGGATTTAACTGGGGAAGGGCAGCTAAAGGTTCACCACCTGTGGCTCCTGCTAATCGTGTCCCAGATCGCCCCCGGCAGAAACATCAACCAGAATAAAACCATAACAACGACGACAACAATCACACGCTACTATTTTCATCTCTGCTTTTGCTTTCTTCTTTCAAAAAGTAATTCCTGACTAGCAGCACAGAAGAGGCCCCTGTGATCCCCGGGTAATGGCCTGCCCTCTATGCAGAGTGGAATAGAGTTAGAATGAACGCTCCAGAAACCCTGACAGCCCGTTTAACAAGGTGTCTAACATCCCATTTCCTCTGCACTTCCTCTCTCCTTAATCCTTTTATGCGAAACTCACTCAGGAGTAAGCACGTGTGAAATTGAGGACTCTCTAATACACATTGCGCGACACAGGCTCACTGAAATGGAGTGTCTCAGGCTTGTTCCGTCAAACAGTGCCAAGAGGAAGCCGACGTTAATCAAAGAGTCTTTTCCATGTGTCCAGGGCCTTGTGCACCCGCAGAGCAAATAAACAGCTTTCCGCTGCCACCGCTTTCCCAACACTTTCATCTTCTTAAAGCTCCGGATTCGACAGGGCAGTTCAGAGAAAGAGGAGGGGTGAAAACGGAGAGAAGCGAGGGGCACCACGCACCCACCCTCCCGACGGCTCCCGCTTCGGGCAGGGGTGTGGAAGGACTCTCTGGGTTTTGAACCAAGCTTGAATTTTGCAAATAATATCTACCGGCAGCACAAAGAAGCCCCTGAAGCTGCTGAGCCCCGGAGGTGCTCTCCAGCACAGCCGTCGGGCATCCATGGCTCTGGGAGCTTCCCAGAGCATCCCAGGGCATGACCAACACCGGGCAGCGCCTGGGTTGGAAGCAGAGACAAAGCACACGGCTTTGAAGAATACTACAGAGGACTGGACTGAGCTTGGAGCAGCTCAAGTCTTCCCAAACTTGGACTGAACCTGCTTCATGGATTATTCCCATGTTTCCCATGACTTTTGAGTTTCAAGCAGCCTGGCTGTGAGGTTTGCTGGCAGCAGCGTTGGGAAGAGTTTGCCAATCCTGCGTAACTGCAGCCGGGGCCAGGCTGGCCCCATTCACGCCAAGGAAAGCTTGTCGAGAGATTAGGATTTTGCACAGAGCAGCCTAGAGACATGTGAAAAATCACACAGAGAGGCCAAGCTCCTCACAAGAGGCTCTGTGTGTTGCAAGACAGCTCAGCACAGGTGATCCACAGAATTATTTTTGCTGGTTTCAGAGGTCTGAGATCTCAAAAATTATATCCATTCTTATATATATATTCATTATAATTAGTCCCATTCTGCAGCGGAAAAATGCCTACAATTTTACCCAGTGAGTTGGATATTTCAGCAGAAAGCCTTTGCTTTTTGAGAACAGGGAAAAAGAAAGCAGAAAGGAAAAAAAATGTCCTCCTGATAAATTCCCAAGGAATACTTTCACTAGTTTCATCTATTTTTTAATCACAAGCCATGTCCACCTAAGACTTGAGCTATTTACTATTTAACACTGGCTACAGCTTACATCAGGGACATAATATGCCGCAATTGCAGGCAGACAGACTTGATCCAATAGGTCTATTATCTCCCCCCGTTACTATGATCCTGTCCTAATTAGGATCTCACACAGACCAGATACACCAGAAGTCAATGACAACTTCATTTATCCGAGGGCTTCGGTCTAGGAAAGCTGTCTGGTGTTTTTAAGTCACCATCAAGTAGGTATTGATTTGGTGAAGTCAGGAAATGATACTTCATTTATGTGCTTTAGCCTGGAATTTGGGGTGCAGGTTGCTGCTCAGTGGGTGGCCCAAGGCTGTGAGGGCTGCGCTGGGTCTGCAGTTTGCAGGGCACGCAGTTAAAACACTGAGTCTCTCTCTTACTCTCCCCAACAGACTTTCGGAGGGTAAACCAACAAACATTTGGATCAATAAGGGATGCAGGGGAGTGATTTGCATCTGTGCTCTCAAACCTCTTCTGGAAGAGGAGCCTGGAAAGCACACAATGTACAATACTGCAGCTGTATGGAAAGACAGAGAATCCCTCTAATTGCACGGCGGAATGCAGATTACAGACCTGGAGATGATGAGCAGTGCTAAACCCAGCGCCTACAAATAAATAAACACACAATATAAACCCCCAAGTGAATGAGATTTCCGTATTATCATCACACCGTGTAAATGATAGCGTCTCTCCGGATTAGCCGATGGAGAGTGGGCTGGGGCGTTGAAAAGATAAGGCATTTTTAATCTGCACACATAATCAGCTGAAGGGAAAATATAAAATGCTAATAACAAATTGGAATTCAATCTAAAAAGGATGCAACAAACACCAGAAACGTTTTCCCTTTCTTGCCTTTGAAAAAAAAAAAAAAGAAGAGCAAGCCAGCTCCCGCTCCACCACCAACCTCCCGGCTCTTTCTTCCCCTTATTTCCCCCTCCAAAAGGCTTCATTACGACACTTTGAGGGGGTGAAATCTTCCCATAACTAGCTCGGTCCTCATTTTACTCTGCCCCATACATCCAACTTTATGTTTTAAATGGATCAGTTTACTTGTGACTAAATATAGAGTGGATCTCCACATCCCTCGCTAGGTGGAACACTATAAAAGGTAAGTGGTACAATACATCATCTTAAAAGGTGGCTTATCTGGAGAGGAGGTGTAGGAAATATTGTGCGAGGGACCGTCTGCATCTGAGGCGCAATTGGATTCCATTTTTCCTTTTGAAATAGGGAATGGCAAGTACATTGCTAATGCCTGAAAAATCATGTCAAACGGCAAGGCAGAAAGGGAGGGACAGGCTCCCTCGACACCCAGCGGAGGCTGTGCCAGCCAAGCCCAGGGCAGCTAAGCCCACAGGTCGAACCACTGCTAATTGTCTCCACCTACCCGGATCAGGACTGCACCTTTACGCCACCACGTAGTCGAAGACACCAACGCCTTGTCGACATGCGGGAGCTGTCACGCTTTCACCGCAGCGTGACCCTCGTAGTGAGGCAGCACAGCCCCGCGCCGAGGCCAGGAAAGCTCTTTTTCCTATTCAAACCAGCGCAATGTAAAATGGAATGGCAATTTTTCTTCCTAACTGTGTCGATCCCAGGGGCTGCTCCTACGCAGCTGCATTGCTGAAGCAAGTCACATCCCTGGGCAGCGCGGGATGTGGAGCTGCGGAGGCTCTGCACCCACCTGCGCCTGGCAGGGCCCGGGAGCTGCTCTGACCATCAGCTGTGACCTTCTCAATGAGAAGAGCATCTCTGTGTTCACCCCTCAGCAGAGCGATGGGTCTTTCCTCCTGCACAGAACAATGCCTTAACATTGAAGCCATCCATTATTTAAGCCTTACTAGACATTTCTGAGCAGAATTAAGACAGACCATGGATATTTTACTCAATTCCTGCCCATCCTCTCTCCACCTAAAGCAAACAAACCAGCAAGCGATCGTCCTTCTCTCAGATCCCCGCACCGCCGCGATCCCGAGCAGCCCCATCGCTGCATTCAGGCGACCAACGGCCCTCGAGGAACAGCGTTGCTGTTTGCCATTAGAGTCCAGAATCAACACCATGACCGGCACGGGGGGTAAGAAGCAGTTGTGGTGCTTTTTGGATTCCCTGTGCGGTGGCACAGTGACGGTGCTGTACGTTAGGAATGAGTCTTTACACCTACACCGGTGACACACGCCCACAGCCCGGTTTCCAGCGGGCAGACTAAGAAAGGCTCCTCTTCAGTTCACTCTTCCACGTCCCCAGGAAGTCAGGGCTCTGTGGCAGTGAATAAAACCCATCATCAACGCAGAGATTTGGGGTTAAGCCACAGGCTGCTGCCAACCCCGTGAGCCCCGGTGACAGTGTATTTGTTTCCTCCCCACGCCTTTGCTCAGACTCTGTAAACAGGGCAGATTTCCTATTACACACACGGCCAAATCCTGTATATTGGGCAGGAAGATTATTGAACAAAAGTAAGTGATAAAAGCACGGGCCAAAAAGATGTGTTACAGCGTTTTCCTTTGAGGCAAAGACAAAGAAGACACTTTGCTGTTTGTTGTGCCAGAGAATCATCTCTGATTGTTTGTGTCACGGTGGCAGATAAGTGCAAAGGAGATAGATGTTCTGTCTCCGAGGCACAGTTCTCATCTGTATAGTATAAATTTATGCCTGCTGGTTGCAAGCCTCATGATTCAGAGCCGGTGTATGACTGCGATCTGAGCAGAGGAGAGCCACTGCCTTTATGCCTGACGTTGATCTGCTTCACCTGTGTTGTCAGGCAACCCCTGAGCAACACCCCCTCGTGCCGGAGCCCCTCACACCGCACACAGGGGCATCCTGAGCCTGAGCTGCGCTGCTCCTGCTTCAAGCTCATCCCACCGGACTCTGGCTATGGCCTTGCTCGCTGGGGACGTGCATTTCCTCTCCCCTTCTGGCAGTCTGGGATTCCTTAATCTTCTCGTTCCCCAAATCCAAAGCCGTTTTTCCACACAAACTAAGCACATAGGCTGGAAAGGAGGAAAATGGCTTGGGAGGTGGCCAGCCCTGTGCTCTGAAAACTGATTCCATCCTTCCCACAGCTCTTGGCCACGGCACTCGCTTTTAGAGGAGTTATCTGCAGAAGAGCAACACTGCTCAGTCTGGATTTCAGAAGCCACATCTAATAGCTGCCTGTTTGTGTTTTAAGTGTTCACTGGGGCACTATCAAGATAAATATATAATCAAAATAATTATATTCAAACTGAGCTGAAAGAGCATCTTGGCTTCAGCATTCACTCATTCATTCAATACCCCGCTAATTAAGTGTACCTTACAGCGTGCTCTGAAGGCTGCCAAAATCAGGCTTGGAGAGGTTAACGAGGCAATGGTAAGTTTTCTTACATGGCAGCATATAACTATAGCTGACACGTATTATGTTCAGACAATTAACAAGGACCAGAGCTGAGCCCAGATCTATCACACTCATTTTCATCTCCACCTCTGGGCTTTAGTTCAACAGGGGCTGTACCCAGAGCTCTGCTTCTCCTCACCATCCTTCACCATCCTCACACCAGAAGGATGATGTATCCTATTCCTTCCTTTTGCTGCTCTTCTGGGACATGGGTCACATCATCACTCCCTCCCCAGCCTCCAGGCCAGTCCCTCTCACTCGTAGGACTCTAAAGAAGAAGAAAATCTTTCAAACATATTTTTATACAAGTACTTTCTGAGAGTAGTAGAGGATTAAAATCAACACTGAGTGGTTCAAGACCATTCAACAAGGGCTTGGTTTTCCTTGTCCTAATGTCTCTGGTGAAGTATTGCTAAGATCTATGCCCCAAGTGTGAATGTCAGTAAAGAGGAATGATCAGTTCTGATCATTGGAAGATGACAAGAGCCATATTTTGCTGTGTTTCCACCTCTCCCATGCAGCAGATCCTGCCTTTGCTTGGAAGATCACTCTTGTTAGGGTACAACACCGAGTTAGAGTGAAATATCTTACAGACACCTATGTTTATGTCTGCTCGTGCCAGGAGAGCCGGTTGGGAACCAATGCACGCATCGGCAAATGCCCATAAAATATTTGTGATGATGAATGTTACTCAAAAAGTAGTTATCCAAAGAATACATTTCCTTAGGCAAACAAAAGACAGCAAGAATGGTTCTACCCAGGTCAGCCCAAGGTCTACAGAGCCCAGTGGTGACTCTGGTCCTACCACAAAGCAGACAGTGTACTGCTAAATGAGCGTCTGCTGAGGACTGCTGGCCACCCATTTGGTGTGGCTGCAGGTGAGGTAAACACACGCAGGAAACACTGTCACTGCACACACACACGTTGCAGAAGTACCCGTGGGGCTGTATCAGAGTATGAGAGCAAAAACCCGTCACCAGTCCCTGGAAGCAAAGAGGCAGAGGGAGACGGGGAGAGCGAAGGAACTCCTTCTGACTGAGAGCAATAACATCAGGGAGACCTTCACCCACTCTCCCCACCCCAACAAGGCTACTGGGAGTGCTTCTTCTCACATGGAGTTTGGTTGTGCTCTCAGAAGTGAAGAAGAGGAAAGAACTTCTGGGTGCTACTCTTGCCTTCCCCTCCAGAGCTGAAAGTTTGTTTATTTGGGTCTGTAAACAACCCCAATTTCCCCCAACTGCTGATTGCCAAATTTCACGCTCCTCTGAAACAAGACCAGTATCTTAGCTTATCTCCTTACCTCTCCTTCCTGCAATTACTCAAACATACAGTCCCCTTCCCTGCTTCAACAGTTTGGAGCAACCAGCCGACAAGGGGATCCCGGAGGAAATGAGCTTTGCTCCCATCACTGGATAATCTGGAAGGCTGAGAGAAATTAGGGCTAAGCCCAGAAGTTTAATTTCCCCTTGTGATGATCAAGGAACTTCAATATTTTTTTTTTTTCTTTTGGTACCTCTGAAGTTAAAGGGAATTCAGCCAGAGCCCAAGACAAATGACAAAGTTCACTGGAGGCTCAGGATTCCACCACAAATCACCTTCACTAGGGAAGCTTTTATTGCAGGAGTTTCTGGGTTAACCCAACGCAGGAGCAGAAGCACTACCGGCCCAGGGGGGCACGCTGTCTTGGTGCAGAGCAGATGATTGTCTGGCACCTTATATTTCTGAAACTGGACCCAAACTCTTTCAGGATTGCCCAGGTACCCATTCCTCAGCTAGTTTTACAAACTTCAGCAAACTTGAAAAGCAAACTCATGCTCCCCGTTTTGGGTCAGTAACTGTCACCAAAGCCTTTTAGCACATCGTAAGCATCCTCTAGACCAGTGACTGAGCAGCTGATTTGCTACAAGGCTCAAATTTCTACCTTTGAAGTGCCAACAGGAGGGAAAAGTTCTCCTAATCCTGTGTCCCTGAAGCAACTTGCTGCTGAAGATGAGGGAAATCCGGGAGCCAAGGCAGAGCCAAACTCATAAGCTCAGGTTCAGCCTCTTGGCGTAATCTTATCTCAAACTGCCCATTCCTACATTTCCTTATTGTTGCTGTGTCACTGCGGTAGCGCTGTGATGGTCTGGGGATAGATCTGGATCCTGGTGTTCCAGAGGTGTTGGTAGGGAGACCTGGAAGAGGCCCAGGAAATTCCTCAAGCCACATTATATAAAATGGGGCACATGTAAACCTGTACTTGCCAAGTCCTTCTCACACACAACCCTCAGGAACGGGTTAATTAAGACCCTGAACTGGGGACCTGAGAAGCAGAGCTTCAGTCCTGCCATACGTTTCCTTTGTAAACCATTTAACCTGTCCAGCCATACATTTCCCCAGCCCTGCAAAATAAAGAGCAAACTTCATTTCTTTACTGTGATACCCGAGTATAACATTTTGTTCATCTCACATTTTGTATGGCTGAAAATCAAAACTTCCTGGCATGAGAACAACTACAAAGAAATGCTATTTAGCGTGACCCTAAATAGAGTTTTTAATTACACTGGTCATTCACTCAATTCTCTTTCCAGGTCAGGCAACAGGGAGAGGGACCCTTCAGAAGCAGCTCATTCACCGTGAGACACGAACGCGCCAGTAAATCTGAGCTGGACACCCCTAATGCTGACGGGTGAGTGTTTGGGATAGCGGAAGCGAAGGAGATTACCAGCAATTCACCCCCCCCTTGGATGTCAGACACAACTTCTTTGGGCATTTTGCACCTTTCACCCTGGACCAAGTTCCTTGGAAAGGAGAAGTTGGCTCCTGTGCCATGTACATTGTCTTAGAAGATTGATTTTCTACCTGTAAAAGTGATCTACATTCTCCCTCCTCTCCTGGATGCCTTAGTCAAAAGAGAAAATGGATCTTTTAAAGATACATGTATCCATCACTATTATTTACATCCAAATATGCGTCCGCAGCTCTGCTCCAACAAGGGAAATGTAAATCAGATGGACATCGTTCCCTGAATGCCCTAAAGAGCTCCATTCCCCCCAAATTAGAATAGAAAATGCTCTTTTAAAATGCACCTTTAATATGTAAAGGCTGCTGCATCCTGACTCTAAATAAACCAAACTTGAGCTACATGCCAAATATCTTAGATAAAGGACAGGTGAGATGGTGGTATCTGGCCAAGGAATCGGTCCTAAACAGCTATTTATATTAATGCAAAGAAGGTACAATGTTCTTCCTCTTGATATATGCTGCAGTGGGATATAGTTTTGTCCCACTAGTGAGAATAAAAACGTACAGTTCATGATAGGCAAAGTCACATGTGTGAGATAAAAAGCTCCAACTATAATATATGTCTTCACCATGTATTCTCTTCAGGATTTTCTTTAGATCTTTGGATGACAACAAGAAAACACTTACTCAAGGTTAGACACTGCTCTCTGGGCTTTTTAATAACCATTCCCCATATCCTGGGGGATTGCGTCCGTGAAATAAGGCAAACTCAACTTCAGCTCCCGGGCTTGCAGAGACAAGGCAGCATCCTTCCGCGTGCCTTTGTTTCTGTTTCGCTGTGCATGCGAATGAACTCCGTGCCAGGGCTCGGAGCACGGCGAGGCGGCGGTGATGAACAGCTCGGGGTCGGTGCCAGGGGAGCAAAGCCCTGCCAGGGAATGGCTGGCAGCTGCCCGGCGGAATACACGCATCCACGCGCCCGAGCCCCTCTGCGTATGGGGAGGCCTCGTTGGCCCTTCAGAATTTAAGGCAGGAAGATGCAAATTCCGCCTCTTCCTGACTCTGCAGTGTGTGGGTAAACTCCAAGGAATTCCCAGGTGTGAGGATTTGCTCTGCTCCCTAGGGACGGGAGCCCCTGCGCCCCAGTCTGTCCCTGGAGCTTTCCCAAGGGCAGGAGCAGGGTGAGGGTCAGCACCAGATCTTACCAACACCGTCAAACCTTAAAGATGACCGTGAAAACTAGGAGTTGCATGGCTCATCCCTATTACTCATAAGATGACAAAACACTTGGTTTAAAAGCGAAGCTCTCCTACGCAGCCTGGCACCAGCAGCAGCCGGGTTGGCACAGCCAAGGCTTCGCACAGCCCTTCCCGCTCCGCGAAGCTTTTCCGCACAGAAGCACAAACCTCTCCCAGCAGACCTCACGACAAATCTGCAGTGTCAAAGCAGTATATCACTGAGCGGAGATGGTATCTGCCCGTGCCCCGCCTGGTGGAGCGCGGGCAGGGACCGTCTGGTCCCCTGCCATTGATACCATCTCCCTGGTGGAATGCGGAGAGATAAAGCAGAGCGCACACGCGCAGAGCACAGCCCTGTCCTCCCCGGCCATGCAGCGCAGCTGGGCACGGGCTGGCACGGAGGAACCTTCACCTCTGGAGTGGAGGATTGTGACGCTGGCAGGACACAGCGGGGAACGGGCAGCAGGGAGGTGCACCATGCCCACAGGCTGGGGCAGCCAAGCACGGCACCGCGCTGATCCTGTCTATTAAAACCTCAAGTCTCCACGCGTACAAGGCACAGACATAAAGCCAGGAGCTGGCCTCACCTAAAGCACGTATTATCACCCCAGGAGGGTCCCTCAGTCCAGCTCTTGGGTGTTTCTGTTTCACACGTGCAGTTTTCCCTCTTTGTACAATAAACTCGCACAGCCACGCGCCCACATGGGCACAGAAAACATTTTATCTTGGAAGCTGAAATTTTATAACACAACAGCGTACAGCTCCCAACCAGCAGACCAGAAACAAGTCCTATTCCACCCGGAGAAAAGGTGTTCGCTGTACGCTGCTCCCCCTCCTCCAGACATGGCACACGGCTTTGGGAGTGGCTGTGGGGAAGAGTTTGGCCCTCTTTGCCCCAGCAGGACATTGCAATCCCACAAGAGTCAGGATTTCACTGAAATGCAGATTGATTTGAAAAGGGAGGGCACTGAGCTACACTCCGCAGTTCAGGCATCCATTAAGCATCACCTTGTTCCGAACTATCCTGGTGTACCAGAATGCAAATGCTCTCCCCTTTTTTCTCTCTTACTGACTACTGATAAATCCACTTCTGCATCCTCCATCCAGGGGCTGCTGCTTTACACCAGAAGGCACAGTGTTATAATATGCTCAGCCTGATAGCTCTTCCAGCCCCAATAGAAAGCTCAATCAGGCAGCGAAAGCAGTAGTGAAGATGGAGTAATGTAGGGATGGTTTTCCTTCTGAGTTGCTGCTTTTTGACAAATCCCTTGGTCCAGCAGTAATACGTTCTCCTCTTTGCATTAAGACAGACATTAGCAATAGAGGTTTTGCTGTCTCCTGAAAGACAGTGCCTGGATACCCAAATGGAAGGACAGTGTGAAAAGCAGCCAGGTGTCCTGGGGCAGAGACAGCTACAAGCTCCGGTACAACCACAGCTGGAAGATGCTCTCCGCTCTGCACCTGTGCTGTAGTTCCCTTCCCTGTGGTACTGAGCTATGCAGCCACCAAAGGCAACTTTAGGTCCCGGCTAATATTAAATGCATAAGATGCTCTCTGCCACGTAGAGTAGCTGCGTGATCGAGCGGTGCACTACACCACACCCTGCAACCCTCCCCTGTGCTGGCCCAGGAGATGAGCAAGAATTTGCTTCTTTTATTATGGTCTCTGCTTATGATTATCACTAAAGCTGTTTTGTAATTCAACAGCATTAATTGACTCAGATCACTGGTGCTCAGGGACGAGGCAAGCGTGTGGACGGCTGGAGACCAACACCCGCTCAGCAACTGCCGGCATGACCGGGATACGGAGCAGTGACACCGGGATGGGCCAAAGGAAGGCACGAGCGAGAGCTACGTGCTGCTGGCACCTCAGCATCTCCTTCCACTGCCTGATAGACTGATGTTTGAACCCCCAAATCGTCAGCTGGCCACATATATCCACCAGGTTATAACCCTGCTATTAGAACATGCAGCCGGGTATTATCATGGTGACCCGTCAGCTGTAAATGACCCAGGATATTTTGGAAAGAAAAACAATTTGTTTCCACTATTTACTTCTTTCTCCTGTTCTTGACCCTGTGAGCGTACAAATGTTTTTCCGTGCCTCTGCTGTGAAAGAGACACTCTCATCAAGGAGGAGTAAATCACAATAACAGGGAAATAAACCTTCCCCTGAAATGATTCCCATTTATTTATTTATTTCTTCATCTTCGCACGGGTCTACATAAAAGTGCATAAATTGTGGCGGTGGCTGCTCGCTGATCAGCAGCCCAGACTCCAGGCGAGCATCCTCGCTCTGCTCCTCTCCCCTTCTGTTCTGCTCTCCGTGCTGGCGGGGTGGTGGCGGGGCACGCCAACGCCGTTTCCCTTTAAATCCAACTCAGGTAATGAAAACGCACAAGAAAATAGTGCGGGTGCAACTGGGAGCAGTAGAAAACAGTTAGATCTTCATAGAGCCATAAAGAAGTAAACAGTAGGCTGCTATGAAGATCTATGGGACCCCGCAGTGCCATTGTCTTCAAAAGGAATTAAAAACAAATTGCTGAGGGCCAGCACATAATTTAGAGACTCACGGCAATTTTATGACTTGCTAATGTTCCTAATTACATGCCCGTGAAAGGCTTAATTAATTGGGGGATGTAGCAAAAAGTGGAGCCTGTGTTTGTTATCATGGTTCCACTGCATTGATTTTAGTGCCTATGGAGAATTTAGGGCCTCTTTATTTGCACAAAGAAAATGCAAGTCTCTCGAAAAAATGCACATTAAGATCAACCCCTCGCTGCTATCTAATATACTTTCCTCTACTTAACCAAAGTGCTTGTAATCATATTTTGTAAATGTTGGTGCCGTTAATTGCATTGTGAGAGAAAATAGGTTCCGCTCGACTGGTCGTAGAGAATTTTATAAAGTTCTTTTCCTGCTCCCAATTCTGAGGACTCTGAGAGAGAAACTCATCAGAAGTTGTGGCAGCGGGCAGAGAGCGGTGCTGCTCTGCTTCTGCCCGCACGTCAGCTGGGTCAGTGGGTGCTGGGGCATCTCCACCCACTCAGCTCAACTCCTGCACCTGCACCTTCAGCAGGGCTGAGGTTTACCCACACCCTTCCAGCCGGGACACCCAGGGAGCTCCGGCACATGGAAAAACCCCAGGGAAGGGAAGGCAGAAGTCTGAGCCTCTAAGGCTGCTTGAACCAGGGCAAAGTTTAACCCTCAGCCCTTCCCCAGCCCTTTGAACATGCTCAATGTATTCCAAGCCCAAGGTTTTGCTGTGATCTGCTAGAGGTAAGCACTTTTCGTGACATCAAATATAGGCCCATGTTGCAATCCCTCTTCCCTAAAATGCAGCTGGGATCAGGGTGTGGATGGTCCAAAGTGATCAAAGCTTCAACCAGAGATAACTTTAACATTGAAAGACATAAAAGCATACAAGAAAAAATGTGGCGTCGTGGAGCACAGAAGCACGGCGAAGCCTTGGTGCTATCCACTACTAGAGCACAACATGTCCCTAAGCACAACATCTACACTTGATTAAAAATAAATAACTTGATTACAGAAGCTTAAAACGAGTATTTGAACCTACTAAATTACGAAGGTTTTCCACTTCACCCCTCCTCTGCTGCTTACATGTTTTTTTCCCCTTAGAGGCAGTTGGGAACTTCACACGGACGATTGCCGAGGAGCTGAGACACTCAGAGCAGTCGAAGCCTTTGCAAGACCAGACAGACCCGGTAACAGCACAGCCAGGAATGGAAAGTCAAAGCAACAGCCCCTGGATAGAGAAATCTTCCCAGCATGGCAGTGCTGCGTGCTTTTATTCTGCACAGGAGGCCGAGGGCTCCTGCATCGCCTGTGGCACCACCGCACGCACGTGGGAAGGGAGCGCGGCTGGGTGTGAGTCTGCATGCAGCAGCTGTGTTTAATGCACGCTGCTCCGATGAGGATTTATGAGCAGAGAGGAAGCATTTCACACGGCACTACAGAGTGGAGTGCGAGTATTCGCAGGGGAAGCCCTGGGGTGGCGTGTGCTGCACGTCCCGGGGTCCCTGGACATCACCCCTTGATGGTGTACGACACACTTGGCACATGACTCCTTGACACACGCTGTCCTACAGCTTCTCCTTGGCAACAATCCCAGACGCACTGAGTGGTGCAAAGGCAGCACAGGCTCCCCACCTTTTCCACCCTCGCCTCTGGCCACGCTGCTGTGCCATGGCCGGGGTGGCTGCTGCTCACACTCTCTCCCATAGTAGAGCAAGACAAATAAAGCTTAAGGTTTCTCTAAGTTGCCGAATCCAAATTTAAGATTGCATTAAAAAGCACAAACAACAGATTTTTTTTCTTTTAACGTCTCACATTTGGATTGGAGTTAAAACCTCTCCGCAAAAGCAAACACGGTGTCCTCCTCCTCCACGCACCTGCGCTTCCTTGCAGCAACATTGCAACGAGGAGGAGAAAAAAAGTATGGCAAAGCCACATTTGTCTGTTATTCTTGAGAAAAAAAGACGTCTCTGGAAATAGAGTCGGTGCATTGACAGCAGGACCTTTGACAGAAAGATGAATGACATGAATACTTTGATCTCTAGTCTCAGAAGCTTCAACAGCAATTACGAGTCAAGAGGGGTGAATATGGGCAGCAGCTAAAGCAATGCCCCGGAGGGTGGTGACGCCGTAATTAGAGACAAAACCCTGAGCATCTCGGCCTCCACCATGCACGTGAACCGAGGAGGAGGTGGGCTGGGGGGAAGCTTCTTAAAAAAACCAACTTTTATTCTTCTGAGAGACATAAAATCAACAAGACCTTACACATTTCAAAGTAAAGATCTTCAAAGACAGGTAGAATGCTAATTCTGCTAATGTAGGTTTTTATGTATATGCTCTGAAAAGGTAAAGCAAATTAATCACCGGCTTTACCCCCTAATATATATCTATGTTACAAATATATTACAGCATGTCAGATCTAAGGAGATATATCTGAACAGCGGTGGTTAAAAGAGCATTTCCCTTTTCATGCTCTAATACAGATATTTTGATCTTTCAGTCTTCATATTTTTTGTTCTCATCAAAGGAACGATGGTGCCAGAGATTAGGATGTTATTTATTTTCCTCTCACTGTCCTACCCATGTTAATCACTTCTGGTGTCAACAGCTGCAGCAGCACGGTGCCGGCAGTGCCCGTGCGAGGCCAGCCACGCCGCCCCCCTGCCCGCACCCTCCTCCCTGCCGCCGCGTGCCGCCCCGCTGCCCACCTGGCACCACCGGCCCTTAGGGTCACCTCCAAACCCAGCCTCGACCTTCAAAAGCTGATGGAAAGCCCATGCAAATGGAGGGCAGGGAGGGGATGGGGATGCTGTGGAGCAGAGGGATGGCAGCCCTGCGCCCGGGCGCCTGCTCAGCCTTCTGCATCCCTAAGACGGTCGTGGAAACCATCAAGAGGAAGCAATGCTGACAGCGTGGCAGGGCAGTGGCAGCGCCGCCAGAAATCCCTGCTCCAAATTACACACAGCTTGAAGAGACCAGGGAGACGGAGAACACACAGAGGGAAGGAGGCACAGGGACAGGCTCTGGGAATTAAGCTCCTGCATCCAACAGACAGAGGGCTCCAGGCTGGAACCCAGCGTGACTCCTTACCTGGAACCAAACACTGCCGGGGCAGACAAAGGTGGCAAAGGGATGCAGCTGAGAGCTCAGCTCCACGCATCGCTCCCACCGGGGAAGCTGCTCAGCCGCAACACGCGATGCCAATTCTCCTACATCCAAATTACACCTCAGTCAGGACAGGCAGAGCCCAGAAAAGTCCAGTCTGCCTTGAGAAGGGTCCAGCTTTGCTCTGGGAAAATTACTCGGAGATCCCACGCAGGCGACAACCTACGTGACCTCAAGATAACAGGAAACTTTTGCATTTTTTTGAGTGATACAACAGCACTGGCCCTCCGACTCCACGGCTAGCGTCGGCCACACCGTGCTGGAGTCTCATGTACCATCCTAGCTCTCCAAGCAGCATGTCATGCAGCACATCCAGCAGTTTGGGCATGTGGGACTCAGAAAGGTCTGAGCAGCGTCTGTTCACACCTGGGTGTAAGGCTGCCCCATCCCCAAAGGGGTTTGCTCTCGGGTAGCAGGTCCATCCACAGTCTGCCCCGGGACGCTGGGCTGCAGGAGCCGGGGGGCTGTGCCCCAGCCTGGTGCAGGCAGGGGGACAGAGCTGCCTGCCCGAGCCCTCGGCACCAGGACAATCGCTTCAGCAGATCTGTCAAAACACCTCGCTTTAAACAGCCCGGCAAGAGCCCCGAGTTTCAGACCGAGTCAGACGGCTGTTGGCTACATTTCCAACTAAGTCACTGAGCTGAGTGATGGGACGCTGAGCTTGTTTAGGGCAGAGGACGGCGATATGCGGGCATCTCAATAATTATTTGCAGAGATTAACTGAGTAGGGGCACTTTGGGCACAACTAATCCTTGAGAGACAAGGAGCAAGAAAAGACTGCAGGAGCTGATGTCTTTGAAGCAGGTTAAACCAGTGACATTGCCCACCATCAGCATTGTGTTCCTTGCCTTTAAAATGCTGACACTTACAGGTTTGATGGTAACTAGACTGCATAGGGGCACCTTTGCTTTCACATCAGATCTGCTGACATGAACAAGAGTCGATTCAGATGGGCATCCAAACATTAAAGTCCTTCGCTATTTCCATAAAATGATTGGCAGGATGCCTACCGCTAGCGCCTGGTAGCGCTGCTGATAAATGGCATCTTGATAAAAACTTTGGGCTGTTTTAAGAAAAAAAAAAAAAAAGCATACTCTTATTCTAATTCACTCAGGTTCTGACAGATGAGATGTCTCATCTCTAAAAATTAGATTCACCTAGTATCGTTGCTGTGTGTACACAGAGAAAGCAGTGTCCAGCAGCTGGGGCAGGAGCACAGCGTGCCCCAGTTCCTCCATGCGCCCCTCCCGTGCAGGAAGCCGTCCCCGCGGTGGGGCATGGTCCCCCCTTCCTGGGCAATCAAAATGTACATCAGTTGGGTCCTCAGCAGAAAGTACCTAAAATATGGTAAAGGTTATCCCTCAGAAAAGAAAAGGGGATTCTTCCCTTCCAGGTCTTCAATTACTGAAGGTTTCCAAGGAATCCTGCCAGTAAAATCTAGCTGGAGTAGCTGAAAGCCAGGATCATTTCTAAGACACAGACCTGACCCATGGAACGAGTTCCTTCTCGCAACTTAAATGTTAACAAATGCATAATTCTCAAAGAGGAAAAAGGAACTGCACAGATCACTTGCTGCTGATTCCCAGCTAATCCATCAGTAGGTCAGTGCAGGTAAGAGGCGAGGGGGAAACCAATTTCAAGTCCTAATAATATTATTATGTAGTTTCTGTAGCTTTATTAAGCACTTAATTCTAGTTATTTTTCTCAACTTAAGGTTTTAAAATGACTTCTATCTGAATGCTTTAATGGGAACTTTTTAACCCTAGAGATCAAACATCTCCTTCTCTCATACCTCTGCGTTTCAAATCATGCAAAAATCCTATGCGTTGGGAGGCCCTCTGGGCTCCCAGGCAGAGCAGGCGCTCTAAGCACACTGCAGACCCAGATCTCACCTGAAAATAGGAGCAGGACAGGTAACGCCTACAGCCATCACTTGTCCTTTTGAAAAGATGTTGTATCACCCCGCGGTGTATGAGAAGGAGCAAAGCTGCCCAGGGCAGTGCCAGGGTGGGGAAACATCCTCTTCCTCAGCAGCCAGGGACCAGCCAAGCAATGCCACCTCAGCCCCCACCCATCTCACACGCTCTGCAGGACACCCATAACCACACAAACTTGGAGCGAGAGCTCGATCAAGACTGAAGAGAGGATGGTCAAGACTTCTGGAGGATATCCCATTCTCCTGGATGTACAAAGGAGTTTGCTATTAAAATACCTTTGACAATCTCAACAACAGTAAATGGAGACTGACATCACCCAACAGACATCGCTCTGCCTCCGTGATATCACTGACTTCATTTTCTCACCAAAGTAATCTAAATACCTCGAGATGCACCGAAAGGTAACACAGAGGAGGCAGAAACATCCCCTGCCCACACGACAGCAACAGCTGTGGACAAGGATGACCCAACAGTACACAGCAAAGCCGTGGCTTCCCAGAACAACCTGAGTACGTACGGACCCTAACGAACCAGCAGCAGAGAGCTCGCTTAAACCAACCTGTGATTTATAGAGCTGCTGGCCTCCTCCTTCCTGCCTTGGGACTGCCTCCAGATGTGCTGGCAGCTGTAGCCACACCAGCACTGAGACCGAACTATCCCATCCGACCACAAGGAAGGGGCCATCCCTGCCAGGTGAGCATCCTGCACTCTTCCCAGCAGCGGTGCCAGACCCCAGCCTGGCCTTGCAACAAACAAAAACCGGTCCTGTAGAGCTCCTGTGCCCAGCGCTGCCCGCACCGGCAGAGCAGCACCGGTTTGTAACCACAGCTCAGAGACACGGATCAGCAAGAAGACACCCTGATATAGACATTGACCGGCCCCCAGTACCAAGGCAGAGCACATCAGACCCCCAAGAATCTCCAAGCTGCTCAAGAAGAGCATTAGCATGGTCTCCCTCCATCACTGTTTGCCTACTTGGAACTGCTCAGGCCTCCTGAGCGACCGCTCTGCCCTGAGGTTGGTTGTCCATAAGCACCACCATAACGAACACAATTAACAGCAGTGACATCCCTACCTTGATCCCCGTCATGGTCTGCTGGAAGTTGCTTTGAGAGCTGGGGCTTCAAACCCGCTTCGCCATCATGTGATCTGACATCGTGGGGAATTTACTGTGGAAACAAAAAAAAACCCCACAAGTGTGAAATGTGACTGTCGATAAAGTAATCCTCAGCAATCAGACAAAATTAATTGTGTGAACATCATTGATCAAACCTACTTAATACATTGGGTTTGTAGAAAGCTGGAATGTAATTTCATTACCAATCTGCTCCATCCTAATGAAATTTCTAATAACACTCTAATTTTGATTTCGGTTAAGGAGAGAATGATGGAAATTTTCTTTTGCTTCTCTTTTAAGGTTTTATTTTATTGGTTTTCTGCAATACTAGGGATACTAATTTTTTTTTTAATTTGTCATTTTATTAGCGGGGGTTTAATGTAACAATACAGATAAAAAACAAAATTGCAAAATGGACAAACCTTACAGAAATAGAATTGATGTCAAAATTAAAGAGTCTAATTTTAAATAAATTGATTTATTTTATGAGTTGTGATTTGGGTTTTTTTGGTTTTTTTTTTTAAAGTTCTAGCTGATTTTCCGACCTAAAGTGATTTAAATAATAGTAACTCATCATTCCTTTTATCTGTAGTTCTCACAGCACAAAGCTAGAGGAGTTCAGCCACACCGGCGAGGCACCAACATGCCTACATTCATAATGGGTAGATTAGGGCGAGCAGACTCCGGCCGTACCCACGTCAGCGGCAAGGCTCCCGTCAATGTGAACATAGCCAAGATTTCACCCTTTGGGTCAAGTTTCTAAGGACACCATTCAGTCTTTCAGACCGAGTTGTGTTGGAGCACAGAGAAGGGTTAGAGGTTAATCAAATCAGAAGTGATGGAGCATCAGGTAGGTAACTGAATGGTGGTGGCTGGGATTTACACTGGAAAAACCAACTATTTTCTCGCTTTTTCTGCTACCGAGTACTGGAAACGAGCAGCGCTCGCCTCTAGCACGCATGAGAGGGCGAACCCTGCTCTGGGAGCAGCTGGGTGCTACTGATGGCTCCTCTGGCAGTGCGTCCGGTGAATAGAAATCACCTCTCCCTGGCCAGAAGCCACATGCAATGGGATCTGTGTTAAAACGCGGAGGATGCACAGGATGCACACTGGTGGTTTGCAGACATTTGGGGGCCTCTGGATGATGGGATGGGACACGATGAGCAGACAAGAGAGCACAGAGCGTGCGTGCGTGCTTGCTGCAGGAAGGTGATGTTCTCTGACTACTGAACTGCTGCCTATCTCTGGTATTTCCATTTTCAGCAATCTGATGTGTTTTGGTGATTTATTCATGACTGGTGTAGTGAAAAATTGGAAAAGGCTAGTGGTATAGCCATGGCCTGGAGATCCAGCATCTGATTGAGGCTACAACTGAATTACTGTCAGAGGCATCATGCAAGGTTTACTCCAGTGAATGTGAAGTTGAATCTTTATATTAATAAGTGAACATGTACTATCAGAGAGACTGGCATATGTCTGCTGCCGGGCAGGTCTGGAAAGGAGCTGTCAGATCAGTAGGAAAGTCGAGCAGACACACAGAGAAGCTCCAGTGCCCCTCTTCATGCACTACAGAGGTGTGTGCGGGCGTTCACAGAGCCATGAAGGGGAGACTTATGCGCAGGACCACTAAAAAGGCAAAGCTGTCTCATCTTTAACACGTATTAAATTGCTTCAGTGAAAGCATACAGGCGAGCTCTGCCTTTCGCTCCATTACTTAAGCACATATGAAAATCTCGCCCCTTGTTCAGGCTGCACTGCTAAAACCCATCCGATGAGCACGAGGGATGCACGCTGGTGTTGCCCATCAAATCCCAGCCCAACCAGAAACTCCATTTCAAAAGTGACAGTCCTTGAGAACCGTGACTGGGGAGCTACCTTCAACACAAACCAAACTCAGGATGCCCAAACCTACAGCACACACTCTTCAGAAAGGATAATTTTTGCCCTCTTTCCAATAAAGCACAAGGGAAGCGTCCCGTTCAGAGCTGATCGTACCCGCAGAAGCTGCCCTCCTCTACGGCCGCTCCCTTTCAGAGCTGCTCCACATTAACTTTCATGTCAAGTACAAGCAACCACTTTCCATCTTGGCTTCCAACCTGCTGGGTGTAAACAGGAGGTGAGGAAATGCCCCTTTCCACAGGGTTACCCCTCCAAATCAAAACTTTCGAGAAAAAAAAAAAAAAAAGCAGCAATTAATCCAAAGGGGGCAAAAAAATCAAAGGAGGAAGGAAGGTGGCTGCAGAGGAAGAAACTAAACACTGCATTACAGTAGCATCTAGCAGTTCTTCATAATTACAGTTTCAATTCCACATCCAGCTTCCCGCCTAATTACTGCCCCGCGGTTGGTGTGCACAGACTCCAGAGCAGCAGAGATTTGGATTTGGCTCACGCTGATCACCCCTCGGCTCCTCATTACCGAGTGCTCACGTTGGGCCCGTCAGGCAGCCCACCGCCCTGCCTTGGGAGCACCCCAGATCTGCCGCCTCTGAAGGAGGCAGAGGGTCCGATCCCGTCCGAAAGAGAGCAGGGATGCACAGTAGGTGCCCTCAGAGCTCCCAGGCGCCTGGGACAGATGAGACGGGGCTTTCTCCATCCCTGCTCGCTCCGGACTGCTGCTGCCGAGGGTCCTCCTGGATCTCCTCAGGTTTCACAGCCATAGAGTCACCGCTACCTGGACCTGTGCCGTGAGCTCCACGTTGTGGGAAGGTTTCCCACATGCTGAATTAGGTTTTGATGTTTCAACTACTAATTTACGGGCAGCCAGATTTAACCTGTCTGAGGCTTCGTTTCGGGTCTCCTCTGAGCCAGGCTGCCTCTGAAGCCGTGTAGTCAAAGCTCAGTCCTGTGAGCTGCCTCCTGCTACCTCTGAGCAAAAGCTTCCAGCGAAGGTGAGCAGAGGCTGACTGTGGGTTGGCAGTGGCCGTGCAGGAGGTCTCCTGCACAGCAAACATCCCTCTTGGAGAAGAGACACCTATTTCTTTTTGGGGTTTATAATCCTTCTGCTGCTTTCTCTGCAGTCCAGTTGCAGTTTGTTAAACATTAACGCCATTGCTCTCTTTGGCAAGAAAGAGAAAAGGGGCCTTCTTCTACCAGAAACACAGGAGGGCTGATTTCCTAATAATTTATGGCTTGAACAAAGTTGCAGAGCAACAACCAAGTATGCAGGAAAGGTTGGGGTGAAAAATTATTTACAAAGTCAATGCCCTGAAGACACTTGTACTGGACAACAATTATGGCACCTTAATTAACAGAAATTTAGTTCACCTGCTGACTGAGGCATGTCCAGTGCTAAAGTTACGCCACTGCTGCTGTCTACTACTGGTTAATGAATATAAATCAGATGGTTTATAGTTAGTGAACATGTAATAGGCTTGCAATGAGTTGAATTCCAATGCAAAATGCCTGGGGATAGGAACATGCCATCCATAAAATATATATAAATAACAGATCTACATTTCTACAAGGGAAAGAAACAAAGCTATCCTCCCATCTTGGTATTCTCTCAGCTTGACAGACTTGCACCCCAGATCTCCAATGAGACAAAGGATCAATAAGCAGGAATTTAAGAGTCTGGTCACCCAAGGTGAAGCTAATTAGATGCCAAAACTCCTCCACGTCCTCCCCGTTTCCTTTGCAGCCATTGAGCCCTGTCCTATAGGCTTGTCATGTGCCTGTTCGGTGCTCGTGGGAGCAGAGCCCGAGGGGCAGAAGCACTGAAGGTGACTCCTGAAGGTGTAGAGCACTTGGTGCAGTTACCAGAGCCTGAGCCAGAGGCAACTGAGGCCAGCGGAAAGAGAAGGTTTTGCACCAAAGCCCGGGTATGTACAGGGATAGCAAGACGGTGCTTTCACTAGATCTCCTTTTCAACAAGACTTCTGTAACGTTAAAAGGCGAACGCAGACTGCTAAGTCTCCATTTCAGTAGGTAATTTAGGTTTAAACCACCCCTCTTCTGCAACATGTCATAAATACAGTTTGCAAGCAAGCAAGCAAAGCTCTCCTAGTTTCTCCCTTGACAATCTTCGTGCCAGTTACGCGCTGGCAGGAGCAGACAGGCCTGGTCGAACAGCCCTTACAGCCCGGTAAATCGCTTTGCCCAACCTTGGCATCACCCGATGTTCAGTTGCAACCAGGGACAGGAGACTGTTGGCATTTGGGGCACACTGCAAACGAGCCTCTCATCCCTCTTCCTGACAAATAAAGCCCCTTCAGGTCATGCTGTGTCGGACTGCCTAGGAGACGATGTGCCCCAAACCACCAGGCTCTTGGGGAGTTGCTGGCCAGGGGTCTCAGGAAGGCACCGAGCCTGAGCTAGGAATGGCCGTCAAAAAGAGAGCTAGTGTCAAGAAAAACCTAGTCAGCTCCTTATATTTCCCTGCTGCAGAAACAAGAAATTGTGGACTTTATTTATTGCACAAATTAGGTACAAGAAAATTATTTTCTTAATGTGAGACTTGATGAATGTTCTCAACTCTCCACCCTGCTAGGAAGAGGGGGTTACAATGAAAATTATTTACAAAGCATGTGCTACCCTGCAGGGTTATTTATTCAGGCAGGGGATGTTTCCACAGATTTTGTTGACAAAGGCAAATCAAATTACATTTTTGCGAACATTACAACAAGCATCTTGATTTGATATGGACATCAGCTGCCTCCTGACAAAGCCAGGGAAGCAGCTCTGGCCCAGCACCCTCCAGGCACCTTCAGAGGTGGTCATTTTTAGTATTAAGGAACAGATGGATAAAATGCTTTGCAAGCTGTTCATGCACTTCTAAATATTGATTTGAAGTTTTTATTCCTTTAAAATGTAGAAAAATTGTTACGGATCTGACACTCGGATTAAAAAAGTTTGATGACTGTCGGAGTAAGGGGCTGCTCAGGACCCCCACAAGTCCCTGGCCAGGCTCCTCTGTGGAGCCCCAGCAGAGCAGCAAACTGCAGGCTGGAGCCCCATCCCCACGGGGCTCAAACAAGCCCTGCCTGCACTGCAAACACACACAGAGATGGACGCGTACAAGTCTCTGTGTGTGCATTTACATGTATAGGACGTGTGTAATAACAGGGGAAGGCACATTAAGATAAGGCTCCCAAATCTACATTTAAGTGAATAAATCACAGACCTTTCCTTTCAGAAGTGAAATGCGCTCAGCAGGGTCTTTGAACAAGCAGCTTAGCCCTTCAGTTAAAAAACAAACCGGGCCAGTGAGTAGGTGCCTACGTCGGGAGGCAGGAGTCAAACTCCACGGCCGTTGCCCTGCCTTTGTTCAGATGCCGGGGGGGGGGGTGGTACTCGGGCAGTGACCTGCCCGCAACAGCATCACCAGGAGGGCACCGCTGCAGTCTGAGCCCCAGCCGAGCCCCATCAAGTCGAACCACCTTGCAGAACACATATCCCACACAATTCAATAGCATTTTTAATCCGATTATTATTGTTATTATCTTAAAATGACTAATTTCTGCTGGAGGATGCGGGAGAAGAATCCCTGGCAGAAACTTCGTTATTAGTGGGAGCGGGGAGCTCAGCACGAGAACGCGCTGCCTCCACCTGCAGCCCTTCCGCTCACAGGGAAGGAAGGTTGCTGCGTGACTAGAGCTAGGATTTTTCTCAGGGATTACACTTTTTATGAATGCCTGCACATGATACCATGGCAGAGTTCTCCCCCTGCTCCTGTTTGCATCAGATATCCACCCTCCCCATACATGTGGTAATTTGCTGTATGTTTTCCTGGTGATGCAACTGCAGGTGGCACCAGGAAGGATCCAGGGAGGCAGGCAGGCAGCGCTGCTGCCTACGAGGGGACTTCAGACCTGAGAACACAAAGGGCATGGGGGGCTAAGGTGTCAGCAAAAAACCAGTAGATTGTTGAACTAAATCATAAACATCTGTTTAAGTGTGGCTGTTGCATCGATACCTACATGCATTAGGCAAACTAGAGTTATTCGCATGGCATGAGTTATTTCTTTAGAACAAGATGCGCACACTCAGCTTCACAAGGGGAAAATACAGATATACAGGGTTGTTTCCTGCAGCGGAGAAAGTCACAGCATGAACCTACAGCTAAGAGTCCAGGCTAGGCAAATTAATACAAGAAATGGAAGTACAGATGATGAGCAAAGTATTCAAACAACGCATCATGAGAAGGATGGATTCGCACCTCTCGCTCTCTCTTATTCGAGCTGAGGTTGCCTATCTAGCACAAATCCTGTGGTACAATATAGGCTACTGGTCCCAAAACACAACCTAGCAAGGAAATTATGTAAACCTTTATGATACGGAAATTAGGAAACCTGTAGATCCTTCTCAAGATTTAAAAACCTGAGGGTATTGTGCCGTGCTGCAGTGTGGGTGTTTCTGGCTAATAAAAACCAGGAGCTCATTGTTAGTCTGAGATCTGATGCAGCTCTCCATCCACGGCTACTGGGTTGGGAAGTGCACAGGAAGCCCTTTGGACTTGCAACGTGGATTCTCATACAAAGGAGAAATGCTTCAGAGCTCCTTGCTAACAGGAAAAAATCACTCCAGCACAACATTGTCGATTCCTTCTGATTAAACCTATGGGTCTTAAACTTGGTCTTCAATCAGGTCTTTGAGAAGTCCCAACTGATTACAACATCCCCGTGCTTAGCCGTCATAATGACTTGCAAGTGATTAGCTTAACCAGCATTTTACCCAATTCAATTTCCATGGATGGCCTATACGTACCAAGAAAGACGTTCACATTATTTTTTACATAATTAAATCAGGAATGACCCTAGTGCTGATGAAATAAAACTTCAATTCTTCCTGGGCTGCACAGTGCTTATCTTGGCTTTAACCCTCAGAACACGAGACCGACTTGGCTGGAAGGGACGTATCCGGCTTCAGCCCCTCTCCTGCTCTCCTTTGCCTCTTCCAGCCCCTTCGCCCTTCCCAGGTGAATGACCCCAATGCCCATCACCCATCCTACTCCCAATTCTCCAGCACAACAACAGAAGCTCCCTTGCACAGACAATTGTGCACAGCACTTTGGCTTTCAAGGGATGACGTGCGTTTTCTGGGAAAAGCCTTAATAAGCAGTGCAGCAACACAAGAAGTTGTTGATAAGTGATGGCCCAGCTGGTGGGGCCAGGACTGGAGCTTTGCAATTGCCAAGGAGCATCCAGCCCTGGCGCTCGTCCGCTGCTGTGAGCCACAATTTGTTTCTCGGTCCCGCAAAAAGCAGTAATGGAAATCACAGCAACAGCCACAGCACGAGATCGCGAGCACGAGTCGTGGTAGCTCCTCAACACTTGTAAAAACCAAGTGGGCAACGCGAGCATGAAGGCCAGGTCTTCCCACAGGTCCCCTTCCCAGGAAAAGACCTCCCACCCTTGGCAGCCTGTCCCAGCAGCTCTGTGAGCCTCTCGTGTCCCACCGCCTGCTCCCATTACTTGGTGCCCAGGGTCCTGACCGCGTGGCCAGGACGTCACATCAAACTGTGCAAACTAACAAGGATAATTACTGTGCTTTTCATTAAATAATCCCTCTTTGGAGGTGGCAGCGATTACTCACTTCTACTGTAATTCTAATTGGTGGGCAAACACGATCTTTGTAGAGACAAAGCCTCATTCCTCTCACTCTTGTAACAGTTTGAATCAATACTAACCCGGGGCTGCTTGGAAATATTTAATGAAAACTGTTTTGACAGAAAATTGGATTCTTGATGGGGAAAAATATTTGTTTTCAATGGAAAAGTTTAACTTCGTTGAAAAGCCAAAACTTTTTACTGAAAGGTCAAACTGGACGATGCAGCTGTTACATTTGTGCATCCTTTGCTGCCGATGCCCTGGATAAACGGACGGTGCACGGGTAACCGCGGGGCTGAGGCTGCAGCCCGGGCTTCCAGGGCCACAGCCAGAAGCTCTGTGACACCCGTTGAAGCCTCTCTGCCAGGGATGACGGTCACAACCTTCCCGCTGGGACTTATCCTGCTGTGACAAACACCATCCAGGGATAGAGGGCACATGGCGCATCTCGGGAGGAGGAGCAGGAATTGGCGCAGTGGCACAGAGCGACGCGAGCACATTACAGCAAACACCACGCCGGAGGGTTCTGCCTGTGCATTCACCTTGAGGTGAAATTAGTGATGGCAAAAAAAAACCTTACTCAGGTCTTGGCTAATGATTATCCTATTAAAGAATCAGCTGACATAATATAACTTGGTAGTTTTATAAACCTCAGTGACAACAAGACTGATGAGACTTAAAGCCCTGACAGCTCATCTGCCCAGAGAAGCAGAAGGTACAAAAATTTGCTATTTTACCGCACTGCAAAAATCAGGGTATTAATAAAAAAGTACTAAAAGAACCCCTGGAAAGTCAGGAAACCTCTGCCTATCTCCCAGAAACATACAGATATTCGCCCCCAGCCTCGCACTCATTTGCAGATTTCCATCAAGCCTAAGAAATGCCACTAGAGCAACACAGTGAGCGTCCGGGCTTGCACGCTCCCCAGACCTGGGTGGGACCCCAGCAGCCATGGGTGCTGTCTCCCAACTGCCCAGCTTCTCCAGAGCCCCCGGGAGGGTCCCAGGTGTCCCCACCAAAGCCCTTTGCTGCAATAGTCCCCCAGGACCACCACGGCCAACGCTGAGGAGTGACCTCCTTGGACTGGATGAGCAGTAGTGCCAGCTCAGAATCTGGCCCAGCCTCAACTAGGGACAAGGTGGGGTCAACCCAAAAAAGTCACTTGCATGGTATGAGGGGTTGGTACGATCAGGTAACGAAAAGGAAAGGAAATAACAAAGTGTGGATGGTGCAGTTCCTCCTCTTACCCACATCTCTACGCTGAAGACATTGATGCTGGCAGGACAATACGCAACCTCAAAGAGCATTCATCTCGTTGGTGATCATATAAGTTATTTTGGTAGGCGTGTGGCCCGTTTTGGTGTTGTCAAAAAGACGTAACATCGCAACGTGCCAATGAGCACTGGCTGGAAAGTCATATATACATACAGATGCGTAGTTTAAAATTATTATTTTTATATCACTCTACCACAAAAATTAGCCAATAAAATAAAACGTTGGCCCTTGGCAGTGCTGCATCCCCAGCATCCAGTATTATGCATTTTAGGGAATTAAAAAAAAAAGAAGCCTGCTTTTCCCCCCCTTGCCTGGGTGACATGAGCAAGAAATGAGCAGCTGACCTGAGTTTGAATTTAGAGTGTTCATTAATAGGATATTATGCCATATGCTCAGCACACTGTCTTTTTTTTTAATGCAGCCGCCAATTTGAGAGAATTTCTAATTAGTAATGGTATAATGAGAGTATTCAGAGGCTAATGTGGTGGGTGGGGAAGCGAAATAGATCGCTTGGTGCGGACTGGAAATATTTCTGTTCGAATTCCTCGTGAAATAATGACCCGCCGTAAAAGGCTGCGATCTTTGACAAATGAAGGACGTTTGGGGAGGTTACATTAACTGCGGAGGGAGCATTTATCAGAGGAGGGGGAAGGTGAGACAATTTGGGCTGGTTAAGCTCAATGCAGGGAATGTCTTGGGAGGAGAAAAACATTTTAGCTGGGGCTGGGCTGAACGGGAGGAAACACAAAGGAGGCCCTGGGTGGGCAAGCCCTGGCAGGAGGCGATGGAGAGGATGCTGAGCCAGGAGGGAGGGAGGGCAGCAAGGGGAGCAGCGATGCTGGGAATCCCTGCCCCAGCCTAGGGGGCACCAACCCTCGTCACCCTGCGAGCGTCGAGGCATCGGCACCAGGTCAATGCCGCGGGCAGGGTACCAGGATGCCTGAAATGCCTTTGAAAAGTGCTTTTGCAGGATATTTAGGGGTCAGATCATTTAATACCTAACTCTGTTAGAAGAAATTGGGACTAATGAGGCAGCGATGCAGGTCAGTGTTTTACTAGAACTTGTGGGTACAAACTGTTCAATGTATTTTTAATACAACGAAGCTTTGAGGTTTGTGAGCTGGCAGAGAGCGCTGGCTCAGGTGGGCACCCGCTTTACCCTTCCTGCAGGGTCTGCGCAGCAGATAAACCTACATAAACCACAACAGCAAGCACAGGGCCAGAAGAGTCCATCTTAACATCTTAGATCATCCTTTGGTTTTAACTAATTACGAATTCCATCTCCCAACCCATCCAGTGGTGTGGGATTGTGATTATATGGAAAAGAAAAGGGACAGATTTTCAGCGGTTTGCAAAAAGTCAGGCTGTGATACCGAAAAATGCTCCTTTTCCTGTTAAAAAAAAACCCCACAAATCTTATAAACTGGGAAATAATACATCTTCTCAGAAGAGAAGGGATTTGGTCTGGTGTGGATATGGGAATTGGGCTGTCTGGTCTAACAGCAGAACCCCATTCCTTTGGTTTCAGAGGGAATTTCCAGGCAGTAACAGGGAAAATCTGAATGTTGCCAGTTGAAAATACATTCAACTAAAACAAAAATAATAAAATGATTATCCTTCTCTCATGCCCCGGCCAGCACTAAGTCCCCTCAGAAGGAATACGCCTCATGTTGGAGAGGACAGCATTCTACCCTTCTGGTGGAATTCTCCAGCTTTGGGAATGCCGTGGCTCCTCCGCGCAGCCTCTGCACAAAAGCTAGGACACATGCAGATTTCTTCAAATGAGCCATAATTAATTTGCCTTTTGATTGGACCAATTAGATCTTTAACACTGTAGGAAATAATTTTTTTACTAACGATTAAGCTGAAGACTGTGAGTTTTCCTCTCCTGTGCAATGTTTTTACTGTGTTATTACACTACCTCTAAGAAAGCCAATAAAGTCCTACAGCTGCGGGGTCCCTCCGGTGCCCCCTGCCCTTGTTTGCTTATTGCAACACACGTGAATTTTGCAGAAAGAGAAGCCAGGGGAGCGCAGCAGCTGAGAGGCAGTAAGGGACGGCTTTTGGTAGGTATGAACCAAGTGGCGCAGAAAGGCAGTGATCTACTTGAGTGGATCTGCTGGAGCTCCAAACCGGGCTTGTGCGGAGAACGGCCGAGCCGCCAGATGCTCTGGTATTGTGTAAACCCCGCTCTGAAAATTAAATATTCATAATGCTCATATTAGATTCTAGAGCACCTTTTAGGAAGAAATAAATGAGATTTGCTTTAAAAGAAGAAAAAAAAAAAACACAGGGGCCACGTAGAACCAAGCCACAGCTTCATAAAAAACGTTTTTATGCCAACACTCAACAATTAAAAGGCTTAAGATTCCTTTTGGAGAATGAATCAAGCTTAAAATTCATTCTCCTGTCCTCATCCACGTGCCACAAAAAATTAATGCATTCACCTAATATGTTTTAGAAGGGATTTATTCCTTGCTCTCACGCCATCCTTATTTCCCAGAATAATAGATGCAAGTGGCGAAGTGTAAGCAAGATTTTTCCTCCTTTCTTTAAAGTAAATCTCCATCTCGTTGACAGCTGTGCCCAAATCCATCAGACCTGAAGCGTCTGCAGCGTCCAGGTTGACTCTTTATCGCGAGCTCCCTTTCCCCGTGCCTTGAAAGCGAGCAGGGGCAGAAGGCACAGTGCAAACAGCCGTCCCAGGACAGGCTGGCATCAGCGGCACTGCAACCTCCCACCAATCACAACGTTTTGGACACCTGAGTAAGGAAGAGGAGGGAAAGGGCCTGGGCCCAGGGTGGGGAGACGTCCCCGGTTCCCCCAGCCCTGGGAAACCCAGGGCTATCAGCAGCCAACAGGCTCTCCACGACGTGTCCCTCTGCCCCCGCCCCACTGCTGCCACCCTCCAACACCACACCTCACCGTGAACATCACCCAGCTCATTTCACATCCCATTAGCGAGAAATAAATATTAATATAATATGATATTATTCTGATGAAAGTGAAAAATGTGACTATAATAAGGCTATCGTGTTCTATTGGATTAATATGCCGGTTAATTACCAACAGTTCCTGTGTTTTTCAGCCTAACGGATGGTCCTTGGTGAGCAGCACTCGGCTCTCACCTCCGGGAGGTTCCCAAGGCTCAGAGCGAGCCCGAGATGATGTTGGGGTGTAAATAACCCAGCCCATCATGAGTCCTCCTGTTTGGGAGCCAGTACAAAAACAAGGGAGCAGCCACCTGCACCTTCAACCACTGGGACACGCAGTGGGGACAGCACCTGGAGAACGTGCACATGGCTCCACACACCTTGTAGGCTCCTGGGTGGCCTGGGAGGTCCTTCCTCTCTGCTGCATCTCCTTGTCAGTGCTTGACATCTAAACTTCAGAGGTTAAAGTAGCATTTTTTGTTCTACAGCTCAAGTGGTTACAGGGAAAAAGTCCTCTGCTCCCCTTAAATCTTTGTTTTCGTAAAAAATAAGCACTGCCCCTCTATGTGACCCAAAACAAGACTGCCTACTTAACTTACTATAAAAATTTATAACGCCAAAGGTGAAAATGTCTTTGATAAACTTGGTCCAAACCCAAGATATCAAAATTTAAACAAAAAATTCCCTTTTCAAATTGCCAGAGGGAAACTCTATCGTGTCACTACTGAAAAATCACCTCCTTTCTTCCTGAAAGTGCTAAAACTCAGCCTAAACTTCACAATGCATTCTGTTCTCCCCAAATTGCATTTTTCAGTGAACGAGCTGAACGAGTGGTTTCTGCAGATGGCACCATGGCACACAAGGTAGGGCCTGATCACAGAATCATTTTGATTGGAAAAGACCTTTAAGATCATCAAGTCCAACCATTGATCCAGCCCTGATAAGTCCGCCACTAGACTATGTCTCCAAGTACGACATCTACTCGCATTTTAAATGCCTCCAGGGATGGTGACTCAACTACCTCCCTGGGCAGCTTCTGCCAATACTCGCTAATTCTTTCAGAAAAGAAATTCCTCCTAATATCCAACCTAAATCTCCCCTGCACATCTTGAGGCCATTTCCCCTTGTCCTGTCACCAGCTACAAGGGAGGAGAGACCAGCACCCACTTTGCTTCAACCTCCTTTCAGGCAGTTGTAGAGAGCAATAAGGTCTCTCATCAGCCTCCTTTCCTCCAGACTCAACAACCCCAGCTCCCTCAACCATTCCTCTAAACCCTTCACCAGCTTTGTTGCCCTTCTCTGGACCAGAGACAGCTCAAATTGTCATGGTGCGGTCGATCCAAACCAGCCCCAACCCACTTCAGCCACACAACTTTGCCAAAATTTCCTTCTTCTTTAAACTCCTCACCTCAGCTTTGCAAACTTTCCATCCATTTTCCAAATTGAGACACAAATTCCCATCAAACCATCGTTCTGGGAACATTTGTTCCTTCCCGACACATGCACATTCCCCCGGGGAAGCAGAACGGATAAGCTGACACCTCTAAGGAGGTCTGGAGATGAAAAATGTTATAGATGTGACAAACACACGTCAGCGCAGCCCCAGGGCTGGCAGCTGCCATGCCCTGTCCCAAGCCACCCACGCGCTCTTCGCTGGGACTCGACCCTCCAGCCGGTCTTGGAAGACCGTTGGCTGAGGGAAACACCGCAGCCTCCTGCCAGCGCTCCTCTCCCTTTAAGATGTTATTTAAGAAGTTTTTGCCAGCTTTACTTTGCACAGCCTGGTGCTGCTCATTTTAGGTTTGCTAGAAATGTTCTCCAGCTGAATAGTGAGTGAAATAAATTCAAATCCTACTCTGCAAATGACACTGCACATAAATATTCAGTAAATTAGCAGCACACTTTTATAGATTTATCAGTCATTGCTGGCACAGAATGACAGGCAATGTTGTAGCTGAAATATTAATGCTGACAAATTAATGATTTCTGAGTAAATGATGTCATTTTTGCACCGTTTCATTAAAATTTACTCACTTTCAATATCAGCTTCATTTCTACGCCAAAAAAAAATTAAAATCATTTTCATTCTCTTTCTCTCTCTCTTTCCTCTAGGAGCCTTTTTTGAACCCAAAGGGCATAAATTTCCTACCGCTGTGCCCTGAGGAAGAAGAGGGGCTGAAGTTTGCAGTGAGAGCAGGAAGCAGAGCTCCTCGCTGCTCCAGCATCCCTGTCCACCCGCGCAGGACCCACGGCTTCTCCCTGCGCTGCGCTCGAGCCAGGCGCTCCCCACTTGCAGTGCCCATCGGAAGCTATGAAATAACCGCCTGCCTTTGCTGGGACTGTTGCTGCCGAGCTGCAGGGCTTCATCGACACCTGCAACCAACGCTAGCGTTGGCTGATATTCCACCGCAAAGCCCGTTTGTGCAGCAGACAGCAGGAAACACCACCACAGCAACCTGTTTATCACACCGGACTTCAGCATCGCATCACCGAGAACATCATCCGCTGCCCTCGTTCATCCTGGAGGCTTCCCAGCACACCACGCACCACTGCGAGGGAGAATGGGCCGCAAGCGCGGGGCAGGCAGAGAGAGGGAGGTCACCGCAGCCCACCCTACACACACCGAGGTCCCCAGAGCATCGACGGACGGAGCAAGGCTCTCCCAAAAGGCAGCGGAGCTCTCCCACGTGTTCCCCAAAGCAAAGGGGTGAGCACCTTTGGGGTTCACAGCCATTTGGAGAAGAGAAAGCTGGTTTTACCCGTGGTTGCCTAACAGGGACCTCCTCCCTGGAGCCTTTGCCAAACACTGCCATCTTCAACGCACCGCACTGGGTATTTTTGGCAAATTACCCCATCAAAAGCCTTCCCGCCCTGTCTGTCATGCTGGACAGGACCGGTGACATCTCTGACAGGTGACTGACAAAGAGTTGTAGTGGAGGAAAAAAAAGGGGGAGGAATAAAAAGGTAAAAAAAAAAAAGGAGAGAAAAAAAAAAGGCAGAGAGAGAGCAAGAGAGAAAGAGCCCAGAGAAGGTTTTACCCAGGATTCCCTGGGCTGAGCTATATCAGTCAATCTCCGGGCTAATTCGTGTCAGTACTTGTTTCCTATCTCCTTGAGTCTCCAGCGGAAGGTTGATAAAATTGAAGTGGAAATGAAGTTGGATGCACAGGAGGATACATACAACAATAGCCTGGTGAAATGGGTTTGTATCCCTGATACACTCTTTGGAGCATCAGGATTCGCGGTGACCTTGACAGTGTCCTTGGGAGAATAAAATAAAATAAAAGGGAGAATTTCTATCTATGAGAAGAAATTTAAGCAAAGCGCTGCATTTACCACATCGACTTTGTGGTGTGAAGGAGCGACGCGGGCTCCCGGCGCTGTGGACTCGGCTTATTTATCCAGCAGGAGTTTCTGTTTGCAGAAGCCCTTCCCCAGCTCTCCATCTAAAATGCAAAGAGAGCACCTTGTTGTGGCAATAGAAGATGCCCGGCTCTGGTATGAAAGTCTCCGTTGCCTCAATCAGTTGTTGATGAACAGAAGAAAACTTATCACAGTTTAAATAAAATGTACCTCTGGGTGTGGGTACAGCGCGTTTCTCGCCCGTACCGCTCGTCAATACCGCACGAGCTGAACGTCCGAGTGGAACTCTGTGGAGGCACTCGTGGTTAAATACGGGATGAATCTCTGTTTGCCAGCCCCCTTCAAATGAAAATGCGGAGAATAACTGTGAGGAGACGGAGGTGGGAGAGGGGGACAGAGCCTGTGGAAGCATTCACAGCACAGAAAAAGAGGAGCTGCTGATGGGATAACTCCTACCAACGAGAAATATTAACGCAAGCCTTCACTATGTGTAGTTTTTCAGGCGGGTGTACAGACACACATGTAGAACCCTCTGCAGCCCCTCGCCTGCCACTGGCGCCGTCCCTATGGAGAGCAGCGATGCCCCGGGCTGCGTGCTGGAGCCGGCATCGCCGCCGGATGGCCTTCCCGTGCCCTGCCGTACAGGCGAGCTCTCGGAACGGTGCTGATGTTTGATCCGCCCTTGTTTCCCGCACACGGCCTCCTCCCCGTGCCCCGCTGATGTCAGCTGAAGCGCCCGCTGACTGATGGAAACCCTAAGGTTGATGGAGAGCGAAAGGGTGGATCAGATGAGCAGCTCTCGTGGGAGCCTTTCCTTGTGGTTTCCTGAGGGAACTCTCTAGTGGCCCTGCTGTCCTGCCAGAACAAAAGATCGAGGGTTGCCCATAAAACTCAGAGCTGCCCGTGTTTTTGACAGGGCTGGAGAAAGGAAGGACCTTACAGGTGGTTGTTTTAACTGCAGATAACCACAAAGCAGCAGCCGGCTCTCTGCAGCAGCTTCTCCTGCTACTCACAGATCTCAGAGACTTAAGGCTCAGCACTGATGCCGGGCTGGACGATTTTGCCCGTGCAGCAGAGGCACAGCGCTGGCACTGGCTTGCTTAGAGCCCCGGGGAGATTGGAGCTGGGGAGCTCTCCCTGTGATATATCTCCCAGTGGGAAGGGAACAGCAGCAGCTCCGTTCCCGATGGTGACGCACCTTGAGGCACGGAGCACCCACAGCCACCAGGTGCACCGAGCGGGCACCGCTCCTCGCGCACAGCCCCAGATCTGGCTGATAAGAACCAGCTGGGTTTTTCCACTCTGATAGCTGTGAGAAACTGATGACAACCTGTTTGACCGCTGACCTCTGAACTTGACCCCCTGTTAATACCTTCAGCTGCTGATTGTCATGGGTGGCTGGCAGAGCCCTTTGTCTTTTGCTGTTTTGGAGTCCAGACAGATAAATGATTTCTATTTGTCCTTTGGCGCAACGGAAGAGCTGATCGATATTATCCACGAATGATGTCAAGGATTTGTCGCCACAGCTTATGAATGACAAAACACTACCCAAAAAAACACCTTTTGGGGCAAAAGATTGAAAGCTGGAAAGGTTTATTGATTTTTGCTTTCTTAAATAGCAGCTCAAGCCACAAAAGAGAAAACGAAAAGCTTTGTGTGCTAAAATGCAGCAAAAAGCTTCCTCGAGAACAACGATTAGATCAGCTCTTGCATTTAAGTACTGTGTGCCTTGCCACAGTCAACTGCTCAATTTTGTCTGCTAAGCCCACTACAATTTCCACCCATTTTTCCTTATTTCAAAAGCGCTTGTATAGTGAAATACCAGCCTCTGGAATAATGCTTCTCTGCTTTTGGCCACCGGTCAGTCAGGAGAAGGCTATGCATCTCCCATGCGGGCAGGCAGCAAGCTTGGAAGAGCAGAAGAAAAGCTTTGAAGTCCAAGCACCGGAAAGATGAGTTTAGGTTCCATCTCTGCCCTCTGGCACCCCCAGCAAACCCCCAAGGCCCCTTTGCACCCCACCCTGGGGCAACGGATGCTCTGGACACACAGCAATCTGCTATGCTCTCTTTCTCCCTCCCCCTGAATCCCACCACATGTAGGAGGAGATCACGGTGCAGGACATTCCCTAGGCAAACACAAATTAAGAAAGAGTTGATGAAATTGAAGAGGTTCTCTCCTAAAAATTTACCCACGACCCTGGTTTTGCGCCACCTCCTCTGGAAAATGTCATATTTAGGTTCTCCAGGAGCCCGGGGAAAACTGCCTTCCCACCTCGGAGCCTCCCTGTGTGCTGCACAAGCAGTGTCCGTGGGTACCCCCACCCCTGGTTTCTAGAGCTGAATGTGACTGAGCTAAGGTTAAGGCTCCAGTTGTCTGCTATAATCCAGTAAAGCCGCTCTAAAAAGGGGCCCAGAAACCTCACACAGTGTGGCTGAGCCACACTGAACCACAGCGAGGAACACACACTGGCCTCGCCAGCACCAAGAGCCCAATGGGAGGTGACAGCAGAGCAGAGTCGCAGCCGAGTCCCACTGGTGTCCCTCTAGTGTCCCACTGACCGCTGCGCTCGCCCCAACTCCCCGACACTTCTGCTGCTTCAAGGAAAGTGTTTCACCAGCACGACACGCGTGGGAACAGTTACATGGACAAAGGGCTAAATTAGCTCTCTGCCAGCAGAGAAACGTGTTTGTGTTTCACAAATGAATGTGCCTCCTCCAGGGGTGGCACTGAGCTCAGAGCTGTGCAGAAACATCTGCGTGTTGCAAGACTGACCTTACGAATCCACCAGTCCCCACGATATTTCATTGCTCTTCTGCACAGGGCAGAGCATTCCTGCACGTCCAGCATTTCTGTAAGTCCTTTTACACCAGAAGTCCCCTGGCAGTCCTTTTCCCTAAACCACAGCCCAGCTGGGATCAGCCTCTACAATATGGGGCTCTTCTGGCTCCAAACTGCACTGTTGTGAGGAAATAATTTATTTCTTTGTAGATGTGTTTAAAAAAAATATTTTCCCGCAAGCTTTCAAGATTTCACGAGTAGCAGAGAAACATGGAGTAGGATTTTCAGCACAGAAGGTGTCAGCACGGTACACGGACACATATACGCACACCATCCCTCACAACCACATCCTGCCCCAAAATGCAGCCTTCAGTGGAATCCTGATAATAAAATTTGTCTCCTGGGAGAAAGCTGAACTTTTCTTTCCCAAACAAGCAAGATCTCCACTGCCCTCTGAACCCCACAAACGGGCTTGGCAAGGAGCAGACAGCAATCACACCTCGTGCTTACAGCAGCACTTGCAATTCGGACACGCAATTGATATTTAAAGGGAATTTAAAGGAGGGGGGAAGCTCACAGCAATTCTAAATTGCAAAGATTAGAATCACTAGACTAATATTAATTATGAGGAAATAGAAGAGCAGAGATGAGGGGGTCTCAATTCAGCTCTCCGGAGCCAAGGAGAGCACTTGGGCAGATCTGGGTGCGGGCACAGCAGAAGGGCGCTGAGCTGGGCACACGCTCACGCTACAGCCCCAGTACAGCACAGCTTCTCCCACCAGACCTTTGCTTTCCCAGGCTTTATTCCACTCAGCTTTCTGGCCAAAAAAAAAGCTTCAAAACTCAGTGCCCACCCTACATGAAACCAGAGTCTCTCCCAGCTCCCACCCAGCCCCAGCCTTGCTTGAAGTTCAGTGAACCTTGCCCAGCCCTCAGGTAGTGATAAATGCCTGCTCGGGTCGGAGGGGTTTGGTTTCAGCTGCACAAGGTCTGTCTCCAGGGAGGGGATTACCTTGGTTTAGAAGGCTGGAGCTCACTGGGGTGAGGGAGGCTTCTCCTCCCAGCGTGGTGGATCTGCACGAGTAACAAAACTCCACAGATATTTTTGCTCGGGAACTTTGACTACTGAGATGAGACAGCACTTGGAATCACTCCTGTTGTGAGGACACACAGAATGTAAACACATTGGGACTAAAAAGCACCCTCTCATCTGTAGCTCCAGACAAGTTTTGTGTGTCTGTTTTAGGAAAACTTGGTGCTGTTTGATCCATGTTCCTCCAAAAAGTCCACACAGGCCTCCCAAGGTCCAGGAACATTCACCTCCTGGCTTACACCCACCACGGCATTACAAATGATCTAAACCACTGAATGCTCTCTGGTCAAGTCATTCCTCTTCTCCCCTTTGAGCTTTTATTTTGATCTGCGAAGTGTGTCCCACCGCCGGTGCCAAAGGAAGTTCCTGAGACAATGTATGCTGTGTTCATGGCACTTGCCTCTTCGTTTGTACTCCTCGGGGAGCTTGACAGCTCGTTTCCCTAAATTTACAGAGCTCATATTTCATCTATATATTATTCATTATGAAAGAATCTAAATTCCTACACAATATCCTGAATCAGAGCGTAAACACCTGGCTAACAAGCCGGGTGGCTCCAGCTTTGGGCTCTTAATCAGATGCCCATTAAAAAGGCACAGCCTGGCTCCTACTTTTAGAATTGTGACTTAAATCTGAACGCAGCCCCCAAATAAAGGAACCAAGGATTTCTGCTCATCCCTGGAAAACTTGGCCTCAGCTTTCCTGCAAGTGACATTTTACACCCCGCTTGCAGCAGTGAAGATGCTTCTAAGAGAGTGTTTTCTGAGTAATAAAACATCTCCGAGTGTAGGGATTAGACATAATCCAATTCCTTTATCAAATAAAGATGCCATCATAGCCTTTGAAATACAAAGGAAGAAGTTCCCTCACTGTTTTCCATCTTACAATTATATCACATAACACACTCGCCAGAGGCTTGGCCGGCGCCGCAGACACCAGCGCTGCGACAGAATGAGAAATGGAAAGGGCTCGGCCTCCCCCACCACCTGCTCACGCTTCTGCATAATCTGCCGAGAAAGGGATTAATCCCCACATTTTGATTTTTCCATCTGCATTGCATCAAAGGTAACCCCTGTCAATCCAGAGACATAACCCATGTGTAAGAGCAGGAAATACCCTGCTTTGCCACAGATTTTGCTGTGACAAACGCAACGCTTTCTTTAGGGGTCTGTTTGTTTAATTGAATTTTACGCACGGATAAAACGTTTTGTGAAATTTCCACTGTGGGTGTTGTAATTAAAACTGGTGAACTCGAGACAGACAGGCAACTATTGTAAAGCTGTCTTTGTCTGCTATTTGAGTGCCAGCAGTGATGTTCAGCTCTGCAGTTGGGGTTTGCTTTCGGATGCCAAGCGCTTTCCAAACAAGGTGCAACTTGGAGCGATGTTCATCAGCTTAGAAGCACATCTGGTTAAAGGATGAGAACACTCCCCCCCCAAAAAAGGGGAGAGAAAAGAAAAGGACAGGCAAACCAAGCCAGAAAAATAACTCCACCCAAACTCTACAAGAGCTCCAACTTTTCTTCAAAGCTCAGGAGCTGTCATATTTTCAAACTGATCTGATTTCCCCTTCGCTCCAGTTATTGTGCGCGTTGCAGCACGAAGGGTCCCGGCTGCTATAGCTGCTTGAGGAATGACTCTGGAAGGGCATTTCAGCGAGTTGGCCAACAACACCCCGTGCTACGCCCCCGAACAAATGGAAAGGAAAATCCCAGGAGCAGCCTGAAATCATGAGCGACCAGAAGAGATGTTGCAGCCATTGACTTAAAATGAAAAACCTCGCATTGCAGCTGTGGGTTCAGATGAGATGTTTCTCTAAAGAACTGGCTCTTTCCCTGCGTAGAGAGCAATGAAATATCCTGGGGACTGGCGGTTTCAGAAGCTCAATCTGGCAGCAGCAAAGAGAAGCTGGACGTGGAGTCGGAAGCATTCACACGTTGCAGAAAGAGACAGAGGGCTCATATCTGAACTCCCTCACGTGAACTCCCTATAAGTCCACAACAGACTGACTCCAAGTGTAGCTCTACGACCAGAAAAACTAAGATCTTAATTTTATAACATCAGCCCCCATTCTATTTAACATTGACTTTTCCTCTAAGTCTCAGTGCAAATCCACGAAATCAGCCCATGTATCGCAGAAGAATGAGCAAGAGAACTCAAAAAGACATTTATGATCCTTTTTCTGGAGCTGGCAGCAAACGCTCAGTAAAGTCACCAAAAACCAGCAGAGGAAATGCATTCCCTTGAATTTTGCTCCACCCTTTGGCAGCACAGATCACGTAAAGAAGCCCTGTAAGGGACTTGTATTACAGAGTAGGGTTGGTGGGAATCGAGGGCCACGGGCGGGTGCAAAGCTCTTCCTTTCTCCACATCGCCCTATTTCTCTGTCATTTTATCTGCAGGAGTCGCAGCCCGGACGCAGCACCACAGCCCGATGCGAATTAGCGGAGGGGCCATTCACCACCTGTTTGAACTGTCAAGTTATGTGGGAAAGCGTATCAATTAACAGCCATGATTATCTCATCAGACTTCCCCATCTGACAAAACAGTCACCCCCTTTCCAGCCTAATCCCCCCGGAAAGCCCAGGCCGGGGCTGTGTGCGGGGCCGGGAGCGGAGCGAGGGGCGGCGATGCCCGGGCTCTGCACTCCGCTGTGCGCAGCCGAGTGGTTTCACCCTGCAGACAGCAGGTATTTGGGTTAAATTCCCAGGAGCCTCCTATGTTCCCTTATAGCTTAAAAAGCTGGGACACCGGCCAGGAAAAAGGACCTTCCGTGACCCGCTCTTAACCCCCGAGGAAAGTTACACAAACTCTTTCACGCTTCGCTGAGATCGCTGTGTAGGAGTTGGCCAAAACAATACTTTCCCTTGTGTTTGCCTACCTTATTAAATATCAATTAATATTTATGGAAGTTTATAAACAGTGCAGCTTTGGTTTCAAGGGTGCTTAGAAATCCGATCTCCTCCTCCTTTCCCTCCTCCCCCCGGCAGCATTTCTCCTGCTCACTGCTGCATGGTGAGAGCCCCCGGCTCCTCCGCAAAGGGATGGCGCGGGGGGTTCCCAGGGCTGGGGGGGTCCCTCTGTGCCCCGGCCCCTGGGCCCGCTGCCTGCAGCCTCTCAGGGCACTCCCAGACCCCACCATCCTCCTCATCCCCGGCCAAAGGTCTGGGTCCAAGAGAGATACAGTGGCACAGACGGGTACTAGACCAGGATCAGGCCTGATGGATTTATACCAAGTAATCTGTATTTATTTTCAGTCCATTCTCCATTCCCCCCCACCCCTATTGACCCACTACTTTGTTTTAAATTATGTTTAATTTAAAGGATTTTTCGGTACCCTTATTTCCTACGAAGAGGCTTCCTAAAAGGCTCCCGCTGATTAATTGTTGCTGGGCTCCTGCCAAGTGTTGAAAGTTTTACATGTAAAGAGAAAATACGTCTCTCTCTCCGCTTGCCCATGCCTCTTCTGTTTGGTACTTCAGTCTATTTTACAAACATATGGCACGTCATTCAAGGCAGAGAGCACCATCCTGCTGTCAATATTTCCCTCCCCATCACAAAGATTAACATCAGAGGCTCCGGCGGCTGAGGCTGGGGTTTCTCGCCTCTCACCCGAGCCCCACGCTGCTCTTTGCCATGCAGCAAACACGCTCCCTGCAACAACCGAACACCTCTGAGGAATTACTCCGGCTCATGCTTTCACTCCTCTGCTTATTTTTACCGGATAAATCAACATAGCACAGATGTTCATTGCCCAATGTTTCACAGTCCCTTTTAAATTTACTCTTTATTATTTGTAGCAACCTGGAATACTTGAAGTTTAATAATATTAAAACACAAGGGTCTTTTTTGCCTGCCCTTGGCTTACCCTTCACATCAAGCCAAGTGCCGTGGTGTCCTACAGTAGGGTTTGACACCGCGGTGGCAGTAGCCGTAAGATACTATAGAGTGACTTCCTTTTATTTTCCAAACACAGACCACAGCCAACACTGACAGCGCTTTGCAGGTATTTCCGTAGCACTTTTCCCCTGCCAGACGCACACCAAGTGCCACAGAGAACAAGGAGGCGGCAGGGATGGGCACGGGGGGATGCTCGCTGCTGCCAGGGTCCACTGCAGGATCTCAGGCAAATCATTCTGCCATTCTGTGCCTGAGCTTCCTCGCGTGTGAGCCAGATAAAGCGACGCCTACCACGTCTTAGTTGAGATACATCCAAACGCACCGCCCCAGATGCCATCTCCTCCCCGAGCATCCCCTTGGGTGGAACAGGCGCCTCTTTAGGTGAGCTGCAAAGGCTCAGGATAGCAACAGCTCATCCCGTTTGTGCGGGGAAGGCAGTGGATACCCTCGGCCGTGGGCAACCTACGCCAAGGTGCAGGGGCTGGAAGAAAGGCAGCACCAGCCCTGGCAGCCTATACACAAGGGCTATCGCAGGGAGCATCTGAAGGCCATTAGGTAAGAGGGTGTCAGGTTTAATGCATCAGACAAACCTATGCGCTTGGCCTGCCAGACCCTGCAATCTGAGAGTTTAAGAGAGGGATTTAGGGCTGGATTCCTTTCTGGGCTTCCAAAAATAAACTTCAGCAAGTCCAATTTAAAAGCAGCATTCATTAGAGGGAATCGACTTCAGAAAGATCTGCTACATTTCTGGAACCACATGGCCTATGGATCATAGGAAGGAATAGTCAAGAAAAAAACAACAACCCCAAACCAAAACAATCCCCACTAGCAAATAAACCGCTTAATCTCATGCACAGTTGATATTTTTCACCCTTTCTCTCCATACTCACCTCCCAAACCTATCTCCATCCAATGCAGAAAAATAGCTGCGATGTTTTAATAGCTCAGATCAATAGCAACCCCCTCCATCTCTCTCTTTTTTAACCTCCAAAATTATTTTAGGCAAGACTAGGTTCATTTTATCCTTATTTATTTATTACTTAATCATTAGAGAACCCTTGAGGCAAAATAGCCTCGTTTGCAAGAAAGATCAGGTGCCAGAAGCAGCAAAGGCAGAGCTACAAATCAGTATGCAAACCGGCTTCAATCCACCAGCATAACGGATCTCCGATAGAGCACATGTGTTATTTGCTTACATTACTTAACACAGTTTAACACGTATTTTTAAACAGAACACTTGTTTATAAGAGCCACAATATGGAAGGGCAAGAAGTTGTTTCCAACAAACATAAACTGGAAAAGGCACTCAGGCGGGGAAAGCACATCTATCCCAAACAGTGCTCTGCAATCAATTTTTGCCTCGTTAGCACGTCCCATGAAAGATGCCCTATCTATCCATTAAGTGTTGCTCCTGCATGCTGCACCTAAATCTTTAGATTTGTTATTGTTAATTATTATTTATACAAATTCATTTACTGTGGAACTGTAAAAGGCGCTGAATCAGCCTCTCGGTGGGAAGAACTTCTCATTCTGTTCTCCATCACACTAAAAACACTCCCCAGATCGTCTGCTCCAATTTAGCCCTATAGAAACAGACGGGCAAATCTGGTTAAGTTGGGACTTTTGTGCTCGCTAAAAGAGGGGTGGTCTCACTGCCTCCTCACACCTGTGGAATGTACTTCCATGTCACTCATTCTCCAATTATGTCCAAGGGATGTAAAGGCCTCTGCTGGAATAAACCCACCTATTAAACTGAAACACGTGAAACTTCCTAACTTTTAAATTAGTTGTTTGTTGTTAAAGGTTTTCTTAAGCTGTATTTCCCCAATTCCAATGATTAAAGGATCCCCTCGTTTCTTTTCCTCATTCCTATATAAGGAGACAGGTAATAGATCAATCAGATAACCGGCATTAAGACGTCAGTTCAACAATACCTTGTTCTGAACGGTGAAACTAGTGAAGACTCAGATGAAAGATCTGGGATGAGAAATGCGTACGAGTCCCCATGCCACGGGCTGGAAGGCGGCAGGAGGATAACATACATCATGCTAAGGACATCTAAAAGAAGGAGGAAGGGAGGGATCGGCTAACGAAGTGGTAACACATCCCCACGAAAGATTACCCTTCTTCTACTCCAGACACAGAGTCAGAGGGGTGACGACTGCAGTCAAACTCAATAACAAGCACATAATAGAGGGGTATTTAAGTGTCAGCAAACTTAAGGCTATACGTCTGGAGGTACATTTCTTTAATGAATAGTTTTGTTGTCCAGAAATATTTACAGTCTGTGTTGGCAGCACTGCAATAACCCCATTGTACGCGGGTGCTTACGGAATAAAATTACTTGCCTTAACCAAGCATACTGTAAATTTTCAGGAGCCAGTGTCCTGGTGAAAGCGGGGCCGTGCTGTGCGTACCAGCACTTGATTTAAGGTAACGTGTACTTTTCTGTTCTTTGTCTTTGCAAGAGATCCTCTCTCGGTACACCGCGGGAGCAGAGGAGCACGCCTTGTGCTAGGGGTGCTCACAGCAGAGTGAGGCTCGTACCGAAAGGGCCGTCAAACCCTGGAACCGGAAAGTGAGGGAGCCACCATCCCTGGGGGTATTTAAACGTGTGGATGTGGCACTTAGGGACACAGTTTAGTGCAGGACTTGAGGTTTACAGTCGGACTTGATGATCTTAAAGGTCCTTTCCAAACTAAACAATTCTGTGATTCTGTACCCAGGGTCACCCCGTGGCTCAAAGCAGTGCGTCCTCAAAGGAATTTGTGGGCAGCAAGACCTGATTTTGCAGAGATTTATGGACAGGACTGAAGTTAAAGCGGGATCCTTCTGCTCTGAAACAAAACCCTCCTTCAGGACGTGAGCGCACATACAAGAGCATAGGACTGAGTAGTTCAGCCAGATTTGTGCTTTCCTGGCGTGAATGAAAGCCAGAGGGACACCAGGAACTTGGTCAAGCATTTCCTTTGGGTGGGGATTTTTTGCTATGCCTGAATCTGCCAGTCCTGTCTGAGTGGGGCTTGGAGCCTCTGCTCCCGAATTTCAGACATTACCCCAGAAGCCTCCAGCAAGACCAGAGTGAGCTTTCTAAGCTAATTTGGGCCTTATCTCACATGTAGAACAACGGTGAGTTCAGAACTGTCTCCATGTACCTTCCACATGCATATGGAAAAGAAGGAAATAGGTAGAAAATAAGACATTTGTAGGAGGAAGAAAAAAAAAAAATGATCAGAACTATAGAAAAAGCTCTAAGGTTTCCAAACAGCAGAGGATGAACGAGAGCCAAGAGCTGGCCATTGGAAACAGAGCTTTCCATGCCCTTACCTATCTGCTCATTACATTCTCTAGCGATGAGGAAAAAGGAGCAAAACAGAGGTAACTGTTAATTGCACAACCCAAAGCTTTTCCACAAAAGCCCTTTCAATCACAAAAGATATTATTCTCCCACTTAATAAAAGTTTACCCCCAAATCCCACCATTGATAGCATCAGCCTTTACCCCACGATGCTGCAGTGACCTGAAGCCGCCGGGTCCGAGCCCTGCTCTTAACCCCAGTGTAGGAAAACACTTGCTGAGTGACCTGACGATTGATTTACAGTACAGTGAGGGGACAGTGGATTAACAGTGTGTATAGCTGGATCAGCTTCCAAGGTAGAAAACAAGCTCAGCCTGCCTTAGATCCGTGCGTGGGAAATTTCGCATCGCCCTCTCCAAAGCTCATTTGCAATTTACACTCCCAGAGGTTTTTTTTTTTCTTTTTACAGCAGCGGCAGTCAGTCCATCAGTCTCCAGTAAGTCAAACATCCCAAACTTCCACAGAACAGCATGGTTTCTCCTCCCACTCATTCCTCTTGTTTGTGTTACTTCCAAAGGGAGATATTTTCCCGAGAGGCCAGAGGAAGAAGGGAGCAGGCAGTGAACCCAGGCGCGCAACCTCTCCTTGGCTGAAGGCCGTGGGAAGGAGGGAGAGTGCGACATGCAGCTCTCCTGCATGTTCAGTGAGCAAAAACACGGCACAAAGGAGAAATCACTACATGAAAATAAGTGATGCAATAAGGTAACATCATAATAGAGAAGAAATTGTCCAAAGGTACCAAAGTGAATTGTTCTGCTGGGATAAATAAGGAGAAATACACTGTACTCAAGAGTAAAGGCTGAGCTGATGCAGTAGTAAGGTGCCCACCTGGCACCGCAAGAAGAGCGAAGTGGCTGTGTTGGCATGGGGAGCTACAAGTGCCAGGAATGGAAAAATCAAGCCAACGCGGATCCACTGCTGTTTGGGAACTAGTTCTGACGCTGCCCAGGTGTGCTGCAGGTGGCCTTTTGCTTGAAAAAACATGGTAACATAAAATTTTGTTTTCAGAAAGCCCAGGTAGAGGTGTTGATCTGCCTGTTTGCGAGCACAATGTGTGGGCAGCAGTGCTGCGCTCCCCGCAGGGCTCCCCTCTCCCTGCTCGGACGCTCCTCCTCCAGCTCCACATCCCAGCATAAGATGCAGCAGATTTCAGAATCCATTTATCAATTTATTGCAAAGCAAACATTGGGTGAGAAACTAGAAACCAAAACAAAGCGTAAGATATTCAGAAATAATAAAACCCGTGTTGGGAACTGAAATGGAAACAGAGGGAATCCCGAGACTTCTCATACACTTCACAGTGTAACGAAACGTGATTCCAGGGACGCAATTCAGTAACAGAATTACGTATCCTGGAGAGCCAGAAGTGTTCCAAAATCAGATCAGATTCATTAGCACTGTTCATGCCATCCTGACAGCAGCTAGAAACGAGACATCTGAGCGAATGGCCACCAGGGTCCCTAACAGCAGCCCCAGTACCGCAGGAAGCCAAGGCACCAAATCGGAGGGGTGCTGGGTTGAAGTCTCTGCCAGCAGCACTCACAAACATCTCTCACCTACTCTTTCTTTTTTTCTTTTTATTTTTGGGGCTGAGACGCAGATCGCCACTGACAATCCCAATAAAGATTACATTCACCCTCAGGAGTCTCTAAAGAGACTTTTGAAAAACACTTCGGTTTTGGGGCTTTGGGAATGGATCAGATCTCACAAATCACCAAGTCCTGCAGTACCTGTTTCCTTAATCCTTTTAAATGCCCTTCTGCCCAACACAGTTCTTGTTGCACAAACTGGATGCTCTGCTATTATTATCCTGCTATCCTGTCCAGGGGCTATGGACAGTGCACACAGGCTCAGGGTGTTCAAAGTTTGCCTTTCAAGTGGCATTGCCTTCTGCCTGTTTCTCTTTCCTTCCACTGGAGTAGGAAAACACACACACACTTCCTCAGAGCTGCCTGGGGCAGCGTGTGCCTGCCAAGAACAAAGATGCGCAACCAGTTCAAAGGATTAGGAAAAAGAGGTTGATGGATGTGATACTGAGAATTTCCACTCACTGCAGTTCCTAGCATGATACAGTTTGAAATGGATACCGAGTCCACTCTCAGCCTGAGCTATTTTTTTTTTTTCAGAGATCACCTGTGAAGTATGTGAAGTTCTCATTCCACCCCGAGGCACCGATGTTGGCCATCGCAACAGGGAACACAGCAAACGCTGGTCCTGCATCAGCCCAGATGCACCAGTGATGCTTTGGCCAATGTCTTTTAGGAGAGTACATCATCGAAACACCAGCTACCCACCACCCCACAGACCCGTGAGGTCCTGTTTCCTCTTCTGCCTTAGCCAGTCCTCTCCTGTCATGCTTCATTCATCTATATTGGTAAGCGTTAATGCTGCCAATAAAGGATCTCCGAAGTGCTCTGCTCTCCTCCTCCCCCAAGCGCTTTTGCAGTTTGCCTTTTGCTGTTTTCCAAGCCAGTACCTCCCCACCACAAAGCCGTGTGCTGAATGCTACTTGTAGAGCCGGGGTGGCTCTGCCATCCCCTCCCTCCACGCTGCTACCTGATGTGGTGATGCTGCCACAACACGAGGAGATCAAACCTAGGCACCAGGGCAAGGATGTTCCGGAGCTGGGGACATCACACCTCCCCGCCCGAGGGACCGTCCGGACACAGACCTGCATCAAGTCCTTTCTCCATACTCAGGTTATTTAAAGACTTACTGCAACTGAACCAAGGACACTGCCACTGAGTTCTGTCATTCCTTTCAGAGTGTAAGGAGGTGACACTGAGTCAAGGTGGCCCAGACATCAGTTCATCAAACACAGGGCCGATGGCACAGGGAAACAGAGAATCCTCTTCCACCCGAGCACACGAAGCGCAGGGAGCCATGGCAGTATCCTCCCCGTTGGAAGAGCTTCTCCAAGGGACTGCCACCATCCTTGGGAGCAGGATGAGCCCTGGCAGACCAGCTGCAGCTCGCCTGGGGACAGGGTGGGATTTTTCCACTCAGCCATAAGGACAAACTGATCCCATCTCGCTATTGCCTGGAAAACCCCACCGGCAGCTTCAATTTCAAGTTGTTATTAAACAGGACCAGAGTACAGCTGCTGACAACTGCGAGGAGCTCCCAGTCTGCTGTAATAAAAAAGTTGCTCCTTCCCCCTCCTTCCGTGGTGTCGTGCAGCCAGTCTGCAGCAGAGCACGGGGGGCAGCGGTGGGAGCAAACCCCACTCGTTTTGCACGGATGGTCCCTTCTCAATCTCTGAGGGACTGGTGAAACACCAGAGGGGATAAAATTCGGCACAGCCGTTCACCAAGAGCGTTCCCCTACACCCGAAGTGCGCATGTGTGTGCACACAGAGCCGCACCATCTATCCACAGCGGGTATGTCTCTATCTGAAGTGACACAGGCAACAAAAGGGATGTTCCCCCCACCACCCGTCCCCATCTATTGAGCGATACAGATGGGCAGTTCGGGAGGACTGTGTGCACATATGCAAAGATGCTCTCGTGTCCTTTGACCCCTCATCCCTCCATCACGGGAGATCTATAACATTTACAATCCAAAAAACAAAAGAGAAGGGAGAGTAGGACCAGAATTCATCTTCCAGGCTGACACCTAGCGTTAATTAACGACTTAAAAATCAATGACATAAGGGACAGGCAGCAAATGACACCTCGACACAGAGCCTGTCTGCTTTCAGGAGCAAGGAAAAAATATCTTTGAGGACAGCTTTGACGAACACTGTACGGGAGGAGCAGGAGAAGCGGCAGGGCTGCCCCCCAGCCCATTGCTCTCTGCCAGTTCAAACTCCCTAAGTTCCCCCACTTTATTTTTCCATTTCCCAGCCACCAGAGTGCCATGCTTGGCTTTCCCTGGGGATGCTGCTCCCAAAGGTAGGGAAAGCTTGATGTGTTTTAAAGCTGAGTGTGCAGCAAAAGTACTGAAAGGCTTACAAGGGAGGTGGCATTTTTAAAAGCTGTAAGAGATGTTCTCTGCTGCACATTTTGGGGGTGCAGAAGGCCAGTGCTCTGCATCCACCCAGGCCTGGCTGGTCCCGGCCCGCAGCTTTGGGTTTCTTCCAGGTATCCTGTACCTCAGGTGAGAGTGACACAGCTCCATCTATTGCTGATCTTAACAGCAGAAGGCATCCCCAGAGATCCCAGGGTTTTTTACAGGGTTTTTTACTCTGTTTCTACACCCATGCACCTCCGCTGTTCAATAAAATTGCTTGTGATACACTCACCACGGATAACCCGGGGCCCGGTGTTTTCTCTTTAAACCTACAAGAAAAATCAGCTGTGCGAGTAGCCAAAGCATTGCTCATCGGGCAAACACGGCCAAGGTGCTACCAATGGCACCGGGCTTTGCATCCCATCTAGACTCACGGCCAAGCAGCCTCGCAGGCACATCCGTGGGGCAGCATGCCAGCCAGTCACCCCAACGGGGCCAACCAGCATCTCCCCTGCACTCATCAGAACAGGAATGGCAGAGGGCAGTCACACACTGACTTTAAGTTGGGAAAATACAGACATATTTACAGACACGCTTTGGAGCTGAGCCATCAGGAAGGCATGGTTATTACTTCCAGAGGTGACAAAAGAGGGGCCAATCCTGCACCACTCCCCTCGTGGCTGTGCTCATAGAGCAGAGCATCCCTGCCTGCATCGGGTAAACCAAGACTGAGAGGCGACTGCTGCTTCAGAGGAGATGACAGGCTGGGATCACGGGCGAGCTTGCAGCTCCTGCTGCCCATGCCATGCCGGCACTCGCAGCGGAGATGGTGCTGGGAGAAATAAGTGGCTGTGCCCTCTCCTAAGTGCAGCACAGACAATGTTTATTGTTGTGTGAGCACCCTCAGGCTCAAACCGCAGCTCCCTCGTACTCCACGACATGTGCCGTTCTGCACACTAACCTAGTCCAAACAAACCAACCCAACGCGTGCGGGATCCTCAAAGGCAGAGGGGCAGTGCTGTAGCTCCCAGATGCTGCCCATGCCCAGGCTTCTCCTGCTGGAAAAGCCCCGCTGCCACGAAACTCGTGTGCAGGAGCTGTGTGGAGGGACAGTCCGGAAGAGCAGATGGCGTGTGCCTTTCTTTTTTTTTTGAAGAACAAACCTTTCTGGAATACTAAATCTTACAGGAGCTGTAAATGTCAAATTTAAATTCATACTTTGTACCACCTTTGATTTCAAAGAGGATTACACCTATTCGCTGAAAGCAAAGCAACACCAAAGCTACATGAAATGGAATTACGACTACTTAGGCCTTTTTCTATTGCCTCTTTATATTGTTAACTCCTTCCAATTCATTAAGTCTAATCCTTATTAGGCTAAGTAACACCCATATGAATAGACAGGACTGGACACAGGAGCATATGTGCCTTTTGTATCACTTCCTGGTTAATCCCTAGCCTGGGGAGGGGACAGCCATGGGGAGAAGTGGCCGTCCCGCGCCCGCGCTGGCCAAGCAGCGTGCCGCCCGGCGGGGAGCGCCGCATGGGCCACTGAGCCGCCCCGGGCGGCCACCCCAGCGCCTCGCTTTGTTAATCAATCTGCTACGGAGGGAGGGCACCCGGGGGGCCGCTCTGTTATGGAAATCCGCTGGACTTCGGCGGTCCTGTCGCTCCAACGTCAACTTTATAAGCGCGTCCTGACAAAGCGGGAAATTTCACAAGGTGGGGAGAGAGGGAGGAGAAACAGATGCATTCAGTGGGAGAGGGAAGAGCCTATTTCCAGTTTGCCATCCAAAATCATCCCTAACGATAGTATCTTCTCCATCTCTAGGCTCTCTCTGCTCTGTTAGTGGACTTCCAGCTCAAGTACCAAGACGAGGAAAGGCCCACAAGCTGTGTCCTTTGGCCAAATGCAGGAGCATCGGGGGTGTCCACCTCGCACAGACACTTTTGCGCCTCTGGCAAAGCGCCTCTTGCACGTTTACCACCTGGTGTGGCAACAGAAAAAGCTTGACTCCACGCTGAGTTACACACACAGCAGTTGCATCTCCCCTCGCACGTTCCCTGCAGAAAAACAAGGGGGAAAATTCTGCTTTCCCAGGCAAGATGTAAACCAAAAACAACCTGCGTGGAAGTCAGTGGAGTTAACCAGCAGTGAGTGAGAAGGGAATCAGCTGAAGTATATAAAATAGATATTTATACAGCACCAGCGTTGCTCATAGTGTTTTAAAAACAATAAAGCAGCAGCTTATAGAGTCTCTTGCATATTGCGGACATGAAATAAAGCCAAGACAGGAGCTAGAACATCTAATTCTCTGGCTACAAGGAAGAGAGAGTGATTCAGGTTTACAGGGTGCCATTCAGTTTTATGACAATATCTCCTAATACAGCAGGTTTATCAATTGAGCAAAAAGGCACAACGGGGTGTGTTATTATTGGAGCCTAATCTCACGCCTCGGGTGTGTTGTGCGAGGCACGAGGGCAAAAGGCCACACCACTGTGTGATTATCCAACAGCAATGCTCACTCAGGATGCCGTGTCTGGATTATAAAGTGGATTGGCTTAGGCTTTAAAATGAAATGTTAACATTTGTTGCTTAGGTTTCAGCTGAGGATAGATCTCCCTGCTGTGGGTATAAAGTACGAGTAGGATATGGACAGTGGAAAAGCAAATGTCCTGCTCGGTTTCCTTCGGTCTCCACTCTGCTGGTGAGGCTGCCCATGGCCTTGCGGTGTCACATTGCCTCTGACCCAACATGCAAGAGAAGAAAGCATCTTCCTGAGCCTTAATAATGAGCTAGGACATGCAAATATGCACATAAACCAAAAAGTACAAGCTAGCTCTCCACAGCAAGACTCCCTGAGCCCATCGCCAGTAAACCAAATGCTCCTTGCTGAAGAACAATATATTCCAAGTTTCCCTACAGGAGCTGTGGCCATAGAGAAGCCCAGCTCCCGCACCCACGGCGGGCCTCAGTCTCCCTATTCATTAAATGGAGGTAACTTCTTGTTTCTCCATATGTATTCCTGAGGTCCAAGAAGCTGTCTGAGATCCCAGACACATACACCGCACCATAAACACCACCTGTGCAACAGCCACTGAGCAAAAGACTTGCAGGGGTACGAATAGAGTGCTCCTTACTGGATCAGTCCCACTTGCACCAGTGGGATCCATGGGCACATGCTGCATACCCGGAGGGAGAACACTACCCTACAGGTTTTAATTAGCAATCTTCCACCAGCAAAGTTCCTGTCTATTGTCACTTAATTACTGTGTATCTACCCCAACAGACATTAAGCTTTCCCTATGACCTCTCGCTCTCTACACCCTTGTCATTCTCTCTCTCAGAGCCCCGCGTGACACTGGGGAAACATGGAGCAACTTCTTAATTAATTGGACTAATTACTCTCCTAGATGGCTGGACAGCTGGACCCTATCTCCTCCCTGATCTCCTCGTGGAGGGAACAATCAAATCGCGGTTTGTTTCTCCAGAGTTGACAAAGTCTCAGCATTGCCCGTGATCCGGTTCCTATTAACCCGACTCCCCCGAGAGCACTGCAGAGGATGAAGACATTTTCCCTTTGGCTAATGAAGTCCGCAGCAAGACCACGCTATCACCAGAACAGCACCTGGTAGCCTTATAAAGGGTCAAGGTTTCCTCTCGATCCCTTCCCTGTTTCGCAGCGTTTATAACGTGGCTGTAAAAATCTGCTCTGGCTGAAGCCCTCCCTGCTGGGTCACAGCCCCACACTGCAACTCTTTACGCCTCCAAAACTATGTTTATGCCTTTTTTCTTTTAAAAAAAACCCACTTTGAATCAAACCCAATTTTTAAAAGAAGTCCACTATTCAACCTGAAATAGTGGCCCTCCTGAAAACCTATTTTTCTCTTCCGTGTCCACCTGCACAGTCAGCCCCTGAGAGCTCTCACTGTCTGGGACTCCCTCCTGACCCACACCTCCTGTGAGCCGAGCACTCGCCTCCTTTTCTTGCTCTGTAAACAGTGGCATTTCCATTCAGGCAAAGGTTTAGATTACGCCGCAATTGCAAGGGTTAACCTGCATGGCTGGATTTTTTTTGTAATTCTCAGAATGGACAGACTTTTACTGGTTTTCAATGCTTTTCTGCCTTTAGAGCGCTCAGAAGTACCTTTGATTCACAATGGGAACGTGGGGAATAATTGGTCCAGGCTGTCAATAATACGAGTAAAGAAAGCAAGAAGAGCACGGAGCCAACCCTGGCAAGGGGCTGCTGAGCCAGGGTGTGGGGCTCGGGCCCGGGATGAGCAGGGAGAGGCCACCGGGCTCTATCAAGCACGCTACCAGGAATCAACGCAACACACCGAGGGCTGTAATGGAGAGCGGAGAGCGCGTTGTCCCTCTGGTTGATGGATAGCTCTTGGGCACAAATACACCTTGCCGACTTGTATTTGTGCTCATACAAATATCTGTGTCCATGGGGTAATCTGTCACCAAGCGATAAAAAACAAGAGACTGAGTGAAGCGAACTGGGAGAAAAACGAAAGAAAAACCACGTGCAGTTCACGACCAGGGTTAGAAAAAGCAGGGAAAGGAGGCAGCTGGTAAAATAACCTCAGCAAGAAAAGTTTGATGTATTGAACTGACACAGCTCAGCATGGGCTGCCAGAACTTTGGGCTTGGCTGCCGTCCTGTTATCCAAACAGATAACGCTCAAGCTCTGCAAATTAAGCATCCAGACATAACCAAAGACACAGCTGAATGTACGCACATCCTCACAGATCTCTCTGCCTCAGCCCAGAGCTATCCCTGGAAAGAGCTCCTCAGGAACTTGCAGCTCTGTTGGCACTGGATGCTGCATCCAGCATCCCACCTTCTCACCCCTCATCAGATGTTTCTACTGACCCTACTGCTGCTTCACATATTTCTCCAAAGGCAGATTTTGATCAGAAGGGGAAAGCGATGGTTTGAGTATGCTGTTGCTGCACATCCACACGCTATAAACTGCAAAGGAAACAAGATAAAAATATTTGCTATTTCTGGAGAAATTGTGCAATTCTCAAAGTGCTGAGGCTTTATTCCTCCTTTGCGAGATGTTACCTCCACCTAGAAACAAAGAGGGGGATTTTTTTCCCTTCCATTCTGCCTATATTATTTTTTCACAAGATGTTCTTCCCAAATGATACAGATTTAAAAGAAACAGAGAACAGTGAGTATCCATCTGGAGATTTAAAACAAATACACTTGGTGCATTTTGGAAGCAAATTCAAAACAGCTGAACGATGCAGCAGGAGGGAAATGCGAGGCAGCCACAGTAGGTCGACAGACGAGAAGCAAAGGAACCGTTAGCTACAGGAGCAGCAGCAGTCACATAAAAGATGGCTATCAAGCGCTGAAACAGGCATAGCGTAAGAAGCACTTTCCAGAGGAATAAAAAGATACAGGCTTCATTTACATCAGCTCGGGAACTGTGCGCTAGGGTGGCTCTGGTTTTACTGGCACCCAGCCTATTGGCAGGGGTCGTATAATTGGGTTGAGAGGAAAGCAAGCAGGCAAGGAAAGCACTTCTCCAGCACAAACACAGAGCCAACGCGCCTCCTCCCCTTCTACAGCAGTTTGCAGAATTGTCATAGGGACTAAATTACAATAGATGAGTGAGCACATCTGGGCAGGCTCTTTGGCTCTTCCCGCTTGGTCACAGCAGGCAGGAGCTCAGGGAACTTTCCTAAGTACCAGAAGTTAAGGAGTGAAACAAAAAGGAGGAGCTGAAGTTTCCCATTCCCTTCCATCCCTACGCAAAGCTGGGTATCCAAATCCCTTAGCTGGCTTTAGAAAACTCTGGCTGGAGGAGCTAGTGGTCACTGCTCCGGGATCCTCACACGGGCCTCCGAGTTCTCAGGTTTGGTACTAGACTGAAATAAGAATAAGTTGGAAAAGGGAGCAAATAATGCAAATGGAAAAGGCTGTTCTTCAAGAATTTGTTCTTTCAGAGCATGCTATGGCAGACAGAGGTGACCAAGTTCCAGGTGCTTTGATCCTTAGTCAAGCAAATGATCAATTATTCCATCAGAGTTGTTTCACTCTGCGACGAGCACTGCAGGATCAGCTCGTCTTTGGGGGAGTCTATTATGTTCCTCAAGCAGGACTTTGTCCAGCTCAGAGCCGTTGAGTCCCTGAACTCTTGCAAGAGTAAAAAAATGACTGAAAGAATGCAAGGCAGCCTCAGGGTCTGTATTGCCTGAAAGTCAGGGCTCCAAACCAGCAGGTCCTTGGATGGAAATGCCAGCGAGATCCGCTGAGCTCCTCCTGGCTGGGCTCTGACCTGAACTCAGACCCACGAATTTAATAGACAATCCCTGTGGCTCATGCACAACTTTGTTTTTTCCCGCAAAATGGCATTTTGCTTTATAAAGACACTCAGCCTTTATTTGTAAAACTTGTGAGTGATGGAGCATCTACCATATCCCCTGGCAATTTTCTCCAATGGTTAATTACTGTGACTGTCAAAACACACACTTCAATTCTCATTTGAATTTCTCTGCCATCACTTTCCAACCACGGAACCTAGTTATGTATATTTTTTTTTTTCTACTCAGCTCTAGGGTCTCTTATTCTCCCTGCATTGGTATTTGCAGATTATGACCACGTTGTCCTTTAAACTTTTCTCATGTAAAGATTGGTTTGAACTCTTTGCACCTGATACAAGATGCACAGCTGCACAACAGAGGCTCCAGAAAGGGACAAGGATTGCAGAGGCATAAGGGACTGTACACGTATGAGAAGAAAAGCAATCAAGCCCTAAAGAGCAACCTGTACAACCCACTCATCATACCCATGCCGTCTTTTTTTTGCATATTACCTAAACAACATTCATTTAAACACACAGCAGAGAAGAGTTTAGAAGTCAAAGATATCAAAAGATCCCTGATAGCTTGCCTATTGGTCAAACAAATGAGCTAAATGAAGTCCACACTTGCTAAACACAGCACTCCCCACCATCTGAACCCAGACACCTCCAGAGGGAAGGTACAGCCTGTTTCCCACTGACTCTCATGCCCGGAGCACTGAGCCCCCACCTACCATACTTTTTCAGGGGGAGACAGGGGATGCAAGGGACACGACGTGCCCACAAAGAGCCTCGCACCTCCCACCGATCCTGGGGAGCAGCTTCCAATTCACTGGCAAAACACCAACTATTACCTTTTTAACTCATGTATTTTCAATACATACAAAGAACTTGTACAACAAGGTTTTGCTGTGGTCAATAATCCCTGAAATGATGTTTTCAACAAACCTCATTTCAAGTCTAGATCTGGAGTAGAAAAGTGATTGGATGAAAAGCCATTATATGACTGCTGTAATTTATTCTGCAGAGAGCTAAAACCACCAATTATCTGACATGAATGACACCACTTCTTTTTCTTACCAACACAAAGGTGCACAGTATCTATTTTCTGAGATCTAATTTAAATTTTAAAAAACCTCCTATACTTAAATAAAAAGTGGTGGATGCAAACCAGCTCGAGTCATAAATACTGGGCAGAAGTGAGAAATTGAAGTCAAGGCCGGCGCTCCATCCCCGGGTCCCCTGGCTTTCACTCAGGCTCCTTGGGGAAGCGGCAGCCGGCGTTTCAAACCACGCTGTTCTGTTGCTACATTAACACTGTTTACATGCAGGCAGAGCTGGGAGGAGTTGGCGTTTTATTACTTTGACAAGTGAGAAGAAGCAGTGCTGCAGAGGAGGGATTTTAATTTCATGCAAGCTAGAATTATCCGTGTTACACAAAGCAGAATTTGGCTGGCAGGCAACCACCGCGTGAGCCACACGAGCGTGGTTGAGTTTCTTATCTGGTGTCTTGCGAGGTCCAAGCTGCAATGGCCAGCTGCCTTGAGTAGGTTAGAAAGTTGAGCAAAAAGCCCGGAAAATCCACTGTATAAAGTCTGAGGTGTTTATTTAAGGGGCAGCGTCCTCTGCCACGTTCCCCATCCACAACACCTTTCTCTGGCTGGGGAAACCGGCGACCCACTTGCTGGACCACATTAATTAAATCTTATTCACTCATTAACACTAACCAGAGAGCAACTGCTTATTTTAGAACCTCAATTATTTCCCTTCCTCTCCTCCAGAAAGACCACAGCATCAAGTAACCATCTGCATAGCATTCGTGACACCTCCCAGGGTGCCAGCACCGCCTGGGACCCAGAAGCTTTACAGCAGCAGTTTGGGTCCAAGCAGCGGTCGAACGCTGCTGGGGATGATGCTGAGCCAGAGCAGAGAGCTCAGCTGATGCTTCAGCTGTTAATTTACCGCAGGGAAAGGCTACTGCCACTATATACTGGTTTATGGCCAACAGGGCAACACCTTTTAAACTGACAAATGTGAGTGACACATGGGAAGCCTTTGACAACATCTTGCCGGTTTGCTGAAAGGGGACGGAGGAAAGCAGGCTGGATCATAAAACACGGGCTTTCATCTTCCACAAAAAATTTACAAGCAAGAGCAGGAAGATAAATATAATTACAATATTCTGAAAAGCTCTGTACACATCTGCATCTATTTCTAATATCCACCAGAGGAATGACAATGTCTTTGTTCTGTGGTACGGCATGTTCAGCCAGCAAGGTACCCTCACACAGGCAAATATAATTCCTCGTATTGAAGAAGAGAGTTGCCCAATAGTTAGAAGGAGACGAGTTAGAGGGAGACTGAGATTTCCCTTTCTCGTGTTTGATCTTCGACGCTGATTGCTGGAGCTCGGCGTAGGGCAGGGAATAAAGTAGGCAGGGCCCTCCAGTAACCAATTCGATAGCTGAGAGCCCAGGGCAAGCCAAGGAAAGGCAGCACAGGCGCAGGAGCTTGGCCCAACTGAGGCCATCCTCGCTGACTCGCAGTGCCTTCAGGGGGTGTGGAGGGTAACGCTGACCTGCCTCCCCAACAAATAACAGACGTTAATGCCTAACTGGGCACTTTGAAACCCCTGAATTAAATGACAGCATCATAAATCCACAATATTACTTCGGAATGTCATTAAAGTTGCTGATGTTTCAGGTCAACTCTGAGTTTGAAACTCTAAACAACCCAAAGAAAATCATTACCTCTCAGAGGGGAAAAAAATATCCTTTATGGGATAGGGATATATAGTTTTTTAAACTAGTTTGAACTTATAGCAGCAGCTCCTATTTACCTTGAAAAATCACTTCATAAACTCCAATTCCCGGACTAAAAAGAAGTCAAACACTTTTTATGGACTGCCTCAGTTCATTTAGTTCAATTCATCATAGCTTTGTTAATGTAACTTGTGAGCGAATCCGTTCACGCCGCGCAGCTTGATGCCGGCACAGTCCTTCAGGGATGGTAAGTGAGATGACTCCGAGCTGTCACTTTCTCCTCCTGATGTTTTACAGCCGCTGCTGCTGTAGGTGGTTTCTGCTTTTCCTATCATGGTGACATCTGAGTGCCGCTTCCAATGAGGCCAAATGGCCAAGTTCTAGCAGGTTTTGGACACTGGGAATTAATCAAAGTTCAACATTTCTGTCCTGCGCTCATTCATCAGCACAAACAACCAACCACTCCGAGTGAGGACACCTGGGTTTTCTTTCTGGTTTTCCTTCCCAGCTCTGCAGAATGGGGGAAGTTTGGTCACAGAAAGCCACTTTGGATCATCACAGCTGGTCCTGTTTAGCATAAACCTCCTCAAATTCCCTGTCTGATCTGGGGCATGTCACTAACCTGCCTGAGAGCCAGTTCATCAGCTGTAAGTAGGTATGTGTGACATGCAGAGAGGTGTCTGCCGAGCTAAATGCTGATTATTTTAACCCTTCCCTGGATGGGTGAGCCAGAGGGCAGGAAGCTGAGCTGTCTGCCTTTGGTTCCGTGTCATCCTTCTGTATCAGGACTGACTTTGAACGGTTCCATTTTCATCTTTACCGTATACTCTTTCAAAACCAAGCACATGGAGCCGATGGCATCAGAGTAGGAACCATGTGATAAGTTAGAAGGTAACTTCTCCTGGAAGCTTTTAAACATAAAAATTGTATATGTTTCAGTGTCTGTCTTTGGTGTTCCATTTCTCCAGTTCTGGAGGTGCTCGCAGCTTTCCTTCTCTCCCCGCTGAGGAGAGAAGGCAGAAGTGATGCTCCCGTGACTCGCAGCTCCCTGGCGCACACACTCCCTTCGCTGATCTGCAACATATTGTCCCTGACTCATCCACGTTTCAAGAGCGGAGTTAGCAAGCTGCGAGGAAGGGAGGGATGCCTCTGCAGTCCCCACGCTGAGACCAGGGTGAGAGCTGCCAAAGGCAGAGCCCTCTGCCAGGCAGAGCGCTCTCCACCCCCGGAAAAATAGGGCAATCGCGTCTGCAGCCCTGGAAGCAAACGCTGAAACCCTTGAGAGATTTAACTCATTAAACTTGCCACATGTGATGGAGATGTTATCCAGCCTGTTGTAAAGAGGTCTAGAAAATAGCTGCTGCATAGTTTTAAAGTGGCTGCTATTAAGATGTTTTAAAGAGGGCGAGTGGGTGCGTTTGCGTGTACAAGTGCAGGAGAGAGGGAGAGAGCGCACATGCAAGCGAGCGCAAGAAATATTACATGAAATAAAGAACCAATTAAAGGGGGGACACAGTCTCTTCAGAATGATTGGCTCTGTCTAAGCCAAGAAACAGAGCATTTAACCTTTTGTTTGTGTTTCATGGAAACGTTGCCTTGCTATCTGCCGGGGTCACAACCAGGTCGCAGCCACAAACCATCCCCACCACGGCCACTCGCCGTAAATCACCATGGCCGGGATGCAGCCCGTGCCCAGGCTGGGCTCAGCCTGGCCCTCGCTGATACGCCCCTCAGCCCTGGAAATGGGTACCGGGATGGGAATTGGGCACAAATAGGATTTTGGTGGCAGTGGCTGCTGTTTGCCTCTTTCTGAGGAACTGGAAGAAACCCAGAGCTGAACAGAATGGATTTTGCAATAGTGTGGGCACTTCTCCATCCTTACAGCAACTGGATGGGGTGCTACAGTTGAGGTTGTGTCAGCTTTACGATAGGATTGATTCTAGCCCAGGACTCACGTTGGGAGCAAAGTTGGCACTTGGGAGTCCACCCAGGAGAGAAATGAGAAGCTCAAATCCTCCTTTCCGAGAAGCTTTAATTCCAAGATTGTACGTGAACACAAGATTATTTCAAAATAAAAATTTTCATGTGTAGGATACAAATATAAAGGGAATGGTTTATTCACAGCTAAGATATCCGCAAACCTCTCACTTTGAAAGAGAACTCAGCCAAAGGGACCATTCTAGTTAGTTAACTATGCAGCCCCGAGCTGGGTGCACTGATGACGCACAGCTTCAGTTGGGACACGCAGCTCTAAAGCCGACACACAAGACAGACTGAAACACTGAGAATCCCCACAGGGCAGCAGGAATGATTTACTCAGCATGTTAGAGACTGGCGTTCCCCACAGACTCGGCTGATGGAGTCCCACCAAGCCAAGAGCCTGTCCCTGCGTTCCCTCTTGCAGCTCCCTGGGCAGGGGAAGCGTCGCAGGGCTCCTCGCTCCTCCACAGCCAGTTCCCAGACTTTGTGCCCTCTAATAAGCACAGGATGTGATGGAGAACACCCCTACCAACCCTCAGCCACATCTCCTTTCTCAATTAGCAGCAATTTTGCCATGTTTTGCCCATCCACCAGATGACAGCAACATGTTTCTAGCAAATGATATTAGTTAAGAGCCCATTAATTAAGCAGAACACAGAGTAGGAGAATAAAATGAAAGCAGGGTGGGCTGAGGATGGTGAGAGGTCCCCTTTGTGGTTAGAAAACCAAAAGCGCATTTTTGCTTTTAAAAGCAGGTTTACCTTCCTGCTACAAAAGTCACATTTTCACAGTTGTTCTGGGGTGCAACAATAATCCAATGTGTGTACCTCAGATAATGTGTACTGAGCATTCCCATCCAAAGCTGGAGGTGCTCATTCTGCACGTTACCTTCAAGGGGTTCTCCTGAAGCGAAGCAGACAGTAAAAAAGACTGGATTTTATATAACAAATAAATAAAGAGCTTTTACCGCAAGCTAGAGTTTTTCAGCCAAAATGAAAACTGCACAGGAAAATGTTAATTTCATCAATCTTTCAGCTTTTTTTGAAGAAAAATAGAATCCAAAATATTCAAACTCTTTCAATGAAAGAGATCGAGCAGAAGGCAATTTTTAAATGCACATTTTAAAAATCAAGACTGATTTCGAATCAAACAAATTCCTCCTTTCTGGCCAGGTTTCCAATAAAAAAAATATGTAACTTTTGGAAGTCTACTAGGAGGGAAGGAATTATTGTCTCCTTGGCAGCTGGCTAAAAAACTGCTGTGAGGCAAGCAGAGAAACGTACCGCTTCACAGAGCGACCACGGACGCATCTATCCGCAAGGAGCTTAGCTTATTTATTTACCTAGTAATCAAATAAATTGTTTCACTCCATCTCTCTAGGCTCAAGTCCTCTATTTATTCCTTGCGTTTGAGCCACCGAGCGCTGGCACAACAAGCTTCCCTGCACCTACTGCAAACTGGTGCAGCAAAAGTAGTGCAACTCGCTCATCTTCTGCTGCTGCCGGTGCCGTCGGTGTTAGCCTCACCTTCCTAACGACACGCTAAAATACTGGTGGTGGTCGCTCCAGATGCAGAAATGATGCGCGATGCCCGTGTCCTGCTGCATGTGTTGCATCAGGCAGCGCACATGCTGGATTCGGGACAGCAGTACATCGCATCCCAAGGTGACACGCAAACTCTTTCACGGCCAATTTAAACTCATTCACATGAGCACTGTGGACATCTCTGCTGCTGCTCCTCCTCACTCTATGTCCTTCACTCATCTCACATGAATTCTTTTTCTACCAGCTCATCATTTGTGTATTAACTCTCGATTAGCTCAGAGCTGGCCTGATTTCTCTGCCCCCTGCTGTAACACGTTAATGGAGGATTTGTACCAGCAAAGCAAAACGGCCTCTTTGCCTGTGAGACTTCCACTTACACAAAGCCAGAGCGAGAGAAAGCCAGCAGCCATCGCAGCCCCCGTTGCCCCCACTGCCTACCTGCAAAGGGGAAGGATGGTCTTGGGGAAGGGCACCCTGCAGTTGTTGCTACACCACTCGCTTTCACACATTTTCATTGCCTGACCTTAAATATTTTGACTTTCAAAACTACAAGCAAAAAAAAAAAAGACCAAATGCACCATGACCTCCGTCATTGGATTTCACAAGCCATCGGGATGGTGCCTACGAAGGTCTCACTGTAATCCAGGAGCACCACCAAGTAGATCAGGACTGTCTGCTGCTCCCAGAACTACTATGCTTTATTTCTGGAACTGAGATGCCAGTGCGCTCACCTCCCTATGCTGAATCTCCTCCACTCCACCAGAGAGAGACCAGGGACCTCCTGCCTGGAGGAGAAGGGGAAATCTGGTCTTTTCTAATGTTACCTAGAACAAGAGAGCCCTGATCAGTATGAAAGCCTTGTGCTTTGACCATTCCCAACAGAAAGACATGGGATGCCTACACTGAAGATCCAACACAGGAGGAGTGCAGAGAGAAAAGAAGGAAGAGAGAAGGAAGCTGCCACTGCCCACCTCCAGCAACTCCCGCAAACACCGAGATACGAGGAGATAAAATTTCCAGTATCAGAGACAAATCCAAATAAATTGAAAAGCAGGGAAAAGTACACAGTTGTGCTTTCAGAGGGAGGGAAAGGGCTTCAATGGTTCAAAAGAGCCGCAAAAACCAACCCAGAGGTCCTGGTTCAACATCACAAGTTAAACGTGGATCTAGCCCTGTTCATGCAGATCCTGCGCTTAAAAAAAAAAGACAACCCATCCTAAACATTCATAATGTGCATTGCTAACTGCATATTGCACCTCCAATCATTTGTATGACAGAAAAGGAACCTAATCCCGAATCTGAAAAACTATGTGATGGAGGATTTACAGTATTAGAAGGCAAACAGTGGCAGGTGTAATTAGGAGAAAAATTTGTCATGCTCTTGACTCTAGGAGAGAATGAAAGGTCTGGAATAGCAATCTCCCAAGTGTTTACCCAATGTGAGCGCACACAAGATGGAAAGCACATTTCCGACCACGGACAGATTAATATTTGATGCCAGAAAGAGAAATGCACGCTGTTCATGTTTATTTAGGATATTGTGAAATACAGTGAAATTTGCAATTTTATTGGATTCAGGGGTTCTGTGTTTTTGAAAAGTCCTAAGCTACTGTACGTTGTATAAGAAGCACATATGTCAGTAGTTTAGACATGCCAGCTGCAGAGAATGAAAGGGCTTCCCCTCCCCCTGATTTTAAAGTAGAAAAAAAAAAAGATATAAAAAGATTAGCCGCAGGATAAACTGGGAAAACTCCACTGAGCTTTCTGTGTCTCTTAATTCTAATTTTAGTGGCTAGAACTGACACAAAGGAAAATTATATCTAGGTTACTTTGTCAGTCACCGCAACTCTGAAACGTGGTATTAAATCTACGCACTCTTTTAACGGGCTGTGATGGGATCCAGGCTTTTGGGCATTTTGCTCTGCCCAGCGAGGGTGTAGTTCAGGCAGGTGTGGTGACCAACACCTCCCTGCCCCTTATCTGCTTCCAGCACCGCAGGCATTCCTGGAACTGTGAGTACGCAAACAGCCAGCTCTGCCCCCCAGAGTGGGTGCTCCTCGGGGAAGCTTGGCCACCCTTCCCTAAGCAACATCCCGACAGTGAGGCTTTGCCACCAGGATTCCCAGGATGATGGCAACGAATAAATCATCAGTGTGGTGTCTGAACATGGTGTAATTTTCTTTGTCTACCCTTCCACTAATTCACGAACAAACTGGTTGCAGGAATCGCACGTGTCCCCTGCTCTCCCACAAACCGCTGTGCAGACAACCCGCCTTCCCAACGCTGCTCCTGCCCACGAGCCACACGAACTCCCCTGCTGTCTGCCACACCGTAGAACCCTTCCAGGAACAGCTTTTTTCCTCCAGAAGTTAAAAATCTGGTCACACGCACCAAGAAAAACAAAACAGAAAATTATACGGACACGCATTAACCACATACAAATGCTCGTGCACATCATGAACCTTCATGAGGCTCTCCTGGCTTTCATCTGCGAGTTGGGCTCTGTCTGCTGGGCTTGGGGTTGGGTGCAGCCACCCAGAGCTGCCGCACAGAAACCCAGGAATGGGACCAGAGCAGACAGCCGGCAGCCGCAGCCCTGGCCTCCCTGCATCAACTCACATCCTCTCCATTGCTGTGTGATGCAAATACCTTTGTACCTGTCCCTTTAGCCTTTTCCCACTCATGACCCTGGAAAAGTTGGTCCTGGAAAAGCAAACCCCGCTACCTGCTTTTTGGCACCAGTTTTAGAATGCTAATATCAGGCACGGCGTACAACCGGAATTTCTGCACAAGGGTGGTAGAGGTTGGGCTGGAAAAGCAGTACTGAATTATCCTGCCTTCCTGCGTGGCAGCACAGCTCCCCGCAGCCCTGCCTTTGCTCTCAGCCGTGCAGCGCATCCCTGTACTGCTGGAGAGTGCCGGCCCTGCATCCGCACAGGCTTTGTCCCCAGAGACGCAGCCTAAGCCTTTCAGGAAGGCTCCACAAAATACAGCTGGGAAGGTGGTGATAACGTACGTTAGAGTTAAAAAAACAAATTGGGATATTCTGGGTTAGGAAAAAGGCAGCAGTTTGTTTCTCTCATCCCTCTGCCCAGTTGTGAGCCCAATAAAAGGGAGATATTATTCTCCTACACATCGTTGGGCAGGAGAGGAAGTGTGTGACATCTTCCATATTCCCTGCACAGGGTGGGGAAGGAGGAGAAGGACGGGGAAATTCTCCTCTCCCACTTGGAGGCAGAGAGAGGGGTACCTGGTCGCCTCACAGTGATCCATTGCACACGGAGAAATGGGTTGCAGAAGCAGACACGTAATTTATAGCCGGAGGAAGGATTGTTTTTAACAGAGGGAAGGAAATGGAGGAAGAAGGGAATAAATGGCCAAATGGAGAAAATACATTGAGGGAGGCAAAACCTGGAAAGGGAAGAGATCTGGGCAAAAAGGCAAGGAAGGAATAAATGGTTAAAGTAATAAATAAGGCAGGTTAACGAAGGACTGCAAAAGATGCTGGGAAATCATCATATTAATATGTTGCTGTATGAAAAGAGGGAAGAGCAGGGCAGAAGGCGAGATGGGAGGAAGAACACACGTGAAGGTTACACGGCACCTTCATCCATTCCTGTACCGAGGATGTTGGCTCCCATTAAAATATGTAAAGTGCCCAAAGAGGCACACAGGCTGCACGACCTCACGCTCAAGAATAAATGACCCAAAATAGCGAAGTCGGGGTCAGTCCTAACTCCTTTGTGAATGGAGACACATTGCACAGCTCTTAAGACAACTGAAATACAACCAAAACCAGTTGATTAACCCAGCGGTGGCTTGATGGGCAGCAGGTAGAGAGGAGAGGAGGATGCACAATATCTGTGTGCTGCTTACGGGGCTGCCAATCCGTTCCAGGCTATTGTGGCGCTACACCAACCCTGGCATATGATTGAAAACCTCTCTGAAACTTCAGGAATTAAAAACACTCCGAGTATCATAACGGATTATACTATCTGTGAGCGTGTCTCTCATACACAAAACCCAATTCATTTATATAAACCCCACAAAAACCCATTTTATACAGCTGTGTATGTGAGTACACACTGAAGTCTCCTAAGAGGTTTGCATGAGACAGACTTTTCCATGAACCCTGTGCAGCTAAAATTAGTATGAAAATGGTGGTGTTTCATAAAAGAAAGATATGTGGATGCCCGTAAGTGCCATTTTATTTCTCAGTGAGAGGATAAAGTGTTTTTTCCTACATAATTTTTGATGTAGAGGCTAAATTAGGCCCGAGAAGAGGGACAATACAACTTTAAACATCATTAGTATTCAGTCTACGTAAGCCAACCAACAGCAGTTATGTATTTTTGCAAGTATGCATATAATTTATTGTGGAGAACACAATTTACATGGGTAGTCGATGCCTGTTTTATAGCCTCACAAATAGATGTATGAACTCAAGCATATAATGGCTCAACCAGCAGGCGCAAATACGTTCTAAATCTTCTAAATGTGCTTCACAAAAATGTAACTGAGGAATATAAAACAGATCAATTCTTGCATGTTATATATTGGTTTTTGATTTACAAATCTAATCTGGGAAATTTCTTTAGAAATGAGTGGATTTTTTTTTACTGAACTTCTTCTTTTACAGGATTGTGCCAGTCAAATCCTGGAGGATTCCCTTCTGCATATGACTGGGTTTAGAGGTTTTTTATTATTATTTTAATCTATGTAGAGAATACAATATATATTTGTAGCATTTGATTTCATAGCTTCTGCTATGTCCTAGTACTAATTTCCTAAGGAAAGCCTTTTTGTTATTTACAAGCTCATAACACACAGTGTGTTTTATCTACGTTTGCCCTAATTAGCTTCCCAAAAAGAAAAAGGGAAAAAAAAAAAAAAAGAAAAAAGGAAAAAGAAAAACACATTACTGTGTGGATTCTTGCACATCCTAGAAAGTTGGCGGTTTCATTTCTAATTCAGGTGCAGGGGGAAGATAAAATCTGGGTGTCTGGAATAAAACACATTTCTAATGGGATGAAACGACAATCCCTTATTACCTCCCACCATTTTTCTCATAGTTTTGCTCCAAGTACAGCAAATCCCTGTGCTATATTTTTTCATAATGTATAGCTTGCTATTACCTCTCAAGAACAATTTTTATAGAGAGGGTGCCCTGTTCAATAGATCTGTAGTGTCTCCAAGGGGGAATTCACACAGGGTTTTATTTATGGTTACACTCAACTGTACCATGTTGCCAAGCTTCCCCCTTTGGATTTGTCAAAAAAAACCCTCCCTTCTCCACCAAAGCCTCCGCATCACATGGGTATTAAGATATAAAGGAAATAATTATTTTGCCCTTTTTAAGACCCTTATGGCACTTGTCTGATATAACATCAAAAGAATAATAATAATTAGAAGAACAAAGTTGGATGTTTGAATATCAGAGAATGAATATTCCGAAACACAGGTTTTGCTTTGAAGCACGGATTATCTAGAATCTCCAGAAAGATGATTGTTTCTGACTGATTGTATGTTTTCCGACTCACATATGAAGCATTCAGCTGTCTCTAAAGGTTTCTGGTATCATCTTTGCTGATACCAGAACACAAACAAATTAATTCTACCATACCCCTCCAATATTCTTCAATTTAGATTCAAATTTTAGCCCTTTGCACACACAGCTCAATATTTTCTGTCAAATTATAAATTTTTTTAAAAAATAATAACTGGAACTTAAGATCAAAAGAGAAAAAAAGCTTATCATTAAATAAAATAAATCCCACCTTGTGATGACCTTTCCTTTAGCACTAATTTCCCTCTGGATGCGGGTGACTGAGTGTGTCTGTCTGTCTCAGTTTGGGTCCCTGTCTCACGTATGGGCACTGGCAGAGGGAGAGGGATGCAATTAAACTCATTCATTATAAAACACATCTGGGAGCAGAAGTGGGGCATTCAGCTCCCAAAGCCTGGTGCTCCCAGCGCCGAGTGAGCCCCTGGCACGGCGCGGCTGCTGATCCTGCAGCAAAGGTGAGAACAAAGAGACTGTTCTGCTCGAGGTGCAACTGTGGGCACCACCAACTCTCACGGTCCTAAACTACTGGGAGGGACAGAGCAACACGGGAGCTCAGAGCTGCGAAATGATTTACGACTCATACTTGAAGGGAAAAAAAGCGATGTTATTTAATGGCTTGGTAACGTTTTTGTTTGGGTTTTCCAACGATAAGAGTAAGCCCTGTGAAAAAAAAGGATGCACAGACAAAAATCACGTGTTGTCGTTATTCCACAGGAGTACATTAAGGATATTTCTTTTTCCACTGAGAAATTTCTCTGATTTTCCAGAAAAAGAAATCAGTATTTCTTTTTTTTACAGTAAGAAGTCTTCTACGAGGCTATGAAAAGATCAGCGCCCCAAGTGACAGAAGTTTGAGGTAGAAAGGAAAAGACTCTTATAACAACGATGATACTTCATATTAAAATCCATATATTCACTTCCCACAAAATAGCTGCAGATTGTCTCTTCCATTTCAGTAACTTCCATGACATTTTCTACCCTGCCCAATTCCTCTGTAAATCCGCCTGGCAAAGCCCCAAACACCCGTTCTCCTTTCCTGCTACAGGATCAGGTTTTCCCTGTGCCTCTACCTACCGAGTGTGCTCAGAGCCAGCAGAGCCCCAGGACGCCCAGGGACCCCTCCGGGGCGATAGGAGCGATAACTCGGAATTCCTCAGACAGCTGAAAGAAGGACGTGGGTCCTGCAGGAGCACATCAACGTCCCATCAAGGTGGTTGTTCACCAACTACAAGCAAAGCACTGTCATGGCCTGCAACGCCACGCTTGCTCTCACACACACAAGGGGTTTTGTTTTATCTAAGAGGTTTGCAAGAGGCTAAATGGCAGCTCTGCCGATCTTATGAGGACAAGGTGATGCCAGCTCGGCTAACAGCCCCGTATCCCCTCAGCTCCACGCCTTTGTCAAGTCAAGGACGCTGGAAAACAACCTTCCTTTAGCAAAACCTTGCACGGCATTGCGCGTGGCTGGGCCTGATGACCGAACTCAACTCTCTGCTCCAGAACAGCAGCAGCAATTAAGGAAAATTTGGCAAATGAAAAAAATTCAAGTCATCCACATCCCTATTTCCCTGATCACTGAGCAGAGCCTGCACTGGTGAGAGCAGCCCTGAAGGTCAGAGCCCTTCGAGATTACAGACAGCGGCTATTCAGGCTAAAGCAGAGCAGCTCTTTCAAGGTATTTATACACCAGGAATTTAGAGGGAGCCCAAACTCACTTCATGTAGGACACCAAAAGAATCGCCACAACTTTGCACAGAGACATTTAAACAGAAAAATATCAATAGGTCATGGAAGCATCCAGGAGAAAAAAAAAAAAAAAAACACTGTCTTTGGAAGGTTAAAATGAGAAAGATTAAAAAGAAGCACCTAGAGACAGTTCCACTTAAAATAAGAAATGTAAATGTTTCTCTGCCAAAAAAAATTATCAGTTCACCTCAGGATAATTCTCCAGGGCCAGTCATTGCAGCTAAAGGCAGTGAGAGAGCACTCTTTTCTGGAAAAGCAGGATCCTAGAACGCCTGGAGCTCTTAGGGAGCCCCACTGACTCAAACCACAGCCGCAGCAGAGCCGCAGGCTCTCTGTCTCAGGGCATCAGCTGCAGAGGGGACCCTCAGCCTCACACGGCAGCCCTGCCTCCCCAGGGCTCCAGGTTCTCGCTTTGCCCACTGAGACACCCCAAAGCATCCAGTGCTGTGGGCAGAAAGGCGTTTAGGTTTATATGACACAAAGCCGCTTGCCGATGCTCTCATAGCCAACATCCCCAGTAAGGAAGTTCTGCCCAAATCTTTCACATTACTGATGGCTGTAATTAATAACTGCCCTCTAGGAGCCAATATGAACATATTCCTTTTGTTAAATCGTTAGTGCTGTTATAGTCGCTGGAGATGGTGATAATCTAGCTCAAGAGTTCTGCAAATGTAGGTGTAGATGTGGGAGTACAACTGGAGTTAAATTTCCAGACCAAGGTACGCAAAGCATCCCCACTTCATTTTAATTGATCCTGCCAAGCAAGATTGATTATCTGCGAAAGGGCATTTAACACTAAAGTAGTAAACAAGGATCTCTGCTAGCAGGAAGCAGAGATGCCATAAGCAAGCAGTGACTGCTTTTAGAGAGGACAAAATCCCATGGAAATACGAAAAATCAGGAAAGCTTTCAAAAGATCTTCTTGAACAGAAGGCAAGAAGAATGGCTTGCAAAGGAGCGGCAGAGCTTCTGTACAGCTCCTGGCACAGACAAAGCCCAATGAGGTCTTGATCGTCATAGCTCAGCCTCCGACGGTATCCACTTTACAGCTTCTTCCCAGGTTTATGGAAAAGATCTCAATCAGAGCAGCAGCGTGCCTAGGGACCACCAGGATATCAGGCTGCCACTGCACAGCCCGTGCCAGAGCAGCCCACTGCGTGCACATGACTCGGGATCTCTTTTCAAACCAAGTTTCAAGAGGAAGGTTGCCACCAGCTTTGATGGGCTCAGTAAGAGGATGAGCAGCCTAAAGCTGCCCAACTGGAAGTCACGAGTCAGCTTTGCACTGTGAGCACCCAGCGTGTCCATTAGGCTCTGGGTCTCGGTGTATCTGATGGTCACACTGACTCCCATCATCTATTTCCTCCTTCTCAACTACAGCTTTGCCAAAATACTAACACCACAAATGACCTCTACTTATGGTTACAAAGGAAAAAAATATTCTCTTTCTCCTTTTAAGACAGGGTAAAATAATAATAACGGGAAAAGACACACACGCAGGGAGAATGCACTGGCTGAAGTCACATCTTGTTCGTTCATTACAGTAACAAATGTGTTCGACAGTAATTATCCAAAGGGGAGAATTCCAAATCTTCTCATCTTGCTCTCTCCTAATTAATTAATAGTTTAAATGTCATCATGATGGGAAGTGCTCATCAGAAACAGAATCTGCTACCATGATTTACAACTCTGCCTCCAAAGGCTCCGAAGCAGTGGCACCCCGGGGTTAAATTTAATTCAAAAATGTAAGGCTCTTATTGCGCTCCGAACCATTTTTGTGCTGAAAGTCCCCCATAGAGTGAACGGTGTGAAAGGAAGATCCGAGTGAGCACTTCCTTCTCCTAGATTTTTTTTTTCCCCTCTCATCATTAAGTTGGAAACTGAAAGATTAAATTAAAATTAGTCGTTTGTCAACTTGTTAGATTTGTTGCAGATGGCAATTGAGGGACAAGCCTGCTGCGGCGCTGAGCAAAGCCGATCTAAAGAGGGGCCCTTGTAGTCAGTGAGTGCCTATGTCAGAGCTTCTAATCCCGGCTGGAAAGGGAGCTCAGCACTCCAGCTCAAGAACAATGAGAAAAACGATGCCGGTCTGCTTGCAGAGAGTGATGCGGTCCTTGTTCCCAGACAGCTTCCCCATGCACTAAGCATTTAGCCAATTAACCAGCACAGCTCTTCTCTCCCAGCAATTCTGGGCTGGAATAATTAGAATTTGCACTTAATGCAGCCTCTCCTGCTGCAAGAGGTTTGCACGGTGTCGGCAACTGTAAGCAAAGTTGTGAGGGAAAGGCAGCGTCAGACCATAGGGTCCAGGAGTGGAGGCTTCTCCGAAGCCCTCCAAGGCTGACCCTGAGCTCTCTTCCACCCTGCCTCTCCAGGCAACTCTTTGATACGGGAGCCACCAAAACCATTTCAGTGTGCAACAAACCACGTTGCCATGAAGAAGAGGCAGATGCAAGGAGCCACTGGAACCAGAGCAGCTTTGCAAGCCTGCAGCTCTATGCTGGTTTTCGGGCTACGTGGCCTCCACACCAGACAGAGCAAGAGCTGAGATGGTTCCCACCCAAAGATGGGAGTCCAAGACAGGTGAGGCAGGTTGAGACTGTCCATCTGTACCTATACAAGAAGATAAGCAACTAACCCTGGGTGTCAAGCTTTTCAAATCCTTGCATTAGGCAAGATGATACCTCAACTTATGATTCCTGCATAGTTCAGTACCCACTGAAATTGTCTTTCTTGGGAAAAAAACCACATTTGGAGCTTAAAGGGAAGTCCTCAGAATACTAAGCCACAAAGTAAACTAATTGCCAAAATGCCTAGGAATAATTAACACATTCTCCACCCATTAAAAATACTAATTTAACTAAAACCCCTAATAATGCACTTTTCAGGTGGCAGTGACTAATTCTATCCAACTCTTTCCAAATGAGACCATGAATACATTGTCATTAAGAATCACGTGCCTAATGTCAGAGTAGCCTAAAGTGGACTTACACTCGTGTGGAGGGAAAAAAAAAAAAATCTCATTCATGCAGAGAATCCCATACAATAACCTGTATTTTCAAGTACCGAGTTGTGAAAAATGCTCAGCATCTTCAGTGCCACCACAACACCAACCAGATCTTCTAGAGAAGGTAGCATCCCATGTCCAGCAAAGCTCATTCCAGTCTACGTCTGAGGTGACAAGAGCTCAAGTTTTCTGCTACAAGGGGACAAGATTTAACACAATAGCAGTGAGCTACCCGGCCCGTTTATTTACAGCTGCCAGCCACGTGCCTTTCGTCGATGGATCGACTCCATTTGGCCGTACGTCACACCAACGTGCAAACCTGCTCCAAAATAGCGATACCCCATCCTTGGTCTCTCCCACCCTCCCGCACACACATGCAGACACATGCAAACAGTTCAAATCCATGAGGGAGAGAAAGGGAAACTACAGATCTTTATTTGCCAACTTTGCACATTTTTTCCCTCCCCCCACCCTTTTCCATAAAACAACTCTTTTATTCCCAAGAAGGAATGGGGGTGGGAGCTTGTTATTTTTCTATTTCAGATAAAAGGTTGGCAAAAGAAGAACTCGATTCATGTCATTGTATTTCCTTATTGTCTGCATTAACCTTCCCCATGGTTACTTGTTCTTTGTAATGTTACACTTGTCTTGCTGCAACACATGAATACCCGAGCCAATTTTGTCATGCAAATGAATTCAGTTGGATTGTAAATTGTGTGAAGGAGCATTAGTTTATCAGGAACCCGCCTGCATGCTGCACCCAACTGATTTCTCCTATTCACACCAAGAGTGCAATGTTTTCTAGTTGATCCTGAATGTCCATTCGAAAGCTGTGGGGTTTATTATTATTATTGTTATTATTTGTAAGGACTTCTACATTTGCATTTACTTATTTATTCAGCCACAAAGCTGTATCCCTTTTCTAAAGCCTGATTTATATAATCAAAACCTACGGCTATGCCATCAAAAATGAAATATTATTGCAACCCATGTTTGTATTTATTGTAAGCCTGAATGGAAGGCTTGTACCCATGTCGGTATGGAACAGATATTATAATCTGTGAGCCGTCAGGTAGATATTGTTGTTGGCATTTCACACTATAAAATGAAAATTTTTCTACTGAGGTCGATACCTGTATTTAGAGTGACATTTCTTCAGCCAACCCTGGGGTTATCACCAATCTAGAAAGCCCACTCAGGACAGAGAGACAAACACACTATCTACAGAACAGCCTCCTCCTCTCTGGCTGCCAATCATCCCCAGGAAAGGCACTGCAAGGAAATTCCTGAGTTTCCCTTAGTTCTTGTCCAAACACTCGGATCCTCGCCTAATTGCAAGTCTGCATCCACCAGTGGTGTGTGCACAGCAGAGCAGAACGCTTCCCACCAGCCTTGTTACGGCCCTGATCCCAACAACTTCACGCTCCGTAGCTGCAACGCCCCACACTGCTACGTAGCCCAAACCGAGCACTGTCCCCGAAACCAGTGCAAATGTTCGGCTTCCCCTTTGTTTCAGCCCCAGGTTTGTCAGAAAGGGCTCATACAATTTTGCTTTTGAACTGGAGACCAAACCTATGACTTAATTTCAGTGCCAACGACAAAGCTAAAGCCCAGAACCCAGAGCAGATATCAACAATCAACTCTTCAGCCTGCCTTGATTTGTAGTGAGACACAAAATTATCAATAAGTTGGTGGCAACAGCAGAACAACCTCCAAATCAAGTGCAAGAGCCTTATAGCTCTTCTTATCTCCCTGCAGACTCGGCACTATTTCACTGGGAAGCTACAGAAATGAAACCAGAATTCACATTTCCTCACAATTCTCTTCCAGAATTATAGATGGAGTCAATACGCTGCTAGGCATCTCCTTGATCGTATCCGATTAAACAACAACTACCAGGGCTATCGTACGCTTCGCCTTCCAGCCGCAGCTGGAGAAACGGCAGTGTTATCCTTCCTATCCCTGCAGCACGAGATGCGCTTTGCGAAGACTGCCCAGCCCAGCCCTACACCCTCACGCAAGAGCACCAAGGTGCATGGTTGGTGCTTTGGCCGGGATGCCACGACGCCTGCAGAGCTACTGGGGAGTCTGCAACGCCAAAGCACTTCCAAGGGAGCCCAGCAAGCTGCTGCCCTGCCCTGACATGCCACAACTGCCCCATTTCCAGGGTTGTATCCTGCTGAGCAGTCACTGCAGCGACTGCTCCTCCTGCCCATCAAGCCACCCTACAAGGACAACAGAAGGTTTGTTGAATTTCGCAGTCGTGAGCGTGTCAAGTGGGCTCTGACTCACAGAGGACAGCACTTCATGGTCCGTGGCACAGAGGGAGAGAGAAGCAGCAAGGGCAGCTGCATCCTTTTGGGCACTGCAGTAGTAAATCTAAAATGAATGGGCTGAGGAGACTACACTGGGTTTTGATCTCAGGGGACCGTCCCATCTAATCAGCCTTGAAATACAATGGAAGATCAGCAGGTAGATCCTTGCCCTGCATGTGCCATATGGATAGCAGATTAGGAGCCTCCGGGGCCGCTAATCCAGCGCAATCGCTAAAAAGGCACTTGGTTTAGTTATTAAAGCAGGGCTTTGGGGCCGGGCTCCGGCACCGAGGCACTGCCAGCAAATCTCCACCACTTCACCCAGTCTCTGGGCCTCAGTTTCTCCAATTGCAAAAGATCCTCAGAGGGACATTGGAAATTAATTCCAATTTAGAAAGGACCCGTGAAAGCCCTAGATAACCAGTGTTACAGGTACAGGGTGTTTTCTACAAGCTCGTCTAGTAAAAACAACTTAAGGAGCATGCTTTATCTGCTGCGCGCCCAGCTTGAATTTGAACATAATTCTTCCACCACCACACTGAAGATAAAAAGATCAAACTGTAGGCAAGTGAGGCTGAGAAGGGAAAAGAGCAGCACCCAGACGGAACAACAGAAAGAAGACTTTCATCACTTAGCAGAACAGCAATCTGGGAAAAAAAAATCAATCAAGAGGGCATGGAAACAACGCAACAGCAGCAATGAAGACACCACCACCTGCATGGGACAGACTCGTGCTGCCCTGTCCCAGTTTTTTTGCTTACTCCAACTGCACTGCCTTAGCACAACCCCCCAGAGAAAGCTCTAGCCAGGGTGAGCTTTCCCAAAACAGAAGTTGAAACTCAAGGAAAAATGATGTTTTTGCTCCAGATATTTGAGGTGAGGATGAGTCCCCTCCATGAGGGGTGTTACTTAGTGGGAAACAATTGGGCTCGTGGGTTTGTGTATACAACAGATGTTGGAGGTGTTCCGTTCCGTGGTGATGCCAGAGCCACGCTGCTTTTTGGAGAAGCCTACCTGCAGGCAGATGCGCACGGGGTACAATCGATAGGAAGGCAGCGCCGGTCACTCCACAGTAAGCTCCCTCTGTATTTATTGTCACTCTTCGGAGTAAATAGGTCTTAAGCTTGTGGCATGTCATTATAACTTTTTAGAAATAATGATGCTGCCTTTAGTTTTTTTGCTATAATTTATGCCCAATGCACTAGCGCCAGTCACTCAATACTGTAGAGTCTGCAGAGGTGGAGATAGCCCTTAATGAGAAGAGGTTTTGCCTTTATCTCCTTTATACTTCAACCATTATCTTCCCCCAGTCTATAACCATGCGGTTACCACTGACAATAATGCTCAGAGGCAACAAATGCTGATGAGTTTTCTATGCAGTCTTCACAATAAGTCTATCAAAACAACCTCGAAAAATTATGAACCCTAGTGACAGACAAATAGAACCAGCTTCAGCACGAATTTACAGCCCAAATGCAACGTTCCTTTTAATTCTTCAGGCTTTTCTTATCTCTGCTGTTCCTCTTCTGGCTAGGAGATAACAGTAATTCTTCTGTATGCTATTTTTTTTTTCCAACTGAGTAAGATGTTCCTCGTGTCTTTCTGCTTGCTAAAGATAAAGGGTTAAAGACCAACTTGTGTTGGTCGCTTTGTGTTGGGGGAAAAAAAAAAAAGTAATCAGTATTCAAGAGATTGTTATCAGAGGTAAAGCTCAGAGAACAGTAATTTTGCCTGCTTCAGTTAGGGTTTTTTTTTTTTTTAGGTTTCTTTTTTTTTTTTTTATGAATGCACATAATGCCTGGAGTGTTGGGGCCAGATAAAAGAATTAGTGGCAGCGCAGGGGGACGGAAGCACAAAGTACACGGGAGAATTAGACTGTCTATCTTTGTCTCTCCCAGCTCATCCAGGCAGCCAGGGCTCGCAGCTCGTAAACAATTTAATCTTTTTGCTACAGTTAAAATACAAAGACGGCAAACCTCCTTCTTTCCAAACGGGGAGGGGGTACGGTACGGTGGGGCAGGAGGAGAAAGGAGAGAAAAAGAGGTGGCAGTTGTAGAAGGGAGAAATCAAAAAAGGGCTGACACAAACTTTTTTGCCTCAGTTTAACCTCTCGCTTACCACCATAAGCATAATTTTCCAACCAGAAATTCAGGAGGATATTTTATCTCACAAGCCAGCCCCCACCTCCCATACGTTTTCTCCATCCTGTCTACTCTCCACCTCTCCATCCTCAGTTCAAAAGCTTCCCATTGTTGGTGGCTGAGAATTCCTTCGCTTACAGGTTAAAAAGCTAAACAGATTAACCAATGGGGGGAGGAATAAACAAGATGTGAGGCTTCTTCCCCCATCCCCGCAGAAACATATATTCAGGCTCTGCAACAGAAGTACAACACAGTTGTATCTAGCTCCTTGCCAAGCAGGAGAGTCGGGAGGTACACGGCTCAGGAAGCAGGGAATTCTTGTGCAGGGACCCGGCAGAGGGAACGCAGTGCCTGAGCCCAACCGCCTGCCCGCACTGCGTGTGATGAGGCTGGTCAGATATGTCTTCCATCTCCATGAGAGGAAGGTGGTGGAGACTCTTGGCACTGTGTGAAGGAGGTTTGACCTTGCCTGGACCACCACACCTGTGGTGCCTTTGAGTCACCTCCACTCAGAGAGGGTTTTCTGCAGCATCCCCTGCGTGGGGGTTTCCCAGGTGCCCCAAGTGAAGGAAATGGACTTAAAGATGTGCTTAACGTGCTAGAGAGGGAAATAGCTTTGGAGCTTTCCTAAATCAGGGCTGAAGCTCTGGAGATGGAATCAGGGTGGACAAACCAGTCTACAGAGTCCACTGGTAACTCCTGCGCTGCAACTACCACAACTGAACAAGCAAACTCAGGAAACCAAGGGCCCAGAGGAAGAGGCAGATAACAGCAAGGCAACTGCAGCATCAGATTTCCCTTCACACCATTTATACAACATCTCTACTCCGCGCCTCCAAACAAAAGCTCCTCTCTGAGGACCAAACAGCCACTCTACCGCATCACCCAAGTCTTCCAGTCTTTGGGGTAAAGCTGATAGAGGTGAAATCTAATAGTTGTGTCTGGGATTAGCAAACGAACTGTACAATCATGGGCTGGATTGTGTAGTTGTTCCTCCCATGTGCCAATCCATATGTAAAGCCTCCATTTTTCTCTGTTGGTCCTTAACCAAACTGCACATCACTGATCAATATCGCTCATACATGGGTGACATTTACAGGATAATAACCCAAAGGCTTAAAAAAAACAGCCCAGGAAAACATAACTATGTCATAGCGCCTGGGATGAAAATAGCATGGGGACAGTTTGCTCTTTCTCACCATCAAATGGCATTTTCCCCGCAGACTCTAACATCCACCACGTCAGGAAGCAGCTGCCGTAGCAGCCCCGGTCCTACCCACCGCACCCGCTGCCTGCGAGATTGCAGCACAGGAACTACTTTTGGTACCAAATTACTTGCAGTTTAATTTTTTTGTTTTGTTTGGCTAAAGACAGACCACGTACACACAAAAAAAAAACCCAGAATAGAATAGTAGAAACTTAAGACTTTTTGAGGAAGAAGTAGTATACTTGGCTTTAGAACAAGCTACTGAGGGCTTCTTTCTTATATCTCCACCCAGGAATTACCAAGGGCTTTAGAAACTGCTTGAAACAGCCTCATCCGCTGCTCTGAGGAGGGGCTTCTGCCTATTTGATTAAGTACACGAGCACAAAGCAGGGGAAAGCGTGTTTCCGTTAAAAACATTAGCTATCAACACTGAGGACCTGTTATCCAACCATTACATGATATTAATGGCTGCATTAGACTGGCTGTTATCCCCGTCTTCTGCTATAGGTTGATTTTAAGCAACACTCCCAAGGAGACCAACAGAAGGATTAGGTGCTCAGGATCCTTGTTTGAGAGCCAAGACTGGCATTTAGAGCTGATAACCCACAAGCCCTGCTGGCTGCTCACCCGTGGGTGCCCCGGGTGGGAATCGGCACCATTCCAGGTAGGGATATCAGAGGGAGTGGGTGATGAGGTCTGTCCCTCCCTAGATACTAAGACAAGCCAAGCAGGAGCCACTTTGGCACTGCGGGACATAGCTCTCAGCTGCAGGGGCTGCCCCAGGGATCCCATTTCTGGAGCATCCCATTGCAGGATCCCATTTCTGGAGCCAGAAAGTCCTCAGGACTATTGAATACAAGAAGAAAGTGCCGCACGTCAAGCCACAAGTGCACAGAAAGGTTTCACAGTGAAAGGAAAGCAAAGCGGATGTTCACACGTGCAGTTCTGTCTGTGCTCATCACTCCCACCAACATTAATTCCAACAATTTTTTGCTTGCACATCTTAAGCAAAAAGGGGAAATAGTTAAACGATGTTAATACTTTTTAAATTAAGGGACGAGGAGATCCCGTTTAGGAGTCAAAGGCTGCTCTCACCCAAGGTTTTGTTTTAGAAAGGAGTGCAGAAGTTAATGAACCTACAATAACCTTTAATTTTCAGTCCCCCCTCACTGTCTATTCACTCAGCATTCATGGCAGTAGCATTGCTCCTAATGAATGACTTGGTATTCATGTAGCTCTCTCAGTATTACTTATGTGTCTGATCTCTCCTAATGGAAAAACTGATTGTCACTGGGAAGTTATGAGGAAATATTAAAAAGATCTGATCCACAGTGAAAGTTTCTCCACTGTAAATGAAACTGCCAGATGACGAATGCAAATAAATTTGGGGACCTTATTGGTACTGAAGTTTAGTGCCTTTATAATTTATACCTTTACCGGAGAGCAGCTGATCTCCAACTTAAATGGAACCAAAATCATTATGAAAAGAGGAATCACCCTACTTTCTATATCCTTCCACCAGCAATCACAGCCGCAGTCTCTCCACGCTTCGTGTTTACATCAGCTAATTTGTTTTACATCCATGCTGAGATAAAGATTCCTCACTAAGCCAAGAGAAATTCTTCTCATTTTTAAGTTATCTATACCATGCTATACATTCATAGAGAATCCGTGCTGCACATCCATCTCCTCCTCTCCCCTCCCGGGCACCTCTCCTCACCCGTTCACCGCTCAGACTCCCACGGCACCGGCAGAAACTGCTGCGCAAGGCAGGTGCTGCTGGGTCCCTCCCATGGGCAGTGGGAAATCCATATCCATACCCAGCAGGTCACGTTCTTCCAGTTCCTCACCCCCCGTTGCACATTCACCTCATTTGGTGCCCAAGTCCCTCTGGTCAGAGATGTTCACAGCCCCCTCAATGTACGCCGCTACTCTCCCGTGGCAGTTAAAGACACTCGGATCTCCCGACTGGCCTGACGGAGGGGGCATTGAAAAAAGAAAGGAGACACTGTGCTCCTGCTTTCTGCTTCCATTAAAGCAGTCATAAACGAGACCTCCTGGATTCCCTTTTCGCCTGCACACACCTGGCACATCCAACACTGACCTGGCAAAGAGAAAACTTTTCACTGATAACAGTTGCATAAGCCAAGAGAAGCAAAACCTTTCACAATTTCCATCCAGAGAAGACCTGGGCAAACCAAGCTACATAAACCCTCTGAAATCTTTCCTTATAATTTGTATATTTGAGCAGGCTTTGGTATTAAGTCTGAATTGATTGGGAAGATCAGTTTAGAGGCATCACACCAGAATACCAACAGGAGCTGCTATTCAGCTTCGCTCTCCTCCTTCCTTCTCCGTTTGTAAAATTCCCCTAGAGGTAGCAAACATCTCCTCTCCTTGCAAGCACTTTACAGCAGCCTTTCTTTGGGATAATAACGCTAATGAAAAATGCATGCAAATGATTAGTTCTAGCAAAACAAATTTCCTTCCCAGAAAAGCTTGGAGTTAATACTCTGCTCGGAGCCCCAGCACAGACCACGCCGCTGTTCCCCACCCCGTTCCGTCTCTCCCTCCAGCACCCCGCCAGCTCTCCTTTCACAAAGACACCCCTGAGCCCGAGGGGGCTTGCGCGTTGTTCACTAAAAGGGGTGAAAGTCCATTGTATTTAGCTTTTTTTAGCATAGCCAAACTTCTTGGAAGAAGCAATAGTTTAATGCCTTCTGAGAATTGGGTTTTAATTTTGCCACTGTCTTCTCAGGCAAATTATTCATCTGCTCAGTGTGTTGGTCCCCATATCCAACACCAGCTACACGAGGCTGTTACAAAGCTCATCTGCTTTTAGCTCTTAGAAATATGGTCCTTGCCTGCTCTGGTGTGTTGTCACCTGCGATGTGCTCTGCAGCCAAAGGCTCAGCTGTTTTTTTCACTTGTCAGCAAGCCCCCAGTGAACCAAAGCTCTCCAGAACAGAAACGCAAGACAGCAGCGCCAGCAGCACACAACACATCCGTCTGGCTGACCCAGGACAGGCAGCCAGCACCCCATTTTTCCCTGCTTCTGCAGTCACATCTTGGGCTTTCTCATCTTTTAACAGTTTTCTCTAGTCCTCGCTAACACTTTTTCCCCCCCGCCCTAACTGACATTCATAGAAGCAGGGTACCTCGTACAAGCATTTATGGAAAACTTGTGGGAAAGCATTTTTTTGATTCACAAAAATGCAGTGTTGGTGCCATAAATCTGGACCTGCTCCTCTCCTGTGGAAGGGTCGGTGTAACCCCCGTGCAACGCTCCACTGCTGCACCAGCCTGCACCCAGCAGGCACTCGGAAATGCTTCTACGCATCTGGGAAAACCGAGACTAGCTTTGCTCACTAAATTTCCACAAACAAGTTTAAATTAATCCAATAAAGTCACTCTTAGTTAATTATTTACCCAGATTTTATCAGACCCAAATCTACAGCTTCCAGTTTAATTCAAGATTGCCAGGGATGGGTGGTAATTACAGAGGAGTTTGTTTGGCAAACGTCAGACAGTGCTTTTCTTCACGCACCTGCAGACTGCTTGGCAATGACTGCTGTGATCCAGCCCTCTTGGCTGGAAAGCCTTCCAGATGTGGAAGTCTTTCCATGTGTTGCATCCCAGAACCCACACACAACTGAGATGGTCAAGTCCTGAAGCCTCCTGCTCAGAGCACGGCCACACCATCTCCACCACCGCGGTATCCCGCTAACGTGGGCAGCAGAACCAGCCCCAAGGTTGTGGGTCAGTCTTTTGCTTAGGATGACGGTGGCTGCACCCTCCCTTGTCCAACCGATGGGACCTCCCCTCCCGCAGCAGCGGCCACCATCACCCTTGGTCAGGATGTCCATGCAGACCTTGCCGTACCCCGAGTCAGCGTGAGCTGGCTGGGGAAGGGGAGAGCCCGGCAGCTCTGTCTGGCACCCCAGGACACACACACACGTGTGAAATGTCGCAAAGCGCCTCTCGGCAGAGCTGGCCGCCCATCTGCAGGCAGGTGCGGGGTTGGTGTCAGCCCAACCAGGCTGGCTCGCGGCGCTTTGTTCCGGGGCTGCCAGATGGGGTGGGATGGGGGTCAGCCCTGGCAGCGGGACACAGAGCTGCTTTACTCGCTCCAGCGTGAAAAATGTCACCCTCCTCAGGGTTTTTTTTTCTTCTTCTCTTCCCCCCCCCCCCCCCTTCTCCGCACAGCTGTTAATGAGACAGTTTGCTGGAGCCAGACAAGCGCAGAGAGGCACCGCGCGGCTGCTGCCCGGGGGCAGGCGCTGGGAGCGGGCAAACAGGGCAACGGGGCACTTTTGGTGTAAACATGTGGCATGTTGGCGTGCCAAAAGCTTGGTTGGTGGCCTCTATTTGTTTTTCAAAGAGCTTGTCAGGTTCATTTACACATGTCACTGCCTGCATGTGCTTGAAGAGAGAGGGGAAACATATTTCTTTGTCTGCCCGGTCCCCCTGGAGCCCTGCAGCCCCATTGCCTTGGGACCCAAGGGCTGCTGGGGATCCAGGCAGGAAAACGCGTTCTCCTGGCTCACTCCATCCTCCAGCTCTGGGAGCAAAGGCCGGTAGAAAAGGTCCACCATCCTCCGCCAGCCTGAGAAACACCTCCTCAGCTTTTAAGCAGTGTAAATGTCAAGTCCCACCTCTATCATACATCTCCTGCTTTTCCTAAAACCAACCTCTTGCTCGGTGTTGAGGGAAGCTTTACATCCATCTAAACACCTATTCTGAGCATGAGAGAGGGTTCTCCTTGATTTCTGTGCAAAATTTAGGCCCCTTGCGGTGGGAAGAAAACAAAAATTAAAAAGTTTTTATTCTTTTCCGAGATACTTTGAGTTTTACAAGGAAGCTGGTATCGGAATTGTGATCACCTGTCAAAATTACTGCCAGGAGATATGTGGCTTTTAACCAGCTCTGAAACGCTACTTGAGTGAAGTGGAACAGAATTGAACCAAAAGGGTTTTACCTCCCCAATGTTAAGTGCATATTGAAGATTTAAGTAGCAATTAAGGTTGCGGTAGAAGATGGCAAAACAGCATGTTTATTTTCCAAAGATAAGGAAAAAAAAAAGAAAGAAAGAGGAAAAAGGGAAAAAAAACCAGCAATTAGGGGACTAGACTGGGGGGAAAATATTAAATGGATGTTTCTGCACAAAAAACCCAGGCTGACAACATTTCTGCTTTGTAAGGGGGAAATTACTGTAACGCGCTGTTTACATAGCAGAAATCAGGGGAAATTATGCTGTCACACTGACATCTGTAGGAGAAGGACAATTTTAAAATTACACTGTTCAACACCTTTAATGATTTGTAACACAAGAGGTGTGGCTACTCCTATTAAATGTGTTGCCAAATCAATAAAAGGCATAATTGGAGTTGTTAGAGCAAATTATAGCACCACCGTTATGTTGCAATACAATGTTCCCTTGTAAACTGCTATTACGGGTAAAGCTGTATTTCTCTCTTATTTGGCTGTTTTGTAATGAGTTGGCATTTTGCTCCATAATAGTTCCACTTTCTTTTATGGAGCTTTCACTTTTACTTTCCTCTTTTGTGCAGCCTATAATTTCCCTTCCCTACCTCTCTGCCTGTTGACAACTGGTCTATACACCTTTGAAAACAGCCCTGAGGTTATAAACTATATTATTTAGCATTATTTGTAATCTTTTTCAATTGGAAGTCAAGGGGGGAGGCACAACATTCGCACATTTAGAACCCGCGATGTCTTTAGGCTGGGCCTTCACCTTCCCTGGAGGGAAGGGAGCCGCAGCGGGGCAGGAGAGATGGGAAGACGTTGCATAAACTCTTGAAGGGTCTTGCTGCTGGCATTTCAAATGAAGGATTTGGGCTTATCTATCTAGAGCACAAGGAGCGGCTGTGAAAGCGCTGGCAAGGCTGTGTTATTAGTTGTAAATCACAAAATGTGTCCCGCGTGCTAAAGTTACCAAGGTCTAGTGTACTGCCTTGGATCACAGCAGCCCAGAAAGGGAAACACTGCTTCGCTCCTAATAACGACGGGCTGTCATTAGTAAGAAGGAAGGCTAATAAACATCAGCTCCTATACACACTCATCCCCCATCCCATGGCTTTGGGATACAGAAGCAAGCTGGTGCCAAGCTGCAAAGTTACTGCCTTTATTCTTAGGTGCCCACATCGGCTGTGGGGCTTCCTCACACCTATTCAGTTCCCAGGGCTGTGCGAGATTCACCATCGTCCAACAAAAGTATCTCTTCAGTTCAATCAAAACACAAAAAGAAAGAAGCAGAGAAAAGAGAATTGATCCTGATACAGGCTTAACCCAGCATAGCACAAGCCTTATCCCATTTACTATAAAATCCTAAGGACAGTTGCATTTTGAAAAACCGCAGCCCCAGATCTGCTGAAAAGCACTGCCCAGAGAGCTGCTAATACTGACTGCACAGGAAGGTGCTGAGCCAGCTTGCCCTCCAAAGGCAAGAGCCAATATCCAGCCTCCTTTGCTAGAATAAGAAGTCACCTGTGTATTCTTTTACCACTGAAGCACTGTAAAAATTCATTAGCGTACGACATATGGACAGGTTCTGGTGATGGGACAGACAGACGTCTGGGCAGGCAAATCTCTCCAAAGGTCGCTGAAGCTGATATTTAAAGTGAAGTTGCTAAATAAGAATAGTTTTAAAATAAACCCTTGCAAGGATTGAGCTACACATCATTGCGTTTCCCCGGTATCCCGCAGGAGCACTGTCCTAACCTCCGACCCCGGCGTGTCAGCAGCATCAGGGCTGCTCTTGGCACGAGCGCTGCCGGCCCCGGCTGCGCGTTGGCAGTGCTCAGCAGCTGTCCCCTCGCCAGCCGCCGCGCAGCGGGGCTCCGCTAACTGCCGGGATCTGATTTTCAAGGCAAGCGCAGTGTGACAGATAGGGGTGTGCGCAGCTGCTATTGTTAAACTTATTGCTGAAGTTATTTTTAGCAACTTGAAACGAAGTCATGAAACCAGCGGCAATTAAATGCAGATGACCAGGAGAAGTGCAGGGGGTAGGAGAGATGTGCCATTACGAGGGTATTTGTGGTCTGCAAACAGAACTGGGAAAAATAATTGCATTGACATTAAGTAACAGAGGAACTTTGGAAATTAAGTTTTCTTACTGTGCTGGCACTCATGAGAAAGAAAGGCTGAATTGTGTGTTTTGACTTCTGTCAGAGAAGAGCTGTAGCAGTCGCGCACACCTTAATGGAGATGCTGCTCAGGTGGGAATGCTACATGCAAAATTTGCACACAGATTTATTTAGCCTTATTTTATTTTGCTTTCCTGGGACCTGCAATAAATCTATTTCTTTGTTTTTATATAAATTTTCTTTAACTCGGATCCTGTCCTCTCCCAGCCAGGAATTATCATTCGCATCAAGCAGTTCTCAGCCTAGCAGAGAACGTACCTGGGTTTCCCTCACAGGCTGTGCAGCTCCAGGGCCCCACGTCCTCAGCCAGCCCACCTGGCCGAGAGCAGGGCAGGGTGGGCAGCAGGAGCGGCACTAGAGCTCAGCACGCACATACAGACGCTCTGCACTACACAAATGCTTCATGAGCTCAGCATGACCCCCCCCGCTGTGTTTTCCTGTTGAACTGGAAGGGATTTGCTGTTCTCCGCTTTGATGCCATCGTTCTCTGTGCACTGGGAGGCACCCACTGGTGTTCGTGTCAGCTCAGACCCTTAGACAAGTTACACGCAACCCCAGGGAAAACGCAGGCAAGCCAGAGAGGATGTGGAAGGCGTACCTATACGTGTCTTGTGATATAACACATACGTATTCTCTGACAGCATCAGAGAGGAAAAATGTTGCAGGTTGTCTCAAACTATAATCATAATTCTCCAAGAACATGTAGCGGAATCGCAGGGTGGCTTTTGTAGAAGAGGATGAGCAATTCAACCCCACGTCTGGTAAGGAGGAAGCCAACGCGCACGTTTGCCTCTAGCGCAACCCACTCAAACCCATCTGAAGGAATACAAAGGGGGAAGAGGAGCAGATCCATGTCCGCATGTTCCCCGCTAGATGAGATACAAACACAAGCCACCACCCAGAGAAGTGGCGGCTTTTTCTGGGTGCTGAGGTTTTGTTTCAAGTTAAAGCCCTCCTCCTAGATTCACATGCAGAATGGTGGGAGGGGGGCAGCCAAAAAAAAAGCGAGGCTCACATTTCATATCAGCACACGTGCTCACTTCTCTGGGCTTATCAGGCATAAGAATGCGCTGCTCGTAGCCCAAATGTAAAGCAGTTAATAAACAGGCTGTTAATGTGTCAGCAGACAGCAGCAGACAAGGCACACTGTCATAGGCTTCCTCCACCTCCTTATAATCCTAATTGCATCAAATCTAATCATTTTTATGGGATAAAAAGATTTCCATAGATGACAAAGGGTTACATTCTCAGCCCTGTTGATCCATCTAGCAAAATTAGATAAGAAATAGATTTCTAGGCAATGCATTAAAGACGATTGGGGGGAGGTAAAAAGAGAAAGGGGAGATCATTTACTGCAATTCTGTGTCTCACTCTTCGGTTCAAGAAAGAAAATGTAAATGTGATGTTCGTTTGGCCACAGGCAGCTGCTTCTATCAGGCACTGCAAACTGCAGCAGGACAAAGGGGTAACTCTGGTAAAAGGAAAGGTTAATAGCAAAGCAGGGGAAGGGGGGGACACTCATTGGCATGTACAGCACGTCGCAGCCTCGACACTCGGTGATGGGTTCGAACTGGGAACTGACATGAGATATAGAAGTGCTCACTGAAAATAATTCAGAGTGACGGCCGCATTGGCCTGAAAATGGAAAAGGGCTGAATCACCAAGCACTTGGCGAATATGCAGGAGCAGGGTTGCCAACTGCCTCTGATTATTTTCAGTAATAGTCTGGATTTTACTGACCACTCCTCTCCTCCCCTCACCTACCTGCCCCCAGCATCGCTCAGAAGTTGCCGCCACCAGTGCACCAAGTCTGTTTGCTTGTATTTTAACAGGAAAACGGCACAAAACCCTGCGATGTCTGTGATTGCGTAACTGAGTAATAATATAGAGAAGGCTAATAAAGAAAAAAAAATGAAAACTGCACTCAGCCTCTACCTCTAGTGTTCATTTTAGCAACAAATATCCTTAGAGTCAAATTGCACTGCTCATACTGGAAATGAAACGTGTGAAAGAATCAAGGCCTAGGGTATTGTATATATGTACAATCACACAGCTCTTCATACCCGGACATAAAGACACATTAAAGGAAGCTGTATAGGCACCGTACCCTACGTACATGTACATTATGCCGGAAAAGTATATTTCCTGAGCAATCAAAATATAACAGTTTATATATATATCCCCCCCACTGATGTTCAGATGCTGTGAAAGAGCATAACCCCTGTCACACAGCTGAGTCTGCTCTGCAACAAAATGCAAATGCTGAACAGTTTGAAGAGGCTTGTATTCCATCAATTAGATGTTAAAATCATGCTTCTCCAAGTTTACATAGAGACATGTTTAGTTAGAGGCAGGTATCTTGCCTCCCTCTCCAAGAAGGACAGAGCGCAACCTGTCTCATCCAGGTAGGATGCTGGGGTCCTGCTGGGAGGGCAGCACCCACGGTGGCAGGTCACAGCCCGTCCCTGCCTAGCTCAGTAGCTCAGCTTGCCCTGCCCACCTCTCTAGGTAACTTATTCCAAGAGAACAAGAGGGGCCCCGTATCACAGCAGGCTTCTTTCAGGTATTAGCAAATGAAAAAAAAAAGAAAATCTCCCTGGGGGCCTGGTGGGTATTGTTTGTTTTTTAAATCTGGCATGAATACATTTGGAACAACAAAAAAAGGTTAAAAATATACTAAAGCAAAAATAGATCCTTCATCCGCAGTTCGTCTGGATGGTTGGCACTCGCCCTAAAACATGAGTTACTGGAAGATTCAGAAGCTCTGAAAATCAGTATTCAAAGGAAAAAGACAAACCCAGAGATAACCTCCTGCTATGCACACATTCGTATGACCGCCAGCACCACTGCCCCTCCAGCATGACCCTCTCCTCTTAGTTTTAGTGGATCTTTTCCGGCGTACTGCTACGATAGCAGCACAAGCCAGAACGAGGGCGGCTTTTGGACCATCACCTGAACACACTACAGCACAGCGCTTCTGCAGAGAGGCAACCTGTCGTGTGGCGATGCCAAAGAAAGATTCTTCTAACGCCGAAGATTATTTGGAAAAAGAAAGCAGTGCTTGACACCAGGCTCTCCTCTTTAAAACATGTCGCCTCGCTAGCTCAGACCCCTCAGCAATTCCACATGCTCTGAACAGAACGGGGATATCGCCTGGATCCCAGAACTGAGCCTTCCTCCCCCTTGGAGGAGGTGAGCCCCTACCCTGCAGCCAGTGCTGCCTCCCTTCCCAGCAGCTCAGCACAGCCTGGCTAGGCTCCTTCTCCACGTGAAAAGCCACAGACCGTCACGTACAAAGCGGGCAGGGTGAACGCCCCAAAGGTAGCCAAGGATGAGCCCAACTAAAGCCTGCCTGCTGCTGGCCCAAGATAAAGCCAGCCACCTTGCTAGCTGTGTTGAGCTCAAAGGTAAACTCCTGCATGGTGTGAGTAGGCTTGCACCAGCACTGCTAGCTTGTTTTGCTACTCAAATAATAAGTTAAGCAAAAAAACCTGCAGAGATATCTTAAAGAAAGTAACTAGAAACAAAAAAGTGGTGAGAAAGGAACTTCTGGGCAAGTTCAAGTTGGCATTACAAGGCAGCATAGCCAAAAAGCACTACCAGAAGCTCAGAGAGAAGCATGAGCTTGTGGTTGAAGTGCTGGACACAGGTCCCTGCGCCGGGCACTTCGGGCAGGTCGCTTCGCTGTGGTCTCTGCACTGCCCTTGGGAAAACGGCAAACTCTCAGAAACCAGAAGTGAGGCGTCTGTGTAAACTGATGGCATTTCACAGTTGGAGACAGAGCAGCTCACCGATGCAACACACGAAGGCAGGCCTGGAGCTGCAGGTTCTGTTGGGAATGAGGATAAGTCCCCGGGGAGCTCAGGCACTGCTACAGTGGTACCCAGAGGTGTTTCAGCTCCTGTAGTGGAGCCGTAGCCACGTGGAACGGTGTGCACTCAGTACCAACATCCTCTCCCCCTTCACAGGCTCGCTCTTCGAGAGAGACATTTTCCCCTCGGCCCAACCCACGGCAGTATTTGGGGTGCAGTTAATAGAGTACCTGCCACGCTCAGCTTTTCCTTCCCTCCTTTGTCATTTTAAAGCTGCCATTGTGAGGGCCCTTCTGAAATTATGTAAAGCCCTGCTGGTTAGATGAGGGCAGCCTGTATTTATAACACCAGTGTTGAAACACATACTAATTCCACATAAATCTATGGCAAGTTAATCATGCCTGCATTTCCAATCCACTTTTATGAGGTCAGAACTATTGGTCCAAGCACTCCTCCTGCGGCAGAGGCGGTGGTGGCTGTTGGCTGCTTCAGGACAGCCTCCTGTGCGCACCCAGGAGCCGAACCCTCCACCCCCACACCAACAAACCAGCTCCCTCAAGGTCTTCCCCTTTCCAGAGGCTTTGGTCTGGCTCTGCCTGAACTCATCCTACAACATCACAGAAGCCAACACAAGTCAGCAAGGATCTGTTTTCTGCGTCCACATGCTATTTTAGCTGATGTATTTTTCACTTTGTCTTGTGTGATCTACAGAAAGACACCAAGTTGAGAGTCATTACAGCTGTCGGAATGATCCCAGAATGACCCCATCCTCTCATCCAAAGCATCTTATTTTTAAGTTTCCAAGCAATTTTTAAGTTTCAAAGCAATTAGTATGCCCTGTACCTGGTTTAATGATTACTGAGATGGTGGAAGGTGGCACAGACACTTGAGATGAGCCATGTGGAAAGCACTGCCAGAGCCCAAACCCAACACATCAAGCAGCATACGGTCTTACTCCTTCACGGAAGAGGATTTTACACCCCGACTTCCTTAAGAACTTCTCCAATGTTTGACAGGAGTTTTACTACTACCTATGCAACACCTAAGCCTGGGGTTAAAGCTGATTCGGGTATAGGCCCCTCTCATCACAAGAATCAGAGTAGATAGCACGACAGCCAGGTCTCCTGGTGAGCTGCGATACACACTCCAGCGGCAGCTGCTGTCAGACTGCCTCAGTTTTCTTCTCTATACTGAGAATATAAACTCTTGCTCAGATTCTAGCATTGCTGCACTGTTTACCTTGCTAAGGCTTGGCAGCGATATAAATCTTTGTTTGAAGAACCAAAGAGAATTTAGATCCTACCTCAGGGTGGTTTTGGCACAGACAGGCAGAGAGCAAACAGATTTCCTGCCACATGGAATCACTGGAAGGAAACAATAGCCGGTAGCAAAGAAAATGACCAAAATCACAGCAGCACATCCTATCTCTTCCCATTTCTGCACTTGTATGATATTTCCAAAGATTTGGGGAACAAAAGCAAGCTCTGATGTTTCAGTCGCCCTTCCCTGTGGATGCAGTTACTAGAGTAGAATAAGGAAAGGTCATTCAGCTACGGTCATGCTTCCAGTCCACTCAGGGCTTTAGCACTGACACCATCCCCATAAATAGTGAAGGTATCATTTTGTGAAATAAATTTTTAAACTGTTCTGTTTATACTAGACTTAGTAAAACACTAAGGTCTTCCCACAGCAAGCTGCTGGAGGACCCTGAAATGGCACTCACCTTAAACTTAAGGGAGAGACTACTGCTAATTTGAAGATGCAGCTTTTTATCTATTTTACCTTTACTCCCTAGACGACATTATTTTGCAATAAAGCACAATTATCTGAACACACTTCTTAGTTCTTAAATAAACTGTCAAAGATGACTAAAATGCTCTGAAGTTCTTCCAGCGCATGCAGAAAGCTGAAGGTACGGGCGCCTCCACGTTGCCTGCATTTCTGTGCTTGGATATTTGGCTGCAGAATAGGCTTATCAGCCCGCTAATAACCATCTGCTTAGACCTCAGTTCTCCATCCCATTCAGTCCACACTTCCACAAGCTGAAATTAAAAATATTGACAGGAACAATTTCTGCCAGGCAAGAGAAGTTCAAGCTGTGACCGTATTTTTTTGTGCATTTCTGATGAAGTGTCTCTGTGTGTTCTGTATTACCTGCCAACTATTATTCTATTTATTTTACACTTCTGAAAAGTAAAATATTAACATAATAAAATATACAGAATGTAATTTCTCCTGCAAAATGGGGAGCATAGTGAGCCATGGTTAATAGAGCAGCAGCCCCTCCTCGGTACCACTGTACCCGTCAAAGGAATGGATCCAGCCACATGCCAGTCAAGAAGGGCCTTGGGATGCAGCTGGGAGACCTGAAGAAGCTCTGCAATACGTCTAAGCTATATGTGCAGATAAGATATCAGACAAGAAGGGTTGACAGCTCCTTGTGGCCCTCTGGTATGTTCTTACTGCACCAATATCGGTATCCAGTCCAAGAGAGACATCCCTGTGACTTCAGAGCACTTCGGGTCATGGGCTCCTGCCACTGATTATTCACACCCTTCATTCCACATCATTTCTACTCCCTGTTCTCCAACACACGTAGCTTATACTGAACAGCAAAACCCATTTAAGAGACCTTTTGCCTTAGAATTCAAACTCTTCTGTAACTTGCGAAAAGCTTAGACACAAGACTTTTTGTTCAGGCCCGTTTTTACTTCAGCAGCCCACATTGGAGAAGACTGCTACTATAATCTACTTCTCAACCAAAACCTCATTTTGGAAGCTGCAGGCCTCCAGGAAATGGTCCAAAATAAATCCATAGATGCAAAATAAATCTCTGTCTTGACAACACAAGGAAAAACTGGTGCAGAGGATGCAGCCAGCAAACATCTCTTCCTTCTGGGTCCCCACAGTGGATTTTACTCTTGGTGCCTAGTGCAGCCTTGATACCTGATTTTAAAAAAATCTCTGCTGAAATGACTTTTTACACCTGTGAGATTTTGGCCCTGCAATCTGAACCTAAATAACTCAATGGCCAAGCAAGCATTTATTATAGTTAAGCTCTGACACCAGGCTGCAGTTGCAAGCTATGTGGAACCTACACAATGTTAATACGAATGTATATATCGGGGACAAGCGACTGCAGAGGACCCAGCAACCAGCTGTTTAATATTAACCATTTTGCCTTTGTCCTGGCATACAAAAACAGACCTTAATCCTCGGTGCAGCCCGTGGAAGAGGTTTGCAGCTTTTCATTCTAAGCCCGCGTTTCTGCTTGGCTTTGTGCCTGTGTAACTGCAAGCTGTAAGTGACCGCTCTTCAGATGGAGCGATTACCCTGCGCCGAACGCATTCGCCACTGGGCAGCAAAGTGCATCTGCTGGAGATACTCTTTGTAGGTCAGGGAAGAGCAAACTCAGATATGATTTATGGAAGCAGAGAGTTCATTTGAAATTAAGAAACACTCCAAGTGTCTTCCTTTAAATGGCCTGCCCAGCAAGGAGACCAGCCACAGGCTTTAAAACAAGTGGGATCAAACGCCTAGACTGAAGCCTCGTGTCCGTTCTCTGTGTTCTCCACCCTCGCACACGTGCCTAGGGACAAATTGTGGCTTGCAGGTGGCATCAGCTTCCCTGCATTCAGACCAAGCAGTTACTGTAAATCCACCTCTCGCACAGCACTTTACCATCCAGCCAGGAAAACCCACAGCACCATCACGTATAGTCAGAGACTATTTTTATTAGCTAAAATGAAACACCCTGTATTATATGCACCTACCTCTGCCAGACAGGACAGATGCCAGAGCTAGACAAACCCTCCGGCACGGTCACAGCAGATTTCGCTATAGAATTTTTAACTAAAAGATGTAAATTCTTTCAGATTCCTTTAGCTTTTCCACCTTGATTTAGATAGGATTGAAAAAAAAAAAAAAAGTCTTTGAGATCATTTACAGGCCTTTTAAAGGAAAATTAAACCCCAATTACCTCTTAGATCAATACTGGATACAGCCGGCCATTAGAGCAGGGCTGCCCCAGACCAGTACCCTGCATAAACGCAGGGAAGGAAAGGGAGGCAGGAGGAGTAGTTGTCCTCGCAGGGACAGTCCTGCCACTGTGGTCCGAGACCCTCTTGGCAGACAGAGGCAAAAATGCAGTGGGGCAGGAGCCCCGAACAGACAGTTCACTCCCGCACATCCAGCTCAGGTTCCGCTGGTACCTCTCGCTTCACAACCCCCCTGAGCAGCCAAGCTTTCCTCCTGCTTTTGGGGTTTTTTTATTGCCTAGATATATCTATTTTCAGCACAGACGGATTATCTATTTTGAGTTTAGCTATTGCACGTGGGATTTCTCATCGTTGTTGCCTCTTCGACAGACTTTCCCCTTTGCAGACTTTTGTCCCCTTTTCTGCAGAGAAGCCCTTGGAGAAGGAGCATCCCAAGAAGGCTGCAACCATCTCTCTCGTTTGCATAATCAACCTATCTGCCACAGAGCAGGCTGGGAGGCAGGAGGGGGACGTAACAGACTTGCCATTATCTCTGCTCTTTTTGCACTTTCTTTTCAGTCTCTCTCTCTTTTTCCCCTTACCAGCTTTGCTCCCGTCTATGAAAAATCAGCAAATAAAAAGTTACATTAACCCCACCCTGACCTCTCCAACATAATACACTGTGGGCTGATGGGCTGCCTTTGGAGCTTCGTTGAAAAGCTGTCATTCTTCGGCATCCCAAGTACAGCCTAGGGAGCATTTACCGGATAATTAATATATTAAATGCATGAAAAATAGTTACACAGGCTCCCCCCTCCCGCCAGATCCTTCCCCCCTACACACGTATACTGCCATCTTTTCCAGGGAAAGAAGGAATGCAGAAAAGAAAGGGGAAAAAGATAGATACAGCATGCACACCATCAATATAAAAGCATCCCCTGAATAGCCATCATAAAAACTGTTCATAATTTTATAGCTTCATTCGTGCTGGAGCACCATAAAGGCAGGCCATATTTTTTACACTCAGGATGCCTCATAAAAAAAAAAACAGAAAGGGAAGGAAAGTTGGCATAGGAGACATGGAAGCATGGCACAGAAGCCATCAGCTCACCTGAGGACAAGTGCTCAGTAAAAGGGGGTTTGAATTTGTCCTCTCTGACCTGTGAGGTTCTGAATCCCAATGAGGCCATCAGAATAATTATTAATTGGGAAGTCGTTAGCTTTTTTCCCCCTCCCCTCTTTTTCCTTTTTTGCTGACTGCGTATTTGCCTTTTAAAAGGATGATGGAAGGCCAGGAAGGCAGCCCTGCCCTCCAACTGTGTCCTTCACCTTTAAGTGGGCCAGCGTCTTTTTTGGTGCTTTGAATCCCCCTCCCCTTTCTCTCCACCTCCCCAAATGCAAAATTCATGAGCTGGAGCGTGGATTAACAAATAAATTATAATGAAGGCAAATGGGTGGCAATAAAAAATAATAATAATAAAAAAGGAGGCCTCACCTTCACATGACAGAGGCTGAGCAATATAACAAACCAGCTCGTTTATTTTCACCAACGCCTGTTCTCCTGCTTGGGAAGGTAGGTTTTTAAAGCATTTTATCCTTTATTTCCCATAATATATTTGGACAAGGTAGCTGTAAATCTGAGGCAAGAGGAGAAATCAAAGAGTGGCAGGCGAAGATGGGGGTCGAAGGGAAAGGAGCTGTGTTGGTTTGTGGATATGGCCCCTGAGCTTTTGTGATCCAGGGATTTAGAGCATTCACCTACACGTACCAGTTAGCTGGGCTGGCTGCCTCGGCACAGCTCCGAGCGTGCCGCCTGCGGCTCCCAGGAGTTCAAACCGTGCCTTTATTAGACATGTATGTGCGTGGTTTTAAATGTGATGTGTACAACAGCAGGGATGTGCCTTAAAAATTTACACACAAGCCTTATTACACCCATCAGACATCCCAGAGTCGAGAGAAAACACCACAGCAATCACCTGTCGTGTCTATCATAGCAGAGCAGGTAAGTTTAAGGGAAAGCCTTGGGCACCTGTTCCGTGCTCATACGTAGCCGTTTCCTCCTTCACGGAGAGGGTCCAAGAGCCGTATCACAAAAGGAGGTGTCTTTCAACCACAGAAAAATTCTCCAACACTAGATTTTCTGATTAAAGGAAATGGAAAAGAACCAAAAGAGAAGGAAAGAAAAACCCAGTCACTATCAGCACTCAGACCTCCTCCAGAGACTTCCTTCAGCTGAGCCTGCTCCCCATGGCCTAAACATTGACCGCAAATGGAAGCCAGGAGACCTGAAACCCTTTGGGTACGAACCCGACTGAGGGACCAGCAACCCAGAGCATCCACCTTCTGCTCCTGCCAGGAGATTCCTGACAGATCCTGGGAGCCAAAGCTGCTGTCTGCCATGATGAACCAGCAAACCCAGAGCAACACTTCGAAATGGGAAATGCTGGGTGCCCCGAGGCCAGCTCCCGCCTCAACTCCAGCAGCCACCTCTCCTCTGCCGTTGAGTCAACAGGGGCACCAACAGCACTGCTTCCGCAGGACTCCAATAAAAATACCTGTTGCTTCTTTCACTGCCTTGAAATCTAAGGAGATATCTTCCTGCCTCAACCATAAAAGTATCTTCCAAGAGGCAGCTGAGAGGGTCTGCAGGACACACGTAACTCCTGACCAGAACCGCTTGCTGACAGTAGCCAGCTTCTTCACAAGTCTGTGTTCATCAGTGAACCCACCTCTCCTAACCTCATATACTCAGGAATTAAAGTGAGTTGGAATCCAGAGTAACTGCTCAAATTTTGCTGAAGCCGCTTAAAGTTCCCACAAGTTTAATTCAAGATAACCTAGTGGCACGTGTGCTCACAGGACTTCCAAAAAGCTGCAAGAAACATGCTTGGTTTGCTAATCCAAGTGTGGCTATGGCACATCATTCACAGTTTGGGCTCCCAAGTGCTGGGAAGAGGACTCCAATCTCTGCATTCAAACAACCACCCCCAAACCACTACCCAAGGAGAAGCCACCCCACCAGGAGGTACGCGTGCACCTACTGACCAAAGCCCAGCCATCTGCGTGCAGGCGCTGGGCGAGGAATAACGCGTGGCTGGCTGCAAAGCAAGCACCAGTGCTGCCTCATTTGTCTCTTTCATGTTTATTCATGGCAAACTCTGACAGAGGGATACGGCTCCATTCGGGAGTTGTCAGCAGGTGGCCTAATAGTGAGAATTAGTGAGCCACACAGCAACGAGACATACTGGGGCTGCCTAATGCTGCTGATATTAATGCACGCTTCAGAAATGAATAAAGCTTCTTCGAGGGGAAAAAATAACAATAATAAGAGGATGAAGAGGGGTAGGAGGAACCAAGGGGGAGCCCAATATACTAAGCAAAGCTTGGCCAACATTCAATTATTGAAAAGGTGTCCTCCCATCCACGTGGGCGCTGACCTCAGTCCCACATGCACAGACCCCATCAACCACAAATGGAAGAGAAACATTTTGCTTTCATATAACCCCTGAGAACTTGCGTGGTCAGAGGCTGAGAAAGACCTCCCTGTGCCAGAGCTTTTGGTATCGCCATCCTCCTCCAGCTTTGACATTTTGGGCAGACACTAAAGCTCCAGCCAAGTAAAATTGAGTGATTCATTGCCACCCTGCTCTGCGCGAACACAGCCTCTGCTGTCAGCTGCTGCCTTGGTGGGGTGCACTGATCCTCCTCTCCATCTCATGAGGTCTGATGTCCTTTAAGTGCCACAGCCAGGCAACTGTCACAGCAGCTCCCAAGTGTGACTGCTGGAGGGGATTCTCAGGCCATGCCGGAGCCACCAGCAGCTCCTGGGGCACCAGGCATGGGGAGGCAGAACCCCAAGTCTCTACCAATGTCATCTCCTAGTGCTTTCACAACGTGACCCAACCTGGCTCACAACTTCTCATTTTTTTTAACACAACTTCAGCACGCAGTGTGCATCTGGAAGCAGTTAACTCCTCAGGAAAGAAAAATAGTAGACTCAAAAGTTATTTTGCTGCATAACATCAACTATTTTCACAGCCTATTTTACCTGCTCTTTAGAAATCAGGGCCCTAATTTTACAACCTCCTCCCTCGGTCTCAATGGTCCCAAGAGAAAGACAAAGACAAATGAAGAAAGATGCAACAGAAGGCTAGGTAGCATCTAATTTTCATGCAAAGAATAGGAACTAAAAGTACGTACTACTGAACAGGTCTCTAAAAGTCCCTTTACAGATTTAGCAGCTGCATCACTTTTTCTCCCATAGCTACAAAAAAAAAAAAAGATGTCAAAAAGCTGAGAATCTGTTCTGAGAAGCAGCATCTCAGCAGCCTATTTCCTTATCCCTTTCCTCCTGCTCATATACCAAATAATCCTAAACATAACTCTAGACACAAAGCTTTAGAAACAAGGAACTTAGGAAATCAGAGGATCAAACAATACCCCTGTTAAATTCACTTTTAAAAAATGGTTCTAGCAAGTGCAGGATTAGGCCCTAAAAGCAGCTTCTTCCCCCCCTCAATGTGCTTGTGACACTTACATTAGCATCACTGGCAGTTTTGAGCGCGGGGAGAAAAATGAGCCCTGCCCTGCCATGCCCCCTGCCCACGGCAGCCTTCTGCCTCCAGCCACCGCGCTGTGGCTGGTATTGTCACAGCAAGTGGCACAGTAAATAGCAGGAAGAAGATTTTTGTTTCTTTTGTTGCCATTATAAATGTTCATTTTGTGTTTTCCCCGATAGTTTTCACCTTTATAAATGCTAAAGACACAACAGTCGAAAAGAAAAAAAACCAAACCAAATCAAATCGCCTTTCCTCACGTTCTTATTTCCTGCAAATAGCAATGACACACACACATATCCCACACCCTTTCATTTAATACCAAACACACACAATTCCTGCCTCACAGAGCAAACTCCTACCCCTGTGTACCGTTGCTATGAATTTGGTACCTAGTTGTTGGTTTCTCCTTTTGGATATTAAACACATTTCACACCCGGTCTGATGAAGGTGCAGGTAAATTACCAAAAAAGCACCAAGTAATTTGAAAAAATATTTAAGAAACTCCAAGTTCCCTGCCTTTTTTACTATCCTTTGCTCCATAATTACATTGCACTGCCTGATATTTTCATGGAACATTAACCGAAGTCAGGTGACTGCCCCCTTACAGTCTACGCCTATCTGTTACCCATAAGACCCCCATGGACCTTGACATTATTAATAGTCCTATTCATTAAGTATTACTCTTGTAGAATGAGTAGCATAATATTGGCCTGGAGATAGGAACAGGCAGAAGGAATAAGTCAAATTAATTTTCCGCAGCAAACGCCCCGATTCTGTAAATGACATTCTATACTGTTAGCATTTTAAATGTGACACAAATGGCAGGAGATACAATTTGAAAGCAAAATAGTAGAAGACATGGCTCAGGGTGTAATGTGCTGCATAAAAATCCAATAACATCAGTTACATGAAGGAAGGGAATGAACCAACCCGATGGAGGGTTCTAATTTGCATTTGTTTAAAATGGCAGGTAAGGGAGAGAAAGGCTGCAGCTCCCTGATTAGGGCTTTCCCCCCTTCTGCTGAGGATGAGGGCGCAGAAGAACTCGGAGCTGTGCTCCTCTCCGACACCTCAGAGCATGCTCACACCTTTGTGCCACTGCAAACAGCCCGGCCACCTGCACCGCACTTGCTGGCTGAAGGCGGCCAAAGGGAAAATTACAGGCTCGTCCATCTGAAAGATGCAATGAAAACCCAGCAGAAGCATGCCAGCTCAGCTTGCCGCGTCTCAGGTCCTTTCAGACTGCTTGGCTTGAACTCCAGGCTCACACACTGCTCAGCAGAGAGGATGAGATAAGAGCTGGAGGGGAATGAAGGTTGCAGCAGGAGAGCAGAATGAGCGGCTCACAGGGACCACATCCACAAGCCTGGTCTGACCGCGCTCTACCAGAAAACTGCTACAAACCAATAGGTGCTTGATCTACAGCATCTCTTTCAGGAAAGAACAAAACCACACATCCCAACTCAACTGGGCTTCTCTAGTGTCAAAGCTGCCGCTGCCACCCTTCACGATAGACGCAACTGCCAGCTTGCCGCTGCAGCGCTTCCCAGACCTCGAGTAGATGGACCAAAGCCTGAGCCCCTAATTTAAATCAAGCAGAACACAGCTGCTCTGCGGGAGAGATCAGACCCAGAGGTAAAAACACATTTTTTGAGAAAAGGTCAACAACTTTCCAGTAGTTCAAATCAAGTTCTCAAATCTAAAGACCCTAACACCCGCCCAAAGGAGGAATGGGACTGAAATTCAATACCAGTACTGAAATCTGTGCTTTCAGCCTTCCCCCCCTCCATATCTAAATGCATCTTATCTGGGGGACGTATGAGAATGCAGATCTCCAATCCAGTACACATTTTTCTTCACTCCCTTTTTCTTTCATTTCCTTCCTTAAACAGATCATGGTACCAAAGCTGTAGGCCACCAGACAGGAGAGATCTGATCAGGAAAATAAAAATAGATGCAAAGCCTGACCTCCATTAGTTTTATTTAGGATAAAGCACTGCACTGTAGTTTATTTATTAACAACATAAAAAGACATCACTTCTAGAACACAGAATAAATACTCATAATTTCCCCAGAAAGAGCATTGAGCTGGCTTCCTGAGGGAAAAAAAACTATCACTTAATTGAAGCAAGAAATGTTCAATCCAATAATCTATAATTAGATATTTTATGGAATATGGTACCTAGAGATGTTTATTTATAAAATGTTTCTATCAATAATAAATTGTTGGGAGGGTGAGAGAATGTCCATTCCTTGGCTGCTGGGATGATGGTTTATGTTTGAGGGAACTTCATCGGCAGTAAAGAGGCTCTTCCTGCAGCTCATCGTATGGGTTATGGGATGCTCCCTCAGCATCGCCAAGTGCTCAAACCATAGAATTGTCATCAGAGACAGAGGTCAGAAATCTAGAAAATACAAGTTTCTAGCCATGCTCATTGTCAAAGGCAAACGCTTAAAGCCACCTCAATACAGGGAGATGCAAAACGAGATTTTAGTATTCAGCCTGAAACAGGTGTGGACATCTGAGGAGCCATCACTGGAGCCACAACCTATAATATTCTCATTTCAAAGGCACTAGATTGACTTAAAGACTCCTCCTTTCATATTCCTGTACTCCCAGAACACATACTGGATGCGAGCAAATATTTCAACACTGTTCTTGTCAACCCAGCGGGACTCCAAAAGAGAAGATGCCTTCGAGCAGGAGCCCCACAAAAACTACAGACCCAAATGGCAAACACACAACCCTCCACTCACGCCTCCCAGTTGCTGTTTTTTCTGCAGACAAATTATTCCTGTTGGTTGCAGCCCCACTGCAGCTCTTATTACAAAGGCCATTTCTCCTCTCCCTTTAATTTGGGGCTGCGTTCAGTCCTCCAGCTACTTCTGCAGTATGGAGACCTGTAAATTGTGTTTGCAACTACAAAGTGCAGAATAAAGCAACTGATGGAAGCAGTAGAAATAGAAAAAGACCTCACCAAATCCATGTTGGTGGAAGGGCCGTAGGAAAAAGCTACTTCATTCATCAAGGTAACAAGACTTAGAAGGGAATATACATGTCAGAGACGAAATGCAGGAGATAATTAACTCCATATCCCACACAGGATGACACCATGACATAAAAATACCTGGGCAGAACTGTCAGATAATTTTCAAAAAAAATAAGACAATCAGTCTTCTTATAATGTCTAATAATTCACATAACATTAACAATTCATGACTAGAGAAAGTGTCAGGAAAATTGTACATTTGCACAGATATGGAAAAGATATTTGCAATCACGTATGCTCATGTCCTTTTTTTTTTGGTCCTAAAACCACATTTGAAGTGTAGGTGTATGATGCGCTCTTTACAGTTGCTTGAGAACTGCCCACAAACGGCCCTTGCACTCAGCACCCCGGTCTGACTCTGGCCCGCAAGGCAGCACCAGCGCTGTGCAATCGTTGAGAGGAGACACCGGAACATCACCAGTGAAGTTAAGGTCAGGCAGTGAAAACAAAGCCCTGCAGCCGAGCCTCCGGCTGAACACATGGGGGCTGCCCTCCTAACCATCTGCGCCGGACTTGCAGGAAGGATGAACGATTTGACTCCTCAAGCCAACTGTGAATTTGTATTGGTAACACAAAATAGTGTTTATTGGGTCCCAGAGAGGTGGCACTGCCGAATTCCATGGTGGAGTCACCGAAAAACAAATCTCTTGGTCCAAGTCCATCACAAAGGGCTGACAGCAAGGGGAACGTGCAAAGCACAGGACAGGGACCTGCACTAGCATGGAGGTAGAGAAGAAAAAGCCATTTTCCAGGCAAATACTTTGGCAGTTTCAGAAGATCCCACCAGCAGCAGTCTCTCATGCACAGAGGCTGCTCAGCCCACCTGCACCAGCCCCCCAGCCAGGTCCTGCGCAGCCCACAGCACCAGTCCCCTCGTCCCCACCTCCCCATCTACTGCTCGACGAGAACTCTGCCACCTCCGATCCATCAACAGTGTTTACACTTGGCTCCCTCGCTCTGCGACGAGCACGAAATGGGGAGAAAATTATAATAATATCACAAATGAAATTGAATGAGTAACAACATTTTCTAAGAACAGAATAAATACAGTTGGTGGCACCTTTTTTTTTCCAATTTAGTATTGTTTAATATGCATTTAATCAACCCATTCAGTATTATAGAGTCTATGTACCGTGACACCCTCCTATGCCACAGAGGAAGCATTCATAGGCCATTAGGCTAAAGTAATATGTATGAGGAACCACTTTTCCCCAGGGTGTAGTAACTATTTTTGCTCCCCAGTCGTCCCCATTAAATCATTAAACCTCATGACTATGCTTTCTGAACTCTACCCTGATCTTTAAAAAGCAGAACATTAAAGGGCAACTGTCACCCTCCATTGCACAGGCCTTGTGTTTTATATATTCAAAGCATTAAGCCTTTTGTCAGTCTATACATCATAAGCACTGGAAGACTGTATGCACAAACAGGAAATGTTTATAACTGATGTCCCTTTTATAGTGGATGTGTGAATGGGCAGGATAAAAAAGCTGAGGCTCGGCTATTTTATGGAAACTGAAGCAACGTGATTTTCCCCAGCTGCTTGCAATAAAACCATCTTCGTTACTTATCTTTATGTGGGCAGTTGCAGGAGGGAAGAGAAGCTGTTTAGCACAGGCAGAGATGGAGGTCCCAGAGCCATGAGGAGCTGCCAGCTTCAGACTTGCAGATCTCATTTCCCTACTTTACGGCAAAAGCTTAATTAAGAGAATAGCAGCAGAAAGCTTGTATGCTGAGAGAAGGTTGGGTTGGACTGTCAAGATCCTTCTTCCAGCTCCCAAACACCCCTTCAAAGGTGGAGCTGTCACTATTGAAATTCATCCATATCTAGGGAGGAGGCGAAGGTGAGCAAAGAATTACCTCTACCGTGTCTCTGACAACATTAGCGTTCACTCCTCTTCAGGGCTTCTTGGAAGACCTCTCATTTGGAAGACCTCTTGCTTTGCCATCTCCAGTTTGCTCCTCTTCCAACTGAGGATTGTAGATATAAGGAATAGGAGAGGCCTCTACCTGAAAACCCAGACTGAACACTACCCTGTGCCTTGCACAGCTGGATAAACACTGGGAGACTGTTCACATCTCCACTACAGAGCCTTGGAACAGAGGCGTCTCAACTGCCTTGTGCCTTGCAGCTCCCGTTTTGCTGTTGAGAAAGCAAATAACGCTTCCCATAACACATTAGGAGCAAGTTAGTTTTGACAATGCTTCTACCATTCTTTCCTAGGTTTTTGAGAAGTGAGGTGCTGCAGACGCTCACAAAAGGTAAGTGAGAAGCTGCAGAAACCCCTGCATGGACTCTAAGATTTTGGGCAAGTCACTTTTCTGCACCTGCATCCTGCCCTGTGCAAGAGCACCCGGCTTTTAGGAGTATGAATAGACTCTTATTAGCAGCACGGGGCAGTGCACGGGCATGGACGCAGAGGCTAACAGTAGTAACCCTAAAATAGAAAAGTAGCAAATACCTTTCAATAGCAGGGAAAAGAAAAAGAGACCAAAATAAATGTCAAGGTCAAGTGAGGGGCAAGGGAGAAAAAGCACTTCCATGTTCTTGAGCCTGGATTGTACAGCTCTGTAATCCAGCTCAGCACATTCCCCGGTACCACACACCCTCCCCACCTCTGGCATCTGAGGATACTTCCCAGTTACCCGTAGATCCCTTGTAAAACAACAGGGAATGTTAGGTTAACATGACTTAGAGAGCGATAGCGTAGCTTGCAAAATGTCAGAGCTTTCATCCTGTATGTTAACTTCCCAGCTAGTGGTATCAATCTGCAGCAAAACACAGTTATTTCATCATGACATTAGTTCACCTTTAAAGGCATATGGTAAAGCCTGCTTTGTGGCTTGCAGCAGATGAGCTTCCTATAATTACAATTTGAACTGTTCCACAGGCAGCTCTACAGATAGTGGATCAGTGATTAAAGTTGAAATCACAGGGTAAGTAGTTCTGTGACACCGTGAGTCACAACAATCATCAAAGACTCAACTCTCCGGTTTCTGATGAAGTGGAGATAGTGCAGTGATTCAAGTAGGGGACTGAGACTCAAGTGCTGCTACTTGGAGGCAGGAAAAGAGCAGACACATTCTTGAGGAAGATACTCAGTGCGTGCTATTGACTGGCCCCAAGCAAATCTTTAACCCTGCGTCTCAGAGAGAGCATGACTGTGCATCTCATTGCGGCGGGGCCCCCAGTGTCACACCTGAGGATCACAGGCTCCAGTTAAACATTCTTCTTGCCGATTCCTCCCTTGATTTGAGGAATAATGCATGCAGGGCACAGGATGCCGCAGCAATGATGGGGCTCGGCGACAGGCTGAGGCGTGCATTTGTTTTTCCCTACAGAGCTTTTTTTGCTCCCCGAGTATCCTGTCCACACGAGGCATGGAAAGGAAAGAAATGTGCACTCACACTGTTGTTCCCCTTGCTGACCCCCATCAAAAGCAAAAGGCTTTCCCCACGCCCCTGCTTTAACATATAAGCAGCCTCTAGTCTGCCTGACAAGGAACAGAGACAATCCTGCCACTGCCACTCCTGGAAGAAAATGGGCTTTCCCTTTCCCTAGTGCACCTTCATTAAACTTTGGCGAAGCTGATGCTGAGATAATGTTGCTCCAGGAAATCAACGGGTTCAAATTTGTGAGAAAAAACGCACAATAGAATTGCCATGAGAAGAAAAAAAAAAACCCCAAAACCACCTATACAAAACAAAAAACCCACAAAACTAACAAACCAAACCTACGCAGATAAGAATTAACTTGATCGGTAGCAGAGTGACACCTCATTCACATGTACAGTTAAGTGAATTATAGCCCATGGAAGGGACTGGATTTCAGCTCCCTTCACTCTCAGGCTACAAGATTTGATCTTTCCCAGTCCTATACACGTCCACTGTGGTAATACACAACTCCAGGTGCTGAAGAACTTAACCACCTGCAAAATGGAGGAAAAGTATAAACTGAGGCATAAGGGACTTTACAGCCACAGCGCAGGTGACATCAAGCCAACCGCCGCACACAGCAGTGCTCAGCCCAGTGTCCCAGAGGGAAGAAGAGCCAGGAGGGCGCCAGGGGGACGTCAACAGGAAGACCTCCATCAGGACAACCCATCCCATTGCAAGGTCTTTGGCAAGATCAGCCAAATTCTACAACAAGCCCGCAGTCGTCCTTGCACCAGTTAGAGTGGTTTAAGGGAACTGCTTTCCTTAGACTTCTTTTAGAGATGAAAGACATTTCACTTAGAGCAGGAAAAAGGAGGAGTGGCAGGCGGAGTTACAAAGCCAACAAGATTCTCTCTGCTCCAGGAAGATTGTATCATGGTTGCTGGCCTCCTGCCACAGCTGTCTTGAGCATTAACCGCAGACAGTGACTGATGAACGCTTATGGTGCCAGCTACAGAAACCCATCCAGCAGGGCAGGAGGTGGCCTCTGTGCTCAGGAACAGGATCAGGATTTGGGAGGCAATCATCCTGACCAGGGCAAGCCTCTTGTCCGTGCCAGTGCTTCTTGGGGACGCATGGCTAGATGTTCTGAGGGGGAAGACAGGTATGGGGGAGTGGAGCATTAAGTCCAGGTCAGCACCTGATCTTCTGGAAGGAGGTGAACTGGCATAACAGCCCTGCCCAGCTTTCACACCTCACCAGGTGTCTCTTACTACAACTCAACCAGCTTGTGTTTTCAGAAGTTGTATATAACACAGACTGTGAGTCAGGGAATACCTATGCTTGCAGTGGTGCAAGGAGAGGCAAGAGGAAAGAAGAGAAGCTAAACAGCACCTAATGCCTCTGGCCTCCAAGTAAGTGGACGTGTATCAGCACTTATCAGTTCACAAGGAAATTCTGATCACACTCTGGAAATTCACCTTGGCAAAGCAGTGCCACACTGGGGACCTGTGACCATCCAACACTTGGACCAAAAGCAAAGCCTTCAGTGCAGGAATTTGAGCTTCTAAGGAGTTTATCAGGAGGTTTGCTCCCAACTTCATGGTGCTGACTTTCAGAAGACAAACTGGTACAAATACATAAACTTGCCTGGGAAAAGGACAGAAATATATTCACTGCAGGAATTTTGGCTTAAGTATTCACAGGAGATTTTCAAAACCACAATCTCATGTATTTATTTGCTTAAGCAATACGAGGACAGCACTTTCTATTTTCCTTGCTGTCTGCATAGAAATTCTGAATGGGCTTTGATCCTCTGCAAGAAATTCATGACCCAACAGCCTGTCTGCACGTCACACCCAGGTGAGCAACGCATGGCATCCACTGCTGGAATGTACTGTCTGTCGACAGCACCGAGCAGGGAAGGGTTAAACCATGGGCGCCTCAAGCACAGTGCAGCACCAAGGTCCTTCCCAAGGCTGCAGGGAACAATGCAGCTATCAGTCTATATTTGGCCTTTGCCCTTGGATCATTTATGACTTATTCTTCACCTCCGATGACCACAGCAGCAAGCTTTCAATCTCTTGCTCCCTAGCCTGAAGCAAGAGCTCTCCCTCCCCCTGTTTTAAAACCACACCATTTGCAATTAAAAGCAGCTGCCCAGAAGAGGTCTCAAGCAAGGCTTCCCTTGCCCCTTTGTGCCCTTTGCCTTGCAAAGGCCAGAATTTTGGCACAATATCATGTCAGGGCCAGGATGAGGCAGTGGTCCTGTTGTATCAGGACGGGGGAAGCAGGGAAACAGAGATGCCTTATTAAGTCTGCAGCTTAAAGTCTACACCTCAAGCTTAGAGAGTTTTAAAGGGAACAATCTTGGGTGGCCTTTTACTTTACAGACTGGAGTAAAAACGGAAACTGCTGTGATCCAAAATAACTATTTGGACACCCACCTCCAACAACTGACCTGTGAGCTGCTTTACGCCACTGTACAAGCGCTGCGCACTCACACCCCTTCCAGGCACCAGCAGCATCCCTTGCGTCAGGCACCACCAGGAGGTTCAGAGGTTCGACTCAGCACATAACAGTAGGAGCTATGAACTTCTGACTATCGCCCACCTCCAGGTTCAGCACAGAAGTGATGCAATTGCCAACCTTCAGCAACGTGGCAGCACGTAAAGGCAAAGGAGTATTTCCTTGCAGTTAACTAGTTCTTGAGAGGGGAAAGAACAAATGGCAGTTTGCAACACCACATCCTTCCAAGAGGATATGCCTGTGACCACCAGAGGTTGATAACTCTGCCACATCCCTTTAAAACCGAGCTCCATCAGACTGAATAAAACCCTGGCAGTGTTTTCACTATGAGCAGACTTCCAGTATCCCACCACACCACAGACCCAAGGGAAGCTTATCCTCCCCACACAGCGAGGCTCCCCAGGCTCCAGACTTCACAGCTCTTCCTTGCAGCAGGGTCCTCCATGCCAAGAAAGGCTTCCCTCCCTCGAGGGAGTCGAAATCCAATTCCCATCACGTGCCCCACCAACTCTGCTCGCTGTAGTGCAAACCACAGCCAGCAACCAGCCTGCAACGGCAAACCGGCTGCGTAATAAATGATTTCTCACCTGGGCCAGGCAGCAGACCTGGAAAAAACATTAGACAAATCATAGCTGCCACTCTCTAATCTTCCTGCTGGAAAGTCACCTCCATCATCCTAATTTATCAAAAGGCCAGGATGCTGGTCGGACACAAAGCCTTTCTCCTCTAATAACCCATATATGTAGGTAGAAGACACTGAGATTGTACTAGATGTGTTTCACTCAGGAGAGCTCGTATTTGTTTTCTTGGGACTTAGCTTAGTGTTTATTTAATTTCATAGTCAAAGAAATTCCTTGGTAATGCAATCCTCTGCTGCTTCCCTCAAAAAAAAAGAATCTCTGATGTAAATGTACAAAATAACCCTGAAAATAAAGACAGAAGCCTTTTGCAAGCATAGAGACATTCTGAGACACTTCTATCAGAAATTCCAATAGCTACTGAGAAGGCAACACAGGTGTTTTGGAGGAAAAATCACTCTGAGGGTCCTCACTGCTAGCGTTAACATAGAAGGCTAAGGAAACAGGCTTAATGCTTCCCTCAAATCAGCAGCGGCAGAAGCATTTTATGGTTAACAATTTAAAGCCTTGGACCTCACAGCTACAGAGGCTCCGGACATCTGATGCCTCGTGAAGTTAATACATTCCCAGCAGTGCCTGAACAACAAGGCAGGAGGAAGTTAGCACCACGCTCTGCTCATCTCCTCCTACAGCATTAGGACGTACAAGATAGAGGGGGTTTAATTGCCTGCAGTTATTCTCCAGAGCCCAGTGAGGACTTGCGACTGAATGGGAGTTCACACCTCTGGTCTGTGCTCACAAGGACCAACTTCACACTGCAGCTCATGCGTGGCCCAAAGCCTTGATCAGCCACAGAACAAGACAAACCCATAAGATACTACGGGATCAGAAGATATTAATCTGTTTTCCATGGTAATAAGGATAAGCTGAGTTGATTTACTTTTTTAATGCCTGCAACATTGTCTTTCCAGTGTGTGTTCATCAAAGACGGAGGTCGATGAACCACAATAGTTCTCCTGCTGCTTCCTAAGCACAGCTCCACTGCCTGACAGCTTCTAATCCTGGCTGACCAAAACCCAAGCAAGCAGCGTTTCTCTCCCTTACCCGTATTTTTGGAAACACAAGCCATGGACAAGGTCCTACTCTTCAGATTCCAATTCTGCTCAACTCCATAACCTCAACCTGAAGTCAACTAAATCCAGAAGGGCCGATAGTATCAAGGGACCAGTCAAGAAGTCAATTAGCCTCCAAAATCCTTTTTAAAGACAATACAAAGACAAGAAATAGACACACAATGAATCTAAAGTACTTGATAATGCCTCATAATAGAATAATTAAATTATTTTCTATTACACTCAAGATGTTTACACACTTGAGCAACAGTTTGAGACTCCTTTTTTATCTGTGTAAATGGGTAGGGGAAAGGAAGATGGAAGGCAGGCTGCAGGGATGCTGGAGATGAGCAACTAGCTTCTCCAGAGAGAAATCTATGCATGCAATGCAACAACATTCAGCTCCTCCTCTTTCCTTTTTCCACTGCACATGCCTTGCACAGTTGGTGCTCGTTTGAGAATTACAGCTCTGTAAACACGAAAGGGCTTGCAGGATTGTTCCAGCTTTGCATATTTCTAGCAATTATTTTTCCCCTCTCATACAAAGTCTTATCTCCTCCAGCTCAGAGCACTGAAAGTCGCAATATAAAATTTGCTCATTTTTTTCCCCAGCAAAGCAAAAAGAACATACTGCTGCTATTTTGCTGCTGCTGTGTTGTTTTGTTTGGGGTTTTTTTTTCCTTATTAAAAAAGCCAGTTCCCTCAGCTTTAAGTAGCTAATTTTCCTGCAGAAACAGTACGTTTCTTTTATGTGTTAATTTTTCTTCCTCTATTTGCACTTCACAGCATGTAGTGACAGGTCAGGCAGTGAAGAACAAGCCTCTCTCACTTTCTTCTGAGATGACAAATATTCCTGGTACAGAAGACCCTAATGCATCTGTGAATTCAGCTGTATTTGTGCATTTTGCAGGAGGAGTTTTCGTCTAACAATGCAGTTTTCACTAATATGATTCAATCCACCTTTTTTCCATACAGAATTAGCGGAGAAGCACCTTGCTTTGGAGTCCCAAGAAAAAATTTTAATCCAAACCGTGACCCAGGCCTTCCGTAAAAGGTTGGTCAGCCAAGTTCTCACATGTTTTGTTTCATACACTTGAGATATGCTGGCGGGAAAAAGAGGTGGTTTGGTTCTAAAATATCCATCTAGGAAGTAATTTGTTTTATCGGAGCTGTTCAAGCACAACATGTGGAAAATTCCCAGGTAAGAGGAGGCTTGGTTCCTTCCAGCGACACCACAAAAAAACAAAGACAGGTCCTGTTGGAATGGCAAAGCCATTTGTATACAAGTAAGTCACAAAAATTGCAATTCAAGGTGAAAAAGAGATGCCTGAAGTCTGGAAAGTAACACCAAACATCTCAAACCCCTTTAACCCCGGCCCACTATAAACAACTCCACCAAACACGCGGTTCACCTTTTTGTTAGACAAGGGCTCCAGATTTCCATGCTGCACACTGCAGACTCAGCCCACTCAGCAAAAGATCTCGATTCATAAGTTCGTAACAAATAACCCCATAATTAACCTCATCCCCCAAATCTCAGATCCACTTTCAAGCTATGACATCTGCCCTCTCCTGTCGGTTCAGAAAAATAACACCAGGAGCTTCAGCGCTGGGTGCAAACGATAAAAGCCAGGCTTGCTTTTTTGTTTTTCCTTCCTGAACCCTCTCCTGCTTATCTGGACCTAAAATTCTCCCGTTATTCACGCCCGAACCCTAGTTACCTTGAATACCAATAGGAACGCTGCCTAACCCCCTACCCCAATACAGGAATATTTTCTCTCTACAACAATAATCTCACACCAGCAGGACAAGGGGTTTGACCAGGCAGTGCTCTGCAAGGCTTTTGCCCTTTTTATTCCCTCGCTTCCCCCAGGAGCGCTGGGCTGTCCTTGCAGCCTCTGCCTCCTGTTCTGGCTCCTGTGCATCCCTCCTGCCCCTCCTGTTGCAGGAGGCTTTTTGCAACCGGAGTGTGAAGTCGACTCCACTTCCCCACACCACACTCTGAGCATTAACATTTGCCTTCGGTTGCTCCCCCTCGCTGCTGCTGACAACTGTTAATTTTGTCACATCAGCCACTTTTGTAGATTTAACTTTGCTCTCCTGCTCTAGTCATTGTAGCTCGACAATAAATCAACAGTCTGGAGGCTTCACGTGGAACGCAAAGGCCTTTATGGTGCATGTGAAGATGGGAGCCTTTACATTTTTAAGTAGGACTTTGTCACATTCATGAGGGGTAATAAAAAAATTTACATTTTGACTTTCAGGAAGAAAATGTGGTGGTGGTGGAAAAATACTGTTCTCGTAGCTCGCTCAGGACGTGTGACATGCCTCAGAGCTCACAGAGAAGGTCATATTGGACTTCTGAGCCATCATCTCAGCTCTGCCAGGCAAAAAATGGTTTGCAACTTTCCCTGAGGATGCTAAGAGCAGACCTCGCACGTAACGCTGCATTCAGCTAGATCCTCCTGCTATGTCTCCTCTCAGAATTTACACTTGCCCTGCTCACAGAGAACAGCAGATCTTACACTCCAGGGTAAAGCCTTTGCGCACATGATGACCATCCAGTATGGAAAAGCCTCATCCTATGGGATTCCCACAAGCTCAACAATATATTTGTTCTCATAGACTTACAAACAGTTGCTTAGGAGGAGGCAGGACAAGGCACTGCCACACCAGCTCCAGCGGCATCAGGACCCAAAGCTGGCATACGTTCGTGCTTTAGCCACGAGGCAGCATTGCCTTTAAGTTCCTCCTAGGATCCATGTCGGAGAGTCTCGGCATCCCAAAGGGCACACGATTCCCTGCATTACACCGCAGCAGCATAAGGGAGCAGGGCTCGCTCACAGATGGCAGCAAAGCCCTTAAACACACCATTGGCACAGGGGAGCACACACAGCCAGCACAGACAGACGGACAACTTCTATCCGCAATGGTTTAGGAGCGCTCCAGTGAGAGAAGAAAATAACACAGCAGAAGCCTCTCCCCAGTCACCAGCTCGTGTAAAATGGGGCAGCTGGTTCCTTGCTCCCGCTAAAAGGAGTCTAAATGTGTGTTCAGGTACAGTGCTGCGAGCGAGCTGGGACTGGCTGCACAAACGCTCCCCGCGGCGAGGGCTGGCTGCCGCGGAGCCATCACAGCCCTGGCACTGCCACCGTGCCAGGAAGAGCCGTCACGAGGCCCGGGATGGCCAGGTGGGAAGGGCAGGGGGGCTGGAGCAGGCTGGGACAAATGTTTAAATGTCTAAAAATCCTCTCTCTGCAGACAGTCTTTTGGGGAGGGTCTCCCATAAAAGGAAACCTGCCTTTTACAAGCCACAGCGGATGATCCAAACCCGACGTTTTCCACAGATTATTTCTTCCTGTCGTTTCCCTTCTGGACCCGGCTTGCAGCCTCGCAAATGCCAAGGGTCCTTGCAGCGTGCACAGGCAATCTGTCCTTTAATGAACTCTGCCAGCTCACGCTGAAGATGTAGAGCGTACCTTGGAGCGAGGCAGGGGAAAAGAGGCAGCAGCCTCCTTTTGCCCTGTGGATGATAACCTCACATGCATATTATTTCCCACCATAATCCTACTGTTTTTAATTAGTATGCTGTAAAAGGAAGAAGCACCACATCTCCAAGGGGAAAAGGAGGAGAGAAGAGGGGAGGGAAAAAAAAAAAAACCCACACAGCACAGAGGATTCTGTCCAACTTTTCCAAAAGCTTAATAGATTTTTAAATGGGGTTATTAACACCACCTATGAATTATTTTAGGGACCTAATTATAAAAACCAAAACCTAGTTAATTAGGTTTCCTGAACTTGCCTTGACACAGGTGAAACAAGATCTCTAAATGCAAGAGGATTGAAAAGCAAATCACTTCAAACAAAGAATCAATGAGTATTATTGCAGAACCAATTGAACAATTACTTCTTTAATTGTTGGCACCCTGCTACCTTCACTTAACAGGGCAGATCAGCAGAGTTACTTAACCTCCTCCAGTAACTAAAAAGTGTACTGTTAAAGCCAAAATAGACTGCCGCACTTTGGAGGAATTGCTGGAGGTGAATTAGCCACCCACCACGGAGCGTGTGCATGGCACATCGCCTCCCGGTACCCGGCTGCAGGAGATGCTCTGCTCCTGCCTCACAGGACCTGCTCACTCACGAGAAGACTTGGGGTTTTAATCCGAGTGGTGATGCTCACAGAGCTCATCCTTCATCACCCACACAACATGGTAAGTAAGTTTTTTTTCCAGGATGTGCCTTCTCAGCTGGAGCCGGCGTACAGGGACGCGGCATGGCCAAAAGCAGGACTGTGTGTTCCTCCTCCTGGGATTTAGACACCACCACCCCCCCTCTTCAAACAGCTTTGAAAATCCCAGCCTGGAGCCTCACTTCAATGCTACAGAAGATTTTCCATCTCAAAAAACGAGACAACCCCACGAAGAAGGAGCAGGAGGTGGACTGGGGAGAGCGGCGGTGGGGAATAACTGCAGTGCCGGTGCCAGAGCGACGGGCTCTGCTCTTGTGTCTCCTGCCTGTTTGTACAGAGCTTCCACACTGTGCTGCAAATCCCACAACCAAAACTAAATGCCTACGATTAAAAAATAAGGGAAGATGACAGAGCGCCCTCTGATGTTGTCAAGAGAGGGGAGTGGGGAAGAAGCGAGCGGCAAAGGGGCAGCGGTGGGTGCTGTCGAGAGCGTGGTGGGTGCCAGCAGGGCTGGCTCAGGCTGCAGCATCCCTTCCGCACCTCTCCCCCAACGCAGCCAAGGATGGGGTTTTGCCTGTGGACTGGCAAGATTGCCAGCATTTGTTACAAGCTCCACTGAGGACTCTGCTGCTGGACAGGCTAATGCACTAACGGGATTAAGCTCTGTCTCTGTACCCTGCATCCATGCCAAGAGCAGCAACGAGCCTCTCGGAGCCTGGTCAACAAAGCATTCCCTGAGCCAGCACTAAAACCAAACTACAGAGTGTAAAAAAAAAAAATAAAAGAAAGAAAGAAAAGAAATCCTGGGGTCCTGGAGCAGCCTTCTGCATCCCCACGTCACGCAGACCTCGCCATCCATTTCGTAATTCCCTACCAGGCATATACGCGGGATGAGGCAAGTTCAAGCTGTACAAAGAACGGGCCATTGAGCCTCAGCATAAACCAGTTGCTCACCAGTCACCCAAATACGAAACAGCTGAAAACTCTGCCCGCAGCCACCAGCACTGCATGGGGGGGTGGTGAAGAGGGTGCTGGTGCCCCACCGTCAGTCACGGAAATAACAGAAAAGTGCTATTGAACAAGCCAAGAAAACACTCAAAAGACAGAGTTAATCTTTACTATTGGCAGCTATTGCTGGAAACTAGGCTTGCAATTTTTGGACTATAAACACGTCTTGTGAATGAAGGTAATAAGAGCAGAATATAGTTTTCTTTAGGTTAGGAAAAAAACATTTGTATGTAGGAGTTAGCATTTCTCTGCTCAAAACGCACAAAACAGATAGCGGGGAAGCAGTCTGCCCAGGGCACTTGTTTAACGCTCCCAAGTTAATCTGAGCACAGGAGATTGGGTGGCAAAACCTGGGACCCGCAGAGGTGAGCATTTGAGATGATCATTGCTCACAGACATTGTTTCAGGCATATAACATTTTACCCTTACGTAGCACTTTTCACCTCAAATGACTTTCTGAAGTACATCATTTCACAGATGTGGAAGCGCCATCTCTCCTGTATATTAACAAACACCACATTTCACCCTACATGGCAAAAGGAGATGACAAACGCAATAACCCCTTGACAGTAGGAGAAAATAATACACAGCAAATGGTATGTATTGTATAAAATAAAAATAAAGAGAAGGGAAGAGTGTAGATTTCCGTACCCACAGACGTAGGCAACCCCGCAAAAATCTTCAAGACTGAAAACAAGTTTATATATCGAATATAACAGTCACTCGAGTCACAACAGCTCATTTACAAATATTACAAACAAAAAGCTGAAGGTCAGGATGCTTGGTCTGGCAGCAGAGAAGCAACTGACTGATCCAAAACCCACTCGCTTAAGTGAGAATGGGCTTACTACAGACTCAAGAGACCCCGCAGCAACACTAAGTGGGTGTTGCGCATTTGAGAACCTCCTCCTCCTCCCCAGCTTTCAACAACATTGCTGCGAACCCTCAGCAGCAACTCTGTACAGTGGTATTTTGATTTTTCTTTCCCAACAATTTACATGGAGTAGTTCCTATTGCATCCATTGAAATTGAAGTTCTAGTTTTTCTAAGTAGTCTACATTTGACAACTTGCAAGATGACACACACACCAAGAACCATACTTCACGTACAGTGCTGATAGCCAGAGATCAGACCAGAACCACCGTATTTGATCTTTAAAAGCAGAAGCAATTAAAAAAAAATTGAGACTTCCCCCCCACGTTTTCCTTATATGAAAAAATTCTAATTTTGACCATCTTATTTAAAAGCATGTTTCAAGTAAGCTGTCTTTAGCAGATGATTTGATTTTACAAGTGTCAGAGCACAGTTCTTAATAGAAATCAACTCTTTAATGCCGAGATTAACCTTTCTGGAACGATTCGATACGCCAGCAAAGAACACCTGAAACCAAAGGATCTGCCAGTGGACACTTAAATTTACAAATTCACTGCTTGTATTTTTAATTAAAACCTAGACTTCTCATTCTCATTACCATTGCCTAATATGATTTTTGAAGCACTTCTCTTCTGCACCCTTCAGCAAAGGGGCCGCTGAGGGAAACCGCGGGACAGTCCCATTGCGATGCTGTGCGCTCCTCTGAACGGGACCGTCCAGCAGAGCCCATCACCACAGTGATGCTGCACAGCCCCTTTGTGTTGTTCCGCACTGATGAAGAGCGGCAGCAGAAAGAGGAGCAGAGGAGGTTTGTATGTGGGTAAATCCAAAAAACACCCTTCACCGGTGATGTTAAGCTTTTATCAATCTACAAGCATTTCCCAGTGAGCAGCGCTGCACCTTTGTGTACTTTAAGAAGGGGGGAAATCAGTCAAAACTGGCAGCCCAGCACGATGGGTGCTGTGTGTCTCTCCCTTTCTATTCTCTGCTGTGCCAATTAATCTGAACCCGACTGTCACCTTGACACCCATCGGAGAGTCTCAGATCCAGAAATAAACTGATCAAATATGCAATAAGCGGTCAAGCAGTGTCCCCCACAGGCAAAGAGAGATTGGACTCGCTGTTTATAAGCGATGCTCAGCAGCCAAGATGCTTCCTCCTCTCTCAGATCCTAGAGAAAGGGGATTCTCTTCACCTTCACCATGTAACAATAACGGAATTTAGCTTAAGAAAACACACTACATTAAGTAAGAGACCTAATGGTAGTATACTTGTCCGTTTTTTTAAATTAAATGATGTTCATTAAAGCAACATCACCTCCCCATAATTAATTTTGCTTTGAGAAGGAGAGGAAAAAGCTACAGACAATTAATGTACCATGCAAGCTCTACTAGATGCTCCATATATTTTCTCCCTACGACCACCCCTCCTCCATAAAGGCATCTCTGCTCGTCTCCCTTCCACTTCTGAAAGCAAGGACTCAGTTTTTGGCAGGGAAGCTGCACAACAACATGCAGCAGCCCCTCATCCACTTCCCCCCATCTGACAGCGTTTCAATAGGGTTGCAGATACCAAGCCATGAACGTGTAATCATATTCTCCATTCCCCAACTTACAGAGATCCAACAAAACGTGTCACTGTTGAAGACACCCAGACAATGAAATCAATGGGACAGTGATGACTCTTCACAGAGTAACACTCCTCCAGCACCGTGGCAAATAAAAGTATTTGGGTTGCAGTGGCATAGAGGCAGGGTGGCAGGGAAAAGGGTATGTTTCATTTTGGCCTTTTGTATCATTATGTGCATTTTTCCCGAAGGTTTAAGCCTGAGAGAAAGAACAAGAGCACAAGGCTGATGAGCCAAAAATGGGAAAAGTAATCACAAATAAAATAAGATTATTCTTCAGCTGTGAATCAGTAGATAGCACTTCCTACAGGCCAGCACGCACAAGGCAGTGACACATGTAAGGTCGTAGAGTGATAAAATCAATAATTCCCCAAGCAGGGAAGAGGAGCCTAGTGGTTTCAGCAAATGACACAAATTAGCCCTCTCTCCACAGCTGTGTGCAGCTCTTTTGGAAGCCTTCAAGAATGAAACCCTCATCACCCCAGGAAGGTAACAGAATCCGTCCCCATGCCTCTCTGCCCATCTGTTTATAAAGACAGGGATAAGGATGCAGCTCAGAGGTGTCTGCTTATTTTATCAAACAGCAAATTGATTGTAGCTGTTGGATAAAAGCACTGACATTTCATAAACTGCACAGAAGAATTTTGCTGACAACTCCAAATAAGTCCAATTTGATTAAACAAACTCCTCTAGAAATACAGATTTGCTGCTACTTTCACGAAGCTGAATTTTTACCACCCTGTCTCCTAAACATATAGGTGCTAGCCAACAAATATAGCCCGACTTGACACCTTAAACCCCCTCACTTCCACCTAGGCTGGCACTACACTGTATGGAAACAGGGATGAAGGCTGTGAAGATAAGAGAGACCCTGTCACGAACAAGGAATGCATTTTTCCTTGCCAAGCACAACACTGTACCATGGTGGCACAGAAGATACCCTTCAGGGGAGAAGCAGGAAGCCATCCTACCCCTATGGAGTTTAAGTTATCCACAGTCGGAGCTGGTACCAAGCTGATGCCTTCCATGGTTTTTTCTGCATCACACCATATCACCAGCACGAGTGCCCGGGTTGTCTGGAGGTTGGCCAGCCGGGGAACAGCTCTGCCTCTTCTGCAGTTAGCTCTCACATCGCTCTGCTCTGTGCCAGGGCAGGCAGGACAACAGGAGTTTGCAGTAGTTAAACAGCCAGCCTGATAACAGGAAAGCGAATCGCCATGATCACTGCCGGAGCAGAAATCCTTCGCATTGTTGACAGAGCACTTGCTGGAATACCACTAAAACACACCATCGTCCTCCCTCCCCTTGCAGGTTTCCATTCTTGGAAGGCTCATGTGGGTGTCTAGGTTGTGCTGGAGATAAGCATTAGAAAGAGGCGGTTTCACTTCTTCTAATGCTTCTGCACAATTTAGCCCACTTTCTCAAACTCTGTGTCCAGACAAAACCTCAGAGAAGCCCCAACAGCTTTGCCCTCCAGGTGGAGGCAGCTCAGGCCCTTCCCCTCCCCACAAGCCGCCCAAAGGTGATCCCTCTCTTTACACATCAAACCGGGCCTTTTGCGTAGCTACATTTTTTAAAAACTGTTTGTGTAATGTATGAAGACTAACTTGGATTCATGAATATTTGATTTAATATACATTTATTTTCCCTAAAGGAAGATACATTTTATTTAATACTGATTGCAGTTCTTATTACCTTCCTAAACCCAGCGCACCACTCAGCATTCCAATTACGCCAGCATGCTATAGTTATGGCTGAGAAAGCACTTTCATTATAAGCTGCTGTTTTTAGACACTTGTAAAAACTCCCACCGTTACACGCTCTTCCCCCACCCCTCCTGCAAAATAGCCCTTATAGCTGAAGATGCTCAAGCTGCTGCTTAGCCCAGACAGAGAAATATTTAAACCTGGTTGAATCAAAACTTCCTATTCACATTGATTTAAATGCATGATTGAGCACAGATCTCAGACAACAGCGTCAGTATCTCACTAAAAAAGAGAATTGAATGAAAGACATTAAAACCTCGCTGCCAAGTTTACATTGTGATAACTGCCTGAAGCTATTTTAAAGCTGGACCAACTTTAATTCAACTACGCAGCACGATGTAGAGCACAACACTGTATACAGCATCCCCTGTGGTTGCCTTAACACTTGTTGGAGGCCTTGGAAGAAACAGAAGCCCAACAGCTCATATATTTTTCCCCACAAAGCTTGCATTTGTTGAAGAAATCCCTCTTCTCTCAGGAGATCAATTGCATTTACAGAGCAGAGTTACTGCTAAAGAGGAGGCAACACTTCCAAGTGACATTTTGCCTGGTGTCTTTATGTCTGTGGCTAGGACACTAAGCATTCAGACTCGCACAGTGCCCCTCCAGGATCCCCTGGCTGATTTAGGACAGCTGTGGACTTCTTAAGAGGAAAATACTTCCCACACATTACCTTCACGACTGCAGTCAATCTCAGCAGCCAACATTTGGAAGAGCGTTGGTTGGCTGGTCTTACAGCTTAAATGGTGCTAAAAAGAAATAGCACAGGTCATTCTACTTCCTCTCACCCAAAGTGTTACAAAACACTTTGTAATGCATCCACCAGCTTAGACTTGGAAGAGTCCCTTCATCAGCTGCCAAAATGCAGCCATTCCAGAGGTGAAAACTAGCCACTCTCGGAGAGAATCAAACAGCGCTTAAACGGAAGACTCAAAAACATCACTCATCCAAGTGAAATGACCACGTGCACCTAGACAGGGGAAAAAAAGCAATTAGTGATTTTCAAATTCTGACCAGGACAAAGAGTAAGATATGAGAGACCTCTCCGGCAAAGCGTGCCGGGGAATTGTTTGAGGGCCACAAGTGGCGAGGAGCTCCATTCTGCACAGCGCTGCCGCCTCGCAGGCAGGACGGGGCTGAGATGAATAGGAATGCTGATTACTTCTACCAAAGCTCAGGAAATGCTCTCCGATCTCATTGAAGTCTCTGGAATAGTATAATTGGTTCAATTGTCTAACTCAATCCATATCTGCAGCAATCTATTGTCCTTCGCCAGCCAGCTCTTGCTGCATGTATTCTGTTGCAGCCCCTCTCTATACAAAGGGTCTACCCCGTATTATATTCAAGATTAGATAAGTGGTGTATTGCTTTGTGCTGTAATGTGTTACTGTTTCACGCTGGGATGCGTGAGAGAAAAATGCAAACAAACACTGACCAAGGGGGAAGAAAGCAGGCAGAGAAGCAATTTGTTTTGAGGCCTCACTACTTCTAATAAATAGATTTTTCAGTAGGCTATGATCTGACCGCTTGTTTAGATGACAGAGGAGTTGGGATGCACAGGTGAAATGCGATACGTGCCAAACCTGGCTGGAGAACTGAAGGGCACAGGAAGCTTGGGAAAAAGTCACCTGCAAAGCATCACGGCAAACTCAGGCCCCATTCAGGACTTTGCTGCAGGAAAACAATGACAGGGAAAAAGCCCTTACCCTGAGGAGCTCACACTTCAAACTAGAGCAGAATATACAAAAGGGAAAGGCATTGCTAGGTCAGGATGATGATGAGGGAGGGTGGGAAGTCAGGAGCAGCCAGTACCTGCTGTAGCTAGCAGCTCTGTGCCACCCACTTCCAAACCCCTGTAAGGTCAACCTGACTCAGCACACGTGCTGGAGGCAGCGGCTTTGCCTTTGCTTCCCCCATATCCCCCTCTCAGCCCATCGCTCCTTTCTTTAATGCTCATTATATTCCAGGCAGACCCCAGCCAGCAGAACAGCACATATTTACCTAACACAAACCCACAGCATCACCCCGCTCCGGCTCGAGTTCTGGCTGGGAAGAGCAGGCAGATAAACCTCTCCTGCTCCTGCATCCCTAAGCCAGGGCTTCGGACACCTCCTCTCACAGGAATTGAAGCGTGCAGGCTGAAGTTGTGCTCAACAGACAAGCACAAGCCCTTTGCACTTTCACAGGGCCTTTTATCCCAGTATTTCATAGTGCTTCAACAAACAGATCAAATCTCCTCTGTCCTTCTCCTGGGGAGCCACAAATCTCTCCATTTTACAGACCAGAGCACCAAAGCACAGGGGATTTAAGGCTGAATCTCGTGAGCTCCATGCAAGGATGCTCATCTTGCCTCCCCAGCGGCAAAGCCTACAGCTGTTCTCAAGAGAGGGGCGGACGGAGGCCGTGGGGACAGGGGGACAGCCCCGTGCCCAGGATAAGGGCTCCCTCTCCCGTTACAAGAGGCTGCGACCTCTGCCTTTGGACAAAGTCTCAAAGGCCATGCAAAAATTCAAAGGTAGCTACAGGACTCCAGGGAGAGATTAAAGAAGCGTTGCCCATGACTCTGTTACAAGACTGGGGGATCCCCAAGCAGTTGTTAATCGGAAAATACATAAGGAAGGAAAGAGACCCTCAAAATATTATTTCCCTAAGGCAGGAAGGCCAGGGTGAGGCGTCAGCAGCAGGTGCAGGTTCATTTGGATTCCCAGGACCAGTGACAAAGCTGTGGCTTGGCAAATCATTCAGAGGATTAATTTAGTGTTTACTTGCCGCTTTTTCCCTATTGTCATTGCTCCTTTGCGTTACGCACAAAAAAATCATCATCTTTGCTTCCTTGAGACTTCTGTCATACATCACTGCCTGGCAGGGGGAGGAGGGAGGCATGGGGCGAGACAAGCATGCTTCCTCCCACCGCTCTCGTGTGAATTCGAAATCATCATCCCTGGCTCTAGCCCTGAACATGGATATTTCCTGCCTGTTGGCTCTTCCTATCAAATCATTATTAATCATTCTGGCCTGTGTATATTCATTAGATAAACACTGAAACTGTGATGTTGTTTGTCTGCTCTGTACACATCATAACCCTGGGAAGACAAGATGAATTTGACAGCTAATGTAAAAATTACAGCTGGCAATATATCTTAGATTTGGGTGGAACACCAAGATGAGAGTTAATCAATAAAATCCTAACTTAGGTATTGTATGAAATGGCACTTCATTCATTATTAGGAGCTGGTATAAAACATGATTTACTGGTTTGATATATTGGCCCTTCACCTTAGGGACCTATTTTCAAATCCAGTCCAATCCAAAGTGACTAAAGATCCCTCTAGCCTCAGGGCTTGGGAAGGATACTGTTGCCAGAAATTTATGTGAGCTCGCTTGTAATACATGGTTTGTGGGCAAAGGAACGGCACATGGATGCAGGAAGGGTTGACCCCTAAACCAGCATATTCCCTGAAAGCCAACCATGTGCTTTAAAAATAAAGTAAAAATAAACATATGGTGGGCATTTCTTACTCCTCTTGTGGATTGTACTCAATTCCTTGACAGCAAGTGCTGTGTCCCAGCTCTTTGACTGCTTTCCACTTCCATTTTCTTTTCTCCCTGTCTTATAAACCTACAGGAAGAGATGCGTGGAGGTTTTTTGTAGACCTCAACATGAAAGGCACCGTCCAGCCCCTAAACAAAGACACATTTGTAATCAAATCCATTGGGTCAGCACATCTCAGGCACTGCCCAGTCTAGGTACTCCCTTAGAAATTATTTTTTTTGTTTTTTCCTAAATCCCAGCAGGTTTTGCACCAGGGCATTGTACCACCACACACAGAACAAACTCAATCCTTGTGCGATACTTCAAGATAAAATTCATAGAGAAAACACATGGTAGCACAGCCCATCCTCCCTGTTCAAAAGGCACAGAAACCAGTGGTTTGCTCTCCTGCTGTCTTTTTACAATCAATTGCTCCATGAGACCTTGTACAAAAGACCTGGCTCAGGTGTCCTATGAATCTAGTAGCCATCACAGCCCAGTAAACCTGAATAAGAAGTGGAATGATTTAGATGCTAATGACTAATGGAGTGATATCTGTCTGTGCAATTGGCGGCCATGCAGGAATAGCAGCGAGCTTTCTCAGGTCTTGTCTGTGCAGGGAGAAGAGAAAGATCCTTTATCGCATTTTATAAGTTTGCATTTATAGGGCAAATAAAATAGAGCATTTTTAAAACCAGGAAGCATTTCAGAGGACAGATTTTTTTTTTTTTTCCATATAAAAATCACAAATAGAATTTAACTTTAAATACTTTTCTGGGTAAAGGAAAAAAAAAATCAATTGAACTGATTACCTTGTTGAGTACCAGTGAAGATTTTAGTTGTCTTTGTAATTGCACATTTTCCTTGCTGGCTTTTAAACATAAAAGGAGAGTGACTTTACTGCTATAGTAAAACCATAGGCCCCAGTCAAAAATCAACAAAGCGGGGTTATTAACCCTCTCTGTGCCGTTTCAGTTCCACAGGCATCTTTCCAGGCCTTTCTGCTCAAAAGATCAGTGGCAAATTCATCTCATACTCTTTAAAGACAACACTTTTCTGATTTTCTTTCCGCCCCCAAAACCCAACAGCTAATACTGCCAATCTCCTGGAAAGATTTCAAGGACCCGATCATTGTTCACTGTAAGCAGTAAAGCAGCTTCCACTGAAGAGCCTGTGGATCAGGTTCCTGGTGACTACAGGCAAGGTGGATAGAAGACAACTCGCTGCTGTTCAATGGCCAGTTCTTATGATTCAACATCCCTTCACGTGCCAATGAACTGCACCCTTTCTTGTTGCTTTTCATTTTCAAGGGCATGGTTTCGAGAGTTACCGGGACCTGCATTCAGACCATCTCAGCACACGGGCCAGAAAAGCAGAGGTGGTGAGACACATGAACAGAAAGATCTCAGACCCTGCTGATCTGCTAGAGGTCATCCTGCACACTCTGGCGGAGAAGGAACTCTTCCATCAGTCAGTTTAAAACCCTTTTCCTGGTGGACTGCTAGAGAGACTGATCTGCTGGAAGTACTTTCTAAAACTCGGCATAGCCCTATCACACTTGGTCAATACCAATGGTCTTTAAGGTCAATACCAGTTGTCAGGGTGGGGGACACAATGCCAGCAGCAAGATCTGCCCCAGGTGAATTCCACAGACCACTGGCATTACCACCTCCAGCATTCTCCCCTGCTCTATCAAACAGCCAGAAACTGTTCAAGCCTTCAGCCTCCCCTGCCTCTCCCTCCTCTCCGGTTTGCCCTATCAGCGTGCCTTCAATGCCAAAAGAATTTTCACACTGTCATCTGCTCATGAATAAGATTCTGCACGCGTCTCTCCTGAGATCCAGATACATTGCTCTCCACTCATAACAGACGTGGTTACAAGACAATCAGTTAAAGGGAACAAAAATAGATTTCCCAAACCAAACATCATAAATTCAGTGCTTCACCCCCTCCTGGTTTAAAACCAGCACAAACTGCAAATATGAAAGTGACACTTCCGAGATTTCTGCAGTCCCGAAGGCTCACCGGACAGGGAGCAGAGCCAGAGGAAGGCAAGGACTGGGGCTGAAGATGCAGCTTCCCTCTAAATAATCATCCAGGACCTAAATAGACTTTCCTCAGACAGACAAATAGACTAAAATAGCAAAGATCCTGCCATTCAATAACCACTCTTGGTCAAAATTTACTTTGCTTCTGCTGTCCTGGATTCTCTAGACAGCTATTTATGTATTTCCCCTGCCACCCTAAATCACCATCTCTATTGCAACACTTTTATTGTATCCCTGTTAGCAGGCATAGACTGTCATTTATGTGCTAGGCACGCTGAGGATGAAATGAAGGGAACGGCTCCCGACCCAGGCTATAGAGCTGCCTCCAGCCTCAGCCTCCCCCCAGTGGCACAGTGCTCCCACCTTGGGGGACAGGACTCCACAATTCCTTCTCAATTGCTGTTAGACATTGTCTTAAGACATACTTGCATTGCTAATGCTTTTTGGATTTCCCAAATTAGCTCAGGCCTCTGTCTGGAGACTTTAAGAGGCAACAGGAGAGAAACAGCTGAAGTCACACTTCATGCTCTTCAGGGCTCTGCATTTCCACCCACGTGGCTTTCTAGAGCGGCTAAGATCTTCCAGTTAAACCCGCTGAAAACAAGCCCAACTACACCCACAACGCCCATATTTACCTCAGTTACAGTCCCAATTATCCAGCCCTTGTCTAACAGCTCCCAAAAATCTGCAGCACTTGTCACTGAAACATCACAAGCAATGAAGGGGAAGCACTGTGGAAGTGATGCGGATCACACAGTTTGAAAGATTTTAAAGCTTATTCTGGAACTGACAAGTAAGCATTGTAGCCACTTGCTATGAACTCACAGTTTGCTCTCACTCCATAGAACAGGGCTGCTGTGAAACCAGATCTGCAGAGTACTTGGTGGGCAGGAGATCAAAGGTCCATCTACTAAATGACTTCAGTGTTTTTGTCTGGGCAGGAAGCAGCAGAGTCAATAGGCTTTTTTAGTTCCTCACTTGTCTGTTGGGCTGGTCCAAAGCACCTTAAATGTATTAGAAAGCCCCTGCCTCCTCCTTTTCCACAGCTACGAATCAGATCCCCTATGTGCCTTCCAAAGTAGCCCACTTGCAAGATCCACCTGCCAACACTTGCAGTACGCCGGATCTTCTAGATTCGCTTCCTGGATGTCCACGCACAAGATCGACTACTGTCCTTTCATAGAGCAGAGAGCCAATTCATTGAAAAACCTTCCTTTCGTGGAAAAGAATATGCAAGGAACAGACACAGGGACAAGTTTGGCTCATACGTGAGCTCACCTCGGTGCCTGTTGCTTCCCCGTATACTTTCAGATAGGTCAGGGGAGCGCTGATATTCACAAAACCAGGCTCGGGCCCATAGTGTAATTGTCCATTTGGCTTCAGAAAGAAACCAAAAAGCACCAACTTACTCAAGAAAACTGGCCCAATCTCAATATATAGTGAAAAAAGAAGAGAAAAAACAAAAAACCAATACGGAAAAGCCCTTATCAATTAACTTGTTGCACACAACCCCTTGTTAAACTAATGCTCATTAAAAGAAAAAAGAGGGGAATGAAAACACCTGGAAAACAGCTGCCCTCAAAGATAAATGCACACACATCAAATAAATAAATTACCCTAAAACAAGAGGGCAGAGATTCCAAAACTACTTTTGAAGAAAATTAACCTTGGAAAAAAGGATTTCTATTTTGCATGCCGAAATTCCATCTGGCACACAGTGCTCTACACATGAGCACACACAGAGGCACAGCGATTTGATAGCACATTCAGGAGTACTGGGAGTTGCTCTGTGTTTGGAATACGCCCTGTGTCCTGCCTATAACAAGTTAAATAATTTTATAAGAGGGAGAGAAAGACAGTAGTATGTGTGTGCAGACATTATCAAGCATCTTCAACACGTGTTTAAACATAGGAAAAAACAGAACAGCAGGCAGAATCCTTAGCTTAGCGAGAGGCATAAAAAAACCAAAACAAATTTAGACTAAAATATTGAATTGAAATCTAGCCCTACTACTGCTTACAAAATAATCATCCAACATGCATTTAAAGTGTCTGTGTTATTCAGTCTGCATCAGTAGCTCTCCGTTCTGATCCAGGCCATGCGCGTCTCCCACAAAAGACGATGTCGGGCAGGAATGGTTTCTAAAGAATATCCTGAAACATCAACGTGTTTAATGCCACGCAAGACATTTACACATCACCTCTTCAGCACCAGAATCGCACCGCGTGCACGGATGGTGCTCTCCATCCTTACACTGTGTGTTTCTGCCTTCGTTCTGACTGAGGATTTAGCTCCTTGTTGTCAGAGGATGAATGTTTTTATTCTGTTTGCTCCCAGGCCAGTATCAAAAGCTCCCAGAACACGGGTTAACCAGATGATCCTTTAATACACAAAGGACCCCCAAACAGCTTAACCTTAACCCATCCGTAAAGATTCCACCCAGCCTGCTAATGCTGTCCTGAATCGTGTTCTCTATTATTACATCTGAAATCCGTTAAAATTTCACACAATTTCCTGCACAGCAGTGTATATAATAGTGCTGGGAGCCAATATGTTTCTATAATTGGGCCTGTAGTGGGGCAGAGTCCAAAGCAATTAATCCAGCCTCCTTCCTTGTTTGCGCCCACATAAAGCTGACAGGGTAGAGAGTAATTGGAAGTGAGCGGCCTCTATCCCCTACTTTAAATTAATATTTTCCTGTTCTGATTTAATTTCACCCGGTAACAGTGACACAAAGACACGCCATGTCAAGCACTAAGTAATCTGCAGCAGCTGCCTTAGGAGGAAACTTTTATTCATCAGTAATATACTGACCTGTATATCACTCCACACACAGTACACAATATTCCTGTCAAACAGACAGCTGCATTTAACTCTGTATAATCAGCAAAGATGGGAGAAAGAAAAAACTACCTATAGCACACATATATATAGTACTATATATATGTGTGTGTGCGCGCATGGAAGATACAAAACAGACACAGGAATTTAATTAATCATGAAAAAAATCAGCTTTCCAAAAGGGGAAAAAAAATTAAATGGCAAATATAAAAAACATGCTAATCAGCAGAGCCACAAATCCATGCAAATGAAAAGCCAGAAGTAATGGCCAAAACACCCAGGCCATTAAATCAAATCACTGAGAAAATAATGGCTAAACTCTCTCTTACTTGTAACACTCAATTTATGTAGTCAATATGGCTCTGAATGAATGAGTGAAGGTACTAAGAGCACAAATCTAAATTCAATATACATATCTTAGAAAAATCCCCAGCGCACACACTCGCGTGCTGACAAGCCATATAAAGCGGACACTGCAATTGCATATGGTACAGAAGCAAACGGAAAACTGCCTTCATTTAAGATGATTCCCTGTTTACATCAGACAAAACATCTAAATATACATAGATTATCATAACAAGTCCACAGCTGCCAAGAAATTTATGGGAGCGTATGGCAAGCTGGGCCCAGCCAGGACTTGGGAGAAAGACAGAGACCCTTTCTCCCCACATCCACGAGCTGCTATTCCTTGAGCTAACCTGTGAGCACCCTTAGCTGTGAGCTGCACAGGGTCTATGACAGAGCTTAGCACATCTTCCAGTCTAGGGGAAAACACTAAAGCTGTTTGTACCTCAATACGTGGTACGCTCTTATACAATGGCTAAAAAGAATGCAATATATTTTATACCTAGATAGACTGCTCAGACACGGACCAGAAGCAGGATCATACACTTGAAGAGGTGTTACTTGATGGAAATAAGGTTTTTATTTTCCAAATAAATAGGGATCCTCAAGTGTTACCCTCCCTAGATTTCTTTTCAAACTCATTGAGCAAAATTTTCAGGGGAATTTGAAAGTCACAGCTTCTTTCTATCCAGTCCACATTTAAGATGAGAGGCAGAGAAAAAAAGTACCATGTTATACAATACCAGAATGGCCACAGACACAGCTTCCCTGACCAAAGATCCCCTGGCCCAAAACATAACAACATTCACTGGTAATATGCTGCAGACTCAGCTCTCTGTGCTTGGGAATAGAAAGGAGCCCCAGAGGACCTGTTTGAAAGATGAAAGATCTTGTGCCTTCAGCCCACGTGGATTCCAATACCCCAAACTGGAGATCATAGTTTACAAATTGATGTTTGATATACAGCCAGGAGCAGTCACATCCAACTTTATCAGTGATGCAGAAGGAGCCGTGTAAGGTTTACTTACAGAAAAGTGTAGTCTGAGGAGACTACCGAGGGACACGGCAGCTTAGCCCTCTGTGGATCAGCAGCTTATTTCCAGTTGCTCAAATTTTCTCCTCCTCTCTTGTTCTTGATTCTGTTGGATTTTCTTCCTACTCACTAGTATTACATTTTCATTTACAGGCAATATGCTTAGGCCGGAGATGATCACCAGCACTGGTAGCTAGAAATACAGCTGACACCTTAAAGAAGTCCCCTGCATTAGAGAACAGCTCAGCTGCCAGATGATCCCACAGCAGCAGCTGTGCCCCCACGAGACCCCTATGTTTCCCCTCCGGGAGGTGAGGCCAGTGGCCATCACTACCAGCCATCGTGGTATATTCACTTGCTTACAGAAAAAGTTCTTGCCCTTGTATGCAACTTCACTTTCAGAGATACTCAAAGCCCTGTGATCAGCCACCTCTCCAAGAAACTGCATCACTTCACTGCAGCCCTGGCTCCGGATGCATTTGTGAGAGGTAGGATTACCTTCAGCCCAGATTTCACCGAGAATCCCAGAATCCCAAGGCCATCAACTTCGCAAAACCCTGCAGAGCTCAAGCCTTTGGCCCTCAGTTGAAGACACCTGAAGCTCTTTGCACCTAAAGTGTTTGTGCCCATGCCTGGACAAGAGCAAGAAGGGTTGGTTCCACACCTGATTAGTTCTCTTACAGCCTATTTGTTACTGCTGCTCCCCTCACCTGCCAAATTCATTCACACCATCTGAGATTCCCAAATCTCAGATGTTTTCTGAGATTTTGTTGATTTTTCTGATTTTGTTTTAGCAGTCAAATGAAAAAAAAGCTTTTTCCAAACAACAGCATGTGTCCCATTGTGGTTCTGCATCACGCAAAACTCGAGCAGAAGCAAGCCAATTACTTTAAGAGCATTTGTTTTTCTAAAGACATTCATAGCAGAAGGAGGTGCTGCCTGCGGAAGTGGGCCGGGCTGGATACTTCGGGAAAGCAGCACCACCACTAATATACAGAGGCAAACTGCTCTAGCCAGGACAGAACCCTTCCCAAGCCAGCATGGCAAGGTACAGCACCAGGATTGTTTTTATTTCAATAATAACATGCAATGACAGAACCAGCAATACATCTAACTCTCCTTACACACAGCTCTGCTCTTATTCATCAGTTTGTTTCAAGACTACACTAAAACAATCCCAGCCTCTATTTCCTTACTTAATTTTGTTAAATTCTGCTGTCCAAAACAGTAAATAGGAAACAAATAGATCACACCAATTCTACTCATTATTTCCATTGATTTTAAGTCTGGACAAGGCTATTGTGATCACATTACAAATAGTCTATTTATAGAAAGAAAAGTTTAAAAAATGGTAAGTTATCTGTTCTTGCTCCAAAGTGATGGGCAGCACTATAACCAGCTGTTATCCCTCACTCCCAAGGTGGCTGCAGTTGGTGGCAGAACAAATGATCCCTTTGTGCAGTTTTGCATAAATGTTTGTCAAGTGTCTTGGGCTTCTCTCACAATGTTGGCTATTAAGGAACAGAAGTAAAATTCCCTAGAGCAGAAGTGTGTGGGGGGAGTTATCCACTTAAGCTAAAATCCTCGTCAATATATTTTTGTCTCTTGAGAGGTCGCATGCAAACAGGAGGATAAAGTCAGTGATAACCATGCAGAGGGTGGTTGCTGGAGAAGAGGCAGGTGCAGGGAGCACTTGAGCAGATCTGCAGTGGCACTAACCTCCTCTGGCTGGCAAAAAATGCTGGAGCCAGCATTAAAAAAAAAACCCTCAAAACCTTTTCAGCATCAGCCTTGCAGCCAAGCACACCCAGCACACTTCGATTTTGATGTACAGTTTGAAACAAATCAATAGCAGTATAATAATACTCAGCACGCTGTGTAATTTTTATATCATTAGTTTTCATTTTCCGCTCCCCATGCATCAAAAAACTTACAACGGGCTCGTAAAGTTTATTTAGTATTCCATGAATTCCTAATCAGTTTCATTTCATAATGATTCAGAGCGGCCGTTGCCAGGGCCCCGGTGTCAAAAAATCGATAAAACCAACACACTTTTCCTGATGGCGGCTGCAAAAGGATCTATTGTAGGGGAATTATGATTTATGTCTGGGCTGCACCACGAGCAGCGGCAAGCGACAGCCTGGCTCAAGAGCTGAGATGTTCGCCAATAATGATTTATATGCATGCCTCTCCCCTCCCCCAGCTCTTCTTGCCCCCCTCCCCAGCATCACCGCGGGGCCCCATATGCTGTGTCGCAGCAGCTTTGCTCTGGTGTGCCTCGCTGCAGCTGGGTGCTGCAGACACAGGCGCAAGCGCCAGGCACTCCTCGAGCCCACGCTCCCCGTAGTTGATGCTGACCCTGCAGCCTCTTCTGCAGAAGGACAGAATGCCCCAGCACTGCCACGGCGACACCCCCCCAGCTCCTCTTGTCCCCAGGCTCTCCTGGCAATCTATTCTGCTCCGGCTCCAGATGAGCACGGGGACGGTTCGATTTTCAGCTATGTGCAGAAGGTGCCTATTTATCTTGGGGCACCCGTTCTGTCAAGGCTGGTCAGGGCAGGGAGGGTGGTGTGCGAGTGGCTCCAGACTCAAGCCTGGATGTCACCGAGCACACGCAGGTGCCAGAGGAGGGTAAAACGAAGGCTCTGCAAGATAAGGATTGGTGGCATTGAGGTACTCTAAAAGAAAAAGTCTTTGGAAAAGGATTTTTGCTTTAAAAGCCTAAGAACCCAAAAACTGAGGGATGGGGCTACTCTCTGTCACGTGGCACAACATCCTTAAAATGCAGATATTCTGGGTTAGGAAGGTGGAGGATGGTTATAACCTGTGATTTGGAAGTTCCTTGTGTTCCATAAGGAAGCAGTAGCATGCACAGATAGCACGGGGTTCTGCTTCATTTAATATGTTAATCAGGTTGGTGGTTCTCCACCAGGGAAAGGGAAGGCCAGAGAAGAGTATTTGAAAACAGCAAGAGCAGGTACAGCTTGTTGCAGAAGTCCTGTTTACAGAAAGGATTAACAGCATCATTTAAACGTCTAAATGAATGCATTGAGCTGCTTTTACCACTCTTTTCTTTTTCAGTAGGGAATTATCAGCAGCCCTGCTCCATCAGGACCTTCACTCCCCTCATCAGAAGGGGGGGCACAGCCCTTCAGCCTCAAAGCTACGCACACCCTTCCATCCTAATTTTACCATATTTATTAGTACGTACAGCAATGTGTGTGATTAACAACTTGATTTCACCTTTTCTGAGCTCAGGCAGAAGCTGCAAGAAGGAAGGTATGTTTTGAGTCACCACAAACCAACACTGAGCCCTAGAAGCCTGCTTGATTATATCTGCTGATAAAGTAAATTAGTCATTTGCTTCCTGTAGCAGAAAAGGCCTGCTTCATTATGTCCTCGAGGCCAGAGAGGAAAGAAAACGGGAGAAATATTAAGAAAGTAATCCCCCTTTTAGTTGAGTTGCTGGCCAGAAGTAAGCAACTCAGCTTGCCTTGTTGCAAGTTGTTCTTGCCCTGAGCAGCAGACAACGCCATCATTTGTACTTTTAAGCCCTGGTCATCATGTAAGAAATCAGTTTTTGGGGCTGGTTGGAGAAAGGGGTGCATGTAACCTTCTACAAGGATGGTTCATGCTGAGCATCATCTTCCTTCCTGTCACCTGACAAGCTGGAATATCACCTGGAAAATACTGCAAAGAATTTCTGCACAGAGCAAGACAACCACACACAGACAAGCAACTATAGCTCTGGCTCAACTGTCTTACAGCAGTTATACTTGGAGAAAAAGGCTGCAGTACTGCTTCCCAGCCGAGTTTTGCACACCCAGAATTGCCGGCCAGCAGCAGGAGAAGCTCGTGAGCAACCTGTCCTTCCATGGAGCACCAGGCTCAGTCCTTGCTGGTGCTCCTGGGCTGTTTATCCTCTGTTCACTGCAGTGGGAAAGCAGGTTATCCAGGTACAAATGGTCCCCGAAACTCGGCTGCTTATCATTAACTTCTCGATATAAGTACTGTTCCATGTCCCTGACATTTAACAGGAATGCTAAAACATTCCACCCAAATAACAGCTAAGATTATTACTACAGGCTCCACAATTGGTATATTTTCCCTTTTTAACTCAGTAAAAGGATCAGGACCTTGCAGCACTGTATTACCGTCAGTCTGAAATTGCCTTTATCCAAGATAAAAATGGTATTTTGGACACCTTGTACAGTTACCATGGGCCCAATTCCTGCCTGGTGCATCACAACAGAAGTCAAGGTTCTGTTGGAGCCACAGTATTAGTTTGACAGACTGGAGGAAACAGGCATAAGCCACGCTCAGCCCCCTGCTTCCTGAGAAAATCTGTAGAAGTTAAAAGAATGAACAAACTGAAGTTCTTAAAGTGAATGTGTAAATACTAGAAATTATGCCTTCTGTTTTTTCATCAACCTATATTTAAGTGTACCACATTTGTAAAATTTGCCTCCGTTAAAATACATAGCTTTATGTTCAAAAGAAAATTCCAGGTGAGATTCACACTTAGCTCGCTCATTGCCTGGTTCTAGATCTTTGAGTTAAAAACTGCTTGCTCTTTCTATATACATACGCAGTTAGAAGGTTGAAAATTAAGTATTCAGCACTAGCTCTTCAGCCAGTCTCCAGTAAACAAAGGGGAAGTTTAAGTTGGAATTATGCCACTTGGTTAATAACAAGCAGTTATGATGAGATGATTCAATAGCCTGGGTGAAATGAAGGTCCCACTGATAGTATTTCATCCATTTATTTACATACGTCGTGTTCACACATGCAGACATCCACACTGTTTGCTGATTATCTCAGAGAAGCAACGGCTGAGATCCAAGCTTCTCTTGGTCTCCCTCCTCCAGTATAAACATAGTCTTCGTAAATTAGGAGTACATCCGCTAGGAAAGCACTCTGAGACACCCCGGGGTGCTGGTGTTCTTATTTGGGGAACAATTCTATGAAAAGCATCACTGGAACACAGCACCCTCAAACAGGAACATGCAGGAAATGATTATATATTTTTAGTACTTCCCGTAGGTTCTGACGGAATGGTTGACAGACGTTTGCTACCAGCACGAAGCTGAGCCTAACAGAGGTAATTAGCCACCAACTTTCAAAGTTTATATTCTCTTTTTGCAGCGAGACAACCAATTTCTTTATTTTTAAATCAGGCTGATGAATCGTGGTCCTTTAGGGAAACTTAAGGTGACATTGGAGGTTTTCTACAGCCATGCAAACTAAGAGCAAGTTCCACTATGTTTTCCCTCCAGTTGGGTTCGCATTACACAAATGAAGTCCAAAGGGAAGAGAAGATCTAGTGCGAAGTTTAAAGGAAAGAAGAAGCAAGATGTAGCCGGTATTAAGGTTGCCGCGCGGGGTGGGGGTAGTTCAGTGAAGAAAGATGCACAAAATGGTGAAAGGAGTAAGGATGAGACTCTTGCACTTTGTGATATACTCTTCCTGTTCCATTCCCAGCTCACTCACACCCGTCTCCAAGACACGGAGCAGTAACTTGCTCTGCAATGAGCCCTACAAAATACACCGGATCTTAGCAACCAGTTGCAGGGTAGAAGAACGGGGCCAGCAGAGAGCATGTACCCACATGTAAATAACTTCTGCCAAAGAAGGTATAGCTCTACTTTTATCACCTTTGAATTTAGCCCAGGAATTACTGGATAGTGTCATTAAGACCTGCAATCTTATTTACAAGACATTTTTTTAGAAAGACAAAAAGACCTGCACGGACATCATAATTATGTTTCAGTTAGCATAAGTTAGCAATTTCAGTACAGCCACATTAAAAAGAAAATAGGGTTTCCTTCCCCTCAAAAAAAGTAGATGTTGCTTAGAACTGCACTTTTATGATATGGCGGGGGGGAAACTGGCTAAAATATTTAGATTTAAGGCAAAAAAAATAATCATGGGTTTATGTTCACAGGCTCCTGTGAATATTTTCAGCATATTTCACCATATCATTGCACGGTGGGCTCTGTTCATGCTGCCAGAATGGATGTTCCATCATTTCTATAGTGGGCCTGTGTGACATTCATTAAGTGCAGCTACAAAGGGAGAGGGTTAAACAGCACGGCCTCTTTTCTCTGATTTGGTCATACATCAGCAAGCGCTCCAGGTTAAATGCCCAGAATACCGCAGCAGATGGATAGGGAAAAGGAGAGCGGCAGATACTTCACCCCACACTACTTAACCCAGGGAAATGAGTCTCGGAGTTGGTGTCATGGTAAAATATGGAAGCTCACTCAGATAATGTGCAGTTGAAAATTTTTTTCCCAAGCCTTTACAACTGACTGCACGTTAAGATACCACATACCCCCTTCTGCAAACTGCCAGCTCGCTCCAGCAACAGCAGCTATTTTTGTGTGCAATTTATATTTATTGACTATCAGAATAAGAATTTTAGCCCATAGTGCAACCAGTGATAGAAGCCCAAAACATTTCTTCTTCACCTCTGGTTTCACCCAAACAGAAACAGCACTGGAAGGTTTATTTTTCCTTACCCAAAGAGGCCTGCATGAAATAGAGTAGACCCTCACTACTTCAGAGACACCACCCTGAGGTGCTGTATCAGTGTCTGGAAGAACAGGTCACACACTCACTGCTGTTTCAGGAGCGCTCTGGGACCCCCCAGGACCTCCCAGCGCCACGTGCTGCACAACCTGATGAAGTTGCCCTGACTCCCAGAAGCTGCGCATCTCATCGAGATGCCTTTGCACTACTGTCTTAATATTTCCAACTACCGTACTTTCGGGTGTTGATTTTTTTATTTCAAAGGCTGTTTTTAATTCTCGGTTATTTCACAGCCAAAGGGAACGCATAGTTTCAACTGCGCAGTATTCCAGTATTCTGGATTAGTCATGCTGCACATCTGTTTTTCCAAGTAGTTCTATAAGAACCCCACGTCTGCATTTTTGGAAAAAACACTCTTTAAAGTCCTATCACCAGACCAGTGGCAGGCAGCAGAAAGACGTTAGTCCTTTAGTCCAGGGTCCAACGAAAGAGATCACTTGGCACACATGCTCACGCAGTGTTAAGCACATACACTTACACACCTGAGAATCAACAGTAAGTAAGCTGCCCACCTATCACCTAAAAAGTATTACTGAAGAAAGCCTTATTTTATAGATTATGAGACTAAAACAGATCAGAGCTGTGTTTTCATGCAGCTTAACAGCTAAAGAACTGGTATGATATGTACACTGTACAGAGTCAGCCTCCGGACACAGAGGACACTTCTGTGTTTTATTCAGTAATGACTGAATCGGTGTCATTCTTCCATAAATCTAAGTATAAAGCTTTAATAACTTAGTTTGCATATAGAAAGGAGGAGTAGGGTAGGGGTGAAACACATTGTAAAGATGGCAAGAACGAGGCATTCTGTACCATCTGCTTTAGTTTATTCTACCCCCCACAAGAAAAAGCAGTCAAAATCAGAATCCATCTAATCAATGCAAATGAAGACACAGTTAACATCAGTAAGTATTAAGTACATGAGCACACAGGTACACACGATTATAAGGCTATGCCAATACCTTGCATTCTGACATGGAGAAATAACTATTGAATTGTAACCATAGTCTTTCTTTTCCCTTAATAATCATAATGGAAAATCCAGAGCCCAGCAACATCTATTGTGTTTTTTAATATCTCAGAAATAATTGCTAATCAAAGGTTCATGCGGTGGGGCCAGTAGGAAGTGGATACATGTCCTCAACACAAAATTTTCATGTGAGCTGAAGGAGTGGGAAGATGCAGGGACACCTAATTTCCACCTTGCGATCCAACTCCATCTGATGAAAAAGATTGCCCAGCAGTCAAAAATCAAAGTCACACTGTCCTGGTGAGAGCCGGAACAGTGACAGGTCCTAGCATGCCGGGAGAGCAGGCATGCAAGCAAGTGAAAATTTGGTCTCCACTAGGTGTGGAAAGTCAATGTTATTTGTTTTTAAAGTTATTTTAGCAAACGTCTAGTTTTCGTTCTCTTATCAAGACTGATTCGACACACAGGGGTTCGACTATCTTATTAACCTTACCAAGTCTTTTTCATTATATTTTTTAAAAAATTATTACTGTTCATTAGTGCCAACTCCATCACAAGAAATTCACTCAGTTTTCCCGATTCTGTGGTGGTTACAGCAGTTCAACATTTGTTCCCTTCTGGCAGAAGAAAGAAAAATTTACACAGTAAGAAAAAAGTTTGACGGCAACTCCGTATCACTGAAATATTTAACATCTGAAAGAATTTTTAAAGCTGAGTAATTTATTACACACTTAATTAACAGCTTGCCTTGCTAATTAGGTAACTCCCTGCTAATGAGGTAGCAATAAGCTGAGCAGCAGTCACGCAATATGAAGGCAACGTCTTCCCAGGCAATTTGCTACTTCTGTCAAAACAACAAGTAACACTTCTCCTTTCCAACCAGCTTTTTTCCCCTGAAGAAGACACCGCTCAGGAAGTGCTGAACACAACATTAACAGGGAAAGGCTGTTGTGTTCCCTGCCCTACGTCTTGCTTAGTGACATCCCCAGAATGCCACGTTGTGCGACTTCTCAGCCCCAGGGTAGCTCCCAACTCCAAATAAGCCTTGTAGACCAACACAGACCTCCCTCATCCCCGGCCTCGCTGGCACAGTCTGCCTGCAGAAACAGGGACCAGTTTTATATCAAAACTCAGATACAAGTACCTTTGCAATCCAGCCCTTTCCTCTTCCTGCAAGGGCATCTCTCAGCCACATTTTCTACCATGGGGATTATTTAAGCTGTATGTTTAAGTGTCACCATGTACTTGCTGAACAATGCACAAGAGGACTACAGGACTGGAAATCCAGTGTAACAGGAAAGGTGTTCACCTTTACACCTATGTAAAGACATTTGGAGAAGAGAAGGTTCAAGCACACAGACATCATCTGGCCACTCCCATGCTGGGATTCAGCCTCAGAAGCTGCGTTCTTGCTCCTGATCCATCTCCCCAGTGCATGGACAAAGGCACAGAGCCACCAACAAGAGACAAGCAAGCTGCCCAGAAGTCCTCTCCCACCTCCATTCATTCCTTGGTGATTATTAATTATATTGCAACAACACAGAAGCTCTGATGCAAACAGGCACTCCAGGGAAGAAAGAAACATGTATTGTCTCTCCTGCAAACTGAGAACACCGATGTAAAGACTAGAAAGTCAGGCTCCAAAGATTAAGCTTTTCCATCCTCTTATCCAGGTGACTCTCTGCTTTCCAGAAAGATTTCACTTCTCACACCCAGTCTCCCTATCACAACAATTTTAACCTTCCTACTGTCCTGCCTGCTGTCATGTTCGAGTGAACTGTTAATACATTGAGCATGAACTACAGCTACTTTGCTTAGAGGAGCAGTTTTGGAGAACAGGAACAATTCTCATCAATGCTTAAAAGCATCTTACACTCACAAGAGATGTTTTCAAGTCAATATTTTCAAGTCAAGTCTATCAGAAATAATTACGTTGAAAAAAAGGAGACATTTGATAGTGACGGTTGTTTCTTAAGGACACAAATCTGGAAAATTCAGGTAAGCTTTACTTAAGCCTGCCTTTTAAAACAAACAAAACAGATACATGCAAGTCTGAATATTAAGAGTGCAAGGGAAAAGCAGCCAAAGACAGCCAGTCAAGCTACAAGAACGAGCAAGATTCCTCGCAGCCACTGACAGCTGCAACTTTAACAACCTTTGTAGCATTTCACTCTTACCTATATTTTTTTCTGCCAAGGCTGTAAATCTTATATTGCTATTTGAGTTGGAGATAATTAGAGGACTGAAGCAATCTTGGAAAAACATGCTTTATAAGACAGAAATGCTGGCACAACTTCCCTTTGTGAAAGGTGCTGCTAGCAATAAAATTAAAGAGAGCAAGTGCTGGAGCTGGACCACTTGTGCCTTCTACTGCCAATATCACGTTTGTGTCAAGGTAACTTATTTCCATGGAGTACCCAATACAGAATCAATAAAATCAGCCTTCAGTGGTGTTGAACTTTGCATTGTGTAACGACAATAGCTCAAATTGAATTTTAATTCTTTTAATTATAATGGCGCTCAGAGGCCACATCACAAGAGGATTTTGTTCATCAAGGAAAAGGAAGCCACAACAGCACCTGGCAAAAGATGTCAACATTAGATATTTGCACAAGTGTATGGAGGTATTCTGGGCCTTATCCTTGATATAGTCAAAACCCAACCGTCTCTCAGATAAAGGCAAGGCTGCAGTTTCTTTTCCAGGGGTTCTTTAACGTAATAGCTGCTTTCTACAAAGAAAAAAGATAAACCATTAAACTCCATTTATACCACCCTTAAAAAAAAGAAAAAAAAAAAAGGAGAGCAAAGGAAAGGTTAGGGGATTAAACTTTGCAGGTGCCTTGCACAGCCTGGCTAAAGCTTTGGAAAGACCATCTCAACCTTTGATCCCTTTGGGGAAAGAAGCAGTTATTTGAGCAGGCTTTTTTGGAACACATGCTGTGGACATCTGTGTCAGCAGACCCTAATCAAGGCAGACCCATAGCGCTGGACCAATTTGTGTTCCAGGATTCAGACAAGAATATGAAATTCCTGATGGGATAACTAGCTACCTGTAGGGGCATGGATGAGTTTCCTGGATAGATTGTGAATGAGTGACAGTTTAATCCAGGTTTTTTCCATGTCTGATTTCTTAGGTTTTTTCCTTCTTTAAATCTAGGAGTCTTTTAAAGAGACAGATGTTCAGAGAATTGCCCAAAAGTTTGCTGACTTCAGGAGGAAAATGACTATTTGGTTCTTTTTAATTCCACCTCCATCTACCCCAATTCCCAATTGGAAGTAAAAAGCGTTAAAAAAAACCCAATTCTTTGAAATTTTCACAGGATTTGCATGCAAGGAAGATTGGCGGAGACAACACCAATTTAGCTTGCATGCAATGCAAACTAGAAATTTGATAGGCAAAACAGCCTCCATGCACTGCATTTCTTGAAGCCTTTAAGGCCTTCCAAGATCTGTCAGTACAGCTCTGACAGTGCCAAACCCAGACTCAGACGAGTATTTGAACTCAAAGTGTCAATAACTCACAGAAGCCCCATGGGCTGCCCCCACTCAGCCTCTCGCTGCAATGATATCTGCGACACAAAATGGTTTAATAAATAATTTATCTAAGAGTAGAGCCCCATTAGCAAAACCTTTTATACCTCTGCACACACGACCGGTCCAATACAAGGTCAGAAACAGGAAAGCAGAGCATGGGGATAAAAAAAACCACAAGCAAAAAGAAGCAAAAAGCAGCCCCACAGATGATCGCAACACCTCCTTAGTTTTCTTAGGTCTGTCCCTTATTCTCCAAATTACCCACATAGTAAAAAAAAAAAGGCACAGGGAAGTCCATCTGTTTTAACAGCACCAACTTAACATGGGTCTTTGGCACGAGAATAAATTTTGCCCTGAATTAACAAGAGCAATAGTAACTGGAGTCTTTGAGAGGCACTGTCAATATTTGCTCCACTTGTCATTGACAGAAAGCACAAATCCTGGAGCCCGAGTTTCAGCGCATTTCAAACACGCTCGCCCCGAAGCGCTGGAGCAGCCTCTGCTCAGGGTGCTAACGCGATTAGCGCTCGAGAGAGACCTGCCCAGGCAGTAACCCTGATGGGTGCGATGAGCTGGGGCAGCAGTAGAGAAGGGAGGGAAGGGGAAGAAAATCCCACTGCTATCACGTAAAGTGTCATGATTAAAGTGACACCAGGTAGTAGAAGCATCCATTCTAAGCTAGAAGTAAATGCTTCATCAGGACAGGTATTCTCCTGAGAGCATCTCTCTGATATGAGAAACATTTAGCATCTTGCCAGTTACAGCGTTACACGAACCTTCATAAATTAGCCTAAAGCCTCCTAGCTTATTTTTTTTATTTCCCCTCCCCAACTTCTGCCTGAGGCATTGGCATTGACAAGGAATTCCCAGGATCCATGCTTTTAAAACCAGTCTTAACACACTAATGATATTATCCACGAGCTGTGTTCATCAGAGCACGCCACTGGATTTCAAAAGTCTTGTCCCAGTTACTTTCTCTCCTGGTGAACACTGGGCACAGACAGCACTGTTTCCTCAGCACACTACGAGATTTCTCCCTTCATCCCCGTTTAGCAGGGAATAACTCTGTTCAAAACTTTTCTAGTAGGATATAATACCAGCGGTGTGACTTAAGGTTGCCAGGTTTATGAACAGGCGGCAGCCTGCTTCTCCTGCAGGGAAATTACATCTCTGATTTACCAAATTCACACAGCAAATTGAATTAACTGTGTCCATGTCAGAAGTCCAGTATGGGTCACCATCTCAACTGCTCTCCTCAGTCACAGAGCCTTTGCTCTGTGCACACGTCTTTGCTTTCAGGTGGGGAAGAAAGAACCAGGCAACTCACCACCTTGCCACCAAGATGATGATTTATAAGGAGAACCAGCACAAGGTTTAATAAGAAGCACCTTAATCATCCATTATTCTCCATCCTGGTGGTGGAGGCCTTTCTGTGCACATTAGTGATGTACCATGAAAGGAATATGGAATATGCAGCACCAGGTGTCTGCGTTTTCACAGAAGTACTTTCTTGCTTCACTGTCACCTGGTTCCTCTCTCACCTACAAATCCACATATGCATAACTTCATCACTTTCGAGGGAACCTGTCTGGCTTCAGAGACCATCAGGTTCCTTTGGTGCCCAAACCCAGTGTTTAATATAACCTGGAGCCATTCTAGAAAACACACAACCTCAGGACTGCTGGTACTGGAGGCCAGTGGGGACCGAGCTCCAGCTGGGCTGTGCTCTCTACCACAGCAGGAGAGCCTGTTCCAGACAGCTCAAGATATGCGAGAAGGTCTCCGATACAGTCAAACAACTGCCGCTCACATGGACCACCCGCGCTGGCCTGGGTCCCAGTGATGGTTAGAGGCATTTTCCAGCTGCAGGCGCTCCTACTTTCTGCAGTCCTGCTGATTTCCATTATGCATTCTCTCAAAATCACACCTAGAACAAAGCTGAACAACTGCATTCTCCTCTGCTATTGCTGTATTTAACACTCCGCACTACTGCAGGAAGCTGTCCTAGACAGACAAGGAATTTGCAGTCTGGGGACCATCCATCCACAGAAACACCACTTGAACCCCAGATGACAAGTCCCATTTCATTAGAGCAATCCAGCTGCACCTAATTCAAGCAGCAATGAGCTTGCTGTCTGCTTTCTTACATTACTTCTTCCTGAAACCTTCTGCTCCACTCTACATCAAGAAAAAAAAAAAAAACATTTTTTTCCTCCAGAGCTAATTCCCATACACTGCAATGAGAGAAATGCAGTGTTCTGAGCAATAAAAGCTGGAAAGTGGAATTATTTTCTGCATCATTCAGATAGAAATGAAGCCGAGCCTCAATTCTGCCACCCACCTGGAGCCATGGTACAATCCTATAGATCTTTGGATCAATACTGCATCATAGCTACAAAACTAAAAGAGGGAAAAAGAAGAGGCACAAAATCAGGGAGGGTAAATTTTAACTAAATTAGTTCTGTAAGGGTTCCCTTCCTCACTGCTGCTTTGTGGAAAAATGCAGCAGTCAGCTTGTGGACGGAGGAGTGCAGACAGAGCATTCCCTTGCTTTAAAAATACCTGGTGTTTATTCTGAAAGCCACTATCCCTCACCCCAAATAAATGCATGAGATTACGGTGTGTGTTTTCTGTTTGACTATGCATGGAAAGAACAAGAGAGCGATACACCCTTTATTATTTCTCAACGATTCACTAAATTACAGCGCCTCTATGGGAGGAGTGGTTTGAACCACCTCCCTGGTTGCTGCACACCCAGGCATTTTGTTACAGGTTATGAGAGGAGTTTCTACCCCCACAGCAGAGAGATGAAGAACAACAGGGTTTTGTGTTTGTTTGCTTGTAATTTAGGGCTGCCTCACATCACAGCATGCAGCTGAACACGACATCGGCAGGGAGGGCTGATGCTCAAATATTTTCCTGAGTGCCCGATTCCCTGGCTCTCCAGGGACATCTCATTTGTGTCTGAGGGCCAGTTGTTTCACGGACACCGGTACTTGGGCTCCAGAGAAGCACTGCTCCGAAACCATTTGAGTGATAAAGGGGAATAAGGTCATATTCTGCATATTATTCTGAACTCTTAGGGGCTTCCCACCTGGGAAGTTCACTTTGTTCCTCTTCTCCAAAGGAGACCCTGGCCTCTACCAGAGGCAGAGAGCACTGCTGCAGAAGGCTGCCAGCCCCCATACCTCCAGGCATACCCCCAGAGACTAGAGCAGGAGAACAAAACATCAGCAGGCTACAGTCTCCTCAGTAGCTGCTTTCCACCGAGTGGACGTACAAGAAGGCAAGCACAACCATACAGCAAGCCTCCTACGCACGATCGGAACTCCACAAAGCCACAGCAACATCCTCACCCACCATCTCCACATCCCAGACTCAGAGACAAGAACTGCGATTAAGCAAAAATGTGATGACTTACCTCCCCCGTCAGGTGAACCACGTGCATGGACCTCACGGTGGAGCCTTGGACCCAAAGCAGCAGTTCCACATCTAAAGGATACACCAGACGGGTCATATCCCACCAGCCTGGCACAAGCAACACTCCACCTGCCAAAGGAGAGAGAATGGCCCCCACCTGCTCATTTATTTCCCCAGGGTCTTGCTAACGACCCACAGCTGCAGACCCCGTGATGGCAAGTGCCGGCAGCTTTGCTGCGGGGGAGCAGCCTGGCCTCCCCGCCAGCCCACCCAGCACCACTGCCCTGCTCAGCCACTGGCCTCTCTTTTAGGGTTCATCTTCAGGGTCTGTGCTGATGCATCAAATGGTAACCTGCTACTGACCTTCTAGACATGGTCTCCTAGCTCATACCCAAGACCAGCGTAGTAAACAGTGCTGGTATTTATCACCTTCCCAGTCACAGATGTCCTTCTGCAGGAGTGCAGTTCTCCAGTGCAGAGTTGCTTCCCTCCTTTATTTCTGTTTAATTAGAAATCTTATAAGATTTGATCCTCTCCCTGTGCCCTCAGCTCCTGAAGTCCAGTGACATCAGACGCCTACTGTCTTGAAAAATAAAAAGTCCTTAATCGTCCTACTCGATAGGAAAAGCCAACAGATGAAGATCCCTAAAGTCTACACCACAGTTCAGAAGAGACCACAAGATTTTTTTAGCTTTCCTGAACTGTTTTGTGATTGTGAATGCCCACTCTTAGCAGCAGAGTAACATTGAGGCCAAATCCGTAACTACCATACCCAGGACGGCCATCGCACATTCCACCTCTGATCAGCCCTGATCCCACAGCAAGAACCGCGCGGGCAGACTGCTGTCTTCAATCAGGCACAGAAGTTCATTCTTCTGGATTTCATTGCAGGTTCCTAATCAAGGGCAATATTTATAACCCTAGGTTTATTTCTGTGGTGTCCCCAAACACTTCAGCTAATAGAGATGAACCTTCCAGTACCAGTTTATCTTTTCTCCTTTATGCCAATATTTAATGCCTTCTTTCATCCACTTCAGTAATGAATCATCTGGTTTTGTATGATTAGGGTTATGAACAGCTCAGTACTTGTACAGTGGAACATTAGGGCAGGGATATAGATGCCCATAGGACAGAGATAAGAATTCATGAAAGAGGAGACTGGGCTGATGGGAGAGAAATGCATTTAAAAATGCATTAGTGAAGAGTAACAGAATGAAAATACTTGATGAATATTTTAAGTGGCCAAATATTAAAAGTGTGTGTATATATATTCACAAAATGAAAGGCGCTGGTTGTAATGCCCAACCAATCTTTAATTTGCATCACTGATGGGATTTATCTGAATTTGGAGCATGAGTCTGCAAGGTGCCTAGCCTGCTGGCCCAGCTCTAGAAAAGCTTTGAAGCACTGATTTCACAGTGCGTTTCTTCACATGAAGTGAATTCAGGATAAGGTGTGGGATAAACTGTGCTGTTTGTGGGCAGAGTCAGCATCTCCCACTGAACATTTCAGGTGAAGACAAAGACTGTAATACTGCAGCAGTCAGTGCTTTACGGGGAGAAAAATACAGAACATCGAAACTTTACCCATGATTTACACCAGATCTGTAGGTGTAGAAGAGAAAGCAGCCCTTTCAGAGCCTCCTGGGAGGCTTGTGATTGCAGCTGACCAACAAGCAGCAGTGAGTGAGTCCAAGGTCCTCAGCAACTCATACACATAAGTTCCCATCTCTATAAGACAACATTAGTCGTAAAAAAATCCCCATTTCTCTAATGTAAAACAGCAGAGAAAAAAAAAACAGAAAGCAAAAAAACTGGAAAAAATTGATCACATCCTGAAACTCAAATTAAAAACAAGGTTTTTATACTCCTACACAGACATGCATACATGGAGATGGATAAAACTCTTTCTTCAAGATTACAATTTTACTGGGAAGTTCAAAACTTCTATGAAAAGTTACTACACTTCATTAAATCTTGCCACAGTTTTTCGGAAGAGTTTGTAAAGCCTTTCAAAGGCGTCAGCGTTACTACTGAAAAGGACAGAGTACTCTCCCCTGTGCTCCCCCAAAGCAAGAGGAGATAAAAGTGCTGCAAGGACCCAGCCCTGAGTGCACATCAGTCAAAACAGAAACATGAACTATTGCAGGCGCTTTGATTTCTGTGTCTTGACATCTTCATTTCTCTGCAGGACAGCATTTAAGCATACAGTAAGACCCCACGAAGTCCTAACAGAATGGACACGTAACAGCAAAGTGATAGCACGATCACATTTCTGCATGGGTTTTTTGGATGACCCACTTCCTGCCAGAATAAGTATTTTAAGGCTGGGAAGAATTTATAACATTATAAAATCAAAAAATGTTCCGGAGAACTTGCACTCTTGGATCTGTTTAAAAAGATGTAAAAACATACAGGTTGATTCACAGATGTTTTGTTGTAGACTGCATCTGAAGATGGCAGTGAAAACTACACATTCACTTCTCGGACCTCTCGGTAAACTGAACCGTGACTTTCTGTCTGCAGTTGAGGATGACTGTAGTTGGGAGCGGGCTGTGACGCACACACCACAGCCGTCCTTCGCAGAGCAATGGCACTTTTCAGTATGGGAAGGCTGTAACAAACCCCTTTGGTGGCTACACCAGAAACTTGGCAGACTGAGGCAAAACTTGTCCTCATTGACCACCCACCTCTGAGAAGCGACTTCCTCACACCACAGCTGCCACGTGGCCGCACAAAGCTTCAGAGCAGCCACGTAGACAAGTCCGTACCTAGCACTCGTGTCACTGCTGGCAGCATGAAACAAAATCCATGGGGGATCTCCTGCCTGAGATGCACACTGACTTCTCACAACACTCAATCACATTTTTCCTAACTACCCCCACCAAAGAAACCCCAACAATCTCCAGTCAACAGATCTACCGCCAACTGCAACGCTTCCTCCACCCTCAGACAAGACCAGCATGCTCATTACCGAAAGCATACAAGGCTTCTGCAGGCTCAAAACATCGCACAAACACTTTTAATTAATTTTTCCAGCACGCGGGATGGGTAAACACACTATTGTTGATGCTGTCAGCTCTTTGATACGAGTCCCAGACCTCTTACAGTTTCACTCAGAAATGCTTTGACCTCTGTCAAAAATTCATTGACAATAAGGTCTCTCCAAGTAAATGTTTGCAGCAGCAACAAAAGAGGAGGTAATAGTATGCCTGCTATGCATACAAGAGGCATAATACTGGTTTAGATTTCTATGGTAATTTCTTCAGATACAGTATCAAGCTCTGGCGACTTTTTAACTGCTGAATTACTGTAATATTTCTCATAAGATATCCTGAAATCTAAGTTCCAGACATAAAAACTCCTTCATAGGAGTTATTTTTATAGATAGATATTGTACCTAGCAAAAAGCTAAATCTTTATTTATTTATTTATTACTACTGCATTCAAAGGAAAGAGTGGCCAGCAGTCTGTGAAATTATTGTTTGCTTCTAAATGTAGTTACCACAGCTGAGGACTTAATACTTGGCTAATGCCTGCGATCCTTATTAACATAAATATTGTAACAGTCAGGCAGGATGGAAGTCATACATGAGATAAGATCTTGTCTGTTTCTGGTGATATGATCTCAACACTAGTCAATTAAAACTGCTGGACTATTTCGCAATCATTGTCATATCAAATTACCGCACTGATGCCTACGTTAAGTGGGAAAAGTTATTACATTACTGCATGGGGCGAAAGAAGGGCTAAAAGAATACTGCAGCACTAGTGGTTTATGGAGACATAAAAATTACAGTGGACAGTGTTATAGTTATTCCGAGGACCACTATAATTGTATAATAATTCTGTTTACACTTGTCCATCCTATTTTTCTTATAGGAAGTTATATACGAAATGATTCTACAGGACTGTTCAGGGGACTAAGATATAAACCCTGGGAGATTGTTTTTTCTTACTCTTACCGATGGCACTTTACAATGTTCTCTTCTTTGCGGAGGCTGACTTTAGGTAGTCAATATAACATATTCCTATAAGACTGTCAGTAGGATTGGTAGGGTAATTTGCAGAGGTTTTGTGGATCTGCAAATTGAGACTCAGCCCTTGGAGGATTAAGGTTTCAAATTTAATTTTACGCTAATTCTAGGCATTTTTTGAAAAACGACAAGCTTGGCTTTACTACCTCATATACAACATTATTTACTTCTCCTTGGGCTCTTTTTATTGTTTTAGGAGGATACCAAGCTAATGTAACACTGCCCTAACTGCTTCGCTGCATCGAGCGAGGCCATTTGCATGCGGCGTGTCTGACAATTAACTGCTACACTGCAGAGTTCATCTGCAAGTAAGCCAGCACTTGGTATTAAGAAGTGCGGAGGGCTGATTCTGTGCCGCTCTGGTCAATGCCAGTAGCCGTTAACAGCACACACTATGCAAAAGGCACACGGGTTCACATTGAATCACTCCCACCACAAAGATTTCTGCCCATTAGTTCCTTTTTTTGTGACTCCCAGACTGTTCTCCCATGTCACCAGTATTAGCAATTTATATTTTCAATTGGATGTATCTCCTAGAAAACCCAACTGACGTCAGAGCCCTGCGGTGAGAAACACAGCACAAACGCAAAGTTAAGCGAAAGTTCTTGCCCCAAAGATCTCCAGGCTGAAACCTCAATAATGTCAGGCGCCAAGACCATACGCAATACGTAGAATCTTATTTGTTGAAAAAATTGCAATTGTTATTTTTTTTTTAGAAGGGAAAAAAAAAAATTGGAGAGCGCTTGTAGAAATGAGTAAGGTTTCACCTAGTGATAAAGGTAGTTATGCTCCAGTAATGAGGAGAAAGGGAACTTGCTATCAAGAATTAATGAGATCACAAAGAACAGGCAAGGGAAGTGAACGTTTTTAAAATGTCCCTGCTGAACACCAGGAATAATAGAGTGAGAAAAAATGGAGTAGATCCCTGTGGTAAAAACTATTAGAGGCGGCGAATTATAAAACTATTAACCAGAATGTAACTCCCAATTAAAAGATGATTTAACACTGGAATCTGATGGATGAATTTTGATTAAATGGAGAACTATTAGGAGCCCTGGGAAATGGACTTCTCCTGCCAGTTCTAAAAGTTAAAAGGCAGTTTGATATAAAAATTTATAAATTAAGGTTAATTACTTTAAATAACATGGCTGGAAGCAATAAAAAGAAATTTATAATATTCCCTGGAGTTTTAGGAAAATAATATAGATATCCGCACCTCTCAATGGAAAATCGAATTAGCGTCCCTAAGTACAGGTCGACAAAGACAAAGACAAAATAAACTGGCTGACAAAAGGGCTGCATGAGAAGCTGAACAACTCATAGCCTTTGATCCGCTAGAAAACTCCTTTTCCCGTGCCACAGTGACAGTCTGCTCAGCGGGTTTGTGCAAAGGAGCAGTGCTTCTTCACTTCAGCCTCTGAAACCCACGGTGAGCATGCTGCAAACCAAACGATGGATGCTGAAGACACCCAAAGAGGCAGACTGATCCTCCTGCCTCTGGAGAAAGGTTTGGCTCTACAGGCAGGTAGGTAAAGATTGGGATCGGGTAACCAAACCTGTAATAGCAACGGGAGGGGACACAGTAGCTCAAAGCAAGGTCAAACAGTCCTTTTCTTAAGGTCTTTGTTACTTATAAACATTTAAATACTGTCAGAAATGGTTCAGCCTAGGTGAGGAATGGGCTCGTGTTATGTGTTGTGCAGAAACGTGGAGCCCAGCTCCAGCCATGGAGGAGTCTCACCTGGAGGAGGGTTACATTGCACCAGTTCTTGTGGGACATACTTCAACGCAGAGAAAGAAGAGTGCTGGGGGGGCGAGGCACTTGCTCAGCCTGAATTTCCTTTAGCCTTTCAAGTGGATCCCATGGAGGAGGTGGGGACTGAGGGAGAAAAGCATGTGCCCGTGTCACTCCACATTAAGTGCCTGGGCTGGATCATTCCCGGGGGAAATCCAGCAGAAGCAGCAGCAGAGGAGGAGGCTTCTCCTCTGACAGCCTCCTGGGTCTGTTATGCAGCCACTGCTGAAGAGGGTCACAGAGACAGAAAGCCTGGAAGGCTTCCACAGATCCCAAAGGATTTCCAGGAAGCTGGAATCATTCTAAGGAGATCTTCTTCACTAATAGAAATGTTTCCTTGCCTCCCCCCCTCCACTCTGATCTAGCTGGTGAGAGATCTTCCTGTCAGCATTTTAGACAGGAGGAGAGAGCATTTGCCACCCACCCACCACAGCTCAGCCGCAGCAGCTTCCCCAGGTTCGCAGTGCCAGGATGCCGAGGAAGAATCCGCACTCCTTTCCTGTGCACGCACCCTGGGTCTATGAAAACTCCTGCAGGAAGCTGCACACTGGCTGCAGCTCCTCCTTTACTACGTACCAAACCCAAACAACCTCTGCAGGCTGACCTCGAGAGTCTGAACCAGAGCCCAGATGCTTTCTATCCCTCTCCTCTGTGAACACATCCCCCTGTGTAAGGCTGAGGCGGAGGAAGCAATTGTGCATCCCACGTTCTGCTGCTCATCCAACAGGATGCGTGTCACAGAAATCACAGAATCACCAGGTTGGAAAGGACCCACTGGACCATCGAGTCCAACCATTCCTAACACTCCCTAAACCATGTCCCCAAGCACTTCATCCACCCGTTCCTTAAACACCTCCAGGGAAGGCGACTCGACCCCCTCCCTGGGCAGCCTGTCCCTGGTGATTGCTCATTGCTCGGAGGTTGGATCCTTTCTGTGACTGTGTGGTTGTGTGTTCACCACGTTCTCCCTTCCCCAGCTTCTGTCCTCCTGCGGCTCAGGGTATGTATGACTGTCTATGTCTGTCCATTTACATCCAGACACAGTGTCAGCCTTCTCCTGCCACCTTCCTCCCTTAGCATCCCCCAGGGATGATTCCGTGCTCATTCACTGGGATCTAAGCACGACATACCCCCACCAACACACCGGGTAACCCATCCCACTCTCCGAGTTACCACTCTGTTCCACACCATGATCAGAAAACCTCTCTGCTCATTGAACAATTTTTTTTCTGGTTTTTGGTCCCTTTGAGTGTTGACCCTTGAAATTTCCAACTCCTCCCTACCTGCTTCCCCGCACACGCTGGTTCAGGGTCACCCCGTTCTCTGCCTCGCAGGCTTCCCTGCCCCAGCCAGGGCAAGTGCAGTGCTGCTCCTTTAAGGCTCAGTGCCTGTAAGTGATTACTCTTGGCTATCACTTTTTCTATATCAGACGTGTCATGGTGAAGAATCTTCAACCTTGACTCTTACAGCTGCCCTAATTATAGGACATATTTTTGGTGCTGTGTCTTTATTCCTTTCCGTGCTGGCACTCTGACCCCGGTGCTTCCTCCGTCGCGCTTGTGTTAACAAGGTTGTCCATTCTACAGTTTCCTCACTCTGATTTGTAACTCGAAATTACCATATCTGGCTTTCACTCACTGACAACCGTCACTTTAAATAGGCCTTTTAAAGTTAATACGATGTCCATTCTAAAGTGGAGTATTACTTTTCAGTGATGTTAAATGAGCAATTTAAGGAGCTATAGGCTTTTCTTATAAGAAAAATTAAATTTTATCTCCCACTTAATTTATGAATAAGGCCAACCCTAAACAAATCTGTCATAAGCTGCTGCCATCCCTAAAAAAAAATAATAATACAAGAATAACTCTAGTTAAGGGTGGTAAAATACAGAAGAAATATACGAATTATTCATAAAAACATGTCTAGCCCACAATTTTTAGAGCCTCAGGTACATGCCGCAGCAGGAATATCCTCCAGTTTAGGTCTCATCCAGTGGACCAAGTGGGTCAGTGCCAAGCAGGGATGACTGGGAAACATTCTGTCAGTGCTCTCATGCTATCAGTAGGGCCCCAGTAAGGAAAAGACTTTTTTACTTGCTAGTTCACACTGTCTCAGGGAAGGTTATTTAGACTAACGCATATTTTTGATGAGATGGATGGAGTTCAGCTGCTGCTGGAATGGGCTTTGTCCCATTCCTTCAGCCCCACAGATAATCAGTGAGGAGCCTGTGAACCTTCCTCCAAGAAAGGCAGGGCTTCATAGCCTGACGAAAAGGAAGGGGATAATGATAATATTCATCCACTGATGAAATCAGGGGAGCAGGAGCTGAGAGATCTGGCCCGTGTCCACGGTTTATCGCTTATGCCCTGCTACGCCATGCTTTCCCACCAGTGGTTTCAGAGCAATTCACGGGTGCCTGATCTCTTCTGGAAGCCTCGGCTCCCATCCCTCCGCCTTCCGAGGGATGCGAGGCCATAAACCTCCCCGCTTCTCACTGAGTTGTGGGACTGAGATCTCTCCTGTTTGGCAAACGATTTGAGAACAACCCTCCCTTCTTGCAGAGCGTCCCCATCTCCAGCCAGCTCCAGCAGCCAGCCTGCCTGAGATTTCGGTGTTCACGTGGGATCACGCTGGGTCTAATGTTTTTCCCCTGGCTTCTGAAAGGTCAGAACGGCAGTATATTGAATCTCTAAACATACTGATCACACAGCTCTGCTAGCTCACTAGAATCCATTAATATACAAGATAGTGGAAGAGAGAGGAAAAAAAACCTTCCTCCATGAACTTAAATCAATTAGCTGGGACTAAAAAATGTAGATTCTTGTGGAAGAATAAAAAATGGAAAACACCAGGCCTCATTATCCTGTCCCTGAAGTGCCAGAGGGTAAAATTATCTTTCATGATGATGTTCTGCATTGATTAGTCAAACATGTAGGAAATCATACGAAAGATTTGACACCTGATGTGGGATCAGAAGAGCTGTGTGTTACAACAGCACATGTAAATGTTGTGACAAAGCAGGACGTGCTTTGGCCAAAGGAAAAGACAACAAGAGAGTGTGGAAATATGATGGGGAAAAAGAAAACCTGGGAAATTCCCTGTGGAAGAATCCTGTATGTTTTAATGCTCATTTCAAGAAAAAAAAAAAAAAAAGAATAAATCTGTTTCCCAAGAAGGTACCTCAAAAAGCTATGCAATAATTTCCAGATCATTTCTTCTCTGCCTTTTGTTAATTATCCTCTAGAACTCTGTACCCAGAAGCTGATTAGATGCATTCAGGTTCAACAGGCAGAGTAAATTCTAGACCTATATGCAGATGTTGAGCACTCTCAGAGAGACAAGCTATCAAGGTTTGTAGTTCTGTAGTGACCTCACTGTGGATTCAACAAAAAAATAAACAAAGCTAGAACTAACGGGAAGAAATACTGCCTGGAAATGGGAGACTTAAAAGCTACAGGTGGATTGAACTGACATAACTCAATCAACTTTAGAGAAGCCACAGTGATTTGCACCCCCTGAGGCCAGGCTCTTGTAGTCACCCTAAGAGCAGGGCAGAAAAGGCTGGAATCCACAGAGAAGTCTCCACAATCCCTGTATCTGCAAACACCTCCACAAGAAGCATCTGCTTCCTCCAGAGCTGCAAAAGGATCATAAATGAGTGCAGATCTTGTCTCCTGAGCACCTGCTGCACCGTGGTGAAAAAGAGCTTTGTCTTCAGCATCAGCCAGGTCCCAGGGAAGAGGCAAATCAACCCCAGTATTGACAGAGCCATTTCACAGAACTCTGCAACCATTACGGTCCCAAAGCAGGAAGGGGAAAGATACAACTTTTAGCTCTTTAAGTACTGCCAATACCTTAGTGAGTGGTCTTGCCTGAATCAAGTCCAGAGACAGCACTGCTACAAGAATCTGCTGTTTATAGCTTAGCAAACCAGGTAACTGCCTGCTGGTGGTGAGCATCACGATGTGTGTCTCTATGATCAAATCGCTGACTGCCTTCAAAACCAGATGAACCATTTGATGAAAACAGTGTATAAAATTATTCCAGGCCTATGCTCTTATCAGACAGCCATAATCAGCAGCCCTGGGATCTTCCAGTACTTCAGGGCTAATTTCTACGTCAGTGTTAAGTAAATTCCACGGCATGGATAACCTAAATTATTTGGCAGATTAGACTGCAGGAAGCATAGCAAACGCTACTGAAAGTGTTTTTAAAACTGCTGAACAAAGTGCACTGTGGCAATAAAATAGAGCAATGCCTAATTAATATGCACAAGGAAAGACCTATAGTTAAATAATTTTAACCCCTTCCTTACCAATCGTTCGTTCAAATAGAACACATACTGCAATCAGCGAAGCAGAAAAACATCTTGGTTATAAGATGAGGCTGCCAGGAGTGCAAGTCTCTAACAGAAGAAACCAACCCAGAAACAGAGCAAGAGACTGAGTCTTCCCCATTCAAACCTACGCTTTCCCTCTTGTTATTCCAATGTTGTTATCACTGTACCAATTCATCCCTCTCTCTTAGGACTGAGCTCCTTATCCCAAGTTCTCTCTCCCTGTTTATTTCCATTTCCTTACGCCCGTGAATATTTTTCTCCTATTTGAGCTGTAGGAACCAAGAATTTTTACTGCAGGGCAAGACTCTGAACATGATATGGCCCATTGCTTCATCTAATACATGCTCCCTACTTCTTCCCACCACCCTACCATACTCTGCCTCCACATTGTTGTTCCACAACACAAAGGCATGTGCTTGATGTATGGCCCACTCACCCACCAAAGGTCCATGCTGCCTTCAGCAAGGTTCTCACCCGTGCACGCTCGGTTCTCTCTGCCTTTTTTTCAAAAGGACTCTCTCTGTCTTCTCTCGCTTTACTTCTATCTCATACTTCACACTTGGTACTTCGACCCAACAAGGACCGTCACAGTTCCTGGGCGGTTTTCTGTGCAGAAGTGGGGCAAGCAGCAGAGTAGTTTCCGAGATGCTTTACAACGCCACGTGGCTGTATCCAGACTGGAACATTTGAACTCCAAACTGAGCAATTGAACTCACATCAAAATTGCTGCTGACAGTGTAACTAAATGAAAGGCCTACTTTTCTAATCCCTGAGGCCAATACAAGAAACAGTGGTGAAGAAATGGGTATTTTTCATCCATTTGGCTGCAGTGATCACCATTAAGTTTGAACATAAAGCTTAAAAGACTCATGTAGTGTCACCAAAAGTCCTGGAGTGCGCTGTCAGATGGTAATAAATCACATGGAAATGACTTTATGGGTAGAATCACAAACTGATTTTGGACAAAAACTTTTATGGAAAGCCGCTGAGTTCTGGAGAGAAGAAAAGTTTTGATTTCTCCCCTTCCTCTTTTTTTTCTCCTCTCAGTCAATCCACCCCACTCTATCCCACCAAGAAATTAATCAGGTTTGAGCACCCAGTTTAAAATTTCTGGGGGACATCTAACTGCTTTGTCTTTATTTGCAGATGCACAGCATGTATTGCTGAAGATGACAATTTCCTGATAGTGCTTGCATCACCCTGGAGCCAGGGGTGACCTAATGGCGTGAGAAAAGCAGGCTAAATCTGCAGAAGATGATTTTATGGGCACAAAGTTACAGAGACCCACTGACAAGAAGCCAATACAGCTGATGCACCTTCCTGGACTATTTAGACAAATGGTCCACACGATATAGTCCCACTGGCAGCTCCATGAGTAGTGGGGTAGCAGGAGGCAAATACAGTATCCATATATTCACAGGTACCTCTAATGCACACAAAAATATATAATAAGCTTCAGCAGCCTTCATTAAGAGTGTAACCAAGAATTACGGAGATCCTAACCTTGCAAGGTGAATAAATTATTGCCAGTGGATTATTATGTATTCTAACAATATCTAATGTACCTCTTTGTCTCTCATAAATTACAAGGCATCCTCTTACTCCTAGAATACGCTCAGTCTCATGCATAGCCACTATATAGTCTTTTTTGCTCTAAATACACACAATAGAAACTCTAATCAGCATGGTCTTGCGTAGAGATTGTAATAGCTGAGAAAAAAAGTACCTGTAGTCACACGTTCGCTGGCCTGGTGTAACTATTTCAATTACCAAAGCAAATGACCACAATTTAAATGTGCTGATAAAGGGGAAGCTCATTTGCAGTGTGTATGTAAGAATATTATTAGCTACACACATACCCCTGTTCACAGTTCCCCGGGAATTTTCCCTTTGTACAAAGCATCTCCAGCCAGCGCAGGCTACAGTGGAGTCTCCGTGATCCTTTGACTTTCTGCCTTCCAGTCACAGAATTGCCAATAACACCTGCTTCTGCATCGACTTATCCGATGCAGACTTAACAACGACTCCCAATAGTGAGTCATCAAACTCGGTTCACTCCAGCAACCCCTCCAAAAAAATCCCTTGTGTTTCAACATCTTCCACTCACATCCGATTAGAGATGACACCTAGCACACCTTAGGCCCCAGCACTCCGTGTGCATCAGCACCAGCTAAGATAGCTGATTTACATCGATACCGAGCTGGCCCTCAGATGATCTTGAAATTAGCAGAACTTGGTGCATTTGCCCTTCTTTGCTGAGTGCTTTTGTTTGCACCCAGGCAGCACGGGAAGTGGCTGAATATTGTTTTCCAGCAGATTTATCCAGACATTTGATACCTGCTTCAGGATTTTCAAACGTGTGGATATACCAAAAACCACTGCAGAGACAGTAAGTTCTGTAGTGCAGAAACAGTTCTGTTGTCCATTTCTGCTGAAAAAGACAAGAAAAATGCCTTTGGTTGTGTGCTGCATTCAAAGTGCAAAGAAAGCTAAAACTACTTTTAGACATCCTCTTCCATTTACAAGGCCACAAGAACACATGTTTTGCATTATTCTCTCAAATCCTCTTTGTTTCAGGTCCTTTTGCCACTTAGCCCATCACATGCACACACACATTCACATCCTCCTTAAACATGAAGAGCCCAAGAAGGATATTTTGCATAAGCCTTCATGGGCTGTATTTTTAATATATATTAACAAGATGATGGATATCCTGAGTAGACTGGTTAGGGAAAGCAAACGAAGACAAGAAATATTCTCAGGGTGTTACTGATTAACTGTTTTTCAGAACAGTGGGAATAATTTTTAACTGGTTTAAACTATGATAGACTCAAGTGGAAAATGCAAGCAGAGTTAGCAAGGAGCATAATTGACTGGGCATGGCACTAAGTAACCTCTCAGCACGCTGGAAGTGGTGAGGCGAGGGGGGTTACAGCAGGGGCTGCTCGGGACCCAGCGCCCTTTCTTCCCAAAGTGAACTCTGCCAGCAGCCAAAGACGACAACGGCAAGTAAAGGGAGGGGGGAAAAAAGGAGGTGGGGGGGAAGGTCCAGGCACTCAGTTACATGATCTAAATTCTAATCAAACATCATTTAAAGCATGTTTTATTTCAGCCTCTGGAGAGATAGTCCCTCCTGACTCCTCACCATGGCAACCGGTGTCTCATTTCAGAAGTGTCATGCCACATTATCATCTTGCCGGCTCACACGCTCCTGCCTGACAAGTTCTCTCTGCCCCTTGTGACAACCGTTCCAGGCTTATGCTGTTTATTTTTGGTGTCAGGCTGGCCCTGGCAGATTGAAAGGCAACCTCAACCCCTTGAACAACAAGCACCACACCCCACTTGGTGATAAGAGATGATTTGAGAAGATATTTGCTTACATGTGTATAAGCAACTCGCTGTATGATGAAGCCCCGGCGTGTCTGTGTGAATGCACGCACAGGCATATGTGTGCAAAAAGGAAGGAAATGGAGAAGCATAACGTTTCGTGAGACAGCAAGCAATTCATTTCAGATCACAGGTAGTAGACTTCAATCATCAGATCCTGTTATTCACACAGAACAATATGAAATATAGGCCAAAAAGGCATCATAGGTACTCCCGCCTAAGAGACATGAATGCAAAGCTAGACATTGTCTCTGCAAAACAACCTCACGGAGTCTCTGCAGAGTGCTGCGAGACACAGCAGCAAAGGCACTCAATGGAAGGAATGGGGACAAAACATAATATTCATTTGCTAAGGAACACGCTAGAGAGACACTTCAGGCCAGATTCATCTCTGCTATTGCGGTGTCAATTTGGAGCAACATTACTACTGTGGATAAATTACTTGGGATCATCTGCAATCAGAATTACGGAATCTCTGCTCGTGTTCAAGTAATGGATTCTGTTCATCACAGCCAAGACTTCCTTTTAACTGTGTGTTCTGTACAGCCTCTGCATAGGTAGGGCTAAGTCTACAGCTGGGCTTCTTGGTCTAAGTGCAATAACAACACTGATACTAATTAGAAACGTATGTATTGCACTTACTTTTAATAGTAAACATAAGAAAATAGTAGTATTTTTTACATTCATTTGACTGCTGAGACAGTGGCAGTAAGGCAGTGGTTTTTTCCATTCAAGAGACTCAGAATTAGAAACAGTTTCCTACGTTCCCATCCAAGTAGGTAGAGAACAACGTATTCTTGAATTAATTGTTCTGTTGCTGCCTATCATTAAGCCAGGAGAGAAGCCCTAGGGCATCGGATACAATGTCTAGGCAGTAACACCACAAAGAAATGAAGAAAAAGGTGTTGGCAGTAAAGATGTCAGCACCGATTTCATATTTACATCCAGACACCAGCTTCTCTAGCCTATGAGAGACAATGGGTGAAGATCCACTCTGGAACAACGCATTAAATGAACGGAACATCCCTCTCAGCTAAAACAGCAGGAGTCACGAAAAGTGACTTTTTTCCACACAGGCTGCAGCCATGCTGAGACAGAATCTTGGTCTCATGTTAATCAGTAACTGATTTCTCAATTATCATTTTCATGGACAATAATCAATTTTAATACTGCTAACCAAATTAATTGAATGTCATTTTCACAACAGCCACACAAACCCAGCAGAACATCTGACTGTGATGGGTCACTCAACACTGTCACAGTCACCAGGAACATCGTTACCATAATATTTGTACATTTTCCCATGAGAGAGCCAAAAGCGTTACTTACAACACTGAAACATCAGCCAGTTGCTTGGGAAGATTTTACTTAAAAGGAAAAAAATCAGCATTAAATGCAATAGGTGTGATGAAGGGCTTGTATATTTCAGGTCATCTACAGACATTGGAGTTCCCATCCACACCTTTCATGGAGAGAACAGAGCATCATCCTCTCATAAGCAGCCAAAAAGGACTTCTGGAAACTTTATTGTGGTATTTTCACACAAGTGATTAGGAAGCTGGTTACTGACAATGTGCCACAAATACAATTGCTGCAGTGATCCCTTTTCCTGCTTAACATAGGTCATCAAACCTCTGCATCAATTTCTCTGTGGCTGTGCCTATCCCAACAGATAACCAAACTCTTCCAGCAAAGATCAGCAGGCTGTGAATAGTATCTACAGAGTTATTGATGGAAAGATTGATTCCAAAGTCAATCTATAGGATGGGACAGAATAAAAAGGAAAACGTCTTGAACGACTTCTGTTCAAGACAGTCATCACATGAACACAAAACGCTGGTCTCTAAGAGACCGTGACCCTGGCAAGAATGGCCCCACTAGCACCTCATGGGTTCGTAACTACTTCTGGCAGTGCTGAGTGTTTTGGGCAAAGCTGGTATCAGCCATGCCTGACAAATTGTTCTCACCTTTCCAGAGCTGTGCAGTGAGAAAGGAGCCCACGATGGAAGAAACGAACATCGGAGAAGGCTGGAAGAGGAACAGTCTGAAGCCTGGCAGAGCACTGCAAAAGAAGGTGCAACAGCATTTAAATGATGGCTGCAAGACTTTTCAAACACGGATAGTCCAAAACAGATCTTCTTCATTACACACACATTGTTAGGGCTATAAGCAAAGAGCACATGCGACTTGTGGACAATCTCTTGCCTCTATCAAAGGCTATAAAATTCACCCAGCACACAACCCGAAGTCTGAATGTCAGCTGGAGCAGGGAATGAAAATTCTCTTGAAAAAGTGAGATATGCTGATATCAAATAACTATATGCCTACGGTTTAGTTTAGCTTACAGGCATATCTCCATGCACTGCTCTGGTCTTGGGAAAGGTGTGAGCGTGGTTTATCACAGAGTTTACGTGGGTCGCAATGTAAACAAAACTTGACCCTGTTCTGTTAGAGAAAGACTCACAGACTGGGCAAAACCATACAATTAACTCAGATGCAATCTTTGATCAAATCAGGAGTTAATTGGAAAACAGCTTTCATTAAAAACAAACAAACAATGCAATATGTTCATTTAATTTTTAATCCATTTCTGGTAACTGTACCATAGAAAGACAGAGGCTTACAACAGCAAGGCATCTGTAAGCAAAATATGATCATCCAAGACACACTAACGGCATTTTACAGACTTTGTAAGAGTAGAGCATATACATTTTTAAAACCATAAAATGAGGAGTATTAACATTGATTATGAAGCAGCAATGAAAGCCCAGAGTTGCAAGTCCCATAAAAAGCTATAAACACAGCAAATGCTACAGGAGGTCTTTCCAGAAAAGAGAAAAGGAAAACAAGAGGAATATTTCACAATGCAGAAACAGCATCCATAGTGAAGGAAGGACGGAACTGATGCCTGTGCGGCTGCTCTAACTATGGGCTCAGTTCTGCCCCCAGCTGTACACCTGTTACACCTCATCACCTAATATTTCTCTATTTCCATATCAAAAACGTGTGCACCTGAGGCACGTTTTAACCCACGCCCTCAATCAACATACAGCTAACAGGAGTAGACACCATTGTAGCAAGACACCATATTGCCAAACCCCCTTGCTTTATAGGAAACATACAGTATATGTGTAAATCAGCAGTATTTTTTTTCCTGAAAGCGCCTGGGTACTTCTACTCACATCTGTATGCACAATCCAAGTGCAGAAGTATGTATATTCCTGCATGTGTCACAACTACCACATAACCCAGCGTGGGAGACTTCCATCCCCAAATGCCCCAGTGAGTAGCTACCCACGTCTTCGTAGGTGCAAAAAAACCCAGCTTATGCAATGACTGCAACGAGGAACTGCTGAAAGAGAACTCACACTGCTTAGGTCCAACCAGTCCTCTCTGCCTATAAGTCTTCCTTGTACCCGTACATGCCTTTTATACTCTGTTAAAGAAACTCACTGGTGTTCTTCATCAAACAAGTGTCCCAGCAAAGGACTCAAAAGACTGGTGGAAACTCAGCTTTGGCAAGCAAATCCTGTGGTTTTGTCTCACGTTTGCTGTTGCTTGGGAATTTCTATATATCCATCTGTACACCTGTCTTCTCATAAAAACCTAACTGCAACAAAACGAATAATAATAATAATTCTGCTGTTTCTCTGTTTCCGGTATTCTCCACCAGAAAGTGGGTAATAAAACAGCGAGCTCTCTAAAGTAGACATTATCAATCCAGGCCATGCAAACAAACACTTCACCATTTTATAATCTCACATGTCGAATGAACATCATCGTTCCCTTTGGTGCTTTAAAATATCAGGTCCATAAAATTCCTAAAAGGCAGAGCAGCAATGCTGCCTAGCACTAGGACTGCCTGGAATAAACACAAAAGCCAGCAGTGCCTTTGTTTCCCAGAAAACCCTCTTCCTGTGGCAGACCCAGGTGATGATCCCTTTACAGGTTCCCTAAATGAACAGCCAAGATTTGATATCCCGCACTTGATAAGTCAGTTCTTTCCCCTTCCTTAAAGTGCAAGGAGAAGACCACATAGTGCATCTGTGACTCCATTCCCCTCCGAGCTACCCACAAGGATACAATCACGCCTGCCTCTGAGAAATGATGTTGAATTGCAAGTAAGTCTGAAGCTACATATGCATCACTCATTTGTGGCTCTGAATTTGCAGAGCAGTGTTTGCTGTGTCAAGTCCTTCCAGAAGCAACAGGCAAGTGAGGCCCAACTTGTACATGAGCTTCCCTGGGAGAAAAGCTGGACTGGAAACTGCAGCTGGCATCTCCCCAGCGTGGAAGCAGCGTGCTCGGAGCAGGGAGCATTGCTTAGAAGCAACCTCAAGCCCGGAGCCGCTCAAGTGTGGATAGAGTTATATCTCCTCGACTGCAAAAAAGAGGATACCAGCACTTCTTTAATGTTTTATTTCTTGTTTAACCTCCCTGTGCACTTCTCAACAGTACAAGGAGGCTAAACAAGAAATACTGTGGGCCACTGAATATGGGAATTAGAGTGAGAGAAATCCCTTATATAATCTGGTCTGTCCATTGCTGTAGTTGTTTTAAAATCATAGTGTACACTGCGTGACAGATGCTGACAGACAGAAACTGGCTTTTCCAGGAAATGGATAGGGCTTTCAAGATTTATCCTTACAGAACAGTGGTAAAAAAATAAAAATATTAAAAAAAAAAACCTCTGGCCCAACATAACCAATGAAAAATACAAAATGAAAATATGAGCATTGCTGCTTAGGGCTCTCCTTAGTTCACAACGCCAGGTTTACGACAAGGCTATAATTTTGCAGACTAATAAGATCAAGTTGGTGGCAAAAGAGGGAGGGAGGAGTGGAAATACAGGAGGACTTTGGGGAGAGGAAGGAAGCTGGTGAAAACGCTGATATTTACTTACTGTAAATGTTGAACTATAAAACCTTCCCTCACACAGCAGCCTAAAGTGCCAGGCAGACCACACCAGCAGCATGCTTGAATATTGTTTTGTGGAGGTGGCAGCTCACAGCGGAACTGAGATGGATACCAACGGCAGAGCTCCGGGTGTCAGTGGTGGGAGCGCCTGGAGCAGCAGCAGCCTGGCACAGCGATCGCTGCAGCACCGCGCGGCTCTGCGCATGGAATCAGACAACAGTTTGGGTTGGAAGAGACCTCAAAGCCCATCCAGTTTCACCCCCTGCAACAGGCAGGGACACCTCCCGCTGGATCCGGTTGCTCAAAGCCCCATCCAACCTCATCCTGCACACCTCCAGGGATGGGGCATGAGCACATCACCTCAGTGGTGGGTTGGTAGGTTTATTCCAAACCAAACCAAAAAGGGAATAGTATCTGTGGTGCTGCCCAAGCAAGAGCACACACATTTGTTCCTCTGAGACAAAGGAATACGAATCGCAAACAAAACCTCTTCAAACCTCTCTCTTGAGAAAGGAGACATTTGTGAGGAAGCTGGGGCATCTGTTTAGATGCATTTCTTGCATGATTCCACCTGGCAAAGCCACCAGGGATTGCAGGGATCCTGGAACAGAACTCCTGCTGTATATAAATATATTTGGGGAGGGGGACAGACACACACAAGTTCTTACAGCTGTTTCTGCATCCTTCTGGTATGTGGGAAGCAAGAAGTGAGACTCTCCCTGCTTAGGATCCCTCAGTCTGGAGTGGCACTGTGTGCCTGTGGAGGAGGGAGTCAGGCGTGGGGGTCCTGATCCCCGCTATCCTCAGCCCGGCAGGGAGAGAGGGAGCGAGGGAGGGAAGAAGAAAGGGATGGAAGAAGGGAAGGGGGGAGGAGGGAGGGAGAAGAGGGAAGGAGAGGGGAGAAGAGAGAGGAAAAGAGGGAAGGAGGAAGGGATGGGATGAGGAAGGGACAGGAGAGAGGAATGGAAGGAAGATGGAAAGGAGGGAAGGAAGAAAGGAAAGAGGGAGTGATGGAATGAGGGAGAGAGGAAGGGAGGGAAGGAGGGATGATGGTTATGTGTTATATTATATGTTATGTTATATGTTATGCTATGTTATATGTTATGTTCCAACCCAAACTATTCTATGACTCTATGAAGGAGGAAAGGAGGGGGGGAAGGAGGAAAAGGGGGAAGGAGGAAAGGGGGAAGGAGGAAAATGGGGAAGGAGGAAAGGGGGAAGGAGGAAAAGGAAGGGAAGGAGAAGAGGCGGAAGGAGGGCGGCGGGGCGCGGAGCGGCCCCTGGCGGCCGCGGGCGGTACCGGCAGTCTCTCCGACCCGCCGCGCTGTTTCCCACGTGTACACAAAGCAGCACATCCACCCCCCTTCCCCCGGCGAAGCTCTGCCCCGAGGAAAGGCTTTACCTGAGCCGGACGCCCTCGGGTCCCCGCGGGGGCAGCCGCCCCGGTCAGGCGGGATGCGTCGTCTTCCTTCCCTCCTGCCCTCGCTTCCCTTTACCCCAGGCACAAATTAATCAGCCCTGGCTGAGGCTGCCCGAGGCCCATCCAGCCCGGCCTGGCGCCCCTCCGGGGAAGGGGCAGCCACCGCTTCCCTGGGCAGCCTGGGCCAGGGCCCGCTGCTCATGGTGAAGAAATTCCTCCTTCTGCCCAGTCTAAATCTGCCCCTCTCCAGTTTACACCCGTCCCCCCTCGTCCTATCGCCACCGGCCTTTGTGAACAGCCCCTCCCCAACTTCCCTGGAGCCCCTTCAGGCACTGGAAGGTCGGTATAAGGCCTCCTCGGAGCCTTCTCCAGGCTGAACAACCCCAACTCTTCTCACCTCTCCTCGGATGGGAGCTGCTCCAGCTTCACATTGGACATCAGGAAAAAATTCTTCACTCGAAGGGTTATCAAGCACTGGGACCGCCGCCCAGGGAGGGGGTCGAGTCCCCATCCCCAGAGGCATTTAAGAAGGTGGATGAGGTCCTTAGGGGTGTGATTGAGTAGTGCACAGGTACCGCTGGGCTTGGTGATCTCAGAGGTGTTTCCCAACCCAGGGATTCTACGATTCTCACAGGCAGAACTGTGGTGAACCCATGGTGGAAAAACTCTTGGTTGTCTTTCTTTTGTTTACTCCAGGCAAAGCCCCCAGGCAGCCACGAGTCCCTCCAGCAGCTCCTCACCCTCTCCTGTCCCTGTCACTTCCTGAAGCACTCTGGGACTTTTTGAGTGGATTTGTCCTCAAAAGCTTTAAGGAATCTACAAAGTAAACCTAAGAAGGGCCAGGCATGGGGCACAGCAGCAGCTCAGCACAGGCGAGCAGCAAGACACGCAGCTCCTGTACAGCTTGCTGGTTGCAAATACGGATCCAGGCTCCAGTTTTGTTTTTCTGAAAACAGGCAGTTTTCCTAAAAGAAAGACATAGGCTTTAGTAGGCAAAGTCCTTCCTGTAGTCCCCATTGTCCGCTTACACCAGGCAAGATCATAAGGAGTGCTTTAAAGCTGTTTGGATAGCAAATAAATGGGCATCAAGCAACTGGAGAGAACCAAAATTATGCCGTTTTCCCAAAAATGCTTACTCAAGGTTTTGAAGAGCCGTTTCCTCCTGATTAGCTCTTGGAAAGTCTGATGCACCATGTTTGATGGTAGCTGTTTAGCTTGCACTTACCTACATTAGGGATGCTTGGAGTTTTAGTTCTAAGAGTGTGAATCAAAAATCTTTCACTTGTTGCAGAAACACAGAAAATTGCCCAGTCAGTGCTTGGGTTGAAGCTGTGCTCAATGGTTCCCCTGTCTGCGAGGTACCCTGAAACCTTTGTAGGATTTGTTCCTTTCCTCTTGTCTCTGAATTGTGCTTCCATCAGTTAAATTCACCTCAATAATCACTTGCCCTTCTGTCCTGAAGTTCCTTCTGTGTCAGACTTTCACCCAGCTCACTGCCAGGGCACGACAAGCCAGTGCAATCTTCACCGGTAGCTCACCTGCAAGGACCCACCAGCCCAGTACTTGACCAAGTACTTGCATGTCCCACACTTGTAACTTTTACACGAGATTATACTTCTCAGCTGTGTTATATCCAACCTTTCTTGCCACTGCAGAAGTTATTTTTTTTGGCTTTCCTTGGCCTATAATTTGCATTAATTCCTCAGAAAGCCACTGTCAATTTTCTTCTCCCTTTATTGGCACAGTTTCCAATTTTTTAATCCTTGATAGTTTTCCTTAATTAAACTCATAACTTCTCCTAACTATTTCTCTACTGCAACCCCAGATTAAAATACACATTGCCCTTCTTACCGTGTGAGATACTATTCTCTGTACCCCTGGATTTCATTTCTGGAAAGCTTCCTTGGACGTCCAGACTTGACACTTGCAGGAACCTCTCCATTACTGATCTTCAAAGACCAGTTCTCATTTCCCTCAAGGAATTTTTCCTGCTTTTTACTGACTCAGCTCAAAATCCTGAAAGGGGTTTGACGTGGGCCAAATGCTTTCAGGGTCTTTTAACACTCTTAATTTCTCTATTGCTTCTGCTCAGTTTCCTTCAATATTTCTTATTTATGCAAAGGGGAATTTATCTTTCATTCAGGCATCCGCCCTGCCACCCGCCTTTGTGAACATGAATGCAAAACTGTCAAGGATTTTTTTTTTCCCTCATTTTTTTTTCTTACACCATGTCTATCAATTACTCTCAGCAGCTTTTAGAGTCTTTCCATTGCTGATCTATTATTCCTTTGGCCCATGCAACATTTCTTATTATTTATTATAACCATTTTCACAGTCTTCATTTCCCACAATGGCTCATCTTGTCACTACTTTTGCTCCTTGCTTCATTCTGAAATTGCAATTTCAGGACCAAGTGTTGGCACATCCTTGTTCCTCCACACAGACAGGGCTGCAGTAGCTCCTGGGTAGTCAGCCAGCCACTTAAGGTGGGAAATCTCAAAGGATGGCAGAACTCAGACAATTTTGATTCCACAGGGCATGTGAGAGCAAAGGCAGCACAGACATTGTGTTGACTGTGAATGTCACTGGTCATTTTATACCGAGTGTAATTATCACGCTATAATAACATATATTACCTTTTTGATACCTACCTTTGTGTATTTTCCACTTCCTTCCATTTTATTTTGATTTTCTTCCAACTTTCTGCTTGTTACTCCCAAGAAAATTTTCTCTGTTCCCTTTCCTGAAATTGAGTTTATTTTTTGTGATAGCCATCACAGACTGTGGTTGCTACCTCTGGTCAGCATAAAAACCCAAACAGAATGAAGCTATAACCATGAGTTTTACTTTATATACAATGAACACTTTGAGGGCTCTGAAAGTCTGTGAACCTTTATAACTAATGCTTCCATCCATCTCAGCAGAGCTACATGAGGAAAAGGCTTGGCTCTGTGAATTTGAAATTAGATGCCTAAAAGAATAAATCAGTCCTTTTACCGAGAAGCTAAGATTTCCCTCACCTATGTAAGCAAAATCCCTCACTCAAGGGCAATTTCTAATTTTTTCTACCTGCAACTTCCCACGAGATCTTCTTTGGAAACCCTCTTTTTTTCTGTGATCCTCACCTGAAGTTCTTCTCAGCTCATCTCTCGTTTTTAATAGCTGTGACCACCTTAACTCCTACGAAAGTAAGCACTAAAAAGCCACAGCCCTGGGGGTCAAAGTAGAAATGTTCTGTATTTATAGGGAGCACATTTAACTGTCATGCAGTTCCTGCCCATTTTTTGTGTCACCATTATTAATAGGTTTCTCTAGTCACCCCTGCCTCTGTATGTGCTCAGCTTTTGAGGATGAGCAGCACCACCTTGGACACTTTGTGGGACAAGGGAACCAATAAAAAGACATTCATGAAAATGACCATTTCAAGGGAGATAAAATATCATTATGTGAAATGGATTTGCTGGCGCTCCTCACCAAATTTAGCACCTATTAAATTATAGAAGCCATTATTCCTCTTACACAGAAAAGTCCGAAACTTTCCCTGAAAGATATATTTTATTGTTTTAAGTGGGGCTTAAATGTATTTTCCTTGTGATAAATTTCCATGTATGAATTTTCTTAGAGATACAACAGGTTCTTGTTCTACTAATAATTTTATTGATCAAATAGCACAACACTTCCCTTTTCCCACAGCGCAGGAATATTTCCCTCCAGCTTATTTTATTAACTTGGCAGCCTACCTGAAGTAAACCAAGTGCTTTTACATACAAAAATACTACTACACCTCCCAAAGTATGATCCATCCAAATCCTCTCTCCCTGTTTTCTAAACTCTGCCTCCTCACTGGCCTTGTCCAGCGCACCGTTAAAGATGGTTAATGCGGAATGTTCTGTCTGGAGTTGTAGGAAGGGGTTTCCCCCCCATTTCATTGAGCAAGCACTCTGGGAAGACCAGAGGCTGCAGAAGCATTCAGTGAGTCTATAATCAAACTTCCCCTGGCTGGGCGGGCTGGGTGTGAGAGGCCAGACTAATTAAACAGAACATCAACATGCCGAGAGAGTCAAGTGCCTAAGTGAGTTGCCTGGAGAAAGAGGAGTGGGTTGGAAAAGCAGGTGCTTCATGAAGGAGAGAAACGTGACCTTGCAGGATGAAACTAAAGCGCACTCGTAGGAATACTTTCCACAGATGCCTAAAGGGAACCTGTGCTGCAGATTCCCAGCAGATGCTGTTATAGACACACAAGGTCCGACACAAAGAAAGAGGCTAACCCTATTGCTCAGGAGCCAAGAGCGGGAGAGACAGAAAGATCGTTATAGAACATGTTCTAACCTGTCACAGTGAGACAAGGCTCGACTTGATCACGTCACTCAGTACGAGTGGATGCGCGTTCAAATAGTCATGTTTTCTTACCCTGGGCTGGAAAATGTCAATGCCCAAGAGTGGACAGCGAGCTGACGTCAAGTTTCTTGTGAAATTGAAGAAATGTGCAATGGAAACTTTTCCCTTATGGACTGAGGCTTACAGTGAAGAGATCCCAAAGATTTAGTTGGCGCTCAAAGGAACCCGTTTTTTGTCGATAGGAGATGTGAAAGCAAAAATGAGAGAGATCCTCAACAGCCTTTCAGAAAGGGATCTGCAGAACTGTTTTGAACATTGTCAGCATCGTGTGCAGCTATGTGTCAGCTCAGAAGGGAACTATTTTGAAGGCGAGCTAGTTGATTTCCTTAATTTGTTAAATAGGAGTTACAGACACAGTCTGGGTTCTTTTTTGTGTTGGACTTTGCATATCCAAGAACATGTGGAGAGGAAATGCAGGAAAGGCTGATCCTGTTTGATCACCAAGCATAGAAAAAAGTGGAAGAGAGCGGATGCACCTCTGCAAATATTTTTTTTCCTCTTCCTTTTTAACATTAAGAAACTTTGAAACACCTGCAGCGGGAAACAAAAGGTTAATTAAAAAGAACCCCAGTCTTTGCACTGAACTGATTGCTGGGACTTCTGCCAGCCTGGGAAGGTTAAAGAGCTCAAGCATGCGTGGGCTGCAGGGGGAACGGCTAAAATTTACAGCTAGCTCCCTGGAAAGTCACAGTTCAGCTGTTCTCCCGGAGCAGGTGCTCATGGGAGCGGGCCTGTCCCTTTCAAAGCGTGAAGATTGATGAAGCCTTCGCTCTCACCAACTGTAAATATACAACCAGCCTTGTCAGAGCAGGTTTGTAACATCACTTGCTGACAGCAAGAAATTTTTTTTAACCTCCTAAGCACACAAACACGCCTACCCCACACAGACTCACAGACACACTAAAGTACTAAAAAAGGTTTTTCCCAGGAAACAGAAAAAAGCCAATAAATAAAATGGTGGGAAAGGCATTTATGTTTTCCCTGCCCAGAAAGGCAATAGACAGAGGACATACACGGGGTGATTTCATCCTGTCCTTCAGAAAACAAGCAATGTCTTCCTTGGGCTGTGCAGTTTGTGCACTTCAGCAAGAGAGCCAACACAGGAGCCTGGTGAGCTCAGTTCGGCAGGACTTTGCGCTGCCAGCCACCCCTCCACAGCGGTGCAGAATAAGAAATCCAAAGAGATGATACAGCTAGAATAACCGCATTACTCTGCCCTGGTGTCTGCTAGCTGAGGACTTTATAATGTGTTACAGATAGGAATTACTTATTCTTTGCAGCCACACTATATAATAAAGTTTGACACGCTTGTGTTTAGATCGAGGTTTTAGAAGAGGCTTTGGAGAGCCCCTTGCAGAGAGAATGCAGGCTGCCTGTGGAGGTGAGCAGCTCTCCCTGGGGAACCAAAGAGACAGGGAAGGGGTCAAACGGCACAGCAAAGTGATGGGGCGAGTACTGGGGTCTCAGCCTGGGGATCTCCCTTTCTGCTTTTAATGTCATGTATGATATAAATCCTAGCACTCCTCTCCTGTAATTAGTGGGTTAGTTCCTTGAAGGCACTGTGGCAGAGGTGAGTCCTCAGAGAGCGTTTTCACCAGAAGACTGGCCTTCATGATTAGCCTAGGACAGGCATTTTGTGCCTGGATAACTGGGCAAAAGACCAAACAACCCCCTGCAGGCACAGCCCTTGGTGCTGCCTACAGGGGTTGAGGAAAGATGCAAGGTACGATGGAGCAATTCACAGCAGAGACAGAGCAGCAGGGGAGAGATGGCCGCTTCTCCACAGAGGGAATTATTTCCACTAATAACATTGAAGAGTCACAGGCAAATCTAGCAGGAAAGAATAGCATTGGCAAGGCTCCCCAAAGCCCCGGGAAACCAGACAGACTATGAATTCACTCCTGACTTCAGTGACTGAACTCCTTGGATGGCTGGAAGCAGAATTAATATTCTTGTGTGAGTTTCTTTAATGTCTTGCCCCGGAATTCATTTTTAGACCTGCAGTGAGTTTAACTAAAATAATTGTGCAGCATCTTTTACTCTTTTCTTTCCCAAGGAAATTCCTTCTGTGTTATCATTTCTCTAAGGCAAAATTTCAGGGTAATAGAAAATGCTTAGCCTCATTTCCTAAAGTTAAGTTTGATGTTACCTTTGCAGTGTGGAGGGATTAAATTGAGTTTTTTTAGGAGACATCAATACATTTCAACTACCCCAAATTTTACCTTGGCAAATAGTCAAGTTTTGTTTGGTGAGGATTTTGGATTTGCTCCACTGCTTCTGTTTTACTACTTTCTTCTGCTTATTATTAATAGATTAGCATAAGAGTGCCCTTCCCTAGGGCTCGATGATATATCCCCATATATCCCCGGTGCTCTTAGGCAAAAACAGGCTTTGGATAATTTCTTTGAATTTTCAAAAAGCCCTTTGGTTATCTCTTTCTACAAGAGAAAGAAATTTCTACATGTCTAACATAAAGCTCCAGCAGACCTAGATTGCACATAGGCTTGTCTGGGATAAAATTAATTTGCATTTCCTTCAAGATACCTAAAGAACCAACACACCTATGAAAAATCATGCAACTTACTCCGTGTTTGCAAACTGTCACATTCTTCCTTTTGCTTGTGTTATATCCCTTCTCTCAAATTCTTTGACTGACATGGCTGTTTGAATTGCTAACACTCTGTGATGAGGACTGTCACTGTCATTTCTGCTGTGTTTACCCAGTGCCGCTCACAACAGGGTTCCCCTCCCCGGCGCAGTCCCTCACACTATGGTACATGCTAATAAATAGTAAGAGAAAAAGCTACTTCCCTCTTTCCAGCAGCAGAAATGTAACAATCCTGATGAATAGGCCAGGGACTGGGAGTGTTTCCAGAAGCTGTAAGGAAAAAAAAGAAGTAATTTATTGCAGGTGCTAAAAATACATCATATACCTGTGAATACAGGTGACCATCACTTGCTCAAACGACCAGTGCTGTCCTTGGAGGGAAAAGACCACGAAGGTCTCTTTCTGCCGTACTGAGCAGGAAACAGCTGAGTCCTTCCCTGAGTTTCGGGAGGGGCAGGCATTGAGACGTGCTTGCATTGTACCTCACAGCAGAGCTGAAAAGCAGAGCTGGCCTGAAACACAGATTTTCCCAATAAAATAAAATTACACTCAAGTCTTCCATGACATTCAAAATTATTAAAGCAGTTTTTATATCAGGTTCATTATTACCCTGCAGACAGCATTGCTGTTCTTTTCCAGTTTTACTTTGCTTATCCTTTCGCTAAACTCCATCTGCTAATATTTCAAACGCACAGTTATTTGCGTGTTTCTTCCCCATCTCTGTTACCCCTGGATCTCCTTGTCTCCCTTTGCCACTCTGCAGCCAGGAGAAGATGGGGCTCTTCCTCTGGAGGAGTTCATGCACTCCCTTTCGCACGCATAATGCCCTCTACCATCAGGGCTGTCCCAGAGGGACCCTGCTCTTCCTCACATTCCCTTCTTCACACCTCTGAGACTGAGCTATCCTTACCTGCTCCATTCGGAACCGAGCTCCCCTAGTGTCTCAGCTTCCCCAGGTTTCCAGAGGGGGTCGATCAAGGTCCATTCCCTGCATTATTCACACACACTTTCTCAGGAGCCTAAATTAATCAGGCTTTTTTAGAGCAAATAGGGCTGCTCCAGTTTCCACCAGCTGAGGGCTAGACCAAACACCTTGCTTTCATTTGCTCGTTTTTGCCAAGATGTTACAGAGGGCAACCAAGTCATCATCTCCCATCCCCTCCCTCACCTAGCTCTCCCTTCAGAATTGGTACAGTGAACAGGAAGAACCTGAAGCTAACACACTGCTTAGTCCTGTTCTCCCAGCCCATCCGTTCTCCCAGCCCATCCATCCTACCCAGGGAAACACGCAGCATTACAAACTTCTGCAGCTGGGAGCATCTGATTATTTTTATGGAAATCTGCTCCAAGTTCAGAAGTGGATCAATGACAATTTCTCAAGCTGGCTCCATTTTGAGAACCAAAATTGACTTCTGGAGAAGCTGCTTGATTTCCCAGCTTTCCCCTACCAGAAAACAAATTATTGCATAGGGCCGGGGTGATATAATTCCTCTCCAAATAGGTTCTGGGACTATTAGACCCCAATATAAAACTCACCTAGGCTCCAAGGAAAACAGAATAGCTTCCCTGCTATACTGTGCTTTGTCCCCTCTTTACACCAGAGAGAGATGGGAGTAAATCCATTTGCTAATATTCAGTACGCCACACAGATATAAATGGCAGCTCAGAACATAACGCAGGAGAGACTCATTTAGAGCAATTTAGTTCAGCTATTCCTTTGCTGAGCTCCCCAGTTTGCCCTATTTCCATTACCCAACCGTGCCACTTCTTTGCTTTCTATATTGCCTTGCTGTCTGCCCATCCCTCTCCTCGTTCTCCTTTCTTTTTATGCTTGAAAACATACTTTTCTTCTGCATCGAAGTTTTTTCACTTCAGCGTGAGTCCCTCAGTTTCCCTCTGACCCATCCCCTGCCCAGTCCCCGCATCTCACTGGCCACGTGAGCCGCAGCTCACCAACTTGTCCGCACTGAGAACCCTTCTGGTGCTCCCTCCTCTGCTGCAGAGCTCCCAGACCCTTTATCCCGGACGGCAGGAGCGTGGGCTGAACCAGGAGAGTTGCACAGTCCACAAGACACACTGTGGTTTCCTTCTCCCCAGACAGCCCTACAGCACTCAGTTCACACCTGCGTGCTCTTTCAGCGCCCTGTTTATCCTGGGGAAAACTGGCTCACATTTCACTTAGTGCCACAACTCCTATCGTTTAGGAAGAATTTTAATTGAAGATTCTGCTTATAGAAGGCTGTACAGTGTTAAAACTGTAAAATTTTACAGGCTGCAATTGTGTCGGCACTCTGCACTGGACAAAGAGGATGAATGAGGCTTATCTTTGGTTCAGCTTTAATCCATCCAGCATTTCCTCAGCCTTTGCTCTTGCCTGGCAGTCATTGCAGTGCACAGCCTACACCCCAAACGAGTTTGGTGTCAGCACAGCCTTGCCAGACTGAAGGGCTGGGGATGGCAGAAAGAACAAACCCACTGGCTAGAATGGTCTGATGTGGTAAAATTATATTTAATGGTCTGTCTGCAATGGAGCAAGTGACTGGACGGTTTCTTGGCCTCTGGATGTCCGTGATGGCACACGTACACACTGAAAGGTTGTCCTGCCCCACAGCAAGGGCAGCCTGGGAAACACAGCATAGCCTTTTGCATCTGTCTTTGAAAGAGAAATTCAGACTTCATCCTGTCTTTCCTCTCAGCTTGGCCATTCTCAGGAGCGGGATGTGCCTACAGAATGTGTCATGCTGCAAGAGAGCAAGAAGAACTTTGTTTATTCTTGCTACAGCTCTGTTTGACAAATATGTACCTAAACTACACTTTTTCATACTCTGGGTTATAACTCAGAGGCTGAGTCACTCTTAGTAAGGCCAAGTGACCATTTCTTCTCCCAGGTGATAGGACAAGAGGGAATGGCCTTAAGCTGTGACAGTGGAAGTTTAGATTGGACATTAGGAAAAAATTCTTCACAGAAAGGGTTATCAAGCACTGGCAGAGGCTGCCCAGGGAGGTGGTTGAGTACCCATCCCTGGAGGTATTTAAAAGAGGTGAGGTGCTTAGGGTTATGATTTAGGAGCAGACAGGTATGGTTGGAGCTGATGATCTCAAAGGTCTTTTCCAACACGGTGATTCTGTGATTCCATGATTCAATGACAAATACAGCTCCTCGAGTCTTTCACTTCACATGTTAAAATCATCTTGGGGGCACCAGAGGTAACAAAGACTCACGTTATTGACGCACTTCTCTGGCTTCAGGTTAGCACAGCATTGTGCTTTCTGCAAGGCCTCCATAAAGAGGCTTTTAATTTAGCTCTAATAGGGAGGTTATTGTATGTTAAATAAATACTAATTGATTATTTAATATATACGTGTTGAGGGTTAACTGCTATGTAATGAGCTCCTCTCCATTAGTGGAGCTGCTAAATGTCAATTAATATGGGTTTTATAATCAATTGATATTTAACATGCCCTAACTTCCCTGTTTAGACTTAATTGGTCAGCATTCTTGAATTGGCCAATGCCAATAGTTTCTTCTGAAAATTAAAAAATATTTGTTGGGAGATTTACAACAGGATAGGAAGTTATGAATCTATTAAAAGCTCAGCAAATCAGTTCCACAGAGCTGGACCCAGCAGAGCTAGTCTCTCTGATGCCAAGAGCTGCATGTACCAGAAACGTCTGGAAATGAGGGATGAGAACCACGTTCCCTTAACTTCTATGGGACTTGGACTTTCATCTATAGAGAGGTTCCCAGAAAATCCTCTGTACCATTTCAAAGCTTTGTACCGTTACACACTCTTCTTACTCAGAACATTAAGCAGTACATGGCATAGAGCTGGGCTTGGCCCTTGTGAGACCCTGGCTGTAATGTCCAGTTGCACTTAGACACACACTACAGATGGGATATGCAATGCCCCCTCTGGAAATGACAGCAAGATAAATATTAGGGACAGGATTTTCAAGGATGACCAGGGTTTTAGACACACAGCTTCCATTTATTTTAATAAGCATATGTCTCTAAATCTCCCAACTGCCTGTTTAAATGTCTAATGGCTAAGACTTTATTCCCTTTGCCTCTCGTCCCCAAACACACACTAATAGATCATGTGCAAGCTGTTTAGTGTGTACACCAGGGAGAAAACAAGGAAGTTTCTAATGAAAAGAGTGATCATAATGCATTTATGACCATTATCTTACACAATTTCTTCTCTAATTTCCTTACTGACAGCTTTCAGTTAGCGTCCATGATGTGGCAGAGCTTAGCTCTGCTTGCCAAAAATTTGGCCTGGAAGAGAATGCACATGGAAGCACAGGATCTTTTCCCATGCGAGAGCGTCTTTTTCAGGTTTGCCCTCTCTCGTACCCAGCTAGACCCCTGCACCCTAGCAGGCCACTCCAGTAGCTAAATGCTCCCTTTAAGTATTACTATCTTTCTAATCAGCAGAGCTGTATGCAGGATGATGGATTTCAGTTTCAGTGTTCTCACTCTGGTATGCGGTGGCACCCATTAAAGGCAACTCGATCACTTTGCCATAGTGGAAAGCAGCTCATCTTACCCTCACTGAAGACAGGTCAGTCCATACAGCTTGTCTAACCGACATTAACGTCGCAGCCCTAATTCTAGTCGAGGCAAGAATCTCCCACACTCCCACACTCGCTTAGTAGGTTTTGTTAAATGTGTGGATGTATTCAACGATAAAAGACTGTGCAGAGCAGATGAAAGCATGGAAATACCTTCTCTCACTGCATTTGTACAGCACCAAGACAATGGAGCTTAAAGCCTCATTGCAGCTTTCAGGCAGTGTTATGCCGCAGATAATAAAGATGAAGAAAGAACAAAGAGAAGTACGTGGCCAGATCGTGGTTTGAAGTCTACAGGCTGATTTATGTCATCTGAGGATCTGGCCCAGTCAGATCTAATTTTAACATCCTTGACAAATTCCCTTTAACGGCAAACTGTCAAAAGGGAATCTTTACTCCGCCCCTCATCCTTCCATCTCCATGAGCTGTTCCCTGTGACAACACCATTCTCCAGCAGTAATAGGCAGTATCATTCCATTATCACTTATTCTTAATGCCTGAGGATTTCATTCCTTGCAATTTTCCTGTTGTACAAATTCATGTCTATTAGTTTAACACAAGTGCAGGTGCGTGCATTTATTCCCTAAGAGTGTGCACGCGTGTGTCTGGGGAGGAAAAGAGTACTTGAACCTGAAAGGACCATTGTCTTATAAAAAATCTTAAGGAAGCAAAAGAGCTAATTACTGATGACATGTAGTTGTGACTTGCAGTAGGAGGTGCCTCTGGCGTCCCCAGCAAACAGTCTCAATTCTCCTTATAAGCATTTTAAATGGATGATGATCCTAATGAACTTAATAGCATCACTATCCAAGGACAGCATCAACTCATTGCCATCCTGTATTTTGCAGAAATAGTTTCTCTTTAAACAGTGTGCCCCTGCTTTCAACAGTAATGGTTTTTAAAAGTGTCTTAGCACACAAAGGCAAAATCTTTTTTGAAACAGGGTGGAATTGGTTGGTGATTATCACTGAAAAGCTGGCAGCCACCAGCTAACCTTCTAACAATGAAATATGGGAATTTACCTTCATGCTTCAATGCTTGCTATTCAGCTGTCTACCAGGGTCTAAATCAATGATTCTACACCCTCCACTCAAGGTTTCTCTTTCAAATGCTGCAGATATGACCTTAAGTTCATCATCTAAACAATGCAGTTCACGTTTAATTTCATTAATCTAAGATCTTCCATAAAATTGCAATATGGCACCATACCTTTCAAGTACCTTCATTAAAATCCATGTTATTTCTAAATCCTATGCATATCTATGAGGTCATATGGTGTTTTATTAAAATGGATTTTTGAAAGGCTCAGCTCTTTTATCACCAATTGTCATAAGGTAGTTTACAATAAAAAAAATTTAAAAAGAAATCCTCTCCTATCACTGAAGTGATGAACAGATCACCCGTTTCTGCAAATTACCTCCTTTCCTAATTTTTAGCTTTTTTTCTAATGATTTTACATTTGGAGGTGGGGAGAGAGAAATTATTAAGCCCTCCTTGTTTGTGTATTTTCTGCTGTTTACTCTGCCTGGTGCAGTTACCCTTTTGAAATGCACCATGCCATTCAGATCCAGTGGATATCATTTCCAAGATTTGCCCTCAGATGCCCATGTGGCTCCTTGTTCTCAAACAACACATTAGATTTTTTTTGCTATTCTTGGAAAAATATGTTGGCACAAGTTTATTTTTCCGCTGCATCCCTTTCCCTACTTCTTGTCTACGTTATATATTACTCGGTATTGTGATAACACTTTGGAAGGCCAGTTAGGAGCAGGGACCTCATGATGATAGATGCCAAGAGCACAAAAGACAGATCCTGCTCCCTCAAAGCACCCTCTTTCAGCACTTCCCACCCATTTAGATCAGAAGATATTCAAAGGAAAGAATTTTCCTCTTCATTTTGTCCTCGCAGCAAGCAAACACAATTTGTGCAGTAAAGTTCTTACATAATTCAGGCTTATGCGCATAATAATAATAGCAGTAATGCAAAATAAATAGATTAATCATCTTCCTAATAAGTGTGCACTGAGATCTGCCTCTAGAGCCCTGATTCTGCAAAGGCCTCACGCACGGCTGCCTTCCTGCACCCCAGACGCCTGCGGACTCCAGACCCTCCTCCAGGCCTCTTGCTCTTGACATGATTATTTCCAGGCCCAGGGAACAAATTCATTCTGCTGATACCCAAGCTTACCTGAGCTGTGCTTGGCTCTGGGCATTCACAGACACCCAGTCCTTCTGCTTGAATAAACAACATCGCAGCAGGGAAGGAGGGAGGGAGAGCTGAGCTCCCTCGGGAAGCATCTCGGAGGTGAGGCGCATTCCCCCAGCCTTGCACAGGAGCTGCTGATTCTGCCTCTTCATTAGCACTTGCTTTACTCCCTTCCTGCAATGAAAAGCAAAATAAAGTGCTACACTCCACCATTTATTGCAAAGCCACCAAAAGCCACTTCCATAAGAAATCAAAGCAACAACGAGTTCCTTCAAACAAAGGTGGTTTTTGCGTCTCCCTGAGAATTGGTGAGCAAAAATCTTCTGGATCATTGTAGAGCCTCAGGAACAGCTGCCTCGCTCCGTAGTGACAGGAGCACACCTGGAGGCAGCCTGTGTGGGTGCAGAGGTGCCCAAGAGGCTGCTATGAAACACTCAGCAAGTCCAACTTTAAACTTGGCTCATGCCTACACATTGAGGCAAAGCAGCAGAGCGGTGCCGTGTTCCCACCCTCAGCAGCTGGGGCACCCCAAACGGCGCCAGGCTCAGTGGGACAGCTTTGGGCACAGGAAACAGTCCGGATCTCCCATGTTTTCCCTAGGCTTCGCTGCACTTCTGCTGGTTTCCATCAGTAAAGCCTGCAAGTCTAGAGCCTACCTAAGCTACTGCAAGACTTCTCTGCAAGTATGGGCTCTGTTTAGACCTCGTACTTTAATTAATTGCAAGTGAGGCTGCATTGGAGCAACCATTGCTCCCTCCTTAATTAAACTTGCCACTTAAATGCAAGTTCAACACCCTCTCTATTGATCTCTTCTGGAAAAAATCCACCCCTTACATTACTGCTAAACAAAAATAGATTTCTGGCAAAATCTAATGCAAACATTCAAGTATTTAGATTTCTCACACAGCTGAAGAGGATGCAAATGACAATATCTGTGCCCAAAGAAAAATAACGTTCCACCATGTTTCCATCTCTTAAATATTAGGCAGTCTGAAGAGACAAAGCCATCCCATGGTCCTACCCTCACCCTCTGCACTATTTTTCCAAGGCTTCAGCAGGAGACACTGAGACACTGCTATTGAGATGTCATTTGTGACAAACCTTCCTCGGTTAATATTGGTTGATGGCTTCAACCTCGCCTTCCTTCATCCTTCCATAAAAACCTACCCCAGCTGCAGTACCACGCTTATGGTGTAACATTACTCTGAAGAAGCAATTACAGCGAGCAGAGCAAGGAACTAAAGACAGGTCACCTAAATGAACTGAGGGAAAAGTACATGAGAAAACAAGAAAATGTCTTCATCACTTTTCAGGCTTCAAATTGGAAAAACAGGGATCAATACAGCAGAACTTCATTTAATGGTGTGAAAAACAATCCACCCCAAGACAGGCAGGAATCACTTATTGCAAAACAAACAGGCCAATTAGGGCCTGGCAGGGCACAGCGGGACACGGGCGCCGGAGCCATTCCTCCAGCCTCAGCTGCCCAAGACGCGGGCACAAAGGATGAAGCCATCAATGAAGGATGTTCCAAGGCCATACAGCAAAATATCCCCCCAAAAAGGGGCCACATAGCAGCAGTTTGCTACTTTTGCTCCCCTAATTTTTTCATCCACGGTAGTTCCCATTCGTTTTAATGACCGCAGGGATGGCCTGCAGCACTGGCTGATGCAAATACCAAGAGACCTGGGTTGGGAGAGGGACACGACATGTTCTTCTACGCGTTGAGGTTTAGCCAATGCCTCTTGGTCTGGCCCCTAGCGTAGCGAGGAGGAGGATGATGTTATTGAGCCATGGCTTTATGTTGTTCACGATGCTGGGGACGTGCAGGAGAACCCCTTTACCGCGGCTGTCACCACTATCACCATTCCTTGTTGAAAGCAGCAGACCTTGCAGAGCCACACTGGCATCCTTTCTGCATCCTTCCTCACATCTTGGTCCTACATGGCCTTAAAACTTCTGGTCTCAGAGCCTAGCACCCTCCTCAGTCCACTCATTCTGCTGCATGACTGTTTCTGTGTTGGAAAGTTCTTCTTCATCGATAGAGAAATGGCAGCTCCTCTCTCCAAACAGCTACCACGTGAGGATTTTATTGCTTTGACTGTCGTTACCACTGCCAGGTCCTGTAGCATATTAAACAGATTAATAGAAGTGATGTACAGGGAGTATAAAACCCGCCGGTCTTTGCTGTGGGCCAAGCGCCACTGAAATGGGGAGAGAGAGAGAGGCTGGAGCTTGACATTTGCAGAAGTAACATCATGTTATTAAAACAAATTTGGCATGAGGGGAAAATATGTTTGCTTTCCACTTAATAATGAGTACGAGAGCATATTTAAAATCAAATATTTCTAAGGCAGTAAGTTAGCATTTTCTCCTCCCCTTCTCCTCCCCCTTGTCAGTCAACACCAGTCCTTGCGTTACTGCGTCACAGGGCTGCTGATTTAAAAGTATATCAAAATGCAGAGTGGATATCAGGCCTAAATCTCAGATCTAACTTGGAATTTATATTTGTCTTCAGAGAAATAATCAGCCCCAAAATATGTGGCCACAGTCTCTGGATGCGTTTACAGAAAACTGCTATGCATTGCAATTTTTCTCTCTTTCCCCCCCCCTCCTTCTGCCGAAACATTGGTTGTATTTTCTCCCTTTATTTATTGGAGTGCTAAATGGATTATTTCAGTAATAAATCAGGCCCTTTCATTACATTTTTTAAGGTGTTGTCACTGTTATGAAGTACAGTGTGCCATCAAAATTAAGCTCAGATTGCATTACCACCTATTTTATAGATAGAGAATTACTTGATGGATTTTTTTCCAGCATTCTAAGCACTTTGTGTCTTTCCTTTGAAGAACAACTGGCTCCCCAGTTCCACAGAAATTTTCCTCTACAAGTTACGAAATTTCCATTCAGATTGTCTCACAAATACCTTTACATTATGTTTTCAAACAGAGGGATGGTATTTCTTTTAGCCCAAACTATTCATGTAAATGTGAGGAGCTGTTGATGGGTACAGGCAAGGCTAGAGCAGAATTACCCAGGGTTTCTGGCTCCTCTCTCACTTCCTGATGTATAAATCAGAAGTAATTCCACTGATGTCAGTAGTTACCTTACAGGAAAAAAAACCCCACAAGCCTAAATGGCAGTGAAATGAGGCAGCCTTTCAGTTATGCTGTGTTTGTAACAAAGGCAACTGAAGGAGACGCTGATTTCCAGGGTAATTTCTAGCTGACTTAATCTGAGCAAGAGTCCATTCTCTTTGCCCGCTGCCAGCTTTCATCCGGGTGAGCGTATACCCCCATTCCTAAGCTTCACTGCAAGGGACAAATAGCATTAATGAGGCTTAACTTCCAAACAAATCTTCATCTATGAGAGTTTAGTATTAACATTCTCTAATTAGCAATCACAATTTCTGCTTGGGTGTTTTAGTATGCAGTAATCACATATGAAGTTATGTGAATTATAAGAGTATTAATAATAATCACAACTCCACATGTGTGCATGCGTCAGAGTCAGACACAATGCAGAGCGGATCAGAAAATCCAGATTTAAATCTCTGAGCTGCCATAGCTGGTGATGGCGAGCAACATCACATCTCTCCTTGCGGAAGGTGGAGCAATGCTGTGTCATCTCCAAGGTCTGTGTGGAAGCACAGTCGGGAAAACTTGCAGAAAGCTTGCAGGGTGAAAGCCTGGGTTGCTCTCTGTGTTTCCCACCCCAGTGGAGGAATCCTGTATACACAACCCTTTGCTTCCCTGCTGGGGCTCTCCGTTAGATACCCCGTGTGCACGTGGAGGCCAGGGGTGGTTACAAACCCAAAAGCTAAACACCTCTTCCGTTTAACACTTCCGCTGAAAGGAGCATTAAAATGCTGCCCTGTTATAAGTACTGAAAAGCTGAGCATATGTTTAAAGAAGCTCAGTGTGTTATAAAAGGCTTCCTGAATGGCATCTTTATGAGTATTATATTTGTCTTATACATAAGACCTAGAAAAAAGGTCTGTAATACAATCCAGCGTGCTGCAGCACGGCCACACGGCAGAGGGGAACAGACTGAGCTGCGCGGCTCAGGCCAGGTGGATCCGGCACACGGGGCTTCTAGTTGTGCAGGTTAAATTCAAACAACTGACCTGCAGTCTCCTCACCACAGCTGCTGCGATGCTGCTGGATTTAAGCAATAGGTGGCACTTCAGAGTTTCTTCTGAGTTTTCAGAGCAAGGAGCTTCTCAGCATTCCTCCTCCCGGCCCTTCCTTTAAATAGACAGTAGAGTTTTTGCCAGGATTTTTAGAAATCAGAATATCCCAGAAAAAAATGAATAAAGAATGTCTTACCTGTACATTATACAACCCCCTCCAACCTCCACTGTGCCTGCTCCTTCTTCCGCCTCCCAACGCAAGCTGGGAGCAATCCAAAGAAATTAGTGACATTACCCTCCAGCAGCCTGGTGACACTTATGTTCCAATTTTCAGAAAAGTGACTGCAAATCTGTGGACATGTCTGCCTAGTGCTGCAAAAGTAATTTTAGAAAACTATCTACTGCACATTATGGGCAATGCTTTGAGAGCCGTGCGTGTCAGTGACCTGCTGCTGCATCCTCTGACAGAGCTGCAGAGTATTTCATCCGTCTTCCCTTTCTGGCTACAGCACTGGCAAGATGAGAGCCTGAAATCTTATGTATTATTTAAGCCTTCCCTTTTTCCCTCTGCAGCATCTCCAACTGTCCGATTTGGGGAGAGCTACAGTGTAATGTACTACGTTTCCACAGTCCGAGCACCGCTGCCTCTGCAGATCCGGATCTGCTGCTCCGAGCCAGGCTCAGCTCTGGGGTTCGCTGGCTGCACGGCTGGCACGGGACTTTGCAGCTCCCAGGAAAAAGCAATCATTCCCCTTAGTGCTCCAGGCTGACTCTTTCTAAGTGCCAAGAGGATGACGTGTGTTTGGTTCTCGCCGGAGGAAGGCCCTGTGGTGCTGGCAGTGAAAAAACAACTGTTTACAACTCAAAACTTTTCTCGTTCATTAAAGGCATAGGAGAGAACCAAGCTGCTCAAGGAGTTAAATGTATTAAGCAATTTACAATTAATATAGAACTCATTCCAGAGATATCTACTAGAGAGTACAACAGGGCAATTAACCCACTAATACACTAGGCTATTACATCGCTATGTCTCTTATTTTAGCCCGAGGTGATTTGAAACGCATTGGATTAAAGGATATTACAGGAGATAGCATGAAAAATAGCTTAATGTAATGAGCCATCCCGTGATGTCTGCTATTAAAGATGATTTGCAGTTGAAAACTACAACATACAGTAGTTCAGCCATTTAGAAACATGAGGATATTTAACCCTTTTCTAGATGAACTGGTGCAAGAGTTTCTCCCTTTCCCCCCCCCATCCCCAGCCTTCAACGCCTTTATCCAAGGATTATCAAATGCACCTTATTAAAGTGCAATGGTATCTTTGGGAGATTGGTGCCTGAGGTTGATAGAAAACCAGTAATCTGCTAATAACTTTTAAAAATAGATCCCCGGGAGAGTAAATAGGCTCAGGCGGAGGGAGGCTATTTGACTGGCGACACGTTTGTGAAATGGGAACTTGTAACACATTTCTATACTAGCCTTAGGCCTGTCATATCAGTTTCAAATGGTAACTCAGACAGAACCGGGAAACAAAAGCACCTTATCTTAAAATCTATAACTGTACAGCTTGACATGGAAATAGCAGCACCCAGGGAGAGGAGGGCTCAGTGGTTGGAAAAGTTCCTGCCCGTGGAGCAGACCTCTTTGATAGCTCAGGCACGTTCACTGCCGGGTTTGTACTGCGGCAGCCGCGGGTCAGCAGCTCCTCTTCTCAGGTTTAGTCTGGCTTTGGTCAAGAAACCAGCGCCAACAAGTCTGGGCACTGAGTAAAGGCATTGAGAAGGCATCTCGTTCCTGAAGAGAAAAAACACACCGGAGGAAATGCTTAGCTCCGAGCACAGACCTTTGGCCATGGGCTTCATCCATCCCTGCCAGCAAGGGAGGGACTCTGCCCTGCCGTGCAAGGTGGATGGCAAGTGCTTGGAGGTGCAGAGTGGCAGATGCTGCCGGCACAAGAGCCCGGGATCTGCATTGCTGCCGAGATGCCTTCCCACAAGTGGCTTTAGCACAGTTACGGCTTAGCAGCGCGCTCTGCCAAATTATACAGCTGTAAATCCCCTTCCAAATCCTGATCTCCTCCACCGACAGGAGGGGGTGGCAGACAAGGAAAGCAAGGAGAAGCTTTGCTCTGCTCCTGCAGAAAGTCATTGACTTCAAGGATGATCTGGCTGCCCAAGGCCTTCTTCAGATGAATTTTAAAACTTTCCAAGGATGGAGTTTCCCTCACACCTCCGGGCGCCTCTTTCAGTGCTTGGACACAGTCATTGCAAAAGTGTTTTTCTTGCATCCGATTGGAATTGTTCTCTGATGCCTCTTCTTTCATTCTTTTTTCACACCAGGTAGAAGCACCTAGAGAAGACTGCTCCAGCTGCTGCATCTACTGGCTTTGGAAAAGAAGGGGAGAAAACAGTTATTCAGTAGGAGCAAATGGACACAAAGCAGAACCGTCCCATGGCAGGTATCTGTGGATATTTTGCCATCTGTGAACCAATGTCCTTCCAGCCCAGACATGTGCCGATTTCAGTTCTCAGCAAAAACCACAATGCTGGGAAAAGAGTTTCCACCTGGACAGCGTGCATTTCTCTTATTTCTGCATTTCCCTCTCTGACTTGAAATGCTGTAAAATCATTGAGCTCGCGCTGTCAGTCTCGATGGTTTTTATGTACGAGACAGGTAAGATTCTGCACGCCCCAGGCATGGTATCTCTTTTTAACAACACCATTTACACAGAAATACAGATGAGTGAAATTGGCACTTGTTTTTTCACCAGAAAAAGGTAGGATTTTTTTCCCCATGTTTTTCCTAGAAAAAGTTTCTTTCTTCAACAAACAGAAAGAAGACAACAAAATCCCACGCAGCCCATTAAAGACATGCCAGGGGACTCGGGGAAGACTTATAAGTAAAAATGTGATGAAAAGAAGATAATTTTCTGTATAGCTTTACAGCTGGGCGAGGCATTACAGAGCTGGGTTATCTTGTCTGCCTTGACAGAACAGTCCCACAGCCACTTCTTCTCAACTTTCCTACCTGTCATCATTTCCTTCCCCACTTTCCTACCTGTCATCATCTCCTTTCCCAACCTGTTTTGCTATGAGGTCCTGCAGATCTGTGGCAAACAATGGATCTCACCTCTTTCACTTCAGATTGCCTTTCTCTGACTGAAGAGCTTTGCATTTTTGTCCTCAAACAAGTAAAAGCCTGCTTCGGGCTGGGATTTCCAGCCAGTCCCTCTAGCTGTGGTACAGGCAGGATCTTATAAACGAGCATACGTGTACCGATGCTCTGAGCATTACTGTTTCCATTTTGCCCCTGGAGGTGCGGTGGTAAAGAGCCTCAGCAGCCGCTGGTGATCCTTGCTCGTGACACACCTGATTGACCCCTCTCCTGACCAGCACTTGTGATGGGGCACCACACGCTGCATCCCTCCATGCACGTGTGCTCCACAGCCCCTCTGTGGGCATCAGCTCACATCAGCACCACTGCAGGATTTGGGCTGCTGGTGCAGGTTCCCGATGACGGTGAAGCCCTCTGGCCTTCTCAGAGCAGTGCTTTCTCCCTGAAACCCAAATAAAAGTGCTTGTTTATAAGATAATATCATTTAGAAGGATCAAATGAGGATTTTCATGTTTCCATAAAAACAGGAGAACAATAAGCAGTGTAAAACAGACCAAACTGATTATGCTTCTCATGGTAAAGCGCTCTTTATGCCAAGGATATCTCCTGAGGAGCCAACGTGAAGAACTGGCAGGATGGTTTTTAGGCAGGAGGGCACAAATGCTGCCTTGACTCACATTGCCCAAACATCCTCTGCCGTGGGTGCAGCTACTTGCTTCCCAGGAGTTTCCACTGCCTTCACCAGCACTCCTCTCACAATCTTCTCAAAATGTATGTAGACAGAACAAACAATTCAAGTACACAACCACCAGTGACACAAACACTGCCAAAATTCATTCTCCAACAGAAAACACAACCCAGCGGCACTTACTGCCTCCGCCGCATGGCTCCCAGCCCCGTCCCAGTCCCACCTGGGCAGCAGAGGTTGCCCAAAGCCGGGTCAATGGCTGCTCACAGATGCTGCCACCAATTGCATTTGCTTTTGATTGTTAACCCACGCCCTGAGATTTAAGAAGCGTGTGCCAATTTGCACTGAAATTATGAAAAGGATAGATGGTATCGTTATATCTCCTCCTTTGAAAAATGCCTGAGGAATGAGCAAATCAAAAACAAAACAGAAAAAAACTCTCTCGGGATGAGATTCTCCTGGACATGAGGGAGACTTTTCTGCAACAAAATGGAAACAGAAGACAAAAAAAATGTCATTTCCCCAGCTGAACCCCCCCCCTGCAGCAGCATTCAGGGATTTTAGGCAGAAGGTGGTGCTTTCCACAAACCCTTCCACAGGGTTGGGAGGGAGAAGGTGGTGGGGACCTCTTTCTAATCAAAGAACTTGTCACTGTCACTTTGGTGTTAGCAGATGCCATGAACAATAACCAGGATCCTGTGCCTCTGAAATGCTTTATTAACAGGCTACATTCATTGCTATCCACTCCTACTCCAACCAGCTTTCCTTTTTTGTTTCACTCGGGGCTGCCTGCATCCCAAGTGGCACAGGAACCTGTCATTTCTCATTTCCATCCAGAGGAACAAGTGATTTGGGAGAAGGGGAGAGGATGACCAGGGCTTTCTGACCTTTTCTCCTTCAATTTCATTCCTCTCCTCTGTGAGGAGAAAATGGCAATCACGCTAGGTGGAACCGACAAACTCATCTCAGTGTCACTCCCTTACGCGTACAATAGCCGTGTCACTCGGCATCAGGGATGAGGAGGCAGTGACGGGATTACGGGCCCATGATGGCCCTAATCTGTGAGCAGATTTAAGCCTTCCTGCCACACCCTGTGCTCTGTCGGTGCCGGCCGTGGTGGGGTTATTTAATTGTGAATGCAGTTACATGAAGTGCACCAAAAAAATCTATGTACTCCATCTGTTTTTCCTTTCCGAGTAGGGTTGGTGTCTCCTTGCACCCTCAGAACTCACCTCCAAGGGGGTAAGAGCTTGTGGCTTCTGAGATTACCAAATTCTTCACATCACTTTGTAAATTAAATTTAAGATATCTTGGGGGCATGTTGTAGCAATGGAGAAACTGAGGCACAGACCAGTAATGGGGCTGTCCTAAAGCCATGCCATAGCCATGAGGGTACTGAGCACGCAAGTCCCTGCCCTGCTCCCTCCAGGGCTGTCCTGCATCCAAGCAGATGGGAGCAGACAGCGTGGGGAGGAAGCCGGACACCCAGAAGCAAGCACTACTCTGCAATGCCCACCCTATGCCTTGCACAAAATGCCCCACCTGCACCAGCGGCATCCCCGCAGGGCAAAGACGAGAGACCTCAGTGGTCCCTGTAGAAACATCCCCAACACCTTAGAGGAGAGGAGGGCCTGGAGTATTGCAGCGGCTCTGCAAAGAGCCAGCCTGAGGCACTGCCAGCGCGTTGGTTGATGAGCAGAGCAAGACAATAAAAATAATAAAACCCATCCAAACAGGTCTTTGTGTCAGGGCCGGCAACTTTTCACCAGTGAAGTGAATTCACTTTGTGAATCGGTTCAAGCTCAGCCCTTCAGCTCTCCTCTGCCTTTAGCGCAGAGCCCTGGGACACACAACTCCGTATAATTTATTTGGCCCTTTCCACACGGAACGCGGTTCTTTGCCACGGGAGGTTCTTTTGCCGCGGCGAGGCGTGCGCCAGCCCAGCGCCACAGCCCCGGCACCGCCACTGCCACGACGGAGCCACCAGCTTTACGCAAACCATCATCTTGCGCTTCTCGGATGGGGACTGACAACTCGCATTTCACCTGGTAGCTGTGTACGGTTTGCGAACACACCTTGATTTGTGAGGGGAAACGGTTTACGGTAGATTAGAGGTATCACATTAAAGGGGATTTTTCTAAACCGTTCTTAGCCTCAAAAGAATAGAGCCTACGAGAAAACGGCTGGAGAGGAGAACAAAAACCAGCTATAGCGTCGGTTTAGTCAATTGTAACTGGTTCTAGATGAGATATGGTACTGCAGGTATTGCGTTCCTGGTCAGCACGATGCAAACCGGCTGATTCCTCCGAATACTTGAATGGAAAAGTGCAGGAAGGCGAAGTGGGGAGTGGAAAGAAGCAGCGGAGAGTGTTCTGTACCGAGAGATCTTCTACACGAAAACTCCCTTTTTGGAGGGTAGGAGGGATATTAGTTGGTAACAGCAAGAGCATAGATTTTTGCACTCCTATAAATCATTATTACTGGAATGTCCCTGAGGGGATGAGAAGAAAGAATCAGTTACACACACACAGAGACATATACACAGCCAAACTTTTAGATGGAGAAAGAAAAAAAAAGAGAAAGAAGAGGGAAAAAAATAGATAAAAAGGGGAGGGAGAAAAAGAGAGAGAAGAAGAGATTTAAAAGAGGAAAAAAGATAGAGAAAGAAGAGGAAAAAGAGATTAAAAAGAGGGGGGGAGGTAGAGAAAGAAGAGATAAAGAGAAAAGAGAAACAAGAAGACAAAAATAAGAGAGAAGATAAAGTGAAAGAGAGAGACAAAGGCAGGAGAAGGAAGGGAGAGAGGGAGAGAGAACAAAAGCAAAAGGAGAAGGAGGAAAAGAAAGGGAAGAATGAAAAGAAGGGAATGAATGAACTTTGGAAGCAATTTATAATTCCTTTCACCTACATCATGAATTGAACCAAAAAAAAAAAAAAAAAAGGAAAGCAGGAAGGGAAAATATTCCGCCCAGCATGCAGATTATCATTTGAAAAGATTCTGTTGCTATGTTTTTGTCCCTGGGTGATGAAAATGAAATTGTCTGATGTGTGCGCCGTGTTAGATTTACCTTTGCAGGGTTCACCCACAATCAGTAGAGAGGGGTCATGCCACAATATGTCATCTCACAGCTCCATCACACCAACTCCAATTTATACGAGGAGGTATTATGCATTTCAAAGGAACCCCCTGCGCGTGGCTCTTGTTACTGATCTATATCACAGCTCAGCTGAGGGAAGATTAGTTCTGCTGCAAGGGCAACGCGACTTATTTGTTTATGATTATATTCTCCTTAAAGACGCACTATTCCTTTTTTTTTTAATGTCTAATTTAAAGTGTGCATTAAAGGAGTTGGGGAGGGGGGTGGGATGTAGAAGGTGAGAGAATTCTGCGCTCTCCCACAAGGAAACCCGATAGTCTGAGTCTCCCATGCATCCTACTCATTAGAAAAAAAAAAAAATCTCCATTTAAATGCAAATTTGAGTTTTAGCTGGGGACTCCCCCAAAAGCTTCTCTTGGAAGCACCAGGGAAATAGGATTCAGAAACCTAAAATGGCTGACAGCAGTCGAACGCCCGCAGAAAACGCTTCCCCGTCTAAATACCCTCATCCTTCCCCCTGCGCAGCCCGGTGCCCGCGGGCCCCGCACCCTCGTACAGCCCGGCTGGCTCCGGCGCAGCATCACTTATCACCGCTCTCCGCTGCAAGATTGTTTTACCTCAGGCAAACACCACCCCAGCGAGCTAAAACTGATAATATTAGCCTTTCAACTCCTGCTCGCTGTTGCTTTAATCAACGTTTTCCCAGAAAGTCGACAGTTTTGTCCCTGATAAAGGCTCTGAAGGATTTAATGAGGCCGCCGAGCGCTGTAGGTGCCCGGAAGCCCAGCGCCATCCAGCCCAGCGCCTGAACGTGCCTTTAATTTTGGGGGGCTCCAGGTGACAGTGGGCACCCAGGGCACCGTGGAGCAGCCGGCACGGATCTGCTGCCGCCCCTGAGTTTTGAGGGGACTACGTCAGCCCCAGCATCAAAAAGCCAATGAGTTCTGGGAGGTTTTCACAGCAGAAAAAACGGATCCGTTTGATGAAGGAAGGATGCAGAAGGAAAGGGTGGTCTTAGCCCGCGGCGCTGCTTACAGTGGCAGGGATGTTCCAAGGAAATCCCACAGCTGCTACTGAACCTGCCCACCACAGGGCACCCCGGTTTGCCCCCTCCCCTCAAGAGACACCCCCAAAAAGCCAAATGTAAGAACAGGATCAGAGCTTTCTAAAGAAATAGAGGAGAAACGGGAGGAGGGAGGTGAAGACACCTGTGACCGTTCTCACAGTGGAAGGGTGTTTGCCTCCACAGCGAGAGCGGGGCAGGATTCATCCCAAGCTCTCACACAGAAACACTTTTGCTTATCATTGTCAGACCCATTTCTGACTCTTTTGCCCATGATCAATGTATCACTGGTGATAATAAATAGGCCCATTCCCATCGAGGAAATAAATGGGTGCAGCGGGGACCCGCAAGGAGCAGAGGCATCGAGATGCCGCTCTCTGGCTCCGTCCCTCGGCACCTCCAGCCTCTCCACAGCACGGATCACTGCGAACAGGGCAGCAAAGGTTGTCCACGGCCCTCAAGGTTTTCTTACTGTTTTGTTGAAGCCAAACCAACGCAGAAGCATGGAAGCTGCCATCGCCTTGGCTTCAAATTACCATCAGCCGCGTCCATTAGATGTGCAAGACTGAAAGCAATACCCGTCCTCCTTCGCAGTGCCATTGGCGCGCTGGAACAATAGATGAACAGATAAAATGTATATAGAAGAAAATGAGCATATTAATTAAGGGTGGAATTGGCTCATATTTCACTTGAAGCGCACCCTACATTTATGTATCATTTCCCCTCACCCAGGGTTCATTCGAGCGCTTGGTGGGATGGCTGTGCTACGCGTGGGGATCCCACCCCAAAGAAATGCCGGTCCTACAACAGCTTCCTCTCACCCTGGGGGCCTGATCCTTCTCACCCACAAGCTGGAAGCCTCTGGGCAACCCCTGCTGCTGCCAAATCCTTGTGCAGGATTGGCCACGCTGCGAAAAGAGCACTCCCAGCAGCTCGGACTCAAAGTGTTGAATATTTTCTGCTTAAGTGCAAAATCTTTGCCATACGGCTCATTGAGTTTCTTCCTACACCAGACCTTCACCAGAGCAGGAAAACCTAGGCTGCCGAGGGCCAGTAGCAGGTCCCCAACACTTGGGTTTATCCTATGAGCCTCGCAGCCCTCAGGCTCTGAGCTGAGCAAACAGCCTGTCTGTGCCGGCCACCAGCCCAGGCGAGGAGCGGAAAGCTTGGGGCGAGCAGGAGGGTGTCCACCCCTGCCACCACTCCTGGTCTTTCAGGAGGTCCTCCTGGGAATGCAGCCAGCCTTTCCTCTCCCTGCCATTTCCTCCCTTGTTCCTTGTAAAAACCACACTCATTTCGCTACTTTGAAAGCTCATAATATGATGGGTGAAAACAATTAAATGAAATAGACTGGTAATACCCATGGGAAAACATTTTTAGATATGATATTACAATCTTGTTTCAAAATTGGATTTTGCCAAGAGGAAATACAGTTTATTATAAAACACATTTTCTTTTAATTTAATTATATAATCTTTGGCTTCAGAGAAGGGATGCTTAAATCAGACCCATTTAATTTTCAAGTGTATTCACCCATCACCTAGGGCAAATTGGTTTAAATTAGTAGGTGACTATATAAGTTCTAGATATCTGTCAGACAAAAATTTATCTGCAAACTCTCTATGAAAGACCATCTACATCAGCAGCACAGCAGCAGAAATTACAGGGGATGGACAGACAAGTATCTGAAGAGTAATATTTGCTCTGATTTCAATGATACCCACTACAAAACCCGATCTAGGCTGCTTTTTTTTTTTTTTTATCTTTGTTAATGTTTTGCCAGATCAGTTCATCACACTGCATGTCTGCACTATGCCAATAAAAACTGATGACCTGCAGTTAGTTTCTACCAGGTGCATTAAATTCCCATAACGTGAACAGATCTTGCTAAGTCTACCATAGCCTCTTCTTTCGCAGAGATTACATTTCCAGCCTAATGACAAGAGCGGTTTGTTCAGATGCTGCAGTCACTGAACTCTTCCTTCAATCCGTCCTGGTGACCCAGATGCACGTCACTCATGCAAAACAGCTTGAGATGGACAGTGTTTTATGAGTTTTATCTCAGGATTCTCTTCCCATCCCATCCTTTTCCCCCCATTCCTGGTTTCCCAGAAGCCGACTGCGTTTAAAACCGGCCAAAGAAAATACCTCCAGACCCGGCAGCTGCGCAGCCAACCTGGTTTTGCACAAGCAGGAGAGCGCTTACGGATCCCAGAGCTTAAAATCTGTGGCTCACAGCTGCTCGCTGTGGTTTGGGATAACCACTCGCGAAGACAAGAGAGGAGATTCCTCAGCACAGGGAAAATACTGCAGTGCAGTCAAGGCTGACTCGGCGAGAACACGACAGTAATAATAAATAATAATACATGGGGCTCGTAAGGAGTTTTTTATCGCAGGTATCAAAACGCTCTCCACGAGCGCTGTCGGGGGGAGAACGGGGCACCCCAGGCTGCCACCTCTGCTCCCGGTCACTGCCACGAGCCAGCCCGGCTCGAGAGCCCAAACCAACCGCAGCACCAGCGTCGTCCTGCCCGGGGCGGCTCCAGCCACGCGCTTCAGAAACCTCCTGCTCCAGCAGTGCTTCTCAACCCTGGCCGGGTTCATCCCCCACCAACCCTTCCGTATCTCTGCTCACCTTCCCAGCAAACGCGTCTCGTTTTGTACCCTCCAGAAAAACTGTCCGGGCCATGGCGCCCACAATGGGCACAAAGATCCAGCATTAAAATGCCTCAGAAAGCAGAAGCTTCTGCCCTTGCCCAGCGGCAGCCGGGCCAGAAACCCAACCAGAAGAAAGAAAATCAAAGCAATACCAAAACACAAGGCTGGTGGTTACGGTTCTTACGAAGCTGTTTTGTTTTGAACAAACAACAACAGAGCATAGATCACGATTGTCATGCCGGGCGGAGAGCGTGGGTCCCCGTAAGAGCCACAGCCTGCGAAGGCTCCCACCGCCGCAGCTCCAGCAGAACGCGTGGGTATATATAGACAGATATAAAAATATAAATATATACATGCATCATTGTAGGGAAATTCTGAAAAGGTGATTTGAATGAATTTAAAGCGTTGCTTAAAGGCAAATATTTACCAACTCCATCAAAACATGATTGGCAAAAATAGCTTATTTTAAAATTCAGATCACAGATCCAGAGTTCCCACAGCCATCCTCTAAATCCTCCACTCCAGTTTAGACACAACACTGTGTCTTCTCCCTGGCAAGGGCTCCGCAGTGCAGCCCTCGCTGGCCCTGTGGCACAGCATTTGCGCGGGGCAGAAGCTCACCGGCGCCAGCGCTGTGCCGGTCGGTGGCCCCAGCATTCCGCGGTGGCTCTTGCCCTGGGAAGTGCCACATCCCACAAGCAAGGGAAGATCACAGTGCGTCACTTCACACAGTTTTGCCACTATTTGTGAAACGTGGATGGCTAAACGTCCTCACCCAGCGTGCACAGGTGCACACGGACGCACGCGCCGTCGTACCGATAAATGTACGCAAACCATGAGTTAGTATATACGATTATTTCAACAGGTGTTGGGCATCCACTCCTTGTGGGTCATCAATGCTCTCCTCCTCGACAACCCAATTTGAGAGGTACCCGGTCCATCCCGCAAGACCAAACCATGAGGACACCAACCCTGCCGGCTGCTGAAACGCGGATGTACTCCGAGTGTTATGAAAACATATGATCTCAGCCATGTCTGGCAAATAAACATTACAAGGGGCTGTTTCAAGTCTTTGTAGTAGCAAATCTCAGCACTTAACCAGTAATGCAATAAGTCCTATCAAGAACATGCTGAAAGGTGGAATAAATTTCCTGGAGAACAATGCGGGTGATGTATGCATATGACCAACGCACAATAAAACTGTAGAACTGGAGGAAAAAAAATGCATACAGTCAATACAATAAAATCAGCACAAATATAGTCTGTGTAAGCAAATAAATCTAACAATCCAAATATTTTACAACACACTCACATGCAGAACATTTTTTCCCCCCAGATATCTTAGGGTAAAAAAAAAAATAAAAAAAAATTAGACTGTTTTGCATCTTAGTGTATTGTAAAGGCATCAGCGGCTGTCTGCACAAATTACCATTCATCTAGGCGTTGTTGTGGAAATTTTCAAGGGATTTGCAGTAATTATATGACAAAATGCTTGCAAATCTCACTCATTGCTGAATAGAAACACACGGGTCAAAGATTGAACACTCTCAGCTTGGTAATTTGTAAATGTCAATCAGACGGGGGCCACGGGAGGCACACAGGCGTAAGCAGTGAAAGGCAGAGCAATTCCGTAGCAACCAGAAAAAGCCTTTTCAATACAGATTATAAAAGGCATGGGATAGTTTTACTTTCCAGCTTTTTTTTTTTTTAAACAAACTGATCACCTTGCACCAAGAGGAGGAGGAAAAGGGGGGAGATAGGAGGAGGGAAGTAAAGAAAGGAAGGAAAAACAGTTTAAATAAAACTGGTGAGATTAAATTAACTGATACATACATTCGCAGAGGTAGATCGTTTCCTCTGTAATAAATATGGACTCCTATCTTCCCTTCGCCGAGACAGCAAGGAAAGCAAAATAAAATTAAAAGATATAACAATAAAAATTATAAATGCATTGCGGTCCCGCAGACCAACAGCTCGTAATGAAGGTTGCTGCGGAGTTGGGTAGCGCGTTATCTCTTGGGATCATAAATAGGTAGAGGGAGGCAAGGTGAGGAGGTCTGATGTCCCCCTCCCAAGCTGCCACCAGCCTTCCACAGGGACACAGACCTTCTTTCAGAACTCAACTCTGCCTTTTCCCATTTTCCAGAAAGCGGGATCGGAAATTACATTGTTTTAAACTATACAAAAGTGAAAATCCCAGCATCTCCCACTCCACGGGCAATTCATTAAAGAGACCTGCTTCGCCTCTGAAGAGAAGCATCTTCCCTCCATGAGGGCTATTTCAGACACAATTACGGCCCGGACTTGTTGGGCAACCGGAATTCATGGCAGTTGCCCTCAGGGGCCCGCGGCTTTTCTGCAGCTTGTCCTCTATTTCAGTGCTAACAAAAATGGCATTTTTGTTTAAAAATGGTGATGTCTGGGGGCTCCCGAGGCTGGTTGTCTCTGTCTATTAAAAAAGAACTAGGAAAAAAGAGCGTAGAATAAGAAGATGTTGCCATTTTTGCACCAGAAACGACAATTTTAGGACTGAAAAACCCATTGCAGGAGAGCAGCAAACATCCAGAGGAGTCCTCAAGCCTATCGCGCGTCCTCTGTGCCCAGAGTCTGGCTGGTGACGGGTGGCCCAAGCTTTCTCCTTTCTCTTGCCACACTGGTGCAAAACCATGGCCAACCCCGGCTGCTCTGACAGGGCTCTTCATGCCGCTTCACCTGCTCCAAGTCACGCCCGAGTTTTCTTAACTTTAGCATCATTTTGGACAAGCACAGAAGGATGTACCAAAGCCAACGAGCTGCAGAGGTATTTTCTCTGCACAAACGGTCCCTGTGACCACAGCGAGATGCCACCACACGCCGGGAAGGGTTGGATCAGCCAAACCGCAGGGTGAGGATTTAACACCAAAACCATTCAACGCTCTCAAAACACAGAAATGTCACCTTTGGTATGAAGCACCTACCACACCAGAAAGGTTACAATAAACAGAGCACGGCAGAGCTGAAGGTGAATGCAGGAACTGGAGAAACTACAGAATTTTGTGAATACCAAAGACCAAGATGCCAAAACACACCATTGTTTTAAGTGTGGGATTTCTCCCCCGTCCCTGTTGCATGGTTTGGGGAGTGAAAGGCTGGTTTAACTGGTTCAGAAGAGAAAAAAATCACCCTAACCTCCAGGGGACAAGAGGTACCTGTGAAATGAAAACACCGAGGAGCACGAGAAACATCCACGTGCCTCCTTGCTCCCCAGCACATCCATCCTCTCCCAGCTGCGCCAGGGCCATCCCGCGCTCGCCTCCAGGGATGCTGGGAGCCAGGCTGTGACCGTCTGCTTTGGTACGGTGTAAAACCTAAGCAGGTGCTGTTTCTTTGCTGCTGCCACAGGCTGAGCCGCCAGCCCAGCCCAGCCCTGGGTGCAAGGCTGCATCTGCAAAGGGAACGGTGCCGAAATGCAGACACAGGTAAATGTTTAAGCATTGCCACGTACTCTGCAATCAGGGCAGTGACTGCTTCCTCACCAGGACCGGGTGATCTTCACCAGCAGAACAACCGTGAGCGGGCAGCAGCTGCCAGCCCTGCCACGGGCTCCAACCAGCAGCAGTTGGGTGCCCGCCACCACCACTCGCTCCCTCCATTTCCCCTTCCACCTGAAGCCCCAGGTTCACCTTGAACGTCATGAACTTGGCCAACACCCGGAGCCAGCTCCTGCGCTTCGCAGCGGGATTACGGACTGCTCCGTGGCACTGGGAATGCATTACCTGCTCTGCCATTAACTCCACCCTCAACTGGATTTAATGAATCTGAGAAAAATTATGAAGTACCATAAAGCCACAAGTATCATAAAAAGTATAATAAAATTGAGAAAAGCTATTAAGTTATAAATACAACCAATACATGCAACATCACTCAGATGGCAGAAACTGGCTATAAAATAAAGTCATTTTAAACCATCATCCTACAAGTTACCAAGTCTCTTAATTCACAAGTCACACGTCCCTTTATGGCATTCAATCCTATTGTCTGTACCGAGAGCTTTATAACATATATCTTTCTGTTAAACACGCACGTGCCCTTACATGGAATATAGGACAAAGGACTTCAGTCGATGCTTTGGTACCTCTTACAGCCTCTCAGTAAGTAGGTGTGCTAACTCCGCTTCATCTCTACGTGATGTCTTATTTAATCTACTCCCTAAAATACCTGGCAAGTGCAGAAAACATCTTTGGAGTTACGGCATCAAAGTGAGCGAGCTGTGGAAAGAGGGTTTGGGGAAAAGGGGAGCTCCGGGCAACCTTCCAACAACTGCCCCAAAACCTGGGGGGGTTTATAGAAATCTGTGCCCCTGTCTCCCCCGCAGTTTGCTGTGCTGCCCCAAATGCTTGTCTTCAAAACAAAAAGTTATCCCAAATGTACCCAGAGTCCATTCGAAACAAATGGCTCCCCAACAAGTTGCTTAGTAAGAGGCCTATTAATTTCTTAAATATATATATATAGCAACGGCGAAACTGCAGATTTACAGTGCAAATGTACTTCATTTTGCTCACTCAATTTAAAGATGAAGCTTTGCTTATCAAGCTCCAAATCACCGTGGAACAATTTCTACTCTTTACTTACTCTAAAGGTCTGTAAGTTATGAATATTCATGGAAATAATTAAACACGCTGTTCACAGCTTGTTGCGTTTACTGTTAGCCCAATAAAAACCAAACAGGTTAATGATGATCTTTAGTATGGGAATTTAATATTATTTCACCTATATATTGGCTAAAAGTTTAGCTTCCCCTTTAAGCCTCATCAATTTACTGTAAATAAGTAACCATCATAAAAACATGCTGCGGACTGTAAGTCAGAGGTACATGCCTCGATATATTTGTCTTCTGAGCTTTTATTTTTGCTGAGTTTCTCATTTTAGTTTTGGCCACGGCTTTAGGGAGAGGAAAAAATGATTCCCCCCACCCTCTCTAAGAACGATTCATGTGATGAGGAGTTTTGGGCAGTTGGTCAGACACGAGAGGTTGGTGGAACAGGAGCACAGTGTGGACTGACTGTGGGGAAAAAAGCTCATTATGATCCAGCTGTCGTTAGAAAAAAGTGTTTACCAAAGCTTGTATCCTAGTGAGGAAGCCTCTTAAAGAAAATCCATGCCTCTGCTTTGCCATGGGATGAAGGGGCCACGGAATCCCAGGCTCCCTTAGAACGTGCCACCCAACCCAAGGCTGCCTCTTGCTAATTAACCTGCTCCGGTACGACCTAAGAGCTCCCCATTAGCCGTTTAGAACAGGCTGTCAGAGCCACGCTGCGGGAATAGAAAGGACCAACACAAATCAGGAGAGTTTATGAGGATAACTTACATTAATTTTATCTTTTATAGGCAATAAACCTTTGCTGGTTCATTACTGGCCAATGTTAAGTTTTAAAGGAGTTTTTTAAGGCGCAGGGGAGGCACAGTCCGTCCCCACAGGCACAGCTCGGCTGAGGAGCAGAGGTGGGTCTGGGGGACAGCGTGGGTTCATCGATGGCACAGGGGAGGGGACGCGCCTGGTGTCCCACCTGTGGGTACAGAGGGGCCATCACTGACCCCACACAAGGACTTTCTCCCCTGATGATTTTCTCACTGCTGGAGGGGGGACAGGACGGGGTCATCTCGCTAAACTCCGTTTACTCACTGCTTCCTGCACGTCCTCCGACTTTGTTCTTTACTTTTGGAAAGGGTTCGCTCGTCTGAGTAACCCTTTTCTTTCTGCTCACGACAAGACTTTGGCCATTGCCCAAGGACGCACCTGCAGTGCTCTATGCCAGCGGCAGGGAACGGTCCTCTAATACAAACGCAACCACCACGGCTTCCCGTTCCTTTCCCTTCCGAGTGTCTCTGACAAGGGGTGAGCAACGCCGGTGTCACAGGAATTCACCCCCAAAGCGCTGGGGCGGTTATCCGCTGCTACAGCCCATTCCCTCCTCAGCCTCAGGCGCCACCCGCTCATTCCCATCCCACTGGGAAGTTCAACTTGGCTGTATTTGCTGCTCACCTCGTTTGGCTTAAACACCCGGCGAAAGCAAGCGTTATTAGGTCAGAAAGAAATAACAGAACTAAATACCCATCCGCAATCAAACCCAAAGCTAAGGATGCAAAGCTGGAAAATGGAGAGAAGGCGGAGGACGCTGCACACACCACTGCTGCTTTATCTATCGTTTTGTGATTAAACAGAATCGACTTGGCTGGAGACCTTCCCTGGGTCTCGAACATTAGAGAAATATTATTCTCAGAATTACCTGAAGTTTTATTTAATGCAATAAAAGCTCATTTTCAATGGGAATTAGTCCTGAAATAGATGACTATTAAGAAATGCTGGATGATGTATAGCTCAGCCCTCTGAACTAATGAACTCCCAAATACCTCGTGGTGAAGCGCAGGGGAGGGGGCTGCGCGGTGTTGGATGCCTTCCTGTCAGAGAGGTGGTTAACAGGACAAACAATTAAGAAAATGTCTAATTTAGCACTGAAATTAACGGAGCTTTCAGAATTTACACCAGCTAAGCAGCTCTTCCTCTACCAGAGCCTTAGAATTTTCACAGATTGAGCCTAAGCAAAGTTCCTCCCTTTTTCCAAGCTACTCCAAGGAGATGAGAAACTAAAACCAGACCAACAAAGAGCCCCCAGCCCAGAAAAAAACACAGAGCAAGAGAAAACCAGAGGTATTACCTCCCTCACGGGGTTTCACGAGGCTTACTCTACTAATAGATTTGTTAGGATCATTTAATGAGCCCTTATTCCTCTCCAGCCTCAACCAAAGGGGCTACTGCTAATTTTAAGAAATGGCATCAACTGTTTTTCAGTTTGTTTCCTCACAATTCTTGGCACCTTTTAATAAAGTGAAGGAATTCAGGGCAAACAAAGGAGAGCAGCTGGAGCTGGGGTCTCAGAGGTACCCCGCGTGCCCCCTGTAAAACACCTCTTTGCGAGAACAGAAAATGAGAAATCAGTGAAACAAACTCAGTCGCAACGGGACCAGACTCTACCCCTGCAAAGACAACGGCAAGCTTCCAATTCCCGTCGGATGGCTCCAAGCTGAGGGCAGAAAACAAAAGGACCGAAGGAGATAATCTGCATTTCAGGCATTTATAATCTTCAGCAAACCTTACCCAAAACCTGGTCCGGGGAACTGAGGTTCCCAAGGAAAAGCTCCACCAGACTGGCACCTGGGAGCACCTGAGCGCTTCCTCCTGCTGGCAAATCAAGGGGCGAGTTCATTTAGAAATAATTTGCTTTTTTGCAATTTTATTTAACTCTGCCCTTGCTCTCCGCACACCCCCCGAGCAGCAGCAACCCGGGCAGCTCATGAACAAGTTCCCTTGGATATTTCTCAGTATAAGAGGAATAATTAACCCCATTTCCAGCAGAAAGCAGGTACAGGGGAGAGGAAGGGAGTCAACCTTCCCATGTAGAGCTGCAGTTTTGGGTAATTTGACCCAGAATTGGCACATTTGGCACGGGGTCCTCCTGGAGCATCCCTTCCCAGCCCGGCTCTGGAGCGAGGGGCCAAGACTGGGAGATCCAAACTAGATGTGAAGCAGGAAGAACCAAACCGAAGAAGGCAGCTCCTTTCTGCTCGGCAAACGCCACATCTTGTGAGGTTGTCCCTTTTAGCTGTCTATATAAATAAAGAGGCTCCCCCTCGTCTCCATTTTTTTCCGCCGAGCAGCCGGTGTTCATTGTAGCAGTAAATGGAGTTCTTTAAAAAGGTGTACGGGAGCTCTCAGCGTTACAGCTGCGACACCGACGGTCTCCATAGATCACACCGTTAACACAATGCAGTGCGAATGCACGGCCTGATCCTGATCCTGCACCCGCAGGGCTGCAAAAAGCTCTGGGAACGCACAACACGAACGTGGAGAGGGTGAAACCACCCCAAGAGCCACGGGGAGCAGAGCAGGACGCGGCTGCTCCGTTAGCTGCATCCCTGAGCTCCTCCACCGTTAGGCACCATCTTCTCCAGCCTGGTCCCCGTCTCCAGACTCGCTGTCCGCTTTTTGCGGGGTTTCAGTGAGTTTTTTTTCTCCCTGTTAGGGTGTTTCATAGTCATTTACAATGATGTGATTCTACATGGAAGAGCGGTGGGGTGGGAGGGCACCGAGATGCCCCTCTGCGGAGAGGGCACCGTGGGCAGGAGGAGCGACGCCCGCTCGCTCGCGCTTCACCCAACCGCATCGTAAGGAAATCATCACAGGTGAGACTTGGCCATGGGAAAACAGAGATTCCACAAATTGTGTTGAGATTCATTTAAACTGCACCTAGTAAAATCACACATGAAGGTAAAACAATCCCGACTATACTGCTACCATCAATAGATGCTTTTCTAAGACGCGTAATGCTGTATTTATAAACATCTGTTGCTGCAGAAATAAAAATAATTCTAAAAGAAGAAATCCGGTACAAAATAAAATTACTTTTTGACTTTAGTGATTCATCTGTAGCCATGAGAAACAATCCCTGAACACGTCCAGTGCTCACCCAGCGCCCCACGGCCACCGCAGCCCTTCCCCAGCGGCTGCTGAGCCCTCGCACGCTCGTTACACGCCACCCCATCACCAACCTGCAGCAGGAAACAGCAAAGGGGGTTTCCTGGCGTGCTCCCCCAGTTAACTTTTGCTAACGCTGGACCTCGATACTTGGGGTTCTCCCTTCTGCTTCCCATCATTTTTGTCCTTCTGGGAGACTGCAGGGATGCAGGGATCACCCGTGGGTGCCCACGCGTGCCCATGGCCAATATCAGAGCTCCATCTAGTGCTGCGCAGCCCCTCCCGCCGCCAGATGGGCCTGCGAGGGGGAAGGGGCGGAAAAGGGAGAGGGAAAAAAATTAAAACATATTAAAGGTGTTAATAAGCGACTTATTTAAACGGAGTATCACATATTGAACATTAATCACCTTGCAGTAAAAGTGTAATTAAGGAGTCACTCTGCCTTCTGGGGAAGGCTCGCTCGGAAGGCGAGAGAAAATGGTCTCTTTATTAACACAAATTATTTTATTTGGCTAAAGGTAATAATTCTAAGTGAGGTCAACAGGACTCGCGTACACGCGAACGGTGCCGGGTCCCGGCCAGCGTTTCCATGGCGACTGAGCCAAGTTCATCCTCTGCGGTAATGGCTTTGCTCTCCCACCACCGCTTGGGATTGTTTCTTGGGAAAAAACAGCCTTCAATCTGTCAGCAGCATCTCCTCACCACACCCCACCGGGGACTGCGCAGGAGAACCCCCCCGGGGCCTTTGGAGGTGTTTTTAGCAGAAGTGTTGTGTTTGAAGGGCGGTGGCAGCGCCGTCCCCAACAGCCGCTCGGGGCACAGCGCCCATCAAATGTTCTCCACGTGGGAATGGCGCCCAACGAGCAGGACCAGCAAACGATACTGGTTTTCATATTTCTAGCACAGCTACGGCACGGGATGGTTGTAGGATGTAGGATGGAGCCACGGGAAGTTTCCCCACCGCCTTCCCGTGGGGGTGTCGGGGCTTTGCAAGGGCTGCAGCTTCCCCAGGGAACCGCGAGAAACTAAAACCCACAAGGAAAGCTGTGCCAGGGACGTGCCCTGAGATCTTTTCCAAGTGGAAATACTTCTTCTCCCTACATCCGTGCAGCTCTAGCTAAGGCATTTGGCATCCTCACGGGCACCGAGCGGCAGCGAGTCGTTTACCCGTGAGCATTTCCAGGTTTCTCCAGCAATGAGTGCCCATTACCAACAGGGAACGGCATATTTAAAAATATATCTAAATTCATAAAATTGCGCTCTAATAAATGTACCAGTAAAAATCAGGGAGAGTTTGGGCTGTAAAACCCCGTTTTCCCGAGCACGCTCCTATGCTTGGAGAACTCATGTGTTATTCTGTCTCCGGCAGATTATTGTCTGAACACAGCGGTGATTTATCTGTCTCCCATGTCATGTCATCCGTTTATGTACAGTATTATATGTAGAGTACGGCATTAACATTTTACTATTATTCTTACCTTTCAATGCAAAAAGATAAGAGTGTAAATCTGGGAGACAAGGGATGTGTCAGCAGAGCTGAGGCAGCGCTCCTCGGGCGCTGCTCCTCCTCCCTCGCTCCCGGGACAACCCTTCCCAGCCCAGGGACCACACTGAGGACATCGCCATGGCCAAGAAGTGGCTTTGCCCGGCACACACCGCAGGGCGATGGGCACACTCGCCATCCCTCCCCATAAAACAAACCTCCTACCACGAACGTCCCTTCTCAACACAAAGCGCCGTCCCGCGAGGTTGGAAACGCCACGCACCTCCCTGCCGCACCAGACGGAGCAACAAACAGCCTCTTCACAACTTACGGCCGGGCCCGCGTAACTTATTAACACCTAGTCAAGATTAATCAAGCAGAGGAAGCTAACGCAGGTCCCTAATTAGTTACTGATGATAACTATATTTGTCATCCTCTCACAATTAGTCTGCTGTACATTTTGGAGTCTAATTGCACCTTGTTCTTCATTTAAATGTCATCGTGTGCATATATTCTCCTCGTTCTTTAGTAAATTTGAGAAAAATTTGACATTAAATATAGATTATCTTTAGATTTTCATAATTAACACAACGGAACTGTCTTTGGCCTAAATACATCTCCTTACGCTATAAATCTGGCTGCTTTCTTGGAAGCGGGTACTTCCCGGGGCGTCGCGGAGGTGGGTTTGCATCCCCTGACGCTGGTGACACCGGGGCCACGTCTGAGTGGCACTGGTGGCCATGGTCAGGACGTGGCCTCAGGGTCCCACAGCAGGGCAGGATGGGCCAATTCTTGTTTTCTCTCTCTTTTGTATTCTTTTTTTATTAATTTTCATAGCTGATAACGTTTTTAGGAGTCTGATTTGCAAACGATGGGTCAGATTTTACCCAAGGAAATGGTGAAGGTGAGGAGAGTGTTTCACCTCCCTCCATCCTTCTGCCAAACCTGCCCCGCACAGCGAGGGACGCGCAGCCCCCGCTCGCCCTCCTGTCCTGTGTCACCCTGAGGACAGGACAGGTCTGCTGCTCTACATGGGTCGCACCCGGCTCCCACGGATCCAGATTAGAGGATATTCAATATATTGATGTACAAGAGAAAGCTCTGACCAAAGCTGCTGCCCAGTGACCTGCGCCTCTGCGTCCCGCTGCCTTTAACCCTTCAGGCACTGCGCGGAGCTCACCGATGGGGCTCAGCGTCCGCCCCGGCTGGAGACAGTCCGTGGGGCTCTCGGTGGGATGGAGGAGATGCTGGTGGCCACCAGCTCTGCCCACGGCCACAATGATGCTGGCACCGAAAACGATGCTCAGGCTTACAAAGAAGATGAGGAGAGGAAGAGGAAAAGCAATGAAGGAAGCTGTACGGTCCTACCTGTCCCTCAGGAAGAGGTTCGGGGCTCACATCATCCCTGTGGCCTCTGAAGAGCGAAAACCCCACTCTGGGCTATGCATTTCCTAACTGCTCCAGGGCTCGCCAGGTCCAGCACGGGGACTGCAGTCGCTCGCTTCCACAGGAGGAGACTGCTGCTGCATGAGAGGACGGGGAAAGGAGAGGAGAAAGGAAAAAAAAATTAGAAAAAAAATCAAGGAGTAGTCAAAAAAGTGTATTAGAAGCAAATTTGGAAAGAAATCAATGACACATAATTAGATTTGATTTTTCTCTACGTTTTGTTTGGCTGGGGGTTATGTATAGACTGTCTATATGAACAGAGCAGAGAGATTAAAGCGCGGAGAACAGGTGCCGGATCACGAGCCGGTGGCCACCAAAGCATGACAGCTCCATCACTGCTGTCAGGAGGCACAGCAAAATAAACATATAAATAAATAAAGCGGAAACCGTGCAGGGAGGAGACGGTTATTTGCTTATTTACAATTTTAGCTGCTGCTCCCCATACCCATGCACAAACCCGTCCAGTCAGCAGGAAAGGGGTGTGCAGGGAATGGGGCTGTGTCCGACGCCTGCCCACAGCCCCGGCCTCGCTCATCTCCTCACTCTGAAGCCTTCTCAGCACTGGGGGGATCCAGATGAGTCCTCCCCTGTAGGGAGGAGCACACAGAACAATAGCCACGTCCAAAAAACACGTGAAGGGACCCCTGTGTCACCACCGGCAGGGATGCTCCGACATCCCTCCAGCCTTCCTGCTCTGGACATTGGTGAAAGCCTCATGCAGGGGTGCACGGCTGCTGAGAAAGGAGACCACTTGCCCCAATCCATCCCATCTCTCCACACAGCATCAACACATGGCTTTAACCCCACAGTCGTTTCTGTTTGAGGTTCTTCTCCTCTCTATGGGATTGATCCACGTGGTGTTTGGAAAGCAAAGTCAAACCTCTGCCTGCCGTGGCACGGGCTGCAAGCGGGGACGCCGGTGTACATCGTTGTTCCTTAGGTAAATATAGGAAAACACGGGGCTGGAAATTCGCCTCCTGCACACCACGGTGTGATTTGATAAACCCAAACTGACAGTGAACCTCAGCCCTCCCTAAACCCAGCAGCACCAAGAAAAAGCTGCTTTTCCTTTTTTATTAAACCTGCTTCCTAAGGAACCAACTTCCCGAGGACTCCAACTCCACACAGCAGCGTTTGCCAGCCAAAACTTGGGAAAACAGAGCATCTGCAGGGCAAGAGGGTGGAAACCTCTGAGGGGCCTGGAGGGCTCTGGTGGGAACACGGATGCGGCCACACACGTACACGCACGCAGCGGCGCGGATGCTTGACGTGTGCTCTGTGTATATATACGCATGCTCGTCAGCGTGTGCACAGACACATATAAATATATATCTACCCTCTGCATGGCTTTCGGTGCCGAGTTTCTAACTGTCGCTCCTCATCCTTGGAAGTTGTGAGCTATCTTTTTTTTTTTTTTACCCTTTAACCTTGAAAATTACCCTAAAACACAGGGCGCTGTACACATGACTTACTCAAACAAATTGCATCCTTAATTATGAACACCCTCCGCTCCTCTGTGCTCCAGGCCACGCTGCCCCAGCGGACACCCCCCTCCTGATGAGTGGTTATTGAACACGCTAACAACAATCAACACTAATTAAATACTCAGCTGTTGAGAGGAGACAATGTTTATCAAAAAATGCAAGAGGAGGGGAGCGCATCTTCTGTTTTCTATAATTAGTTAGCAATATTCCCCAGGCGGTCTTGGAAATCGAACTTGGGTTTGTTCACATCTGTTTGGCACAGGCAGACAAAGGCCACCGCGGTCCCGCCCCCCCCGGACCCCTCCTTACACCCCAGCGCGGCGCACGCACGGTGCCACTGCCGCAGCCCTGGCCAACAGCGCGAGCCCACCTGCCCTCCTCATCCCCTCCACCGGATCACCCACGGGATGAAGGTGTTCAAGGGGAAGGAGCCGCTGGAGTGGCTCTTGGCTGCGGAGATCCCATCCAGGCAATCCCAGGGACTCGGCCGGGCAGAAGCATCCCAGCACCTCGTCCCCCCACGGCCAAACCTGCAAGCATGGGACCTGCCAGGCTCTCAGAGACCAGGGGAAGGGTGAGGGCACAAGGTGTCTACGCTTTCCGTCACACCCTGTTTAAACCAAACCCCTCAGCTGCACGAAAATAATTTGAATGCAAATTTATACCTCTTTCATTCTTTAATTCTTTAGTGGTTTCCAGCCAGGGAAGGGGCAGGATGAAGCTTTTAATTTCCCTCTGTCTCACATTATTACTGGCTTAAAGATCTACTCAGCGGCAGAGGACAAGAGTTAAAATTTCCCTGAAGGAGGGGAAATAAGGCGATTAGTGATCGCCAGGGTTTGAATACCGAAGCCTGGGACAGCTCCAGATAAGAAAACGCTGCTCTCATAGTTTGTACATGAATGAAGAACAACAGGGACAGAAAACCTCTCCGTCGTACTCCACGCTCTGATATTTATCCAAGGGCTGCTGAGCAGTCCCCGGCCCGTAGACCCACACGCTGCCGGGCGTACCGGCAAGGCTTGCAGTGAAACTAGGTTTGCTAAAAAACCATTCTCAGGCTGGAGTTGCTCTGCTGGAGATGCTCTGGAGTTGCTGTGCTCTTTCCCATGCACTCCTAGAGAACCACCAGACCCGCACGACACGATCCGTGCCCTCACTCGCAGGCAGCCCCCTCCGCGCAGGCACTCCTACGCTACACATCCAGGCAGACACGAGTGCCTTCCTATACTCTATTCCACTGCATTAACGGTTCAACTTTCCAAATACTGTACATAATTCAATATTAATGAATATTCCCCACGCAGCAACGTCCCCAGCCCGACCCATGCCGGGAGGATGCTCCAGCGATGCTCGGCTCCAGGTCCAGCGGGAGCACGAGCCCTGGGGATGCTCCCACCACAGCCCCCTCCGCTCCCTGCCAGCAGCCGTTGCTTCCCAGCCTCGGACCGCTCGCTTGCTTTGATCCATCAATACCGGGCGCAGTCGCTGGGAAGGGCAGGCAGAGCCCCGTCCCCGTCCCCGATCGATCGACAGGCACAGCTGCCGGCCCCATGGGTGCTGCACTTGTTGAGCAAGGCTGCGGTGGAAGAAAAAGAAACCACATTTAATACATTCCTCCTCCGTACAAAGCCAAACTCAAAGGTGTAGAAGCAAGCAGGGAGGCAGCAACATCTTTTAGTGTCTCGCAGAGGCTGAATAATGGGTAATCAGGAAAAAAATGTTTCACAGAAAGGGTCATGGGGCTCTGGCAGAGGCTGCGCTGGGAGGTGGTGGAGTCTCCATCCCTGGAAGGATTTAAAGGACAGGCAGACGAGGTGCTCAGGGACATGGTTTAGGGGCAGACAGGAATGGTTGGACTTCATGATCCAACAGGTCTTTTCCAACCTGGTGATTGGAAACCATAGCCCATCCTGCAGCACGTCCATATCGCTGCTCTCAGGCTACATCTGCTGCTCCCAACACCCAAGCTTCAGTAATAAAATACACTGGAAAAAACAGATTGAAGTCCAGCAGGGCTCGGCGGTAGCGCTGGGCTCCCAGTCTTGTGCACATGTGGGTGACAAGGGCTTTGCCCACTCTTTTTGGCCCCACTTGCTCTAATCAGCAAGAGGTAAAAGCTCGCTGGGGATCAGCACGTGGCTTCTCTGGGCAAATCTGGAGGTTACAATAAAGAGTAAATGAGACTGTCGTGATATTTTTCATCCCAGCGATCTTAAATCATTTTTATTAAGATCAAGAATTAATCTCTGCTGCCTCCCTATAAGATAGATAAGGACTGGTACCCTCTGCTCACAGATGGGACATCACCGCGGATGGGAAGAGGGGTGAAACCAGTGCTGCAAGCCAGGATAAGCCAAGACGCTGGCAGAGCAGAAGCTGCCACCGCTGCAGATCCACTTTCCAACTCACTCGGCTCATGGCATCAGCGCTACAGGTTTATATAAGCAGACTCTGAAATCAGTACATTGCCCTTACACTCCACTGTGATCTACCCTAAATACCTACAATATTTTTAGTAGTAAACAATCTCCAAGACTCATTTCTTAGAGCAGCAGCAGATGGTCAAGAGCATTTCCTGAAATTGAATATTATAATGAATTTAGGATCGAAAAAATTTACATAATAATCTGTTTTAGATTCTGATAGTGAAGAAACCTACATAGAAACTGCTTCTTTTCAGCTATTTGAATTAAAGTATAAATCTTCAAGTACTTTAATTATAAACAAACTCTCTGCTACTCCAGATCCATGAAAGAAATTGAAAAATTAACTACCCAGTGAGGCTCAAGGCCACATGTCAGGCTTAATTCATTGGTGAGCTTACCTCTCGTGACCCAGCGGCTGGGCTTACTCGGCGGTGGCTGGAACAGGATGCGTGGGGGCCGTGCTCAGCTGGGGTCTTGCCTCTTGCACCGGACTTGACTCGACATCCAGCTGATTCCGTCCAGTCCTCATCAAACCGCATGGCCAGCACAATCCCACAGCACCGTGGCTCAGCTCGGAAATCTGCAGAGCTGCTCAGAGAAGGCAAAAGCTCCATGACTGGGGCAGTATTATGGCTTTTGAGCTCTTTGCCTCCGGTCTGTACCCACAGTCAAGAATGGGGATGGAGATCAGGGTGGAGATGGAGATGGGTGGGGTGAAATGAGAAGGGAAGGATGGGATGGGATGGGATGGGATGGGATGGGATGGGATGGGATGGGATGGGATGGCACGGGATGAGACAGGAAGGGACAAGACTGCGTCATGCCCAGCTCCTCAAGAAGGGTGATCCTCCAGAACAGGGACAAAGCCCCTCTCACACACTTGCTGGGAACCAGGGTCCCACCGTGCCTCCTCCCACCATTTCTGGGATGCCCGTGGTGACACAGTGGTACGGACACCGCAGTGAGGCTGTGAAGCCCCTCTCGAGGTCATTTCCCCACCGCAGCACCCAGCACAACCCCGGGAAAACCAGGCCTGTGCAAAGCACAGCCCTGGGATGGTGATGTTGGGCTGCGAGGAACCCAACACAGTGGCAGCCAGCCGTGGGCTCCAGCAGAGATGCCTCCACCCTCCCGTGGCTGCTGGACCACAGGAAAATTCCACTTCCCGCCCTCGTGCCGGGAGATGCAGAGGGCCTTCCCTTTTAGAAAAGCAAATATTTAGTCTAGATAAAAAACCCCGAGAGCGTTTTCCCCAGGTAATACTAGTAACTAAAATAATCACATTCACTTTGCTGGTTTAATTTTATATTTCCATTTCTACCTTATCTTTTTCCTGCAAGCATCATTAAACCACACCATAACAAAAATACATGAACTGTTATTCTTTCAAGAGAAGCCATAAACCACCTCAAAGCTTTTCAAGTTTATTCTTATCTCGTACATCTTCCTCTGGTTCTTTTTTTTTTCCCTTCCCTTCATGCATTTCAGAAAGGTAGTTTTCCCTAATGTTAAGAATAGTTGCATTGAAAATGAGATGCTGCCTCCGAAAAGCCCCTCTGGAGGATTAAATAAGTAAAATATAGCCAGAAAATAAACTGGAACCTCATTAAAATAATTTTGCAAGAAGAAATCCTACTTTACAATAGGTTTTCAATATCACTTAGAAAATTCTTGGAGTCATATATATATGTTCTTAATTCAGGACCTTCCATTAAAAAAGACATTACAGAGGGAACTGAAAGGCCATTTAGTACCCTTGTTTATATAAAAATGCATATTAGGCACAGATGCAATCTCCAGAAAAAGACTGGTGCTATCCTTTGAGGAAGCTCTGCTTTGCTGAAAGGTGCTAATGAGGGTTGGCAAAGCTGCGAAGGCGCCGCCAGACACCACCACCTCATTTATTCTGCTGGGTAACGTCAACCCTTGTGCGTCGCTCTTGCATGCCCCTCATTTTCAACCATTCTCCCGCTTGCAATTCCCCGGCAGCACCAAAGGGGATTCACTCAAGCTCTGCTCGAGGCAGTTTGATGACACCCACTCGCTCCATCGGCAGCAGGCAGGGATGGGGCTGTGCAAGCAGCTTGGTCCAGGGGTGCAAAACTGCCCGACTCCCCCAGCTGCTGCTCATGGGATGGAACTCACGTGCCAGGAATGATCCCAAATGGAAAAGGGGTAACCCTTCTTGCTACGCCACATACCTTTAATGCATGACACTATCCCATACCTTGGCATAAGCACGTACAAGGACATTCGGCTGCAGCACCACACACTGGTGGGACATCCTCCATCCCGCATCACCTGCAGTGTTGCTCCACCATCCACAGCTTCTTCTCATTCCAGGACCCCCTCACTGCCCACTCCCTCTCCCTTCTTTCTCCCACCTACCCCAGACCCACACCAGTCCCCAGTTGCCCAACACTACACAGGAAAAGGTGAGTTTTCCCAAAGCACTGGCACCTGAGGGAAGGCGAGGTGGGACTGCGGGGTTGCTGCCTGGCCAGGTCTGCGAAGAGCAGTGTCAGTGTACAGCACAGGCCCTCCAAGCCCTCGGCAGCACTGGTCATCACAAGGTACCCCACAGGGCTGAGCGTGTCCCCTCCGCCCACTTTCCCATGGGCAGTTTGGTGCCGGGATATTTCAGTAACACCGCACCAGGATCCAGAACCCACAGGGTCAGGTGGCCTTTCTATCTGCTCTACATACCTTTCAAAGGCAGGTTAGAAAACATTAGGAGAGAACATTTGTACCCAACTGCAGGCACCACAGCTTCCTTCCATGCCTGTGGCCAAGAAACAGGACGTGGAAGAATCAGGCCAGATCCGTGGGATGCGCAGGATGTTCAGATCTTCAGAGAAAACAGCTGAGCTGCCACTTCCCAAGCACAGGGGAAACACTGCTGAGTTCGCAGCTTCTAAAACAGGCCAGCAAGAAAAAAAATTGGCAGGTTTAACTTTGCATCAATCCCCAGCGTATTGTTACATTTTTAAAGTATATAAAACTATTGATCATAAGCCAGGCAATTACTCCTGCTCATATTTAAAGCCTTGAGGCAGGCGCTAAGGAGTCATCACTGGACCCGCCCGGCCACTCCTCAGGAGGGGCAAATACCTCCATCAGAGGGAACGGTGCCACAAGCAGAGGCTCCTCAAACATGAGCCCATCCATATCTGTGGGGCTGGAGGTTCCTAAACCAGAGTTATGGCTAAATCGTGAAAATTCCCCAGACAGGGACAGTTCTGGACATCCTACTAACAAGAGGCTAAAGTACAGGCAACCCGAGGATGTACTCCCAATGTACCAACAAAAGCTTTATCTCCAGAGGCTTCAAAAGCCATTGGGAGAGTAATTACTGTTCCCAGTCCCATTGAAAACACATGAGCTTCTTCAGCTACCTCCAAACCTCTATCATTTTGAGTTTGGCCTCAAAACAACTGTAATAACCCTGAGACAGAAGCCCAAGAGAGGTTAAAGCGCCTTCCCTGGAAGCAAAATATCCCCTTAACATCTCAGTCAGAGCCCCACCCGTTGTTAGGACAATATCAGTGCAAAATCCAAGCCGTGCAGGCGTGACACATGGCACAGCCATTGCAGAAATGCTTCTGCAGTGACCAAACCTGATTGGATACGATATTTGGGTAGCAAGTTTAGTAGAGAATAAATATCACACTTCAATTTCACGGTAACTTAGGAGGGTTTACTGGCAAATACCATGGCTTTTACATGGTTCTACCAATTACCAAGCAATTACACGTAACCTAGATCTGGAGGACATACAGTAAAGAGATAATGTATTCCTCTCTGCATTAAGAAAAAGGCAGTTAATAGAAAACACTCTTTTTTTTTTTTTTTTACATTATAAACCCCTCCACAATATTCCTGGGTGACATTATTAAAACTCCACATCAATATCAAATCAAAAGCAAAGACTGCCATCCCATTAACACATCAGTTGTGGGATGATCAATAAAAATTTACTTTAAACTGTGCCATATGTCGCTCCCCACAAAGTTTTATTATTCAGATTCATCAGTTTGTACCTCAACCCCCGTCCAATTAAATCCCATTTAGCAGCACTGACCTTTTGATTTGAACTTGTCATTCCTACAGCTGGTTTGGAGTTTAACGGCACTTTTAAATTATGAAAACAAAATGTCTGTGAGTTAATGGTGGGGTACGGGGAGCCCTCCGCCGGGAAATCCCTCCTGCGCTGCTGCCAGCAGCACAGCTCCCACACTGAAACAGGGAGGGGAGGGGAAAAAGAGGGAAAAAAAAGTGTGCCGGCACATTTTAACATGTTGTAGCATATTTGTAAACATCGTTAATCACGGATTAGCAGATGGTAATGTTAATTGCACCTGTGGAAGTAACAAGACCTCAAGGTTGATTACATTTACAAACGTGGATAGGGGCTGCAGTGCAGCGGAGGATTCCCCACTGCCAGTGAGGACAGCGCCCCTTGGGTGGTGTTTCCAGCATCAGCCACCCCACGTCGTTCCCTTCAGCCACGGAACCACCTCGAGCTTTGCAATGACAAAAGTGGTATTCTCTGCCCCAAAGCCCTTCCAGCCTCAGGAAAAGTCTTAAGGACCTAGTGATGGATTTGATGGAACAGGGTTTTTTTCAGTCATTTTGATAATCTGTGCACAAAAGCAAAATTTGGGGCATCAACTGAGCTGATCTCACAGCCAGTTCTCCCTGGAGTTGATTTTGGGGGATGAAAAGCTTTGTGTTCGCCCTCATCTGAGGATGAAAAGGACAAGGCATGGAGTACATCTTCTGAACCAAGAAGGACAAATATTTTGCCACTGTGCTTAGAGACACTTTGATTATTGAGAAATCATCTTGGAAGGGCAATTACTAAATTTTAAAATCAATTTGGTAAATAAGCTTCTGAAAGGAATCCATGGCAAGCAGCAGGGAGGGAAGAATTGACTTTCAAATTACACACACACACTTTATTCATATCTAAATATCAAAGAGACTGTGTGTACAAACAGACGTAATCAGGAAGCATGTTTTGATCTTGCTGATGTACACAAAAAATGACAATTAATGTCCTCCTTTATGATATAAAGCCGGGAGTTTTTTACAGTTACATTACAGGGACAATTATAGTCAAGCTTAAGGCTAAAAATAATGAAAGACTATAAAAACTACATTTTAACATTTAAAAATATCCAGGAAATTAACTGGAGAAGCAGGCAATGATCCAATTAATGGATTGCATTTATTAGATCGGGGCAAATCGCACAGCACAAAGCTCTATCTCCAAAGGTGTGAGTGTGCAGAGGTCCCCGTGCTCCTCGCAGGTCTCGGCCTGCAGCAGGATGGAGGTGGAGTGGAAGGAGAAAGCACTGGCCATGGCAGATACACACAAAAGCTGGTCTGGTGACAGCAGAGGGGCATCCCAGTGAAACAAAGCGGGGCCAGAAGTTACCACGGAGGGAAACGGGCTAAATGTGAACAGCAGAGCCATCCGGAGTAGGATTTACTGCACTCACAAAAGGCGCTGTTGCAGCTCTCAAGCAAAAAATCTGAGCTGCAGCCCTAGTTACAAGCACAGATTCCTGCCTCTTAAAATTCAAACCTTATGCAACTCCCAGAAAGCCTTGTCTGACACTGCAGCGCCAAATCAAGATGCTCCATGGATACAGCGGCTGTGTGGGGAAATCCACGGGGGAGCTCAACAGCTGCTGGACTGATGGACAAGCGACCACAAGAACTTCGATCTACCGCACTCACCCTGTCGGCAGAGCTGCTGCGGGCACTGAGGTTTCTGAGGCTTTTTGGGAGCCTTCCAGAAGTAAAGTAGCTGGCCTATCGTTACTCACCTGCCTCCTCGTGAGACCGGAGGAGGGAGCATAGCTAGCACAGTCTGATGGCTCCCAGCTTCCCAAACACAGGCAAATTTGGGGAAGTGCCTCTTCTATTGAAGCGCTGCTTAAATAAATTTTAAAAAGAAAACAAAAAAAGAGAGACTGCAGTTTCTATGAAATTAGAAAAATACACTTACCTATAGGTCAAAACTAAACAAATGGCTTTCTCCTCATCCCTGCTGCTCCAAAGGAAGGATTCAGTTAGCCCCAAGCGCTGAATCTTTCCTCTGAAAAGGGAGGAAATCTGAGACACGGGCACCCTCTGCTGGGGCACCCCCTGCGCAGGAGCAGCGCTGGCTAGCGAGGAGGGCGCCTGCACACCCCCTGGCCCGGGGCCTTTTCATTTCAGCATTAAAATCAAAGACACACTCAGCTCACACACTGCAAGTGCTGCACACCGGACCCAGAGCCACTGCCCCAGCAATGCACTGGTGCACCACTATTCAGTGACCAGCTTGTCTTCAGACCCAGGTGCCACAGTGCTGCTCACGCTACAGCTCCCATCTGGGGGTAACTGGGTCTTGTCCTTACCCACAGCAGAGGGCAAAAGGGCTTGCACAGCTCAGGAGATGTGCTGCCGTGCCATCACCCACTCCAACGCGGCCGCAGACACAGAAGTGAGTACTCGACACCTTTGAAAAGCAAGAGCTTGCATTGCAAAGCTGTGCAGGATCCCACCAGCAGGCCAGGAGGGCACAAACCTTCTTGCAGAACTCTTCAAGGATTCCCAGAAGGGCGCAGGGGCAGCTGTAGCCCCCAGAGACCTCTGTGGCCACTGAACATGTCTCCGAGGAGGGGAGAGAAATCAGCTGCACCAAATCCCAGCACCGGCAACCCGCATCTTCCCATGCCTCGCAGACTGGGCAAAGGGCCTGTGGCCATGGCAGCCGCTCGGCTCCGTGTCCCATCCCTCATCCCAGGCACCCGGTGTCCCCACCGCCGCATCACCCACTGGCCAGGCCCTCCCAGGGACACATCTGAAAAACCTCCACATCCACAGACCGGGTTTACAGACTTCATTTAGCTCAAAGGAAAGTCCTAATTAGTCACTCTGAGTGATTTACTTGTTCATTTGGAAGGGGGGGGAGGGAGGAGACTAAGCTGAATTGTTTGAAATTATCCCTAAAGGGCACTGTAAATTAAGTGTTAATGAGGAATCCTATGCAAAGGGCCACAGTAGCTAAATAAAATAATTAAGGTGCTAAGTGATAACATTCATTTGGTTCTCAATAACTTAGCCAGCCTGGTTTTCAACCAGGATATTTGCAAATGAAGCCACCTTTGCTACCCTCTATGCCATCAGTAGGGAGGGTGGTGCTGGAGTAGCTCAGCATCCAGTAGGATCAGGCCTACCATGGAAAGGAAACTTCCCCAGAAGACAACAAGCTTCCAATTCCCCTTCCCACCTGATGGAAGCACTCTGTTCCATTAACCACACTCTGGATTTATATATGACAAAAAAGGACTGATTTGAGTCTTTACAGAGCTTTTTATTTCAATGGGCTGCTTTTTTCCCCACTACAACCATTTTCTAACAGCTCAGGTCCATCCTTCAGCAGGGCTGCAGACCTGGTTTACAACCAAATACATCACCATGTGTTTCCAGACATTCAAGCAGCAATACGCACACAGAAATGAACTCTTTGTGAAGAAATTGCTACTGTCCCAAATTGTACCTGGTTCTTACCAGCGCCCTCCTGGCTGCTAAAGGAGTAGTGGGCTTGGACATGGAGCACAGGGTGGGGACAGGCATGGATGCTCTCAGTGGCAGCCCCATCTTTCACCTACAGCCTGGATCCTCTCCACAGTACAAGCAACGTACAAAGTCCCCCAACGAGCACGAGGCTCACAGCCATAACTGGGTATTTTACTGAAAAACTGAAGAATTTGGCTGTCCGCGTTTAAAACCCGGCTTTGTCTCCCTTCCTTACAGCCGCTCCCCCAAGGTGCCGGTGGGAGGTGTTACCTAGTATGTCAGTATTAAGCCAGCGTACCTGTGGTATTGTACATCATCTAAGATGCAGTTCAGGTCAATGGGGCTCTCCCTGGAACTCACAGTGATGGTGAAGACCCTGGAAAAAGCACTTCCATATCCACAACCACAAAAGAAGCAGCTTCCCTCACCAAATAAAAAAAAAGTTCAATCACCACGCTTCAGCTTTTGGCTGCAGATGGAGTGCAGGAGAATCCCTGGAGGAAAGTAAGAATAAATTTTTAAAAAATCACTTGAAAATCATTTTGCAGGCCTGGGTGTTTGGTTGACTTTTAAAAACAGACATTTGGACTATGACACCTTTGTAAATAAGAACTGTTTTTACCAGTAGCAACAGAGACGTTCAGCGACTCAATCCCAGGGTGAAGCACTCTGCCAGGGGGTATGGCCAGCATCCGATGGCACAAGAGCTGCGTCTCTAGGGAAAGTCCATCCCCTTCACTACCTGCAGAGCAAAGACACTGCTCAGGTCAGCTCACAGCTGCTACCACATCCCTTTTACCCCATCCCGAGTACTGGTCCTGCTAATGCTCTGACACAACAACACCCCTGCCCCTAAGCTCACCAGCAGCCTAGTCAGCTCCCATGCAGCAACAGCCAAGAACTACAAGAGACAAGACGAGCACCTTCCCTGCCTGGTCCATTCCAGCCTGCCCAGATGTGTTCTCCACTACCTGAAGTGGTTCTGGGGAGTACCTGTGCAACACTCCCACATGCACTGCGTGAAGCACAGAGCCTTGAAGCCTGAGTGCAACGATCTCCTGTGCGAGCAGCCGCCATGCCAGCGGACAGCTGCCCACCTACACAGGCTGCTGCCAGACGGACAAGGCAGGAAGAGGCCACAGGCCTGATCTGGTCCAGCAAATCCCACATTCCTATTGATAGTGATGGGTTCAGCCTTTTCAGCTCACAGTACCACCAGCTGGGTGCAACTTGTGAATGCAGACAGTTTAACCAGAAGCTTCAATTGATTAGTTGTTAAACCATCCAACAGCCCTGATATGTTTGGGCTGATACGCTGGTGAAACAGAGTTGAAATCTATCCCAGGTCATTAGTAGTTGTTTGACTCACACTGTCACAAAGGGAAATGGAAAGGGAGAGGCTTTAAACAATCCTGCGTGCAGACAAGTGAAAATGCAGAAGACTACAGACCTCCCAGCCCGCTCGGCTCCCCAAAGAATTCTTCCACATTCATTATTTAGAGCTACACAAACAGCTACACGGCTGCAAAAATACCCAGCTCATTTCTAAGATGTGCTCACCCTCTGACAAAACAGGCTCAGCATGCTGGAAGCCAAACATCCCCTTTCAGTACCCCAAGCCCAGCCGAACTCCCAGCTTGTCCCTGGACAACACTGTTGGGGCACACACTGCCCACCAAGGGCTTCTGCGCCTCTGCCTGCATGACCAGAGCTGTCACCAAGCCCTCGCTTGAGCTCACCTAAATTTAGACACTTACCTGCAGTTTTAACAGTGTACATGGATGCTTTAGGCAGTCTGTACCACTGGAGGCTCACTCTGCAAGGCAGATGAACTCCTGGCTCAACTGAGTTGCCACAAAATTCTTCTCCTACTTACAGCATCTCCCCACCAGGTCCTGTGCCCTGTCCCTATGTACTGATCTGTATGATGGCTCTCCGACCACACAGAGCAGGAGAGCGCACTCATTCCCATTGCACAAACTGGAAGCTGAGGCCCAGTCTAGTGTTTTGCTGGCCTGATCTTACTGGCAAGATGCATTCTGCTCAAGCAAGAATGCTTTGGAGAATGCATCTTGCATCACTTTCCCACATGAAATAAGCCACTCTGGCAAAAGCATCCTTTGGCTGGGGTTAAGTGAACCTTCAAAAAACCAATATATCACCCCAACCATTATTTTCTTCGATGTTTAAAGCCAGAAGCGCAGACAAGACCTGTCTTGAATTATCCAAGGCCACACGGGAAGCCTGTTCAACGCTACAAATCAGAGCCAGGCCCTCCGATGGCCTGGCCAGCCTCTTCACCATGACACTGGGGCTCTCTAGGGGTGCTTAAATATATATGTATTACCCTACTTTTCCTGATTCAACACAGAAACGTTTTACAACTTACAGACACATTTATCTCCTGAGCCTCTGAAATCACACTCTCGTGGGACTCTCCAACTGGGACAGCAACTATTGTCAGAGGTACAACAGCTCCTGGAGCAACCCCCTCCGCTCTCTGATAAGGGTCTTGCAATTCCTAATTTTGCTTTCAGCTTTTACAAATTTGTTTATGGCTCTGGCTGCTTAAAATAATTAGGAAACATAAATTCAGGGCAAAAAGATTTGCACAGTGTGACACAAAGGAGGGAGTATTGACTGAATCAGATTAAATCCTAGTCTATCCCCGTGAACAAAACACTTCCCACATCAGTTCTTTGACTCCTATCTCTTAGCTTTTCCCCTCACTGGTAGGCCTCAAAGATGAGAGTTAAAGCTTGGCTGAAATGACAAAACAGGCTTCCTGTCCCATTTACAACCGACAGTTGCCAGTGAAGTAAGTTCAAAGCCACACAGAGGCAGCCATACTGGCCATTCAGAGGAAAAAGGCAAAATTCTTAACTCCATAAAACCACCAATTCCACGAGAAGTCTCAAACCTCAAGCTAAAGACTGAAGGTGTAAGAGGAACAAATCACTAAGAAACTCTTCTTGCTCAGACATCTAACTGCACCCAGTCTGCTCCTGCTCCCAGCTTTCAGGGCAGCCAGCTTCCCTGTCACCTTTGGCAACGACTCCTGTGCAGACAACATTAAGCTGGACTGCCCAAAACACTCTCTGCCAAGGAGGGTGAATTCAAGTCTGCAAATGCTTAACTTACAAGACAATCTGTGCAAGGCTAGGAAGCTCACTACCATGCTAAATTATCTCTGCTGCTCTGTTTGCAGCTGCAGGCGTGCTACATATTCAGATCTAGGATGTTTCTTCAAACAACCCCAGCATCAGACAACTGTAATGTTCCATTTTCTTTTCAGCGAAGAGTTAGTGCTCAGCAGAGAGTTGAAATCATTACTGCTGCAAGGTCCAGGAGCTCTCCTCATGCATCCACCAATCAGCCTCCAATCTCCCTTGACAAAAGGATATTTGGACTTTTTCCTGGAGAAATCTCTCATAACTCAAGGTAACGACACCACTGCCACTTTCACCCCCTTCCTTTCTCCTGGTATTGTCGTTGTTTCTGGGATGCATTTCTTTGTGGTCCATCAGCAGCACTGCCAGCCTCCCTACTCCCTTTATAATACAGCTCCACACATCTTGTAGAGATGCCAGATTTGTGGTGTTGTCTTGTCAGTACTTCTAGGAGTTCAATGAACATTTTAATTAAAGGAATGTCTTCTGAGCCAAGAAAACCGCAGCACAGGGCAGGATTACAGCCCTTTGATGGCTCATCTCCAGCATGACACTAGTTCCAAGTGTAAAAGCTCAAACCAGCTCTTATGCTAGGTGTCACAAAGTGGGAGGCTACAGTTCTCTACACAAAGACGGGGGAGGAGCAGAGGGCCCTAGAGGAATCACCCAGTTTAGGTGCTCAGAAACCAGCACCTGTTGCTCAAAACAGCACACAGGTCTGGCAGAGAGAACTACACTCGTTCCTTCTGCTTTCTCCTAGGCATATAAAGGCAGCCACTGACTGGTCTCTGTGTCACAAAGTCCATCTTCTATTCAGACTATCTCCAGCAACAGCCTCTCACGCTTCTTCCCAGCCATCATCCAGACCCTCTTCACCTTCTGAACTCCCCGCCCATCCACACAAACCGGTTTGTTCTTACAGTTTCTCCTGCGAGGTTCCCCAGCTACCCCTCTTTTTATGGGTCCCTATTTTGTTAGCAACCAGATCATCCTAGTACCTCTCACTCAGCTTTTCTTTACCCGACCAGATTGTGAAGCAAGGCAACAGACCTCCAACTAGTTTGGGAGTGAAACATCACCCTGATCGCTCCCTCAAACATGCACTTTCAACAAGCCCAAAGCTCCGTGAATTGAAATACCTATTACTATAATAACAGGTTTATTCCACTGAAATTCCAGGCAACTGATGACAGGAACATTTTCCACATCCTCAGGACTGCTGACCGTTCCCACGACTTCCCAGCCTTCTGCAGTTTTAGCCTAGAAAGGGAAAGGAAACAAATTGTCTGCTTTTCAAGCTTAGAATGAAAATAAGCCAGGCATGCAAACACATTATTTCTTTATGTTTTCAGTTAAAAAACTGAGAAAAGCCAGTCAGTTTGGCATCCCTTGAATTTTTACCACCAAAACCCTCCTAGTACTAGCACACAAACCTTGATTTCAGGAAAAAAAAAAAAAAGTAATTTTCCTTCTGGTGTTTATTCCAGTTCAGCAAGCAAACGAACAGCAAATGAAAAGCTTTTTTTTATGCCCACATAACAGTTCTAGGAAGGTTTTTGCCAGGAAAGCATACAAAAACAGTAGTGTTAAACACATTAGCATAAGGCTAATCCACAGAGCAATGCGGTGGAAGTTCTCAAGTGCAGGCTCAGCCATCAGAAGCCCACAGTAATGTTTTCAAACACAAGTGCATATTTTCAAACTCAGATGCAAAAAATCAGCTCATAGAAAAGGCAGAGCACTCAACACTCAGTGCCTCACATAACCAAAGAATGAGCCTTCCCTCCCACACTCTAGTAAAAACAGCCTTAATTGTTTGCCTTGGAAATCCATTTCAACAATAAAAGAGATGCTGCCTCTTGCCAGCTTCATTTCCTGAGAAACTGGCACTTTTTACACTATGTTACAACAAACTTACACCAGCCAGGCAACATCAAGGGTTAGGCCAGTGAATCTGTGTCCAATTAAATGAACTGCTGCAATGGCTCAAGATGTCAATAATTCAAGTTTTGCTGTAACAAAGTGATTCTTCCAGCTACTTAAGTTAAATATCAATGTATTTTATGTGCCTTTCACTTCACCATCATCCAGAGCTCAAATTGCCATAGACCTATTGCACAGCTGGACAAGTGCTTTCCAGCATTAAGCATGAAGAGTCCACGCTTACTTCTGCTCGGCCTCCTCGCACCAACCCCAGCCTATGATGAGCTCTTCCTCACATGGAAGAGCCTCCATTCCCAAGGTTCTGCAGCCTCTGCCCTCCCACCCTGTCAGGGGGATCCCACAAGAACAGGGAGGGCATAGGAGAGCCTGCAGCTCCTGCTCCGTGTGCATGCAATATTCAGCCAGGCTCCAGCCCAGCCAGAGCACAGGGGACCTCCATGAGGAGTTGGGGCAATCACAAGGTGCTGTCACAGGGGATGGATACACTTTGCCAATTCAAAGCAATGTGCCTGGGTTTGTATCAGTTTAAATCATGTTTTTTCCATGTGCATTCCCTTTCCTTTTGCAGCATGTTCTGCAAAGGGCCCTATCTCACCTCACCGCTTGGGTGCAGCATAAAAAGAATCCCAGCAGCTCACACCAGCTCTGATTTCTTCTCTCCCCTGCTCCAAAGGCTGCCCAACGCTGCCATCGTGTGCTTGGGTCTCAGGATGCTGCAGGCAGCAGCACTAGCTCCAGTCGCCACAGAAAGAAACGGAGACTGACCACGTCTTACCAAGCTCCAGCCCAAGTATGGGAGACAGGCGCGGTGCTATCCTGCTAACACCATCTACCAGAAAAAGACCCACAACTCCGACCTGCTACTCCACTCACTGGAATGGGACTGGAAGTGCACATCCATCAGCGGTGGTCCGACAGCACAGACCACCGGCAGCAAACAGGAATGCAGAGCAAGAGCACAGGACACCACAAATCACCGAGTCTTTTTCCTATACTGCCTTTCCGCTCAACAAATGCAGTATTTGGGGTTTCTAGAAAGGAAAAAGTAGCTCATTCTACCTTCAGAAAGCTCCGGAGATCATCTGTGCTGTAGACATCGAAGACTTCCATAGCTCCAGAGCTGGCTTTGCTTACTGTTGGAGTCAAGGGGCAGCTGCAGGGGAAAAAAGAAAAGTGAAGTGTCATATGAGGGCAAAAAAGGAAATCCAGAAGAATTATTGTTTCTTTATTTCCTTCTCTTGCCTCTGCATCCCAAATCCAAGTAGTCCACTAAAGTCCTTACTTGCTATGTGGATATATTTTCCTATGGAGAATAGGAAATTAACCCAGGAAATAGGCTGCAGCAGTTTTGTGCACAGTTCCGACAGCTGAAATAGCAAATGGTTAAAACAAAAAGTACCTAGGGAGGTTCCTTACCAGCCAGGAATCCCGCAGCCTCCCTGCAGAGTGCAAAGCAAAGCAGCAGTAAGCCCAATTCAGCTCTGAAGCTCAGTCCCAGAAAGCCCTCTAAAGAAGCTGTCAAACAATGCAGGGTAGAAACCTCTTTGGGAGACAGCACGAAAAGAATAGGAGAGAAGCCAAGTGCTGAAGGAGTGAACAAACAAGCCCGTACCTGTTCCTCTGGCTTGTCACCACTCTGTCCACCCCCAAGAAGTATGCAGAGCGCAGTAGTGCCCCCAGGTTCATAGGATCCTGGATCTGCTCCAATGCCAGCCAAACCAGCTGTTGGTTCCGACTTTCTTCAACCACTAAATCAGGCTTTTCAGCTTCCTCCAAACTCTTGAAACGGAGAGGAGTGGCCTCCAAACAAACTCCCTGGTGGACCTGACCTCTGCAAAGAGCATCCAGCTCTCTCCTTGTGACACGGTGCACAGGGACTCCTCGGGCCGTGGCCTGAAGGACAAGCTCACTCATAATGAGCCGCCGAGAGCCACTGCTCTGCTTGAGGAACAACCTGAACAGGCTCCTTCTCGACTGAGATAGTGCCAGGGAACATGGTGCAATCCCAAATAAGATCTCTGAGCCTTTAGTCCTCTCAATGAACAAAGGCTTTCGTTCCAGCCTCTTCCTCTCCTTAGAGAAGTCACCCTCTCGGGAGATCCACAACTCCCTGTCCGGCATGGTCTGTCTGGCCTTGTGCCGTGGCCGGCTCTGTGGGACCAGGCGTTCACAGGAGGGATGGGAAGCAGCCACCAATGAGGAACCTTCCTGGAGAAGCCGACTGCTGCCATCCCCACCTCGGGGTGGCCCTTCCTCACCTCCACGTGTAGCTGGTGGTGCGAAGGGTGGCTGCTCCTGAGTGGTGCAGTGTCTCACCCACCACCCCCATTGGCTGGCGGGTGCCAGCCCCACGGCCTTCCAGACCACAGACCGGAGTGCCTGCTCCATGGTGTCCCCAAAGGCCTTTCCACGCGGCGGGGAGGCCAGCACAGGCACCTTAGGCCACAGCAGAGTGGACGGGCCCCGCGTGGGGGGAAAACAACGAGCTCTGCTCCAGAGACAGCCCGTGAAACCCTGGCATGGACACGCGCGGGGCGCTCCCTGAGGGGCTCCTCAGCACGAACACGCGTGGGGCTCTCGCTGGGCGGGCTGCCCGTTACAGACACACGTGCGGCGCTCACTGAAGGCCTGCCCAGCCCGGACACGCGTGTGGCGCCCTCTGGGCGCTCTCCCAGCACGGCAGGACGGGGCGGCGGCACCCCCGGCCCCACGCGCTTCCCGCGCCGCTCCCGCCGCCGCTTCCGGGTGGGCACCAGCGAGATGGGGGAGCGGCCCCGCCCCGCAGCGCCCCCGGGCGGGGGGAGGCCGCGCAGCCGCAGAGCCCTCGCCCCGCAGCGCCCCCGGGCGGGCGGAGGCCGCGCAGCCGTACCGGCCCCGCCCTGCAGCGCCCCCGGGCGGTGATGGGAGGGCAGTGGGTGCCCTCCCCGCTCCCGCCGCTCATGGCCCCGGGGCGCCCTGGGGGAGGAGGGCCGAGGGCGGCAGCGAGCTGAGCTGCCAGCCCGGAGTGACCAGAACACGGCCTTCACCTTCCCTCAGAGCCAGCCAGAGAGCACCAGCCCAGGGAGCAGCGATTTCTCCCTGATGCTGTGCCTACAGGCTGTAAAATAAAACAATTTCTCCTCTACCGCATTCCCAAAGACTGTGAAAAGCCCCACACTTTCTCCTCACCCCATTCCCAAAGGCTGTAAAAAGCCCCACAGTTTCTCCTCACCCCATTCCCAAAGGCTGTAAAAAGCCCCACACTTTCTCCTCACCCCATTCCCAAAGGCTGTAAAAAGCCCCACAGTTTCTCCTCACCCCATTCCCAAAGGCTGTAAACTCCCCTGGACAATGGAAACCACACAAACAGCATCCGATCAGCTGGGAATGCTCCTTCCAAGGGCAACGATGCAGCCCAGGCATGGATATTGCCATGTGCTTCTCGAAACACAGGCAGAAACAGCTCCGACGCTGCCACGGGGCCCAACACGCTCCAAAACAGTAACTTTACACCAAAACACTGCTTTTCAAATTACAGACTATTTTACACCCATCTTTTAAGCTCATAAACTGCCGGGCAAGGGGCAGGCAAAGAGGGAACTGCGTCAGTCGCAGAAACGGGTACCGGACTAATGCCCACACGCAGCTTTAGTGCTTTCTGGGGTTTATCCCTCACACAAACACACACGTGTGGGGCTACGGGGACAAACCACAGCATTATTTTAACATCATTTTGCAGACAGAAGCAAAAGCGTTTCAGTCCTTTGCTGTACCGTTAGTCTGAAGTTACAGCAAGCTATGGCAAGCCTCAAAATTAGCATGAAATTGCTTTTACACATTCAGAGATCTTAAGTAAAAAAAAAATCCTGGTTTTCCTGCTGCTTATCAGAGCCAGCTGTGCTGACGGTTCCTCTTCAAAATATAGGAGGTGAGACTCCTCACCCAAGATCACAGAACCCGCCAGCTAACGCGTTTGCTGCAGGTACAGCGGTTTTAACCTAACTGACGATATATGCTCTATATGACCAAAAAAACCCAAAAACCACGAGTCAGAAAATTTAATTGGTTTTAATTCTACAAATGCTCTCTACCTATTTACAGGGTACCCAGAATATCCGTCTCAAACCCAGCAATGGCAGCCAAGTCAGCTGTTCCATTACTTATTTGCAAAAACCTGGTATTTCAGCGACGGCAAAGCTGAGCTCGGGAATGTGCCTGTGCGCTTGGACAAGCTGAAAGGGGATTGGGGAAAAAATGCCTTCAGTTAACAACGATAATCTGTCTTGCTTCGAGGCAAGCACAAGAGACTGAAACAGTTCAATATCCACGTTGGAATAACAAGAGCAGCTCATCCCTTGCACGGTTCAGTCAGACTCAGCAGTGCCCAGCAGCCTACCTGGGGATTTCAGTGACTGCGGCTTCATTTGAACGAGGACACGAGTCCAACCTCCACAGGTTATCCGTGACACAACTGGATGCTATTCTGCTCTAGAAAGCAATTATGTTTCTTCTCATGAAGAACCAAACCCACACATTTCTGTTGGAACCCTTCTCAAAAGAAAGCTTAGCTGTGGACAGTAAAAAGGATGCTATGTTTTAACATAAAAACTACTATACACACAACAGAAGAACAACAGTGTGCCTCTCTTTTTATTCTTTATTTTACAGTTCACAATTAGAAACCTACAGATGAATTCCACAGTTTACCCTGACGTTTGGGTTTCTTAAACGCCTCAGAGTAGCGCTGCCGATCCCATCTCATCCCAGGGAGATGGCTCGAGGTGCCACCAGGTTACACGAGGCAGAACGGCCAAGCCACCCATGCCAAGCCCCTCCACAGGCCGCACTTCAAAACCCGAAAACCACATTTGAAATGGAAAAATATACGGAATATCATTTCAAGGTTATTTTATAGACTTTCAATTGTTACAAATGTTCTTCGGGGGTAAAAAAAAAAGCAAACTTCCAGGGTTGCAGGTCAGCCAGGTTGTTATTTGGAGGGAGCAACTGCCCAGATTTGCCCTTTTTCAAGGCGCTGCATCTTAAGCAATTCTCTCTAAAAGTCCTTTTGCAAAGCAGAGAGATAAGTTAGGTCTCTCCTCAGCTGTGAATTTCAACATCTGCTGAACTTTGTAAACACCTGTAACCACTAGTTTGAGGGTTTCACCCATGCTATCCACATCCCTGCTCATGTTTTGTTTTGGCTCAGAATTTCCTAATTTCTCAACTTTTTTTTTCTTTTTTGCCTCCAACTCCTAGTTCAACTATCACGTCTTAAAAAGATGGCACACAGTGCATCTGCTGAATTTCAACAAGCTCCTGCAAAAGAAACTTTACAGAAAATGCCAGGAATTTTCATATCAAGTCTAGCTGAACATGACAGGGGCATCACAAAAAATCACGGTAGTGCTTGAACCTTCCTTAGCCAAGTGCCTCCAAATTAAGCATAACAGTGGCACGAAGACTGAAGAGCTCTTCCAGCTGGTGCAAGCTCTCTGCTGCGCTGAGGATCACTGGCTGCCTGCAGACCTGGGCTGGTCACTCTTCCAGTGACACGATCTAACAAAAACGCCATGGGTGAAACCCAGCTCTATGCAAAGAACCCACACAAAGCTGCCACCTGGGCAAGGTGGAGAAGGGCAGTGCTCTACAGTGGCGCGAGACTTCACCACAGGGCATGAATTTCACTCATAGTAAATTAAAAGGCTAAACCCAGAGACGAGGTTATGTGTGCTTGCCCACAGAAACCGGTGACAGATAGGAATGGACAGAACACACCACGAGCATGTATTTATAAAGAGAAAAAAAAGGGGCAAATTGCCTTTGTTTTGCCATTATGAAGGCATGTTTTACCAGTTTTCTCCTTGTATCCTTCTACAGTTGCTCACCTTTGGCACAAGGAATTCTATGTATCACAAGATTTAATTAATAATAATACTTCATATCAACACTCAGCACTTACATAGCGCTCCCCATATTCAAAGTGCTTTACAAAAGTTTGTGAGTCCTCACAACACCCCTGTGAGGTAGGTAAGTATTATTATCCCCATTTTACAGATGGGGAAACTGAGGCAGAGAGGTAAAGTGACTTGCCCAAGGCTTTACAGGGAGTTGAAACTCATGAAATAGTGGCCCAATTCTGTTCCCCTTATGGTGTTGTAACACACATGAACTCCCATAGAGCTCTACTGGTATAAGTAAAACAATCCAACCCAAGTTTCTCTGGCTCCCAGTCCTCCGCTCTGACCAACTGACAGTACCTACTCCCCCTAAACCAACAGTTCACCTTCCAAAACCCTACAGAAAAGTCCAGAGTGCAGCAGGAGCCAATCTGCAACGGTAAGGCAACACGTACATTAACAGCTCCTTAGGTCTGCAGCACGTCAGACAACACACAGACCTGTTTCTGCCACACTGCAAGAGTCTTCAGATAACTCAAGTGGGCTCCAGCTCTGCACACAGCAGCTTTGAGGCCAATTCTCTTCTCCCTCAAGTTATAATAAATCCAGAGCAAAACAATGTGGCTGCACTAGCGCAGAACTAGTACGAGATCTGAACCAGGCCTTTTACCTGCTGCTTTGTAGGCAAATGCCCCTCCTATCATCTTTTCATTCTGGACAGCTTCGGCATGGTTCATTTCACTCTCTCTCTCTCTCTCTCTCTCTCTCTCCGAGTTTATATCTCTGCATATAAACAAACTTCCAACATTTCCAGCTCATCAGCACCAGCATTTAAACAGCACCATACATCTTTCTATGACCGATCAATATTTCCAGAAAAGTGTCAATGCATGCAAACATCACATACAAAACATCAAGAGTGCTGGGAGATGATACCAAGGATAGAAGTGATCACAAGACAGCACACATTTAGTTTTTATTAAAAACACCAAACAACTCACTCTTACTGTAACTATGCCACTTAGATGATCATTCTAACCTGCAGAAGTACAGGTACTTTTCTTCCAACTATTTGCCTACCTACCTAGAAAGAAAGAGAAATAGCAAGCACACACATTTATACTTCCTCAGACTTGGCAGGCATGATTCATGTGAATGGGAAAGGAGGGCTTGGGGAGGTGAGGAACACTGTACACTGGGTCTAGCGCAGTGGAGTATGAAAGAAGTAGAAAAATATCACATGCATCATTACCATCAGTAATCAAATCTGATGAAAATAAACCCCAAAATTAAATGGATTCATGTATGACATCCACTGAAAATCTCCAACCCTAAGCACACTGAAGCAGGCAAACAACTTGCACCACTTCACCTACGTTCAGACACAGCATCAGCAAACAAGATTGAAACAAACCTTGAAAAAAAAAGCTAAAGGAAGAATACACCTGCCTGGGGACAACAATCTTCCACAAACCACTTCCCTGCATTATTTTCAAATACATTTTACTCTTAAGCAGTTTCAGAAAGGAGTGGGGGAGAAAGAGACCCACTACTATTTTCTTTAAACTGGCTCAGCACCGGCACCAGCTCAGAGAGAGGGAGAGAAAAATAATTCTGCAAACGTGATCCTTGGTACTCGATTAAAACGCTGCTAGCCAGCCGACGACACCCTAAATTGTGAGAGGGTTCGAAGTGGAGTGGATAGACGGTGCTGCTCACGATCCTCTTCGTTCGCTATGATATTTGCTCCGTGGGCCTCATCTGTATATCTGCAATCTAGAAGAGACCAACAAAGGGTTTTTACTGGAGCACGGAAGGCCGTTTCAAATCCTGCACTGGGCCCTTCCATGCTGCACATGAAGAAAGTTGCTGTGAGTAGAAATCACCTGGCTGACCACGATGTTAGAAAGAAATAAAGGTGAATGTGACTGCTCTGCCTTTAGTGAAAGGGATAAAAGCACAAACACACAGAGAAAAGATGGCAAGATCACACTGATTATAAACTCTCATGGTTGAAGTCTTTAGTTTGGTCCTGCTCACAGAGAGCCAAACAGAAGCACTGCTTGACCGGCCATGGGCAGCACTTCTCATCCTCTTCAGACAAGGATACCAGCTATTGCTACTGATCCAATGTCAAGACAATCTTGCTCCAAAGTAGCAGAGTTCACACAAGGGGCTCCTAAACCTCTCATGACCAAGGTTTGCTTTTGCAACAGGGATTTTTACATTGCATACACTAAACTTTGACACTGTTCCTGCTTCCTCCTGGCTCCAGCTGAAAGCTGGTCACTTATTTCACAGTTTGCAGTAGGAAAGTCCCTCTGGCAGCACAAGGATCTCACACCACCCTTGGGGAGGTGCACAGCACTTGGCAGGATCAGGCCCAACGCATTATTTGGTGGCTGGCAGAACCTGACCCAGCTGCCAAGATTGTCAGCAAATCTCAGATGGCACCATTCGATAAAAGGGCACAACATCCCTATATCCTTTCCATTCCCCCTGCCTTGTGCTCTGGGGTCAGAGCAGCCTTCACTAGGCCCACGGGCTGCGAGCAGCCTGAGCAGCACAATCCCATAGCTGCCATAAGGGAACCGTAAACAAACGTGACCACTGCTAATCCCTAGTCCAGGCTCCGCTAAGCACAGAGCTGATACAGCGGCCACAACGCTGATTAGCAAATGCCAGGGCAGCAGTTCCCCTCTCTGCCCTCAGCCACCCACTGCAGTGTCCTCCAACCCAACCAACACCTACCTGTACATGAGGTGGGGCACTGAGGACATATATGACAGCATTAGCCATGTCTTCAGCTTTGAGACACTGGAAAGATAAAAAAGGGATTCTCAGTCAAAGGGCACCTCAGAAAGTTAACCACAAGATCACTCCTTTCCTAAGCATTAATAATGAGTTTTGACAGTGTCACTGGGTCATGTTTTTTGACATGACCCAGTGACACTGTCAAAACTCATTATTAATGCTTAGGAAAGGAGTGATGCAAGCAAGCAGGAAAAAAGTAATCCATTAAAAATTTAACAAAAGGACATGTCTGGTTTTGATAGTTCTCCATTTCCTATGAATAATCTTACTACTGGCACAGTATTTCTGCCACATCAGGCACTGCCATCCTTATCAAAAATTCCCAGAGAAGCACAAGAAATCCTGTGCCAGCCACCTGCAAGAAAACATGCTCTCGCATTTCTTTTTGTGCAGGCATGTTTGCTTATTATATCTTCTCTTCAATAAAGAAGTCATAGCCTGCAAAATGCCAAAGCTGATAGGCATTTATTTACAGGAATATCAAAATAAAAGGAAAATATAGGGAGTTGGAAGCTGAACTTGAATGAAAATCCACCTAGTATGTAAATATCAGTGCAAAATCTGAGGTCTGAGCGATGAGAATCTGAGGATGCCGATTAAATCCTGGAAGGCACTAGGCACTGTGCAGAACTATTTCCTCGTGCTATTAGCCAGGAGAGAGACTGTTAAACTATAACCAGAGCCACTTCCCTCTGTTTCCATTTCTCCATGTCCTACCCGAATGCTCTCATAGGTCGCAGCAGCTCTCTCAGGGTCATTATCATGAAGTTTAAAAGCAAATCCTGTTTCCACCAGTCCTGGTGATATACACTGGAAAAAAAGCAGAGCACATCCTAATAGGATTTGTAATTCCCCTTCAGCAAAAGAATATAAAAAAAAAGAAAGGAAAGAATACTTTTCACACTGAAAAAGCCAAAAATCCCAGCCCCCTTTCTATGGTTCTCCTTCCCTTCCCTTTTCCTAGTGGAATAGTTCAAGAAAGCAGACTTAGCCTTCATGACCGTTGTGGCAGGTACCTCTGGGGACCTGCTGATGGGTACTCCCCTCTTCATGTCCCAAAGGGACAGAGAAGCAAAGAAAATGATGGGAAAGCTTGCAATACAAATTAACTTCTGGACACCACTCCTGAGATACAAGCTCTGCGTGAGAGCGGACAGCTGAGCTGATTGCCTCCCTCTAGCTGTCATGAGCCCCGCTTGCTCCCAGACAAGCAACTGCCCACTTTGTGCACCCAAGAAGTTTATTCCCTGACACGGCTCCTTGCTGCCATGCCTTCTGCCCCCCAGTCTCTCTCTGCTTGGGAAAGAGAGGCAGCCAGGGACAGCTGGCCACGGGACTTGAACATTCCAGTATGCTGAGTACTATTCTTGCATTTCCTTGCCTGTTTTCCAACGGGCAAACCTCTGCCGATAATGCCTACCAGCTCTCTACCACCCACAAAAGCAGGAGAGAGGAAGAGAGCCCACAGTACTCACTGTAGCTCGTATATGAGTCTTTGCTTCTCGGAGTTCTTGCCTCAGCCCCTCCGTGAGGGCTGTAACTGCGTACTTGGTGGCACTGTAAAAATGCACCACCGACTGCGGCACAACGCTGTGACCGTTCATACTGAGGAGAGAGCAGAAAGGAAAATGCCGAGAGGTGTGAGACAAGCAGTATCCCGAGAAGAAACCAATAGGATACTCAAATCCCTGTAACAAACACAGATTGAGGCTGACATAGTGGCTACATGGGATTCCCCTCTCCTGTGGGGAATGCAGACCACCAGAGGCTCCACTGGCCATGGCTTTTTCTGGACCTGGTCAGAGAGTTTCAATGTTCAACCTCACACCATCACAAGTGGTTGGAATTATCCTTTTCTCCCTGATTTGGTCTTTCCTGCATTTAGACCAGCAGGGATTAAAAAAAGTGGTTTGAAAATCAACCATCACAATCCTTAGGAAACCCCTTCAGGGCACTGTCAGACCACTCTAAGATGAAAGCTCCACTGCTTCAATCTTCTCTGCAGGAGAAACGGCTGAGCCCATACTCCCCCACTGCATACCTGTTAATGTTAATAATATGACCATCATCGATGTTTCTCTCTTTCATGGACTGGTATGCCTCTCGGGTGCAGATGCTTACAGCCATCACATTGACCTGAGGGAGAGAAAAGAAGAAACTAAGACTACCAGCCCTGCCTGGCACTCTCCAACTTGCTCCCTGCGGCTGTGGATGCAGGTTCCAGTCCCTGATCCACAGCGAGTCCCACAAATGCGAAGAGAAGGAAATGCACACACGCACACTGCACAGCCCGCATCATGCTGTGACCACGCTGGGGCTGCAGTATCAAGGGGTTGGGGCACAGATATTCAGATCTGTGAGACAGCCTTGGCCTCTGCCAGAAATAAATGGACTTAATTTGTTGTTTTACAGACAAGAACAAGACTAGAGTACAAGGTAAGGGAGAACAAACCTGCTTCCCCACAGTCAGCACACTGTCTAGGCAACAAAGTTGTTTATTTTCTACAGCACTGAGCACACTGGAGTTTGGGCAGCTGATAGGACACTAAAACAGGTAATTAGGTCAGCTAGTTAACGAGGAAATCCCCAGATACTGCCTGTCGGAGCCAGGCGCTCAGAGGAGCTGCACACCACATGGCCAGCAAAGAGCTTCCCGTGCACAACTGAAGCCAAAGATCACATCGTGCCATCGGGAGAGCCAGAGTAGGCAAGTAACCCTGCAGATATGAAAGCCACCAATCTGTCACACTGTCCGCTGACATTTTCCTCAGCCCTGACTGGGTGAGCCAAGTATGAAAGGACATGGCGATTTCTCTAGTCCTTTAGCACAGGGTCCAGAGCTTTCCACGCTCTTGCTCTTTGGACCAGCACTTCCCAGCACACTGCGGCTTGGTTAAACTCAGTCATATCACCTGCAATGTGCCAGCATTAATGCACAGATGCCGTGAGCATTTAGTGACCATAAAACACAGTCAAAGCTTCCAAGAAGATGGAGATAATAGAAATTCCCCCAGCTAGAATACAAAGCACCCAGAGGCGTGTGCAAGAAAGAGCACGCTGCCTCAGCAGCAGTGCTAATTGCTCAAGTTTACAGCGGTTTAGGTTTGGAAAAGTGCCTGAAAGGTAGGAAGCATTTGGTGAAGCCCTCTAGAAAGAATGTAAGCATTTCAAGGCAGGACACGCTGGCAGGTCCTATCTAATGGCATGACATTTTGCTAACTAAATAGGCAGGTCAAACAGGTCCAGAACCACCGCTGTGAACTGAATTTCTGATGAATCAGTAGTCAGGTGCAACTATAAATGGGAGGAGCAGCAGGAACAAGGCCATGTGGAAGAAAGGATATGCAAGAGGGCTGGCTATCATCGTTGTGAAACCTATGAACAAGAATGGAGCAAGCTAACTAGGACTTGCAAGCCCAAAAGGATATGCAAGAGAAGAACATTAGTTTGGAGACCAGAAAGTAAGAGGCCAAAAGAATTGGATTTGAGAGACGTAGTTATTGAGCAGCAGACAGAACAAGTGGGGTCAGCTGAAGGATCTTCTGGTCAATGCTTGTGTCTCAGTCCTTACTTCCCATTCATTACTAGAGCCCACACTTGAGTTTTTGCCTTGGAGATTGATAAATAGAATGCTTCTCTGATCTTGGAGTACCAAAGCAACACAACAAGTAGACTCATCATCCTCACTGAAGCACACTTTGGTTGAGCACACAGTCACTGTGGATATCTCTGTCATCACACCTGGAACTACACAGATAAATTCCTTGGCACCAGGTTGAAGATTTACCTTGGCTGTGCAAGGAAGAAAGTATGCAGACATGTCTGCATAAGGAGTGCCTCAGCACTGGATTGAAGCCCAGAGCAGGCAGGACATCTTAAGTGTTGGATTTCACAGTAAAGCAGTCAGGAAAAGTGGGAGCAACATGCTCCAGTCTGATATTTTAACCAAGCGAGGAGCCAGTCCTTTCAGATATGGATCTGGGCAACTATTAGTATAAAAAAAATTTAATGACAAGCAAAATTCCTGCTTTCCTCCCTGTTCCAAGATGTCCTGCACCCACCAGGCACCATGTCTTAGGGGCAGCATTGCTGCTGGATTCCACTCCATTGCTGTAGGCCACTAGAGGGTAACATCAGCCTGCAGGCTGAGACCCAGCTCCAACGCTGTGAATCACAGCGAGCAACGCTTCCTTGCGTGGGTAGAGTTACAACATTTTGACAACTATTAGCAAAGCAAGATACTAATCAACAGCCCCATGAGAAAGTCCAGAGCCTGTACGATAAGACACCTTGGTACAACAAAACAACTGTCTGGAAGGCAGCCGAGCTGGGATTGCCTTGCTGCCTTTTTCTGATAGCACCCACAGGATTTCGGGGTGAAATCCCATTTCAAAACAAGGAACAGACAGTCAGGAGCCTAAAACGTGCCTAGAAAATGAGCAAGTCTTAGGGCTGTATCACTTCAAGAAAGAATCTAAAGGCTGTTGTTACAAATATCCATGCAAGACATTTCTCGGTCTTGTTCCTATTTTAAGAACAAAAGGTTCAAAGGTCCTTTAGCAAAGACGGCCAACACATCTGCGCTCTGCCTTTGCACAGCACGCTGCTCAAGGCAGCCGGTCTGTGACTGCCGCGTGTGCACGTTAATGCAACAGAAACAATGAAGGCACATTTTCTAGTAATTAATGAGTTCCAACTGCCAGGTTGGGAGAACATAAAAGATCCTGTTCCTGGAAGCGCTGAGCATTTCACTTCCCAGAATCAGCCTTTTCTAAGGCATCAAAATTAGTATCTCAGCTCCTAAGAACATATAGAAACATAGGTTACAGAAAACATATCTCTGCACAGATGGTATATAAGAACAGAGCCTCGCTGGTCAATGAATAATGCCAAGAAGAATCAAACCCATTTAGCGTCTAGAGGAGTGAGGGGATGTGTGCTACAGTCCTTTGCACGTTGAACAGTGCAAACAGAAAGTTCAGCTCGAATTCCTCACTGTAAAGGTCAGTAGGTAAAATGTGAAGGAGCTGTTCAAATCCCAGAGCCTGGAGTCTGTGTACACAGCACCCAGTCCCGGCTACTCCCTTGTGGATCAGGGACGGCTGGAGGACTTTGCTCCAGCCTCATGTCAAGCACAACCTCACAAACAAGTAGAGGGTAAAAGGGGGAATCTGTGAACCAAAAGACGACAGGCTCAGAACCTGCCTGTGATAACACACTCCCTCCTGCACGCACAGCAAATGTCCTGGCTGGCAACACTGTGCTCTGCACTGCTGTAAAGCCACGGAGATGCAATTCCTAACATAAGGCTCCTGTAGCCCAGGAGAAGCAGCTCCCACCTTGGGAATAAACACCAGACACTAAGGAACTACAAAATTATAAAATAGGAGGAATAAGTAAATTATAATGTGATTTTCACTGTTCAATGTATAGCAAGAAATTTTACAGATTAGGGATACTGAGACAGGAGCCTGGAAGGAGACAGAGCCTCAAAGCTCATAAAAAATGCATGGAAACAAAATTCAATTTACCAAAACCAAAAAAATGCCTTTAGTTTAAAGCCCTAATGCCTTCCAAATCAATAGATCGATGGCTGTTTAGAAACGTCTCCTGTCTTGCAGCCCAGAAGTACGCTGAAACTCTCCAGCAGCATCTCTCAAACCGTGCTGCTCACTAACACCTTTCTCCAAAGGGACCTTTGGAAGAATCATCCCTGCTCCTGCTTGGCTCTGCAAAGCCCAGTGGCCCATGAAAGGTGCTGGCAACCTTCCCCTGACCTGACCCCCTGAGAGCTTCAGAGCATGTAAGAGAAATGGACCTGGCGAGTGTGTTCCCGGGGCTGGCGTGCCACAGCAGGGAGAGCTGTCACAGCAAATCCCTCCCCAAGCCCCGCTGCCACACCGGCGCCTGCACAGCCACAGCACGCTCAGAGTGAGATTTTAAGCAGGGAGATCACAGCCACAAATCAGAGGCAACACAGCAAAAGGAAAAACCCTGAGCTATTTCCGCTGCTTACCAACAGGCTAAAAAGCAAAGCCCAGGCTTGTCAGGCTCCTTAGGCTGAGATGGGTGAAGCACTTGGCTTTGGAGGGTCCCAGGGCTTCACCTTTGGATTAAAGGTGCAAGTGTTTTTTGTTCAGACAATTACAAGGAAACCAAGAGCAAACCCAGCAGCTGCCGGGAAGCTGGCGAGTGGAAAAAAAAATCTGCCAGTACACAAAGAAAGCCTGGATGTCTCAGTCTGTTCCCTGTGCAACAACAGAATTTTTGCTAAGCAAAAGAGAGCACCTATAGCCATACAGATCTCTCCAGTGGATAAAAACCAGCCTGGTTTCCTAACACTAACCTTGTGGAGTCATCACTCTGCCTCTCCTCCCACCCCATTCGATACCCCAAAGGAGCTCCAAAGGGTGCACACAGCAGCAACCACAGGGATGGGGACCCCACAGTCTCCCAAACTTTGAATCACTGCAAATACCAACACAGAAGTCTCCTATAGGACAATCCCCACTTCAAAAATCTTTCTCCCTAGAAGGAGGGGAAAGCAAGACAAAGGGAACACTCTCACCTGAACAGCCAGGGAAGGGAGCGCGGAGAGAGGAAGGGCCTTCAGCCGGCAAAAGCCAGGCATCTGCCCCAGCCTGCCCACCTTACAAAGAACAAAAGGTCACAAGAACAAAGAGAAACCAGTGCGAGGGACATGCAGCATCCACAGAGGCATCCACACAAGACACGATGACAGCGACCAGGACAAGCAGTTTACAAGGCACAAGTGACCCGCGGGGCCAGGCTTGTATAGAGACAATGCTGGGAAGTGCCCTGCTTTTCACTGGCTCAGCCTCAGCTACACTTCACTTAATTTTCTTTAAAGACTCCATAGCAACTGGGAACGGGGAGATGCGGCTGTGCAGTGACCCAGGCTGGGCAACCCACAAAAGCCTGGCTGGGCAGACAAAGCTGAGCTGAGCTTTGCTTTGGCTGCAGTCACAGCAGCCAGCAGACCAGCCAAAATCCTAACAAGAACTTAATTAGCCAGGATACAGCCGCTCTGGTCCTGGCAGCAGGAGTCCAAGGCCTCAATGTACCTCTCTGTTTCGCTTTATACAGCCTCTGAAACTGCTGCTGGATGAACAGCCACCGGCTGCCACAGGAGCCAACAGATCCCGGCTGACTCTGCTGTCAGACAGTGGCCCCAAGCCTAGAGCTTCGAGCAGCTTTTCAAATAGACCTGTCTTTTCCTTCGCTAGGACATGCTCTCACAGCCGCTGCAGGTGCTACAAGGCTTAACTCAAAGCCATAAGTTTGACTTTTGTGCCTATGGACGATGCTGTCATGCACAGAAGTACATGGTATAGGCAGGGAAAATTACCCTCATGAAAAAGTAAAAAAGCTCCTGTTTCAGCATCTCGGCAACCAAAGCTGCAGGAAAGCCAGTATAAAATGGATGCAGCAAGGGCCCGCTAACTGGCCTGGGATCCCACAGCCGTGGCTGCCAGTGCTACACGCAGAAAAGGGCCACCACGTACTGACAAAGGATGGTGAAGTCCCAAAAAAGATGCACAGTAGCATCTTAGGACAGCAACATCCAGGGAGAAGTGCTGCTAGTAAACAGCATAGACCACTTGCACAAAGTCCCAGTTTGGCACATGGAATTGTCTCGTTCACATCCAGCTCTAACCAGATTATGGGCAGAAAATTAAGGCATAAAGACAAAAAGCATTACAGCTTTTTAAGCCAAAAAGAATCTGCCCATTTTACAACCCACTGCTTCAACTAACAGGATTAGCTACAACAGCCAGTGCTTGGCATTCAATTTCCTATCTTACTGAAGGAAAAAAAAAAAGAAAAAGTAAGGCTCATCACCCTTTAGAAAGCCACTGAGCCAAAAGAAAAAACCTATTGAAAGTATTGAGTGTTTTCATACTCCAGGGTGAAGGCGTATGGCTCAGCAGTGCATGAGGTTTCTCCACTTCCAAATCAGCAAACTTGAGCCATGCAAGAGCCAGACGGGAAGCAGGTTCTCAGCTCTGCACACAGGAGGTATGTAGATAGGGACAATGGTGCTGGTGGCCAGCAGAAATAAAAATCAAGCACAGTTCCCGCTTTCCCAGCAGCACTACTCACATCTATCATTGTCCGCCAGCCCTCCGTCTTCCCCGAGAGCAAGGGTTCCGGGCGAGCCAGCCCCGCATTGTTGATGCATACATCAACTCCTTGATGAAGGGTCTTGATGGCGGAGAACATTGACAGGATCTCCTCTTCGTTGGAGAGGTCACACTTGTACGGGATGAGGGTCCCTGGATAGCCGGCACTCTGGCATTCAGCTGCCAATTTCTAGGGAAGAGGAAAGAAGAAAACAACCATCAGCCTCCTCTCCTTGTGGAGCAGCTTATCCAGCCAGTAAAACACACCCCAGGGCTAACGAAACACAGCAGCTTCCTGGCGAGCCCGTCTCAAGAGCAGGCGCTAGGGAAGAATCATTGTAAATGCTAATTAGGAAAAAAGGAATATCGATATACACAAGAGTCTGAGCGCTTCAGCCTTAAGTTATTAAACCTGAGGACACACTCTGTGCTCATCCATCACCCCAAGCAGCAGAGATCAAGGTGAGCAGGTGCTGGCAAAATACAAATAAATAAAGTCTGCCACACTGCTGCGCGGATAAAGGACACACAATCGCATACCTGACAATTCCTCATTAGCCATTACCAACAATTATTCCAAGCATCCAGATTTGTTATCAGACTAGATGATATAAAACAAACGAGAGGCCAAGAGCTGCTGCTGGCCGCCTGTGTTAATGATGCGGCAGCCACGGCACCAGATCCTCTGGAGGATGCCCTTTACCCCCTGATGCTAATGAGAAGCAGCATCTCATCTCTGATGTGTCATATTAGCGACAGTGACAGCTTCCAGCGCGAGGCGAGAGCCACGTGATGTCTGGTTTCTGCAGAGAGATGGACTCTGGCTACAAATGTCCACCAAATCACTCGAACGCCATGGCCCACGGGGCTTTCCCCAGCGTGACATTTCAGTGGGTGCCATAAGGCTCTCCTCCTGCCAGAGGCAGCTTTCCCACTTCTCCCAGCTCCTCCCTGCATACCAAGGACTGCAATTCACAGCCGGTTATGAAAGGAGTGAGGCCCAGCACAGAAATCCCCTGGCTGGAAGCAGACAGCGCAGGACAGCGATTGCACGTGAAGGTGGCTGCCGAACGGAGCACCAGCCCAGCTTGGAGCGGAGCACCTGCCCAGGAGCTCACCCAGCCTCGGCCAGAAACAAGGACACAGGGAAGACCAGCCAGAGAAACTCAGAGCACCCAGAACACCACTGGGAAGCTCGCACTGGAAGGATGCTGATTTTTTTCCTCGCTGTGAGGTGCAGCATCACCTCCCAGACTGGCCCAGCCCCTCCTGACCCTCCAGGAGGGCGCATGGAGAAATTCCCACAATTTGGAGAAGGTAGATGGCTGAAAACAGCTCCACCATCTGTACTGACACGAGGAAGAGCCCAGAGAGTCACGCTGCCTGTGGACGCTTTAATGAAAGTGGTGATAAACCAGAGCATCCTTCCTCCCAGGGCAGCTAACAAGCCCCTGGGGTCCCCCGTCCCTTTTATTTAGCAGAGCTGCTCTTTTGGCAGAGTGTAGCCTTTCAAAACACACAGCATTGATGACATCCGCAGAGTCTGCCAGCCAGCCCGATGCCCAAATTCTGACAAACATTAGACAAAAAAAACCCCCATGGAACATAAGGGAAAGTGGAAGAGAGAAGGAAAAAAAAATACGTATCAAAGCCAGCACAGCGCCTGCTCCCTCCACAGAGGCTGGCAGGTGATCTCGGGGGGTGCATCAGTTTGCAACCACCACAGGACCCGGCGAACAGCAAACCAAAGCACAGGCCCAGCTCCCACCCACCTGGGCTCCAACATGTGCCATCCCATGGATCAGACACCCGCACGCCCAGGAAACCTGCAGGTCCCGGTCCTTGAAGTGGTGTTGGAACCAGCTCTGCTCCCTGGCCAGCACAGCACAGCACAGGACAGCTGTGCCTCGGGGGAACAAGGAGGGCTGGCAACCCTGTCAGATGCCACAAAGTCCAAAGAGAGGAAACAAATCCACCTCAAGATCTGGATTGGCTCCCAATTCTGAATCATAACGCGTGCTCTTCAGCAGTGGCTTTTTCAGTGGCCAACTTTTTCTTAGCCAGGTTTTACACAGAGCAGGGCTGAACATCTTCAATGGGAGAGGGACAGACAAGCCAGGAGCTCCAAACCTCTCTCTGTGCCCCAGGGACATTAATTTAGCTCCTCTGGGGCAAGTGGCTCTGTTCAGTAAATGATTTTCTACCTTTCCCAATACCTAAGACCACTGCAGAGGTGGTCCAAGTCCCTGGACAGTGAGTTTAAGCTCTTCTGCTTTGCCTTTCGCAACAGCCCGCAGCTCCTACAGACCACAAGCTAAAAGCAGCCCAGGTCTCACGGTCCGGCCCAGAAGCCGTCCTCCTTTCAGGGTACCACATCAGTGAAAGCACTGCAGTAACACAAGAATTATTACTATTGCTCTCACAGCACCATGTGAGAAGGGGACAGACATGCTGAGTTCAGCCCAAAGATCGATACATCCCAACAGCATTGCGCTCTCTGGAGAGCTCTGCTTGGGCTGAGCTAGACAATATTCCTGCCTGATGGAGAACAAAAGTGCCCCTGGGACTGAATCGTACCTCTCCGTCCCCTCCCGGGGCTGGTTTCATTCTGCTATACATGCAGTCCTGTTGATTATGTGCTGATAATGGTAAAAAAATATATACTTTTTGAAGACCAGAGTACACACCTGAGAAAACAGTTGCGGGGAAAAAGCCTGCAAGTGGAGCATTTCGAAAATTAAAAGCAGTATGAAGGGCTGCTGGAAGGTGCCAAACCACTCCAGGGACAGGAACTTGTTCCTGCAAAGATATCAAAGGGGAAAATGGCCAAGGGGTCCTCAGCCACGTTCTGCATAACCTGGCACCAAGGTGACAGCTTCAGAGCTCTCTCCATCCCACCATCCAAACATGAGCACTCCACACAGGGATCCATCCCATTCCATATTTTCTTGTAAAATACATGTCTGGCACTTTTTCTTCTCAATTCACCAGGTCACAACCAGGAATATGGTCTTAATTTGCTCTTGGAAGGGCGCTGGTGTCCTGGCACCTCCTGCAGTTCCCAGGCTGCATTGAAAGCTGAGCTGAATTATCTTTCCAGTGGTACCTCCGATTGTCACTGCTGGAGTCAGTGCTCGTTGCAGGTAGAGCAGGTGCTGCCTTTCAAAGTTAACATACTTGCATGCAGAAGGAAAAGTAGGGCACCCATCTCATCCTGAGGCTGAGCATCATCGTGCATCCCAAAGCTGTGGGGAAGAAAGCTTACAGCTCAGGGCAGGAAGTAGTCCATCCATATTCAGCCCTGCTGAACTCAGATCGAGCACCGACAGTGATTTTAAAAGATGAGAAATACAAGCACGAGGGACTGGAGTGAGTCTCTTGAAAGAGGATTCGTGCCAGGAGAACTGGCTGGAAGAAGGGCCAGATGGGAAAGGACAGACAAGCTCATCTGCAGCCCAGAGGGAAATGCCGTGTTTAATAGCTTTGCTTCCATGTTCAGATGTCACTTGTCACTATCCAGTGACACCTTTCACCACTCAGTACAGCTCCTCAATGGAGGCAGACAGGGTCTAAACACCACAGGCTGCCACATGGTGACCCAGACGAAGGAGGACATAAAGCGAGGGGCACTCTGGCCAGCGGTGGCTGTTGTGGCAGAGCTGTCCATCCGCCTTCCTCAGTTATCTCATTAGCTTATGTCTTAGATACACCACGAGTAAGCTCTTTCTCACTCCAAGAAAGGTTTCTCTGCCACAACAGACCAAAGAAATCAGATATCTCTCAAGATCCTTTTCCTGTCTGGTGTCTCGCCACCTCAATCGGGACTCAACATGGATCCTTTCATCTCTCAGACTACGCTTGTGTTAACAAATTCTCTTTGAAAATGAAGTGTCAAACACCACTGACATCCAGGCAGAGCTGAACGCGCTTCAACCATCTATAGATGAAGAGTCATCACAGGCTCTTCAAAGAAACATCAACTACAGGCAAGTTTGCAAGACAAGACTTATATAAAGCAACTGGCTGAATTGGGGAGCTTGCAAGAGTTTTTCAGAGCACCTGTTAAGTCACTCAATTAATGCTCATTCCTCTTTAACGATACTGCACGCACAAAAAACGGTGGGGGAAGCCGTTTTTCCAGATTTCACAAGCACCTTGAGAGGGACCACATAACTGCAATACAGACGAGGGCCAGTGCACCTCCAGCAGCTACAGACAAAGATTAGAAACAAAATCTGAGCACCTCTGTACCACACCGTTACTACTGGATGCTTGGAAATGGACAGGCAGGTGCTATAGCTACTGGTACAAACTGGGATAACGCAGCCTAAAGAACAGACAGACGCAAGCCCTCTCCCCTGTAATTCTGATACGCTACCCAGCATTAACAGAGTGTGGCAAGTTCTGCACCACCCATGAAAGACCAGCTTTCCACAAAGGGCATCTAAACGACTCATGTGATATAACGAGCCAATACTGCAGTATGTATTAGATACACAGGCTGCGATGTGCCTCTTGCTTAGACACCAATTTTTCCATTGACATCACTGCGATTTATCTCAGCTTCCAGCAGCGTTGGATAAATGAATGAACAAATGAAAAAAACACCTAACACCTACCTACGTGTACATAAGACGAAGGAGAACACCTGGTCATGATACTTACCATATATCATATAGCTGTCTGCTTTTGAGGGTCTAAAAGGATGTCTTGCATTTATGGGACTTTTTCCCCTATGTTAAGAATACATCAGTTCTTCCCAAGAAGGAGTTAATGCTCTTTGTGCCTACAACACTTGGAAAGGGCACAGTGCCACACATTTAGATTCAGGCTTGGTAAAATGGTTTAACAAAACTAATTGATATAAACATTTAAAGGGACTCCTAAGGGGAGGAAAGAAAGGAGAGAGTCACGTAGGGCTTTATTTGGCAAACCATCCTATTAACTTCAGACACATTTAGTCCAGGGAGATTAAAGCCAGAAGAAACCATTAGGTAATTTTTAATCTGACCTGCCATTCATCACAGGTACCTACATCCCACTGATTTAGCTTATGCTTAAATACATAGCAGTACCAAGAAACCAACTGGAAAGAAACCAAAGTCACCCCAATTACTTATGCTATCTCAAAGAAATGAAGGAGAAAAATCCCAATGAACAGCATCACAGTTGTGAAAGAAAACTAGGGGCTGACAAATCCTTTCATTTTACTGATTGGGAAGTTTGAAGCTTCTTTTAATTAAGATTTAATACCAGTGCAACAGCATAATAGAGAAAGAGATATATACAGTGAATAAAGCACTAGACTGGGGTTTATTTCCACAGTGCGCTCTGTGACCACGGGCAAGATTCAGAGCTGTTTCCCCATCTGTAAAATGGAGATAATCACACTGAGCCTTCTTAAAGCTGCTGGGTACCCGGGGCCAGGTAACCAGACAGGGCCTCCGTGGGAGCCGAAAAGGAGTTTTCAAATGAATAAGAGAGTAAAGCGATTCTCCTTCCCTCTTGTGAGCTTTAAATTGATGGGTTTCACCGTTTGTTTGCTGATCGATGCTCCTCAGCTCAGACCCATGCCTGTTGCAGGACAGAAGGCAGACCGGTGGATGGGAAAGCTCGGAAAGCGAGGTTTAAGTGGAAAAGCAAATGCGCAATAATCGGTTGGGGCACCAATACCAAAACCAGCGTACAGAAGAAGAACCGGCACCAGTCTCAGACCATTCACCTGAAGCGCATCTGAAGGACAGGCAGCCCGATTAGGGAGACCGAACCTTTTGCACTGCTTCAGAAACCCACCCACCTCTCACCACAAATGAAAAAGCAATCAAAACTCAGATAAGCCCTTGTCTGTATTTTTCACCCTGTATCATCCTAAATGTACAGACTTCACAGTGCTTACAAAGGCTCACAGGTGGCACACAAAATCAGCACTCATACAATAAATAACGCAGAAAAAACAGATCTCGCGTCATGGAAGAGAAGGGAATAAAACCCTGGGGAACCTCTTGGATCTATTTGCTGTTTATCAGCTTCCAGAAGCGAGAAGCAGAACGGGGAGAGGCATCTAAAAAGTAACAGTCCCAGCCAGGCAGTGGTGACTGCAGTCATCATCAGTGTGACAGAGCGCGGCATGGCAGCCCTCGCTCCTGCCCGGCTCTTTACACCCATGGAGATGCGATGGTTGGCGATACCCACCAGAGACAGAATAATATCGCATCTTGGCAGATCCCCAGCATCAGCTGCCTGGGACATCTGGATGCTACCCAGGCCATGACCATCGAACATCATCACGGTACCTGCTCTTCACCCAGCGAACACATCCCACAGGCTCCGGAGGGGCCGGGCGGCATCTCCTGCCTATTTCCTACCCGCGGGCGCAGTGTGGCACAAGGCAGCCACTCGGCTGCTTTCATCCCTGGCACTGAAGCCAAACTCCCAGCTAAGCAGGGGTCTGCTCGAGCAGTCATGTCTTCCCAGTAGCGGTAACTGTCCTCCCAGGCTGCTCCAGACTCACATTGGATTTTTTCCAAGCCCTCTCTGCTCCCTGTACTTTTTTCAGCATTTAAACATTCAAGGGTTATTTTTTTTCCTTAGCTCACTTAATTTTAAATTTCCAGCCAAATTACCCCATTTACCCTGAAAGCCCCTGCTACCTCAAGGCACTCAAACAATTGCTCCTTACGTCAAGGCTGAAGGCACTTTTATTTTTCACTGCTTGCTCGGATCACGTTGCTATGGGCTGGCATGGGGGAGGAGGAAATACGCTGCTCTTACGATGACAGCTCATTAGAGCAATCTCTCTTGCTTATTCTGAGGTATGACTATCCTACAAGCATCACAGGTGCCTGCCTGCTTTTCAGCTCCGACATGCATAAAGCAGGTTCCCACGCAGGCAGGCACGTGGATGCTCTCTTTCCTCAAAGAATCCCACTGCTCTTATTAAGACTGAAGCCGCTGCATCGCAGCCACCTGCAGTCCTCCACCAGCCCCTGGCAGCTCTCGCAGGCAGGGTTCAAAGACTGTGTCTCTCCAAGGCACCCGAGTGCCTGCACACAGCAGACGCGGCGATCCGCGCCATGCAGGCTGGATCGCTGCCCATTCAAGCCTAGATTTCCAAGGCAACCTCCAAACACACCACTCCAAGGGCAGAGCCGAGCTTGAGCTTCAGCCTGACGCGCTCAGATCGCGGCACATGCCTTCTACGCCACATCCACTGCAGGTGAGCACATCTCTGCTGCGCTCAGGGAGCGAAAAAAAATAGTATTCATTTTAATTAAATAAAACACCATGTTATCTTGCATCAGTGGAGGTCTGAGATGCCCAGCAATCTCCTGAAGATCGAGAGTATTATCAGAGGTCCATGGAAACCATCAGCACGTTCCCATCCTGAATAACATCTGTCGTACCCAAGGATATTGCTGTATCTCGTCGTGAGACTCAGGAGCACTCCTGAGGCCGTGCAGGACCCATTCCCAGCTCTGTCACGGGCTCACCGGAGGCTTTTCCTCCTTTCCCAGCCCCAGCATCCCACCTGCGAGACAAAGCAGCAGCAAAGGACAACCCACCAGCGAGCTCTGAGCTCCAGGGCTCAGGAAAACATAATCACCACTTGTGGCCACCGGGCTGCGGGCGCTTGGCCAAACCCTTCACCTCACTGCCACCAACTCACCTGCAAAGCACCCGCTGCGGTCACCGAGAGCGCTGTACCAGAACAGCAGGTCCCCACTGCCAGACCAGATTGGCCTTTTCTCCTCTCAACACCCCACGGCGCAGCTCTGGCTTTTCTCCAGCGCAGGTGTTTGCCCGCCCTGCCCCAGCGCCACCCGCACGGCCGCCGCCACGCCGTCACGGGCTCCCGTCCCACGCCCGTGTAATCCTCAACGAATCCTCTTCTGCAAAGACAGATTAACGCCCGCTGGCAGAGGAGCGGGCCTTCCCCACCAGCTCCCAGTGCTCCACAGCACCAGAACTCAGAGGACGGATTCTGAACGTTAAGACACCCCAGGTTTGCGCCCCACTGACAAGCGCGGCGAAGGCTCCCACGTGCCCAGCCGTGGCCGGAGCACGCGGCAGCGACAGCGGGGATTACCAGTTCCGCTGCAGGTGCCACGATTAAACATCTGTACCGACGCCACCGGACACGGCGGGCTCAGCGCCGCTCGCTGCCGCCCCAGTGCTAATCCCCAGTTAAGCTGAGCGGAGCTGCAGCTGATCTGCATGAGCCTAAGAAGCAAACTGCAGGTCCTGCAGCAACTCTGCTCCCGCAGCATCCTGCAAACACCCCCCCCAGGACCAACCAAGCCAAAATAATTGCATTGTCAGCCAGGAATTGACCATGAACAGTTCCCACATGGACACGGGCAGGAGCGAGGGTTACAGCTCGGCTTTGGCACAGACAGTACTTTCTGCGGAGCTTAAACTATTAACAAGCCCCAGGAAATCCACCCCTGTATTCAACCCCCCTGCCTCATAAACCCAAAAAGTGGATCAGAAAACCCCCTCCATGTCGGAATGCGGCCCCGTACAGCCCTCCCACCTCCCCAGGGCAGCGGCCACCAGGTTTTCCATGAGGAAACCAAGGCATGGGACCTGCCCAGTGACACAGGAAGGCAGAGGCAGAACCAGAACCCCACCACACCTCCAAAACCCCAGGAAAAGCTTGTCTAATTCTTATTTTTAGGGCTGTGAGCGCAAAATACCCTTATATCACTGCTCTTCTGCAAAGCCAAAGGGAAAGAAGAGAAGGAGAGAAGGGAGGGGCTGCTGCAATAAGACATTTTTAAAGCACATTTTGGGGAGAAGGACGATGAATCCAATATGGTTTAAAAGCAATCCTTCCCCCACGCACCTCCTGAGCTTCAAGGATGAGGAAAACCATTGGGACAGTGAAGCATTTGTTCCCACTACTCAGATCAGCAATTACAGGATCTCTCTCGCATTTAATCACGACAGGATCTGTTCAGGGACAAATGGCAATAAAAGCACCTCAGGGGCCTTGAGTACCCACCATCCCCGAGGGAAGGCCGTCGCCAAACACTAAACAAACCCTTCCAGGGGCCAAGGAGATTCTGAAGGTCATTCATTTACATAGGGATTGTGCCTTGGGATTTTCCGGCCTGAAGCTGCTCCTCCTGCCTTAAAAATATAACTCATGGGGCTACCACGCAGCCCAGCAGTGCGCCGGGAGAGCGGCGAGTCCAGTGGAAGAGGAGGTGGGGAGCGACAAGGTCCACGACAGGCATTTGGAGACAATAACTCATCCACCTTCAGCTCTGCCCAGCACTAAAACTCCTGCCTCTCACACTCACCCATGAGCACCTTGCTTTAAGTCACGAGGTTAAGACAACGCGGACACAGAGGTGAAACCTGTGTTTTTTAGAAGGCTCTGGTTGCAGGGCAGAGGGACAGATCCTGCTGCGGACACCGGGCAGCGCAGGGGCATCCACAGCTCGACCCCACGGACAAGGCACCCGCCGCGAGAGGCCAAATTTGAACAAGCTGACCTCTAAGCCACCAATGTGATTTGCATGCAATGTAATTAAATTCCACATTCAAGTACTACAAAAAAAATTTAGCCGTTAATTAACTTCCTTGGAGTACTGAAGGAGTCGAGAACCCCCCGGGCACCTTACAGCACGGGGCAGCGAGCGGTGGAAGGGCTCAGCCAGCCCACACACAGCTACTCGGGATGCCCAACTCCCACCAGGAAGGCTCGGCTGCTTCTTCCTCCTCCCATCGGCACGGCGCTGCGTGGCGAAGAGAGCACTCACCTCTTCAGAGATTGGACCGCTCGCATCTGCAATCAATAGCTCAGCTTATCAAAGGCTATTTCTTAAGCAAGATCTAACCTTGACAACGCGGTCCCCGGTTATAAATGTTACCTTTGATCAATAACCGTCACAAATGCATTAGAATTAATTGGTTAAACGTTGTATTTTAAACCGCATTTATGGCTTCCTGCACAGCTCGCTCACTGCACCCCAACAAAGGACAAAAAAAATATTGTTTTAAGAACACAACATTCATGATTAAGTCTCTGCAACACCTCGAGGAAGGCCATTGCCTGAGGGCTCCCATCTCCCCCTGCTCACCGCCACAGCCTGATGTCGTGTTGCTTGGGAAGAGGTTCCCCCCATCCTGCCTTTCTCGGCTATTGGACTTCAGGAGCCAGCTGACTTCCCACTGGAAGAGTCTCCTCTTAGGGATGAATTAACAGCACTCAGGAGGTGTTGGAATAAAATATAATTTAAATTTAAACAAAAAAATAATGACAAAATAAGTGACAGGTGCCCCTGGGCACCCCGCAGCGAGGTGTCAAAGGAATGAATGAGCTGCTGGAAGATTTCCAGCAAGAGCGAGTGCAGCGCTGCCTGACCTGAGGCTGCTGGGACTGCCCCAACCAGAGCTTCTCCCGGCCCTCCTGCAACGGTTCCAGCCAGGCATGCAGGAATGCAGCGTTCCGACACCAGGGCGGGAGGAAGAACTCCGGCCAGCGCTTTTGCCGTTCTCTACAAGTATAAAAATACGTGAAATTAAATGCTATCATAAAAGCGAGTGCCATACCGAGCCTCAACGGTAAACGCTTTGGAAACAGTGCCCTCTCTCACACCTTCCTGTGCTCTAAAATAAATGTGCCGGAGTACTCCGATGCCTTTACCACACCTGACCCTTCATTTACCACAAACGCGCCCAAGCCTTCCCCGCCCCTGGGAATAACACTGCAAATTAAAACTTATGCCTCACAGTGGATAAAGACCAGAGAGAGGTTTGCCAGCCGAGGGGAAACATTTTTTTCCAGTGCATGGGGAAACCCTTTCCCTTTTTGTGCTCCTGCAAGAAGCTAGAGACTAAATACAAATTCCTGAAAAACATCAGGAAGAAGGAAGAGGAAGAGCCTGGTACCGGAGCCGTCAAAAGCGATGCTCTGCCTTTTGTCTGCAGGATCGAGTGACTGCGGCTTAACACGCTCTCATGTCCCCAGCGACGCCGTGGCAAGGCATTAAATCCCAAGACTCCCGGCAGGCTGGAGACCCAGGTGATCAGCAAGGGGGTCCCCGTGAAGGTGATCAACAAGGAGCAGATTCCACCAAAGTTTGGTCTAACAGGCTGCTAAGAACTCTTGGCTTATTTATTGAAGCATTGATGCTCGCCCCTGACTGGGAATATGTGCAGGTATCTGAAGAGCAGAGTCTGTAAAAGCACGTGCCAAAGAGTCTGTGACAGCTGTTAGCGCCTCTCGGCTTTTCCTTTAAAACAAGCTTTCAACCCAGATTATCTCCTGGCCAACAAAACTAAAATAAAGCCACTTAATTACATTTTATTCCTCGATGTCTGACCATTAAAGCTACTGTTGGACGACCCAGTGAAGTTTGTGCTCACAAAAGCGGCACAAGTGGGGAACACGGGGTTGCGTGTGAGCGAGGACTGCAGGAGGGTCTGCACCGAGGTGGAAAGCGTCACAGTTACAGAGGGGAAACCCACCGCCGCCAGCACCTGCGTTTGCCACGCCTGCACACGCAAAGATGTGACAAAAGAAAAATCAAATCCAATTTTGAAAGGATACCATTGGAGTCAGGGGGAGTGCTCCCTCGAGGCAAGCTGAGCGCGTGGCTTCTCTGTGCAGCCACAGCAAGGGGAAAAAAATAACCCAAAAAAGAGACATTTGCAGGTTTTGTAAGGCATGAACATTTTTATTCCAGAAGTCAAAGGGCACTGGAGTTGTGACACAGGTTTAGTACCAAAACCACAACTTCGCCATTCCTTCGTTATCTTGCCTCAAGCCCTTATCTGATTTTCCAAGAGATTAAGAAATCTCAACATAGCATTTATTGTCCGAGTTAAATTCCCCACAAGATAGCACACTCCTGCAGTCACCAGTCTGCAGCAGGTTACAAACCCCCATACAGCGCAGTTTCAGCCCCTTTACCTTAAAATGGATGACCAGTGCATACCGTTAACGAGAGCACACGCCTTTGTGATACGAGCACTGCATTCCTGGTCCGCTCTCGTTCAAACTGCCTTCATTTATTTTGGGGTTTGCTCCTCTGTACACTGTTATCCACAGAGGTTTTTAGAGAACTATTCAATACTAACAGAGCAACAAGATTTGTCCTGCAGCACCGACAGCCACCATGCTCTGACCTCTCCTTTATTCACATCTGGCAACATGAAGCCCTCAGCTCCTTCATCCCTCTCTCTCCTCTCGTTCCCCCCTCCCCGCGCCCCAGCCAGAACATCAGCACCGCGTTCCCCATTCCACACCTTACGCGTGAGCTGCTCTCCTTGAACCGGCCCATCCTTCACATCCCCACCAAGGCTTCCCGCAAGGATGCCAACCTCCAGCTCCCGACCAACAACGACTTGGAAAATCAGCAGCCGGAGATAACAGAGGAGCGTATTTTGTGGATAGATCTGTTATACAATAACTAAACGAGGTAAGAACATGCTGGCAGAGCATTGATGGCACAGATCTTCCCATTTCGCTCGTACTGCCTGGAGCATCCAAAGCCCCTCCAGCAGACAAGAGCCCCACCGGCAGCGTCCAGGATGGGGTCTGGCCGCATCGCTCGCTGCGCCCCCCGCACACAACGCCAGCTCCCGCGCCTCGGGATGGCTTCGTACAGCCACGTCCAAAGTCCCAAGTCCCAGCGTGAGCTCAGCACTCTAAATATCTTCCTCCTTTTTTTTTTTTTAAAGAGGAAAAACACAAGGTGAAGCTCCCGGAGGAAAGCTGGGTTATCGTAAACAGCCCTGCTCCGAAGGGATGGCAGGAGCCGGTAACAAGCCTCATCTGTGCCAACACAAGCATCCCTGGCAGCCAGTCCGAGGGGATGGATCCGCTCCTGGAGCGATCCTGGCCCACCTCATGCTCAACCACCATTCTCTGCCCGAGCCAGCGGCACCTCGGGGATTTTCTTCCTCTTTAAGAAAAGATGCTTTGCAATAAATAAAAATAAACGGAGCCAAACACAGTCCAGGTACCTACTGAAATAAACCACTGCGAGCTGCAAACATAATTCAGTCCTTGGAGAGGACAGAGGAGAAAGAAGCAGCCGGGACAAACGTGAGCTGCAGTGTTGAACACAAGTTTTTGAAACAGAGCAAGAACAAGAGACTTGGAAGATGCCAAACAGTGCACACTGCTCAGCACAGGCACAGACCGTACAGTGCAGGTAAATCACCTGTATAAAACACGGTGGCACTTGTGCATATTCGAATAAAAAGGAAAAACCTCAAAAAGACTGCTCTTTCTTAAACCTATAATGTATTTTTGCCAGAAAAGTATCAAAAAGGAGGGCTCTGGGGCTTCAAAATGGAAGGAAACTCCTCTGCAGCACCAAAGGAAAAGACAAGTTTCATTAGTAAAGAAACTCAAAAATATTTCAAAAGGAAATAAAAAGAAAGGATGATATTTGAAATGACTTTTCTGGAGGGGAATGGGAAACACCGCCATCCTTGAGCAGCCCCTGCGCGGCTCCAGCAGCCTCGTGCAGTCCGGGAACGGAGGGACTTTAAACACTATCAGCCACGCGTGGGAAAGCCTTTGGAGAGCTCCGCTTTCCCTGTAAACCGCACTATCCAAACATCGGGAAAGCCAAAATTAGAGACAAGCCCCAGAGGACAGTTCAGTGAGCCACGCTGGTGTATTTCCTCCTCTCTGCAACTGGCGCTCTGATTCGTGATGAAGAACTGCAAAAGTTGTGTTTCTTCCGAGCATTTCTTTGTTCGCTCCCACTCCTCTGCAGCACCAGCAGTGCCAAAAGCCTTTTCTATGATTTTTAGGACAATTTATTCTTGATGTCAGTGCTGGTGTTGTCCTGTGCAGGGACAGCAGCTGGAGTTGATGGTCCCTGTGGTTCCTCCCAACTCAGGACACTCTATGATTCCGCGAATCCCCATCATCTGTACTAAGGAAACGCAAGCACTGAACGCTCCGAGATCTCCCGCAGCTCTGCAGGCTCCGACTCCCCCGGACAACACTTCATCCGCCTGAGGAGAACTTCTTCCCTCCCTCAGAAGAAACTTAGAAAGCAAACAAGCTTCAGCTCGCGCCAGCGCGAGGTAAAGCCTACAAACACCCCACCTACAAAAGGGGATCCCACAGAAACGATTTCTTCTCATCACCTTTATTCCTAAGCTACCGCCGAAGCATCCCTTCGCTCCAGGGATGTGCGTCACGGGGGAAAGAGCGGCTCTACTCTAAAGCCGCTGCTGTGAGGGTCTCGGCTTCGCTCTAGAGATGCTGTAGGGGTCAAAAGAGCGTTAAGGACCAAAACTCTATTTTAACTCCTAAAAAGAGCATCCCGGGACCGGCAGAGCGCTCGGCACATCCCGCGCCGCGCAGGACTTCGCATCCCCGGAGGCAGCCGGAGCCGCTCCGCGCAGCCCCGAGCAGAAGGTTTGAGCCCCAAAACACGCCAAGAACTGAATCCGCCCCTCAGGAAAAACTCCCACCTGACCGGCGTTGCTCCTGCGGAGTGGGAAACTCCCCCCCCCGAGCCCCGGGAACGCACCGCGGGCTGCGGCGGCCGCTCCTCTGCCGGGGGGCGCGTATGGGGGACCCCGCACAGCCCACAGCGACCCCGCAGCAGCCCGGAGCAGCCCAAGGCAGCCCCGCTCGGACCCCGCACAGCCCAGGGCAGCCTCAGGCATCCCCGCACAGCCCCGCACAGCCCGGAGCCACCCGCACCGGCTCCGCGCAGCCCCGCGCTAATCCCGCGCAGCCCGGCCCGGCCCCGCCGCGCCCCCGCCTGCCGTGCAGCGCTCTGGCCCCGGCGAGGCCTTGCGGGGCGGCGGCAGCGCTCGGCCCGTGCCCGCCCCCGGGGCACTCCCGCCGCGGGGCTGCCCGGCCGCGCCCGAACGGTGCCTCCCCGGTTTACGCCCCGCGCGCGCCCCGGTACCTCGATCTTGTCGACGCTGCGAGCGCACCCCACCACCTTCATGCCGTGCTGCACCAGCGCCCGCGCCACGGCCGCGCCGATGCCCACGGAGGCGCCGGTGACCAGAGCGACGCGCCCGGTCCAGCGCTCCATGGCCCCGGCCCGGCCCCGCCGCGCGCACAATGCACCGCCCGCCCGCCACGCCGGGCGCGCCCCCGCCAATGAGGACGCCCCGAGCGCGGGCCACGCCCCCTACGCGACCCCGCCAATGAGGACGCCCCAGGGCTGACCACGCCCCCTCGGGTACGCCCTCAGCAATGAACACACCCCAGTCGTGGCCACGCCCCCATACGCTCAGCCAATGAACACTCCCCGAGCGGTAGCCACGCCCCCCAGACACGCCCAGTCAATGACTACACCCCCCGTTCGCTGGCCACGCCTCCTACGCGCATCAGCCAATAAGCACGCTACCGGCCACGCCCTTGCCCTGTGGCCACGCCCCCACGGGACCCCCCACGGGACCCCCCCCGGTCCAATGATCACGCCCCGTCCCACCGCACCGCTGAGGCCACGCCCCCCGCCGTGCATGCACCGAGTCTGCGGGGGCTCAGCCCGGGGTGGGGGGAGCGGAGCGGCGGTTGTACGATTCGGGGGTTGCGGTTTTGCTCCCCCAGCTGTGCCAAGGCAGCACGGCGAGGCCCAGAGCCCGAGGGCAGAAAGGTGAAATGACACTTAATGATCTTTTCACTCTAAAATACACTCTGCCAGCTGGGAAATGAATGGAGAAGGACGGGTTTCATTCAAAAACAGCTCATTAGCAAAAAGTGGACACATTCCCTCCCCTACGCTCACACCAGATTCGGTACCACCACCAAACTGAACACTCTGCCCCGCGGCACAGCAGCCACAGCAAGACTTAAACAGCACGTTCAGAGCACAACGCTGTTCAGAGACATCTCAGCCAGCTCCGTGCCAGACCGAGGTATTATCCGAGATCCTGGAAGCAGAATAGCCCCACCGACACAGCTGCGGGGCACAGACCTGCTCGTTTGGAAGGTACACAAATACCTCTAAAGCACCTGTCAGCAGTGAAGCCCAGACCTGCACTTTTTCCACTCACCCTCCACCTACATCCCCAGAGCTACAGACTGCAATGACAGCCGGAACTGAGGCTGCAGGGAGGGAGGGTTTAAAGTAGAAACATCTACACCGGCTTTTACTATGCATATTAATAAATATTCTTTATTTAAATTTTGCACATTGCGCTTTAACATATTGCATCCAAAACATTTTGCAAATGGATGTCTACTTTGTAAAATCTCATATTCAGCTCCTCGTCATTCTGTACAGAATTATAGGTACAACATTACTTTGCCACTAGTTTGCTTTTTGTAAGTCTCACAGTAAGAGAAACATTTAATGAAAAGAGATGGCTTAAATTATAAGAGAGGCTTGCACAGCTACTCAACTAAAGATACAAGCCTGAAGAAAGAACAAAATTAATGAAATCACCTCCACCAGCCTCCCAAAAAAAACCAAGAAAAAAAATCACATTAATTTAAGATAAAATTTTGCCGTAAGTCACTAAATTAAGTTTTCGAAAGAGAAGGCGCAGTAGTCATCTTGAGAATTTCAGTGAAAGACAGAGCTATTTTATTGTATTTTAGTTTGCTCCAGCCGTTGTCAACCAGCCGTTACAAATGGGCCCCTTGTGATCATTTAAGCGGCAGTATTTATTAAATTTCTCCTTCAGATGCTGTCGGTATTGTTCTCTATTGCTGTAAAAAGACTTGTTGTTTGCCATAAAGGACTGTATTTCGTCTTGTGAGATAAACATTTCCTCATCAGAAGTGCATTCAGACTCATCCTACAAAGGAAAACAGGCATTTAAGAACTCAAGCGTTGCCTTTCCTGTGCAGAACATCCGTCTCGCAATTGTACACAGAGCTCTGAAGAATGATGTGGCCCTCATGTCACAACACCGCAAGGCTTAGCTGGTTAGTCCAGTCACCTGACTCACACACAATGCTCTGCTATTTTTTGGTAAGAGGCAGCCGATACAGTCACAAAATCTACCAGCGTAAGCATCAGAGCCTTAGCACACTGCCACAGAAAGAGGCTGGCTTTTAGAAAGGAAAAAAAGAAAAAGTGGAGAAAAAAAGGATGTAAAGCAAGGAGAAGGGAAGGAAAGGGAGAGACAAGAAAGTTGTCCAGGGAGCCTGTAGTGGGAAGTAATATTTGAGGCATGAAGGCAGCAATAAAGCACACTTCTTTTTCTGGAATAATACAACCTTTGATGATGAATACTTATAATACAAGTTCTGCTGCTAGCATTCCAGTCACAGGCAATTTCTCCTCCTCTGCAAAGCATCCGAGTTACATACTTCACAGAGAACACGCAAAAGCAAACAAACACTGGGAAAGTTAAGCTATGAAACCCTTTCTTCATCTATGTTCTCTTTTGGAACCATTCTTCACTGAGATTTGAGCTCTAAACCCTATCCTCAATCCCAAGGATTTAAAGCAGTATGCTAAAACCCCAAATTCAAAGTGGGTACTTACAAGGAGTTCCACTAAGCTCTTGGCACCTTTTCCAGTGTCGGGAACAAGTGACATTTCTGTAGGTTCTGCAAACTGTGACACATTTTTCATATGCTCAAACCAAGGCAACTGCTGCCCACTTTTTTCTGAGCTATAGCAGCTTTCAGCATGTGTGTCTTTGGTCTTGTCGCGATGAAACTCTGTGTGCGTGATATTTCCTGAGGTCTCTCTGTTACCTGGATCTGCCATACAGCTCCCAAGTTTCTGAATCTAAAATTCAAAACAGCCCATAATTAACTCCTAGCAGTGTTAAACCCAAAACATTCATGTTTCAGATGGAAGCGGGAGGGAAAGAGGAAAGGAAGTTCAATAAGATGGCAAGGACACATTTTATAAACACGCGTGCCCAGTGAGGAGAGGGGAATAGCACGTTAATTCACTCAGAGTGTGCAAAAGCACACGTGCTTAGGAATGTGATAGAAGAGCCTCTAGAATAGGTTGTGCCAGAAGGAAAGGACCTCTATTTCAAATCTCGGAGGGAGAGGCTACGTCATATCTTTGCTACCGTATTTACTGCAACAGTCACCACTGAAATCTGAAACACTTTTATAAGTACGTGTATGCAATTCAATAAGCAGTCTGGGATAGCTAAGTTTCTTACATGATCATTCTCACACTTCAAAGTTTTACTTTTCTTTTTCTTCTTTTTGTTTTTGCCTTTTGTATTACTCTCTTCCGAATTAGCCCAACATTCCACGCAGCTATCTCCATCCTCCTCTTTGTCGTCACAGCGATGGACACAGGAATCTTCTCCTGCAAAAGCCAGGGAATTCTCAGATACATTAAGTTATGTCTACCCTAACCCAGTGTTACGTTCTTACCAAACCTACCATTCTCATCATGGTTGCAGATGCCTTCGGTGCAGGCCACATCCGATCCCTCTCGAGATCCCGTTTCACTGCCCTCCATGCTAGATGAATAGCCGCAATCACTACCATTACAATGTGGAGATAAACCTGAGACAAAGTGAAAAGTTACAGTAATCTAAAATAGCTGCTGCATAGTCTTTAGTTATCCCTCTAAGAAGAAAGAATTCATTAAAAAAGCGATTTTTTGAAATAACATCCGAGCAGTGTTTACCCCACAAACGGTCCACACTTTTAAAAATTAAGAACAATGATGCTTAACGTACCTTTCTTCATTTTAGGTGAACCTAATAGGGTGCCACTACTAGGACAGGTGCAAGAAGTGCTTTCATTAGTAACAATTACTTCTACACAGTTGTTAGCTTCTTCGGTGCTACCACAGGCTTTGCAACTACTTTCCGTGAAGTTCGAATTTTCCTTAAAACAAAACCAAACAATTAATACTTGCAAGTACTGAAAGTCGCTCAGCCAGCTTCTTTGTAAAGGATACTCTATCCATAAGAAAAAAAAAACCCACACAGCTGCACTGGTAACAGCTACAGCATTGCTTACAATTATTCAGAAGCATAAGACAACTAAAAACCCCAAAAAAGCCCACTTTCCCCACAGGAATACAACCTTCAGTCAGCCATTAAGTTCACCAAGAGATCCAGAATCACAGCCACACTTACTCAGTCAATTAAAGGTTACCCCTCTCAAAAAAATTCAGTGGTAATTGTCCGCAAATAGCCTTTGAATTCTCATGTTTGAAGTGATCTTTAAGAAACGACACTTGCAACACATTCTAGCATAACTTGACCCCCCCTCCAGAGTCTGGATTTGTTTAAAAAAACAAAAAAAACCCCAAACCTCAAAAAACCAACGAGTTCCAGGCAACCCTTTTACAAAGAGTGTACAAATCTGAAAACGGAGTAAATTCCACTAGCAATCAAAAACTTGTTCTCAAAACTGAAATACAGTAAAAATCTGAAGAATTCTAAAGTGGAACAGCAAGCTGGTGAAGGAAGTACCACATTAGAAATCCAGTATTTAACACCAGCAGAAAGCCATTGCTATCAATATTTACCTTCACTTGATTTATTTCCTTCTCTTCTGTTGCCTGCAAAGGAGCAGGGATCTCACATGCACACTTATTTTTCCGTCTGTTCTTTCGTTTTTGGCGCTTCTTCTCTTGTTTAAGCTCTCGCACTCTTTCTTCTTCTGAAAATTCTTCACAGAGCTGTTCCAATCGACTAATACCCTGCACTTTTTCCACAGCCATCTGTTTATAAGAAGTTAGATCTATTTATAGATGTTAACACAATGCAAGCTTTTACATTTATAGAAGAGGAGGAGGAAAATAGCTGGTAAGTACTTATAATAAAGCCATAGCAACTACTGGCTATAGAAGAAAAATGCCTATCCCGATTTAGTCACTAAACCCAGATTTCTGGGCAAGATGTATGTATACAGGGAGCGCTGCGTTTAACTTTACTGAAAGCTGTGAATGTGGGCCATAAAAGTTAAGGACTTGAATGCATTTCTGGATCTGTGCTTACACGGTAGATACTCTGATCACTTAACACAGCAGCACAAAGAATTATGTTAGAACTACTGCTACAGAATTCCTGCAGCCATTTGTCTAGCATAACCAGTGAAAAATCGAACTGATTTTCTAGCCAGTCCAATTTTTCAAGAGTAGACATATCTCAAAATACAGCAAGTATCTAAACACGTTCCTTAATATTGAATTTAGAAGAAATATCATAATGGTACATGTACGTAGGAAGCTACATTAGTATAGTTAAACTAGTAAAATATTCAATGTTCCCACAGAGGCAAAAATAAATTGACAAGGTAGGTTTTTTCAGATTGCTCAGGGAACTCCTTAAACCAAAATGAGACATCATCCTCCCACTCACCTTAGGAAAGGACTCATAAAATATAAAAGCTCTGTACTTCAAATTCATAGCCACCCTTGCAAACCAGATCAGTTACCCGAGTTTTACAATGTAAATGCGTTTTCAACACCATACTTCACTTGATTAAAAAAAAATCACCAAGACAAAACCTGACAAAAATGCCACAGCACAGCCAATGCCATTTCAACAGAATTATAAGTCTTTGAAAAATTACTTTAAAAAAACTCCAAGAACTAACTAGATTAGGGTCCCCCTATGATCCTTCCCATTCTCATTTGTTCCTCCTTCTCTGAGGTTGTCAGTGTTTTTAGAGACAACAGTCACTATGGCTGGGAGATAAAACAAAAACCATTTATATGTCATACCAAACAAGCAGGATATCATTGGCATAGATTAAAGGAACCGCATGCAGTTCTGTTCGAAGTTCAAGACACCACAGGGTTACAGACTGCACTTGGAATGCACTGATTGCAACAGTTAGGAGCTGCGCTTGTAACTCCAAAAGCACATTCTCTGTTTTCACTACTAAACCAAGAGCTGTTGTAGCATGTTGAGTAGCTCTGGCTATCAGGCAGCAGTACCTTCAGACAAAACTAAAAACACAGAAGATCCAGCATACCGTAACATGCAGCACGGAAAGTGAAAGCAAGCCTCAATCTATTATGTTCCAGTAGACTTCACATCAGAATGCAATGCAGTTGTGCTATGCATTGATACTGCACAACTGCGGCCTGCAGCAAACAGGGATTGAATGCAGCAACCCTCGAAGCTCCTTCCAGACCAACGTATAGTAGAACGTGGGAAAATAATCTTAATGAAAATGCACACAGTTACTATAGCAATTCAAATACAAGTTAAGACAATATTTGATTTTTACCTCAAAGCTTTTGCGTAAAGCATCCACACCAAGGTAAAAAAGCATTTGCCACGTTTGTTCCTCAGCCCGCAACTTCTGCCAGATTCGGTGCAATCTTTCATAAAGGTGAATACCCAGGCAGGTCAAAACTTCTTCTTGGGCTATGTCTATTGTCTTAGCGTGCCTTTCTCTTCGTCTAAAGGAAGAGTTGAACCAAAGTACAATATTGTTAAAGCAGCTGGAAGTCTACCAAGAGATCAAAGCAGTTCAGTGACGTGTTTTCTGTAGGTACAACCGAAGATATGTTTGCACGAACAGCTTTTTAAATCAAGTTCTGCTGTGCTGCATGCGGATGCAAAATAGAAAGAACCAGGTCAAAATCACCACTACTCTCCTGACATGTTAATCGGTGCACGGCACTGTTCAGCTGCCCGCTGCCTTCCCACCTGTGACTCTTGAAGTCATCACCCCATCAGCCTCTGCTTGCTCCTACCAGGAGGGATCAGCGGGGATTTAGTGCCAAAGAGACGCAGCCATTCTTTGGTTTCCTAGAATTTGTATTTGGTTTACAGCTAATATTGCAGCTTCCTAGACATTTGTGTCATTGAACTGAAGCTGAATAAACACAGGTAGAAGCTTATGCATTACTTATGATACAAAGTAAAACTATTTCAGTATTAATCTGTATCTATCATCTACTGAAGAAAAATCATTATAAGGGATTTACAGTCCTAATCAAACAGTTACGATTGAGCTCAAAAGATATTGATTGAGCTCGGAATTGTATTTTTCATTGGAAGATTTTATGATGCTAAAACAGGTTCAGAAATGACTGTAACATACAAAGTGGTGATAAAACTAAATTGAATGCTCAGCATTTGGTACGAATGCCAACCAAGGTTCCCTTTCTATTTTGCATATTTTGAACACCTCAATGGAAAAGCAGGCAGCCCTAGTGAGTGAGCAAATTAACTAGAAGACAACTGACAATTTCTTTCAGTCTTGCCTTCAGAATTAAAAGCACTTTCAAGTCAAAAGCATACATGAAATCTTCACCACTTTGAAGCACTATCTTGAAAGTTCACTTCAATATGAATATTTACATTCAGAAGTTTATTATGCAGCAAGGAGGCAAAAATAACTTTGGCAAAATACATTCAATATTAAAATAAAGAAGCAAAGCGCTAGATAGCCCACTCTAGCAAATTACATACTCATACCCTCCTGCGAACTCTGGTTCAGCTCGACCCAATAGGTGTGCGATGAAATCTGTTTCGCAGCACACATGTATATGACGTTCATGGGGACAGCAGCGCAAACCCTCATAAAGTGCAGCACAGTAGCCTTTCTCTTTGCTGCAATCTAGCTCACCAATAAGAATATTGTATGCCCGGAGAACTTTATTTTTGCAGTCAGTGCAAAACCTGTGGTAACAAAGAACATAACAAAACTGAATTCTCATTCAAGCAGAAATTTAGTACCATTTAATCTAAGTTATAATGTACTGAGCTATTCAATAGTGCATGCTATATTTAAACTAGGTCACACTAAGGTTTATGTTACTTCAGAAGGTAAAATAGCAAGAGTTTGGACGCAAGCCATGTAAATTCACTATATGAATTATACTACCTATCATATCTTACAAGTCTGGATACCAACTCTCATGCTCCAAGGCATAAATCAAGCTAATTATTAACATGAAGAAATTCCTATATGGATATGCAATTTCATATTCATTCAGAGCTCAGAAATCTAACAGTGAACAAGTTGTATCATTAGTGCAAGCCAGGACAAAATTCCTCTCAAGTAACATGCTCCAAGTTACTTCACACCAATTAGTTAAAGTATACTCAAGTGAGTGATAAGCAATAAGGAAAAAAAGCTTCCTCTTTTGCTGCTGTGTATTAGTGATGTTTCCACTACAAGCACCTGTAAACACAGACTGAATTATTAGATTACTGCACAGATAGCCAAAGAAGATTTATTTATAACACAATGTATTCAATTTAAACATGGGATAGCTCAGAGAGCTAATATGAAGAATATAGCTATGAAGTCTGTAATAATTAAAATACAATCTAATTACTCTCATTCTACTTTATAAGAGGAGTAATCTTCAAGAAGCTACAAATCCTCTTTCTGTATTCTTCTAAAAATTCAAGTTAGACAAGCTGTTTGCATTTCAGCTTTCAGCTCTGAAGGCTGGTTCTCCATGCCATCTCTGGATGGTGTTTTTCCCTTTCCGAGTTTATCTGGTCACTTGACAACACTAACTCAAACGTATTTTGATGTTTGATAGAACTATAACTGGCTAGTTTCTGCAGCCAGAGGAAAGAAAACAGTAATATTATTGCAGGTTAGCTTCAGGAACGCTGCCAACACTATGTTTAATGTGACAGGAGATTAAAGTTATTTTGTTTCCAAAGTGTTATTTCCACTCCACCACCACCCCCGCACCCATCTGTGCCCCCAGGGTTTGTCTCAGAACCTTGAGACTACTGGAAATTAAAACTTTTTAATCAGCACGGTGGCTACCCTACACATGGAACAATAATTTAACGGCCTATTTTTTCCCTGCAAGAGAGACCCAATAGCACTAGCACTACTAAGTCCTAAACAACTGCTTTAAAATCGCAATTACAAGCAACATCATGCCTAAAATCTGCTTCTGTTGGTATAGCTGACATTATTTTGAAGTTGCACTTGCTCACTGAAAGCCTGAAAGAAGGCATAGTCCCAAACAGAGTAGGCTATTTGTGAAAGATTGAAAGAATAAACACAGTTCTAATACATGAAGGTGTAAAAATCATAATTTAATCCTAACTAAAAAAAAAATAAGATGAGTAGCTATGACTTCATCTAAGGTCTCTGCACTACCCCTGCCTAAAATGACTGGTAAAACGCAAAGCGTGTTTCACCATCCTAGTCTCATCTACTGCCACTGCAGCCTGACAAGGGCCTCGATCAGCACAAAGCTCAGATCTGAAGTTTTAGAAGGCTGTAGGAAGAATCCTCCTCACTTTTAAACACTGTGTGAGCTCTACGTACAGTTTGATTCACAAAAAAACATAGCATGTCTTCCTCAAAATAAAGGGAGGGGGTGTGTTCTTTCAACATACCTGTGTTTTCGTAGATAGGTTTCTAATGTTTCTAAGAGACAACTAGAGTCAATTAAAACTACTTCATCCCTGCATTCTTGGGACATGAGCTCCCACACATCCATCCAACAACCCCTGAAAAAAATAATCAGAAGAAACAAAGACTGTACATCATCTTGCTAGAGGATTAAAAAAGAAGCAAAAAGAAAGCGCCATTAGTTTACCTGACAGCTCCCTGGAAAGGTCCACAGTGGAAAGTGATGCTACACTTGCTCTTCTCCTTCCTCCTCTCTTCTCTATTTTTCTTAACTGCACTTAATCTCCCTTTACGGACTGCGTTACTGCTCTCTTCACTGCCACATAGCATTAAAAACCATTTTTTTTTAAAAAAACGTAGACCACATATATTACAAACTAGTTATTTTTCCTAAACATAATGCTACGCAAACGCTATCACTTCCCTTAACGTACTTTGGATCCTTTATAAGCTATGTCTTAACTTCCAGTAAAGTTAGGGTTAGACATGAGAAAGATTTTGCTGTCTGTGTTTACAAAAACAGACTCACAATGACTTTTTAAATACAGCTGACAGCAGGAGCAGTTTTTCAGAATATTACCTGATGTATAAACATACACAAGTTTTATTACTTCTGCTAGATTAAATTTCGTATGAAAACTTACTAAAAAACAAAACAAAACAAAACCGAAGGAAAAGGAAAACCCCTGAGCTTCCCCACATCTACCACCATAAGAAACCAGAAAACACCTCACACTGAATTTCCAAAGGAAAAAACAAACTTTAAACAGCAAGTCATGTTTACTTAAAGGCTTGTCTACACTTGACATTTTATCAGTACAGCTATTTCTGTTTAAGCTCAAATATGGACACAACGGAGCAGGGAAACAGGGGAAGAAGCACTCCAATTTAATAATTACCTCCTCAAGAGTATTTATGTATGCTATTATCTAGTTTGCCAGATCATATGGCTTGCATTTTATGAGAGGTTAAAATGTTCCTTAGCCTCAAATGGAGCCAAGTAGCCATAAAACAGGCACACTGAAACCAAGGACGTCAAGTAACCTCAAGTGGTATTAGCTAGTTACGTAACTTGTGTAATTAAACACACAATCACAATTTGAAGCCTTGTGTGTATAAAATCCTTAACAGACCAGGGAAGTTTCTGGTGATGAAATAAGGCAGAAGCTCCAAGTCCATAAGTAAAATTTGGTCTGCAAGACATCCTATTTGACACCCCCGTGTCTCGGCTGTTAGCATATTTGCTTCCACTCGCTGCAGCTCTATTTGGAAAAATATCGGTACTGATACACCCTGATCATTTCCGTAGCATAACAAACGGGTATCAACTGAGCAAGCGGAGTCAAGCCATGCTTCTTTAGCAAACTACACTGATTGTCCCCAAGACGTGTTATCAGATAAAGTTGAATGCTTTACTTGCAGTATACTAAAATACTGCTCTTCGACATATTCCCTCTTAACCTGCCAACATTCCAAATACTACAGGGATTTATTCCAGCATGAATTGAGGAAATAAAGGCAGCATTTTTCTCTTTATTTGTTCCATTTCAGAATTGTTGTGCCTTGCCAAAACGGTTCCATCATATATACTCTTACACAGCAAAGATTAATCTGACTAAAAGCAAAGCAAAAAAATTAACACTTTCACCATCCTTTGAATTTGCTTTATTTTTTAAAAATATGCCTCTTTACCCTTATGATCTTTTGCTTGTGCAACATAACCTTTAAACTAATTACATGAAAAGGCTGTAACCAAAATATAATAGGAGATAATGATTAGCTACCACTATCCTCAAGCAGCCTAAGCAAAAAGCCAGTGTCAAATTCCATGTGCCGGGCATCTCAGGGGATTTATCTAAACCCAAAGAGACCCAAGTCTGCACAGAATATTACATGTCCTGTAACTGGAAACCATGAACAAGCTTTCATGGGTTGGATACTTAACCAGAAGAAGAACACAACTGACTAAAAAACTGAACGCTGCAACTGAGCACAGTGGTATAATTTATTGGTCATCACATTAAAAAATATATATATACAAAAACCACCTCACAAGCAAGAACCCTCCTCTAAATACATAAAAGGTTTACAGCGCGTGTTTTTCTGGTTAACCAGCTGGAATAAACCATTTTAACTTCAAGACACAGGCCCATATGCATCTTTTTCACCAGTGTATTCAAAACATGCTGTCACATTTTGAGAAAATGCATTTTACAGAGACTTAGTTTTAACCCCACAACCCAACCACAATAAAGCCCTTTATTAACAGTTGTGCAAGGCATTTTTAATAATCCTTAGCAAAATGATGTATATTTGTTTAGCATGTACCCTTTCGTCTCAGTGTGAGAAAAACTGCTGATCAATCATTTCACAGCGTAGAGCACAAAAACCAGTTTGCCTTTCCAGAGCATTGTTTATATCACAATGCAGAAGCCATCCCTGCCCCGAGCAGGCTATATTCCAAGTTACATCAGATGAGATATGAAAAGCACAGAGTGCACTGGTCTGTAATGGCCAAGTTGGGTTTTGGCAACAGGTTTTGAAATTAAACACGGATATGTCTATTAGAAACAAACAAAATAACCTACTGCTAATTAACAGACCAAAAGCCAAGAGGCCAAAACGGAACAGGCAGGACTAAGCAGCAAGTTTTGGGAAACAGCTGGTTTGACACAGTAGCCTTAGACTCGATGTGAATCACCAGGTGCCACGGAGAGCTTGGACAAAGAGTGCAGGGACAACTCCCACACTGAGGAAAAGGCACAGATATTACACTGGGAGGGCAGACCGTAGAGCACTACTTGTATCCAACCAATAAACTATGAGCAAGGTCAGTGAGGGAAGGATTGAACATCCCACTAATAAAACTGTCACTCTTGCTTCACAAAGGGCTCACTACCTTCTGGCAAAAACCCACAGAGAAAGACTCAGGCCCTACCACACACACCGCCCAAGCTCCCAGGTGCCTCTGCTGCTCTTCCGTACAACTGTTTCGGTCTACTATAATCCAAAAAGCCTGGAGATTATTACTCTGACAAACAGACAACAACATAAGAATTGATCTCAGTGCTTAAAATAAATTAGTATCAATACTTTGGTACCTTAAAATATTTTAGATTGACTATGCATGTTAATTACAAACTCACCCCAAAGGTTTTGGTTTGTGTGTGTCCAGGGAGTGCAACTGACATCTCTTGTTCTTCTTACTTTTGGGAATTGCATCAATCATATCATTCAATTTGGACCTATGGAAAAAAAAAAATAACTTAATATTCTGAAAACATGGTTATCCAGATGAATTTAAGAGGGACTGATTCAGCTCATGTATCAGAAACACGTAAGCTAATGAACACTACATCTACAACTTTCTTCTTGTCCCCCATTTTTACTTCTTATGACATACAACCCTGCAGTACACAAGTACAGTATAGATTTTTCCAGACAAATCCTAGCAAGGAAGAAAAAGATACCCCACATCCAAAAAGCCATTGCTTAACTTGGTAAATAACAGACCTCAAGCAATGACACCTATTTAAAAAATGTAGGGAACTGCTAAGACCATGTTATCAAGTTGCACACTCTCACCCTCCAAATCTCAATACCCAAGTCCTGCTCTAACCTCTCCTGCTTCTCACTGCCCTGCTAACTGGAGCAAGAATATAATGAGCTGAAGCCAACTGGAAGGCAAAGGCACACTGTGGTGAGCAGTCACTGTTTGCTCTGCTGACAGCTGAGAAACAAACGGTGCTGAGACTGAGGTTATTTATTGTGCTAGCCAAACCCAGAAGGTTTCACTCTCTCAGTGTTACCTTTCTACCCAAGAGCAGAACGTTGGTTTTGTTTTTTTTCTTTGCAGGGGGTGGTTGAGGCTGGTAATTTTTCTTTTATTTTATTTTTTACATGCAAAGTAGCAGGGGGAAGAAACATTCTTCTTCCAGACACCACGAAGAACCCACAATGTCCATTTCAGATTAATGACTGAACATTTTAATATTGCTATCTTTCAACTGAATCATGGCACTGTAACTGATGATATGAAAGACCAGGTCTTTTAGGTTTGTTTTTCGCAGTTTAGCAACAACTAGTTTAACACAGCTGTAACGACAAGCACGTACTGTAAAATCTAAACTTGCAACAATTCAGTATCACCAACAAAAAAAGCTGCAAAGCCAACTGCACAGAGAGTAGCTTTCCTTTTCCTCAGATTATTATTAACAGAGCAGTTCTAAGATAGCTGTGGGTCTAACTTACCCATGCACATAGAACAGTGTATAAAGCTTCTTTGCATCGGTCATACAGCTTCGAGTTACAGAAAGAACCCCATTTGGCCCTACTGCTAGGGGCTCCAGTGCTGGATTTCCAGACTCAACAAGCTGAGAAAACAGACGTTCCACGCTACGACGACAGCCGACACATGGGACGAGCTGAGAAAGTGCACTCAAAACTTCACGTGATGTCACCATCATGGCAATATTTAGATCCTGCTGTTTAAGCATGCTATGTCTCTAAAAGAGCAAGAAATGAAATAATTAAATAAAAACACTTCTTAAACCGTTCAAGATTTCTGTGCCTTCAACAGCACTTACCAAAATACACCAAAATACTGTGGAAACTGTATGCAGTGCTCAGAGCTACACTTGCATTATAACTACTATCAGCACTTTCCAACAATCTGTAAAAGCAGAGTCCTGCCAGTGTCTTAACTGTCATTTTTCCCCCAGTAATACAAAGTGTGGCTTTGTAAGCATAGTTGTATCTATACAGGGAATGTTTTGCCAAAATGGTATTTTCTGTATTATTGTCATATCACACTCCTAATATCCAAATGACATGTCACAACTCCTGGGGAAAGAAAGAAAGAAAAGACCATGCCACATATTGAAACTAATCAATCCCATAGAACGTGCCAATACTTGAGCTGAAAAAAGAAAATATTTTCACTTCAATTTATGTAATACACTTTATGAAAAGTAAAGCCATTATCAGATAACATTTAAGGTTTGTGCTCTTAAAGGCAGGCACGTTAAATAATCTGACAAGTGATATCACTCTGCAATAATCCTCTTTCCCGTACTTAATAGCACTAGTCACACCAACAGCAGGAATGAGCTATTTTCACAACACAGCTATGTTTTATATGCAGCATGCGTCTGAACTGCTGCTGTCAAACCACAAGTGAAGCTCAAGCTGCATATCAGCAAACTGGCCCGTGCCTTTTGACATCAAGTGGCACGATTTTCAGTTGCTACAGGGGTTGCAGTACTACAGTTATATGCCAGAGAATTAGCGGGTAAGTTTCTACTATTGTTGCTTCTGGGGTACCACACACCCGTCTCTCACTATTTGACTACATATAATCAATAAACTGGCACATTAATTCTATCTTGGTTTGGCACTAATCATTAAGAACTGCATCTTAAGCAATGCACAATTCCACTTGAAAAGGCAGCTCAAGAGCATTAAGAAAGAAAACCTAAGTATGTTTAGAAACTGTAGTTTCCATTACACATAAACTGGCACCGGCCAGAAGATGCATTGTTTTTACAAGTTTTCAATTCTAGCTAGATATGCAGGAATTGCCTCATGACAAGACAACAGTGCATAAATGCTGTGAAATACAGGAAATAAATACACCCAGTGCGCTTTGGTAGCAATTTTTAATGGCACATAGGTGCTGGCATGTCTTTTAAGTTAGGCCAGGAGTGACAACCTCCTAGAGAAAGCATGAACCTAAGGAAAGCAAGATCTGATATGTGTCCACATTAAAAAAGAGAAGAATGTATTTACCTGAACGAATTGTTTTAATTGTGCACCGTTATTCTGATGTCCATCAAGGTTTAGCACATTATCTGGAAATTCCATCACCATCTATACAAAAGAGGTAAAAACAGAACAGCTTTCAGAAAAAAAAAAAAAAATCAAACATAGCATTAGTTTATTTTACTTTCTTAGGGGAAAAAAGACAAAGTATGTTAAATGCTTACTCTTTTCACTTAACTATTGGAAGCTTGAGAAAGTATTAAAGTAACAGCCTAAGATAGGGAATGTTTCAGCAAAAAAACCTAAATATTTCACTAATATAATGTTCTGGAGGCACTTCATGAATGGCAACTCTTAAACAGCTGTTATAGAGAAAGCAAAAGTCGCTAAGTGGAACATCAATATTTATATTACACAGTCTACAGAACCTGAGACACTGTTTCAACCAAAAAAAAACATTTACTTCAATACACTGAGAAGCAAACTTATCCAACAGCCTAACTCAATTTATAAAGCTATGAAGAAACAGTCAAAACAGTTTAATGACCAAGGCAACTCCTTCAAAGGCTAATTTAAAACCATATTAACCGAACAAGGTACTCCAAGGTATACTTTGTTTTGTATGATTGCAGCTGCAACTCCCAAGAGGCTCAAAATAAAATGTTAAGCCTACAGAATAATGTGATTACTCATAAGTAATTAATAATACTTATTTTCAAATTACTCAGTAACTAAGAAAGCACTTTCTTGGGGAGGGACAGAAATCAGTAAAATAATTTTCAGTCAAAAATCCAACTTTACAACCATGGAGAAAAATTAAACTAAGCAGAAAAATGCTTACAAAATTACAACTCTGGTTAATAAGTCTAGTGCCAATTGACACCAAATGAAAATGCTCAATTCATCCTTTTTCTTCCGTCCACCTTCCCTCAATTGCCTAGCAAAGACCGAATTCCCTGCTGTCTTCATAATTGCTGACACTACCTCAAAGGAGCTCATACATTTACTTTTGCAGGCACTCAACACTGCTCCAAAATAAACACCTATTCTCCAAGGCCAGAAAGCAAGACAATATGTTGATCCCAGATGTACTCGAATTGGAACATCAGTCCAGCTGCCTTCTCTCTGGGCAGAACAGCGTCACAGGCACTGCCAGTTCTGACTTCTCATGCATTTCTTTTCCAGTTTCCCTTACCCCTGACTCATACACACTAGGCAGCAGCACAAGCGTTTGCCATAGAATTAATCAAATTAGCAAAGTAAGAAACCTGTTTCTGTGGGGAATGAACTACATGCAAAAGTGAAAGCTCTACCTGCTAATACCAGAGAGAAGAGAGAAAAAAAAAATCTGTATTTTTTCCCCTCACCTTCATCTCTCACTATCAGACAACACCCTTAGGTGTTCTGTACAACGGAGTGAAATTATCAAAGACTATATTAATTCATGTGCCTGATGAGATTTTATTAAGTGGTTAAACATCAACCACCATCACACCCTGAACTGGAAGAAAAAATTCTTGTAACACCACATCAAATGGAACGCCTTCTAGAAATTATAAACACTGCTTAAGAAATGAAAAGGGTTACGTGTTTAAACTTCCTTTAATTTCTAGTTGAGCCACAAGAAACAGGAAAGTGATAGTGAGCAATTCATTTAGAGAAGCACTGTCACATTGCACCTAAATGCCCTTCCATGCTACTACAAAGCAATGTTACAAGCTTGAGAGCATCTTAGACCATTCAGTCACTAATTTGCAATCACTAATTGACTTTCTAGATTTAAGGCATAGATTAAGTCTTCCAGATGACTTAACAGTAATGAAGCAGTCCCATTATTTTCAAAATCTGAGTTTTAAAACACATCAACAGCAGCCAGTTACTATCAACAACCAACCACTATTTTTCAAAGACAATGCTGCAGATGTAAAATTACGTTTCAAAGACAACTGCATGTGTTGCAATAGCTCTCATTAAGAATTTAAAACATAAATTATAGAAGAATGAGGCAAGGAAGCTAGAAGTTCCTTCGCTTGCTTCTGCAGATTTACTTAATAAAGGCCTCCAGAAACCACCCAGAAATCTGAGTACTTTGTAACAACAGTAACAGAAATGAAAATAAAGGGACCCGAGATAAGATTCTTCACAGTGAGGATGACTTGCACTTGCACAAATGCCTTTCATCCAGATGGATACCAAACTGATTTATAGCTATAGGAACCTCTTCAAGCATGAATACATCTTGCCTCTGGTGTAAAAAGCAGGACAGCAGACACACAGCGCAACTGCACAAAGTTTGGGCCTGGCATTAAATTCTGAAACTAAACCACAAATGGAATTTTAGGCCAGTTGAAGTCATCTACCCCACATCCAGTAGAGCCAAATTTTCACTCCTCTCTCACTCCACTAAATGCAACAAAGGTAACATGCACAGTAAGTCTTCCTCTTGACACTGTCTTTTTTTCACTGGGGAGTCCAGGGAAGGAAAAAAAAAGAGAGAGAAATCTAAGATCTTAAAACTATATGGGGAATTGAGGGGCAAAATAACTTACAAGGTGTGGCCAAGACACCCAAAACTCACAAACTTACACTACTCCTACAAAGCGCTGGGTTTTCCAGGTAACCAACCACTCCAGGAGAGCTAGATACTGCCTTGAACAGCTTACGGGGAAACTTTGGCCAATGTATAAGCGCAGTTAACCAGAGATGAAAAAAAAAAAGCCAAAAAATAGTGATATTTGGTACATCAATAATATGCCATCATTTAAAACTATCAAAACTAAAATGCAGCAAATGTTCTTTCTTTAAATGCAGTAGAACCAGATGGGATTGAGATAGATAATCTTTAACAGTGGGATGGATAGTTAACAGCCTGTCTGAAGAAACTCAATTGTTTCGTTCTAGAAGATGGAAGAGATTACATTACAAAGTTGATCACATTAGCTGGTGCAAGTCAGGCGTTCTCCCGTACTAAAAGATGAGATTAGGAATTTAAAGCACATATATTTTACACCCTTTAAAGTAACAGCAGTTCCTATCACACCACTGACAACAACAGAAGTCAAATACAAATAACTATGACACCCAATTACACTAAATCAAATTTAATTTTCAATCCAACATTTTCACGTGTTAAGAATTAAAATAAAGGACAACTGGCTACTTAGAGATTTTTTTTTCCATTTTCTCTGTGTTCACCTGCGATGCAATTTCTGAGCCTTCCTCTAGATGCATCAGAAAGAAAAGAGACCAGAGAGCCTCCAAGCTGCCTTCACTTCATTTTCCTACTGAATCTTCTGGAAATGGCAAAACCCCCATGTTTTTCAACAGAGGATAACACGATGCAACAGATCTCCGTCAGATCTGTTGCTGCAGACATGGTAGGACATTATTACAGCCTTGACAACACTGACTTGCCTTTACTTTAGTTTACTTTAGTTCATTTTCCCACTGAACCTTCTCGAAATGGCAAAACCTCCATGTTTCGCAATGGAGGATAACACAACACAACTGTAACTTTCAGATTTGTTGCCGTAGACACTGCAGCACGTTATTACAACTTCGACAACACTGACTTTGAGCCAAAATTTTCAAAACCACCTTCAGCTTTACCTTTCCTACTTAAGGGGATAATAATTACCTAGTTGCAAACCTGGGTTTTAAGGTTAATACGGCTGAAAATAACTGAAAAACGGCTTTGCTCCACGTTTGGCCTTCGGCGCCGAGACACACTCCTCACTGGAAAACAAGTTACTCGCAGGCCCCAACACAGCAATAACTTTCTTATCATGCGGTTTGCACGCTTTTAGAGCTGGGAATCAGATAAAAAAGTTGCCACACGAAGCTCCGCAAACCCCAAAGCGCTGCAAACTCGCAGAGGCGAAGGCTGCAGGGAGCCCGGGAGGCCCGGCCGGAGCCAAGGCCCGGGCTGGGAATCGCCGCCGGGGCTCGCCCAGGGCGGGCGCGGGGACTCACCGTGAGGGTGTCATCGATGTAGAGGGGAATCTGCCTCTTCTCGAAGGGGAACTCCTCCTCGCCGTCTCTGCAAACGGCCACCAGCCGCGCCATCGCCGCCGCTCTCGCCGCTTCCTCCCCGCCTGCGAGCAGCCACCCCCGGGCAAGTAAATGCCCGCCCCGCTCTCCCGCCGCACTTTCGCCACCCCGGGAGGCAGCCTGCTTTACCCCATCGCCTGATTCACCACGCCGAGCGCCCGGGCTCGGGAGGTACACTTAAAAAATGTATCTCTATCTACGGGCCGGGAACGGGGGAGGTGGGCAAGGCTGGGAAATGCGACAGAACATGGAAGAAAGGGAGGGGACGGCGGGGAGGAGCGCACACGGGCCTCCGCCGGGCACAGCCCGAGGATGGAGCCCGCTTACCCCGCTCCGCCCAGCCCCGAGCGGCGGCTGCGGCTCCTCCGCTGCCCCGTCCTGTCCGGGGAGGGAGAGGGGACCCCAACGCCCGAAGGGAGGGGGGACCCCTGGGCAACACGGGGAGGGGTCCCCAGTATCCAAGGGGAAGGGGGACCCTGCAGCCACAGGGAGGGGTCCCCACTATCCAAGGGGAGAGGGGACCCCACAGCCACGGGGAGGGAGACCCAACGCCCAAGGGAGGGGGAGCCCCTGCGGTCACAAGCGGAAGGGTCCCCAATATCCAAGGAGAGGGGAAGCCCACAGGGAAACAGGAGCAGGGGTCCCCGGGATCCTTAATATCCAAGAGGAGGGGGAGCCGCCGGGGAAACGGGGGGGTGGGTGAGTGTCCCCAATGCCCAAAGGGAGGAGGAGGAGGAGCCCCCCGGGAAGCAGGGCAGGGCTCCTATCACCCAGGGGCAGGAGGGGTCCCCGGGAAAGCGGGGCAGGGTCCCTGTGGCCCCGGGGAGGGGCTGCAGCGCGGTGGCTGCTGCGGGCAGACCCGCCCCGCCCCGCTCCTCCAGCCGGCCCGCCCGCCCCCAGCCCCGGTGGGGCCTTTACCGGCTTCTCGGCCGCCCGGGCGCTGTGACAGACGGGGGCTCGGCCAGGGAGCCGCCTCCTCCCGCTGCCCGGGCCGCGGCCGCCCCGCCCTCCTCTCGCGAGACACCGGGGCCGCCGTTACCGGCCGCGATCGGCCTCGACCGGGGTGGGGGGGAAGCGGCTCCCCGCCCACGGCGGGGGATACGGGGGGCTGTGGCCGGGGTCGGAGGATGAGGGTTTGTTTCTGGGTCTGGGGGTTCTTTTGGAGAATCACTAGCTTAGAAAAGACCTTTGAGAGCATCGAGTCCAGCCGTCCCTGCCTCCTGCTAAACCACAGCCCTGAGCACCTCCTCCACCTGTCTTTGAAACTGCTCCAGGGATGGGGACTCGACCCGCGCAGCCTCTGCCGGGGCCTGAGAAGCCTCACAGTGAAGAAATTTTTCCTGATGTCCAATCTGGACCCGCCCTGGCGCAGCTTAAGGCCGTTCGCTCTCATCCTGTCACTTGGGCAAAGAGAGCAGCACCCACCTCACCACAACCTCCTTGCCAGGAGCTGCAGGGAGCAATAAGGTTTCCCCTCAGCCTTCTCCAGGCTAAACACCCCCAGTTCCCTTGGCTGATGCTCGTAAAACTTGTTCTCCAGACCCTTCACCATCTTCGTTGCTCTTCTCTGGATGCATTCCAGGACCTCAATGACTTTCTTATAGTGAGGGACCCCAAACTGAAGACAGGATTTGGGGTGCGGCCTCACCAGCGCAGGGTACAGGGGCAGAATCACCTCCCTGGACCTGCTGGCCATACTGGTTCTGATACAAGCCAAGATGCTATAGGCTTTCTTGGCCACCTGGGCACACTGCTGGCTCATGTTCACTTGGCTGTCAGCCAACTACACTGCAAGGGTGAAGATTTAGATTAGACATTAGGAAGAAAATTTTCACAATAGAGGCGGTGAGGCCCTGGCCCAGGTTGCCCAGAGAAACCGTGGCTGCCCCACCTCTGAAGGTGTTCAAGGACAGGTTGGATGGGGCTTTGAACAATCTGATCCAGTGGGAAGTAACCCTGCCCATGGTGGGGGGAGTTGTAACTGGATTCTACGATGCTATTCTATGATTCTATCAGAGCCCCGTGTGGAAGTGGCCCTGACGCAAGTTTTGGTCTCAATGCAGCCAAGCGCAGAGCGAGCAAAAGGTAACAAAAATGCTCGAAACATCAAAGTGCAGCCCCAGACCTCCCTGTGCTGTTACCTGCCCAGTAAGGCAGGCTCTGATTGTGCAGTCTCTAACCTGTGGCTGTTGGCTTCTGCAGCGCACTGCTGCAACCATTGAATCACTAAGGCTGGAAAAGATCTCTAAGATCATCAACTCCAACCGTCAGCACACCACCATGCCTCCTAAACCATGTCCTGAAGTGCCATATCTGCATGTTTTTTCAACACCTCCAGGGATGGCAACTCCACCACTTCCCTGGACAGCCTGTCCCAATGCTTCACCACTACGTCAGCAAATTTTCCTAATATCCAACCTAAACCACCTCTGATGCAACTTAAAGCCATTTCCTATTGTCAAAACGCTTGTCGCTTGGGAGAAGAGACCAGCACCCACCTTGCTACAGCTTCCTTTCAGGTAGCTGTAGAGAGCAACAAGGTCTCCCCTCAGTCTCCTCTCTTCTATTAAATACTACAGCTGGCCTGCTCATTCTTATTATTTATGTGTATAGATACTAAAGTCCTCACAAGAAAATGCAAGGGAGACAACTAGGGAGCAGGATATTTTCTCTTCTTTCTGCATTAAAAACATCTTTAGTGTAGGAGTTGATTTACTTGCACTCATCATGCAGCATCTCTACCTCCAGCAGAAACATCGTGCAGCGCCACATCGCTGCGCACTTTGCAGTTTGTATATTCCCATGGTCTTCTTCTTAAATGAAAAGAAAAAAAAGCTGGTGTTTAGTGACAAGGGACAGTTTCTCCCACTGGAGCATCTTGTCCTCACAGGGTCCGTTCAGAATGCGGGTTCCTCCATCCTTTCTGCTTCTCCACTCCAAGAGCGAGGTTGGATCACACTAACTAAACACTAATGCTCCAAACGCTGCATCCTCAGCGTGCACACTGGTAAACTTTGTATGAAAAACACCAGAATATTTTGTGTCCTTTTTTTATCCATGGAAAATACTTTTTTACATTGCTAGAAAATGCAGCCCTCTCATTACACAGTGGAAAGACAGCCTCTTCATGTTTTCGTTTGCATGCCTAGAAGAAATACCTGTTCTTTAAGACATCAGGGCTTTGAAATAGGATACTGCCTGAAATCTTTATGGTAACATTTGACTTCAAAAGAGACACTACTGGGTTGGAAGGGAAGGCATGCCTAAGTTGGTCGTTAAAAATAAAGAAATTTTGTAAGACGCTAACTGATGTTTAACAAACAAGAAGGATAAACGGACTCAGCTCTACTCTCCCACTGTATTTTTTTCCATCCTGCAGCCCTACATAAAGGTCATTCAGTGGAATTGCAGCATCAAAGACAAAACATATTTTCCCAGTCCCCTGTTTTACTATTACTGAAGTCAGTCGCATCCTACAGTTGAGCCATTTTAGTCCGAGTAGTTGAAATATCTTTAACTTTTACTAATTATGTAACAGCTAAATAAAAGTTCCTGGGTTTTTAACTGTATCTTTGATCTGTACAAGCTTAGTTGCCTAAATGCACCCCAAACTGAAATGAAATGTAGAATTCATGTCCCTACCAACATCTGAACTCATAGCTACTGAGGTGCAAGTGGAGCATGTCTGCACCAGCGTCGTGGTGTTAGCTTCTCTTGCATCTTTTCAGCCTCATCACAGTGCCGTTTGCTCACGCAGACCCTGTGATCAAAGAATGCTTGCGTTTCTTGGTTCTTTCAGAGGCAGCGTTAATTATCTGCATCTATTCATAGCCTAAACATTCGGCATTACTACCTACGCCGGTTGCTTCAGGGCAAAGCTTGCCGCATTTGTTATTGACAATAAGCAATAAGAATTAATTTTCTCTCATTAATTCAGTGGTGAACAACTTACTTCATACAGCTTCAAAAGTGGGAGATGGCCTTATGGTGTGGGGTTGTGCCGTTGGTGAGAGAAGCGGATTGTTCCCACTCTGTTTGTTACTTGTGGACTACGGTCTTCTTGGTTTGCAGGCTCTGTTGCAAACTGCTGCTCCGGTTCTGGGATTGGTACCCGGCTGCCTGTGCGGAGCTATCAGGGCTCTGCACAGACACGGCAGACCTCCCACAGAATTTTTGCTTCACGAAATGGGAGTTGGCATCTAGATGGTTTGCTGCTTGTCCAGACGCAACTCCTCTTTGTTACACCCAGTTAATGCCTTAATTCTGAATCACATTGATAGGCTTGTGTGCACAAGCAGAACTCACTGCAGGTCTTGTGCTTCAAATATTTCAAAAATTAATATCCAGGAGTAATTTTGCATAAATGAGTAGGGCCATGCAGTTCACGATGAGGGCTATTCTTCTGTAGGAAACGTTTTCAAACAACTACACACACCCCTCACCAGAAACTTCTGCTATAAACCGTGACAACCGTTAATAAGATGTCATTTCCAATTAGTTGCAGTTGTCTCCTGGATAATACAAGCTAGTTTTTTTTTTTTATTCTGAAGACCATTTGGCTGTAACTGGAAAGTAAACAAGCATGAAAACAGCATGAGCACAGCCTATCATGCTCAGACTTCACCCCTCCATTGGCCAGTGGCTAAGAGAAACTCATAAATTTAATATTCCTCAGCATGTCTGCCTTAAGGAACCTGATTTACAGGCTTAATCTCCATAGGTTTTATGATTCATCACATTTGATAGACAAGGAGAAATTTGAAATATGGCCTATGTGCACTGCTATAACTCCACTGACATCAGGCATCTATCACCAACTACCATTTGCATTCTCCTTCTGAAGTATTTATATCTCCCATTATTGAATTCCTCCCAATCTTTAAATATATTTCTCTTCTCCAAAACTTAATGGGGTCAGGAAGAACGGCCACAGTTAGGAAAGTGAACGAAGAAGGTGTTCTGCTCTTGCAGGAAGACCGTTACAGAGAAACTAAGAACATCTCTTGTTGATGTTCTACCCGACTGTGTCGTGCTTCTTCCCATTTGCACACTGTTTGTTTGCTAATAAAAATTAATACAGTGTTCCCACTTGAACACATCTCTGCTGTCAAAATACAGTGCTAAATGAGCTGCTGTTTAAAATAACTTTATAGACAAGTAGGTGGGCCTTCAGTGCTTTCAAAGTAGAGCTGAAGGCCATATTTTACAGCGTTCCTGAAGATAAGCTGTCACAACATGTTGGTGCGCAGGCTGGGAGAGAATTAGTTTTGGATCTTTGTATTTGCTTATAAAAGGCTGCACTGCTCTTATTATCTGCACCACAAATTCCAACAACTGCTTTATGAATTCATCTGCAGTTGAGTTTTATCCTTCAGAGCACCACAGTTTATCTAGGGTCTTCATTTATATTCATCAGTGAGGATGAAAATAAAATATAGCTTTGATTCAGAGGCTAATTGAGATTTCAGTATATGATTAACATTCCACATTCCACATACAATTATTGCCATCAAAGTCAAGCATATGCATAAATCTTTGCAGAACTGGGGCCAAAACATTTTTAAGTATCCACTTATTCACTACATTTTATATAAAGAATTATTCTTATCTGTTATCTATCCAAGGCCCTTAACTAGGTAAATCTTGACACAGCTAAGTCTAATTACTCATTTTCTTACTATTCATCTGGCCTTTACCCTATGCATCGTTATTTAATCCTGCCAGCACTAGGTACGAACACATTTCACCAGTGCTACTCTTCTGTGTGAGTACTTCTAGGAGCAGCAGGAGGATTCAGCAAACAATCTCAAAACCTAAGTTTTCAGGAAAAGGTGTAACAACTCCAACAGGTAACAGCATTGACTGTATTAATTTGGTAAAACAAATCAGTAAAGAAATAACCAACACTAAATCATAAAAAGCTATACTACATCATAAATTATTGCAATACATGCAGGAAAAATATTGATTTTTCCATTCTAATGCCCTGATTCAACTACAACAAACAAAGTTCAACTAGTCCTCTTAAGAAGGAGTGGAATCACCAAAACTTTAATACTATATTTTTGGTGTGTAACATAAACATAATTAAACAGTTAAAAAACATATAGAAGTGTAGTATACATAATGTAAATGCTGTGTTGCTGTGGATTGTATCTATCAGCATATTTAGAGCACCAGTCATAACATTTGCTAGCAAGAAAAACAGTAATTGATTTTTATTAATGGCGCTAATCAGGCAAATGCCTTCCCCTCCAACAGGCACAGCCTCTGTTTCCTGCTTTTTACTGGTATGAGGGGACTGCACAATGTTCCAGCAACAGGGCACACGGGCCCCCTTCACAAGCAGCTTTGTGAACACCAACATGAGATCAGTCACTACAAACCAGGCTAAGAACGTCAGACAGTGAGCAAGCACCCATATGCAGTAGGACAGATTGGCCATCCGGCGGGACACAGGGTCCACGTACGCCTGCGACACATGAAGGAGCAGGAAGAGCAGGAGAACTGTCAGCAGTAAGAAGCACACCGCCTCAATCCAGCCTTTGACAGAGTTTCTGCACTTCAGCAGACACAGCCCCACTTGGACACTCGCCATATATATGGCCAGATATCCAAAGAGAGAAAGTAGCCCTTCCCTGTTGGCATTTAAAAAGCCAACCCTAGAATCTCCGCCATTGCTCCCATGCAAGATAAACATCTTCAGAGAGGTAGTGTTAAGAATAAGCTGATAAAGTACAGCGAGATTTATAGCAACAATCCACGATTTATTTTTCGGAAACGTGGCTAAAAGTAGAGATGCTGCAAGCCTCACAAATGCTAAGGTAAAGAAAAAATTCCAGTGCACCCCATACTCTGAAGTATGTTCATGATACTCTATAGATTTAACACTCAGCAGTCTTCCAACACCAAGAAAAATCAGTGGCCAAACAGAAAAGAACTGCCTGGCCAGACTAGAAAATTTTGATTGTGTCACGTAAGACTTTTGTCTAACCTCAGGACAAACAAGAGCATTACCGAAAATAAAAGCTCCAACCCCGAAGTCCATAACTCCTGTTCCATAAGTCTCGGCTTTGGCGTATCGCCTTGGATACTGTGGGAAATCCACTGCTAAAATGCTGATGGATGTCAACACATTGATAAAAACGCGAAACACAGTTATGGCTGGAACGTATTCTGGATCCAAATATGTCTCCTGGAAATCTTTTACAAGTTGCCTAAAAGGCACCTTGGTCTCATGTTTTCTTTGGCTGTATATTTTGGAAAATATTCCAGCACAGAAGGCTGCAAGGGTAGCTGGCACGACAAAGAGGACTGGAGACAAGACTGTGCAGGAGAACACAAGGGGAGAGACTAACACAAGGAAGTCTAGCAGCAGACTGTATTTCCTTGAACTGAGAGGTTTCCTGCAATGCAGGTGATATAAAACCAAGAGAAGCCCTCTGCAAAGCAGGCAGAGTGGAGCCAAAGACAAGCCCAGGGAGATTTCCAGCAAACTGGTTCCATTTAAGTTGCTGACGAAGGCTTCTTTCAGGTGTTTGTGTGACATTTTTCTTTCTGTTGCTGAAAACACAATGCTGAACTTGAGTCAGTTTTGCCAAACTTAGAACTTCACCACGAGTGAATCTCAGGTACCAGTTCATTAGAATACACATGGATTTAAAAAATCACCTGTTTTCCAGTTACTCTTCAATGCGAAGAACACGGAACTGCCCGGCGCTGCATCCGCTGCCGCCGAGCCTGGGAAGCTGAGTGGGGGCACAGCGCTTGTAAGACCTGACCAAGTCCTTTCCTTACGCATCTTGCGTTCTTCCAATCAGATTCTCGGCATATTTTTGCTGGAGATGTCCAAGTACCAAACGCGCTGTCGAACACTCACATTGTGAATGGCCTTACTGCACGTCCTGCTTTGTGGAACACACGACCCCGGGCTCCCTACAGCATGAATGACACAGATGGGTAAAACCGTGACCCCGGTGAGGTTTCTTTTGCCTGCGCAGCACGGACAGCGCGGTAAAACCGGCGGCTGAAATCCCCTCTTGCAACAGAGGTAAAGAAGCCTTCGCAAAGCAGCGCCGGTCCCGCAGCGATCGGCCCGGCCGGGCTCCTCTCAGGAGGATCTATGTTAAAGCTGAAGAGCATTCACCAGCACTAAACAGCCGCGGCTCTGTCGGTGTCACCCGCACCGGGGGCCGCGGCGGGGGGCCGGCCCGCAGCTCCAGGGAACCAGCCCCGGGCCACCCCGCTGCAGGGACCCGCTGGGCCGCGCCGCCCGACCCCCTTCCCCGCCGCCCGCCCGCAAGTAAACGCGGGCCGCGCTCCGCGCCCGCACTTTCGCCACGAAGAAACAACCCGCTCTTCCGCAAAAGCCGATTCGCCATAGGAGCCATTCGGGGCGCCCCGCGGCGCCGCCCGCCCGCAGACAAACGCAAGCTGCGCTTCCCGCCGCGCTTTCGCCAACGGGAGGCGACGCGCTCTCACGCAAGCACCGATCCGCTCCCACAGCCCCCAGCCCGCTCCTCCGCAAACGCCGATTCGCCACAGGAGCCCTCGGTGCCCGCCCGCGCTTTCCCCGGCGGGAGGCAGCCTGCTCTTCCGCAAACGCCGATTCGCCACGGGCCGCCGCGGCCCCGCCTCCTCCGGCCGCCGCGCTGCCCGCCCTTCACCTCAGCCCGCGCCCTGCCCGCCCGTAACGGGGAGCCCCGGGTCCTGCGCGGAGCCCTTGTCCTTGGGACAAAGAGCGGGCTCTCTCCCGGGAGAGAAGGGCGGCGGGGCCGGAGGAGGCCGAGAGGGTCTGCGGGGCGGTGGGGCGCGGCCCCAGCGCAGCGATCCGGGAGCCCTGTGCGTGCCAGGTGAGAATGGGATAGGAATGGAATAGGGATAGGGAAGAGAAGGGGAAGGAGAGAAGGGGGAGAAGGAGAGAAGGGGGAGAAGGAGAGAAGGGGGAGAGGGGGAGAAGGAGGAGAAGGGGGAGAAGGAGATGAGGAGAAGGGGGAGAAGGAAAAGGAGAAGGGGAGAAGGAGAAAGAGAAGGGGAGAAGGAGAAAGAGAAGAGGAGAAGAAGGGGAAAAGAAGAAGGACGAGGAGAGGGAGGAGGAAAGAGAGGAGAAGAGAAGGAGAGAAAGAGGAGAAAGAGTAGAGGAAGGGAAGAGGAAGAAAAGAGGAAGAGAGGAAAGAAAAGACGGCAGTTTCGGCTGCTGGAAGAAGACAGAAGTCTTCCTGGCTCTGTGAGCAGACTGTATTTTCACAGAGCCTCAGAGGGCGAGCTTGACTCACCTTGGGTCGGCTCCCACTGGTTTTCAGAGGAAGCAGGACAGCAAGCAAGCCTATCTCATTTCTGCTGCAATACAGAACTCCTCTGAGTCACCCTTTCCAAAAGCACTCGCTTCTCTGACACTGTCAGACCCACAGATCTTTCCTACTTGTCCTAGCAGGAGGAATTTAATAAAAACAAAGTTGCAATTTCTTGCCAAGAAACTTGGCCTTACCGATTCTGGAGGAAACAAAGCATTTTATCATTTTATTCCTCCAGTAAGGAAAGCTCAAGTATTCCCTCCCCATAAGCTTTATTTGCAGGGGGAAACGGAATGTATGGCTGTCACTCTGACAGAGCGGGTAGTCTCTCTAGCTCCAGCACTAGTTGCCCTGCCCCGGGATCAGTTCTTCAGTCTGAAGCCTTTGGGCTCTGCTCATGGAACCCTCTGGAGAATAACTCTGGACATGTTGTCATGTCATTTTGTTCTAAATGTGTTTGTTTTTTTTTTATTTAAGCGTTCTTCAGTCAGATTTGAATGAGATACCCTAAAGGTCCTCTCCAGTGTTCCTGTCCATACGGCTGGACAAGATGCCAAAGCAGGTAAAAAGAAAACCAGGCGTTGTGTACGCTAATTATTTTTTACTGCCTGGAAAGAATTCTTGGCTTGTTTTCATGCAGTCAAGATTAGGTAATTCCTAATGTATATTCAGCCCTACTTCACGATTTGACTGGACCTATTAACCGTGTGGTTTTGACCTGTGTTGCTAACACCAGCTAGTGATTTTTGTCACTCCATTGGCTTTAATGAGGCAGGAGTCAATGCAGGCAGCAAGCACATCCTGAAGGGTGTTTCGGTAAGATTAATGGACACATGAGCTGTGCAGTACAGGCATCAGAAGTGATTGTATTTTCAGATACTATTTTTCTTTTGGCTAAACAATCACCATCTCTTCTCAAATGAAGCAATGTTGAGCAAGGGGGTGCAGGAAAGCAAAAATAAGCCCTTTTTCAGATCTTGCAGTATCAGCTGCACAATGGCCTTAAGAACTCGGCTGGTGCCAGCATCATACAGCAGACGCAGGGGAGGACATTGGAAGAACGGGTGATTGGCAGAAACGCATCTGATCCACAGAGGAGTTTATAATTGTGGGTGTCTGTTCTCAGTGAAAGCAGCGAGCTATGTAACGCTTATTCAGAGAAGAGTAACAGAAGTCACTTTGATGGTGATGCTTAACTGCATTCCTAAGCTTTTTTTACCCTTGCTCTGTAAAATTTTGTACTACTGGAGATGAACTACTTATGCTGTCTGTGCAAGATAACTATGCTCCTAAATGAGTACATTATTGTAGCTTTATTGTTTTTAGAAATGTGTTAATGGGGTTTTGCAGTGTATGTTCCCCTTTATTAATGAGCTTAGCTCACGTAGCGGGAATGCTGCTAACTGGATTTGGCACTTTTTCTTTATAAACAGGGTGATACTGTTCATTGACTTGGTTAACGTGTAAAGAACTGCAGATTTATGCTACTAAATACAAATGAGTAGGGTTGCTCTGAAGGAGTTTCTGTCAAGGAGAATGGAAAAGCAATATCCAGAAAGCAAAAATCAGGACTGGCATCTTTTCCCTCCTTTTTTCTCCCTTACAGCTCCTCTTTCCTTCCCCCCCCAAAATGACAAAAACACGTGAAATCTCTCTTTTGGCTAAGTTTTCCATTACGTTTGTACAGCAGATGTGTCCTTCCAACTAATCGTCAAGGACATGGGAGCCCAGAGGCTAAGATTTAAATACTTCAAGTGATTCAAAGGGGACAAATCTTCACCTAATGCAGGCCAGCTATTGCTTTCCCCTGGCTGTGGTGTGTACACTCTGCAGCTTCACTCATGGGGCCTTCAATCTCTGCTTTAAAAATGAAACTCACTGCTAGAAAAACTGCATTTGTGTTGGACCACAGCAGCTTTCAGCTCTCACCTCTGCAGCCAGTGCTTTCCGCTTCCCTCTGCCCGAGGCAGCTTTTGCAGTGAACTTATGACGTTCGTAAGTTTAGAAATCCCCCAGTGAAAAACTCTATGTGAATGTGTCTGTGCTGAACAACCCGCAAAATTGCAAGCACTAGGAAGCGTGAGTCTAGGGTCACTTTCCTTCCCAGTGCCTTTTCTTGCAGCCAGAATTACCCATGATTAACTCCATGTACAAAGTGGTGTCTGCCTGCCATCTCTCATGTGCTGAGTAATACTTTTCTAAAAACAGAGCACCCCATGGGAATCACTCATGCTGGGAAAGGGCAGTTGGAAGGAAGAGTAGCTTAAACATGCTAAGTTATGACTCCAGCTGAACTTCTGCTACATGGAAGCAGTAGAAGAGCTTTAAACTATAGTGTATGAGGTCAAAGTCCCGATATACTCAACCTTTGGTGCTGATCTGACACCCGCTCCAGGAAAATGGCCAAAAAGAAGATTCTGTCATCCAGAATGACCTCAGTGAATCATTTGAAGAAGAAGTTAGAGCGTTCCTCAGTGATGAAGAAAACCTGCATCTTTATGACGACCTCACAAAAGTTAATCCGGTGACAACTACAACAGGTAAGCAGCCAGCCAGGGGAGGATCTCCTGTGGAGTTACTGTCCCTGGTGGCTACTAATACTAGTTACTGTTCTCATTGCATTAATGCTGTGATGAGCACAGTAGAGATCCAAAGCCTATTCAAAGCCTTAGAAAGTTACTCTTGGCTTGGTTTAATTTTTTAAAAATACTTACGCAGATTTAGCCATGGCGTTCTCTTATCAAGCTCTGCACACAGAGGTCATGTTTGCATTATTGGTTCAGGTAGCCAGAGTGTGGTTGAGAGTTAAAATCCTATTGAAGGACTCCTGCGTGACCTTGTGATTGCAGTTTGGTGTTGTATGAACATAAAAGAAAACAAAGCTCTGACTTAGATTCAAAATACATCCATTAAATTGGTTTTGAAAAGTAAATTCCTCAGTTCCTCACTTGACTTAAAGATGATCCTGTTGAGAGAAGCTAAGGCCTATTCCCAGTGCAGATGGGAATCTCTGCCTCTGTCTGCTCTGCAAGTGAACAGATTTGCTTTCTAGGACGGATTATGTGAAACCTTATAAATATTCAGGATTTACTGAATGGGATAGTTAGCAGATCCCTTAAGATTTTTAAAAATGAGGGCAACTCGTGAAGACATTGTTATGTATTAGACCTATATCACTCTATCATCTCATTCTCTGTTAAACCTAAGAGCATATCTGAAGATTTTTATTAGACAGGAATGGGAAGAGTCAGGTACACTTTTAAAAATACGCTAACAGAAGATTTGTCCTTTCAGTTCTGAAATGTCTTCAAGCAAGATATAGAGTGAACTTGTTTTATACGAATGCTGGCTGCAGCCTGGTGGCTTTAAATCCATTTCAGCCTTTCTCCTGCCTCTACTCACCTGAACTTATGAGAGAGTACCATGTTGCATTTCGTCCTCAGGTAATCCTCATATTTGAAATAACTATCCTTCTGCAGAACTCAGATGTGAAGTTCTTAAAGATCTATATGAGCAAAATAATCCTAAAGGATAAAATCCATTACTAGTGAAATAGGAGTTCTATAAAAAGAGCAGTACTGCTTTCAGATAAATGTGAGAAGACCTTTGCTGTCCATTGCTGTTGAACTTTGCAATTACTGTTCTCTAAAATATGAATATTCTCTTTTACTGCCAGGATTTAAAACCTCACATCTTCGCAGTGGCTGAACAAACCTACAGAAACGTCCAAAGCCAGATAGACCCTGTAAACCAGTCTATAATTGTTAGTGGAGAAAGTGGTGCTGGGAAGGTAAGGAGACTTTTCCTGGCATTGCTTTTAAGTCTTGCACTACAAATCACTGGGAAATCTCATGGTATTTTAGTGAACAAGCAAAGACGAAGGAAAAAAATTCTGACAGAGCACGTAGCCAGTCTGCTTTAGCACGACTCTCTTGAAATATGCGTAAAGCATTAAGTGATTGCTGCAGTCAAATCGACTCTACTAAATATAGCTGCTCTTCAGGTGACATCTGCAATTTCTAGGAAGGCCAGATTGGAATCATTAAACAGGAATTGCTCCCGAGTTCATGTCTCAGCCTAGTATGTTAGGGAGCTATTGTGGGTCTCAGCAAACCATAGGGAGAGACTCAGAAGAAGCAGGAGAACTCGGATCCTATCCTAGGTCCTTCCATAATGATCTGTCCCTGTTCAGCAAGATACTGAGAAAATTTTTAAGCCTGAAAACAAAATTGCTGAGTGTTAAAGGCTCAAAGTCCATTTATATTCAATTAATATCAAGATACTAGCTGTTAATTCTAGCTGAGCTTCCAGATGATTACATCTTGATAAGACTACCATTCAGCAAAGCACTGTGACTCCAGTAGCATTCAAATGCGTCTGCTGCACACAAGCATATGCACAAAAAGTTTCCACTGAACTAGAGCTATAAACCTGACACAATTACTCTCTTTTGCATCCTTGCCAGCTGCATACTGTGTTTTCAGAAGCTAGCACTGTGTCACTAACTGACATAACTAATGACATGGTAAAAACAAAGGCCTATTGTCAAGCCTCTCTCTTGCAGACCTGGACATCTCGCTGCCTTATGAAATTCTATGCTTCTGTTGCTGCTTCAGTTATCTCTCCAAAAGGCAATGAAACTGTGGAAAGGATAGAGAAGAGAGTGTTGGATTCCAACCCTGTCATGGAAGCATTTGGTAAATGAGGCTTTTTTTAATAGGAAAAAGAAGTAGCGTCCACTGTGGGAATTTTCTTTTTTAACACACAAGTCTAAGCTAGCTCTTGATCCTCTCCTTAAAATACAAACTCTTCAAGTACTGGAGCTATATACAAGTCACCCTTAGTATCAGTACATCATGCACAGAAGAGTGAAACAACTCTGATTGTGCTGTATCTGTCCCTGGCAATTTTCACAGGAAATGCATGCACCCTGCGGAATAACAACAGTAGCCGTTTTGGAAAATATATCCAGCTTCAGTTAGACAGGTAATAATTACTGTGTAAAAGCCTTATCTATTGTCTTCTTCCTTTTACGTCTTTACAAACCTGTTCCTGATGTCTGTCATGGAATTTTTTTTTCTGTCTTTGGAACATATTTTGGTTTGCTGGCAGCTCGCATTATTATATCTCTTCCCCCTCTCTGCAAGCTCTCACCCTGATCTCTGAAAGAGAACAATGGAAAGACAGAGATTCAGTTAAGAACTCTGAATAAAATAGTACATTAAGCTTGCACAAAACTGAACTGCAAAGCGTTTGTAATCAGTTGGTATTGTAACAACACAACACATGTTGGATTCTGTGAGGAAGTTTTGTTGAAATCTCTGCTTTGTTTTTGATCCATCTAGATTCCACCACCTGAGTAGTGCTTCCATTCAGACTTTCCTTTTGGAGAAGACCAGAGTCGCCTATCAGGCTCCCAATGAAAGAAACTTTCATATTTTTTATCAGGTTTGCCTTCAGTTAATTTTGCTAGATATTTCTGACAAGCAGTGAAATTACCAGATTTAGCACAATTGCAAATTTTAATATTTAACAGCTTTCCTGTCTGTCATGCTTCCAAATTAAATCATGCCCCTAATGTGTTATTCTTCATTGTCTGTGTGATGTAAATACCAAACACAGAATTCAGTCAGTACCTTGTTTTCTGTCTCCAGATCACTAAAGGTGCCACTGCAGAGGAGAGGCTGGAATGGAACCTTCCAGAAGGGGCTGACTACCGCTGGCTGCCAAATTCTGAAAGAAACTTAGATGGTAAAGATTAGTTTCACAGAGTGACCATTAATAACAGCTGTAACTTTAAAGGAAGGCAGGCAAAAATGTCTCTGCCTTATTAAATCCTATTACCCAGGTTGGTCAGCCAGCAGCAGACATTTTGTAAAGCCACCTGCATTCTTGTGATTCTGTTTAAGTTTCAGTTTGCTCTATTAAGAGTTTTCACCTGGCTTAAGCCAGCGGTTTCTGGCCTAGCAAATTTGCATCTCTGTGTGGCTATGTTTAGAAACTGTCTTGTCTTTGGATGTGCTTCAGCAACCTACTGCCTAACTTCAGAGCCCCACAGAGTCAGTGTGAAGTCAGCGACTGGGTTCTCCAGCTTCTACTCTGGGATTCACCAAAAGAGCACCTGGTTTCCTTGATCTCCTTTCACAATTCCAGCTCAGCTGGTTGTGGTATGGAGTGTTCTGCCTCCCCGTGTTTGTGTGCATGGCTTTCTTTTAAATGACACCTGTTTGGCTTTTCAGAGGACTGCTTCGAGGTAACCAGAGATGCAATGTTTCACTTGGGCATTGACCGCTCTACGCAGAACAATATTTTCAAGGTCAGGTACAATGTATGGTCACCGTGAGGCTGTTCCTCAGTATCTTTTTAGCATGGGATTTCTGCAGAAGTAGATCTGTATCAACGTATAGAGCATGGGTTGTGTGTTACTCCTGACTGGAGGGACTGCAGCTACACATTAGGTTGCAAAACCAAATATTAGTTCTTAACTAAAAGCTTGCACTTGTGAACTTTAGTTTTCCTTCAGTAATTGCAGCACTAGGAATGAACACACAAGCTTGGTATCTGCTTGCTTTTTTTTTTGTGCAGAAATGTTGTGACTTGTCCTGTTTGTGTGGCTATAGGGAGGCTCTGTTTCAGAACACTCAAGGATTGATAATATTTCAGGTATTGTCAGGCCTTCTCCATCTTGGGAACATTGAATTCTCTAATCCAGTGGATGAGTCTCAGCCGTGTGAACTAGAGGACAAAGCCAAAGGTGAGACAAGAATCATGCTATGCTCCAGAGAGTCTTGTTGTCTTAGTGCAGGTGCCTAATAGATAGGATTATTATGTTCTCCTGCTGATAGGAGATTATCAAGGTCATGAGCAGAACAAAATTTAAGCATGTTTTTGTTCAGTACTACACAGTTTCAAAGTACTGAAGAAACAAAAGCCTAATGCTCCCCTGCTCTGAGAGATAATATCCTCCCGTTACAGGTCAAGGCAACTGCAACATTAGACAGTCATTTCAGAAGGATTATTTGCAGAACTGTTAAGCTTGATTGTAATCTTACACTGATATCATAAGACTTCCAGAAATCTGACCCAGAGCGCAGAGGGCTTAAGCTTTGAAGTTTTAATCGTAAAGACTAAGACTCCACTTAGTAACAGCAAATCTGTTAAATTGCAGCGTAGAACACAGGTTGTTCTGCATATTTGTAGGAGGTTTGTGGATCTAGTTTTCCTTCAGAACTAATCAATTGAATCCACTGTCCTGAATAGTGAATTGCTCTTCTATTATTTTACATGCTCTGAATTCACATATAATATACAAATAGTAGAATATTCATAATATTCAAACATATAATATTAAAATAGTTTTGCAGCTCAGGTTAGCAAGATCTTAAATGATTTCTTAGAAAATACTCATTCTTCTGAAAAAGAGATTACTTTTCATTACTATCCCCAAAATTCATGTTTTTTTCGTCATGGCTGTTTGATGTCCTCTGTCTGGATTTAGAGGTGTCTGCTAAAAAAAGGTGAAAAAGTAACAAAGACATACCTAGAGAGTACTCTAAAATTCCCACTTCAATGTGGCAAACTTCAGACTTTTGATATTGTTGTTTTATTTGAAAGAGAGTACCTGTAATTCTGGGGATAGTGTAGGTACAATTAAGAGGCTGGTCTTGCAAAACTTTCTCTCAGATTTGGGTAAAAAGATCCAAAATCCACATTTAACTTGGTGGGTTCATGGAAACGTTCTTTTTCCACGTCATCTCTAAACCTTTTATAACTTTAAAGGGGCTGCATTCATTTGACACTCCAGATAATCTTGCAATGTTTTTTTCGTGAACAAGATTTTGTGAAGACCACTGGAGATTTGTTGAAAATACCCATTGAGGAACTACTGGAATCATTAAGAATTCGAACAATAACTGCTGGAAAACAACAGCAAGTCTTCAAAAAGCCATGCTCCAGGGCTGAATGTGAGACAAGGAGGGACTGCCTTGCCAAAGTTATCTACGCTAAGTAAGGACACATAGGCCAGGCTGCTGTGCTAGTCCATAGAGTTTTTGTGAGGGAGCAGGGAAGCCAGAGAGATTTACTTTCGCCAGCTTTCTGCTTGGGGTGAATAATAGTATAACCCTTCTTTCCCCTGTAACCCCCTTTCCCCTCTCAAGACCCCTTTGTTTCCATTGTCGATGCTGACAGCTGCTGTCTAACAGAGGTCTTCAGAGAACTGCTGCTTTTGTGTCAGCAGGCAGCATGTCATATTTTTTTGTTTCTTGCATGTAAAGACCACAGTAAAAGAACGCTCTTATGACTGCTGTCAGCAAGCATTTTCTGACTAATCCAGTTGTCATTGTGTGCAGATTGTTTGAATGGCTCGTTTTGGTCATAAATGAAAGCATCTATGCAGATCCATCAGTGTGGACCAGCTTCATAGGTATGGTTTTCTCCTCCTTGGTTTAACTGAGTAACCATAAATCCTTCAAGCTACTCCTAGACCAAAGTGCACTGTCTTCCTGTATTCCTCCTAGGTTTGTTGGATGTTTACGGTTTTGAAGCCTTCCCAGAAAACAATTTAGAACAGCTTTGTATTAACTATGCCAACGAGAAACTGCAGCAGCACTTTGTAGCACACTACCTGAAGGCACAACAGGTAATACCCCACTAAGATCAAATGTTAAATATCTAATTTTAGAACAACATCTCTCATCTTGTCTCTTTAATTGTATTTCTGTGCTTTTGGTCAGATTGTAACCTTCAGTTGAGTAACTAATGGCACACAATGCTTGGTTTAGGGCTGCGTCTGGATCTAAGAAAGAAGTTGTGGGGGTTCCTTGCCCTTCAGGGCAAAACTCAGTACAGCCAGGAGAGGCTTAGTGTGATCCTAGCCTTGCTCATAAATCTGAGGTTCCCAAATGCTTAATCAGATTGTTCCAGCAGGATCTGCTGCCACATTCTCAAAAGCTACCTCGTGTAGAATATCCTTGTTTGTGTTTTCTCAAGATTGCCATGGAACATGAGCTGAGCTCTGGATGAACAGGCTGAGCCTGGGATTAACTTGTTAAACAGTGCCTGCATCCCACTGCAAAAAGGCACATCATTATTTGGGCTCTGGTGCCCTCTGCCGTGGGATAACTGGGTTCTCTCTGACTTCAGGAGGAATATGCAGCTGAAGGCCTACAGTGGTCTTTCATAAACTACCAGGACAACCAGAACTGCCTTGATCTGATAGAAGGCAATCCTCTCAGCGTTTTTTCTTTGCTGAATGAGGTAAGTGTGGATCTAAACCCCTAAAGCTTTTGACCTAGTTGTCTGCCTTCCAACCCACATCACCACAGAAAAATCAAACACTGAATTAGTAGGAAACTTGTCAGCTATGAAATTTCTGCAGAGCTTATTTTTGAGAACAATCCTGACACCACTTTTTCCTATTCTGAGTTCTTTTTTCCTCTGATCTGTGATGTTCTAATTCAGATATGAAGTGTCAATTACATTTTTTTGTTTTTTTTTTTTCTTCCCACTATTTCAGGGCTTGCATACTCAAAGCAACTCTAAAAGTAAAGTGGCTATGATTTTCATTAAAAATGTCTTAGCTTTTAAAGACAGTTCTTTACCACAAATAAGAGATGCTGCAATTTTGTCTCATTTGCTATGCAGGAGTGCCGTCTGAATAGATCCTCTAACCCTGACCTGTTTCAAACTCGGATTGAGAAAGCCTTGTCTAGTAATCAATGTTTAAGTCGAAACAAGTTCAGTAAGAAGCCTAACTTTATTATTTCACATTATGCTGGCAAAGTCTGCTATCAGCTGGCAACAATGGTGGAGAAAAATAAGGTAGGTATTTTCAGAAAGATGTTTAAAAAAACAAGCAAAAGAATCTTACAAACAAAAAGCTATTTAAATCAAAGCACCACTAACAAGTACATTCTGTGGTGCTCCATGGATATACGTACCCTGCCCCCAAAAAATCCTTCAGGCCACATAAAACAGCGTACTGTTCTTGGTCTGATTTTTAGTGAACCATCACTGGCACACACAATTAGCAGACCTTCCAGCTGAGAATTAAGAAGCCTGCGTATCAGGGCTTCTCCCATTCCTCTGACAATGCAGTAGTGTTAATGGCATTTTTTCCCCCAAAAAATAAGTTTGAGAAAGGAGAGCATGGACTTAATTACTGCAAGTCCTGAAAGTACCAGGAACCTCAAGTTCTGTTGTCAGTGTGCCATCAGGGAATAGGTGAAACAGTCTACAAGACATGAGGGTCTCCCTTGTCAGTTCTGACATCACCAGCAATTATGGCAAGTGGTATTAGGTGATGCAATAAAATACCATCTCTTAATTAAAAGAAAGACTTTCTAATAGACTTTATAATATCTGCTGTAGACTGTCCTATGAGGATTAAACTAGCCCTGGGGCTTCTAGCTCACTTAAGTGACAAGAACAATGTAAGGAGCAGTCATAGATTTGCTTAATGTTCAGACAAATGTTGTTTTCTTTTCCTGAATCTGACTATGGATGAATGTATGAAGTCAGATTTGACACTACAGCTGTGGTTAAACCAAAGCTGGCATCAGAAATACTATTCCATCTCTATATATGGAATTTCTAGTAATTTTCAAAGGTGGCAGGTTTCTACCTAAGTTCAAATACTCATGAATCATGTTTGTGTTTGCAGGACCCCATTCCACCAGAGCTGGTCAACGTTTTGCAGAACTCTAAGGACCCTTTGCTTCAAAAATTATTTCCTCGGACAGAAAGGAACCAAAATAACGTCAAAAGCCAGAATAGAGCAGCTGTTGTTACAGTGGTGTCAAAGTTCAAGGTACATCCTATTCGAGTTCTGCTTTCTACTGCTGTCTTCATGACTAGATGAGAAAACAGTGTGGTTGGACCAAGATCAGTAAATGTTTTTAAATTAGATAGCTATAAAACTGAAATAGCTTCAGCCTCCTGAGATTCTCTGGGTTTATAGCTTTAGCTCAATCCAGTTTTACCCTTTCCTTTAACAGTTGGGCATCTGCCTTTGTGAGGCTTCTTCCTACCTGTTCCTCTTGAGGGGTTAACTTCAACCGAGGGCCTTGCTGTAATTTTGGAAACTTCACAAATTTACCATCAACAATTTTAAAAAAGATTCCGTAGAGCAGAATTTTTGCTCAAGTTCTCTTTTTTTTTTGACATCCTTGCTAAAAATGGCTTCTTTTTAATACAAGACCACTGGCTGGCTAAGCTACCTGGGGAGAAGGAGTGCCTAATTAAACCTGTATTTGTTTTCTGCAGGGTTCACTTGAACATCTCATGCAGATTTTGAATAGTACCACACCGCATTACATCCGATGCATCAAGCCTAACGCTGACTGCAAGGCAATGACTTTTGAAAGAGAACAGGTAACTTTTCAAAAGCCTTTCTTCACTGAGTCAATGAAAAGCTTCCTTCTTTTTTCTCCACCTTCTCCATCCATTCCCCAGCTGCCAGTGTGGCAGTGCAAACCAGGCAAGCTCTGGTGTGGCTCTTGAGCTGAGCTGTGTGTCACTTGGGCCAAGCCCATGCAGCTTCCACAAAGAATAAGACAGTGGTTGCCTAAACCATCTAAATTTGTGCCTCAGGTTCTCAGCCAGCTTCAGGCATGTGGAATAGTCGAAGCCATCAGCATCAGTGCAGCGGGCTTTCCTATTAGGTAAGTCTGAATTTCTTGACCAACGTCTTCCATAATCCATTTCTACGGCAATCGGCAGCACGTTAGTTATTCAGAAGACCTCACAAGCAGGAAATCCAAGTATTTTGTTGTCGGTTTCAGACCAAAAAGCTTTATTGATTCTTTCAAAGCCATCACAAGACTTCTGCTCACTGCTTGCTTTTAAGCTTATTTAAGCATCTCTCTTTTATGTTTTGGAGACAAAAATCACAAATTTGGACTGCTGTTCTATGTTTTGGATAATGAAACTCTGCTAGTTCAGCAAGCCCAAAAGTGCAGTAAGCAGGACTTGCCTTCAAAACAAAGGGATTCTTAAAAATACACCAAATACTTACAAGTCTGGATGTGTCTATAACGCAGCCCTGGGCTGAGAGCTCACTGTATATTTTAATCTGAGAAGCTGGGGAAGAGATATTTTGATGTGGACTATCATGTGCTAAAATGTTCTAATCTAACGTGGCTTCACAATAACATTTTCAGCCACTAAAATTATATGTGGTAGTCATCTCCAAGTCAGGCATCTCATCGCAGCCAGTCACCATGCTGGGCGTTCTTGACTGCCTCTAAAGGGAAGAATGCCTGAGCTAGTCATGTTTTTGACAGCTCGGTATTCTGGGGTGAAGCTCACCCTTAGCATAAACAAGCAGAGTTCCTGCACAGTCTCTGTAGCAGGCAAAAGCCACTGCCTGTTACTGGGCAGTGGGTAGTCTCCTGCTGGTGACTACACAGGCATCAGTGTATTTGCATTCTGTGCACTGGATTTTGAAGCCATTCTGCATTTTTTCCCATTAAAAGCGTAGCTTATTTTCCATATAGTAAATGACACTTGCCAAGAATTAACTGTATGTTTGTCTATCAGGATCCCTTTCCAAAGTTTCACTGAGCGCTATGCAATACTGAGAAAATCACGTGGGTCCAATAAAAACAGAGCATTTGATAAAAGCAACTATTGTACTGCCACGAAAAAAGGTACGTTTCTTTAGATGACCCCTCTGCTATCAAAGTAAAATTATCACAACAATCTGATATTGCATAGATCTGATGCAGTTACTGCATTCAGCATGAGGGACGCCACTAATTCTCAAAATATTTTTCTAATCTACCACCAACTTGCATTTCCAATTTGCTAAACACTTATAGCAGGCTCTTTCTAAAACTCTGCAAATCTTTCATCTCATTGCTGGTTTTCTGTGTTCTTCCTGAGTGGAACAATTATAGCTACAATGGTGATGGGGGTTCCCAGTATAATTTGATTTTCAGTTGGTTCTTGAGTGGACCTGAAAACTACTTACCTTTTTGCTTATACTCCTTCTCCTTCCTTTCTTTTTTTCCCCACCTTGTTTTCTTATCGAACACACTGACCTTCTAGCTTACCTGGATTCTCCTGCTGCTTCTACCTTTTGCAAACTTCTGTATGCGATTCTTTTTTTCTAAGCAAGAGCGAGGATGGACTTTACAAAACACAATCCAATCTACAAGGTAACACCTTTGGTACGAAACCCTGAGAGTAAGAGCTCATCAGGTGGTTACATTTAATTTTGAAAGTTGCTGCAACCCCTTTCTCTCTCCCAGATTAATCCCCTCTTCACCCAGTGGGGCTGTTCAGTAACCAGTAGATGTGGGAAGCAGGACCAGCCTATTTGAGATAAGTAAAATGGCTGGAAATCTCTGCACCTTGCGGAAATGGAATGAAGTAATGACATACAGTCTGGAAAATTACTTACATACCATATCTTTCTTCCTCAGTTATAAACCCATTAGCTAAAATGCCTCATTGTGATAGGTCACTAGTCCTTTTTATCTTTAGCAGGTAATAAGCTGTAAACAAAGCAAAACAATTTCCTAAACACAGGGATAAGCTTTTGGTTCCCTTATCAGCCCAGCCCTGTGAACACCATCATAGCCACCAGATGTCTTCCTGTAAGCAAGAATTGCTTATATTTGTTTTCAGTACCTTAAAATGCTCTCATCTTCTTAGAAATATTTATAGCAGAAAAGCAAACAGTATCCAGGATGGAAAGATTCAAAGACCATCAAGTTCCAGCATTGGGCATGCAGAAACTCATGCAGCATTGCCTTGAACAACACAATCTCTTTCAAGGACAGGTCTGAATTAATTCTACCTCTGTTTCCAGATAGATTAATCTGGCCAACCTGTTTGTCTCATAATGTAAAAAAACTGTGTACTGTGTCCCAGAAATGGTTTTAATGGTTTTAATAACCTCTTATGGCTGCAATAAACTCCCACTTAGTTACATGTCCCTGTAGCTGTTTCTGACATGCTGTGAAAGCTGTAGAATTGTGTAGAATTTGTTTTCTGCCTGCATCTTTCAGTGCATTAAGGCTATGAGTCTTAATTCCTTGCTTCTTGTTCTTTGTTCCCAACAGCTTTTTTTGGTATTTAATCAGAATTTCTTAGGGCTGAGCTGCTCAATTCTATTCTGAATTGCACTGCTGTTGCTTTCTAATGTTACCTTGTAGGATGCTCTGAACAATGTGTGAACAGCTGAGCCCTCGTGATGTCTGTTTCACTGTCCAGACTTGCCCGAATGACACTTGTTACCTATGGACAGGCTGTAATAGAGGTGATAAGACACCACTCAAACTGCATCCTCAGTAAAACACACCAAGCTGGTTTTCTAGTTGCTTGTCCATGGCATGTCACATTTTCCCCTTAAATACAACTAGATCTAGTAATGTCTTAGACATCACCTCCTCCCCTCTTGTAGGTATTTACGCCCTAAATGGCCAAGAAGTCTCAGTGTAAAGATAATTACTTGGTCCCAATTTCCTAGTTTTCTGATACCTTCTCTTCAATGTTTCATTTCCAGGCGAGACTCCAGTGGTGGACGATGACAAAGCATCACATTCTGTCATTTCTGAGATCCTTCAGAGTGTTGTTATGGAACAAACTACTGCTGAGCAAACGGGGAACAGAGCAGAAAGCCCTTCAGTGTACTGTGGCAAAACCAAAGTATTTATGGCTAATTCTGTGGTAAGAGAGCTATTTCCCTGGCTAACAATTCTGGAATGTTCTTGGATAATGGGGATTCTGGCACAGATCATCACCATGATTTAGGCAATATTCCTGCTAATAGTGTGACCAGAATTTGGCATTTTCCTTCAAATTACTGAACTAAATCAAATATCCATCATAACATCATCCTTGTTGCTAACGGACAAGGAGCTGCACTTGTGTCTACTGCTGGCAGCGTCCTCCCAGCTACAGTAAAGATCACAGCTTTCCTTAGCTTCAACTGACAGCCCTGGCACCTCCAACAGGCCGAAGCAGCTTCTTTGAGAAAGAGATGACAGAGACAAAGGCACTTTTGCAAAGCTTGCATAATGGAGGATGCCCCTGTGACAGAACCCCCTTTCAATGGGGCTAGGTTTAAGCCAGCTGCTACTGTGATTTTGTGAGTGTCTGCTTTTTCCCCCCCTCAGATACTTAGAACTTTACTTTTCAGATGTTATCTAATAAGCATTAGTGAAGTGCTGTCAACTCTAAAACCTAATCCAGCAGTCTTAGGACAGTGAAATGTGCATGTGGTTTTCTGACAAACACCAAGAGACTGTTGAAGAGGGAAGAGTTGTGAACACAACTTCTTCCCTGAGTGTTAACTGCAGGGTCGTATCCCCAATGCAGCTGGAGCAACTGGAAGCCAGAAGAGCAGAGGTATTAAATGAGAAAGCATTCTGCATTCAGTGTTGCTGGAGAAGATTTAAACAGAAGAAACTAGTGAAGGAGAGATGGTCTGCAACTGTCATCCAAGCAGGTAATTTGATAAGGATGTGGCTGAGCATAATATATTGAGTAACACTGCCAGTTTCACTGGATGCTTCAAGTGTCAGGACTGGTTAAGTTAATTGAATAGGGAGAAAGTTTAAGTGCCATCTCTCTTATGTTCTGTGCAAGAGCTTCTCAGATATTTCATGTACTCAGGTTTCTTTTAATTAAATCTTCAGCTGTTCGTTCCTGGTTAGCCAAGAACCACTTTCAAAGGATGCGCAGGGCTGCTAACGTTATTAAGCACAGCTGGAGGAAATGGAAGGTAAGTACATCGGTACAGGAAAGCATTGAAATTGAGTAATTGAGGCTTTTTAGTGTTTGAATCTACCTCTGCTGCACAAAACCAACCCTGTTAATTCTCCAGAAAACTCTCCTCCAGCTGAAGAGCAAAAGATGGATGGATGCCTGTCTTGTACAGCTGCTTCTACAGAGTGGCAACATAGAGACTGCAGAATAACTTGTTCCCTACCTTTACAGATGCACAAGTGTCCCAAAGGGTGTCCTATACTTTAAGATGCCCTCATTTTTAGATACTTAGTCTTGCAGTTTTAAATTTTGTTCAAGATGTCTGTGAATCTTTTTCAAGAATATTGTTCTGCATTTCTTCATCAGGCAAAAATGGCTGCTTTAGCAGCAGCAGAATTGGATGAGGGTGAAGAAAAGGCGTTCTCGGTTCCTGGAGCTACAGTGATCTCAGCCAAACCCTTGTGCTCTTTGGAAACAGCTTGGCCTCTGCATGCAATTATTCAGTTCTGGCCTCTTGGCCTTGTCCTGGCTGCTGCACCTGTCACTGTAACGGGACGCCGGAGAAACCTCTCCGTGCTGGCATGCCTCAAAGTACTTCAGGAGAATGACTGCTACAAGGTGGAAAGCGGTTTCTTTGGCTGTGGCATCACTTCCATTAGAGCTCTCCCACAGGTAACCTCACACGCTTGAGTCAGCGGCACCTTTAAGCTGCCATGAGTTCACGAACCTGAACTCTGCTGTCCAGTACAGCAATCGCTGAGTCTGCTCTCAAGCGACAATCTTCCTTTTTCCACTGGCTTAGAAGGGCAAGGATGACCCCGACAACATCAACAGGTCAAGCAGGACACAGGGCTGAGTTGTGACTTTCAACAAAACATGAAAACTCCTATTAATCTCTTTCAAAGAACAAACTGATCAAAGCTCTGCTTTACAACTGGAGAGCAGAGGATTCCAACACAGGCTCTGCCATTATGTACTATATTTACTTTTATCTGCTTAGCAGATTCAAGTTGCACAACAACTGAACACATGAAAAAGCATCCACTTGGGAAAAACCCACTGGGTGTATGAATAATATCCCAGTTATTCTGTATTAACTTCGCTGTGCAGACAGCTGCACAGACTACATTGCAGAGAGGATTTTCAAGACATGCACAGTAGTCTTAGATACCATTTACTGCAAACAAGCCACAACCCACACTGACTTATCCCAGAAGCTGCACTCCGGTTACCAATCACCTTGTACCTGTGCTTGGGGGTTTTGTCCACAAATTTTCCAGGCTGCATAAAATTACACTTGCAAGAATGTAGCCTGTCCTTGGCCACAGTTCAATAGGAAGAAGCAGTACCAAGTTCAGTACTGACTAAATGCTCAGATCCTCAGAGTTTGAGCTAATTTCAATTCAAATTATGGTACTGGTACTCTGTAGCAATCATTTATCTTAAATCACTGGTACAGTGACTCCTTTGGAGGTCTCTATCCTTATCCATCTTCACTAGCATTACTTAGTTCGAGTAGCAAAATTAGCTCACATCATCAACTGACCCCTCCACCTCTTTTTCTTCTAGGGTTCCATCAAGTTTCACTGTAAGAAGTCTCCCCTGCATTATGCAAATGTCAGCCCCCACACAGATGCCTGTTCTATCACTGGATTTAACCAGATATTACTGGACAGAAAAAGCCTCCTTCCGACATAGGTTTTGGCCATCTGCATATACTGTACTTTTTCCCTTCAGGGAAGGACTGTCTGCAAGCTGCTGCTTTCAAATTACTCAACGTCCATATCTGCTGCTACCTCAGCTTCCTACATTGATGCATTGTACCTATAATATAATATACTTCAATTTTAGAACGCAGGGGGGATGCATTCCTCCTCACGCACACGTATTAGAGGAAATATCAGTACTATGAGAACACTCAGTTTAAATAGATCAAGTGCTTTAAGCAATATATACTTGAACTGAACACTTCTGGCACTACCTGGGAGAGGCAACAGGCTGGTAACGAGAGTGCAAATAAGGGAAACATTTCTGACATGCTGGATTCTCGCAAGGAGGTACAGCTTCTCTGACGACCATGAGCGTTCAGTCACATCACAACGCTTCTGAATGTGACCAAGGAAGTGAGCAGCAAATTACACTAAAGGAAGATGTCTCAGGGAAAAGCGAGACTCGACTCTCACCTCTAATCTACAAGACCAAAACCTGTGCTGTCACAACTGCCACGTGTTTCTAGCACCCCATCTGCGACAGTTCTCCTCCGAGGTGCTCTAGGCCGTATCTGTTGCTCACACGGGTACTGAAAATGTTCAGCTCTTCTGTGTACACTACTTTTAAATAAACCAGTAAATACCCTGTAAAGGTATCTGACCATGTGCAACAAGCGTTCATTAACAAAAGCATTTCAGATCAGTTTGTGAATTAAAATAAATGCAAATATATTTAATTGTTACTGGGAAGCAATGTTTCCCATGGTTGACAGTATTTTTATAGAAAGAGGAGGCAAGTACACAGAATATCAAGTTGACTTCCTTATATCCAGAAATCTACCTGTCACTGACTATGTCACTGTTTATCAACTCTAAGGTGAAAATAAGAGCACTGACATCCATGAGCAAACTGTGACCAAACCTTCAGGAATGACATAGACTGGTGCATCGCTGCAGCCCAGTTGTTAGATTTCTTCCGTCAGTGGGAAAAAATTCTCAAGGAAAGAAAAATGTTCCCAAGGCAGCTCACTCAGGCATAATGTTCTCCTTCTCTGGAGGTTCCACAATTCTCAAACAGCAGTCTGCAAATTCAACAAATAATGGCTCCTGCATGTACTTTTTCATGAGGGAGCTTTTATCTTCTGCTTGATCGACTGTCAGCAGTAGCTGCCTGAGATGTGGGTTCAGAAGCAAGCCTCTCAGTTCTTCTGATTCCCCTTTAAAAGAAAAAAACAAAACAACAAAATAAAGCCTATGCTAATTTCAAAGAGTTACAAATTCCAGAGACCACTCGTATTTTCATAGAATCATAGGACGGTTTTGGTTAGAAGGGACCTTAAAGATCATCCAGTTCCAACCCCCTGCCATGGGCAGGGACACCTCCCACCAGACCAGACTGCTCAAGGCCCCAAGTTTTGCAAATCAACTTTCAAAGACACGCGGCGAAAGGACACGCATCTGACATTCAACTCTTTAAACCCTGGCAGTGAGGCGCACCGCAGGGATTCTCCGCTCGCTCTGCCGCGTGCCCGCCCCCACCCGCACCCCCAGGACTTACCTAAAAGCTGGAGCTTCTGCAGCGGGACGCGGTCCTGCTCCTCCCCTTCGGCCAGGATGTCCTCTACGGAGCAGGGCCCGCCTGCGGGGCTGTACCGGGGCCGAGCCTCCCCGCAGCCCCGCACACCCTCAGCCACCCGGATCTCGGCTCGCTCCGGCGTGCATCGCTCTGCGGAGGAGACGGGGTCAGCGGCGCGGCGGCCCCCCCGGGCCCTGCCCGGCCCGCCGCGCACTCACCCTTGTGGGTCCTGCAGCACGGCACGGAGCAGCTGTGGGGCGGGAGAGGCCGCTGAAGGGAGAGCGCAGCTGCCCCCCCCCCGCGCCTCAGCGCGCAGGCAAGGCCGCGCCCCCCCCAGCCCCCCTCCCTCTCCGTCCCCCCGCCCCCGCCGCTACCCCCCCGGTTCCTCCAGGCCCCCCCGGTTCCCCCGGGCCCCCCCCGGCCCCTCACTAGGCGGTGGCGCAGCGCGGGCAGCGGTATTTGCCCGCCCCGTCAGCCCCGCAAACCGCGCACGGCCCCGCGGCCCCCATGGCGCCCGCCTCTGCGCCAGGCACGGCCAGCCGAGCGCCGAGCGCCCCCGGCCAGGCTCGCCAGTCGAGCGCCGAGCCACGAACTGGACATATAGACTGGTAGAAGCGCCAGGTTGGAAAAGACTTTTTGGATCATCGAATGCAACCGTCCCATCTGCCGCTAAACCACGGCCCCGAGCTCCTCCTCTGCCCGTCTTTTAAACCCCTCCAGGGCTGGGGACTCCACCCCCTCTCTGGGCAGCCTCTGTCAGAGCCTGAGCACCCTTTCTGTGAAAAAAATATATAAACATATTACATTTATATATATATATGTATATCACAGAATCTCTTGGTTGGAAAAGACGTTGGCCATCATCAAGCCCCACTGTACCTGTCCACTACTAAACCATATCCCTCAGCACCTCATCTACCCGGCTTTTAAACACCTCCAGGGATTTATAATGTGTGTGTATAAATTAAAAATATTATATATATATACATAAAATAATAGGGCAAACATATTTTATTTGCAGTATTTATGCATACTTTAAAACCAGAAAAACAGTCACCAGGATCTGTTCCATCACAGCTTCAAGACTGGTAACTGCGAGAGAACAGAAACATAAGCATTGAGATCTTGTAGACAACATCTCTGTGTAACTAAGAATAAACGCTCACCTCCACCAGGGTCTGACAGATTAACTGTTCAGTAGCAGTTTCCTTTTACAAGATACTTAGTCTTGACGTTTTTGTTTTGTTTTGTACAGGAAACCTCACTGCAATTCTGATATTGAAGAGTTCAAGTGAGGTTTTCTCCTAAAGCGATCCGAATCTCAAAAGCCACAGACTCAACTGTGCCTCTATTTATAAGCAGAAATGTGAACAGTGCAGTCACAAACGTCTCACAAAAAACATGTGCTACATACTGCAGTTATAACTACAACAGTAAAACAGCGCCGAGTGCCCCCATGAATAAAGAGATTCATCAAATATTCAAAGATACAATATGACCGCCTGTAAATGAGAAAGTCAAATAACATTTTTCCCCACACTACTGAATTTTTCTATCCATTTCACTGTCTTCAAAACCATACAAAGATACAAAAGGATGTGAATCTCAGCGGCAAATTGAGCATGGCAGAAGCCTAGTTCCAAATGCTAAGTAAACACAGCTAACGGATTTATTTTTATCTCCGAGCAGAAGGGCTCTTGTGTTCCATTCAGGGGTCGGACAAACCAGGCACACAATGAACAGGAAGCTGCAAACCACCGCAACGCCACACGCTATTCACGCGCTACCAAAGACTACGAAAGCTGCAGCCTCCCTTTCACGGTTCCCCATGCAGGGAACCCCCTGCCCCGCTCCGGGACCCCTCGGCCACACGCAGGGACCCCCACACCCCAAGAAGGGACCCCCCCCCGGGTGCTGCGCCGCCCCAAAGGAGGCAGGAATCAGTCGTTGACAGTTCCTGCTAGATGTTCTCAATGGTGCAGGCTTGGACACGGCTGGTGAAGAGGCATTTCAGAGCCTTGAATTTAGCCCCCAGAATTTTGACTTTCAGGGTATATATCATAGGGTTTCCTAAGCAGTTCATGGTTATTAGCATGGCCGTGAAGTTTCGGAAGATGTAGACGCCTGGGTAGAGATCAATGCGGCACCGACGGTTGGTTGCATCAAATATGACTCCTGCGAAAAAAGGAGCGTAGGAGATCAACGCCAGGAGCCAAATGAAGATACTGGTTCTGGCAACCTGGATCTCGGCCGATTTGTAGGTGCCGGTAGCTTGTCCACATGCTTTCATTCTCAGCTTTCTCTTCCTCAAGATGATAATGATTCGAAGGTAAGTGAACAGAGGTATAATAAAAGCCACCACAACATTTGGAACAGCGATGAAGATGAGGTAGTCAACGCAAAACGGACTGTAAAGGACAGAGAGGTTTTCTTCTCTATGCAAGCAGTTCCACCCCATCAACGGCAAGCAGCCCAAAAAGAAAGCAAGGACCCAGTTAATTAAAACTATAGCTATGGAATGGCATCTAGCAACCCTGAACCTCGTCCTCATGCTTTCAGCCACAGCCAGGTAGCGTTCAATTCCAATGCTTACCAAGTTATAGATGGTGGATAAGATAGACACAGTATATAATGAATAAGGTGCAAGCATGTCCTTGGATCCAAATATTGTAATGTCAGGATTGGTGATGAACAGCATTGCAATCCAAAAGCCAGAAAAGCTGGTGAAGAGATCAGAAAAAGCCAAATTGCAGAAGAGTATTGAGATAGGCTTGTGCAGATCCTTTGTCACCATTCTGGTGAAGATGACTGTGCAGTTGAAGATCACAGATGCTATGTTGATGGTCAGTTGAGGGATGCCCAGTGCAAGTACCAAAGAATGGCTCCAAATGTTAGTGTGGTTAGCAGTGCAGTTTGGATATCCATTCATGGTGGAAAATCCTAATTTCAACCATTAATGAGTCTGCTTTAGACATCCCGTATTCCGTCAGAGATCATGCTACACGAGTGTTGCTGCCACCTTATTCTCCAAGCGAAGAATGAATCCTGATGCACGGCTTCCGTTACCACATCATCGTCATGAGTGTGGATTAAACTTTAACCACTCGTGTTTTTTAAATATTTGGGTTACCAACTCAGAGTGTAGCCAATTACCTGTAAGCTGCTAGGATAGCCAGAAGTGGAAAATATATTTACTACTCCACAGGTGATCTGCTTAAAGCAACCTTTACAAAGAGAAAAATCTGGATAGTTCTTGTGAAGGTGAATTATCACATCAGTAGTTTAAAAGTCTTTGAGGATATTGCGAAACGGAATGAAAGAGAATTCAGCTTAACTTCACAAATGGAATAGTTGGATAAAGGATGAGGGAGTCAGAAAATGGAGAGGAGTTATTTCTTCTTTTGGAAGGGGTGAGTATGTGACAACCCAAAGAGCACCGCTGCTGTTGTGCACTAACCTGGACCCCAGTTCAGAGGAGGATGTAAGTCCTAATTTCAGATCAACTCTCGTGACACCGCAAAACTTCTGAAGTGTTCAAGACTGAGCAGGAGACAACAGAACCAAGTCGTTCGCTGGCTCTTGCTTACAATTAAGCTGATGCGGCCAACAGTGGCCGTTTTTCTACGCACAGCTAGATCATATCTACAAAACAAACACCAATCTTATATGCCAAACGATATGATAAACTAAAATATGATTAGCTAAGGGCTTTTCTTTAGTGGAATAAATAATATACATCAAATATACAGATCCATCTGAAAAGCCTACAATGATTCAGACGAGGGAAAAAGCCCTTTGGGCGTATATTCCATGCTATTAGACAGCAGAGGGCACTGCTGGAACAAAGAATGCAGTATACAATGGGGAGAATGGGGATTTAGGACAGCCGAGCAGTTCAGGTGAGCAGCACATCAGTATATCAATACCAACAGCACTGTGGGTATATTTTCTACGCAGAAGTGGCGGCTGTCGTTTGCTCATGCTGAGGGTGGTTGTCCCGGTGTCACCCCACATTCTGTTCAACGTGCCCTCGCACAAGGAGAAATCTCCAGCACGCCCTCCCTGGCATCCCCCTGCGAATGAGCACCTTTCCTTTTGCTAAATTATCCAGGTAAAGCCGTATTACCCACAGAGTTACTCCCAGTTAATTTTTTTTACTGTTATACTGGCAAAGGATTGATTTGCGTTAGTGACAATTTTATACCGCGATATTGCAGAGCGGCTCAGCTGAGTTTATGGGCTTTCCACGTTCAGCGCTGCCGTGTGATCACTATAGCAGCAATTCCAGCTCTAAATCTGTATCACTGTGAACTGTACAATAGTTCTACCAGAATTTACAACATAAGGCATTCGTGCTGAAATGTTTGGCTTAAACAGGAAAATTCCGTAGCTTTTTCTTTTCTATTGATGTTAAAGCGTATGAAAGTATATTGAGGTTAGTGTGCAATTAGTAGTACGCACTTACATGCTAGAAATACTTTATGCAAATGAGTAAAAGGTATTTCACGTGGTCACAGGGAAATGCAAAGAATGATTATATAGAATTAAGGGATGAAGAGCAGTCTATTCAAAAAGTAAAACATCCTCAAAGATATCCTGATTACTAAGAAGAGTACATCCATGAACTTGGGCTCCTAAGTGCCCAGGTATTCCTGAAAATGCCGCTCGAAATTGTTCTGATTTGAAAATCTGGTGTTCAAGCATGAAATACTGAACAACATGAGATCAAAATGTGAGTAAAAATAATATCAAGTAGTAGAAACAGCTTTTCACAAAAGCCTCGTAATCTTATTTCACTAATATAATTATATAAAATTAACATAATGTTGCTACATTAAAGGAGAAAATATTATTGTGGAAATCACTTTTTTAGAGTGCTTCAATGTACAACCCCCCATTTGTATATTCCAACCCTATGTAATAAAGTTTGAGCTCTCAAAGCTGGATGAAAAGTAGTTTGAATTGAGAGCACTGTGTGAAAGAGGGCTGCTCCATAGCCCCATCTCTCCGTACCACGATCTCGATTCAAGGTTATTCTTATATTCCCGTATTCTGGGAATTTAACAATCTTTCTTATACTTATGCTCACAACACACCTGTGAAGAAAGAGTGTTATCTACATTTTATGAGTAGGAAAAGAACAATCACTGTATTTGTTTTAGATCACGACGAAGTCCAGTACGGAGGGAACCTAATCTTATCTCCTGTATCTCAGGTTAACTCTTTAAACACTGGCTGTGCCTTGCTGCTGGCAGCCCTTGGTTGATATCTATCTAGATTTTTCCTTCTACAACACCTTTTAGTTCTATAATCTTTATATTTCTTTAACCGGATGTACAATTTGCTATCACTTTGCTATTTATTATGAGTAGTAAATGATATTATTTTGTATAGACTTCAAAGATCCATTAATAATTATCTGCCAATTATGCCTGTGGAGAAGACAATAATCCTTGAACATGTTGAAGAGACTGAGAAAGACATGAGAAGCCTTGGGCTGAATTTTTAATGACGATTCATTTCAAGTGGCTGTTGTGGAAAATTTCACGTCACGCAACTGAGTTTGCAGTTTCAGAAATGCCCAAAGCCTGTAGAGCTCAGACCTCCACAGGAACCGCGAGTGCTCAGCAGCTCTCGGAACAACAGAACCCGGCTGGGACGTGCCCAAGGTGATTTCAAAACAGGAAATGAAGTTCAGGAGCTGTGAGTCTCAGTGCTGTGCAGTAACCCTTAGACAACATACACTTTTACCGTAGCATGGTGGAACAGCAGTACTCCACGTCCTTGATGCTGAGAGTACACCGAGAAACTTGAGTGATGCCTGAAACTACAGGAGAAAAAGCTGCATCGATGAAATGGAAATAAGAACTCCCCAGCACAATTAAGTAGAGATGATTTGGTGTTACTTTCAAAGTCACATACGTACACTATACATGCGAGAAAAAGAGGGCACTGAAAGGATAAGGGGTTTAACTGTTCTTCCCTGCCTCTTTCTCCTTGAACTCACATCCAGTTCCCACTTCTGTTGTTGAAACACCAGCCCTTGTTTGCTGTGAAATGCGCAGCTCAACTTCCTCCTCGGTTGTCAGTGCGTTCCAACAACAAACCCCACCAAAGTGCAGGCAACACACAACCAGAGCTGAAAACCAGCAAGTGACAGGCAGGCTGGCTAAGGGTTGGGGAAGATTAATTCCTACTTCAGCGAAGCCTTGAGTCAACACCATCCATCTGCTCAGTCTTTCAATGGACATCATGAGGCCTGGAAATAGAGAACATTCAGGAAGGGGAGTGATACAAATAAGGACCTTATTTATCAAATTTATGTTTTAATTTATGCAGATTAAAGTCTTCCTCTTTGGAGAGGAAGACACAAAAGGGATGTATGATCTCCTTCCAAGATTTCTCTGAGATGTTGTCAAAACAGAAAACTCTCTGCTCCTCCTCCAACCACTCTCTTTGAGGAATTGTTGCCTCACAGGTTTTGAGTTATCTGATGTCCCAGCTACGCTTTCACGGCCCTCACCAGCGACGTGAAGCGAAGGCAATTATCAGACTTGAATGTCTCTGAGTGCTGTTTAATGCTACATTAGCTGCAAGCCACAAAACGATGGCAAGGACAGCTTGGTGCGAGAAAAGTCCTGCAAACCGGTCCCTCTCCTTGTCTATGCACCCTGAACATTTCTCTGAGATGCCAGAACTGTTATTTTCATCTTTCAGGAACTTGTATTATGCTGTCTAAAGGGAGACAAACACTGATCAATGCCTGAAACCAAGGCTGTACCGTAAACAAAGCCTTCCACCTATAATTTATATGTAAAGAAGCCAGAGCGCATCTTGACCCTTTAGCCACGAAACAGCCCACATGAAGGGCATCTTCCTTCCTAAACAGCCACAGAGGCACTCCGAGGACTCTTGTTACAAGAAAGCAATGGTCAGAAATGCAAGTGCTTCAGAACCAGGCGAAGCAACGAGGCAGGCTGTAAACACACAGAGCTAAATATACAGCTTAGAGGCACACAGCCTTCAGGATACGTCTTCATAAAGTTAGGGAATGTTGAGCTGCACGCTGCCAGTGTTCTCATCACTCACCAAATGAACATTGTTACTCCACAGAAAAGAATAGTGGTTTTACATCAATATTAGGAAAAGGAGAGAAGTTAAACTTTACCAATGATGGCATCACATAACACAGGGTCTAATCCTTAGGTACAGCCTAAGAGGGATAGTGAGCAGTTAATGCACCGGAGCTGAGCAGATGGCCAAATAAAGAGCTATTGCAAGCGCTCCTGACTGTTCCATGGAAATGACCTGGTACTAGAACAAGGTTCCCAATAGAGCAGACTCAGGGAGAATCATAACCAGCCCACATTTTCATGTGAAAGGTGAAGACTTCGCTTGTGATTCACCAACAGCTACAAAATCCCAGAATTCCTGTTCAGTGGTGAGGGACCTTTAATGAAGAAAACTACATCATACCACTAAATGAAGAGCATTTACTGTGTTCTATCACTCTGAAGGGCAGGTTTCCCAATCACCCAGCGACTAAACATGAAATTCCTCTCTGTTTTAAGTCTCTTGGAAGTCCTTCCCTCTCCCTCTGCAGGGACAATTTCTCCCAGGTCAGCTCATCCATAGCAGGACTTGGACTCAAGTCAGTCTTATCCTCACAAGCTGTTAGATCTTCTTTCTAGGAGCAACAACTCAGCCTCCCGGCACAAAGAGTGGTGCCTCCGCCTTGACTTGGACTGGCACTTTGTGTGCTTGTGGCACGGAGTCAGACGCTGCCCGCTCTGCTCCCCTCCCGCCTGTGCTGCTGGGACATGGGGAGACGGCAGCCGCTCAGCTGGACTTCCTCCCTTCGGCACATGGTAGGGTCATTTGGCTCAGACCCGTGGAAGCTTCATTACCCGTCACGTCAGCCCCTCCGAGCTTCCCATGAAGCCCTTTGGTAGCAGCAGGCTAATGTCAGAGCTCACGCCGTTCAGGAGCCAGGCTGGGGGGAACATCTCCAAAATCTTTACTGCTGTGGCTCTCAAGCCACAAAAATAAGTGCAGTTTTCACCATTTCTGTTATTTCCTCCTGTTCTTGCCTGTCCTGTAGCTATGGATACAACTGCAGTCGTTACATCAGAAAAAACGAGCCTTGAGCTCAGTGATCTGCAATAGACACCCCTCATCGCTTTGTCTCTTTGCTTCTCTGACAGAGATCCTCGTATGTATTTAGGTTCAAGGTCCAAAGGTCTTTATGCAAAATCCTCCTACAGTGCAATTGCATTAAAAATTATTCCTGGATGCCAAGATGTCACTGAGAACTGATAACCAAGCGTCTGTCAGGTTTCTTTAGATTAAAAAATTGATATCACCTGATGTGTGCTCTGCTGAAATACAGTACAGTTCAGACTTTACGAGGAAAGAAAATGCCTTTCCCTGAGCGTGCCTTCACTTTCCAGCGCAAATGCTTAGTTGACATGACTGCAATGCAGTTTATTAGTGCTTTCATAATGACAGGCTGGAAGGTTTACAAAAGAAAATACAAAAAAAAAAAAGAAAAAGAAAAAAAAAAACCCCACAAAACCAAGAATCTCGATTTTCAGGATCAAAACTTCCAGCCCTCAGATTGTTCAGTCCTAAACAGAAGGTTCCTGAGAACTAAACACAGATAGAGGAAAAAAATATCATCAAAGAGCTTTGGTTCAACTCCTTTACTGAAGACCATCCCCAGGAAAGAATGAGAAAAGCCCAAGAGTACAGCGTCTTGTAGGCGCCCTTGAAGGCTGCCATCACCTGGCAGCGCCACGTTCCCACCCCTGCTCCTCTCTACGTGCTCAGCATGCACCTTGCTCAGAGAGCTCCACCGAGACTGCCAGACTGGGAAGTGAAAATATGCAACCAATTCCCTTATTGTTCTTGTCACTGCAGTAACTATTTATCTTAGCACCATGTGCTAGGCAAATCATCGTCTGTTCGTGCTTTAATCTACCTAATCCGGGATGGAAAAACACTACCCAGCAAGTCTTCATTGTTGGAATGTTATTTATAGCCATCCTTCTTATGAATAAAAGACCTGCTCATAAGTCAGCTGTCAGATTTCCCGTTGTTATTACGGGTCCTGGTCCTGTGCGACCCAACTACTGACAGCAGCGTGGCCATGGCCTTCACCCGGGAGCCGGCAGCCGTTGGTAAAGGCAAGCAGTGCTCTGTTGGCTCCTCTTGGTGATCCAGCCCTTGGTGGGTGGCCAGGCTTGCTCAACGCAGCCGGCGTAACACCACTTCGCTCCGTCCACCCTTTCACGGAGGAGCACTGGGTCAAGCAAGCCGGTCTCCTTCTTGCCCCCAACCCAGCGTGTGGGTCGCATCCCCATAGACAGAGAGGCGTTTGCAGAAGCCGATGAAGAAGTTGCATTCCCTCTTTTGTCTTTTTTTTTTCCTCAGCTGTATCAAAATCCAACCCCAAATGAAAAAATTAAAATAGGTCTATAATAGAGACTATAGAGAAAAAAGTGAGAGTGCGGCTTTTCTGTACACACCTTTGTTTGTTGAGCATAAAGCCTGGGTTGCCTCTGAATCTTTCACGTGGAATTAAAGCATTCAGATAAGAAAGCAAAGGGAATAAAAAAAGTAATTTGCATATATTACATTATAGTACCAGCAGCAGGAAAGATAAGAAAAAATATTTTAAATATATATATATATATATAAAAAAAGAACCCCCACAAAGAAACAGACAAAAGGTGTGCCGTCTGCTACTTTACTAAGTGCAAAAGCTTATACAAGTAAGGTGTCGGTATGCCACCTAATAAAAAGGAAATCCTGTATCTGCACACAGAAGTTCCATTTTCCAGCCTCCCAAATCCATTCCAGTCCTGAGCAGCTGTTTGGAGGGTTGCAGGGTAGGGATGGGGGGGATGAGGGAGCCTTTGTTTCCCTGGGGTTTTTTGAAACTAACCGGTAACCTTAACAGATTCACAGTCAATCAAATATCCTGTAGGCTGTCAGGAAAAAAAAAAAAACAAAAAAAAAAATTGCAGCATTTTAGTAATAGGTTACTAAATGTGCAAAGGTTGCAAAGTGTCAGCGATTCCCTGCAGGCTGCTTGCTCGGTGCTGGAAAGCCTCGTTCCTCTTGCCATTCATTTGGGAGAAATGAATAAATTTAGGCAAATGAGGAGTAGGGTAAATCTGGAGAAATTACAAAGGGGAGGAGTTCACCCTCCTGGCTATGGCTTTCAGGTCTGTGCAGGACTACTTACTCCAGTATAAAACTGAGAGCAGAAATATGATCACATACTAAGGAGTCTAATCAATGCTGGTTTCAACACTGAGCCTATTTAAAATAGATAATGGAATTGCTGTTCCTTGTTCTGTTCTCTCTGCACATTCTCAAGACAGAGGTGGCAGGTAAGTCCTTGCCTGCTCTTTCTAACCCCATCTACCAAGGTTACTCTTATTTACGATTTGTTTCTGGGCATCAGTACATGCAGTACAGCCTCTCTAATGCTTCTATGTGACAAATGAAGAATGTTTGATTTATTTCTCTGCCTTTTATTATGTGTGGTAAAATAAAGTAGAGACTTCTCATGAATGAATGAGTGGGGATTTTTTTTTTTTCCCACCTTTAGAGATCCTAATTGCCTTCCTCCTCCAAGAAAAATCAATGAGGTTTGAATTGATCTCTATAAGTTAACTATCTATGTAGATTTTTAAAAATAAAAATGTAATTTCTTTATCTGGAAACTTCTTAAAACTTCAGAAAGCTTGTTTTAATTTTCTACTCATATTGCTTTGCCATTTTGATATAAGATGAAATTCTTATGACTGCCTACTGAGAAAGAACAGTATATCTTTTGCTGCATTAGCCCAGCAGATCCATCTATTTTTGCACTCTGGGCACTATGTCCATAAGTACACTACGCACGTACAATGACTATTAAATAGCGATCTATAATTAGTATTGGAAAATGTAGAAGGTATTTATACTTCTCTTAGATCAGCAATGTTGTAGCATTGAACAAATCACCTTTCCTATGAAAATATCAGCACACAGCCTCAAAATTAAAGATAAACACTGCAGTTCTTAATAGTGATGAAGGGTCTGTTGTTGGCACTAAAACAGACTGGACTGCATTAAGGGAAGAGAAACAATATTATCAGGAGCATCAGAGGGGAGCACTGCACCAAGAGCTGTTAAAGGGACACGGTTTGAAAGCAGATCAAGATTCAGTGGCCAGACTTAAAGTAACAGAGGTCTGAGTTGCTCAGGAAGTGCCTTAAGGAGCACAGCTGAACACTGGGGACACGGCAGCGCTCCCCAAATCTTCTTTCTCTGTTCTCAATTAGTCCTCCACACCCGTGACTCGGCAGCTCGCCTTTTCCAGCTTCTCACCTGACAGTTCAAGTACGTCCCCTCTCCTCTCGGCTGCATTTTGTGGCTATCCTCTCTCCAGAGGTTTCCCACATGTGGTGCGGGTAAACAGAGGCGCAAAGAACCTTTGCTCTTCCAAAGTCAACAACAATTGTTTACTTGATATTGATTACCGACCGATTAACGCTTTGCTAAATTTCCTGCTCTGTTAAGGGATTTATTACAAGATCTTGAAAGAGTATTTAGAAACCCCTCAGGGACTTTATTAGATTAGTGTTAATAATTAGTGCTTTAGCAGATGGAAGTGAGGTAGGGGATGTGTATGACGTTTTTTGTTCTTTCTTTCCCAGCTGTCATTATTTCTACTTTCTTCCCTGAGAGCAGAGGCAAACTGCGCAGCTATTAACATGCAAGAAACCTGCTCTCTCCCCTACTTTCTCTTCCAAACGTTTTCCTGAGCTAGAAGCTTCACAGGATGCACTATGCTAAGTAGGAGTCTAAATATTTCAAGAAACCTCAACTTCTGAGAACCAGCCTGAATTATTTTTTGTTACGTTTGGAATTTTAAATAAGAATTTCCTTTCTATTTTGCCACTCCTCAGAACTCGGCTGAGTGATGCCCATTTACCATAGTTCATTTAACATACCTCCACCAGGGCTGCTTTTCCAATTCGAGCAGCCTCGTTATTCACCACACTGAAATAGTCAATATGAATGATTGATAATCTTTCAGACTGCTTTCAGCCTTGCCCCGTCTTATTAGTATAGCAGTTATGTTTTAAAGTTATTACTAGTAGTCCTTACAGAGCTTTGTAAATGAGCAAGCCTGGTTACCCTCGTTTGACAAAAGGGAAACTGAGGCACATTTGTGCAGCCTCTGCTCAGAGACAAGCCGATACCAGGAAGAGAAACAATCTAGCTTGACTATCTCTCCAGCATCTCATCCACTGACCTGTATGGATCTCAGTTAGAATATTCCATTAATAGCTGCACTGATGCATCTCAAACGGCTTGCTTGATTCCTCCGAGGGATCGATGACCCTCTGGTACTGCTATTAGACAGGCAGAAGAGAGGCACAATGTCTGCAATGTTCCAACAGGAATATTCCAAAGTTTTTGAGAAAGAGGATTTATTGATATTAGATTCATTCTAATGCCATCCAGAGAACATCAGTTGTAGAGGATCAGAATATATCTCCATCTAGAAGCTTTGCGGTGGGGTTACAGCAAGATCCTTTCCATGTTATGGAAAACTAATATTCTTTAAGAGGAATAGAATGAACCCCAACATGTTTTAGCCTTTGTCACAGACCAGGAGCCAGCTACGAGGAGACATTCTCCCACAGTCCACACTCTAGAGCTCCAAAAGATTTATGAGTGATAGAACGCGATTCCTCTAGTTTTCTGTATTTCTACTAACATACTTTTAACTTTCACAAACATAAAACTTACTTAACCCTGCTGGCACTGATGCTGTCAACAGCAGTTCGCAGTCTGATGTTTCTTCAGGGCCCTTCAAATATGAAGCATAAATGATATCTCTATAAATATCATAAAAAGAGATGTTTTAACTTCTTCCATTTCCACTTCTAACGGTGTAGACTGCACACATATTTATATATATACTTCAAATTTATTTTAAGGTTGGCAGAATTGGAGCATGGGTGCACTTAGATGCACTCTGGGATGAAAAGTTGCATTTTCAGTTGTTTAAAAACCAAGATAAATAACTGCAATATAAGACCTGGAACACACGTAAAAGAAAGTAAGACATAGCTGCTTCAGGCAGCAATCTATGGGCGCTTTAGGAAACATGGATTACTGCTGGAATTTTCTTCTCTCCACCCAACTAATCTAACAAATAAGTAAATATAACTGACAAGCGGTCACTGACAGTATCTCAAAGCAGTTACCTCGACTATCTCAGCAGAGGCTTTGATCTCAAGTTATGGTCTTTGTGCAGGACACGTTGCTCAGGACCTCCTTCTCTTTTTTTCTTGCAATCAGCCAAGCTGCCAAAGCAGACTCAAAGGCCTATCTGAGTCTGCCTACCATCATCCATACATATCAGCGTAAGGCATCGTTGTCAGATCCACCGTACGCAAGAAGAAACAAGAGCTCCCACGTGTTGGGTTGTTGAGTATGCACTGAGAGCAAGAGATACCCACTTTGCGTTCCCCTCTCGGTAGAGCTGGGTGACCTGCACAAGCAGGCTTCAGGCAGCAGAGAATTTCCTAGCTTTATCATCTGTGCTGAAGCAGAAGCAGCACTTAGTACTTAAGGTACTTCTCTAGGCTGAACAACCTCAACATGCACTATAAGATCTCTGCTGAATCCAACAACCGCCCCTCATCCCCACGTGTGACTTCTGAGCTGCCGAGGAGCGGTGGCGTATAGTGATGAACGGCCGATATCAGAGATGAGATGAATTCTGATCTATCTATGCCTCGACGGAGGCTCTTGAGCAGACAGATATTTTAACCGGGGCTACGCACGCGAGGACCTCACAGCCTCAAGTTAAAAAATCACTGTTCACCCGTTTGCAGCCCGATTCCGGTGAGACGCAACGAGCGGGCAATTTTCCATGTACACGGTGGACCCAATCACATTATTAATGCTCCATTTAAGGCTCAGCCTGACCAGCATGAGTACACTGCACTGTCATCAACTTGTATTAACTCACTGTTTAGCTGACCTCGTGCAGAACTGCAATGTGCTGCATCATCTCATCCCTCTCCAGCGTCCAAGCCAGGGGGTTCTCCTTGACTTCAGCTCTGGGGGAAGGAAAGGAGTGTGGGAGATGCCGTACAGAGGAGCCATAAGCAGGTGACAAGTGACATTACTTTTGCTTAAAAATTACACTGCTTTCTCCAATAGCAAAAAGTATCAGCGTAAGAACCGGAATATCCCTTATACACTGCAAGTTGTGCCCTGTGGAGGCACAATTTCTCCTAGTTTTTACATTTAGATTTTGAAGACTGGAAGCAGAAAAACCATTTTCAGAGACAGATGCTGCTGTGAAATACCTTTATCTAAGCTGTCCAAATAAACTCATACGAACTTTTAGGTCTTCAAGACATGCTGCAAGGCCCAGTTCCTCAGCCAGGAGTCTGTCTCCATGCAAGTGGGCTTTTTCCCCTGTTTGTGGCATTGCAGGAGGTGTTTTATTATGCTGCAGAATATATCTAATGGACTGTTATTAGAATTTTTAGTCACATTTCTAGCCAGCATCAGTCATCGTAAGCCCAGCACAAAAGACCGCAAAAGGAAAGTTAAGCCACAAAGTAATTTATTTAAATGAAATTTTAAAAATACTAAAAAAAGGATTTCTGAATTTTATTTGTCACTGCTTCTGTTGTAAATGAAGCAAAGCAAAATATCCCACAGAAGCAAATCACCTTAGCCCTGGATACTCTTCTTTTTTTCAAAGGCCAGCTTCCTTGTTTGATACAACAAATTTATGAGGGCACATATATATGACAGAGGCTACAACGATATCACAAGTCAAGGCCAAAAACATCTTCCTCTCTCTCTGACACAAAGGAAGTAGTTTGCAAGTGTTTATAGGGCCTGTCTAGAATCCTCTAATCTCTTTGGATTTTCCCTTTAGTTTGCATGCATTACAGATAAAGACCTCATTGAGCATATGATTTATGTATACATGTGCAAATTATAAACACGGTGTTCAGATCAGATGTGGTTATTTATAACGCTTCACTACTACAATAAAGTTTATTTTCAAGGCTAAGTCCCCATAACAGAGTGGAAGGTACATACGTGCAGACATATATCATTATGAAAAATAATATTTCCAGGTAAAAAGACCAGAAGAGAGATGAATGATCACAAACATTTGTTTTTGCATGCTTAGAGATAGACAAATCTAGGAGAAAACTTTTGGAACCGATTTTGCCTGTCAAAGTAGTTGATCAGTACTTCCTGAGGATGTGAAATACTTAAAAATGTATAAATAGATGTGTAGATCGGCTCCATTTGTGTCCAGCAACCTCATTAATTAGAAAGACAGAGTTAGATTCCAATTGCTTTTAAGTTGCTTGGTCCTTTGTACTAAAGATAAGAAGTTTCACAAAGCAAGTTAAAAATAGAGCAAGCCCAATACAAACCAAAGCTAAAAATATACTGGATGCAAAACCAGCCTATGGCTTTTTCATAGAAAAGGGCAGCCTGCGCTCCACTGCAAAGCCAGCAGTTAAAATAGATTTTAGAGATGGATTTAAACTGGAGGGCAATAGAACAAGAACGAGAACTGTGGCATCCCAGCATCCCGGGCTTTCTGCAAAGCAGAGGCGCAGGGGAGCGCCGTCGGCGCTGTCTCTCAGCAGAGAACGAACGGTCAGCTACGACGTGGCTGAAAGAGGGTGACAAGAGATCTAAAGGGGCAAACAAAGGAGTCAGTCAGTGAAAGAGAAGGGATTTTCACTAAATAACAACAGAGGATATTCTTACTGTCTCAATGCTTCGGGCTGTCTGGGTCATAAAGGCTATTCACGCTTCAAGAGATGAAATATAGTTAATAAAAATACCTAACCGTTAACGTGTAACGCTGGTATTTCCAATCGCTTTATCCAGAAGGACAAAACCTGTTTTAATAACTCTTTAGTGCAGGTGGACAAAATAAGGGCAGTTTTCAGCTGCCCCGAATACCACCCATTTGACGGCACCGACTTCGAGCCGTGGGCTTCCAAGCAGCAGCTCAGCAGGTCCAAGTAGGGCAGTAAGCAGGGAATAAGTAGGACAAAGTAGATTTAGGAACTTTTATGGAATTCAGGCAATCTGACCATGGTCCAAAGAGCTGAAGGGTCTTTTCCTAGATCACACAATAGCACCTTGGCAAAGGGCTAAGAGCCTGGCTCCCAGCCAGAAGCACTGTCCTCCATCCAGCTGTGTTAGTGAACAGAAGAGGGAGTTCTCAACTGAAGGAATTTTTTGTCCCAAGTTTCCAAGGTAGGCTTGATAGCTAAAACAATTGAAAACATTTACAATAAAATGAAAACAATACGCAATTGTATTGTTTTCCAGCTATTCTGGTGCCAAGAAAGAGCTTTGGTCAGGAAACCAGTTGTAAATTTGACAAGGAAGAAACAGAGATAAGTAGGGCTGCTCACTTGCCAAGAGAGACTCCCTAAATTTAACTGTCTTGAACTTTGTGAAGGAAGAGGAGGCCTTCAGCCCAGTTCAGCTCTACTCTAAATTAAACCCCAGTAAGGCCAAGGGAACACCTTTGACATGGTGCATCTCCAGTTAGATCAAGAATCCATAATACAATGTAAGAACCAGATATAGTTGATAACGCGGGAAATAGTAGTCCAGTTATACATGGGTACTCAATGTGGATGTAAACTGAATTACATTACTTCCAATGGTGACAACGATGCAAATGTCTCTATTTAATGCCGATCAGACAAGGAACTTTAGGAAATCCTGACTAGTATCGTGTGGATGCTCACGGCTTAACTCTCATGATCCGGCAAGCTTTGGGAGTGAGCTACGAAACTCTCTGGGGCAGCTGATATCGCCACAATGATTTCAGCACCTCAGCTACAAAAATGAACCCCCCTCAAACACCAGCGCCCCCCACCTTTCTAATGCATTTTTCTGGACAATAAAATAAACAGCAGGAAAAAGAATGGAGGAGCTGAGGTTTGATCGAAAGAACGGTCAGGTGAGAGGGCTGCAGGATGGAGGCTGATAGGTACTGAGTTCCTCTAAAAAAGGGGCTTGAGAGAAAGAAAGGTAAGAGAGTCTGAAGTGGAAATCATGGAAGGGTGAAGGATACGTTGTCAAGAATGGGACAAAGGATGGATGAAGCAAGAATAGGAATTACAGATGATGAAGGAACTATTTGAATGATGTAAACACCAGGGAGGGAAAAGAATTGTTTAGGGTGGTCCAGTGATATTTCTAGGAGTGATGGGATGCAGATAAGCAACTGGAAAATGTAAGCTATTAAACAGGAAACATTTCCTGACAGTGAAGGTTAATAGACTGTGGAAAAGTCTCCTAAGGGAAGTGGCAGGAGCCGCTCAGACAATTAAAACTAGACTAGACAACATACCTTAGGGCATAATCGTGCCTAAGACCACAGACAACTGACTGGATGAGACAAGTGTCTTTTCTTCTTGCTTCAGAAATAAAGCCATAAAGCCTAGGGAGAAAAAAGGGCTATTGTAAATGCAAAATCCCTGTAGGTAGGGAGGAGTCATACCTGACACAAATCCAAATGCAAATTTTCCTTGTAATTCACGCAGGGTGGGGCAGTTTGGTTCCTCCTGAGCAGCAGCTACACAAAAGAACTTGTGCTTTAATGTTACATTCCTACTAATGAAAAAAACTCCATCTAATTCACAATAAACATTAATTCATTATTTGCTCAGGCATTCTGCGATGTTTAATTAGTTCGTTGTTTAACGTCTAACAGCTTTAAGGACCTTTTTCTCAGAAACTGCTGAATTTATATCCTGTTCTTCTTCACTGATACCATCCCACTTTCTAAACCACAACTCTGAAGAGCATTTGATAGAAAAGTTCTTTGCTACTTTGTGGACATAAGGAAATTTGCAAGAATCTTGCACAAAAGTAGATGCTAATTATTTAGTGTGTGTTGCATTTGACAGAAGAGTGGAAGAATACTCACCAGTGCTGGAGTAAGGCAGCAGTAGCCACCTGAGGGCTGGATTTTTTTTTTTCATTTTTATTTTTTAACCTTTTTCTCTTCAGCATCTTCATGTGCAGTCTGAAAGATTTTTCAGTGTGCTCCTGTGTTGATCTACTAAGATGTGACTGAAACTCACAGGCTTCAGAGTCTGCAATGAGCATGAAAGGCTCCATGACTCACTTCCACCTCATTCCTCTGGTACAGAGATATATTAGAACCACTGACACTATAATTTGGTGATATTTACCTTCCCTCAGGTTTCCTGTGGCTGTCCCTGATTGTCGTGTTTCTGTGGTCACCATCTAAAGGCTCCAGGACTTCGCTCCCAACAAACAATGATCTTGCTGGACTGACTCCTAATCGTGAATCATATTGGCCATAAAATTCGATCTGTATTAGAGTAATACTTTAATGTTTACGTCACGATCAAACTCCCGTTGTGCAAGGCACTGGTCAAACCTAGAACAATAGACTTTGTTCCAAGAAGTTACAGTAAACAGACTTGAATACCCCAACCGACCTTGATTTCTCACTCAAGGAGTTTCCTCTCTGGTTTAACTCCCATGTCAAAGAGTTTGAGGCCAAAGCTTAGCAGCTGATCATCCTCTCATGCCACATAGAGGCTACCGCCTTCAAACACTTGTCTCCAGGTTATTTCCACAGCTTTTTCTTCTCCTGAAGACTCACGCACATATAACTTGCAAAGAAAGCCTCCTCCCAACGTACAGCCCGTATTAAAACCTATACTGACCACTGGGCTGGAGGTCTTGCTGAAAATACGGCTGCAGTCGTTCACCCATGCACATACTGACACATATGAAGTGGAATCGAGCATCGTGAAGGTTGGCTTACCTGGTATTCGTTAGGCATTTATTGATTAAAATATCAATGGAAGCTCTTGGTGACATTCCGTGCTTGGAACTTGTGGTTCTGCTCTTTCCCAGCAGAGATGAGCAATCGCTCAGCGCCGCTGGAGGTCTGGCTGCTATCTTGTGTACATCGGCCTGAAAGAATGCCACAGTCTGGTTTAGAAATGGCAGATCCTAAAGCTGAAGTTTGTGTATGTTTGGAAGTGCAAAAAAAATAAACCTTGTCAAAACCGCTTTTTTATGATTACAAAATATTAGTGGTACAACAGCGTAGAAATCACTACAAATCACTACAGTTATGACAATACAAACATGGCCATGTTTATTTTTCTTCTCAAAATTACTTAACGTCTGCTAAACTAGAAAGTGAGTCAACATTATTTACAGCTTTCAGCATAAATTTAATTTTCGTGGGATATGAACTAGAATAGTATCATTTTTTCTAGGTTATATTAATTGCCACAAGCTCATTCAAGTCTCTCTGTTGTTATTGCAAGCCACACTTCATAGCAAGGCTCTATTTATAACTTCTTCTAAATACTTAATAGATGGATGGTATCACTCTGTTACTGATACGAAGATAAAAGCAGTTATGAGCCTTCCAAGCAGATGTATTATAAAGGGCACAAATTACGGTACTTAGCAATCCAATGGCATGACGCCTCCATAATAATCTCTAAAAATTGATTAGCCACTTATTAAAATGTCTATAATTTCCTAATCACAGGCAAAAAGAAACTATCGTATCAATCATGATTATTAGAGGTTTTGAATTGTATTTGATTGAAGTTAAACAGCCAAAGAGAACTCTTCCTGTTAATGTCCACTTAAACTTTATTACTCTTACAACCAACCATCAAAGCATGCTGCGATAAATAAAATAGTCCTTGGTTTCCTGGGTAGATGAACGCTTGCCTAAGGTTAATCAGCTCCCTCCTTCTGAAATTCATAATCCTTCTGACAAAGAAAAAGCAAGATTTAGATGTTCTATTGAAAACTTTTTCAACCACCTGTGTGGGATCACAGTGGAGTTGGAATGAGAATCCTTCATTTCTTTCAGAGATGAGATTCCTCACTTCTTAAAATTCTTTATTGCACCGAGTAATCTTTAAAATAGTTCCTGGAATGGGGTGAGGTAACTCGTCTTGTGCAAGTGAATCTACAAGCATGCGGAAGGATGGCAAGTACAGAACTGATAACAGGAAACTCATTTTAACACTGCCTATATTCAGATGTGGAAATTTTAGTTTGAGAAGTTTCTGAAGCCAAAGTCTCAAAACCAAATTATCTAGAACTGCAACCCAGCCAGAGCTCTAATATTTCACGGCAGCACAGTTTTTGGAAGGAATATTAACAAAGGGAAACGGATTCATTCAAGACCAGGAGGAGATCTAGAGAGAGACAGAGCTTGCTACTGCAGGATTTATACGGTCTCTTCTGGATTATTTGACGTTGGAACCCAACCAGGCTCGTTGGAGGGTGCACTGCACGCTTTACAGCTGACGCACTCACCCCTTGCCAACCACCCTTGTTTATAGTTTTAAGAAATGAAACATCTTACTCTAATAAAATTGGACAGACAGAAATAAGAACCTATCAAAACTGGGTGGCCAGTCCCATCATCCTCAGATGATCACAGGCTGCAACTCCATTTCCCATCGGCTTTCTTGGGGGACAATTTGTACAGCTTTTCATTAATCTAATTTTCAGTGTCTGATTGGTTTTGTTTCAGTTGGAAGCCACTGGTGCTATCAGCCGCAGAAGCTTGAACAGCCACACTGTGAAGGTACTGCTAAACGATTTATTTTTTCTAATCGTATTAGTGTTTAGATTCTTCCCTTTTGCAAATGGCCTCTTTATAGAAATTATGTAAAAATTCACACAACTCAGCATTTAATGCTGCACAATCATCCGTGCGTCCTGCCCAGCCCTCCCTGGAACTGACTGTGCTGGGAACCGCATTTCACTCCCACCACCATCACTTTCGTGGTGTTTCTATATTTTCTGTAGTTCAGCCAGACACAGCGGCAGTTCACTTTCTATTTTACAGTCATTTACTTATGCATATTTTCCTTTTAAGCTTAAAAGAAAACTCTTGGCGCACCTAAAAAAAATGATACTTTTAAGAATGCTTCTGTATTAAATTCCAATATCCAAAGACCTTTTCTTCTAAGGTGTCTCCAGTTTCCCAAGCAAGAATACGGTGACTGTTGGGTACTTTGGCTTCACCAAGGACTTGCAGTCTACAGAAAAAGATTATTTTCTTCGTTTTTAAACAGTGCCTCGACAATGGCATCTGATAGACGCTGCCTGCAAAGGAAATAAACAATCACCCATCAATATTGTCACCAAAAATATCACTTATCAAGAGAGCCTTAAGCCACTGGATTTTGAAGGATATGATGTGAAGGGGTCTTCAAAATGGTACATAGAAAATAATGGACATACAGGCAAGTGCTGTCAATTTATTACTGTTACAGTGGGCTTTGCTTGTGCCTTTACTTGGAACCATCCATTTGCTTCTTCCATGTCCTGGGCAAGGTGTTAGATTTCATTACTGCTACTTAAAAGTAAGGAAGAAACAATAAGATAGCCCCCCTATATTTCAGAATTGAAACCTTCCGAACACCTTCTGAACCAAGCCTTCCCGGGAACTCTTGGGAATTATCTAGGCTTTGAATTTTAGACATAGTCCTTGAGCGTCTCAGCAGGAATTGGTTCTGTGCACACGCAGAAACAGAACTCAAGATGTGTGAGGAACCTCTAAATCAAACAACCTTTAAGCTAGGATGTGGGTGGTTATAGGGGTTTAGGGCAACAGCTTTGGCAGAGCCATTTAATTTCTATGGAATGCTCCAATATCCTTCATTTCTGGGCTTGCCCTTTCCGACCGTTGCTTCTGCCCAAAACAACCCAGGAAAATCATTGAACCAGCGGCTCACAGTGTTTGTGTCTTACTGGTTTGTTAAAATAATAAGCTGAAATCTTGGTTTTCAACCTGTTTTCACTGCACATAACCTGATGTGAGCTGTAAGTGGCAAATGTTTTCCTAACATAAAATGGAAAGGCAGGAAGGAAGGTAGACAGCTGGGTTGACTCTGACAGCTGGAGATTCTAGCTTAAAATATCAGTATTTTCACAGACCATAAGAAAAAAACCATGGTTTGACTTTTCATCATTGTATGAGTTAACGACTTCATTACAGAACGATATTCTGGAATCTCTGTCTTACAGTCACTGCTCGTAGAAATACCTTCTACACAAGAATTAATATTCATAAGGATTGGTCAGAATTTTCATCTTTCCCAGACAGGCAAAAGGATTAGGTTTTTAATCTGGGCTTTTAAAATTTCTTCCTTCTGAGGGAAACCAATTACTGTGCTACAATGAGCACAACGCTGGACTGTTATTGCTTAAATTACAGCTGCAATTAGAAGCTCTACATGAGATTAGATTATCATGATATTCAATGATGTACAGAGAGCAAAGGTCAGTGTCTCCAAGTCCTACAATCTAAATAAACAAAGCCAACGAAGATATGTTACTCATCCATTTGCAGATAAAAAAGCAAAGTGACTAAATAACTCACACAAGCTTCACGCTCGTTTGGGATTCAGAACAGCAACGAAATCTCTGGGGCTTCAATCAGGTCGAAACAATCTTTCCTATGGAAAGAAAATACTGTGCGTAATGTAGAGGTCTAAATAAATAAATATCAAAAATAGACTCCAAATGTCTCGGGGACAGGAAGTGATGGTGATTTATAGACAGAAAAATGTCTCCTAAGAAAATTTTGTTTTCCTGTTAACAACAGATCGAGCACCACATTAAACAGAGATAATGACTGAGATGCTTAGGCTTATGTGGCGACACTGCTCTAAATTAAAACAGAATACATACGATGTTTGAACTTAATAATAGGATCTTTAAACCCTGCCTAAAATAAATGTTACAGTGCAGACAATAGAAGATAAAAGCGATGCTTTTAAACCAGATAAACTGTCATCAAGTTTCCTTTTAAGAAAGCTTTCACAGAGAGTGTTCTATCCAAAAATGAAGGAATAAGGGGTCTTCTGAAAGGCGTAAGTAGCTCTGGCTGGGGTTATAATGGCAGTGGGCAAATTCCTACAAATCCCCTCAGAGCAATCAAGCAAGACAGTTTATTCCCCCGTTTTCTTCAAAATGCGATTAACTCATGATACTCCAAAGGATGTATCAATGGATGCCAGGAATGCGTACAAAACCCTTTTCCCGGGGCAATCCAAAGCAGCACTTTGACCTTTTCCTCCGTTTTACACGGAGGAACAAGTACCATCAGATTTATTGCATTTATTATTATTTATTCAGCTGAAGTCACGGGCACCTCAGCTCTCCGGCAAGGGAGGCTCTACACAAGTCATTGAGGTTCACAGAGCAAATCCTACGCAGCAATGGGAAGAGAAGCTCCAGGTGGTGCCGTGTGTTACTGGGAAGCAGGCTATGATATTTCTCCCTTTCATCTCAGATTAATCTCAGCATTTTGTAAGCATTCTGCTTCTTCAGAGGTGAACTTCTAGAACGCTTGGCATGAAAAAACGAGCCAGAACTTTAGGATAAATGTGAATCTCAAGAACACGCATCTCTTTAGAGTTAAACACTATTAATATATGATCTGATTTTTTTTTCTTAAACTTATCTATTTGTTTTCCTCAGTTAAAGTAAAACTAAGTACATCCCCTAAAATTGGAGGTGGAGGGCTGGAAAGAAAATACAAAGCAATAGAATTTCATTTTCACTGGGGAGTCGAAGCTGTGCCACAATACCTTCCAGGATCCGAGCACAGCATAGATGGAGAGAAACAAGCCATGGAGGTAGGTGGGACTTTGTGGATTACAGCTTTAATTCGAGAACTCGGGCTGTTTAAGATATTGCTGCACAAAACCCATTGGCTAGTTCTACTATGAAATGCTAAAAGTGGACATAACCAACCAAGGGCATGTTGCTTGCTAACCAGAACACGCAGGAACTCACACTGGTGTTGCACAGCAAAGGCACAGGAGACACAACAAATCTGGAATTACGCAGCCTTTCAGCAGCAGAAATATTTCAAAGTCTCTGCAGTCCGATTACACTCCCACACTGCTTATTCAGATTATATATTCATTTCTGGGACTGTAACCACGAATTGACCTAAGCAATCAAAAAAATCATTCTTCCCAAGGGCAGATAGGTCACCAGTGCTGATACCCACGGACTGGTGGAAGGAAACCAGTCCCCCTTTCTAACAGGGACATAAACCCCTGCCTGTTGCGCTGCCCTGACCGAGAATCGGGGGCTGCAGCAGCCCAGAGCGCTTCCCCTCCTGGTACACACGTGGGCAGGTGGGTGGCGTGAGACACGTTGGGGTGAATGAAGTTTCAAATTATGGTCTACTTACTGCATAGCACCTGCCTCAGGTCAAGCCCCCGGAGCTGTCTGTCCGTCCGTCCCCAGCCTGGGTGCAGCAGAGCAGCTCAGCGGATGCCGAGAAGCAGCCAGGCTGCGCCGGCAGCACCCACCTGCAGAGGAAAACCAACTAATCATTATCCTTGACTATTGCGTTACAGCTGCATATTGTTCACATAAGAGAAGATGCTTCAAATATAACAGAAGCAAAGGCGAAAGAAGACGGTGTGGCAGTGTTAGCATTCTTTATAAAGGTTGGTAGCCAAACTTTCCTTTGTCCATCTCAAACCCACCATGCAGTTGGCTGAGTGACCCTCTGTGTTAATGTCACAGCAGCCCAAGACCTGAGCCCCCGTACCTTCTGCAGGCATTCAGCGCCGGCATTTAGTTCTTTTACCCTTTTCTATATCCCACTTGCTGTTCTCTTTTAGCCTGGTGTTTCTCTTTTTTTTAAGTCACGATTAATTTGAAGCAACCGGTTGTTGAGAAATGCATAATTTCAAATAAAAATATTTCCATTTCAGATTGAAGAAGAAAATAAAAACTATGAAACCCTAATTAGCAAATTAGACAACATTAAATACAAAGGTAAGACACTTGTGTTGGTCAAAATGTAACATATATTTATTTCGGGCACATATACTCCCAGGTAATTCACGGTCCAACCCTGTTCTAGTTGTAGTAGAACTTGTTGCTTGGACGTCAAAGGGTAGAGGTTAGTTGTCAAACACTCCGAGTATTGCAGGTAGGAGAAAATCTGGTTCTCCACATTTGCAGTGAAGACACCCTCCTGCCCTGAGAACCAGAACGAGTATTCCTGCTTCCTCAGGAGGAAGCAAAGGGAGAAGAAATACTCGCAGGGTATTAACAGCAGAGTGTAAAGTTGTGCTCCGCTGGCAGCTGAGGATCTCAGGCGCAGGGCAGAGCAGCTGCTCCCGGCGCGAGGGAGGCGGGCGTGGGGATGAGGCTTCACACAGCCACCAGCAGCAGCTGCTTGTGATGGAAAATGTCAACAGTACCCACAGCCACGTGTGGGACAAGCGGTGTTTCCACCTGATTTGTCTAGGGCAAACAGCAGACATGGACCCTCTGCCGCTGAGTTCTCTTCTCCCACCTGAGAAAGACCTTGGAAAGTACTATCGGTACGAGGGCTCTCTCACCACTCCCGACTGCTATGAGGGTGTCATCTGGACGATATTTGAGAAGCCAATCGAGCTCAGTATTTCTCAGGTAAGTCACAGAGGGGCGGCTGAAGGGTCTGCTCGTGGTCACTCCGCTCCTCGGGCTGCCTGCTCACGCGCACGATTGAACACGGGCTTGTTAGCTGCTCCACTGCTTTGTTCCTAGGACACACACACACTAATGCTTGGCATTAGTCTAAATACGTGCCAGTTTTTTGCCTGTATTAAATCACCCCTCTGAAAATGACAGGAAAGGGGAAGGAAGGGGAAATGACGATGTGAAAGCCAAAAAACCCCACAGGTAATCACCCGGCTCAGGGCTTCAGCAGCAGCACTTCCACTCTCATTATCTGCTCCCCCACAATTTCACTGCTTTTCTCCTATTGTCATAAGTATTGGGATACCAAAACAGGAGACTTAAAAGTGCAAACTCTGAGTCTTTCAGCATCAGCTTTAAGCAACGTGCTTTTGTCCTACAGAGAGGAGCAGGAGGCTGAATCGTGACTGCCTCTAAAATACACATTGTTCAGCTAATAGAGTACACGATTAAAATATTCCGCTGTCCTGGAGTGGACTCAGCAATCCTACGAGCCAGCAGAGCCTGGTCGAGCGCCAGCATCTGTATTTTAGCTCCTCACCTGCCGTGTACCCATAATGCCTTCAGCCCCAGGGCAGTGCTCAGCCACACACAAGTCAGCACATCCCAGTGCCCAGGAGTGAGCATCCCTCGCTCCGAGACAGCTTCTTGCTGAAGCAGTTAGAAATTTGAAGCCAGGAAAGAAACCTTAGTGCTCTTCTGTGTGTCACTGTGATGTGATGGGCAAGGACAGAACCGTGTGCGTCAAAAGGACTGGTGTAACCCGGTCCTTGAGCGGGATAAAGCATTTGGCTCCCACAGAAAGGAAGCCCTCATGATTTCCAAGGCTAAAAGAAATCAGCTGTTGGTGACCTCTGGCAGAAGCCTCCATCACGTTGTTTCCTGTGAGGTTTAATGCATTCATTTGGTTCGAAACAATGCCGCAGAGCAAAGCTCTGCTGATCTGTAATATCACCATCTGCAGTATTCCATGGAAAAAAATATTTAACCATCTATTCTCTCTTCAATGTCTGCAGATTGCTCAGTTCTCAACAGTTCACTTTGATGGGAAGAACTCCACAAACATGGTTGAAAATTTCCGGCCCGTTCAGTTTCTGAATGAACGAAAGGTGTACTGGTCCAGCGCCAGCGTCCTCCCGCCTCCTGCTAAGATTCTAACGTTGGTCCTCGTGCTTACGTACATCCTGAGCTCTCTTTCCCAGTGAAAACTTCCCACCTCATTCAAGGCTCTGGGCTTTTTGGAGTTTGTTTGGGTTTTGTTGCTGTTTGATTGGAGATTTGTGTCAATTATTCTCTCTAAATACCAACTCATGAATCACAGTTGAATACAGAATTTAACCTTTTCCTCCTCAGACACTAACCAAGGACTTCTGTTGCTGCTCTTATATAAAATGAAACCCATTGCACCAAATGATGAGATTTCAAAGGAACCGTAAAGATGATGCTATGAAGGTGCAAATTTAAAAAACACTCCAAGAAAACATTAGGATGAATCACCTGCACGCCTAGACTTAACAAAACACAACACTGGAAGGACACCTCACAAGCTACACAGAGGGTCTACAGGAGGAATCTGTTCTTAAGTGCCTATAAAGGGTTTTGCTTGGGATATGTTTACATTCAGCATTGCAAATCAGGAAGACAGTAACAGGTGGAGCAGTTTTTATCATTCCCACATGAAAGTACAACACAGAGCAAGAAAAAAAATGGTCACACCCGATCGAGCAAATCCAGGTCATCCCGCGTAGTGAAGGATGAGTGACAAATTTCATTTGTACCAACACAATTCCCACCCCCTCCAATTCCCACCCCCTCCCCTTCTTCCTTCAGAACACCTGAAGTTGATTTTTAGCTGAGGATACTGGATTCCCTTCATCTAATCTGCCCGTTTGGGGTTTCAGGTTTCTCTGCTAAGCTTATTTATTCAGCCTAGTACAGCATCTTTCTCTGGGATGCCCACGCCTGATACGATGTGCTAAAAACATAAAGGGAATATCAACCACGTATATCAATAGCACATCTGGGGCAATTCCCTCTCTTTGGAGGGCTGCGTTTGAAGCGTGAGACTTTGATGATCCTTTACGGGTTTTATTTGCTTAATAAAATGAGACGGCTCAAGAACTGCCTCTTTCCAGCATCACATTTTAGAAGCTTTTAAATTTCAGTTTAAATATTTCAGCATGAACTTTTCCCTACAAATCCACCCCCCCTCTCCTTTATTTTTGTACATACCTGTAAATTATTCGCACATGGTTAGGATTCATAGTTTTTCCAAGAAGATGGTTGTGATTTGAACTGATTTTCAGATCTTACACTATTACTTATAGAAAAGCTCGATACACTTGGAAATGGAATTTCCTTATAATATTCCAGTTTTCTCTCTGAAGACAGAGATAACTGTTTCCTTTGGCTAATGCCATATAACGTGTTACAGCTTCTTTGAGAATTGTAGATTTTGGCTGCACCAAAATAGGATTTCACTGTTTGCAGACCTGTGTTTTTTCCTTTAGGGCAATGTTTGCAGAGCTGACTTTACGCTACTGGTATATGGCCATTTTCAGGAAAATCATGGCAGTGAGACTAATCACAGCTCAGCAAAGAAGAAAAAGCTGGGGGAATAATTATTTTCATATTTAACAATCAATAATATAAGCTTAAGAAAAACACGTGGGAAAGAAAATTCACTTTTTTAAGTTTAGAGGAATGATTTAAAATTTAACTGTATTTTTAGCTAACTGAAAAACTTTTGAGATGCAAACATAAATGAGAGATTAAAACTGAACAAAGACGTATATTTTCGTTGCCTTGAGTTTTTATTTCTTTCGTCCTCTCTGAAGGACAATCCACGCACCGCTTAAGGGAATGTGACTTACTTCTCTATTTTCTTCACAACATTTAGGGTTGGGTTTACATTTTTTTGGGGGGAAGGGGTGGTGGAAGGGAGGGATTTGCAGGACATTGGGATGTTTCTGCTGTCAACAGGACATTTGAGTTCACATGAGTCATCTGGGAATTATCAGCACGAGGCTATACACCCAACCCACCGTCTACGGGACAGGCAGATCTCTTACAATGAAGGGAAGGTTACCATGGGTTTACCCAGTGTAGCTTCACCTCTGTACAGACACGTGGCTAGTTAGTGGCTAGTTAGTTAACCAGGATAAACAGTTTCCTACTCACCCATCTGCTGAACACCTCTGTATTCGCTGTGTCTGTCACATTCTTCAACATCCCACGAATAGAGAATGCATCAAGCAGTTAAGAGGAAGGATGGTTGTTTTTCAGGCTGCTTTGCAAGATGTCATCAATGCGAGTATTCTGACGGGCTCAGGTTTTAACCCTCTCCCAAGCTTTACAAGCAAAACCGCAAGTGGCGCAATCCCAAACAAAAGCCCTCGTGGCCCGGGGGCTCCCGCTCGAAGGACAGGTGATACGAATATTCCTCAGGACGCCTCCACCGAGAGCCGCGCCTGTGCGCTAACAAAGCAAGCGCCCCGCACGTCTGCTGGGAGGGTGTGAGAGCCCACCAGCCCTCTCTGTTCGGATGGTTCACTAACCTCAAGAAATGATTCCCATTTCACAGGCAGCTCTCCTAACGGTGGCTGGAAGAAACTACGGAGGATATGGACCTATTGTCATTTATTGCCAGTGGTTCATGGGGCAACTCTTCACTACACTGTGCCTCAGTTTACCACGTGGCTGGAAAGCAGCATTTACAGCGATTAGTTATTATACTCTTATTTACTACCAAATATATTAAAACATAACTAGGAGGAAGAAACAAAAAGTCTGCTGAAAAGATGGTTCGTCCTCTCTAAGTGCTCCTCTGCACAAACCTCAGCACAAACAAAATCTGAGTGGATAAGTCTGACCATTTTTACCGAGTGAATCTGAGTTTTATGCCCATGAGGAAAAGCGAAATGCTACAATCTGCATCTGTGTCAACAGTCCAGTTCAATTTGTTCTTTGTCAGAGGCACCTCTTTGGCACCAGGCAGCCACAGTCTGTTCCGGCACAGGGCGCGACAATTACAGGACCAGTCGTAACGCAGTGAATCAATACAAATCTACAGCAAAAGCTATTGAACGAAGAAAAAACAACAACAATAAAACCAGGAAGGCTCGAAGTGGGACATTGGGTTTTCTTTTGTGAAGATAGTTACGGAAAAGCAATTTGCTGTTCCACAGGCAGCTTCAGGCACTGCTTTTCAAGAATTGTGTCTATGCTACATTTGGTGTGAAACTCCCTGTATTGCAAAGACACTGGGAAACAACAGTAACTCCTGAAGAACTGAGAGCCAAGCTGTGATAATACAGGAAAGGGAGGGGGATGGACCAGGGGTGTTTAGAAAGACCCAGGAAGAACAGAGTTTTCCCATGTAGAGAGACGTGAACCCAGATCTCTGCTAATACAGTTCACATACGTTGGACCCAGAGTTGAAGACCGATTAACTCCTGTGACCGAAAACTAGAAACAGAAAAATGAAACAATACTGAAACTAAAATTCAGTAGAGAGATCTATTTCAGGTTTTAAACCAAAAAAAGATAAGCAAGGGGTTTGTCAGCGTGAATCACATCAGGCACTTGGATTGCAGAAAACCAGACGTATGAACTGATTGCATTCGGGAGCACAAAGACCAACACACCCTGGGAGATTATCAAAGTTCAGACATAGCTTTGCGGAGGATAACTCCGTCCTTTGGAAGCAGCTTGCATTTCAGTTTCGGGTTCGGCTGTCCCTGCTGGCAGAGTCCGTTCCCCGTAAGGCTGAGCCGCAGCTGGGGACTCCCCAGGCTTCAGCGGTTCCTCCCTTCCTCTAGGAATGTACCAAGCTGAGATTACGTGGTATTGTATAACACATCCAAAAAGCAAATCTTTTCCGGTTTTGCATTAGACCTCGATTTGAGCGCGAGCCCTCGGAGGTCAGAGGGGTGAAGGGGCAGATCTGCTGTGCCACCACAGGTCCCCTCCTATCACAATCATCTGACAACCAGTGTGGGAGCGGGGGGTCGACAGGAGGGGCAGGCACAAATAAAGTCCTAATACAATGTGTTTGCAGCAAAACATTTTCTCAGGAAGCAGAAAGAGACAAGGAAACCCAGCCATTACTCACAAGAAATATATTTACATTATCCACAAAGAATTTCAAGAAACTTGCCAGCTTCATTGTAGGGTCAGCTCCTCCCGCTGACAAACACAAGCTCTAAATGTGCTTTTCTTCTGCACAGAATTATTTTTCTGTATCTGCTTGGAGAAAAATATAAAGCTTTTTGCTTTTTCCTTTCCTGCCGTGCCTCTCCAGAAGCAGATTTCACAGGGAACACTGCATTTGCCAGCCCGTGCAGCAGCCTGCCTTCGCCGCCGTATAGCAAAGCCATGTAAAATGTCCTTCACCAATCCGTCAAAAAAGGACACAGTGAAGCTTCCCAACTTTCCCAGGCTGGTATTGAGGTTTAATAAGTGTGTTAGTACCAGATGTAACGTCAACTACCACTGATCCAGAGGCGGGAGAGGCCCATAGCCTGCGGCTGCACCTCGCACAGGAGATAACGCTGCACAACAAAAATTACGGTTGGACTCTATGGTCTTAAAGGTCTTTTTCCAACCTAAATGATTTTATGATTCTATAAATGCTGTGAAAAATGAATGTGGGATTTAGAGAAGCTTCGATGACAGCAGATAAATGCCATAGCGGGGCTGTGTAGCCAGCGGTGGACGTGGGAAATATTCCTCGTAGGAGAAAATCAGATACGAATTAAGAGTAAAAAGGAAATGTAGGTTTCACTAGGAAATTAATGCGTATCTGTGGAAAAGCCAATAAAACTCTGACTGAGATGCTCTGAAGAAGTATAGGTGAGGGAACTGGGACAGACGCTGTGCTGCCGCGCTGCTCGGCCTCCTCGGCTGCTCCCCACAGGCACCGCGGCCGACAACAGCCCTGCAGGACTCTTCCACAGGAAACATCCGAACCCCACCTCACTCCTACAATGTGTCTCTCGCTGCTGAGAGCGCCTCACGAAAGCATCTCTTCCACCCCAAGGCAACGCAGCGCTAAGGAAGCTGCCGAGGAGCGCGGGACGCGCGTCTGGAGCGCCCCTCACCCCGGGGCAGCGCTCAGCTTGGCAAGCCTTGGTGCACCTTGTTTTTATCACTGTTATTTCCCCGTCTGAAATCCCCCCCTGCGGACAGGACTGACTCCGTGCTCTGCCGTTCTCACGCTGTGGGAAGCGGCGCCACAGCCAGGCCGGGGCCCTGCCGCGGTGGGCACCAGCGCCTGCGGCCTGGTTCAAACACCAGGCAGAGCAGCCCTGACACTTCGGAAGTGAACTGGAAGGGAAAAGGAGGGGGGAAAAAGAAAACAAATGGGAAGAAATGAGAAAGGTCCCCTCTGGGCATGGCAGGGGTGGCAGACGCCAGGCCGGGCACCCCCAGCCCTGCCTGCTCCGTCCCTCCCGGTCACGCTGAGAGGAGCCCAGTGAGCTCGGCAGCACCTTTGCTGTGGGCACCTGCGAGGGTGTCCTCTCGGAGAAGGAACCAGCCGGGCACTGCCTTCCTCGACATGGAAGAAGTTTATAGTATGGAACAGAAGCACCTCCGACAGTTCAGACCCATTTACGAAAGGAAAAGAGCGTGCGCAGTGAGCTATATGAGATGGAATTAACTCTTCCAATAGCTCATTCGCCTCCTTTGACGAAGACATATGTGGCTAAGGAAGTCTTAACTTCTCCAGAAGACGGGGCTGCCCACAGCTTTCTGGGTAAGCACAATGAATAGAGGCATAAAAAATACAATAAAGACTGAGATAAGGGGAAGAAGAAACCCAACGCATGAGAAAGTAAAAGCTAACTTCCCAAAAGTTATTTTGCAATAGTTGTCCCCAGCAAAGCCCATAGAAGTGACAGCGTAACTCGCTCCTCCCTTCAGAAAATCAGGAAGAACAGCACAACAATAAAGCCTGCCGGTCGCATGGGCAGTGGTAATAAACCCTTCAGTATCAATGCCTGCTCCGCTGTAGCGTACTGCCAAGTTCCTGTCAAGAAAGCTGAAATGGAATGATTAACACATCCTGCGCCCTCATTACAGAGCATGCAATTATCCCAGGATACTCTGTGGCAAATAGATCATTTTCAGTACGACCGCGTCCCACGCTCCCAGCACTGCACGCCCTGGAGAAGCCTGGCCCGCGGCTGTGGCTGTTCTGCACCTGATCCTCAGTCTGGGGGTTGGTTTGTTTGGTTTTTTCTTGTCTTCAGACTTACCTGGAAGGGAATTTAAGAAAAGGCAGTGCTGTTATACCAACGCTCGTCACACTGCTGGCTTAGAATTCGTATTTAGTCATTTTTATAAGAAGCTCCTTGCAGCACGTTCTCGATGAATAGCACCGTTTGTTCTCATTACCAGAGAGCAGCAGAAATCTGAGGGACTCAAAGGCGGTGCTCTCAGTCCCACTGAACAGCACTGCTCCCCCCAGACCACTCTTCTAGAAAGCTGCTCTCCACTGTTCACGTTTCCAGAGTCTCAGGGTATTTGGTCTCAAGGCATCGACACCACTTTAACCCCAATCTGTCTGGAACACTCTTTCTCAGGGCAGGTTGTTCGTCACAAATTAGATCAAAGTGATTTATGGTACCAGTCTGTAACCCTGGCAGCAGCATCTACGCAAAGGCCAAAGGTCCAAAGCTGATGGATGGAAGCGCACAGCCGGAGAGCCACCTGCCACGTGAGGGTCTCTTCAGTAGAGAACGGCAAAGACTAGATGAAAATTCTAATATTCTGAATTACATTTAATCAGAACACTAACAAAATAAATCAAGTCCCTTATAAGGTGCAGCACAGCACCCAGGAGTGAACACAGGCGGGCAGCAGCCAAGGGGAGGAACTCCGGCAAAGCAGAGAGCACAGCTTTGCAATCCCACCGTGGGCTGTGACAAATTAAAGTGTATAACACATTTTCCTGACTGACCTTACAACATCCATCAGAGCGCTGTAGCTTTGAGGAAAAAGCACACGTGAATTGCACGTGAATCGGTTAAACTGTGAGAATAGATAGCACCAACCATTGAGGGAACCCCGGCAGAAATAAAGGCTGTGAGGACACTTGAACACTGGTTCATTCCCCATCTATTCACTCCGAGCCAGGGCACACAGCTGCCGACGTGGGAAAACTACCAATCGTACAAGCGACCTGCCCATACCACACTCCATTCCTGCTTTTGGTTTCCCAATTATTGGAGACTACTGGAAAATACGAGGTGTAGATTGCAAGGGATCGTAACAGAGGGCACCTCAGAGGGAGCAGGGATTCTGCGTTACATTAATTACAGTGAAGGCAAGGCTAAGCAAGTTGAAGCTCTCCGTAAACGGCGCAGGTCGTTCTCTCGCTGACAGCACAGAGCACCCGGCCAAAATAAATTTGGCCTTCCTCAAACGCCTTCCTTGAGAGTAATCTTTTATTTTAAGCAAAATACATAAACAAAAGAAGATAATGTCAGTGTTTTACTATTGTGCACATGAATCTAAAATACCCATTATAATCCTCACCAAAATAAAATAAATTACTGTACCAGTTTGAAATGTGGGAAACTTCAGTTTTCCTTTCATTCAGATGGAGAACATTTTATAGCAAGACATTCCTCTGGGATAATACACATTTTCATGGATTCAGATAAAAGACATCCTTTTTTTTTTTCATATCAGGCCTATGTACATTGAATTTAGTACTGTGGGAAGCAGAAAAAGAGCCTGGTGAGTAAATTAATGGTAATTTTTATGCAAAAGAAATAAGAAATGCCATTTCTGATTGGTCTCACAAGAGCCCCTTAAAACAACAGCTTTCCACGGACATCTGAAAACAAAATATCAGGTATTTGTGCAGAGAGCTGTTTTTACAAATGACTGTGGTGTCTTTCTGCAGGCTCGCTGCTCTGTGCGGCATTTTCCCAGCAAGCAGTTTACTTTCAGTAAGGTGAATTCTAAGACAGAGAACCCAGCTAAGAAACACTCCCCTGTCCTCCTTTCCCCTCTTTATTTTTTTTTTTTTTTTTTTTAACCACAGAACAAAGAAAAAGCAGTTTTGTTTAACAGACTGGAGCGATCTGAAAAATCAGAGCTCAGATTGCGTACGTGTCAGCTTTTCCATCGCCGATCCTGTTCCCTTCAGCTATTCTGCATTTATTTTTAAAAGGTCATTAAGCGAGCTACAAAAGGTGAAGTGCAATGTTACAGATTTATCACCTGCCTGAGCGCTCGTGGGACAAAGGGTCGATGCTGCCTCGAACACAAAAGCCCAGGTAGAGCAGGCATCTGCTTTCTGCCCCGAAACATCAAAGCCCAGTGCTTAAAGGAAGCGAGACCAATCCCAGCCGAGAGCGAAATACATTAGGAGGGGATATCCACAACCGTGTTGCATCTCTTACCTTCCTTTAATAAAAACTCTTAATACCTTCTATTTACTTATCTGAACGCGACCCTTTTTCACACTCAGCCTGTCTCTTGCTGTGTTCGACCGCCTGCCACGCACATGAAAGACAAAGCAACTTTAAAATACAGCTGGCAGCTTCGCCCTGGTTAAATCAAATAGGTCAAACAGCAGTCCAAGCTTCTCATCCCTACAGATTTTGTGCTAGAAGCTAATCGTTCTTCAGGTCCCTCTTAATTCTTACTGCTTTAAAGTGCTGTTAGTTTGCCTCGTGCCTCACTAAGCACACAAATCTCTGCTAAAAGTAAAATTTAACTACTTTAATTGAGTCACTATTTGAAAATCTACTGTAAAGTCAACCATACTCCATCCTGCATTTCGTTCATAATCATTTAAAGAAATATAACTAGAGGGAAAGTTAAGAAGTTGAAAGAGCCAATGTGACATCTTTGTGCACATCTCATGGTCAGATTTGCCCTCTGATACGCTGCCAATTTTTTAATCAAAAAGCTTCCACTAAAATTCTCTTTGTTAGAAGTTAAATGCTGGAACTGCTCGTGCTTAAAGAGACTGTGCGCTCGAAGATTTATTCCCTTGTGTGTGTCTTTTAAACAGGAACATTTTTATAATCAAAGCTGAAGATAAAAAGGCGAGCAAACATTTACAATCCACTTGTTTGTGAGCAAGGTCATAAACACGAGAGCTAATGGCCGATGTCATCATCTGGGTCTTCCTGTGTAGAATCCTTTCCTGCCCCTTGAAGAAGCAAGTTGATACAACGTGAATGGGTTTGATTAAGAAGTCTCCAAAGGAGTTTTATTCCATATCAGAGGGAAAATATCAGCTAGAAAAAAACAATCTTCCTGTGCTGTTTGCTGGCGGATCTCTCCAGCTTCTAGATCAAGCTTTGAGCTGTGATCTAAACAGCTTCATGAACATCTGAACATCTCAGCTCAAAAATTCAGCCAGTTCTACCCGTGTGAGTTTGGGAATGAATTCAAACCATGGAAGAATCCAGGCTGGAATTACCCTCAGAGTTCCCTGGTGCAGTGGGCTCAGAGCAGGGTTGGTGTGCAGTCAGACCGGGCGGCTGAGGGCTTTATCCAGGATGTTCTTGGAAACACTGAGGGACAGAAAACCACCACTGCTCTCTCAGCCTGTTCGCTGCTGCACTGCCCTCTCGGCCAACAAGTTTCTCTTACATCAGGTCAGAACCACTCTCACTCAGATTCCTGTGGTCTCCACCACCGAAGAGGCTGGTGGCATCTTTGCAATTTCCTCCTTGCCTGCTTTGACCTGGAAGGGGCTGAGGGAGCAGACATGGAGCTCTCAGTGTGGTCTGAGGAGAGCTGAGTGAAGGGAGATAATAGCTTCCCTCAGCCTTCTGGCTCTGCTGCTGCTGCCGGCGCAGCTCCGGCTGCTCCTCACCTTCCTCGCTGGCAGGACACACCGCTGGCTCCTGCCGAGATCTCTGTCCTAATCTTCAATTGCCTTTGAGGCTGCATCACATCAGTCTATGTTGATCCAATCCCCATCGCGGAGCTCTTCCTCCCTGCTTTTCCTCCCTACCCCGGGACAAGCCCTCACGCACAAATCCTGTATCTTTTGTTCTCCCTATGGTGCACCTCTGCGCTGGACAAGCACTGAGCACCGTACACAGCAATGGTCAAACCGTCCGTGGAGTGCTTTGGAGGAGGGATCTGTAACAATGTAAGGGCAAGATCTCTGTAATCACGTTGTTCCTTGCATTGTCTTCTTACTCCAAACATCGTAATACAAACATTATTTGTAAGGCTTTCCTAATTTGCCACTGGTGGTGTTGGATCCTGCTTCTGGCTCTGGAGCAGCAGCTTTCCTTTGTTATCCAGTTCTTAACTAAAATGCACTCTTCAGTTTTCCTGCAGATTTGCATTGGGAGGCAAAGATTTATTTCTAATACTTACAAATACTTTCTCCTTCAATACGTTGCATTAAGTGAAGGGACAAGTTTTATTCCGCAAAGTCTCTCAGCCGTTGTTTGATAAACATAAAGAAGGTTTAGGTTAATACTGTGCTTTGGATATAATGCGGCAAATTTTAAACAAGATTGCCCGAGTACTCAGAGCTGATGAAATACCCGGCTAAACTTCTCTCTGATGTTAAGAGTGAGTTAAGCCTCTTGCCTCCAACTATGCCTTTGACTCCAAACAGAGCCAGTACACAGTCCACCGCCTTTCCAATTTGTTTGTGAGCTTAATTTCTTTCTTCTACCCCAGTTTGGCCAAATAAAACCTCTCAAAGGGATGGTGTAAAGACAATATGAGTTACAAGATATTTTGATATTTCAAATGTACTGAGCGGGTGGGATGGACTATTCCCAAAATCTGGAAAGTACAGTCATCTGACCCCAGAACTCTACGAGGAGAGTAGGTAATAATAGAAGCCTATGCAGTGGGAGTCTAGACTGGAAACGCAGCAGGACGGGAGCTTCAAATCCATCGAAAAGAAGGTTTGAACCACTAAAGATCTGTCTGGAATGATCCTAGAAAGAAACGAAAGCTGCATTTTGCTATTTTCCCTTTCTATACAGACAATTAACAGAGAGCCTGCTGGATGTGCTTTTGGACAAATATGTTGTTTTAATAGGTGTTTATTTATCTTTTTTAGTCTTAAAATGAGTATCCGTACCTGCTTTTGTTGTCTCTGCACTTCTCACAGGCTTGAATAAACACAAGAAAGCAGCTTGGGTTGGTTTTATCCCCATGCCCACCACCACACCAGATGCTAATAATGGAAATGGTTGCTGGCGGCAAAGTGCAATGATTAGCTGCAGTTTAACAAATTAATAGAAATTTTCCTTGCGATTTTCACTCTTGAGGTAGTTTTTCATGAAATTGGTTTTCCAGTATCCTTTCAACTGTGCCTTTAGATGAACAATTACATGAGCTTGTGACAGGTCCTACAGACCCCCCCATGTCCTGCAGAGCTGTCTTTCCTCAGAGCAGTTTGGTTTGCCCAGACAAAAGGACTAAAATGCAAAAACTAGGAAATCTGACCAAGTCTGTCGCGATGATAAACATTCTTTAACTCCCCCAAAGAAGAGAATCTTGAGTTTGTGTGTCTGTATGATGAAAAAATCCGGGATGTCACCCACCTGCTTTAGCTTCTCGATAAGCTACTGAGACTCGGGAGGTGAGCGACTGTCAGCAAGAGCAGCGTTTCTAGAGTCTACAAAGCCACTCAGAAAATCTGGATTTACATTAAATCCAGAAGTATCCTTAAGATATTTTCTAGGTAGCGGCTGATTTTGCTAAAGGGACCTTATCAAACACTGCTTTTAATTTTCCCAAACAGGAAATCTTTTACACATGAACAAGGAAGCCAGAGGCTTGGCCCAAACAAAAGGCACAATCTTCCAAGCTTCTGTCAGGTTTTTATTTTCCTGAAACAATAAATCAGCAAGCATGGATGACCGCATTCGACTAACTTCTTGCTTCAATTTATTAGACGTAAGGGGAAAAGAGTAACAAAAGGTGCAGTTAATACATACGCTGATCCTACGGGCCCTCGGCCAGCCGCACAGCTGTGCCCGCAGTCCGTGCGCTTTCTCAGGAATCTCGGTGGCCCCAACCTGCAGATAACAAATAAATCAGTGATTCAGAGAAAAACAGCAACACAATCTCCTGTCTCGGCCATGGGGAGCGCAGGGAACAGGAGGCCACGCTCTGGCCATGACCAGCAACTCCAGAACAGAGTCAAACAAGAGGATGACAAGGAAGAACGCTTTCCCTCTCCCAGGAGAAAGACCAAAAGGCTGAGGGGCTTTACTCAAGGTTTAAAGGAAGGCTACGGAACCACCTTCACGTGTAGGCCGTGCGGTTTTCACACTTCAAACACGTATACAGGTACTTGGGGTAAAATTCCAGCCCAGTTCATTTCGGAATCGCTCCTATCTGACAAAATGGACTCTGCTGATCTCAGTCCTCATCTGGAATGTGCGCAGTTTTCATCTGGGAAGTAAAAGGCATTTGACAGCAGAAATGGCTGCAGCTTTTCTGGCAGCGATACGATCCTTTCATTTACTTAATGGCCCTTGGTTCCCATCTGAATCGATAAAAGCTTTATGACTGCAAACAGGACGTACGGACACCTTTGGTAACCAGAATTTTTGATCTTTTAAATTGCCCTTTCGATGCCTAAAAGCTTTAGCATAAAGCAACCCATGACAGGAACAGCCATAGATCATATTTTTGAACTCAAATTAAATTTTCAATATTGAAAATGCACAAAAGACTTAAACAACGCCGTGGAATTGCCACATTTGTAAAGAACAACCACTGCGAATGCTCTGAAAACTTATCACTAGGTAGTAAAGATGACTGCATTGAGGAAGCATCATCATTTAATGCTGCACAAATGCTCCAATTGCAGCTGATATACAGCAAGAGATGACTTCATTTCCAGAGACAACAGCTTCTCTGGCGTCATCCTTGGTTAAATAGCCATTTAGCATCTTCAAGGGCCATAAAATAAGAACAAGAGTTCATTTCCAGCTAAAGATACTTGTTTTTGGAAACAGTCAAAAAACAAACAAGCCCAAGAGATACAGAGCTCCCACAGACCAGGTCACTGTGGACTTTGGTCCAGTTGCCAACTCAACCAGATTTACTTCCTTTTTGGAAAAAAACACAACTGTAACTGTAGCCTCATCCAGTCAGTGTCTGCTCAGAGGAAATGTCTCAACACTACAGACAATCACAAAGAAGATACGCGAGCAAACACTCACAGGTGCAGAAGCAGCAGGAACACATCAGTACACCAAGACTGTACATAAAGTACTTTCAGAGCTTTGTTTCAAGGGCACTGCTTCTGGGAGGAGAACTTTCACGCATGCAAAGGATCATTATTTCACTTACTTTTGAAATGGATTGTTGTCTAACGGTGTCATTACTCTTAACAGCTGTACTGAACAAGGGATTCATCTGAGAAAATATCACAGCTTACCTGTTGTGAAGAGTAGAAGAGTTTCAGATGAAGGTCTTGTTCGGCTACAGCCTGCCTCTCAGTTATTGGAGTTACGGTCTCATACCTTTTCAGGAGTTCCATGGACTGGATTCATGTTCTGAAGTTTTACTTTACTTCTACACTGCAATCCATCTGCAAGCGCACATGGCCAAGGAACAGCAAGAGCAGTTTGAACCTCTTACTCCTGTAAGTTTGTCTGAGAGATGTTACCCCTCCCGTGACTAAGCAAAGCTTTTCACCTTTGACTTTCCACTTCGTTAAGCTTAAGCCTGGCATCCACTAAAACCCAGCAGTTGGATACATCTGAAATATATCCGCATATACGAAAGCAATACCAACAAACGTGCATCGTGAATGGAAAAGATTGTAGAAGAAATCTCGTATTTGACTCTTGAGTAAAAAGCCTCAATAGAGTATTCTCACCCTTTCCTCTGTAAATCTTGGTATTCCACATGACACATGCAGGGAAGCGCTTCCTATAGAAATAACACAGCAAATGAGCCAGAGCTCCAGCAGAATTTACCTCACTATGTCTGCGTCCTGTGCCAAATTTTCCCAAGGACAGTTACTTGGATTCATGATGAAGTGTATTGTCCTAAAAAGCCATCCTTAGTCTCTGTTCACATAGAACTCCACCTTATTTCTGCAGGGGGTACCAGAAACTCAGATTCGGGTTGGCTTTAAGTTATTTCAAGGTGGTTCATCTGCCATGAAAAGAAAATGACCTGAACACATCCCTCTCTGCAGTGAGCACAGCCACGACACGGGGCACTGTACCAAGGTGGACTTTCAACGCTCAGACGGAGCAGTCCTCCTTTATCCAGCACAAGGTATTCTGTGATTTTACAGACTTAATGGGTTACAAACCAACATCCACGGAAGCGATGACTGCCTGTGCTGCACCGTGTGACTCTCCCTTTAGGTACAGGAAAGGATTTCCTTTGCTGGCCAACTTCATAGTTTCATTCTCCACCGACGCAAAGTGCTATGTGGAGACGACCAGGCATCCACACCAAAGCAGTACAGACACTCTATTTCTTGACCAGTATTATGAGCTATTTACTTTTTAACTTTCACCTTTCCTTTGGCTTCTGTCTTTTGTATGAATCATACGCTGACAGCTGTTTTTATCTCACGAAAACAGATATTCTGCTTGACCTAATGTTCCTATCGATTGATTATACAAACGCTTACGCATAGAATTACAGAGTGTCATTTACTGGAGATTCTATTGTAACACGAAAAAACTCTTCAGAAATTGTTCCCTCTGGCGAGGCAGAGCCCTGCACTAATAAGCAATATGCAGATGATTCACACTGCAGATAAAATGAAAAAATAAACCAAAGTTTAAGAGGTTAAAAATAAGTTTTATCTTGAGAGCACCTGGTTCCTGCTGGCAGAGCGGACGAGGTGGGCAGCACTGCCGCCACATGGCTGCGAGCGCCTCCACGCTGCGCCAGGCCTGGCCGAAAGCAAGAACTCAGTATATATGCCATTAAAAGATTTACCTCATGACTTCCTACCAATCCCCTTAAGAATGGAATCTTTGCTTGATTTTCTATAATCACATTATTTCTGGGGCACTTTGAAGAAAACCCTTTTTTACCCAGTTTCTCTTAAACTCAAAAGGAGGGTTATTCACCACAACATAGGAACTTACTACATTATAAAATTATTACAGCTGAAATTTTAGTTGTCCAGGTACCCATAAAATAATTAAGGAATTAAAGATTGAAAGAGACATTAGATTTTTTGCCCCCCCCCCCCTTAAAAATCTGCAGAAGGATTCTCAAGAGTAGGTAAGAAGGGATCCCTTGTGCAGCCACTGTACTTCTAAGTCATCACGGACCTCACTTCAGGTCTCTCAAAATTACACCACAGAAGAAAGTGAAAACTGCTGAATTAATGAGGTTTCCTGCACCAGTTTCAGACTTACCAGCAAGAATGAAAGGTCTCACTCTCTCTCATGGATACAGGCACACGTTTCAAATAGGATTAAATGGACAAATTCTAAAAGCCTGAACAGTATGTTCTCAAAAGGAAAGCTAACATAACTTAAAACTAAAACTTAGAAAAGCTGAAACATCTTGGTACTCAGAACTAAGTGCTATGGTGGACACACCGCAAAGAATCGCTGTATGCTTAGTCACACATTTCAATGTTTTGGATTGACAAATATATTTAAGCTTAATGAAAATAGTACAGAAACTCGAAATCTGGAAAATAGCTATTAGAAATTATCTGACAAGAAGTGACACTTCATCTGCATCCACAGTATTTAATTTGTTTGAATAATATAGTTACAGATAAACAGGTTCACTCCATATACAATTACCGATACCTTTTTTTAATACAGCTCATATTCCAGTACATCAACACTATTTTATTTACAAGGTATTTATGTACATTAACATCTTTCTAAAGTCAGTGCATTGTCAATAAGTTTTATACAATAATTTACAAAGTGAATGTAGTTAATAGTTAACTTAATAAATTTACTACTAATTCATGAATTAATTTAATTTAAAAAATTAATTACAACCAATGTAACAAACACAGAAGATCAAATAACATTAGTAGATTGTGCTACCTGCTTAAATAAAACATTTTAAAGTAAATCAGTTCAAAATCTTTCACTTTTCATGGAGTTTGCGTAGGGAGGAATAGACAAACGGGTATCGAAAAAGCTTTTAACCTAGAAATTCACAAGTCATGTTTGCTTTTCTTCAGTCTTACTGTTTAGACCACTTTAAAGATAAACGACCATATAGGATAGGGAGCAACACTTCACAAGTAAGACAATACTTATTTTGGAACCAATCTGCTGTCTTCACAGAGACACGACCTCCAACAAAGGCAGGGAGGGTTTTGCCTAAGCAAAGACAGCAAGATCAGCTGATAGAATTTCTTAAACGGATAAAACTCAGATCTTTCTTGAAATTATAAACTTACTGGCATGTTTGGCATTCTTGTAAAACATATTAAAATTAATCCAAACATTTATTTCAGATATCAACCGTGTAAGTATCAATTTTGTTAGTGAAGAAACAAACTCTAAAGAATTTGGAAGATGACACGCGACAAAATCAGTAAGCTGCTTAGACTCAACCGAAGAACAAAAGGCCAAAAGAGTGCAATTTTTATCTTCATTCAGATATGCAAACAATTTAACACTGAAAATGTTTAAAGAAATGCCTACTTCAAAAATAACCATCTTTTTTCCAGTCTTTGCTAAGACTCAGTCCTGCTTTCCTTCATGCAAAAAGCCCATCGACCTAAAAGAGCACGTTGCAAGGGCATGGAAAGCAATTCTGGTTTAATTGCAAGTATATGCATAACCAAAAAAGAAAATTTAAAAGGCAACAAAATTTTGGAGAAAAAAAGAAGAAACTCCATTAAATTAAGAAATCAATTAAAAAAACCCCATCCATGAATGCTACGATAGCTACCTGACAGCCACAGCTTCTTATTTGTTTGAAATACACAGTGGATAATTCACAGCCATTCACTCCAGAGCCCTTACAACAACAAAAACAAACTATGTTTTTGAATTCAGTCATATGAAATTTTAAAAGTGCAAATTTAAAAGCAACACCAGTCATGAAACATAAGCTCAAGCATCTTTCCTTCCAAAAGCTGGGAACATTTTGTGCAATGTGCACATTTTAAGACACCATGCGTGTAATCACAACTACTCTCTTCAACCTGAAGTTTCTTCTTGAGGCATCTCGTTTGAGATCACACTCTTCAGGCAGAAAAGCCATTCCTGAATCATGTTGATCTGCACACCCAACACGTGGAGAAAACACAACTATAATAAACTATTCCAGCGTAGAAATTAATCTCCTCTCAAATTACGATTTGGTTGTGCTCCCAACATACAGAAAGAAAGCAACTGACACACATTAGTGGTGGCAAAACTGGATACTTCTACTCTCGATGATAATTCTTTAAATTTGTGCACGTCTTATTCTCGTGCTTTCCCTGTTTTGCCAATAAAATGCAATAAAACTGCAGGAAAAAGGAGGTAGCAATATCATGTTGTCCAAAGACAACACTACAATTTTTTTCCCCATGACCTTAAACCTAAAGAGAGCCTTCAAGGGTTTGTTAGAACAGTTGGTAAACTCTACACTACTTCGTTTAGCTCTTATTTGGACTATTTAATTTAGCTCTTATTTGGTCCTAGTTGGCTTTTCTCAAACCATTTTATTTAAAGGCCAACGGCAGTCTCAGCCTGATGTCTAACATCAGAAATGTTTAGAGCATGTAGTGAGATAACAGAACAAAAACAATACTATCTTTATATTAACTGCTATTTAATTAGGGTTTTCTTTTTGTGCTTTCAGATCACAGGTACAATAACTACACTTAGGTTATCTGTTTCAATAACTTTTTCACCAAATGTAAGATTCAGGATGTTATCCCTCACGTCCACAAAACAGTCCACGGAAGATCATCTGCCTACTGTAACACACAGTACTTCTTATAATCGGACTCAAAATCTTCATCCATGCTGCTCGTGTCTGCCATCTTTTTGCCGTCTATCTTTGGCAGAAATTGTGCATAGTCTACCCCCTGCTGCTCATAGAAAAGAATGTAGGCAGAGTCGGTGTCGATTTCATCGGGATGCAGCTCCTGCAAAGGAGAAAAACATGCTCTGAAAGACTCCATGGGATAATTGTGTTATTGTCACTGAAATCAAAATACACAGAATTGCCCTAGGAACAGTATTTTTAACTATCTGTTTACAACAAGAAGAATGCCGTTTTCTGTCTCCTGTATTATAATTATCAGGCTCCATTATTTACTTGATAAGTATGACAAATCTTGTAGTGGTAAATGCAAATACTTAGATAAGCATCTTTCCTTAACCATGGTAGAAGCTGCTGAACAGATGTTAAGCTCAAAAAATCTCATACACAATTTTAGTTTATGATTTTAACATTTATCCAATGCAATTTCTGAATTTTCTGATTTCAAAGAATTGTTCTCACCAAATGTAAACTTCTTTGGCTCAAGGTAACAAAGATGAAAAACATTTGCTGCAAAAGTCAATCATTTACCTTACAGCTACTGTCATTGTAGCAGTACCACTTGTTGTTCGGGTTTTTGGCGTAAGTGACATAATGACCCCCTCCCATAATTCCTGAATGGCACTAAAGAAACAAAGAAGAAAATAAATTCTCATCAAAAATCAAAACTTGGAATTCACAGAATGAATGATTCACAAATTCACTATCTCTAAGTGAGTGACAATGGTTCACGACAATTCACCTATCTGGGGTTGACTAAGCTAATATACTTAAGCAGAAAAAAATATTATACAAAGATACACTTTTCAGTTGTGCTCAGTTTTATGGCAAATTTATTCTGCTGACAATAGCTCTACTTTGTTCTCCTTCTCAACAGACCCCTACTTTTTGTAACAAAAACAGAGTGAATGCATTTAGTCAAAACAACGCCACATAAAGATACTCTACTTGCATAAAACATCAACTTACCGAAATTGCATATAGGTTGTAAATAGGGTTAACACATACTTCATCTCTTTGGTCATCTGTAATATCGTCCTCGCTGTGGTTATCAATTTGACCATTGATACTGCCATTACTATACGCATTCTGCTCACAGATGTATCCGTTGGCTAGAGTTATCTCATTGTCCTGAGCAGTATACAGTTCACTCTGGCTACCACTCAAAATCTGCCCTCTAGTAAGAGTATCACCTTGATCAGAAGTAAATCTCTGTTCCTGGTCAGTACCATTCTCTTTATTTGCATCCAAATTTTCTTTGCTACTTGACAGTTTGTTTTTACCCAGCTGTGGTAGCCGCAGACGCCCTTTACCTCTTCCTAAAGTCCTTGGGCTACTGTTAGGGCTACTGTTTTTACTTGAAGGACAGCTGGTTCCGCTCTTCCTCCCCAAAGACGGAGATGCTAAAACAGAAAACATGTGGACTACTAAGATAGGTATAAAAAAAAATAATAAAAACCTAGACTGTGTTTAAAGTGTTTTTTTTAATAACCGAACATTAGATTAATGAGTAGCATATAAAAGTAAAACTATCTTTGCACACACAAATACAAACACCTATAAACTGAAATTTGTATCTTTTATGCAGGAGCTTACTGTAATTCAGCCCACTTATGAAAACAGACAGTACCAATATCTGTGGTCACTGAGTGACCTTTTTTCTTTGTTTGTTTGTTTGGTTTTTTTTAGCTTTCCAGGGCAAATAACAACAGCAATGAACGTTTAAAAGTAAGTGTAATGTTTTGGCCAAAACCCATAATTTCCTTCATAATATATCTTTTACCTCCTCTCCAAATATCAATATTGACTGGAATTTATTTTATTTATTACCTACCTTTGATATTATTCAAGACAGTAGTGTTAAGGGAGGATGGACTTCTGTTCAGTACATCTCCTTCCCCGGGTGTGTAAGTGATCTGCAGATCTGTTTTTCTAGACTCCCCTTGGAAAGCCCGTGGTTCAGGAAGGCTTTCGATCTGGAGAGTTAGCTGCTTCCTCTGAAAATGACTTGGATCCCTTTGTACCAAAAAGGCACTTGGGTCAAAATTTTCTCTGGGAAATTTAACAATTTTCTGAGATTTTATCCAGCGGCCATTTACAAACTGAAATCTTTTCAGGTGAATGATCTAAGGAGAAACGTGTTAGAGAATATTAAAAGAGGACAATTACATTGCAGTGAGTAATTTCACTGGTTAAAAACAGTTTTTCGCAAAAAGAACACAGTTTGTGATATGCTAATAAAAACCAGTAATAATGCTGTATGTGACAATTTGGATTTTGAGATCAAGCTGATAAAATATGTAAGCAATATTTTCATGGGGAAATGATGGAAAAGGTTGCTCCAGTTCACTGATCAGCACTGTGTGTTTTGAATAACCTACCCAATTTTAAAAGCAGCAAATGCAGGTAACACAAGTAGACAAAAGATGTCACGTTACTAGAAAGACTGACTGAGTGTGAATTCTATGTCAAAACAGATGACACTGAATGCAAAATTCCACCACTTCCTGCAATGTATCAGCTAAAGAGATTAAAAAGGATTTGAGGTTCGTTGCTTTGCCTGTATTACAGAAATGCATGAAGCAAACTAAGCCAATGCCTCTCCTGAGACCATGGACAAAAGCAAATCTTCTTATTCAGAACAAGAAGACATACCTAGCAATTCAAATTTGTGATCAATGTACTTCGGTTTTATTGCTGTAGAGGAAAATTACAAAAGACCATACCAAAATAGGGGGAAGCCTCCAAAGATCCAGTTTTTTGGTGGCCAAACAATGGGTCTTGCATTTGGAACAGTAGTACATCTCATCCTCCCCCAGTTCTTCCTCACTGGTGAAGGCTCTTAGACAGCTATCCAGATTGATGGGCTCTGCTTGAGCTCGTCGACTTTGTTCAACGCTTTCATGTTCTTCTACAATCTGAAGTGAGATAAAACTGTATCTGACTCGGAAACACATACAGACTGCTCAGAGGAAGGCCTGATTCACAGTATCGTACAAATAATATCGCACAGTTATATAAGATTAAAGATAAAAACTAGATGCACTTAGTTTTAGCAGAAATTTTATTTCAGTTATGAAGAGGCAGACATACAAATAATGCACTGTTCTTATTGTTGGGTTCCGCTCACAAAATTACCCATAAAGCCCAAGTTTATAGATTCAATTCATAAGTTTGAACAACTATTCTTCACTAATTCTGCTATAGACCTACCTCTAAGTATGTTGACTCAATAAGGAAATAGGTTTACTCACATGAATAACTGTTTATAGCACTGGTGTGCTTAGAAATTTTATCAAATGAACATACGTTTCAGTGTATTGCGGAAGCCAGATCAAAAGCAACTCACAACAGAGAGAAAATACACTGCTGTGTTTCTTAAAAGGTTCCTTTCCACATTTTGGTCACAAAGGGTTCTAACACCAAGACATTAACTTATCCAGAACATACTCTTCAATGATTACTGACTTTAGTTGAACAGAAAATAGATAAAAGAATCATCAAGATTAAAAAAAAAAAATTGTGAAATGGGTTGTGCTCCAGAGCTATTAACAGACAACAAAGGGTCTACGTTGGAATTTTACCCGTTCTTGCGATGTCTGGTAGCGCAGATGGAGTGCTGTTGGATCCCAGTCTACAGCAATGTAAGCGTTCCCAACAGAAGCTCTGTCTTCTGTGCACTCAATTTTACAGCCACGGCAAAATCTAAAAAAAGTTTGATGTGATAAGTGAACTGTCCAACAACTGAGTTTTACATTATTTCACACTCCAGTACCGCTCCTTATTTTGTAACATATGCACTCTCCAAGTTTCAGGCCTTAATACCTTCCAACAAGGGTCTGAAATTTTTGTCACCATGCCTCTGTTTAGGCAAAATTCGAAGCATGCTTCCAGGGTGAATTTCTTAATGTTCATTTTAGTCCCTATTTTTCAAATGGCACAGGAAGTAGCCAGGGTAGATGATTTACATCTAAAAGTTTGGTTTTTCACGAAACCCTCATAAATCATCCAAATATGTGTCTGCATATATGCATACATGTACAAAGAATATTATAGAAGGTTAAGACAGTCACATCTGTCTCCTAAGTTAATGTTTCTCTGTCAGCAGAGATTTCAGCTCTCCAAGTCATGAAAGCTATTCTGCCAGTGAAAGCTTGCCATGTGAGAGCTATGGTTAAATTAGATTCTGGATTCTTGTTGTTTGATATAATTTCTGAAGCCTGAAACACATCAAAACCCCATTACCATAAACTACATTTCTGCTAGAGTGATACCCTTCCTTAAATCTAAACAATTTACCTGTACCATGGACACCAAGCACAAGAATTTCCATCCTTCTGAACCACCCTTAGGGTGAATGGGTACTGATATCCCATGCTATCGTCACTGAAACAGAAGAGAACATCACATGAAACATGAGCGCTCATTCAGACTGCTAATTACCTTCCTTCACTATGCTTGCTATGCCTACTTTCAGAAAACCACCACCACTCCCCATTCCAAAACTATAATTTTGATTAGATTAAGCTATTAAAACAAGACTGGCCTTTACATCGCCTGAGTTTGTCAGATATAATGGATTATTAATCACTGCATGAGAACAGACCCACCAATTTGTGTAAAGTCAACCTTTAAGAGAAGGTATACGATGTTTAACTACATTAAAAAGGATTAAAAGTTATTTTTAATTAATGCCATTATTAAATTGCATGGCTCCAAAATGACTTCTTACAAAAATAAGCCACTAAATGGAATCTGCAGGCAGAAACCATCTGGGGTAAAAGTGCATACAATTGTTCCTAAAGTTGTTGACATTTAAAGCTTAATTACACATTAAAAAGCATATGTTCATTCAACAGCAGTATTATGAGAACTCAAAACTGATTGAGATGAAGAAAGAAATTAGTTTTTAATCTTGTGAGCAAGTCTGCACCACTGTATTATGTCATTCAAGCCAAAGACTGACATGCCAGACTCACCAGTCCTGCGCGTGATTGCTAGCTTCCTGAGGCGGGAGAGGGCTAGCAAGCCTGGAAACCTGAATCCACACGGCATCATACAGGTCTTTTTTACGTGTATGAACTGTACAAGGAACAATTAGTGGCATTCCAAAAAGACTAGGACGATTCTTCTGAGATGAAAGAAAATATAATTCTGTCCGCATCTGCATATGTGAAATAAAAGAATGACTCAGATAAAAGTATGCATTGACTCACCTTACCATAATTACTAGGATGCTGACCTTGTTATTTATTTCAGGCTTTGGCAATTAAAATAAACCATTAATTCCATTAGAAGTATACCATTTTAGCAATTTTTTCCAATATTAAATACTGCGTATCTTGATCACTGAATTAAAACTGACGCAAGACTCTTGTATTTCATGGTATTTGCACATTAGACCACATCAACATAAATCTGTATTTCAAATATATACAACATTTTATATTTCATATTATGCATATTTCTTAATTTTCATACCACATGGTAATAGTGTAATGCAAATGTGCACCTAAAGATGTTGACACTCGTCCCCAAATGATCTCTACACTAGGCAAGCTAATGTTTGCGAGAGAAACACCTTTATGTCTAAAGGAGGCACTACAGAGTTGTACACAACTTATTCCAAGCTGACAAACTAACCTTTATGCTACATCTACTTAATGACACTGAGGTACAGCAAATGGCTATCACCTTCCATGAGTTTTACACAACACAACCTTTCTATTGATAAGATGTTTGACAAAGACAAGCGTCGATTCCTGGAATACCTTCCACAAACCACTTGTACTGGTTGTTAAGCTGTATAACTAGCAACCAGTAAAGGCTGAAAAGCATTACACCCATTACCTATGAGATTCTGCAGAATTTGAATCACGGTGACAGTGATAACAGTGGTTAGTGGTCACTACTTGAGAAAATAAAGCAAAAAAGCCTCACACAAACACAAAGTAAAGAGGGAAGTTAAATGGCCTCCTGGCCCACATCCACCAGGCTTTAAATGTCAACAGACTCTAAAGTCTGGACAAATGCGCACAGAATGCAGGTGTTCAGTCATCCAGCTCTGACATTTAGAGTTCAACTTAACTACATATGCTTTTACAAAGAGCAGTTCACGTTAACAGAACAATCCAGGAATGTACTATATCTCTTCGCTCCGTCTCCGTATAAGAAATAAGGCTTTTCCACATAAAGGGAAAGAAATGCATTTCTATTAGCTTCTGTAATCAGAATTTTTTCTGCTCAAAGAGTCTGGAACATTTAATCAGGGAGTTAGTGAACACCAAAGTAAGCATCTCAGCATTAGAGAACTGGGAAGCATGCCAGTGCTAAGGAAAGAAAAATACACAAACATTAGACATTACGATTTCAATTTACAAGAGTTGTATTTCTGTAGAACTTGGTACTCACTTAAAAGGGAAATGTACTCATGCTCCCTCCTCTTAAGAAATGAAGATTAATTTATCACATGGACATTCAAAAATCCTTGTTGTCTTTCTCTCAAAGCGTGTTACTTGAACAACTTACAACAAATGCAAATCTACTAACCATTTTTCTGTGGACTGCAATTATATACCCTGTACACGGACTATCGGAAAGCAAGGGCACATGACCGTTGAGAGCCCAGTTGGCAAAGTTGCGCTCTGTTCCACATGGCACTACAGTATTTGGCATTCCATTTGGAATTAGGGTTGGTTTAGGGAGGTCTCCATTCATCATTATGTTGGGTGCTCCATTAGCTGATGGCCCAGTTGAGACATCTGTAGTGAGACAATTGCATTCTCAATTACCTACAGTAATCAGAACTCGTAAAAGCATTTCATAAAACATCATCTACTGTCCTTAAGACCAACATCTGACCTTTTATTTACCTACAACTTAGCAGAATTGGAGCATGCAAGAGCAAAGAAACAGAGGTGTTTATAACCTACATATGAAACCACAAACAACAAAATCAAAACTGAGTATCATGCTTTCAGTGGTTTACGTGTCCTGCCTTAGGGTTGATCCACAAGTAATAAATTACTCTGCATGTTTCTTGTATCTTTAACCAAAATAAGCGCATAGCAATCTTCAGACTGCTATCTTGGGCATTATCCTAAAAGGATCACAGACCATCAGTAGATACTGAGACTGCTCACAGCTTCTCTGTCAATCAGAACTTGACTCATCTGCCTTTTCTTTAATCTTACTTATTACAAAGAAGTGAGGTTTTCTCCTGAATTTCTCCAGTACTCAAGCACTGTGCATTTTAAATGAACAGGAAAATAAATGTTTTCTTTTACCTGTCTGCACAGGACTTGATGCTGATGTAGGGGATCCTGGAATTGGGATTTCAAATGCACACAAAAACCCACTCACTGATAACCGGACTTTCTGGTTGTCTTGAGGGAAGTTCTTCAGAAAAAAAAAAGGAAAGTTAATCAAACGTACACCTTCCTATCCCTGACTCCAAATATGTTTTGTTCTGTTGAAAACAGTGTATCTAACAGCTCATCTCTCCTCTCCTATCTGCCTTCTTACACCTCTTTGGAATGAAAAAAGGGTACTATCAAGTACACCCCTTTGCCGATCTCTGCGGCCAGACCTAGGAGTTAATGGTTCTTTAAATAGACTGAAAGCACCTACTTCCAAGCAGTTTTAATCTTATTCAATGGCAGCAAAAAAATATAATATCTCTATACATACACACATATACATTATACAGAACTAAGGCGGTCATTACGTACACTTCCTAAATCCTGACAGTGTTTAAACTCATCACAGCATTCTAACTTGAGATCTATAAATTTAAGATTATTTTATCCTTTTTTTTCCTAAAAATATCATCAGTAATCAATTCAATTAAACTTCTGCAAGCATCTACATCACTATTAATTTTGTTTAAAAGTGGTTTATTCTGTTTCAGTTTACTTGGATTTTAAATCTATTTCAAGTAAGTCAAATTAAGGTTTAAGAATGAGATAAGAGTTACACAGAGATATAACTAAGCTGATTTTTTAATGACATTTTTGTTTAATTATTTCACAGCTGTTGTAAGCAAAGCTTAATGTCAAAAAGAATGAAGAAGTATGTGAATGTAACAAATAAAAATACCAGAATTACGTTGCCGCAATGATTATTTTTTTGTTCTTCCTACCTTTATATTTGAGCTATGCACCTCTGCAAGCAGAATCTGTTCCGGTTTTAGCCCACAGAGTTCACTTAACTGTTTTTTCAAACCGGTATACTTTTCATCCATATTCAATCTCAGGCCATATCGAACAGGAGTAGTACCATCTAATTTAATTACTTTGAAGGGGAAAAGAAATACACTGGTCAGCAAACTAGGAAAGTTTTAATGAGAATAATACATTACAGTTACTTATTTACTGGAAAGTATTTTAAGAGATTTTTTTTTTTCTTTTTTTTCTCAGTCGGCTTTTAAGGTCCCTTCAAGGGTCAGAAACACCTCTGCTGCACTGGCAGCAGAAAATGGTTTCAAAATTTGTTTCATTTTTTATCACTTTTGCTTCTTCCTGTTTTCCAACAATACACCTGTTCTTCACAGCACAGCTCATGACCCATACAGTATTTTTTGTTTGTACACTCCCCCCAGCCCTCCTCATTGGCTCTAGGCAGATTGAGGACAACCTCCACAACACAGTGAACAGAAGGAAAGTTCTCAGAACCTCAATTTTACATGTTTCTTTATTAAGTCCCTTAGTCAAGACTAAAAACGGGCCAGCTATGCTCTGCTTTTAAAGGTTTTATTTTAGCTTAACTGTATTACAATGAAAAATCTTGCACTCTATTAAAATCGTTACAATATTTTTAAGCAAAAGTGCAAAACCAAACGAAATTTGGATGTTTTACAGCTGTTCTACTTATACTTTTTTTTTCTTATACAATTACAAGTTTATATGGAGTTAAACACTACTACTCACCTGTAATTTCTAGGTGCATGTAGCTATCCATTGGCAAAGGCAAGGACAAAAAATTAAAGGGGTCAAACCTAACACTTATATGTCCACAAGTTTTACATTTCACTTGTGACTTCAGCTGCCCATGAAACAAATCCACAACGATGGATCTGTTTCTTCTCAGATGGTTTTCCCAGGCCTAAGATGAAGTACAAAAAACAACACATAGTTAGGAACTGAAGGCTACTTGCTCGAACTACAGGAAGGAGGACACGCTGGAAGATCTCCAGTTTCATTGGTCTATGGAAGTCAAATTATTTCCATAGAAGTTGTTTACCTCTTTCTAATAAATAGGAAGCATTTAGTTTCAACGTGAGTAAAGCAAAGTTATTTAAATTAATACAATAATCAAGGTATGACACAATTTCAAGTACTTCTGAAAGGATCATCAAGTATCTTGAGAGATTTTTACACTCCGTATTCTGAGGAGTTGTTCAAAATGACTATGAAGTATCAACTGTATACTTTCATTGTAATACTTAAAACTCATTTCCAGTTTCAAGGTGAAACCTACTCCTTATATCACAGATCTAACAAGTTCCAAAAGACAGCACAGTCCTGAAAGAATACTGCCACAGACAGGCTCACCAACAACTAAACAGCTTAGTACCATAAGGGAAAAAAAGAAACAGCAAACAAAGGAACCCTAATCCCAAAAATTTTAACCCATACCTCTGCTGCTACTTCCCAGTCTGGTCGACCATCGCTGTCTTTTAGTTCAACATATGGCTTATCATGAACTCTGTTCAAATCTTCATGGAGACCATCCAAAAGAAAAGCCAGAAGCTCCTGTGAGTCTTGCTGTTGAAAGCCATTAAATCTTGGAGCATATTTTGCTATTGTCCACTATAAAAAAAAGCCAACCAAGAATGTAATTTAATAGCATGTAACAAAAGTTGTAATAAATCAAAATACTGTAGACATGACACACGGTGTCAATGAGCACAAGTAAAACTGTCAAGAATTAAAGGTAAGCCTCTAGGCTTTCTGAAGAAAATACCATTTGCAGACAAATGCATTAACTTTCGTCCCCAACAAGGGCTATAAAACCCACATCTTACACCATAACCATTCATATCAAGAAACTCTTTAACCTTACAACCATTGAACCATGATTATTTTCCACAGAAAGCTGCTCAAGTCCTGAGCACCAGGACTGAAGAACCCTGGCCTTGTCCAGATGTACATCCTGCCCCTGCACAGATCTTTCATGAATGACCATCTTCCCCGATTCCTACTGGTAAGAAAGCAAATTCTGTGACCAGTTTGGAGTAACCTCCATGATGACTGACTGCCCAGAATATGGCGGTTGGCTTCACAGCTAACTTCTAATACATAACATATATGCCCATGTTTCCTTCCCTTCCTGATCTGAGTCCCAGATCCATTACAATACACAACATCCAGAAAAAGTCCATTAAAAGACTTCTGCTATTCAAATAAATTCTTGCTTTCTGTCTTTAAATAACACAGAGACTTACCCGCAGCTTTAAAGGTGCTATATTCTTCTGAGTTCCACTCCATAACTCCTGAACCAAATCTCCATAGCACTTGGCCATGTGTCCTTTCATTCCTATTGGATTTGTTCTAGAAATCATAAGGTAATGAATATCAAACTAAAATTTAAACAAAGCTCAAGCATGGGGTTGAAGAACAAGGAAGTGTAAATGCTTCTCGCTGAACTGTTATAAGTCAGAATTTATATTTCCATGTATCTAACCTAGTATCTGCCGTGTAGCTCATGGCTGGTAACACCGAAATTAAAAGGACTGGTTCATACTGTCAGCTTCTGGAAGCTGAAACTCATTTTAAAGGAACATTAAAGCACCTAAAATACCAATGGTCTCAAACATAAAATTACCTGTTAAGCTCATAAAGATGTCTTCCTGAGATGAAATACCGTGTTAGAGGTTGTGTATTACTAACACACTGGATACTGGAGTTCATGAAGCATGTGTTACCCAGATTGCTTAATCCAGTAGCCCCCTTTTCAGTAGGAACTGAGAAAAAGAAAACATAATGACACCAATTGCCCAGGTGTGAAAAGTTCAGAATGGTATACGAGGTTAAAACCATGACATTTTCACAGTTACTAAGTCAATTTAAACTGTCCTCAGCTACAACGTCTTGGCTCTACTTAACAGGAATTGAGGTATTTTGTTAGATTTGATCCACCATGGACATCAGCACAGTACAAACTATTTTCAGATAAATAATTATGGTACTGAAATTTCTGGTTTAGTTTATTAAAAACTTAACTATTCTTTACCTTAAAATAACCAAGATAATAAACATTAAATCCAGGATTGCCTATGTACCATTTGCTACTGCAGCATCTGAACATCCACAGATTTATCTACCTGTACACCAACCCCTCCCACATTTCCAGTATGAAGTCAATAAAAGAGAAAGAACAAGGAAAGCAGCACAGGTATACAGGACCTCTACCAATGTTTAGAGCACTTATAATAAAAATAACTGCTTCAACATAATATAGTCTCTTGGATTTTTCTTCTTATCATAATTCAATTACTATACTGAAACACTTACCTTTATGTCTGTCTATTTTACTGCTGTTTGCTATAAAAGACATTTCCTCTGGCCAGCTCATGTCTTTGTTTCGAACTAGAAAGAGATATGTTACAAGGATTTTTAAAAATTGTTTGTTACTTTCTCCAATTGTTTGTTACTTTCTCCAATTGTTTGTTACTTTCTGTATTTCTATCAACACGTACATATAGAGAAACATTTACTTACACGTTCTTCTCAAAACATTTCAAGAAAGGAAATATTTGGGCAGTAGGCCTTTGTATTTGTGTAGTTTGGGCAATTAAGGGGAAATGGGTACTACACACAATTTATTAACTATATATACATTCACATAAAATTATTTGGTTTCACTGCGAAAACCAATTGTAGGCCCCTTTTATACCTTCTATTACTAAATGCTGCTCATCTTGGATTTTAAGGTACTCCAGTCTGTGATCTTCATCATCCAGCAGAGTAAGATAGTTCTGCAGGAGAAAAAATACTTCATATAGTTACTACTTCTAGATTTAAAAATCTCTGAGGATATTTTAATCTCGAAGCAATAAAATTAAAACAGTGTTAATTTCCTCACAAATATCAGAGCACCAGTTTCCTACCTAAGCTAAAGAAATACAGTAGTTTATTGATCTCCAGAAGCATCTAGAGCAATGCTTTAATTTCACGTGGTGTTTCTTCAGAATGAGAGAATTACATTCAGTTAATGATCTGGAGAAATACATTCTGCTTGTTCATTGTGATTTGTTCATAGACACAATTTGCAAAAGATCCTGGATGGCTGCTGGCTCCTGTGCTAACAGAGGCCTACAGCATCATGCATGTCAACAAAAGAATCTATTTTTATTTGCACTTTAAACAGTCTCCATGAAACTTCTTATCAAGCCTCTTAATAGGTCAACCGATTGCCAATTTTTAAGTACATCACTGGACGATTTAATGTTTATCAAGCTACTAGGAAAACAGGAGAGAAGTTCCCTGGGTCATTAACAGCAAGATCTAAATTTCACTGCTTGGAGTGCATAAAAAACTCTAGAAATTAAGTGGAGTTTTCCAACCCGGGCAGTTAAATTGCAAAGGAAACTACAACTACTGGGTTTTTTTATCCCTCTACACCTGTGTTTAATAATTTCTAGAAAAGAATAAGATACACAATATCAAATAGTTGATTAAAAAAATCAAGAAAAAAGACTGACATTACCTCGCTATTGTATAACCAGAGGCGCATATCTTCTTCTTTTATACGTAGCCTCTGGGAGAGATATTCATGTATCTCTTTAATTGTTTGCATTCGACTAAAACAGCCGGTGTAAGCCAGGACTCTTTTTAAAGGAGCATTTGGTGAAGGTACATTCCCTGCATCCACAACCATAAGAAAAGGGTAAAAGATAATGTACAGACTCGTAGGCTAAAAGAAATCAGGTCAATAACAATTAATACACTATATATACTATAAGTACTTTTTGTGATAAAGAATTACACAGCTCCACTCCTTTGCTAATGGATAAAATAACAGAGTTAGACTGAAAGAAAATTGTTACTAACCCTATAGGACAATAAACTTTGCTATCGCAAAGCAGATAAATTTACCTCTCTTCTTACCAAAACCATGCTCCCCTAAGATTCTCATGGGAAATAAATACTTTTAAAGGAGCTTTAAAAGGCCGGCCTCTTTTTCTCTTTAAGAGAGCGTATTCAATTTTCAAAGGAAACGACTTCAAAATTTCATGAGACTTCTTTTTTGAGAACACACTGTAAGTAAAAAAATAAGGCCAAAAAAATTGGTCTGACTGTTCTTGGAAATAGCATAAATTTGCTTTAGCTCTTCCAAAGGGATGAATGCTGATATGTGAAGATGAAATCAGACTGACAGTTTCATGATAAAAGTATTCTTAATAACTAAATTCCTCAAAACATATTCTGTGAAGATGTCTAGGATTTTCACCAGAATTTCTCAACCATCTCATGTTTAAAACAAACTAATTCCATCAGTCAAGATTGTTGCTTTTTTCTATAATATAAGCTCATCTTTAAATAAAATATTTGCACAAGCTCAGTTTGAAAGAGATGAGACCAACATTATATGCTTTATTTTTTGAACTTCCTTAGTTTAAACTGTGGAAGTTCCCCACTCCTCACAGGGACAGATCTGCAACGTATTCATTGAAAGCCTTTACTATACAGCCAAACCTTACTGGACAACTGCATTACTTAAGCAACCAGAAGTGACATCGTTCTCCCTGCACTGTCAAAGGATTAAAATAAAATAAACAGTACTATATGAAAAAATGAAATATTGCATGCAATTTGACAAGAAAGTAAAACCATTCTGTAATCATCTTTAAAGTCAGCAAAGCATCAGTTTTGCCTCAGTATACCAAGCAAAGTACTCATTTTTTTTAAAAAACACAAAAAAGCATTTTCTGAGATTAGGGATCAGAGGATTAGTTGTAAGATTACAGCAAGAAAGCAATTTGATAACTCAAAAAGATTAATAACTGATTGGACAAATAAATTAGTGCAGAGCAAAATAATTCCAAATCAAGATCAAATTTGGCACATCAGAAGATTCTCTTTATTTGAATGTGGGCATTTTAGAATGTCCAAACAAAGCAGTTTCCATTTTATTAGGTCAAGTAGGAAAAATGAATTTGGGTAGCAGGCAGTTTCTGTAGTGGAACTTGATCAAGCAGGCAGCCGCTATCTACATGTTAAATTTTAGATTCTACCAAAGCAGTGAGAACTTGAGCACCTGCAAGAGATTTTTAAACACAGGCTAACACTAGCAAGGCTGAAAGATTTAATTTTCAATAGTCAAGTGAGTCCATTTCTGGACGTATGTTACTGTGGATGCGTACGTATATCTATGTGCATCGAAATGCACACGCAGATGAACATCCAGTATTTCTTTAAACCTATTGTGTAAGACAAGTATGCCACTTTGCATACAAACTGGTAACTGGAAACAAATCCTGCAACACTTTGCAGCTTCACATTTCAGGTGAAATCTGAAGATTATTCTCACAGCTCATCACTTGCACAATCCTTCGGTGAGCATTCCCACCACAATTATGGCAAATATATTTTATTTTTATAATTAATATATTGTCGTTCCGAACTGTATCAAAAATAGTTTTCAGATTCCATTAATTCAGTTGCTTTCTAAAGAGCATCAAATAATTTTGGGCACTAAAGCCTAGCTGCCCAAGTAACTGAGCATCAGTTGGCTGAACAGTGATTTCATTTATTATACCACTGTACTATCAGACACCCCAATGCACAGATGCACATATTCTGAGGCTATAAAACTAACAATCAACATGAATAATCAGATGTGCCTTTCTCAGCTGTTTCATCTATGCAGTGCTCATTTCTCACTTTCAACTCACCCATCTATTCGCAGTAACTATGCGACTTAACTGATTTCACTGAAAACGCTCCCTCATGCCTCTTCCTTTCAAGAGGAGATGGGAGAAAAGCCTTTAAATCTTTACCGAACGCTAGTTGTGCCTTACAGTTGATTAGCTGGTGCACAAGCACAGTGGCAGCAAGCTTCTACAGCTGTGGGTCTCGCTTTCTTAGAAACTGCGCACTTGTATTCTTGCTGCATTCTTAAGTTACCTCTAGGTAAATGCTGAGGAAACATTCTCAGGCTCATCATACCCATATTCACCCAGATGTTTGACTGCTGCGTTCGAGTGGCAGGCTGCTGTCTCAGGAAGAGCAGGTAGCGAGGAAATAACTCTAGTTCAGGCACGTTTGTTTTGCTGTTTTTGATCACCTAGTAAAAAAATATTTAAAACATATTTCAGAGACTGCTGATCCAAGCGTGTAGGAAATCCCAATAGGAACAGGAAGAAATGTTTAAAGCAGACGGTTAATAAAAGAAACTATGTTTTATTAGGAGACAAGAAATCCTCTAAACTTCTTATGGGGCAAATATCCACAGGAACGACAACTTACTGATTTCTAAGCACTTTTTGAAGCTCATTAGTTGCAGATTGTCAAAAGCAAGCACTTTATTTAGCTCAGCATAGCTTCCCATACAACTCCTTGGAAAGAACATTTTTATCATTCCTGAAATATATCTGAATTTATAATGAATCTCATTAATTCTACTCAGTGTATATTTCAATATGAAACTTTCACAACTGTTGAAAAACCACATGCTGAATAACACACTTGTTCTGCACTTTTTGAACTACAGGACTGAATGAAAACCTTCACACTGTATGAACAGACAAAAGTGACTCATGTTGCCTTTTGGTATGTTGACAGAAAAAGCTGACATTACCGCAGATCATAACCTTTTGCTTTTCAAAGTCACCATTTCTACAAAGATTTTGCTACCTCGGTCTGCCAAAAGGTAGGCACATGTAAGCGGAAAGAACGTGCACTGTTTTTGTGACCATGCGAAGCGGAAGAAAATACTCATTTTAAGTTGTGAGATGCAGTATAATGCACTGACGTGTCATAGTATTAAACTTCAGTTACAACAAAACAAACAATGATGTTTTCTGGAAAGAAACAACATAATAGTCCTTGCTGCGGGCTGGGAGACTGGGACTGTAAGTGCCTCTGGACGTGGCTGCGAGTCATCAAATGGTTTTCAAGAATTCAAGTGTTCAGATAACCAAGTGTTGATATATTTCTTAATTATGGACTGAAAAGCTACAGTTTATTCACATGTTATTTGTAATTTTTTTCAGATAGGATACCCAAACTAAAATGCTCTCATTCTGACTAGAAGTCTCTTTTCTAATGACCTCTCTGCAAAAATCTGATGCACAGGAGTTTATGTATAAAGAGATGTGGCCTTTTCTGGATCACGAAAGGTGTTTGTTTCCATGGAGAATGTGTGGGAGGAGGGTAAGAGAAGCCAGTGATTTTTCACTGTAAAATAACTGCCAGTACTATGGCTAACAGACCAAATCGTCAAAAATCATACAGCAAATTCTCTCCCACTTGTGACATGGAGTATTTGTGACACCACCACCTAATCTCTATTGCTACCATCAAAAAAATCCCCTCACTTTCTTTTTTGAACTACAGCCCCTATAAGACTCCCTGACCCAGAAAAAAACAGCCACTACACGGAATAAATACACAATAGAAACTGAAGAAAGCTTATACATGATCAGACCAAATTACTACAGTTTTTCTCGCCCCTAACATCAACCTACTTTTTTCCAAATTCAATATTAATAATTCAAGGCATGCCAGCTTTAGCTTCAAATGATTATGACCTGTTTATTGTCCGACTGGACGAGTATCGGGTGAGAGTACTAATCCTTGTTTTTAGCACTGAACAGGGCTAACCAGTATCATGCTGAGTCAGACCTACATAGTAGATACCTGCTCAGTTTTCACCTCTGTTTCTTGAGAATTGCTTACGATAAACACTTTATTGAAAAAACTTCTACTAGAAGCTGAACAGCTCAACCAGTCTGTGCAGCACTCAAAAGCTGATATGCTCATTTGCAAACTCTCTTAAGGAATATCTACTCCTGCAGCTTGCTGTTACAGCTCAGAACTGCTTCTGAGCAACTGTTTTGCCAAAGAACAGTCTTCACCCATTCTCTTTACTAGGATCCTCTACTGCTCTCTGCTTTTTAGATCATCACTAATTCTTGTACACTGTCCTTTCTATGACACTGAACTCGAAGGACAGCAATTGTTACCTTACCTCCACTTCATATGAGAGAGGAAATGAATTTCCAAAGCTGCAGGTGTCCCAGTTTTAATTTCATTGGTTTTGCAGACCAAGTTGAAAATTTATCCTGGCTTTTAAACATGAGTGTTTTGATGCCAAGTCTTTTAAACCAATCTCAAGTTTACTTTTGCCTGCTTTAGCAATCACGATCAGTTGAGCAGCACTTCTACCCTGTCGCAATATCTCCTGGGGTTTGTGCTGCAAACCACCAGGTGAAGATCCAAAACTTTCTATCCATGGCCATTTCCGAGACTGCTTTTTCCCAGCTCGCTCTTCAAGACTTTTCACTCAGACTCTCCATTTTGGATGAAGTGGGAGATGACCATAAAAAATGGCCTTGTGCAACTGGCAGAAGCCTTGACACAGTAGGTTGCTTATATTACCTCAGCAGTTATGGTAAGTAAACAGTGTCTACCATCACAACTTACCGGCCTGGGCAAGGACAGATTTGCTCCATACCAATGGTAAAGTGCTCTCCAAACAGGTTCTGGTACCATTATGTAGTCCTGTCCTTCAATCAATTGTGGAGATCGCTTTAATCTTCCACCTTCCATTGTTAATGATGCAGCCTCCACACAAAAAGGGATTTTGTCAAATCACAAGTGGAACAAACAGTACACAGCTACAACAATTTTAGTTCACAAACACAGACAAGTTTTTAATTACTAAAAATCTTTTAAATAACAAATAGCAACTGTTTTTCATACTGAAAGATGGTATTTAAGTGTAACAATAATTAATGCTCAAGTTTAACTACTTACTATTTCTATAAAAGGCTGTCCAATGTAAAATTTGTATTACATCTCCCTCATGTCACCTACTCCGACAACTTCAGATACTGCACTGAGAAATCCAATCATCATTGATTGTGCTAGTCTGTGTTTTATGTTTTGTTTGCATGAGTACTGGAAAAACTGTCAGTTTTGGTTTACTATTTAATTAACTATTTTCTGCTTTTAAGCAATAGCAATAAACTCTCACATTTAGGTTGGAAACACTAAAGAAAAGTGTTGAATTACTAAAACATTTTACAGTTAATGCTAAAAGTTGTGTTTTCATAAATGCCTTTTTCATTTTTAAGTTTTGTGAAGTCATTTAAGACCATTTTGAATGTCTCTCTTCTCACGAAACACTCAACAGTAACTTCAGAAACAGAACACAATCGTTTCCTTTGAAATAAGAATAAGAAACCCCAAGTTTATATGATAAAGCAGCGGTAATTTTGAACTAAGCCACTAGCTGAAAAAACAGCACACAAAAAGCTGTGATACAAGTATGCTAGAAGATACTTTTCCTGTGTTCACAACTCGGATGAATTTACCTTCACTGGTTCTTGCGTTACTAGGGGTTGGTTATCAATAGCTCCCGGTTTCTGAGGATTAAGCTGTAGCAAAGTATTCCCGTTGGTTCCAAGAAAACACTGGTTATTATTGTCTGAAGTATTATGCTGCCTAGCAAAACATACATCAGTCCCTGGCGTGCCAGGGTAAGCACTGTCTGTAACAGAATACAGGGAAAAGATATAAATCTCTATTTTAATTCATAAGTCCATAACATAAACGAATCAGTTAAACTGTTGTATCCTTTGGGCTTTTGAAGAACTCTGCTGTCCTTCATACTTCAGGCAAACATGCAACACCTCCAAACCACAGAGTGACAAATACATTGGTACTCTCAGAAAAGATGAAGAAGTGGATATATGAGATGCAAATATCAAAGAAGATACTTACACAAATACTGGTTTGAAAACAGCCTCACCAGGTTTGTGTAAGCAATTGTGTTTGGCATTTACTTGTCATGGATGTTCAACTGTTAAACTCCTCAAAAATCTTATGTACAAAACTGCACATATATGCAAATAATGATGAACTGCTGTTTAAACAAGACCGTTTCTTGTCTATCTACCACAGACTAAAAAAATCCCAGTAATTCATGGATGTCCACATGTAGATCACTTCTGCAATCAAAACTGTGCTATCTTTTCGCCTGGAGGAATCCATGCAGCATTTAGTTTTCTCAAAACCTGTTCTACATTAAACCTCCAAGGAAATAAGATGTTATGCTTACTGCTGCTAGTAGACTCTGACGCTTCTGATGCAGTAGAAATATTATCTGAAAACTTTTCTTCTGTTGTACTGAAGTAATTAAGACCTCCCATTTTGTCTTCTCCCTGTTCTGAAGTATTGGCTGCAGCAGCTATGAGTGAATTCTTACCTCCACTCAAGACAGATGAAGGCTCTATCACAACAGGGTTTGCATCCTAAAATTGGTAGGCAAGTCGGAAAGTTAATTATAAGCCAATATCAGAGATTTAGCATCAGTCAAGTCAATCACCAAAAGTCAGAGCTGTGTGACCACTTCTGCAAATTGCAACAAAATTTATAGAAAATAAAAATACTTCCAATGTAATTTGTTACGTAGAAATTGTTAAACCAATCAAATGAACTCTTCTGCACAATATTAAAATTGTGAGATACCCAAATTATTTTCTCTATCTAGATACATAAAGACAACCATTTTAGACAGCTATAATTGCAGACTATGACTATTTGTAGATCTGTCCTTGTTGAATTTCATATGGTTAAATGAAAACAGAATTAAAAAAAACATTCTTTCCTCAAACCTGCAACAGTTTAGTCTTCCCTAACTTTGTTTTGAAACAAAGTTCCTTTGTTTCCTTTGGAGACAGAGCATTGCAAAGGCTCACACTTTGGCAAGATGAAGTTGGAGAAATAAATTTGCATTCCCCAAAAGCACAACTTGCCTGCCCTGCACAGACAAGATGTAAGAAGAATCCTACCCAATTAGAGTACCAGTCACAACAAAAAATGGCAATAAATGAGAAAACAGAAAAGGGAAGTAACTGAGCCTTATAAAAAAAGGAAAAAAGAAAATCCATGCATTGAACATCACTGTAACAACATTAGAAAAAGGGATATTTCCTGTTTTATGTTGTCCCCTATTTATCACATCACTAAACAATATCTTGACAAACAACTGTGCAGTAAAGCCAAAAGTATAAAAACAAGAATAAAATGTATGTTGGAATTACAGTAATCATTTATAGTGTTTCACGGAAGTTCCGAGTGTACTTTTTGCTACGAGGCAGACTGAGTGACTAATGGCATGATGCTATCATGCAAAGAATTAGGTATGAAATCATGCGCACATCGGTGTCCTAACTCTATGACAAGGATCACATTATCTAGTGTTTCAGGCATTTAAGCCATCATTCGTCCAGTTCACTGTGCACAAAGAATAACTGTAATTACATAGTTAGCCCATGCATACATTGCAGCTTTCTGAATATTCTTAGTTATTTGTATTTATAAAAAAACTCAAATACACATTTGATTAGTTATCACTATAGAAAACTCTCTTGAGAAACAGTTTATTTCACTTATTCTATATTCTTGGTTGTGAAACCTGCAAAAAATATTTATCTCCACCTCAATTAAATTTTATTAAATATAGTTTTATTAAGTATGCTTTCTTTTGTAAAATTCATAGTGATGCTTTAACTTAAATTTAGCCGGAAGGAGTTAAAGAGCATCCTGTAACTACAAGGTATTAGTAGGACTCCTTTGATTGCCACCAAGCACTGGACTACTTCTCATTACTGCCTATAAATCGAATTATACCAATTCCCTCCTTAATTTGGCCAGAAAACATATATTATCTATTTGTAGCCCAAGCAAAGTCAAAATCAATACCGGCAGCTTTATTATCAAATAGATCAAAAGACTTAAAGGGAAGTACTACTGTGAGAGTACGTTTTCATTGAACAGAAGTATTTTGACAAGCAAAAATGATGAAACAAATACAGAAAGTGGTGACAGTTTAATGAAACTATAGCGAAAAGCTCACCGTGTGATGATTCAGCAAAACAATTATTTTCCACTGAGACACAGGAGCTGCTTAATTTCAAGCACTACTGGTTAAGCAGTCATTTTCTCCCTGTTCTTCTTTCATCAATGCATTCCCAAATACAAAGAAATCACTTAATGATACTTACATATTTGACATACTCCTTCCACTGCTGCCACCATGGCATTGCAATAAGAAACCAATTATGCCCTGGCTGAAGGCCGTATCTGCTTTCTCTTTCTAACCAGCCTCTGCACATAAAGAATGAACAACACGACATATAAGCTGAAACAGGGAAACTACAGTCCTTCTTTTGAAAATATTAACAGGTGATTCTGAAACCCATCTAAGATTCAGAGCAAACCACGCACCTAATGATCTGTCCTTCCTCTTCTGGAGTGGCAGGTCGTAGCCCCAAAACTATATGACACACCTGGAAAAAGAAAGTAATTCTTCTTAGGAACTATGCTACTTTGAAACAAGCATTAGAAAAACAAAAGAAAAGAACTAATGGGACTTCTCAGATAGTTCTTTTTAATCATGTAGCAAGATTATCTAAAGTTGAACAAATCACTACAAAAGAAGCATTTCGAGCTATGAGATTCACAACCTTTTCCTACCACTAAGACAAAAATACCAAAAATGTCAAATGCCTCAAGACGAATTAAGGTGAACAGAGAATGAATCTTCATTATTTTCAAGTCTGAAGCACACACTAAGAAAGACCACAGTAACTGACCTGGATTGGATATACAAGATGTTAAGATGTCTACATGTACTAGAGAGACGGAAGGAGGAATTTGGAGAATGCAAGCTGCTAGAGGAGGTAAAGGTTGCAAAAAATAAAATGGAAAGGGGAAAAATGAGGAGAAGTGGTTGTGTAAGGGACTGAAAGGAAAAGAAGCACATGAAGACACGCAAGGATAACCAACCACCCACCACTGAAAATGCTCTCAGAACTACAGCGCATTTCTGAATGTTAGATGCCTTTTTTTTTCTTTTTGGAACAAACGCAGATGAAAAACGCACCAACCCTTTAGATGGCTGCACAGTGTGGGTGGGGTTTCATTCTCAGTACAAGGCAGCAGTACCAGATGGGCAATACTTTACTCCTCTCTTCCTAGCAAAACCATCCCGGCCTTGGCTGCAGTGAGGTCCCAGCAGGTTTCTCCCTGCATCTCCTCAGCCACAGGGCACGCCGCAGGGAGCAATAAGCAGAGGGAAACAGCCCCTGCAGGAGCCTTTGTTCCCCACTGGAGGGAGGAGGGTCAGCTGTCTTCTCTCCAAGATGGTTTTCAAATTGGTTGCTACTCATAACATGATTTATAGACGTTTCCTTATGTCTCCTTTGAGGCTATCAATTTGCATCTCAGCTGGAGATTTCTAATGACTGGTGAGATATCTTATTTAAATTTATATTACAGTGTGAGAGACCATTTCATATTCTGAATAAAACAAAGGCCATTAGCTGCTGGGAAGCAACAGATTTTCCAGCGCGGGCACACACAGCTGGCTGTGATGTTTCTTTTTAAAATCACATAACACTGTACTGGTATCAGATTCTCCATCTAAACCAACCCCGATGCAAACAAACAAACAAAACAATCTTGTCAAGCTTTCCAAGGTGCTCCACTCCTAGTTTTTCTGTCTGCAGATGAGACACACAAGCTCATGACAGACCAAATAAATGCCCAAATGCATGGCAGACTCTGACCTGTGTGAGTATGCTGTTGAGCCTTCAGCGTGACATGAGGGTGCCTCATGTGAGAAAGTTATCAAAGGAAATAAAAAAAACTAAAATGAAAATGTATCATGTCTTGCCAGGAGAAAAACACTGGAAATGAGACCTCCCACGAGCAACTTGTAACAATTGTGATGTGTAATCATTATGCAGACAAATTTATTTAATGTTCATTCATTCTGCCTCAATATTGCATAGATATTTGTTAATCAAGTTATGATATGATATGTGATGCTATATGGTCCAAAAATAAAGACAGCTCTTCCTGAGAAGGCTGCCATGTGAGTAAAACCTGATGCAATTTGAGATAAAAAAGAATTTGCAGAACTTTCTGATTTTGTTCTTTTCTGGTGTGGTGTAGCTGATGGCATCACAATATTCTCACTCAGACCTCAAGTACTTGGAAAAACATAGTTTAAAACACACTTTATAAAGTAGCCTAGGATCATGACCAGGAGTGTCAGTACTACACTATTCAGGTAACCTCCCACAACAATTATTTATTTTTTTTTAAAAAACACACAGCTTCTGTCTGACGAAGTATTTTTCTACTACAATGCGACCCTGTAACTGATTAGGCTTCTCTCCTAAAAGGATGCTGGCTCTCCCTGGAAGAGCCAAGATTGTCATATAGGGCTTGAGGTGAATACTAAATTAGGGCAAATCTTCAAGGCTCCATTAGGATCATTATTATTTAAATTCCAAGTGTTAGCCTCTACAGATAATGGGTAAGGAACAAACCGCAGTGAATGAAAATACTCTTAGGGATTATTTTCTGCACAAAGTGAGCCAGTGCTGAAATATGACTGTTTTAAGGACTTACAGAAATCCAATTCAAGCTAAATTAAAACCAAATTCATACACAGTTAATCCTCAGCTTCTGCAACACAATAGTGATATGATAGCACACCTTTCAAGGACCGCTCCAATAAGAAAGCAATGAAAGGTTCCTTAGATGGCCTTAACAGAAAATGTAAAGGGAAAGTGGTTGTCAAGAGTTAGCAATACCTTTTCTCATTTCCTGTGTCACTCTCCTGGCAAAGAGTTGCAAGAACAGCTGTTTAAAAACACAGCCTTTTTCTAACGGAAAATATAACTGCTGATATGCTTGAAATTTCTTTTCATTTTATAAACAGTACACTACAGTCACTTCACCAAATTATGCTTTAGGCATCTCCATACACTGAAAAGAATAATAATCAAATAGAGAGTCATATTGTCAAGGTAATGCGAAACTGCAAAAGCACATAACTTCAAACTGTAAGCATGCTGACACAAACCTGATGCCGCATTTCATGGCCACCCAAAACACTAATGACTTAATTACCATAATGTTCAAGTTTAAATTTCCTCTAAACATACCTGAAAAAGGAGATTTAAAAATTCATTGGCAAGTGCACTCTTCACACTCCATATCTGGTAGTCCTCTAGAGTGAGGTGTCCAAGCTTAGTTAAAGGAAGCACAAGGAAAGGGGAAGGAAAAAACCATCAAACCATTAACATGTTTCTATTAAAATGCTCGTTAAATGTGTCATGCAAAGCATGACAAAACCAATGATCTGATAAAAATTAACATCTGCCATTCTCATAATAAAATTTGATCCAATTAAAGAAGAAAAATCCAGTTATAGCATAACATAAGCAATCTAAATAACCAAAAAGTTTTTAGAGCATGGAGGACAAACTATGCACAGCATAAAACCTTTGCTCCTGCTCTCCATCACTCAGATTTAGTATTCAAGCCCAACTGCAGCAGTCACACCTTCTCAAACCATGAAACCAGCAGAAGCGTATGTGACTGGTCAGGGCACAACTAAGACGATCAAAGACTTTGATCATCTGAGTAAGCTCTGCACTTATAGATACTTTCAGATACTTCATACTTTAGAAACTCATCATCTACCTCTGTGGGCTGGGAACAATTATTCTGGATCATCAAGTCCTTATGATCTTCCCTTACAACACAAGCCCTATTAATTGTTCATCACTTGTAAAGTTACACTCGCGTAACACTGACCGATGTCAGAGGACTTTCTGATTTTCAACAGTTCAGTGATAGGATCAATCTGAATTTTTTATACTGTAATATATACAGCCATTTTTACAGCAGCAGCAGTTATTCCACTTATTCCTACAGAGCATTTTCTCCAGAGTTCACCCAGGTCAAAGCTAACATAAGATGAGAGGTTAAGTAATTTATGTAATCACTGCACCATCAGCTCTTTCCAGCACTATGCTCATGATGCAACTATGAAAGATATTCTAAAGACTTAGTCTTCTTTTTTAACTCTTTGTGGAAACGAGACTGCTAAGTGCTTGCTTATAAACCACACCTTTTTAAAAAAACCAAACAACAAAACCTCAAAGGATGAAAGAAAGAGCTCATTGAAGCTGTATTGTTTGCTGCTTTAGCAATATAAGAATTGTAATAAAATATTTGCCTACAATTTTGTTGGAGTACTAGCAGGCACAGTAACTATCCAAACAAGCAATTATGCATATCTAAACATTCTTCATAGTTTTTCTTTTTCTTTATTTGTAGTTTACAGGCACTCTTCACAACTAGTAAAGCAAAAGATGAAATAACGGAAACAACTTCTACACTGTTTGCAGATGCTCATGCCTATCTTGAAAAAGCAAGAACTTAGATATACACACAGCTAACTATAAAACACAATATAAACTATTAACACTTTCTGCTGTGTGTAACAACGGCCATGACAGATGAGCCCATAGTTTCACAGGTACTCAGCTCTGAAACAGTATCATTGTTATGTAGTCCACCGTATATAGAGATAATATTGAAAAGTAGTTTGATAATGAGTTACTACTGCATTAATACGGTACTCTTCCAGCACAGGAAGGTTATTTTTTACATAGCATAAAATAAAAGAGATCCTAATGCACTACTCCTTTGGCACAGGATCATTTTAACACAAAACAAAATAAGTTTCTTTAGAAGAAAGGTCAAGCATCAGACTGGTATTAATTAAGCATAGCAAAGCCTAGTATATGCTTCAAATGAATTTTATCTGGTTATGTATTTTTGGTTTAGTTTCATATATAAAAATGGCTTATACAAATCAAACGTTCTTTCTCACACAGAACAAAGTGAAAATTTTAATGCAAAACTGACATGTCTTCAAATAGATTATTTTATTGACACATCCCCGCTTTACAGCAAGCACAAGATTTTACTTTCTTTCTTATAAATTAACTGAAGATACCAGACTATAAAAATGATGAGGAAAGAGTAGCAAATTCCTACCTTTGTGGTATCGTGCATATTCAAAATATCTTCTACAATTTCAGACAAATTCATTTCCAATTCCTTAACAAACAAAAGGATTAGAAAAGAGAGTTAAATTCTCACAGCAGTCTCTGAACTGCATGTGTTCAGAATAAAAATATAACTGTAAGAAAGGTTGATGATACCTCTGTGTAATTTGCAACTGAGTGTTTCCAGACACTTGTACTTTTGTATCGAAGGCTTCTTTGTATGAAAGCACACATTACAGACAAATGGCTCTGCTTTGGTTCATGGAAATCATAGTTATGCAAGGTAAGTTCTATCCAGTTATCAACACCCCTCAGGTAAGGTAGTTCAAACAAGCCTGTATTTTACTGAGGCTACATTCAAACAACATTCACATTCCTCTTTTTGAAGGATGACTTTAAAAAATAGGAGCAAATGAATAAAAAACCAAATATAACTTACAGGTATTTTATCAGTACGGTTATCTTTCCAGACCTCTAAAAGTGCGACCACCATTTCCTTAAGTTCAGTGCGAGACAACACACCATCCCGGTCAACGTCAAAAACCTTGAAGCAAACTGAGAAAAAAGGAAATTACTTCTCTATGTTAGAACTACTCAAACCCTATTTTTTCTCTTGCACAATGCAAGCCTGCAGAGTTGTAATAACATGATTTAGTGCTGACAGTTTTGATGAGGCAGGATGCATGTGTGGTAGTGAGGAAATGGAGCAGCTGTGTTTAATAAACCGAAATCTAGATTCCTGCAATTCTCTGCTGTGTTTTCTGATGTGACATAGCAGAGAACATATGCACATCCAGAAATTTCCATTGAATGATAGCATTTAAGTTGCAGCAATATGGCTTTGCATAAGTATGGAAGAAAGGTATTTCAAAACACAAGAACCTTGCAGGGAGCCAGCTGAAAACTGGACAGTAAACAAGTCAGAACATGATATTTATCACAAGACAATCAAATAGGACTTTCATGTTATATTGTATATAATCAATAAATAAGCTTTTGCACTTTATTACCATACACACTTCTGCATCATAATGCAGAACGCTGCAAAATAACTTCTCAGATATATTTTTTTTTCAAACAGGCTGCTAATTTATATGAAACTACAGATAAGTATAAAATATACAGAACTAGCTTTAGTCCTCCTTTATAAAAGGAAGCCCCTGTATTTAGAAGCTAAAAAATGAAAGGAATTTTAAAGTCTGCCACCTTTCAGAGACACACACTCGTTCAGTGAAAAAAAATTCTAAACAGGTGGAAACAACTGAACTTCATTGGTCAAACTCAAAAACTTCTCTAAAAGGAAGAGTTAACATTTTGCATACTTACACTTCTGTCTTTCTGCCAAGGGTCCCCTGCAACATGCTGAGAGCCCACAGGAAATTTCTTTAAAATCTATGTGATTGTCTCGGTTTTCATCAAAAGCATTAAACAAACCTGCAAACCACAAAAGGATCTCCTGTTACAGCATCTGGCTGAAACAGCTGATGACATACTTTGCATTTATGTGAAAAGTTAATGCTTAACATTTGCAAGAAGTAAGAACACTAATAGCTAATTCTTACTAAGTGTAATAAAGACAATTAAACACTACTAAGACCAGTTTAAAGGTGAATTAGAACATTCATCTATGGCTAGGCAAAGCTGGGGGCAGGGAGGGAATCAAGAATTCTGAACAGCAGCCTTAATCTCACACCCTCCTTGTAATGACTGATTTATAGACATGTACAGTGGAACCAGATTGGCCAGGACAAGCATTTTCACAAAAGCTACAGGACCAAAATAGTAAAGGTACTCAGAAGCCAAGTGCTTTGGCTTTTCCAAAGTGCCTGATAAAAACTCCTATAAAAATCACTGAACATCTCTGCCAACTTGGCCCTAAGCAAGTTTGGAGTTTTAGTCACCAGCTTTCAAAGGATTTAAGACTTCTATTCTTTTTTTTTTCATCCCCTGACAATGACTCAGTTCCACTATCCACAGAAGACATATAGAGTGACCAGAAACCATTCAAGTTTCTTCACAGCAGCTGTGTAAATTCATCTCACTAAGCAGATAAAAAACAGTCACAAGCAAAAGAATATGGGGATACACCCCTATTGAACTGAACATAAGTTCTGTTGTTCAAACAGCTTGCATCCACTGCGGATGAATTCCCCATCTTCTACTTACTGCTGCCCCTTGTCAGTAAAGCTGACTGTTTCGGGATAAAAAAATTGCCACTCTAGGACTGCAGACAAAAACTAGTGTGTAAGCAGAATGTTACTTAATGTCCTTACGTTGTGCAGTAAATGGCAATTAGACAATTGCAACCTCCAGTTATTAACAGAGTGGCTGCAACTTGAAAGACCAGCTTGGTTATTAATGTGTCTCTATTGCAACATACGAATCTCCTGACCCAGCCTAATGAACAAAACCGTCCTTAACTGCTATTAGGGAAGACTCTTTCATTGACTGCATGATACAACTTCTCACTTCCATGCTGTGTTGTAATTTCACAGACGAAACCCACATTTGCCATTTAGAAAATGCTCTTCTAGTCTACCTCGTGCAGGGACGGCAGCATATTTTATCATCACAGAAACTTAAGGAACTCAATGAAAAATTTTAAGCAACTACAAGGCAAATTATATTGACTGTCTGCTGTATCTCCTGGCAGCTAATAAGAATGCAACACACAGAAGCAGCAGTTCCTTTGTCATTCCACATTTCCCAACAAACAGAGATCTCCCAAATATCTTTTCTCATTTTCAAACATTCAGAACTCAGTGAAATGAATCTCTGTAATTTAAGCTTAAATTATGTTTTAAAATAGGCCCACTTTTAAAGCTCTAAAATTTGTATGTCAGTAGAGCATTGGGCTCTGAACACCGCAGCGACATCACTTCCTTGCACATTTGACTGACGTTCCATACCTTCACTCAGAGATGGATGAATAGGAGGGGAAACTAAGGGGGCAAATGTTTCTAAATCAAAACGTCCAGTTCTTGATTGAGCTTTTAGCAGCCAGTATCGTTTTTCGAGATCAATGATGTCAGATTCTTCCACTGTAAAATCAACAAATATAAAAGAAATTTTTGGTAATATCTAGACCAAGTTAGAATTCAGCATCAAATAAAAATGTAGCATTATTTTGTCACAAAGAGAAACAATTTTCTGTTCAACAATACTTTTAACCTTTTTACATATGCAAGTATGTCACAACACTGCTTTAGGTCAGTGCAAATTAATTGGTTCTCAAATAGATATGTAATGACAAAGCTGTCTATATTAAGAACACTACGTGTGATCCCATTCCCAGATGGTTCTGAGCCTTTAAATCCATGCCAGCTTTCTAATAGGTTTAACTTGAGCTATTTGGCCTGGTTTAGTCTATAGAAACAATAATAATCCTGTAAGGCTTAAGAACAGAAGAGACACAAAAAAAGTTACATGCCAAACTGAAATTTTATTGATTTAATTTTCCTACTTCTGTCAATAGAGGTAGTAGTTTAATCAGAGTAGTAACTTCGGTTACTATAAGCATGAATGACTTAACTGCACAGGAGGCAGCAGAAACTACACAAAACCTTATCCTGAGCACCAGGAAGTTTGGAAAAAATTTGACAAAAGATCCGATATCTGAACTAGAGATGGAAGACTGGAAGGGGTTTGCATCTTCCTGTATAAGCTATTTAGACAGACTAATTAGAAAAGTGCCAGCAGTGAAAACATGCCCTTCTTTCCATCTGGATGTTCAGAAAGGCCATACACTAGCATGCAGAACACCCACACTACGGCCTCAGTTCCAGGGTCACCTTACCCTAACACAAATTCTCAGGCCCAGGAACTGGAGATGCTGCAGTGTCTACACTTGCACTAGCTATTGCGTACTTACACATAAGTGAGATAAGAGAACTGATCCTGAAGAACACTAAACTCATTTCCTTTCTCCTCTCCACCTCCTTCCTAGAGGGATCAATGCCCTTATCTGGCTTACCATCTCCTGGCTCTTGATTGTGTTGTGATCCCTGAATGGTTTGGGTCAAAAGGGACCTTTAAAGCCCATCCAATCCATCCCTCTGCAAGAACTGAAAGATGCTTTCTTTTGCAAGAGAACCTCTCAAATACATACAGTAGAAGCTAGTTGTAACCCATTTTTCAAATTGCACTTCATAGTTTTTATAGTGCTAACTTGAATGCTTTATCATTTTAACATCAGAAAAGAGGTTATCAGAAAGCATCTTATCTGCATTTTTGTCAAGCAATGGTAAAAACTAAACATCATTTAAGAGACACAGACGTGTCATTTAAAAGGCAGAGAATTTACAAATAATTGTCTCCAAAAGAATAGCTGATAAGAATTAGACTAAGTTCTACACCATGTTACAGCCAAGGCGGGTCCAGGGTTTGACTCTCCCCTGAGAAGCCCAACATTCTAGAAAACAGAACTGACGACGTGGTAAATAACATTCTTTGTACCAATTACACTTACACAACTTAGGTTGAATGCAAGTAAATGACAAAAGACTGTTTTTCATTCATAGCAAAAGTGGACTGCAGCCCACTGCCATAGTTTCACTTACATAAAATACAGAAAGATTTATTGGATTACGGCACATGTGAAAGTTTAAATTGGTAGTTGAACGCCAGCTGTTACATAATTCGGTTTCTCCACAATGACTTTTCTGCATATAATCTCGTAAATCAAACCTCAGTATATGTAGTGCACCAGCTATTCCACAGTAAATGTAAGCTAAAAGGAGTCTTTTGACATTTCTGATATATACATACAAACGTATCTGGTTTTGAAGTTTAAATGAAAAAGGAACTAAGCACGTATTACCCAAACATACTAACATTTATGAAAAAACACCGTCTTCTTCTAAAAAGGTTTCATATGGATAAAGTATGTTCCTTTTCAAAGTATAAAATGTTGTTCCTAATGCCCGTTCAGATCACATCAGATAGCGAGAAGTGGGCTTTCATTCAGTAGTTCACATTTTAAATACTATGATTTTTAAAAATTTATAAGTACAATATAGTCCAAAACATCAAACCAGACCACTTTCTAGGCCAAGTAAGCATTAATTTTTGTCAATTTAATATCTAATAGGTATTTGGCGTCACCTGGAGATACTATGCATCTCTGATATTTAGCATATACTACCAGTTTCCTACCATGTGCTATTTTATGTCTTCCCCATCACTTACACATTAAAAACATAGAAACCTTTCAAATCTGTAAAACTATGAACTGAGTTTCACAGTTCAGTTCTCTAAGAATTAGATTGATAATGGCAAGCACACCTCAAGCCACAGTCTTCTAAACGTAACGGAAGAACAAGTAAACAAAGCATTTTCAGCAAAACTATGTATTTGAGAAACCGTAAGCCTGCTAAACGTGTGTTAATTTAAACCCAGCTGCCACACAGTGATGGACAGTCAGGCTGCACAACAGTGATAAACACTAAAAAAAAAATTCACAAAATGTACACCCTCCTTGCATACTACAAAGGCAGGGAGCCATCAGCATTATTATGTCTTGGAAAAGAACTTAAAAACATGTTTCCATTTCAGGCACTATTTATTTAATTCTTTATAACACCAGAATTAATTATTTCAATATATTTTTACCCACCTATTGGTACAATCCTCTCTGGTTCACAGCAGTAGAAGCATACCATATTCCCAACATTTTAACGGAAAGTTTGGTTTACAGTTTACCATGATACCCTCCACACCAAATCCAGTCCTCGGTTGCAGAGAGAGCTCTTCATGGCGCAACGGCTGAGTCAGAACCGAGACAGAATGAACGCCAAACACACTTGTTCGTCGCTTTTGAATTAACACACACAAGACTCCAGTGCCTGGGCACAGAGAGCTGCTTCCCAAGCCATAAAATAGCCTGGGAACTAAGAGGATAACAAAGTGGCAAGAGGCAGATTAAGCGACACTGAGGCTTTTTCTTATTGGCCTCGTCTGCTGTAATACTGTCATCTTTTTATTTTCCTAAATTAAAAATGGGGACACAGAGAGGCAATACTGAAACTTCAACCAAGATCCTTGTGTGTGTCAGACAGGATAGCCCAGACATTTATCTAGCAGAATATAGATTATCAGTGCCTTAAGACAGGAACCCACACAGCAGAGATTAAACACAACAGTTCCTCTCAAAGCACAGGTATTCACACACTTGGAAAAAAAATAGTCCAGAATAAAATCTTCTCTCAAAGGCACCTTTAATAAATCAAAAATATTCAAATTGTCATCTAGTGGCCTTGCAGACATGGTGTTTCAAGAGCAGGCACCACAACTGAAGGGGGCAAACTACAGAATGTGTATTTACATCCTGACAACCTATTAATGCAAGCAAAGTTAAGTGATCACTTCGCTTTCCTTTTATAGACTCGCATCCTCATTTTACCATAAAGCCCTACATGTTTTTAAACCCACCTCTGACAAAAGAGGTCACTTCCATAACATTCAATTTCCGTTTCAGACTGTTTCAAAAACTCACTCACGCATTTCAACCATGCTGTCTGGTTATCCAGGGCTTCTCTCATTTATTATGTTAAATTAGTGACAACTGTATGCTCTAAACTATAATTATTATACTGCTTACACACTGTCCTACTGCATGTCAGTACGTAAGAGCTGTCAGAAAAAGCAAGAGCATTTAAATGAATTCTTCTGATGACAGAAGTCTTTTCAATTCGAAGGAGAATTAGGACGCTATTTAATAAGAACTCAGTGACACAAGAACTGGGTAAGAAAGCAGTAAAAATTACATGGTCTGTCAGCCTGAAACCAGTCATCCCTCTGATAAATAGGAATATTCTTCCCATGGAAAAGGGCTGGAAACCCGAGCATATAAGCCCCTCACATGACACAGAGACACACCAAAACGACACAGTCATAGAAAGGGATCCACCACCTGTGCTGCAGCAGAAGAAATACTTTCAGTCAAACGAAGGAAACCAACAAGGTTTCCTGACAGCAAGGTAGACAGAGCAGGGGATGGAGCACATGGTCTGAAACAGACCTCAACTGGGCTAGTTTACTTTTACAAAAAGGTCAAGAAGAAAGATGAGTCACTTGCATTTATAGTGAACGGTGAAAAGGGAAGAGAGCAGAGACTGGCTGAAACCAAGGCCAGTCTTGACAGAAAGTTAAGACAAACTGCCCACAAATGCATGGAAAGAATGTACTGGCATAATTTCCCAACTGAATTAGAAAACCCCAAACCCAAGCAGCCTCAGTACCTTATGAAAGAAATGATACAGAGACCCCCAGGGCCTGCCCCTGGTGGCACAGGAGACTCTTCCGCTTGTCTCATGTTCCTGGACGTCTGCCTGACAAACTAAGCCACAGAACGCTGTACTTGGCAGCTAGGATAGAGTCACTGCCACTCAAACACTTACAGGAGTGCAAACTGGAGAGGACAGGTAACAAAATAACATCCTCCAGCGGCTGGGAATTGTTCTATTATTAAAATACTGCATTTGGACTTAAGAGTGCCAGAGAAGATTAGGTGTTTAATTTGTAGTTATCAAGGAGGTATAATGATCTGGGGGAATACTTCCCTACAGAGAATTTTAGTGTTAGCAGTAGTCCCAGACAGGATTTCTCTTTGATTTACATGCTCCATGACAGAGATATTCAATACGATGAGTTAGAAAAACACACATAAAAATCAAACGGTACCAAATCCTATTATAAAACCGAGAAAACCTAAACTACCGCTGGTTGGTCAGTACTCCGGTATAGGAGAGACTCATAGCCCTGAAACTGCTTTTTAGGAACAATGATCCAAGAGAAACTTATTTTGGTAGCTTTCAAATAAAATTATTCATAATTATGATTTAAGTAAAATGGGACAAAAGTTGATTAAAAGCAGCAAGTGTGTGCAACTTCCTGTAACTTCAAAATTTCATTTCTAATTATGTGTTGAGAAATATAATTGAAGTCATCTGCATACCAACATAAATGTTATTTACAAATGAAAAAACTAGAATTCCTTTGTTTCCCTGATAGTTTGGCTCATTAAGCAAATTTAAATGGAGTTACTGATGCTTTGCAATAAAATGTTCGTTGTCTGTTTCTAAATCAATGTTAATAACTTTCGCTATTTATATCACTGCAATTTTTCATGTCTCTGACATATTATTTATTCACTGAGAAGTGTCCTGCGAGAGGAGGTCAGGCTTGGCAGGAGGGTCTGAAGCTCAAGCCGGGAGAGGTTGCATCGTGGTCCTGCCGGAGTCCAGCAGCCAGACCAGACAGTTATAACTGCACCAGCAATTTGCACAGATCAGTTTTCATTTTCCAGTAGAACAAACTTAAAAACCTTTCTCTCTACTCTGCTAACAGTGTTTAGCTCGGTTTACTAAACATTATTTCAGTTACTGGTTCTCCCAAAAGGCAAACGTTATCGTAGGTAAAAGCACTAAAAACAAGCCTTAAAATCACTGACATCTCAATAGCAAACACCCTTCTCCTAGGAATACCAAAGTCCCTTAGATGCTCTACTGTAACCTATGCTCACAGTACCCTTGCACATCAAGTATAATTTATCAGTCTTTTGTCTTTCCATTTAATTTAAAAAACAGCTGCTCCTTCTTTTATATTAATAAAGACATTAGGAAGCATTTGTTCTTTGGAGGTTATTCCTGAAAGCAAATCCTAAGGAGGCTTCTCTTTAGTTAATTTAGTGCCCTGACTACATCAAATGCCAGTAATATTACTTATTTTACTGCAGAAAGCAAATTAAGAGGTAATACTTATTTTTGAAACGAGTATTATTTTCAGAACTATCTCAATAGTTTTACGATCTATTACATCTGAAACACCAAATATAAACTGGTATTAACGTGAAGTCACTTTAGATAAATGTACTCGTCAAAGAGAAGCTATTTTCCTTTTTATTTTCTCTAATTTGCTTGGTAGCAAACTTCTAACAGAAGTGTTGTAATCTCAGATTTGCTACCTCTTAAAAATAATGACCCACAGTGTCCTTGTACATAACAGTGTTTAAAATATCACAGCACAAAAAGCAGAGAACAAATTAACAGAGAGATGAAATTTATCTCGCTGAACAGAACTGCATGTATCTCATTAGAGTAATGAGACTTAACAAAAAACTAGGCAAAGCAACACTTAAAACTGTGAGTTCTGAAACAGATTCAAGAACCGCGCACAACAGCAAGCATCATTCACTTACAGTGCGTGACTCCAGCCAGGGTTTGATAGAAGGTAGGGGTATCGCTGTCATCGGTGAGTGTCACATACACACCTCCGGACAGCAGCCAACGGGAAAACGTGAAAGCATCTTTGTTGTGCAGCAGCCAAGCCCTGAACTTCTCATAGTTTACCTTTTCACTCTATAGAAAAATAAGAAAATGTGAGTTGTTTATCTCTGCCTTCTAAGTACCAGTAAACAGGAACCATCCAGCTGTATGAACAACAATTGGGACAATCTCCTATAAAAATAAGTACTAAATAGTAAGTACTAAATAATTTTTCCTTTGGAGCTGTGCCTGTTTTTCCATTTCATTCTGAAATGCAGCACTGGGAGGGAAATTAGACTCCTCAGCACTCTCTGCATTTGAACCGCCTACTCAATGTGGCCTTTGGAAAGTAATTTACCCTGAACCTCAGGTTAAAGGGATTAGAAGAAAAATGGTTTCTTACAGCTCAAAATAACAGAGGTTATTTTTATGAATTTAAACTTATTATGATAGATAAAAGCTCTTATGTGCCAAATAACAGGTGCTATGAAATCATAAACATTCTGTTATATCTGCACAAGTATACAAACACTCGACAAACAAAAAATAGATTTGTGAATAGCTAATAGTATGATTAATCACTGCCGTAGCATTTAAACTTTTTGTCTCTACTGACCAAAAACCCACTCTGGTCATACATGTAAACATCACAGTCACAGTATCTCCTCACTCAGTCTCTCTGCTGAACACCTCGTGGAACTGCCCGTTCAGGTTTACATAAAAACTATAGAGCCATGAAGGTTAAATACTGGAGAGGCTGTTTAAACCGTTTCGTTGCCTAAAACCATTTAACAGACTAATTTATACAAGGCCTACAAAATCAAAACAAAAGCAAATCTACTATCAGTAGACAAACTCATCACGTGAAGATCGTAATCTCTAGGGGAAATAAACAGGGGTTCTGCAAAGTGAAAGAGGTTTCAAATACTTAATTATTTAAACTTGCCTAATATCACAGACCATTAAACTCCACTGTATTACACCTCCACGGAATCCAACAATTTGCATTTGGCTATGGAATACTTGCAGTTGAAAAATCCACTACTCCCTTCGCCAGGTTGCTCAAACGATTCACCACCATCACTGCTAAAACATCTGCTTCATATTCCAATTGGAATGGATTATTTCAGGTTCAGATATAGATTCTTTTTATGCCTCTTTTTCCTAAAGTGTGTTATCTTACTCCAACAAATACACAGAACTATACCAATACTTTCAGCTACTATCCTAGAATTCCTCATCATTGCAACTCAAGGCAGTCACGATGCTACACTGCTATTCCATCACCAGTTTAATCTGTACATATCCACCCTGCTGACTTGACAGTATGGTCCTAAACTTGCTCTTACCAACACTGTTTCTGATCTTTCGCCTCTCCTCTTTTGTGAGAGCAGTCATATCAGCGCAGTCATGTGGCAAAACAGATCTAGCTGAAAAATAACCTACCGAATTAGGAGCCACAGAAAAAGGGTTTACTACTCAGGCACATCAGTTTCACAATCCAGTTCATCAAAACATCATATAAATACTTGAGCCAGCACAAAGGCAGGAGAATGAATGACAGTCAGGAAAGGGGAAACTCAAAAACAGTGGACTTAGCAGGATTTAACCCATTACAGAACCACTTGCTTTACCAAACCCCTCTACTGTGAAATTAACAGAGAGGAAAAAAGCAGCCCACAATTACGGTTGGTTTTTTTTTTTTTTTTTTAAATGGCCTGGATCAAGATAATTTTCTCACTACCTGTTCCACTCTACTGTCCCTCTAGTTTTTGCACTGCTTTCTGTAAGCGTAGCAAGAGCTGTGTTGCATGTCACTAGGTCCCTGCACTGTTCCAATCGATTAGAGGAAAGACAACGAAGAGAATGGACAGGAAAACTTTGGACAGGGGGAAAGAAAGCATTTTAAGCAACTAATATTCATATTTGAGTCATGACGCAACCTCAGCAATATGAGTATCACTGATTTTGTTTACTGTATTTCAGAAACAAGAGTGAGGAAAACTCAGATACATTTCAAAGGTTGTATTTCTAGATGAGTGCATGCAATAATTCTGAAGCACCTATAAACATCATCCTTGAAAGCATAAGCTCATCTGCCATCCAGCAGGCAGGAAGGCCCACAGCAGGAACATTAAACTCTCTCTCTCCAGCAATGGCCCAGTATGATTAACAGGCCAGTAAATCCTGCTGAGTGGGTGATTACGCTATTTTCATTATAAAAGCAAAATCAATATACAGCGTTTTCTTGAACAGAAAGATGGTATGAAGCCAGACTGGCATTTCTCTTTCTGCAAGTCTTCCTAAGTGTTTCTGGATTTCTTGGACAGTGTGCAATTAACTTTCAGGGTATAATTCGCCACACAACATTGACAGGGAATTATAAATAGGAAATACTGAAGTGGGTCAGCTCCAGGAACTGGACTGCAGTATATATATGATAAATGATTCCAGCCAAGAATGAAGAATGTAATTGTTGCCTGCGAAGCCAACAAGATACCACCACCAGATAAAGTGAGTGTGCCTCAGCCAATGTCACAATCAAAGTTATCTTCAAAACAGTACAATAAAATTTAAATTAATAAAGTAATGTGATATCCACAAATGCAGTTTCTAGTCAATACTTTCTCAGTGGAATGTATAATGATGGCGAGATTTTGCTAGTCTATAGTCCTCTGATAACAGAGGGAATCAAAGCATAGCAACCTGACAGTTCATCAGGATCACAAGTGCCAAAGAAGTATCTGTGAATACTTAGAAGTAACAATAGCTTGATTTAGAGGAGGACTCATGCAAGCTTCTTAAAGGCTTCATCTCTCAAACAGCCTAAAGCATAAATAAATGTTATAGAACCTGGCAGGCACAGTGAAACAAGAGTAACACTATAAAACTATAATTTTTTAAGCAACCACCGCTGGCAGGCATTCTTAAAGCCAGGATGTAGGTTTTCTTTGCCCTCTCAGATCTGTGTTCTAGATTTCTTCCCTGACTGCAATAAAATGCCCATTAATGAATAGATTTCCACCGGCAATATTTGTATTTAAATTTACTTGATAATACGATTACCCTTGGGAAATGATATCTTTCAAACTACCACAGTTAAGTAAAGCAGCATGGAGAATGCCTACGTTTATATAACAGGCTGCTATTCACATCAATACAAATTACATATGATATTACAACATAAAAATCTATGAGCTTTTACGCAATTTATACAAGGTCAATTTGTTCCTATACATACACCAGCACGTAAATGTCAAAGAAAAACAAACTATCCAATGTAATTGTCACTTTTTTATACAGACAAGAGTATAAAACCTGCATGCAATACCTCAGAGAAGCATTTCTTCAGTGACTCTGGGACTTTCCCATCAACCACATGCAGCATCTTCTCCATTTCTTCACGGACAACATAACTCCCAGATTCATTAGAAAAGAGACTGAAAATGTCTGGGGAAGTAGAAATATGTTTAAGCAACCACAGCAGTTACATTTTTCAAATCTTAAGTTTACAATTGGCTGAGAACGCCAAAGGCCATGCAACAATTAAAGGACTAAAAATCTTGGGTCGATTTAATTTCCGTAGAGCTCGACACGGTTTTGGTCAAGAAGGATCTCTATTTTTTTTTTTTTTTACCACTGTCCACTAATCAAAAGGAAAACAAATACTATCAATTCAGATTAACAAGGAAGACAAAACAACAGAAGTCAGTAGGCAGTTGCTTAAATTTCTTCTAAAAAAACATCAACGCTGTCCTCCTTCCTCTGTCCACATACATTGATCTACAGTCTTTCTGTAGGATCCTAATATTTACATTCACAATGACTTATCAAATATTTCAATTTGGTCAAACAGAAAACAAAAAATGCACTAAATTTCAAAATAGACAGCTAAAAATGCCTGAAAAAATACTTTATTGACAAATGTATGTAACCCTGGTTACATACAAAAATACAGACAATATACCACAATTTATGATTGCTTTAGGTAAGCGTATTTTACACTCATTATCTATCATTCTGTTGCTGCTGTTGTAAGTTACATAACTTACATTTTGTTTTCTCTTCCTCTTTGCCTCTTGTAAGTAGAACTAATCCAACTATCAGGTTATTGAAGTGCAGCCCTTTGGATATTCCTCCAAATGAACAGTAGATAACCTAGGAGAATAGAACAGTGAAATGAACCAAAAGTTAACAGGGAGAACAAAGATGTCAGAACTAAAAGCAACAACTCACACTGAGGTTCCATCTAACATTTTAGGTTTCTAGGCTAGTCACCTCACGTTCAGCTAAGCACACTTCTAATATTGATTCTGTTAAGCTTTCATAGCTCTTCCAGTACAATAGCTTTTCCAGAGTCTTTTACTTAGGGAAACGCAGGCACTTTTCATGAACAGCAATATAAAACAATTTTCAGAATCCTCCAGTGCTTGTTGTTTGCTCACTCGTGCTATTTGCCCAAACTTCTTTATCAAGGTAATTAAGATGAAATCTCCTCAGACAAGGCTTTGATAGCTCCAATGCCACCAAGAGGTTGTTGGAGAATTGTTTCATTGCCCCAATCACAGGAGATGCACTTCCAGTTAGCCATCAAAAACTACTGCTTTGAAAAGATGCAACACACAAAAAAAACCTTTTCATCAACTATACCTTAACTACCTCAACACTGCAGCTGTTGCAAGAATGACCGTTCCAGTTTAGTACCCTGCTTTAACAACAGTATTTGAATCTTTTTCCAACAGAAAGTTTGAGAGCATGACATGACAATGAAGCAGAGAAGGAGGAAACCAATTCTCAACAGGCTGAAACCCCTTTGCAAAATGTGAGTGGCGTGTCTCCCACAATAAGACCAAAAAAAGTCACCATCTCACTGACACAAGACTATGTGCCAGGAAATTGTTCACCAAAGACTTCACAACAGTCAGTATTTGTTAGTCTAACTGTAAGCTAGGAAATTAGTAAAGCACTTCAAAAGAATTTGCACCTTTTAAGCTGATAAAGCAAAATGTAACAAAACTTGTTGCCAAAAGGTTTACTTGCCTTAAAACAAATAGCTGGAACACTGGAAGCAGACAGAGAAATTAAACTCTTCTTGCATTGCTAAAAAGAGCAGATTTTGAGGTCATCTGCTGACCGCTATTTGTCACTATTAAAAGAATATTTAGCTTCCTTACTAGTTTAATCACTTACAATAATGTTTCATAATAAATTTCTCGTAAATCACAAAGTGACAGTAATCTGACACTTTTCAGAGAGAGTTCTGAGTAAAGATGGAAACAAACTGACAGCAGTCAGAGGAAACCTCTGTTAAGTCAGTGCAGCAAGATCATTGTGAGGCTTTGAACCTGTAGTTTTTCCTGTTAAAAATAAGGGAGAATAAATCAGCTGAAAATTCCCAAAGACCGTATTACATGCCTACTCGCTTCCACATCTACAGAGGCTGGCATACGTCTCCTTTGAGCGTCTGGAGGATAATGGTGTGTGGCTCAAAAATGAGCTTCAGAAACATCTAACGATAAAGCTCATACAGGTCCGAGTTTCATTGAGTACCTCAGCCTAAAGGAGTCAGGATTCTACAATAACAGTCACGAGGTTAAGCGAACGAAGCTACTGGAACCAGAAATCCTCTTTGCATCCCTTCTTTCCCCTGCAGAAATGGCAGTCACCAAGGCCACAGCCAGCATCCTCAAGCAAGATGGAAGGGTGGAAGAGCAGAGTTGAACACCAGAACCATGTGAATGAGTCACTCTTACTATCTCAGCTGTGGTTTCCATCTCAAGTGAAAATTAAACCAGGACTGCGAGTGACCAAACAAAACCAACAACGGGCTTGTCAAGAGCAGTTGGGAATTTGGCAAAGCCACACAGAGCTGCAGGGGCAACAAGAAGAAAAGGAGAACTCCAAGACAGATAACCTATATTAGCTGCCCTTTACATTCTGCGTACAGCACAGCATGGAAAAATCAACTACTGCCGCCTTTCCAGAAGTAGGAAGCAGACTGGCAGAATTCATATGCAGAATGCATTCTAGACAACCTTCAAAGATGTAACAGACAACAAGGTAGTAAGGAACTCTAAACTGCTCTTCATCTCTCTATCCCACTTATGACCAGACATCCTCCCTGAAGAGAGATGTTACAGCGTAGTTCTGTGTGTTACCTTCAGTAAATCCCATCCTTGTTCACCCTTTCAGTGATCGTTTTTCACTGCTATCCGCTTAAGACTATTAAAAGATGTTTGAAGGTAAGGAAATGTAAATGAGACCAATACTACAGAAGGACCTAATTCTACAGAAAAACACTACAACAGTGCTACTGAACACATTAACTTCCCACAGGGTACTGAGATCCTCCTCTTCTATTACTAAAATTTAATCCATTTAAAAATGCTTGAAGGGCTAAATCATTAAAACTAAATTTGTGCTTTATTTGGACGCAATGATTGCATGCTCACTGGACTACGCTATGGCAGATATCTGAACTCCACACTTCCTACATCTAATCATTCTGATTCCACAAAATGCCTTCAAGGCTACACTGAGTATGTAAGCAATTTACCTCTATATTACATTGGAATCATTACTTTTTTTATAATATGCAGTGAGCTCTGCTACTGTGGTAGTTTAAGTCTTAATATAACTATTTTGATCAAAAAAAATCTCATGAAGAGTACAAAAAAGATTTCTTACATTTCAGATTAATAGGACTTCCAAGACAAAAAACATACATATGAATAAACAAAGGAGAAATGTTGTTCTCTTTCACAAATTTTAAGAAGACTCCAGAAAGGGAATGTACATTGTGACGTCATATGAAAAATGGAAAGAAACTACATTAACTCTTGGATCTGCATACACGTTTGTGTGTGCACATTACCATCCACATGCATCTCCCCAGAAGAACAGTGAGTTCATAGATTACCTCAGCAACTTTTGGAGGGACTCCATCACCGAGAACTTCCCTGATGAAGCACTGTTGAGTCATATAATATGAGAGTCCACAAGTTCTCTTGAAAGCATCTTTCAGTCGCTTTAGCTCTATTTCTGTAACTGTTGAATAAGAATAGAGGAGATAAAAAAAATTCATCAATAAAGATGTTGCATAAATGTAACGGCTTAAAGACTCTCAAAATCCTATACAACTTCCACTTACAACAAAAGGATAGGAAGAAATTAAATGTATGATTTCACACAGACAGTGGGCAAATCTGACTACTATAAAATGAGATCCAACAATCTAATCTTCCCCAAAAACGTGAAGTAGACATGAAGTTAACATCAATGCCTACAACAGCTCATTGCCTAAGGTTTCTCTGCCTACAATAGTGTACTATGATTTCTTCTAAATTAAGTACCACTGTCACACAAAAGGAAAATAAGCTCGCTTTATGATCAATTTTACATTGCACAGAGGCCAGAGAAACAATCTGTAACCAGCAGTGGTGAATATTAAGAGCAGCTCCAGCAGCATGCTTCAAGCAGTTTCATTTGCAACCAGTCTACATTTGTTTAAAAAAAAAAAAAAATTAATTGCTACTCACATGCTCATGAAACAGTACAGCTAAGCATGAATTTAACAGGAATACTATAGTTAAACTTTGGACTATATGTAAATCTTCACTTAAGAATTCACCTTGCACAATCAAAATCTGATTGCCAGCAAAAACCTGTCTGAACATGTTCACAATCTGTAAACATGAGAAGTTTGATGACGTCTCATTTATACTTGAAGCACACAAACTTCCTGAAAAGCAGTCCCTGCTTTCAGATTTTACAAATGTAAAGCAACTTTCTAACAAAGTGTTTATGGCGTGAAGCATCTCACTGAACAGAACAACCCCTTTATCAAAAATCAAGTTGCAGAGAATAACACATCATGACCTGGATCACCTTACCACATAGTACAGAAAGAGCTATTTCCATCTAGAAGCCAAAAAAAGTGATGCTGTACATGACAGATATTTCATTGTATTTATGGTAAGGCATTTTCCTTCTCCTGATAGAACAAGCCAGACAGAAGCAACACTGACATGGCCAAAAGCTTGTTGAGATTTTTGTCAGCTAAAGCCAAAACAGAAACACTTGAGAGCTTATTCCAACACTCTCCTTAAAACTTCTATTTTTACATTAATTCATTCATCAAAAGAAATATCACTCCTTAAAAGTACATCACATTACAGAATCATAGAATAGTTATAGTTAGAAGAGACTTTAAAGATCATCTAGTTCCAACCCCCCTTCCATGGACAGGGACATCCCACCACATCAGGCTGCCCAAGGCCGCATCCAACCCGGCCTTGAACACCTCCAGGGATGGGGCAGCCACAACCTCCCTGGGCAACCTGTGCCAGTGTCTCACCACTCTCATAGTGAAGAAATTCTTCCTAAAGTCTAGCCTAATTCTGCCCCTCTCCAGTTTATACCCGTTCACACTGGTCCTATCCCCACAACGGTATTGCTAAGGGGACGTAAAAAAGGGAACCTACTAGCTGTTATTTCAGCAAGGTAAAGCAAACAACCCAGATCCTAGACAAATTCTAGCAACAGTTCTTTGATGGAAATATTTTAACTTACTGTATGGTTCTTATATGTACGTGCACACACATTTTTAACAAAAACAGACTCTTTTCTCATCTTCTGTTAATTACTTGAACTCCTCACCAGTAAACTCAATCTGCTTTGTAGACATTCAGAAAAAAAAATATATACCCAAAGTATTAAGTAATGAGCTATTTACAGTGTTAAATGCATCATAATGTACTTCCCAAGTAATCTAATTAATCCTTACGGCAAAAATAAGTTTGAAAAATACACAATGTATACAGCCAATTAATATAGCATTGTGTCACTATCAATGTTTTCTGGTTTGGTTTCCTGGCTGCACAGAAAATTAAAATAATTTTCATTAAAAATATGAGGGAAGTATTTTTTTTTTCCCCAGCATTCATTTAAAACTACTGACTTTGTGTCCTTCAATCCCATTCCTTAAAGTTTCTCTCCACCATGGCAGCACACTGTGGAGGAACGAAGACGGCTCCATAGGAACTGAGCTACACTCAGGCACAGTTCTGCGTTCTTGCTGCACTGACAATCCCGGCAATGTCTGGGCAGAGCAGTCTCACACAACACCAGTTATCTTCCAGCTGCCAGCACTGCTGAGCCCACTCGTTGCAAAGCACTTCTCAAAAGGAACACAAGCGCAAGCTTGCTGAGTTAAACTTGCGTGCTCTTTTCTTGCTAGGATTAATTAAAAGAAATACAACAGCCCATAGCCATGTAAAACTTCCAATTACTGTTTTAATAGAAACTTTTATTTATTCAATAAATGTGAACTGACTGCATGCAATTGGCTAGAATATAAAGTAATCTCAGTCAAGTACTTCTGTAATCATAAAATTTGCTGGCCATGCTTTTAAGAGATTTACCTGTATTAACAGAAATTAAAGCCATTTGTAATCCGTCATCCCTAACTGCAGACCATGTCAGTGCTACAGAGATATTTTGTGATATCGTCTTCCATCCGTAAGGGCACAAAACAAGTTACCTGTTTCTAGGAGTCACCGAAACGCAACCACCTCTCTGGTGGTTGATAGAACTGCATAGATCAGTCTATCTTGTGCTAAACTCTGATGTAACAAAGAGCAGTGAATTAATTTAACCTTGACAGAGTTGCTGCTTTGCAATTTTGCAGGACAGAGGAGGCCTCTACTCTAAGCAAATAGGTCTCACTCTGTCATGAATAAAGACAACAAGCACAGCAATGGAACTTAAGCCAAGTACATCTTGGGAACACACAGCACTCCCGAAGCACTGCAGGCAGCCGTCATTGGAACTTCCTCGAGCACCTATGACTGCCAAGCGTGTACTGCAAGCAGTGTTCAGGAATAGGAACACTCCCCACACACGTATCTATCATAAATATAGAAGTGACTGGACTCCTGCTGAAGGCAAGGAGAAAGCTAGGGTCTCCCCATACTTGTCAACCAATACTACTGAGACCTTCAGAAAGAACTGTCAGTGTATCATTTAATAGTAGATGATACATGGATACTGCTAGTCCATGTTACATTTCAAAAGCAAGGCATTAGTGCTAGAGACCATTTAAAATTATTGTTTGCACTCAGAAACTACAAAACAGGTCATGGAATTACAGGAAAGGTAATTACTTCCATTCCTTCCCCAGGATGCATTAAAATGACTGATACTGGCCATTTAAAATCATCTACAAAGCTTTATAAAGACAAGTTCATTATACATTTAGATCCAGGCACATGAAAGTACTACTGAGTATAAATCAAAGATATTATCCATGTTTACTGTGTGTCTGGAATAGTAAAATATTTGAATCCAAAATCCCAACACCAAAGTACCAATTATTCAACTTAGGGATAGAACATGATGGCATGTTGAAAGGAAATAAAACTAAGTTGTAAATTATTAAAGTACCATTGCCAGAAGCAATACATCTATTACTACAATAACATTAAAAATTACAACACTTCCATACCCACGAGCTACCTTTTTCCTCTCAATTCCATGAGTCCTATGCAGCAAGCATCACAGATCACATATTTTTAACCCCACCTTTAGACATAAATGTATTTACAACTTGTTTCCTACACTGACTCAAGTTACTTCTTTAAGTATATTCACTTTTTCCAAAGGCACAGTCTCACCAAACACTTCCAGAAGACAGCTATCTACAAACACCTAAGAAAAGACCAGTCAGAAGCTGCTTTCATTAGACTGATAAGAAACTACACAAGGGGATATACTGCTGCTGCACTCATAACCTAACAGTGAAAAACAGAACAGGTAAGATTTCTCAAAATAAGTTTATAGTAGCCATCAGAGCAAAAAACATCTGCACATCGCTCCTACCAAGAGCAACTGGCACAACACCTAGCTTTTAACTCCTCAAGACTACAGAAGCCAACTTTTTACTTTGAGGTCCTAATTTAAAATGACAAGAACAATTTTCAGTAGCTAGCTACTGTACTCTAATTCCTAAAATTATATCTGCCTACTTCCAAAAAACCCCATTGAAGGAAAAAGACCTTTCCACAAGACGAAGTCACAGACGACGTTACTCCGTCTGGGCTACTTTAACTAATACAAACTTCCTCGATGCTACCTTGGCTGGATGGTTTCCAACATAGCTAAAGACAGTTTAACAGAAGATCAGTGCTGCTTCCAGCTCTCCAGGGAATATTCGAGCTCCAGTTTGTTTAATAAAGTTTAAATGAAACCATGCAACCTCAGCTAAAAATGTCACCACAGCTTAACAGTAATTGCAACAAACTTCCAGCTCATTCAACTGCCACAGGTATTTTTAGTTTGATAGTGTTACCTCAACTTAATGCTGTTTATATGGATTTACAACTCTACTATTTTTTTAAATTCACCTCTCTCCAGGTAAAGATTTGTGTAGTGCCTTCCAAAACAATCCGGTGCTAGAAACCACCTGCTTTCCATTGCTTTCACTCCATGTATTTATCACCAATACATCCTGGAGTTTCCTCTTAGAATAAACCTCTACCTGCAGCTCAAATTATGCAAGCCTATGTCACAGTTTAACCCCACCTGGCCAAACTCAGCAGCTAAAGCCTTGCACAGTGCGGCCTCCAATATCCCTTTCTCCCCCACACCCTGCAGGGAGAGAAGAGAGGGAAATGAGAGGAAAAAGACTTACGGGTTGGCAAGTAGAACTATAGCTTTAATGAAATTATGATAACAACAAAAACAATTAGAAAGTAATAAAATATAAAGATATTATGAGATCGCGCCCCCGCCCCTTGACGACTACACATCATCACAAATGCTGCAGAGCAGACATGAGGGAAAGGGTCCATGGCTAGGAGGGAGCTCGAGTCAGGAACTGAATTCAGAAACACACAGATCTGGGATCAGAAGCAACCAGACAGACAAGGTCCTCACCATATGTCAGTCATCACAGAAGAGGGTGAGACCCTTGTGATAGCTCAAATTTAAGCCAAGTATGACATATATGGGATGGAATAGTTGGTCAGTTTAGGGTCACCTGCCCTATTTGCCCCTCCTCACACGTGCGACTCTTTCTGCCAGCTTGAGGATGGCCTTGGTTAAGTATAAGCATTGGCCTTTCTGCATACCAATGACCTGTTACCACTTTAGAGAAGAATAATGTCTCAAAAACATACCGTTAGTTTTCAGAGAAATGAAGTTCCTTAGAGTAACCGAGTAAAGAGTCAGAAGCTGATCCGACTTTAACTCAAACCACAACAGCCTAGATGCCCAGCTCTAGACTTAAAACTTTATTTTGCCACCCACATAAAACTGACCTGAATTTCAGAAGGGATCCCCACCAGCTGTGTAGCTGAGATAAAAGTGAGCTGCAGGGGTCTATCTCAGAAAAAAAAATATGCTACATTTATGTAGAAGCCTAACGTTAGATAATCTCATTCTGGACATTAGATAGAGCTTTCCATTTGAAAAAGGAAGGCAAAAAACACAGCTGAAGTTACTCCCCTCTTCCTCACCCTACTTAAAACTAATAGGGGTGTGTAAAAACAAGGTTAACTATCTGAAGTATTCACTGGCAAATATTCAAACTCTGTAACGTTTACATGTGCTCTACTGACTACTCTCAAATATGAAGTCTGTTCGGTATAAAAATTGTAATTCAAATAGTACAAATGAAACACTAACTTGTGCATCACAATTTCTGTTCAGGCAGCAGATAGTGTTCTTTTTGCTCGCTCGTTCTGTAATGTTAAAGAACATCTTTAGATGTACCTTAACTTCTGTTTAAGAAAACCAAGGTACAGAAAACCAAATCTTACAGTGGTGCTTTGGTAAGTTTTGCAGATATATTCTCTATTCATTTTAGAAACTTCTTTCTTTCCACATCCTGTAGGATAATTCCTACCCCCACCTTCTCAACTTGATCTTGGAACATTTTAAAATGCACTGTGAGTAATGTATGATCCTACATACAGCCCAACCTCTGACACTCAGAGACAAAGGTCATACTGAAAAGCATGGGGCAGCCTTATACAACAAACACCGGTGCAAAACTCAGCAAGCAATATCGGGCAGTAAACACCTGTCTCAGCAGACGTCACTCTGCTCTTAAAAGATCGCTACTGAAATCTATTAAGAATCATGACAAAAATATGACTACATAACTAAATACACCAAATATTGCTATTTCTGCTTGTTCACCTCTGATCATATCAAAGCCAATTCCTTACTAAGAGAAGTACCTGTAATGAATACTCTATTGTACCTCCTTAGGGACTAATGAATCCCAGTTAAGGTTTGTAAAAATTACCTCAATGGCATGTTTTATTCAAATACTGTACGAAAGTAGTTAAAAATCTGCCTTAATTTTTTTTTAGAAGATGCAACCCTAGAAGCACTATCGAGGTCAAGAGCATCAGAACTGCCACGCACCACAGTCTCTGCTTGGCACTAGTAACTAACTTCCACCTAAAGCAAGAACTAACAGAGTACCTTATCTTCCCATCGTTCAACATATGGCTGCTCTCCAGTGCCCTTGCAAAGAAATTTAAAGATTTACAGAAGTGCTGAAGAGAAGTAACACCAAAACTTAGGAGGAAGCATTGCTGCTTCACAAGCAACAGCTCACATGTGAGTGTTAAGCATTGTAGCAAACAAATACTCCTTTTGAAGGAAGCCTGTCTAAAGGTTAAAAAGAAGTGGTCAGTCAGGCTTACTGGATTTATCACCACTTGTATAATGTCATTACTACACACCTCGCCAATGATGTGCACTGAGAGTGCACACAGTAAATCTATTTTAAATTCCTACTTAATATTTATTAGGAAACTCAGGCCATCCACAAGAAAGACCTTCCTTTGCAATGGTTCTTCCCCTACCCTTCAAAATCCAAGCACAATCACGTAAAACGCTGGGGTGATACAGAATGAGATACAAAATTCAGCTTTCAAAAGCATACAGTTGTCTGGGGCAGCAGAGGATAGGACTAAAAGCACAGCTTTTGAACTTTCAATACTGCCCAAGACATTCAGCTAAGAGACACTTAATCTCTTCGTGTCTGAGTTGTCTCAACACTAGAATGAATATAAAGCGTGGTCCACATCAGACAGATGTTTGATAAATCACCTAAGATACTCTGCAGAAGTACTGTAAGCTATTGCTATGGAGCTGCTTTAACTAGGGACAACGACAGACCGTGCATGGCCTGGCTGTGGGTAGGTGGAGTTCATCTGTCAGTAACACCACCATAACAGGCTGGACACAGAAACAATGTACATATCTGTCTTCTTACATTCCATTTCATTAGGGAAAAGTAGTGACTGCTGAAAACGAAAAAGTGATTTCATAATCGCTATTTGCATCAGAATCACAACAGTAACATGCAAATCATCACTGCCATTAGTATGCACAGCAGTAACAGCATCAGAAAGCCGATAAAATGTTTATTTCTCAAACATCTAAACTATTTCCTTGGACTACAAGAAAAAAAAATTAATTATTCTAGTTTCCAAGTGATCAGCAAAAAATAAAGCCACATGAAGGCAGAAGACCACAATGTGTCAACAATGCTGAAAATCAAAACAGGAAACAAATTACATCATAAGCAGGAAGAAAAAAATCGAGAGGATTAAAAGTTCAGTTAAGGTGAAGGGTTAAGAAATTTCGAGGTCATCTGACTGAAGTACATCACAATATACCTATAGCAGAGCTCATGTTTTTGCCCAGATTTTGCATCAAAACGCCCACAATATTCTACAAGCACCCACACCCCGCAAATCTGAATTTCCAACATCACTAATGGATGCAAATTGGTTTGCTATGTCAGTGCCTTAAAAACAACAATAAAAAAACAGTCCTGCAGATCCCAAGGATACAGAACAAGCAATAATCTGAAACCATCAGCACAACATTGCATTTATTCTTTACTAAAAATAACTAGACTTGAAGTTAAATAAAACAGACAACTTGATCATCCTTCGCGAAGTGAGGAAAATTCACCCACCTCAAGCTCTTCCTGACTTACAGCTCAGGTTTTAGTGATTCTAATATTTTGATTTTTAAGTGACAATTTTACAGGTTCAAAATCAAACTCACAGGGCATATAATTCTCTAACCAGACAATTATCTTCCCTGTAATCACTTGCTCAATATTTCCCTGAGGAATCTCCATTCTAGTTATATATGGAAATTTTATTACTTTTTTCATTAGTCTTTATTGTGACTTAATGGCTGTGGTTATGAAGTTGTCAAGAACCAAAGCAATTACTAAAAAGCTTCAAAGAGGTAAAATGTGCAAGTGAACGTAAAGCGTGTTTAGGAACAACCCCAAACAGGGAGAACAAACTGTAAAATACAATTGAGATAAATGAACCAGCTATGACTAAAAAGACAATCTCCACATCCATCCATTCCTGCCAAAAAAGAATCCACTTGAGAACAGTTTGGGGAAAAACAGACAAAAGAATCCTGTTTCCCCTAACAAAATTAGCAATCCACTCTTAAGGAACCTTTCATAAACTGAGCATCAAAAATGGCACCATTCAAATTAAACATTGCATCTCAATGAAGATTTTGGCAGTCTTTAACATGACATTTACCAATAACAGGAATTCAAGGTTAACAGCAACACAGGTTTGGTATTAAAAAAAATAATAATCAAATTATTCAATTCATTTGTATTTTTTTTCCTCCCACCTATTATGTGGGGTTTGGTAGTAGCGGCTCATCCTAGGGACAAAGCTTTTTTCGGTTCTATCAGACCTAACCATAATGCATATCAAAGGTTTAACATCTTGTGTGTGTGGAGAGCGGAAGAAGATTTACTTATTACAATAGGATTTGCCAATTTTCTGTAACACAAATACTTAGCATTTGTGTGACGCTTTTAATCTTCAAAGAGCTCACTTCTCACAGTTACCATCCTCAAAAAGAATGCCATTAAGTATTATTAGCCTGTTTTATCCATTTGTAAAGTATCTCCATCAGGGCACACACTGCCACATCGCTATTTGGATTATGTTTGCTTCGAGCAAAGCTGCTCAGTACAGGTTCTGTGACAACCCTCCCCATAAGACCAGTGTGGATAAGGAATTGCTGCATAACAGCCCCAACAGTGAAATAATCCTCCCACCATCTGAGCACTTAAATCTTATTGGCTATATTTCATATCCTCAGGAATTAAAGGAGCCTAGTTTCGTATGCTCACCAAACCAACCCTGTACACCACAGGAGAAACCTGAAAGAACCTGAACATTCAGAAAACTCTGCAGAGCATTAAGATAGCTTTTCCCACGCATACAGTTGCAAATGTAAATGCAACGGGCTGCAATACTAGGGACAAATGCAATTATCGTTACAAATTAAAGAACTGGTAAACTCATTCTCAGTGACTGAACAGAGCGATTAATAGCCCTGATTAATCACTGGATGCCACCCTGCCCAAACATAGGCCCCTGTCAGGGTGCTCATCGCTTCTTCCAAGACAAGGTGCTGTAACTGCTCTCAATGCTCTGAATATATTATTCGGACCCCAGAGAACAAAAAAACCACTCAGTTAGCCGACCAGGATAGCCAGGCATGGAAACAGCGCCAGAAAGTAAAAGGAGAGGCAGCAGCGATACAAGTTTTAAGTGATTTTAAACACAGAGCACAAGTCATCTGGCAGCAACAGCAACAAGGACCCTGCACTCCCCTCCAAAAGACAGATGCGTGGACAAAAATGAATCAGTGGTTACGGAAGCACCAAATGTAAGCAACCCTGTCTGGGATGCCTGCCTTCACTGAGCATAGTCATCACTCTTTGCCCAGCTCCTAACCTTGTCATTGCTTATTTCTCTTTCCTTTTCCACTACTATTTTCTTCTGATGCTTCTTCATGGCTTACATAGTTTATACGTGATTTACTAGGATGATGGTTTTAGGTCTCAATCTTTTCAGCATTTAGAATGGATATTTAGTCCAATCTAGATTAGAAACAAAACTCTGCTCTTCTGAACTGTCCCTTCCTCGGTTTCCCTGGCAAATACACAGAGTTTGTACAGTTGTAGGTGAGTGAAACAGCTTCTGTCACAACTCAGAAAAGATGCTTCCACTTATTACCACCATGAAAATCATCTAGATATTTATGCTTGTTAATACACACAAAATTACATTATATAACTCATTTACAAGAAATAAAAAGCCCATTAAGATGAAAGGCAAAGGCAAATGCCAACTACGTAAATGTAAACACCACATAAGGATCTTGCTACAAAATAAATTGTAATATAACAAGTATTTCATATCCTGTCTCCTAACAGTGTCAAAGACACTAAACACATCTATACTATGAATTCTTCTTTAATTAAATAAAAAACAGTCTAGGCCGAAAGCTAAACATTATCTGCAACTTCTGCATAGGAAGGCAATGATTCCTGTAACCATTAGTGAGGAGAAAGGCAAGCAGTTTTAATTTGTGGTTGCTGGTAGAGTTTTGATCAACTATTTACTGAAGCACTAGCGTCTGGCAGCTAAAAGAGCTAACTCCAGTTAAGCCTAGTACTTAAACACTATGACAAGTAATGAATAATTGAAGAAAAATATTACTCACTCGGAAGTCAAGTGGTTTGGCACAAACACATTACACACATGTATGTATGCATACAGCTGAGGGACAGTAAAAGGCTGTATTTTGAACGTTCCTATCAGCTCTTGGGGATGCATCTGCCTAAAACAATCTCAAACGTGTATGCAAAGTGAACCATTTTAGCGTCAGGTCACAAATTTATGTTTGCTCTTGTATTGTTACAAGCACATGATAACAAGTTTGCTAAGCGTGAAGGGCTGAAAAGTAAAAGCAGAACGACAATTCCAGATACCATCCTTTATAGTCAAGAAATAATACAAAAACTAACGTGGTTATCTCTGGAACCCTATTATGCGTTTAGTAGAATACCAGGAACTCCATCAGACAGACAAGAGAAAACAATTGGTGCCACTATTCCCAATCTCCATTTCCACTGATGCATCTCCATATGAATTCTCCATAAACATCTGACAACTAATACCTTGAAGAACTATCCTGAAAGACACCATACTAGTTATAAGTCTATCCGTGCTCTGTTGCAACATTTCTCTCTAAAAATATTAATCATTAGATGTATGCTGTTCCCCAGGTCCTACATTCAGGAGAATGAAACAGGATACTTAGATACGCTGTGTACCAACGGTATGGGAAACCACCTTCCAGTAACCGCACTGCCACTGACCAATTTAGATTGGAGTAACGACTCAAATTTCAGAATTCCATACAAACACATTATCCATTGTTTCACAGAAAATAAGTATAGAAACTGAAAAGATATTGGAATGACTTAAAAACAAAGAGCTACAATGCCCTGAATAGCATCAGCAGTACAAACCTTTTCCTGAATCGTTGAAGAGACTCATGAGATATCCCCAAGGACCTCTACAACCCCTATTAGAAACAACGCATTTACATAATTATGAATGTTTTATAGGAAGAGATATTTAGCAAATATTTCATATACTGCTTTTTTTAACTCTATTCTTATAATACTCTGGCTTCAGCTAGTATTTAGCCACTGTCCTACACTCGAATTGTGTGTGTATTACAATTCTTTCTTCCTTTAATCAATCTACATTGCAATCTACTCATTATTTAAAGGATAAGATTAGTTCACACAAGACATTTACAAAGCTATTCTTTAAGCGAGGCGATTAGAAGACAACACTGAATTGCAGATAACACAAAAAAGTGGGGCATTACTTAGTGGCAAAAAGATCGATTATAATTCTTTAGGAAAAGAAAAATCATGTTGTTAGCTGCAAGTCTGGAAAACAGGGACCAAAAAGTTCTTCTATTACTCTTCCACTGATAACAACCTTTGTTACTATCCTCAAGAATACCGAGCTGACTACTCCAACTGCACTGGCTTGCTGAGGGTGGTTTGTCTTACAGTAACGCTGTCTCACCTTTGCGACATGCTAATCCACTCTTCTAACTTTTAAACTAAAATTCAGGATATAACTGTATCACATCATCGGGGAAAACATGGTTAAAATATTCTTTACAGGACTAGGAAATTTCCAGTGCAGAATCAGATGTTGTTTCTGGATAGCACCTAACAACTAGAAACAACGATTGAAAGCAAGTGCTTCTTCAGCCCAAAATAGACTCATGCTCCCATATCCGAGTTCATTTTTAGAACAAATTTGATCTGCAAAACTGAAGTTCTCATAATTACTATCCCAATACTTCCAGTTCTTTTTCTTTAGAGCCACACTTATTAAATCTGACACTTCCTCTCCTGCTTAGCTTTCCGAGTTTCTTCCACATTTTATTCATTCAAAACTTTTCCTAAGTAATGGAGTAGAATTGATCGTTTAAAATAGCTATAAAAAAGAAATCTAACTACATCAGTCTTATGATCATTTGTAGAGTTCCACTGAGACAGTAACATATACCTGTTAAAGTATCTCAGCTCCTAACTTGCTGCCAAAGCAGTCTGCCACAGGATAAAACCTGAGCATTTCCATTATCACTATACATTAAGATAAGAAATATCAATTCAAAACACAAAAGAAATGTAAGCATACATTCTACATTACATACTTAACATGAAATTAAATTGTATGAGTGGATGACAACTGAAAGACCAGCTAACAAAAAGACAGACACGATGTGAATAAAAAACACAGCTTATGAGAAAGAATTCAAAAGGGCTTGTAATAGGTTTCATTCTTAAAGGATGAAGAACACATTTCTATGTAGAATGCAATTATCTCTTATTTTGGCCTGGTGACATTGCCTCTTATAACTTCTGGGTCCAATTCAGACTTCACATTAAGCAAAACAGCTTCAAAGGACTTGGACATTAAAAAAAAATCATCAAAATCAATGTTATAGGCATCACTGGAAAGCACGGCTTCAATTTTCCCTTTGTAGCTGACGCTTAGAAGCGTGTACAGCACTCTGACGATTCATGTGACTGCCTCACTCCAGACCAATTCTACACTGCCTTTCTTTGTGGCTCAATCACAAGAGAAGTCAACTCCCTCTCCCAGGTACAGGATGTCTCACTAACTGTTTAAAACCACTCTAAAGTCAAAATTGAAGCATAGAGCAATGTGTAAAGCCAGATGATACTTCTGCCTATCTTGTCCAAAATCACCCATTCCGAGCGAGGGGCTGTCCTGTTAGTGGCAGTGGCATCCTTGTCCCAGAAGCTCTGGGTTGCTTGCAGTGCATTCCACCTTAATGCACTAGTGAACATGTTAACCTACGCAGCTTATGAATACCAATCCAGAAAAGAGATTTTCATTTTGCCCCAAATACACCACACGGTAAGCACAATGAGCTGTTGGCCCCATCAGCACATTTCCATGCGACAAGAGAGGCTTGTTATGTGTTGCGTTAGGCTAAAAGGAGACAGGAGAGAAGGATTTAAACACCCTAGAGATCCCGCACGTCACTTGATACGACAAGTCACCCTGCCTGCGACAGCTAATCACTTCAGTGGAGGTAGTGATTCAGGCAGGTAACAATTTCACTGCTTTCGTTATTTTTACACTAAGTACAACGGGAAATAAACCCTGGTCATAAACCAAAACCTTTCTAAGGCATATCCTATCTCATCTCAAAAGCAAATAAAAGGCCTTTTGCAAACATTAGCTTATTTTTAAAAGAAAGTAGATTTGTTAAACTATTAGATTAGCTAACCAAGAATCAAACATCTCTGTCTCCTAGAACTCATCCACCTCAGTACTGCACTAAAATAATTAAGGGGATGTTTTTATTGCCATTGTAACAAATGACTTAATAGTCTACACAGAAAAATGCTGCAATTGATTATAAACTTGCATTAGTTTCTAAACAGATTTTGTGAGCCACTATGAAAACTACATGTAAACACATTTTGTTTCAAACCAACTTCTGAACCCAACTTATATTCATTAAGAATCAGAAACCCAGAAGAGTTTTTACACCAGCTTCATAACACTGCAGTTAAGAGATGCACTCTTTCCATATATATCCCCACTTATAAGGACTATGACAACCCCTGCTCAATTGTAAACACAAGCTCATAAAAAAACCCACTTCACAGAGGTGTTAAAATTCGTTACGTAAAAAAAGAAATGCTAAGTATTATTACACAGCTGAAAACACTAAAGCTATACAGACACAGTCATCACTAACAAAAGTAAGATGTCCCTGAAGAAATCACAAAAGAGAACGAACATTAGCGTTTTCCCACTCTTTAGGCAAGCAGGGTATTTTTACTCCAGTAAGTGCTAGGAATAACACAGTATTCAAAATTCTGTGAATTAGATCCTTTAATGGATTTTTCTTCTACATTCATCTTTGCCCAAAGGCTTCATTGTCTCATTATGTAAAGGACGTTTTCATATGAAAATTAAATGGTAAAGACGCTTTCTGTAGTTCTTCAATACAGCAAATATCACATGGACATTCACAGTAATTCAGACTACATATAACTTAAAGAAAAAAGCAACTGCCTCAAGCAATATAACAAATTAAGAAATAACTTGGTTTTAAAATACTTAAAAAATTAAAATCTTGTTTAGAATTAACCTCCAGAACCTTCCTATATAGAAACTTAAACTAGGAAATTACCAGTTCTATTATGAACAATACTAAACATTAAACCGTAAAATGCAGTTCTAAAAACACGTACGCAGATCTGGAAGACCTGCGTGTCCACCCCACAGCATGCCTTCCACCTCACTGGATGTTCCTTGTAGAACCCAACTAGCAGCCAACTCCCCAACTGGAGCTCTCCTGAAGAGAGGTTGGGCGGTTCAAATCAAATGCTGTGTGCTCCCGAGAAGCCTTCACTGAACACCACACCCCGCACGTTCTTCAAAATAACTGTTTATGTTAGCACGAAAGAGTTTAGCACCAGTAGCTCCCTAGCACGCAGGAATAAAGTGGATAGCAAACAGCACACTCCTTACAAAGGGGAAGGTTTATCAGTCAAGGACAGGCAGAAAAACCCTCACGCTGCTTCTGCTCACATACCTCACCCTCTAAGGTTCCACGGGGAGACATCAAACACTTCTGGGTGCACTCCCATCCCTCAGTCAGCGGCAATGCAACAACACTGCAGCTCCCAAACCAGGGAGGAGTACAGCACCCCCTGGCCCAGCAGGGCTCAAGTGGATGCACAGCGCCCTGCTAAGCAATCTGCAAAATAATTACACTACTGTTCAATAACCCAGGAGGCCCTAAAAAACGCAGCGGGGTAGCTCCGGTTTACCACAATCCTTGAAATAACTTTGTGGACAGAAACTTCTAGTATTTGAAAATGTAACACTTGTTATACCTGCCTTCATTTCTTTTCTATACACTCACTGTATTTTTAATTTCTTCTTGGACCAAAAAAGAACAGGATTATTTTAAAAATAACTAGTGGCTAAGTCATAGGGATGCCATTATAAGACCTGAAGGACATACAACTCATACTCATACACCTGGCAATCGCCATATACCAAATTATTTAGAACAAATGTATGAATTCACAATCTAACTGAAAATAGTCAATTTTCAGAAGATATTCTGACATTTTTAAGTGACATATATTAGGTACATTTTTTTTTTCAAATACAGAAAAATAATAATCAGTCCCATCACAAAGCAGCAGTTGTAAAATAATCTTAATTTATCAAATTAAATAGACATCATGGCTCACCTAATCACATTACTTTTTAATGCTACATTCTTTTTTATTCTCAAAAACCTTGTCATCCCTTCACAGGCCCATTTTTTGAATGTAACTTCACTTGAAGTATTAAAGAACTGAATGCCTTACTTATTTTATTAAATGAGACAGTCAGTTGGCTTCCCTTTGAGCACAAGAAAGAGGGTGAGGGTTATTTTACTCATTTCTCCCATAGTTCTAGCAGCAAGAAAGCCTGAATCAGTCACAGGTCAAGTACAACAGGACTCAAGCAGCTCCCTCTTTTTTTTTTTTTTTTCCCTTCCACATTTCACTAGAGATGCTTCATATAATTTTGAAAAGCTTCCTAGCTTCTATGTTTGTCTTATTTTCTCTGCAGGACACTGCCAGGTAGATTTAGGACCCTGATATTACATTTCACAAAAACAAGGCTTTACAAAATTCAAGATGAACAGAAATATTTCCTAGAATCCATCAGGTTGGAAAGTATCTCAGGAGGTCACATAGTTCAACCATGTGCTTGAAACTGGGTCAACACTGAACTTAAACCAGCTTGCAGAGGGCTTTGGCCAGCCAGGTCTTGAAAAAGTCTAAGGATGAAAGCTCACCCACTTCCTCTGGGCATGTATATTTGAAGCTAAATAAAAAGGCCTGCTGCCACAGGAGTGAAAACCAGAAACTAATCAGAAAGAGCTGGCCAGGAAAATAACTGATTTAATTGATTAAAATACATGAAATAAAGCAGAACAAGCAACAGTTACATGATCTATGAGAACTATGGGCATATAATCTATAAAACAAGTAAGTGTTTTGAGTACTCGATTTTAGTGTACATCAATATAAGAAAAAACATATTACGTACGTAGTAGCCTGATAGTATACTCCTACCTTGTATCAAGATGTTTAACTCTCAAAATGAAGATCTGTTCAGCTTATCCTTTACCTTCCATCCACCATGGCTGGAATGATATTATCTATCTACACTCATTTGGCAGCTTTCCTGACCACTCTGATTTGAAGCTCCAGTAACATGCTGACAGGACAGAAATGTATGCAATATTCTGAGATTATTATTATTTAGAGAGACAATTCACCTGCTGAAGTGAGAAACCAGAGGACTTCCAATATTTACTGAATCATATTTCAAGGTTTTGAGGGCTTTTTGCTTTAATATGGTTCAACTGTTTCTTGTTTATGAGATGCCTACAATCTTAAATTCCTCTTTTATCATACTTGCATCACTGCACGCACATCCAACATTTGAGCACTTCCTTACCAAGGTACTGCTATGGTCCTGGGTACAGCTAGACCTGGAACCATCTAAGAATTACTACAAACTTACTATAGGGTACACAGTCAGCTCCCTCAGACCCACAGCACTCACAGAAGCCCGAGCAGAAGGCATTTTCCTAACTAATTTGCAAGTTTTGAACTCATATTTCATAAAGGGCTTCTTCAGACCACAAAAGGCATCTCAGGAAAGGAAACTTACTGTTAGTTGATTTAAGTTCACTATACAAATGTTCCTCATTTTCAATAGGAAATAACTTGGGCAGTTATAAGTAAGAAGAGGTTGAAAACCACCAAGTACACTTCTCTAAACTTGGAACCTGAAGTAAAAGAAGAGAAAGTGGTCACTGCAACCGAGTAGATGAAGAATCACAGATAAATAACCTTTATTCTAATGGCAGTCTCTCTTCACCACTTCGTGGAAGTTTAAGTAGAATTCCCCCAGTCACTTGTGCCTTGTAGCACATGCTAAGCAGAAACTACTGAGGTATCCTCCCAAAACAAGCATCAGAACTGAATGCCAAGGTTGTGAAATAATTACTGCTCTGTGAATTTGAGCGGCTACTTGCAGCTCTACAGATTTATAAACAGGAAGTATGAAGCTATGCGTTCATACCTGCTTTAATCATATGACAGAGCCCTGAAGCCATCAAATACTGGCTGACATAACAAGTCTCGCTCTATAATCTAGACTGTCTCAACAGTGGATCCTATTCATTCTGATAGCTAAAAAAAGAAGAAAAGAAGGCGGAGGAAGATCTAGGCATTTTCATCTCACACATCTGAAAACTCAAAGCTCTTTGAACAGAAGGACACGGGTCTATACCCCTAGAAAACAACATAACCTGAGGAATTTCACCTACCTATGATGTGTGAGCACTGCTTTTCAGATATGGGAGAAAAGTAGAACAACTACCTTTGTTGGATATAGAAAGAAGAGAATAAACCACCAAAATCCCTCCCTAATCATTTTTCCTAAGGATGCATGTGGGATTTGAAAAGTTCATTTGTGAAATAATAAAAAGTAGTCTTCTATAGGCTCAAGGGCTGAGTCCGTGGATTTTGTCAGCAGGTCGAGATCAAGACAACCTCAAATAGATGACTATATATTTGCACAATTTTTCCATCATCCTTGTTTCAGATTTATTACATCTGCACACTTGAGAATGTTAATGATCAGACACCAGATATATATGCTTTGATTTAAATAAAACAAATGTAGCTGTATTTCAAATTCAATCAAGACAAAAGGTCATTAGTAAGATATATCCTTTGCCCATCACACACCATTAGTCATTTTGGAAAGCATACTAACTAACCTTTTTGTGGTTTAAAGAGAGTTTTCATTGCTGTGACAGGCTTGTCATTCTTCAATTGGTAGATTCTTTAAGATACACAAACAGGAAACAAAACTGTCTTCAAAACCTACTACTTCATGACCTCTCCAGAGGCAAATCTTGTGAAATTCATACAGCTGTGCGTTTTGCCTCAATATTAGCTGGTGCTTTAACTGCATGCACATTTTTGAAAGATGGCATTATTTTTGTTCTTTCTTTTTGCTCTTTTTCTGAAAAATCATTGCGCACAAAACAAAACACAATGAAACAGATCTATGAGCAGTCACCCATTACTCCAAACAGTAAAGTCACTGACGGTGCTGACATTGTGGCAGTTCCCACTTCTTCCATCCCAATACACAGGCAACAAGAATTTTACCTTGCTTTAAGCAGAAAGAAAACCTTGCCTCCCTTTCTGGCGCAAATTTGACAGATCCATGATAATTTACAACATTTTTTTGTTTAAGTGGTTACCTGACTGAATATTTAGCATACATACGCTGAAAATGGCCTGAGTTAGCATGGTTGGCTCACCAAAACTTTGACTACGGATTCTGTAATCTCATAATTTTCAAGTACCTTCATAAATTTATGCTCAGTCTCTGAATATATTCTGCAAGTTAGTTAAACGGAATACATTAATAGTCACTGGAAAATACAGTCCTTGGGGATCTGAAATAAACTGGCCATCAATACCACACACCCATCCCTTTCCTTTGGTGTCCTTATTAAAACGTTCTATAGACAACACAGCACAAGGGCTGCTGTGCTGGAGCTAATATGACAGGAATGGGAAATTCTCCCTTTCATACAGTTTTATTGGACAAAGACAGACCTTTAAGGAACTGGGTGTCAAGGCTGTCAGCAGAATAAGTAAAAGGAAAAGCATACTTCAGAGCACTACTCTCCTTGGCATACCGCAACCAAGCAATTCTCAGGAAGAACAAGCAGCCAGATGGCCTGATGGACTGAACAGTAGCAGAGGAGTCAGAAATCAGAGGCGCATGTTGGAAAAGGCACCAAAGGAAAAAGGAACACTGCCTGAGCTAGCAAAGCCTGACTGATTTGTGGCACTGCTCTGGGAAGAAAACTGCTGCTCAAGCTGACAGCTAAGACAAAAAGCAACAAACTCAAGAGCGAAAAGACCAGTTTAGGCCATGATAAACTTCATTTGATAAAATATCCAACAATTTTATGTCCAGTTTGGAATGAAGAGCTTCTTTTACTTTACCTACAATGACCTGTCCATGCCCTTACAAAGGGGTTGTCCTCAGAAGAAGGTCTACAGGCTATCACCATCAGTTCAGAAGCCAAACCATTTCCACAGCAATAGGCAAAGCAGTGCCTCTGGGTACTATATAAAAGACAATCACAATTTAGCAATATTGATAACAAGAGATATCAAAAATAGCGTCCCTTACTTTTTACTCCCAAACTACACAACTGGACACAGATTTTACAAGACATGAGGGTAAAAAAAGAGACTAACAAGACCCAATGAGAGCTAGACTGGTGGACACAAGACAACTTCATCCCGCCCATCCACATGGCCACGTCATCCACTGCGCAGGCAGCTGCCTGTGCCAACCAGCAGGGAAAAAAAGTGGCAGTACTATCTCATGCTCAAGGGTGAGAAAGGCCACTGACACTAAACTGCTCTCAGTTTTGATCTCCTTGAATAGAAGTTACATTTTAGCTACAGTTATTTATACTGTGAGTGTTTAACCACAAAAACTCACCTCACCTTCACAACCTTTGGTTACTCCCAAAATGGAATTGTAACAAATAAAACTGCAGCCATTCTTTAAAGTTAGCCACGCTTAGAAGTCAGCCTTATTTTCTGAAGCTTACAGAACCAGAAGCACTCATTGCATTTTTCCAGATATTCTGAACAACTGAAATTAAAATTAGTGTCTCAAAAATATGGTCACAACATTCTGAATGAGTACTACTTCTACAAGTGTAGTTAACCACTATTGATTACATAGGAAGAAATCACAGTTGAAGAATTTGCATCATATAACCTAATATTAAACTTTGTCAGCATTTAATGACCAAGACATAATGTTTGAGAAGGTGCATCTAACTGGACATAAATATATCTGGCTTTCTTTCTTTAATGTTCATGTTTATCCACTATCGCTGTTTGCATCCTCAGAAATGTCACAAGTACCAGCATGGTTCTGTGCAGGTAAGAAAGGCCTAACAAATAATGTTTTGATAACCAGGCTGTTTTATACATACAATGATTCACCGGTTAGGTAAATAATATGGTTATTCAGCAAAACATGAATTCATATTAGGACTAAAATAACCTTTCTGTTCTCCTACAGAAAAACAGTATTAAATGTCTCACACGGATAGAATAACATTAAAGAAAATTATTATGTTCACTGGGCAAGAAACAATTTTAAATAACTTCTTAAAAAAATCCATCTTATTTTATGTCAAGTAATCTTTTAATGATGAAACATCCAGATCAACTTCCTAGATTTTGAAGTACTATACAAGTCTAAACCTAACTTCAGAACATTGATTTTTTGTTATTTATGAACTTCAGAATATACATCTTGACCAAATAAATGTATTTTCCACCAAAAAGCTTATGCCAAACACTTCCTGTTACATTCAACTTCACACCTCTACTCAGCTACATTTATGACTCCCGCTTCTCTAAAAATACATACACCAATGCTTTTGCAGACTTTCCATACTTTCACTACAAGTGAAATCCTTCAAGGCTGTAACATTTAAAACCTGGAATGAAAGTCAGTTTGAATCGTGTAACTGTTTCTTCTGCTTGACAGTATGTTGCTCCATTTCCTATCTGACATGGCATCCCTCAGAGGCTCCACCACAAACAAAAAATTTAAAAATAGCTAATAAAAACACCATTACACATTAATTCATTTCTCCTTCAATTAACAGTCAATGTTTCCTCCCAGTTTTCCCTTATCAATCCTTACATGTTTCTCAGATGTAAGTAAAAAGGGCAGCCACGTATCCGTTTGAGCTTACGAATTTTATCAATGCTTTAAATATCAAACAGGTCAACTGCTTTAACCGTAGTCTGTACTACATCACGTGAATCCACAACAACCAAACAATTATAAAAGAAACTATCCTCCCTGCAAACGATTTACTGCTTAAAATTACTGTCCCTCTTCGTCCTTGGTTATCAGTTCTAGAGCAAGGTAGCTGACAGGATTTAGCTTGCCTGTCGCCTTGGAGCCCTGCAGCTGCGAGCATTCAGCATTTCGCTTGTTTATGTTTTCCCTTCCTCTTTAAATTCTCCAGGAGCAATCTGAAAATAGTCTAAAAGAACAATATATATAATTAACCACAGGAGCTACATCCATCTTTCAGGCTAGAGACGCAGACGGGTGCTGGGCATCAGGGGCAGCAGCAAGTAAACATGAGGAGCCAGCGGGTACGAGGCAGCCTGGAGCTGACAGGAGAGAAACAGCGCGGCGGGTCCTGTCAGATGGCGAGGCAGGCTTCCCGGCGCTGTTTTCCAGGCAGAGCCAGGCGATGGCACAAGGCCGAGGGCTGCGGGAGGGTCCGGGCGGCAGCCGCTGCCCCTCACCACCCTCTCGACCGGCCGGGACGGCACCAGGAGCCGCTGTCACGGCGTGGAGGCGGCCGGGAGAGGGGAACCCTGCCAAGGCTGCTGCCCAGGCCCCCTTATTACGATAAATAAATAAATAGGGGGGGGCTGGAAGGAGGGGAGGGAGGAAGGGGGCGGGGAAGGAGCCTGAGGGAGAGGAACGGCGCAAGTGCCTCGCCGCCGGGGTCTGTCATGGTGGAGCGAGGAGCCCCCAGACGCCGCCTCACGCTGACAGGGCAGCGCGGCGCCCCCTCCCGCCGCCCCGCTCCGCGCCCTCACCCCTTCGCAGGGCCTCGTCGTAGCTGAGGAAACCGATGCGGGACTCCTTGGCGCCCATGATGCCTTCTCAGTCCATGGCCTCCCCGCCTCGCCGGCCGGCTCGAAGCCCGGGCTGCGCCGCTAGCGACTCCGGAGCGAAGGGAACGGGGAGGCGGGGCGGGACGGGGCGACCGGGGGGAGGAGGCGGCCAGGCGCCCTCCCCGCCACCGCCTCCATGGCCGGGTCACGTGAGGAGCCCGCCCGACGCGTCACGTGACGAGGCGGGGGGGGAGAAGGAAGGGCGGGTCCGGCCCGGCGCCGCCTAACGGCGTCGCGCGATGCGAGTGTCACGTGACCTGCTTAAGCTCCAGCCCCACCCCCCCGGGGCCCTCCCCCCGCCCTTGGCCGCGCGTCGAAGGCTCCCGCCGTGGGCGAGCGTCACGTGACCCCGCTGCGCGCCGAGGGCGCCGCTCGTGAGGGGTGGAGGGGAGAGAAAGAGGGCCCCCGGCCCTGCCACACCGCCTGCAGGGGAAGGGACGGGCAGGAAGGGCTCTTCGTCTGCCCCCTCCGACATGGCCCCGGGCTCACACCGTGCCCCTCACCTCGCAAGCCCCTCAGCCCCCGCCTTTGGGCTCCCTTCGCCCCGGGGAGGGCCGCGTTTCTCCTTAAACGCCCCCTGAGGAGAAGTGAAGCGAACGCGGGGTGGGAGAAGGGAGTGCCTATTCCATCCTTTCGGTGCCTGAAACAGAAGCACGGGCTGAGTTGAAAAAAAAGATCAAAAATAGCTCTATGCTTTGCTTTTAGGATTCATTCCGGTGCTCCCACAGAACGGGAGAGTTTCCCAAATGGCTTCGTTAGAACATTAAGCCTGATAACATACCCTGGGTCGCTCCAGAGCGGAAAATATGCAGTTTGAAAGACAACATTGATTTCCAAGGGCAGCTTGTTCCAAGGATTGCTCCTGCACAGAAACAAAGCTTGTGAAAACATCGGTTCCGAGTCATTCCCTACGCTAAGGTTTCCGTACAGAGCGATCTTGCCACATCAGAGCTGGAGAAAGGTCAAGCTGAAGTTACTTTCTTGCTGATGTAAGTTCACACGTAAACATTCCAAACAAATTTCATACCTGGTACGTAAAGCCAGGAATGTTGGTTACAGAGAGCCTAGCTTGAAGGCCAGATTTCTCCTCATGTAACGCAGCTCAAAAGCAAAGACAGCACAAATTAATTAAGAAACTTCATAAAGCCTCCTTACTTTTTTTCTGCCATTATCCCAATTGTTCGTTACATTCGATTTGTAGAATATAATCGTTACACTCAAGCATTAAATCTGCCACCAAGGACCTTTTGCCTCTCTCAAATGCAGACTATAGGAGTGAAGGGGGAGCATAAGTGTTTCTTAAAAGTATAAATGAAATTGCTGAAAACATACTTCAGCCACCACCTACTTGTTACATACTTATCTTTTAAACAGGACATAAGCATCTTGTATCCTGTTATTGTTATGCTACCTTTATATATCTCTTACTCAGTAGTCTCTCACCCAAGTAGCTTTCAATTTAGATACTATACAAACTCTTCAAAATATCTGAGATAATAAATTCAACACGTGGCAACATGTCAATCAAAAGCACAAGTTGGCAATATTAGAAACAACTAGACAAGTCCTTTTTATCTTGCGAAAAAAATCAAGTATTCCATCCCCTGGTCATGCCATTCTTTGTGCCATGCTATGTTTGTGATGGATCACTTCTTTAAAGTATTAGCTTGCGGGTGGGGAGACATGGTTTAATTCCTGACTTTGCTGTGGTATTCCTGTGTGACCTTATGTCTAGTAATAATCTTTAATGTTTTGGTCGCTCCTCTGAATTACAAAGATAACGATACACAGAGAGTCCTGTTTTGCTTGGAACAAGCTGCACTGGGATGCAGCCAGACCCAAACTGGCAGAGCAGTTACAGAAGGCAATTAGAGCAGGAAGCAACTACAATGGTGTTGCAAGACAGCTGCACAGCAAATTCTTGTTTTTCACGATTTCTCCATGACAATTTATCCTTGCCTCACTTCCCTTAAGTCTGTTACTTTCCTTAATTTGTACCATTAAACAGCAACAACAAGACCAAAGTAACAAGGCACACCACAGAACTGACTTTATACTTTCAGACCTGTTTCCTCCAGACATATGGGAGTGGAGGAACCTGCTGGGATGATTCCCACTTGATGCTATTGCAGCCACCGCAGCTTGTAACTGTTGTCCTGCATCTACTCAACTCCATGTTGCAACATGGATGAATTACTAACATCCCTTTCTGTATACTTACAAAAAAAAAAAATCTCTTTTTAGCCTTCAAAAACACTCTACAAATTAACTTCTTCTGCTTGCCTCTCTCTAGAGAAGCACATCATTCCACCACTTCCTAGTAGACTCCCTCTATTCCAGTTTCAGATCACTTTTTTGAGCATGGGTAACCAGACTTACTCCCTTTTCAGCTGAGGCCTCACCAGCACTTTGCAAAACCATTCCCTTTTTATCTGTTGTGTCTTGACAGAACCTCTACTTACAGCATACAAAAAATCCTGTTCTCAGGCAGCAGAGATTATTAGGCAGTGTGGGGTTTTTCATGACAACGGTTCCCTTGTTAAATTGTAACTAAATGAATGTGTAAAATTATAATTAGAAGTCAGATCCCACCACCATCCCTGATTAAAGTATAGTCACAGACAGCTGACTCAGTATTTGATGCAACTGAGGAAGCAGAAGCCTCTAGTGAGGAGGTCCATCCTCTAGAGAAGGAAAATGGATTGAAATGATGGTTAATAATGATGGTTAACTATTCATATATTAAAAAATGCTTTCCAAAGTGATTAAAAATATATATTACATTCAAGCTTGCTGCTTTTCACAGCTAGGTAAATTGATTAGACTTCTACTGCATTTTTTTATGACATTTAAAAAAAAATCCAAACTGAAGTGACATCTCTCCTGTACCAGAGATATATACGATGTCTTACAAAAAGGATTTTGCTTGAAGAGTGCTTTAAAATAATTTACTTGAGCCATTGTATGCACCATGGCTTGCACCAAATTCAATAAAAGAAGATACTCTGCGTTAGAAAATCAGAATGGAGGCTTACAATGGCAATGTCTTTGTTCAGATTAAATTAAGCATGTTCTCAAAGGCATTGAAGCAGGAACCTAGAGATAAGACTTTGAATGCTAGCCATGGATTAGATCTGGCAGTAAGTTTTTAATGAAGCCTTATTGGGGAACATAAGATAGATATTGCTGCTATTTAACTGTTATGTCAAAGGTAAATCGAATTAAGATACAATGAATTAAGACTTGGATTAGATGAATTGAGCTCCTCTCTTCTCATAGAAAAGTTCTATATGTGCAAATCTAACTGTAACTGGCCACATGTCCTTTTGATTGCTGTGATTTATTTAATTATTCACAAAGCACAAATGCATTCATAAGCAGTTGGCAAATATCTTTAAGTGTCTTTGCATCATTGTCAAGTACCTGTGGAAAACCAGACATTTACTGGTGCACAGAAGCTGCAGGAGGCTTGTAGCAATGCTGCCTTCTCAGCAGAGCAGCTGTCAGTCACCAGGAGCTGTTGGCAGTCCACATGGCTACCAGGAACGGGAAAAGTCACATGGACTTCAGCTGAGGCTGGACTGGGCATCTGCTGAAGAGAAGGTGTTTCGAATTACATTGAAAAGGCCTGAACTCAAAAGAGATAAGCCACATCATTGTGAAGGTGCTGCATTGAATCGAAAACAATTCTGAGAAGAGCAATAGAAGTCCCTAGGATTTCCCGATATAAAACTAACTGAAAGCAGGAACCCAAAAAGCAAGTTCTAGGTCCTGCTCTATTATGTCCTTCTAAATCTCTGCCCCTCATTCCCCAATATCTGTCTCCCTTCCATCCTGAATAGTATTCTTAAGTATCAGCTGATTTTTGCAGACTACCTCATAGTGTTCTGTGTCTCCACATCTCTAAATATTTTCCTATATTACTAAGTTGTAATTTTTTTTTCAAGTAACTTCATATTATTGTCGTGGATTATTTACAGAAAGCAGAACTCTGCTAAAATGTGCTGTGGGTCATCTTTAGGAATTTATATGTTAGGAATCCAGAAAGGGAGTTTTCTGGGGGTTTTATTACTCCAGCAAGTCAATTCCTGACCATCACAATCAAATTTGTGACTGACAGAATACATAAGCACTTTGAATACTCAAACAATCATTTAGGATTTAAATTTCTACATGTCAGCATTTCAGTCTGTCCCCTATTTAAGAAACCATTCTTTTTCTGTCCTGATCTGCTCCAAGGAGCTGGAGACAGGACGAGGGAGTCCACCCCTGGCATTTAAACTTGACAAATACTTTTTTTTTTATTAAGGAAAAAAAACCCTAAACCTGAACAAAACCACAGTCGCACATTAGAAGCCTGTAGAAAAATTCATTCTTTCAAATGGTCCCAGAGCAGAAACGTAAGAGTAGAATTTGTAATTGTATTTAATGGATTCTGGTCAGACAAGTCCTACTCACTGCACCAGGATTTATTCTCTCGTGATGTTTATGTGCTTTTGAAATGTAGATCCTGAATCTCCAACGCAGGCACAGTTAACAGAGCTATCTTCACCTGTCAGTCAGGAAGGAAATTTCTTGACTAGAAGAGACGATTATCATCTGTAATTTGTATTTATTGCCACCAGTGAGAGTTTGAGACATCGTACAAGGCACTGTACAAACATAGGACAACTCTTACTCCTTGCTGCTTTCCAGACAGTCCTGAACAGAGTGCACAGAGCACATCTCAAATATTTGAAAAGAGCAGAAGGTGGAAGAGATATCAAAGTACAACAGGAGCATCTGTTCACCATAGGCCTGCAGTGTTCATAGGTAAATGGTTTCATGTCTTTCTAATTATGATGAATTGACAATGAGAAAAATACCTTAAGTCGTTATCTGCCAATCTAATTCCAATGTTAGCAGAGGGGAAATAGAAAAGGTTTCCTCAAAGAATAACAGAACTACATATGCAAATTGCAACTTTTATCACATCCCACATTTTCTAGGAAACAAGTGGTTTAGAATAGTAGAGGATGACATTCATTGCAGATTTATATGGGGGGGTGGGGGAGGAGGGAACAGAACAGATTCTTACTAGGACCCTCCTGTGTCATATTGTTATCATATAAGCTGCGCTCCCACACTATTGCCAGCATGAACTTTGTAGCAGAACATTGCAGAGAAAAATGCCATGGCTTTTATGGTCAAAGCTGAATTAAAAAAAAAAAAAGGTAGACAAAACCAGATGTAATAATTACATAGTTAAATTTAATAAGCTCACTGTAACTAGCAGCGGATAAGAAAATGAAAGCTTAACAGTATCTTCTCAGGAAGGTCCATCCAATTTTTAATAAATGTTGTGTTTGGTTTTTAGCCACAAATACACAAAGAGCATATCTGAAAACCCAGTAATCACCCCACTTCGTAGAAGAAATGCGTTAGTGAATGCATTGCTCACCAGGGTTGCAGTATAGTGTAGCCAGGACACTCAGAGAGAGATAATTTGGATTTTTCCTCCTTTTTCTCAGTACAAGGGCACTTCTCTTTTTACCCCTGCCTTATGGATCCCCACTTTCATGCCTTGTTAGAGCAGTCGCCCTTCCCCACCCACCCTGACACTGCGGCCTCTGCCTTAAGAGCCAAGCCCTTCACCCCTGGGGCATCCCCTGCCACTTCCCAGCAGCAGCAGACACTTCACACCTTCCTCTTTCCTGGTGAGTCGATACCGTCTAAGCAGGGTGGGGAAGCAGCAGAGAACAACGTGTCCCTCTGTCCCAAAGGGCTGGGCTCTAGTGACAGCACAGCATGGAGGTGACAACCACTGCTACACATGCAACAGTGACGAGAGACCTGCCATGGACACCCACGGGTGACAAGCAGACTTCTGTATCGGGTTGTAGCAGATATGGGAAGTGAGGTTTGGACAGCAGTGTCCAGTCTTCCTCAGGAAAAGACAACAAGGGAAGTGGAAAGATCCCACAGGCCTGGGATCTTTCTGGGCTGTGGGCTACTCCTATTTAATTTTACCACCCTTTTACAAGAGAATGAATTACTGGTTTATTTGCTGGGCCACTTTCCTCTGGATGTTTTTATTCAGGGAGTTCATGACAGGTATAAAGCCACTCAGAATTGCTTCTCATATTACTACTCAATACGTTATTTCAGCTCATGTTATTAATAGTTATCTACACAAGCAAAGAAGATGAGGCACATCACACACATTCTTGGCTATTTTAAGATTTGTGGGTAAGTGATTCCCGACTTTTACTGCAGTTGCCTTTGAAACACACAAAAGAAAACACCATAAGGCACCCTCCACTCTTGGTGTTCTCTAAAGTAAAGCTACCCTGTGTGTGGAAGGGCAACACAGTCACACTTGGGGCCCACAAAGAACAGTAAAAAACTCTTTTTTTTTCCTGGCAGACTTTGTTGACTTTCCTCCAACCCAGAAGAAACAAGGTGCCACAGCTAAAGAAAGTCACAAGGTAAGAGTACAGCATTAGAATTTTTGTAAATATCACAGCCTCCTTAATTTGCTATCAACCTGTTTGATTATGCTCTAGACAGAGAAAAGTGTGATAGAATTAATCAGCCTGCTGGAGTGAACACTAAAGGAACAGATGAGCTTTGGCAAGGCTGTTGCTAGCATTGAAAAAGAAAAACTGCGACAAAAAAAAAAAAGGCAGATCTAAATCCAGAAGTGTGTCATTCAGAAAGTGAGACATGCTATGATTTATCAACGTCACAAAAATTGATGGGAACATAGATCTCCCCTTTCAAAGCGTTGTTTCTGTGTAGATCAAGAGTAGTATCTGTCATCAAGAAACAATGAGAAAAGAAATATGTTTGAAAAAAGCAATTCTGTACTCTCTTGTAGACAGAAAACTACTGTGTCGTTGGAATGGAAGTAAAGGATTTCTCTGCAGTTCCACCCTCAACAGCAAAGAAAAAAAAAAAGTGTTGTGACAAGAGGAAGTGCAAATAATTAACAACAGAGATCAAATGAAAGGAGTGGCTTTGCAAGAAGTGACTAACATTTATTTCATTTCAGAAAAGACTGAATTGCATTGCAGAAAGAGAATGCTTGCATCGCCCCCAGAGTGCAGCAGCAAACCCGATGCACAGCAGGCAATGGCTTACCACTGTGGCACAACAGGGCAACTCTCCCTTTCAAAGAAAGAGGTTCTTTCTTCTCAGCTAAACAGCTGCTGCACACAGGGTCTCCGACATCTTAGCAGTTTGATTGTTATATAGAGAAAAAGCAATACCAAATCATAAAACATGTAACAACTTCACAAACCTTTTGCCAGCAGCTGATACAATGGAAAGCACATCTCTAAGCAGCAGGACAGCAGAGAAAAACAAAACCCACAGAGCCACTACCATCATGTCATTTGGCACATCCTTGCACTTCCCTTAATTCCATCTCACATCTTGGAAAGGAAAGCCAAAACATCTTATTTGCTAATTAAGGTTTCAAACAACTGAAACACTGAATACAAACAAAGGACATCCCTAAATAGAGAAACCTGCCAGCCTTGTCAACCTTGTCAACAGACTGATGTCTCAGTTCAGTGATCCCACAATACAGACAGCAAAAGAGTTCTGGACAACTACATATACAAATGTGTATGCACACAGGCACACGCACACATTTTTATGCCGATATGCACACACTACCAGTGATAATCCAAAAGTCGCGCGCCCCTGTTTGAGCTGAGGATACTCCAGACGCCCTTCAGACAGGGCTGGAAAAAAGGACATTAAAGTAACAGACTTGTATTTTATGTTGTCAAAGTGCTAATGGCAGTGATTAAGGATTTTCAAGCTCTTTACCAAGCTGCATTATCCAAGCTAGTACTATGCCTGTAATCTGCCAGAGTCAATGAAGAAGTGCTGATCAAGCCAACAGCAACAAAAAAAAGTCCAACGCAGTGCCATCTGCTCAAACCACCACATCACACCTCATTCGCCTAAATACAGCAATAAGCCACAACAGGATGCAGATGACCAGTTTGTTTAGCTGTCACTTCAGCTGAACATGCCGTGGCTGTTGATGTGTTACAGCGGACTCACACGCAAACATGATATATTACTGCTGGACATATAGCTCCTTCTACATTATGCCTTCCCATTTCCACAGATTGATTGTACCCATGCAACAAGGTAAAGCATTAGGAGTTAATCAAATTTTTCCTATTATATTAAGTATTTGCATGTGTTTCTATTATACAAAACATACTATTAAATGATCTATAAAAGCCTCTGGGACTCTCCCTTTGGGTAGAAGCCCAGCAACTCCTAGAAGAGATTTTCACCTGGCAGTGCCTTTAAGCTACTCTTATAAAGATTAGGTCTGGAATATTGAGTAGATTCTTGAGCAGATTCTTAGCAATAGAAGACAAGTTCAGAGTAGTTGGGGGTTGCCAAATTGTTGCAGCTTGAAAAAGAAAATTGGTATATTCAAGGTAGGGAGCAATTTGAAGTTATTACAGAGCACCTGGACACCCTGATGACAGTCAAGATTTTCTCCTCTCATTTCTCTTGCTCATGTAACTTCCTGGCTGTTTTTTCCACTTTCAGGTAGCTTCAATTTATCCTTCCATTTTTACCCACACATTTAACTAACAGCCTTCTTGTTCAGGTTCTGCTGTTTTTAGTGATGAGGTACCAGCTGTGCAGCCCTGCAAGCTGGTGCACATATGACCTTGAAATTTTCCATGTAGCCAATCAGAAAAAGGCTTTAAACAGTGTTTCGTATCTCTCAGAGAGCATCTCTCCATTTTTTAACATTAGATATATGTCACTTTATAGCATCCAAAGCATTGTGCAAACGTTAGCTAGCCAATACCAACAAAATCACTTCTCTCCCTGCCCATACCCTGTTATTGTCTAAGTAACGTTTCCTTCATTTCACCAAAGCCAGCCTAGGGATTTCTTTCTGCTTTCTCCTCTGCAGGAATATTAAAACAGAATGAGAATGAAGATAACTGTTAATTGTATGTCACAGCTAGGAAACTGAAGTTTGTCAGATCACACCTTCTCCTTATCCTTTTAATTGCAAAATTATACTTCAAGATTTGACACAGGTTTCTCATCTTCCTATTTTTAAGCTACTAGCAAGCAAAACCAGACAAAAAAACTTTTTGTTTTTCATTGCTTTAGTTTCAAATAGGTAAAATACTGCTAATTGATAGCATATTCTAACATTCCTTGTGATTTTTCAGAGAGTTACATCAAAGTAAACCAAATGATAGGTCAGAATATGCCCATCTTTTCATGGTTATCGCTAATTCCCATTGTGCTTTACATCCCCCTCAAAGCGTGTCTAACCAGATTCTTTGAGCCTCTGGACAGCATTGCTCAGCTGCTCTGTAATTATTCATCACACTAGATCCAGCAACAAGACATTCACAGCATGCGCTTCTCACATTTTGTTTAAACATTAGGTGCAATAGCAGAGAATAGAAAATTCAGATTTTTGAGGCAAGAGACACTGAAATTTGAGTGAAATCAGATGACTAACAGAATTATTGCTAAAAATGCAAGGGATAAAAAAAGATCCTTGAGCAGGACATAATACTTCTCATTTTTTTCTGGATAAGCACTAATCTAGACCCTCAAATACTCCCAGTTCTAGATGCAAAGTTTACTATCCCATTCCTAATTACGAATTAAATTTTAATTAAAATAATGAGAATGTTCCTTAAATAAGTTAGATCATGACATCCTGTGATCCTCTTCCAGATCCCCCTCTTTTTGCCTTTGCCTTCAGACCTACATTAACCCAGCAGTATTTTGACCGGCAGCGTCCCAAGATCCTTGCCTGGCACCCCAACTGATTTGGCCCCACCATTCTCTGTAGCCACCCACAGCCTCTTTCCCTGCAATAAAACTCCACCTTCTAAGACGGAAACGCATGCTCTTCATCTGCCTAGCACCTAGCACAACAGGATCTCGGCATCTAGAGTCCCGCCTGGGAATTATACAAACACTAAATCATCAAAACCACTTTTTTTTCTGCAGATTAATGTTATATAAGTTATGCCTACAATAAAGTATAAACAGCATAAAATGCACCTCTTTGCATTCCACTGTGTTGTAAAAGATCATAAAAACACTTAATATATTATTTAAGCCAGTTAAGCCAGATAGCACAACTGCAGTAATTAGCAACAATTCTCCAAATCCCCATATGCCAGACAAAGGATCATGTTTAGCATTTTCAGGCTGGTAGGAGGGAATCAGAACACTGCAGAAATTAAATGGCATGCTCTGCTTTTTTTTTTTTTCCTTCTGCCTATCTCAGCAGAGCCTACATTTCACTACAGCTACCCCACTGCACTGTTATTACAAGAAACTGAAATCCATCACAGAAAGAAAGCTTGCCTTCTCAGATTTTATTATTTTAAGCGTAACAGGGTGTTCAAAGCTTTAAGAAAGAGAACTGAAGCCACCTCTCTCGGAAGCTATATTCTGTAGACTGAAAGGGAATTCCCTTGCTTTTTTCTTTCCCGTCTTTTTTTTTTTTTTTCAATAAACCAAAATAAATATAAAAAATGTCCCCAAAATCCTCCTTCCTCTGGAAAATCCATGACCTGAAGCAACTTTTAAGTGGAAATTTAAAAATACTCCAAGCTCTGGCCCCTCTTCCTGCATACAGGGTCAAGCACAGGGAAGCATGATGGTAGGAACAGGTACAGGAGCAAGGGAAAGACAAGGAACACAAGGTGGGATGTGCATGAAAAGGGCATTAGTGACAACAGAGGGATGAGACACGAACACTACCAGGAGACTGAACTTCATTGCTCCTTGCGACCCTGTCTCACATCGTGTGCCCAGAAGCCTCATCGTGCTGTGTGCCAGCAGGCAGCCAGCCCAGCGGCACCGATTGCAGTAGGAATTGTAGGCAGTCTGACGGTCCCGTGCAAGGAACAAGATTACTGGAGGCAGATATCAAAATCTTGTAAAGGAGCAGGGCAAAGATGAAAAGAAGGTACAGGTTTGAGAGCGTCTGACATAAAGGGAAGCTTGAAATAAAAGGTGCAATGACTCAGAGATGGGAGAGACCTCGTGCAGACAGGCTCCTGGCTCTGAGCCCCAATTGCTCTGACCAGTTGTTATTTTCCATCCTCTTCCTATACGCAGTCACAACGTGGCAAATGTTTTTCCCCATTGAGCTGTTTAGAGAAAGGCGTCAAGACTAGGAACAAAAATCAGGACAGGAGAACCCCTTCTGGTTGCCTGACATTTTATTCCTGTAGTGCAAAGAGAGGAATACCCCCTTTCATTTCTTTCTGGCTTTTATTATTTTATTACTGCATTCCTCTCCATTGTAAAAAGAGGAAACCTCTCATAGGAGAGCAGCTGTTGGCTGAGGAGGGCACACAGCATGGCAAGGGCAGAGCTGTGAACGCAGGACATGGGGCACACACAGAGGAGATCTGCAAGCTCCTCGCTGCTTCTCCTCAGCACAGAGCTGGGCAAAAGGTGGCTGGCACTTTGCTCTCTAAAAAAGCAGGGGTTTTCCTAGCGGTTGCTTCGCTTTATAGCTGACTGATAAAAGTATCACCATGTTCTGTACAGCCTCCCTGAAGACATCCTTGACCTGATGGGCATTTCTCCACCAGGTTGTCTCCCTCTCTCTCCACTTCAGGCTGCTTTCTCACATTTTGAGGCTGGGAGAGCCCTCCCAGAGCAACTGGGTTTCCAACCTGTTATGCCCACTTTTCTCCTTCGCTTTTGATTCCAAGCCCTGTCTTCTCTCCCAAGCAGGGCTTAGTTCTCCCACCTCTCCCTCATTTTTATTTTTACTCCCTACCTAGACACCATGACTCCTATTTGGCTTATATATTCAATGCCTCTCTGCACTTCTTGCTAATCCCATGCAAATCCTTGCCGCATTCCCCAGGCAGAGCTGACCTTTCAGCACAGGCGTACCAGCCTCATCATTTTCCAGGCAGCTTCTGTGAGTTACTAAGATGGTGGGTACGTTTGTCAGGAAGGGGGAAAGTTAACAATGCCTACATCACATACCACAGTTTGTATTATAGGATCCAAAAAGACTGCAAATAATTTGACTTCTTTTGTTAATATTAAAAGACATTCAACTTATTATAGATCTGATTTTATAAGCAGCAGCAATGGGATGGGCTTATTAATGTCTCTTTAACAGTCTCTACTACAGTTTGCATAAAACCCCTAAAAACTTATGAAGCACAATAAGGAGGAAAAGTTTAACTGTCCTGTTTCTCTTCAGCTGCAAGTTGCAAAGTATGGTGGCAGCTGATAGTGCTCTTTCAGTTCCTGAGGACTTCAAGTAGCTTAAAAAATAGTTACATGACATTAGCAAATGTCATTAGTAAGCTAAATAACAGCTGGCTGAGAAGCTAAAGACAAACATCTACAAAACTATTTAAGTGTAAAATAATGTACAAACACCTGGAGGTACCCCTGCTGACAAGGGCATGTCAAGCACGTGAGGTTACTCACAAGTAGCTTTAGGCACCATGGAAGGCTTGGCTAGATGTCTTCCAGTACAGGAATAATTGGACAACATCTGATCAGATTTTTCCAGAAGAGATTAAGTGGATAAAATTGATGCAGATGTATTTGTAGCTTTTACACACCACTGGTCACAGATTGTTTGTGTTCTTCATATTAGTTCAAACAAGTGATTAAATGAGCAGCTCCCAACACTTAGCAAAAAGGGACTCCTATGCTATGTTAAGATGCTTCTAATGATCCCACATAGAAACAATAACCAGGCCCAAATTCCCTTTCAGATCTCTTCCCCTCATAGAAAACAGATTAAGTTGAGCTGTATTTATTGGCATCCAACTGCAGTGAGAAGATGGGTCTGCAGCTGGCTGTGAAAGTTTTCATCATCCTTACGCACCAGGAAAGGAATTTCCAGATCCAATTAGCAAAGCCTCCGCCCCTACAGCCTGAGCAGTGGCACTGAGTATCATTAATCACTCCATCAAATGAAGCATTCACTATCTCCCGGTAGGAACAAATTGCTGGAAACCATTCCTAGTTACAACAACTCCTATTTAGTATCACATTGTGATACATCTGGCAATGATGTTTGGTTTTATGTTTAACTAAACCACGTGTACATGCAGTTGGTTTAAGTATAATGTAAAATACGTGTATATTTGTCTGCACTTATCAGCTCTCCTTCCCTGTGACCTACCAGTAAATATTGCATCAGATCAGATGCCTGCATGTTATGTGCAACCTGACTCATCACAGCACATCACATGTGGTATCAATGCTAAATCTGCCTAAAACAGCAAATAACAAACAGCAGCATGAACAGCGCATCTTCACAACTGTTTGCTTTTTGGCTTCATGCCTACTGTTGCACTGTAAGAGCTGCTGTACCAGAAAAGTTGGATAACATTTGCCCTTGCACAGCTCCTGGAAGACTGAGACACTCAAATAGCAGAAATTAATATTCACAAAAGAGCTGTCAGGGGAAAAGGAAGGTTTTCCCTAAGGTGCACTGTTACAGTACGGTGTGTTTGACTGGCAATTAGATTACCTTTCCTTCACTGGGAGAAATACGAGATACGTAATCTGTTTGTACTCCTGACTTTTCCCCATCCAATTAAAACACTGTTTCAAAGGATTCCTGCCCTTAAGTAGGCAGTATAATCTGATAGATTTACATAGACGTGGTCTGGGTTATGCCATCTTCCAGCACGATAGGCTTCAAACGGGAAGAAATGTTGTCTTCCAGAGGGGCAGAGGGAAGGGATATAGCCAGAGATTTCTGAGGACTCAAAGGCACATCTTATGCCTGATCTCACAGCAGTGGGTACATCTAGAAGACCTTATAAGTTGAACAAAATGAACTGAAATCTGACTCAGTGCTACCAAAAATAATGCAAGAAACAGGGAAAGTTTATAGCTTCAATGCTCAGAGCACAGCTTTGAACATTATTGTACAGTTCAACAGCAAAAAAAGGCATTTTGCAGCCTCAGCTGCCTTGTCTCCTGCTCTACCGCTGCGCTGAGTAATGCCAGAGAAGACGACTAAGATCATGGCTCTGCTGCAAGCCAGGTTAATGGACAGCTCCTAAATACAGAGCGATCCTCAGATGAAGTCAAGCCAGAAAAGTCCATCTATACCTGCTGCTTGTATATTTATGGCTTTGGCTGAGCTCTAAGTGCAGCTTACACAGAAAGGTACTCAAATTTCCAAGGAGAATTCAAGGCCTTCTCCATCCTCTGAAGTGAAGTGTACACACGATAAGCCAAGAGACTCTCTCCATGTTGCAGTCACATGCTCTGTGGAAGCTGTAATCTCAAAAGGACACAGATATGGCCATGCAGATATGGGCTATGCCTGTGCTAACAGCCATACTATGTCTCTAGAGCTCCTAAATATCTTAGAATCAAGGTACTAATATGTGTGAAAGCTTGTGCTGAAGCAGCTTCACTTCTCTCATGCTCCTCTTAGCCAGGAACACCCCACCATGATGTCCTGACTCGAGAGGTGAGGACATGAGCTAGGAACCTCTTGGTTTAAACCTTTGGACGTGAAAAGGAGTTCCACTCGCACTGGGGACATACATCATGACTGCAGGCAGCAAAGGCAGCAAGAGGGCAGTTGATAATGGGCGTTGAGAAACCAGCAGCATTTTCAACATCTCCTTTAAACAAACCACCTCTAACTTAGTCCTCACAACAACCAGGCTGAAGCAGCACAGGTACGCTTATCCATGCACCACTGCTTCACTCTGCACAGCTTACCTTGTATTAAGTAGTATAGAACATACCATAAAATCCTAGTATAGGCTAAACAAGTTGTAACATACCTCAGAAGGTCAAGGCAAACCCAACAAATGCGTCAGAAGATAATTGTCTTTGCGTCTGCTCAGCACTACCTGTGCAAGGCTCCTGCGTCAGAGAGCTGACAGCAGAATTTCAGATGTGGAAGAGCAGAAAGCAGACACAACAGAGAAAATACCACAAATATCTTAAGGGGAAGGCTTGTCTTAATGGATTTTTGTCATTATTGAATTCAATTATGGGTAAAGGCCAAACTTCTCTAAGACAGCCTGAAAATAAGAACTGCCTCTGTTTCAGGACCCATCAATAGGCAGTTTGCCAAGGCTACTACCTGCATTGGGCACTTGTCTTATCATGTGTTCAGCATCACTGCCTGCACACAGAAATTCTTGACCAAAAGGGGCTGAGCTTCTGCAAAGAGCAGTGCCAGTCCCTCAGTACAGACATGCCCGGGGAGACCTCGGGAAGAGGGGCCCTTTGTACAGCCCTCGAGATGACTCCCGGTACCAGAAGAAACCTGGCACAGGAGACAGCTGAATCACAGCTGCAGCAATTACAATAATTGTCCAGGGGTTGAAACAATTGTGCTTGTCTGACTGGTCAGGGCACGATGGGAGCCCTACACTTTTTTCTTTGTGAAAGCATTTTGCCTTGAAGTGAATTTCCAAAGCAAAGTCCCTTTAACTCTAAGCCTCTCCAGGCTTCTTCCTGACAAGTGCAGTTTATTCTTTCTAAAAAGGAAAGCTTTAAAAGAGATATTACTCAGGAGAATGAGATCGCACTGCGGTTGCCCTTCACTGCCATCTGTGAAGGAAGTAACCCTGAATTTCCATTACACTGTGATGGGAATTGAGGTCTCAAACCCAACCAGCTCCCTGAAAAACACCTGGGGTGCAGCCCAGGATCCCTTTTCCTGGTTGCACCTCTATTCCCCATCAAATGGGACTGACTCTGCTACGGAGATCACTCCCAGCCCCATGTGTCTTGGGGCTGATGGCTCCCCTGCGAGGCTCAGCAGGTACAGTGGGAGGCCTGCAGAAAGGCCCAACTTGAACTCACTGGTGCAGAATCTGCAGAGGAAAAATGCGATTGTTCATGCCAGGAGCTGCACCCACACACACAGATAGCCAACACGGCACTCACAGCCACATACGTGACTCAGAAAGCTGCACTTTGCACCACCTTCAGAGGCCAAAATAATCCATACTGATACACAGATACAGGTGCTGGGCTCGCTGCAGGTACAAACCCAGCACCAACCAAGAGCCCCAGAGATACCACCAAGCTTCCACAGGTGCAAACAAAGCAAAGGATGTTTCCCATTGCCCCCAGGAACCATTCACAGCATTGAACATCCAGACCACTACCAGCAAGGGGAAAATTCAGATATTTCTGCCACAAATCAACAGCAAAACTGATGGGGAGAAGTGACTCTGTCCTAGAAGGCCACAGTGTTGTAGGGCTCGTGGACCTCAGCAGTCTCTGTGGTCAGTGGAACTTAGAACTGGTGTCCAGGCACCCCAGTAACCATGGTCACCGTAGAACATTCTAGTTCAAACTCAGGTCAGTTACCCCTTCCTACCTGGTGCGAGTGAGAGGTACTCTGTGTCCCATAGAGAAGGTGGACTTCAAGGTTAAAATGGATGGAGCCAGGGCAAGGGACAGCAGTGAAGACAGCAAGGATGACCAGGTGAGCACAGAGAGGGAGATGGGCACAATGAGAGGAAAATGGAGTCCAGCTTCAATTTTACCTCTGAAATGTGGTTTGGGATCAAATTTGCAGAGAAGTAAGTCTCCCAAGAAAGCAGAACATGTCAGAGAGGAAAGGACTTGTCTTCCTACGCACTTCAGTATGTTTTAAAAGACAACACAAGCCTGTGTTTAAGTCAGTTATGTAAGTGTTGCTTTCCAAAAGGCAAGTGAAGGAGTTACCTACACAGATGTCAGCACAGGGAAAACAACCATCACCCTTTGCAAGAGAAAATATCCTCCTGCCTGGACCAGGGAGGTGCAAGTACAGTGGCTGAGCATTTTGCTTTGTTTTCCATCTGGCTTGGCAGTAGGTCAGCCCTGATACCTTTGCCATCAATAAAAGCTCTGGATGGAGCAGTGTGGCATTACAATGAGCCTATTGTAATCACACATTTCCACTTAACAAGTGACTGCCAGCCCGTATTTGATTAATGCAGTTAGGAACTAATCACAAACGAGTGGCCATTATTTACCTTGTAATTTAAGGTAGATTTCCAAAAGGGACTTCAAGTAGGCCCATAATTCTTACGGCCTTTAATTATAATTGAATACTTAGCTTCATTAACCACCTCTGAAACCAATCTGAAATGATCTGGCAGGAAAACCAATGTCTTTGAGCCTTAGGTCAGGGTTTGTCTTTGGCAGTTTTTTTAAAGAGGATGCAAGATTTTCATGAACTGGAAGACTAACCTATGGCTTTGGCGATTTGTAGACCACAGAGAAGGACCTGGCTGGCACAGCAAAGGAGGAAACCTTCGTAAAGGGCAGTGAGAGTACTCCGCTATGCAAGACTGAGCTCATCCGCTGCGCAGGCGGCCTTGATGAGGACACCTTTAAAGTTGTGAGATATCGAATAGAATTTAACAGTAAAAAAGACAGTAGCAGCTGAGGTTCTCAAGGGAGGGAACAAATAAAACCCAGAAGTTTCACAGAGCAAAAGAGCAAGACAAGACGCATTCTGTAGCTTTCTTCCTTGTCTGAAAGTTTTGACCTCATCATTATTTTCCAGTCATGGCACTTCTATTTTTTTTTTACACACAAAAAAAAAGGCAACAAACCACAAAACCACAGAAAACACAAACCAACAGCAACAAACATGCACCGTTCAGTTTCAAAACATGTACTGCTACATTATCATTTCACATTCTCCGATGATTTTGTTCCTCTGCAACACTTACACTGCAGCCACACAGCTCCATCTCGCCCCGGGACCTTCCCATCCCTCTGCCATCGTGGCATAACCACACACAGCCTCAGACACGGCCCAGTGCGCATAACAGACAACAACAACAACAAAAAAAAAAAGAGACTGACAAAAGGGAAAGCATCCAAACGCAGCATTTGCTCCCATGTCATGCGTGAACATTTGCAGCACATGCCAGGCTTGGCCACAGGAAGAAACAGTGTGAGAAAAGCAGTAAAGCAGTTCCCTTTTCCCCCCTCCCCGCAGAACAACATCTCTTCTGCAGCCTGAAATGTATGCCTTTCACCCTACAATGTTAAAAAAGAATTTCCAGTCTTGGAAATACCTCAACTCCAGTTTCACGTCACCTTCGCTGTGCCTTGCCCAGGGTCTCACCAACTTTGGGATGTGCAGGAGCAACTCAGCAGAGTGCTGGGAGCACTGACGGAGGCCCCCTGAAAACCCACATCAGTTACCCCATGTCCGTACAGGAGACACTAAAACACAAGGCCCCTCTAGTGCTTTCCCAGCCAGCTTTTTAATCCATTTATGTAGTGACAAAGGAATGCCTGAGACCTGGATTTAAAGTGCTAAATACCTATTTCAAAAATTTTTATTTACAGTGCAAGGAGCTTTTCAGACCTTTTAAGAAGTCACTTAGGAAGCTGCATTTGCCCCTGCACCTCTCCCCACAGAAAAAAGCAAAGTACATGAAGAAAAGTTTGACCGCAATTGGGGACCACATTGAACGGTTTCTCCGGCAGTACTGCAGAGACGCAGAAGTCAAGCTCTGGCAGAAGTAAGGGTCTCCTCTTACTTGGGACCAGTGGATCCGGCCAAGTGATGCTCCCAGCGAGACAGGGTCCTGCTCCTGCTGCTCCTAGCAGGCACTTTGGCCCTACATTTCTAGAAATCACGGTGGGTATCTAAAGGAGATCTGTGTAGCTTGCTATAAACTGCTGAGTGCTCACAGATTTTGCAGGTAATTTTAGCAGAGGCTGCGTGGCACCAGCCCTGCCCTGCACAGGGCCAGTTGGAATGTGCTGTCTTTCAGCAACATCCCTTCGCAAGTAAAGGGACTCCTACATAGCCACCTGAATTAACAGATAATCCTTCCTGTGCTCAGGAAGGAGCAACTCTTTAAAAACTTAGAAGCTTCAGGGAGGATAAAGAAGAGGGGATGGGGAGGGAGAAAAAAGCCGTGCAAAGGGTACGTCGGTGGTTACACTCACCAAGCCAGAACTAGGGAGTAGAATGAGAAAGAGCGTGAAGTTTGTACTTGCATGCACAATCCACATGTTTTTCTTTTCCCAAGGTACTTCTGGCGCTACATTGCCCTCTTTTCAGAGACGGATGCAAATCAGCTGTGGAAGCTGTATAAGTACATCAAGAACAATCGCACGGATAAGTTTCTGGTAAGCAAACAGGAAAGTTAATACTCCATGAAGTGTTCCTGCTGTGTTGACTTTAAGGGGATAACTATAGAATGCAGCTTACACGGGTTGATCCATGCCAAAGGTAAAAACCTGCTACTGAGAAGTCTCTTCATCAAAGGGCCATGAATCCTGCAGATACTTCCAGTTCCTACCGTAATGCTGGCACTGAGCTGCCACGGCTGCCAGTAGCTTTCCCTGGCCAGCACTGCTAAGCTGAGCCAGTGATCCCAGAACTGTGGTTTACAGTTTTTGGAGCTATGTGCTGATCCCACATTTTAAGTCACACTTCACAAACCAAATCTGATCCATAGTTTTACCTGATGATACAGGAGTTAAACTTCAAAACAAACAACCAGTTTAGGTAAAGCTTGTGTTTGTCAAAGCTGATTTCTGAGCCTAAGCATCAGCTACACAAGGAAACTGTAACGAATGGTTTCTCAAGAATGCTGACTCTGAAGGGTTAACCCATTTAAGCACTCATAGCCAACCATAAACATATCTCCTGAGCAAAGGCTGAGTACAACAGTAAGTTCAAAGGTCTGCAAGAAATACATACTTTAAGAAGTTTACTAAAAAGGAACTAAAAACAAATCTATAATTAATAAATACATAAATAAAAAGGAGTCCACTAGGACATCGTTTTGAGTAAAGTAGAAAACAGCAGCAGGTGAGACCTTGCTGGACTACCAGAGCACTGTTTGCTTCACTTCAGAAAGCAAGCTGTGGTCATCTGATAGCTGGCAGTGATAAGGCCATAAATAAGCTTAGAGCGGCAGGTAAACAGCTCTCCCCTTTCCAGTTAGAGAGAAAGGGAGGAGCTGGTCATGGAGTTTGTGCTTTTATTTTACAGGGAAGCAAACCTGTTTGTTTATTTTTAACACTCTGAAAAGATATTCTAACAATGAGGAAATCAAACCTATTGTAAAGAAAAAGGCCCAAATGCAAATTCCTTTTATGGGTATGAGACCCCTGAGATTGATTAGGAGATGTCAATAAACAATTGGCAACTCCAGACACAGGCGGTGACAGGCATTCTTGCTCCCTTAAACTTGTGAGTGCTGCAGAGGGAAAAATCAAGCTCCACTACCAGCAAAGCCCTTCTCAGAGCTCAGCTAAACCCAGGACACAACCTCGGCTAAGGACAAGCCCTGCTGATGCCACAGGGTGCGTGCTTGAGAGGCGCTCCCCTAGCCACCTCGGAACATGCATTAAAAAGCAAACGCCCTCCACAAACGCCTTTCCAGTCCTTTGCTGTCCTAAAGAAAAGCATAACTAAACCACACAATTCCACCTATTCTTTTCCAAGGAAGGGGAAAAAAAAAAAAGGAAAAACCCAAATGGTGGGTGACAAGCATTAGCCATGCTGGTTTGTGTGCTATCAGGGATGCACCAGCGCTTGCCAAGGAGCAGGGAACCAACCTGCAACCAGCAAGAGCCTGCTGGTGACGGATGCTCGGCACTGGGGATGAGGCTGCCTCCAAAAAGGCAGAGAGAAGCAGTGACAAATTCTGCCGTTATGTAACGGGTTGACAAATGCCTTTTGTTATGCAAGACAAGTGGGAGAAAAATAAGCATCTTTGCCCTTTGTGGGAAGGGAACAGCAGTCGCTCCCTGCTAGAGCATAAACAACAGGCTGCGGATCCGGGGGGACCAGCCCAGTCCGCACCACAGAAATAGATTATTTGGAAACGCCTCATTGTTTAGGCAAGTGAGCATAAAAATACAGAATCAATATGTAATTAGTAAGCAATTGAGGTTGTCAGCATGGTAATTTGATAATTTTTGTGAATTTTGTTAAAGGAGGGAGGCTAGCAAGCAGCTGTCCACCAGCCTTACTCACTACTCAGCTTTGAATCGGGAATCTCTGTCCCCTTCCCTCTTATTTGAGCTTCTAGGGGATTTTTTTTTTTTTTTAAAAAAAAAAAGGTAATCACAAAACCCCACAACCACATCTGAATTTAAACACTGATCCCAACTGTGGTTTTAGACTTACTGAAAATACCAGAGCAGACCTGCTCTCAGTTTAGAGCCAGAACAGAGCATCACTTTCCTTTTTGGTTTACTGGCTCCCATACTCTGCCGAAAGCTGCAGAAAACAGCTCCCCATCTCAGTCCAAGAGAGTAAAAAAGTAAGTCTTCTAGGCTGAGACTCTAGAATTTGGTTCTTCTAAAACGAAAGAGTCAAACAGTGTAACCAGAGTCATCAGAAAAGTTATTTTTCCCGGGGATTGCCTAGAAGGATGGGCAGTGGCTCTCCATCCAGCTCCGTGGTATCTTCCCACGGCCCTTTGGCTGCTCAGCGCCGGGACCCATCGCCACCCTCGCCTTTCTCCCTGTGCACAGCGCCATAAAGCGACAGTGACATCCAGTGGCAGCCCACACCCCACCGGCAGCAGCAGCAGGGCTGCTGGGCACCCACCTCCCAGCGCACACGCTCCAGCCTTGCTCCAAACAGCCACCCAACAGCACCGCCAGCTGCTGACCATCCCTCCAAAGCACCTGGAAAAAGACAGTCCTCTCACTCGTGTGCTGAGAAGGTTTCTTGCTTTTTTTTTAGGTGCATGGGTGGACTGGGCTGGGCATCCACCCAGGGCCAAGGGGCTGTGCAGCAAACAGGGCTTCGCAGAGGCCAGCAGGCCTGGCTGCTCGGTGGGATGGAGCCTCAAATATCAACTGTGAGCAACAAACACACCACAGAGCGAGGATTTGTGCAGATGGTACAGTCATTTCTCAGCCCATCGCTGCTGCCACCCAACGGGACAATGGTTAGGCAAGAGTTATCACACAAGCATGAGTCAGTGTATGGTATTTGCTCATGTAAATAGCTTTACAGTTGATTTTTTTTCTGATTTTTTTTTTTTAAAGAAATTATATTGCCCTCCAGAAAACAGAGATTCCTTTCCACAACTTGAAGAATCGAAACTGAAGCAGCTTTACATCAGCTGGGGTCTCTCCAAGCAACCCACAAGAACACTTAGGCCAAGAGACCATCACCACCAACACACCTGCAAAGTCACTGCTCAGCAAGAATGACTGATGAGAGGTACTCCCATAGCCAGTGTCACAGGGGCACCAAGCAGGGAAGGAATTTTCCTGCTCCAGCAGAGCTACCCACACTAGGCATTTTTGCAAAAGGATGAATGGGTGAAGGTGAAATCAGTGGTGGAGCTAGAGGAGTCGGACAGGTTGAACTGCTGTCTTGGAAGAGACATGTTGGTAGGGAAAGAAGCAAGAGAAGCTGCTGTAGCATCAGGTGGCAGTAAGGAAGGAGAAGACACCCCTTTGTTGGCCCACGTCAGTTACCATGAATTAGGGTGTCTTTACAGAGCAGCCTGGATGCTCGGATCATACTTGCGGTTTGGCTCTGGGCCTACCCTGGCAGAGCCACACACACTTGTCTTATGGCGCAAAAATGCAGCCTGACCTGTAGAAGGGTGTTTGCTAACCAGAGTCACTGGCAGCCTGTTTACTCCAGCCATAACTCTGGCATACGCAAACCCCTAAAGAGGAAAGGAAAAGGTACATTAGAAGCAATTGCTGATGAGATCGGCTTTGCCACAAACAGGTGCCACAGTCTGCCCGCCGAAGGAGGATTTGTCCCACATAAGCCTATTTTCAAGCTGCTAAAATGCAATCACATGTCCTGTGGGAGTTCTCACGCACTCACAACCATCTTGCTTTTCATCTCTTTTCTCCTCAAGTCTCTCTGTTTACCTCTAAAAAAGTCCAATCTGGTATGTAACAGCTCTGAGGGAGCACTTAAACCCCAAATTGGTAAACTAAAATTCAAAAAACCAAGAGGGAGCTAGACAGCATGATCTGGGAGGCTGAGTAGGAGTCCACACTAGCCGACGGCTATGCGACTGCAGGCAATCCTCCTTCACTTGTCTGCTCTCCTGCGAGAAGAGGGAAAATACCACCCAACCAATTCTCACGTAGATAAACGCACCAAAGACACAAAGTGCATGAAATACTAAAAATTAGTGCAACTCAAACATAATGAACCCAGCGAGGGTTTGAGATTGCCGGCTGCTTGCATGCCTGGGGGACGAGCCACAAGGAGCAGCCTGTTGTTCCTTTATACTTCTGGTGATAGCGTGTTTGTGGGGTTGAATCATACGCAAAATCCATTCAGTAAAGCCCCCAGAGGACAGTCCGGGCACCCCAGTACCGGCTCCTGTAGCACATACAGCTTCTCAGAGAAGTTACGTAGCCATTAACATTGTGGGTCTTTTCAGTTTTAAGGTTCCCAAACAACTTGGAGGTCGACAGAAAGACAGAAATCAATGAATACAGCATCATCATCTGAACAAAAAACATGGAATAAAGACAGTCTTCATGGTTTCCCAAATCCACAAAATACTGAAATACTTGCAGCGTCATAGCAACAAGCGTCAACCTAAGCAAAATGAAAGTTATGCTAAAACACATGATCTTATTTATTATCCTGGAGTTTTCCAACAGCTGTGCACCAGCATCAAGACTTGATCAAGGATGGGTAAGTAAGTATTAGACCTAATTTTACTACCTCATTCTTTCTGTATAAACCCCAATAATGGAAGAACAGCATTTGTAATGAAGCAGGCAGCTGCTACTGTCCTTGCTCTGACAGAAACCCTCTTCTGATGAGAGCAGGGTCAGTTCCCTATTCCTTTCCAAACACACACACACACGCAATCCCTCCACACGGTCAGCAGCCATACCAGCCAGGGAAGAGAGACCAAAAGAGAAAGGGACAAGACTGGTCCACAGAATATATTATAAGTTACATAACTTTTACTCATAAACTTGCTATTTCTAACTGTCTGGGGCAAATAATGTCTATGAGCCTGTAGAAGCCTCAATGTTCTCAGCAAATACAGCAGCTGCCATGCACTGATCCAGACTGAGATGGCTGTATCCCTGTTCGACTGCTGCTGCAGGAAAAGGCTCACCTGGGAGTTAGCACTTCAGGATGGAAAATAGTGAAAAGAAAAAACAGTAAAGCACAAACCGATCAATTTTGTTAAGGCTGACTAGATTTGATTTACAGTGGAATTTGGGTTTTAAGAAAACATCAGAAACATTAATAGCTTGGCATGGAAATCTTTTAGTCTGGCCAGTAAAAAACCCAAAGATACTTTCTTCCTACATACTAAACCCCTGGTGGTTGGGTAGGGGGCTTAGTTATTGTCTGCAGATCTGAACCCAAGCAAAAGAAACCCCTCTGAGATCCCTTTGGAAGGGCAGATAAGGCAGAGCGTTTTTAGAATCAATACAACAGATTCTTCTAAAACAGCATCTTGGATGACGTCCACAGACCTTGGCAAGGGACTAAAGTCCCTGCCTGTGCTGCCCGCAGAGGCGCCACTGCCAAGTATACACAGAAAATTGTTCCGGAGAGGTTGTGAAGGAGAATGTCATGCATTGCCTTGACTGGGCGATAGATTCAGCTTCTTGCATTGGCTTTCATTGTGTGTAGAAGACGTGCATTTATTCTGGGGAATCCTGACCACCTGTATGGTACAGGCCTTGCTCAGCAGCAGAACACGAGGAATTTTCTTAGGATAACAGAGTATTTCTTTCAGCTGAAGGTTTTGAGCTTTCTCCCCAGCACACTCTTTAAAACAAGCATAGTAGCCCATGTAGCTGTATCGGAAAAATACTGTATGCCCTCAAAACGTCACACTTGTTTAAGATGGAACTGAGCAAGATTAAAGCCTGCTCGAGACTTGGATTACTCTGCAATTTTTCTGGCAGGATTTGAGGTGACTTAGAAGTGACAGGAAAGCTCTCAAGGAAAACTGCGCTCTGCCAGAAATGACCACATAGTTTCCTGATCAGAAGACGCAGGCAAAGAGAAAAGGTTTCACCTTCAGAGGTCCCTGCTCTTAATGTATCATGTGAAAACCTTCAGTATAAACCACAGGATGCAACACTGCACGAATGGCAGTGATATAGGGATTGCATTTTCCTGCTGTGCAGTTTTGGAAGCTGGTGAGCAGTTGGTGCCACCAAAGCAGCCTTGCACAACTGCAGGGCTTGTAGCACTCAATGCACATTTCTTAACTCACGCTGTTCACTCTTTTCAGTTTAAGTGGAGCATCAGGGAATTCACAGAAGTGTTGCAAAACTTTGGCTTTGGCTGTTAAGGAAAGTAACATTTTCACTTAGTTCATAAAATATCGATGCGTAATGTAGAGCAAAGAAAAAGAGACACAAACCCCCATTTATCCACAAACCTGAAGTGATGCAAGCAGAGGCCACTACTGACAGTTAAGTTCAGGATAGCGGAGTGCACATTTTGCGCCACAGAAAGCAAACGGTTCAGTGGGAAACAAATGATGTTAGGAAGGAGCAGCCCCCGTGCTGCCCACAGCCCCGCAGCGGTAGTGCCTCGTGGCAGCCAGTCACCCTGGGAGGGATGTCCGCAGGGCAGGAGCCATCCCTGTTGGAGATGCACTAGACTTTCTGCCAGCCAGCAAGAGCTCCCCGAGTCTCAGGAAGTCCAAGGGAGCATTTCTCTTAATGCTTAAAAACCCCAAACCATCCACAAGCCAAGCAGCCTTCCCCCAGCAGTTCGCCTCGAGCCAGTTCTGCTGGAATTGTGGTCACATTTTGTCAGCATGAGGAAAAGGACGATCCTTGCTGATGTCAGGGCTTTGGACTCTAACCAGGGGAGGAAAGTCATTACTGGGAAGCAGCTTTTACCCAGCTTGATTTGTTAACTTGCCAAAAACCAGCAATGCAGCCTCATAATTCCCATTTCCACACCAGGTTACCTTTACCTGGGCAGGAACAGTCTAGGGTTCTGTTCTTACTAATTCTTCTTTCACAAGAGATGAAGCCAACAAACTTTTTACTGAGGATTCTGTTGCTGGTTTGGTAGTTTGGCTTCAGCACTCACAACACATCAACATTTCCCTGAGGAAACAGGAAAAAATTGAGATGCTGCAGGAACACAAGCAGACGTGTGGGAACTTGCATCTTTCACCCATTTAATTTGAATCCTTCACCCATTTAATTTGCACGGATACAATCGATCAGGCTACACGACCACAACGGGCGCTGCCACAGCCCTAAGGAAACCTGGCAAGAGACCTTACCTGAGTTCCTCAGGGTGCAGCACCTCGCAGTCGCACTCAGCCTCCAGACAGCAAGACCAGCATTTGAAGACATTTTCCCTTTGAAACCTGAAATTGCAGATCTGTAAGAGGGGAAATGAGCGGAGACCTCTGCCCGAGCCCAGTGCACAACTAGAAGTTTATGAGTCATTTACAGGCAAACTGAAGACAAACTCAAATGACTCAGAAACTTGAGGGTTTAAATAAGCTCCCAGAAATGCTGGTTTCCAGCCTTTCCTCTGCTCAGACAACTACGCGAGACACTTCTGCGCTGCACCTGCTCACCTGCACAAAGAGCTGGGATGCAGCCCCCTTCCGGGAGCTTTTATGTAGCTGGAGGTTGGAGAGAGCTGCAGGACTCATCGGCACCGAGCTTTTAGGGAAGTTGCAAGATAAACCTGCGTAAATGGTCAATCAAGTTATCAACAAGACAAGTGAAGAAGGGGAATAAACGACCAAAATGAACTACGGCACCTCTCCCACACCAGTGCTCTCCTTAGAGGGTACACGCGTGGAAGTCGAGTTTGGGCCACAGACACAGGCAGAACCACCTCCGCTTTGCAACTTGAAACATTCTGGCTTAAAATTGGCAGCGGGTTCACAACACTGCTGAGCATAACCTCCTCCCGCAGAAAGGACAGGACGTTCTCTCTCCTGGGTGTGTACAGGGCTGGTTTTGGTTTAAAAATCCCATCACAGTCAGCCATCAACAGCTAAAGGTATTCCCGCACAGTGACATCACCACACTGATGGAGAACAATCCAAATCACTGAACTATAAATACAGCTTCATCTATTTGGGGAGTGCATTGTCTAAAGATTCTCTTTAAATGAGACAAGAATCTTCTCATTCTGCTCTTTAAATAGAACATAAACGTTAAAGCCCTTGGAACTCTTAGCCCATAGTTTCATGAACCACGTCTGTTCTTTAATTGAGCCACTGCAGTATCAGAAGATCCTAAGTGAAAAGGCAACCACATTAACAACTCAATACACAGTAAAGAGGATCAACGCAGAGAATGATGGGGGCAGCTGTGATGAAAGCGGCCCCACAGCTGCGTGATCACAGAAACAAACCATCCTGCTCGAGGAAAGCTGATCAGTCTGGTACAGCTTCTGTGGTGCTAACGGCAGCGAGGCTACCAGAAGTTCAACACCCAGAATAAACCCTGCTTGTAGTTAAGTGGGTGAACCACTCTCAGACTGACGCTGTGACCTCCCCTATGGTTCATTAATTAAATCAACATCAATCCAAACTGTCCTCACATCCTGGGCACCGCGCTGCGGTGAGCGGCAAAGAGGGATCAGTTAACGGCAAGCGGAGCGCACTCACTACAAGAAAGCACGCAATTCTCTTTCACCTCCAAGGAGCCAACCTGGACACGTGCCAGAGGTGGACTCGCTGGAATAAAGGTTATGCTGGTAACACTCAGAGGAAACAATGAGCACAGACCCACTGTGAGGCAGCTTCAGCACTCCCAAAGGCTGCACTGGGATCTACTCAACCTCTAGCCTTGCTCTAACTCACCATCATAAAGGAGACAGAACAAAACACCCACTTTTATAGCACACTACGAGCAGGCAGGGCAAGGGGGAGCAAGGGCCACATAGTTACCTAAAGCAAAGCTTGAAGAAAACTCAATGCAGATACTTCCAAGTGCGGGAACACTATATTTATTAGGTCAATAGTTCATTTTAGCAATACAATTACAGAATATCACAATGCTGGTTACAAACATAGTATGGTTCGATGGTTACATAGAAGGTTGGGCACTGCAGTCCATGAGAAGTAGGATATGAAAGTCTCGACACATTAGTCTCGACACGACAAGTAGGGTGGTCTTCCAAATCTAGTAATGATCAAGATACTCTCATATAAATGAATGTGGCACTACAGGTAGAGATTCTGGTTTAGAGGTGGTTTTCGTATAAGCAGTTCGATTTATACAGTTATACAGTTCAAGCAATATCTTTTTTAAAATGCTATTAAATTAAAATCCCCTGTAGTTCAATAAAGTATAAAAATAGTACTGAACCTGGTAATATTCAATAAAATGTAGAGTTCATTCACATCATTAAGTAGTAAAGAAATTGTAAAGTTGAAGTTACCATGGCAACATCGCTTCCCAAAAAGGAATATACATAAAAGAAATTACACATATGGTACCTGCGACAATTATTTAGCGATCCAACACTGAACTTGTGCACCACAAACCAAGTTTCTAAATATCTCTATATATTTATATAGTATATATCTTTTTCATCTTAAAATTTACTTTTGAAACGAAAAAAAAAATGTGCACTTCAACAAACTCACTAAGGCCACTCATGCTATAGATACCTAGGATTGCAATGAAAGAGTTAAACATGACCCTAGAGCACACACCTTTATATCACCAAAGGGAAACCTGTTTCCACTGCCTAAAACGTTCCTGAGATTTCGGGACAAAAGCATCACCAGCGCTGCCAATTCTTCATACGTAATTGAGTTTATTTCTAGGTAAAGGGAGTTTCACACAGAAATCCTGGCAAGGCCAAGAAACCCAACATGCAACAGGCCGGTCGGGTCAGACATGGAACAGCCACAAAGACTCAGATTTGCAGTGAACGTTCAGCCAGGAATTTTATTATAAGGAAAAAAAGGAAACCATGATCTTTAGATAAAACAAGGTTTCCACAAAGGCAGCAGCGGGAAGGATCTCCGAAAGACTGATACCAGCAACATCTCCCACGCTACGTGCTGCTGGCCTGCAAAGTCAAATCCAATCCATAACAATCAAGTCAAATTTCTGTCAATAGCTTCACTCCTGTTTTAGGCACGGTGCATTTTCCTTTTTGTACTCTACCGAAGCGTAGGACTAGAAAAAGGACATCAAGTTAAATGTGCATTTTGTGTACCATGAGAAGCAGCGCAATGGCACTTTTTGCAAACTTGAAACTGCAGCACGTTTAAAGAAAAAACTCCATTTTCAAAGTTACAGAAGAACACCGTTGTCCTAATAAGTTAGAATTAAACAACAAAAACCCTTCAAAATTATTTAACAAAAACTGTGTGCAAAAAGAAAAACAACTCTTAAACGCTAGGTATTGACACAGAGTGACGAGTGCACCTGGAGAGCAGGACAGGGAGGCAGACACTCACTGGTTGTCATCTAACACCATGCTACAGAAGTGACCAAACAAGTGTTTGGGGCCAAATAGTCACTGGTTGGTTTGCTTCAAATAGCTCAGGGATATATCTATTTTCAGACCTCCTTTTACAGCTTTCCCTTCCCCTTTTGTCAGCTCTTTAAGTCTTTGTGTACTTCTGCCTTTCCCTAACAAGTCACCCGGAAAAGCCCCAGGGGAGAAATCCCAACGCCACCTTCCTCCCTCCTTACAAACCGCAGTGTTCGCATAGAAGAGGACACACAAATTACCGGTTCAAACAACTTCACACTGGAAATAAAATATTAAGGGTTTAATTTCAACAACAGTTAGAATTATTTTCCTTAAGTTGACTGCTGTTCTCACCACTGCATCCAACTGATCCGGGGTGATTAAATTACTTACCTTCAAGAAAGACTCTGCAGACTCATTTCAGTGGATTTCCACTCACAGGTGGAATTTGCCAGCACCGAACAGCCCCTGCTCAGCCAGCAGAAGGTGTGCTGTGCGCACAGAGAATGGCAATCGCTAATTAACTTGATCTAGTGGTTCATAGTTGGCTGCTTAAGTCACACAGGGTAAGAGGTCTCCCAACGCACGAGGCTAACCTGCAGCTGCCACCCTCAACGTGTCTGGAAAACCCGTTCTGGGTAGGACAGGGGCGAATTCCCAGTTCTGCCTCCAAGAGAAGGAAGGAAAATAGAGGCTTTGTGTTGGAGAGTTCTGCACTGAAAAACCACACAGCACAGAGAACATCAGACTTCTCACCCTGCTCGTCTCACTGTCTGCTGCTGAAGTCATGGAATATCAAAATAGTACAAGTTCCACTCCAGCACTGGTGGGAGGGACACGTCATTGACCTCCCCCGAGGTCAGCCACTCGGACTCCTACTTCCACTGTACTCTCAAACAAACTGCTGTAGCAGCCGAGACAGGAGCAGTAACCAACGACTGACACCGCAGCATTTCAAACATGTTCCAGATGCCAACTAAGACTCAATTTAGGAGATTTCAGAACTAAGAACCAGCAAGAACGGATTTATGCTACTACATGGAGAACTACCACGTCTGCAGCAAGAACACTATTAGGTGAAAGTCCCAAGCCACGGCCGAGCTGTCAGCAGCGCACTTTGCAGGCAGCTGCAATGTTCTGCAGACCTCCTGTAACTTTAGCCATGGGACACAGCTCCCTTTCTCCAGACTTGACGTGCCTTGGCATGACTAGACTTGCAGGGAGGCTACAATGAGAAGTTCAACCCAAGAGTCACATGAAAGGCGTGCCAGTAGTCCTACGAGCATCACTACAGCTACTCTTGGCTAAGTCACATTTCTTGGCCAAAGTTCATTACCAATAAGAATTTTGGGTGTCTTTTAGGACCTTAATTCCTTCCAAACAAGTCAACACACCGAAGCAGATAACGTGCTGGTGAAGTAGCTTTAGGAAAGAAAGAAGTACATCCACGCAGCAAGATCCAAGAACAAAGCAACCAATTAAACAAACCGAACTAACGCATCTGGTTATCGGACAGAAGCAGAACACCTCCCTCGCCTGCCCCAAGGTGAGAGCTCTCCTCGTTGTACTGACTCGAAGGCAAATAATGAAACAGATATGCAAACCAGAGCCAAATTAACAGCAGTGGTTCATTTTAACCACTCTCCCTGGTATCAGAAATGATGCTCCTCATCCCAAACACAAAGCCTTGAGATCTCTGAGCTGCCTTAGTCAAAAGCTGGAAATGGGAGACCCAAGACCGGAAACCCTGATGTAAGAAGTACTCTCCAGATAATGCAAATGTAAACCCACGTACCCCACACTTGTGCAGTACAGAAATCACACAGCTCCTTTAGGACAATTTGAAGCACACCTTCCCTGCCCAACTTCCGGCATCAGTACTACAGACTTCATTTACTTCTAAATAGTTTCAATAGGACTTAAGAAAGAATTCATAAGAACTTTGCCCACAGCACAGGGCACTGATGAATCACATTCAGGGATAAAAAAACCCATTTTGCCTTGTAGAAAGCAGAGTTTGTTTGTAGTACCCAAAGCAGCCATAAACATAAATTGCTATAAATAAATTAGACTGTAAATCTACATACAATTTTAAACTGGATTTTCATTGAACAGCCATTGACAATATACTGCAGTCTAAGTATTAATACCACAGGGTTTTTTTTAATGCAAACACTTCTTTTCACATCAGTGAAGACAGTTCGAGTACGCAATCATTAAATCTGCATTCACTAATGACGTAACTGCATTTTAAAGTTGGTATTATTCAGCCTTTCTCCCAAAAATACACTTGAAGGCACCAGGTATATGAACTATTGGCCTGTAAAATTTCAGTTAAGAGCCATTAAGCTCAAAGTTGTGTCTGAAATTCGTGTTTTTTTCTCTGCACTCTCTCTCAAAGACTAACAAGAAGCTTTCCCTGTCCTAAATTTCATGAACAATTAAAAACCAGACTGCAAACAAAACATCCAGTCCAAGCCCTGTAGGCACTGTGCTTGGACCGACCTCCATGGCCAAGTTACAAACCCCTGAACACAGGGGAGGAAGGGAGAAAAGCCAAACCTGACAGAATCGTGACCATAGGAGCACTGCTTGTGCCGCTGTAAGAACTGAGGTAACAGCAGTGAGTTGTTCCTAGTTTGCTACGTTACAGACTTTCAGATGATCATTACCTCAACATTAAAAAATAAAATAATCAAAAAACCCACCAAACCAAAAAAACAAACCCACACAACCAAACAGCCCCCCCCGACAGAAGAAAAATTAAGACAAGCAAGTGAGAGAGGCATCATTAAAGGATCTTTACAGCTGACCTCTGCTTTTTAAATTAACATAAAGGAATCAGTTTATGGTTGTACTGTTGTTTAATGTAGAAATCAAGCATCACAAAAAAAGACCTGTTGTGCTTTTTGGCATTTTTCTGCTGACCCCTGCAAACTGTACAATAAATTGTGTTCTCCAGAAACACATAATTGAACTGGATTGTAATACAAAACTATTAACTGGTATAAACAAGTTACTGCCTCAGTTATTAGAGTAAGCCCGTTCGACAAGGAAAAAAAAAAGATGGCTGCAAATAGTTAAGCGTTTCTAGTTTTTTGCCTGTGGCATTGACATTAATATTTGTTTAAGCTCACTAGGTAAAGACATGCCATCGCAACCGCTAAAGAACGTTCACTTCCTAGTTTTGTATCTATTACATGAATATAATTTGCACTGATCATACACCTAAATGAAATAATTCTACCGTAAATGTGAATGCAGGGGCAGAAATATTAAATTAAAGCCACTGGTCCAAAAACTGTTTCTAGCAGGCTGGTCCACTTTTGATTTTCCTGGTCCTGTTCAGAAGATTAGCACTCTTGGTTGGTACCAAGGAAAACGAAGATTGCTGGTCTACTGGATCTTCTATCGCTTACAGTTGAACACTGGTCCAGTTCAGGATACTGAAACCAACATAAGGCGGTTACTTGCTTAACCACCTATCGTGGTTCACACGGAGCGTGTTGCTCTCCACAGTGGTTCTTTGCCACTCTTCTTCATAAGGCAGCAGCCAAGGCTGGGGCATTCTCCCTCTTCTCGATATTTACGATTAAGCTTTGCTACAATGCCTACAGTAGAAAGGCCTGTCTCGTATCTATAACACAGCATTTATTCTTTCTATATATCAGAAGAAAGCTCCGGATGAAACCTTCCATTCATAATAAGAATGCAACTCTTTTGAACTCAAACAGTTTTATTTAATGTTTTCTCGCAGACTTTCTGCAAAGTAGCTTCTTTTAAAAGAAGAGAGAAAGAAGGGGTTTTCAGGAATACCAAGTTAAAAATGTGAGCCGAACTACACATGCCATACACATGCTGATAAGAATTTAACACACATTCGTCCGTATGGGCACTCTTCAGTAGACTGGACCAGTGTTTCAATGCAAATTCCAGCCCCCAGAGAACTACATGGTTTAGATTTCACAGTATGACTTTTCCCCTCGTAACCTGGGGAAAAACACCTTAACTGGTTAACTGACGAAGTTCCTAGCTACTCTGTCCATCAACACTCTGAGACATCAGAAAAGACTGGACCACTTCTTCAGTGGATTGAGGGCTGGTGCTTACGTCCTCCAGAGCATCTGTAACCGAGAACTGCCGATCCCGCAACCGGTTCCAATTGGCCAAAATATTGTGGTATTCAAAAACCTTCTCGTAATTGCCAATGGAATTGTACAGTTTAATGAGACCTCTGTAATCATATTCAAGTCCACTGTATCCTTCACCAAAAAGCTTCTTTCCTAAAGAAATCCAAAAGAACACAAAATCAACAGGGTAATCCACTCACACACTGCATCTTATTTCTCATGTTGTTCTTACCAACAACATGAACCTTTTTTGTTATAGCAAATGAAGAACACAAGCAGCATGCAAGCTGCCTGCATGATGGTTTGAATTTTATCTGGCTTCTCCTTTAAGGATACAGTGACTTGTCCTCAGGGACTCTACAATCAGATCATTAATTGCACCACAGCTTTACATGCATCAAATCGACCAATCGTGCGAAGGTGGCAGTCATTTTGTGTCCCTATTTCACTCCAAATTCAATTTAAAAAGTCAAGTTGGTTTTCAGCTTTCTACCTTAAGATTGTATTTTGTTTTCTGTAACATATTGTATGTAACTGCATGAACTAAGATTGTCTGTCACGATACTGGACTCCAGCATGGCCCAAAGATACATTCGATTTGGAATACTAACTTCAATGCAAATTATAATGGGCAAGAAAAGCATTCGCTGATAGGCTGACAGGCACGATAGTTTTACATTTCTTTCAGATTCCAACTACATTCTGCACCAAGTTTTAGCCACCGCTCCAAAATGCCGTCTAGAAGACAGCACCCAAGCTTTTAACTTTAACACGCTTGTTAACAATTCTTCATGTAGTATTAGAACTGCTGGTGTCACACACTTTAAGAATCACCTACCAATTGCTATGGATCTCAAATACAGCTTCTCGGCATTTTCATATTGATTCATATCATAGTTGTAGAGAGAAGCTAGATGACCCACTGACAGGGCAACTTCATAGTCTTCTTGACCTAGAAGCTGCTCCTTAATCTGAATTGCCTTGATGTGCATTTCTTCTGCTTCCTATGAGGATCAAATTCACATAGGTCAGTCAGACACCATTCACCATGTCATAGAAAGAGGAAAAAGAAAACAAGATTTAAAGAAACATAACTATCAAGTGGCTAAATTGTCTGCAGTAATTGATATAAGGCAAAAAGGAAGCCGAAACCCGAATTGAGCTCTCCAAATCCTTTGTTAAGTTGATCAGCAAAATACATTACTTTTTCTGTTGTCAAAATTGCTGTCACTCTCTGAGGGCGTTATGCATCTTCACCACTTCTGCGCAAAGCTTTGGAGACATGAATTTAAAAGTACAAGTCTTCCATCTATGAAACTACCAACATCACTGACTCTGACAGAATTATACATGTCTTGCATATCTTAAGACTTTTACATCAATATAATCTTACCTTAAACTTTCTCATGGACTGATACAGTCTTCCCAGGTTACCATAGTGTTTTGCTGTCTGTACATTAAACTCCCCAAAGGCTTTTTTAGCCAGCTGGAGTGAGGACAGATGCAAGTCATGAGCTTCTTGAAGTAACCTCTGCTCAGTTTCCTTGTTGTGACAGTCTATTGCAATCTCCTCCAGAATAAGTGCTAAGCACAGAAGAGAAAAACCACCGTCACTGTGTTCCCAACACACATATGTTAACTGTAGGCAGCAGAAAGCCACCTGCCTAAGACGTCTTGGGAAACATCCTACGGGGCTTTGTGTTTATTAGAAACTGTTTTCAAGCAGGTATGACCCCCATATCAAGCTCCGAACACAATTTTATATTCTGTATTTCTATTCCCCACCCCTGCCGGGTCTCCCAGTGAAGTTTTAAAGCCTCTGTATTTTACAAGTGTGTTGACAGAGAACATGGAGGATTGAAAATAATCTAGAATCACCTCCACTCGAAGAAAACAACTCACGTTACACTGGCTCTGTTAGGGAGCAGGATAAACGCATCTGAATGACTGATTACAAATTGTCCCATTAATACAATTAAGGGTACTACCTTTAACTCTCTTTGAAGATGCCAAGAGAAGATGGTCTTCTGGGAGGATGTGAGTTATAATGCCAATAGCACGTTCAGCATGGAACCTGGAAGAGTTTAAATGAAAAATTCAACACGCATATATAAGTCAGCAGCTGAATGATAAATTTCAGAAACATTTATGCAAAACCCAGATGCATTTAAATTTTAATTGGAACGTCTGTATCATTTAAGAACATTTTTCTCCACTGCCAGTATTAAACTTGCAACCAGCACCTCAAACGCCGGTACTCACAGAGCATTGTCGAATTTTCCAGAACTGTACTGGTGAACATAGGAAGAGTAAGCCAAGTCTTCATGAGCTGTAGCTACATGTATGTTTTTACCTCCAAATACTGACTGCCGGATATCTAGAGCTGTCTGAAAGAGTTGAGAATACCATTTCAGCAGTTAGCACAGAAAAAACTAAATCAACTATTATCCACCTCTGTGAATTAACAGTATGTGAGTTTCTATAGAAACATGAGAGATAATAAATACCAGGAGAAACTGAGACAGACCTTCAGTCCTGCTGCATACCTGATAGATTGCAACCGATTGGCATATATTGTCTACGTTGAGCAAGTAAAATCCGTAGTCTAGCAGCGTATCAGAATATTTGGGGTGTTTGGCTCCAAAATGCTCCCTGTAGAGGCACACTTACATTACAAATTGAGGCAAGTTAAGCATAATTTTAAAAGGGTTTTTTTTTGGAATGTAACTTACCGAGCAAGGTATACTGCGTGTTTTATCAGCTGTTCAGCCTTCTTAAATTCACGTTTTACAACACAAGCCTAAACAGGTTGAAATGAAATGAAGCACATAAAAAGGTGTGTACTCGGAATTCATCTCTTCCAGATATTTGCCCAATTGCTAACTACTATTTTTAATTTTGAAACAGCTACTAAAAGACTTTTCAGTTATTTAAGCAAAGGTTGACAGATAACAGGAATAAACTTCTATCTCAGGCTGCTGTAAATGCCTAACTAAAGGGCTGGAACTGTACCTAGCCTAGATCAAATGGGAACAGGCCACTTTTCATGGAATGCTCTCAGGTGAACCCTTTCAGGATGTCCACCTGCACAGCTGTAACTCAGTTTTAGAAAGAAAGAAAACAAAACTTTTCCCAGTTTGGAGACTGAGGTGGACCAATGAAACAAATAAAAAGCGGTAAGGCTCATGAAGAGAACCTGATTACCCAAGTATGCTGGAGGTACCACCTATCCTCACCCTTTCTGGGTAGGTAATTTAGGCACAAAAGAAACATGGAAGATTTTAAATTCACCTTTGAAGCTTGTCGCAAAACATCCACTACTACTTTTACAGGCAGGCCAACTGTGATCTCCTTCATAGCTTCTATACACCATTTATAAGCCTGTAGAACAAAAGGGACCATCATCATGAAGCCAGAACTTCACTACGTTGCAATGTTAAGAAAAACATTACTTAGGTCTGAAAAATGAACTGGTCATTTACATTACAAATTATTAAAACGTTCTGTTTAATTGCTTGTCTAAAGACACTTGTTCAGATGTGTCTTAAAAGACAGACTTAAAAGTGCTCTTAAGGATAATGTGCAAGCCAGTATTTTATACTACCCTAAGGTAGGTGTTATTACAATAACTTTTACAGACAAAAGGGTTATTTTATAATCTGCAAGTAATCCTCACAAGTCCTACCGTGCAGAGAACTTCCTGGTCACTGTACTTGGGAGCTAAAGGCAAACCACAGTTTACACAGTGGTTTTACTGAAGACAGTTATTACATACAAGAGGTGCAAAGAACTATTACCTGTAATCTGCTCTTTGTTTCTAGCTACTAGAACAAGCTCTTTAGTATTTCATTTACAGATGAACAATGCCAATAAATCGCACATCATTTGTTAGTGTTGGTCGAAGTTAATAGTTTGTAGACTAACTCAGAGCAATACACAGAAAAAAAAATGTCAATAAATCAAGTATTGCTCTGGTACCGCCACACAGGTACCAAAAAAGAAAGATCTGGAACTCCAGATAGAGAGATAATGCAGATAACGAGCCAGCCATGGAACATTCTAGCAGATTTCATAACCAGTTCTCTGAGGAAAAGCAAAACTAAAATCCCACTCACCTCATCGTAGTGGCTCTTGGCAAAGAGCAGCGCGCACAGCTCCCCGTAGAGCGCTGCTTTGTTTGCTTGCTGACCGTGCTTTGCCAGTTTGTCCATGTAAGACTGAGCGAGTTTGAATGTTTCTTCTCCCAAGTGATATTTACAGTTCCCATTTCGAACATGCAGCAACCTTGGGAAGATGTAAAGACATCTTCTAAATGGTGCCTGAATAAACCATTTAAAGTACTGCACAGACGTACAGTTTGGTATCACACTTACATGGAACTGGGCTGCCATCCCAAAAGAATTGCACTGTCTGAATTCACTAACACAGAACTATTTACAGAATATTGTTTCAGTAAACCAGCTTTTTTGTCTATTGCATGGCAAGAATTTTTACTGTTTGAGATGTCAAACGGTTTTACACACTGATGCTGTTTTACACACCCAATGTTCAAATCACTTGGGTGTGTGGCTTTGTTTGATTTTTCATGAAACGCATACTTCAACACACTGACAAAACTCCATTTCCAAAATGCTAATACACAGTATTAAATCCCTTCTTCCTCCTTTACAAAGTGTAGCAAACTGAAACGCACACTTTGTAAGCGCAGACAATTAGTTTTCGGGCATCGCTGCACTTTCTGCTCAAGCCTTAAGCAGCAAAGTGCTTCACAAGTGGGCATTTTTTTGGTTTGGGCGTGTCTCCACCAGAGATTCAATCACATCCATTCGACATGACAGCCAGCACTGACTTAGCACCACCACCGCAAAAGATGACTTTGTTGACCCAGTTCACAAGAACTCAAACACCTCACCCCCTGCCTTACCCCATCTCCTAACCTACTGTCTCTCCAGCTGACGGATTAACAGACACTTCAGGAAACAACAGCCAAAAGTAGCCAATAAAACACAGGCCTAGTCAAACATACTCTTGTTTCTCTAGAGAAGTAAGAATTTCAGCTTCTAGCATCTATTTAAAACAGAAATAAAGAAGTTTGTTCCTTAGCATAAGCTGATGTTTATTTACTTTAAAGAGACATTACAAGCATCTTGTGTTGTCTTACTTCAAGCCTAAAGGGCAGAAATTGAACTCTAGCATTGCAGGCTAAGAAAAGACAGCTGTTCCTCCTCTACTGCAAATCCCACCATTTAGCACACACAAAATCTTAGTAAATCAGCCTCCACTGTCCCTTCTGGAAATCTTTTATTAGACAACGGGTAATAGAGGCTGGAAAACATCAGGTGAACCTCGCAGATCAGGAGGATAACATAACACAGGAAGAGAAATACAAAGTGAGGCAAAGCAGAACTTCACATTGTACCACAGAGGCTAAAATGCTGGAAATGGGAGCGAATGCACAGGCACAGTACTTGACACTCTTTATGACAGATTATGACAGATCTTCCAATAAACTGCTAAGGGGGGAGAAAGGAACAGAGAGGTTTTTGATCAAAGGTTTCTCTTCTCTATTTCTGAGTAGAGATGTGTAAGCTACTGTAGCCATGCCTCCTGCAATAGCAAAGTAATACTAAATAAAATACTAAGTAATACAAAAACTTGGTCCTATCAATTCAGCTTCTAATGAAGCCTCCTCCTATACTTTCTTATTGGATGTATTGTGAAACAAACAGCAACAAGAAAGGACATAAAGTTCACATTTTCACAGGAAGGGAGCGCCAAGCAAGCACATAACAGATGTGTATTAACCACACAGGGAGAAGATCAAAAGGAAAGACCTTAAAAAAACCCACCCTGAAATGAGCTATACAAACAAACCCCAGCTTCCCAATGAGGAACAAAACATCACGGCTCAAGAACAGAAAGAAAAAAGCAACAGCCACATTTTTTCTCAAAAAATGCCTGAGAACTAAACACGATGCAAAAGCGCATTGTGTTCTCGGTCATAGGCAGCAGAAAACATCCTAACATCCCAGCAACAAGAGATGGGAATTTTAAAGCAACCAGAGAGAAAGACTAAGCAATTACAGTTCCCCTAAAGAAGGAAACCATTTTCCCTACACCATTCCATTGGGAGCTGCTATGCAACATCAAAAATACAAAGCCCAAATCCCAAGTAACAGCATAAGCCAGTAGGGATAGGAGTGCAATTTAGATAAGCGCCTGGGAAAGATAATATTCAGTATCTGAATGCTACAGTGATAGTGCCTAAAAACAAAGAAATCTACCAAAAACCCAAGCTAAACCTAACCAATCTTCTAGGATAAGAAGAGTTTATGTGATCCAGTTTTGAGTAATAAAAAAAAAAAAATCTTTATTACTCCAAAGGATTTTTAGAAGATAAAGCTGAGAGGAATAAAAAAAAGCTAGGGCATTTATGCTAATAGCTATCCATCTTCTTTGATGTCTGCAATAATAGCTTTCGGGGAGTAACTTGCCCCCACTCCCTCTCAGTAAAATCAATCTCTAAGAGCATACAAATGGAGCAAACAATGCCACACAGCAGGTTGGGAAGTCTAAAAACACCAGGAAAAAAAAGAAGCAGCAGCAAAATCTGAAACAATGAAGTGGGAGAACCACATATTCATATTATGTATCTGTGCCTTACTGTTTAACATAGAATAATGAGAAAAAGCTAACCAGGAGTACAACACAAGCAGAAAAGTAGTGTATATGCCTGTAGAAGTCTCAAATCTTCAGTTTCTCTATATAATCTACTACTGCCAGTACAAAAAAAACACTGTTAAGTCTAAATAACACAAAATTTTACATCTATTTAAATGGCATCCTATTAATAATGCAATGTATTGGGCTCCTGGGATTAGATTTTCTAGCTTTTAGAATAAGAGCACCCACGTTTTTAGAGCATCATATTTTCAGAAGTTGGGACTTAAATTCAGTTCAAATTCAGTTCTCTTAGAACCCCACTTAACTCCAGTGCAACCACAGTGGTAAGAACAAGACACTCTACAGCAGGGATTCATGGGTAACACTGAAAAGTTTCTTACTGCCTCACAACTTTGAAGAGGAGTATGAATACTGCGCTCTCCCACAAAAAAAAGGTGTTCAGATCTTACATACTCAGCACTTCTGGAAGTGTTTTCAATTCTTTCTATTTGATACATTTCCAAATAAGTGATGGCAGTGTTTGATTATTTGGGAAATGCCTGAACACACAGCAGTGTCTCCTCACTCACACGGCTGCCCAAAGGGACCTAATGTTACATGCAGGCCACCAGCTTTCATTACAAGAACAATGCCTGTCTCTATCCCAACAGAATTAACATCTCCAGTTCAGAAGAGCTTATTCTAACACTGGATGAAAACACAAAATGAAAATTGTCCCACAATTGTGTGGGCTGTATGCTACTATGCAAAGCTACCTTTCCCTTCTTTTCTTTTTTCTACTTGGAGAAGGGCAGGGAGTTTATTTTTAAGGCAATTTCTCCAGCTTGCCAAAGAGCGCAATACAACTAGGAAACTTTTTTTAGATTAATTAGAAGGCAAAGAACCAAGTTCTAACAGTGGTACTATATATACATCATTCCCCAATTCTAGGAAGGTGTTTGTGTGTGCCCAGTCTTCTGGCATCATTTTATTTCAGGAATGAAAGCCAATGGTAGCTGGCAGAGTAGAACAAGAAAGAACAGCAACTGCTGCCACGGCCTCCGGTCAGCACACAAAATAAGCAGCTTCTGGCAAAGCCTATTAACTCTTCATATTTGCCCAACCATAAACAAGATCCAGTTTTTTTTTTTTTCTGAGCAGTTTTCCAAAACAAGTTCTGCCTTACAGCCAGATAAACACAGTCCATACTTTGTTGTTCATTACAGCAGCTAAAAATATAATCCTATTTTAATATTGCTCACTAGCGCACAGGTATTCAAGCGCATATCTCACAGCACACAAAAGAGGTCAGGCTGTTGCCAACAAAACTGACTTGACCACCTGCTCCACACTGCATTGCACACTTGTGGATATGCAGACCTAAGAGCAGAGCAACTAAGAACTAAAAGTTAAAGCTGAAAGGGAAGAGATTTAGATCAGATATCACGAAGAAATTTTTTACTGTAAGGGTAAGGAGGCCCTGGCCCAGGCTGCCCACAGAAGCCGTGGCTGCCCCATTCTGGAGGTGTTCAAGGCCAGACTGGATGAGGCTTTGAGCACTCTGATCCACTGGAAGGTGTCCCTATCCATGGAATTGGATGAGCTTTAACGTCCCTTCCAACTCAAACCATTCTATGACCCTATGATATTCTTTGAAGCCTCCGTGAATGGAATTTGTATGTCAACAGACCCCACCACAAGCCTTGAGAAACAAGGCAGACACAAAACTCCAATGCCTCCTAAAAGCAAAAATTCTTTTTCAAAAGTTTAAGCTGTGGCTGGAGATGTCCACAAGAACTGGAAATCTAGATATTTACCTTATACATAGTTAAGTATCTCAGCATGGAGCAAGAGAAGTCACGGGAATCAAGAAAAGTATGTTTCCCTTTATCACCATGTTTATATCATTTGAGTTTAGATTTGGAAAATTCTTTCTGCAGTAAATATAATTTCAGCAAACACAAAAACGTAGCGACCCTTCAGATGCAAAAAGCCGTTGAAAAAAGCAGGGTTCTGAACCACTCTCACTGTCCAGCCCCTGTTAGCCATAATGTTACACAGAAAGGCAAAAATGTAGGGTTTTTTCCCCCGTTGAGCTGTGCAGCCCATTCACAAGCTGAAAAGCACAGATTAGTATAAAATCAGCACCTTCTGACCTCCCCACTTGAGCCAGGAAAGCATTTTGGTGCAGTGGAATACTAAGGGGAGCTTCAGAAGCCTGATAACTCCAAGGCAACTGGGAACACATGAATGCATACTTCACAGTAAGATATGTAGGAATTAAAGATGAGCTCACCTTACACAGCATTCTACAGCACGAAACCAATGAAAGATTTCATCATGAAGCGTGCATAACTGAAGGCAGGAAAGAAATACCTTCTCAGCATCGCTGTACCAGCCTGCATCTGACAGAAATCCCCCTGAAAAAAATCAAGAACAAACAAATTTCAATAGCAAACTCCACCTTTTTAACAGAAAAGCGTTTGCTCAAGTTTTGTAAGAAGACCACTTATCTCATGTTTCATTACAAATAAAAAAAAAGACAGGAACAGATTAGTTTGGTATTCCCCATGCCAAAATACAGAAAGTTATTGTTAATTCACTTGAGAAAAAAAAGCGGAAAAAGTGAGAGCAAAGGCAGCTTTTTTCTCCTTCACAAAACAGTTCTGACAAAATTTTGCAGCACTGCATAATACATAGGGGAATCCTGTCAAGGTTAAACCCTCCTGTCCTGAACTGGAAAGGATGAAATAAGAGTAGAATAATTCTCCTTCAGCTGAGGATGACTTTTTAGTATTACATAGTTTTCCTGCAGTATTCTGTCAAGAAATACTTAGCAATACTAAAATTATGCAAAGTCTGCAAACAAATTTTAAATCTAAACCATCTGCAACAAAAAATAAATCTATATTCTTAGATATTAAAATCCAATATATTTTTCTTAAGACACCAAGTAGGTTTCCAAAAATTATATTCCTAACCCACACAGGTTCTTAAAACACTAATCACAGACATGAACTTGAAAAAATTAGCTCAGCTGAGGTTTGCAGGAAAGACTGTATCCTTTTTAAACACCCCATCAACACCAGTTACCTAGAACAAAACCAATCTGGATTGCTTTTTCTTTTACAGCAGAATCCGATTCTGCTATGTAGGAGCACCGTCTACTGAAAGAATAGGCCAGTACAGAAGCAACTTTTACTCCATGGTCCATCAAAGCCTGAAAACAGTGATGAAGCAGATGTCTGAAACAAAAGAAAACAGAATTTGATTACACATGAAGTTTTTAAAACACTGCAGTCAGTTGGCTTGAGTGCCATGAATTCAAATGATTAGTGATTTAGAGAAACAACTCCAGCCCGCTCTCAACCAAAACCAGATGAATACAAGCGTAACTGTCAATCTCAAAAGCCAATGGATCACAGTTGTTGGATTATTCAACAAATGTGTACGCAGAATTCTTCACAAGGATACCCTCCAGTGTCAGCAAAACATAAGCTACCCACACAATATTAAAACTGGAGAACATTTTAAGCTGAAATTTAGAGGGGGAGGAAGCCTCAGATCCAGCCTTACCCCACAACTCCCATAGATACCGCAGATAAATGAGCAATAACAAACCCATTAACATCACAAGCATTCAAACAATGGGAGGGAGGTATGTCTAAAGACTCAAAGCTTATTCTGGTTACAAAGAATCAGATGTAAAAAAGTCAAGTTCTGAGTATAACACCACAAAGTGTAATACTTAATGACAGGAAAACTCTTTAAATCAGTGCGATGCTATAAGCTTCATAGCCTTTCACCTACAATTTGCTACAAAGCAAGAAACTTGGACTGTTTTTGCTCAGGGACTGGCTGGGCATTGATCAGTTGGTGGTGAGCAACTGGATTTTTTTTTTTCATCATTTGGATTTCCTGTTTGTGCTTTTTTTTTTTTCTTCTCTATCGTCTTCTTTTTCCTCTTTTTAAAAATTAACTTGTCCATGTCAACCTACAATTTTTCACACTTTTACCTATCTAATTCTCTATCTCACCCCACCAGTGGTGTTAGTGAGTTCTGAGACAGGAACACACATCTTAACCTAGTTCATCTGTAAATCTAAGACAACATTCCTTCAGCTATTAGATGGGCTTGTAAAACCAAGAAAGTCAGTGACATTTTCCAAATTCAAAACCTAGATCCAGAGGCAAGTGCTGAAGTGAGAATTACTGATATATTCAGATACTTACCTTTTATCTAAGGCTCGTAGCACCTTTGCAAAAACTTCTAGTTCACAAAATTCACTGCCCAGCTGGCACAAGCGTCCCTGTTGGTAAAGCTGACAGATAAATATAAGTAAATTTTAAAAATTAAGACTGAGTCCTAACTCCTAAAGTTAGCAAAAATACCATTAAGAGCTTCTTGGGTACTGAAAGTTTTGAAGACGTTTAAATGGCACAGAACCCAGCATACAGCAATGCTGGATTTTATATTATGTATAAATATACACAAAGGCCACACCCACAAGTTCGGCAATGGGTGACTCACCAATACTCAGTGCTAAAGACCGCCAGGAGCCTTGACCCCATTAATTCCAGAGCTTACACAAGTAATTCCTGCATTACTAAATGGGAAATCCCAAGTGAATCTGCTCATGCATGTGTGAAAAGCAATGGCTACTTTTAAACACAAACCAATTTGTGACTGCAGATAAGCAAATATACGAGGTGACTTGTTCATAAACAACAAACCAGAGACAGTTCTTTATGCAACACATGGTTAAATTGCAGAGCTTTCTGTCACATTATGCTATAAATACTAAGAATTTCCATAGGTAGAAACAAGACTGTACAAATACACAGCAGGTAAATCCATTGCAGGCTGTTAACTCCTGATCTCATGAAGCCCCAGAGCCACAAGTTACTGAACACAGGGCAGGTGACCTCTGGAAGCACCACCACACACATCCTCGCCATAGCCAGATGTGCCATCCCAGTCTGCTAGATGCACAGCACTGGATCACACAGGATTGTCATACTACAGCTGTTTGTTATGTTAAACGTTCTAGAAACAACACACACAGACAACATTTCTCATAAAAGAAAAGAGAAATCTTTGTGAGGCACTAACTCCATAGGGTAAAAGGGAGAATCTGGAAGCTCGGGTCTCGCAGGCACTTCTCTCCGGAAGCTGCATCCTCCAACACAGGCCCTTCAAGATAAATTTCTGGTCTTCCATGGAATCTGGGCTATGTGATGCAGGGACTGGGATAATGTAGTGTACCAGCAGACACAAACCAGATTATACACTCCAGTTTCACATCACCACGAGCACACAGGCAAAGCACTACTACGTTGCACTCTGAACAGTTATTCAGAACGTCCTAATTTTCAGTCCCTATGTTACAGCATACAAACATCCCCTGTCCAAGATGGGCATGTTCATACCTACAGCAAGCCCCCCTCATGCTATCTAGGCACATTTCACAGCTATGAGAAACATCGACACGAGGAGTGCAGGTACCCTTGTGTAAGCAAGAGTAAGGCCAAGAGAGCACATTACTTAGAAATGCTTGGTTATAAACACAGACGTAGTGAAAATGTTAATATTCTTCAGTTTTAACAGTGGCTTTAAAAAAAGCTAGTATTGATAAGCATCTTGTGTCTGGTTCAGTTTTTTCTCCACCAACACTGGAAGCAGATGAATTAGCATTCAAAACACAGCATGTGAAAACATCTCCTCCAGCCAAAAATTTAGTTTCAGTCAACACTTCTTATAAAAGCACATGACACAGATTCTACAGCACAGCAAGTTTGTTATTTTAACAACAGAACCTACAAAAACTCTTCAAACATACTTTGACCTAATAATGTCAATTGCTAGAAATTAGTGTTTTCCTTTTAGTCATCTATTTTATCAGGTGAAAAGAATAAGTCTTTAAAAAGCAGGTCAAGTTTGCATGTGAAGTTATTCCTCAGATAAAATACTGCCGTGTCCCTGTACTTCAAAGGGATCAGAGTTTCTTTTGAGGCGATGTTCTCTCTGGCAGTGAGAGAACATCCAGTCTGCTGTTATTTAAAAACTACAGTCATGGTTAAGTGTTCTCATTTTCTCCAACACAGCTGTCTAAGGGTATACTCTATAAAACTGAAAACTTATTTTCTGCAACCAAAAAAGAGGATTAAGTCTTGCCTAGTATTCCAGGACCCAAACTGAAGACAAACATCAATAAACGATGAGATCATTTCTGGACAAAACTAAGACATACACCCAAGCTATTTTACCAGGACTTAAAATCAAAATCAAAAGCATTATCACACATTTAACAATTACGCTTTCAAGCAAGTACACTACCACCTCCCCATGTCACCTTGCAGCACTAATTAAAAGTCCCAGAGATCAATCTGGTATCAGTTCACCAAACACTAACTCTATTACAACTTTTAAAATTAATACACTTATGAAGCTACATAAATATGTTGTAATATGCCGACTGCCACATGTGACTCTTAAATCCCCAATGAATAAATACCAGGGTGGGAAGGGAGAGAGAGGGGAGGTCCCAAACTACACCCTCAATTTTGATACTCTGATTATTTCAAGCATATGTAAAATCTGGCTTACAGGCAAAGGTCCAAGCCTGCTATCTGCAGATCTCTCATCCCAATTCAAAAGCACACAAACCTGCAGTGTTCTGGCACCCAAAAAAACCCTCAACCTATTTCACTGGTACAACCAGAAACAGAGTATCCTTGGGTCATTTACCACACTATTCACCCCATCCCATGACATACTGGCAAACAATGTAAGGTATTAACTAGCTTGAAGTCTCTCAAAACTGTTGCAGCTGTTACAGCAATATTGTAAAAGAAAATATGATGTGGAAATAAGAAAGTATACGTCAAACTGTAAAGCAATTCCAGGAGATTCAGTAACACTCATTTGTTCATTGAGAAGTAGTTGCAAGCATTGAAGAAATAGTTTTCTTGTTAAAGCTCCAGAGAGACAAAATTCCTGACCACAAGCTTGCTACATAACATGAAAACCAAAACATCGTGATTCAAGAAAAACATGCCCCAACAAGAATGGCAGAGGTTTGGACTTCCGAGGAACTATTCTTTTCTTAACAAATAAAGGCCTTTTAGACACAAACTGAACCTATTTGGAGCTTAACAGATTTGTTTTTCTTTAACTATAGAAAAGTGATTAAAAGGCTACAACAGGAATTCCAACTTCATCAGTTCACAATGTACACAGATTCTTGCACTGAAGACAGGAACCAAGGTCCAAGTTTTACACATACAGGCGCATTATTATACACACATGCAATCAAACTGTTTTGCATAGCTGTGAGAAAGCATCACGATCCTCTTCCAGGATCTAAGGCATAATATTTAACTTATAACACATTCACCTCAGCATTCAAAAGCTGCATACAGCGGTGTCCCCAATTAAACATATTAATAACATTAAGCAGTAACTTATCTATTATTATATCACCATGCCTTACATAATTCTACTGCCGCTCTTGTCAGACTTCCCCCTCTGGACAGATTAAGCTTAGGTCTAACTGCTTCCTAGCAAACCTCTGAAAATAAAGATAAACATATGTGAAACCGCTAGCGAAAGAAAAGCCATAACACAAGAGGAAAAGCTGTACGTTATTTGTACCACCAACACTCTGGTTTGTTTCACTGTGTACTAGAAGAGGAACTGTATCAGAAACAATTTGATAGAGATGCTCATATTGCTCCAGTTTGGAAGAAGACTGAAAAATAAATAGGGATATTTCAGTAAGAATTAAAGGCACAAGAAATTCTAAGAAGTTCCTCATCACATTTAGTAATGTCCAATAACATAATGTGAAATATCAGACACAAGTTGGGAAGGACTGTATACTCAATCAAGAAACATCAGTACTTGGGAGTATTTGGCTGTAAGCACGATCTTTCTTCCCTAACTGAAGAACGAAAAAGTTCCTTGAGAGTCACTGGTGCACTTAATCAACCAGTCGACAAATGACTCGGGTAGGTGGGGAGGAAAAGGGTTAGAAAATAATCAGTTAGAAATCCAGGTACATTTGATTATTTTAAATCAATTTAAAATTCATCTACAAAGCCTCTGAACAAGCACTAGTTCTACTGGATATTGTTTAGGGGATGAAAATCAAACTTCAGGGATCTTCTTTGAAAACACACTGTCTGAAAGGAGGTTGTGATGCGGTGGGTGTTGTCTCTTCTCCCACATGACAAGCAATAAGATGAGAGGAGATGGCCTCAAGTTGCACCAGGGGAGGCTTAGATTGAGTACTAGGAAAAATTTCTTTACTGAGAGAGAGAGTGGTGAAGTATTGGAAGAGGCTGCCCAGGGAAGTGGTGGAGTCAGCATCCCTGGAAGTACAGAAAAAACATGCAGATGCAGTACTTGGTGACACGATTTAATAGGCACGGTTGTGCTAGGCTGATGATTGGATTTGATCATCTTACGAGATCTTTTTCAACCACTATGATTCTATGATTTACTAGGCTGATCTTTACAAACCTCAATCCAATAAACAGCCAAGAAAAAAAAGACCAACCTTATTGAATAAGCCTAACTTCAGAGCCAACTTCTGGAGCCTCTACTTTCCCACACAGCACACTTCACATCTTCACACTCAATCTGCTTTCTGTGCTGTATCAGCAAAGTTTTTTGTTTCACATCTATACAGAGTCCAGCACAAGGGATACAAAGCCTGAGCGTTACAGTCACACACAATGTAGGATTCTCTGCAGCATGAACTGGGGAAACTCTGCGTGCTTTGAGGTTAAATCAGTACAAAGGACTTCAAGTGGAAAGAGGAGTGAATGTTTCAGCATGAGCTGAACACCTCTGTTCACGGTGTGAACATTCATTATCTGAATTATTATTTCTATTGTCTAAGATTCAATGATGATGCTGAAAAAAAACATATCAGGATTGGAAAACATAGTCCATAGCTGGAAGTGAAAAAAACAAAAGCCAATCGAGTAATACAAGTTAGAAAAAACAGTGAGCAAAGGCCAGAAGTTTCAAACCATTCAAGTCATAACAAGGAAAGATGGTTCAATTCTAGTCTTACTTTAGACTAGAGAAATAAGGCATATGTTAAAATAAAAAGTAACAATAATTGGAAATTACTGACAGAAGTGATTTTTCTCCTTCACTGTGAGGCTTAAATTTAAAAAGGAGGCAAAAAAAGGATACAAAAAAGGATACAAGCACTGATCAGTGAAGTCTCATTGCACACACCTAGGAACTTCAGCCAGATGATCAGAGCCATGGTTCATGTGTGCACACACAGAAATCATTACCATCTCCCACATACACATTTAAATTCCAACTCCCAAAAATACAGCAGCATGAGTGAAAACTAGTCTTGGTGAAGTCACACTTGAGGGGTCATAGCGGAAGTCCTACAAAATGGGGCCCATCCACTCTGGGATTTCTGACCTCCCTTACACATTGCTCGCTCGTGACCTTGTCTGTACTCCTCCGGTAAGAAAACCTCAGAAGTAAAGTAGCACAGCTATACCTCACTTTATGGGAAGTTCATTCTCTTCACTCTAATCAAATGCCCAGCAGACAGACGCCACAGGACAAGCCATTTTTATTCCAAGCTCATGGAAATTATGCTTATAATCTATCCTTAATCAGTGACAATACTGCAATGCAGAGAATGAACGCTCTATTTCTTGTTGTGAACAGTCAGCAAATTCCTGTTTATTCATTGTTTGGTTCCAAGAATACCCTGATGTGATACAAGAGCTTTTCTTAGCCAAGCTTGTTCTTTTCTGGATTAGCAGAACACAGCAAGGAGACATGATACTCCCAGCTACATCCATTATTATAGGAGTGGGAGCTATCAAGAGCTAAACTCAAAATCCCACAGTTGGACTCCAGACAAAGCAGGACCACTTCAAGAGTTTTATCTACTACTGCAAGGAAACAGCATGACTACAACCTTCTGGATTTTGCCTAAAAAACATAATGCAAAACAAGTTAGCGTACGGCACTTAGTAAAGGATACAGGTCTGCACTAACTAAACCAAATTCATGCAATCTCCAGTCGCTCCTGTGGTTCATGATCTCACCAAAAAAAATTCAAATAGCATTACATCCAAATTATTTTCAAGAAAAATCAATGTAAAGAAAGAAAAACACACAATCCAGAAAAGACACTTCAACAGGAAAATAATCATTGGATCAAAGTCCTTGTTAGCCAGCACAAGCCCAGGGTCAGCCTGCCAGTGGGTAGCTGCAACAAAAGCCTATGTCAGAGAAGACTAAAATGAAGGAAGCAGCATCTCTTCAAACGCACTATGAGAACCAAAGAAATGAGGTAATTACACATAAAAGAATACAAAAAGCTGAGGCATGGAGGAAAAAAAAAATCTACATAGGACGTTAACTGAACAGTAATCAGACTAGATAGTTCAGTACCTTATCTCTCTCCACCCAGATTCTCTACCTGAAATCCCTCAAAACACTATCCTCAACTACAAAATAGAATAATTTGATTTTCCTCATTTTGTGAGGGTCTTCTGAGGACTTAGGTGACAACTGGAACAAACTTTTTTTTAATACACTATTTTGGCATTTGCAAATGCTGCCACCTGCCAAATGTGCCCTATTTTAATTGAGATCAGTATAATTCTTTCTTTGGCTTCTGAAAGCTTGCCACCCTCTCCCTCTTCGTCCCCAAATGTGAGAAAGAGCACCTAACCAGTTTTGCTAGGAAACACCACAACCAGGATATATATAAACCTGGCAAACACACAAAGGAAACAAAATTTGATATGTTTGCACATTTATTTCCCTCCTCTCCCCACCATGCAGGTGTTACTCCTAACAATACTAGCAATGAAGCTCCTCAAAACACAACTGTGACTAATAAGACATTTCGTTATTTCTTTAGCACAGATATAGACTTTAAAACTTCCGGGATATCCTCACACATATTCTGCTCTGCCTCTATTATTTCTCTCACGGCTGAAAGAAAACATCAAATGCCACTTGAAAAAACACTCAGTAACATCCTGCTGGACCAGTAGAGGTTTCTTCTTTCACTACCGTCATGATTATTTAATATAGCCTTTTTTTAAGCTTCAGTTACTGTTTAAGAATACTACAGGAAGTATAAATATGTTTTGTATTAGGAATTTGTCACATTGCAGCAGAACATGTATCTTACAGAGTGCACAAAACGGAATGTTTTGCAACTGTCCCAGGTCTGAGTCCTCATTGTTAACTTCAAATGCACAGACTTATAAAGCACTTCCTACAAGCTAACAGTTCTGGAATACATGGAGTTAGAAGTAATTGGATTTGTCGAGGAATGGGAAATAAAGCCAATACACTATGAAATAGAGCCAAATGCTGGACTAGAGGGTACCCTGGGGAAAAAACAAAGACCAAGACGGTCTGCTAGCACTTCCTTCCCTTTTCGATAACAGCACAATGGCCATCTCTGCTGCTGTAATAGTGCTGTATCCTACCTACATCATCTTAATCAATGTGAACAGTTTGGCAAACTGTGCAAGATTGGCAAATACTAAGTTCAAATTTTCATAGCAGAGAGTATGACCAAGAAAAGAAGTCTTGTATGGCCACATCCAATTAACATCTGTGTATCAAAATGAAATCTGACAGACACTACCTTTCATTTTTTCCAAAGTCAGGGGCAGTTTCTCCAGTATCACAAACCATTATTACTACCAGCATAATAAAACATTAGTCACAAGTTAGCTGCGAAAGACTGGAAACATTTTTATTCCTTTGAGAATCACTTTCTCTGACTATTACATCTTTTTCAAGCTCTAAATGCAAGTATATTCACGCAAATCCTTAATTACTCACTTTTTCCCAGCTGTATTTGAAGAGCAAGTACTATTCCTTATGATACAAACACCTAACTGACACCTCTTCAACGCAGCAGCAACCACCACGTAGAGAGAATAAATTTAAACACAAACTGGAAGACTGTCAGTGACTTCAAAAGTTCTGTTTCTGCTTTAAAGAACTTGATGGTCAGGATGTATTGAACATAGCTCACCAACCTGAAATAGTATTTAATATCTACCTGATTTGGTAACTGTATCCAGAACCAAAACAGCCAAACAAGCACCATGTACAAGAGAACTGCCCAAAGGTGTGATGCTGTCCTTGTTCTAACCTAGTTCAGCTGTGTCCATTGTATTGCTACAGCCATCCAAATACAGAAACAAGAACAGTTACTAAGTGTTGTACAAGCACACAGGAAAGCACAAACACGGTTCCAAAGGGTTTGTAATCTGGGATAGGCTTCCAGGCACTCACTGCAGATAGACGTCTCTGCATTGGGAACACAGTTTAGCAAGGGCTGAGGACTCGCTCGCAGCACCCCATCCAAGGTTCAATCACATTTATGTATAAATTAAAGTTGAACGCGACTACTAAAGAGAAGGGTTTCTCCTACACAGGAAAGGGAACCCCATCTAGCAAAGACGAACCTACCCCTGGCAGCAACAGCAAAACGCTCAGGGCACCGTGTAGTCCAGTTTTACTTATTCTGTATCTGAAGACCTCACAGCTGTGTATGCATAAGAGGAACACAATTCCACCTCACACATGGCAGATCATCAAAGATTGTCCTGTTGTAACACACAGAAATACTAGGAAAAGCAATGCAAACTACTGCCATCAACAAAAATTAAACTGCCTAGTGATTAGTAAACTTACTAGAGAACAGGTACTTAACCTGTTTATCATCATCTGTCTAACAAGACCATATACCAATGTACACAAGCAGAACAGACAGATCAGAAGTCTCTTTAGAAGTCAGATACTCTGCTAGCTCTTTTTCCATTATGGAACAACTCCATGTGATTCTGATTCAATGCAACCACTGAAGAGTGCTAATAAAAGGATAAGAAGTTGATGATGTATTAAGCTCATCTACAGGTAAGTTTTCAAAGAGCCTAAGAATAATATACACTTGGGTATTTCTGTCATTAGAAGGCGGTTTTGGTTTTGTGCTTTTAAAAGCCACAGAGTACAATCCTTTCATCTGAAAGAATTAAAATCAGGACAGACAATGCCAAGGAAGTTTATTTGTACACTGTCATACCTACTAGCAGTTAAAAATAAACCTCAAAATACTCCTCCACATTGTTAGTTCCATGTCTTTAGGCTTTATCTGGCCATTGCCATACACCAATTCCCAATTCCATCAGTATTTGTGAGCATACTCACAGGTGACAGAAAAGAGGGTTCCATATTTCTCAGCACACCAGGCAGACAAGTAACAGCCGGCACACAGAGAATGTGAATGTCTGTTTTAACAGTGTAGAAACACTTGCCTTGTCATCAGTGAAGATGAGCCTTCCTTATTAATAGTCTTACTCTCCATATATGTGATGGCTACTACTCCTGGTTCATAAAGATTCATCTACCGACTTATTTCGTTTGGCACATGTAGAATTTTATAAATTTACTGGTAGATGAAAGAAGGGTTATCCCCATCTTAATTGGTTTTACACTGTTTATCTCCTGATGAATGCCCATCTCCAGCCGTCCTTGTACATGAATGGAATGCTTATTTAGCAGACAATAGGAATTAATGGACCATCTCAATGTACCTTTTACTCTAACTCTGGATATTTTAGAAGCAGCTGAAAGTGAAACAGCCCTTTCATGAAAGACTAATTTAAGGCTAATAAGCTATATCATTAAGTCTCAATTCTTTTCATCTGGTTCTGACTAGATCGTTAAAGAAGATACAAAAATGCAGCATACTCCGCTCCTTTCACCACTGACATCACCTTCTCCAATACGTCAGAAAAAAATAAAGAAAAAGAGAAAAAAACACATCCCAACACAAACACCTCCGCTCTACCGCCTCCACGGGGAGGGGGAGGTCTTTCCCGGAGGAAAAGCTCTTTCCCCGTGCCTCGCTGGGGAGGGGAACCCACGGCTGGAAGGGAAGAACCCGCGGCCCCCGGACCTCATACGGGCTGAGAGCCTACGGGTGGAAAGAAGGAACCCGCGGCCCCCGGGCCTCATACAGGCGGGAAAACCACGAGTCGAAGGGAAGAACCCGCAGCCCCCGGGCGTCAGAGGAACTGGGAATGGACGGGGGGAAAGAAAGAACCCGCGGCCCCCTCCCTGGCCTCCCCCGGCACAGCCCGGGCGGCCCCGCATAGGCCTGGCCCTCCCAGCCGGCCCCCTCCCCTCCAAGCCCCCCAAGGAGCGGCCTGGGGCGGGCAGAGAGAGGCCTGGGGCGGGCGGGGAGCGGCTCCTTCCTCCCTCCCCCTCCACGCCCGGCCCCGCTTCTCCCTCCATTCCCCCCAGGCCCGGCAGGGCCCGGCCCCGCTCATCCCCCACCCCCCCAACTCCACCGCCTTCCCCCCTCCCCGTACCTTGTAATACACGTCAAACTGGATGTTCTCGGGTAACGATCGGATATCCCGACGCCGGGCCCGCCCGTAACTATCCACCACGGCCGAGATCGCGGTGTTATAGAGTGTCTCGGGCACCCACTCCAGCTCCACCGCCGCCATCTTGGGTGCGCGGGGCCGCCTCCTCCCTCCCTCGCCCCGCCCCCCCGCACGCCCCGCCCCCCGCGGCCCCCCCCGCTGCGGGCTGGGGCACAGGATGGATGGAGGGCGCGGGGGGAGCGCAGGGTCCCTGGGTTGGGGCCTGCGAGATCATCAGGCTCAGCCATCCCTGTTCCCTGCTAAACCACCCCTGAGCACCTCGTCTACTCGTCTTTTAAACACCTCCGGGGATGGGGACTCAACCGCCTCCCTGGGCAGATGTTCCAGTGCCCGAGACCCTGATTTCTTCAGAGCGAAGAAATCCTTCCTAATGATAGAATCATAAAATAGTTTGGGTTTGAGGGGACCTTAAAGATCATCCAGTCCCACCCCCTGCCATGGGCAGGGACACCTCCCACTGGCTCAGGCTGCCCAAGGGCCATCCAGCCTGGCCTGGAACACCTCCAGGGATGGGGCAGCCACAGCTTCCCTGGACTACCTGTTCCAGGGCCTCACCACTCTCACAGTGAAGAAATTCCTCCTTATGTTTAGTCTAAATCTGCCCCTCTCCAGTTCATACTGTTCCCCCCGGTCCTGTCACCACAAGCCTTTGTGAACAGCCCCTCCTCGGGTCTTTGTAGGCCCTTCAGGCACTGGAAGGTCACTATAAAATCTCCTCTGAGCCTTCTCTTCTCCAGGCTGAAAAACCTCAACTCTCTCAGCCCCTTGAGAAGGTGCTCCAGCCGCCTGATCATCCTTGTAGCCTCCTCTGGACCCGTTCCAACAGCTCCATCTCCTTCTTATGCTGAGGATTCCAAAACTGGACAGAATACTACAAATGAAGTCTGAGCCAATTCAGTCTGAACTTCCCCTGGTACAACTTGAGGCCATTTCCTCTCCTCCTGTCCCTTGGCAGAAGAGATCAACACCCACCTCTCTACAACCTCCTTTCAGGCAGTTGTAGACAGTGATAAGGTCTCCCCTCAGTCTCCTTTCTCTAGGCTAAACAACCCCAGATACCTCAGGAAGCCCCAAGAGAGTCAGAGTATAGGGTTACATGGAAGGGATGAGAGGAGATATGAGGGCAATCCCTGGTGTCAGGGAAGGAGATGGGGACATGCAGAGAGGATGAATGGTGGGGCATGGAGGAATCATGGAATTACTAGGTTGGAAAAGACCTTCGAGGTCATCAAGCCCAACCATACCTGTCCGCTACTAAACTATATCCCTAAGCACCTCATCTACCCATCTTTTAAACACCTCCAAGGATGAAGACTCAACCACCTCCCTGCACAGCTGTTCCAATGCCTGAGAACCCTTTTGGTGAAGAATTTTTTTCCACAATATTCAATATAAACCTGCCCTGACACAACTTGAGGCCATTCCCTTTCATCCTACCACTTGGGAGAAAAGACCAGCACCCACCTCGCTACAACCTTACTTCAGGCTGTTGTAGACAGCGATAAGGTCCCCCCCTCAGTCTCCTTTTCTGCAGGTGAAACAACCCCAGTTCCCTCAGGAAGCCCCGAGGCAGTGGGAGTACAGGATGGGAAGGGTGAGAGAAAATATGGGGGGAATCCCTGGTGTCAGGGAGGCAGAAATTAGAAGTACAGGTGTGACGCAGCAGGACCCAGGATCTGCCTAGCCCCAGACCTCTCTTATAAGTGAAAATGTTGGTATTTACAGCTTCACCTGTGGTAACAGTCTGCTAATATTGGGCCTTCTGTGGCTTTCAGGTGTGTTGGCAGCTCAAGAGGGGCGTTACTGGGGAGCGTGGTGCTTGAAGAGGCTTGCTAGCCTCCATGAAGGGCACCTGCCTGCTCTGCTATTCCTCCTCGGCTGCCGTGTGGTAAAAACACAATTATCTCTGTGTAAATTAACCTGTGACCACTCGTGGAAGTGGCACTGTATTTTATCAATATCTTATCATCTTTATCAAGCTGTTAGAGGCATGTTTTTCTTCCTGATTTGCTTTCCATGTGGGGCTTGCACACACCACTAGGAACATATTGGATAGTTCTTGGACACAGATGGTAGATTTTTAGGCAGATGCAATTAAGATCATTTGGTTTAAAATAGACTCATACTGTGTGTAGCCAGCGACTTAACCGTGCTGGTACAACACGAGTAAGGACTGCAAGGTTACTACTTGGCGTAGGTTAGATATTGCACTAAGTTAATATCACTCAAGTTTGACTGCTCCAACGCGGTCTTGAACAAAACTTTTATCAGTTAAACATTCTGCACTTTTCAAACTTTTTATCATGCACATGGACAGAAAAAAGCCCAAATCCTAAATCCTTGGACTATGCTGGGAAATATTTCTTTTTCTGTCACGTCCTATTTTGTTTTTCTAGCTAATGCAGGACTGCTACTGTGACCTATTGTTTGTTCTTTTCCTTTATTAAAAAAATAATATAAGACAGCGTTTCTGCCATTTCACTTTGGGAACTGTTTTTAACAAGGCTAAATTGCTGCTATTCCTCCCCCCATTTTGTGAGAGAACATAATTCTTTGCCCTTTACGTGCAGAAAGAAATGTTATGGGGTGGGAAGAAAGGAATGTGACATAAACACACTGTGGATGATTGCTTTGTCCTCTTTTTCCTTTTGCCTATTGGTAGCCTCAGTGTTTGGGGTTTTTTTAATTATTATTTTCTGAGATGGTGTGGATTTTTTTCAGCTGAGGAAAAACAGCTGGTTTGTATTGGCAATTAGCCGCCTGAGAGGCAGAGGCTATTTACCTCAGTTCCTCTCTAGAGAGCTAGTTTGGCAGGGTTGGAGCTGCAGGGCTGTTAGGAAGAGACAGATAAGGCCATTTTCCTGTAAGTGAAGGGAAAAAGCATTGATAATACATAGAAAATGCTAATTCTCGAACTTATAATGTTTTTATTTTACTTTAAAATAATGTATTTAACGAAATTTCTGAAAATAATGGCTAAGGTAAATATACTTTTCAAGACAGCACTATGGCAAGGGGCTTTATCTTCTTGAAAAGTTACTATGTCTTGAAATATTATCTAGGCTGTGCCTTTTACTGTCCTTTCATTGGTTTTTTTTGGTAGACAAACCTATAATCTGTGTATTCAAGGGGAAGAAATAAACATATCTATGCAAGTAAGACACAGTATAACTCTTTTTGGAGTATCTTATGTTGTGCGTTCATTCTGTAATTAATTTTGGTGGAGCCTGAGGAATTATCTTTATGGCAACAGTGATTTAATCTATTGGTAGAAGTAAAATTTATATATAGTAGCATTTGTTATTTATTACTACTGCATGGTTCTATATATTTCTGTATTGAGACATTTAGTGATCCTCTATTGTGGATACATATTTTTGTCTTAGAGGTGTTATTAGAGAGTTTGCAGAGTCCTTGATTCAAGATGTGTGTGTGTAACGTTGAGATAGTAGCTAACCATTGAAAGTAGTATGGTTAGTAGCAAACCAGACTTATGAAAGTCTGTTTTATTAAACAATTCGTTAGCTCTCTGAGGACTTTTAAACTTAAAAGGTATCCTATTTGTTAAATGGATTAGTTTCCCTAAGCTGTATTGGAAACTTAATAGCAACATGGCTCCATTCAATGATGTGCTTTTCACATCCATAAACTATTTAAATGCAATTACTCATTAATAGTTGCAGATGTTAGAAAATGTTTGACTCCAGTGCTTGTTGGCAGAGGTTCTGATGGATATTCTTATCTTTGTTGGTATCTTTCTCTTTACTTTTGTCTTTTTTTTTATGTAGGGAAACATTTAAAAGACATTTACAAATACTGCCAGTGTCTGAAAGCAAAATGGTAATGTGCGTTGCTTAGGCAAAAGCATTCACTCTGTCTGCTGTAATCTTAGCTTTTGAAGATGCATCTGGGTATCTGAACAGCTCACATGTAAAGCGTATGGAGTGCAATGGTTCTGTACATATGGGTATTGTAGTGGGTGGGGACGCAGGCAAACCTAGTAACGGGTAAATGCATAAAGAAAATCTAATTGTAGTCTTCTATTATCAAAACTGCCCCTAGAGATCAAACAACTTCTTGGTTTTCAAAATTCCCTCTGTGGAAGCCGCTCTTATAGAAGAGACTTTTACATCTGCAAAGAAAGCTGGTTGTGCCATTTCACTAGGATGCTCTTGGAGCCTGGTGTTGTTCTGCACCACAAAAGCCGCCTCAATAGCTTTTTTTTAAAAAAAACAAATCCCAACCAAATATTGATCCCAAGCTATTGTTTCTGGATAGTAGTGAATTGTTCGAGTTCACCCTGCTAGAGGAGGTTGTTCACCTGGGCTTTCCCAAGACTGCATGTGAAACCATGGTTTTATGGCTAACAAGTCACTTTGGTCTGGGAATCACTGCAGAAAGTAGCAGTGTTGTCTTTCTCTCACCATTTCCGATACCGTGGCTGAGCTGCAAACTGAAGGAAGAAGGTGGTTGTTTTTTCTGTTGTGCATGCGGATTTATATTTTGGCCAAATATCCATAGGTTTCGGCCAAATAGCTGTACATTTGCTAGAGCTTGCATAAGAAGCAGCATGATTGCCTCTCCTACTGGTGCATCTTCCTCACTGGTGTGTTCTTAGGCCAGGTTAAGTCAACTGCAGTTTCACCTGACTAATTTTAACTGAAATAAATTGGAAAGTGTTTGCATAAAAGGAACTTTTTTTTTAGTGGATAGGCATAGATGCTGGATTTTGTTAGAAAGGTGGTAGTTAGTGTTGGTGAGTCCATTTATTGATCCAGTGAGGAACTGAGACAGGATGCCTCTGGAAGCTCTGGTTTTATATGACTAACTCAAATAGTTTTGTAAATGTGGTGTAATAGTATAACTGCTGCAATTTTTGTATCATTTCTGAGTCAAAAGAACAAACAGTGCTGTAGAGTTTGAGATGTGCAAGTGCAAACTATTAAATAAATACTGTTTCTGTTTTGCAGGAACGTAGTTCCAGAAAGCCTGGATGAAAAAGATGGAATCTGTTTCATGTGCTGCCAGGCTGTTGTATGCGTGTTTTCATTGAAGGTAAGGTACTTGTCAAAGAGCAAAAATGCCTTTGTGAAATCGATGAGTTGGCATAAACAAAGTTCAGTACAAATATAGTTAAAGATTCAAGTGAACTCATAAGTGGAAAATTTGGATTATAATCTAGCATAGTTTAGGCTTTTCAGATTAACCCAGTGGTTCTCATTTTGCCATGGTTTAAATATGATCTTGTATATGTGAACAGTTTTTTTTAATTACTATAGCTGGACATACTTGGTGGAAAAAAATGTTCTAAGAAAACAATAAAAAACCTGCTCAATTTTCCTGCAATGTGCTTATTTTGAAGTGGGAAGGAAGTGAACTGACATGGATAACATATGAATCTACTATATCTCCTTGATGTGGATATTAAAGGAACCTTGAAAATAGTTTATGGGGAAGTTGTTGGAGGCTTCTAATTTTAAATTCTTAACAGGAAATCATTAAACTGTAAAGGAGCCAACATAACAGACTGTTGCTCTAAAACAAGAGCTAAATGCAGACCATTCATATGAACTTGTCAGATCTTTTTTTAATGCTGGTATGTTTTTTCTTTCATGTTTACTGCAACCCAAATAAATACATTTTCATCTTTGTATTCTTCATATGCATCAGTTCAATAGTTGCATTCTGGATGGCATGTGAAGGCAATGCCATTAGAAGTCATACCCCTAGGAATATGAAGAGAGATTATACCCCATCAGACCCCAGAGGGTGTTAACTCCTTGTGTGATCAGGTTGTGCGCTTTTTCACGGACTAGGGAAAAACCTCTTAAGAGTGTCCATAGTCTTCGCTTTATTTCCTCTACATGAGATGCTTGTGCTTTATCTGAGACTATTGCTGAGGTGACTGATGCATCTCACGGAGGCTGTGAGAGGTGTAATAGCCTTTGGTCACTATCAACTTGGCTTCTTGAAGCCTTCTTAGGAGCTGGAGGCAGGAGAAAGATTGTGATGAGGCTGTAAGTGCTAAGGCATGAAGTTTAGTCAACAAAGTTAGCTGAGGTGCTTTACAAATGAAGAAGGCATTAAGAACGTAGGTTTGCCACATGGGCAGTGCTGCTTTCTGCTGTTTATGGTTATTAAGCTTGTGCCCAGCTTTTTATGTTTCTGAGCTATTGATAATTTTGGTTTTGTCACATGTCAGACAAAAATTAATCATGGCTTTTCCAAAATATAGCTTTGTGTAACTTTAAATAAGGCATACTACTAGAAAAGAGACAGCAGGATGCTGGCCACTCAGTGCTGGCTTGTGATATGGAATTAGGATGAACATACCTCTCCTTGTTCTTTTTATTGTCTGATGCGGCTGAGGGAAGGAGCACTGCTGTGAAAAGTGTTAGTGCCTGCGTGAACCTTCTTCCCTGCCAGTCCTGCTGAGAAGTCAAAGTCATTTATTCACTTGCTTGAGTTTAGACCTATAAAATGTTTAATTTCAGATTCACAGGAGGTGTCACTTGGGGAGCAATGTAGTTTGTTGGTGCTCAGGGCTTTTGCTTGGTGGTTCGGTCTCTGTTACATGTACCTCTCCTTTCTTCAGTGTTTGAGCTCGGAGCACCGGACCTTGTTCATATTATTCCCCTTTGGACGTTTGTTTTTCTCTCCTTGCTTTTCAGCCTTTGAGCCTGTGGATAGGTAATCCTCAAAGACAACCTAGTGAGACTGCTGAAGGCTACCTCTATCATGCCACATGATGTATTAGCAAACATCAGAAAGTAAAGTAATTTGTGGAAGTCGTGATACTTTTCTCCTGATGTCAGCTCCCCGAACACATTTGTCTGGGTTTAAACTACAGCTGCTTAATCTATTTGGGCTAAAGATGGGGTCATTCTTTTTTGAAAATGTAACTAATTTAATTTAGCTTAAGCTTACTTGAGAAATTTTTAAACCATAGTTAAAAGAAAACTAAAAACCTTTCATCCACAAAAGAAATTGTAGCCATTAATTTTAAGGAATGCTTTGAGTTAGTTGAACCAGACCAGGCAATAATAATGCACTCTGAAGTGGATTTATTTCAATAACTGTTAGCCAAAATGAGAATAAGCTATCAAGTCAATATCCGACTGGTTTTGGCTTAGAAACATTTTACATTAAATGTTTTTAACTCGTATATAAAAAAAACTTGTAGTTTTGATGAGCCGCGTAACCTAACTTCAGAATCTTGTCTCTGAAATAGCTGGGGAAACCCTGGGCAATTTCTGCCTAGCATTTGGTTCCTTTAAGTATAAAAAACAGAAAAGTATATTGTTTTTATAGACAAGAGGTGGATGAAAAAATGCTAAATTGCCTTTCAATTACTACCTCCCTTTTAGGCACTCAATTGTGGGAACTGCAGTGGTAGTCTCCATCAGGTTTTATCTTTACTAATAGTTTTTCTACCTGCATCTTCAGCTTTTGCAAGTTTCTGCAAGCATCTGGTTTAGTTGAATTGAAGTTTCTTGTGAGCTAAATAACTTCAGGAGAAAATTAGGAAATATTGTTGCAGTTGCTGGAGGGTATGCTGGTTGTGTGCCTTGTAAAAAGTCTTGAGGCACTTTTTTTTTCCGGTAGTGGTTTGGGGAATGTAGCTGTTGCATGCTAAAACATCCTTGATGTATTTGATTAAATTTGTGAGGATTTATATATGGTGTTAGTGTCTTGATTGCAAAAGTTGGCATTGATAAAAACAAGGTACTTTGTTCCACTTGAAAATGCAAAAGCAATACATGAATGTAAAAAAAAAAAAAAGAAAAATACCTTGGAGTTTGAGGAGTTTCCTCTGTCATAACTAATTATTTTTCCCCTTTGTTTCCTTAACTTCTTTACAGATACCAGACTACCTAGAATATGTTTCCGTAAAGCATGGGGGTAGAAGTCTCTGGTTTTGTTCCTGGAGTAGCCTATGATTTTCCACCCTAAATTGTTTAGGAAAGCATCCCTGTTATGGAATGGTTAGTAATCCTTATCTAACAACCCTGGGTACGTTTATTCAGCTACAAAATGGGGATATTGTACTTCTTGGAAGTATTAGGCTGTAGTTGTCAGATCTACAAAACGTTATAGGGACAATAATGTTTTATCACTGTTAGTCAATAGTTTTTAAGTAGTTTCTTTGCTTTCTGGCTTCTTTATATTAAAGTAACAGGAAAAAAATTATTCATCTGCTTTTACTGTGCTGTGATGTGGATGGCTGTGGATCTGCTTCAGGCCAGGCAGTTGCTGTGTTTTTCTGTTAATTGAAAGGGAAATAGAGGTACGTTGTCGTGGTTTGGGTTTTACAAAGCTCACGTTCGTCCTTGTCTCAAATTAGTCTTTGTGTCCTTTTATGCACCTCTCAAGTATACATTTCATCATGTATGTGGCAAATGTATAAAACACTCTTATGGAATTTAGTGAACAGATTTTTAGAGCAGGATTTCTCAATTCTGTATTTGGTGATGATCTGATGTTATAAATCCCTGTAAAATGGGAAAGGATGTTTATTTTACTGGATTAGTCTGGATTAATTAGTTAATGTTGATAACAGGTTCTGGGGTCTCTAGGTGCTCTGGGAATTCACAGCTTTGTTGAGAAATTTCTTATTTTTAAGTACTGTTGACTTTAATTTGATTAATGGGAGTAAATCCAAAATACTTGCAGTACCCAAGCCGAACGATTGCCTCCATTTTACTGATGGGGAAGTGTTTTTGCAAAATTCTGGACTGGTGTTTGTTGTTTCGAGCTTGTAGTGGGAAGCGGCTCTGAGAGTTGGAAGTGGTGGTAGATTGTGGATTAAGCAATGTCTAGAATTCAGCTATAAAGATAAACTGTGCCAAACCCTCCGGTATGCAGGGAATGTCTTAAAAGTTCTATGGTCATAAATGTAAATACTGCATGTGATGTGTAATTCTAGGGGAATCACTGGAGGGAATCCCTATTGACCAAGTGGGAAAACACAGACTTCGGGCCAGGAGCAGGAAAGATGCAGGAGCTGGAGTAACCTGCTGAGATTCCTGGAGCAAGGTGTGGGGAGTCCTGTGCTTTGAGGTAGTGGCTGGTGAAGTGGGGAGGGGGTGGGGGTGGAAGGGAATGGCTGGTGGGTGTGGGGGGACCCGGGACAGCGTGTGTGGAGGGAATAGTGGGACAGGTCTCTGCTGGCAGTGGGAGCAACAGACCTGGGGGTGTTGGTTGACAGCCAACTGAACATGAGCCAGCAGTGGCCCAGGTGGCAAAGAAGGCCAATGGCATCTTGGCTTGGATCAGAAATGGAATGACCAGCAGGTCCAGGGAGGTGATTCTGCCCCTGAACTCGGCATTGGTGAGGCCATACCTCAAATCCTGTGTTCAGTTCTGGGCCCCTCGTGACAAGAAGGATGTTGAGGCTCTGGAGCGTGTCCAGAGATGAGCAACGAAGCTGATGGAGGGGCTGGAGAACAAGGGCTATGAGGAGCGGCTGAGGGCGGGTTGTTCAGCCTGGAGAAGAGGAGGCTGAGGGGAGACCTTATTGGTCTCTACAACTACCTGAAAGGAGGTGGGTGCTGGGCTCTTCTCCCAAGTGAAAGGTGATAGGACAAGGGGGAATGGCCTCAAGCTGCACCAGGGGAGGGTCAGACTGGACATCAGAAAAAAATGTTTCACGGAAAGGGTCATTGGGCTCTGGCAGAGGAGGGGATGGAGTCCCCATCCCTGGAAGGGTTTAAAAGACGGGCAGAGGAGGTGCTCAGGGATGTGGTTTAGTGGCAGATGGAATGGTTTGACTTGGTGATCCAAGAGGTCTTTTCCATCTTGGTGATTCTTTGATTGATTCTGGTGTGAGGAGTTGATTAATGATTGATTGATTCTGGGGTGAGGAATTGATTGATTGATGATTGATTCTGGGGCAGGTGAGTGATTGATTGGGCAACCTGATCTGGTGGGGTGTGCCCGTGCCCATCGCGGAGGGGGTGGAACTAGGTTACCTTTACGGTCCTTTCCAACCCAAACTTGTACGGCTCCGCGAGCGAGTGGTCTATCGGCTCTGCCGCTCCGTGCCCGGTGCCGGCCGGCAGGGGGCGCCGCGGGGCGCTCCCCGCCCCTTCCGCCGCGTTTCCCGGGGGGGCCGGTAGGGAGCGCTGCGCAGCGGCCGCCGCTGCGGGGGGGGCAGTGCTGGAGCGGCGCCGCCGACGTCAGCGCTGGTTCGGCGGCGGGCGGGGAGCGGTCGCGGGCGGGAGCGGCGGGCGCCGAACCTCCCCCCCCCCCCCCCCCCATGGCGGGGCCGTTCTCGCTGGGGGTGAGCGTGTACTCGGACCAAGGCGGCAGGAAATACATGGAGGACGTGACCCACATCGTGGTGGAGCCCGAGCCGCCCGCGCACAAAGGCGGAGCGGCGAACCCCCCCGGCCCCGCGCGCCGCCGCTCCGTCGCTTTCTTCGCCGTGTGCGACGGGCACGGCGGGCGGGAGGCGGCCCAGTTCGCCCGGGAGAACCTCTGGGCTTTCATCAAGAAGCAGAAAGGCTTCTGTTCCTCCGAGCCGGCCGAGGTGTGCGCGGCCCTGCGCAAGGGCTTCATCGCCTGCCACCGCGCCATGTGGAAAAAGCTGCGTAAGTCACGGGCGGTGAGAGCCCTTCCCTGCCCCCGGCACCCCCTGCAGCCCCCTCCTCTGCCCCGGGATTCGCTTCCCTTCCCCTCTCTGCCCTGGGCTCCCCCTTCCCTCTCTCCCTCTCTCTGCCCTGGGCTCCCCCTTCCCTCTCTCCCTTTCTCTGCCCTGGGCTCCCCCTTCCCTCTCTCCCTTTCTCTGCCCTGGGCTCCCCCTTCCCTCTCTCCCTCTCTCTGCCCTGGGCTCCCCCTTCCCTCTCTCCCTCTCTCTGCCCTGGGCTCCCCCTTCCCTCTCTCCCTTTCTCTGCCCTGGGTTCCCCCTTCCCTCTCTCCCTCTCTCTGCCCTGGGCTCCCCCTCTCTCCCTCCCTCTCAGCCCGGGGCTCCCCTTCTCCTTCCCGGCCCCCCGCGGTGCGGGGTGAAGGGGCTGCAACCCCCCTGCCCTCCCTGACATAGCCTCTCTTCTCGGGACGTTCCAGTTTTCGCTGCCCCGTTCTCCCCTTCCTCTCCCCCGCACTATTGTGAGTTGCTTGCTCCAAAGCCCCCGTCCATCTCCGCTCGGGATGGGGTTCGAGAAGTGCGGTAAAACAAAAAACTGGAGAGCAGGAGAAAAGAGGGAATCAGAAAGTGAAGGAGCGTTGTAAGACGACTGTGCTTCGTGGGTGGTGGTGTGATTGTAGAGCTGCAGTTTGTTATCAGGGTGTTGGACCTCCAGTTCATTGGAGGGGGATCTTCATCTTGTTCCCTTGGAGAACTGCATAGATGTCCTCCTTAGATTTCCCATGCCCAGACTGTCACGAGGAAGGAGGGGAAAAAAAACCCAAACCCAAACAAACCTGTTCCTTAAGTGTCTAGGACTTCGTTTTTGTAGCTGTCCCTTGATTCCCACTGTTTCTATGGAGTCCTGATGGAAGGATTCAAAATGTGACTATTCCGTAATGGGTAATTGTTCACTCATTTTATCGTTTGAGCGGTAGGAAGTATGCAGAGCACCGGCCAAAACAGAAAACACGCTCGATATCCTGTTGATTATGTGGATTGGTTGCATAACTGCAGTAGGATAGGAGTTAGGCTCCTAAATAGGTGAGGATAAAGGAGAGGAGAATGCCGGGCCAGGTGGCAGAGATCACTGTTGGACTGTGCCTTCTCCCTGAGATACATGAGACTGTGGAATGGAGCTTCTGAGAGGGACTTTTTTTGTGGTTTGTAAGGTGGTTATGGCTTAGTTGGAATTTGGCTGTTGTTTGTTTGTGATGTGTAGTGTGTGTTGTGTATGCATTTACATATTCAAAAGCCCCAGAAGGAGGAGAACATAAAAACAGTGAACAGCGTATGCAGGCAGGCAGGAGTGAGACGCAGTAAAACCGGATCAAAAACATCGACTGCAATACTGACAGTTGGGTTTGAGAGGCAAACGTGAAAAGCAAGAATTGCCTTACAGCACCGTGGTGTTTCCACATAGTGACTCATACTTGACTCAGGGGGGTTACGCTGTCAAAACAGTTTCGTTTTCCTTTTTCTTGAATAGCAAAATAGAGAAGTTGTGCAAGTGTGAGATGCTTGAAAAGATATGGTGGAAAGAATGGCAAGGTTGAGGGCACACAGATATTGAACAGAAAGGAAAGGGTGTGAATTTTAGAAGCAGCAGAACTTGACCACAGTCTCTAATGCTGGGGAAGGAGTGATGAGCGGTGCATAACCTCCTGCGCTGCAGTGTTGCGCTAAAAGGAGAAATAAGTGTGAATAAGGGAAGATGTTATGGGGGGGGAAGGATAAGTAGTTCACCTGTCTGGTTGTGTTATCCCTGATCTGTTGTCACTGTAGCGATGTTTATGAAAAATGAAGAGAGGTGGGGTGAAGTGACAGAATGTGGGAAATGCTACTTTAGTAATGAGTGTTCAGTAAATAATAGTTGGGTTGTGAAACCAATTTAAATTGTTGTGAGGAACAAAATAGCTCTGACAATGAGCATTTGATGACAGTTTTAGGCAGGCTATATAGCAAACTTCTACATTTGATTCTTCTACAGCAGATTTGGTCTGACCGATTTCTGCTGCGTGCATGTAACAGCTAGAGTTTTGTGGGACAAAAGCATTACTATATCTAGTTTATCGCTTCGCATGTGATGTTATGGAATCCCAGTGCAAATTCTACAGTAGATAGTTTTCCTTATTGTCATATATGGAGCACATGTTTCACTGGGTATTGGTGACACTGTGGCTGTGAAAGGGAGATGGGATGTTTGGTGTCTTGAAATGAGGGCAAGAGGATGGTTTGGATTTTGGTGTAAAGGATGGAGTCTTCACTGCTTCCTGTTAAAGGCCATTGGAAGAGAAGTTCATGCTCAGCTGCTCTGTTGGGATGACCCCACAGCTCCCAAGAACCAAGTGGCCATGTCCTGGGATAGACGGGAAATGTCTCTATGATAAGAGTACAGGAATAATTAAACCATAAAATACCCCTTTGTCATTGCTGATAATTTTTCGTGTTCATTTATATAGTAATAAAATTCTCTGTGTGCTAAAGAGCTTCTGGGAAAAAAGTTCTTACTTTAAGCCTGTTTCTACAGTGGTAGGAAAGGTATTTACAGGAAACATACTTGGGAGGTCCCAGATTTTGATGTGACCTTACTGAGGGTTGCATAGGTTTATATATTTGGTAATTCTTTATTTGAATAGCCAAGAGCCTGTTTTTAAATAGTGTGTTTACCTTAATACTATTCGTTTTTTTTTTTTCAGCGTTACCAGTTATACTTTAGAAAGATTTGCATAGTTCTGCTTTGGTTGTAACTCTTCCCATTAAATTTAATTGAAGCAATAAAAGTCAAGTAATATTTTCATCTCTTGGGTAGTAACAAGAGGGTTTGTAGTTGTCGCTGGAAAGTCATAATTTCAGGATTATTCTTAGAAATATGCATGTATTCTTATCCCAAAAGGACCTAGACCATTTAAGGCGATGCAAATTTTCAGCATAATGTAAACATTTTAGAGTCTATTGTATTAAGAGTTCATATACCATTTATTTTTTTTAAGGTTTAATAACTTAGAGTTTTAGAATCAAACTGATTTGAAACAAGGTACTGTGGTTTGCCTTAAGCATAAACCCAGTGGAACAGAAATGAAATATATACTTTAGCAATTTTGGATTCCCAGAAAAATTTGGAATCATTCTCAAAAAGAAGCAGAACTTCTACAAATGCATTTTGGAGCAGTGTGTGTTTCAGATCACACCAACCATTGTAAGTGAACTTGCTTTTTAGACTGTAGTAGAATGTTTTTATCTGTTACAGATGTGGTATCCAGGTATGGGATCCATATTTTGATGTAACAGTTTGTTTTAAACAAATTCCTCCCCACTTTCCAGCCCCTCCAACAGAAGGGTAAAAGGGGTAACTGCAAGTTGTGTAAGTGACTTCGAGTCTCTGAAGAAAGCCCGGGAGTTTTGACACTCTTGTTAACAGAGAGGAAGATGAAAAGGAAGGACTGTGTCATGCTGCATATTTATCTCTAAATAGGGGCAAAGCATGAACCAAAATCACTTGCTGGTGGGCAGATCTCATCTCTAGTTCCATTGGTGCCTCAGATCTGAGGCTGCTGTATGCTTTTTTTCTCAGGAGTGGGTAATTTCGGTCTCTGCTCTTCATTCCCATGAAGACTGATTTGACTCTAATATATTTTATTGTTATTGAGGGGTCGTTACACTGACAGAAACTCATTAGTTGCAGCTTGCATTTTAAGTGCACGGTTGAAATCCTCATTACCTCTTGGCTTCCTCCCTCATTTGCTTTCCATTTGTAATGTGTTAGATTTAGTACCCACAGTTAAAATTGCCAGACAAAGTACTTGCAATAAGCTGACTATTTGTGTTCTTGAAATAAAGCTACTGGTAGGGAGCAAGTTTAGTTTACTGTGTAGAGCACAAAGCTAGAACTCCATGTTAAACATTTACATTATGCTGGATATCTTGGTAGTTCCCAGTGAGGGAGTGCAGCTTTTATCCTTACACTGCCTGTATAGTTCTCCTCCAGCATATCTTCCACCTATTCTCTTCCTTGCCTCGGGCAGCTGAACATTGTTCAGTGGCACTAGAACTTAAGTTCCTAATCTTTTGGGTCTGCCGAAGACTTTAGAATGTTATAATTGTATTTTCATGGAGGGGATGGCCTAATTGTGTTTTGCTTTTGTTGGTTTTGTCTGCTTTGGCAGTCTAGCTTGGGTGTTCCCTGCAAACAGAGTGTGTATCACAGTGGAATTTTTATATTGTGCCGTGTGAACGCAACTTGTGAAGTGCAGAAGATAAAATGTGACAAGGAGATGGCTCTCCCTTCTGAGGTTGTCTGAAGACATGAGTGGGTGCAGTGAAGAAGAAACATGAGGTTGCTGTTGACAGTTGAAATTGGCCGATAGCTGGGACCTTCAATTCTCTTTGCTGAGGGTGCTGAAGCAGGGAAGAGGACTGGTGTGGCTGATCTTGCTGAACTGGTTGTTGTCTCAGTCATTTTGTAGAGCTTTGGAAGAAGAAGAACTTGGGTGTGTAGACACAAAGAAAAAAAAATGGCATGAAAGAGAAACTTGGATGTAAATGGGGAGAGCAGCGTAGCAGGAAGTTAACCTAAATGTTTTTAGGGCAAAGCAGTTGAGATTTAACTTTTCCCTCAATATATATTAGTATTCTGGTGTAAGTATTTTATTGTTCTGAATTCAAGGGATAGCTTCTGCAGAAGAATCTTTATTGGGTTATGGATAGCATACTTAAATAGTCTGCATTACTCAGCTCTCTGAAGGAAAATGTGAATAAAACAGTTGAGATTCTGTTCAACTTAAAATGTTGTTCAATATATAGAAGTAAAGTGTCATTTTTTTTCCTTCTGGGGCAGGTCAGAAGGCCTGAGACTGGCCTGATTGCCAGTCAAACATTCAGACAAAATGACCTGATTTATGACAGGGTTCTACCCCTTTAGACAGGGAGGTGAACAGTAGATCTTGAGACAACACTTCTTCGGCCTGTTAGGGTTTTTTTTTCGCTTGTATCTCAGTGCACTGGATACTGGCCCTGTATATATGTGCCAATTTAAGCTGTAGCTAGGGGTGTGATGTTGAGGAAGTGAAGGGGACCTGTGGGCACTGCTTTGCCTGGCCATGCTATGGTTAATTTTGCTCTGTATTGTAATGGTATGCAAGGCTCTGTGACACACCCTTCATCTTGATATGCAAAACGTTGCCAGTTCCACAGAATTAAAATTGTAGCTTGTATTATTTGCTTTTTTTTTCCTCCCTGCAGCAGAGTGGCCGAAGACCATGACGGGTCTCCCAAGCACATCGGGAACTACTGCCAGCGTGGTAATTATCCGCGGGTCAAAGATGTATGTCGCTCACGTTGGTGATTCAGGAGTGGTGCTCGGAGTCCAGGATGACCCTAAAGATGACTTTGTGAGAGCTGTGGAGGTGACACAGGACCACAAGCCAGAACTTCCTAAAGAAAGGGAGAGAATTGAAGGCCTTGGGGGCAGGTAACTCTCCGTGCTTTTTACTTCAGGGTCCATCTCTGGGTGCGATTTGTGTCTTTCTGCCTGAACTTGACTTAAGCTTGCTTGTTTGTGGGGTGGGGCAAGCAAGGCAGTAAATCTCAGTCTGTTTATAATTCTTTTCTATATGTGCTCTGTTATTTTTCTGGCTTGTTGGGAATAAGTTATAGTGGTCCATTGTTGTACTGTTGTGCTTTTTGCTAGTGGCTTGTGGTATAAGAAATAATTTTAATTTCCTGGTGGCTTCCTAAGCACCTGGGGTGTGATTACAGTTCTAAATGTTCACTGAAAACTTTGTAAGTGGAAATACTGATATTCAACCTATTTTTCATTAAAATCTGAGGAATCTGGGGGGGGAATTGCCTTTCCGTATGGCTAATATTACAAGCTCTGTAATCCATTCTGTCAAATGGTGGAAAACCAGCAATTTTGACACAAAATACTTCTCATGCATTCTGCATTGTTCTTGAGGTGACAGTGGCAGCTGTTGAGTGGGCTCTTCGAAGCTTTGTGTTAAGGCGCATGAAGAAAACCTTAGATTTAAAACTAGATAGTGTATTTTCTGTGATTGTTAAATGTTAGAATACTGCATTTCAACACATACCTTTGCAAAAGTAATTTCCTCACTGTCAGGAGCTGGCAGATGTTAGAACATCTCCAGGTTGTAGTTGGTGTGTTCCCTGTGACTGAATAGGAAAGCAAGTGGATTTGTCAGATGGCAGTAATGTTTTGAGACAAAGCTCAGGGCTTGCATGTGGCGTAGCTTCGCAGGAGCACTGTGTTTTTTCATTGTGCAGTACTGCACCAGATGGATGGGCACAGTTTCCCTTCCTGAGCAGTTCAGAGGCAGAGATCATGGAAGGTTTTCCTGTTGACATCATTCGAGAACCCTGTCAGCTCATTTACCCTTAGACCACTTCATCTCTAGCAGGTGGAAGTTGGTCAGTTGGCTGTCAGGGATGGCAGCTTTTCAGAAAGAGAAAGTTGCAGTTGTGCTGGGTCAGTACTTGTAAATGTGTAGGTGTCCAGGCTGTGTATCGCAGAGATTGAACGTCACTGAAGCTTCTAAGAAACATTCCCTGGAACTTTGGATCAACAGGAATGGTTAATTTCTTTTTTAAAATATCTTTATTTTTACTGGTGCTCCTACTTTTTTCCCTGTTGCAGGCTATTGCAGACAAATTGGGTAGGAGTGAGTAGTCTTGTTCATGAGAGCCAGTTGGGAAAACCGAATGGGAGAGCATAACTGAATCTTTGGGTAAAAATAATACTTTCCAAATAACAATCTCCGAGTGTGGGATGAGGTGTCTTTTCTGTTAATGACTGAAGTTAGCTTTGTGTGCCCATTAGTTCAACAAGTGAGTGCGAGCAATTTTTAGGATGTGGATTTTGTGACTTTGCCGCACTGTGCATGGAGAAGGATGGAGTTCAACTTGACTGTGTTGTTAAGGTCTTTGAAGTCTCAGCAAGCGCATCTTGAAAAGCTTCAGAAAGAGGAATCTTGAGGCCGTTCCAGACCTGCTCAGTTTCTAATTACCAATGGCTGTTCCTTGGATAAAAGTGAGCTTTTAAGTGTCTAGGTCTTAACTTGCTTGGGACCAAGCTTTGGTAGATCCTTTATTCATTGTCTTTTCTTTCTTAATAGCTCATACTATCTGTTCTTAATTCTTTCCTGCCTCCCCTACTTGATAACAGCTGCCCCATGTGCTTGCTCTGCAGCATCTCCTTTGACCTAATGCTGTTTGGGAGAACTAAACCAATGCTTGGTCCTTTAGAGCAGGTGTTAATATTCAAGTTAGGAAGAAACAGCTCTGCTGTTTGGATATTATCTGCTGCTTTCAGCATATAGCAGCTATGTACAGTTCCTCTTTTATCTCTGCCTTGTTGGTGTGCCATGAAGGAAATCCCTACCGAAGGCTGCTCTTTCTTTTTTTCCAACTGTATTATGCTGCCCTTTACTGCCAAACTTTGGCAGATGGAGAAAACTGAAGGAGGAGCTGCATGATGTTTCCGCTGGAGTGAGTTGATGTTGATGGTCTTCATCTGAGGAAAGCAAAATCAGTTTTGCTCTTTATTCAACAGATAAAAAGCTAGTCTTGCATCTGGTGAATGCAGCCAGTGAGAATTTCTCCCAGGTCTTTGTTCCTCTGCTTTTTTTTTTCTCCTTTCTGCTCTTCATCTCTCACTTTCCCCTTTGGCTTAATATGGAATGAAACTGCCTAAGCGGTACCATGTGTTTTGAAATATTTGATTGTGCTGTAGACTTCCCTGAGGGTGCTGTTTTTATTGGCTGCATATTTGCATATCTAACTGGTTTTGTGTCATTGAAACTAACTTTGATGCTCTCTTTTCCATTCTCCTTTAACCTCTGCCACTTTCTGATGGTTTTAGTGTGATCAACAAGTCTGGTGTGAATCGTGTTGTTTGGAAGAGACCTCGTCTGACTCACAATGGCCCTGTGCGCCGCAGCACCATCATTGACCAGATTCCGTTCCTGGCAGTTGCTAGAGCACTCGGTAAGTCGTGTTTGGAAAGTAGGACATGGCTGCATCCAGGCCAACATAATGGAGTTATACCTGATTTTGCCGGAGCATATAATTTAGAGGGATTTGCTTGCTTACCCTGACTACAAAGCCTTGTGAAAATCTGGACCTTTTAAAAGTATTTTTTAATATAATATAGATTTGATTTTTCGTATAAAGCTGTAGAAGGTGTCAGTGGTGAGTGAAGGACTCTCCCTGCAGTGTGCAGCATTTTCTATCTCAGTCTTTTGAGGATGGTAATACATTTCTGTTGCGAATTAAAATGCACAAAGCAGTGTGTGTCTCCAAGATGGAGAGCACGTTCATCTTTTTCTTAGTGTGAAGTAAAGGGGCTGTAACTTTTGACTAGGCAGTGGCAAGAGTAAGTTTTGCTGCATAGCATATGAATTACTTTGGTCTTCCTTCTGTAGTGAATCTGTTTCTTTCAAGACAGCACACAGTGAACAAAGGGGTGAAAGTCATGGCTGTGTTTTATCTATGACTTGCCTTTGCAAGAGTACTGGTAATGGGGAACTATCTCTGAGGAACTCTTACTCAGACGACAAAGACATATGTAGCAGACTTGTTATGAATGGGTTTTGGGAACTATTTCATAACTTAATCCATGGATACCTCTTGCGCTGTGAATGTTAGTGTTTTATCATCAGTTTTTTCCTTAAATTTCATTGCAGAATTCCAATCTTCTCAGTCCATGTTATTTCCTTCCTTTTTTTTTGCCACACTGAAGACTTCTCTATCCAGACATACCCAGTGTAGGTTTGATTTATGGAAACGTGGTATATTTTCACCTGTGAAAACTGTCCTGTGACTTAATATTTTCTTGGCAAGCTTGACAGTGTTGTCAGTGTTCCTAGACCAGCTGGCAGTGTGTTGTGGGGACAGTCTGTTCCTGGGACTGTGGTTGTCTTGATAATGGCGTGGCATTACTGTGTCTTGTTTCAAGGGCAGTGCAGTCTGTTTCACAGGGATTGTCCAGTGTTAAGAATTTTGTGGTGATAACTCATGTTGTAAAGGATGGCTTTATAGCAAGAGAGAGGAGCTACAGGTGGATGAATGGTGGTCTTTCAATAAATATTTGTTTTGTGGACATTTTTCTCTGTCTTCCAGGTCTTTGTTGCAAGATAGATGCTTATTTTATGGTTGGTCAAACTGGCTTGAGAGTCTGAGTAAATCCTTTGGAGTTAATAGGTGACTAGCAGAGATCATCCACTGAACAATCTATTTGTCTTCCCCTTTTCTGCCAAAGGGGACCTGTTCCTCATAGGTTACATAAAGTGTATGCTTAATTTTGATGGACCTTTCATTCCTATGATTGCGAGTTTGTTGTTTGCCTAAATAGCTTGATCCAATTCCTCTCAGAAAGTTGAACTATGTGGCTGGATTTTCTGTGCAGATGGGAATTCCAGGAATGATGCATCTGTTAGTCCTCTATTGCATTCTTTCCCATTACGTGGATGAAGAGGATTACTGGAGAGTTTCAGGTCCAAGAAATGAGAACACTTTTTAAGAATTCTTGGTTTCAAAACTTAGCAGATCTGTAAACTTAGAGAGCTTTGGCATCTTAAAATTGTGGAGAGGCAGATTTACAGTGTGTTGGTGTGTGTTTGCTCAAGGAGCCTCCGCAGCCTCTTCACGTCCTGCTCTGAGGAGGTATGACAAACCTCCTGGAAAAGGGAACACAGCTGCTTCGCTCGGTAGCACCCAGATGGTGCACAGACGCTCACAGTTTGGAAACAGGATTTTATTTCGTTTTGAGGCCAACGTGCCCCTTACGCTCCTTACAAAAGACCTACCACAACTAAAGCCATTTACGTTTGTGCTGTTGAGGCCTGCTTAGACCTCTTGGCTGGCTCCCAGGTTGCTACCCTGGTTGGCACGGCACTGCTGTGCTGGAGCCTCTCCAAGCAGAGTAATAACTGTCTGTGTTGACGTATGCTGGTTACCAATACTCAGTCGATCCCACTGAGATCTAGCACAGGGTGTCTTTTTGCTAAGTCCAAACTTGGTCATTGTTCTTGGTAGAAATCCTGTAGACATCCCAGACTAGACAATTTTTAGTAGGAGAGCAGGAGTCTCGTAATGCTTTGTTCAGCTCTGTGGAGAGGAACAGAGTTGTAAGTTTACAGTCTTTAAAGTGGGAAGATTATCTGGTAAAAAAATGTATAATTTGAGGCATAGGTGTGTTTTGTAAAGTTTGTTTTTGTCTTGTAGACTGCGAGTCTAACTTGAACTCATTGTGGTTTTCTGAAGTTGCTGTTGAAGTTCATATCCCTGCTGCTGCCCAGCCTGGTCAAGTTGACTGGTGATGTATGGTGTGATGGCAGAAATGGGTCTTGATGAGGTCTTAAATCATACTGCATCTCTCGGTGAATTGGTTCAGGTCTAAATCTAGTACATCTTCTTTCTGCTTTTTTCCCTCCTGCTCCTTCTCCCCTTTTCTAGGGAGCTATCACAGGGCCAAGGTCTGCAGCTGTCAAAAGTGTTAGGATGTAAGAGATTGCCTTGCAGTATTGTAGCTGTTTGTGTGGTGTTTTTTTTTTAATTGATGTTGAGACGTGAACCAAGAACCCGTTAATTAAACCACTCATCCATGTGGCAGCATGAGGTACTTTTTTCCCCTGCTTTTATGTAAGAATTGTAGTAGCCTCACTCCCGTGGTTTGCATGGAGTGGCCTCTGCCATACAGGATTGAATTTAAAGAACATTAATTTCCTGCTGACCCCTAAAGAGAGATCTGTACCCCAGCAGTGAATGCTGGATATATCGCTGCTGCAAGAATGTCACTTCTGGCAGTGGTATGGAAGTGGTTTTCCAGAGCAGCTTGCTGGATGCCACAGTTAGTTTGTGAACATCTCTGTTCATACTGTAAACCCCTAGGGAATGGGTATGACTGACCTCAAATGATCCAAGTAGATCCCTATATGAGGGGTTAGGAGGGTTTTCACACTTTGCTTCTAAAGGCAGAACTTCAGCCAGATTTGGCCAGTGCTTTTCTCTGTTTTACCCCTTGGCTTCAGCTAAACAAATGCTGTCTAGGATTGCCTTTTGAACCTTGAAATCCCCCCTTAGTATTAATTTGAAGGATTTAATGCAAGGCCAGAAATAGAGTAGCTTTCTGCATGCTATTTTATCTCTTGACTTGTACTTTTGCATATGAGTTCTTGCAGACTTCTCTCACAGTGTTTTCGCACAGCCCTGAACAGACACCTTTTTTTCTCTTGCCTGTGGTTTTGCCAATGTACAAGAAGAGTTGAATCACCATGAAGACTGCCTTGTGAAGAGCTTTTAATTCACTCTTCATTATAAATGCCATTAATTGTTTAATTTGTTCATGAAATACTCTTCTTTTGCTTGTGCTTTCCTTGGTAGAGGGTGTTGAGGGTGGCATTCTTTCAACAGATTTGACTGAAACAGCATGTAAAAGAAGGTCCTAAATTAGTACTCCTAAAGGAGGAGTGTAAGTTTTAAACTTCAAGTGCTTCTGTGTAACTTTCCTGCTTGCTGCTACCTTCAGTTTTGTACCCATCCCTCAGACTAAAGTGTCTGTAATCCTTCCTGGATTGTGTGAATGGGACATGGAGTTGTGTTCATTTTTAGCCTGCTGTAGAGGTGCCCTCTTGTGGCTCTAGGACTCGCCTGCCAGGACTTCTGGTGGAAGCCTGTTCCACTCCAGCTCAGCCCGAGTGGTTTTCAGTGGTTGCTGTCTGTCTTGCTGAGAATTATCTCACTTCCTAGCAGTGCTGCCTCATTGACAAGGAAGAAAGGAAGTTCTGCAAATCTTCTTTGTACTAACAGACCTTTTGGGTAAAACTCTTATTTAAAAAGATCTGGGATTAATCAGACTGGGTTTTTGTTTTGGACTGGCTTATAAAAGTAAATTTTTCTTTCCTCTATTAAACCCAAAAGATATTTTTGTACTCAAAAGAGCATTCTCCAGAAACATGAAGGAAGGACTTGATTTTTATGAATTCTGAACATACTTTTGCTATAAGGCGGCTTGGGGCTTAATCCAATCCAGTCTACTTATAGGATGGGTGGTTTTGTTTGTGACTTCAATTGCTTTCCTGGCAGCAGCTGAGTGTTTTTCATGTTGTTTTAAAAGGTAATAGTAAGCAGATAGGATGGTCTACATATTTTGACATATTCCTATAGGTAGTTAAATAAGTTTCCTGTTCCTTTAGTATATGGTTTCAGAGATCTATTTTTTGTTTTGTTAGATCCATGTAACTTTTTTGTAGCTCTGTATATTCTGGTTTGAGTCATGGCTAAGAAACAGGCAGAATTTTTCTGTGAGATACCGAAGGAACAACATTAATACCATTTGTTTGGTTTGGCCAAGAAATATGCAAGCCTCACCCCAAAAGAAGTATTCCTTATCTTTTAGAGAATAAGATTGCTAAGTTGTATAAATGTTTGGGTTTTAATTTGGAACAAAAATAGTCTGGCTGACAAAGTGGAAGTCTGAGAGCCTGGCATTCCAGTTCTGTAATACTAGCCTTTGACGTATCACATCATCTCGCTGTCTTGGCTTCCCAGCCTGCTGGAGGGTCGCTTCTCTGTCTCCTTGCTTTGAGACAGAATTAAAGATCTCAGAGCACTTTGAAACATGTGGAGAAAAGTGTACTCTACTTTTCTGGCTTACTTTCCTCTTTTTCCATGTCAGAGTTGTGACAGAGAATATCATATAAAGTGACTCTGCCCAAGTTTGTCATGCGTTCCTCAGCTGCTGTGGATGCTGTGCTCTCCAGCTGGCCAGAGAACTATGTGCAGCTGACCTTAGTGTTCTGTCTATGCAGCAGCTCTAAAAAGCATGGACTTAATCTGTGGTGCTCTGCCCTTTAGAAAAATAAATAAGGAAAAAAAGCAGTACCTCACTTCAGTGACATGGGTTTGCCTTTCCTGGCTTGGAGCTGAAGGCTCCAAGAGAATGATTCTTCAAGTGAAGTTCTCTCTATGCACTACTGTCCGACTGAGGATCACTTGCCTGCTTAATCAGTCTGACTTCATAGGTTTATGGGAGACTGATGGCAATTTTCCCATTCCGTAGGGCAATCTCTACTGGTAGTTTCCTCCTAGGCTGAGGAAGGAACAATATGGATTTTTTTTTTTATATCCCTCAGGCTTCAAATATGCTTAATGGATTTTTTCCCTGGCTCAAAGAATAAAAGCTTAGTGTTTTTTTCAGTTCGATGTCTAGAGCTCCATTCAGATTTCAGTGGCTCCAGGCTTGTCTGGACTTGATCAGCCAATATCTGATGGGGCTTTAATGCTGTTCCATTGCAGGGCTTGGAGAACAAGTTACTGTGCATTTCCTAGAAATTTTGGACCCTGAATAGATTGAGTACAGTTGAAATTAAACCTCCTGGAGATTTGGTTCTTGCTATATGTTGACAGCAAACTTGGAATACTGCTTTAACAGAAGTGATGCTACTGAGATGATTTGAATGCATTTTGCCAAAAAAAAGTGTGTCTAATAAACTTGGTCTTTGAAGCTGTGAGTCCTTGAAATAGGCTGCCTCCTCTTCAATATTTCTTTTCAGGGAAAATTGCTTTCCTCTTGTGGCATCTAATTTTCTTTCTTTCTCTTTCTTAATGCTGATAGGACTGTAGAGAGGTGTGGCTTTGTTGCAGATTTGCACATGGATTTGCCCAAAGATGTTATCAGTTAGTCTGGCAGCCGTTCTAACTCAAATCATGGCATGTCAGCTATGCATTCCTGTGGATTTGCCCACTCCTCAGTGTATAGTTGTGCCATGGCCTTCAGAAGGGCAGCTCCTTGTGGAGAAGACGGAGGTCAGAAGGCATTCAGTGGCAGCTGGGAAGGCAGGGCTTCTGGTTAGGGGCTGGGCCTGTTATTTGTGAGGTGTGAATTCATCGTGGTTGTTCCCAGGATCTCTTGTGTGCCCTTCAGAAAGTTTATAATCCTTGGAGTCCGCTTTATAACCAATGTGATATTCCCTATTATCCCCACGCGTAGCCCTCTTTATCTTGGAGGAAGATTCGCTGGCATCAGTGTGGTTATTACTCAGCTGTTTTCTCAGGAAGAGCAGCAGATGGGTGTGATGACATGCATGTTGAGGAACCAAAATTAGTGTCAGGTTATTTTTATCATACAGCACAGGATTTTTAATTAAAAAGAAGATTCAGCTAATAAAATTTGTCAGTCCTCCTAAGTGTGTGAAAAAACGCTAGCGAATATAAGCATAAAAATCCTACGTGTGTTGGAAATCGCTCCCAGTGATTCCAAGATCTGGTGATTGTACGATCCCAAACTATTGTTTATTTTACCTGCTCTGTCTGTGACAGACGTGACGTGAGGAACTCGGCGTGTGAAGACTTCTCGTGGCAATCCACGTACAATAATTGCTGTTCTGGAGCTCAGGTCTCTGTTACAGTATTTATTTTGATCTCAGTGCCAGCTGGCGTGCCTTGTTGTGAGTCTGTGGTGAGAGAGTGCACCTCTGTACAAGCACGCTTGGCTTTGTTACTGCTTATTAGAAGCACGTGTTTGTCTGTGGCTGCGAGGAAGGTGAATTGGCTTTCTGCTGAGCATGGGCTGTCCAGGCTCGCTATGGTGAAGGTGAAGCGGAGTAATCGAATTTCCTTGTTCTGCAGAAGTTTTAAACTCATAGATAGCTTGAGGCGAAGGTAAGGGAAGGAAGTAGTAAGACACAAAAAGCTTATTTATTATTTGTGAAAGGATGGTGGTGGGTGTGGAAGGAGGCTACCTTGCTTTCTGAAGCTAGTAAAAAGCAAAGGAAAAAAACCTGACAAAACATTACTCTTAAACTGGAGTTCTTGAGCTGTTGCGTGCTTTTCAACACTGATACTTCTGCTTCTAAAGCCGTGTGTTCTGCACATAAAAATCTAAGCAGTGCTTGCAATAATAATCTTTCTTGGTGTTGTTTATCACTACAGGAAGCTATTTATTAGCCTTAAAAAATAGAGGTGCTACCACAGTGTAATGCCATTCTTGCTTTGAAGGCCCAATCTTAGAAGTAGTTGTTTTCTCAAATACACCTGATAAATGATAAGGAAATTAATAGAGAAAGTAGTTGTGTAGGAGGAGTTTTTACTGGAGGATGATTTGGAGGAAGCACTCAAACCATTTGACTCAAATGTCTCATTCGGATTCAGTTTAGGCCATAGGTGACCCCAAAGTCCTGCGTGTTGCAGGAAGGAATAAAAATAGGAAGGTTCCCTGCATTGAGGCCTTCCAAGGAAGAGGCTTTTGCTCCCATTTTCTGCTGGAGCCTGGGCACTACTTGTGTGCTTTTTTCCAACTCCAGAATTTGGCCTGTGGTGTTCAGCTGGAAAGGTGCTCTAACACAGCACTGTGTGGCTTTGAAAGGGATGCTAATGCTGTGGCAGGAGGAGGAGTAGGGAGAAGAAATTAATAGGAGAAATTAATTAATTTGCCTTCTTCCTTTGTTCCTGCTCTGTGGAACAGGAGAGTTGGGGATTTTATTTTGGGTTTTGGTTCTTTATTTTACCTTGTTGGGGTGTGCAGGGCAGGACCACCCTGGTTGAAGTCTAATGCTGTGTGAGATACTGGGGAGAAAAAAGGTATGGTGTGATCCCTCTGTGCCTCAGCCTGGTGCTGTAAACCATTTGTGGTGCTCCATGCAAGAGGTCAGGATTTTGTCACCAGTGTTTAAACTGTACAGTTACTGGGAAGGCGGCAGACTTACGCAAGCTCGATGTGGGTTCAACAGAGTAAGGTTTTACTGCTGTTTAAGGAGAGCTTTAGTTTCTCAGGTTGTAATTTGGATACAGAGATTTCACTGTGTTCTACGTATCAATCTGTTCTGTTATCCCCTTTTCTGACTGTGTTTAAGAGAGAAACCTCTGTAAACATGGGTTGGTTTGATTGTATTTTTATTTAAATTGCTACATAGTAATAAATACTATTGGAAAGTGGGAGCCACTGAACAGTAATTGTGCTGAAGTTACTTCGTGTTACTGTGGGTGACTTAAGACTGGTGGCAGTTATTTTCGTGGGAACACTCTTCTGTGGTTTCCAAGATTCCCATTTTCATGTGATGTAACAAAAAACCATTTTCTTCTTCACTAGGTGATCTTTGGAGCTACGACTTCTACAGTGGTGAATTTGTCGTGTCTCCTGAACCCGACACTAGTGTGCACACAATTGATCCCCAGAAGCACAAATACATTATCCTTGGCAGTGATGGGCTGTGGAACATGATCCCTCCTCAAGATGCCATCTCCATGTGCCAGGATCACGAGGAGAAAAAATACTTCACGGTGAGAACAGTGGCTCTAGGTTATTGTAGAAAATGAGTACTTTTTTCCTCTAAAAATTTAGTCTGACATGGATGAAAGAACCCGACAACGGCATAGGTGTTCAGGCATAGTCATAGTTTTGCCACCACTTGCGCGTGTTACGATGTGGCTGATGCTGTGCTGATAGTGTCAGATACAGTGCACCTTAAACTTTAAGTTACTCGGTTGTCATTTTGGGGAAGTTAAACTACCAGGATGGTATCTGAGTGATAAAGATTATCTAACATGTTCCTTCTTCAAGGAAGTTATACAAACTCTTGTCTAAAACCAAAATTCATGTCTTATTAAGACATGTTACAATGCAGACAAATCTTTAGTGGTTTTCATGTGATTTGTATGAAGTCTGAAATAAATTCTTCTCTGGTTTATCTTACAAAAGTAAGACCTTCTATAGTGATGCTTCTGAGTATTGGGTAATAAACAGTCCATGAAGCCCTTGAGAGACTTTCAGAAAGACCATAGGATGTGTTACAACCAGGCTATTTATGCGAGTCATTGCATCAGTTTTATGGTGTAAAGCACTTGGATGTATGCGATTTCTACCATAAACTGATTTTAAAGTTCTATTTCACTAAGAAGATGCATTTCAACTAGTGTTTCGTTTTGTGTTTCTGGCTCAAGCTACTTTAATCACATGATACATACCATGATACATACCAATATGTATTTCAAGCTGTGCCACCTCAACTCTCCATCTTTGTTTCTAAAGTAAAGTGGACCTGATTGCTTTTTCTGTCCCTTTCTTCTAATACAAAGGGAGAGCACCGACAGTCTTGTGCCAAAATGCTGGTGAACAGAGCGCTGGGCCGGTGGAGGCAACGCATGCTCCGTGCAGATAACACTAGTGCCATCGTAATCTGCATCTCGCCATTGCAGGACAGCAAAAGCAGCTTGGAAAATGAGGAAGAATTGTATCTCAACTTGGCAGAAAGTCCCTGCTATAGCAGCCCTGATACGAATGCCATGACACCCTCCCGCTGCTGTACCCCGCCTGTAAAGGTAATGGTGGTTTTTAGTGTTTTCCATGTTCCACTTTCGAGTGGGGAGCCCACTAAATCTGTATCCATCTCCCTTTGCTTCCCCAGCAGTAATTTCTTTTTACACAGCTTACTGTGATGTGTAGGACCGGCCATCGCCGGTGATAGAAATAATACTTTTAGAAGGTCCTGTTCTGTCAACTTCAACCACCATTTAGTGTTGCTGTGTGTTTGTTTTAACTGCAGAGAGTTAGAAGGGAATCAGACTGTGGGGATGCAGGGCTTAAAAAAGGGGGCGGGGGGGGGGAAGCACATCTTAGAGAGTAAGTTTTGGGCTATGGTTTCTTTCTGCCTGGCTGTGCAGTTGCAGAGTTGCACAGCTGAGGAACTGCAGGCTGCTTGTGGGCATCTTCTTCATCTTGGCATGGTTTGGTTTGGGTTTGTTTGGCTATGGTGATGTTAGGTAACCTACGGCTCGTGTATTCCAGTACACATTGCTGTAAAGAATGTTTTCTTACTGGATTGGCAGATCTTCCTTTGCTAGATTTAATCTTTTTTGTTAGAGGAAAAGACATCATCATACCAGGTCTTGTCTTCAGGTTAGAAGTTTTAACTATTAACACAAAGCAGAGCTGTTCAGGTTTCTTTTCTTCTCTAAGAACAGGAGTGCAGTTATGAGTGGATGTTTGTTTCAGTAATTACCAGCTGCTCCTGATTTAAGCAACTGTCCTTTGATGTTCTGCAATATCTTTTGGATAACTGTCCTTTGGGCAAAGTAAGAAGAAAGCAAAAACTAGAACGGGAGTCCTTAGCATTCCCTTGGTAGAAACAAGCTAATAATGCTAATAAAATGGCAAGCTCAGCCTTTGTCTCCTTCCCTTCCATCCAGAGTAGCAAAAAACAGCAGAAGAACTTGAAATCTAGCAAAACTTTGAGTGGAGAAAAATTATTTGAATTCTAGGTAGTTTTAAACTTCTAAGTTGTACCATATGTTTTGTGTGTGATCTGTTATCAGTCATAACTGAATAAGTGTCGAACTATGTTGACTGCAGAATATCCAGGCAGTAGCATTTCTGGATAAGGACTTTGTGAAAATACTTTTTTTTTTTCACCCCCCTGCTTTAAGGTTCACTCTCCCCATCTAAGTACATTTGGTGAGCTGAGATATGTGAATCCAGATAAACCACAGCAGGGGGTGGCCATGAAGGGATCAAAACTTTAGACAAGTTAGAATTCTGGTGTTTGCTGTGTAGATAAGGCCTTATTTTATTTTTTGCTTAATGTGCAAAATCCGAAAGAAAACTTTGCCTACAGATCTTCGTTGTTAATATATGTATGAATTAGTTCTGGTTCAATGCTAAAGTGTTTCTCCTTTTAGATTAAAATAGAACTGGTGTTGCCAGTTGGAAAACACAAATCCCTTTTTTTAGTGCTTGTTTTTTTTAAGAGTATTAATGTAATAGAGAGGTGTCTGCTTTAACAAGTATCCAACTGTCCTCACAGAGAACCTGTATATTTCAGAAGACAAGAAGCTTGAGAAGGCAGCTGAAAAGAGAACAGACAGGAAGAGACCACTGTACTGTCAGAAAAAATCCAGGACGCTTCAGAACAAAACTGATGTCTCAAGGCAGATCACAATAAATGAAATAGTTTAGCATTTGCATCTCTGTGGATGGTTTTTTGCAAAACAAGAAGTTTGTAGTTACCTGTAGGTATGTTTGATATTACTCAGGGTGGTGTAGTTGTTTTCTTTTTCACAGTACAAAGTTTTATCAGTTAGGTAGGAGCCACAGTGGAAGGCAAACCTTCTTGCTATGAGGTTTGGTTATGCAGTGGCTGGACTGCAGGCTTTTTGTTTATGTAGCAGCGTGATGTCATGGGAGCCTTCTGGGTGAAATCCAGGGCATGCACAAGTGGGGTTGGCTCCATGTTTTCTTCAAAATTCAGATTACGTGAAACATAACTGAGGCATTTGGGACTCATTTGGTGGCAGTGGAAGGGATATGTGCCCGTTAACTTCAGAGAACTGAAAAAAGCATGAACAGTCTTGGCTCTTTACTACTGCCTTCCAAAACAATTAGTTTGGTGATGGATGGAGACCAAATCTAAGTCTCTCAATTAAACAGAAGTATTTCTTAATTGCATATCCTTCTGGCAACAGTTACTAATACCAAATTAATTGAAGTCTTCCTGAGGTCAGTGATAAAATTTGATTGATTAGATTCTTGAGAAATTAAATTGGTGGTTCATGTTTGACTTTTCATTACATCACTGCTTAATCTGTCCTCTGACTTCATTTGGCTTCCCACAGCCTTATCCAATTTCAGCTATTTGTGCCATGCCAGAGAGATTGGCAACGAGAGCCACAGCATTAAGTGTCTTGCACAATCAAAACATAAAACCTAAGTCATGGCTGGAGACAATTTCAGATGTTGCTTTCCTGTTTCAAACATGGCTTTTCTTCACCACAACCTCTAAAATAACAGCCATAAAGGTCTTCCCTCTTGGCTTGCTGTATGTAGTAAAATATTATGTAAATTGTTTTATCTACACACAGAGAGCAGAGGGTAGCATCTAGATGCTAGAAAAAAACCTGATTTTCTCTTTTGAAGAGCATGTTATTAAACCTTAGCAATAGATGTTTCAGAAATTCTTAGGAGTCATGGATCTGTTCTTGAAGGGGAAGTGAAGTTCTGGGTTGTGACTTCAAAAGCAGCATCTGTTTATTCATCTGAGATGTCACAGTGGCTTACTCTGAGCTGTGTGTGCGCTGGAGTTTTCAGCATGTTATTTTCTTCAAAGTCATTGTAATTTGCCTCACATTGATCGCGTGTAGAGTAATGTGGCCTTGAAATTTACTTTTGAAGGACTCACTGAGTAACTAGGGATTTCTTCACAATTAAATCTTTAATAAGGTCCTAATTCATATCTTCAGGGCACTGCACAAATACTCATTTTTGTAATCCCCCTGTGGATAATGAGGACAAGTATTGTCCCCATTTTCCTGTTGGTAAAACTTGAAAATGAGGCAAAACCACCAAAGGCCGCAGACGGGATGAGCAGCTGAAGGTGGGGTTGGAGCTTAGAAAATGTCTGGTTCTCAGGACACTGTTCTGCAGCCTTTCTTCAATGTACAGAATAACTGTGCTTCATGGGAGCAGATAGGTGTGCCCTGAGGAATGGTGTTGCTTTCTTTCCAAGTTGTAGAGCATAAAACTAGGCAATAAAATGTGTTACTTCAAATAGCAAAATAACTTTTTAGAATGGCTTTGCCCAGTGCCTCCCCTTCTGTATGCAGTCAGGATGAAGAGCTTGTCCGTCTGCCTGATAATGTGGTTATGCAGTAACGAAGATTTCTAAATGTAACAAAGGCCAGAAGGTTTTTTTCTGCTGTTTGCCCTAATTGTCCATGACCCTCTGATGTGTCAAACCTTCGGAGGCAATATAGGTACATATATCGCAGTGTCTGAGCGAGGGAAGTCAGGTCTGAGTGCTGGAAAATGGTGCTGCTGACAATCACAGGATGGATTGCGAGCACTGCTTTCTATGCAGCTTGTTGATTGAACAGCAGATGTGATGCATGCGGCTTCCTCAGTGTTGTGTAGCAGCAGAAAGGAAGGTAGGCAGGCTGGGGAAGTCTGAACAGCCCCCTGAATGAAAAGATCATGTGTCTGCCATTACGAGACATTTGCAAACTGGATGATTGAAATGTGTGCACCAACTTCATAAAAGCATTGAAGTACCAAGTTCAGATCTGCAGTCTGGATCCATTTCCAGCTCGCAGCGTGGAGAAGATAGCTCTGTTTCAAAGTAGGATTTTCCTGTCCTTTATAAGATTTAGAGATCTTCTGTCACACACTTGTCTCCCCGCTAAAGAATGATGTGGGTGAAATCACTGTGTTTATGCCTAAATACTTTTTTCTGTTCCCTCAGCTTTTAGAAGACGATCCATGGCCACGACCGAATGCTTCTGAGCCTGTTCCTCCACTCATGCACAGCAGTGTGATCTCAGAAAAATATTTAGAGCTGCCAAACGAGATTGCCAAAAGCAATTTATCTTTGTCGGGAGCAACCCTGAAGGATTTGGGCCCACAGGAAGAGAAGTGTGGCAAAGCATTGGCTTTGAGGATACACGAGTCCTACAGTAATGGTTTGTCAGTCAGTCTGTCCCCTTCCAACTCTGCAAATTCAGGCACGGACCAAAAAGGCTTGAAGGTGTCTCCTAATGGCCAAACAAAAGCCCAAGATGCAGAGAGGACACCCACAGCGAACTTTAAAAGGACATTGGAAGAATCCAACTCGGGCCCAGCTATGAAGAAGCCAAGACGTGGCCTGAGTCGAAACCTTGGTGTACCCCCAGAAGGCATATCCGCAACGCCGCAGCGCAAGAATTCCAGCAAGCTGACGATGCGCCGCAGCCTGCGGGGCCAGAAGAAGCTCAGCAACTCACTCTTCCACCCGCCCAGGAAAGCAGTCTGCGTTTGCTGAAGGGGCATTCGTGTAAGGAGCGTGTTTTGGTCTGATTAGAATTTTAAAGTTGGTGCAGAAGCTTGAAACTCTTCCTGTTTATCTTTTTTTAAAGTAGGAACTTTTTTTGGTATCAAACAGCTTTATCCCAGCCTTGTACTTGCTTGTATTATAACTGTGAATTTTGTAGATGTGTAGGGTTTAAGTCACTGTAAAATGTGTGTAAATTTGTATTCCTTCATATAAATGTAGTCTCTTTCTTGTATAATTGTTACAGCGGGGCTAAACCTTGTTTTAAAAAACAAGTAATCCTTTTTGTTAATTTACTAAAGTCATGGATTTGTATACGCTTCTTGTGATGAGGATTTCACAACTTTTTAACTAAAGTAAATTATTAAACAGAATGGAAGATATGTATTTTCGTAGTACTATATGTTCCACCTCAAGTGTGTCTTTTAGAGAATACACTAGGTCTATATTTTGTTTTTAAATTTTAGATTTCTCTACTCAGAAATGAAATGTATGTGGAAGCAGAGATGTTGAGTCTTGCTTTTACACAGCTCAATGTCAATTTCTTTGTGTTAATTAAAATACTATGCAGTATCTTATTTAGTTGTATTTTTTGTAACATTAATCGTCAAAGTATCTAGCAAAAAAAGTGTGTGTTTTAATACTCCCAACTCCCAAAAGCATCTTGCATAAAGCCATTCCCATCCCCTTTTACAAATGATGGCATTTTTATCCAGGCATAAGTCTATGCCCTCAGGAGGCATAAATTTTCTGCTATTCCAATACCAATGGTGCTGCTAATACCTTTCAACATATGTTCTTAAATTATTTTGACTATTTTCATGGAGTATGTGGACCATGTGTATGTTCACTCAAATAAAACACATGAAAATTTGATGGGGGTGCTTTTTATTTTTTGATTGCAAACTTAGAATCTGCTGAGCACATTGATATTTATTTTGTATTCATTGGAAATCCAATACTCTCACCTTCACTGAGACCACGTAGCTTATGAAATGACATCCTCCAGTTTTATTGTGAAACATTCTGGCACTGTGGACTGAGCCTTTAACTGTAGCAATATACTACCTGCTTTTTTTTTTTTTCTTTTTTTAATGGGAAGTAAAAGGCCAGTATTTTATTCCGGGGTGAGGGTGGTTCTTTATGGATCTCATTTGTTACTGCTGAAACAATAAACCATAGGTTGAAATCAGGCCCTGCTGTCTATATGTGTTACCGTGGTTACAGAAATCTTAGAGACCATCGTACACTTTCTGAAAATGTATAATTCTCTTTTATCTGTGCTATGAATACAACGCTATCATACAAGATGAAAGTAATGGTGTGTTGGAACGGGATACTTCAAGGATTTATTTCTGTGTCTATGGTATGTAACTTCCCATTAATGAAGTTTTACTCCAACTGATAAAATTATACCTTACAGGTGGGGGGAGTGTGTATAAATATAAACCTCTGCCTCAACCTTTGCAAGAAACTCAGGCAGTGGTTGTCCATTTTAACCTCAGGCCACTCCACCTTTGAAGTGCGCTCGCTCACAATAAAGATGTGAGTGTGACATGTTAGTTAATGAGAATCTGTGTTGCTGCTTATCATTTAAAAATGCAAAAGAAAAAAAGAGCAATTTCCCCAGATATTTTGCTGTATAGAAAAGTAAAATTTCTTTTTTCCTCAAATTCTGCTGCGTTTATAAATACATGCCTTGTTCTCCCACCTTTCTCACAGCAGTTCTGATCTTGGATATGTCTGGCTGGAGGGGCAGATGTCAGCTTTGGATCACTTGTAATGAATGTGACAAAATGGACTGCTTTTCCCGAGAAGCCTGCTGAACGATGGTGAGCGTTACACATCCAAAGTTCCTCTGCACTAGACAAAAACTTAACTGCTGATACAAACTGGCAGCAGTTCACTTCTGTGTGTGCTTCGCCCACCTACAGATCACTACAAAGCTGAGACCAGGGAGGTGTTAGAATTCACTGCTAAGATGTGAATGCCGTCTCGTTCGGGAGAGATGGGGTCTGCTTCTTTCTGAAATAAAGCTCCAGTATGTGCAAGGATGCGGTTGTGCACCACCAAGGTGCTGACGCCATCACCCCGTTGCACTTCCTAAAGTAAGTAGTGGCAGCTTCCAGCAATGTTTTTTTCCCAGTGGAAAATTCTCCTGTGGGGCAACTGAGAAGCTGAGTGGCCGTGGTTGGAAGTGTCCCTCGAGGGGTAGGAACTGAGAGGGGCTGCTCACGGGTGCTTGGTGAAGACTCACAGAATGGTTTGGGTTGGGATGGACATAGAAGATGAGCCAGTTCCAACTCCCCTGCCATGGGCAGGGACACCTCCCACTGGATCAGGGGCTCCAGCCCCGTCCATCCCGGCCTGGAACCCCTCCAGGGATGGGGCAGCCACAGCTTCCCTGGGCAACCTGTGCCAGGGTCTAATCTACATCTTCCCCCCTCCACCTTACAGCCATCGCCCCTCATCCTGTCACTCCATGCCCTCGCAGAAAGCCCCTCCCCACCTTTCCCCGAGCCCCTTCCAGCACTGGAAGCTGCTCTAAGGTCTCCCTACACCCTTCTCCTCTCCAGGCTGAACACCCCCCCTCTCCCAGCCTGTCCCCAGAGCAGAAGGGCTCCAGAATCACCTTCGCGGCCTCCTCCGGGCCCGCTCCATCAGTTCCGTACCGCCGGGGCAGAGCCGCGCTCATTAACGCCTTTGCTAATGGCTTTGTGCCCGCAGCGGGGGCGTTGCCCCGGTCGGCGCTGCCCCGCACGGCCGCCGCTGAGCCCCAGTGCCCCCCCACTGCGCGGGGCGGGGCGGGGCCAATGGCGGAGCCACGGGTTTGGGCGGGAAAGGACCTTAACGCCCACTCCGTCCCACCGCGGGCAGGGGCACATCCCACTGGATCAGAGCTGAAAGGCCTGGAGCCCTTCCGGGGATGGGGCAGCCTGGGCCAGGGCCTCCCCGCTCTTATATGAAGAAATTCCTCCTTATGTTTAGTGTAAATCCGCCCCTCTCCAGTTTACACCCGTTCCCCCTCGTCCTGTCCCCACAGCCTTTGTGAACAGCCCCTCTCCAGCTTTCCTGGAGCCCCTTCAGGTACTGGAAGGTCACTCTAAGGTCTCCTCGGAGCCTTCTCTTCTCCAGGATGAACAACTCCAACTCTCTCAGCCTGTCCTCGCGTGGAAGGTGCTCCAGCCTCCTGATAGCCTCCTCTGGACCCGCTCCAACAGCTCCATCTCCTTCTTAAATTGAGGATTCCAGAACTGGACACAGTCCTCCAGCTGAGGTCTCCCCAGAGAGGAGCAGAGGAGCAGAATCCACTCCCTCCCTGCTGGCCGCGCTGCTTTGGATGCAGCCCGGGACTCGGTTGGTTTCTGGGCTGTGAGCGCACGCTGCCGGCTCCTGTCGAGCTTCTCATCCCCAGCGCCCCCGAGGCCTTCTCCTCACGCTGCTCTCCATCGCATCATCCCCCATCCGGTATTTGAAATCAGGGATCGCCCCGATCCAGGCGTGGAACCTCGCCCTTGGCCTTGTTGAACCTCCTGAGGTTCTCCAGCCTGTCCAGGTCCCTCTGGATGACATCCCGTCCTTCCGGTGTGGCAACTGCACCACTCAGCTCGGTGTTATCCGCAAACTGGCTGAGGGTGCCCTCAACCTCTCTGTCCATATCATTGATGATGATATTAAACAGCACCTGTCCCAGTACAGAGCCCTGAGGGACACCACTTGTCTCTATCTGGACTCGGAGCCGTTGACCACTACTCTCTGAATGTGACCATCCAATCAATTCCTTATCCACTGCACTGTCCACCCGTCAAATGCACCTCTCTCCCATTTAGAGAGAAGGATGATGTAGGGAACCGTGTGAAAGGCTTTACAGAAGCCCAGACTGGTCACCCTGCTGTGGCTGCCCCACCGGAGAAAGCCACACACTGATTGCCTTGGCACGTCATCCATCCATCCATCCATCCTTCCTTCCTTTCCTCCTTCCACCCTTCCACCCTCTCCCTCCCCCTCCCGCGCGGCTCCGCCCCCTCCCCCGTGCGCGCGCCCGGCCCCGTCAGGTCTCGCGAGATCTCGATGTAAACAAAGCTGCGGGGGGGTGCGGGGGAGGCGGTGCCGCCTCAGCCGCGCTCGGGGCGCAGCCGCCCTTCGCGTGTCCCCCTAAGCCCCGCCCACGGCCTCGGAGCTGCGCTGCGATTGGCCGCCGGCGGCGGGCGGCCCTCCCCCTGCGGCCCCTCATTGGCTGCGGGCGCGGCGCTGGGTGTCATTCCCCGGCGGGGTCCCAAACAGTGTCAGCGCGGCGGCGGGTGAGGGGCCGGGGCGGCGGGGCCGGGGCGGGACAGCGGCGGCTCCTCCGGGGCCGCTCGAGGCCTGGGGCGGCGGGGGAGGCGGGGACAGCCCGGCGGTGCCGGTGGGGACCCGTGCTGGGCGCTGGGTGTTGATTCCCGGAGGGCCGGGGGTTTGTCCTCGCCTCTCGCCCCCCAAAACCGGCCCCGCAGTGGGGTCTGGCTTTGCCTCCCCTTCTCCAGGGGGGGACTGGGGCCTGACGGGCGTCCTAGGTGTGTTTTCCCTTCAGGAATCCACCTGGTGCAGTGGGAGGTGTCCCTGCCCATCGCAGGCAGTGGGAACTGGGTGATCTGTAAGGTCCCTTCCAACCCAGACTGGTCTGGGGTCCTGTGGGCATCACCCTCGATCCTCCCATGGGAAACAGGAGCTTGAGGGAAAGCAAAAGCTGACATAAAGAATCATAGAATCACTAGGTTGGACAAGACCTCTTAGATTATCGAGTCCAACCATTTCATCTGCCACTAAACCATGTCCCTGAGCATAGAATGGTTTGGGTTGGAAGGGACGTTAAAGGTCATCCAGTTCCAGCTCCCCTGCAGAAAGATAGCAGAATGTGTTCTGTCAAGCTCTTTGTGTTGGCTTTAGCACCACCCAGTATGGGTTTTCCGGTGTACAACAGATTGTGTATTGTTTTTATAGAATTACTTTCCAAGATAGCAGCTCATTAGTAAATAATGGCACTATATAATGGTCCTGATATCTGTATCCCTATCTTTAATGAATGGTTTGAAGAAAGTTTTCCACTTTCCACAGCTCTGTGTTCTTATTTTGTGTTCACATATGTTGCAGGAGCTGTAGTGGCTGAGACACTGAAAAAAGAAGCCATTAATTCAGCGGTTTTTTTGTTTGTAAAGGAGGATAGGGCCTTACAGTTAGATTTCTTTCTTCAAGAGGTTTTTATCATCCTGAAGAATATGTCAAGAACTAGTGTAATAATCAATCCTGATACACATTGTGATTAAGAAGAGATGTGTTTCTTACAGGTATCTGCAAAGAAACAATGGCGACAGAGTCTCCGCGCCGGCCTAGTCGGTGTACTGGAGGGGTGGTGGTTCGCCCACAAGCTGTCACGTAAGCCCATTCTGGAATAGCAGTCTTTATTTGAAATGTGGTTTATTTTCTTGTAGAAGAAGAACCTAGCCTGAGTTTTCTTTGCAAGCCAACTGTGAGGGCTTGTGTTGACAGTATGAATTGGTTGCATTGAGTATTTTCCAGTAAAATAAAGTAAACAGATGTTGTATTCCTCTCTCTTAGGACTGAGCAGGTCAAACTGTCTCCCTAAATGGGATGCTTATCGCTTATGCACCAAAACCTTCAAAGTCGTGCATTTTAAAGATGAGTGTATTGCAGTGTTTTGTTGTTTGTTGACACAATTTTGTTTGCTGTACAGATACTATGCTGGCTGTAGGGCAATGGAAACTCAGAAAGTTGTGTTGGAGGCTTGTCTTATAGCCATGTGATAGAACAAGTGTTTTTCATGTTGCAGAACTCCTCAAGAAATGCATTTCTATTTGTAATGACCTTTTCTTCAAAATCCACTGTAGAAATGTAATAATGGAAAATTACTATAAGACTGAGATTCTATTCTTTTGTTTTATTAAATATGGTCATTTGTTCTTGAGGTACATCTTCTCACCTCAAAAATTTCAGTCTTTTTGATGAGACTTTGAGTGTTGAGCAACGTGCAGCAGCTTATGCTTATGCTCCACTCCTAGATGCTTGCTAATGGAAGACTTTTTTTTGTGGGATGCATTGTTGTTGTTTTTAAGTGGTTTAAAAATATCTGCTTGGAAGTTTTGCAGCTTCAGGAGAGATTTAGAGTACATACACTGAATAAAATGTTTCCCAAACATCAGCTTTGTTTCAGGATGTACTTAGGTAGGAGGAAAAACGTGCTCCTTACATGAGCTGAAGAATGAAGACAGTATGACTCGTGCTGGTAGGCATTCACGTGAGAACTGCAAACACTGTATTTAGCGCTATACCTGTAGACAAGTATTATTGCTAGGTAATAAAGGGCTCTGAAAGTACACAAAGACGGTTTTGGTGACCTACATAAGTCAAAGAAGAGGCAGCACTAGAAACCACAGCTCATTTATAAGGCCTTGGCTTAAGGCAGTAAGACAGACTTTGATGCAGTAATCCTTGGATTGCTGAAAAGAATCTGGTTTTGTCACAAATTGGAATAAGTTTTCTAAAACTTAATGTTTTAGGTTTCTCTTTGTTTCCAGAGAGGAGTCAAGCAGTTAAGTTCATCCAGGTGTTGCAGCATTTAACTAGAGGTCTCCTCTGTATTGCTGTATATAGGGCAGAGTACTTCAATACTAAACACTCCAGTTTCTATTAGAAGGATCTTGCACATCACAATTTCAGAAGGCACAAAGAAAGCATGTGTACCATTGGATGTCCAGAGACTAGATTTCCTAGTTTTCCATTTTTCTTTGTTGCTATTAGAAACCTTGAGTTAGCAGGGGAAAAATTGCTACCAGTTTGAAAGTTAATTTGTGAGCTGCCAAAGCTGTTACCTAAAGAGTTATTTCTGTTTGTTAATGTCTCAGACTTTGTGGGGTTGGTTCTTGTTGCCAGCATGTTTCAGTATTACTCATTACAGAAAGCACAAACTTTTTGTGTAGTTTCAACACCGCCCGTCTAATACAGTCAACCCACATTGTATGTTGCTCAGCAGTTACACAAGACTCACCACTCAGGCAGGGATAAGCTAATAAAAGCATTAGTTCCAATCTACCAGGACAAATGTATCTTGCACTGTAAACTATTCTAAATTATTGTTGCCAGTGAACTTCCAAGAAGGAATAAGCTTCCCAAGCCATAAAATCTTCTCTGAAAATACCTCTCCTTACTGTTCTTAGTTAGGGTTCCATCTCCGGTCCCCAAGCGCTACCACCACTTACTTCATCATTGTACACAATAGATCTGGGGTCTGGAAGTTTGTTTGCCCCACAAAGAGAGCTTCAGCCCTTAGCTTAAATACTCATCTTCATGTTATAATAGCCAGATCAAGTAGAAAATCACTGAAGAATAGTTTCCAAATGCCTGTTCTCCTTCAGTTAGCTGCTCTGATGGGGCAACCCTGGTTCCTTCTCAACTGTTACATTTTATACTTTCCCTCCAAGAACATGTTTCATAAACAGGTATCAGCTTTTTACAGACTACTAGGTCACTGTATGTATTATCGGAGTCTTTGGCAGTATAATAAGTAACTACCTTGTGTACTTAGTATTTTCCTTTATGCTAAATATTGTGCATTTTTTCTCTGGTATTATGTCTTATTTCATTTATTGACAGCCATTTCCGCACTTCAGTCGTAGTTGAAATTCTGTTTTTGTTTTCAAGGGAACAGTCGTATATGGAAAGCGTTGTTACGTTTCTTCAAGATGTTGTGCCACAGGTATGTGTAGACCTTTAAATTTCTACAGTGACTTTGGCAATAGAATGGTTGGGGTGGGGAGACTGGGCATACTACTTGCTCTGCCTCTTACAAATGTGTTTCTTCTGGGTTGTGGTTGGAAACCGATGCGTGAGCTCTGGCTGGGCTGGTGTTAGATCAAGTTGGTGGACAGTTTTTGTCACCTCAGCTTTAATCAGTGGTTGAAAAGGAGAAAGTTTCTTTTGCCTCCTTTACTCCCTCTTTTTTTACCTTGTTTCCCCGACTTGCCTCAGAATGGCCTGGCTGCCATGGGACTTCAGAGCTCTGCCTAACCATGTTCTCCAGTGTGCAGAGTTTTGCTAAACAGGAGTCCTCACAGTGCCCTCACTCTGCTGCTTTTCTTTCTTTTTCTTGTTTTTTCCCCCCCCCGTTTCTGGGATGTTCCTCTCTGGAGAATAGCTACAATGCTTGTGTCTGGTCTAGTCATAGTTCTTGCAGGTAGCCAGAGCATGAAACTGGAATGGTCACTTCTGCATTGCTCATGGTCCTGTCAATACCTCAGGGAAACTAATTTTGTTTTATTACTCTTCATGAAGCCGTAGTGTATAGTGAAGCAGCGTTGAAGCTCACTGTAACAGCAGGAAACTACCTTAGTTCTTATTTGAAGGGTTATCTTGGCTAGTTAGCCATACATTTGCTCAATAATAATATTAAAAAAAAAGTCCCCTCGCTAATATTAATTTGTGAAATGCATTTTGGACTCGTGGTCAAAGCTAGAAGTAGTCAAACCTTTATTTAGAAGATTGCTGCCTTCCATATGCCCCCTTTCCTCCCCCGCCCCCCCTGTAGTTAAAGGATACAGTCTGTGTTTTATTTTACAGATCAGTTTGCCTTGGAAGCATGGAATGTGATTTGTTTTGAAAAGTAGTACCCACAGTTACTTATTAAAGTTGTATTTTTAGTTCATGTTACTGTTTTCTGGCATGTAGAAAGTGACTATACAAGCTCTTTTCATATTTAATGCAAAATACTGCACAGTATTTTGTTCTAATTCATTTGGAAGTGATGGTATTTCTACTGTAGCTCACATTCTTACTACCGCAGTTTCTCCTGAGAGCTGTAAAACTTCCAGTTTGGAAACACCGCAAGTCTCCTTCACAGTTCCTTTTGTATCTCATCTTTTTATGGGAATCTGTAGAACACAAAACTGAAACATGGATCTGTTCTACTGGAATTACGGTTTATTCTCTTTAAAATGGGTATATTAAAGATGTCACAAATATAACTAAAACGTGCCAGTAACATGAACTATGTATTAGGAGTCTCTTTCCTCAGTCTTGCTTACAGAGGTTTTAAGTTAATTAAAAAGAACTTTAAAAGTAAAAATGCCTCATGGGAGAACCTCTACCACTGCTTTTAGGAGTAGTGTACAACTGCTGAAGTTGAAGACTGGAGACCTCACTGTAGTTAACTTGGGTAAATTGCTGTACGTCACGTGACGTTTCTAACCTGCTCTAGAACACTTAGTAGTGTTATATGTCTTTTCTTTTTTACCTTAGTAAGCGATGTATGCTTGTTGGGTTATAGTTAGTATGCTGTGTGTCGCTCATGAAACCATTCGGTTTTGAAACAAAACCTCACAGGATCATTGATGACAGGAACGTGCATGTATCTCTGTTTTTCTATATTAACTTACATTCCCTCCTATGGTCCATAGAGGGTAGAAAAAGAGATGCTAAACTTTCTTATTTCAAATCATCTACATTTTATCCAGGCCTACAGCGGTACCCCACCAGCAGAAGAAAAGGAGAAGATCATTTGGGTCAGATTTGAAAATGCAGATTTAAATGGTACGGCTTCATTTTTTTCTCACTTATTTTTGTGATTTATAGGTCCATGTACAATAATTTCAGTCAGCTTTATCAGTAAGCATTGTTGACTCCAAAATAAGTATTTAATTCCGCTGTTCTAGGTGGTCTATATTCTCTGTGAATAACCACACTTCTGTTCCTTGCCTACAAAACAGAACAAATAGGCCTTTCCACTTCACCTAAAGGCAAACTAAATTTCGCTTAGGAAGAGGGGCAAATAAAAAAAAAAAGGTCATTTCTTTTCTTTAAGGTAGTGTTTGGAAACAAAGCATAGAACTGAATTTATCTTATCTACTGTTTTATTTCAAAGCCAGATTATTGAACTGGGAATCCAGTCGAAGTCCCAAAGACCTTTTCAGTGGTGTGATAGAATTCGGAGTAACGTAGAAAGGAAGAGCTGTCAGGGAAAACAATCGGAGGGGTTCCATGATATCTTTCAGGGACATAACAGAATAGAGGAGGAGCAGCTGAGGCAATTGGGGTTCTTTAGTTTGAAGAAGAGGAGGCTGAGGGGGGGGTGACCTTATTGCCCTCTACAACTACTTGAAAGGAGGTTGTAGCAAGGTGGTTGTTGGTCTCTTCTCCCAAGTAACAAGCAGTAGAACGACAGGAAATGGCCTCAAATTTGCAGTGGGGGAGGTTTAGGGTGAGTATTAGGATTGAGTATTTGTGTTATTTAGTGACAATCCACATTGTAATCCAGTCAAGTTTTCTCCATCATATTAAATTTTAGTATTTTCTAACCTCTCTGTGAAACTTCAAGGAATTATGTTTGCCTAAAATAACATATTTCAGTATTGTTCCAGCAAAAAATTTTAAACCACTTTCCTTGCTTTTACTTGTGACAGCAGAAACATGCATTGAGAAAACACCATCTAGTGTAGCTGACATCAGCTGTAATTCATCTTAGCCTGTTAATAATGGCTTTGAAATTTAAACCCTATTTAGATACATCAAGGAATATGGAGTTTCACGAAATACATAGCACTGGGAATGAACCACCGTTACTGCTTATGATTGGATATAGTGATGGAATGCAAGTCTGGAGCATACCTGTGAGTACAAAGTTCACTTCTGTGCCAGAGGCTTTTTTGTTTGTAATGCGTTGTTATTATTCAGTGTTTTACTTCTAATTTTTCCTATTGAAATGTAGTGAAGAGCCTGCATTTACTATTGATGTCATATGGTTTGTATGTAATATGCTTAAGTTTAAGACTGAATGTAGATCGAACACTTGAATTCATGTTGAATTCACTTGAATTGAGGTCTACAGATTATTTGTGTTAAGTGAATTTTCAGAGTCAAACTGGGAGTAGTGTTTCATTATGGAATAGTTTTGTATTCCAGAAAGGACAGAAATGGTATCAACCTGAAGAAAGGAATAAAGGTGGAAAAATATGAATTTGTTTGTCCCAGGAATGCAAATATGACAGTATTCATAGTATTTTACCATCACATGTTTGTCATGTACATGATTTGCAATTTTAATTTTCTTTAAGTTTATGTGTGCGTATGGGTTTGATTTCATGCTGTCATATACACACCCTGCAGTTAGTGTTTCAGAGTGGTTTATGAGCACCTGGTCTTAATTTGGGGAACTTCCCCCAAATTTCTTGAAACTGCAGAATGAAGTTTAATACAGTAGGTCATAAAAATCTTAACTAAAAAAAAAATTTGCTCATAACACCTTGTCCTTCAAAATAATGTAAGAGGGGGTGGAGTTTTTTCCCTTTAAAATATGTAGGTGGTTTTTTTTTTTGAGATATGTATATATTTTAATTATTGTATGGTTATCTGTGAAGGACGTGTTTATGTACCAGTAGCTTAGTAAAAAAGAAAATAATGTTACTTTGTACACTAAAGTTAAGTTAAATTGGATTTTACTGGAGCGTGTGAAAGCTGGCTTTTCCTCTCTTGATTGCGTATTGTTAGCTGGAGATGAGGAATAAAACTGCTGAGCTTTTGCATCGGAAGGAGGATTTAATAGAAATTAAGTGAGCCTTGTATAGTTTACTAAGGTTCAGTATTTGGGAACATTTTAACCAAAATTTAGGATATTATATCTGCTTGTATATGAGAAACTATGTCTGAGAAAATATGCCTGATTCTAGCTTTCACGGCTTAATTTTTGGTGGAGCAAAACATCTTTGGACTGGTTTTGTACTTTATCTTTCTAGAACAGAAATGTGTATGGCGTAGCAAACTTAGCTTGTTCGCTCTTTAGTATAATTAGTTTTGTACACTGTTTTGAAGACTGTTCAGTTTTATGTTGGTGTTGAAATGCGATCATTGCAGTGTTGCAGGAAGGCTTTGTGGTGTTGTCCGGCGTGTGCTGCGGGGAACAGACATTAGGTGTCAGTAAGATACCGTGTTGGAGAGGCGAGTCCTGCAGCACTGCCAGGAGCTACAGCTCGGGTTGATCCGTTAGTTAAGAGACTGTGAGTAGTCACAGGCTTAAACTAAAGAGAGTTTATAAATCACCTTACTTTATCCTGCAGAAATGTTCTTATCCTGATGAAGACGTGTTCTGGAGAATGCCTGCCAGTGCGTTGTGTTGACACAGGGCTGTGAGAAGACCTCTGTGTCTGCAGAGGTTGGGTCTCATCCCCTGCAGGAGTACCGTGGCCTGGCTTTGTGGTTAGGCGAGAGCTCTGTACCCCCCTGGCAGTGGGTCCCAGTGAAAGAGGGGCTGTCAGAGCTGTCTGTATCTGTGCCCTCCACACTCGTGGTGAGATGGGATCTTAGCGTGTAAGGGAAGCAAGAGTGGAAGAAGAGTGCCTCAGTTCCTCGGAATGTGAACAGATGAGCTTGGTGTAACCTGTTCTGCTTTAACTGTCCGTGTAAACTCTTACCCCATCGTTCGCTACAGTAAACATGAAATAATGGGATGGAGATTGCTAACAAATGATGAGTTAAATTATTTTGTTTATCTGAGCTTATGTGGAGTGAGTGTGCTGTCTGGTATTGTCAGGCGTGTAGCGCAATTTACCTTATCCATGTTTCCTGTGGGACAGGGGGGTTTTCTTTGAGTTTGTGGGTGGATTTTTTTTTTATCCTTTTTTCCTTTTTCTTTTTTTTTCATCCTTTTTCTTTTCCTTTTTTTTTAATCCTTTTTTTTAATTATTTTTTCTTCTCTATTCCCTTCGTATGTCAGAATTAGCACAACTTAGGCCATGGAATACTTGATAATACCTCCTTTTTCAATAAGATGATACTGCGAGGTTGTCTCTTTTTTTCCCCAGTGTACTTTAGTTCTTTGTAATTCCTTTGTAAGTTTTGATAGCATTTAATATTTTAGGAAAAATAAGAAAAATGAAATTGCAGGACAGTTTCTCTTGGTGTCATTAATGTTTTGCAGTGGGATTTTTAATGTAGAAGGGGAAGACCAGTGGAATGGAAAAAATGCCAGATGTGGAAATATTTTCTAACTATCTATCTTAAGCTCAGCTGTAGAGATATTGCATCACTTTATCAGCCCCTCATTTGTACATTTTGTGAGATTCTGAGACCGCATCTGGAAAGGTACAGCTTCGACCTGTGCAATTTGTATGTGTTAGTATAATTTCAGCGTTGGAGTGATTCCTTTCTTAGTAAGATGGTCTGGAGAGTTTGTCAGATAGATGGTCTTTAATATCAATTTTAAATATCTTTTCAGAGCAGGTTTTGTATATCCAACAAATTTGGAGGCAGTCTAGCCTGTTGTTTTCCCTGTTGTTGTTTCTCCATTTCATTTTTTTGCTTGCGTAGCCTTAAGTGAAATAAAATCTGTCAGTTATGTGATGGACTTAATATTTAGAGTTTATTTGGCACCACATTTTTATGTCATTTGGTATTATACAAACCTTTCTTCTTGATCTTGCTGAGTATTTAGCTTGTAATTTAACATTATTCCAGTTAAGTAAAAGCCCGGATCTCTCCAGTTTAAAAACCTTTCAATCTGAAAAAAGCAACAATTTGACATTTATGTGAAAATCTACTCAGTAAGGCTATTATCTGTAGCATTGTGCTTTTTTTATTCGTACAATTGAACCTCTATTCAGCACTTAATAAAGTAATGTGTTGCAGGCAGTCCAGTTTGTGTCTGAGTGATTATGAAGTGTTTATGACAGCTCCTAAGCTGACACTCTCCGTAATGGTGTTACATTGACTTCTAAACACCTTTGCAGTCTGCCTCCAGGAGTGTGTGTCTCTCTGCAGTCTGAGTGGTTTCACATTAACATCTCCTTGGAGTAAGATCTTTGACTACAGAAGTGTTACTTGCAAATGGAAGATACCATTAGGGCTGCTTCAAAGGACTGAAATAATGTTTGGACTGCCGGGTGCTGAAGTAACGGCTGGAGTTTTGAAGTGCAATGTCTAAATCTGTATTGCATAAGAAGCGGAAGGTGTCCATCCAAATGACTTTTCTTTAGATCTTTGTTTTGAAATGGGGGTGGGAAGGTTAAAAGTGTGCTTAAAATATGCCTCACTAAGTGGGGAGAAATCTGGGAATATACAAAAGCACGACTAGAAGTTCCTATTTGATAATTGTGCAGCGTAGATTTGTGTTTTATTTGGAGTTTGTTTTTCCCTTGCTCCCGGTTTCGTGTTTCAAATACAGTTGGAACTGGTTTCTGCGTAATGTGGTTTCCAAGTATCTGTTCTAGATGTTCCTGTTCAGGGAAAGGCATGTTGGCTGGTTCTGTTGCAGATAGGTTTTTTTCTTTGTATGCTGGAAACTTCAGAAGTAGAAAAATAATCTTAATTTAATGGTTCATATTACAATTAAAAATGGACGATCAAGTTTGAGTTGAAGAAAGTAAGAACTACCAAAAGGAGCTTTAATAACAAGCATAGCTGTATATTTAGCAAAAATTCCTTAAAGGCTGTGGTAAAATGATGCTGCTGCAGACCGATGGGATGTGTCAGCCCATATGGTAGGTGACTTCTGTGTGGAGACTTCTGGAATTCAGAGGACTTGGTGAATAAGGATGGCATCACACCCTGACATTTCTCCATTGCCAGACCTTAAGTTTCTTTCTAATTTTGCTGTCAATAATACTATGATTTTTTTAAAAATTGTTAAAAGTGCAGTTGTAGAGCAGATGGTGGATGTGTAGGTGGGTGTATATGGTAAGTCAGACCATTCTGTTTTATCAGCTGTTCATTAAAAGCCCTGTCTGCTGGGGTTATGGTGTGGTCATCTTAGTCCCTTTATAATTCTTCCCCTTTCAGAATCATAGAATGCTTTGGGCTGGAAGGGAACTTCAAGATCATCCAGTTCCCCCCCCTCTGCCACAGGCAGGGACACCTTCCTCTGGATCAGGTTGCTCAAAGCCCCATCCAGTCTGGCACTGAGCACCTCCAGGGATGGGGCCTTCATGACTTCTAGAGCTGGGGAAAGCACTACTCAATTATCACATTGTAAGCTGCGACCCTTCCTCTTTCCAGACCTCCTCCTGACAGAGGGTACCGCTGTGAAAGCTTGTCCTAGTCACTTGGAAAAATGTAGTGATGACCTGGACTGGTAACCTTGAAAAACGGAGCCTGATCATGCTAAAACTCTCTAAGATGCATGGCAAAGCGAGAAGGTTGAGGAAACTCTAACCAAAACCATTTCTAAGCTTTCTATTGCTTTTTAGATTAAATTAGTGTTGTCACAATTTTAAATGCTAGGTACAATTTCATGCTTAATTCCATCACTAAAGTAGATGTCCATAACATTCCTTGAGCATCTATGTTCTTACAATCTGTAGATAAACACAGATATTTGTTTTGAATGAAGAACTGGGCTGTTTGAACTTCTAAACTAAAGTGATTTACTTATGGTTCTTCCTTACTCCTTCAAGAGCAAGATGACTAGCAGTTGTCTTTAACCCAATGTGGTTTTATCAGTTGGTATTTTGTGGTGATATCTGTCATACGATACCCTATCATGATAATCTAGATCATAGTTAAAACACGTCAGAATATTACCTCCCCAATATCTTCCCTGTGCTCTGTGACACTGTTTTGGATATACAGTTTGCTTTTTTATAGTTGCGTAGTTTTGAATTTTGCTTCAGTTTAGTGTATGTTTGACTTTTTTACCATGTGAGAACAGTTTTCTATGGTTGGAAACTATTGGTTAGCCTTGGTGTGAACAAAGCTTGCTTTCTTCTGTTTTTTTTTTTCTTTTATGGGTGCAAACTGATGTGCTCCAGACAATAAAGCTCTGTCATCAAAAATTAACCAGTGCTCCAGAGTTCTGATCTGTCTGAGCGGTAGCTCAAGACACCTGAGTAGAGGAGAGAGGAGCTGTTCTTCCTCTTTCAGTCTGTCGCTCTTGGAAGAGTGTGATGAAGACTTTGCTGGGGGCTGAGTTTTGAGTTGCTGTGTTCTTTGCTTGCAGCCTTCCCTGTAGGTCTGGGCTTGCGGTTTGGTACTAGGCGCTGGGAGAGCTGAAGCGTTTTGTCACGCCAGCCTGGAGCCGTCACTTTGGATTCACTCTTTCATAGAACGAGTACCTGGAGCTGCTTTTATAGCTTAATATTCGATTCTTGAAACCTGTTTGGAAATATACTTGGCTTTTGGAATGGGAAAGAAAAACTTCTAAGAGCTTTGAAAGCTGCCACAGGGACTCGCTACTTAGCTGGATCCAATCCAGAATGGCAGCCGCAGCCTCATTTCTTCACAGGTGCTTTCCGAAGAATTTAGAGCTCTGTTTTCAGTTCGTGAAGTCTATTTATGTTTTGTCTATGCTTATGAGACTGTGTAGCTCAAGGGACCGGTAATGGGATGTGGAGCCTTTTACTTACCCTTGCCAGCCCACCTCTTGCCCCAGCAGGCAGAGACCGAGCTGTTAGCCATGTAGCGATGGGGCTGGGCGTCTCTTAAATGTAGTCCCTTGTCCCACCTCAGTTCCTGGTGGAATAACTGTCCCATTCATGGGAAAGATTGGCTGTCTGTGTTGGCTGTCTCAGGAGTGAGATAAGGCATGGACTGGCAGGAAGATCGGACTGTATAATCTCTCTACCCTGGAGATGGTGCTTTAAGTCAAATTGATACATGTGGCCTCAGCAACGGTAATAAAATTTTATGTTTTATATAGATAAATGAAGGGCATTAACGTTAGCCACAGTTAATTCAGGATTTTATAAGACTGCAAATAGCAGAAGCTTCTACTGGCTGGTAGTGTTTGAAAAAAAAAGTTAATGGTAAGTTGAAGAAAATCTTGAACTCTAAAGCCCCAATGCATTTTTCAATGCCAAGCAAACCCGAGGAACAACCAAGCTCTTACTAATTCATGGTCTATAACAAAGTCCAATGCCTTCTCTAATTTCCTGTTTCTATAGAACGGTTAAGGAATTACCACTTATAAAAGACTTCCCTTAAGCGAACTGTTATTTTGTGGAGCTGTGATAGATTAATATTGGTGTTTTAATGTGATCCATATTGTAGTGTCATGTCCAGAGCTTTTGTTAACTTTTTACTGGATTTGACTTTTTATTTACAAATGAGAGGCCAGTGATTGGGTGCAGTCTTATTACCAGATCTGCAGTGGAGGTATGTCTTAAATTTAAGCTCTACCAGGTGTTGGCATCGTGGGCTAAGTAAGCATACACGCTAAAGTTCAGTATATTTAAGACCAGAAACTGTGTTAAGAAGGTTTGGCCTTCTTAGTGTGTCTTACTTCTGGGACTCTAACTTTATTTGAAGTAGATTGGAGTTAGAGTTGATGTGCTGGCATAGTTAAAAAGTAGGAGAAGGTGACTGAATTGGGTTGGATTATTTTATGTGAATCACTTCTTCCGTACTTTTGTTATGCTAGTTCTTTTCCCTCTTGTTTTCATTCACAGCCATTGATGTGCATACCCATGAGAAACAGCATTTTCACCATTTGAGGGAAAAAATCTTTAATTGCCAATAATAATAGCTCCAAAGCCTTATATTTTTTCTTCTTCTCCATTTCCTCCTTTCCCTTTTCATAGAGCTGGTGTGTTGTGACGGATAGAAAATGAGCTGCTGTCTTCATCTTTTTTCGTCTCTATTACTCTCTCTTTCTTTATTTTTTTTCATTTTCTGCTTAGCTGCGCTCTACCTTTTTCCAAGCTGTCTCCTCTGGATGCAGAGGCTGTCTATGTGCTTTTTGTACCTCCATAATATCCCCCAAGCTCAGGATCGGTTAAAAATAGTCAGCAAACCTTTAGTGAGTTGATTTCTGATCATGAGTCTTTTGTCTTGTATAGAATCTGGTCAGCAAGCTCTTCAGAGCAGAGGCCTCTTGCTGTCTTAGAGGGAGAATTAAACTTGTTTTGCAAAAGCTGGAGCAGTACTGTGTTGTGCGTTGTTCAGATGATGCTGCTAGCCGGAAGAGGGGAATCTGCTAAAATTGGAGCATCTGCCTAATGAAATAAGAGCAAGGCAGGCTAAGGGATTAATTCTTATGTTGATTTCGGTTTAAAAATTGTTGTGTCCATCAGGAATAATTTGGATTGCATCATTAACAGTGATGTTGATTCTTACTGGTGTGGGACTGCTGTCTGTCTGCAAATCTAAAATGGCCGAGAATGTTATTTCCCTGCATTTGTGTAGCTTGAATGTTATTCCAGGTGTAATGTGGAAAAGCAGTAGTTCTCTACATTCTACGTTTACTTACTGTGTACAGAACAATGGGCCACCTCTGTAATAAATAGTGTTTTAGAATTAATTTTATGACAGTCTTGTGCTTCAGTGGGGTGGGTTTCATTCTGCCCACGTTATCTGAAGCAGTGGTAATAAATAATGAGGCTAAAATTCTTAGATTGGAAGTAAGCTAAGAGTCTGAAGTATTATACTTACTTGTTGGTCAAATAGTAGTAGTATTTTAACTTTCTAATGTGTGATCTGAAGTGCAGAAAGCAATGGAAACAGCTGTAAGATGACATTTCAGGAATCTGACTTGGATTTATAGTTTATTGATTCCTAAGAACCTTGTTAGAAATTGTATTCACTTCTGATATTGTAAACTGCTTGTTTGGCAAAACTTTATGCCAACATGTCGGCTATGTTCTCAGTCTCGTTACGTCTGTTTTAAGTTGTTGGTTATTTGGAAATGAGTTTCATAATGTTTGCCATTTTCCTGAAGTTTGACGTTTCCTATCAGATCCATTACTGAGCGATTGCGAAAATGTATTCTGACTGACCATTCACGGAGGTCTGGAAACTTAACTACTTCTGATTTAATCTTTTCAAGATTGCCATTAGAGACTTAATTACCATGACCTTCTATTTTTAAATATAATTTTTACACCTGGATGATATGGAATGTACCAATATATAGAATTCCCATGTCTTTTACCACCACTGTTTTCCACTCTTGATCATTGCTTAGGTGATATTTGTCTTGGAAACATGCGCTGTGTTGAATAAATGCTTGTTTCTGAATCCTTGAATTTTTGTGAGTTTTAGTCATTGGTCAACTTCAAATCTTTTTTTTCTGTGAAACGTGTAGTCATTAATAGTAGAGTATGTCATTCACGCAGTCTAGGGCATGTGTTTTTAGAGGCAGGCCACCTTTTTTTGCTGTACTTCATGTTGTTCAAGACTTCTAAAATATTCTCACTTAGAGAAATTGCAAATGGTTGATTAGAAAGGCAATGTCTTGTCTTAACTTACTTTCTTGCCTGTCTTTCGTGCAATGTCTTTCTACCTACTTTCTTACTTACTAAATAGATATATTTTTATAAGTATTTTTTACATTGTATGTTCATAATCCATGTTTTGCAGATCAGTGGTGAAGCTCAAGAACTCTTTTCTGTCCGCCATGGTCCAGTTCGAGCTGCACGGATTTTACCAGCTCCGCAAATCAGTAAGTATATTTATATGGCTCACGAGAAAGTGTAACTGTTGGAGTTTTTTTTACAGATCCAAATCAACATACAAGCAAATCCCTTTAAGAATCAACACTGTTCAATCTAACACAAAAATACAATTGTTGACTTCTTAAAGGCCTAAAATCTGTTGGTGTCCTGGCTTATTTTTTGTTTTCGGCAACCTTTTGCTTATCCACTTGCCCTGTAACTTCAGCTGGGCAAGCTGTTCAGTACAGCTGCTGAGTAGTGTTTAGAGTTTAAGTTGGTTGCCATTTTTTGCTCTGTGGATGAAGAGAATGTACTTCTAGTATTACCAAGATTTTGGGGGATTATGCTGGATTACAAACTTGAGTAGTCTGTTATAAATGAAAAGCTCAAAAAACATATCCTAAAATGTAATTGTTTAAATTATTGCAAAAATAGTAAATTATAATAATTAGAGTGTTTCAAAGAAAGTAAATTAAGAGAGTTAAGGGCTTGATGGACACGATTTGTCTTGTTTCAGTGATTTCCTGGGCAGAGGATTATATAAAGTATGAGTTTACGTGGTTCTGTAATTCTGTTACAGGTTAAAGTAACTTAAAGCAAAATACTTCACAAGCGTGTTGTGCCTTTTATTCTGCTTGTGGGAACACTGCATAATTTCTGATGAGCTATGATTTTGCTGTTATGTGTGTCCTTAAGTAATGGATGTCTGTGCCCCTTCCTCTCTCAAAGGAAAAAATAATGCTTTTTGGTTTTTTTTCAATCGAGTAAGAATTCAAGCACTTGCTGTCCTTCGAGCAGTACTGTCCTTCTGTCTCTCAATTGCATATATTTAGCATCTGACAATGATAGTTGTTACATTAGAGAACTCTGCAAATTAACTCATATTAAATTAAGCCAAACCTTTTAAAAACATGTTTTGGTCTCTTTTTACATGGCTTGGTTTAAATAAATCTTTGATTAGAAGTACATGAATGTATCATTGACCAGTATCTGGAATCAGATAAAAGTAAAGCTGTAATAAGAGGCCTTAGATAATGAGCACATGAGCTTTAATGATTCTGAGAGAAATAAAAGGAATTTGTAAAGGAGAAGCTGATTACCATCGGTAAGCTCAAACACTCTTTTACTGTAGAGCTGTAAAAAGGGAGTTATTGAAAATAAGACTCTCTCGGTGGATGGATTTGGCACACTCCTAGAAACAGATCTTAGTTTGTGATAAAAAGCTCATTCCCAGGTGTGAAAGGAAAGCCCATGGCTTTAACTTGGTGACTTTACAGTAGCAGAACTTAATAGTTTGTCAACTATTTCGTTAGAATTATACTCCTTTGATGTTAGATCCTCTGCTGCATCATGTGCTTCATAGCACAATAATGCATTGTTTCGAAAGGGTTATTTCATATAGGTTTATTTCATACTGGCTTATTGCAGAGGAGACCCCCTCCAATCTGATCTAGCAGGTTATTAGTGGTCCTGGTAGCAGGAACGTGGTGCAGTATCAGGAGCTGGCCTTGCATGTTGCCAGCTCAGATCCGGTGAGGTTTATTAGTTCAGGCTCTGTGCCATGCTGGAGCAGTGAAATGGCTCCTGGAACTGTTCTGACCTGGCAGCTCAGCTGCAGTGTTCGTTCAGGGTTTTGTGTGAGCTAACAAACCAGGCAAGACCTGACCTGGCCCAGCACCGCAGCACTTTGATGTCTCTGCGGCGTGCTTGGTCTGCAGCCTGGATAAGATGTCCTTAAAGTATTGAGTGCTTTCTGTAAATAACACTGAAAAATGAAGATATTTACTCTTCTCTGTGGGCAGAGAATATCTGCTGTTGCCTTCAACAGTAGATAGGGCTTTGATTATTTTCTACAGCTTGCGATATAAATGGCCCTTTTGGAGACTGAAGGTATATACTGTGACCAAAGTTTGGGCTTAACAGAGGAGATAAACTTGTGTAGCTAATGTTTAGAATATGGGAGTGTCTGGACGCTGTCAGTCATAGAAATAAGAACACCAAGTCCTGGTATTTGTGTGCCACTTGCTGCGTTATCTGCTGAGTCATCTGATTGGCACTGCTTTTTGAACTCGCCTTGCTCTTCTTCACTTTCAAACCTCTGTGCTGTGATTGAGTTCGGTACTTAGAGGTATGCAGGTGCCTGGTTTGCTGGGCTCTGAATTTCTGTCTCTGCAGATAAAACACGCACACAAAGGTGTATTTGAAGACAAATTGATCCAGCTTTGTGATTATTAGAAGGGAGAAAAATATATTAAGTAGTCGATACAAAACAAAGCTGGAACTCAGGATTGTAGTTAATTACAGTGAGAGAACTAAGGAAAAATCTGGGTGTATGAACTCCAGCCTCCCTTTTATGTGATTCGAATTTGTGATGTCCTTACTGCTACTAGGGTTACTCTGTATTGGGCTTCCCCTCACACAGGACCTCATGGCTCCTTTCAGCCACACTAACCTCATTATTCATATACTTTCTTAACAATGTTATCTAATTTTTTGCCACTTCCTCTAGAAGATGTCCTGATTTTTCTACAGAAGCTGGCTGCATGAGTACATACTTGCAGAATTGAAACGATACTGAGTTGGATTTCTGTGTCTTAATAACTACTCTGTCTTGCATATTCCTACACTGGTCTTGTACTTTTTTTTTTTTAATTAGCATTTCCATGATATTTAGAGAAGTATTAAAATTATTACGTATTTAGGTTTTCTGTAGTAGTTGTTGATAGGTCTCTTGACCTATCAAGTCACTTATTAAACAGATTCAGAACTCTCGTAGTCTTTTTAAAGACTTGTTTTATTTTCACTTCATTTTGAGGTCCTTTGCTTATATGTCTGAAATCAGTGTGAAGGAAATAATGCATTGACTTCAGATAGCCTTGCCATTTGTTTTCATACCAAATCAGAACATTGCTGCTTTCTGAAGTGAGTTAGCACCACAGTCTCCCATTTTTCATTACTTATCCCAGGTCATTTTACAAAGCCCTGGCCAAGTACCTGCTTTCTGCCTTGCTATCCCATTTATTAAGGTAGGCTTGCATAGTTTGTCGATCAAGAAGCAAGGAAAAGCTGCAGGAATAGCATTGTGTGTGGTAATTCATGGTTGAAGGGTACATGATGACAGGCTTCTGTGTCAAAGTTTAGATCAGTCATTGTCTGTAAAACCTATTTCCATGTCTCAGCATTATGAAAATAAATTCCTCCAGTGAACTGAATTAATTCATTGCCATTTTCTAGATTATGCTGCTTGCAGAAAAGATGGTATAATAGTCCTACATCCCTCTATGAATGTGGTTGCTTAGTCAAATTGACTGATAAGGGACAAAAAAAGCAAGTAAGAAAGGAAATAAAAGAAAGAAATCAGAGGTGCTGTGTTTAAAACAACTACAAACCAAGGGAACATTATGAATGAAGGGTTGAAAGCTAGAATTAATGTGAAAAGCTAAAATTAACTGTGACACAGTAGTTTTGTATTTGAAAGTCTAAAGCTGTTAAAAGTTTAAATTTTTCAGCTGATATATCTCTGTGCTCTACCTCTTTGATTTTGGTAAAATAAAACTTGAACCTCAAAAGCTGACTCAGCTTTACGTGCAGGTATATTTAAAAGAACTGTAATATTTAGGTTGCTTTCTGAAGGAAGGCAGATGTGGGGTTTGTTTAAGTTCAGCCGCTTGGGTGGCTCAGTGGTTTTAAGTCCCTGAAGGTCGAAATAATTGCGTAGTATGTCTAGCAGAGGGAATAGCCCTATGAGCTGACCAAGCAGTAGCAGTTGGTAGCTGGGTTTGCGTTGGTGTGAGTGGGTCATGCAGGTGTGCACTTAAGGGCTGGAGTTTTATAACTGTTATGTGGGTTCTTACGGTATAATGGATGTTAACGTGTGTGGGTTATAGAAATTACAGAACAGAATTCTCAAGCGCAGCAAGTAGGCCTTTTATAGATATTACAGGGAAGAATTCTAGAGCACAACATTTTAAAATACTAATTTCTTTGAGGCTGTGTGGACTGACTTGTATCCCACCACTCCAATTCATCATCGTGTCAGTGCTTTAGACTATTAGACCTTAAACTTTCACCATATTAGGCTGAAGTGTGTTTTAAGGATTTTGAACAAGATTAAATCAAAATAAAATATTTCTATCTGGCTGCATTTAATATGACTGTGATTTGTCTCTGGCAAGAGTTTCAAGGTCATGTTTTAATTTTTCTCGTATAGAAGCTTATGTAGATATCAGAGAATAAAACCGGTGCTGTGCAGATGGAAAACAATGCTGTAAACGTGCACAGCTTTCTCTTTGACAGAACTGCCAAGGTAATGTTCTCCAGCCACTGTTGCTCCTTGCAGCATTGCTGTCTCGTCTTCTCAGAAATAGGAGTGGCGTAGGCTGAGGAGGCAGCAGGTATGAATGTCAGATGGGTCTTGAGGGTGTTCTGGGGTGATGTCTTTTTGGGGAATGTGAGAAACAGGTATGATGATGCAGGTACTGGAGGGGAACTTGGGAACTTGATATGTCTCTGTGATACCGGGATTCAGGGAGATAGAACAATGTGATGCTCATGATCTAGAATAGCAACACTTGAAGGAGTGCTTCAAGGTCTGGGATGAGGACAGCAGTTCCAGCACTGTTGATCAGGCATGATACTGAGTAATGTAGTTAGAGCTTACCTGTGCAGGAAAAGTAGGGTTTATAGATGCTACCCTGAAGCTGGGGAAAGAATTCACGCTCTATTTTTAGGACAGACTTGAGCTTCTTCACATATGCTTTATTTTCCATGTGTGTTCAATAAGAAATCAGACACAAAATGGTGATGATTAAGAAATGCAAAGAAAGATTCTACCACCACCCCCTAAAAGGAAGAAGCAAAACAGGGAGTGAAAATGTTGTGTAGGGAATGCCAGCCGTGTGGCCCAAGGTGTTTCCAGGTACTGGTTGGCTGGGGCAGGACCACAAATGCAACACAATTTTCAAGTAACAGATACAGATAAGAGGTGTTTGGTTGAACAGGAGATGTGCTGCATTATTAAGTGGCTGTGATGGAACTTGACCAGTGGAATTACATCCCAGAATAATATACTCTATCATGCATATATGCTTGTGCTAAATAGGTCAGAATTTGACATTTATACAGTGCATTTCTTACTCAAGGGAAACGAGGGTACTTTTCATAGTTGTGAGTCGCTTTTGGGTCCCTGTGAAAATCACTGGAGTGTCACTTTTTATTTCTTAAAACAGGTGTGTTGTTGTCATTGTTATTATTGGCATTATTGAGAGGCCTTAGTGGGCCCAGGGGGTATCTATTCACAGTTCATCAGAAGTACAGTACATAAGCTGCTTTGAGCTTATGTGTAGATAACCTTTTGGCTTCATAAAATTCGAAATGGTGATTGGTATGAAATTTCATTTAGCCGCAGATATTTTTTTTCAGTTTAAGTATACTAAGGGAAGTTAGATTTTTGTTTTAAAAAACCCATATATCGTTTAGCTAAATGGAGCTGTAGATAAGGTGGTGCCTTGTTGGCAGGAAGGACAGTTTTCATTACTGTAATTGTGTGATTTGTCAGGATTTTCAGCTTTTTATAAATGCTGTAGTGTTATATGACAGAATTAAAAGGATTTTGAATAAAAGGAGTTTAAGAAAAAGACTTTGCAACAGGATTTCAATACTTTTTGTATTTGAGGGATTTAGCGAGCTGTTTTTCATTTCAATCATCCTGCTGCATTTTGTTAAACACTGTGTGTGGAGCAGGTGTGTGCAACGTCAGTGCATCGCACATGCAAATAAACGCAATTTTACAAATAAAAATTAATCCACCATAACTTGGAAGATTAAATCCCACTGCAGAACTAGAAAGGGTTGCTGACTCCATTAAGCATTGCAGAAAGCAACACATGTCGCGTTTTGCAATCTCGTGAATGGGACCGCTATTAACCTGATTTAATGCTCTGCAGTGTCCTCAAAATAATGATCCTTTTCTACAATATTAATGTTTACATTCTGAAAGTATATATTTGAAGTAGAAAATGGATTTTTTTAAAACGAGGACCTCAGTTATTACGGCTGAAATCAGAAGTTTAAGCACCTATTGTACAAACGTTGCAAATCTGTATTGTGGGTATTAAAAACTGGTATTCCTTTTGATTTCACATAGCTGTTCTCTCCACCACCTTTCTTCCCCTTGCTCCCCTTTCCTTGTTAATAAACTTAGAACTGGACCATAAAAAAACTATGAATTCATGTCTCTCATATATCCTAGTTAAAAAAGAAAAAACCCCAACAAGTCTAGTTAAATAGTTAGGGTAAAATCCTGGCTCCGCTGAACTCAATGTCAGAACTCCTGATAGTCAGCATTTCACCCTCAGTGCTGAGAGGCACTGGTGAAGGGCACAGAAATAAATGGAGTTCAACTGTTATTTGTATCGAAGAAAACAAATCGGTTACCAGATTCTTAAGAAGGCTGTGTGTTTCATTTATCAATTTACAGGTCAGTACGTACAGTACAGGTCTGACTCATAGAAGCCCTTGAAATAATAGGAATAAAAGGAAAATACATTTGAATGTTTTAGGTTACTTGTAAAGCTATTGTTGATGGTGAAATTATTGATGTGACCCATTTGACTTTATAAATACCCAAAAGTGTAGGAGGGAAGACTTATCCTTGTACAGATGAGAGTACTGAACAGTTTTTGTTACAAATTAATTGCATGTACTTGAGTTATTAATAATTAACAGAGACTGTTATGTGAAAATGTATATTGTTAATTGTTGTGCCTTTCTGAATAATTGATTTAATGCAGTAGAGCAGTATTTGTGAATTAAATTTTGAACAGACTATATCACTAATATTCTTTATAGATCAAAGGGCTTGGTGTATAATGGAGGAAAAAAATTTCACTATTCATCACAGACATGCATAGCTATAGATAGATAGTTTAAAAGGCAAAAAGGTTGAAAGAAAATGGAAGAAATTTAGTAGTGGTGGTGGTGGTGGCTGTTATTCTATTATTTAAGTTAGGTAGAAGCATACTCTGGAATTCAGTAAATCTTCACGAGTAGAAGAGAGTATTTTTTACCCAGTTTTAGTTTCTTTTTTGTTTACGTAACAATGAGGCAAAGTTTTCAAAGCTTTTAGAATCCCATTTTAAGAAGTGTGGCGTATTTAACAATCCTGTGGTTCTGGAGTCAAGGTGTGACTCTGGTTTGGAGAGAGGAAAGGCTGTGGGTTTAGTCGCCTGGTTCTAGTGCTGGGGGTGGTGGCGTGCCTGGATCCCTGGGCAGGCACGACTGTCTCATCATCTGGATTAGGACAGAGGACAAGTCCGCACTGAACTCTTTCGTTGGGGCTGCGCTGGCGTTACCTGGTGAAGGAAATCACGACACTAGGTTGAATGTGGTGTTAGAGTCGGGTTTCCACTTTGAGCTGACAGCAGGCGTAGCCTAAGCCATGCTGGAAGTTGTTGCTTTTGTAAAGGCTTAAATCGCTTGGTGGCAGAATATAGCGAAGGCTGTTTTGAATTTAATCCTGTATTTTCTTAGGCCCGGGTCACGGGCTGTAAGCATGGCTGTGCGTTAGGCAAATACTGGCAGCCCTGCTCATCACGTGCTAATGAGAGTGGCTGCTCTTATGCTGTGATTTTATGGTTAATACTCTCATATTCCACTTCTGCCTCAGCAGAATAAATTGGAAGCCAGTGTGTGAAACCCACACAGAGCTGGTGACAGCCTTATTACAGACAGCTTTATATAACAATGAAAAGTGAGCAAGTGTTACTTGTTATAGTCACAGAATCCTTAACCCAGCTGAAATGAATAGAAAATAACTCCAGAATCTTGGCCAGACTTTCCTAATCGTTTTGTTACTCATTGCTGTCTCTTTCAAGAACAGTTCTCCCAGTGTTCATGATTCTGCCTGTTACTTGTATTCTATCACTAATCTTGCGCAGGCTGTGAGTTTTGTGTTATATATTCAATATCCTTCCAATATACTGGGCCCCCACAATGTGCACGCTTTTACCTTGAGAGGTAACATGAACAGTACGTAGTGATTTGCTCTTTCTTTTTTGTTTCCGCTCTCATTAGGTGCTCAGAAGTGTGATAATTTTTCTGATAAGCGACCTCTTCTTGGTGTGTGCAAAAGCATTGGATCTTCTGGGTAAGAATATTTTTCGTGAGTAAAGCCTTATGTATAAATTATGGCGTCATCTAAAAAACCCAGTAGATTACATCTTTAAAGCTCCAGTCACTTTTTGCTCATGGGATAACACTGAAGTGCTTTCGAAGTTTTTATCAGTGTGTCAGCATACATTTGCCTTTGGCTTATAACCTCTTTAAAAAGGGAATAAACAGACTTGCTATAAAACAGGTCAGTTATTGTAAGTTTATTTTGTTCTTGGTGTACTCACAATTTTATGATTAGCCTTTCCTGGTGTTAATCCTGGTCAGAATTATTATAGAGACATGTCTAAATCAATTCTGTCTTCTGAAATGGCAGGTAAAATGATGGCTGAAATGATGCAGTAGTGGAACTGAAATATTTCCCTATTGAACAGAAAGGTAAACAAAGTTTCGAAAAGAGTGAATGAGTCTTTCCAAAGACAGCTATTCCAAAGCAGATCTGGAAGTGAAATCCAGGTCTTCCAGCATGCAGTCTGTTACACTGATATATGAAACTATATTGTCTTTCTTTAATGTAAACTAAATTAGATTGGACATGATCGTGACAATAGGGCCAAGGTCCTTATCTTTGCAACATGTAGTCTCAAAATAAAACAAGTCGCCGTGCCCTCATCCTCTCTAGGACACCAGGCTGTTGCTTTCTTAGAGGAGAAACGTGATCTGAAGTGCTGCTGCTCCTTCCAACAATCCTCTGGCATTCTCCTGTGCAAATTTTACCCAGGTTATTGCCTAAAACCTGTCAGAATTTATTTATCAAGGACAATGATTCTAGTGGGGGGGAAAGTTTGACTTCTTCAGCCTTGATAACGATTTGAATTTGTCCCTAACGATTCTTCAAAATGTGCTTCTGGTTGCTGTATTTGGAGCATTTATTGCTCTCTTCCTACAACATCCCTGGTAATTTTGACATTTCCAAATAAGTTGTTGTTACCTATTCTTAATGAAAAAGGATATAGTTAACATTTTGGAAGATTTGGTGGCTAGCACCATGACATGTTGAAGAATATTTGTGGACTCTGCTGTATCTGGGTGCAATACTGTAATTTAAATTCTTGTCCCTGGCAGTCATTTATATAGAGTCTATTTTCAGTAGCTTTTCTAGAAAGTTCCTTGAAGTTGTTAATTTTATGAGTAGAAGGTGAAGAATAAACAGATTTTACACCGGACTTATGATAAAGCTTTAATAGTTTATTAATTCTTCATTACAGTTTAGGAGTTGCTGGGAATTACCAGATGCTATTCTTGAACATAAGAAATCGTATGTGTTAAAGAGCTGTTAATCCTGTGTGTATACAGTTCTGCATAATAGATGAGAGATTGTATTTACAAATGTGTTGATATATTTTGTGATTCTGTTGATACATGTGCATATATTCAAATGCATAAAAATCTTTGAGAAATTTGAATTCAGCAGTTATGAAAATTACACGAGCAAGTTTTAAGTGTTAAAGATGCTAAACCACTAAAGTAGTACTAATCTGATAGAACATAGTTTTTATCTAGATCCACTTCATTGTAATTTGATATATTTTATCTTTTAGGACTGTATCAATGAGATATTGACACGTTCAAATTAGGTGCTGTGATTTCCTGCTTCTGACCACTAGTCTGCATTAGTGGTTACCATCAGGAAATTCTTCTCATTTCTTTTAGCTGTAAAGTAAATACACTATAATGATGCAAATATGATAAAAAAGTATTCTTTTTAATGTAGAGCCCTTGTCAATCTGGAATTGAAAGAATTTTCAAGTAGTCATGAATCAATATCTTCAGAAATATCATTTTTGTTAATTAACTTCAGTATTTTTCACTATCCCTTCAATGTACCATGTACTTCAGTGGAAAGAAATGAATGAATAATTTTGTTTGTGATAATATCCTAGGACTTCTTTTGCTTATTAAGAAACAAAGATGGGTATAAAAGTACTTCATGCAAAATAATGTTTGGCTAAAATCTGTTTTTCCTCGTCATGTATGCAGTGAAAGATCTCTTTAGTAATGCAGAAGTAAAATAGTTTAGCCCAGAATCCCCTAATGTTTTACTGAATTACAGATTTTTGACAGGTCTATAAATATCTTGTTAATTTTTAGTGTGTCTGCCACAAGTTTAACAATATATTAACTTAGAAATCAACTTCTGGATAACTTGGTGTGGGTTGCATCTCTTTCGTAATGTAATCTGGTACAGTATTCGTTGATGTAACACATGCTGATAAATCTCACATTCCTCTGTGTATCAGTATTAAGGTCTTCTTAGTTTTAAATCTAAATTTCTTTGTGACAGCCGTGGTTGAGAACCTGCTTTAAAAAAAAAAATCTACTTTAGTGGATATAAAATGTGTAACTTTGCACTTCGAAAATAATTTCTTGCACCTGCTTTATGTAAAAATTCTGTTGAGAGAGATTTGCCACCGATCTCCACCCTTGTATTCCCTACAATGAGTGTTATACCAAGGAAGAGGAAATTTGTTTTCTAAAATTTTGCCTTTCATCTGAGTTTCTGACTAGCTTTTGGTACACACTTTTTGTATTTTAGCAGTCAAATTTTCCATCTAGTAAAATGACTGAAATGTCTAGCATGGTTTCACAATATAATCTTTTAAAAACAATAGTTTTCACAGCCCTCAACAAGGATGCAGTCTTGACACATAAATGGGAAACAGATTGTGGGTTTTGGCTGATGCTCCTATGCTGGTTTAGATGTTGGTTCAGTCAACTTCAGTCTTGGATTACAAGATTTGCAAATTAAAGGAAAACCGAAAAGGAAAGAACATCTGCATAAATTTTGGTTTTGCAGAGCTTTGTAGGGGCAAGCTTATTTGTTCTTAGTGATAAGAGAAACAACGCACACAAAATGAAATGGTGGGTTTTGGTACATAATGACTTTTCTAGGTGGTGAGACATCAAGGTAAGTAATCTTTACAGTGAACAGAGAATTTTGTTTCCCCCCCCTCAAAAAAGTAGTAGTGATGGCGTGGCAAAACTCTTCACTGTGTGCTGTTCAGAGCTGCTCACTTGAAAGATAACTAGGTAAGACCAGCTACGTTAAATGAAATATTTTCCTGTTTTCCTCATATGGGTTTTCGAAACTGTATTTTTTGGAACATGCTGGATCTGTAGAATACCTTGAAATACTTCAGAGAGGTCGAAAATACATCAGACGTACTTTTTTTTTTTCGTAGTAGAATGTAAATGTATCAGTATCTTTAAGTAAATGCTTCATTTTAGCTAACAGAGATATTTAAGGGTAAATTGCCCAGTATAGTTATGCTCTGTTTTAGATTCTAAGGAAGAAATCGTGGTTTTGAGAGTGATTGCCCATCTGCTCTTCAGTAAATGATACAGGTAACAAGAAAGCTTACAAAACAGTAGTGACTGTGCCAGGAGATAAAAAAAAAAGGTGTGTGTAGGTGCAGGGAAGGCAGAGATGAGTAATTGCAGTGTCTTACGTATGAAACCACTGCTCCCAAGCACAGAACACCTTAAATACTTCAGCGTCTACCTTTCCTCAAGTGTTCTGGTAACTCAAGCGTTTACCCGGTCTTGTTTAACTGTGAGTTACCAAACTTTGTTTCTTATCTAAAGAGTGTTTATTTTATTTTTCTTTTTGTTTTCCTTACAAGCGAAGCAGTTTATCCTACATGGGCGACAAAATTCTTGCAATGAAACGCATACCAGCCTAACTAAAGGATTGTATCAGTACAGCTGTGGGCTTACAGCAGCGTAGTTCTTGCTGCTAGACATCTAGCGGCAAGGACAGCTTGAAATTCCTGCTCACTTTGTCCGCTTGTGCTGCTGCCTCTTCAGCTGGTGGTAGGACTGTACAGTAAAGGAGATGACGGAAATAATCCAAGTGAAAAGTAATGCTCCAAGTTTACTTTTTAATGATACGGATCGTTTCAGTCAGCTGGCTTACAGACAGTTGCATGCAAAATTGCAAGGTGTAACTGAGAATATAGTCCATTTAGCTGGAAGGTGGGAGTGAGCACAGAGGAAGGAATTTCTTGTTAGCTTCGCTGCTGAAGCTGGTTAGCCAAGAACTCTGGTCTCGCTCGCTTGCTGTAATGCTTTATTCTGTTGGCCGTACCTCTTAACAGAGCAAAACAAAGAAGGTAGAAATGCTATAAGTAATTTATCCCAACAATCATGTTTCTGGATAGCAATATTTCATCTTTTGTTACTAATCCAGCAGGAGATAAGGGGGAAAAAAAATCCTAAAGTTCTTGAAATGCAAGCCAGATCTCTTAAGCCCACCTTCCAAAATTTATTTGACACTTTGTGCGCTTGTCCTTTTCCAAACAGCCAAATATAATGCATAAAGGATTAGGAATTTATGCTAAAATCTTACATAGGCATGTGTGATAATTAGGTAACACTACAAGTATAATGAATTATAAAATCGATTATGAAGTAGGAGTTTGAGGCTGGTAGATTTCTACGTTGTGGAGTATAAAGCACCTCAGTTGGTAACATATGCACTCATTTCATAGCATGTGTTGGGTTTTTAGTATTTAGTTTTAGAAAGACATAGTCATTTAATGACATGAGTGGATGGAAGATTTTGGATGACTTGAAGAATTGGATGGGCGTCACTTAAGGGCATTAGAAGGAATAGGTAATCTTTCTTAATCATGGGTGGAGAAGTGACATAAGGGCAAGTTAAGGAAGGAGGAGTAGTTGGGACAAACAAAATGTGTAACTTTGGCTAGGCAGCTTTCTTTTTTCCCCCCGTTGATTACAAGGCAAATCGAGTGGCATCACATTTTCAGGAAGTGTTCTTTATTAACGTGGCTACTGTAGACGAGAACCTACCTACTTTCACACAAGTTTAACTCAGGAAGGTGTTTGTGGGAGTGTTAAGGTTTGGGTAGAAAGCAACTTTACATGAGTAAGAATAGAAACAATGCAATTAAAGCGTTAATATTTTCTCACATTAGTATTTTAAAATCACACGACCCCGTTCCTTATCTGGCAAAGAAACTACTTCATGCTGAAACACAGTGTCCAGTTCTAAGTGTCTGTGGCTTTTAATGTTTAAAATTAGCTAGCTGTGAAGGGACTTGTCAGAGACAAACGGCAAAGCTTTCTGGAAGGATCACCCACGAGAAGGAAATTAGCTATGATGAATGAAGTTCTTGTTCACAGTTCTCACACTGCTCAGGGTTACTCTCCCTGGAATAGTTCTGCTGGAATGCCATCCCAATGCCGTGGTTATGCCGTGGGCTTGCCTGGCCATGCCAGAGACCGAAACGTGTACTTCAGTGTGTAAAGAGTGTATCCACTCAAGGTAAAATCCAGCATGTTTTTTTCAAATCACACATAAAAATAGGCTGGACAGATGGTTGTGATTTTCAATTCTGTTGGACACCATGAAGTAGATTTCATGAAGTTCGTTAAATATTTGTGGTCTTTTATTGAAGACTATGTAAAATTTGGTCATATTTTTTCCCCCAGACTTATTTTTTCAAAGACTGTAAGGAATATATAGGTTTAGATTTCTAGAGAGCTAACTTAATTTATTTGGTTTTGTTTTAAAAGGCGTAGTAGAGCTTTTTAAGTTGGAAAAGCTCTCTCGTTTCTATTATCTTTGAGGGATTGATTCCCAGAGGCTTTTGTACTGTTGAAAAACTGTGAAGCATCATTAACTGCAAAGTGTGCTGTCCTATCAACTGCCTCGCAAAGATTTCCTTCCTTTCTTGCGGATGAAAAACATTATCCTCTCTGCTTATTGTAGGAAAAGACAGTTTAGTCTTAACAGGTTGTGTGGTAGCTTTTAAGATGCTGAGAGACACAGCCTTTGAATAAAGTAGTTTATATTCCTTTTAGTGATGTTGGATTTGATTATTGTATGATGTGCTAAGGATTGCAGTGTTCTTCACGTTAAAAATAGCTCTTCAGATCCCAGATTCTTTTTCATTTAACTTGTTTCTATAGTTATGTTAATGTACTTCAACTATTTTTTAAATGTTGAAGTAATGCTTCCGGGCAATTCTGTGAATTTTCTCAGAGATAAAAGTGCTAGGAGATACAGCTTTAATGGAACAAGGTAGTGTTTCCATTAGTAAATACCGAAGGTAGGAGAGATCTGATGTTCTTATGATGTACCAAATGTTTGTCTGCGTGAACTATAGTGAGAAATGACCTTTGAACTATAATAAACTGTTAATCTTGGATCAAAACTGGAAGGAAGAAAATGAGTATTTGGGGTCAAAGTTTGACCGGTTGGTGAGAACTACGGGTAGTTTTGACCTTCTAAAACTTTGATTTATTAAGCTGTAAAAAGATAAGCCTTTTCGAAGCGATTCTTGGGATAGCGTGGAGGTTTGGGAGAGCAGATTTCTGAGCTGAGGCGTAGTTTCATTTTACTGCTGTTCCAACCCCCGTGCGTGTAATGGCACGGGGAGGAGATGGAGGGAAGGAAGTAGCCGTTCGCTAAATGCACAGCCAGATAAAACCAGCTGGAGCACATACCTTCCTTGAGTAACTTGTCAAAGAAGCACTACAGGGAAAAGATAATGCACAGCGCCATTACAGGCAAAGCTGCTGGTTCCAGGGCCACTTTAAATTCCACTTTGAATTATTAAATACTGTAAACGCTATAAAGTTAATTAGAAGAGGAACAAACTCTACAAAGACAAATGTGTTTTCAATATGTTTCTCAGGGAGGGTACAGTAGAAACCAGTGAATGAGAGGAAATTTATTTCTGGCAGCACTCTAGACATGGAACTGTGGTTGAACTTTTTACCCTAATTACGTCCCCGCTAATGCCTGCAGCGGTCTGGAATCAAAGCGGCCCTTCAGGCCCTGGAAAGTCTCTGATGTGGCGAGCGTTTGTTGTGTGATGAGGGTTACTTAAGAAAAAACAGAATATTGTGACAGGATTTTTCAAAATTTCTCAGTTACCACCCACCTCACTTGTTGCCTACAAAAATAGAGTAATTGTTTGCATCTGTGTGTTTTTGTCTGTCTTAGAAATAGCTGTTATAAATCAATGTGACATAGGCCCAGGGAACTGTTGAGGATTATATTTTCTTTTCTTGTATGTTTTTGGGTTATTTCTTTGTTATATACTGTAAGAAGGATTTGAACTATCTTACAAACTAGAAATTTCAGGATGATTTAAGTTGTTCTTTTTCTCTGAGGATATTAGTACCAGCAGATACTGAGTTCTCAATCAATTACAAGATGATACTATTTAATGTTTTTTCCTAAATAATGGCTGACGCTTCATGCTTGTAGTTTGAGCAGCTAATTGCAAAGGGCAGTAACTCACAGCCCTTGTATCTGTATTGTTACACAGTTTCTGCCACTTGAGTAATTTTCTACAACTTGGCGTTATTTGAACCTTGCATCTCTTACTGCATCCCATTTTCGGTCTTACACTGGTCTCTCTGGAGTCCTTCTCCTTTTGCTTTTCTTTCTTTCCTTCAAAATATTTAATATATAGAGCAGAAGTCAGGGGGCTTTGCTGAGCTCAAGCATTCATGTATGGATTAAATTCTTTTAAATCTCTGAAGTGAGGAGGAAGACAGTTGGAACACAACAAATAGAACCATTACAAAAAAATCTGATATAATTACCCTTTTTCTCTAGTTCTGATCTGTTTTTGAAGGAGGACGAATATGTTTTGTTAGCTTTAAAATTTTAAATTCATAAATAATTTCCAATGTGTAATACAGTATTTTTTTCTTCAGTAATTCAAAATGGAGATTTAGAAGGCTCTTTCTGTGCGATAAAGCTATAAAGCATGTTCTTAAAAAAAGATCTTGCTTAATCCATTCTCTCTTTACTTTCTGACTAGGCAGGATATTCAGACTATCACCTGAGAAGACCTTTTACTGCCTTTTCGGATGGTTGCTCACAAATTTCCTTTTAAAATTAATTGTGATGTAAATTATTGCTATAGTATAATGATCTCATTTTACAGATGAGGCATTAATAAAATAACACTAAAAGTTGCAATCAGTTTTGCCTGCAGAATTTGAAGGACCATCTCTCCCATCCCAGCATCTGCTCTGTTAGGTGACTGTCTCTGTGGTGAGAATGCAGGATTTCTGTCGTCTTTCCTTAGCAATTGTACTTCCTTCTGGAAATATCAGCTGCATGTAATTATGAAATTCCTCCAAGTGTTATGAAAAGTGGTCCAGGAAAGGAGGTGGCTCTGTCGGTGGCTTTGTGGGGAGAAAGGCGGTAACATAAGCTAATGCTTTTTTTGATATTGGGCAACTCATATAAGAATCTGAGCCGTAAGGCTAGGTTACAGAAAAGCAGACGATTGGTTTTGCTATTTATAGTTTTCCTTTTTCAGAGTAATTACTACACTATCAGGTACTATGTTCAAACCAGCTTTCGGTGAGTTGAGTTACAGTGAAAATTCTGCGCGTCTGAAGATCATGGGCTGCTGTGTCAAGTCGTAAATTAAATCAAGTAAGACATAAGAACATATAATTAATGGGCACTGGTGAAAGTTTTGACCTACCTGATGTGACCAGAACCTCACAGAGGCATTGCTGTTCACAACACTTTTCGAGTGCCTTAACCATAAGATCTAACCTTATCTCTGCTTAACTTCAGTCATCTGCGCTCTAAAGCCCTCTGAGTCTTTCTTGGAAATGGAATTGTTTTCAGGGTTCTCAAAAATTGTAATTTGAGCCATATACTAGAGTATAAACAATTAAGTTTTAGCAGATTTGTAAGCAGCTGGAAGTTGTCTGCTGTCATGCAATGTGAAGTAGAGAGGCTGCTTAATACAGAGGTGATGAAGTGTTGCAATGTCCCGTTAGTTTCTGCTTATTTTGTTACTGATAGGAATGGCAAAACTATTTCAGTTAAAACAGGTTGGTACAGGGTTTTGTCTTTAACGTTGAATCCAGAAAGGGGTTTTGCATGGTGGTTGGATGATGAGTCAGGCAGGCATGGAGCTGCTTGCTTCGTTTGGCCTTTGTGGAGGCGACTACATGGGAGATGAGAAGATGCCAATAGGCCTCTAAAAACAGAAGTTGGGGTTTTTTTTTTTTTTTTTTTAAGCCTATATCCATAGAACAATCAAGGATAGCCAGGGCGGTTTGATACCTTTTGTATAAAAGGACTTTTTGGTTACACACAACAAGAAAATTTAGTCCAGAATATACCCCAAAATTTATTCTGATCTGAAAAGTGGAGCTCCAGATGTACTTTTCCTCAGTGATAGCTATGGTCAAGTAAGCCTTGCAGATAAACAAATCTCTTGAGATGCCGCTAATCTTCCTATATTAACTCACTCGAAATGTGATGGGACAGCTATGTTTTGTAACATGTGGTATGTCTCAGTGAAGTGGAAAGTGTGTCACACTCCAGTCTCTCTGCAAAAGCGTGCCACAGCTGAAAAGCCAGCTTGTGCTATATTTTACACTTCAGTGACAGGCATGCCACATGCCATGGAATGAAGCACTGTAATAAAACATGCTGCGGTACATAAAGGTAGGTTGTAGGCTGTTGTATGGATTTATTTAGCTTCATGCATTTTGAAATTTCAACAAAACAAATCTAGGAAGTCTCTTCTGATGATGAGAATGAGTAATGTTGTTATGGGCAGAAAACAGAGCAGCAGAAATGCGTTACGTACTGCTGGTAGTGCAGAATGTGGGAAGTGCCATCTGCTGCCAAAACTGAAGAGTAATTTGGAGGTTGCTAAGCATTTTAATGTTTTGAAGGATTCCCCTTCCCTTTTACTTTTCTCCTTGAACCGATGGTACTGTTGTATCTGTTATGTTAATACCAATATATTGATAAAACCAAGTCTCAATTTTTCCTCCTCTTGTTGATCTACGACAGTCTTTCCAACACCTCAACTACAGGTGGAAAGCAAAGGAGCTATTGACTTGATTGAACAAAAGTGAACATATCGGCTGTCAAAAGCATTCAGCTGAACAAATCGGTGACCTCCATCAGTTCAAAGCATCTGTTCCAGGATTGTCAAGAAATGTGTATTCTCAGATTATCCCCCTGCGCAGCCCTGAGAGTGCACAGTTTTCATCCCATTCAGTCGGGGGTTTTGCCTGTCGCATGAGCTGTGGTTTGTGAGTGAGGGTAACCTCACTGGATCAGCAGTGGCATCTGAATGTTCATCTGATGCCAGTGTGTGAAACTGGTGAGGAAATGTTTCCCTGCATTGCCCTTTAGTAGCTAAGCTTTTTACCACATTGAAATGAATGGTTTTAATTTATTTAATGTAGGATTAATGTAGGCTCAGCTTGCTCAGTAACTGGATCTTTTCTTGTGCCCTGCGTGGCAGGCATTTTGGTGCATCTTTTCTGCTGGCAGAGCTATGGTAAATTTTAGGCAGTAGGAGGATTGTTTTTGTGGAGGCTGCAGCGGAGAAGTGTGGTTTTGTCAGTGTCCAGTTCATCACAAGTTTAGGATGCAATACTCTGCAAACCCTGTGGTGGAAATCAGTTTGCCTTCACCCACGAGTAGGTCTGAGTCCATATAGGAAAGGATGGCAGACATCCATGCATCTGCATTTTTAGTCATTGTACAAGAAAACAGTGGTAAAATTACATGAGCGGATACCCTGAAAATGCTTGAACTGATGGGTTCTCAGTCCAGATAATCGTATTGTATCACCTGTAAATACCTGGTGTTTGTTTTTTTATATTTACTGATGAGAGAGTAACTGCTTTTTGTCCACAGAAACATGGCCTCAATGTATTTATACTCATTCTGATCTTTCAATTTTAAGTAAAGTGTTCAATTAATTAATCTTTATACTAGTTTGTTTTTGTAAATGAATGTGCAAAGCACACTTAGAGCATGGTAGATCTCCCTACAGCCACCTCTCTGGTTCTAATGCTCATTTTTCATATATTTGAAAATAACTCCTTTAAGTAGCTTTGATGTGGACATTCATTCGATATTAAAGCTTTGTTCCCGTCCCTTTTTCCATGTTTATCTCTTGGTAGCATACGTAGATGGAGCTGTATTTCACTTTTAGATTAAACTGAGAACAGTTTAAAACCTGATATATGCTTTCCATTTTATTTTGGAAGCTTATCTCTCTGGTGATAATTTTCATGCAGTGTTTATGCTAGAAGAGTATTATGCAAGGTTTTTTTGTTACGGAAAGCTATGTTAATTTCCAGATGAATTTTCTGATAATAGATTTTTTTTTTTCTGATTGAACTTCTCGTATGTGACCATTTTGTACCTATCAACACGATGGAACATTCTTAAATATATTTAAGGGACAAGTTCCTATATCTTGCTTGTAACTAAGAGCTTCTTTTGTCACCTTTTAAAAACAAATAGCAGCATCTGGAACTCTACAGTTCAACGTAACTGCAGATTGAGCCCAGATAGTACTTTGCTTTGAGCATTTGAAATGTGTCTCAAATTCTCAGATCTAAAGTTTTAAAATGGGCTGACAAGGGTTTTTCACAGGTCTGGGACTTCCGTATTGTCCATTAAAGTTATGATGTCCTTTCTGGTGACAAGTCAGTTTTAAAAGCTGCGTTCCAGCAGCTTGTTTGCTGCATTATTAATGCAACACAGTCTCCTTTTTTTTTCCCCTACCACTGATGTTTTTCCTCTAGTGCTTTTTTTGATAATAAACCATTTCAATTGGGGCTTTTCTTGCTGTGTGTTTTTGTGAAGTGCTTTGTATGTTCATGCCGCTGTGATAAATGCTACTTGTGGTGCATGTGTGTAGTATGTACACTATGGGCTGTTGTTCTGGTAAGTGGATGCACTTGATCTCCTGGAGGGGAGCACTGGCCTTGCCACTTACCAGCAGCACTTGACAACTGATTCAGGGGATGGTAATTAGAACAGCTTCACAGGAGTCTGTGTATCCAACACTCTCAACAGCAAATATCAGCGAGGGAACCGGACCAGACAGTGAGGAAGAAGCCGGTTTGGAAGTCAACATAAAATAGGGTTTGTCTATTTTTTTGTAGAATAAAAAAAGTATCTGATGGAAGGAACTGCAATGGAAGAGAGGCTGAAATATGTGTAGACGGGGAACAATTATTTTTTCTCAGAATCACTGAATTCCAATTATTAAGTTAATTAATTACCTTAGCTGCTGTAGAGGGGGTACAGAAGTAAGCAGCGTAGCTGTCCCCTGGCATGAAATTGGAGGTTTATTAAGAGTTCTCAGATCTCTCCCAAAGGCACGCTGTTGCAAGTATTTTGCTTAAGGTAGGGATCTTTTCCCATAGCTCTTTAAATTGATTAAAAAGTAAATAATTATAAAATTATGTGTTTGCCTTTGGAAAGGACGGCATGTAGAGGACTGGGCAGAACATTTTAAAAACACAAATAGTAGTGTATACATGAGGACAGGCATGAAGAATAAGGCTAAGAATTTGCTTGCTCTACAATAAGCTTACTTTAATGTGCTATTACCATTAAATAATCTTTGATAAGTGCTACAAAGCTTGTGATCGTATTGCAATGTAATTTATTTAGTTATAAGTTTTGCCGTTTAATGAAGTTTAGCTTCTTTAAGAATAATTTTTGCTGAAGAGAGAATGGACGTAACTGACTTAAATAGGTATGACATAACATGGTTGCTTATCTCATTTGCTTCTGTAATTTATAGAATTAATTTATACCTGGGCAGCCAATTATGATAATATAAATTTGCCTGTGAGTAGGAAAGGTTTATATGGTACCCCACCTTGCAGTAAAAGAGAGTTCTTTTCACCTGAGGGCAGGGATTTATGTCACTCCAGAGGCAGAAGAACAAGGTGCTGGCAGTTTCCCTGCAGTGGTTTACAAGCGCCGGGAGCCACAGTCCACTGCCCGGTTCTCCGAGAGGCCAGAGTTATGCCCGGAGAGAGAAAGCAGCCCTTCCTGAGCCAGTCCTGAGGTGCTGTAACAGCTGGGCTCTACACTATGGAGAAAAGCCTTATTTATGGAATTACAAACAAAATACTCCTGTCCTTGAACTCAAGAAGGGGAATTTAAGTATTTAAGCGTTAACATTGGTAAAATGTAGGGATCAATGCGTTAGATGTTGTTTTGATCCTTTTCAATAATTTTCATGAAAAGACTTTGAAAGGAGTGATCCCTCCGCTTCCAGTTCATTACATCTTTGTTCTACCTATCTGATATAACATAGCACAGGAGCTGATGTATGTTAAATCACCTTTTCATGTATTTCCTTTTGTTCCAAAACCTGAGTGGTTCACTTGCATATTGTACCCACAGTTGACTGCACTACTTTTTGTCTAATGGTTGTTTTGGCACGATCACACAAGTCCCACCTTTCTTTCCACACGTGAGCAAACAATGTGTTTTTCCTTTGGTGTGTCTTTCTTTGGGATTCAGGCTGAGACTTGTAGTTTACCTATAACAAAGTGGTTTCTGTAGAATTGATGGCCTTTTCAAAGTGTTTTTGTTGTATGTGTGAGGCGACGAAGGAGGTGAGGGAAGAGAGTAAGATGTACTGATAGACTTGCTCAGAGTATTTGAGGAAGATGCAAGAGTGAACTTTGTTTCTCTTGGTGCTTAACACAAATATTTTAGTGCTGTATCAAATAATTCCCTCCCTTGCATTTAAAGGGTTAGATTTAGTAACATATGTCTAAGATTAGTACAGGTTTTTCTTGTTTAGAAATAAATGCTTCCATGCTTTTTGCAATTTGTGGTACACTTAAAACATCCCTGCTGCTTTGTATTTCACTGCTACACACACTTTTTTTCTAAGTGTCACTTTCTCAGAAATCTTACTCTGCTTTTCCTGGGCTTGAAGGGATCTGTTAAGTACCATGAGCGAAAGTAAGAAAATTACTTACAGAATTGTGTTTGCAGGCTTTTATTGTGAAAAGTTGAGATGCAGAGAGCCAGGGAGTTTGAGGGGAGTAGATGGTGCAAGTCTTAATGAAAGCTTTTTCTGCTGCGGGGTTTAATAAATAAATAATGGAATCTTCGAATGATTATTATTATTTTAATGTTTTCATTTTGATGTGCATCCTTCAGAGAGGATCCTGCAGTACTGAAGAGATCTTGGAGGAGGATTGCACATATATGCTAGGGCTGGAAAACAAACCTTGTAACTTAAGGCTTAGATGTCTTTTTCCCTTGATTGGGTATAGTGACTGGTTGCTTTGGCTGGTTACTCACTTACACAAAAGATAACTGAATGCAGTGGGGTTTTTTGTGTTGTTGACAGAGGCATAAAAGCTGAAAAGCTGAGTGTGTATCAATTCTGTCCTGCAGTAAGAGGTAATTTCATAAAAATAAAATTACCTGAACGTTGGAACAACATAGCATAAAAATAGAGGACTCATTGTTGCTCAAAGTCTTTTAAGATGCGATTAGATTGCTTGGTGAAAAATAACTTCTTTGAGCTTCTGGGATGTTTTGTGCATGGCCTGGAAAGAGACGATGATCTCTCTAGTATCGAAATCTGTTAATCTTAGCAAACCTTCTTCAGGGCCTTAAGGAGAACAGAATTGCCTTTGTGGAAGCAACGTGCTAATAATATTACTACAAAGATCATAATCAAATCTCATGCTTCAACTTTCCAGCATAAAGGCTCAGGAAGGAATTTTTCCAATATACAATTAAGTAACTCTGTACTGCGTTCTCTGGGTTTGTTTTGCTTGTCTTCCCCTTCTGTGAAGTATCGGAGAGTGGCCACCGCTAGAACAGGTTACTAGATAATCCGAACTACTGTGCTTGGTTTCAGTTTTACACTTCTCAAACATGTTTGTTTTTTTTCTTCTGGACTCCTGAGGCCATTCTGTAATTGCTGTCTATTCTTTCTTTGATTGGGATGTTGATCATCACACGGCAGAGTGCGGAGAGGCAGCAGGGAGGAAAGGAAACCCTTGTGAGCAGGCAGAGTAAAATCTTTTCTAGGCACAGAAAATTTTGGGCTTGCGTTGTTTCCATCACTCTTGTCCCCTCTTTCCCCATATAAAAACTGTGTGTATTTTGTACAGCGTCTGTATGCAAACATTTTGCGTAGCACTTTTATAAACGGTGCGAGTCATTGCTAGCAAATCTGTGAAGAGGTGATAGTTATGTCGTGATGCATATGCACAGATGTATTCAAGTGCCAGCTGTACAAGGCATCTGTTATTTTTCTTCTGTCCCTGCACTGCAACAGACAAATAGAAGAAGATACAACAGCTTGGCTGTATTTGTATGTTTATTAATGCCAACATTTTGAAGTTGTTGGTGAATTTATGCCCATTACCTTTAAAAGAAACTGTTGATATCTCTGCATTAAGCAGCTATTTTAACAATCGGGATACATAACAAAGATTTTTCAATAACCTGTGAGAGTCACGTGCAGGGATTTTATTTGTGACAGACTTAATGTTATTACCGAACTGCAGGAACCTGTGTTTTCACATTCCGGTCCTAATCTCTCCCCTTTACCTAATCATCACTGCACTGAAATATGATCAGAGCCCTTCTCATGAATGAGACTTGTATGAACCTTCAGTTTATGAGAAGTAAAGCTTCTTAGTTAGAAGTCTCTTACTTACAATATCTGTATCGTCCTCTGATAAAATGAATGTTCCTTATTCTGTTCCGGAAAGAGAGCAAGATGTGGTAATTTTTTTGTACAATTCTAAGGTGACGATAACTTCCGATTGTCAAGAGATGCTTTTGCAAGTTGCAGGGCTCTCTATTGCAATCCATGGTGGGTTTGATGGTGTTCTGTGGTAATTTGGATACTTGTGGTTTTGTAGCTGAAATTTAAATGTATTAATATTGATTACACTAAATGTTATTTTTCATTGTCAAAGGTGGTGCACTTTCAGCTGCAAGTGTCACCTGTTCTGGCTATTGCCATTTTTTTCTGCTGATTAGTGTACAAGCATCCTTGTCCGTACTTGACCTTGCCTTTGTATTTATTTATGTCAGAAAATAAATATATTATTTTCCCAACATAGATTGTAGCATACCATGGAATGAAAAGAAAGACAGCATTTGGAAGGAGGGTCTTCTGAATTGAGCTAGGTAGCATTTTGGAGTACTTCTGACCTGGTCCGTGCTGTTGCTTGATTGTTAGCACTTGCACTCAAGTTACTGGGTTTTAGCCAGTGAAGTTTAGAAAGCTGTGGTAGAATGGTCTTACTGTGACCAGTCGTAAGGAAGGTATAACATAATTATTCATTTGAGTGACAGAATTATTACCCTTAATTTTGGTGCTGTACGTAGTAGAAGGTACATACTCTTGAGCTGTAGTCATGTATCAGTTGTATGTCGACTCAAAGGGTCAAAATGGAAATGTTCAACAGGGGCTTATATAGAAATACTAATCCGTGTCAATTGTGCTGATATCATTTTGGCGATATCAGCTTCTGGGATTGCTCTTTTGAATAAGAATCTGTGTACTTTTAAATGAAAATAATAATTTCCTATATGTAACAAATGTACTTAAATTAAAAGAAAATTTTGTACGTATACCTTGCTGTGGTTTTCTGCGATTTCCAGTGGCAAAGGGCTTCTAATGCAAAGTAACGAGACTTGAGGCTCACCGTTTTAAAAGTGTTTTTGAAGGGCCTTTGAAGTGCTTAAAAGTAATAAATAGCACCCTCTAGTTATTAGCCTAGGTATGTGCCTAGAAAAATGTATATTTTGGGAAGAATTTCAGTAGGCAAAATGTCAAAACTTATTTTTGTTGTTATTTCTTTGGCAGTTTTCTTCTGTGGGTATTGTTTCTCTGCTGCATAGGTGTTGTATATGCTATTTTATTATCTTGAGGCGTTTGAGGTAAACAGTTGGCATTTGTACTCCAGTTCTCCAGAAAATTCTCAAGCAGCTTGAGCAGATCCAGAAGACAAGCAAGTGTTGTGTCAGGAATTGTGTTAAACTCCGTAAAATAAAACAGATACGAGCAAGGGGAAACACCCTCTTTTACCAATACTCAATATATGTTTGTACAGCTGGCCATTTGGGCTCCTTCGTATTCGTTGACCTAGAAGTAGCCAACAGTTTAATGCGTGCTTGGAGAGGGAAAAAGGTGTTATGGAAAAGAACTGCCACATCAAAGGCTCTACTCAGCTTGCAGAATGGTTTCCACCACTACCTTCCTCAACCCTGTTGGAACACTCAGCACTTTCTCCCTCTCAAAAGAAAGCGAGTCTTTTTAATATGAAATGGCCTTAGAGTTTTATTTATATAAAAATGATAAAAGTGACATAAAGCAGTTGAAAAGATCTGTATAGTTCAAACAAAAGTCCATCAGAGATGTAATGTAAATTCTGTGTAATGTGTCTCTATCAAATCAAGTCATATGATTCAGCTGTTGCTTAGGAAGTAATGCTCCCTTTAGGCAAGTGTTGCTCAGCGGAATATTTTTTTTAAATAACTAGAATGTAGTCTAAAACTTCATGCCTATCAAATGGCTGTGTTTTGCTAATCAGATCTGATATTCCAAAGCCTTGTTTGTGACAAAGGGCACTAAGTGCTTGATCATTATTTTCACAATACAGGTTCTTGACTGTTGTGGGTATCATGATTCAATTTTAATCACACCTTACCTTAATGTAGAAGGCGAACCTTTGTTCTCCAGCATTCTGCTTCTACTGATGGATTTTTCATTTAACATGCTAAATAACTTAGGGAGGCTGAAATAACTAAAATACAAGTTCAAAAAATTGCTCCTTTCCATTAAAATCTTCTTTTATTCATTTTAGAACAAGCCCACCTTACTGCTGTGTGGACCTTTATTCTTTGCGAACAGGAGAGATGGTCAAATCCATACAGTTCAAAACTCCTATTTATGATCTGCATTGCAATAAAAGGTAAGGATGTTTACATTCTTTTTCTGTTTGGGCAAGTAAAAACAATGAGTGCAACTTCTAGTGTATGTGCTCTCTGACTTTATTATTTTGGTATTCCTGTAAGCACACCTTTGCTTCTCCATTTCTTAAGTAGCATTGCAGTTTGAGTACATTATGCTTCTCCAGTGACTTTCATTGAAGAAGCTTAAAACATTTTGCATCTGAAATCATTTAAGCTTTTTTCAGTTGTGATGAGAGTGAGCAGGAATCGTTGGAATCCTCTATCATCCACCTACGCATGGAGAAATGGGATCATCAAGAGTTTAAGCAGTATAGAGCACTGTAGAGTTTGTCTCTCGTCTTTGTTCCTTTGTTCTGCCAGATAAGTTGCCTTCCTGCACGTCCAAAAATATCCTAGTGTATGCTCTGTGGTCTACAGAGAATAATATTCCTGTGAGTCAAATGAGAAATCAGCATCTCTTAGGTGGGATGATGTCTCCTAATTTCAGAGAGAAAATGGCTAAGAAGGCTGAGCATCAGGTTGAAAATACTTGCTTCAATAGAATTGTGAGTTCTAATTTTTCTGAATTAACTTCAGATCTTCATCTCTCCCAGACACAAAATTGACTCCCCCCTGTAGTTTATTGGATCTTTTTAAGACAGAAGAGAAAATCCAGAATCCCTATGCTAGATCTCAATGGTCGCTTTACACTCTTGATAAGAGAATTTGAAGCAGTGCCTTTGGTCCAAGTCCATGCTCATGCTGTTTGCTTTAATGCTTCTTTCCTCCCAGCTATTAGTGTTGCCGGTCGTTGTATGTCTTGAGGTGCCTTAGGGAAGTTGTGGAATAAAATTACTGTGTTAACGGTAGAGTGATGAATGAAGAAATTACTGTATTTCTTTGGTAATACATATTTGTTTGCTGAAATTGGTGGTCCTTCAGTAAGGAAGGTGGCATTGTAACACAAATCATTAAGAACAAAACAAAACATCAGAACGTTAGGTTTTCTGTGCCCATTTTGTATGGCAGTAGGTAGCACGCCTACGTGTGAGAAGACCATGAAAGAATACAAGCATGTGTCGCACTCGTGCAGCTGAGGGAAGTCAGCAGTGTTGTAGACTGGACTAGGAGGGAGGGGAAGTGCAAAAAAAAACCCCACCAACCCAAGAAGGCACAAAACTTTTGATAAAAAGACATTTGTCTGTCATTGTACAATCAAAATCTAAGCATAAATGGCAACATTAGGTCAAGTAGAAGTTACAGAAGAAAAGTACTACTACTAAACAAACGGCTTTAATACCACAACTCATCTGATAATAAGTGGGATAGTTTGAAGGTGTAAATTTTTCAATAAGTGAAGAGTGGTAGTGTTATTTTTTTAATCCAAATCAGTCTGCTTGTTGTTGCATGTGGGTATGGTTATTACATGAAAAAATAGTTTCACTGAAGAAACTGAGTTGGCGAGAGTTATGTGCTATGAATAGGTCACTGTTCCTTTAAAGGCTGTCAGAAGGAGTTCAGTTCTTATCTGTGCACTGTCCCCTGAAAAAATTTAAAGTTCCCTTGTGTACAGCGTGATGATAGTAAATCTTTCCAGCCTGGCCTCCTTGCAGAAGAAAAATCCAATTGTAAAAACAGTCAAAAGGCAAATCATCATTCAGAATCTCTCCCAACTAGAAAGTCTTTCCAGGTGCTAATGTTTCTTTTCCTAAGTGGTAAAAATGGAAAAGCTACTTCAAAGCTGCGTGGCTGTATCCAGGGTAGCTGCTTTCTGGAACGTATCAGATTCTGTTATTATCCAAGGAGATCTCACTATTTCAGATTGAAAATGCATTAATGGGGCCAAGTGCAGCTCTAATGGTGCGTTAACTGTGCTATAGACTAATGGAGTCCAAAATTTGGATTTAAAATAAAACTTGAGTTTCAGAAGAAAGGAAAACTGTTTATTATTTATGTTTTTATACTCCAGAATCATCCATCTGGTGTGTTTCATTTATGCAGAAAGACAGTGCTTCTTCAAAGAATAGAAAATAAAAATCTACAGGATTGGGAAATAATACTATCAAATATACATTGGTTTTCTGTATATACTTTACACTTGCACATGCATTCCAAGTCTTTCCATTATTCATTAGTTAACTTTGCCTCAGGCCTTGCGAAAGAAGTTGGCATTGATACTTCTCTCCTACAGTTTAAGTAGTTGGAAGAGATGTCATTTAATAATACTGTTTTGTCAAAACTTTATAATAGTTTATATATGCAGAGTTTATAACTTTAAATAATTGAGATTCATAAATTGTAAGTGGACAGGGAAGCATCATTTTCAGAATGAGAGCACTACAAGCAAATCAGAAATCCTACATTAATTTCTTGTATGCATCCGAGTCCTGCTTGTTGATTTGCGTGTTTTGCCCTCTTCTTCCGGCAAGTAAGCTGCTTGGTCTGAAAGTGTATGTGTGCATCCCCTCCTGGGTCTGCACATCTGTGAAGGTGGAAGACTTTTGTCTGAAAACATCTCGTAATTTCTACCTTCCTTCCAAGAATTTGTGCTGCTTGTTTTTAGATGGAGGCATATTGATAAACAGAGCAACAGTGAAGCCTCAGGTCGAGGTGTTATAAACCAAAAGAGTTCTGAGGGAATCCGAGATGCAGAACAGCGCTTATTGCTTTAATCGGCTTCTGTATTGGACAAATAGAAAGCAGCTAGGGTTATACCAGCCTGTTTAAAAGGCTTCAGGAGTTATCTTGGGAGCTGCAGATACAATCTTAAGTGTTTTGGCAAATGTGTTGGCAAAAATAATAGCGAACCCAAGTAGCAGGCATACAGATAAATCATGGAGGAGCATTAGTACAGCTTTGTAGGTGGAAATTGTGACTCAAAACTTATTTATATATCTGAAAGCATCAGCAAGCATGTGGATAAAGTATATAATTTACTTTTAGTGTAGTCCTTCACTGAAATGTTTTACAGGTACTGAGCTCTCATGGGATAAGGAGGAGGTGTTCTGTGGCTGAACGGTTAAACATGGGGAAAAGAGAGCAGGGTTAATGGCTGGTTTTCCCACTGATGGGAGATCGGCTCCCATACCTTTACCCACAGATGTGTGTTGAAACTGATGTGATTCGTCATCCTTTTAAACATTACACTTATTACAGTATAGAATAATTTTCGGATAAAGGATTAGTTGTGCATTTTAGTCACTGAGAAATGAGATTAACATTTTGCCACATCATATCTTTACAGTTAAAGTTATTAGGACAACACGTAATGTTTCGTATTGTCAGCTAATTAAAAAATATTGTCTCATAGTCTTCCTAATGAGAGAATAATCAGATTCTTAATTAATCATGTCATATTGCTAAATGCTCTTTGTAGCTGGTAGATTTTATCTGTTTATTTGTTGGCTTCCCAGGTGGTTCTTTCATTTCAACAGTTTAAGAACTTGCTTTTGAGAAGTAATCAATGTTGCAGAAGGTGTATCCTAGTTACAGAGCTTTCAAGATGCTTACGTTTCCAAATTTGGCCTCTGTTAATTTAGACAGTGCGGTGTTTCATGCATAGTTGTTACACGGCTGTTGTTCTGCTCCTTTATTGAGTAATGAACAGGTATTTTACAAAAAAAGTGTGTACGCTTACAAGTGAGGCTGTAAACGTAACCCCCCTGATTTTGCTAATGGACACAAATCCTGCTTCTCTCAACTGTGTTTGTGTGCTGATGTTCTTGGTATGAAAAAACCTTACTTTTAGTAAATAAGATGGTTTAATAAATTCGCAATGAGATTAGGAATGGGATTATTTCAAATGTAGCTTGTGTTCCACCGATTGTTGATTTGATTGTTCTTTGAGTCATTGAAACTAATTCAGGATCCTTGCAATTCCATCCTTTCTTTTTAATGGAGCTTTTACTGCAGGAGGTATATCATAAATATGCTGTGTTGTTCTGTATCATATCTGTGTACTTCCTGAAGTGAAGGTTATGTGGTTGGGATGAGAGAGAATCCTCAATAACTGCCATGTATTGGTAACCTAGCAGTTTATCACTGTAGAATTTATATTGATGCTTTTGAAATAATTACATTTAGATATTGAATCTTTAAACCAATGCATTTAATGTTTAAAGTACGTGTTCCATTTCTGTGTTTTCAGGATACTTGTTGTAGTCCTGCAAGAGAAGATTGCTGCCTTCGACAGCTGTACTTTCACCAAAAAATTCTTCGTTACAAGTATGTATCATAATTGGGTTCAGTCTTTTTGCTCTAGTGGTGGAGTGAGAGAAAACAGACTTTTTTCTTTGTTTGTTTTTATTTCTAAACTCTCAAAGCGGGTCTCTGTGACTTCATTTGGAGTTTTAGGAGATCTGTTGCTTAAATAAAAAATAAAATAAATGGAAGTGTTACTTTGACCCCTTTGCATATTTATTGTTGCTGTAGCTGATTCCTCACTGCTGTGAAGAGCACCTGCACTTGACAGCCATAGGTAGCTGAAAAATTCTTCTGTTTGTTTTGTACAAATACATGCAAAAGGTTCGCGTTTTGAGTTTCAATTTGTACGCAGAAGCAGCAGTTTGTAGATGTTGACAGAGTTCTGCTCACTTGTCATTTTTTATTCTTCTTTAGGCCCACAAAATTTTTTAAAATATTTTTTTTAATGTGTCCTCGCTTAAGCAGACCCCAGAGCTCAAGCAGCTCAGCGAAGTGTGGTACTAGAAAAACTATAGGCAAGTACTTGCCTGCTGGTGATTTGATGTGTTTCTTAAGCACAAAGGAGCTGCTTGCTGGGGCTCCCCCTTGTCCCTCTGTACCCCACCACTCGCCTCTCAGCAGGAGGGGATGGACTCTAACAGGGAAGGTGTTCAAAAGCTCTTCCTCTGCTCTAAGTGTCGCTTTGCTGCCACCGTAATGTAAACACCAACAAAGTATGTGCCCCAGAAAAAAATAACATCTTATCTTTCCGAGCAGGTAGTGACCAGTGCTGCTGTTTAGCAGTTGGAATCATCTCCTAAAATCTGTCCATTACTGAGGGATCCTGAGTTACTTTGGAAGGATCAGAACTTTATTTTTAAAAAGGATAATCTGAAATTCCTTGGGTGTATTGTCAAAGTTCTAAATTATCTTTTCTGTTATCTGTGCTTCTAAAGGAAATGTTAGGAGAAGCCATAATAATAGTTTGAAGCAAAGCAGCGTTATGCAGTAATATTAAAGTTGCCAATAGGTGTCAGTTTCTTCCTGTGCTTTGCTGTAAGATGCTGGGAATCTGCTGGGGTTTGGTGAAGAAAGCCAGATGGGAAGAGACTTGTTTGTGTCCTTCTGTTCCTCGCTCCTCCTTTTTATTGTACCAAAGAGAATTAGGGTACAAGCCTTGTTTTACTTTAGATAAAAAAGCCCCGACTTAGATAAGTGTGTACTTTGACAATTCTTGTGCTTTTCTAATTCCAGGTTGTTATGTTTTGGGGTTTTTTTTTGTTTTTTCTTTTTTCCCCTAAGAGATACTGCAGCTTGTTTTAAGAAATAAACTGTATTTGGGGGAACAAAGATATTTACCAAATTATTTGGAAAACTAAGCTCTTGAAACATCATCAATCACAGTGTATTTCTCTGCCCGTGCTGTGTTTTTAATACGAGTGACTCAAGATGTTCTCAAACTTTGTTCTAGTTCTGGGGTTCGAAAAGCCACCCCTCATTTTATACGGGGCACTTTTGAAAGCTGTGGCACCCTGCAAACAGCTGGAGCTCCTGCCACCACCGCCTTTTCCCTGTCGCCACCCTGGCTTGCTCGTGGCCGGTGATTGGATGCAGTTGGGCAGAGAGACGTGACCTTTTTTCCTAGATGAATGCATTTCTTGGACCTGTGCTGGTGAATAGTTGTCCCGAGGATTTTGAAGCTTAGTTGTTTCACTTAATAGCTTATGCTATCAAGCGTGTGTTATGCTCTGGCATGTTGAAGGCTGCAGGAAAGCTTTTGTCTAAGCTTTCAGCTTTCGTATGTGCTGAAATCTCTCCGACCTAAGAGTATGTCTTTAAAGGCTTAAGTTACTCTGATGTGTTTGAAATTTGATGTAAATGAGCTACCTAGTTAGCTGCATGGGTTTCTGATAGTCAGCCAGCTGGCCAGCAACCGAGCTCTTTGGCTGCTTTCTTTTAATTTTAGCATCAGTTTAAATTGGAAAAGTAGAAATCCCTGAAAAGGAAGCTCGGCAAAAGGTCTTACAGGCCTCTTTGTATTATTGGAGCATCTTTGCTGTGCAGGACAGTCAGCTGGTGTCTCATCTGGGTCCGTCCCGATGCACCTCAGCTGGGCAGCGGCACTAAGAATGTCGCTGGTGGGTCAGAGAATTTCTCATCGTGAAAAAGATTCTCAGCTGTGTTATCTGACTGCTTTTGGCCAGAAGTGGTGGCATAAAAGGTTAAATTAGGATCACTAGCTCTTTGAAGACACTGTTGTTACTGTGTAAACCACTGTGGAGGAGAAAACCCTGGGTTTTTTGTTTTTTTTTTTCCAAGATTTGATGATGATGTGGAACTGACATCTTCCATCCATATCAACTGAGTGGCGTGGGAGCCTTAGAACCTCATTCAAACAGATACAAGAAAACATAATTAACCAGAAGCTCTTGTCCATTTTATTGACTATTTATACATAAAAATTAAATGCAGAATGTACTATTAAAAACAGTGTCAGGAATTCTGAAGCTCGATGTTCCTCAGCAATGCTAATGCAGCTGTGTTGCACATGAGCAGTAGTTGTCTTTCTGTTTTTCTTTTTGTGGTTGAATGTGTAGCTTAATATATTGTTGTAATAAATATACCATAAAATATTCAGGATGTAGAACATGGTCAAGTTCGTGCTGCTGTTGGAATGTTTAACTCCTGCATTTCCTGATTTTCCTTGAGCAAATTTGACGTAGTACTAATCATTTTTCTTTCTGTTTGTGATTGGGTGAAACTGGGCAGATTTCACCTGAGTAGCAGAGAGCCAGGATGGTTTTTGTGCATTTTGTAACAAAACCTCAGTGTACAGGTGCTCCTGCCTTGGTGTGTGAGTTTAAGACAGGTGTTTAAGCTTGAAAGGAAAACATACTGTTGATATCATAGAAGAATTACCAACGTATCCTGTCATCTACCCTGTGTGGTATTCTTATTTCTAAATGTCTGTGAAGGAAAGGCATAGCCTCAGTCTGCAAAGAGCTCGTGGCAGTAACTTCCACACTGTGCTCTCGTCTCTGCTGTGCTCTCGTCTCTGCTGTGCTCATGCTTGGGGCCAGCTCCAGTCCGTTAAGGAAGGGCTCGCATCAAAAAGGAAGGTAAAGCCAAACAGTGATTTTGTGTCCTGCACTCTTTTAAGTGCTGGTGTGGCCAAAATTAATTTGCTTCCAGTAAGAACATGTTTCCTTTGGTCGTTGTGAATGTCAAGGTGTGAATTCTGAATAGGTGTTTAAGTAGTTAAGAGTGTTATTGTGATTCATTTAAGATTCCCATCAGAGCCGTTTTCTGAATCCTGTACATGACAAAACGGTCAGAAACGAAAGTGACGTACAGGGTTTTTTTTTTCTCCTACTTTGCTCTAAAGAATAGATGCAGAAAAGCTGAATTTCATTGATTTCAATTACATCAGTGCTCCTTCAACCCTTCTCCAAAAATGCTTACTTAGTGGAACATTGATGATTATGAAGATAGCCTGATGGAGACTTTCTTCTCTGTAAAGAATATCCTTCCCACCCCTTGGGCCCTAAGTAAAGATTATCACAGATAACATCATGCATGTGGCATCATCTCTGTGTCCGATAACGAGTGCCTGCTCAGTTTCGCTGGCCCTTCCACTCCTCATATTGATATATTCTCCATCCATTATTCCCTAGGGATGGAGACAGTTATTGCAGCCATTAGCTGGCACCACATTTCTATTGATGCTGTACCGCTAGAGCCTTAAGAGGTAATTTTGCAGATTTTAGTCAGAGTACTTTATTGTATATAAAATCTCAAAAGGCTTTCCTAACCACAAGCCCAAAGTTATTCCGTATATGTAAAATGTGCCCCACCTGCGCCTCTCAAAATAAATAAGAACCCCCCCCAAACCAAACACTGTTTGGTGCTCTAATCTGCAATTTGGATTTGGTGTTTGTGCGTTTACTGACACATGCAAGAAATAATGCTGTGATTTCAGTTTGTCACAGGTCTGATCTGGAAATCATCGAGGCTTTTTTGTAGTGTTTTGTTAGCTTTGTCAGAATTCCCTTTCCCTGATCGGCACACAGGGAACAGTTTGATCTCTGTTTTGAAGTAAATACACTTCGATGTCTTATGAGAAGTTCTGTTCATACGTTTCCCTTCTCGGCTGTGATCCATGAGTGGCATTTATCCTGGATATCCCATACAGGATAATAATTGCTAGGATTCCTGTGTCTGCCGAGGGAGACTCTTCACTTTAGATCGAAAGTCCTCAAGGCAGGTGGGGAGTGAGCTCCTGTTTCACATTGTTTTCTTGATCAGTGAAGAGAAGCCAAGTATGTGCCTGGGAATGGTATATAAGCAGTTTTTATTTTTATACACACACACATCTATATAAACACCCCCTTCCCTTTGTGTAATTTGTAACTGCCTTCCCTCAAAGGTGTTGATTCAATCTTGCTTTTACTTTTTAACAGCATTGTTTGCAAGAGCCTTTTCTTCCCCTGAATGTGAGAATCAGCGTATCGCTATTGCAGGATCATGTTGAAATATTTTCTGGAAAGGTCTTCAGGGCAATGTGATAGATTTATGGAAACAAATGCCCTTGTTGCTTACAGAGTGTTTTTCTGTATTGCAGAAAAGTGTAAATAGAACAGAAAATTGTGTAAAGACAGCAACAAGGCATTGGTACCCAAGATGTATGTCAATCATATCTCCTGGGTTTGACGTTTTAAAAAGAATATGTAGAACCGGAAGTGCTGTTTGTTTCTATGTGAGTTATTGTTATCTAAAGCACCCAAATCCTTCATGTTAAAGGGCAAAACAAAGCCATCTTACACACATTGTTCTGCACGAGGAACAAAAACCTCTATAGTAACATTATTATTTATCTCTGTCCAAGTCTCTGAACAGAAAAAGAAAGTAAACCTGAGATTAAAATATATTTTATCCTGAAATCAGCCCAGTTTGCACTGAATTAAACAACCAAGCCTGATAAACATTAAAGGCCACGGATATTTTTGGTCAAAGCCCTGGTATTTGTCTTAGACCCACAGAGTAACAGTAAAATACTTAAAATTGCCGTGATGGAAATGATGTAGTAACAGTGATAGCAGTAATAATAATACTAATGATGATGATGATGATCAGAGATTAAATCTGTAGTCCTTCCTCAAGCTTGTGTGAGGGAATTTGGTTGTTCCAAAGCAGGCTGGCACAAAATCCAGCTCATTGCAGGGCTGGGGCTGTTGTGAACATGACATATAATATGAATATTGCCTTTGATGACGTATGTGTAGCATTTGTGGCTTTACTGTTTCACTTCTGACCTTTTTTTAGTATTAGCGATGATAGTGCCCCTCTGATTTAAAAGAGAGAAGTAAAAGGCTCTGGATGGCAAACATGATTTCACAGTGGGTTGCATGCTGCTGGTTTGCTCTTTTGCTCAGTTTTTATGGGTGATTTTTAAACAGAAGGAAGTACAAGAACAATAGAAGAGTTTCAGAAAGTATGTGACAGTGTGAGAGAAATAACATTTACATAGGGCCTTTCATCTAGAAGGAACTCTGAGGAATTTATAAACAATATTACTTTAAACAGTTTATAAACAAATAAATTTGGCTTGCTTGGTGACGCTTAAAAAACCCCCTCCAAACAAACAAAAAATATTAGATAAAACAACTTATATGATTTGTTTTCTTTGGAATAAACAATGCTTTTGCAACACCAGTATCACTCTGCCCGTTATTTATTGTATATACCCTTTCTGGCATTGATCTGTTTTCCAGCAGCTTTGGATTGCAAGAAAGAAGAATTTAGTTTTGTAACCTTATTAGTATGGAGTGCTGCATATTTCATAAGACCTAGAAAAAAAGATTAATTGATTATAAGCTACATCCAGTGACTGACAAGTAGCACTGCTTTGTGGGTTATTGTAGCTGTTTATTTTAAAATACACGATACCATTGACCTCATGGATTTTTAAAGCAATATCTGGCAAATACCTCAAATGATTAAAGAGAAATGATTCTGGTTGAAAAGATAGGTGTTTTAGAACTTGCTCAGAAAAAATTGTTCAAAAATACTATACATTTAAGATGTCATCTTTAATGAACCTCTCCGTATACAGAAGCAGGAAAATCTTTGTTTATCCGGTGATCTTCTTTCTCAGTCAGGTTTCATTTAGTTTTGCCTTAGGATATTGGTTAACCTTGGAGATCTCCTGCCTTGACCAGTGCTCTTTGTGTTCTCTTACTGTTCTATCCCAGTGTCATTATCATCATATGCAAGATTGCAATATCTTCCATGGTTTGGCACCAGAGGAGGAATCCGAAGAGGATTCTATAATACTACTGCCCGTGCCCACGTTTTGTATAAACACTCACACAGAGAGGGAACTTGAACTAAAGCCGGACACCACCAGAGTGTTCCGCACAGGTACAGGGTGTGGAATATCCATTTTAAAAAAAGTTACAGGAATTATGAGGATTCCTACAACTGATACCAAAAAAAGGATGAGTGTGTAACAGAGGGATTCAGAGAGAACTGGGGAACAGAAAGCAGTGAAAATTATGGGAAAAGGGAAGATTTCCTATTAAAATGACCAGGGGGGTGGAAGTAAGAAAAGAATAACTTCCTAAAATGGTTTTCATTAAAACATAAAACCAGAGTCAAGATGGAGGGGGGGGAAAAGCCTGGCAAATATCACAAACAGGTTTGGGTTTCTCTCTCCCCCCCCTCCCCGGCTCTGGACTATTAAGATAGGTGTAGAGAATTAGAGTGAAATTAAGATACAGCCAGTAGTGTCTTAAAATAAGCGTGTTGAGATGTGTTTGCAGAAAAGCAATGTTCTGGATGCTTCTGATTTGGCTTTTTCATTCCTTTAGCTTTATTCATTCATGCCTTAATTTGCGACACTTTACCCCAAGTCATTTTACACGGTGTTTTACTGAGGTCTGAGAAGGGAATGTAGCCGTGCTCCGGGTAAGGAGCCCCGTTCAGTTATGAGCACATAGTTAAGTAAACTGAAAATAAGTTCTGACTGAGCTCAGATCAGTTGTGACTGTTATTGTCAGATTTTTCTAGAGAGAAACGTTGCCTTCTAGTGCGTGTGTAAGTCTGAATACTTTGGCATGATAAGTTCGTCTTTAGCTCTTCATTAGTCGAGCCTTTCAGACTATGTTGGATGGCCTTGAAGAAAGACTGAGCAAAAGAAATTACAGCCTTAATTATGATAGTGGTTGCTTCTGGGAGAAAATGGTCATTAAAATACTGCGTCTCCACCTGCATTGCCTGTCTTTTTAAACAGGTCGTGTTGGTACGTGTTGTATTTAGTATAAATGCGGAGGTCCTTAGAGCACATACATCCTCTGTGCTTTGTGAATGAAGTGGGCGCACGCACGGAGCACGGCTGAAGGTATTGATTGGACTGGTAGCACTACTGTGGATAACGGACACAAGTCCCAGGTTCTCATCAAGAACTGAGCTGGTGAAAGCTTAGGTGCTCATGAACTTTTAATTGCCTTTGAGACTCCAAAGGTTGTGTGGTTGGATGTGAAGTAGCAAACCGCTAAGGTTTTATGGAGGTAGTGAGTCCATACAGTGCTTAGCCCCCAACTCTCCATCCCATACTCGACTTCTGTGTTTCTATCTATACATATATAATATATATTAAATATATATGCGTACACATGTATATGTTATCTTTTTAAAGTTTTTTTCTTGTGGAAAACCTATGGGGCTTGATGAAGAGCTGCCCCAATGCAAATGGTTCACGTTTTCATAGTGGCATGTTTTGTGATTTATTGGCTTAATCTCTGTTATAGCTGACATGACTTTTAATGGCCTGTTCCTCTTAACAGTATTTTCCCAGTGCGCTGTTTGTTTAAAAGCTAAGTGGGAGGAGAGGAATGTGTTGCTCTTCTCTTCTTGGCTGCTGTCTGTGCATTCACGCTGCCATTACTGAAGATAGAGGATGAGGTTTTTAAAAACAATTTAAGAGAAGGACTGTAGCCTTAGTTTTCCATAGGAGCATAGATGAATGGAAAGATCCGGAGTCAGAGAAAAGCATATTTGTGTGGGTATTGTGCATATTTATGGAGCAGAGGAGGTGATTTTGTTAATTATGGACATATGGATAGGAATCTCTGAAGGGTGGTAGAGGTTTTCATAAAAGCAGTTGGAAAATAAAGTATAACACGCCTTCTCTTTGCTCACTCATTAAGCAAACACTTGCATAGCTCTTTGGAGAACTTTAAGTGACTTCTGTGATTCCTATATTCTCAATAAAACTGAATATGAGGTACCAGGGTGCTACTTGTGAAATCCTCGGCTGTTGGCTGAGGCCTTAATCAGAGGGAGCCCGGAGCCGGTTTCTTATTCGTAGGTGCTGCCAGCACCTGTTAGAGTTCTTGGGCGTAGGAACTTAGTCAAGTTAGCAGAATAACTTGTACTTTCAATCAGATTTTCAAAATAATATTTTTTATACTATTACCTTTTCACAGCTTTAGTGTAGTGCATTTCCTCTGTGTGCCATGGGAAAGAACAAAGGGAGAGAGTAACCACATACTCCAAGGTTTTTTAAATAGTTTGCAGTAGGTTTTCACCTATATTTTTGTGGTGACTGTCCCAGTAAAGCTTATTTAAAGATCAGATGTTTTTTAGTACTTGCTTGATTTGCTGTACTTTTGGAAGGACTTTCCCTGAGTGATCTTTTCTTGGATGACCTCTCCATACTGTCATTAAAACTTGGAAACTTTGGTCTTCTTGACAGTTAGTTCTGCATTCTCATTATGTTCATTCCTATTGTAAACATGCTAAAGTTGCTGCTGTGGTTGCTTAGAATGGCTTTTTCCTCAGTTGTTTTGAAGTTTAATAGAAATAGAAGTTAATCTTTAAGAGAGTTAGGCTGGTAACGATTGGATGGCCGAACTCGATAGGTCACGCTGTGTCTGTCTTTTCATTTGCCCAGTAGATGATGTTCTGCTGACTCCAGCTGTTTTTTTGGAAAGCAGAAAAACAATTTGCTTTTCCTTCCCATAAAGTATAACCCTTTGTTTATCCTTGTACTGCTGCAAGTTTCCAAAATGCAGAGACTTGCAAAGAGAAGAAAAGGAGGAAATAGCTTTTTTTTTTTTTTTAATGCTGTTTTTCGTATCGGAGAGTAGGGTTTAGTACTGACTTGAATTGTTGACCTCTGTAGGGATTATTATTAGAATGGGCTGATGCGTGTGTGGAGCTGTGTCTGATTGACTGAGTGCAGTTCATGGAACACACTCCCCACAGTGGGGTTGGTGAAGACAGTTGTAGTTTTTGCTATGATAACCTTATTCTTTTTATTTGATTAATTTTTTTATTTGAAGAATAATAGTTTTTGTAGTTCTTGATTTACTTCAGTTCAAAGAAGTAATTGAGACCAGCTCCCTTTCCGAGCAAGACCTTTCTTTCTGTTATGAGTTGTTGAATTGCTGGGGTTCCGTCATTCCAGCGCAGCAGTGCATCTGCTGGCTGATGCTCCTCTTATTTTCTGCTGCAAGGATGTTATGAAGTGCTTGCAGGGTTTGGGAAATGCAAGTGTCTGGTTCTAAAGTCACAGCAGAGACTTATATGCTGGGGAGGATCATCTGACAGCTTTAATGATATAGTTTATACATAAAAGGGAAGAAAAATAAATAAAGTTTGGGGGACCTGAATGTCTTTACTGACCCAGGCAAGTGTCGCTGAGGCAGAAGTTGGCATTAAAACCTTACTGGTTCTGATCTATAATGTCATCGGAAGAACACGTTTGTATTTACAACCTGGGGTTGTATTTTACAACCTTTTTTGCTTTCTTTGTTCCTTAAGAGGCTCTGGCTACCCACATTTTATGCGCTTCTGGAATGCAATAACAATTGTGGCATCATCTCTTCAGAACTCGCTTTCCTTCCTGAGATCAAGTCAGTGATAAAGCCTTACAAAATATTCACTTGGTTTTGCTTTGCTGGCCTGAGATGGATTTAATTGGATGAATTGCTGCTTTTCTCCTTCCATTGCTTTGTGACCTTTGAAATAGCTTGCTATGATCTTTTGAATTTTGCAATACCCTCACTGCTCAGCTCTAAAAATGAAATAAGAAGCTGTTTGTCTTAGAAGGCACGAACAGTGCAGCAGCTGTTTCTGCATTTGCCCGACAAAATGCTGTCAAATGTGTCTTTAAGTGTTGTCAAATGTCAGTTTAAACTTACACCGTCCCGCTGGACTTAACACCCTCCTACGCACCTTTTTCATCATTTTGCAGGCATTGAAAATAATGCCACTTAACATAAAAGTCTGTTGTCCTCACTAAATGCTCTGTACAGTTTGAGGGTTGGTATGAAAAGACCCTGAGATTTGCAAAAAGGGGGAGGCGAATAGGTTTGTTTGTTTTTACTGTGGTTGCGCGATCGGTGTCACGAGTCTGACACAAGAGGGTTTGGGGCAGCAGAAGCTCAGCTGGCCGTATCTTGCTTTTTTTTTTTTAAGATATTGCTTCTTGGCATGCAGCGTAGGATTTTATGCAATAAATTGCAGCTCTTGGTTATATGTGGTGTTCTAAAACGCTCTTTGCCTGATCTTAGTGCTGCTCCTGCCGGTGCTACAGCATCAACTCATCAGGGCTCTTTAAAATGAGACACATGGCTAAGTTTTTAAATGTTTTGTTTCTTGGCCAACCAGTGAAAGAGAAAATATGAATTACTGAATTATCTGTATTAGACTAAGAACTGATGAAAACAGAGATTAACCATTTGCTTGATAGTCCTTTCTTTGCCCCCACTCTCTCCCCTCTTATGCAATATTTCTTTGTTATAGCTCTGTTTTAGTGTACCGGAACGGATTTAGGTCTGGTAAATGGCATCGCTCACCTGGCTGACGGTCCTAGCTGAAGTTTGAACACTCAAGCTCAAATCTTATCAGGGCCCTAATCAGTAAACAGTTTTGTGGCTTCATCCTTATGACTTCAGTATCTGAACTTGCAGACTCTTACCTTGACAAAGGATCCCACCGAAACCAGCCTGCTGGAACGAGCCAGCACGGGCGTTTGCAGTGCCAGGGCTGGAATACTAAAGTTCAGATCCAGCCGTGGGATCTGAGTGCTAAATACAGGCAAGGGTTACGTGCTGGTGTAGAACACCCACAGGGGCTTCATCTAAAGTGATGAAAAACAAAGGAGGGGAAACGGGACATGGAAATGGGACAGTAACAGCACTTAGGATGAGGGTCACCGTGCTGCTTTGAGTTCTTTATTCCTTAGGTTTTTCATTTATGTTTAAGCATTATCTAGTTGTTTTCAACTGTTTAATATTCTATGGTTTTAATAGTTAATAGCGTGATATTCATTGTTGGTTTTGAGGGGATTTTTTGCTATTTTTTTTGGTTTTTGACTGCATTTAACATGGGCCTAATTAATTTCAAGCCTTGCCATGTTTTTGTTCAGTGGCTTTCTACTATAGGTATTTTCACCTTTTAATCCTCGGGAATAATTTTCTATTTTATGTTCATCTCTATACATGTGTATTTATCTATTTTTAATGATAACACAAAGTTAATGGAAAGCAAGTGAACAATGGAAACTTTGCCACTGGTTTTAAAGGACTTACAGATTCTGTCATTCTGTAAAGTAAAGTGTGTGCAAAAGTATTTTGAGAGGCCAAGGGCATGTATATAGAATCATTAAAAACAAGACTAAAAGCACAATATACCCTTTCATACCATGAAAATCTAGAAGAGTTTGAAGCAAACTTAAACTGCTGACCAATAGAAAGATGTCAATCAAGTGAAATTAATTAGAATGTGAAGGTACAGAGCAATCCAGTCTAACTTAAATACTGCACTCACCCCACTGTATCAAAATAGCCTTAAAAAATGCAAACATAAGGAGAAATGAGTTTTTACACATAATTAACTGTTCAAAATGGCTAATCTAACCACAGTCTTATCTTTGGGAACAAAAATGCAAGCATTTACTGTTCTTGTTTAGACTTTTTGTTTTCTTGGCAATAAATACATTTTTTTTGTAAGAAGTCATTAAGATATTTCTTAATGTTGCTTTTTAAAACTTTTCAGGCTGCTATCCTTGTCCAGGGCCAAACATGAATCCTATTGCTCTTGGGAGCCGTTGGCTTGCTTATGCAGAAAATAAGGTAAGAAAAGGTTTAGCTTCAAAAAAGACTTGCCTTTCTTCCTAGATTTCATTCTAGCTTTTGTTATATAGGGAGGCAGGGGGTAGAAAACAAGGTCTCAGAAAAAAGCTGTGTGAAAAAGATGATGTGTAAAAGACTGGCATAACAACAACGGACCTAATCTTTGACCCACAGCGCTTGTGCCCTGGTGTTCATATAGGTCATAGCTTTACTCTCCACGTGTGATTTCAGCTCGTGACCTTGAGGGTATAGATATGTAAGTAGCGTAGGCAGAGAATACAGCTATCGCCATGTGTTTTCACTGAGATGGCTCAGTAATCAACCTGTTTCGCATTTTGAAAGTCTAAAGCACAGAATGAGACATCTCTCAAAGGCAAGTGGGGATTCTTGGACTCTGTTTAGGGAAACTGAGTCTGGCAGAGCCAGGGAGTTTGTATGGAACAACAAGCAATGCACTTTGGAAATTAGGAAGTAGCATAAAAATGAACACTTCTAGAGATCTGTGCTGAAATTGTGAGTCTCCAGGAAAAAAGAAAAAAAAAAGAAGAAAACATTGAATTAATTTTTCTTATTTCTAGAAGCAAAAGAAGAAATTAGATCCAAAGCAAAACAATTATCACTGTTCTTCCCCAGCCCTAGGCCGGAGAAGTGATTGTGTTTAAAGCCTGTAGTGTCTGAAAACTTTACATTCACCTTCTAATGCCTTATTTTTATTTCAAGGCAGATGTTTTTTCTCCCTTCCACCTGTGACTGGAATAGCTGTTTCTTGAGCTGAACCAGAAATTATCAGAGAGGCAGACTTTAGAAATATGTTTGTTGCTACACCTTTTCAAGCACAACTGATTTCTCTCCAGGTTGAGGCCTACACTTTCTTTAAAGCCATGCCTGTGTGGTTTTGTAAAACTTAAATATCAGCCTGGGATTTGAAAAGTACTGCAGTAAAAAATATAACCCACTGATCAGGTGAAGAATTGTATCACAAAAGGAATTTAAGTGGCTTGTGTGTTCCCAGGTATATTCACTGAGGACTTCTCTTTTCTCCGTAGTTTACTTTTATGTAGATACTTAAATATAATCAGGAAAGGAAAGCTTGTAGAAACAAATACATCTTACAGTGATTTTTACCTTTCTTTTAGCTAAAACAGTTGAACAGGCAACATGCTCTGTATACAAGCAACAAATACCTGTAGTTTTTTGCCACTTTATATAGTCAGAAGCACAGATTGTATTGTTAGTTGGGGTTCGAAGGCAAAAACTGCTTTTGTCGGCTGATGGCAGGTAGAAGAACCTTGTTTTGATTTATTAATTTTGAAAGAGGACAGTTTAAGGTAAAACCCGTGTACATTCCTTTATCTATTAAACGTAAAGTCTAAAGTAGTTCTTTTCCTTTGTCATTTCTTTGCTTGCTAGTCATGAAAAGGAGGGGAAAGCCACACTCAAATTCTTAGAATATCAGATATTTAATGTTACATATACATGGCTAAAGCTTTTGATTATATTTATTTAAATTTATTTGTGGTATTGCTGCCAGACCAAAAATCCCACCATTTCAAAGTTTATGAATTCTTAGTGACTACGCATCTTGTAATTGAAAACTGGAGTGGAGTACGCGACAGTCTGGGTGGCACCCAGAAGATTATAAAAAGGGGTTAAGTGTCTCAGCAGGGCTTTTTGCTATTTGTAGGAAAAAACATACCACTGTACATGATAAATAAGAGCTATGGTAATGGGTTATGGGTTTGTGTAGTTTAATAGTAGTTACTTGGTTGCTGTCTTTCTTCTTATAGCTGATCCGATGCCATCAATCCCGTGGTGGAGCCTGCGGAGACAACATTCAGTCTTATACTGCCACAGTCATTAGTGCTGCCAAAGTGAGTACATCATCTGCTGCTGGGAGAGGTTATCGTGTAGGATAATTATTAGGTTTCCCTGCAGAATTGTACTGTGTGTCATCGCCCCCCGCCCTTTCACCAAAGGGGAAAAAACAGTGTAAAAACCATCCAAGCATTAGCACCATGCCTATGGTCCTCATCCTGCGCAGCTCCGAGGAGCCATTGTGTTTCACAAAGTATTTCTGTCCTTCTGAGCTGATGTTTTGAAGTTATGTTTCTTGCAAACAGCTATTCCTAGTAGTGACCCCTGTTATAGTAAAACGGATTTCTATCATAGCTATTCATAATATTACAAATTTACATGATTAGAAATCAACAGTGTGAATTATTAGTCTTTTAACATCATGAAAACTGAGTTTACATGTGCGTGGTGCTTTTTGGACTCAATCACACTAGCATTATATGTTTTAATCTCACTGAAACATGACAGCAGAGTACTGGAGCTAATTAATTACCTGGCAGCTTTCTTTGAAGGTTGGGGTTTATTAATGACTGTTTACATATAGGTTCCATTGCCTAGTTTTCTTAGATCAGATGACATTACAATATCCCTCTGTTTTCAGAGAAATGTCTGGGTTTTCAAAGGATCGAAAGATTATGGCTTGGAAAACTCTTAAATGAGCCAAAGAGTATGCGGAGCTGTTTTAATGCACACTCCCCCCCCCTCACCGCATACTCGCACACACGCACGCACACACACACAGAGTGAGTTTTGGCATTGTCTGGCAAACTTCGTGCTGATTACAAGCTTTCATTGCAACCACTAGCCTTTTCATTTCTGATACACACAACAAAACAAATCTAATAATAGGAATTAAATGACAGCACAGAGCAGAGAGCTCAGTGTCACTGAAGAAAAAAACAGTTACAAGAACCCACAAAGGGAGACATAGGGCACGCCATCTCGTGTAAAAACAAAACAAAATCAAACGTATTTCATCAGCTTAGCTTTGGACACAATCTCACTGTGGCTGGAGGAGGAGAAAAATCACAGTTTCCTACGTTGTTGAGGAGAACTTGAATTGCTGGTCTTCTGAAGAGGTCTGAAATTTGCTGTATCTTTTTGCATACCTTCACCAGCAAAAACAAAAGGGAGAAGGGAGAAATCTCCTCAAACTCCTTCAGTCTCAGCAACAATAAGATTATTTTTTTATAGCACAGATAAGTTTGAAAACCGAACTGGCTTAGTACGATCAGCCACAGTTATGATCAGATGTGGCAAAACCTTACGAACAGATCACTGTACTGCCAAAGCCAATCCCAGTCACGACTGAAGAAGAAAGGGCCAAAGCTTTTTAAACCATATAGTGGTTGTCAGAACATTCCGGTAGCCATCAAAGACTAAGCTCTATTTTCTTTGATGTTTTTCAACAGACTAAATGTAAAATAGGAAGATCTCTTTTGTAGCCCTTACCCCCAAGGAGTGTGAGTGACCAGGTTTAAAGCCAGTAAGGACCAAGATGTTGGCCTCACCTCCTGCTGGCAAGGATCATAATCCAGAAATTCCCACGTTAACCTGAATGTATGCGAACACTAAAGTGGTGAAGTTGCATCACGTGAATAGCTACAGAAGATAAAGTGTGTTTATAGTCATAGGAGAGAAAAGAGTGTTAGGCTCTCTGCAGAGATAAAGTAATAGTGAAAGAGAGGGAAGCGGCTAATTGTAAGGGCGCTCTCTCTGTACCGCTTTATGTTTTGCCTAGCACATTGCTTTTGCTCTCGATGGCCATTAGATGTTACAGCAATACACAAGATTAATACTAATGTACCTTTAAATATTTGCATGATTTGCTCTTGAATATATTTCAGCCTCACTGTATTAATTTGTTATTTGTGTGTAAGTGAGCAACGCTAAATCTGAAAAATATAATTTATTACCGATTTCACTGCATCTTGGCTAGCAAGTTTATCTTATCTATCAAGTTTTCATCTCTGATAACGGAAATGCTGACTTTCTTGTTGGCAAATACAGACTGCAAATATAGTTGCTCTTTGTCCATCTTGTTACCTCACCGTAAACTTAAGTAAGTCTTCATTTATAAATCTCTGCTGCTGTTGTATCTTATCAGTCTGCAAAGGCTGGTAATTCATTTCCTTTGATCAGCAGAGGTATTAGCTTTTTTGAAAGTGGATGTCCTTTTCTGTTCCCTACACTGCTGCTCTTTGGTTTAGAAGTGCTTCCATGAGAATTCTTGTTTTGTCAGATTATCTTGGGTTACAGCCTTTTCTCTGTTTGGGCTCATTGAAGGAAGTGAAAGAACTTTCCTATAAAGGAGAAAGATAAAGGTGAAAGCAAAGAGGAATTTCAACAGGGTCACTTTTGAGAATTACCTTTCAGATCCTCCGTAGAAGGTCTCAATGGCAGTGCAGAGTATTTACTTTAATGGTATTCCCTTTGATGAGACGTGTTTTTCAGTGTCCTGGTACTGACTGGAGGGTTTGTCCTCGGTGTGATGTACTGATGTGTACTGTTCTTGGTGCAGCAAATACATTTCTTCCTTAATCAGATAACCTAGGAGTCAGAAGCTCCCCTGTTAGCCAAGGATACCAACGTCAAAATCGTGGTCGCGTTGGAGTGTGTTGTCTCCTGATGCCCAAATTCCTGTTATTCTGGTAACATTGTGAAGAATTTCTTTACATTCTTAACATTTCAGTTTAGGTTAATGTTTAGCAAAGATAAACTGATGCATTTGGAAAAATGAAAAAAACCAAAAAACTTGTTCCTTATGGGCTTCTTTTCCCTCCAGTTGAACGGACACAGTAGAATGGAAGTAGAGTATTTTTCAGAATAAACCCCATTGTTACTGAACAGTATTAGTGATGGGAAAATATTCAGGTTTGAGGTAAGCATCCAAATATGAAATTGCTTCTTATAATTATCCGTATTTATCCACTTCGAGTGCAGAAAGGAAAGGGACGTAGGAAAAGATATTCTTATATCTCTACCCTTGTTATTTTTCTGATGTCATGTTGAAGAGAGGTTTGGTCCCACCGTGTCCTTGGGTGACTCACATTTCAGTTCGCTCTGTTGTGTTCGTGCAGTCCTTCCCCATGCTGGTGTGCATCCCTAGCAGTCAAACTTGCTGTGCTGTTTAAGATGAATTTCCTAATAGGTTTCTTCCCTGTTCTACCTCTTTTCAGAATATTCAGCAGGAGCAGGAAAGGGATACGTCTTCACAAAACACGAACTATTCAACAATCACTTAGTTTTTAACTTCAGTCTGTAATTCATTGCATGTTCATTTTGCTCGAACTAACCATGAGGCTTTCATACTGTTCATTACCAAGGCATATCTTTTTTTAATCTCCTTCTCCTTTCTATGGAGTTTTCATTTGTAAACAGAATTCATGAAAAATGTGTTTATTATGAGAAATGGGAACAATATATTATTTTGCCATTAAAAGGACCCAAGACCTGTGTTGGAACAAAACAGCCTAACAAGCACTGAATGGTGCATTTAAGTTTTCTCATCAAATTAAAATTGTACTTATTTTTCAATTGAATGAGGTATGAGTGAATACATTTGTTTTAATTAAATATGTGTTCCTTCATACTTGAATGACTGTGAACAGCCTTGTTTTTTCAGTAGATAGGGTACATGTGAGCATACAATTAACTTGTGTGTTTGCACAATGAGCATCGCTGTTACAAAGGGAATTGGATCGAGTATTTTAATTTTATTTATGAGAAAATTGCACTGAGTATGCACTGGCAGCTCCCATCGATGAGAAAAGAACTGCGACACTGCAAACTTTAACCTATTTCATTTAAAATGTATTGGGCCTGTCAAATGTCTAGCATCAAATTATAAACCAAGTTCTTCTCACCTCATAACTTCTTTAGTTGATTCTTTCTCCATATCTTTTAATCCTATAGTGGTAAAGTGATTTAGCCAAGGCTGCATCTGTTTTCTCTTGTTACCTGATAACTTCTTAATGAGTACTAACAGCTTATGTGAGAGCAAGGTCATTAGCTCTAATGGATCGAGGGGACAGCTGATATGGCATGGGAAAGGTTAAAGATTACCAGAGAAGTTTTTGCAAATATACACATAGCACAAAGAAGTAAGTGCTGTAATGGTTTTGCACTGATGTTTCAGAGCTAATGGCCTCAGCCACATCTTTGTACACCTATTACTTCTTAGTAGTCCCGCAGTCACCGTCTCCTCTAACATGTAACAGCAAGTCATTTGGCTAGATAAGCATGTTGATTTTTTCCTCAAGAGCTATAAATTTATACCTGGCACTTTGTCATCTGATTTCCCTAGTTACGATATTAAAGATACTTTATAAAGCAGGTCAGTTACAATTCTGGGTCTTTTAACTCGCATGGGTATTTTACCCTATAGTACTTCTGTACCGATTTCTCTTCCCTGCTGCATAAACTACCACTGCATTTTATACAATTTTAACTGCTGCCCAGAGTACTGCCTTGTGGGGTTTTGTAAGGAAAGTGTCTGTTGAAATGCATTCTTGTGATGGCACTGGGTCTATTTTAGGTCTGTTCCTTGGATATTGTCGTCTGCTTTATGTTACATTTTTCAATCTCCTGCATTTGCCGCTGTTAAAATTTGTTTTATTCTCATTTGTTGTATCTGAGTATAAAAAGAAATAATAAGAAACAAATGGCAGGATATTACTAAAGACTTTAAACCCCAAAGACATTCCTATGATAAAGGCATGGCTCGATTTTAAGTGGTAGTATCTCCATTAGCATTAATGGGGTAAGTACATCAGCTGAGGCATCTCAGAGGTTAATCAGGCTTCCTGGCTGGATATTGCCATCAATACAGTGTGGCGCCTAATTCTGTTGGCCCTTCAGAGGTTTTCCTGACAACACACTAACAGACTTTGTGTAAGTCATTTCCTATGAATTATTAAAACAAACGTTTGGCTGCTAATTGATGAACACTAATGTGTTTTCTAATCACTGCAGTTTGAGATTTTAGCACTAAACAAAGCAGTTGCAATTGATTTGTGGCTGCTTCTTGGTTTCAGCCTGTGATCCGTACATCTTTTTTCCTTTTCAATTTAGCAGGCAGCTTAGCTTGTCTTTTTAGTTAAGAATTGGCTTGTTATAATGTAGTTCCATTCTGATATCTTTTGCTATTCCTTATTTATATTGCATAATAAATCTGCTCAATTCTTTATAGGCAAACAAGGCGCAGTCCTTGATTCAAGGAGAAAATATTTAAAGTTGTAGTTTGGATTGTTTTTCTTTAAATCTATATCTTTCCTACTGTGTGTATTCTCCTTCTTTCTCCAAAGAAAAATAGAACAACGTAAAACAATCTTCGGCATCTTTAGATGATAAAAGCTGATGCAATGAATGTTTTCAAACCCACATCTGGAAAACACGCAGACTATGGAAAGTCGCGTTATTTGTAATGGGATACGTGTGTACAGAGTTGTCCTTTCTAGTTCCACGAGGATGGCAGTTTTGATTTTGCTGGGTTTGAGTCCCATATTCAGTTTTAATGCTGCGAAAAGCATAATTGCTGCGATACAAATGAATGTGTCTGTCATATATATCAAAGGCCAAACTCCTCGTCTCTTGCACTTGTGCAGAAGACACAACTATTTCCGCATTAACTATGAGGGGCCTTAAGTATTTCTCTATGTAACGCTGTCCTCTGCATGCACCCATCTTGGCTTCATCATTTGATTCTCTGAATTATCCATGCTCCATACCTCTCGGAATAAGTAAATAAAAAAGTTAAAGAAAGAAAAAATGATAACATTTAGACATCATTAAAATATTTCTTCTTTTCAAGAATGTTTTGGAATAATTTAATTCCAAAATAAAGGTGATTGCTTCAACTTGATAGGATGATAAATCTTTTAAAGATGTTTGTTCCATACAGCCTTTTGCAGTTTATATATCACTTATAAAACATTTGGTTTGAGGGCTTCTTGTGTGTGCAATCTAGTGTTGAGAAAAAATTCAAGATAGATCCACAAAACAGCCCTAAATGTCATTTATTGGTTCTCTCTCTTTTTATAGACGATAAAGACTGGACTTACAATGGTTGGGAAAGTAGTTACACAGCTGACAGGGACGCTGCCTTCAGGAACAACCGAAGAAGAAATTTTAGCTCATAGCAACATTCGTCGAAGTCCGCTGGTGCCTGGAATCATCACGATAATTGATACAGAGACAGTTGCAGAAGGGCAGGTAATATGGCTCGCACAGAATCAGAATTTGCATTCATTTTAATCTAAATGTCAGGAAACTGTACTTTGTGCTTTTGAAAATGAAAAAACAGATGAGATTTTTGCTAGGTCAGAAACTTTTACAGACACACACAGCTGTGATACAGTCCTATTTGGGACTGAAATTAAGCCAAAATATATATTGTCCTTAGAACATATTTATGTGACACTTTGACAAGATCAAGTGTGAAGTGTCACATTTTGTCTCTCTAACACTTGTTCGTAATTGACATTGATTTATGCTGATCAGTTGAAATGTATGTGTAGTCTGATTATATTTATTAACGTATAATGTGGCTGGAAAATGTGATCTTCTAGCAACACAGCGAATTGTTGAATTCCAGTTTAAAAACAGATGATGAGTGAAGTTGGATATAAAAGCTTACGATTTTACATATATTTTAGAACTACAATGTAATCAAGCGTGATGCTGTGTTGTGAGGCGTATGTACTGTTTTACTAATATTACACAGTACAGTGCATCAGGCAAAATAATTTGTGAAGAATCCACACCATTATTGCACAAACTTTAAACTGTCTCTTCTGTTTGTTTTTATCGATCATTTAATTTTTAAGTGTCTGGCCCTGGAATTGATGTTTATGCAGGACTCCCAAACACTTCATTATTCTGTAACTATTTTGTAAAATATTTTCCCTGAATGTTCACGTTTATTGAATTTAAAAAAGAAAAAATCCAACTTTTTTCTTGTTTTCCCCTGTTTTTCTGATGCTTTCTGCAGATAAGTTAGTAAGGTATTAATGACAAATCAGTAGTCAAGTTTTTTACTCTTCTTGCCTGCAAGGGAAACAAAATATTTTACTTGAAAACAAACAGAAGAAAGTAACCCCTCAATATGGTGTTTGAGCTGTGGTTGTTCCTGAGAATTAGTTTTGGAAGCATGTAGCGAAGTCATGTTACATCGAAAGGAGGTTGTTCATATAACATTAGAGGCCTTTATTTGCAACATTAAAAGAAAAGAGAAATGAAAAGAGGAGAATGGAAAAAAAAGAATGTATTCTGCTTAAGATTTTCGAGTCTTCAAGTAAGTCTATTAACTGTTGGGGGTTTGCTTTTCTTTTCTGAAAAAAAGGTCTTTTGGCTGATCGTATACTGCCTGAAAATAAAAAAAAAGAAGAATATTGCTTCATGAATTTCTCATGAAGCTTTGTTAAATGCGGTCATTATTTCTGGTGGTCACTGTCTGCGCTTTGATTCTTCTGCATAGGCCTAGGGAAAAAAAAATATCTTAAGTTTTTAAGTCTTGTTGTTGTGTGTGATTTAGAGGTTTTATGAACTTGTCCTCTGACCTTAGCAATAGTAGGGAGCTATCAAGCCGAAAGGGCACTATGGAAAAGTAGTTGTAAAAATGATAACGCTTCCCTTGTCCAAATAGTGCTGCTGTAACATAAATAAGCCATCAGTTCTTGTGAAATAATTTTGTCTTGAATCTCTAGGGAAGGAGGCTTTAAGTTACGGATCCTAGCAGTATGTCTTCCATTCGCATTTTGTAATTGGAAGTTTTAAAATGCTATTAAATTAATAATTTATTTTCAGTGCTGAAACTTGCTTTCAGAATTAACTTTTTTTTTTTCCCCAGGAAAAATAAAATAATGTTTCTTTCGCATTGTTACTTTTTCACGGTACAGAAGCGTTTTTAGCAATCTTTTCTTACTGAAATATGCATCTAGCAAAAAGAAAGTTAATTAATTATGAGTACACTTTGTACATGGTCTAAATAGAGACTGTCATTCAACGCTGCCCCACTAAAGAACCTGCTAATGCAAGGAGTGTCGTGTGTGCTCGCAATCCCCGCTGAGTTCTTGTCCATCCCTCCGGCTGTATTTCCTTTGCCAGGTGGAGATGTAAGTTTTCGTGCCTCGCTGGAACGTGGTAGATTCTGATTTTGGCAGTTGGGTGGATTGACTTGTCCCAAGGAGCCTGGCAGGGATCCTGTGCTCCTCGCGTGCTGGCAGAAGCAGGCAAGCCTGCAAGAAACGATGTGCTGGTTTAGATGGCACGTGTTTGTACTCGCTGGGTAGCCAGGGTTAGCTTTTGTAGCATAATTGAGTGAAGCTTCAGTTCAGCAAAGCGTTTTAGCAAGTCTGACCTTTAAACAATGTGAGTAATCTCACTGAACTAGATCTGGTTGCTCATATACTTCAATATAAACTCGCAGTTGAGCATCGTGCCGCTTTGAAATGCGTACGGCTCGTCGAGCCACACGGGTTCTTCAGTATTGTGTTAATTTCTCAAATGATTTCACTCTTCTGTGCCAAATCGGTTTGCTGATCACGGTCATCCACGCTACGATATTCTGGACGTGTTGGTTGAAATAGGGGTGTGATTGAGCAGATGGATGGTTGTGGAGTGCAGCCTCACCTGTGCTTCAGGGGAAGCAATTGCTGTGGAGCAGTTCAGCCGGTGCCGCGCGTGGTTTAATCTCTCTTCATGCTGTGTGGCAGTGATTTTTCTAAAGTTATTGGTTTATCATCCCAATTCGCAGATTCCAGGTGGGAAATAAGAGATCTGGGTGGGTACAAAGAGAGACTTGGTGGTCTTCCTGCTTCCTTGAGCGATGAAGATGCCTGTTCTGGTGTATTTAATTTCTGCTGGATGGCTTTGCCCATGACAAGCATCAGTCTTCCTGAACTGACTGCGAAACCACAAGAATCAGTAATGCCTACCGAGGGTTTTCTGGACTGAATTAACAGTTTGAAAGCCTGGCATCCCTTTCATCAGGGATTTGTTGAGCAATGTGTAAATATATTTGTGTGTGCGTGCGTGGTTTCCAGAGGTTGTCAGCATAATTGTAATTGAGGGGAATTCCAGAAGCAGAAAGAAGTTATTTTCTTATTAGAGGACTCCAGATGTAAAAGGAATACCTCATCTCCTTCAGGTCAATGAAGATTTCTATCTACTTGCACAGCCTAACTAAGAATTTGGGTGTTGTAATGAAATAAAACAATTCCCAAGTAATAAAATATATCTTTAATATAAAATATAGTAAAAAAGGAAATCTATTTTAGAAACAGAAAGAATATAGAATAAGATGACAGTAAATCTAAGGCAAGCAAACGCGTCCCTTTGAGGCATAATCGCTTTTTTCAGTGGGGCAGCAGCTTTTATGTTTATATATATAAGTATAAAGGCTTGATATGTATCTATATATCTATAACTTCTTATATATATATATATATATAGGCTTGCAAAGTAATAATGTGTGTGCTTGTCCGTTTGCTTTGAGCACAAAACAGGTTCTAAAGATGGATTGAGCCGCTCTGTGCGTGAGTAGTTATTTGCCAGTAGGATGATTAAGGAACACATTTTGGACATAAGCCAGAAGGACTAACTGCAGCTTTAAGTTTTCACTGACTTTTTTATTATATCTGCCATTTCAAAGATCTCCAATGGAAAGACCATGAGATGGATCTCAGTGCATTTTGTAAGTTGTGCTGTACTACCACGGCAGAGGTTGAATTGCTGGCTTACTACTGAAAAATACACAACTGGAGACCAAAGAAATCTTCTAATGTAATCTGCAGGATTAAATCTGTAGGGAAATATATTTAATAAACCTCATCAATGTAGCTATTGTAATAAAATCTCATACCCAGCAGTTGTTTATAGGATAGCTCCTACTCTCAAAATTTGTGGTACTTTAAGCAAATTTGAGTTATGAAGTAATTAAATAAACACAAAGGAATGCAGAATTATTGAAGTTGGCTGTCATTATATATTTGTAAAAGGAGTAAAAATAATTATCGAGATGCCCAAGTAACTTTGTGGTAAACCAAAATACGTTAACAAGATTGTGTGCTTGTTTAAACTCCCTTCTAATGAAGTGTTAGCAAGCTTTTCTGTAAGATGTAATGACTATTTATTTGAATCTGTTAATTAGTTGAAATGGATTAAACTAAAGCTGTACAGATGTAGTCTTTTTCAGTAATTGGAATTAAATGTGTAAGACTTTAGTGGCTTGAGTTTTAAAGAAAAATTATTTTCTTTCGACCTTTGTTTCTGCATTCTTAATTAATTCATCAACTGGGCCACCCACATGTAGTCTGCAATAATGACCTTTCTCAAAAGTCGCCAGTTTTGTGACTGAATGTAAATCTGTTAAACATCTAACATTTAGTTGACAGAGAAGTATGTGGTCATTTAAAAATACAAAACTTGATTCTTAATGCTTTCGATAGAGCCATGTGATTGATGAGAGATCGTCGTGTTGCTTTCACAGCTCATCCAAAACACATGAAAATATTTCAGGAAATATTTTAGAAATAACTTATGAAAATAAGATAACGTGTTGATTTTTTTTTCTGTTTTAAAATGCGATCGGTGCTTTTTTCCTGTTCCCTATTAACTTTTTATTGCATTAAAGAGGAATTTTCAGAAAAAACTGCAGACTGTTGCAGTTTCAAAAGCTCATTTTCATTTGGAAAGGAGTTGATAACAATTGAACCAAACTAAGATGTTTATCGGTAGCAAGAACTGTTGTGAAACTTTGGTCTAAAGCAAAAAAGAATCTAAAAGAATGAAGCGTATTCAATGATAAAACTTTATCCCCCTGGTCATTAACACCAGCGCTTGTATTTATAAGAACAGCTTTCACAAAGGCTGATTTGATTTCTAATGCTCATATATTTGGCATCAATTTTTTTCAATTTTTATATCTACGTGTATTACAGAAGAGTTCTTTTAATACATAAATATAAAAAGAGCAACAGGATTCCCTCAGAGCATAATACTGTCTGCCTTACTTTTATTAAAGGAGATCTGTTTTTTGTCAAGAAGACATTTTTGTCTCAGATAAATGGTTCAGGCTGAGCGCAAGGCTGTTTTGAGTTTATGCTGGATTCTATTAAAAGGAGTGCAGTAGTTAATGCCACAGATTTATCACTTTTAGCCCTTTTCCACTGATGTTTGACCTTAGCTATAAGTTGGGGGAGGCAGACTGGGGGGGTCGGTATGGAGGGGGTTGGGGTTTGTCTTAGGAACTGAAGCAAACGCTGCCCTAACTTCAGCGATTTAAATCAGTGAAGGTCTTAAGAAGTATCCAAGCAAAGATCTCTTTATTGTATAATATTCATATTTATAAATATTGCCAAGCCTATTTGTTTTTATGATGATGGGATTATTCTTTCTTAATTTTATTAAGAATAGGACCTGCTTGATTAGATTTGTGTCCATTTTTATTTGTGTTACTTTCATGTTTTATTTGAAAACATGTCTCCACTGGGATAAGTGGTGTAATTTGCCCTTAAAGATTAAAATAATTGAAGTCATAATTACTAGTGGCTTCTGTTCAGCAGTATGGAAAATACAATGAATGAAGAAAAATATGGCATAGGAGAAAAAAGCTTTGGCTTCGGCTATCTCTTGCCCTCAAAGCAAACACTATTTTTTGATAGCAAATGTAATAATCCCCTGGGTGTTTTGTCTGTTTCTCTTTTCGAGTAAGATAAAGAGGACTTGATTCATCTTCGATCAACTGCAGTGTTCTGTTGAACTTTAACGGGGCCGACTTGAGAGCGCTACGGCGTCAGCGCCGCACGTCCAGCTCTGGACGCTCTTGGCTGGGCAGCTTTTGGAAAATCATCTTGCAGTTCTCTTGATAAGATCCAATTTGGGCCTCGGAAATAGGCTGAGCGCGGATTTACAAGGACATCTTGGCAGAAGAGCCTCAGTGCTTGTTTGTTTTAGGTTGTTTTTCTTAAAATGGTGTTTCTCTGAATGCGGGGAACTCTGCGGGGAAGGTAGAGGAGCATCCTTATGAGCCTCAGACTGTGCAATTGGAAGCGTAACGCTAAGATTTATGAACCTTTTTGAATGAGAGACTTTGTAACGTCTTTAACTCTTAATAGTGGAGTGGTTAGAGGCCACTACCTTGGAGAAGGAATCCTGTTTGGGATGCAAAAAATTGCAGCCTCAGGATTCCTGTGGGCTTTGTCTGCCCAGCACGTCAAGAAACTGAATGAGCTGCTTCCTTCGAGCTTTTTGACAGCCCTCGCATGCGTTATTAGGCAATTTGTTTTGACTTCCAAGAAAAAATTCCAACTCTGCTCTTTTCAGGGTTAAGAAACCATAAACTGGACAAAAAGAACCAGTTGTATGATGTCAGCCTTGATTTAATGTGCCGTTTATTAGCCTGCGGACATTGTTCTCTCCAGCATCTTTGCAGGGAGCGTTTCCGCTTCAGCCTCTGCAAGAAGTGGCTTCTAAAATTTGTGAAGCCTGCATAGAGTCATAGGATCGCCAGGTTGGAAAAGACCTCTTGGATCATGGAGTCCAACCATTCCTATCTGCCTCTAAACCATGTCCCTGAGCACCTCATCTGCCCATCTTTTCAACCCCTCCGGGGATGGGGACTCCATCCCCTCCTCTGCCAGAGTTCGGTGACCCTTTCTGTGAAAAGTTTTTTCCTGATGTCCAGTCTGACCCTCCCCTGGTGCAGCTTGAGGCCATTCCCCCTTGTCCTGTCCCTGTCTCTTGGGAGAAGAGCCCAGCACCCACCGAGGTGCTTTTGTAGGGTGTTTTTACTTTATTTTTTCAGTTTTATTTTTTCTTCCACTTGTTGTGGAAAAACCCAGGAGACAAACATATTTCAGTTCGAGACTAAAAGCTCTGCATGAGCCATACTGAGTGACCGGTGAGGGTTTTAAGGATCCACAAGCTCACAGTGGATTGTATGTGATGCAGATAAGGACTTCTTCCGTGGATTTCTGTCACAAACAATGGAGTTGCATAACAGGCAAAACCAGGACTGGTTTGCTATCGCTGAAAATAGCTTTTACAGTGAAAAGTGAAGACTTCTAAAAACTCCTTTCAGATTGAACTCCTTTTAGATTTTAAGGAGTGTATGAAAAAAGAAACATTTTAAAACAGGGTTAGCATAAAATACAAATGGTACATTTGGGCTTTATTGTAGTCTCAAACTGGTGTGTCTGAGGTGTTTCATGGTTTTTAATGTTGTGGAAGTTTTGCTTTGCTTTGTATTTCCAGAGGAAAAGTATTTAAAGATCGTCTTACCATCCAGAGTGTTTCTTGCCTGTTGAATAGGGAGTTTGTTGCAGGGATGGTAACAGTGGTGTATTTATTATTAATTAAAAAGAAAAAGGCCATGCTGAATTAATCCAGATTACAGTCTGTAGAAGATGCGTGTGAAATATGCTATATCTGTGCTTTTAGCAGTGATTTAGATGCTGCTGAGACAGACACATTTCTAGATTAGATATTTTTGTCTAACAGACTAGATTCAATAAAGGCCTTCTGTTTATTTTGTAAAGTTACTTTATCATTATTACATATCTTTAATTATAGCAAAATGTTTGGCATAAGACCAACTTACCTAAAAGTGGAAGCTGTGAAAAGATGATGTGTAGGAATTATTTAGGCAGTTTATGTAGGCTGAGAAAAGAACACTGTTTCTTTGAAAAGCTCTTAGGAAGATCTCCAGACCCTTTGGTTAGTGGTTCTGGAATAAGCACGAAATGCTGACAACGGAAAGCAAAACCATAATTGTGCTTATGTGACAGTGCCAAGTAATTTGAACATTTCAAGTAAGTCAGGCACAGGCCCCTTCATCCATATTACGTGACTTCTTTAAACATTTAAAGATGATTTCTCTTTTTGAAGCATAAAAATATCTTCAAATTATTCCGATATCTGTTAGGAATAGGAAGTATTAAAAACCTTTCAGATTATTTTGGAGGCAGCAGACAAATTATGCTGAACTTGAAATGGGAAATTTTGCACTATCTTGTTAAGAAGGTGGTTTTTGCTTCCCACAGAAATCCTTTTATTGAGTCCTTTTCTGACAGATCTTTCTCATTGTTTTGCTTAATTTAGTCTTTAGCGTGATGTAACCAAGGAATAAAATACTTATGCACCTCTTGCCTATGTTTTTCCACATATATTTTGATTTTCTTCTGTAAATCTACGAATATCTTTCCCTTTTCATACAATTGGACGTCGGTGGTACGGTGTCCTTTTGGAGGTCCTCTTGGATGTCTTCACAGTCAGCTTTAGTTTTAACTGGCCCGAGTAGTTTTGTCAACTTCAAGTAGCTACTTGTGTAAAAATCAGAAGCTCATCCTTCGTCCCTTTCTCCAGAAGTTGTTGTGGATCACAGATCTCAGTTCAGCTATTTTCTTTTTCCCTCTGCTGTGAAAACTCTCTCCTACCTTTTAATCCCTTTATTGTTCACTGTAATACTCTTATTCAGTGGCATTTTCAAGATGGAGAAAACTCTTGTTAGCTGCGTATTTTACAATGCAGTTGCTTTCATACAGACTCCCAGTCCTTAACATTTCTTGCGTCATTTGGATATCCAGATCCCTCAAATCCATCACTTATTAGCAGGATGGAAGCTGTGGTGTTCCTGCCTCTGTAACTGGTGGAAATCAAAGCCACTTTGACTGGGTTTTTGGTCCGTTTTTCTACTCGTTTGCCATGTGTGCTTTAAATACTCACAAAGAAAATACTGATATATGTAATGGCTACATATTCCCTATTCTTTGAAGAAGTCTGTGCCACCTCTTGTTTTTCTTTCTGTTATGTGATTTTTGTTACTGCTGACAGAAAATCTTTTGTTATTTGCAGTTAAAGAGCTGTGCGCACTCTTGGGTGTGATTCCACCGATCCTCCTTACCTTAGTCCAGCTGGACACTGCTGAGGGTCTGGTGGAACGAGAGCTCCCATCCACAGGAAAGCTGAACGAGCAGGAGAGCTGTCAGAAATTTATGAGTAATAGGCCCTCTCGATTACGGACACACAGAGAGGTCACAACCCTTATTTCCACCAACGGCAGTGAAAACCTTCAACGTACCTTCCTGGTGCACTGCATACAGACGTCTTTGTGATAAGGTTCTATGTAGGCTTTAATACTTCCTGTGGCAAAAGCAACATTTTTCCGTTTTGCTTTATTTGAATAGTATAAATAAATAGGGGCTTCAGCTGCAGAGTGCATAATCCTTTCTAGTTCATAGTAGGTTATTTGAGCACATCTTGTGTTTCTCTGTCTGTAAAGATTGCAGGAGATTGTTTGGGTTTAGTTCACACGAAGTTAAATTTCTAATTCTTACTGCTCTGTGTGTCTTAAAAACCAATTCCTATATCAGTAAGCTGTTTCTCTCGGGTGTATTTTTATTTCCTAACCTCCCTGCTTCTCTATTAATATTCTGCAGGTTCTTGTCAGTGAGGACTCGGATAGTGATGGAATTGTGGCCCACTTCCCTGCACATGAAAAGCCAATTTGCTGCATGGCTTTTAATCCTAGTGGTAAGTTATTTTACTGTTTTAATGTGATAGTTGTAAATAAGGTGAAGACAGTAAAATATCATAGGTATGTGTTCCATATCTTTGGAGGAAGTGCAAATACCGTTGTGATATGTGCAAATATCTACTCACTGCTACAGGACTTTCGACCTGTGCTGAGCATTGAATGTGTCATGCAATGGTTAATTTGTCTTTTCTGGAAATGTCGAACTTGAGCAACTGCTATACTATGGTATATGTGAGCAGATTCAGGCTACCACTTCAGATGTAGCCAAAGGACTGAGGAATTTTCTGTTGGATATCCTGCCAGCCCCAGGTATCCAGATGTTCTCGTCTGCAGGTATCCAGAGGATCAGCACATGTATTAAATAGTTTTCCTTCGTAAATATGAAAACAATATGAATTTTTTCACTGGCACTGTTTTTTAAAGTAAGTTATGCTGTCGGTATGTGTTTTGCTGATGAAGAGTTTGGCATTCTACCCTCTCTCCTGAATGAAATCAACTGTAATCTGAAAATACTTTTAAGAAACTCCTCAAAAATATCTATTCCTCTTCTTCCTCCTTATGAACAGTGAACGTGGGTAGCAGACATAACTACGAATCTTATCTGTTAATACATCTTAGTAATTTGACAATTAACACGTGTACCGTTCTATCTATAGACAGTAAAAAAACAGGAGTTTGTTGACTGCAGTAGTGGTCAGTGACACGGCCAGCGAGGCAACAGCTTCCACTCCACTAAATGAACGGTTTCTAAAACATAGAAAATTAAGATCTTGAGGGTGAAGCCACATTTCAAAGAATAAAACTAAATGTCTGTCATTTGTTTTCACTTTTACTGACCAGTTGGTCTTATTCTGACATCCCATCTGTTATGTCAGAACTCTTTAAGAGTGGTGTGCAGTTTGCAGTATTTTCACTGTGAGTGTTTGACATAAGAAATGTATTCTCATCTGGCTGAAATTTCTTCTCGTAGTTAAGATTCCAGAATAATAATAATTTTCCTCCGTGTTTTGGTAGAAAGATAATACCTGGGATTGAGCAATGCTAATTAAGTGAAATAAATACAGCTGCTTCAAACAGAATGCTTTATAGATATTACGTAAATGCCTTCTTAAGACACTTTTTATGATTGTGTATATTTAAAGGAAACAATGTTTATGCAAAAGCGTATTAACTCTTTTTTTAATATATTTGTATATTATATGATTACCTGTATTATAATCAAGATCTTTTGGTAGCTCAGGTACTAAAATGACAGTCCTTTGTATATCCTTTGTTCTCAGATTGTTACCCGAGATCGAATGTGCAGTAAGACGCTTAATGGCAAACGCTTTTTCTAACTGGTGTTATCTTTGACTGATTGCAGATTGTTTATATTATAAGATATTTGCAGGAGAGATGATTCGCAGCAAGGTAATGAATTGTATCCCATGCTCTAGGTACAGCAATATCAAACCAGTTGAAAGCTATTACCTCAGGTGCTTTAGTATGAAAGCAGCACTTAACACAGGATTCTGTATTCTTTATTTAACATCAAGGCAGAATTTTGTTTGAAGCCAGTGTTGTAAGTAACATCATCTTAATTCATTTTATAGTGGTATGTTGCCAATCAAGCTGAGCTCATTATAAAGCAGAACAGAACAAGAGGTGGCTTTTGATGCTGGCTTCATTTATCAGCTGGTTGTAGTGAAAAACCACTTTTACTCATCATTTCAAGCAGTGCCTGTGATGCTGCACTGCAATAGCAACTGCAAACTTTCGCTCTGCAGGCAAATAGGGAACATGAACTTTACATCCCCTATGGCTGGTGGAATAGCTTAATGTCACTATGGCTCATCCCAAGGGCCCATGCGCATTGCAGATATTCGGTTTGTAAAAATCTAATGGATTGGATATGGAAAAAAGTGTCATGAACTCACCACTGACAGTGGATATGGAAGATGGATATATGTCGTTTTTCTGTAGTAAACCAATGGAACAGTGCCACAGCCACTTTAAGCTGTATTTTAAAGCTATCAGTTGTGAGTAAGATACATTCGTTGAGTTTCTGCTCTTTATGTTTTCATACTGAACAGGGACCTTGCTAGGAATAAGGTAATTGTGTTGAAACGGCAGGATAGAATTCAAGGGAATTGTGAGAATAGCTCCTGCGAAGGGGTAATATATTACTCCATTGTATGATTATCAGGAAACAATCCACTGGGAAGGAAGGAGTTGCGCTATTGCCAGTACATGGCAGTCATATTTTTCCCTAATCTTTCTTTTGGAAACGAATTAAAAATCCTTTACAGCACTTGGAGTGTCCAGGATATGTGAAGTTATTGTGGGCCTGATTTACAAGCCTGCTGCAAACAACAGGACTCTTGCTGGTGGGGACAGTGTCATTTTGTTGGTTTTTTGTGTGTGTTTTGCTTTGGTTTTGAGGCTTTGGGGGCTGTTTCTTTCCTTTCAGCAAGGTAAATAATCCACGTGGAGTTCCGAGCTGGCTTAATTGGCAGTGAGAGTTTGCTGTACTTGCAGCCTTTTGCATTAGTTGCGTTACAATGCAAAATCATGAAAGGATGAGCAGAGGTGCTTCTGCGTAGCATTTCGTTGGGCAATATAGACATTTCTATAGTGACTTTTGCTGGTGTTAGATCTACCTCATGTTTCAATTCAGGGCAAATCTGTAGAATTCTTTCCTGTTTCTGAGACATTCGAAGAAAGAAGAAACTTGGCACACAACTTTCTTCGTGTTACGTCTATGACCACTCTGAAAATCTGGTTGAATAATAAAATGACAAATTTGAAATCTCATTTCTGACTATATTTAGGGGGCACCTATAGGTTTAGGTTTTTTTAATGCTACCTAGCATGCCCCTGTATACCTCTTCCAGGCCCTTCTGTAAATAGAAGCTTGCTTCTGAGTCAGTTAATTTTAGGGACACTGTAAAAATCTCAATCTGAGATACATAACAAATCATCTTTAATATTAGAAAATATTACTACAGCTGAAAATTTGTGGCCAGGCACTTCATCCACCAAATCCTTTAGTCCTATGGAGTTTCTAAAAGCTGAGTCCTTGCCTACATTGTTGTTGCTGCTTTGCTTACTGTTTGTCATTTTAATAGGTGAGCGACGTAGCAGTTCAATAGAAGTGAAAAAGAACTGGTCCTCCTTTGCAGATTCCTGATTGACTCTTTGGGAAACTAGTGGTAAAACTAAGAAATGTGATGTGAGCCTCTTTAATCCCCTCTCTTTGCCAGCGGTGTTGTCAGCGTGGGGGACTGTTTCTTCTGGCTGGTGGGCACACTTCCTATGTAATATTCCTGTTCTGGTTTGGGAAGTGGGCTTAAATCCGATTCCAAATTTTAACTTCAGGTGACTTGGCACTGTTACTTGTTTTCTCTTTTCTTTAACTGCTAGAACATGAGTATTTGATTTATTTTTTCTTGCACAGAAATAGGTAGTTTTTCTATGCACTTTTATTATATGTCAAAATCATGATTTATTTATATAATGCCATATATGCCAGTGGTTGCTTTTGTGAATTAAATGAGATAAGATCCCTTCTCTGAAGCACTCGTGTTTTGATTTTTTTGGACATGCATCCAATATTGAATAAATTAGATAAATGTTATAGTAATAATTTAGCATTGCCAAGTGCTGTGGAAGAGATGCTGTGTATTAACAGGATAAAGGGATCTCATTTTGCAGTATATTCACTTCAGTATCGCATACACGTGGTATTTATTTCTTTTTTTTACCACAACCCCTTCCCATGAAGTGAGGCTCGCACCACAGTTTGTGGCAGGGGTACTTGCATGTAAGGAAGGAGCTGCGGGGCCCCGGCGCAGGTGATGACCAGAAAGGGGCTCCTGCCAGCAGAATAATTGATGCAGCTTGGAAATAGCCAACAAGCCTCTGAATTTTGCAGGAACTGTGGCTGATAGACCTTAGGCTGAGTGCCAGAGGTACACGGGGTCTTTTGCATGGCAATCCCTCGATGGGTTTTGATTATAGCACTGTTTCGGAGTCGATTGGGAGAATAATAACGTTTCTTCAACCTCACTGAGAAGGATCCGCATCGGAGACGAAAGCCCCATCTCTTAGGCGCAGTGAAACCATTGCGAGGGAAATGAGCTGTGTTTGGAGAATATTCAGTTGATCTCTGACCGCCCGTCTGATGGTCTGTGCGGAGCAGCTGCTGCCGGCAGCGCTGAGAGCACCAGGTCCACTCTTCCGTTCCTGAACAAAGGAAGGCGGCTGCTAACTTTTAGGAAGGCTTTAAGCCTTTTATTAAAACTTTTCAAGATGAGGATAAATAATACAAGGAAATGAAGTAATACTAATAGACTGGAGACTTCATTAACGTCCCTCTGGCATGTATATTGATGTAGTGGAAACAAAAGCCTTACGCTTACCAAGAGACTCTACTATTAAATGAAAGTCACATTAAGCTTTTGTGTGGATCCTTTTACTTAGTGTTAACATTGGCTTAATTTATTTGAGCTTGAACCTTCAGTTTTGGATGAAACGAAGGGTGACTTACTGTGAACAGTGTCCAGACAAAAATTTAGTGCCATTTTCTAATCCACATCAGATGAATTTTTCAGACTGCATCTGTGTAGATACGCTCCCAAACCTACACATCGTATTCTTCCTGATGACATTTTTTTTCCTGAAGAAAGTCTTAATGCTTTTGGATTGGCTCCAGGGACAAAGCCTGTCTTTGTAGGATTATAGTCAACACCCCTTGGCCACACAAAAATAATCTAGTATGTTGTTGGCTACACTGAGTTGCAGGTAATGTAACCTGCACGATTGCCATTTCTTGGTGAATAATTGTGCTCTGTTTACATGGCAGCATAGCCTTCCACAGTTTCTTGGAATGGTGATTTGGCTTTTTCCATGCTATAAATGTAAGATATTTAGAAATGTCAGTTATGTCAACCAGTAACAACTGTACAGCCAGTAACACTTTGCTGTTACATGATGTAAACCAGCAGTATTGACACTAAGGCCTGTATTCATTATGGTTTAATTTTTATCATGATTTAAATGTAGCCAGGATAAAAAAAATTGCTAAATATTTTCTTGCTTATAAAGATGTTTTTCTGTCAATGCAACGTTATGCAAGAATTTATCCTTAAGAGGCTTTAAACTTTGATAGGTATATAATATTTATCTATTATATTTATCCATTTCCATTTATGTATATTTATTTTTATATATATATATTAAAAAAAAACCCAAACAGGTATAAATCATTTACAGAATGTCATAGGCATTATAATATTGCAGAAGAATCCCATCTGCTGCATCATGTAAATTGACAGGGGCTTATTATGTAATCTCTGGATGAAGGTGCTCTGGACTCGGTTTTGGAAGTTCACGAAAGAAAGGGATACACCATAGGGGGTAACTTGAATTAAGAACTTTACAGAAAAGCTTCCAAGCTTTTAACTTGTTGATGCTAGTCTGCCAGGAATCGTAAGTGGATGCAGGGTCTGAAATGAGGAGAGGAATGGGGAGAGAGAAGGGAAGGGATTAAATGGTACCAATTAGAATCAGTTGCTCAGTGGTAAACTGGATTAGTCTAAACTAGAGAGTGTCTAGACTGGAGACTGAAGGAACCACACAAACATCCTCATTTTTCATTTTGTTGTATTAGACGCTGTGATTTAGAAAGGAGGAAAAAACCTCACCAATTCTGATGTCAGCCGTAGTCCATTAAAACTAATTCACTTTGTTCCCTCTCCCACCGTAGACACAGAGATGATTGCAGTCGCTGTTGTTAAAGGCAATAAATACACTGGGCTGCACAGACCTCTGGAATGATCTGTTATGGAAATTTCTGTGTATGGCTTCATTCAAATGGTTTCTTGCTATTCCTTTGAATATTGGTCCAAAGTATTCGCTGTTTTACTTTCATGTAAGGTCTCGGGACTTGAGCAAAGTTGTGGATGCAGATATCCTGAGCTGAGGTGGTGCTAGGAATTAAGACTTCGGTGTGATGTGGGCGGTGCTAAATCTGCTTCCTATTTTTTGGGTTTATTTTTTTTTGGAAAGACATTGCAATATAAAGCTCTAGGGGTACTTATTGTTTGAAAGTTGGGTTTCCACATGATTAAAATAAATGGTTATTGATTTTTTATTTTTTAATGACAATATATGCCCCCCCCACGTAAAGGAAAAAAAGTGTTTAGTTTTGTAGGGCTCTGAGATGGTATTTCCTATCTTTGCGTGTACCCAAACCTGAAATCTCGGAAGAGGAGGATCATTACATATTTGAAAAATGTACCAGTTTTTTTGCGAAATAAAATTATCTGTTTTTTCCTCCATAGCCAGGGATTATATTCCATCATAAACTGGAAATTCTGGTTTTCTTTTTGTCCTAATTTTTAAGCATCCGATTCTTTATTTGTATCTACAGTTTTAAAAGCATGCTGCCTCGTTTTCTCTTTTCTAAATACATTTCTTTCAAGTATGTTCAGGTTCCTGATTATTACCTAATTAGGATTTGTATTAGTATTCCGGAAAAGTATTTCCATTGATTGTTTAAAGACACTTCAAAAAAACTACTTTTGATTTTATAAATGAGTAAGTTTTGGGAAATCCATCGAATAGCATAAGCTTTCTGTTTCACTCTATCGAGTTCCTTCGCGTGAGTTTTGTAGTGCATAGTTCCTCAAGCATTAATCATCTGCTCCCTGCATGTATCTAAATGGGTCCTGGACTGACACACGTACAAACATGTATTATACATCCACAAAAAAAGTCCTGTTCTCTTGTGTGTGAGGAAGATTATGGAAAAATTATGCAAATGCTCTCTGCTGCTGGTATGTGCTCTAACGAGAAACTCCCAGCAAAGAGTTAGCCATAGTCTGCAGACCGCAGCTCCACGGAAAAGTTAAAAATACAGGAAAATTTACATGACGGAGTAACGCTGCAAAATGAACTCAAAAGAAAATACTGCTTGGTTGAGTGGCTGGCATGCCCGCTGTGGTGGAGGGCTGCTATTCATAGAAGAGAAATTAAAGGATGCAGTTAAACGCAGTTGTGAACCGTCCAGTCCAACAGCTGCATTTAGTTTGTTTTTCAATTTCTCTTTGCCTTTCTTGTTTATTAGCTGTGACTCTGAGGTCAGAATTAAAACAAATATTTTAATGGCAGCATTTATGATGTTGGCAGAGCGCGCTACGGCGTAGTCCTGGGAGCTGGACACGACTCGATACGGGTGGTGCGAGGTAGTCCCTTCGGGCTTGAAACGGAGGCACCGGCGGGGAGGCTTTGCCACGGGCACTGTCTGTAAATCACGCAACTGATAAGCATCCGGGAATCTGCCTTTTAGTTCTTTCAGCAAGCTGGATATGCCACAAGGAGCTTAGTTTTTGGAGGCCAGGAGGGAGGATCCTTTTATAGATTTTAACACGGTAAAAACTAATAGAGTTCTTCTCTCCGTTTTGACAGAGCGAAGGTATAAAGGCCTTTACGAACTGTGATAATTAAAACCAACTTGTGTGTAAATTATACGCATCTATTCATTAGGTAGAAATTGTTATATGTGCTTTTAAGAGTGATCTTAAAGCCTATCGGTCTGTAGTTCTATTTCAGTACATTTTCTTTACTTCACCACGTTTAAAAGAAAATTATAGACATTTTATTTGTGCTAAAGCTGAATATTAGTTGCTAAATACATTGTTGTCCACACTTAACGCAAGTTCTGTGCAGCCACAGATAATACAAGAAAAATAGAATCCATAAAGAAGGGAACAAGATGAGTGTTTCAGAAATCAGTTCCGGACAGGTAGGTTTTTACCTTACGTTTACCATTTCTATTAGCCAAATTTCATGATAAACTCTAAGCTTCCCCTCCACCCTGTAGGAAAACAGAAAATGTTATTGACATGCCAACCTTAATTAAGTTCTATAAACAGTGAAACTAAAAGTCTCACTTTTTTATTCTAACTTTTTGTTTAAATGTGGAATGTCTGTATTATTAATATATAGACATTTCTCACGAGTGTTTCAAGGAAGGTAAAAAGTAAATTGTTTGGGGTTTGAGAGCTAGCTGGCTTACGTGTTTAATACAGATTGCACACTGATAGAAGTGGAATTTCTTTCCACCTTCCTCCTAATACCGAGATTTTAAATGATGCTGAGCTGTTAAATGTGACAGAAAACAGTTGGTTCAGCCTTTGAATCTTGACCAGCTGCTCATCTTGCTATAGCAAATGTTATCAACAGGCTTGGAAATACCCTCCCCCCATTTTTTAATTCTGTCTTACCTTTATTTTATTTTTGTGAAAATATTTTGCCTACAGTAGTATCTGTTGTCTACAAAACGTGGCTCTTGTGGGTCAGAATTTTTGAGATTAGCTGAAAAAGGAACTTTTTTCTCAGTGTTTGTAGTCAGTGTTGCAGCTGACACATGGATTCTGTTTATTTGGTATGGTTTAAGGCCATAAAACTGGGATTTTCTAGGATTTATAGAAATATGAAGCACAAAGAGTAATATTCTTTTTTAGGTTAACTTGAGTTATTGATTGGGCTGGATTTGACACAACAAATAAATGTGCATTTTCCCCAAAGGCTGCCTTTTCCTAGAGATACCAGACCAGAAAAGGAAGTTGAATTGTGTATGAAGGCGGAACTAATAAACCACAGTTTTTGCTTTCTGTGTTTGAGATTTTGATTCCAATGAAAACAGTGAAGATATTAATACAATCAAGTTTTAAAAATGAAAATAATGTATTTTGTGATTGTAATCTAAGGAAGTGCTGTCCAGTCACTGAAGCCTCGGTGTTCTCCAGCACTGACGTTCTTACCTGATGAATGCGTGACCAAACATTTGCTGGTTTCTTTTATTTTCATTTCTAGAAGAATATTTCATAATTAATGGTAGATATTCCAATTAAAACCAGAATTTACTGTATGTCAGAATTATTGATCATCCTACAGGTTAATAGTGGGTTTTTTGGCAAGCTTTCGTATGAGACGTAGATGATAGCTGTGGTTTATAGGTTAAATTTTAGGTGGTTGGTGACAGTTCTAATGAACGCTTTAAAGTCATATTCATTTTATTGTCTCTAACATGATTTCATTCTGTGCAATTCGCTGGTTAATGGATAGTCTGTTCATTTGTCTAGTGCATGGGTCAATAAGTTTTCTCCTCTCCCTGTAGAGGATGGGCCAGATCCTCTCTTGCTTGCAGAGGAAGGTATGTTTTATATCCTTTGCTCTCCCCATCGTACACATTATGGGCTCAGGGATTTAACAGCAGCCCCAGAGCTGAAAGGTGCTGCAGGAATTCAGGCAGCAGCGTGTGCTGTGGTGCTGTGTGTGGCTGTGTCTCTGTGCTGCCTTCCCCCCAGGCTGCACCAGCTTGGGGTTTTTTGCTCTCCTTTTATTAGCTGAACTGGCTTCATAAGGCAGAAGGGAAGTTACAGCTTGTATTTCGCGCCGAGCTGCGCCGCGGCGTAAGCCGCAGAAGGAGAATTTCATGTGAAAATGCCATGTGTTGCTTGTTGCAGTTAATGCATCTGTTTCAGTGGCATCGGCTGTCTCCGTCAGGGTTGTGGTGAAGTAAGGCAAGAAGAGAACGTGCTTTATAAAACTGCAAAATCTCCACGCTCTCTCGCTGCTGGATTCGTGCAGCAGTGCCGTCAGTGGGTGTCAGGGTGACTAACCTTGGTGTCTGAAGTCAAATCCCCCGCCTCCGGTTGAACTCTGGGTAGCGTTTGTCCAGGCAGCACACGGTGTTTCTGCCAGGTTCCCAAGACAATTTACTTCTCAGCCCTTATAGAAATTTTAGATGGTAAAGTACTTTTCCTAAAAGTGGCGCCATTCCGTATGAACGTTTAGAGGGATGCCAGCTGTCCAGGGTGGCACCGAATTGCACAGCTATATTTCCTTTGCTTTTAGGTACTCTGCTGTGCCATTGAATTGGGATAGTCTTACACAAGGAAAGAACAACTTCTGCCTTATCCTGAGAAATAGAGCCAGGCCGTTCTTTGCTGGAGATGAACTGGATAATTCAGACCTCCACAGGACTAACGTATTTGTTGGGTGGTTTTAATCTCCACACAGAAGGGTAGTTTGCAAGCTTCATACTGGGTACTATAATGCTTTTTGGTCACAAGGTCTTAAGGATGCATTTGTGTGAATAAGTGGAATGTGAAAACAGATATACATGTTATTTTCACAGTTTATAGGTAGAGTAAAGCGTAGGGGAATGAGCTCTAGATTTGAGATACGCCTGCTAATTCTAAGAGTCTTGATGTTCAAATATCAAGTTTGATTTTAGAGGATGCTAGGACACCTATTGCTGTTTTGTCCATCTGCAGTGTGGAGTGCGGTGCTCCTCCGCCTCTCTGATTCCACTTGCTCGAGAAGCCTCAGGTTACACAGACTCGTGTAATTTTGAAAGTTAGGCTGAGCTACTGAGAGAGGCAGAATGAGAGATTGTACTTAGGTCCTATTTCTTCTTTCACCTCCAGTAGCTGGTGAGATCTGAACTGGGTACAGTCTCCTGTTCTCAGTATGGGATTTCTAACGTCCATCCTGCCAGGGTTTTCAGAGGAGGTTGTCCAGGCACTACGGGCGCTGTGATTAGAGCCGGCTGCTGTTGGGATGCGTGTGCCATCTCCTTTCTCTCGTTGGGTGCATTTTGCACAACCTTTGACATGAATTCCTTCCAAAAGTCATAGTTGCACAGTAACTGCGCTGGGACAAGCCAGTGACGTATTACACAGCTGCAGGACTGCCCAGTGTTAGATTTTTACTTCTGTTGTTGATGTGGGACTGGGCAATCTGGACTTCAGCTCTAGTGTTAGACACTGCTGATGAGCAGCAGAGATTTCATTTCGTTGCTTTTATTCCTCGTTACCGGTAGCATATGCATAAATGTATCTATTGCTCGTATTTGTCTCGGGAATCTGGATAAGAATAGAAGCTTGCACATCAACTTGAAGTTTGCTCAATTTTTAATCATTCATTACTGTCACTGTAAGGTTTATGCCTGGTTTCTCTGTTAGGCTGGAGGGAAAAGGCTTCATTGCCAAGAACTATAGCTACAAAAAATCCGGTAGGTGGCTGTGGGTAGCCAGGAAAGCTGAGAATTAGCCTGTATTTGATTTTTTTTAGAGGTTGTGCTTCAGTTGCCAATTTGTTAAGGCAAGTAACTGGACTTACAGCCTCTGAAAAGGGTATTTTGTTACAAAAGCTTAGTGGTGGTCTTCTCTTGGGACAGCGTTTTTCAATAAAAGCTTTTCTCTACAGGTCTTAAATGTATTCATGGAAGTGTTCGCCGGCTACAGGACTCTGTCATGACTTCTTACCATTTTAGGAGGAGCAAAAGTTGCAATATTTTTCAGTACAAGCCCTTAAAACCAAACTAGAAATACGGTAATTAAGGAAAACATCACTGTAGCTGTAGCTACCTTCAATTCGGCAGCAACACCAACAGCTAAATTGTGCTGGCGTGGGGGATGTACATTCTAATATACATAAGTAAAGTGTATTACATACATATGTCGAGTAGAAAAGTGTAAATTCATACAGCTGCGTTGAAAGTTCATAATAGAATGCATTCCTGGAGCGAGAGAGTTTCTGTGTAAGATGGGAAAGGTACAGGATGTAAGACTTGATCCTTATGGAGTTAAGGGCAAGGTTGGTAGGATAAATTCCAAAGAAATAGTTTTAGGGAGGAAGAAAGGTGTTCTCAGAGAACAAGAAGTTGGAGTCTTTTCAAGCTGTGGTAGCTGACTGCATGAATAGTGGCATAATTCCAGCAGTGCAAGGGAAGGGGGGTAGAAAAGAGGTTTGCAAACAGTATAGAAAACAAAGAGCAGAAATCAAAGCTATGGGTACAATTTCAAACCAGTTTATTAGAAGAGGACAGGTTACAAAGAAGGGTGTGTTGAGAATGAACTGTACGAACTTCCAACTTATAACATTAGGGGCTGAAAGCTAATTTTAGGAAAACCGAAGGATTGAGAAGCTGTTACTCCCTCAAGGTCATGCGGTAACTCAGTGCCAGAGAATAATATTACACTGATTCTTAATCCAGTGCTGCAACCAATAAATGACATGTCAAATTCAGTTCATTTTTGTACTTTGATTTCTGTTGTGATTTAATTATGGTAATTTTAATGTCAAAGAGAGGAACTTTTCAAATATGACACTGATTAGTAAATAGCTAAAAAGTGCTGCTGTTTTATAAATATCTGGGTTTTTTTCTTTCAAATGTGGTAAATAAATGATCTGCTTTCTAGAAGTGTTTCTCCTGCCACCTTAGCAGCTGAGAGCTGTGAAGTGCAACACATCTAAAATTTTAAATAATTACGCTTCCTTGGCTACAAAAGAGCTTTTCCATCCATTAATGACGAGAAAATTAATGTTGGACTAGCAGTAAAACAGATTAAACTGTATACTCCTTTGGATGCTTGACTGCACCTTTAACGGACCTGAAATTCCTCTGATTATTTAAATGTTCTATATTGAAATGTGATGGTGGCCTTGAGTTAATAGTTAAAGAGGTTTAAATTGGAATGTCTCTGCAGAAGTTTTTCCCATTGATCAGAGCAAGTGGGCAGAAAAATACCTTATTTAGGTGTTCTGAAGCACTGATAGCACCTCACAGGTTAACAGAAACGCTTTTTCCCCCTGTCTTTCCCGCCTAAGGTGTACAATTTGTCTCTTATGAAACACGTAGATTAATTAAGGTTTGGAGATATCTTTTATAATGGCAAGTGCTGTATAAGCTAATTATTGCAGCACTGATACAGCTGCAACCAGCACCTCATCCGTGCTTTTATAGTGACTGCTTCTTTCTTCTCGAGTTGGCAAAGCAAGTTTTGGACCATCGCCCTCCTGGATTTGCCCTCTCCAGTAAAATGAGCTGCAATTATTGAATGGCAGAACAATTATTTGCTTTTTTTCTCTTTATTTTGACTTTTGTTTTTTTAATTTGAATTATTGCCTTTGAAGACAAAAGTATTAAGAATAATCTAATGGCATCATATTTGATGAATCCAATTAAAAAGATGTATGTGTCTCTACACTGTATATGCTGGGCCAGAGGTGAAAGATAATTCATGGTCTGCAGCTTGCTAGCGTTGCTTTATGGTTTGTTTTTGAAGGAAAATTCAGGAGTGGATTTTATTTTGCATCAAAAGTAGAAACCTAGTGTGTTTTAACACAAAGTATTCTTTGATTGATGGTAAAAAAAATGACCTCCTCATCCTGATTAGTCAGGTTGACATCAATGAGAACGCCCACTTTGTGAAATAATGTCAGTGCTCTTTCTGGACTTTTAAATTCTATTTGTGTACATTCTTTTTCTTTCTTCAATCGTTCCCGGCAGGAATTTTCATTTTCTAGAAATACTCACCACCACATCTTCTTGTGGGTTGAAGGCTTTACGATATACTGAAAATTTAGGAAGTTTTCAGTCATTTAAATCCTCTGTTCAATAATGACTACATTTCAGGTAGCTAAAATTTAAAGTATTCCTTAAAAACAGTCTGTAAACATCGATTTGTTTGTATATTGCTATTGCGGAAATATCTGTTTGGATACATGATAGGTTTATAACGCGTTCCAAAATATATTAAAAGTAATATCAAAACAGTAATTTAGCACAGCAGGCATTGTTAACAAGTTGTTAACTTCCTTTGGGATTAAAGATGCATAACCGTCTGAAAAGGGCAAAATAATTTCCTGTCTTGAAGTTAGTGGCAAAAGCTCTGTAGGCTTCAGGGGGGTCAGGATTTTACCCTCTCTCTGTAACATTTACTTTATTGTTATTCCATTGAAAATCAAAAAACATGACAATACATTTCAGTGGTAAAAATGACGACTGCGATTTCTGCAACTAACAAACCCTGAAAGGCCAAAGGAATGGTAGTGACTGTGGATTTGTATCCCTTTTGGAGGGATTACAAGCAGGTTAAAAGGAAGGGGAGTCTGTTCCCTTTGATCTTTTGCCCTCATTTACTTGGCTGCCCTCAGTGCGTGTCCTTTCGTTTTGGGAGGCAGAACCCCATCCTGATAAAGTCTGAGTATTTATTGGGCCATCAGCTGTAGTCGGTGTTTGAAACTGGTGGATCGTATTTTAGTACATAAAGCCACCCTTGAGCCATCTGTGGGATATTGTAAATGTCTGACAGTTTCCATACATTCACCCCAAGCTCCAAATATCAGATTAAATATATAATTAAGTGTGTTATTGCGTATAGAGGTCTCCAGTCATAGGTGATTTATATATTCACTAAACATTTTTCCTTCTTTTTTGACTTGCTGCGGTGTTTTGGTTTGGGTTTTTTATATCTTTATGTACCGAGGTTTTATCTTTTGGTGGATTTTGCTGTTGAAATCAGATTTTCTTTATTCAGGTAAATTTTTTTGAGACCAAATAACTGTGGTGCATGTGTTACACTTGGAAGTATACGTGGGCTTACTAGCACTAATGTTTGGCTTAATTTTGATTAGCATCAGCCTCAGAGAAGTGTTAAGTGAGTATAAATAAAGCTGCTGTTCATAGGTGAGGCGATATGTTTCATAAAACCATGGACCGTATAAACTTTGTCACATCTTACCAAGATACGTACGCAATTGCTTTTGGAAGAGAGCTGCAGTGGAACAGAAATGGAGAGAGCAGGAATGCCAAGGGAAATGTGTGTGGATGCAATCAGGAGCCACTGTAAGCGCGGTTCTGCTGAGCTCTTCTGCTCTTGTAATTTGAAAACCTACAAAGTATCATATAATGCTGCGTGGTATCTGTGCTCATATTTAAAAAATAAAGTTTGAGTAGTTGTTGATGTTTGTTTATCGCTGTGTAAACAGCGTGTTTGCTCAGTGGCTCTGCATGCGTGGAAATGCAAGAGTTGCGTTGTTCAGTTAAGTGTAGCCATGAATATACGTTCCCTTCATGCAAATGTGTGCCTGTTTTCCTTACATTTGGTGTTCTGAAAACAAATCCAACACAGCTTGAACGTGTTGGGTTCTTCAGTGCGTAATTATAGAATGACATTGTTTTCGAAAGCAGAAAAAACCCTCCTGTTATTCTGAAAGATGGTATTATTTAAAGTGAAGTTACTCATGAAACTTCAACCCAAGGTGAAATTGTGTGTACCTCATTTGTATGCATATAATAAACAACTCTGCAATTAGGTAGGTGTTATAAATAGGATGTGGTGGAGATGCTCAGGCTGCTCAAGTTTCCTAGATTTTATAGCAAGTCCCCAGCCGTGATTTGCTGCTCTCTAATTTTGCTGTTTGGGCTAACCAGCTGACGCCTAGTTGAAGAGAGTTATGTTCCTACAAGGCCGCAGAAGCCTTGGTATTCCGTCTCAGTCTCCTTCAGATTGTGGAGAACTCTGTGTACCATCAGCAACTTCAATCCCACCCTTTAGGCCAACCTCATCTATCAAACCCGGGCTGAGAGCGAGCGAGAGGAAGCTCCCAGATAAACATACAGCAGCGCCTAAACTCCTAATCACTCTGGGCTTCCGCTTCCAGGCCCTATAATTAGAAGTCCTTCTTTTCCTTGTATTCCCAGTTGACGCAAATGCTTTTTGTGGCTTGGCACCTCATTTAGGGCGTGGGCTTAGTTTATGGCCAGGCCAGAGTCTGGTTTAGTCTTCTGATACTGCATAAATAGCTCTTAACCCGCAGTCTGCATCTGTACCAGTTTTTCCTTTTATGCATATATTCCCTGTATTTTTTTAACGTTTCTATCCTGAAAGCAGCTTATTGTTTCCCAAACAGAATGCATGAAAAGTAGGAAGCTGTAAATTAGGGTGAACTTATCTGTTAGGTAAAACAAAGCTTCGGTCCTTTTCTTTTTTCCACCTAGGATACCTGTTCCTTTGAAACTGGATTTTAATCATCTCTGCGGATTTGAAAAACCACACAGTGAAACAGTCGTTAATTAAACCTTGTTGCACCCCTGGTATTGTGGATAAGCAAAATCAGATTTTTTGCAGTGAGGTACATACTAAGTAATATCTGCTTTACACATAGATTTCCACTGGGTTCTGTGTATGTAAGACTTCCAGTTGATTTCAGATGTTATCTGTTAAACAGAGATTAATGCCAGTTTGAAAAATAAGCAGGAAATCCTTGAGAATTATTCACTTTTCATCTATGATTATTCATACATAAAGTACATCATAAGAGAAAACATTTTGGACTGAACTTGCAGTGGCTTTAACCCATATTTCCATCTAAACAGCTTTTTGGGAAAACTGTCACAAGGCCTTTTACAAAGCTGAGTTGAAGTTTCCCGCACTTGAAAGTGAAAGTGAGGTAAAGACCCAAGATTCAATTCCTGTTTGTTTCCTGGGATCAGCTTTTTGCTGGGGTGTTGCAGCTGCGCAGCCGCCTCTCGTTGCGGGGAGACGGAGAGAGAAACGAAATGGCTGAGCTGCGAGAATTGAAAACTGCGATTCTTCAGTGTGAAGTAATGAGCACTGGAAAAAAAACACACCGAAACCCAAGTCAAATGTTTTAAAACATTAGTGATTTATTGTTTGAATAACAGTAGTAAGGAAGGTATTTCAAAAGGCTGTTTTATAAATACATGTTCTTTCACATCTGTGGTATTGTGCTTGGGACCTCTGTGTTGACACAAGTTCTGCGAGTATATATTTGTATTTCAAATGCAAATGTGAGTATGAAAGGTCTTCCTTTAACTAACTGAAAAATAGTTGCTAATATAAGTGAAGGGCCCCTTTTCCTTCAGCTTTCATCTAATAAAATGCGTTTATTCCGAATAGTGACGGACAGCAGCATTTTAGGTTGTATGCATACAAAATTGCCAAATCAGATACCACCCATTTTTCTATTTTTAAGCCAATTCCTTTATGCTCACAAATGTGTTGTCCTTCACCTCTCTACTCCCTCAAAACAGCAAACCCAGAAAAAATAGCCGAAACCACAACCCCGAAGAACACAAAACCCAAAAACCCTGAAGGTAGCACCCATGAATATGGAAGCAAGAGCTCCGTACATCATATGGAACTGGTCAGACCTGCAGATAGGCAAGCACGTTTCACAGCTTCTTTGGCTCAGGTGCAGCGTACGTCATCAAAATCCAAACAGATAACCCCATGTGCTGTCTGGATTTGTGACATATGTTGTAGTGTGTGATTCCCAAAGTGAGCTCTCTGGCACTGCCCTGCTTGAGGTGAGTAGAGATTACAGGTTCTTCGTGAGGAGAAGGGTGAAGTTATATCACGTTCTGCACACTGAGGGGTTTATTGTGTCCGCAGACACCTGTGTTGCTCGCCAATACTGGAAACGAGATACTGGTTAGCTAAACAACCGATGGATTGGATGGACAACGCAGTATGGTAATTCCTGTGTTTTCACTGGCTCGTGATTATTATGCAGCTCTGTCTCCAACTTCCAGACAGATTTTTGGCTCGTTTAAGGTTTTTTTTTACGATCTTCATTGCCCAGTGATGGGATACACATGAAGAATGCTGTGCTCACATCTCTGGGTGCACTCAGCTCTGCCTCTGTATTCATAGAAGACTTATAGCATTTTGGGGAAAGGAAAAAAATGGAGTTTGCTGAGGCCGTCTCTTCTCTGTTGAGAGAAGCCTTATTATTCACCTCTTCCAGCTTCTTCTTCTCCAAAGGTCCTTTTTATCTGGAATAAGGGAGAGCTCAAAAGGACCAACAGCACACTCAGCTTCTCTATAAAGCAATCTAATGCATGAGGAGAGGCAAATATGGGAATATAGAAAATAAATCCTTACTGTTGAATTAGATCTTTTGGAATATCCTCACTCCAGTAATAGCAACAGCCTAATTCTAGCACACAAACCCCTGCTTGCTTCCAGGTTTCTCCACTGGAAATGCTATATATTATTGAGGACCGCACACTTCAGTCGTAGGGAAGTGTATTTTGTGATGTTTCAGAACAGAATTAATGCAAATTATGTGCATAATCCCACACTAAAGACTTGGCTGACTTGCACTTGAGCAACTTTAGCTGTACTTCCTATCAACGCAGTCGCTACAAATCAAGGGAATTGCCAGTTAAGCCAACATTAACATCCAGACCAACCTCAACTCACATGCCTTACCGCCCAAACATAATACTCAAATGCACTCACGGATTTCTTAGCTCCATAACAAACTCTCTTTTCATTTCTAACGCTTGGAATCGGAGTAACAGCCTGCAACAGTAAAAGTATGTCTGCTGGAGGGAATCTTGCTGAGGTCAGATTTAAGGTTTAGCGTTTGTGTGATTTTGAGGAAATGGATGTGTGCAGCGTGGGTGGCCGCGCTCTCTGGCCAAGCCCTGCCAGCATCACTGGTCAAGCTGAGAAGGAAACTTGTAGGCAATTCTGTCTCTAAACGCAGTTTGATTTCTCTCCAGTTTTGTACCTCACTGCTGGTGGGCTTCGGAGTCTTCAAAATATTTGTGTCTTTTTGCAAGTTCCTTATTTGCTGAGCGTTACAGTCAAGAGAAGGTGAGGCACCACCAGTTATGGTCAGACGAAGCCTGCGATGCTGCTGCATTCCCCTCTTTGGAGGCTTCGGCACGGGGCCGTTCCTCCGGGAACCAGGACCTGCTCACAAACCTCAGAGGAGGGAGCAGCACCGGGAGATGAAATGGGCCCAGAACGTCAGGCCTTTGGCTGCGGGAATTCTTCTATTTGGGCTTAAGGGAAGGAGGATTCGAGGACTGCCAAAGAGGGAAAACGCTCCAGCTAATCATCTAGTGATGTTGTAATGTTGATTCAGTAGAAAAGTTAATTAAACTTAATCTTCACTAAGAGTGTGTGTCTTTGCTGCTTGTGCACGAGAATTTTCTTTTAGTTTACATCTAAACTTTTGAAAGTTGTGTACGTTAGGGCTTTGATGGTCACCTGTTACCATTACAATTCAAGTTTCAGTTATGCTTTATGTGGCAAATCAACACAACAAGATGCGCCATGTGGAAATTCCTGGTTTTCTTCAATAGAGGGAGGGATACCTTGAAAATTATTTAGAAGACACTTCAGCTGTGTACAGATTACTTTGTAATTTAAATATCAGAGGATAATTAAATATCAGAGGATTATTTGATGTGGTGTCTTCTTGAATTTCATTAATAAGCATGGTAACATGGGCAGTTTTATACCAAAAAAACCCACTGAAGTTTGTTTACTGTAGTCTTAAATTCTGCCACGATGCTGTACTTTCCTTTTATGTACAAAAATACTTTTTTTTTGGTATAAAGACTTAAACTTTTTTGGCAAATTGACTTCAAATATGTTCGTAAATGTTTAAAACTGGGTTATGAACTGACATGTAGTGGGTAAAGGAAGTAAATAGCATGTATAAGTTACTATGATTCTGCTGCTCATCTAATTTAATCACTTCAGTACATCCCTCGGTGACCTGTTTTCAATGAAGTTAGTACCTAATTTAATATTTCACTTGAAAGCTCTCAACTCGGATTTGCTGCCTTTCAAGCAATAAATCAGACAGTTTATTTCATATACGTTTATAAGAAAGATGCTTCTTGAGGATTGTTTTTGGTATGGGTTGTTTTGGCTGGGTTTTGATAATGTTACAGCTTCCAAAAATTATTATTATGGAGAGATTGATTTTTTTTTTTAATACTGGCTCTTTCCCAGTGAAGAAGCTTTGGGTTTTCACTCTTAACATTCATCATTTTAGTGCTTCATATTAGTCGTGCAAGTTCTCAGCTATAGTTAGAATATTCCCACATTTTTCAGCTGGCTTTTATAGTTTGTATTGTAATAATGAGGTAGTGATACTATTAATGATTTAGGTTGAAGTTCTGATTAATTTTTATTAAGTGAATTCCTTTCCATTCAGTAATGTTCTGCAACTGTTTTCTTTTCTTTCTAGAAAACAAAATGTAAGCTGCACTAGCTTCTTTTAGGTAGACATTCATAAGCCTCTTCGTCTGCAGTGATTAATCTGTTGTGCTTTTGTGTTTCTTTTTTCTTTTTCTTTTTTTTACCCAGGGATGTTGCTGGTCACTACTGACACGTTAGGCCATGATTTCCATGTTTTTCAAATACTGACACATCCTTGGTCATCATCACAAAGTGCCGTCCATCATTTGTATACACTTCACAGGGGAGAGACTGAAGCCAAAGTAAGTTGAACTATTTGCTGAAGAATAATCCCCAGGCACCTTATACATTTTGTGTATGTTGGCACTTTAATGTTTGTTTCAGCACACAAAGAGCCTTTCTTCTGTTATAGCCACAGAATGGATAAGAGCAGAACGCTTAACCCGGATAATAATAAATTCTTGCCCTTTACAATGAGGTGCTGTCAGATTTATTCAGATATGACACTGCCTCCAAAGAGCCCAGATTATTAGCTCTGTTTGTGCTTAACCTTTTCTCATGGAACATGTTAAACATTTGTCTAATGCCTGTGAAGGAACTGCCGGGGTTTGCTTGACTTTGGTGGGAGAAGCCAACGATAGACAATTCAAGAGTTGAAAAGAAGAGTTAATCCCAAGACTGTGATTAACTTTTAATCTAGACATTAGCAAAGTGGGGGAACCTGTTGGAGATTGCAGTGATACGCATTTAACTTCCCGGTTTAAAAATCCCATTCTTAAAGATAGAAGACTGTGTTAGGGTCGCCTCGGGTGAAAAGGTCTGAAATTGTATTTTAAATAACGCTCAGTAAACTGATTTACTGGTAAAGGAGAGAAAAGTGAGCGAGATCCTTTTTGCTGGGGTCACTGCGATAGCAGCCGTGCAGTGTATTATGCTTGAATCCTTCGCTGCAACGCTTTTAGGCATCGGGAGAGCCTCACCTTTGTAGCACTGAGTAACTGTTGAAGAACCTGTTTTAAATACATAAATTAAAATGTCACCACAGGGTAAGAAATGAGTATTGCACTTGCTGATGCAATTACACACTGAAAGCACGGGCTTGCGACAGTCTGGCAGATGTAAACTAGTGTGACAGAGAGAAGCCTCAGGCGCTGCGATTATGACCCTGACACTGGAAGCTTGGATTATGGTGGTACCGTGATTACAGTTCCTTCAAACCATTTTTTGTCCATGCATCGTGCTATTTCTCCGAAGTTTTTTTGGCCTTACCTTTGTACCCAGTAGAATCTGAAAGCTTTATTTGATCGAGTAGTGGTTGATAATGTTTCACTCACCATTCACCAGTAACTTAAATTGCTGGTGATGTAAATACTCTAAAGCATCACTGCTACCGTTCTGCAAAGGTGCGATTGCTCTTATAGGCCATGGTTTACTACGGGAAGGAACAGCTGAATCCGAAAAGTGAGAGGGAGCTCAGAGAAAAATGCCCAATACCTTGGGCAATATATACGGTACTTACAAATAATTTTTGTAAGTAGTATAAAAGGTAAGGCAAATAATTTTTCTAAGTAGTATAAAAAGCATTGAGATCTGTGTATGTACCTACACTGTCATCTATTTGAGCTTGTACTCAAATGGATTTAATGTTTTAGAGTTATTTTTGGTTTGCTTTCATCAAAAAATGAGAAGTATCCTATAATCAGTGTTGAAAACCAAAGCATAGGACTCCAGTCACTAGAAACAAAGATGTTCTTCTGTATTTTACAGCTGATAAATTTGTTTTCAAGGCATACATTGGAAAGCAAACATAACATGTTTTAAGAATAAACCTTTTTTGGTACACGGTTTTTGGGATATAGTATTAGCATCTGTGTGAAGGCATTGCATTAAAATTCTCAGAATCAACATAGTAAAGTTTTTTCTTAGTTTGCCACATAGTTTTCATTTGGAACACGAACAGTATAGCTTTTGGAATGGTATAAAATAGAGAAAATTCTAACCCGTCTGAGGCGTATTGATGGATTTCACAACTCCCTTGGTAATTAACCTATCCAGCAACAATAACACATTGGTAACTGTGATTCTCGACACACATCTATAATATAAAATATGTACATAATATGATGGATGCTTTTACTTTTTTTTAATGATACATCTGTTTGTTTAGTGAGAAGAATAGTATGTGTTGCTGTTCTTCTGTTCCATAAATGTCATGTGTGAGTAGCATTAGACAAGAATTCTGGAGACTATTCAATGTAACCCTCAATGCAGATATTCTGAGACACATACTGGAAGCCCCGGGACCTCCCGTCTTGGTTAAAACAGTATATGTAAATTTGCACCCAGGCCTTTTTCCTCCCCACCCCTCACCCCCCGCCAGTTTAAAGCTAATTGTGAATCAAGGCCAGTGGTCTTAAAGGTCACCTTCTGTACTGGAGCTATAAAAAGTTCTAATTTGTGTTGATGGACATGAGTGATTATCAGTGTCAAAATTTGTTTAGTTAGTGCCCATTATAAATTGTTTAAACATTGTCATTATGCCCTTGTTCTATGTGGTATTTTAATGTCCGTACTGAAATCATCTGCTTTCGCACATGAGATTCTATTCAACAGAGCTTTGCCATAGCCTGATTTGATGCATGATTTTTCTTTCTTTGCTTTGTGATCCATTGCCGTGTTCCTTGCAAATACTTATCGATACTATAAATCATTTAGTCCATGGACAAAGAACTGGTATGTTGGTAGTGTTTATAGGAGTTTCACATACTTGTCTGCGTGGCTGTGTTTAAGCTGCTGGACACACAGAAGTTCCCTGAATGGAATCGCTGCTTCTGCACAAATTGACTGTACGTGGAGTACGCTGTAAGGCGATTTTTCCAAGAAGTCTTGGATCTACAGTGTGTGCCTTGTGTAATACATGGCACGCAGTGTTGTTTGGGAGCAGCAATTTGAATTAGAAACACTAATAAATATATTAGTGTTCCAAATATTGACGGGTATATCTGATGTTATAACAATGTTTGAATTGTAATTTCAGCCAGCCTTGGAGTATCCCCTTTTGCAGGGCTGCAGAATTCCCAGTCGCTATTTTGCCTTGTCTTTAGCAGAGCAATAGCTGGGTATTTCTCATCTGTCTCCTAAGAGAAGGTGACAGAAGTCCCTTCTGTCATTCGTACACAGAAGCATCTTAAGTGGATTAAGTTGCATGCTTAATGTCCATTAAAGGAGAAGCAGCAAGTGTTGTGATTTAATAATGGTGTTTTCTGATCGATTTCCTGCAATCAAGCATTGTCTCCAAGTCACCCATGTGTCTTTCTGGAGTCAGATAGCTTATATGGTTACTTTGACTTAATAAAGCTAAAGAATATATGCTTCATCATGCATTTGTTTTTCTAAATTCCAGACAAATTCTAGTTTGGGTCTGAGAAATGCCTTTTAGAGCTTATCCGCCCCACCGGTCCGCTTGGTATTGGCTTCGTGGTGCTGAGGGAGGTTTAGGGACAGTGCTTGGTGAGGCAGGGGTTCTGAGCATCTGTTCTCCTCGATAATGGAGTTAAGGGTTAGTAGTAGTAGTATTCTCTGGGACTGTTCACAGTTGTTCTTCGTAACATGGTTTTCCTTTTCTCTTTTTGGATGCTTTGAACAATGAATGGAGCGTTGCTGAGTTTTAAAGTCCTGTTACTGCAAATCTATGTTGTATTTGCAGACTTTGAGCAGCAAATATAGGAAGAAGCCTTCTGTGCTGAAAAAAACATTGAGTCAGAACTCTGAAGACCACTCAGTTCCCAACAAAGCCACTGACTTTTTTATGTGGCTCGCAGGAAGATGGGGTAAGGAAAGTGGACCTCTGTCTCCTAAGGGAGTTGCGAGGACAGTGGTCATGAAGGAATGTGAAGTGCTCTGATACTTCATTGCTTCGAGTGATTCAAGTCCCAAGGTCACAACGTTCCAAGTTACTATTCTGCAAACACAGAAGTCACCATTTCAATTACATTGGATTAATATCATTTAGTCCTTACGTGCCTCTTATGCTTTAGAATTATTATTTTTTTTACTTAAGAGAACAAAATCCAGTATGTTTGGTGCAATGTGTTACACTGTGAATCGGTTCACTGCAATCCGTGGTTGTATTTAACCACACCAGAGAGAGAACTGAAGCTCTCGGAGAGTCCGTACTTGCACACTTCAGCTGTAAAGGAGAAAAATGTGGGTGTGATAGACGTTTCGGTTAAGGATGCTCTTCTTGTCCTACAGCTCTTGCATTGTAATTCAACGCTTTCTGCGCTTGTATTTTTATCCAAGAGCTTTTCTGAAGGTTTTGAATAAAGGTATAGCATGTTCCGAACTGAGGAAGCTCATTTACTTGCAGATGAAAGTAAGACTGTCACCTGATGATCCTCTCTCTTTGATCTGAAATTGTAAACAGAAAAAAAAAAATATCCCTGAAAACAATATTATCTCAGCCCAGAACAAATAAACGTAACGATAGCGTCGGTGGTGTGGTGGCCAGCGTCCTCTGCAATCTTCCGCACTGTTAGACTTTTGTTATTCTGACTCTCAGACTGCTGCTATAACTGACTTCAGTCCACACAGGTAAACACGGGGAATGATAAAAACATTCCAGCGTGTGTTGCCCCAGATCACATGCAATTTTACGCTTTTCTAGGGAACGCGTGAATGTTTTTGTGACGTAATTTCATAGGGACCGTTCAAGGTTGTGTCGCGTACCCTGTCCAGGCAGTGAAACATCGGAATCGTTTACAAACGTTTGATGTAAACCTCCATGGTTAATGGGAATTTCTTCCTATCTTTCGGCGTAATTATGTAGCTGCAATTATTGAAATAGCCTCTGGAAGACAGACTTTGCTTTTCTGGGAAAGAATCTGGGACAGTCTTGAAATAATAAAGATTAATTTAGGGAAGTTGATCATTCTTTGAGGAAAGCAGACAGTAAGAAACTGTTGCAAACAGAAGGCGCTCACCTGTCTTGAGGAGACAGCTCCAAGCAGAGAGCCGTCTGCTGTTTCGGTGGTTAATAGAGAGCAGCTGCTTTGGCCAAAGGACCCTACATGAGCATCTCACTGTGCCCAGATTCTGCCGTTGCTTTGATACAGAACTGAAATCCATTTTGACGACTCAGGGAGACAGAGTTGGGTCTGTGCAAGTCTGATAAATTTTATTGTGTAGTCTATCATTTTATTATTTTTTCTTTAGTGTTTGCTACTACATTTTCTCAACCCCAAAAATTCAAATACAGACCAGTTTTCGAATGTGTTTTGACCCTTGCCTTCTCAGTCCTGCTGCTCTTTCTTGTTGTTTAAGGATGTTGTTTTCTTATTTCTGACATCACCCTGCCCAGCATAATTAAATACTTCAGTCGTGTCCTTCAAGTAATGGTGTGTTTCCTCTGTGACAGTGCACGGTGTGCGTGAAACTGGGTTAAGTTCCTGTTGCAGTGATGCTGGGCATGCTTCATTGTTGTTCCACTTCACTATTGAAGTTTAATTTAATGCAGTGAAACACACAAGAATATACAGATTGTTCTGGTGTAACTTGCCACAACTGAAAACGGGGCACTAGAGGAGAAATAAAGAGCCCCGGGAAGATCAGAATGCATTTTAATAGTCGTTTCTTGTAATCACTGTGAAAATAACATGGTTTGGTGTTTGTGAGCTTTGTTTTCTGACTGATGCATTATGCACATAGATCAGGAATGGATTTGCCTGGGAAGGGACTGTGACAGCCCAGTAAAGCTCCTTCTTTCTAAGACAGTCAGCGATAGGATATGTTGTGCAGCAAGTAAGTACAATATTAACTTCTAGAAGCCCTGAAATACAGAGGCTGGGTATGGGCTGCCGGTCATTCCCAAGAGCGGTGGTAAACAAGGTCACTGCCTGTCCCATGGGATTGTGTGTGTAATCAGCCATTCCTCTGACTATCCTCTGACTGCTTTTAAAACTTGTTTTCTATGTGCTGCCCTTACTCCTGCTTTGGTTTTTTTTTTCAGTTATGGCTTGAATTTTTATTATTTTTTTTATTTATTTTGTGAATATGTTCTAATTAACACAGTCTTTGGAGAAGCTGTGGGAAGGAGGAAAGAATGATAGCAAAAATGATTTCTGCTATTAAAAATAAGTGAATGTTTGTCAGCTTTGATGCCTTCGATTCAGATGATTTCCTCCAGATTTTTAGAATATCAGAAGTAATTTTTCGATCTGTACAACTTTGAGAGCCACCCTTCGGAAGGGCTGTTGACACACAGTGGGTCCTCGTAGGACTCTGTATATTAAATTACGCCACTGTCTCACCCAGGTCAGACTCTGAACGTGGCTGCCAAGTTCTCCTTCAGTTTTCTGCAGTATTTTACATTGTAGAATTTGAAAAACAGGGAAATAGGATAGCAGAGGTTAAAATGAAGCAAAGGAGAAGAGTAATTGAAGGAGAACAGAGAAGATTGTGTAAGAATTTATGGGGGTTAGAAGTGAAGGCTTTGATGGAAAGGGTTGTGAGAAACAAATGGTGAAGGTGAGAGACATGACAAAGGTGAAGGAAGCTACGTGGTGGAGGACTCACTGTATAATACAAGCTGAAAGACTTAATGCCATTGAAAGACTTTTTTCCTAGCGGCTGTTAAGAAAACCTTTCTCAGACTGTTATTTCCTTTCTGTAGGAATACTGGATGATCGCTTTCCAAGTCATGCTAAAGCCTACCAGAATATTTGAAACACTGTTTGTCTCTGATAGGAGAACAGCTGCATTGTCCATGATTCTGAAAGTGGTATTGGTAATTTTGTGAGGGTACTGAAGTCTTTTTCAAAAGTTTTTGTATCATATTAATGCGGAGAAAAGTCCATAGGCAGTAATGTGAGAGGTGCAGCATGTTTGGGTGGCCAGAACCCCTTTGGGTTTGACAGGTACTGACTAGGATTTGTGCAGCAAGCCGAATAGTCTATAAAATATGGACAATATTTCTGCAGACCTCTTGTACAACAGGAGTCGCAGATCCCTGGCTCAGACGTGAATTGGACGATGCACATTGTTATCCTTATAATGTACTGTGGTTGTCTTTTAACCATATTTTCTTATTCCTTCAGGCAAGAAAAGGCTTTGGTGCTTCTAATCTTGAAGTATCCAGGGATTTCACTGAGACATTTGCATATACAAGAAATGTAGCTTGAAGCTTAAGGAACCAAACTGCTCACAAAATAGGAGGAAGAGATGATGGTAAAGCTAGGAGGAAGCATTGATGTTCCCGTATAAGTATTTAGTATTGCAGTTTAAAACATCTTAAGGTTTCCCAAGTTAAACAGAATCTCAGGTCTATAATTCCCTTTCCTGGCCCAGACAGAAGCAGACAGATAACATTTTGAAATACAGACATGAGTATTAAATCTGATGTTGACCTTCAGCTATAGGATAAACTTGGCATCATGAGAGCCCTAGTGTACTTTGTGCTTTATTAACATATTGCTGTAAACACTATGGGGGTTTGATCGATCTTTGGTATCTAAACATTACATCATAATTAACAACAACTCCAGAAATATATTATAAATACATGAAATAATAGTACATTAACTTAAAGAACAGCAATAAATTGCAACACTTAGCATAAACTTGAAAACCACTAATGGGCCACTGTGCAGTTTGTTTATACTCAAAGCAGTCAAGAACTCTGTGTAATGTACAGTAACCGTGTGGTGGATAACAGCAAGTCTGATGTGGTAATTTATACATTTTCATTTCACGGACACACACAGAGCTGATATTTTGAAGTAATTTCTGAGACTGGCGTGACAAGCATTCTCCTCTCAGCTTGGTCCACTGCTTTCTTGCAGGTCTACTGGGAAGCTGTGAACCCCCTTGCATTGCACAGATGGATTTGAGCTGCTTTGATGTGAATGTATTTAATTAATAGCCTTGTATGAAATATTCTCTGAGTCACCTCCTTGAACTGGTGGTGGTACTGCCACTCATCATGCATCTGTGAGAGACCAACGAGGCCATTTTTGAGCCTGGTTGGAGATGGGTGGAATTATCGCATGTGTACCAGTAGCTTCCAAAATAGCTTGTCTCGCTGCTGAGTAGGCTTTCATAGCTGTATTCCCATAAATCTTAATTCATTTCACACTCATCTGTCAACACTTTTTTTCCCTCTTGTTATTGCTGTCTTAAAACCCTGCCTGCTCTCTGCCTCTGTGGTTTTAGCCATATTTTAAGTAGTCCTGACCGTGATCCCCCACTCTCCAACTGCGCGTGTTTGTGTTTGCTATTTTACAGAGAGCATTTTGGATTAGGTTGTTCCAAACTTTCTTCCTGAAGATCACGAATATTTTTTTCTGTGTAATGTTTACACTGAGAAAAAACATCCTGTAATGATTGTTTGCAAGTTTCTTGGCTTGTGTTGTCACATGCCAGGGCTGTTGTATGTGTTTTTAAAACAACGTAATCCTAAGGATGTATACTGAAATCAGAGTATTAATATAAGAACTGATATATCTCTGTTATGCAAAACAGGGAGGTACATTTTTTTGTCTTTATAATCTCAAAGAACTGTCCTCTAAGAACGCTCCAGCAACTAACATGAGAGGGTACACGATCAAAGTGGGTGAAAGCAGTGATTTAAAGATTTGAGCTGTGAAATCAGATTGTCCTGGGAAGAGAAGGCTCCGAGGAGACCTCAGAGCAGCTTCCAGTACCCGAAGGGGCTCCAGGAAAGTGGGAGAGGGACTATTCACAAAGGCTTGTGGGGATAAGACGAGGGGGAACGGGTATAAACTGGAGAGGGGGAGATTTAGAGTAGACATAAGGAGGAATTTCTTCACTGTGAGAGTGGTGAGGCCCTGGCCCAGGTTGCCCAGAGAAGCTGTGGCTGCCCCATCCCTGGAGGTGTTCCAGGCCAGGTTGGATGGGCCTTGGGCAGCCTGAGCCAGTGGGAGGTGTCCCTGCCCATGGCACGGGGGCTGGAACTGGATGATCTTTAAGGTCCCTTCCAACCCAAACTATTCTATGATTCTCTAATTCTATGATTCTATGATCCATGTGTTGGAGGCACCGAGCGAGCGAGCAGAACGGCAAAGGGGAAGGAAAGAAAAGCTGTTTTCTTGAACTGGGACAGCTGGATGGTTTTTGAGATCAGGAAGGGAACTTAAGGCCGGATCTAAAATGAATACCACATACTTGGAAAACAGTGATGTGTTCAGAGCATATAATGAAAGATATGACCATTCTTCATGTCATTAGAAATTAGAAAATGAAGCCTTTGCCTGGATTGGAAATTTATTCCAACGGCCTTCATGATTTTATTGTATCGGTGATCTTTCCGTTGTAGCTGAGAATGGCAGTTTGTATGAAGTCCTTACGTTTAATTTTGACTGGTAGAAATCGCCCCTCTTAATGACAAGTATTTAAATGCTCTTGGTGCCATAGTTTTCCTCTGACCCCGCAGCTTCTTCGGGGTTTCTTTTTTTGGCTCTTGATAATCCCTGTGGGGTCTCTAATCCTTTTGGAGCAATCTATTAGGGTGAAACGCTTTGTAGGCAAACTAGGAGCTCTAAGTGCTGTGACTTTGTGTCTGTAAGACCAGAATCACTGAAAGTGCTAAACCCGTCAGATTTGGGGGAGATTGTTTAGCTATATCATTAGCAGATCATTTGGGTATGTCATCACAATTGAAAAGTGCAGGTGGGTAGCGCTGTTTTTTAGTTTATCTATGTAATGTTGATGAAGTATTTTGTGTCGTGACAGTCTGTCAGCCAAATATCTTGTCACAAGTCACAAGACTTAAATCCTTTTTTTATCTCAAAGGCTCCAGGGCTCAGTTGGAAACTTGCACTTTGATGAATACTTGCTGCTTTTGTCTGAAATAGCCGGAGTGCATTTCTGGAATATTTGTCAAGATTTTATCAGTGTTTACTCCAATTTGAGTACCTCCAGTGTATTGTAAAACTGGCTTCAGTGAAATCTTAAAGAATTTTATTTAGTTTATGCTGTTTGATAATATAATGAAAACTAATCCTTCGTCTATATGTTTGTTTGCCCTGTTAAATCCCACTTGGCTATGTGGTTCTTTTTAGTCACCTTTTACCTTTAAAAACATTTTTGTAAGAATGATTTTAATTTTTTTTTTCTATGATAAATCGTTTTAACCCAGACTACTTGTTTTCTTGAGTTGTCTGCCAGTACAGGGTTGGAAACAAACTTTAATCTCTCTTTTAAAGCATTTCTTCAGGAAGAAGAATTTGCTTTCCAGCCAAGTGTTGGGTAGAGCACACTTAAATGAATTAAATCCTTCCGAACTTCATATCTGAGATCAATGCAAAGAGTAACTAGAGTAGAAAATATTTAACTGCATTTTTATATTAGCTTCAAGACTGACCATTTTAAGCTGAAATAAGATTTGTATGTCTCAGATGGTGGATAAGGATTCGTATGCATAAGAAGAAACGTAACTGGGGTCTTTCTTGGAACTTTAATAGCAGATTAATAAAGATTGTTATATGTAAAATGGAGTGGGTTTATAGAAGGAAGTGGCTAAGGTGGTTCAGTTCCTTCCCAGAGTTTCAAAATGAACAAAGAACCTAAGTCCAGGGATACCTGGATGAATGGTAATTCCACCAAGGGATAAACCAGTAATAGTGGGATTAGAGACCATTATTGCCAGCTTTTGAACATACATTGGTTTGGGGTTTGTTAAGTTATGTAGGACATGGTATTTCTGTTGACTTAAAATGCAGTTTTGAGTGCCAGTATTTGTCAAAATCAGGCCCAGTGGTGAGATGTCTCTCTTGTTCTCATCTCTCCCTTTCCCTCTTTTTGGGTAATCTCTAAAAATCGAAGTAAACACACAAGAAACAAAACATGTAGTTGAAATGGTTTCCCAGCTCTTTTTAGAACTAAGTTCTCTTTGAAAATGACACTGAGCTCTTCTGGCTTTCTGTAGCCTTTGCAGCATGGTTTGTTTTCATAAGTTCAGGCCTGTTGAAAAGAAAAATCTTGGAATCTTTGGAAAAGTAGACAAACTTTGGAACTGGGTGCTGTACTGCAGCTTGTACTTCTAATATATATTGGTATATATGCAAAAATTAAAGTTATGCCCAGACTTAGGGTTTTTTAATTCACTTTTCCAACAAGATTTGTCTTTGCTCAGAACATGGTAGTCCGTTTCCTTCATTAGATATATGTACATTGGTAACTACATTCCCCTTTCGCTCCTCTGTTTCCTAGGTACAGGATATCTCCTTCAGCCATGACTGTCGCTGGGTGGTGGTCAGCACGCTTCGTGGCACTTCCCATGTTTTTCCTATCAATCCTTACGGCGGCCAGCCCTGCGTCCGAACACACATGTCACCCCGGGTGGTAAATCGCATGAGCCGATTCCAGAAGAGTGCAGGGTTGGAAGAGATCGAGCAAGAGCTGACGTCTAAGCAAGGAGGACGCTGTAGCCCTGTTCCAGGCCTGTCGAGCAGCCCGTCTGGCTCACCGCTCCATGGTAAATCCCTTTTTTTCTTATTTTCCTCCCATTTACACTGTCAAGAAGCCTTTCGCCTTGAATTATTAATGCCCATGTCCTCTAGGATGTTTCAGTACCTGCTGTGTAGCTGCCTCGCTCAAAAAGACTTGGTTCCTAAATACTTTTGGAGATGATGGCTTAAAGATCTTCATAGCCTTCCAGCTTCACATTTCAATAGTATTTGCTAACAGCTGGAACTACAGAAACATTGGTTTTACTGGCAGTTGCAAGAACTACTGTCTCATTCTCTTTGCCCATTTAGTTTGTGCCACTAAAAAATGAGTTTCTTAAAATAAGGAGCTGCAGGTATTGTGCAAAAATATGTAACCTATGCAGATGATCTAGGAACGAGTCAAGGTATAAATACTTTAGAAAGATGGTTCTGGTTTGGCAGCTTGCTTAAGTAAACTACACTATCACAGATGTGTTAATAATTTCCACACTAAGCTGTAAATTTGGGGGTCTTTAGATTTCAAGTTTTATGTCCATCCAGCACAAAGTCAATAATCTGGTCTATATTCAAATGCAGTTACCTAAAATTCTCATTGCTCATCAGACTGAATGATCATGAAGCACACCTGGATATCCACAATATATACTGTTAGAGGAGAAGTCTGGAAACTACGCAATGTGATGGCATAGACTTTGTCCACTTTTTTGAGGCGTGAGTGGGTAGGGTGAGCGATGTGACAAATAATGTGCAAAGGGAAAAAATAAATCTGTAAGAATGCATCTGTACGACCTACTCCAGTGGTGGATGTGCTTTGGAGAAACTAAACGGAGGTGAAGGGGAACCTCTGATAAAGGTTCAAAAATCATCGTTGTCCCAGCTTCTTCACTTTCATCTTTGCTGTTCTTTTTGCTCTTCTCTCTGACACAGTTTATACTGGAAGCTGCTTGTTTGGGTTCAGGATTTGTTGCATCCTTACTCCTTGCTAGTAAAAGCAAGTTGCAGCTTCCACTGGAGTGAGTTTAAATAGCAGTTTGGTAGACGTAGCCACTCATTTCCAGGCTGGGAGCATTAAAAAAGGGCAGGGAACAACTCCTCTTTACTAATGATGAGCAGGATTAAAAGTGTTTATGAAAGCCCAGCTATGTGCTGTCACAGTCAATGTCTTTGCTGCTATAGAGAGGGGTTTCTGAATCAACGAACATTTTTATTACTTGTTGATTATTAACGGAACCAGAGTTGTCTCAGAAAAAGCCTTTTCTCCTTTCTTTGGACTTTTCCAAACAAATTTTCTGCTGAGCTGTTCTGGAGCCATGCTTTTCTGCCTGGAGCCAGAGGAAGGCACCCAAAACGTGATCGGCAGTTTCCTCCTCCTCGGAGACAGTTGTGTATCTACCATTTTACTTTGCTGTCGTTGTACAGCAGCGCAGCATATCAAGCTTGAAACAGACTGGGGAGTGCAATAAAGGGTTCCTATAGCACATCCAATCCCTTTTAACTGTTGACATCACGTAGCAGAGAGGAAGGAACCACAATTTGTGTAGCTTTCATCCAACCAATTCTGTTTTCTGTCAAGGGAAATTGCAGTAAGTTTTTGCCTTTACAGTACTCTTAGGCGCATTTGAAGTTTTGTATAGCCTTGGCCCTTTCTTTTTTAAAGAAGAAACAGCAGTTTCATTTGCTCTAGGATCCTCACGGTGGGCAGATTTACTCTGTAGAGAAGGACATGCAGGGGCGAGTTACTGAGAGAAAGGGAGCGGCGCTTATGGAAGTGTCATGAGAGCCGTAAGGCTTCACTTTTGAAATGCCTGTCTCGAAATATAAATAAATCCGTTTTTTCCAAGGTCTTTGTGCAGTGGTCATTGCTTGAAAATTAGCTCCATATAAAGAATTAGCTCCGTTTGGAGGCTGCAGTGGGCACTTGAGGATTAAGACAGGAAGGTAACTTCAGTATCTGGATAACTGAACACAGATTGTGCTCATTACATTCTCACAGTGTAGAAGAGTTTGGAGGTGGACACATAGTAAGAACTTGCAAGCCTTAGGAAAAAAGATAAAGTTCTTTGATTTTAAATAATCCATTTGGTAAAATACTGTACTTTTTTAGTAATATTATTGCTGCTTTTTCATTGTAGTAGTAGTTTAGTTTACCTGGCTGAAGGCAGGCAGGAATTCGATTATTTGCCTTTTATAAGAAGCCATTTATCTTCAACTTGCCAAGAAAATAACAGAAGTTCACAGTGACTTTCAGTGGAGGGATTCTGTGTGTGTGGCAGCTGGATCAGCCAAAGATCAGTGATTATTTTAATTTGTGAACCAAGACGTGTTTACTCGGATTGTAACAGCTTCTTACCATATTAAAGTGTTAAATGTTTGGAGGAGTTAACGGCAGTCTGGTGATGGGACTTGGTACTCAGAACAGAGAAGAGCAGTTCTGGTGTTAGTTCTTTGCTTTACTTTTAACTTGTTGTGTGACCCTTGGTAAGTTTTATTGATCTGATTTTGTCTATCGGCTTTCTATGGTGTAACAAGAAGAATAATCTTTGCTTTCCCCCGTGTGGAATTACTTGTAATGTGTAGCTTTCTTCAGGAAGAGTAGCTGTTCCTTTCCTTAACCATCCCTCTAAATGCAGCTGATTATGATGGAAATAAACCCAGAGAGCACCATGACACGGAGACAAACTCTTGATGAAGTGACAGATTTGGAGAAGATTGTGGTAAACTGGTTTTATTTCCAGAGGATTTTTGAATGTGGCGTCATGTCATCATGATTTTCCTCTTCTGTCCTTTGCAATCTAGAGAAGTTCCGATAAGCCTTAAGTTAACTGCTGCTAATCCCTCTGCTAACATTTCTTCCTCATTACGACAGTGTTGCCGCAACCTTAGACCGAAAGACCAGCCTTCAGTGAGCAAAGCGCTCGCTTGTTATCTTCTTTGCTGATTATCAATTGTAACCTATCGATGTTCACTTCTGATTAGCTTTTGTTCTTGTAAATATTTTCAGAGCTCAGGCTTTGTAATATTTCTCTCCCTTGTTTTTTAACTCCTAGTTTCAAAATGAAACTGTTTGCTATGTATATAGTAGCAAGGCAATCTATTTACATTTCGTTCCAGTACGCGAGGAACTGTTTACCCACACAATGTCAGCCTTTATAGGGGGTGGGGATGATTTCATTTCCAAATGAATCATAGTTTGGCTTTGTTCTTTTTAGCAGAATGAAGTAAACTGTTAAAGAGAAGATGATAAAGAGATACTTCCTTTGCACCTTTTATAGCTAACACAGATTTTGTTTGGGTTATTCTGTCTGTTAATCCAGAGAGGTTGTATTTTTGTCATTCCATTGGATTGCCAGAGTGCGTTGTCAGTAATATCCGAGTTAGGTTGGGATCCTTTTATGGGCTTTTACTATTATAAGACTATTATGACATCATTTGGTTGTGAGACTGAAGATTAGGGTAGAATATGGCCTCATGTGACTTTTTTACTTGCATAAAATGGGGTTTATGGCTCTTGCCTGTCTCACAGGTAGGCTGTGGGAATTAATGGATGAGTAGTTAGAACAGAACTACACCCCTGACTATACAAATGTATCCCACGTTATCTTCCAGGACATCCATGTGTGAATGGCAAGGAGTGTTTAGCTGTAAAAAATGCAATGCTTTACTTGGAAGATTGAAAGCTCTAGATAACTCTTTAGTATTTTTATTCTGCAAACAAAAATGTACCGTATGTTAGTATCATTACTTCTTGCACCACCAGTAAGTTAAAGTCTCTCTAGCTCTACTAAGAGGTTTTTTATGCTGTTGACCACAGGGATTTCCAGTATCGGAACAAACAATAGTGTCTAATAGTAAGGTAAGCACACATTGGACCTGTAGCTACACATCCACACCTATAAAAACATCCTATAATAATACCGTGCTCTGATTTCATCTTGTCATTTTGTTGGGGAATGATGTGTTTACTTGGATGGTGTAGTTTTGCCAAAAGACCATTCTTGATATACAGTGGTTCTGTTTCACATCTAATGCTGATCTAATGGAGTATATAAATTTAGAATTATGAAATACCATGTTGTTATTTATATATTGCCTTCAGACTTGTATGTAGCTCTTTACAGATATTTTAGTATAGCACGTTTTTCATTGGAAAATCTTCCAGTTCTGAAAATCAGGAAGGTTTTCTCTCACTTTTCCTTCATTTGTTACAATCGCAACATGATTAAAATCCAAGCATAAAACTCGAAGTTCCATAAACACGCAGCCTGGGATGCTTTAAATATTTTCACGTTACTTTTCACTATTTCCCAGAGTGAAACTCCTTTTTACTAGAAGAATTCTTATGGGAAAGCGGAGTTGAAAGGACTGACATCATCAGCCCTTCCTGAAAAACAGATTGGTTTCCTTTAAGTAACACTCACTTAAGAAACCACCTATTTAGAGAGAGGCAGACAAAAATAGTTTCAAAGAAAATTAACTGTATAATAACGTGGAGCGCTGGAGGGCAGTTCCTCTCCCAGGTTTGACTCCGGCGCTGTGAACCCAAAAACCATCGTTAGAAAAGACATTTTGAAGTCTTTTTTTAAGCTTTGCTTTGCTTTGCAGCTTCTTGGGAGAGAAAATAGCTTTGGTAAACGTATAAAACTATAAAAAGAAGTGCGGAACAGGCTTGGATTTTGCTTCGGACGGTCCTGTTTGCTTGATCACCGCGCTCTGCCACAGCACCGCGCTGCGCTGGGTTGGTTTGGTTTTATTTGAGCGTCCTTTCACCTAATTGCTTTTCCAGCTTCCCCCCCCCCCGGCAGTTGGAATTCTCCTGCAAATCCCTTTCCCACCCCATCCGTCTCTGCCCCGGGTGGCGGTGAGAGGCGCCGGCGCTGCGGGGCCGCCAGGGGGCGCCCTCGGCCCGCCCAAAGGTGAGGGGGGGGCACTGGGGCCTGGACCCCCCCACAGGGAGGGGGCAGCCCGGGCCGGGGCCCGCCCGCCCTCACGGGGGACAATTGCTTCCTAATGTCTAATCTTAGTCTTCCCACTGCAATCTAAAGCCATTGCCCCTCGTCCGGTCCCTCCAAGCCCTCCCCGGCTTTCCTGGAGCCCCTTCAGCACTGGAAGCTGCTCTGGGGTCTGGCTGTGCCCTTCTCCAGGATGAACAGCCCCCCCCCCCCCCCCAGCTCGGCCTCACACAGAGGAGCTCCGGCCCTCACAGCATCTCGGGGTGACCTTATCGCTCTCTACAACTACCTGAAGGGAGGTTGTGGAGAGGAGGGTGCTGGGCTCTTCTCCCAAGAGACAGGGACAGGACAAGGGGGAATGGCCTCAAGCTGCACCAGGGGAGGGTCAGACTGGACACCAGGAAAAAAATTTTCACGGAAAGGGTCACCGAACTCTGGCAGAGGCTGCGCTGGGAGGGGATGGAGTCCCCATCCCTGCAGGGGTTTAAAAGATGGGCAGACAAAGTACTTAAGGACGTGGTTTAATGGCAGATAGGAATGGTTGTACTCCACGATCCAAGAGGTCTATTCCAACCTGGTGATTCTACGATGCTATCTCCGTAGCCTGAACAGTAGTAGCAAAGAATAGAGCTTTTTTTTTTAGTAATGCAGGGAGAATTTACATTGCAGTCACTTAACTACTTCTGTGAAGCCTCCACATTTGCTGGGCAATGAACTGCCCCAAATAGGTAGTGATTCTCTGGATTTCACACTCTGATTTAAAGTTTCTCTGTACATTTTTAATAGGGAGTGCAAGGATAGGATGAGCAAGAATGGTTTTAGACTGATTTAGATGAGACATTAAGAAGAAATTCTTCACTGTGAGGGTGGGGAGGCCCTGGCCCAGGTTGCCCAGAGCAGTGGTGGCTGCCCCAGCCCTGGAGGTGTTCAAGGCCAGGTTGGATGGGGCTTGGAGCCCCTGATCCAGTGGGAGGTGTCCCTGCCCATGGCAGGGGGTGGAACTGGATGGGCTTGAAGGTCCCTTCCAATCCAAAGCATTCTGTGATTCTATGGTTTTTCAAAGAATCGGAGAATTACAGAATCATTTAGGTAAGACCTTTAAGATCATCAAGTCCAACTGTAACCCTCACACTGCCAAGTCCACCACTAAACATGTCCTTAAGTGCCACATCCACACATCTTTTAAATCCCTCCAGGGGTAGCAACTCGCACTCTGCTAGGCTGTCTGTTCCAGTGCTTGACAACCCTTTCGGTGAATTTGGGAAAAAAGAATAATTTACCTGAGGGGAATTCTGTGCTAATGACCTTTAAAAACCATTCTGGAAAGGTCCCACGCCTATTTGAAGCTTCTTGCCCACAGAAGACCCTCAGAGCCCAGCGAGCTCCCAGGTTGCACACGTGGAACAGGGGAGAAGTGGTAGGAATGGCTGGCAGTGAGCACCAGTTTGGGTACTGGCCAGGAGCTTACTGGTTGTAAATGAGCTGTGTTTGTAGCTGCTGGTTTCGGGTCTCCCCCCTCTTCCTTTTCTTTTAATGGATAGAGAATCAGTGTAGTGAAAGAAGTGGGTGGTATATTTTGGATAGTTTCTGAAGTGGAAGGAAAAGATCCATTCCCTTCAGATAAGTAAGGAAGTAGAGTGATAAATTCTGTCACAAGGGAAGTTTGTGTAAAGTATTTTAGAACTGGGCTTTTGTGAACAGTGTCTATCCAAAACTCGGGCATTTGTATGTTTTCCTTTATATTTGAAAAAGATGTTGCCAGTATTCCAGATAAATTGAAAATTGAAGGAGACTGACATCAGAAGGGAATTGTAGTTCTTGAGATATGAAGTGTAAAAATATATAACTGAGTGATATAGCACAGCAAATGCCATAGCGGTGGTCAAAACAAACTGTTTCAGAAAGGCTGTGGGTAGTCAGGCGGAGGGGAAGTAATCGGTAGTGCACAGGAGACCACAATGTCAAAGATGGATCGGGAGGTGAAAGGAAGGTGGAAGGCAGAGAGGAGTTGGATTACCACAGATGTGAGCGTCCCACTGAAGTTTTCCTGTCAAGATGGATAATATCAGTCTTGGTAACCTCAAACTGAAGAAAATGTCTATAGGGTCAAGTGTTGATGTGTCAGAGGCAGGTACTGAGGGAGTCTGAGGAGATGTGGTGACTGGAGTTTTAAGTGTTTCTCTGGAAATGACTTAATAAAATGATATTTTGGGATTCTATTGTTCTTTCACTTTTTCCCTCAATTACTTCCTCTTAATTTACAGTAAGACGATGTTTTTCCATCTGCAAATCTCACCAGTTAACCAGGTATATAAAAGACAGGCTAGTATATTTCCTTCCTATACAGGGTGAGTAATAAAGACGTCTAGCAGATTGTGCATCGCTGCTGATAGGGTTTTGCAGTTCTTGCCAGCTGGAAATTGATAAGTAGTGATATTGGTGATACATGAGGAGGAATGTGCTCCAATGCTTTATGGCTTCTTAGGACGCTTTCTGTGTCTGTGCAGAGGACTTGATACACTCTTGTGTACAGCTGGACAGTGTTTTCAGGAGAAATGAGCTTAAAAGCAGTCACTAAGATTGAGTTTTGAAATAACAAACCAGCTGAAAAGAGCCGGTCACTGAAGGAGTGGTGCAGGAAGAATTTTCTGAGCAGTGTTCATATCCAAAGCACGAAAGGGGAAAGGCTGGGATTAGATCGGGAGAAGAGAGGTCTAGCGCAGGGGAGACAGCGTGGTCCGGAAATTTGTTGGTGGGTCAAGGAATGTAAGTGGCTTGAGGGAGCTGCCATCAGTGAAATGACAAAAAGTAGCTTTGCTCACCTGATACAAGCCCGGTCTAGGTTTGATCAGAAGGTGAGAAAATAGAATCTAGAGTTTTTCAAGAGACCATATCAGCTGAAGGAGGAGGTTTAAGTATTGAGGGTGTTGGATGACAAGTAAGGTTTGGCATTAGGAAGGGTGAAAGCATGTGAAGTTCTGTGTTAGTGACCATCGAGGGAAAAGAATGGGACAAGAGCTGGTGGGAACAATTGTTTTATCTGATGGACCTGCTGAGTTCGAGCCCAGACACCTTCTGCTTCCCCTGGCAGTGGTGTTCTGGGGCACAGCCACTTTGGAGAGGGAATCCAGGGCTGATGCCTCGTGCCTGCAGTCTGAATCAGATTCCCTGTGTACATGATCAGTGATTGCTTATTGCAGGAAAGGGGTGCTGCTCTTGTTGTGTTTTTTTTTAGTTTATTATTCTTAAGTAAGGCGTTTAAATCAACTGTGCATTTTTGGTAGTCTGAAAAATGTAAACACTTTATGGAAAGAAACGTAAGCATTAAGATTGGAAATAAAATATACTTGTATCTTTTAAAAGGTTTATCTTTACCCTTAAATATGCTGATTGGGCTTATTCTTTTTGCTTAGTCTTTGTGGGCTGTTAAAATCAGTTGCTTTTTCCCATCTCAAGGAAATGCATCTTTGACACTTCTCATGACCTGAGTCACGATGCTGTCACAGAGCCAGAAAACGTCCTTAACGGTCATGGGTAAAAAGAGCAGAGCTGCCGAGGGTGTGTGGTGGGTGGAAGAGGGAGAGAGATTGCTATGGTTTACTTCAGTTCCTATTCTATGGGTGTTTCAGACAAGCCATTTATTATAATTATCCATGGATATTATTATCAAGTTCTCATATGCAGTGGTTCTCAAGGCACCATTTTTCCGCATAACTTACGATAAATACTGTGTATTCAACCTAGATTGAATTCAGATAATAAAACATTTGTGCTAATTGTTGCAGCTAGAGCAAGAGAAAATCAGGCATGGGTAAAAAGGTGGGGAGGAAAAAAGTCTCAAACATATAAACATGTAGTTTGTTGTCAGTGCTAATTTCTAATAAGCTAAGCCCTTTGGGTAAGGGCCTGCTATTAAGCTTACCCTGTCTCCTCACCCAGCAGAGCTGCATACAGAGGTGTCCTTCACAAATTCCCAGACCAGTCACTTGCAGTTTCTAAGACAAGCTGACCGTTTTTTCTGGTTTGTCCCGATAAAAAAAAAATAAATTCATAAAGATCATTTTATTCTGTATCATTTGGAAGGGAAGTCTGAGACACCCCAGTTTCCTAAAGTTCAGAATGCTGAAGCATCTTGGAGTCATCCCTGAAAGAAGGCTTTGAATTCAACACTCTGCTGATATGAATTATGATTGATAGGCAGGACAAGGGGCAGTAATAGTGCATACTTGTTTTCTCAAGCGCTTCATCATTCACCAGCAGACAGCATTAGTAAAATTCCCACGTGCAAGAAATTGGAGTAACAGAGCCTCTACACAGTGCCTAGAAGCTGCCTGAACGATAACCTCATTAGTGGAGTGTTAAATCTGAGCTCACACAGTCCTTTCCTTGGAAGAGTTTGCAAACTCAAGTCCAGTGTTATGGTAGCTACAGCCACAGCTTCTGCTCCAGAGCTGGCTTTTGGCCACGTGTTGGGAAGGATGGGCAGAGCACCTTTGCCTTTGTTTGCAAAGTATTTCATAGCAGTTACAAGAAACTAATCTTGCAGTCTTTGAATCTCTGAAGAATTGAAGGTACAAGGTACAGTATTAATAGAATGGCAATGCCTGGATCCCTCTGTGCCTGTGGCTGGCATTTACTGGAGGTGACCTAAGAGGAGAAAGCCCAGTTTGGCTGCTTTTGCTGGTAACCACCATCTGGAGGAAACCAGCTGAAGTGTTGCTGCTGCTGCCTGCTCTGTTGCTGCACGGAGCCTGGAGCCAACAGCTGGCAATCGACTTGTGGTGGTGTTTTTACTTCAAGGAGAGTTTTGCCCATAAATGGACTTGAACTTTGCACCAACAGTATTTTTAGTTAAAGAAGCCCCAAAAGATTATTATTAGGCGAGTCTTGTATGTGTGTTGGTAAAGGGGTGGTTTTCCAAGGAAATGCTTCAAGGCACCTTTACTGTGCATCTCTTTGAGGTTGCAGCAAACTGATACCTGTACAAAATGAGGAGGGCAAACGGCAAGGGAAGAAGCGGTCATTTGTCTTAGATTTTCAAGGAGATATTTTTTACCCGAGGCAGTTAAGGCTATGGATGTTCTCCCAGCTGCCGGTGAGAGGTACCGTGGGGCTGAGGACACTGTCGCTGTTCTGACAGAAGTGGCTTCCTCTCCTTTTTGATTCCTTTAGACTGTCAATGTAATTTCTTTTCCATGCAGGAAAAGAAGAAATATGCGTGGAGGTAGGTGAAACGGCCAGCCGTACATCACTAATTGTAGAAGTAAATGACAGGTTCAAATCCCAGCTTGAGGTTTAAACCATTCTTTCATAATCCATCTTTGGCCAGGTAGAGAGTTCCTGAGTTCCTTCTCTGCTCTAACCTTTGCCGAGGACAAGAGGAGATTTTCATATATCAGTGGAATTCTTTGTGACTGAGGGACAAAGTTTTGGAAGCTGAATGTAGTAGAAGAAAGAGAAACCTCAGAAGGAGGAAAGGAATATTATGAGGCCATGTTTTGATTTTGAGTGGATGACACTGATGAGCAGTTGGAAGAGCTGAAGTTCAAGGAGCTTGGATGAGAGGGCAGACGACTGTCTCGTCAGTGGCTGAAACACTTGGACTGGTGCTCACATGTCTCAGCAGAAAATGCTAACTCAGGAGCTCTCCTGTCACCACCACCTGCCTCACTTGGATCTAACTAGAGAGAAAGTTCTGGTTTTTTTTAGGATAATCTTGAGATTTAGTGCAGCTGAGTTTCAAAAGGTGCAATATCGAGTGGTTTTAAACATGAAAACAATTGTCTGCATCATTTTCTCCCGTCAGTTTCAATGGAATCAAGCTAGTGTTAAGTTTTGAACTCGAACCAGTTTAGCTGAGAGAAATATTTGCTCTAAGTAGCTAGATTCCATGCACATGCATGCCGTAGAAAATACATAATATTCTTCCTTTAATGAGTCTAATTGTACTGGTAATACTGAGGGTTAGGTTGTGATATGAAACTAAATTTGGTAGGATACAATTCAAGGAAATCGCAGTGTAATTTTAGTTTACTGTTGAAGTGATCGTTAACTGAAATAATTAGGTTCCTGACTTCTTCTAGGAAGCGTGTAACATTGTACAAAGAAAGATAAAGCATATTTGACTGAATAAAACAAAACATAAAAGAAAAAGCCCATGTTAGCAGTAATTAGCACTTGTGGCACTGAGTGTGTTTCTTGGGACACTATTGAGTTTGTCTGTCGGGTTCTTCCAAATGATTTCTGTGAGCCAGCATTGCTTCTACAGGGTTCTTTATTCGGGTCACAAGGCAATGTTTCTCACCAGGGCGCTGCTGTTTCCTCTTCTGACTGTAGTAGATTACAGATTATACTGGAACATGTCTGAGAAAAGGTCAGAAACGAGGGTGAAAGTCTTGGAACTGGAGCTGGGAAGCTTTTCATTCTCATCCGGGAAACTTTTTGCATTCAATAGAAAGCAAAGCAAAATAAACTACCACATCCATGACACTTCTGTCTTTCCTGCTCTTTTCTGTCTGCCGGTTAGAAAGGATTTTATTTCCCTTGCATTATATGATTACTGAATGTTTAGTTGAGGAATCTTCAGTGTTACACTAAGCAGATATACTGGCCAAACACAGTTCGTTTTGTACAACTCAGCCTCCACATGATTGCATAGCCTCAAGTTACTGCCTTTTTATTTATCAGATTAAAGATGTTTCATATGTAGTGTTAATGTCAGTAGACTGCGTGGCATGCTTTGAAATATAGTCTGTGAAATACTGTAAGATATAAAAGCTAATCAAGTGGATTTTGAATTTTAATGACACTGCATTACTAGGCTTTTTGTATTGGAGTAATGGAAGAAAAATGAAGAAAATCAACGTAGAATAATTCTGTTATAAGACTGAGAGATGCTCAATACCACTTTAGTTTTTCATGTAAAGTATATAGAGAAACTAAAATCCTTATGATCATTACATTCTTACCAGAAAAACTGTTGGGGCCAAGTGTGATTGCTTTGCTCACCAACGGGGTGGAATTTCTCTATGCAAAAGAGGATCCCACAACACTTGAATGAAGGGTGTGCTGTATGCAATCGAAACTGCCAGGGGAGATTTAGTGGCTGCAAATGATTTCATTTCCTTTTGGTGGTAAGTTGGTGTTTGCATCCCTTGGCTGTTCAGGTGTAGCTTTGGCTTTAAGCTCAGCTGTGAATTATTTAGTTCCCTTCCCACCTGACGGGCTGAGGCAGTTGCCGCGTGCAGGGCTAGGATCTGCGTTCGAGTTGTGGTAGAGCAGGATTTAGATCAGGCAAGAAGTGGTTCTGTCGAATTAACGTGATGCTGTGCATGCTGTATTCATAGATGAGCAGGACTTTATCTGCTGCGCTGCATTTGGATGTTTATTTATGTCATTAGCTGCAAAAATCGGGCTGGTTTCCTCCCTCTCTCCTCAGAGATGGTCTCTGACACTGGTGCCCTGAAGTACTCCCTTCAGGTGATGAATTCATCAGTTGACCAGAAGAGGACAAGTTTACTGTGTTGCTTTCAGTTGATTGAATGCTTTTTTATTCAGCATTAGAAATTCACAAGTCTCGTGTGTTTTCCCCTAAGTGTAGCTTTCAAGTCCAAAAGTATATTTTGAAAACTTAGAAATGTGTGATTGGATCAAACGTTTAAATCTCACATTTGTGCAAAGAGTCTTTTATAGGTTTAACAAGGACTGCAAATAAAATAATCACCAGTACAAATGGTAGCTGTTGATAACTGGACGTGGCAGTGGCAGAGGTATGTGAGGAGTGGAGGGGAGACTCTTCCGTGCAGCTGCGAAGCAGGAGGTTGGTGTGGTGGGGACGTGAGGGTGAAGCCGCGGGGACACGAGCCTGGCCAGGCTCTACCTGGGAGCTGCTCCTGATGGCTTTTCCACAGATGTCCAGCTTTGTCAAAAACCAGTAAATCTTGTGAAGTTTATTTTCCTTATAGCATCTGTGTTTTATAATGGTGCTTTTAATTTGTTTTTTCTTTGTCTGCTGGGATTTCTTTTGTCCGGCGCTTTCAGGCCTCCCTTTTTTCCTCGGTGGAAGTGAGTCTGTTAACGATGGCTGGCTTGGGAATACACCCTGGCGCGGACGCCGCTCCCTCCCTCTGACAACAAAGCCCATTGTTGTTTTCTTTCTTCACTTTCATCCTCAACTTAATCCATTTTTCCTTTGAATATTTGTGGAATAAAATGTCTGCAGAAGTGTGGCTCAGGATTTGGTGGTTTTGTTGCAGACTTCCAGCAGACGGGTACGGGGCAGAGCTGGTCCCAGTTTCTGTGTCTCAGTAGCCAACGTTTCCTCAAGCTAATGCTGCACTTGTAATTAAATTCTGCCATCAGAATACCAGAGTTACAACAACATCCTCGGCTTTTTGCAAGTCCCTTACTAAAATTATTAGAGATTTACCACCAGCTTAAATTGAGACATAAGACTTTTTTTCTTTTCTCTTTCTCCAGTGGAAGTCTAAAAGGCTGAATTAGGGTTAAGAGTAGGAGTGTTTTTGACTTGGGTTTAGTTGGGATAAGGATTTGGACTTTGAGTTTGTAGTACCTGAGTGAAAATGCAAGCACTTTCTTTTGTCTGTGTCCTGAGCGGTGGCCCAAGCTGGAGGGGGAGTGCAGGCGCACAGGAGGATGCGTACAGGGAAAAAAAACATTACCCTAAACCGACACTAATGTATTCTTTATACAGCTCTTCATCTGACGTCGGAAAATCTCTTTCGTGGCAGCCCATGGAAAGACAAATACTCGACCAAGAGGACTGGCCTTGCGTGGGGTCCTGAGGGCTGTTAAGCTCATGCTCTTGGTGGTTGCCATGGGAAAATGCCTCATCATTTGGGATGCTGTGCTGGAGATGCTCAGACTGATTTTTGAGAGGACATGTTTGCCATGAAACTGTGATGATGACAATTTTCTCTAAATTAATTGCAATAGAAAATATATCTTGAAGACTCAATAGGATGTGATGCATGTGTAGCTGTCAGTGTACAACTAAGTCAGCATTTGAAGTTAAATTGTCAGTGCTAAGTGAAGCTGCTCTATTGAAGCTACGATTCTAAGGTTTTATTCTTTATTAATATACCTGTTTCCTTACAAGAACGAATATATACTGTCCACATGTGGCAAGGTGACTTGAGTACAGGATTCTGCTGTATGAAAAATGTTTGCTATTTCTAGCTATTTCTAGGTTTAAACTTTGCCTTATTTGTCGCTTGTCCTTTGACAGTGAATCAACAACTGCTTGAGCTGTAGAAATAACGTTGATGCTTGACTGCGTTCTTTGTGCTCTTTTGGCCTGATACGGCAGCCCTGTGCACACACAATTCCCGTTTACTGCAGGAGGAGTTTCCTGCTTCGAAGGGCTGGAGGAACAGCGGGCAATTTGGTCAAATTTCTGAATGGGTACAACTGCACACAGTAAAATTATGGGGTTTTAAATTGACTTATTAAACAGAATGTGTGACACTATTTTCTTCCGATGAAATTTGGAATGCACAATACAGCTTTCACTGAATGCTGCGGTCATAGAGTGTGTTTCCTGGATCCTAGGGCTTTGCAGTTAAGATGACAAGCATGGCCCTCTCTGATAGGTCTGAGGCAACATACAGTGGAGGTGTAACAGTAGAGAACATTTCCATCATAAACATAGCTAGAAATAATTAGGTGCTAACAAAAGCAAAAATTTTTACTTTCTTTGTTAAGCACAATATTCTTTAACTTTGCTTGTAGTCAGATTTTCAAGAAAAACTTTACTGTCAGAAAGAAATTGTCTCCGTTTTGTAGCATCCCAGCTTTTAGTTTGTGACTGGTATCGCTTTTCATTTATTTGTAGTTAAGCCACTGAATGTTGCTGCAGAAAATATGCATTGGCAGGCGATAGTTATTGGGCTGTGTATCAGGTATTTACAGCTTTTCCATTTGTCATAGCTGAGTTTTGTTACCATGTTGGTGCTGTGAAGTGCTGTGTGTTGTGAGCACTACTTGAGATTATTGTTTTATTGATGTTTGTATACATCACATAGTTAGACATTTAAAAATTAAATGCTTGTCTTCTGAATGGTTTGGGGGTTTTTTGTTTTTCAGAGGAGAATAATCTTAGATTTTGGGCCCAGTCAGCATCTCTTTTACACTCTTTCAGTTCTCTTTGTGTAGATCAATTATTTTTGATTTACTTTCTGGTTTCTTTGCTTATGTGTGAGCCTAAAAATTTGTAGGATGTTGCTACAATTAATAAAAAACTCCTAAGTGATGACTTAATCCTGCGGTTTTCTGAGCATCCTGAACTGCCTTGGGATTCCTCAGCTTGTAGCAGCTCATCCTCCTGCAGGAAGGGCGTCTGTGAATGCCTCATTTCTCTGCATGCAAATATTCGATTGAATCAACTGAAGGGTTTGCATATGGAAAACTGCGTGGTGTTGGGAGCAGAGGGCGCCGGGTAATTAAATGTGGCTTGAGAGAGAGAGGGAACAGTTACAACACAGGCTTTTGGTTCAGTAGTTCATGGTTAATCATTATATTCCTAACAAGTAAAAGAAAACAAATTACAGACTTTTGGAGCCCCTCTGTCGATCCCGTCGCTGTTTGCTGAGTATCACGCAGTCGCACATGGTGAACGCAGGAGAGCGAAACACGTTTAGCAAGGCCTTGATTACTGCAGCAGTAACTAATTAGACGATAATTCAGAAAACTATTCATATTCCTTTCTACAAGAACCGAGAATGCATTATGAAACTAATCTTAAAAAATTGAATTGCATCTCGGTCATAATTTAAAACTGAGCTGGGTCTTTTTCTCCCCCCCTTTCCTGTTTCTTTTTGTTCCAAGTTGGTGCAGGAAAATTGCTATTAATGAAATCTGCTCTCCGAGACTTCAATAGGCTTGTTATTCATTAAAGCCTTGCTATTTCTCTTAAAATGTATTGACCGACGTTCAGGCCAGATACTTAACACAAAATACACTTTGTAATTTCATTATTTTTGTTATTGTGCTTTTCTAAGATGCAGAGGTGTATGGACTTTGTAGAAAAAACAAATAAAACCCCTAAGCTTACAGTTATATACTATTAAAAGAAGGGTAAAGGAAGCATTGAGTGTCTTTAGGACGATGAGACATTCATTAAGATTTTTCCGCCTTCCTTTTCCTATTTTCAATCCATCTCAAGTACCATTACAGCTTTTCAGGCAGCTTCCTGTGAGAAACCCTTTTCTGTGCTGTTTTTCTTCCTTGAAAAAAGGTGGCTGCTCTTCAGTCAGATTGTATGGATTTGGCCTGGGATTTGTATAATATCTGTGCAGAATGCAGCGGTTGTTTAGGAACCTAATTCCCAATATGGCTCCCTTTTGATTAAGAACAAAGCCAGCGTTTCACAGCATTATAGGAACACAGAAAAACAAGTTAATGATCTAAACCTTTTAATTCATGGTTGCTTGTCTATTTAAAGTACTTTTGATTCTGTTATAAACAGACTGGCCCCTTTTTTGTTTAACTTCTTTCTTTGGTTTCTTCACGTTTCTTTCTTTACTGTCCATGAAATTTGTAGCTAGTTTCCTTTTCTAACTGAAGAATGAAAGGTTGTGGCTACAGAATGATACAGAAAGTAAGAAAGCGTATCTAAACTGGGCATATATCCAGCAGAGAGCTCCTTGAAACAAGCTAAATTCAGCATTTTTTTGTTATAGATTTTCCCCTTCCTTTTTTGAGCACCTGCATTTTGGTTTCTTCTACTTCTTTTTTTTTTAATTGATTTAAAGTTTTTTATTTTTTGATACTTTCTTGATTTTTACGTGTAGGTTGGCGTGGCTTTATTTTCTATAGTTACTCGTTATTTTCCTCCAGTCTTCGTTCAGCAGATTACTATTATGTGTGCCTTTGTCCGCAGAGACAACAAAAGCGACCTTTTCAGGACTTTCAATTACCGACACTGTATGTGGTACTTTAGGAAAATAGTTGTCTTCCAGATATTCTTTTTTTTTTTTCTTCTTCCCCAAACAGAGAATTGGGATCCAGCGCTTGTTCTTCATATTGAACTTGAAAACTTTTTGGTGAACAAAACTGTCAGGCAAGCAGCAGCAGGAGGAGTAATTTTCCCTTCCATGGAAGGGGATCTTATCTCCACATACAAAAATGAATATTTGCTGCCTCCATTATAATTTATTTTTTACCTGAAATGAAGATTACTTTTAAAATATGTGCTCATTATTTCTTCTTTTATTTTTGGCAGTTGCTTATTTCAGGCAGTTGTTAGAAATGCGAACTGAAGGGAAAAATTCCAGTAATGTGTTTTATTACATCTCTATCCCATCTAGGTAAATTGAACAGCCAAGACACTTACAATAACTTCACGAACAATAATCCTGGGAACCCTCGACTCCTGCCTCTTCCAAGTTTGACTGTGGTGTTGCCTCTTGCTCAAATCAAACAGCCAATGACATTGGGGACCATCACCAAACGCACAGGGTAAGTGTATCTGCACAAATCTTTCTTAACCTTGTATAATTAATACTGCAATAATTTGTGCTACTAGTGACGCTTGGGTTTATTCATTGTTTTAATTTCAGTCTATGTGATTTAAGAGCAACAGAAAGGGTGGTAGGGGAAGGAAGAAACAAGAAAAGAAACCCAACATCAGATGAGTAAGCAAAACCCGAAAAGAAAACTCTTAAAAATTCAGGAGTGTTCATTTGGGTGGGTCATCTTCTTGCAGTTTGCCGTACAGGAAATACTGTACGCTGACATCAGGAGGAGTTTCACACCAGGAACTGTATGGAGCATGACCAGAGCTGTATTCAATCAGAATAAGTTACGACTTTACTTTTTTTTTCGTTTATGTTAATTTCCAAACTTCTTATTTTTGACTATCAGAAATGGAAAGACGGTAAGCCAGGTTGAGTACAATGAGAAGACTTAATCTTGCTGTTTTCTTGACCTTATTTTTCCTCTGAAGTGACTGTTCTGTACTATGAAATTCACGTGTGGACTCTCATTTCAGAGCCAGCTGCACTTTGGTACTTCTCCCTGTGCCATGATAAACCACTTCAAAATACTTGTGAGAAGCTCTGCTAAATACATGTATATTATAATAACTAAGAAGATTTTTTTGAGCTTCATAAACTAATGATTTTATGTTAAATGATTCTGTTCAACCACTGATATTTTTCTAGATTTCAAATATTTGGGGGTTTTTTTGCAATTAATGCATAAAGCTAGTGGCGATTATTTTTGTTTTCCCTCTCACTTTTTGATTATTCAAACAAGTTCCTTTTATGTTTTTAAGAAAATAGATTGCCTATGGCACATGGTTGGACAAAACAATTGATTGTCCTACAGGTTCATAACATTTTCTTGCGTTTCAGCAAATGGGTGCGGGCACTGTCTTGCTTGCTTCACCTCTTTCTTGCTCAAAACCCAATAGTGAAGTGAATTTTACCTTGTGTTTCATCAACTGGGAGTTATTTTTCAGGCGAGAGCTCACAGCTATTCCCTCTGTTCCTGAAAAATTCCCATATTCTGTGCTTGAGTGTTCAGGACATCCTGTAAAATCTGTTACTGTTTTGTTTAGTGCACTAAGTGTGCATGATGAGGTCCTAAAGCTTGTATATGCACATATATATACACGTATATCTATATATATGTCTGCCTTACAATCCAGTCCTGCTCTCGCTGCTGTAAACGGGAATTTCACGAGACTTACTGAGCCAAATCGTGAACTATGGACGTGCAGTTGCCCAAAGCACAGGGGCTGTCTGCTGATAAGTTCCTGAACTTTGCAGATAATTGTAAATGGGTCTTATGAAACAGTAACGAAACGGTATGTGTGCAACGATGTGGTTTTAACTTCTTCCACGCATACATTTCAGTTGCTTATTTTTGCTTTTATTTTCCTGTTTAAAATTAAACACAGACAAGAGGAAATATATTGTGCTAGCCATCAGGTGGATTGTGGAAGCGTACAAGGGTGCGGTGTTGGATGAGGAGAGGGAGGTAGGACTGGAGAGAGGCTGGTGTGCGTTGGGATAAGCAGGGAGTTACAGTTCCTGAAAGAGGGGGAAACAAAAAAAGGAGGCTTGAAGAGTGCAGTCAAGAGAAGGACAGAGGTGTGATTCTGAGCTCAGTCTGTAGACTCCTAGAAATGGAACAGACACTTAGAGCAAGGTGGGGTGAGACACAGAAAGAAAATAAAGGCTATCTGAGGGTCTGCTGGGAGGAAGGGAAGGTGATAGGAGCAGCGGTGAGGCTGATGAGTTGAAAACAAGCACTTGGTTTACATTAGTGATTCATGCCATGGCCTTTACAAAGGCTGTTGCCTTAATGCCGTGGGGATACCAGCAAACTTTTCTATGACTATTCCAAATGTAGCGAGTCTGCATTATTTTATTTAATGTTTTATTCTTAAATATATTCAGAAGGTGTTCTTATTCATAATTTTCTTTAAGTAAATTTTATTATTCACAAACTGTCCTTGTCGTATTAATTTCTGTAATTTTAAAAGCTAATTAAATTTAAAATATTCAATGAGGCTTATGCAAGGGGGGAAACAACAGTCATGGGAAATACCCTGTTGTGTACATAGAGTTTTCATGAATGAGGATCCTAATTTTCAGTGAAGGCTGTTTAGATGCGTAACACTAAGCTGAGAGCTTCCTTCATTTGGTCTGCAGCCAAAATATTTGATGAAAGTACACAAAATTAACATGAAAAGCTGTATTTATAAAGCAGGGATTTAAGAGGAATGCCTAGGATCCAAGAAGCCTGGCATGCCTAAAATGACCAAATTGAGACAGCAGCCTTAACTTAAACCTCCAGGGGGCAAAGCGTGTGTTTAACATATTTAACATCTGCCCTCATATTTCTAGAAACACGTAGCGATGTAAGTCTGTACAGTGTAATATTTAGACAGGACAGGGACCATCTGCCTCGCTCTGAGAAGTGTAGGAGGCATGTATTACTGCAAATGGCAAAAGACAGATGTATTTACACCTACATGGTCAGCACCTTTGAGCACTGCTCCGAGGAAACAAGGCTCTTCTTTGGGAGCAGCTGCTTAACCTTGTGATTGTGCAGTGATCAGAAAAGGAGACGAACTCGCTATCACTTGGATTTTACAGCCTGAACAGTCGCTGCTCAGTGGCCCTCAAAGCAGATTCCTTTTCTGTTGTTCCTACTCTTACAGAATTAAAAATTTAATCTGCTGCAGTACATATCTAAAAGTAAAATGCAAGGCTAAAAGAATAGCATATAATTAGCAGTTCTGGATTTGTCTGGTTTATTTGCTTTTAACATCTGAAAAGCTTCTTTGATACTAAACATCTGATTGAGTTTTGCAGATTTTATTAACCAAAAAGTCAAGCTGGATTTTTGTTTTTTTTTTTTTTCCTGCTAGTATCCAAGACAGCAAAATATTTTTCAGGTACTGAAAGGACTGATCAGTGCCTTTAATATTGTCTGTCTCAAGCAGAGCCGCACAGCATGTCATTTTACTTGACAAGTGGAATGGCAGTAAATTTTTTAAGTGTTCACTGTAGCCCGATGGGAATGAAAGACCAGAATCTGGAGTTGTGTCATTACTGCGCTGTTCATCACAGATGCTTTTTCCCCCTCATGTGGGGTTTGGAACATTTTCTGATTAGTCATTAAACTCTCGTATTCTGAATACAATTTACATTCTCGGCACCGAGTATCTCGGAGCATTGCCTCCCTTCTTGCTATCACTGTTGTTTCCTTGTTCTGTGCTCTCTGTTTCTTCCCTTGCTTTTTTTCAAGTCTCTCGCTGTAATTTCCGCACCTCCATGAAGCATTAATATTCGTGCCTATATTTTGTCATCCCATTGACTCGCTTTCCTGTAGTTTGTACTGTCAGCACATTCTGAGGAGCAGATAGGCTTTCCCAAAGGGGCTCTAACGCTAATGAGTAAGGAAACATTTTCTGTTTTAAAGATTAGGGGGATGTAAGACAGTAAAAGAGCTAGATTTAATAAGTTTTTATTTATCTGTGCCTCAGTTTCCCTCTCGAAATTTTAATAATAATGTTAAATTCCTTCTCAAAGCTGGTGAATGGGATAATTCATTGCTCATTTACAAAGAGCTTATAGATTTGAAAGTAGAAGAACTGTATGATCCGTCTCATGCTCGTCTATAAAAGGCAGTGAATCAGAATATGTTAGAAGACAGCTTTGTGCTTTGCAGTAGCTTTGTAAGCTTTCCTTGTGTTTGTGGAATGAGTTGTAGTTTGTTTCCAGTTTGTAAGGGTGTGGGGGCACAGATGAGCTATAATTGGAAGGAGGGAAATAAATGATGCAGTAAGAGCCCCAAAAGAAAAACTGCGGTAAAAGTTGGCTCCTCTGACAACAGCATTTGTTTGAACCGTCTCGAGGGATATAGTCGTTATATTTGTATCATGCACATTCTCAGATTCATTATAGCTTTGGTGTAACACCAGGCTGGAACCAGCATTAGTTGAGTCTTGTCAAAACAGAGACACCAACGTACCTTGTCGGAAAAGAAATAAACCTTACCAAAAGATTTAGATCTCTATCTGTTCTTCATGCCGTCCCTCGTTCCACCCCCAGTAGAAGGGGAATGTAGGTAAACTGCCTGTTGAAGCAGGCTGCGATTTTATCATTTTAGTGTTTCTTATTGCTTATATTATATTTACTGAAAACCATGGATATCCAATCATTTTATTTAATTAAACAGAGAGCTTAATTTGCCTAGGGTTCTACTATTGAAGGAAACAAAACCAAGGAATGCAAAGTCGTGGTGTCATGATATAATTTTATATTGTATATTATATATTTATATATTACATATTATATTATATATAATATATATAGTAATAAAAGTAGGAAAAGTAACTGAAAAGGACAATAAAAATATTAAACTGTAAAGCTAAAGAATTCAGTACAATAGGTCAGCTCTCCTTCATGCTGAAGCCAGACATTCTCTTCCTGGCACATCCCTCGGGCATGTTTTGTGTCACCTTTAGCTTTTATTATACATTTTGGTAATAAAGCAACTATTGTAATTATTTTTAATTGATGTGAAATAGCTATTTGCACTAGATTTCAGATGTTGCTGTGTATGAAAGGATTGACAAATACAGCGATGAGAGTGGGTATTGCACAGCTTAGTAGAAGCTTAAGTAGTTTTTATTAAACATAAAAATACAAAATGAAAATATTTCAGTTTTCTGTTTGCTAAAACTCAGAATCAGATAAGAATTAAGAAAATTCTGTTGGAATTTTGGATAATAAATATCTTCATTCAGTAATTTTCCTTTGGAGTTTCCCATTATCTCTGAGAACGGGGAACCTCAGTGAGATTTTTGCCTTGGCCTTGCTCTGTTACTGTCACCGAGCGCAGCCATCTGGTGCTGGCTTTTCAAGGTTGGGTTATCCTGTAATGTGTACATTCTCTCTCTCTCAATTAGCATACCATCCATATTACGTGAAGGAAATAGGGAAAAGCAATTGCTTATACAAATATCATAGGAGAAAAATGGTCATCTTAAAAGAACTCGGGTTTTGTGAACATAAAGGAAATGCTAAGTTGCCTCTGTCACGCTTAAGGCTTCTGTAGTAGTCCTTTGAACTGTAAATACATTTTCTTCATGATATAAGCTTTTGTATCCATGTTAAAAACAAACAAACAAACAAAACCTTCCACTGAAGCATGTATACACCTAGGTCAATTTGTAATTAAAATAGAGAGAATTTGTTGATTTGCAAGTATAATCAGGTCAACATAATATGATGTGTGGGGAAAAAAAGCCTATGTGATCTTCTAAAATGTTCTAATGAGCTCAGCTGAATGTCAGTTGCTTGCTTCTTGCAGGCAGAGAAACTGAGGCAGAGGAGAAAAAGAATATTTGCCAAACCGTCCGAGTCATAATTTAGAAATTCGAAACTCCCAGTCTGCAATGACTCTTCAGATCTTCATTGGATAGTATCTAGATTTATATTATATTGGCTGTGGATTATGCAGAAGCCTTAGCTTTCCATTAACTACTTAAACAGTGCCATAGTGTTGGGCTAATCTTCTGTTGAGCCGGTGGAACGGTCTTCAACGCAGAGGCTGAACGTGTTGACTGTACAGGAGATCATACGATCATACGGTTCATACAGTTTCATTGGGTTTTATCACCATGCAAAGAGAGCCACTATTCTTGGTTCTACCAAATGAGCTCTCTCCCCCAAAGTGTTAAGCATTCATTTAAATACATAGACTTAAGGACTATTCTGTTACATAGAGTTTGAAAGAGCTTCGATTGATTTTTTTGACCTAATAAAGAAATAGGGACACGGGAGCACAGATTTTTTTCTGCAATATTCTATTCCATATTAGATTTTTACATCTTTACATGTAGAATAATATATGTCGTAGTTTTGTACCTTCCCTTAAATGCTTTTTAGAATATGTCTGCATGCATTGGTGTTGTGTTTGTGTCAAATTCGCTTCACAGAGTTCATTTTTATCATGCAGGTATGCTTTTAATTGAGTAGGTGTATGCCTGGGTGCTTTCTACACCTCTCTCTCACAGACCTTTCCTGTTAGCTGATCGCCTGAAAATATTTCACTTGTTTCTACTAGCCAGAATTTATACCCGAGTCAGAGTATTAAAAGAAAGATGACACGCTGGCATTTACAAAATCAATTATTCAGCAATTTTGTGGATGATGTTACATCCTAAATGAAAATCAAAGAAGCCATGAGTGCGTGAGTAGCTCTAAATATACCTCCTGTTCCTCCTTTTCAGATTTTATGCAAATGTCAGTATGGCGATGGCTTTTTCAGGGGTGATGTGAAAAAGAAAGAGATAGCCATTAAAAATGCACTAAAAATGTTGGGGTGTGTTACCAGTTTAAAATCTATAGGCTGTGCAGACTACTTGAATAACTAAAGAATCATGATACAGATAAATTTTTGAGTGACCAGAAACATTAAGCTCTACATTGGACGATTTTTAATGCTGAATACTTTTGAAATACGTTAGGGTTCTTTTCCCTGCAGTCCGTGCAAGCTTGTAAGTGGGGGAATAAGTGGCTGTGTCATGCGGCTGCTAAAGATTTTTAATTTAATGGTGTATTTCTGTGCTCAAAAAAGGGTTGAGTGATTTTCTCTGAAAGGTCGTGCCTGTACTTGTTGTTTTTACTTAGGACTTGCCTCTTTTCAGCAAATCTGTCCCACTGTCCCACTCAGCCCTTCCGTGTTTCACGGGGAACACCCATGTATTTGTTGCTTTTGATTCTAATTTACTTTTTCTATTAGTTCTTACTCGAACGTCTGTTTAAGCCTCTCAACTGCCTTTGCCTCAGATTTGTCAGGAGGCTTCAGGAGGGACACCTGCACTCTGACTTGAATCCTAACGTTAAAGCCTGCTTGCAACTGATGCCTGACGTTTGTCGCAGCAGTTGTGCATGAAGAGCCAGCCCCGTCGGCTCCTGCTCCCGCGGGCGGCTGCGTTGTCCGTGGGACTGTTGGCGTGCGCCAGTCTGTGAGCTCAGCATGCCGGTTACATTCGGGGGTCTACAGCTCTTTCAGGGCATCATGAACGGTTATAAAAAATTATTTTGTTTACCTTCTGCATAAATCTTAATAGCATGATATACAGTGTACTTGTTGGTAATCGAGTTTTCATCTAATTTCTGTGCATTTTTCCCCCTTTACATGAAGACCTTACCTGTTTGGAGCAGGATGTTTTTCCATAAAAGCTCCATGGTGAGTTCCCAGTTCAAACCCAGCATGCCTATAATTCATTTGCTGTCCTCACTGAAAATAACTCTGTGCTTCAACTTTTTAATTTTGGATTGATTTTTTTTTTTTATTAATTTGTTGATGTGCATGGCTGATCCATAGGTGGAAGCACTGCGTAATTTCACTTTTAAACTATGGATGTGTGTTCACCATCGAGCATTGCCAAAGAAACGCGTTCACTTTTTTCTTTTCTACCTTTGAGAGGGCATTTAATTTTTAAGTGGCAGAAAAGTTGAAAAAAACCTAATTTATTTCCCAGTGGGCAAAAGTGATTGCAACAGCTTTCTAAAACAAGGCTCTTTTTTTGCTATATGGCTTCCTTTGTTATTGTAGCACTAAGTTGCTCACAGACAGCAAACATTGATTATGACCTCTCGAAAATAAGCCAGATTAGCAGTGAGTAGACAGTAAAGTACTGCAGTAAGAGAGATGAAGCAGGTAAAATGGGCACTGAAAAAAAGCAGCTTATCACACTTCAAAAATGGAAAAAACACCCCTCCACACGGTGCCATTAAAATCAGGATATTTGAAATAACAAGAGTTTTTTTTGTTGCAGTATGTTACAGAAAAGCAGACAGAAAAAAACCTGAAGTTTTGAGTTTCCCCGTTAGATCTTGGTTCTGTATTCATGCAGTGCTGCGTAACCTCCAGCCACCTTTTCAGAACGAGATGGGAGTTAGGAGTTGTAGGCAATGAGAATGGAAGAAGTTTGAACATCATACAGCTTTCTTAGAAAATTTAGAAACTTTTCAGCTGGGAGGGGGTTTGTTTTGTTTTAGTTTTGGTTTGTTTTTTTCCCTTAAGTTTAGCTGAAGGTACTTGTTAGCTGTATCGATCAGTGTCTTCTTACTGTTACTAGAAGTTTGTTCCACACCTGTCACCCCCTTATTTCTCTGTCAAACACCATCTTCAGCAGAAAGGACTTCTCAAGACTTCGTTAGGATGGAGAGTTCTTTAGAGAAGGGCAGAGGACGAGGATATGGGAGCTGTATCAAAGCACAGGCATTAAATACGGCCCTAAGGGAGAGAAGGTGCCATTGCCTTATTCCTAGAGAATACGTGGTTACTGGAGTACTTTTCCTAAGAACCATTTCTAAATGTAGTTTATGATGCATCTAAGTATCTCATCTGGTGGTGCTCTAAAGAACTGAAAAGGCTCTGAAAGAAGAGTTTTGAGAGTGAGTTGTCTTAGCAAATGGATGTGTCAGTCGCCCCTTGCATGAAGCAGCAGAGACGCTTGTCAACCAGAAATGATTTGAGATTGAGGCAAGATTAAAAGGCCTAGATTAAAGAGGAGAATATATGAAATAGACTCAAAAATTGTTGCCTGTCTTTCACAAGACTCTTTTGTGGTTTGTTTAATGCCAGTGCTAGCTCAAAAATACGGTTTTTACTGGCCTACGGAGAAATTAGGATAAAAAACACGCTTTGGGTGGGGGAGGAAATCATGTTGTTTCCATTATGGTCTTAATGAGACCTAAAATTATGTAAACAAAATGAATGGAGATTTGACAGCTTACTGCCTGGTGAATAAAGGAGCCTACCATTGCTTTTCTTGCTTTTTTCTTGCTTTATTCATGATCTGACAACTGGAAACATGTCTTTGTTTTCTTGTTTAAGGCAAAATGATAAATTAATTAAAATGTATGTATTTTGAGACAGGTACACTTTTCAGTAATTTTATGTGTAATTGCACATTTCATGCAGTATTTTTCTCCTGATACTTTTGTTGCTGCTTATGTAAAAAACTTTTCAAAAATCGTATATGTTTCCATTTCAGTGGGTTTAGTTGTGGAGTTGTGGATAAGTGCTTTTCTTTTTATCAGTCTTATGTACTTGAAGCCTGTTTGTCGGGAATATAAAACCAATGTGATTCTCAATCTTTGCAGACTTTTACTATTTGCTTGATAATATTTGAATTTCTGAAGCAGTTCCTTCACATCATATATATGCCATTTATTTATATTTTTCAAATCATGTCACTTGTTTGACTATGAACTTAAAGGCAAATTGAAGAACAAGCAGTATATTGTGAGGTATAAAGCTCTTTGAGGAACATTCCATCGCTAAACTGTGTAGCCTCTGGTTTTTGTAGTTGCCTCTGGTGTTAAAAAAGTTTCGATAGTATTAATGCTTATTAATTCTTTCTAACATAAACATAAATCTACAAATAAAAAGGAAAATAGTTAAAATGATGGCTCTAGGCATGATTTTTAGACAAGGTTTCCATAATTCATTTCCAGAGATTGTGGCAGAGTTTGATTTGTTACAAAAGTCAACAACTGGTAGCACTGAATTCTTTCAGTAGCTCTTAATCTTTCCTTATTGCATTGCCAACATGAAAGAACTTGCATGCTGTTGCTGAGTCTTTTAATTTCTTTTGAACATCTGATAAAGTGACATCTCCTAATTTTCTTCTTTAGTGTGCTCCCATCGCTTTTTGTGCCATTTCAGCAGAAAATGTTCATGTATGTTTTTTATTGGACGTGGATGCATCTACATCTCGGTGCTTCTGCGTTTAAATGGGAAATAACCCTCCAAAGTTATGTTAGAGCAGTTAATTACTATCAGCAATACGAATTTCCCCGTGTATTGTGGTAGTAGCCGGAGTTTGGGATTAATTGACTTCTAGTAGGTGGCTTTGTCTCTGACTTCAGCTGAGGTGGGTGAATGTCAGCTGTTGGTCACTGAAATGACATGAACGTGGACTTCGGTTGAGGTGCAGCTCTTACCAAATTTAGAACAGCACAAGAACTATGTAATTAAAAGAGGGTTTTATTACTATTCCTGCTGTAGGTTCCTGCACAGATACATCCAGGGCAGGAATACTGCTGTGTCTCATTGAATTCTTGGTGTAGCTACACAGTTGGGCAGACCCAGGCAGGAAAAAGCACACTGGTTTTTGTCCTCTTTAGGTCTTAAACATAGTGCTGTTGTTTCTAACCTGGAAGAGTGAAGTTATAAGGGCGAATGTTTTAGTCCCATTAGCTTCACTTTCTTGTTTTCAGTGTTGAGTCCCAACAACTTGCGCTTCTCTGTGCTTCTCCACCCCTTTCAGTAAAAATCTGGTACAATCTTTTGAAGGTTAGTATATTGTGAAGATTTTTTTTTTAAATTAGCTGTTTGTAAAACTGAGGCCAAATGTGCCTTAATTTCAATTCTTGGAATAATTTATGAAGCGCTGACAGGCTAAGAGCAAGTAACGAGCGGGAGTTCATAGCAGAAACGAGTCATTCACCACCTACCTTCCACATTATTGTTTTGTTATCATTTATAAAGCTGAGAGGGTTTTTTGCATCTACATAACAATAAGGATTTATAGTTTCCAAGTTGTTAAAATATCACAATGACATGAAAATATATTTTTGTAATGGCATTACTGTTAACTGAAAATAACTGGGCTTTTGAGATTTACTGAACGAAATTTGAGTTGGAATGTATTGATGAAAACTCAGGGATAAAATGAAATGGTGGTAAAATGAAAGATTCCTGCCTTAACGACAGTTTTCAGAATAGACTTGTTGACATCTTGGCAGTTTTTGCAGAAATATATCTAAACCAGTATGATGCACTAGTCATTTTTTGTTTGTCTTTATTTTTTAGCAGGACTAAGTTTAACCACATGAGTAATCGTGTTTTACAAACTCTGCTCTTTCTGTCCAGAAAGCTTCTGAAGGGAAAATGTTTTGGCACTGAAACCAACACTTAAATGCACACTGTGAAAGATGTACATCTTAGACATGATGTAAATAGAACGTAGCTTAGACCATTTCCTCTACATTTGTTTAGAGCTGTATTAGGTTGAGCATAGGTCTTGGGACTAAGAGTGTGAAGAACGCTGCAAAAATTGTGTTGTTAGAGTACCAGATTCCTTTCTGCTTACAGGCTTGAAGGAATTGAAGTCAGTTATGTCTCTGGAGAAGTTGAGTCCAGTTTGTAGTTGAAATAGCATTTGTATATGATTCTTTTCCCTTTTTAAATTATTTTAATAACCTGAGATTGAGTTCAGTACAAATTCAGAATATTAAGAATGTTAGGAGAGTTTAGAAAGATTCTCTTTCAAGATTTCATAAGAGGAAGAGAATAGGACTGATTCATGCCGGTACTCGTGGTTTGCTTTGTGTTCATTGATAGGGTAACACCGTCCTTCCAAACAGTCTTGTTCTATATTAAAAAGAATAATTTGTTGTTTGAAGTATAGACCAGTAAGTAACAGATGCTTATTAGTGGGTATGTTTGTATTTTTGTTTCTGAATGAACATTAGTGTATGAATGTTTGGAAGGTTAAAAATACTGTGGCACAGATATTTCAAAGTGAAAGGAAGATATTCTGCATATTTCTGAGCAGCTAATAAATACTTTGTATGTTAAATTAAATATTCTAGCATGAATCGTGAAGTGCCAGGTAGTGTATTTGCAGTCAGGAACTTTTTGGAACACCGATTTCTCACCCAGTGATCTGTAGCCATAGTTTTAACAGTTGGTTATTAAGTGCTTTGTGGTGGGTCAATATCAGAGTTACTGACGATAAATTGCTATTGCTCTTTTGGGATGTTTCACCTTCTCCTGTGTGTATGAGAGCTTCAGGACTGATCTAAGCCCTGTGAAAGTTTTCCTAAATCTTCCATTGACTCTGGTCAGTGTGATGGAATTGCTGTTGTGGTGGAATTTGCCTTTTTTCCTTCCCTTCTAACAGAAGCGAGTGACCAGAGGCTGGCTGGGCGTGTGATTTAGGGCAGGGAGCTCAGCCCCTCGGTGCCACGATGAGTCCGTCTAACACTGCACAAGGTGTTGGGAAGCTCAGTTACACTTTCTCTACATCCCTTTCAGAAACCTGGCTGGAAATACAGTGCGAGTGCAAACAATTAGTCTTTGCTTCCATTTTCATAAATGACCTCATTTCTGGTACACGACACAAAAAGCGTTGGCAGCTTCGGGGCAGCTCAAGTTGAAGGTGATTTTACATGTTTCAGGTTGCATGACAGTAGTGATGGAGGCTGTATGTTTTTGACCATGTGCCGTATTTTCCACGTGTCACAGTGAGTTGTTGGGAGGAAATTAAGTGGTGGAGATCAGCGTGAGTTTGGCCATTTATTTCTGTGAGATCAGGGCTGAGCTGTGAGAGACCAAGGCACTGTTCTGGAGAGGGGCAGGCTCTGCCTCCAGGTGCAGGGGTTTTAGAGAAGCCCAGCTTGTTGAAAACTGCCTTTTCTTATGTTGTTTTTACATCATGTTGATTCATAATCTCTTCTTGCTCCGATATTTCTATTGGTTCATTCTGTTGAACCACTTCACCTGTATACAAGTAATTGCTTTTTAACAACAAAAAAGCGTGATATGAATTCAGTGCCATAATGAATACACATTATGATCATGCGTAGTGTTTGAATTGCTTTCTGCTGTTTTAAAATATTTTTCTGCTGCTTAATTCCCCCATAATACATGCAGTAATTTGTTTGCACATACACGTATGCACACACACGCACATTTAGAAGTGAAGATCATTACTTAAAAGCAACCAAGTTATTGTGGTGGTGTAATCACAGGCTGGTAGAGTGTGGAACAGGAAATTAGAGGGAGAAAATAAGGAAAGGAGGGAATAGTAGCAAGAGAAGGGAGCAGTGACATAGAGTAGAGGGAGAAATATAAAATATTCCAGTTAAAGACTGGAAGAAGGGGAGCATGTAGAAGGAGGAATCCTGCTTGAACTTCTCAAACAGCTTTTCCCTTAAGGGAAGGGTGAAATCCTGGTTTAATGAATTGAGGAAATGGGCGATGCCCTGAAAATATTCTTGAGTTTATACAAAGCCGAATGTTATGTATCTTCAGATTCCTGTAAGGAGGAGCACTAAATGATGTTTCAATGAAACGTGCTTATAAACCTCTGTATCCCGCAACATACACATTGTGGGGTTTCAGAGGAGAACATATCTTAATCTCTTTATACATGATATAATTACTGACTGGTTTTAACATGTAGCTTCTGAGCGTGTGCGTTGGTTCGCTTTCCTTGTATCCTCCGCATGTCATTCCCTTTTACCCTTTTGCCCATGTCACGTACATCTGGGTGGTCTCAGTGGCATCAGAACTGTGCTGAGTTAGAACTGAGCAACATTAGCATCGTTATAGAAGTTTCTTTTGAAAATGCAAGAAAATATCAACTACCTGGAATAACTGACCCAGAATCTATATTTTCATTCCCAAAGGATTTAGGATTATACAAGTTTTTATTCACTTTGGAAGCTGTTTCTATTGAATGCAAATATTCAATATTGGGTCTTTAAATTCTAAAAAAATTCTTTAAAGTCTAAAAAAGTCTGGCCAATTCTCCATTATAATCCAGCACTTTCTTGAAGTTAATGAGTTCAGTGACCAAGGGGAATTGGGGGCCTATTATCAAGAAACACTAAGCATCTGTAAGTCCCGCTAAATATTATGGGAACTGCAGATATTAACCACTTTGGAATTAATATCTTAGAGTGACTGTTAAGCAAGGGACATCTTATTTTTTGAGAATTAACTTTTATAATTCTTTTTTTGTTCTTCCTTTAAGCAAATCCAAACCAGCTCCACAGATTTCGCCCAGTAAGTCTGTGGGAGGAGAGTTTTGTGTTGCTGCAGTCTTTGGATCATCAAGGTCATGGTTTGCGAACAATCCTGGTCTAAAAAGGGAAAAAGGTTAGTATATTACAAAAATAGGACTTGCATTTAAATTTAAAATTTCTATTTTATTTTCTCATTTTGTAGTAACTTCTGAGCAGATGGTGCTTATCTGCAGATATTGTGTCTAAAACTCAGTGACAATGGAGATTTTAGGGAACATGTTTGGAGTGCTTTTGGTAAATAGGACAATTTACAGGAAATTGCAATCAGTGAAATAAATAATTGATGTTTTCCTATGATATAATGACAAAATAACAAACTTTGATAGTTCGTTCTGAGGATACTGTGTGAAATTCCACTGAAAAAGCTGAAGGTAAAGGTAAGACACCTTTGCTAAAGCAAATGTACAGATGTATGTTTGGTGATGTGTAATTACCTGAACACACCTTGGTAAGAAACATTCTCTTATATGAGATATTCGTATTTTTTTGAAACCAGGGGAAATTTGTGTGCTTTGTAAAATTCTCTGTTCGTCTATCCAGCCTTTGCACTTCTTTTTAATTCACATTTTAGACTGCAGACATGTAAAGGCAAGAGAGTTAAAAGAATACATAGCCTACTGTTTCTGCAAACGTTTTTGCTGTTTCTGCTGTGCTGTTGCAATAAGATTTTCTTTCTTCTTGCAAACAGATCAATCGAAACAATTTGTAGTGGAGTCCTTGTATATTATCAGTTGTTACGGTAGCCTGGTGGAGCACGTGTTGGAACCACGTCCTCTCAGCACTGCTCCGAAGATTAGTGATGACACACCTTTGGAAATGATGACGTGCCCAAGAGCCAGCTGGACTTTGGCTAGGTAGCTCATTCTCTTTCCTTTTTCTTCTTTTTTGTCTGGAAAATGATTATGAACTTTCTTTTGTTTTGAAGGGATGAATGAATTGCATCGTGATTTTCACCTGTTTTTTTATCTTGAAGTTTTTTTAAAGACACATTGAAAGAAAGGACTTTTGATAGCAAATTCAAGCCTACCTTTTCATATAGTTCTGTTAGTACTTACGCGTCTGAATGGGAGGTAACCACCTAAATACTTATGTAGACATGGAGCTGCATGAACTTGTTTATGGATTGATGGAGAGCCTTATTAGTTGATGATTTTAGATGATCAGATTGTAATTTAGCTTTTACATAAGGCCTAGAAACAATTATTTCAATAGTGTTGAAGTACCAGATTCTGCCATGAGACCTGAGTAAGGTTTGTGCTATGAAGCATTGTGAAGAATTAGGTGAGTTGTCCTGTAAAGTAGCTGAAGGTAGCATTTCTTAAGTCAGTTGAAGAGATTATTCCTGACATGTGGAAGAAAGTAAACAAAAATTGATGAGAAATTGTTGTCGGTGCTTTTGACGTTTTAAGATATTTTTCTATTGATTTTTCTTGGCTCCTGCATTCCTTAGTGCTGCTTATGGCTGGACGAGATTGATCAATACTTGATTTACCAAGCTATTTAGGAATGGCCCACCCTAATTAAAATTACAACACAGACTTCTAGACCATTATTGTTGAAATGAGTAGGTTGTAATGGAATTGAAAATTCTAATTGGATCAATATTCCATAACTTTACACAGCTTTATTTTCACAGTTTTTAAATGCTCAATGACTTCAGAGTATCAAAGCTGTGCTAGTTAACAGAACAAAAAAGTTCCCCAGCTTCTCTTGTGTGTTTATATAACGTCAGCATGACATACAATGGTCCTAAATATATTTACGAGCTTAATGTAAACCGCCTTCCTCATTTTTTTTTGCGCAATACATGCTGCAGTCAACAAGCAAGTATTGTCTTTGCCTCACAATCTGCACGTTTTGGTCATGCTGCTCAACTGCCTGTGGTGTCTTGCAGTGTTTGAACAAGCTAATTTAAATAATTACAAACATTTTGTGAGCTTGTATAGATAATTACATGTGATGACAGAAACACTGGTTTACATTCTCTGTATTAGCTTAAATATTAATAGTCTTGTGTTTTACCTCAGAACTCCTCAGTGGAATGAACTCCAACCACCATTTAGTGCAAACCACCCACTGCTCCTGGCTGCAGACGCCGTGCAGTTCTACCAGTATCTTCTTGCTGGCTGTGAGTAGCTGACAACTTTCTGTCTTGTCTTATGAGCATGTTTTAAGCCGAGTGTGACTTTCCGACTCATTTTTTCAACCTGCACTTATTTCAGTACATATTCTACCCCAGAAAAAATACAGAGCTTCACGTAACCAACCATATTGGTAATGGTAGAGTAGCAAATACAGTTTCTTTTTTATATGAATCAAAGTTATGAGGTTATTGTATAGCCAGAACGTGAGTGCTTGGCAGGCTTTGCCAGTGTGACCCCCTAGATCCCCTAAAGTCTCCAAGGTTTCTTCACCTCATTTCTTCTCATGCTTTTAGCCATTTCCTCTTGTGAATTCAATACTTGGTGACAAGTGAGTGCATCTGCGTTTTCTCTCTCCTCTGGAACTCCTGATTGCTGGGTCACTTCCAGCCAGTGTCTCAGGCAGCTGCTTCCCTTGGGAGCCTTGGCATCGCTTCCAGGGACAGCTGCCCCACCTGCTTGTCCTGCGTCTTCTCCAGCCCCATTGTTCAGGAGGAGGCAATATGCATGGAATTGCATAATCAGAAACATGGTTATACATATAGGTAGAAGATATATGCGTGGTTATATAATAACAAGTATTTTATATTGGTTTTATAGCTAAATAAGTATTTATGTTATTTTTTGGTTTTTATTTTGACAATTCAAAAAGAGAAGGCTATTAACAGTGTGTAGCAAGCCTCTCCTTTTTTTTATCTAAGGTACAGTCAAGATCAAAGTGATGTAGCAGTCAAAGTTTCACAAGGGAACAACTCTTGGCTTGTGTAAAGGTACTCATGGGGAAATTGGACCCTCTGCACAGTTGTCAGTGCAGCTAAGGCCAGCATGTTATGTGGCGCAGGCATTTTAAAATGCAGAAAGTGGACATCTGGGCCGAAAGGCAGAATATCTGAATGTGAGCAGTAAAAGCAACACTGGCACCAGATTAAATCTGTTGCTTCTACCTGTCCATCTGTTGATGGGCTCTGAGCTCAAAATATTGTGGAAACCTACCAGATCAGGGTCTTCCTTTTTTCCGTGCTGCACAGAAAATGGAAAAAACCTCAAAAGGTAGAAAGGAATATGAAAAATTAATTAATAGCACACAACATTGCATTAGATGTGCCTTTTGGCTAGAGTTTTGAGCTAGATTCCTGTGTTATTTTACTTTCCCTTATAGGTATGTGAGCTCTGCTTTGAGGTAAAAGGTACTTGCAAGGATCTGTTTTGGTTGTAAAATATTTTACTTTACAAATGCAGATCGCTGTTTTTAAATGAATAGGCCTAAAGTTACATGTGCAAGCCTATATTTACATTTTTATATAAAAATTTTGAAACATTGAGTACAGTCAGGTCAACAAGTATATTTGTAGTTTATATAAAAGCCTTTAATAGATACTATTAACTACAGAGCATAGGTGAAATTTCATATTGTAGTTTAAAGTAACTGCTGTGACATGGTCTGCTTATGTTGCCAATAATTAATTTTGTTATTTATATTTTTATCCATTGCTTATGCACCTGTTGCTGGTGATGACATTAAATAACTTTTATGATAAGGAGATAAAAAAGACAAACAGGCTCATCCACTGAAACTGCAGCGTTTCAATAAGTCATGTTTAGCTAGACATGCTTGCAAGGAAAACTATAATCTGTTTCCTGCCATGAGGGATGCAATGTTAAGACCTTGTTCCAGCACTTCTTCTTTAATATAGATCCTCTTGGCCTGTTGGTAGTTAAAATATCTGTGTAAGACAAAGCATTAGGATAAAAGGATGCTGTCCTTTGCTGTGTGCATTTATTGTTCTTTAGGGCTGTCAAGGCTATTGCTTTGCAATTTATCTAACAAGACTATCTTCAGGGAAAACAGCAATGCCGAGTGGTCCTGAAACATTCTCTAAACCCAGCTTTAATTCACAAACTACCAATGCCTGTGAGTCCTTGCAGCTTGCCTGTTTGGGACAGATTTCTTCCCTGCCTCACCCTCCCCAAATTCTCTGCTCTGGCTGTAGATATCTTTATCAGCCCCACTAGCTATTTCCCTTGTGTATTAGCAAGCTTATAAATAATTGTATGGAGTATGCAGTGATTGCAGTACGCGTCCAAGAGCACAGAATGCTTTCTGGAGAGTTTTGGGTGTTTTGTAAAAGTAGTTTGTCTGATTTTTCGCTTCTGTTGAAATTTAAAGCAATGTATTGCATAGATAAAGTCTCAACAAAAGCCTTCCTGTGAGCATACACAGATCACATGTATCCCCCATACTGAAACTGGGGGTAGGTGTGGTTCATACAGTGTATTTCATTAACAGCTCAAATATGATGCATTTCGCATGGGTTTGTATGGGGAACTTTTTAAAGGAAGAAGAATGAATGGTAGCTAAATTCCAACTTATTAATTAATTTGTATTATTGGAATTACAGTGAAGAATTTTAATTCAAGTATTAATTCACATAATTAGAATTCATTCAGATTGGTACATAAGGTACAGAAAAATAGAATAATAAACTCTTAAAGACAAAAAAGAATCTAGAGAATATAGTAAAAACAGCATTCACAGAGAAGTTTGTGTATATCTGGTCGTCTTTGAAGTTTTATTTTTCTTCTGGATTTATTCTGTGTGAATGTACTCGATGCAGTTTCTGAAAAAATGGAGTCAACCAGGATTCACACAAAAGAGCCCAAGACACCTGTTAGCTTTCCCTTATTAAATACACGCTAAAACAGAGTTATCTGGCTGTGCTTACCTGCAGTAATGCACTGGGTTGACATTAGCTGAAGCCTGTGGTTTGATGTGCTATCACTTCCGTCAGGGAGTTTAATTGCCAGCAAATAGCTAAATAGGGGGTTAGGGTGAATGTTACATCTGTCTGCCACGTTAGTGGTAAGAGGAGTTCTGGCGCCGTTTCAGGGTCACTATTTGTATCTGTCTATCAGAGGTAGAATACAGCAGTTTCTCTCAGTTTCTGTATAGCATTTCTGCCAATTGTTTGGCTCCATTAAGTGTGCAGGGGAAATAAAAGCCTGAATGACCAAGTCACAAGGGGGTATGGATAGACCCTTTCTTTGTCCACACTCAGAACATTGCATTAGGTCTCATTATCCATTTATAATAAGTGACCTTTGCCCCCTGGGTCATTGAAAAATACTCAGTGTGCTTTTTAGCACAGAGTACCTCTGTCAGCAGACGGCCAGAACAATGAAGCGTCTGGCGGCCTGGATGGAGGACTGTACTGTGCAGGTTTTCATAAATACTCTGTTTGATGCCAAAACACAGGACTGAAATCTTCCTTCGTCTTTGAAAAGCAGAAAGTAGGCCAGTAAGTTCCTGTGATAAAAAGAGAGTATTCTGAAAATACTGCATTTAGTTATTTACACTCAGTTCAGCTTTTGTTAAAGAATCTTCATATTATATTCATGGCTAATAAGGAAATAACCAAGGAACCATTGTTTGAAGAAATATTGTGCACAACAAGTGTCCAAGACCTTTATCCCAAGGGTATTTGTAAGTGGATTAGAACAGCTGTTTCATTGCTTTGAGGTCATCTGTGACATCTGCTGCTGAAACCTGGATCAGAGTATGCAGTTCGCATCTACCTGAGCGCTTTATCACAGCCACGGGTGGTGCAGGGAGGTGAGAGAGTGGGTAGCGAGAGATTTGGACCTTCCTGTAAGTTCATGGCTTGAAAGTGAACTTGCGTGTTAGATTCCACAACCCCCTGGCCTGCAGGAAGCGTTGGCATCCTGCTTCTCCTGTTTCAGGCTTTTTGCAGTTGGTCAGGGTAAAAATAACCAGTCCCGACAATCTCCTCGGCTTCTGCCAGAACAGATTTCAGAATTACTTTTGTTTTCCTAAGACTGCATCGTGTGAAACCTTGGATGTATTACAGTCCTCAGGTCTTCGGTACTGGATGTGATGTGCTGGATGTTTCCCTCCTACCTTCATCAGTTTTAATATGTAATATATTACCTTATTTGTGTTTCTAGTGTTCCCTCTTTATTTGCCTGAGCAACTCCTAAACCTAATAATGACAGGAGGGAAAGGTAAGCCACATTTTATTCTTCCTAGATTTCTTTCCCACAACATAAATGCCATCACCTGCTGTCATTAGACGGTCATAGCAGACCTGACAGCAGGAGGAGAGATGTGCAAAGCGTTGTGTGCATACGTAGGAGGGTTTTTGGTATCCACGGGAACTTGCGATGTGAAGGACTTGGCTTTCCTTCAGAGAATTGCCAAGTTTCAGCGTTATTTGTTCTTTAAATACTATTTGCTTCCTGCTGTTTACTACTTAGGAATTAAGATATTTCTCCTAGTATAAACTCTTGAGGCATGCTGTTAAGATCTGCCTTTCACGTCCATGACAATTTGCTGTTTGTGTTCAGGTTTTTTCCCAAGGAACACTCTTCACCATTACTATGACACAGAGTCTTACATTTTCATTGACTTAACCCCAGTTTCCTTTGACTCAGTTCTGTACATTACCTTTTCATGGTTGAGTCCATACCGACATGTGCCTGGTAATGGAGTTGGAGTGAAAATGGGTAACTTTGCATAACAGTGGAAAGTCGTTCATCCTCATTTCGTAGTTCTTATTTCCTGGCTTCCTTACCCCTCCTCTTTGAATTCCCTTTTTCATTGCGCTGGAGGAATGGACTGTAATTGAAATATGGACATTTTTGAAATGTGGACAATTAACACATTAATGAAAATAAGCTTGAAATCAGACTGAAAACTGCCCCAAAAAGGTATTGAATGAAAATGAGAATGACTGCTCTCCTCTGGCTCTGGAAAGGGCACCTTCATATTCCAGGCAAGAGTTTTGGCTCATCAGAACCAGTTTTATGGAGACAACCTGCAGTTGTCAGAAGCAGGCCAGTGACAAGAATTAATATATTAACTGTTATGCAGTACTCTCTGACAAATTGCTTACTAAATACATCAAAATTGATTGGACATTCTGTGTTTAAATTGACAAATGACTGCATTAGGGGAAGGAGGGAAATCCATTAATTACAGCTGCCCTCAACCATAGGAAATGTAATCGTATAAATATAGATTTTGTTAAAACAAAAGTCTCTACTTCACTATAGTGTTGCTGGTAAGTGTACTTGCACCTCTCTGCTATTAAACCTCCAATAGGAGGTTTTGAAGACAGATCTTTGCAATTGGCTTTTAAATAATCAAAGACCATTTTTGTTGTGTTAAAAGGAATGATGCAGTGTTTCTTTATCCCACTCTGACTGCTTCTGGAAATTGTTTCTCTCTCAGAAAAATGGATATGTAGCTGAGGCTTCTGCTGTCTCATTAATTGTTTATTCTAAATGCAATGTAATTCATATGCCACGACATTAGGGTTCGAACCAGTGCTCTGTATTCTCGTTCTTTGTTCCTGTACTGGTCTCTAAGTAGTACTTGCAGAGCTGTTACTTATTTCTGAGTAAGAATTTGCTCTTGAGTCAGGCCTGAAGATATAATCAGTTTTATAGACTTTGTTAAGGGATTCTTGAAAAGATTAAGGTCTGTATTTATAGCTGCCTTTGACTTTTGGCTGTTAAAACAGATTTTCATTTCTAGGCCAACTGTTGTACATATCTTGCGTTTTACTGAAAATGGCTTTCATTAGAAGTCAAGCTTAGTAACTATTCCTTGTCTTCAAAGGGAGGGGGTTAGCCTTTCCTCACTGTTTGTTTGGGCTAAGTGATAACACAATTTATACAGATAATCTCTGTAACTCTGACATCATGTTTGCACTTCCTGCTCCCTCTAATGAAAGCTATGCACCCTGAGCAAGACTTGTCTCCAAGCAACGTTGTGGTTCTTTATGGCCTATTTTATATTCCTTTCATACATTCCAGTGCTGGAAATAAAAATTCCTTACATAGACCTAGTGAATATTGTGCAGTGGAAAGCTGGACTGAGAGTAGGAGTAGCGAGTGTATTAAATAACTGTGTGAATATGTACTATGAAAAACAAGCTATGATGCATGTAATCGTAGCCAAACTGCTGCCATACGAGTTACACCGAGCAGACTCAGAAAGGAATCTGGTTATTCTGGTCTGTAAGTTCCCGTGCACAGCGAAGCATGGTGGTGGTCTGGTAATAGGCCAGTGAACTGGGACTGATAATTTTATTTAGTGTTCTACCACTTCTTAGCCTTCTACCTCTATTTTTCTTCTCGCACTGTTTTGTGTGTGCATATTTAAGAGTGTGTTCTTTCTCACTAATATGAAAGAATACACGTTATGGCACGTACCCCACTGCGTTCTGTGGGGCAAGAGCTGGATCTTGCTACGTGTATGTTCAATGTCTATCACAACAGAGCTCGATTTCAAATAATAAAGCTGATCAAAACCAGAGCCTGTTCTGTAGCAACAATTACACTATCGTGTAGTTACGAGGTGTTCGAAGCCTTTTTGCTCTGTTGCTGTGACATCTCTGCTTGGCTGCAGTTGGATGGGAGTTTGGAGTAGTTTCAGCAGTCCATGCTCTCAGCTGCCCTTTACTCTCTCTCTGCTGGACTTTACTGGTCCCACAGCAGTGCTGGTGGCACTTCAAAGCAAAGTTGGCCAGTTTGACGTGACCCGCCAATGAAGGCTGTCTAAACCAAGCTCTCTGACTTTACCCTGAAGTGGGTGAAGCCTTCTTGAGTTTGTATGAGCCGCCGTGCTGTGAAGCCCGGAGAGGAGTTGGAGGAAGCGGTGATGTGTGGGTTAACATTTTAAACCGCCACCATTTTATCGTACTGATTGCGAACGTTGCCTGAACTACTGGCCTTTCAGATGAACCAGTGCCCCACAGATGAGGGTCTTTCCACAAATTTGTGTTATAGGCTTAAGACCGTAGGAAATCACACATCATTCGTGAAAGGTCAGTGATGGAACGGGTGCTGCAGAGCTACAGGAGATGTGCAGGAAGGCAGACAGGGGAGGCTGCTTCACCTGTGCTGGGCGGGTGTAAACCCAGCCCTTCGGGAGATTGAGTGAGGCTCTGATCACGGGACATGTTAGGTTCAATGATCCTGCCAGGTTTTGCCCCCTGTTCTCATCAAGAGACGCAAAACTGCGTTATGTTGGTATTCTTTGTACACCCAGCACACATCTGAGATATTATGTAGTGCTTTGGGTACCGACATTTAACTTCATTATCCAGATTGGAATATTCTTTACATTTTCTGGTTTCTCAGTTTGCCATCATTATTCTTTCTGCTTGAAATTGCCTTTAGCCAGTGTATCATCCTCATGAAATTCTACTTTGTGATTGCCGTATAATGAAAGAATGCAACATACAGTTTAAAAGAGCTTCCTGGATCTCTGCATCAGTAGTTTGAAAGGAGTTGTGCAGATGTCCTTTAAAAATCCAAATCCTTGGGGAAAAACTTACAATTCCTCAAAATTTTGAGGAGGATTTTAGAGGATTAATTCTTAAGTGTTAATCTTGAGTTGGGTATTCTTTCCATATATTACATGAAAATATAAGTGTGTGTGTGTATATATATATATATGAAAATATAAGTGATATAGATAAAATATGTTGTAAAAGAATTTTGGCAATATAAAAAATATTTCGTATTTGGAATTTTTTTACTATGTTTACAACTGTAGCTGATCTTCAACATACATATTTTGTATATATATATATTTTATGGCTACAGTTAAAAAATTTCAAGGGAAACCGATTCCAAGCATGCATTTCTCTTACAAAATTGTTACATGTTTTTGGGGGTTGCTGGCGGTAGTCACAAGCAGTGAAAATGGAATTTTCTGGATAATCTGGATCACCTTCCCATTCCAGAAAAGATGTTTCTAATGAAATTCTAGTTCAGGGTCTTTTTTAAGGGAAAACTAAGTTTCCCTAAAACTGTAACCTGTGCTTCCTGCTCCCTACAGGAAACAGGATTAAGTGGTAAAGGGAAGCAAATTTGATTTCTGACTGAGCAGAGGACTGATTGGGGTAAAGAGGAACGGGGCAGATGTCATTTCATAGCAGTGCTGCATCGTTGCACATAAGCGACGGAGTAAATCATGCTACATTCTTCAACCGTAATTGGTGTTTGTGAAATAATTTAGACAAGGTGAATAAAAATTAACTCCGTAAGGTGCATTGGATGCTGCCAATGTATGTTAAGTTTTTGATGCGTATGTACACCTGGGCATGTGCGTGGCTTCATCAGATTACTGAGTACTTGCCCATCTTAATCCATATTTTATAAACTAAATGCTGGAAACAGCACTGCGTATAGGAATTAAAATACTTTCAGATGTGTACAAACAACAATAACGAACAAGGGCACATGCTGAAACAGTTCTTTACTATTCTTACATGGTCATCTGGAACTTCTTAGAGAGGGGTCCATCAACACGAAGGGGTCAGTTTTCAAAGCAGTGTACAGGGATTTAGCCGCGCGACTCCTATTGACGTTAATGGGAGTCAAACGGGTAAATCCCCACGCACCGCTTTGAAAATTTACTACTAAGCCTCTTGACTTCTCACTACATACTTTGATTGTAACAGTAATCCATGGTTAACATAATTTTCCCGACAATAATGTCAAACATACTTTTGAAGTCAGTGAATTATAGAAATAGTTACCTCTTCCATAATTCTTTAAAGATGGCCATCAGAAGGATTTTGCCGTAGGTTCGTGCAGCTGAAATTATTCTTAAACTCAGGAAAAGAATATATGTGTTATCCTTTGGTACAGAACCGCTAGTCTGCTCACAGTCTGCGTGTTTAAAGTGTTGAACAGCCTTAAGATACTTCGTACTTGAGTAATATCAGGTTCTAGCTCTGCTCAGCTTTAAATGTTCATTGTATTTGACTGTAGTTTCCTGTGGGGACTTTAGAAAAAGAAGCTGGAGTTAAGCACAGTGAGTGTTTACCTGTCTTGCAGTGCAACCAGGAATATTGATGAAGCCCAAACAACTAGCCAGCACCACTCAGGGAACAAAAAGCTCCAGGCTGCTGACTATCAGACCAGTGTGAAGTAGGGAGTGAGTAAAGCAGTCATCAAAACTGGTTAAAATCTGAGGAGTATTCATATCCTGATTATAGACCTACCTATTCCTGTAAGAATAAAGTGCTGATACAGAGGCTGGATGGTCTATAAAGTACCTTATAAACTGTGGACAATAGACAAATAATGAGTGAATAAATCTAGAAATCAGTTGATGGTGTGAGCTGTTAGACTGGCTAAATTCCTGGTTTACAAGAAGGGATTCAGCTTAATCTTATGTCATTTATGCATACAACAATCTCAAAAAAGTCCTAACAGGGTTGAAAATGAGTGAGGAGAAGTTTTGGGTGAGAGTATTTGAGTTTGCATGGCATACCCCTCCAGAAGTTTGAAAAATATAACAGAACTTGGTTCAGTAAAAAAAACCCTAGAGCATGTCACCAGACTTCAAACAGGTTACTTTAAACACAGCTGTAAGCACTGTGTCTAAAAGGAAAGTCTAGTCTTTGCTTTATAGTCAGGCTTGAGCAGAGGTAGAGCCATCGGGCAGCGCCGTGTGCTGCAAGGGGAGATTCAGGGACGTGCGTGCGGTGAAGCTCGCTAAGCAGCGGGTAGACTTGAACTGTGTGGCAAATCTGAATGGGGGATACCAAAACCAACCTCCGACAGAAGTGAGATCACATCTATAAGATGGAAAAAAGGTGAACCTGTTGAATTTGAAGTGGCTGCATGTAGACCTAAACCAGAACTGTCATATTCTACTTGTCAGGGGTAACGCGGTGTAACTAATGCAGCAGTAGTTCCAGAAGAAGCATGAAGTAAATCATTCAAATCGTGGAGCTCAGCTTTAAGAGAAGCATTCCTGAAGCTTGTTGACAAGCATGTGATTACCTAAGTTCTCTAAACCACCTATGATCAATTTAGACACAACTTAGGAACCACAAAAAAGCATCAAAATCAGATGTTGGTGTGTGATTTGTATGAAAGCAGGGGATATGTCATTTGTATTCTGTGTATCTGCCATGGACATCAGTAGAGACTAGATGTGGACACAGGATAGACTTCAGACAACGAATTACATTGTTTCTGTTGCTGCTAAATTTTAGAATCTTATTTCAAATTACAAATTTTGTGTATTCAATTGAAAGAAAGGAATGCTCTCTGGGTGTCTGCAGGCATGTGTACGGCAGGCAGCACAGAACAAATAGTCTTTATAGTCTGAAAATGCCTTTGTTTGCTCTTGATTTGGACAAACATACATCCCTTGGAGAAGAGCACATTGGGAATTTCATATATAATTCTCAATCAGATTGAATTGTGTAAAGCTTATTTATATAAATGAGAAAATTAAAACCTTTTGGTTTAAGAAATACACAAAACTAAGTAAACTAATGATTTATTGTTCACAAATTAAAACCACAAGTGAGCACACTCCAATTGAGCTGTAATGTTTCTTTGTTCCAACACTTCTGTGCTGCTGAAAGATGACAATTTATAATCTTCGAATGAACAAAAATTTGCCTAGGTATTTATTGTATAATTAGCCCATGAATATGAATAAACCCCACTTTGTTAATTCCAATATTCATCAAGCATGTGTATTTGTCTGACACTTATGTGTCAGGAATGTCTACGCAAGTTATTTGAGGTTAATATAAATTGTTTGTTTTCTTTATTTGTCACTAAATATCATGCAAAGTCTCAAAACAGTGGGGCGTTTTTTCATACTTAATCATTGCACTGTGTGACTCACGTCCTGAGTTCAGAGGAATATCAGCTCAGCTGTATTTCAGGCTTTGTTTTGGCTTGTGTTGAAACTTTTGTCTCTGCAGTCAGTGCTGTGCAGTTTTCCTGGCTCTAACAATTATCACAGGAATGACTGGATTTGTATTGTGATTCTTTTTCCAGATCCTTGCCTTTAATAATCATTCTTCAATATAGTAGTAAGATTAATGCTGTAACTGCAGAGAAGGGAATCTCTAAACTTTAGGAATTTAGATCATGAGTAAGCACCTACACCTTTGATTTTGAGGGTAGAAAATAAGATTACAGTGTTGAAGTCATGAAAGAAAATGAAGAAAAACAGTTTTCGCTGAGATTTTGGTTTTCCTTAGTTCAATATAGAGTGGTTCAGTAGAGCTAGGCAGGATGGAGGGATGAGGAACATACTCCACATTTAGAGTTGATGCAGGTCGCTTTTCATTTAAAGGAGGACAGGTACTAAAGGTGCTACTATTCTTTTGGAGCAGCTCAAAGGTGGTTCTTCCTTCTTGCCAAAGATTTATGGCAAACCTCTTATTTTTGCTGTAGGTAGGACTACAGATCTTAAAAAGTGACCTGGAATGCTTGCTTATGAAGCGGTTTTGCGTTTATAAGTGGACTTATGTCCTGTTATATTACATAAACAGATGTTGTATGTTCTAATTCTCACCTTAGATTGTTAATAAACACTAATTTTCTTTGTACTTTTCATTCCATGTAATCGTACAAATTTCCCCGTTTGTGTATTTCTAGAGTAAACAAACTCAGATGCATTTTGATATTAGATATATCTTAGTTCCAGATGTTGATGTAAGAATAGCAAACAAATTGGCTTAACTCAGACACAAAGCATTGAATTTATTGTTTTGGGAAGGTACAAAGCACCTGCAACGGCCGGTAAAATATCTCTGTGCAACAAGGAATTGCTTGCTCCGTGCCTATATCTATGCCATTTTCCCAATGAGAGAGAAATTACAGGAGTGCAAGAAAAAACCACTACAAGAAGAATTTGAATGTTATTGTTTACTATCCTGTAGCATTGAGAAATTCTTAGGAATTGAAACAACTCCTTATTCTAGCATGAGAATAGTCACACTGATGTGTGAAGAAGCTGCCATAATTTCCAGCATGAATTCAGATTTTCAAAGAAATAAGCTGGAAGATTACTTTCAAGCTCAAATTCCTGGAAACGTCCCTCTGGACTTTAACCTCACCTTGGAACTTGCTACCGATGCTAGATGTGTGTGACCCAGAAATGAAGAAAAAATGGGTTTTACATTTTTAGACCATATTCATTCCTATGACTTCAAGGCCATTTTTAACTTGGAAAAAAACCCCCACCATATGTAGATCTGTAATAAGCAGCACAGCAATGGCAAATCTCCAGCAAGGATCACTTGTCTTATAAGGTCTTATCTCACAAAACGCTGCCTGCTCCCACTGAGGGCAGTGGGAGTCGAGCTCTGCTTTGCCTGTGGTAAGGCTGGGGCCGTCATTATGGGATCCTGCTATCAAAACCAGACTCTCTTTAAATGCCTGCTTTTGTGATAGGTGTGGTACATAAATGCTATTTTATTAAATAGCGAAATAAATTACTGAGGGTTGACCTCAGCTGAAGCTTTATCACTGTTGCCCTGCCGGTGAACTCTTAAGGCAGAGCTTTTTCGTGGAATTCAGCAATGTCGTCACTTTTTGGTAGAAAGAGTTAACGCTGTGGTCTGAAGCTGCGCTGAAACACGTGTTATTGCAAGATCTATGCAAAGCTGGGGTTCGTCGGGAAAAGCAGTACAGCATAGGACTAAAGATCTTCTTAAATTTGAATTCCTTTTTCACTCTAATGCCGTCTTGACTCTTCAGTGCGGTGTAAAAGTACTGCAGAAGGGAAAGTGGGATGGGTGCTGCTCCCTGGGCTTGTGTTTTTGCAGCAAGTCGCTGAATAGCAGCTTCCCACATCCTGACAGCTCTGGTAGTTGCCCTTGGGATAGAAGGAACAAGAAAAATTCAGAACAGTCCATAAAGTTGCCGTTGGTTTGAAAGCAAAAACATCTGCTGGAGTCATGAAGAGTTTGTTAGCACAGTTCAATAACAGGAAAGCCTGCAGCTGATCAGCTGTGCCCTCAGAAACAGGCGGGACTGAGAATTTATTGTAGGAGAGTCAGGAGATGTGGGGAAGATTAGGGCAACAGCAAAACGTGTCAAAATAATGGTTGTGTTTCATTGTTTTCAAATATAAACTTTAGCAGTGAGAAAGAAGCGAGGGCATTATGGTTTCATATCTACATCGACTGTGAATCCTCAGCTGTTTGTAATCCAGGAGGATACCTGTATTTTCTTAATACCAGTTTGATATGGGAGAGGCTGGCGCATCCGTAAGTCATTGAATTAGACCTGTCACGGTTGTAATGAAGCAGACGAATATAGTTTCTGTATTATCTTGAAAACCGATGAACGCACAGTGCTGCAATAACATCTGTGGTTGCTGAGGTGTGTGCGTATGCGTACGGGCAAGCACGGCTTGGGTTGGTTTCAGTGAATGTGGCAGATGCATAGTGTCTTGTGGGAGAACCCTGACACTTTGTAAGAACATATCCTAATGTATATAGCGCTTTAAATAACTGTTGATTGAGTTAGGCCCTGCCTGAATATACTGCAGGTTTCGGAATGAGGACACACCGTGATACAGATGTGTTAGAAGCAGCTCCGTAGCTGAGGTTGGGTTCAGGTACCCGCTTACACAAACAGGATGAAAATCCCTTTATTTCATATACTGTATGGATTTATGAAAACCCTGTGCTGTTTATATTAGAGAGGCGCCATTCTGTATTTATGGTTACAGTTGTGTCTGCTTTGCCTTTATAAACTCCTATTATTAGGGGTTTACAACATGGCTGTAAAAAATTTGTAGTGGATGGAAACTTGACACATAAAGGTCAACCCTGTAATAATATAGTTTTCAAAAATCAATTTTAAAAACTCTGAGTCATTTTTAGATTATGTGAATATAAAAATATTGGTTCTAATTTTAGGATTGTCCGGTATCTTAATGCTATAGCATAAAGCTCTCTTGTTTTACCTAAGTACAAATACCACTGTTGCATTTGCTGATATTAAGTTGCTTTTGTGGTGTCTGTTCCTCCCTCAGAGAGGGTATGAGCTCTTGGTATTGAATCCGGGCCTCCAATCCGGCCTCTGATGGTTAGCAGGTACAAGAAAAATCCCACCTGTCCCATTGTCGGGGGTGGTTGCTTGCATTTTGGTTCTTCAAAACCCTTTCGATTTTCTGGAGTGTGAAGTCTGAGTTGGAGCAACACGGTGCTACCACCAAGGAAACTAAAGTAGTTAGACTGTGAGTTCTGCTAACGTGTTTCAATGACCCAAGGACCAGAAATCATGAAATATTAATCTTTACAACAATGAGACCATGATTCTCTCTCTTTTTGTGGTAGCATTTGAATGCTAAGCTGTGCTTTTCCCCAAAGCTGTATGTATATAGGGTAATTGTTTTAAAAATGGTCTTGGGTATCATGCAAGTCTACAGAGCCGAAGGACTAGCATTTTCCTCTTGCAGTGAGTCCACATGAAGATAAATGAGTGTAGCAAATAGAAGAAGAAAATTAATTTAGTTTTTCTCTGTGAATTGAGGGTGTTTTAAAGCATTTAATAATAAGCCTCATTTTTCAGTTTTCTGGTTTTTTTTTTTCAGTGGTTCCACCAGGGAGCCCTGGACCGATCACTCGACACGAGTCGTACGATAGCTTAGCGTCTGACCACAGCGGGCAAGAGGATGAGGAATGGCTTTCACAGGTACGCTTTTTGCGGGGAGTTCCAGTTCAGTGGAACAGTCATAGTACCCACTGGAAGTCCCGTTCACAACTCTCCTCAAGTTGGAAAGTAAGCTTCCAGTGGGCCGCGGGCATTGCTGTCTGTAAAACTGACTTCACAACTGACTTAACATGGTATGGATTTGATGGTCTTTACATTTTATACAAACTGTACAAGCTGTATTAAAAACAACATCCTTCCTGGCACAAGTCACATCCTTGGGAGGTACGGGATGAAGTAGGAAGTTTAAGTTGGCAACAAAAAGTTACCTTTCTACCTTTTTGCCCTGACATGTATCTTTTCAGGCGTGGATAAAGGAGGTTGGCTTGGCAAAATGACAATGCATTTTCAGCTGTGACCTGTGCTATACTTACTGCATTTTAACAAAGAAATGGGAGATTTAATTGCTTTACTTCCTTCTTTTTCTGGTTATCAGTTAGTGCATTTCCTACTGATAATTTCTTTGAGTTATGGCTAGATACAGATACTACAGTGCTTTAAAATGATCCTAATTGGTGGAATACTTTTATATGAGGTTAAATCCCTGTATTTTTATCCATTGTCTGGATGTATTTGCCAGGGCAATTACAGAGTACCTGATACGTGGAATTCATCCTGACAAATTAGGTGGGTTTCCTGTGGTTCAAGAGCAATGTTGTTATGGGAGTGATGCATTAAATGTGTTGCTGGGGTGTATGGCATAAATATGAAATATTAATGGATGTGATTTGCTTCTCCCACTGGTGAATAAATTGTACACAGCCTTCTCCTAAACTGGGAAGTTAGGTTTCCGTATATACCGGTCCAAGAGCAGCATTCATTGGGGAACCTGTTCACGTGAATCCACTCGCCTGGTTTAAGGTTTCAGATGTGGCGGCACAGCTACATACCCTTTTTGCATGTGCTGTGTCGAATTTGTCGGAGCACAAAGATGGTGAAACTACTCAGTTAGTGCAGTCAACAGGAATTTTAGTACTGAGCTCGCTGGGGCCACGATGTCACCTGTGGTTTTTGACCTATCCTCTCCAGCGCTGTCTGGGTATTGCAGTGTATTTTACTGTTCTGGTGGCTTTCTGGTATGGTCACCTCAGGAAAAAGAGAGTGAGGTAAACCTACATAATGGGGGCTGGTCTATTAATAATTCTTGGAAGATATAAAATGTCACAGGAACTTAAGACTGTCTGAACTTCATCACATCTATCCCTCTAGAAGAATAAATGTATTTATAAGAAACAGAATATCCCGAGTGATGTCACAGAACACAGATAATTCAGAGAATGCTTCCGGAATGTTTGATTTTCACTAAGTGAAAAGGGTGATGATAGCTCTTTTGAGCATGAAAATGCTAGCATTCGCTAAGCAAGCCACTTCAGATTAGGCCTAAAGTGCAAGTATGTTTTTCAAAATTAAAGTGTTGTTATCAACAGTAACAGCATGCAGTGAAAAAACCCTGCCCTTCACTTCAACTTTTCAATTAGAACAGTGGGTAATGTGTGCTGTCAGTGTGAAGTAGATACAATATGTTTGTCCTGCACACAACAGGAGAGTGAATAGGAACATCTGGCCGTAGCCTCAGTAAAATTGCAAAGGCATCTGTTTACCTCTCGGCTCTGTGACACTGATGGTTTCAAGCTTAAAATATACAGATTACTTTATCTGTGGCCTAATTTACACCGCTACATAAAAGCTCCTTGCCTCAGAAACGTCTACAGTCAGGTCGAGTTACGCTGAGATAAATGCAAGGATGGCAGTAGCGCGAGATAGGCTGTGCATTTGTCATCTTACGTTAGCAGAGAACTTAGACCAGCATTATCCAGTGTTTCAAATCACTTCTTAAAGAACTAAGACTTGCTACTCATACACATCTATGTCGTATATGTACAAAAATATATTTTCATTAATTTCCTCAATGATTTGCATTTTGGCTGAGAAGCTGATCATTGTTTTAGCAGAAGCCGGTAGGAATTTAATGGCCTATTTTTGTCATCTTAAATGTATGAGTTTAGCAGAGCTTAATATTTTCATTTGATATTTCTTTTTTCTAATCTTTGAAGGCTCTTTCTGATTTTTAAAATTCTATTGCTTACACTGTGTTTACCCTCTTATTTACAGGGCCCAATTTTCCTCGTCATATACATTTCCATTAATGTTACCATCTTAAATTTTCATGGTTCTTTGCACTCCTATAGTTAAGAGTTTGCCAGAATGGATATTTATCATGCTTATAGTTACCAGCATGGAAAGACATTTAAGAAATATTTTGTATGCTTCATTTACTGAAATAACTTATTGTTTGAAAGTTCATGTCTAGAAACTCAATACACAGAGAAAAATGTGAATTATTGAAGTCATTGTTTTTTAGACACACCTTTGGTGTTCTCTATGCCTTTTGCAAGTAGGCATGGAATTGGAAGTGTCCGTGTGTCCATCTACATGTAAACATACACACAGCAACGTATTTCATGTACATCGATTATATGTGTGTGGTTCATTGCAAGTAAACACCTTCACTTCTGTTAATTGTCAGAAGAACAGTTAAATGAATATGTAAGCGTGTGTCGCTGCTCTTCTGAACCCCGTGTGTTGAACATACATGTTTTATTCCGTCTGCCTAGCAATGAGTGTGACCTGGGCTGCTCGGTGTCTTGCAGCGCGCTTCACGTTGCTCTCCGTTACAAATCTTGCTGCTTTCCAGCAAGATGGTCTCTGCCAGCGGTGCCCTCGGATGTGCCAGCAGTAATTAGGAGCTTTGCTTTGAAATACAGGTCGCACTATATACATGTGAAACAGGGCTGTTTAATGTGTGAACTTCCAGAAAGCAGCCGTAACAAAGCTGGAACAGCTTGCTTTTAAAAAGTACATCCGCTGACCTGGTCAGGATTGAGGTTATCTGGGGGAGGTGAACTTCTTCAGTTCCACTGTCTGCTCCACATAGATGCAGATGGAATTGTGTTCCCCTGTTGCCACAATGAGAGTAGCTTTTTAGCATTCAAACTTGTATTTTGTAATGGCACAGGGAAGAGTGAATGGGGTCAGGTGAAGTGATAGGCAGGAGGGACTCTCACTCTACAGAACAATTTAAGAGCCAGGGTGCAGTGTCTTCAAGCTGACGGTTCAAGGGGTTTCGTGCTCTGCAAGAAGCTCTTAGCTTTGGATAGAGCATCGCTGTCTAGCAAAGCCATTCTGAATCTTTCCTTGCTCAGCATTCCTCTGAACTGATGGCGCAACACACTCTTTTTCCTTGGGAACGGCAGGATTCTGGGGGTTCGTTGTTTTGCAGGAACCCTTCCCTATATTGCAGGTTTTTTTGTTAAGCATTTCCCTATCTTGCCACAGGTTGAAATAGTGACTCACACTGGGCCTCATCGACGCCTGTGGATGGGCCCGCAGTTCCAGTTCAAAACAATCCATCCCTCAGGCCAAACTACTGTCATTTCATCCAGTTCTTCGGTGCTGCAGTCGCATGGTCCGAGCGATACCCCACAGCCTCTTCTGGACTTTGATACAGATGATCTTGATCTCAACAGTCTCAGGTAAAACCAAAATCAAATTCCAAGCTGTTTCACATTTGTTTTGTGAATAACTGTCCTAATGCTTCAATGAGGACACCCGGGTGGAACCTGTAATAGTTTTCATCAAGCTTATCCAGATGACAGTCAGAGCCTGTGACTCCACAACAGTAAGGATTCATCCAGGCCAAGCAGCTTAGACTCCTTTCTGCTGCCCCTTCTTACGTGAATGGCAGAGAAAGCACAGTCTGGTGGCCTTACTCAGTGTTGTCTTGGCTTTTGCAGTTTCTACATTGCTTAATAACTGCGTTTTCTGAGGCAGGAGTGGGAGCTTTATGCCATAGATTTAGATGCTGACTGTGAAGCAGTCAGTGATTGGAACACTAAGTGAACTTCTGGAATGTTTTTCCCTTCCCTGTTTTTCCCACCCTCCCTCCCGTTCCTTTGCTTTTTTCCTTGTAATTCTTTTTCATGTATTTATTTCATCTGGTTTTGGACATGGGCTGATTTGGAATTGGGGGTGTTGGCCTAGGGAAGGGAAGGAGAGCAAAGGTAAACACAGATTTATAAGCATTGATAGCTTGTGCTGCTGCTTTATGCACCGTGTGTTTGTGTCCTGGCTGGTAGCTCTCGAGATTTAATGAGTTTCTGTGCTTCTGACTCTGCGTGTGATGTAAAGTCTAAAGTTCTGTGGTGTGGACTTGGATTGTTTGGGACTCTGTCTGAAACTCTTATGAGTAAAATGAGAGACGGCTAATATGACTAATCCCATTAAAACTGGGCAGATTGTCCTTGGACTGAAAATACATGGTTTGAAATGTGGGATTTCTCCTTGCATGTAATTATTCCCACAAGTAAGGATACAGCAGTCAAATATATAATGTTTTTTTTTTTTATTGTATGTGTGTATACATATGCAGAAAGAAATAAATGTTTTTTAAAATTAATATAGATGTTTGTAACAAAAGGAATAGAGAATTACAAATGTATCTTTTTTTTCCTAAACTGGCTAATAAAATGCTGCTGTTCAGGAGGGTAGCAGAAGCATTTTAACCAGTTTGAGTAGAGTGATCATTAACGTTTGAGGCTTTCTGAGCCCTCGCCCCTGAGACTAGTTTGGGGATACTCTCTTTGGGTAGAACCTCAGTCTGTCTCTGGGTGCATTACCCACACCTTGGCTCCGCAAAACAGAAATTACCAACAGTTGGCAGGTTTCAAAGTAAATGCTTGCTTAATTGGTTCAGCTGATTCAGGTTTGCGAGTCAACTACAGCCCTCCTGAGCAAAGCTTTTGACACAGGTGGTAACTATAACTTATTATTTAGGATTCAGCCGGTGCGCTCAGAACCTGTTAGCATGCCGGGGTCGTCTCGTCCAGTTTCTGATCGCAGAGGAGTTTCAACAGTGATCGATGCTACCTCAGGTAGAAGCGTGTTGACTTTGTGTTTTCTTTGGTATTCGTGGTGTTCATCAGTCTTGTCTTTTTTTTTTTTCTGATAACATGTTCACTAACCATTGCCATATACTTAAAAGGATATCGTGATTTTCAGCTGCACACGAGGGTAAGTGCTGTCTTATACAAATACTTACTGAAAGGTACCATGGTGATGACTTTTTTTTTTTACCTCTTGCTTTCAAATCTGAAGTCACAGCATTGTGGTAAGATAAGAACACAGTATTTACAGTGAGTTTAACATGAGCTATAGAATACTAAAAACTGCCTAAACTAAAAAATCAGACTGTTTGCAAATGCTAACACTGAAATGCTTTTATTAATGAATGCCTAAAGCACAGAATATTACAGTTCCTTCCCATTTATAAAATAGCTTTCATTGAAATGTAATCATACGCGTAATTGATTTCTGTGACCAGTCAAGACAACAGGATAGTTTATCTAATGTTTGTGTAATAGGCGCATTTTCACTACTCTGCTCTAAGGGAGTGTGTAAATTTAATACTACAGTGGTTATGTTAATATCAACACAGTAATATATGTACTATAAAGTTTTCTTCTGTTTTTCTCACTGGTGGGGTATAGTCTGTGTAAAGAAACAAGGACAACAGAGATTTATATTCCAGTACAGCTGTATAGCGTCTGAAGGGTCCACACAGCAGGATTTTGTCAAATAAAATCTCTCACAAGTAGAATTATTAAACACACAGTATTAGTCAAACAGTCAAGTCAGAGAGGATTTTAATCTGTAGTGATTTGAAAATCCCTGGAGACTGCTGATTGGATTGAGGTTAAACTGTAAAAAGAGACTGTAACACATACAGAAACTGGTTTCTGAAGGTTGTTTTAAAGAGAGCTAAAATAAAAGCTCCTGTTCCGGACTCCGTTTGCAATTGATATAAACTCTGAGTCCAAGATATTGCGTTGTTTGCCAGATTAATTTATTTGGGTACTTCAGGATATTTCTTAGCTGTGTTTATAACTGAGTTCAATAATAACTACATTTTCTTTGGATGTTGAGGATTGTCATTATAAATTCCATTTTCAAATATTCAAAACTTGTTAAATTAATTCACTTTGAGCTTAGAGAAACATCTGATGCTGGTTATTTAAAGGGAGTTGTTTTAGTGCATGGCAAAGTAATTTTGAAAATAATTCTTTGGTGCAGCAGAAACCATAAATGTATCAGGTATGATTTTTTTGGACTAGTTCATCTATGCCTATTACCCCTAAAAGGTTACAGGCTTGAATCAGTGCTTCTGTCTATGTATCTGACACTTCAGATGGAGAGTGAGGAATGGCATAGCTGTTCTGCGCTATCAGCGCGACCGCGTGAGCTGATACAGATGGAGATAGCTGCGTTATCAAGGTTTGGGGCTTTTTTACCACTTGCCTATGAACGGAGCAGTGCCAATGACTATAGTAGGGGTGTGTATTAACGGGGAAATACAACCATTCTGTAACCATAACACATTCTAAAACTGTGTTATTCCATCTAGGATATAAACAATGGACTATGTAGGACTGTAGCTCCTCTGTGCTAAAGAACCTTTCCTGTAGTGTGGATGGGGCCTTAATATGAAATTGCTCATGTGAATGTGATGAAGCTCTATAGGTAATGCTTTTAACATGTGTGTCTGTATTAAAATTGCCAATGTCAACTGTATACATTGTTATGACACTGAAAATATATTTACTGTACAGCAGTGACTCGGTTTTGTTGTAACACCTCATAAGTTTCTTATAAACCATACATGGATTTTGTTAGGGGCTTGCTGACAGCAGTATTTTATTTAACTTCACTGCCAGTCAGTTTGGATTTGAAAGGATTTTTGAATCAGGGACTTTGCCATCTGTTGGCAGTTTTCATATTGCCCGGCCCCGGTCCTTTCCCATGCAGAAGTTATTGCTCTGAATTTAGGATAGATAGGCCAGATTCTGTGTGATGGTACAGGAGTGTGAATTCTGCTACAGAGTAAAGGAGACACCAAGAAAAAACGTGCACTGTTTTTTGAGGTCTTGTGCTATTGTTGTAACAGAGCCCAGCAAAAGGGAGAAGAGTGCTTAATGCTTACCTTCTTTTCTTCCCGGCACTGAGATGTGCAGAAAATTGCATTAAGCTCAGCTCTGAATCTAAAGGTTTTATTTGAAATGCTGTTCGTGTACGACACTACACATTTCGTGTTGTAGGCCACTACTGTAAGTATTCTCATTTCCTGCTATTACCAAGGCATGCCCTAAATGGCTTACATTCTTTATGGAAAACAAATTCATTGGAAAATACTTTTCTAGGTTTGAAGGATTTTTTTTAAGTAGGTCATAAATTTTTACTACCTAAGCTGAACCAGGAAGTGATTCTTCAGCTACGACCCATGCATTCGAGTCTGTTGCACTTTATGAAGATGCTTATCTGGCTGTTTGATTGCCTGTTGCTTAGAGATACAACCAGCGTGGCGCCTCGTCTTATCGAGCTCCATCACTCGTTCTTCCTATCAAAAGATTTCAAGTACGTGTTTATCATTTTCCAATGTTCTTCTGCTGTTCTTGACAGCTTCCTTCCTTCTTCCCCGTCGGCGACAACTGTGTCGTTGTGTTTAATATGAAATTTGTGTAGTTTTTTTAACCTTTATTTTCACACATTTGTAAAGCTGTGGTGTTCTAATGACAGGATTCTATCACAAGATAATTTGCAGAAATCTTTGTTTAAAAAGTACAAAACTAATACAGGAAAATCAATTGTGAAAATTCGCAATGGAATTTTTGAGGTGGGTGGCAGTATCTGTAAAAGTCACTTGAATGAATTTAAAAAAAATGCCTATTTCAGTATGGTTATGTGGACTTAAGATTCTGCCAACATCTTTTTTTATCAAATCTTTAAGAATAAGTTTGCAAAAATGTAGTCACTACAGCTACTGGACATTTGTCCCTCGATGCATGCGTTTTTAGTCATATGCATCATAGAGAGAATATACCCTCAAGGATTAAACGCATTTTAATTCCAGATGCTATTCCAGATTGGCAGTGAGAAATGTTAAAGGGGCAGCACTGCGTGTAAAGCTTTCTAAAGCAGGAAGCCTTTAGCGATAATGCAGTGGAAGAACCACTACTGCAAACGTTGTAAGTGCACACAGTGTGTAGCGAGCGAGTGTGCGTGGTGTCTGCGTGTCCGTCCTTTCTGCAGAAGTGCTAAAGCTGTTGGCTGGTTGCCTTGTGTTTAACAAAGGTACGGTGCTGTCTCAGTAAGTCAGGTTACATTTAAGACTTTATTAGACACCAGAGATGGGAAAAAAAAAAGCCTTACAAGTGCCCTGTCTGCAGGAGATGCCACAGCTGAAGGTCACACTCTTTGCACGACCAAACCAACCAACCCCGAGATAGAAATCTGTAGTGTGATAGAAATATTTATTGCTGAATGACCTGGCTCTATTTCAGAAGAGCACTCTACAGGCACGACTTGGGAACTTTACATTACCTGTAGGCATTGGATGCTGTTCCTTTCTTTGATCTGACTGGCTTTAGATATTTTCAGCTATCTGAGGATGGCTGCAGAATGATCGAGGCTAATCAAGACAAGCATAGGCTAGACGTGGAATCGAATATTTCCAGGCACCTTTCAGAGTTTTCATACTATAACCCATGGGCGAATGACACATGTCACGTTACATACCTGGAAAATCAAATCTGATAGAGTTCTACTAATAATAAATAGATGCAGAAATTAAACGGGTGTAGGAAGGTTAGGAACAACGATTCTGAGCTTTCAGAAAGAGAAAACCTCTTGAGAATGGATTTTGCAGCAGTTCCTGATGACAGTCAATTTGATCGCACAGCTGCATTGAGTCTGTGAGGGTGAGTGTTTCCCTTAAACTGTAACAAATGTGTTGAAGGGCTCAGGTACTCGGGTATGCTCTGCCGTAGCTGTTAATTCAGTCCTGCGTGGTTTAAAAAAAGGTGTGGCCATCTGCATTTCCCTCATACAAAGAGATTTTTGACACCCATCAGTCACGTGATGGTTTTGTTGCACTGTCAGCAGAGCAGGAGAATGTTGACAAGTTGTCTGATCTCTGTTTTGCATCAACCTTCTCCCTGCCTACTTGGAGGAGATCTGTGCCTTTCTTGCTGAGGGCAAATACAGAAGTTGGAGAAGAAAGGATTTTAATGAGTAAAATTAAATTGTAGAAGAAAAAGATCCTGAGCATTGGGGTTTTTTTTCTTTTCTTGTGTGTGGGGCGTGGGAACCTTTGTGTTATTTTCTGAAACCTGGTGTGTGCTGTGCTGCTTTGGGATGCACGCATCATTTTTTAATGAAGATTGTTTATTACTGTTGTATGAAACTCTGACAATACTAAGCTCTCTTCTGGTTACTTCAATCAATGCCCATTTAAAATTGGCTCGTAATTTAGTACTTCCCTTTCTTTTGTGTGCGACTGGCGGGTCATGGACAGATAGCTTGTTGCCTGCAGAGGGTTTAATGAACAGAAGGATTGACTTGGGTCTTGGGGGGGAGGGCGGTTGCCTCCCCTCCCTCCCCTCTGCCTGTGAAGGTTCTTTTATTGTTCATCACCACACCTGTGAGATGGGACCCTGGGACAAATTTTCACTGTCCGGCAATGCTCTCGCTTGGAGTTTAATAAACACTTCTGCTGTCACACCTTAAACCATCTGAGCTCTTTTTCTGTTGTATGTGCAATCAAATATTTATTCCCGAATGCTGTACACCAGAAAGTGCTGCCTTGGAGGAGCGGAGATCAGTTATTCAGGTAGTAAAGATGTGTGAATGCAGCTGGCAGATGAAGTCACCGACATTATGAATTCCCAGGCTGTCCTTATTGCCACAGGCAATAACTGACAGGCCTGAGCGGTTGCTGGTTTCCCATTACGGGTGGTGGTAGGGCCCGGGGAGTCCTGGCGTCACAGATACTTGAGCTGCCCTGCTCGAGTGGAGCCGGCCAGTGCTGGAGGGTCCTTGTTGCAGAGAGATGTAATCAATATGGTCTGGAGTCCTTGACCCGAACCTGTAATTACCTGGATGGCATAAAGGTAGTTTGTTGTTGCAGATAGAGATTGCACTCAGATCCTCCGAGTACAATGCTGAGCTTTGAAGCCAAGGAAGAGATTTGGCCCTGGGTCTATTCTTCACAGCAACTGAGAGGTTTTAATAATGGTCATGTAACAAGGGGCTCTCAGAGGGCATCACCTGTTTAGTGACAGCAAAACCAATACCCAGCGCTGCTTGGGTTGTGCTCCTCCATTCAGTCAGCTTAACTTAAAAGGAGTTTAAGTTATGGTTCTTTCCTGAAATAACTTCTGAGCCAATTCTGTTAATATATTTATTTAACATATTTATTACATTACTTATTTGAAAAGCGTTTTATGTATTATTCCTAGAACAGTGATATCGTGTGGGTATACTTGGAGGGGGGGGTGTTTTCTTGGAGCAGTAGCACACACTTGCATGTGCTCATGCTCTCTCCGTCCTATCCATCGGTCTTACTAAATGTGTGTGTGTGTGCACATGAGCTGCATAATACAAAGTTCCCATACTTTGAATTTTTTCAACTTGATTTATTCCATCTAATTTGAGAAAATGTTATCTGATGGTTTTTGAAGAGAGCGCCTTAAGACAGAACTGACTTCAACAGGCTCTAAGATGCCAATGCAGTATACTTGATTACATCCAGAAACAGCAATGCCCTATAGACTATGCAGATGTGAAGAGAAATTAAAATGACCTGACACTACTGACTGGGCACTTGCTGCTGGATCGTTGCCTGGCTTGGGAAAAGACTCAGCTGCAGGGATACATGGAGTAGCATTAATGTCTTGAAACACTGGTGGGTATTTTCTGGAGGCAGAAGTATACTGGAGAGGACAGGCATGGCAACAGTGACTGAGTGGCAGCAGAATCATTATATACTGATTTATTTTTGCCTCCCTGTGATGGTTGTGCGTGATTTAGTCTGTCAGTTCTGGAGATGAGAACTTGCTCTGTGCAGTGTAACATAGTGATGTGGGGTTGCTGTTACCCTGCTAGCGACAGAGGAGAATTGTTAGTCCTCATTCCTGTTTGGTTTTGGTTTAGCCGAGGAGGTTTGTAGTGATCAATGCAATTAATCTCATCTATGAGGGTCGTGCTTTGACACGTAAGTATCCATCGGCTAAAACAAATGGTTAAAAGTGCAAGTTAGTTTGACAGATGCAAGCGAAAATAAAAAATCAACAATTCCTGGACACTGTTGTGTTAGGTTGAATTTCTTTTTATGCAATTTAAGTTACTCAAGGTGCTTAATCCCCCAAAGGCTGCTCACCTGATCAAAAACCACTAATGTGGTTTTTGATAGTTCACAGGATACTTTGACAAACAAGAAACTCGGTGATTTCCATGTTGATGTCATAGCTAGATGACACCACAACTGTGAGCTAAGCAACAGAATAATCAAATACAATGAAATGGGGTTTTTCCTTCTTATATGAAGATAAGTTGCAGTGGGGCCTCCAGGGGCCATGATAATGGTCATTTGCACAGCCCTCTGCTGCTCAAAGACAGTTGTTCTCATGTCACACAACCCGCTTGACGCGTGTTCCAGTGGTCCATTAATGCAGACAGTGGAGTGTCGAATTGCTTTAGTGTTACCTCCTGACTTTCAGTCAGGGGAAGCCACCTTCAGTTCATATAATGGTTTGTCAGCTGAAAAATAGCAGCGTGCTAGAGCACGGTCTGGTCTAAGCAGCAAAGCCTTCTGTTTATTTATGGGGAAGGAGAACAAAAGTGCACAATAGATATTTCATAAATCAGTGGCTGATGCAAACTCATTCTGTGTGTGAGACTGTCGTATGTACCCCTTAATAGTCTTTCATTAAAAGTTGTTTTTAATGTTCTGTGTAGGTAGCTTTAAAGCTCTGGATAAGTGGAAAGTGTTGATTCTAATCATATCTGACACCACAATCTTCTATGGAACAACACATGAGCTGAGATTCCCGATGGGCTCCTGTAGGATACAATATTTATTATAGCTTGAGCTCCAAGAGCTCCTAGCTACTGTTAAACTTACAAGAGATCCAGAAACCTCAGTGTCTGTACTTGTGTTTTTACAGATTGCACAGAAATAACACCCCGTACAGTATTTGCAAAGAAGCGCATTCGTTGACATTTCTGCTCTTTTTATACAGTGCTTAAAGGAATCATTTTACAAATCTTGATATTTTTATAAGTTTGCAACATACTCTAAGCTAATCTATTATTCTAGACTGCTTGAAATGTTCTTAAAATGGCATTAGATGCTCAAGAGTATTTAAACATCCATCTGCAAATGAATTTCAGAGTCAGAATTGTTTCAGGGGAAGCTTTCCTTTAGAAACAGTTTTCCAGTTTATAATAAAGAGACATTCTAATTTAATGATTTGACTAGATTAGGCTCTGCTTCAAAGCATTTGCTCATTGTTTTCCGGTATTGCTTTGAAAAAGCTGTAAGTGTGCCTCATTATTTCTTGTTCCAAGTGTATCTCCTCCACTTTGGACTGCGGTCTCTGTCAGATGCTACCTTTTTAAGCATCGGGGTTGTTTGTTGGTTCTGGTCCTCTTGAGATCCTCCAGCTTCTTCTCCCCTGCTTTCAGGAACTATTCCAGAACATCAGCCCTTGTTCTCAAGGCTCCATGGACTCTTCCTCTTGTCTTTCCTTCTGCCTGTAAGAGGTAATGAAACCATTGACACCTTTTAGAGCCACAAAAACTCATTCTTTTATAAGTCAGCACAGGTTGGATGCCTGTTTCCAGAGCTTGTCTGGTCCAACCCACTGCTCATGGTGGAAAGACACAAACTACCAAACTCTCTGCACAGATTATATCTGGATCTATATTGAAAGGGCTTTAAACAATCCTCACGTGTGATGCTTTTTGAATGCGCCTAGCGGATGCACCTATTTTCACCTTTGTTAATCCCAAATAGGCAGGATTTAATCATTGTTCGTTAGAGTGGAATATGAATAAGTGAGCAGAAGTGTGGTTGAACACCATATAAAACTGAGCTATTTGGCATGATGAATCAGCCTGGCATTTGATGTATTTTAAGGTGAAGTTCAGAACTTTGAGGGTGTTATAATTACAGCCTCCTCATTCTGTCTTAGGGATGTTCCCTGCTGGAAATGAATATTTATATCTAAGTTGAAATGCAGTCTGTTGGTACTTGCTTGTATTGCCTCAGTGACGTACGGGGTAAAAAAATCCAGATGGAAAATATTTTAGTTTTCTTAATTATCCAATACTGTGAAATACCCATCGCCTTGCAGTTGTCTTGGCTCCCTCCTTAGCCTCGGCCTCCATCTCTGCCGTGATCCCAGCCAGTTTGTAATAGTGCTTTATCTGCTGCTTGCATTGTTTTTAACTTTCGCTTTTTATTAGAACCAAAGCTAAATTGGGTGCTGGTTAGTACGTGAGCTGGGTGGAGTGCTACAAAAAGCCAAAGCCAGTGCCAGCAAGCGGTTGGTGCAGAGAGCAGCGGGGAAGGGATCGTGAGTTGAAAGGAGCCTCTGTTGTCACCATCCTCCTCCTTGACCGGTTCTTGTGTGCAAGTACAGGGTCCTGGCAGCGCCTCCAGCTCTGGGGGCTCTGCTGTGAGGAGATCTCGCAGCCCAGAGCGCTGCTGGGGACAGCCCGCCTGGGGCTCGCCTCCTTCCAAGAGCAACGCCGAGCCTTAGAGGGATCCCGCAAAGCCAATCCCTTCGCGTACATAAACCTGCTGGTGCTGTTCCCCTCGTAAAGGTGAAAACAAGCAGGTCACAGTCAGTAAATGACAGAAAGCAGACTTAGGATTATTCACATCATTAGCACGGGATTTCTCCCGATAAGAGAAGTGGTGTATGAGCCTCTGTTGCCCCCAGGCCACGTTTGGTTTACTGCGCAGGGTGTGGTCCTTTAAAATGGAGCAAGAACAGGGAAAAGAAAAAGGTGGTAATATGACTAACATATGGTTTTTGCTGGAGTTTGGCCACAGATTTAAGGCCTCAGAGTGGATTCCTGGGGCCTTCGTATGCTATCCCAAAACCAACACGAAAGCCTTTCCAAATATATTTTATAAGCTCTGTGATTGTAATAGTCCTATCAAAAATCCCCTGTCCCCAGGTCAAGTGGGGTGCAGGCCCTCCTCTTCTGAAATCCCAGGCTTGCCAAGTTTCTCCTGCCTGATATTTCCCTCCAGCAACAGCGGGCAACCATTGTGCCGCACGCGCGATGTCGAATACCTATCGGGGCGTCCAGCACAGCTGCTTCCCCTTGAGCACACATCTGCTCCGAGAGAGTGGGACCTACGCATGCTTGCTCGCCTGGGCTTTTGTCCCAGATGCAGCTGGCCCTGGCCGTGTACAGCCCACCTGTATTTCTGGATAATTCATAGAAATTGCTAGGCCTTGGCACGGAGACCAAATGCTTGCTCGCGAGTTTGAGCAGTAGGTTTGCTAACTGGCTCTGTCGTTCTTTTGCATTACTTTTCCTTTGCTCCAAGTTACGGTGTTGCTGATGTGGGAAGTGCAATACAGAACTGGAAACTCTGTAGTTTGTAGCTTCTTCTGATGTTAGGATGCTGTACCAGTCCAGGAAAGGAGGCCATTAGGTAAATAACATGTATTGCAGTCAGATATGGAGCTCTAGCACACTGGTATTTACCGATTCTGCAGACTCCCAGCCCCGTCACACACGGCCGCTCTCCCAGAACGTGTTTGACCTCCCTGGTTCTGGAGATCTTGCAGGCCTTCTGCAGTAGAGACATGATGTAGGAAAGCAAAGCACAGCGAGATCGGGGAGCGGCCAAAGCTGGATCTCTTTGTTAGCTCACAGCCAGTGAACTGTGCCGCCTGCTCCCTAGCAGGGTGCCGCGCTCCTGAGCGCTGCCTGGGCCCGTGCTGGGGGCTTCGGCGAGCCCAGGGACCATAGCTCTGCCTGTGCACGGGGTCTCGCTGCCCTCTGGGCTGAGCCCTGAGGTCTGTAGGTGATAGCTTGTGTTCCGAGTGCTGTCAGGAGCTTCATGGGGAGCTTGACTTGCAGCTTGGTGCAATGTCTGGGTATTTTGCATAGTGCTTTCTATTTTGTGATATGTTTTATACAAAAAAGCAGTAGAAGTCACTGGTGCGGTAAGGATCCTGCTCTTTGCTACCAGGACAATTTCCATTAACTGAATTCGCATTCATTGAAAAAGTACCTCTTTGGACATTCGCCTGTGTTGTTTACAGCAGGAAGGCTGAGCAAATCCCCGTGTGCTCTACTGTTTGAGTATCACTTAAACCATATTTTAGAAGTAAGCATAACATTCGCTAAACTTATTTGTGATTGAATGTTAACTTTAGTAATTGACCATAGACCATCTACAAGGTTGCTTGTGTTGCCAGTAGATATTTGACAAACAGAAATTTACCATGAAAGAATTTGGAGAAGAAAAGAGATACTCTTATGTTTTTCTTTTGGTTTTGGTATTCCTATTTAAGCTTTAAAACAACCCGAACCAGCAGCAATAAACAGTATACAGTGAAATGCGTAGATGGAAGTACATTTTACCACTGAAGTTAGATTAAAAATTCACTATATCATAAGCGAACCATTTCCCCCTTGATTTGTGTCCAAAATATGAGGAAAAACCTTGCAGATGCATTATACATTTTACAAAAGAACATATGCATGCATTTAAATCATTTACGTTTCATCTTTGCTTTCCCTTATTTTTAACCCATATTATAGTGAATGACAGCATGTTTGGAAAACTGAGGTTGAAAGCAAAGTTTAAACTTTCATGCACAGTAAGCTAAACTGCAAGCAGTGCTTCACTATTTCATGATTTTATTTCAAAGTTTTGCTGATGCTTTTTCCTTCTTCTCCAAAGAAACACGTGACTGAAACTTTGGGAATCTGGCTTGCAGTGCCTGTGAAGAAAGAGAATCTGTCCTCACTGAAACGGTTTCTCGGGAGAGTGTGCAACCGTGTGCTTAAAGATACTCTCCATCAGGGCCCAGGGAGACTGTTAATTGTTGGTTCTTGGGCAGTATCAAATATTCCTCATGCTATAAACCCCTTTTTGGTGGGAAATGAGGAGGGGAGGATGGAGGGACACCAGCTCTATCTGATCTAATACCCTGACATGGCTCTTTTCAGTGCTATGCGGCTATTTGTTAAATCGGCAACTCTGAACTGATCCTCTTACAGAGCAGGGAGCTGAAAAAAAGGGTGTGAGTTATAGGTATGATGTTTTGCTTAATGTCATCAGCAGCCACCACTGCCCCATTGCTGTGAGTGGACAAATGAAGTTCAGCTTTACTGGCCTAGTTATAGCCTTTTAATAACACTTCAGTGAAAGATTGTGCATGCCACGAAGTGCTGAACGCGTGCTCAAAAGTGATGTAATGTGACTAACATTCAGTGATATGTCAGATGGGGCGCTGCCTCCGACGCAGGTGAGGGTGTGCGCGTGGTCTGCTGTTCCTCTGCCGGGGGCCTGGGGAGGGGAGCTGGGCTGCCGAGGACTGCGGAAGAGCCAAAGCACTCTGCGGGCATCCGTGGGTGATGCTCAGGAGTGGGGTTTGTCCCCACTTCCTTGGCCCTGGCTGTGCCACCTGTGGGCGGGCTCCCCGTGGAGCTGCCTATGGTCGCAGGACAGCGCTCTCCTGTTCCAACAGTGACCAGACCACGGTGACGAGACCCGAGCTAGCTCCGCGGGGTGCCAGCTACAGTTCATTAGCTTAGGCTTTGTGCCACACAGAGACAGAAAGGGCTGGCTGACAGTGGCTGGGCTTGGACCTGTTTCTGTGTGCTGCCTGGGTGGCACTTCTGGGGTTGTTGGTGGAAGTTTGGCACGTGTAGAGGGCGCAGGATTTGTTTGTAAATGCAGATTTGAAAACCAGGTACTTGCACATGCCTCTTGGATTCAGAGCTCAAAGCACGATGTGATGTTCATCCTCAATAGCTTGCAAAATTTTTTCCCCATTGTCTTCACCTTCCAGACTCTCTCTAAGAGTTAAACTCAGAGTTCTTCATTTATTTTGGTAGTAGAGATTGACTTATAATTGAGGGTATCACGTGGAGAACCTGTAACTTATTTGTATATCCATCTTCCCATGTTTAAAACCTAGTCAAGAAACTAATGAGGTTACAAAAATATTGCTGATCCCGAAGCAAATATAGTGGGGAACATATGCTTTGGTTTTACGTTTCTGCCTCTAAAAGGTGACATGTCCTGTGTTTGTCATTTAATTTAACATTCTATATATTTTTAAACGGCTGTATGATTTGAACTCTCCAGATGCCACGCTTCATGCTAAATGAGGTTGGCAGTTCAGTGATGTGGAAGGCCATTATCTCACCTTTGTGCTTCTAAACTATAGCCACTTGCCTTTGCCTGTTCATAATACATTTACTGCGTTACAGCATAGGAATTTTTAACACCTATTGAAAGCATTAATTAGGTATGCCATACTGATGAGCACTTTAAAATACGTGGAAAAGCAAGAACCGATGCTGTTCAAGTTCCTATTTCTCCCACTGATTGTACTGGTGCATTCGGTAAATGACTGATGAACTCCAGTAATAAATGCTGATACTACTCAGTGTTATGTATTGCTGTACTCTCAAACTGCACAATGAACAACAATTCTCTGTATTAGTTACCTGTCCCTTAGATGGTATCTTTAATGTGACCCTGGAAAGCAAGTGTAAGGTGGTCACGTGCCAGTGGTAGCTTGCTGTGATGTTCCTCAGACGATTGGTGCAACCAAGGTAATGTGGGCTTCCAAACCACACTGTGGGGAAGACCACTGGAGCTTCGCATGTGCGGTGGAGTCATTGCCCTAAATGCTGTGGTCACTCATTTTGACTAATGTATCTTAAAGGAATATGATCCAAAAAAAAGTGAAAAAGTGATTTAAAGATAAAAGAGTAGCATTTAATAGAGGTTTATCTTGAAGTTGATTTACTTAAGAACGTTATTCCCATTTTTTAAGGAGATTTATTGACATGTTCTCTCTTGATATTTAGTCATTAGTGAAAGGGATTTGTGTATTTCAACAAACTTCAAAAAGCACCAGCCCAGAGTCTGAGCAGCCAAGAATGCAAGTTAAAAAAATTCTGAGAGGTTCCATCTTGATATTTGGGGATCAATATAATCCCATGCCCAGAAATTGAAATCTCTTTTAGAATGTACAAAAATAACGTATGTTTTGTCATTTTAAAGGGAAATAAGTTCAATTTCTACAGTCTATCATGGTATTATTTCACAGGACGAGGAGTACATGTAGAAATAAATGTCTGTGTTTTAGAGTTGGAACTGGATGGGCTTTAAGGTCCCTCCCAACCCAAACCATTCTGTCCTCAAGCAGTGATGCCCAGGCTGCCCCCGAGCCGAGCTGTCCCCGGCAGTCACCACGAATGCGGTGCAGTGTATGTGCATCTTTCCATGCCTCACCCTGGTGTGTGCCTGAAACATAAGGCAAAATGGGCAGGCTACAGCTCCTGCCTCCCCTTCCTCAGCTGGTGGCTCTGTTCCCAACCAAGACACATGGCGTGTCTCAGTAAACAGCTCTAAAGGGCTCCATCACTGCCAACTGGTGCTATCATAAACCAGTACACCAAAATTCAGACTTTTGTATCCTATTACTGTTGTCCTGAGTCAGCAGGTCTCCTATAGAATCATTTTTCTGTGAACTTGGAAAATTGGTAATCATTACTTGCACGGTTAAAGTTCAGTAATACAAGAATAAGTCATAAATATGTCACTTGTATCTTAAAAGCTAACCAGCTAGGAACTCTCCCTCTTGTCTAATCTGGCCTCCAGTGCCTTTGATCACCATTTTCTCCTCTTTCTCAGCACTGCAGCTAACTTCTTAGTTTTCCACATTTTCCGTTGCCGTTGTGACAGTGTTCTGCAGCAGATTACAGCTGTGCTTTGGCACCATAAGGTTTATATGATTAGTCAGCATTTGGTTTCCATATATAGCAAAAGTACGTCTGGAGAAAATATTCTTATACATATTTCCAGGCAATAGGATCAAAGAGCTCTCTAGGTTCTCAATTTTAATTTATCTCTTCTTGCTCGCTGTATAAGGAACATCAAAAAGAATCCGTGTTTGCGGGAGGAAAGGGAGCCCTTTGCTGTGTAGTTTTGGGAGCACCGTTCATCCAGACCAGTCCTGCCCTTTCTTCTTCATAGCAGTGCCAAGAGGTGAACTTTGGGGTTTGTGCAGACATGTTTCTGTCCAGGTGTGACTCCTTTATTTGCCTGAATCCTGCTACCCCTCCTGTTCTTGTTTCCCTGATACTCAGAATTACCCCTCATCTCCATTGGCCCCAATCTCAGCTGCTGAGCTCATCTTCCTCCCTTGTCCCAGCATTTTCTGTAGTTCCCAGTCCCTGTGTTGGCTCCTCTTCTGCCGTAACACATGCGATGTTCGTACACTTGCATCTGAGCATTGACTGCCATTTGAATTTGGTGTTCCTATCTCAACTTTGTTTTTTCTCGGTAATTCCCTCAACCTCTCTTTATACTCGTAACACTACTCAGTATTTCCTTCCGCACAAGAAGCTCATCTTTCAAGGGTAAACTCTCAAAACATGCAGGAGATTTCTGAAGCTCTGCGCCTGCCGAAACGCTGTAACTAGCAGCGCTTCAAATAGGTCTGTGCAAGGAGTTGTGTGTTTAAGCTTTATATTATCTTATCAGGTGCTGCGTTTGTGTCAGTATTTCTTGCAGCTCAATTAGATCCTTTTTTCAGTATCATTCATTAGATTCTTACAGCAACAATTTGCAACCTTTGTTTTTGCAGTGTGGGCACTGCTGGAGACAGCAGTGGTTGTCATTAGTAGGTAAGCATTACACTTTAATTATACAAATCCATATAACATTTTCATATGAGGACATTTTCTGAAATATTAGTAGGTGTAGTAAGCCAAAGATATTTGAGACCTCTTTGCATCACATTTTTAGAAAGACCTTTTTTCTGATGATAGATCTGCATTAAAAAAAAAAAAAGCCACACCATAATTAGTTTGATTTCAGTCATCTACTCAACATTTCTAAGCTACTTGCCAAACATCCCAGGTGTGGGATTGCAGCAGGTAATTTCCTGCGCTGTATTTGTGCGGATGATTTTCTGTGTTAGAAGATGATATCGGCTCACCTGGCCTCCCGGTGACAGAGAAATCCTTTGTTTATTCATTTAGTAGGCAGATTAACCCTAATGAATATGGCTTCCTGGAAATAGATACAGGGGACAATGGCAAAGTGAGGAGTGGGGAGAAATGGGGCAAATTCCCTTTTCTTTCTTCACTTGTAAATAATGGGAGCTTTCATAGCAGGGTGTTTTAAATCAGAAAGGAACGCAAAATATGTCAACCAGAAATGCTTGATTCTAAACAAAATCTTTTCTTTTATGGTTCAAAGAGGTGCTGGGGCTTTCTCAGCAAGTCTGGTACGATTCTGTCCTATTGATTCTGTTTGAACGCTTTGTCTTGTCAAAAGTAGGATAAAGTGGACACCTCAGATGCTTGCTCTGAAGAGCACTTAAGTCCTCATAGTTGGAGGACCTTGCTGTGTGTTTTACGTGGTTACTCTTCAGGGTTTTGTGGAATATGCTGGTGGGTTTTGTTGTTTCTGTGAATTAGGGTTTAATAACATAATCATCCTTTGAAATAGATCATAAATTGTACTGGGCAACCAGAGAAAAGTGCGAAGAGTCTCGATGGCCTGAATTTTCATTCTTTCTGTTTCATAGGAGTAATGCTGTGAACTGATGTGTTAACATATGGGTTGTGTTTGTGTTATCTGAGTAGCTAAGTGCGTCTTTTCCAGTCATTCTCTTCTCTTGCACTGATACGGAAATATACGGGAAAGCATTGCCAAGAGTACAAAGCCTTGTGTTCCTGTTGTATGCACGTGTTCTGCACGAGGTCCGCGTGAGGTTTGGGAAAGGCTGTACCATTCATATCACGATGGGAGTATCCGGAAATGTAGCAGAGGCGAATACAAAGCCCCGAGAAACTAAGGAAAAGATGGTCATTGCCTTTGGGGATATAAATCAAGCTCAGTATTGAGCATCACGTGTAGATTCACTGCAGTATCACTCAGTTTGTTTGGACAGCATGAATAAATTAACTTAAACTCAAAGAGAGACTAATTTGATGGTGAATTAAGTTGTGTATGTGTTAGTATTATTTCTAATGCACACGCACATTAAATAGTATTTTTAATTGGGTGAAACCATTTTGGCGTGCTAGCTCAGGTCGCTGTTGTAAGCTACTAGTCAAAGTGTAGACACGTGCACAATGAATGATTTCGCTGCGTTTGAGAGAGGAACAATTCTTGCATTTTTATGTGACTGGTACTCGAGATACATTATTCCCAAGACATGGATGTGTAGACACAGATGTGAAAATCTCTCAACTTCCAACCAAACTTTTCCAGATCTTATCACTATAATTTATTCTTTACTCTCTATAGACTAGAAAAATGTCTTCTTTCGCATAACTTTATTCATTGGAGGAAAAGGAAAGTTCTCTTCTACCACATGGTAAGTGTTGAAGATAGGAAACTGTTGGCTTTAGGGTGCTGACTTTTGTAGTTGCCTGTAAAAACTCTAGATTTTCAGAAGGGAAGCGAAAAAGCAGAATTTACCTTTCCATAAAGAATAAAAGTTTCCATTGTTTCCTACTTACATTGCTGAAAGTATAAATGTGCAGGAACAGATAATTTTTTGGAAGTATACATTTATACATGGGTATGTGTATATGTGTATCGGACAGCAATAAATTACAAATGAATTTGTTTGCTTTGTATGGAGATTGTTTTATCCTTCTTAAAGCTACTATTTATATAACCTTTAACCAAACAGAGAGTAGCCAAAGTATTTTTGAGTGTGAGAATTGTTTTTCTGGCTGGTGTGTGTAACAACTTAATTCACTCCCATCGTGCGGTACAGCGTACGCTCACGCTGTGCAGTAACTCACCACGTTGATATGCAGACAATTTGCCAAAGATCTATTTTTTCTGTTCAAAAATAGATCCGTGTCACATTAGGTGTCGTTAAAATAGAGCTTGTGATAACTAAATAATAAATTTAGTGGTACCTAATTACTTTCAAAAGATGTTGACACAGTTGCAGAAGAAAGTCGCAGAGTGCCTTTTGAAAGAGTGTAGCCTGTCTGTATTAGTGGGGTTTTTTTTTCCATTTAGTTAAAACCAAAGGACAACAGTCATTATATGATTCTGTACTTTAAGTATTTTCATAATCCAACATAAATTGGCCCACCCAAGGATTATGTCTGTCTTATAAGGATGTGTTTATATAGTCATTGGGTGAAAGATTGCAGAAGTTGAACCACTAGTTTTGAAAGTCGAGCCAGACCAGGAAAAATCAGGATACAATTTGGCACTTATGGAGACTAAATGATTTCCTTTTTAGCTGCTGATTTCTACTGGGAAATGTATCCTTGGACTGAAAATTGCATCCGGAAAAATGTTTATGTAGTGTTTTTCAAATGACTGATTATTCCTCTAACCTTTAACACGCACTGTGTGTGATTTTCTTCCTTATTAACTCTTTCACAGCCAAATGAATTATTTCCCCCACTGTAAACAAAATTAAATATCTATTTCACGACACGCAATATTTTAATGCTCTAATAATGCAGAAAAAGACAAGCCAGGAATTTTATTAAGGTAATAACACAGGGAAATCCAGCTCATCTTTTCTGTCAGGCTTTCCTGGAAGAAGCGTATCCTGCTGCAAAGGCGATGCAGGCAGAGCACACTGACTTTTTATCCTGATTAGTGCAGAGGTGGGGAACAAAAATATTCTTAACATACTATTGGATGCAGTTTTCTGCCAGCCAGGGGAGGTTTTGCCAAGACACGTGTCTGAGGTAGAGGTAGAGGGACCGTGCTGCCAACTACTGGCTATTACTCGCTGCTGAATATAGTGAATTAATTCATTGTAGGCTTGGGGTTTGTCTGCGGCGGAATCGATCGGTGCAGTTAGAACAGAATAAGCAGCTTTAGAGAAGCCCCACAGGTGCAGGTGCTGTCTGGAGTTAAAATGTTTTCAGTGGTGTCGTTGTCACATAAGGACATACCATAATTTACTGTGATCGTGCTGGTCAGGGTCCTTGTGTGGAACATCTTCATAGGGTGTCTTTTCTTGCCTCCAGACCCTCACGGGTGCAGGATGCGAGTTTGCATGCAGGCTGTGGGAACCGCTGCCTGCGCCGGTTGCAAGAGTCTGGCCTTACTCCCTGTAGCTGAGTGAGGAAGCTGCAGGAGGCCTTGTAAACATCACAGGGTAGGACTAAGCCACGTGTCTTCGAAACCATATAGAGTGATCCTGCGTCGACTGGATCACGCGCTAACAAATGGCTGCGTCTGAAACCATAGTTTCTGTTTTGGCAGAGCTGTCTGTAAATCATGGTTGGTGTTTTGCTATGTAGAAAGATGCAGAAATCCAAGATAAATTAAACCAGTTTCTGTAAAAAGTGTCACCCAGCCCGTAACAAGTGATCAGTAAAAATTGCTTGAGCGGAGAAGAGGACCTAAAGAAATCATAGCAAGAATAGTCTTCTAATCACTGCTCCTGGCGGTCTCATCCAAAAGGACAAGTTTGACTCCTGAGAGAGTAAGTGGAGTTGGAAAGAAATTAAATTCCAGCCCTGCCAATCCTGTTGAATTCATGCAAAGATGTCCAGTTCTCTGCAGGCTCCTGGGGCCCCGTGCTGGTACCAGCATTCGTGAGGAACGGGAGGATCTGTCTGTCCTCCTGACACCAGCTGGGGGATTAGACGATGAAAAATAAGACGCTGATTTTCCTCGTGGCAATAGCGTTGGTCATTCTTGGCATGGTGGGGATAAGGGGAAGTGCCTGGCAGCTACTGTTTTCTTTCATCTCTTCTTTCAATTCTTTTTAATCATTTTCTCTTGCAAAGTTTTGGTTTTGTGCAGTTCAGGGAAAGTTTGTATTTATAAGCAAGGAGAGGATGCAGCCCTGCTCACCTCAGATAGCTTTTCCCAGGCAGTCTCTTTCATTTGAGGTAATAATGGGTTTAGGAAATTTGTAGAATGTTAACAGTCAAACATCTTTTAACCACCTATCGATGGAGTCAAATTTGGCAGATGACAGAGGAACCTTGCATTTTATTTCTAAAGTCTAAATAGCTTGACAGCTGTGCAGAGTCCCCTGAATTTATGAGATCTGAATGTTGGGGTTTGGGTTGTTTTTTTTCCATGTGGAACCCAGCAGAGTCTCTGACGGAAACTCTTGACCCTTCTTTGTGCTGTTTCTTTACTGTCTCGTCAAACATCTGGAAAACAGCATGTTTGCAGTCATTTCACAACATAATTTTGCATTTACATCATGTGTTATCTGGTAAAAGTTTTCTTGTTTTTTCAAGGAAGGGGGGAAAAAAAAAAAAAGAAAAGAAAAATCAGCAACTCGGAGGCTGCCGTAAGGTCAAGTGGTGACGGTGGATGCTGCCTGTACTGAGCATATGTTTAGCTCAGAAAAGCTAAGGCAGTTCCCAAAAATTTGGTAACCGTTATAGTACTTCCTAAGTCAGTTCCGGATGTCAGGCCCTGGGTGGAGGGGGAAGGGGGCCGCGAGGAGCTTTCTACAGCTTTCCACGAAAGGGATTTAGTCTGGCAGCTGATTCAGCCAAGAAGCACATCACGCAAGGCAGAGCTAGACAGGAAACGCTTCTGAAAGTGCTGTTTTGAGAGAGGATCATGAGATCAGGCAAGGAGCTGTGAACTTTACATGCAACCAAGGCCAGATAGCGTTGCACCAGCCACCTGAGGGCTGAGGAATAGGAAAGGAAATTAAAGGATCACTTAAGTGGAGTGGGACCAGACAACTGAAATGACAATTTTCATCTTTGAGAAAGGAACACTGAGGTATATTGAATTCTTTGAAGTAAAGGAGCACGATTGATGTAGAGAATATTTTTGTTACATTCCACTCTTCTTCTTAGCAGCTCTTCTAATACAACCCATCCCTAACTCTACCGAACCACCTATTTATAATGCTCAAAAGATTTGACTTTCGATCAGATTGTGTCTCCCTAAACTGCATACTGCGTGTTCCTTTTAATGATCTGAAATTAGCTACTTAGATACCATCTAAATTCAAATACATATTAATTAGTAAGCATAATTAGCAGATTGCTTACTTGTATTTTGATTATTGTGAAGTAGTAAATGTTTTTATTGCTCACGAGGATTCCTTTAAGTGCATAAACTTGAATGTGAGCCTGGAACCTTACAGAAGCTCATTATGAGTTAATAGCAAAGGTTATATTTCTTTCCGTCTCCTTTGTTTGGTGTTCAGGATTAAACTGTCAGTCAGAAGCCACTCTGTGCTTTGTGAAGAGTTTGGCAGAGGTCAGGTGCAAAGCAATACGGGATCTGCCAGTCCAGGTCCCAAGGAACCCGGTTAACCTCTGCTAATGGGACACTTGCAAAGTAGTGAAGCTTTAACTGAATCGATTCTACAGTTTACAGAGCCCAAAGCTTCAAGAAGAAAAGCAGGCAACAGTAGATAGTTCTGGTTTGTTGGTTTAGGGCCGTAGGAGGTTTTTCAACAGTAGTGCTAAATTTCAGTGCTGGAGTCTGCTCGCTGGGTGGATGTGATTTCTGGACCTTCCTGAGCTTTGGAAGTAGAAACAGTGGAAGATTCTTCTTTTTCTGTGATCTTTCCATGTATGGCCATAATGGCTTTATCTCCACGGGCCAGGTTTCCAGGTACCATAGAGATGAGTCTTAACAGGGAAAAAATTGTGGATAGCTGCAATTGTGGTTTTGGAAAAGCTTGCTCTGGGATTTTTGTTTAACAGCTATTGGATACGTGGATGCTTAGTTTGCTAATTTGGATGCCAATACTTAGTACGGTTTTACAGCTCACAGTTATTTCATAGTGGTGCTGGAATCCAAGCTGCTTGGGGGAAAAAAGCAGAAAGGTTTTGGGTGTGCATTCAGCTTTTTTCTGTGATGTGTTTGGCAAGCGTTGACCCAGACTTGGGAATTTGGACAACTTTAAGGAATAACAGTGACTATTGAAATATTGTTTCTGCAGTTGGAGCATCACACCATGGTTTTAAAGGGATCAGATGTAGGGAGATCGTCATGAGTTCAGATAACCTATGCAGATATTTTCCTTTTAAGATGACATCTGTTTAGTTATGTTTATAAATAACCATTTGAAATAGAAGAAATGGGCAAAATACTTTCCTTTTCCATAGCAATAATACAGGAGGTGTCTTGGGAACATGTTATCTTCTAACAATTTCCCTTTCCTCTTCGTTCAAGCGGTGTTTTTCTCCAGACGTTATAGGACAGCAGCACTAGGTATCCATTACCAAGTTTATTTCTTTGAATGCTTTCTTGTGGGAGGTAGAAGTAAAAGATATTGAATTAGTTGAACCAAGCTCAAGGGTGATAGTGTGTTTCCACTTTATCGATAAAAGTACCCTTTATACAGTGAGAACAATTTGTGTGCAAGAGGCTTTTAAATAATCTCTCTGAATGCAAGTCCTGCTAAGCCTAGAAGGTAGTGATGGTTCACTGACTTATTATTTTTATGTAGGCCGTTCTTCCTTGAGGCCACTGAGCCTTCAGGTTTCTCCAAGCCCTTAGTGGTCTGCACTTCGCTGTTATTCTTTCCCTGAGAGTGCTGATTAGTGACTTGCGGTATGGATGCTGATTTATCGCAGCCGAGAGTTGCCCCTTGGGGGCTGAGCAGAAACACTCATGAAGGAGCCCTGATTAAAAAGAGTGGTAATGAAGACAAATGTTTCAGAGGGAGTCAAGAGCAAACCAGGCCTTGGCATTCCCACTGCTCCTCTGAGCTTTTGGAGAGGAGGTAACAGTGGCCAAAGGAAATATTTCCCCCTTGTTGTTTATTTCTCATGGCACTGGAAAAATTTTTCTTTTCCTCCTGGGTGTTCTAACTCTCACTTGTTAACTGCTTTTCATGCAGGGTTGCAATTAACCCTTGGCAGATACTTACCGTGTTCCCTTTATATTCACTCTATACATAAAGAAGTTTTTATGTTTTGACCTGTTAACCATTTTAAGATTCTTTAAACTTGACAGTTTCATCTAATTTCTCACGTCATTAAACTGTACTTTATTTTCCAAGAGTCCGTTCACGTGAGATTGGGTGTTTGTTTGATATCTTTAATCATTGGGTTTTTTGCACTGCCCTTTTTAATAAGGAAAAAGAATGACAAAAAGCAATGCTTACAACCAAGCGTTAAATAAGCGAGAGGTCAGAAAGTTCCTATCTTGTGGTGGACATGTAACTGAAGACAGATTTCAAAAGCGTATTGGTAGGACCTACACGGTCTGACACTTCTATTAACTGGGAATTCAAAACGAAAGCACACGTAATGATTTCACCCTGTTGTAGTTCTTAGAATTCTGTGGGTTTTTTTCATTTTTAAAGATCAGCGTGGGCTGTAATTAGTGTACGAACTAAAAAGCTGAATATGTGGAAAAACATGCCCTGACTTTATTAGTCTTCGTATTATGTGCGGAGGGATTAGGTGGGCCTGTTAAAATCCATCCTAAACTCTGCTGTTACTTTCTCGTCGCTTTGTGTTCACATGAGGATGCTGTTTACCAGAGAGGAGCTCTGTCCACTGTCGGAGCGTTTATTAAAGCAGCAGGGACTGGCCCCGAGCCGCGCTGGCGTGGCCGATGCACCTTTGCTCTCTGCGTCCTGCCCGGGTGCGGTGCGGGAGGCAGTTCTGAGCAGGAACTGGGATTGCTGCGCGGGGCTCTTCCTTGCAAGGTACAAGACTTTGCACTTGTCCTTGTTGAGTTTCACAAGGTTTGTGTCAGCCCGTTCCTCCAAGTCTGCGAGTGGCAGCCCTGTCCTTGGGCACTTTGACGCATCCTCTGAATTTGGTGTCATCTGTAAATGCGATGAGTGTACTCTGTTGTCTCTTCCAAGTCAGTGATGAAGGCATTAAAAAGGACAGGTCCTGGGACTGCTGCGTGTGGTACTCCGCTCCAGGCGGAGTGCGACCTGTTAATCACTACTTGTTGAGCTTGGTGATCCAATATTGATAGGCAAAACCAAAAGGACTGTGCAGTTGTGAAACTGTGGCTGTGGTCTTGCATCTCAGACAAGGAAGTCTGATGAACGCTGCGGAGATGGAAGCTCTGGTGAGCGTGGGAAGCGTTTCTGTGCCATCTTCATGACTATGGCAGAAGCCACCTTTCCGTTCCTTCCGGAAATGAGCGGTGAACTGCAAGCTTCCTGCGCAGTGAGTGTCGGGATGGCCCTTTGCAGTCAGTGGGGATTTTGAGGTACTTTTCAAATGTTAATTAACTTCCTCGTGAAATTTTATCTTACAGTTTGCTTTAGAACAATATTCTAATCTATCATGTAGAAACTTTCTTTCTAAAATAGCGTGATAAAGAAACAATTCATCCAAGAAAGGAACAGGGAGAAGAGTTTTCTCTGATTGACTGGCCTCGTTCATGATGCGCCTAAAAGGTCAAAGATTGTTTTGAGAAAGTATTTTAAAGGATAGGTCTGTGTTTTTTCTCTGTCTGAGAATCTGCTTACAGTTTCCATAGTAGTTCTTGCAGTGTTAAATAAACTTACTGTACTAGGACATCTAAGGCTACTATTTAATCAGTCTTATACTTTCAGAGTATTAGAATGTAAACATTTCCCAGCATTAGGTTTGAAAAAGAAAGCAAAATTAATGTTCTTTAATATCATTTTGTCAAAATGAATTATTTTGTACGGTAGTGACATAGAACAAAGCAGCGATGGGAACTGTGCACTTCACAACAGGTGAAAGATTGTGTGAGACTCGGTGCCAGACTTTCAAAGTAGTTGTTCAACTTCTCAGCTTTGAAAGATGTAAACGACAGCGAGAACTTTCAGAAGTGGCTAAGGAATTTCAGGAGCTTGGAAAATTTTAGAAGTAACTTCTGAAAATTATTTTTGAAGGTACTCTTTTATACATCTCAAAATTGCATCGTTTTAGCAGTGTGAACTACTCCACGATTGTACAGGATTTAGGAAATGTCCATTACATATTGCTAAGTGAAAAGTCATACAGGCTTTTTGACATTCAAAATAGAGTGGAAGGGGAAGCTACATCTCATTAGTAACAGTGTCTGGAACATTAAAAGATCACAGCAACTGGTGTAAGCTCCGTGGCACCAGCCTTTGTCTCTGAGCCATCGCACTATGCAGAATTTTGGAAATTTTTGGTTTTAAATCTGATTAACTTGTGGGTGTTGGAGAGCTAGTTTGAGGCTGGCGTTGCTGCACTAGTCAGATTGCATCACCATCAGCTGCCCACTAATTATCAGGAAATTTATAGCTGCATTAGGTAAATGTCACTTCACTGCAGTGGCCTGGAATAAGAGCGTTTTCTGCTCTGAATTAGCACCATCGGCACGTCTCAGCGAGAGTCTATCCAAGCAAGCTAAGGGCTTTATTTATGCACAAGCATATCGGGGTTTTAAGAAAGGGTAGCTGAAAGATGTTGTATTGCTTTTTTGAACCATAACATCTCTCCCTCACAAATGTGTATTTATTTATTCATTATGAATCATCACGTGTGGAGTGTTTAGAAATAATCTGCTAATTCCAGAATGGCTACATCTGAGTTGGGTACCGTGATATTCTGTGTATACTTCATCTGCAGGAACTCTTCAGAAAGTCGAGAGCGAGGATTACTTGGTCTTTATTCCTTTGGCTAAAGTTGATGGTAGTACAGATCTGATGCAGATGTAGGCAAGTATTCTCAAATGCTGCAGAACTGAATAACTAAAGAACTGGATTCTTGTTTCTGAGAATAGTAGCCTCTTTGAGGTTTTGGGCAAGTCGTTACCGCTGCCTTTATGTATGGAAGCAAAGGTGTGTAGCGTGTCAGAACGGACAGTGAAATACTCTCTTGAAAAAAGCTGAAAGATATCACATCCTTAAAGGGTGAATGTAGGAAGCTCAAAGTTAAAATAAAAGGAAATCCAAACTACTTTCATTTTTAATACACTGGAAATAAGCGCCTGACTCTCCCTAAACCTTGTCCAAAAGACCAATATGAAATTCATGATGCTTCAGAACGCTGCTGGAGTGTCTGAAGAGTTTTCCACTATGAATTCTTTATAAATATCAGAGAGAATGACGGCTGCTGGTCTATGAGTGACAACAGCTCAACAACTGAAGCACACTGGAAAAAATAGGCGGCCAGTTAAGAAATTATGATACAATTTTAGACAAGCTTACCCTTTCTCTCTGTTTTAGAGAGATTAAATAGATTTAGTGCCCCTTCTGCTTTTTTCAAATGCAGAACTGACTGAACTTCTGAAAAATATTTTTTTTAAAAAAATCGGATGTGCCTGAGCTGTGTCTGGAATAACTTTTTCAGATAACTTCTAAACCCCTTGTTTTCAAAAAACCTTAAAGAGAATATTTGGACTCTTATTCATGGTGTTGGTTGCTTGGATCTTTATAATAAATAACATGCGAATGGATAGAAGTTGTTTACTAAGTTTCTGCTGTTTCTGCTGGGCGATAACCTGGAATTATGCGTATTTCGTATTGGTTTTAGGTATCCTCCCAAAACACTTATATAAATTATGCCTGATTTCACAAATAATTGTATAGAGCAAGAAACCAAAATTGCAGGCAAAGCATTACTTCCATTTACTGAGTGCCGGTGCATTGTCTTGATCTCTGGATGCAGGAAGGCCACCTGCCACCCACAGCTATTACATAGATTCACTACAGTTAATTAGAAAGTAGGAGAGATTTAAAGAAAGTCACTGTCTGGTTGCACTTGGCTTCCCTTTTATTTTCCCTTTTATTTTTACTTTTGCTGTTTTTATGGCTCAGTGGTACAGGTGAGATGAGGCTTGCACGCTGTATCCAGCAGGCCTCTCTTCTGGGTTAGTAACACCAGCCAACTCAACCACTTACTTCAAAAGGATCTTTTTATTAGGTAAGAGGTGGTACTTACACATCATAGTTGAAGGAACATAATTTTTACAAAAGACAGTTCTGCCTGCAGGTCGGGTTCAAGGTTGTATTGATGTTGCTTTCCTTTATTCTTCATAAGATGCAAAAGTCCATGACCATCCTTCTGCCGTAGCTGCCGATTCCAGCATGGGAGTGAAGGGCTGAAATTCTGGAAGTAAATTCAGTCTTAAACAGGTTTATTGCAGGCATTAAAACTGTCTTGAGAGGGAAGACTTCATCTCTTGCCCCTGCATCGTTGATGGTATAGACTTTTTCCCAGTATGTTCAGTGGGGAAAAATTGCTTTTGGCTTCTATATAGCGCGTCTTGATGTTTAATTACCTTGTCGAATGTGGGAATGGTTTTGCTTGGGATTTTTGAATTAGATTTGGGTGCAGCGAGATCAGGCCGTAAAAGCAGATACCAGTCAGCTGCACCTTGTAGGCAGTTTTATGTTAGCATACTGAACGTGGTTCTGGTGATCCAGATTACTCATTGAAAGCTCCATGTTGTTCATGGTGGTTTGCAGGGCTCCAACAAGCAGCTGGGGGGAGCTTGGTTCTCTGCTGTAAGGCCACGTTTAACTGTTTGTATAGGATACCTTAGTTATTGTAGTGAAACTTTGACTTACCACTGTTCCAGTTGGATGCTAATGGCAGGAGGGGACTAAAGACAAATCCGCTTTTTCTCTGCCTCATTCATGCCAGAAGTTTTACTGAAGTACTATATGCAAAAGTAGTTCTCCCTTTTGGCAGAGAAGTGCTTGGTTCACAGCAAAGTTGAAATTCCGTTGATTTCTTAGGACCTTTCCTTGGCCATTAGCAATACAGATTGTGAGAGGATAGGAGCCTGTCGAAGCAGCTCTGTGTTAAGGTGTGTGCATGCAGCACACGGTTTTTAAAATTGCCTCTACAAATAAGCTTTAAATCTCTCCTTCACGTTTTATGGCACGTTAGAGGTTCACGGTGATATTTAGCTTTGTTGCCAGTGGGGAAACAGTTGGCAAAGTCTTGCTCGCTGTTGCCAAAATCACCATTCTCTGGCTCTATTGATGACCTCAAGGGTGTTTTTTTTTCCCCCTATATCCTCCCTCACTGTCACTCTGAGCTTGGTCCATCAGCAGGGCCACGGTCATATTCTTTATAAACCAAATTCATTCTCTGTTCCAGAAGTTAAAACATTCCCGAGATGGCGAAAGGCTTAGAAGGTTTGCTTCAAAAGATGTCTAATTACTCCATGTATTTATAGCTCTCATTGTAAATGCCGGTCTCCAGGGAGACAGGTAAGCACGAGGCGAGTGCTGGGAGAGGGAGACGGTGCTTATGTGCAGATAGAGGAAGGAACTGAGCCTTGAGGTCCGCTTGGTCCATGATTCTTGTTGCTGGTTAATATTTTGTTAGCTGGGCAGGTTGCTTTTCTGGAATGCAGAAGTGCGTTGCATACATCCATGTAACAATCAGTGGAGGGCTTCTCATCTGCAATAGTAAATTAATAAACAGCCAGACTGTTCTTGCATAAAACTTTTATCCTAGTGCTTTTCTATAAGAAATGACCTTATGTAATTGGGAATGTTACAGTAGTATGAATTTATAATATATAATGTGGCATTCGGATATCGTACGATTTAAAGTATCGTTATGTTCTAATTTGACCAACGCTGATCAGGTAAAAGACACTTTTTCCTCTAAATTTAACCTGATAGATCATTTTACACATGTGTAATTACTTAGATGCAAGCAGAATACAGAATGAGTAAAATAAAAAGTAAAACAAAGGCATTTTTGATGATAGTGATTTATTGCTAACTTTAACTATGCTTTATATAGAGCTGCTCAGTATTAAACGTGGTGCTTTAAAAATACTTTATATGGTGTTCCCAGAACATATGTACTTTTGAGCAACTTTACTGACAAATGCTTTTTTTATGGGCTTTGATGGAAGCAAATGACGAGCTTTGCTCTCCCTGGAGGAGCGTCTGTGTTTGCAGGCAGAGCCGCGGTTGTTTTATTTGTCATCTTAAGTACAATCTCAAATTTCGGGGCGAGTTGGGAAGGTTGAGGTGTGCAGCGCAGGGATGGGAGAGCCGTCCTCTAGGGGGGCGGTGGTGGTGGTGTCTAACTTCTGTCTTGTGTTTGCATTGCTGTGGTAGCCTGATGTTGTTGTGATCCTTCCGATGGCTGCTCCGGCTCTGGCATCCTCCTACCCTTACTCACCAAACTTCTCACTGGGGCATGGCTGAGGTGAACCCCAGCATGTTGCCTACCCGCCCCCTCTTAAATCTTCCTTATCCAGCAGGACAACAGGAAAGCAAGACACGGGGTGCTTGCATTTGGTCTCAGTTTGGGGCACTGGTGAGCCAGGTAGAAAGGAGACAGCAGACATTTCAACAAGTGTCCCAGTCGCTTTCTTTCTCAGAAAACCGGTGCTGGAGCAGTTCCTACGCTGCACAGCAGCTTGTTGAATGCAAATAATCAACGTTAATCCAGCCGCATTGTTCCAGGGTCAAACACACACACAAAAGGCAGTCAGCCAGGGTGATGGCGTAGTAAATCATGTTTGTTTGCCTTGTGTAGTAGGTTGGGGTTTTGCCTCTTTTTTTGAGCTATCATTTTAGCGTGTGTATTTCACTCTCTTTTTAGAGTGTGTGTAAGAGAGTGGGCTTTCCAGCTAAGCTCAGTCTTCATTGTGCGGGCGAGGAAGGACTTTTGTCCTCAATTTGTTGTTATGCAATATTGTGCTGCTTTCAGTGATGAAGCAAAGGGGAAAAAAATTGTCTGCCAATACGGCTGTGATATTTGGATGATTTATCTCATTCCTCTCCGAGTAACCTAACTTTGACATTATTCGTGAACTCCAAGCCTTGCTTGCGTTGTTCTTGCTGGTAGAAAACACAGCAAGGATGTAGTGGGTAATTGAACCCAGATGCACCGAAGGCTGCTCAGCCAGACTGTTATTTTAGCCTACACTAGTAGGTTTTTTAATACGAGTTTGACCTCACTTTGAAACATTCTCAAAATACCATACTTTAATATCAATTTATACACTCTTGCTTTAAGGTGGGGGTAGAGTAATTTGAAGAATTAATGAAACACCTTCTACCTGTTAATGGAGGAGATACAGAAATAGTTTTGGAGTTAATTTATGTGTCTAAGGAAGAAATTTTGCATACTGCCTTTCTAATTGGAGCCTTATCATGTAAAAGTAGTTGGGATCGTTACCATCAGGGAAAATATAGATGTTGGCTTTAACTGTGCCAGCCGTGTGTGCCTGCCTCAACGCGGGCGCGTGAATCGGGAAGGTGCAAGCTACGCAGTGCTGTGAAGATTTACCAACGGTCCATTTCAGTAAGTTATTAAACAGAGTTTAATAGCCATGTACATATTCATCTTAATTATTTTTATTGGGAGTTAAATGTTTAGTGTATGTGTTCTGTGAGGTTAAGCTGCGTTAGTTAAACAGCTTAGAAACTCATTCCTGATTTGAAAAAAAAGTGAAAAGAAAAAAAAAAGAGCCACCTATGTTTCACTGCCAGAACAGTAGCTTGATCTTGACATACGTGTAATGTACTTTCCATATCCACACTGTACTTCCCTTAAAGGAGGAGCTGCTAATAGCAGTCGAGGGCAGAGCTGTGTTTCCCTCAGTGCTCGCTTTGTCAGTAACAACCGAGCACAAAAAAAAAATCTTATGTATAATTAAATTTCCTGTGAAGGGAGCATACTTTTTTTCTGCTTAAACAAAACTGGGTTTCATTCATTATTGCTCTGGTCAGGTGGAACCAAGATTGCTACCTTTCTAACGTGTCTGTCTAATTATTTGTCGTTGTGGGATGGCAGGGAGTTAGGCTTTTGTGGTTGTACATCAACTTGAAGTGAAGTAATAAAGAAACAAGATTTTGCGGTAGATCTTCAAGTTGGATACATAAATTGATTTTTTTTTTTCAATTTCACTCTAATTTAGGGTTAATTCTTGTAACGAGGCTTTAATCGGACTGATGGTGGCAAACTGTTTTAAACCTGTTTGGCTTTGGGCGGTGCAGCTTAAAATATAGAAAGCGAGAAATTAAAAACGGTTTAGTGTTTTTCTTTCTGTTCTCTTATCATAAATGTTCATTCAGACTATAACAACTGTTAGAACAAGATAACAACTTCAGGCCAGCTGTCAAATGTTTACCATTATCAAACCTCTCCCTAGGGTAAGATGCGACTTTGGCTCGCCTCACCGGCAGTAATTTAATTTTTCTTTCGTTCTGACTCGGAAATGGCAGCATTTTTCAAGCTTCCTCCCACTGATGGCTGAAATTTTCCTTGTGAAATGATTTCCACCAGTCTTGAATCTTTCTTGCTTCTGCCGTCTTCACCTTTACTGATGGTTCTGCAACTCATCACCAGCTATGCAAACTGACAGTTCACATCCTGGGGCAGCAGCCGGGTCTGGCCTGCAGAAAGGAGCAGCCTGACCAAATTTACGCTCACAAGATCTCTTAATTCACAAAAGCATTTGCTCTAGTTCCTGTTCTCTGCTGCAGGGGCTTTTGGGGGGGCGAGCAGGAGAGCGGTCGACGGGGAGAGAGGCACTCTTCACACTCTGCTGAGTACACAGGCTTTCGAGATGAAAAACAGACGGAAAGAGACATTTCCAGCCATCTTGCTGATCTGTGCAGGGGTTCACTGAACTGTGCAACATAGCACCAGACCCATGTATCATTTAATGTGCTAATTTCTTCTTTCTTCCTTTTATTTTTTTTTTGAGTGAAGGGGTTTTTCATTTTGTTGACAAGCATATTAACATTAAAAGTGGAAGCAGTTAAAAGAGAGCCTAAAACGTAAACTCGGTACCCACCGGTTACTTTTTCCTTTGACATTTAGAGCTATGGAGAGATCTGCTTAGTTTTGAAAAGCCTCTGACAAATGAGAATAGTCAGAATAAGTTTTCTGTTTGGTCTGAAATGCACGTAACATCATGATTTTCTTTTTTCTCCATCACAAGCTGAAACGCATGCCATATGCTTGCCCAAATGCTTCCCCTTCGCGCACTGCAAGGCAGATATGAAACTTTTGTTGCTCTTCTCCTAGACAAATATTTTGTTCCTTCTTCCTTGTGGCCACTCCTTCCTACCCAAGGCAGTTTGCAGCCAGAGAAAAGTGATGCTTCGTCGTAGCCGCGCAGCCATTAGCACAGCCCGGGTGTGCTCGCTCGGTAGCAAAAGGTCATTCAAACACTTTTTGGGTATTCTTTGGCTCTCTGTTGGAAGCTTCTCCTAAGAATAACCCATTTTACATTTTCATGATTACTTTGGAGAAAAAATGTGCAGTAATACCAGAATGGAAATGGGAGGGGAGAGCAGCATTCCAAGTAATTTGATCGCACTCCTGTAGTATTTGCTTTGGTACTTTCCTATCATTAGCTATCCGGTTGCTTAAGGAGCAGCTGCACAGTCTGGTAAAGGAATAGATGTTGTAGTCAAAAGTTTAGACAGAAGGAAAAGTTAATTTAACTTGTACTGACATAGATCCTGATCTCGCTAACTAATATTCTGATTGAAGGTGCAGGATTTTCTTAGCTCGCTTTGTATATAAAGTAGTCCCATCTCTCAGTAATGGTGGAGCTTTACAAAATATATGAATATATATATACTTCTAATGGCATCTCGTGTCTTTAGCTTTAACTCTACTTGTATTTTCTGTTTTCCGAGCTTTTAGACATTGTGAGAAATACATGAGAGGTTTGCAGACAGGCAGGGAAGGGTCAGATGTAGTCAGTGCATGGATCCCAGCAAGCCTTAGAAATGTGAATTAACAGGAGAGCTGCTTTCGGCATGTGCTTCGAGGAGCACAGAGTGGTGCTAACCGGTCAGGATATTTGTCACCTTAATAAACTGACAAAATGGAAAAATAAACACGAATCTTATCAGTCTGCATTTTTGTTCGGGATGAAAGTGTTTGAAGAAAAATCATAAAGGAATCCATGGTAGCTCAAGGAGGTTAAACTCAACAATTGTTTCCTTTGAAGTGTATGACCACGAGGTTAATTGCCAAAACTGCTTGTGGAAAAGGTGGTAACAATTTAACAAGACTGTACAACTGCAGGGACTCAGATGAATATCAGGTGTTTGCAGATGGGTTTTTTTGCCTAACAGGAAAGGGGGAGACGAAAACAGAATGAGAACCAGGGGACAGAGCGGGAGAAGAAAAGCCCGACTAAACAGCCAATAATTCCTTGTTTGCTTTGCCAATGAGGCTGTAATTGGCCGGGAGGTTAATCGCAGCCCGTGGATTGGCGGCCGGCAGCGCGCCCCATGCTCGCTCCGCGCTTGCTCCGTGCTGTTGGACAGGAGATGGCAGTTATTAGAACCTTCACATCTCTTCTTTAAGCTCACGTTGACTCTGATTTATTAATCCCAGTAAGACTGCTGTGAGGAGTTTACAGTTCAAGGCATGGGTTTTGTATTTCTGCTGCTCGCAGTCAGATTTTATTTCAGAATTTATTTTTCCAGCTCTGGGATCAGTAGGTTCATTTGTCCCTTTCCGGAACTGCCATACTTCTAAATCTTTCTTAATTTAGTGGGAACAAAGTCTTTAAACACGGAATTCCCTGCAGCCCTCCAGAAACCCAATTAGGTCAGTGCAGTATTGTAGTGGGAAAGCTGAAGTTCCTCACCATTAGTTACACTGAATAAACAGAGATGCAAAAGTGTGATATAAACAGAAGAAATTCTTTTAATCTTGCTTTCCACTTCTAGTGGGAAACTGTTTATGATTTTCACAATATCATTAAGGTACTTTAATTTTGACATTATTCTCAGAATTCAGCAGTGGGGTTTTCCATTGTTATGTTTTATATCCATAACAATTTGTGGAACTTGGAAAATGTGCACAAAGTACAGGTTTTTCAAGATTTTTTTTCTCATAGACGAAGAGTTGGAAATGCCTGAAGACAATGAAATGAGAGTCTTTAAATTGTTAACTAAACTCTTTTGAACTCAGTTTGTTTATGACAGAAAGCTTGCTCACTAGTAACTAATCCCTATTTACGTAGGTTTTTCTCTCAGATATGCTTAATGAACTGCAAGTTTTATTAACAGCAGCTCAAATAATATTTTTATGGCTCAGTATTTAATTGAGTGACCGGCAAAACTTTGAAACCTTTCTATTACAATGGGGTTGCTCAACTGTAAAGCCCAAGGAGCAGCCTGAATCCTAAATTTAGGGTAGCCTGTGGCTTTTCATTTCTTGTTTTGCTGTTTTCATATTGTGTATTAAAAGCAAAACTTCTCCTGGGAAGTATCCTCCCTTTACAGCAAAGAAAACTCTGGGCTCCAGCTGGAATATCACGGTATGTTGCTGGCCACCGTTCACAGCAGTCAGGAAGTGTTCTGTGCTAATGGATGTGATGTAATTTGAAGAATCGCATCTCTTTGGTAGAGAACTATGAATTTGGTTATAGAATCGCCCAAATAGTGGCACATTTACATTATTTACACTATCAATCATTATAAACAGAAATTATTAAATTACAAAGTTGGTCGTCTGCGGGAAGTGATTACAACCAAAGGACAAGGTATTTGGAAACCTTTAGTCTCCTCCTTTCCTATGAGATCTGACTGATGGAAAGAACTAAATTGGCTGCCGAGCACCTATAAATCTACTGTAGGGTCTTGTCTGTCGTAGCTGTTTATGTTTTTACAATTCAGTTATGGCCCTTACATTGTCCCTATGCCAGCGTTGTCGTACAGGTGGCAGAAGCCCCACTTCCAGCCCTCGGGAAGGTACCTGCCAGTCTTGCTTTTCTATGAAACGGATACAGCGTTTATATAACACCATTGCTATTAAACGTAATTCACACTTTTAAGAGGGGCAAAAGCACTCGATTTACAAGCATGACAGCTTTCCAATATAGATTTAGTCTCTGCTCATGAGGACAATTACATGTTGAAAATATACGTTGCTCAACGTAGACTATACTTATTTTTCAAACTAATGATGTGATCTCTAATGGTATCCAGTGGGTTGGTGTGGCTCAGCAGACAAGAGCTTTGCCTGTGCTGGGATGCTGAGTAAATCTCAGCTACAGCAAAGATGAGAAGCCCGCTCTCATTAAGTTTTCAATGTTAAGAATATTTCTTCTTCATTATAAGAACACATACTCATGAAAATGTACGGGGGAAGATATTCTTCCCAATCATTCCTCTGTATTAAAAAAAAAAAGAAGGCAAGAGTTGAAAGGAAGAAAAAAAGGCTTTGCAATCTGCATATGCAAATCTCGCAGTGTTCCTCCTAGACAGGAGGAAACTCTAACTCTCAATAGATATTTATTTTCTAAATTGGCGACAGACATGCAAGCGAGAATGTTCAAATGACTTCAGCTCTCTTTCTGCCTTCATTATGTCAGGCTAGCAGATCACATATGGCATTATGGAAATCAGTAAATGAAAACCATATTGATCAGCATTGAGAACAAATGTAAAAAAGCTGGACTAAAGGAGGAGAGGTGGAGAAGTATGCTCCACTGTTCAACCTGATAGGCCCTCGTCAAGGCCTTTAATCATTTATTAATGTAAACTCCCTCCTTCCCTTTCCACTCAAATTACCTCAGCCATAGAGCATCCTGCTCCATTTATCTTTTAATGTTTTCTTTATTTAATTTATTTTTAAGCTATACATTATACTTTTATTACAAAATCAAGGGGGTTTTTTTTCTCTCTTCTGGAGGACAGTATTGAGCAACCAGATTTGCGATAAATGTCCCAGCGAGCTTGCTTGAGCATTAAGGGGAAGAACGAGCAAGGTTTGCTTTTTGTTGGATGGCAGATTTTGCATGCTGGCGGACTTGCGGTGCAAAGGAGTGTATGTTACAGAGCCTCCCCCACTTCACGCTGTTTGTAATTAAGGTTGTGTCAGCATTTCCATCATAAACTCTTGTTTACAGGGTTTATAATTCAGCTGTGAAAATTTGCTCCAGGCCAGATTTGACATACGAGGGTTCAGCCTCACAGTAAAGGAGATTTCTACCCTCCCTCCCCCAAATCTTCAAGCTGCTCGGTCATACACACAGTGCCAGAAAGGAGAAAAGGCATAGGGGGGTTGGGACAACTGAAGAAAATTATTATTATCAAAAAAGAAGCGTTTGGTCACTGCCCTACTTAAAAACGATGTTGAGACCCATAAATGACTGCTGAGTGCTGGGCTGAGCAGAAGCAAGCTTTTTTTTTGGTCAGGCAGTCAGATCTAACCTGCAGTCAGTCACCAAAATCTTGAGTGATGGACATATCAGTCCTGATGGTCGTTTGCTCGAATACTCTGTCATTCTCTCACCGTTTAGATAGAAATTTCCAGGACAAATAATTAGGAGGCTCTGCTTTGAGATTCGTACTGTTTTATGCTTCTGACAAAGCTCTTGTTGGCACATGGGGTATTTCCCAGTACCCTCTCTGCTGTGTAACGTGGGCTGTTCTTGGAGATAATGATATACTTTCTACTTGGAATCCGCATCTTTCCCACAGTAGAAATATTTTCACTGGCATTTTTTAATGTATTTAGTTATAAAAAAAATAAAGTCTGATTTCTCTGTGTGTGTTTTTGGAGCAGCTGGGTGCCTGTCGCATGTTCGTTTAAAAATAACTATTAAAAAGCATGAAGAACAGCCAGAATGGTGTTTCCTTATCCAAGGCAAATCAAGAAGCTGGGAATAAGCATGGAGCTGCACTAGTTGGGAATGTTGCTCTGCTTGTGGCTCCAGCAGCGTTGCCTGTCTCATGGGCTACAAGATCAAGGCGCAGTGGGCACGCCACTCCAGGAGAAGCACGTCAGCCTGGGCTGTGAACTGCTGGGCTGCTGTCACTTTTAGTTAAATCCTTATCATTTTAACGATTTTATATTCCCTGTGATAATGGACTTCAAGTCTCAGCCATGTAGATGGCTCCTGATTGATATGGAATGATACTGGCGTCGCACACTGCAGTATGTACGTCTAATTTATTTTAAGTGCTATTCCAGATTTTTTGGGGGGGACAGTTCCTTAGGGGCAGCGAAGATACATGCAGTGATATATCTATAAAATGTGTGTGTAAAATGTCTTCCATTTTTCCTTTCTTGCACACTCACCCACTTCCAACTTCTTTTCCTCTTTGACTCGCATTACAATTCTACTTTCCTTTCTCTGCTCTCAACATCAAACAGTATATAAATTACAGCAAGAGTGCTGTCTGTGGCAGACATACAGTCCTTGTTTGTGGCAGAAGAGCAGAGCATTAAACAGTGAGTGGACTATGCAGAGAGCGCTCTCTCTCTTTCCCCGTTCCCAGTGGGAGTGTTGTTTATAGAGCATTATAATTTATAACTGAAGAGAGTGGATTTAATTTCAGCGGAGGGGGCTCGCCAGCAGGGCGCCAGCCTGCAATCATATGAATCAGCAAGCTGCAAACTCTATTGAATGGAAAGTATTATCGCTGGCCACAAACGGACACTGTTTCTCCTTAAACAACTCCCTTGGTGCAGGAAGACGTTGTCTTCATTCATCTATTTTACATATCTACTCCTGTTTTAATTTTGCTGTTTCCTAAAAGTCTTTGCTGTTTAGAATGCATCTTTTCTTTTTACTGCTTTACTTCCTGATCTAACATTGGAAACTGATTATTGTGTGTATGTTGCTGATTTTGTAGCTCTTAAACTTGCCTTTTCCTTTTAGTGTGTGTGTGTGTTTTGGTTTTAGTTCTTTAAAATGCCACTCTCTGATCCCGTGTACAAGCAACTTTTATGGAAACCGAAGTTAAACATGCAAACGAGAGTATGATAACCCATTAGCATTAATATTGTAAAATGGTAGTCAGATCCAATCACAGGAAGTTTTATTTAATCATGGAAGTTTTGTGTGTTTTCCCTGCGTTTCCCTTGTACAAATGGAAAGTCTTTTTTCCTCTCTTTAGTCTTTGAGACGTTCAGCAGTTTGTCCTTTGAAATAAGACCTTCAGATCCATAATGAAGCCTGATGACTTTCTGAACTACTTTCAAGCAGTCTTTACTTTGATTATATTTTGTATCAATTGTTTTTGTGGTGTTGGAGAGGGCTGACTTTTGCGCAGCCTTTGGGCTGGTGTTTCCTGTAAGGGTTTTATGCAGCTCTTGTAATTTATTAGACATTTGCAAGCAAAGCAGTAACACAATGCCTTAACAACCGACGTCAAATATCAGTTTTACGTGCTATTTTTTTTTCCTTCTTTTTATAAAATGATAGCTACGCTTTAAAGAAGAAAAAGAAACAAACCACCGGTGGGATATAGGGCAGATCGGATGGTGTTATGGGCTTAGCTGGGTTCCTGGAGGATAACTGCAGCAGTAGAATGCCTGATAGGGGCTGCCCGTCTCCCCTTCACAGCAAAGTTTCTGTGTAAGTTTGGCCCTTGGTGAGAAATGCGATGTTTGTGCTTTCTCAGGAGCCGTCGCTGCGAGTGCTGGCCTCGCCCGGCTCCACCTGCCAGGAGAAGGTGTGCTCCGAGGGCATCTCCCACCTCCAGCGCCGCAATAACTCCTCTCCCACTTTCCAGAGGAGGGTTTTGCTCTGTAGGAGAGAATGCCGCTTTAGGGGAGTGTGTGTTAATTATACAGCTCGTATCCCACACAGCTGGATAGGAGGATGGTCTTTCTTTTCCCTGCCCTACATACTGATCTTCAGACCTGACTAAGGAGCTTTGTATGTCTAGTGATGATTGAACAGTGGGGGCTGACCCTGCCCCCCACCCCGCTCTGCACCCGAGCAAAATCTGTGCCATGGCATTCATTTGTGCAGATTCAGGAGCGTGTCAGGCTGCCTAAATGATAATTGGCCTAATTCTGCACTCCTTTCACAGCAAAATCCAGAACCTTTGGGATGGCAGATCTGCTTCCGTGCAGGCGTGTGAAGCAGCTCCTTGAGGTGTTTCACAGACCTCCATCAAAACCCCATTTCCCTATGATGTTTTGCAGTTTTAAGCATCAACAAATAGCAGCTTATTGAATGTATTTTAAATAATTGTGGATTTTTAGCTACCTGTGCTCTGTAGTTTTGCCTCACTAAAACAAGTTGCGCAGCCCACAGCCTCTCTAATGTTAGTGTCTAATCGAAGTTTTGCCTTTTGTGCATCGTCTATAGAAGGAGCATCAGTCTCCGTTTGCTTTGCATTGCATTTATGAGCATAATAAAGTTATTGCCCTCGTTTTCACAGAGAGATTGTCCTGCATTAGCAAAAAAAGCCACATAAATTATTTGCAAATGAGTGGCTTGGTTTTGCTTATTGATTTCCCAGAAGTGGCAAAATGCTTTAGCTTATGTTCACGGCTATTTATAAAATGTAAAATGTATTTTTCTCTGTGCTTCTTGGCACAGACAGTAAAATTTGTTAAAGGATTAAAGCCTACATCCTACTGTTCCTCCCTTAACTATTCCACGGGCTTTTAAACAGTTTCCTTGACTATATTTTCTACCCTTAACTTTATACTAAATTCAAAAGGTACATGAAAAAATCCTCGCTCTTTAATTCCATACCAGCGTATACAGCTCTTTTGGTCCACTTAAGGGGAAGAAAAATGTAGTAACCCCAAACCTGTTAGTAGATTGGAAAGATATAGCTCTGTACATTCCAGTTTCACCTCATTGCCTCTTTTGTATGTATGAGAACCGTTTTGCACTGCAAAATGATCATATTTTATACTGTTTAAGTCTGAGTCAGAGCTAGTAAATATTTTGGGCATACAGAATAAACTAGTTAGTGTTTAACTTTGGACTTGGAAAAGCCAAGATGATTCACAGCGTTAACATTCGAATTTCTTGTTCATTCGAAATGCAATAGGATTGAATTAGATCTGACGTTTTAAATCATTAAGGGTTTAAGTTATAGCCCTCCTTTCTGTGTAATTTTTTCAGCACTTCTTTTGAGAAAACTTAGGATACTGTGGCTGGCTTATTGTAAAAATATTTTTCATTCTGGTTGGGAAACAGGATAGCTGTATCTGGAGCTTGCTTTTTCTCTAGACTCAAATGTCTGCAACAAATGTGAGCGAAACCTGCTGCGTGTTTAAAATTAACAAGGGGAATGTCACCTGAAGTACAGCGAGATGGAATTGTAGCATTTTGTGTGCAGCAACACAATCTCTTAAGGAATGCTACGCGAGGGAGGTCTGGCTGGTTTTATATAGTTCAAAATTACTTGATCAAAGAATTTTAGGAAATAAAATGCAGAAGTAATCTTTATTGAAAATATACTTTTATTTTACTAGGTGACTTACTACTGTATAGCACTACTTATTTTCGGTTACATGTGCTTCTGCTGTAGGTCTCGCTGTAATAAAGACATTTTGGGGTTTGCTTTGATGAAACTTCACAAGAGCCGTCTGTAGGGTAGAAATACAATTTCCCTTCTGCTTTAATTGTGCTCTGTCGTGTATTTGGCTCGGTTAACCGAATCAAGGGAGCTGCACTCGGGTGATGTGAGTGGATCTTATCAGCAGCGTACTCTGGGTCATATTTTTAACTTATGCTCATTTGAGAATTAAAATTTGCTGTGCAGTTTCCTCCTCCCCTATCAGCACAGCGAGGGAGCCCAGCGTGGCTTTGGGGAAAGCAGGCGCATGAATATTTCTGCTCCACCCCCCCCCCACCCCCCAATTTATGTGCTTAAAAAAAAGGTCATGTCCTTATCAGTGATTGTAATTGATAACAATGTGGTGGTTTCAGTCAAATCTGTGACCTTGGTACCACAGCGGGGCCCCTGCGCTGGTCGCTGCTTTCCTCACTTGCTGCTGCTTTGATGTGATCCGGCAGCTGATAGGGATGCTCGCAGGTCAGGGAGAGGCAGCTGGCTGGCAGCGCCAGATTAAAATATTTCTGACCCACAAAAGTAACCAAATGCCCATATTTCTTCATTTAGCATAATTAATACCTTGTATTTCCACTGACTTTGATAAACAGAGTTTTTTTTCCCCTCCTCTTTCTTTTATTATTGTATTCCCCGTAGCTTTCAGTAATGATTGCAGGGGACCTGTAGTTAAAATGTTTTACAGACTCTGAAGAATAACATGTTTTGAAAACGCTAAGATCAAAGGTCTCAATTAGGTCACAGCCTAGCAGGAAGCTTATAACCACATTAAAATGGGAAAGTTATTTCATTTTTTTAGTATGCTGTATTTTCGGTAGCCGGCACGGCAAGCTAAAGGCAAAAAAGAAACATATTAGACCTCTCGCCAAGGAAATCCTCTCACTCCTTTGAATTTGTAGTTACAGAAGATAAGTTTGTGCTTTAACGTCCGTCCTTCTTGTGAGAAGCTTAATGAAGTAGCATCTAGAGCAACAGATAAAACATATATTTTTGTTGTCATAAACGGTCACTGTGGATTATTATTGTCACAGTTTAAAATCAGTGTATAAATAGATGTGGAGAGACTGCCTGGCTCTGTGTGTGTTAGTTCAGAGGACGAGCATAAAAGATCTCTGACTAATAGTGAACCTGAGAGTATCCACTCAGGACCCAATGTCAGCTGATGTCTTTATTTAAAAAATAATAACTGAAAGCAGGGGCAAAGGCAGCCATCTGGAGAGCCGACGTTTGCTGTGGGCAATGATATCTGTAGCTGCTGCTCTTTCTTTCCTGGGTTAGTCGCAAGGTAGGGAGCGCAGCCCGTTTCCCTGGCTGCTTGTAAACAGAGTCGCTGGGCAGAGATGAACAGCACTGATTTGTCGTGATGAATGGGACTCGGTTAGGTTGCTCTTGTAAGGCAAGAAAGATATTTTATGCCGTAACCAAATTTGATTCCTTTTTACCAATAAATTTTGAATTGCATTTAACAACCAGATAAATGCAGAGCTTATTTTATTGCAGTTATGATTCTAGATATCTGTATTGCATGTATTTCTATTGAACTTTACATTAAGCACAGTAGATCTTCTGTCAACAAATAAATTAAACTCGGACCAAGGAATATTTTCTTGTACGTGTCATGGATCTGGTTTTGCAACATGTTTTTCTTTGCCAGTGACAGCAGTCATCAAAATGCAATACCCATGAGGGTTGTGCATCCCAAAGTACTCCTTAAATGAAGGTATCCTGAACTGTTACCCTTGGCAGAGCCCTTGCTTTACTGTAAGGGAGATCATCTTTGCTTGTAGCTATTGCAGCAAAAATAAAAACTAATTATTCCAGCAGTTGTATGCGCAGGGCTGATACAGAGATTGGCAAGATCGACGAGGGGCCAGAAACCTTAGCAGATGTAGTCCCCAAAGTACTGCGGTTCGACGCTCCCTTTTTCTGAACATCGGAAGTATTTTATAAGTAGGAATTTAACTCATCATATAACTGAAGTATTAGCATCTAGAAAGAAAATGGAAATAGAAAATTAATATAGTGTTTGACCAGTGTTGTTTTTACTCTGCATACTTTTTGAACTAGCCGACGCTTGCTCACTGGGCTGGATTTCCTTAATTCAGGAGTGCTCAGCCTTTTTCAAATCTCGGCTCGCTCCACCTTTCTGAGATCTCTTAAGCCTGTGGGTGTGCTGGCACCTGCCCCTGTTGGGTTGAGAGCCTCTGCTCTGGGAAATACCCGTCAAATCCGTGCAGCACAGTGGGTCGCAAGGAAAAGCCATGATTCTGCATTCTGTGTATGCCGTGCTTGGTGGTTGGGATACTCTACTATGGCTGGGATAGCCTTGTGATTAAAACAGGATATAATTTCCCTTGCTATCAGAATTCAGCGTACCCTTTTTGTGTATTTTGCATGTGCAACAACAATTTTATCCTAAACATTAGTTATAAAAATGCTGGCAGTCGGGAAAGGTGGCGGCGTTGGGCTCTGGGTGCTGCGCAGACTGGAGTTAGTGCTGTAAAGCAAATTTACAGTGGGCATGAGTTGGGTTCAGCAGTAACAAAGCAGTTCTTGCTAGACTGCACCTGCAGAACTGGCATCTCCTCCACCTTAATGAAAAATGAAACAATCCAAACTCTTCATGTTACATAAAATGCAAACGTGGCTCCGCATTTCTTGTATGCCTTATTGACAGAGTCTGGATTTACTGTGAATTGTTCGATAAAGGGAGGGGATTGCAGAAGACTTCGAGTCTGGTAGAAACAAGTGCGTGCTGATGTTTGTAGGCTTGGACTGGAAGTACAAGCGAGTTGCTTTTCAGAATCGGAGAGAGCCCTACTGGAATCTAAATTTTTGTCAGGAACTGTCACTGCTTTGATGCTCTGAATGTCCCTCATCCCTCCCTTGGTGACTGCAAACGGAACTTGATTGCGTATCTTTTGGGAAGTGTTGGGTATTTGGGGTTTGTCACTATTCAGCATTGCTGATTGCTAATTCTGAAAGTGGCAAAAAATAGAAACAGGAAAAGTAATATAAATGTCGCGCACTTTACCTGTGTTTGCAGCCATGCTGTGCTAAAAATGACAACAGGAACATGGGTGATATTTATGGTATTCAGCGTTTCAGCTGCGAGGCTCAGTGCTGTGTTACCATTTTCTCCCCTCCGGAGGGACTGTGTTTTCCTACATGCCGGGTACAGTCGTTCCCAACATGTGCATCACATCCAGGAAGTAGCGGAGCTACTGTGCACGTGCGGATGAGCTACTGCGCGTCACGCGGGTCTGTCAGCACGCGGCTCCTGCCCCGCAGAGGAGACAGCAGACACACAGGGGCTTCAGCACAACCTGGTTTTCAGGCCAAGGCACCGAGTGGCTGCAGTGTCAGGGCTGCTGTCACCCCTGCGGTGGCAGGATTGTCTGTGCGCTGCTTCGCCTGGAGAGGCGGCAGCTGAGAGCGGACGGCTGCTCCCACCGATACAAATCTTTCGGTCCAAAGCTGACTCCTTGGGGCCCCTTGGGAAGAGGGCTTTTGGGAGCCCGCTGTCCTGAGGGGCTGTAAGGAGCCGTACCTTTAGCACTTACTTTCTCTACAGCAACATAAATCTATATGCTGCCCTGAAAGAGAAAAAAAAATTAGGCTGGCATCTTGTGGACACTTTAACAAGCGTCTAACTTTACGTGCAAGTAGTTTTAAGTCTGTGAAGCCACTCCTCTGCTTAATAATAAACATCTGTGTAGTTTTTTGTACCCTAAGACTTCAGACAAGCCAATGTCTAAAGAGCTCACAGCTCAGTGTGGATGATTTAAAGCTCAGGTCAGTGTTTATGCACAGAACACTCGGGGAAGCAAAAATAGAAAACATCCAAGAAACCAGGGTGTTGCAGGGATGATACGAACAGTTCTGAGTACGATATATCTGGGTAACTTGCAAGTTTTATAGAAATGTTTTTAAAAAATCAGTTCAAATGTGGCAAATCCAGCATTTAATGGTATTTTATGCTAATTCCTTTACAAGAAGCCTACATTCCAGCATGTCTTCATTCAGTAATTTAATTGGGATGTAGGTCTTTGAGCTAGTGGCTGATTAGAAAACATGACCTGCTTGAGAGATCAAGAAGGTGAATTGATAAACGTTGTAGCAAAGGTTAGTAATGTGTGAGAGAGTAGAAGCTGCTCTGGGCTTTGAATCACTGATCAAGGTCAGCTGCAGTTCATTAAAATCTTTAGAGATTTAGATTTGTGGTAAATATTCCCGCATACCATAGTTTATCTTGTAAATCCTACATATTGGTTGTTTAGTAATATTGCATATTATTGCAGCAGTTTTATGGTAGTAAATTTACACCAAGGTACAAAGCCAAAGTCCTGTAAAATATCTGGATTGGAAAAACAGGCTGGAAGGAGGGAGTTGGGTGATGAAACTCGCTCCAGCACAGCCAGCACTCCAGCCCGGCACGTCCTGCGTCCTCTTGTCTTCACGCCAGAGCTGCCCCCATGCTTCGTTCTGCTTTGATGATTAGAAATCTTTTAAGGTACTTGGTTTTGTGCTGATGCTGTCCTTTAGCTTCAATAGTTTTTCCTTCCCTGGTGCTTCTGTCCCTGGAGTGTTTGTGGAGAGGGGTCATACGCTCGTCCTGGCTTACAGCTGAAATGGGAAAAAGCCCTGCTGCTTTCGCTCTCTTATCTGAGCCAGGGTTCCTGTTCCCCTCATCAGGCTGCTTTGTATCTCTTTCAAGTTTTCAGCTTGTACATGGGTATCAGTACACATGTTTGCGATGACATCTCACCACTGTGCTGAACAACACAATATTTCTGTTCTCTGTGCCGCGCGCTGGAGCGTGGCTCTGCCAGACAGCGAACCCATCGCTGTCCTGCAACTGAAAGACCTTGGGCCTTTGCCCCAGCCTTTCTGACTGACGGGCAGGCAGGCTCCTGCATTCCTGACCCTGCACTTTCTGCTAATGCATCTTCTGCCTTTGTTGGTTGCAGTCCTCAGGAGCTTCCCTCTCTTCTGCACAGTCCATCCTCTTTATTGACACCATCGTCCAGGTTTGTTCCTTCTCTTTCCTTCAAGGCTCTGAAAGCACAACGTCTGAAGGACGTGTAAAGGGCGTGTTCTGAGTTGTGTTCCCAAAATTGCTCTTCAGCCAGCGTCATCAGTCGACCCTCTACGGTTCATCCTGATTTTCCTAGGGTTTGTTTGGGTACCGTCACCCGTTTGGTGTCACTCTCCCTGTGTCTGCCTGTGCCACCAGTGCCAGGTCCCGATTTCATTCCAGCTACTCATTTATATTTGAAGAACACACATCTGCTGCTTTCAGCTTTCTGGTCCTCACTTCAGCTCACTTTCATTCAGGGTGGGGTGTTGGTCACACACTGGTCTAATGGAATTGCAGAATCTGGGGGTTCATCTGCTTCTGGAGAGCAGCAGAGGCGCACCTCGCCTGCTCCTCCGTCTGGACTAAACCATCAGCCCTGGAAAAGCTTTGGAGGCAGAATCCACTTGCTTGTCACTGCAGCGTTTGGGCAATTCAGTGCCTGTTTCCCACAGTTATTTCTGAGTTGTGGCACTTGTCCCAAGGCAATGAGACCCATTTTCCGAGGCAGGAAAGGCTGTCAGGGAGGCTGTGTCTGTCGTGTCCCATCGCGCGATGCCATTCAGACGTCAGCTTTCCGCTTGTCCCACAGGCTAACTTGAGGAAACCAAATATAACGTGGTTTTATGTGCACTGGCTAATGTGCACTTTAAGTGGTTATATTGTTAAGTAAATGCATTTGCAGGTGTTCTGGTAAGAGCAGAGAAATGTTCTTTAAAACTTGACCAAATACCGTTCCTTTAGGTTATTCCTGCCTCGAATCTGTTGCCACGAGGTTAAAGTGATGTTAAATCTACTAAAAAAAAAAAAAAAGTGCCTAACAGAAATACTTCTAAAGTACTTTTCTTGAAGCATAACTGTGAATCACTTTGAGCTTAATGGTTTTAAAAAATCTAGAACAAAAGAGTGTTTTCCCTACAACAGCTGTGCAGTTTTATTAAAAATTTAAAGAAATCTTATGTGTCTAATCCTTTGAGCGGATGTGTAATTACTTGGCTTGAGCTCTTACACATGGATAACCTAGCTGTACTGTGAGACAAGATTCTTATGTTTAATTTAAAGAATCATGGGTGTGCTTTGGAGATTATCAACACCAAGCCTCGTAAAGGAACACAAAACCAGAACAACTATTATACATTATCATTTGTTATACAGATGTTGCAAACCATCTGACGAGCAGATAGCGCAGTTTGCAGGAGTATTAGCAGACGTTGGTGGGACGTGTAGAATAAAAAAAATCAGAAAATCTCTTTCTGAAGATGTTTTTGCTTCCCAAAATTTTGATTTTCTGCCTCTATTAGCGTATTTGCATTTAATATGTGTTCCTTCAGGTAAACCTGTTGCTTTATAATCAGTTATTCAATCGGTGTTATCACTTTTTATCTGCAACCAGCGCCTTCCTGAACACCATTTGGTATTCAGCACCGTTCTAGAGCTTGAACGAGCTGTTATCTGCACTGTGCTATGAATGTACGGCTGCATCAGAGGGAGTTTTGTACCTGTCACGGTGTCACTGCCGCAGGTTAGATGCTTTAAAAATTAATGTCTTTTAAATGTCCAAGAATATGATCATACAAACACAGTTAAAGAAGAGTTCATTTTGCTTTAGGTACTTTTATCGGGCTGTGTATTTTAGTTACTTCTATTAGAATACGTTATAATTCGTTAAGTAAAATTCAGAAGAATTAACTCGCATCTGAACTGAATTATCATCTCTTTCAGTCAAGTTTGAGATATCAGTCAAAATCACCCCTAACGTGAGCAGGTACAACTCTGCTGAAATCAAGTCTGCTCCCAATCGAGCTGACTTTAGCAAAGGGATCTTTTTTCTCTCTTCCTCCCTTCCCCCAATCTTCATCTTATTATCTTTTGAAGTAGTATTGCATTTTTTTATATCACAGTCGGTTGTAGTCGCTCTGGTAGGACAAACACATATCATACAATTTTCTTCCATAGAAATCATGTGTGCACATTATTTTCAAAATCTGTATTACAAAGTCTTTTATCCTTTTATTAGTTTAGTACTTAAGCCCTAGACATAAGAAAGAAGCCTATCAGTGAAAATCAATTGAAATGCAGTTAGATACAGATCTGATGTACTGTGCAAGGAGGCTTAGACACAGCACAATAAAATCAATTAAGGCCTTTCCAGCCTCATACATTTTACCCATCCAATCACTTTTCACACATTCCCTCCATTAGTTTTGCAAGAGTTTTTTTTTTTTTAATATGAATTATGATGAATGAGACCCTTGTTATGAATATATGGATGGGTCATTACCCTATGAAAACCAGACTGTACTGGTGCTCAGTGATTAAGGCTTTCTGCTGCTACTGTCAATAAAGTTCAAATTCATCCGCCTCAATCTATGATAGGGAAGCTGTAGCCATTGTTGTCTAATTCACTTAACAACGTTATAATTGTGATTTGGTTTTGTTCATCACAATAATTTACATAAACCCTTTTGTGTTTGTTAATAATTTGGATTAGTCATCAAGCTTAAGGAATGTAATAGATCAAATAAACAAAAGGGAAAATAATAATATATATAAAAAAAAAAGGCAGCAGGCCTGGCCAGACAGATGTGAAGAGCAGATTAAATACTAGTTATGTACGGTGCCAAAAAATGAAGTAGTTTGAATTGAGAGGTTAAATGCATATAAAGCTCAGGTTGGGTTGTGGGACAGAGGTGTAATACCTTACTCTCTAAACTCTTTCCTTTATGGGAGTAGATGGCTTAGTCAAATTTGAATTTTGACCTTAAACAGTGGCCAAGCCAGGGACAACTGGGCAGATAGCTCTGGTGTATGAATGTTTATGCAAATGAAGATGCAATAAAACAAGGCTCCTTGAAAAATCTGCCCTGGTAAATTAGCGGAAAATGCACCGCCATAAACAGCTGTTGCATTTTAATCAAGCATCTGTAGAGTATATTTTGCTTTGTGTTACAAACAAAACAAAACAAAAAACACCCAGATTGTGGCAACCTCATTTTATATTCTGAAATTAACCCATTCTGCACTGCTGAAAAAGCATAATTCCTGGGTCAGGGCCTTAATTCACCATGGGGGTAGGAGTGCCTTTAGCTCATTGACTTTCAGGTTACCTCCTTTAATTTAAAAAGCAATGTTTCTGAATGGAAGAATAATTAGCAAATTTTACTTCTCTGTAATTCTCAGGAGATTTTTGCTCGTGCAGTCGCATAGTTTGAAGCACGTTTTGCGATGAAACCAATCCAAATAGGTTTAAGGAGTGTTTCTCCTGTACTGCTAGCCTTGCACAAGTTAGAATTAATCTTGCAAGATAGCTCGACTGTCAAGTCTTGTTAGAAAACGTCCTTTATATTCATGTGGTACGCGATCATACGTCTCGGTCATCAAAGAGTTAATAAACACCCCGAGCTGTGCTGATCTTGTAGCTTTAGTGAGCCTTAATCTGTAAGCTTGATTACCTCCTAACCCTCAGTCGCCTGCCTCCCTCCTAACGCAGCGGGAGTTTTACGGCAGCATTAGTGGCATTTTGCCCAGCTTTGGCTTTAGGGAAATCATTCAGTGAGAAAGAAAAGCAGAAGGACTGGATCTGTCTACTGCTGCGAGGTCATTAACGCAGCAGCATGGCCGGGCGGCGCTGGAGGAGCTCGGCGGTGGCAGTCCCCTTGCTGCCAAAGGCGTTATCTTCCACCACGCCGTTTGTGGCGTTGGGACACGCCGCTCCAGAAGCAGCAGTGGCTTCCCCAGAATGACTTCGTGCTCGCTCCCAAAGAGCATTATTTTCTTTAAATGGTGTACACAGCGTATGGGCATCGGCGCACGTCTCCTGGTCTAAGAGCAATATTACTCTAGATTTATGGGCACCAGCTCGTTGCGCACACGCAGGCAGACAGGAATATTTAGTGGAGTTTGCTCTCACTCCAGGAAAAACTCACAAATGGGAATAATTCTTACCTGTCGTACAAGCTGGATGTTCTTTATTTATAACGCTAGCCAACGTGAATAGCAGCCTGCTGCCTGCCTTCCTTGTAAGGAGTAATTCCTGCTCCGCAGGTAGCGGGAAGGAGTTGTTTTAACTTTTCAATTACAGTGGTGCAGGAGCTTTGGTCAAGGGCTGTGCTCATGCTCAGTAGGAGTGGCGAGTTTGGCCGGTTTAATTCATTTAAGGTCCCATTACAGTTTAAAGTAGTGATTGTTCTTCCGGCTGGTTCTCGGTGCGTTTTTGTGTTAAGATTCACAAAACTGATTTGCTTCTGTTCCCTGTATTATTGTTGCTGGATTCTGGAAAACAACCTGCGCGCTTCGTGCCACTGACATTTGCTGTTCCAGAAGAAACAGTGCAGTTGGGCATCTTGCCAGAACTTAACCAGGAGTGAGTTGCTGAGCTGTTTGGCAGAAGACCTTCTTTGTAAAAGTGTGACGACGTAGTTACGGTCCATCCAGCTTTGAAGGACCATCATTACGTTGAGAGCGACCCCTGGCCAGGGAGCAGGACAGTGCGGGTGGGCAATGGCTCCAGCGAGAGGCTGGTTGGAAATGGCTCCTGACTGGTCAGTGTGCATCAGTTCAGGTGAAGGTCTTTTGTCAGTGCACTGGTTTTCAAAACACAAGTAAATTGCATAAACTCCAGTTCAGGTTTTTTAAGTGGAGCTGTTTGGGTTTGCCCTCTGTTGTCAGGAGGGCCTGGTAGCGGGACTTGGCTGTTGAGGATCTTCAGTGAGCATGAAGGCAGCAGTGGCTACGTTAGTAGTGAGAGGAAGCACATTCAGTTCTCCCCATTCATCTGTGGTTGAACTGTGTTCTTGCTGTGGACATGTCCCACCATCCTTTGTTCTTCAGTGGGAATTCAGGCTTAAACCCCTCGGGTGCTCCCTGGTAGTGTTTGATTCAGGTGACACTTCACAACTAACTGGTCAAGGACACGCCTCGTCATCCTCACCTCGCTGATGACAGAGCATCTTGCCTGTGGGCTTTAGCTGCCTTGTTTGCTGTGTTTATTTAATAAAAGTCCAGCCTTTGCTGCCGTTTTGAAACAGTGGGCATGTGTTTATCCTCATTTCAGCATCCTGTCAGCAAGTATTTCCTTAAAACTTATCTTTATTGTAATGTTCTTTCTTCTTTGCCTCCTGTAGCGCCCCTCTTGAGAAGCAGTGAGGTTAAGAGCAGTGTCCAGAAGGTGCTAAGGGGTACAATCCTACCAATACATGAACACATATTTCTCCTCCAAATGTCATCTTTGTCTCATAGTACTTTACAAAAAGTCTCGATGTTACCCAGCGCTGCCCACTGATGAACCACCTCTGTATTTTGTGGCTCCTGCTTGTTTGGATAAGACTAATCAAATCTGCTTTATTATACCTTAACTTGAAGGAATTCTCTTCTCACATTGGAGTGCAGGAACAGCAAAGCACCCATGTCTGGAGAGAGGATGAGGATGCAGAACCTTTCTACTTGACGTAGAAGCAAATGCTGTCATTATCTATACAACTTTCATGATGTATAGAAGGTGAATGACACCACCTCCTTGAGATCTTGTAAAATAGTAGAGCATGTTTAAATTCAGTGTTGAAGCTGAACATTCGTGCTTTCTGTTCCACTTTTAACCTCTTTGCTAGCTTTAAATGTATATTGATATTCCAGGGTGTTCCAGGCCAGCATAGAGACTGTAACTCGAATGTGAGCGTCATACTACTGTTCATCGCAGAGGTAGTATGTATGGGGTAACGTGAATATATACGGACACACGCTAACCTGTCGCAGCACACCACGTGCTTCACACTTTGGCTTTATGCAAGTAAATCGTGAGGGATGGGCGCCGTGTTTCTGTACGTATTTCTTTAACGACCCACCAAGATGCACGGAGTGGTGTTTGTAGTGGCCCGGGCATAGCATATTACCACCAGGATAATAGAAGGCCTATGGGAAACAGAAAAATTGCCTTTGCTTTACTGTTCTTCCAGGGAACAGACATACAATGCACCGGGTAGGGGAAGGGGTTGCTTTACAGGGTTTTAACTTCTAGCAACTCTGATAGCTAGGAGTAAATACAGAAAGTTTGCATACAAATTGCATTTTAAATATTTTGCTTTTGATATCAGCCTGTAGTTCTGTGCTATTATGGAATGCTTGCCAGCATTTCATATCCTCTGTCTTTTCAGTGACCATGCCGTGACCTTTCAAAATAAAAGTTGCAGATCGGAAGTAACTGGCTGAGAATTAGTGGTTGGTATATTCCAGTTTACATAGAAATGTCCTCAGTTAAAATATGGTTCATTCATCGGTCAAACCGTCCTTATTTCCTTTAATTGAATTAAGATGGGCAAATGAGAGATGTGTGCAAGACAGAAAAAAAATTCTTTTGCAAATCACTGTTATCCTTTCGATGGTGTAAAACGAATCAATTAGAAGCATGTCAAAGCATCTTTTATACATGTGCAACTTTGAAGCAGGGAATATTTTATAGAAGTGGAAATTTAAATTGGAAAGAGGAGAATGTAAATTAGATTTTACAATTACATGTAATTTAATTTTTCTTTTTGAGAAGGATAGATGACTATTATTTGATCATATTTTATAGGCTGTTGCATCTACTATAATCATTTTTGTAACTTGTTCATTTTAAAAATGTGATCGTGTACCTTCTGTCTCGTTGAACTGTAGCAGCAACCACGACGAAATAGAAATGGTTTTAGCTCTTCACCGTTAAAAGGAAAGAGTCTGCATGTGAGTTGCCAGAACCAGTTAAGCACGAGGCCCAGGACGTACCTGACAAAACAGGGCTCTGAGAAGTACTGTGTTTTGATACTATTCTTTTCTGCATTTCCTAATCAGTCGGATGTCGCGAATCCACTATTTTCTGGGGGGGATTTTGTGCTCTTTGTGGTGTTGGCCTTTGCAGCGCTTTCATAGTCTCGTAACAGGCTGCTTTAGATGATTAGATGAACAGAATAAACTGTTTCAACTTGGAAATGTTTAAAGCTGACTGAAAATTTTGTTGGTGGTTTCCCCTTTGTTTTTCTCTGTGTCTTCATTGGAGCCATTGAGAGAGAGCAAACGGGGGTTGGCAAGGCGAGGGCTCTGTTCCCGGGGCGGCAGCGGGGCCCTGCGTGTGTAACCGGCACCACACGTTGGGTCCAGCTGGGATGGCTAATACGCGCTGTCACCACGCTGTCCCCACTTCCTCAGGGCTCCTACTGAAAGGATTTGTGTGAACATTTCTATTCCACATCATTTTTAACTGGAAATAATTCACATAAATTAGTAAAAATAAATAGGCAGTTGCAATCTCTTCCGTAAACACAGAAGCCTCTGTTACGATGTGTTTGGATTTATCTAAAATACGACTGTATATTTTGAAAATTTTATCACTTTGTAGTTCTGATCTGGATTTAAATCAGTTTAAAAAAAAAACTTAGAAACTATTTATTTAATTTGAAAAAAGGGGAGATGGGTGGGAGTTGGTCTGCCTTTTTGCTTCACACGATATTTTTATGCCAAGCATTTCTATAAGTTATTTTAAAAATTAATTTACTGAAAGCTCACTTTGATCTTCTTTTGGGCTGTGTGGAGAAACAAGAGTTTTCACAGTATCCCATAGACAGGGTCTCTCGAAGCTTCTGTTTTCATGACGAGCCATATGCTGCTTTGCTCTGAAGGTTTTAGAGAGCTCCTCATTTGCTCGTCTCAGATGCGGCGTCCTTCCACGCTGCTTTTCATAGCTGAAGGAGTACCTTGGAGGGTAGAAATTCCAGCTGTTGGCTAATGCTAATGCTAAACCTTATCCATAGGCTGCCTTTTTTTGGTTGGCTTCCTTATTGGAAGCTTTTAGCTTGTCCCACAAAGATACAAATAGAGGAAAAGAGGAAACCCAGCAAAAATGACATGATGGTTGCAAGAAGCTCGAAACACATTAACAACAGATTTGGAGTTATTTATTGATGGGTTTGCCCACTGGCAGTGTAAAATGTGTGTCAGTTGTCATCACCAGTAACAATTTCAGCACATTGTGTTCCTTTTTTTTATTTACACCAGTGGCAACATGCTTATAAACACCATCACCGGGGGTGGGTCAGGAGGTCAGTGCTCGGGGTTAAGAATGGAAAGGGTCATCGGCTATTAACCTGAGTTGAGCAGCACACAGGGCAGCCCTGTACGGACCGGGGCCACGGCGCCTTCCCAACTTAGGGGAACTTTTGTATCTCAAGGAATTTGGCTGTAAGATATTTTCTGAGGTTTTTAACTCAGGATTTTCTGGGGATAATTAAGTCTCTTGGATATTCTATCTATTGCTATCTGTTCTTAGGGGCTTCCTGATCTTTGCACCAAAGTAGAACTATTCATTTAGAGTTTAATTCCCTCTCCTTGGAAGCAGTGGGAGTTTTCCATTGGCTTCAACAGGAGCAGAGTCGGACTGATGCAACACGTCACAAAATAAAAAAGGTCGGCAGCGGCAGTGATTGAAACCTGAACTCGGAACCGATGAGGCAGAGGAGGCTTTTTGTAGAAGAAAAATAGCGGAGCTTTTCTTTCACACGCAGAAGGTTTTCCACTTCTGTCAGGTTTCAGAGCAATGGGCAAACGCAGGCTCTCGAGGGGAGCCCCGAGCTGGGCTTTGCAGAAGTACCGTGGGGGTGCAGCCCGGCGCGGGGAAGGGCTCTGCTGCTGAGAAAGTGCAGCCCTCCAGAAACAGTGCCCCTGAAGGTGTTTCCAAACGTGCGAGTGCTGCTCAAAATGTCCCGGCCAATGTGTTTGCAAAGCATGGCTCGTTAGTCTTTTATTTATTCAGAGCTTACATATTGTGATTGCAAGGCTTCAAGGGAAAAGAGAATTCCCTGAGGATCTTTCACCTACTTGACTTTTATAGAAGCTTTTACTTTTAATGCTCTGAAGGCAAAGTAATTTTTTATTATATACTTTGTATATTGTGTTTTCTGGAACCTTTAAGGGGTTTAAAAATTCATAACGAAGGAAGGAGCGCAAGCCTTCACCTATCTATTTCAACTTGTTACCGCACAGTAATGAAATCCATCAGCGCTGTTAAAAGAGACAAAGCTGTTCCCATTAATGTTCCCTGTATTTACAAGTTACACTGTGTTTTGACTCGTGTACAGTCCTGAACATCTCTTCACCACTGCGCACTCTGGAAGTTAATGTACCTGTTTGAAATTCCCTCTGTTCCCATCTTTTTTATGCGTTTGACACAACGGTGTTTCCCCGGGAGCAGTTCTTGTCTCCTCTGCCAGGCAATCTCTGCCGCAGCATCCAAATACTCTGTTTAGAACCCTTTAAAGAAGCTGAAAATTTACAGTTGCAGTTAAACACATTAGCTTAGTGTTTCCAGAGATACCTACTGGAGCTGAATACACAGACCTAATGAATTTTAATGGGAATAGGCTTTGAATTATGTAAAATATAGTAAGATGTTCATCTTGAACCAAACTAAAATAATCTTTTAAAGTAACATTTTAATACACAATTTATCTAACATGGATAATTTATACAAGTTCCTTTCAACCCTAAGCCCTTTCCAGTAAGCAGTCCTTCTGCCAAAAAGCTTTTCTTCTTCATACAGAATCATGGGGTTTCTGTGTTATACTCCAGAACGTTAGCTAAAGCTGCCTCTAGGTTCCCACAGTCCTCTTGTTTGGATGATCAGAATGTGATTTGCAAATAAAACTTGCAGACTGCCCCTCAAATGGGTCTTTTGCTCCTCCATGAAAATGTATGTGGTGTGGTAGTCTTTAAAGAAGGGTTTCCTTCGTCGGCTGATACGTGCTAGATATCGAAAGCACGAAGCCGCGTTATTTATAGAGATGATATTTGCATAATACATGAAAGTAGCAAAAATATTTTTTTCCTTTTTTATTCTGAGGGGAGTGCTCAACGCTTGGCTTTTCCCCAGAAAGCGAATTACCGACCCACGGCTGAGGAGGTGGCTCCGTTCAGCGAGCGCAGAGGGGTGAGGGCTGCGGGGCAGCCGGCGTTGGAGCGGGTCGGGAAATTGCTCACTCATTACTCGCACTGTTTCATGAAAATCTTTTGGAAGGCTCCCATCAGCGTTTTCAGTCTACGTAACCTGTTGGGGGAATTACAAAACCTCTGCGTTGGGTTGTGTAACAGGACTAGATTTCTGGATTGTCGCAATATGTGCACACCAATGGTGTTGCTATTAATTTTCTGAATCAAATCCTGTGTGAGGAGCCAGATGGCTTGGGAGCATCTTGTCATCTCAGCCGCTGCAAACACATCTAGCCATAAAAAAAAGAAGATTGAACTGTGATTTCACAGATTTTTCATTAGTTAATCTGGGATAGAGAGGCTTCAAAGATCCCATCAGTTAATTCTCTCAGCACTTGTGGAAATTTCTGGCACATTGTGCTAAAGCTGGTTTGAAATCCAAGCTGAGAATCGCGGCCTTAAAGAAGCTGATCTCCCCTATGTGCTGATATTAAAAAGAAGTAAATAAAACTCCCCTTGTGTGGAATTGGACCGAAGCTGATGTTTTAGAAAACACTTTGAATACCTTCGATATTATCCAGAGTAATCAGTGACGCTGGCGTGATCTGTAATCGGTTTCATTCCAAATACTTCTAGAAAGCGTTTGCTAAATTCAGAGGTTTCTGAATACACCAATGATAAAAGAAAGGCTTTTTTCCCCCCTTTTGGCTGGCTGCAACGCCACTTTCACCTTTGCAAACAGACCTACTAAATAATAATCAATTGCAATCTGTGAATTTCCCTCCTCTTATCAATTATTAAGTATCATAAACCTTCTGTTTGGATAATCTTGGCACCACTTTAAGCGTTAACAGTAAATTTATTTTTAATTAAATCTGTGCATTGAGAATAAAATGAGGCTCTTCTGCATACTAAACAGAACACATGTGCCACCTCTACTTATTATCAAACAATCTGATAATGCTTATGAAAGTTGTAAAGGCTGGAGTTCATTGTCTGTGTCCCATTTAACTTTGGCACTGTTAGTTAATGAGATAACAGCCAAAGTGAGTAACTGCCAGTTCTTCAGAAGGGTTTAAGAGTATTTCCCTTCTTTAATATAGTTCAAAACATTCCTCTTTCAACGTAGCTACAGGTGATCAGGAAATGCAGATGTATTTAGTATGCTGGATGTGTTTCCAGCGCGGGGCTTTGGGATACAGGGAAAGCAGTTGTCCTTGTCAGATACATTGATCTGAAAGTTTAAAATTATCATTGGAGGTTGTGATTGATGGGTTTTTTTCATTGTTATTTAGCTGAACTGTTTTTCAAGGGCTTTAGTGAAGATCCAGCAGCTCCGCCGTTCCACGGGAGGAAAACCTGGTCTATGAAAATAGTTCAGGAATGTTTTGACAGTTCAGTTCAAGAAGCTTTCTGGTACCTAAAGTGATACGCGGTGCAGTGAAAATGACTTTTCCTGTGTGTTTTTGTTAACCTTTTTGCTAATAAGAGCAGTATCTGAGATGGCCAAGCGCTTCTGCTGGGGACAGGAAGGCTCCTGCCGCTGCTGGGAATCTCTCAGCATTTATTTTTTCTAACCGCTCCTTCCAGCTCGGGGCTGGGTGACATTAGCCCAAAGGGAAACACCGGTCGGGCGGCTTGCACTGGGCACCCATTGTCTTATCTGTCACAGCAAGAACGCGTGAAGCTGTTTGCATAGCGTGCTAACTCTGTCAGGGTCAGTTCCAGTCTGTGGCCGCTAAAAATGAAAAACATGCCCCAACCGGGACGAGAGCAGGGTCAACAGCTGGCAAAGGATATGGCAATCATTTATATAAATATGCTTTCTCAAGCCCGCAAAAACAAAAAACCCAAAGCCAACAGCTGGGAAGGGTTGGAAGTAGCCCCAAGGCTGGTTAGTTCCCTTCCAGATGGGGAGGTTAGACCGGGGCTAGCCAGGCTGCTCCACATAGACTTCCGATTCGCATTAGAAATGAAAAGAGTAGAGGAAAGGAAGAAGGAAGAAAAGCTACAAGCATGACTGCTCTGTTTTTCACCTAACTTAATCAAATAAGTGAGGAGTTTCCGAGACGGAAGGCTTGCATTTATTGGTATTCACGCTCAGTTTTCTGTGTTTATCGCAGTGTCTGATACACTCCTTAACTGTTTAAAAGGGAAGCATATATATTATAGAGAATCGTTTACATGTAATGTCATGGTCATTTGTAGACAGATTGAAGAATCATGTGAAGATTTGTGCTCTTCTGAGTATTTACATAGATCCAAAGGAAAGCAAGGAAGAAGTTTGCTGGCCATGCCTGATTCGCAGATACGGTTTATTCCTAGGATTTGTTTTTACCTGTGACTGTGCTCTTGGCATGTTTTTATCTCTCAAGTCTGAGAATAATCTTAATAACTATGTATTGTGACACAGAAAACTTTGGTGAAAAAGTCCTAAATGTGAGCAGTTTGCCTTTCAGAGTTGACAAATGGGGATTTAGGTTTTATGATACAGAAGAGACAGTAGTGATGCAGCAATTCCAGTCACCGCAGAAGTGCAGAGGTGATAGTTTAGGTGAGTGAACAAATACAGACCTTTATGTGCTGTAGCTTTCATTCAAAAACAATTAGAGGAACAGCTTTCAGGACTGATTTGCTAATGGTATCTTTTGCTGTTGAGGCAAATCTATAAAAGAGAATTTATACTGAAGCAGGATGGGTTAGTTTCCTCATTACAATGTTCAGTACTGTCTCTGTCCCTTAGCAAGAGCTCTAACCTGTAAATGGCTGAAGGACATGGCTTATAATGTCTGCTTTGTGCATAACTCTACCAAGTGCTGTTTTGTAATGTTAATTGTACAACATCCCTTTAATTAGTGCTAGGTAACAGATAAGGAAACCCTAGATCGCTGAGGCCTGTTTCCAGTGTTGTCCATGAAGGTGGAATTTCATTGTAAATTCAGAGGCTACTTTCATAAGAAAAGACCTCGGCTGGTTCTTTTTCACAGAAGAAATGAAGAAACTGAATTTTCAGTTATTTACCATCTTCTGAATAGTCACTAGATCTTTCTTTTATTCCAAAGAACACACACCTTCTTTCTTTTACTATTTGTAACGTGAAACAGTACTTTGTCATAGGTTTAAAGTCCACATTTTTGGTTTAGTTACACAAAAATCAAGCCCTACAGTTTTCTGTGGATTGTACTTCCAGGTTTTCTTTAGCAGTTTTCAAGATTAGTACTTTTCTGCAGTGGTTGTAGTGGTCATTTTCTGTTTTACTTTGTTTGCGTCACTTCAGATATTGACAAACAAACCAAACCAAACCTGCAGCAGCCAAGCTCCTTCTGGGGCCCAAAGTAGGTGCCTAGAAATACTCCACCACTTCTGTGATGGGGAACACTAAATCTCAGCTCTGAGCAGGAGCGACAAGGCAAGCAGAAACTTCAGCAGCCAGGAGGCATTCAACATTCTTTCCTATCAGTGCTAGCAACGCAGTGATGTCAGGGAAGTCCTTTCACAGTTGCTGATGCTGTTCTGTGATGATTAATTTTACATTATGGCTCCTTCATTTCATGGCACCAGCGGTGTCAGTTCTTTGATGATCGTGAGGTCATTACTCAGGCATTCAAGCTGAAAACTGGGACTTCACTTCTTACGTGGGAAGAGGATATCTGTCCTTTCTTCAGATGCATAAAATCCTACGTGTATGGCCAAAGCTCTGTTTTCCACTTACGGTTTGTCACACGCTGACCGCACCTGTCAGTATTTGGAAAACAAATTCTGGTCATACAAATTCGTTTTTTGCTTCTGTGAGTAATTATTTGCCGAGAGGCTAAAAGAGCTCCTGGGTAGCCTGCCAGCATTGCAGCGCTTCTAATGCTGAAATCACAACTTCGTTGGAGGGGAGAGAATATTCTTCAACTTCTGAACACACAGTCAAACTACTCCAATTGGAAAAAAAAGAAGTAATGTTCGTGTTAGCTGTGTGTATATATTCACGTATGCGATATTAATGTTTGATCCGATCTGTCTTTCTCTTGGAAAAGCCCAGTAAAACGAGGTAATTTAAAACTACCTGAACATATCCTTCCACCTTACTGTTAGCCCCTGAAGTCATAACCTCCTGACCTCAGAGGTTACGGGTCTAGTGCTTTTTATCCTCCCTGATTTCTCAGTATCTGCCCACTTCCTCCCAGCATCGGAGCCTTGTTATATAAGGAAATTGGAAACACCGACCAGCCTGTCCAGGGCCAGCAATCTCCACCAGAGATAAGGGCTGGCCCCTGCTCTGGTGCAAGAGGAGTGCTGATTTTAAATAGAAATGTGTGCTGAGGGCGTTTGCGAAAGCTGAAGAGGCTTCGCAGTGGCCAGTTAGGAGTGCATTTACTGAAGAAATGAATCTGTTTTTACTAATATATAGTGATTGGACTTTTTCACATGAAAAATATACCTTGAGACTTTTAGAGCTTAAAAGAATTCATATAAAAATCAGAATACTTTAAAGAAGTTCTAATACCATAAAGAATTAACAGGAGGATTAATAGAAGTATGAATAAACTGCTTGATTTCTACTGTAGTTGCTAGTTTCAGACTTCTGAATTTTTTCTCTTTAACTCTCAATTTTCTGAAATGCAATTTGGAAAACCAGGTATTGGGGTTAATGTTTGTCTGAGCTGAGCTCTACCTGCGAGGCAGTGAGCGCAGTGGAAAAACTCATCGCTGAAGGGAGAAAGAGAACGTGGTAATGTCAAAGCCAAGCAGTGTCATTTCTTCTAGAGATTGTTTCTAGACTTCTGTCTTGACAGAGTTAATTCTCTGAAGTGCCTGCTTGTTTAGTTTCTGGAAGCAAAACTCTGTAACGTTAGAGAACTGAATGAGATCGATGCAGTCTGAGCAGGACACGAGGTTAAAGCAGTAGATGATGATGGTGTATCAAGTTAAAATTCAAGGCATGCGTTGCGTTGAAACAAAAAATTAGTCATTAGGACATCTGCAGTAAAGGATATCTGTGTATGCAAAACTGAATTCGGATATACTTCTGTAATTCCTGTTGTCTATAAAGCTGAGTGCGTATAAGAACAATGCCGTTTGAGTATGCCGGTGTTACTGCTGGAAGCCCTCATGTGTAACGAGAGTTAGAACAAATATGACAAAAGTAATTGTAAAATTGTTTCGTTACAGAGTTTGATAGAAGCAGAAAGCAAGGTGAGAGGAAATTTAAAGCATTTCAAGTGCTGTTACGTGAAGTAACTGATAGGAAGCATCTGCAACTGGTAACATCCATGGGATTTGCTTGAATAATTTCAAGCCTAGAATCCAGGTCAAATAAACTTCTCTTTGAGGGCACACAATCTACCTTACAAAACCTAAAAAAGTATGTTTGTTTTTCAGTGTAACAAATCTGGCGCTTAGAGGAATGAGCAGGCAAATGTTACTCGAGGCCAGTTTTCTGTCCAAGGGAAATGTGTGGCTGGGCTAAGAATGCGAGCTTCCCGTGGCGGTAATCTGCAGGCGGCTCAACAAGGAAAAGCCACCATCTGTAACAACAGGGCTTCATGTGAATTTCTGAACTCCCATCAGTTCCTTTTGAAGCGTATTTCAGTACAGTTTTAGCTTTGTTGGTATCAAATAAACAAATTCCTATTCCTACGGACTGTGGTGGGGTGGGTTGGAATAGGCCTTCAAATATCCCAGGAACAGTAGAGGCGCAAGAGTGTCTTGGGTGTCGAAGTGGAAGGAAGGGCTGTGCATTAAACAAGGTGGCAAAATAATGCTAGGTAGCAAGAGCTTTCCGTAGAAATTTTAGTTATTAAATGGTAAACATATTGTCTGTTAATTAATATCTCTGGTTCTCAGAGTACAATTCTGAAGCACATAAGATGGATTAAGGGAGGTAAAATTTAACTTGTGTACTGGCAGTTTCGAACGTATTGTTGATTTAATCTCATCGAACTGCTCAGCAAAGCACAACTGATCCATATAACTGAACAGAACTTAATCAGGAAAGACCAAAGAAAAGACTGAAAAATAAACTATATGGTAGCAGACACACTGAAAGCTTCATGTAATGAGCAAAGAAGAAGAATTCATAAAAGGGAACGGTAATTCCTTTCCAGAAGATTAACCAAATGGAAATGTTCAACACACTGGACTGGTTAATTAATAGTCAAGTCCATCTTTTCACTGTAGGGTTTTCCATTTAAGAAAAAGACTCTCCTCCTAAAACAGAGATAGGTAAAATGATTGAAATTGTACTACTGTAGTTTAATTATTTTAAGTCACTTTTGGGTTTACGTAACACTAAACTAACTCTCCTGTCTTAGTATTTTTCAGTTGCTTTTGGGATAAATTTCCTCTTCCTCCTCTTACATTGATTATAGAGTTCTTGTTAAATATGATCGTAATCATAGAGAAACTCATGTTTCTATAAATAAAGTGTCGGAAGAATTAGTGCCTTGACATGTACGTAAACTTACAGTTGGCCTCAATTTTCATTATTTGGTTAACGTACCTGATCCTTAGAAAGTCCTCTATAAATGAGCCTCGCTCATGAATTATTCTTTAGTGCTTTTCTGTATGAAATTTATACTACGAATATTTTTCTTTAGTAATACTTCTTGGTTTTGAAGCAGTGAAACCAGTGAAAATAGTAACTGAAATGTAGCTTAAAGCAATTTCCTTCCTTCCTTCCTTTCCTAGGAACATAGCTTTAAATACATGTCTGCACTGGAGCCCGCTGACCAAGCAGGGCTCTCGGTGGTGGCCGTGCTGCCGTCGGCAGCCCAGTAGAGCTGTGCTAATGGACCTCTGGGCTGGCCCACCGGTGCTTGCAGTGCTTCTCAGAGCAGGGCTGGGGATTAGAAGTGCATTTAAAAGCAGTATGAGTTTCATTTGCAAAGTTTAAATCTCTAGCTGGGTTACCAACTCCCCAAAAACACAAAATATCGCTTAAGGTAGAAGGATTTGGCTTTGCCAGTGATGAGGAGTGTCAAAAATGTTAACCGTGTGAGATTGTCCAAGGCGTGTAGAGTTTGGATTCAGGAGTCCTTTTAACTTAAACTTTTACTTTGTAAAGAAAGCGGTAGAGCTAGACCAGAAGAAGGGATTCATAGTACAAAACAAAAAATAGTTTAAAAGACTGCCCCCCTCAAATTGAATATTTCTTTATTCTTTTTTATTCATCCAATACGAAGCAAGATGTTTAACTTTGATGTTAAACTTCAGGGGTTTAATGTCATGCTGTAGTTCTTACCCACATTTAACAGGCGTTGATCAAGTTATTTCTTATTTAATCTCTGTGCTTATACTGACTGTAGCGTCACTTTTCTGCCACCTAAAGGAAGGAGGAGAGCCCCTTGGGTTCTTCCCCAAACAGCAAAATCTGTTTTCATCCCTGTCGACCATGTTTTCCTCCCTAGCTCCTGATTGCATTGTCTTGTAGTGAACAGAGGAACAGGACACTCTAAAACCTCCATCATCAACTGGGATTTAAACGCCAGCATTTGAATAGAGATGTAATACGTGAGTAATTTGTAAGGATTTTTGTTTTCTCTTGGTTGTCCAGCCCGTAGGCCCCAGTCCAGCAGAGCACTTACATACATGCTTCACTTCAAACATGCGAGGAGTCGAAGTCAAGTATGTGCTTAAGTGCTTCCTTCGCTGTACGCTGCCTGCCAGCGACACACCGCAGGGTGTCCCCTTTCTGCAGCAGCAGGTGAGTCGTTTTAGAACTCTCTGCGTATTCTGAAGTGATTTCATGACAACTTTTCAACTTGAAATAATCATCCCTGGGTTTTCTGGCATCAGATGAATTAAACTCCCTGTATTCATACATGGGTTTATAGTGCCTGTGTTTAAAAATGGATAGTTTCACCTTATGGCCGTGCCGGTTCTCAGAGAGGCCACATCGTTGGGGTTTTTCAGGGTGTGAGTTTGAAGCAGCAGCGAGAACTTAAAACTCTGTCCTTGCAATAAAAAGGTTTGTATCAATCTGTAGGGAGAACGTTCAGGCTGCGCTTCTTGATGATGCTTTAACAACTTCTGTTTGTTTTGGTGAAAGAGAACCAGGTATTGAGGTGACTGCTGGAGGCGCGTGTCGGCCCTGGCACGCCTCCTCGGTTTGAAACCCTGTAGGTATTTCCTGCTTGTTAAAGAAACAGAATTTTTTAAAAGAAATATTAACGTTCGTACGTGAAGAAGAAGAAATGAGAGACAAGCCCGTGTGCGTGTACGCCCTTTCGCAGCTGGGCTTTTGGCATAGTGTCATTCCTGCTGTTAAACACAGTGACCTTGCTGCCTATGATTTACTAACTGTTTTACAAACATTTCCTCACTCTGTGAGGTTTGATATGTTCTCCATCCTCAACAGCTCAACAGAGTCACTCAACCGCTGAGCCAAACCTGCCTTTGTTTACAGCTTTTCCGGAAATTTTCAGAGAGCAAAAAACTTTCTCCTTTTCCAATGTTTTATTTTTAAGTCAACACTTTCTGTGGTTTATTTGTGCAGAGCAACATTCGGGTACAAGGTATTGCACCGTATCCAAGTGGGAATTGCTGCCTTTCTAAAAATAAAGTGGGGGTCATGTGAACCAGCGCAGAAAAATCTAAAGATACCAAATATTACAGGACCTTTACATTTGGTGGTTCTTTTTTCCGTAATATTCTGGGCCTGGATTTTTCTGAACTTTTTTTTCCCACATTAGTTTCTATAATAGAACAGAACGTAAAATGATGAAACGCAGGAAGGAATCTTCTTTTAAACAAAATTATCAGTGTTAAAAATAACAATCCTATTTTCCCTCAGCATGCGTTTTTTTTTCTTGAAAGGGCTTTATTTAGTAGCTTTGCTATTAGATATAGTCAACGAGTCCAATAATATTTAAGCAGCAATTTATTTAATTAGTTAAAGCTTAATTTTCCTAAACGGTCATTTGCACAGCGTGCCTTAAGGTCTCAGGGATTTTATTTCATGTTTTGGGTAGGGAACTCAAAAGCTGGGGTGCTTTGGAAGAGGAAATCGGGCAGCTACTGTGTCTGATGTTTCTTTGCGTGTAAACTTAGCGCAAATTAGAATTAGAATGGGATGGGAATGTTTTTATTAAATGCTTTTGCAGTGGAGATATGTTTCATGGAAATGTCCTTGTTTTGGTGACAGTGTTTCTCAGGGTCAGGGTAGAATTCCTAGTGGAAAAAAAAAGAGGAGATGAGAAGAACCTGGGCTGCTTTGGCAAGAAACACAGCGCTTCTCTGCACGCAGGTAGCCAGAGTCAGAATTGCTTCTCGTTCTCCCTTCCCTTTAAAGCATACGTTCGTTTCATGTATTTATTGTTTCTGTTGAAAATGCTACTACTTTTAGCAGCAGGGGAAACGTGATGTGAAACCAAATACTGGCCTACAAAAGGTCCCTCTCAGTGTTCTTTATTCTGAAATATCAATTTTCTCTGATATTTCAGAGTAAAGAAATAAAATTAGCTGGTTTATTCAGCATATTTTTGTAAACTTGCAGTTGATGATACAAGTAAAGAAATCCATAAGTGATCCTATCTTCTATTAGATATCCAAGGACTGTAAGATGCTCAAAGGACTGGGTCTTATGTTTTAAATCTACTCCCAAATGAGAAACCTGTGCTTAGTTTTCAGTCCTGAACAGTATATTCTTTGAGCTGTATCCCACTGAATATACGTTTTCAGACCTATCTGAATAACATCTGTTTTCCTTGGATTTTACATTATTGAAGTAGATTGAAGTAAAATTTAAACGACCTACAAAGGTGTTGATGTTGAACTCAAGTACAGTAGAAACGAATACTGTCAAAATACCTTCTTGATACCTTTTATTTATATACTGTGTCTACATTACATATATTGCGTTTTAATCCTGTGAAATACGAGTGAATTATAATTCTAAATCTTCCTTTTAAATCCATTAGATTATTAATGCTGTTAAAGGAAATACCCACAAATGGAATTATTTCTGGACATTTTGTTTGCTTGTTTTAATCACTCGGAATCACTCAGACATTTGAAGTGAATTTCTGCACCAGGATACCAAGTCAAAATGACAGAAACTTCATCAAGTGAAAGCAACCTTTATATATTGATGAAAACTACTTAAAACCCATTTTATATCTAGAAATTATAATTAGTAATTTAATATTTGTTACTTGATGCCTTTGTTTTAATGAAAGCTGTAGGGAAATGGTTCTGAATACTCTCTCTCTTCGGTTTCTGTACATATATGGGATGGAAAAAAAAAATAGAATGCAAAGCAAAGCAATGTTGAGTCTGTGACAGCCCCGTAGATGCACAGGGAACAGGGTGTGAGGATGGCTGGGAGCAGGGACTGCGGGATGGCCTTGCATCCCTCATGGCACATTCCCGCTCCAGAAGAAGGAATGATTTGCTGTTTCAGTTTTCTGTAAAGTGGTAGTGTAAAATATAGAAGAATAAGTGGCTGTTGCGTGGCACAACGTGTTCAGAAAGGTTGTTAAAAGGGAGTGAAAGTGGCAAATTGATCTTGAGTTTCTCTACCTGAGGATCAGGAGCTGTGACCGCATGCTTGATGTGTCGCCATTGCTTGTGACTTCAGGGGGTCACGATGAGGTCCGTCACTTTTAAGAACAAGCGTTCACTCTGATTCTTGAGGCTATTGGTTAAACTCAATTTCTTGTTCAGTGCCTGTTCTCCAAGAAGGAAATATCACTAAGCTTAATTTCATATTCTTATTTTCATTCTGGTATTATTGTAGTGTTGTGATTGAAACGGTGAAGACTTACTAATAGATTCAGTGATACAGTTTGTGGTTGGGTTTTTTTCGTTTGGGATTTTGGTTTTTATTCTCTCTCTGAACCTATTTTTTAAATGTTTGTACGCCCTTTGGAGCTCGTGTTGCCTCGTGCCAGGAAAAGCAGAGTGGATGTATCGACACAAGGGTGCGTGGGGCATTATGCCAGACGTACCTTGGCTGTGTCTTGATTTCAAGCTGTAGTTCTAGTGATGTTCCTCATCCTAGAAATTAAGAGAACAACACAAGCAACGTGTTTGGCCTTATTTTTGGTTGCCAAAAGAAGCTGTCGATTAATGTCTCTTACAAAGTAGATGTCCACAGACCAAGAACCCAGGCACAAATCCTGACCGTAGTTGTCTTTCAGAGGCAATTCTGGATGAATCCTGCCTGAGGGGAGAGGTGCAGGAAAGAGAAAGGGAGAATTATAAACTCGCTTGTCCCTTGCTGTTGGAAACGCAGCGGCCGTCGGAAGGGCTGGCTGCAGAGCTCGGGCAGCTCCCCAGCGCTCTCGGCGTGCTTGTGGTTCGAGTATATGATATAAGTAGCATAGAGTGGTTTTGTTGCTATGGGAAAAGTGCTAAAAAAGGCTGTATCTGTTGTAGAGCTCAGATCCTTTGGGTATTTAATGTAGCATTTCTGCTAAGGACACTCAGAATTATACCTCTGATTCTAAATTGCTTAAATGTTGAAACATATGGTCTTGTGTGCTGTTCACTAGGAAACAACTGTCTGTATCCGAACTGCCAAATTCAAATGAACTCAGGCTGTAGAAACAGGGGATCTGCAGCAGCTCAGCAGAACTTTTAAGAAGTGGTTTTACTCGAAGGCAAACCTGACGTATAGAAAAATGCTAATTAATCTAGCGCCATATATCAGTAACAGATAATTAAATGTTAATAGCTGAGAAGTTTTTCAATTAAAAATGAACTGTTTGTGTCCTCTTGATTTCTTCTGGGGGCCGGGTTCGTGTAGCTGTCATTTGTTGAGTTCTCTGCTACAGTAATCATTTTAATAAAATGCAATTATCTGCATAATTAATTTCTTTGACTGCTCTGCTGTGTCCTCCTTTTGCAGAGGCCAGAATGTCAAAGATCAAGTAGACTGGGGAAAATAAAAAATTCACATTGTGAAAGGATATAAAAAATACTTGGAATTTCAATGCATTGGCTTCTATTTATCTCAAATGTCAAGGGCAGTGTAAAATGTATTTTTAAAATGTGTTTTTGTATGGTTTGAGCCCATTCTTGGCGTAGTTGCGAATCTAGAGGGGCCATTGTTCTTTGAGAGAGTTTGAGGGGGTTTCTTTGTACAAAGTGACAAAAAGAAGACTTGGAGTACTGGGCTGCCATTGTTCCTGTGCGGCGCTGTAAAATTTGATTTGAAATTAGGACCTCGGGGCAAGCTCTTCAATAGCCAGTTTTTATTTTCTGCCAGCATTTTAATCACTCTTGGGCTTAAAGTGGATGACCAACATAATGCCTCTATGTTTAATAGAACAGTTCATATCTTGAAGGCCAGTTAACTGAATTCAGGGATCTGTCATCTGCCCAACATTAGTCTTTTCTGTTTCCTGTCTATTTATGAAGATAGCTCTCCGTTCCAGCCAGCTCTCAAAGAAGAGCAACTCTCTCTCTCTTTCTTTCTTTCTTTCCTTCTTTCTTTCTTTCCTTCTTTCTTTCTTTCTTTCCTTCTTTCCTTCTTTCCTTCTTTCTCTTTCCTTCTTTCCTTCTCTCTTTCTCCCTCTTTCTCCCTCTTTCTCCCTCTTTCTCCCTCTTTCTCCCTCTTTCTCCCTCTTTCTCCCTCTTTCTCCCTCTTTCTCCCTCTTTCTCCCTCTTTCTCCCTCTTTCTCCCTCCCTCTTTCTCCCTCCCTCTTTCTCCCTCCCTCTTTCTCCCTCCCTCTTTCTCCCTCCCTCTTTCTCCCTCCCTCTTTCTCCCTCCCTCTTTCTCCCTCCCTCTTTCTCCCTCCCTCTTTCTCCCTCCCTCTTTCTCCCTCCCTCTTTCTCCCTCCCTCTTTCTCCCTCCCTCTTTCTCCCTCCCTCTTTCTCCCTCCCTCTTTCTCCCTCCCTCTTTCTCCCTCCCTCTTTCTCCCTCCCTCTTTCTCCCTCCCTCTTTCTCCCTCCCTCTTTCTCCCTCCCTCTTTCTCCCTCCCTCTTTCTCCCTCCCTCTTTCTCCCTCCCTCTTTCTCCCTCCCTCTTTCTCCCTCCCTCTTTCTCCCTCCCTCTTTCTCCCTCCCTCTTTCTCCCTCCCTCTTTCTCCCTCCCTCTTTCTCCCTCCCTCTTTCTCCCTCCCTCTTTCTCTTTCCCTCTCCCTCTCCTCTGAATATCCTCCTCGTACCAGCATTTCTCTTGGTGATCTCTCAGAGGAGCCCGGTTGCGCCGCCGCAGTGCGGGCGTCGTGCGGATGCGAGCGCTGGCGGGAGCGTCAGATGCTATCAGTGCAGCTGCCGAGTTTCACCAGATGGGGCGAGGAGGAAGGGACAAGTGGAAGAATCAGGTTTCGCGGTTAAATGGGATGACGGGAAGAGGAAAGTGATATGTTTGCCTAAGCCTTATGCACATCGTTGGGATTCACAGTGCAGAAACGTGTGAGCTGGGAAACGAGGGAGGTTGTGGAAGAGAATACTGGAGGTTTTAAAGAGCTGACCAAGTTGTGTCACGCTTAAGAAATTTGTAGAATGGCAGTGCGACTGCGGAGTGTTTCAGTCAGATCATGTGAACACTCCGGATGTATTCCTTCTGTATTTCAGGTAATTCATGCCCCTGTTTGCTGGGAGAGGTACCATGTTCACGCCCTGGCTGTCCGCTGCATGGCAGGCGCGTGGTGGAGCTTGGAATGTTGGAGAATCTCCATGTGCGAGTGCTGTGGGCAGGTTTACATGGATAGAGAAATGGGGCTCCCGCAGGAGAGGACAAAATGAAAGGCTTATTTCATGTATAAAGGCGTTTAGTAAATATAAGTTAGCAAATTTATATTTAATTGTGCTGGTTTAGAGGGGAGCTACTCTGGGACTTATTTCTCCACCACCACTCAACATGAGGTTCTTGCCCCCAGCTGGCATCTTGCCCCTTGTGCCCTTGTCTAAGCACACTGGCAGCAGGTCTTGCAAAGAGAGAGTGGTCCAATGCTTCTGTCCTCACTGGGGACATCGAACGTGAGTTTGCTGGGCTATCGAGATGTTTATAAGCAGAGGCGACTTTCCAAAAAGGCAGCAATACAGTGCAAATGTCACTATTTAAAAGATAGTTGTATTTTAAGTTATTCTGTAGTGCTAGATGGAGATACATAAGGGTTTGAATTCAGGAATTTGATTTGCGTACCCTGAGCTTCACGTCTGCCAGCCGGTATGCCTAATCTGTCAAGAGTGATGGTGGTGGCAGTGGGGGTACGCATGATTAGGGAGGGGATTTAAACCACTTGGCTATTTTACATAGACCACTAACTAGTCATTCAATGGTAATGACTTCTAATTGAGTTTGAAACAGCCAACGCCGGCACCAGTAGCCTAAAGCAGAAAGGAAACTCTTTCTTATCCCATTACTAATTATGATCTGTTATACATCACAGCTAATTCCTAGCAAGCTTGAATTTGGTTTTAGTTTACTAGGAATAAAACAACTTTAGACACAAACTGTGATCATCAGAACTCACTTCAGTCATAATCATCTGATGGCTTTGTTGTCTTTATTTGTACGTAGTCAACAGAATCGAAGTACTGTTCGACACTTTCCTTGTGCGGATGCAGAAGAAAAGTGGCTAACCCGGCGCTGGGGAACTGTAAGAGGTTAACATATTCGACATCATCGAGCACAGCTTTTCATTCACTTTCGAATGGAGCTGTGTGGGTGGCTACACAATGTGGGAAACTCTTTTCATTGAGGAATCTGAATATTTTGTAAGGAAGTGAATAGTTGCAAATAATCTTTTCTGTGACACTGAAATAAAGAACAAATGAGCTATTCTCAGAAAATACTGAAGCGTTATTGTCTTCAGTCATTTAACAGAGCTATACAGAAAAAAATATTCCAAACTTGACAGATTCATATCCTAATCTTTTGCTCCCCTTCAGGAGGCTGTGTAGTTTGTATAGCCGATATCAGTTAGAGCAGAAGGAGTTCAAGGAATACACTGGCTTCGGCACTGCGTGAAACTAAAACTTTAGGGAAATAAAACTTTAATTTCTTAAATTATTATTGTCAGATAGAACTATTGTAGTTGGCCTGGCTGTGTCCTCCAAAGGCGCAGCAGCCAGCCCTTCGGCCTTTGTGGTAGAGCTGTCTCGAGGCACCCTCTTACCCAAGGCCCCAGAGCTATACCCTATCGTGTGTCTGAGACAAACAGAAGCAAACATTGTGGGTTTATGTCAAAGCATTGGTTGCCTGTTGCTCAAACACACAGTCTTATTTTTTGAGGAAAAAAAATGTAGAAGATGCCATACTAGATGACTGAATGAAATAAGAGTTTTATTTTGTTTATTTTAAATAGTCTCTCACTCTTGTACCATCACCTGCTAGAGATGTGGTTGAGATCTTTGTGAAAAGTAAAGCTAAAAAAATAAAAGCAGTGTAATGACTACAGGAATTCCTCTCTTGAAAGTAATTTGACTTGCAAGTTTTGGGCAGCACGATAAAATATAGACAATGTAAGATCTTTGCGTGAAGAGAGAAAGCAAGCAGCGCGTTGTTGCCCTGCGTGGAGCAGCAAGCTCCTCTCCGTTGCTCTGGGCAGAGCTGCTCTCGCACCTCGTCAAGGATTTCTTTTCCGTGCAGTATGAGGGGCAGCTCCGTGAAACGTGGCTGCTCGGGACAGAGCTTCCTGCCCAGCAAAGTGTCCTGATCAAGTGCCAGATTCCCTTTGAAAGAGTGACAAGGATGATACAATGTGAGGATGGAACTTTCCTTATTTTACTGAGGTGAAGTTTTTCCCTCACTTCTGTAATCACATATCACTGCCTGCAAGGTTTAAAGAACAGGGACAGGCTTCAGGAGTCCCCGAGCTGTGGTCCACAGCCCTGGCTTCTTACCTGGCCATGTGTCCATCCATGATATTTAGCAGTGATGCTGGAGGGCTACAGCGGTGCTTTCCGTGCAGTCGGCAGACACGAGGTGCAGCAGAAGTTCAGGGCAGCTTCTCTGTGCGCATCTGCATGCAGATAAAACTTAGGGTAAGTACAAAGGATCTCCAAGGCAAGCCTGAGTAGGTCAGCATTAGCCTTAACTAAATGTGATTAACTTTATCCATCTCCTGGTGTATTTCTTTCCAATCCACTCCAGTGCTTGATTTAATTTTCTTTTTATGTAAACTCAAAGATTTAGCTTCATTAGAATGATTGCAGGGATTCACTGCATATGGCCTGGTGCTTTCTTGATCCCTCCAGGGTTTTCCTACCAAACACTTCAATCTGGTGAAGTGGAGGGAATTTTTTTTTTCAAGAAGTAGCTGACAGCAGAGCATCAGAAGAGCTATCACGCAAAAGTTGCTTGGAGAGGAAATCTAGAGGGAATCCTGCTTGGGAAAGTGAGCAGCAGGGTAGATCACGTTGGGGAGAAGGGAAGAAGCTGGCCCTGGGACTCTGGTGCTGATGCTCAGGTCAGCACACGCTCTGCTGGGATCCAGACTAGGTCAGGTTTGTGCCCGTTTCCCTGAGCATCACCTGTTTTAGGTGATCAGCATATATTCTTCTTTTCTTAATTTTTAAGTAAATAAAAATTAATTGTAAAATTATTTGGGAGAGATTTTGTACAAATGGTATGTGCGCTTGTTCTAAATTACCTCTTTTGCATGTCCGCAGAAGCATAACTCGTGCTGCGTGAGCCTTTGTTTGTTCTTACATTTTATAACAAATTCGAAAACCAGACACAATTGTTGTCAAGTTTTAGGAGGTTAATATTGTATAGGGCATTTTAACCACCATTTTAAACTCATTTTCTTATCAAAACAAGGACTTCTGGCTTTTTCCACAATATTAGATCTATCATATCAGAGTACTTTATTGAATATTTTATTGACCGTCTTCTTGCCCTATGCTAACCTGCCTGACATCCAAAGTTTCTCTCTCTCTGGAGATGCGATGTCAGTTCTCATTAAGCAGCTGAGCATGAATTTTCCCTTCATATTTCCCGTGAATAAACTCCATCTCAGCAGGCAGACCCTGGGCCCTGGTGCATCACGGGGATGTCCGGGTCTGGAGCCAGGCGTGGGCAACGGGTGGGTTTAAGGTGGCCTACGCTGCGTGTAAGGGTGTGCTGTGCAGCACGAGGATTCTCCCTTCGGGCCTTGCATCAGCATTTCATACAGTTCTACTTTACACAAATGTAAAGATATCGAAGACAATAACTTCTTCCCCTGGCAAGTTAATTACTTTGGCTTCTCATAGAAGGAAAGCTTGAAGCAAAAGCTAAGAGGAAAGTGCATTATCTGCTTACATTAGACAATCTATCCAAGTACGCGGATTTGATTTACTGAGCAGCTACAGTTACAAGTGCATTTTCATAGAATCATGGAACAGCTCGAGTTGGAAGGGACCTTAGAGCTCATCCAGTTCAACCCCTCTGCCACGGGCAGGGACATCTTTCAGTGGATCAGGCTGCTCAAAGCCTCATCCAGTCTGGCCTTGAACACTTCCAGGGATGGAGCTTCCTCCGCTTCTCTGCTCAACCTGTTTATTGTCTCAGTTCATTTTCCAAAATTTGATATCTGTTGTTAATATTTTGTTGTACATACTATATACCTTCCTTTTTAGAATCTGAATTCTGTATTTACTTTTGTTCTAGAAAAAAAACAGAAAATTTTGTTCTGTCGCCATGATTCTGTGGCCATTGAACACTTTACTTGCAGCGTCTGCTCTTGTTGGCCACTGGTTTTGAGCTCTGCAGTGGACCCGTCTTGACTCCTTCTCAATAACAAGCCCATCTTTTCTCCTGTGCTATATGACATTTACTACATAATTTTAATGTGAGGCAGGTATAAATCTTCCATAATTCTGTAGTTGACATCGTTGAAATGGTGGACAATTTCATTACGTGCACTCCTTTGCTTGTAATGATTGTTTGGCAGACTAATTATGGTGTCTCTTAGGGAGCATTTAGGGGAAGGGAAGAGAGAATTTTGTTCCAAGCCATACAATAGTTTGGGCCACTTTTTCATGGTGTGCCATTTTAAAATACTGTACTTCCAAGCAGACTCTCAAAACGATTAGAAAATATATTTTCCTTCAAGAAACAGGAATTCACACCACAACCTACCATAGGACAGCTTCTGAATGACTTTCTGCTATTGTTAGAAAACCCTCAGAAGGAAAACATCTTTGGAAGAAGAGATTATTGTTTTGTTATTTTAAGCATATTTTCATTGTTGTGGATGAACAGAGTAGGTTCAAATTATTTGCTGTGATTCCACTGTACAATGGATCTGCATTCACAGCAATGCGTCTCTAACTCAAAATGCAATAAGAAAGGGAGGAAATTTGATTTTGTTATTGTGGTTACGGAGATCTGCAGAGAAGTGGGTCTGTGGGGCAGTCCTTGGGTCAAGTACGGTTAGACAGCTTTGGGTTTTTAATGCCTTTGGTTTTTTCAGCTTTGATGTCAGATGTTGTTAGTTAGTTTATTTTGCTATTATTTTTTGCTAATGATACTAAAACCTTTTTTAAAAGCTTTCATAATTAACGAACTTTTAGCTCACAATCAAAAAACTATATTGTCTTTGAGAAGTGCCCAAGTATTTTAAAACAACAGGCTGTTGGTAGGTTTTATTGCCTCGTGAATTTAGGGTCAACACACCTATTACTTGCCAGTTAATTTGTGCTGGGTTATTGGCTGACCAGGTTGTTCAGCATATCTGACTCTTGCAAAAGTTGCACTCATCTCAAATTGTTGTGATTTTATTTTTTGTTGCATTGCGCCATGACGTTTAGCTAATAAAAGGAGGGAAGCAGTTGCATTAAGGCAGGTATTTAACCTCAGGCTCATAAGAATAGGGGACATAAGACTGTCATTGCCCCATTTTCCTTCTGTATCACTGAATTGCTTTAATTTCCTTTAGATCAGAAGAAGGAAAAGTCAGCTTTCTAAAATCATAAGCTGTGTAAAAATGCATAAGGTGGGTTTTGCAGAAGTCCCTAATTAGGCTTTTCAGAGGGTTCTGGCTGAGTTCAGCGATCGTCCACCAAGGTGAAGTTAGGCCAGTTGCGACAAGCTCAGTGGCGCTGAACTAATACGGCTAACGCCAACTCCCCATAGAAAAATTGAAGAGCACGTGTAACTCTTTGACTGTCGAGGTGAAGATATACCCCTTGGACTCTCCAAACTGGGAACACAACAGAGAGCGAAACTAGCAGCTGGTTTTAAAAATGTCCTAAGAAGCCAGCCCTTCTGTGTTTGCGATTCAGAAATAAATTGCAGTTCTGTAGGGTCGTTACTACTTCTTTTTTTGCAAGTATCCTCTTCCATCACACGTCTGAGCTGTGTGTCCTTGTAGGGTAAAATGCCGCCTGGACTAAAAGCATAGACTTTTTCGATACACCGGCCTTCAAAATATGCAAAGGCAAGCCAAGTTTCGTGCTGTGTCACGCCATCCGATCTCCAGTCGATAAGCAGATCCTAGCAGAATCCAAATTTGCACCAGTAAGTCGTGACCTGTAATGTGGAGATTGGGAAATATCCAATTATTCTGCAGGGCATACCGGGAAATGCTATGTTTCTGTGTAGGAAATTCAAGGGAGTGGTGAGCTTGGTCATGTTGTCCAGTATTTTCCTGGTCAGATTATTTTATATGTCTAAATATATTATTACTACTTTGGGTGAAAGTAATGCAGTTAACCTTTGCCTCATTCTGGGCTGATAGAAACAATTCAAAGACATTCCTAAGCACGCTGGATCTTCTGCAAATCCAGAGTACACTTGTCGGAACGTTGTTCTCTAAGGCAGTTGTAGTACAGTCACTTCATATTAAAAAGTAGACGGATATTCTGACCCGTAAACCCAGGACCGCTGAGCAGATGACAGTCTTAATTCTTTGCTTCATTTCCAGCGAGCTCTGCCGTTTGGCTTTTCTGCAGTGGATATTTATTACATAAAAGGAGGAAGCATCTGATACTGGTTTAAGATGATGAGTCTGGGAGCTTCGCTGACTGCCACAGCGATTCTGAGGACAGTATCTAAGAAACTAAAGCATCTATGACTATCTTTCACTTAGCTGAGATGAACGCAATCTCTGTCGTGGTTGCTTTAGAAATCACTACCCCAAATCCTTCTCAAATTATTTTTACTAGTTTTTAGTGGGTGTATAGCTTTTAAAACTGGAAACCCAAAAGCTGGCTCTGTACATTTTCTCATGAAATTGTAGCCAGAGCAGTAAAGTCATAGCTAAGCACTTACTCATTGGCTACTGTATTATAAATAACTCTTCACCTTGGCCCTGTTTCTCCAGCCATTATTCACTGTGAGTAGTACTTACTCATGAGCACAGAGTAGCAGAGAAGTAAATGATTCTGCCATCATTACTCACAGTTTTAGTACCCTGGCACATCAGGAGGTCTGCTTTCAAGAGAGGCACCACTCTCCTGGAGAAGTAACAAATTTTCTCACCTGATAGGACTGTATTTGCAAGAAGCGCTCCAAGAAATGGCTGATGAGTCATTCTTTCAATAATAAAAACAGAGAAAAGTGGGAAGAAACTACAGGTAACTATACAGGCTGAGGGAGTTGGGGTTGTTCAGCCTAGAGACGAGAAGGAGAGACCTTAGAGCAGCTTCCAGTGCTGAAAGGGGCTCCAGGAAAGCTCAGGAGGGGGCTCTTTCTCAGGGGTTGCAGGGAAAGAACAAGAGGGAGTGTTTTTAAGCTGAAAGTGGAGAGATTTAGATTCAATATTAGGAAGAAGTGTTTTCCTGTGAGGGTGGGGAGGCCCTGGCCCAGGGTGCCCAGAGCAGTGGTGGCTGCCCCATCCCTGGGGGTGTTCCAGGCCAGGTTGGATGGCGCTGGAGCCCCTGATCCAGTGGGAGGTGTCCCTGCCCATGGCAGCGGGTTGGAACTGGGTGATCTTCAAGGTCCCAACCCAAACCATTCTATGATTCTATATGGGATACCTGGAATTTATGTGCCTAAAAGCATTGTTAATGGTTTACCCCTGGGCTTTGTCAGCAGTGCAGAGCTGGGGAGCAGGTTACAAGCACTGGTGGGAGAGCTGTCACCTCCTTGCTTCTGCTTTCTCCTTGCCGTTACGCTACTTTGCTTTCAAAGTGTAAATGAACTTAAAGGTTCAAGGCTTGTGGGAAGGATTCCAAATGAGAGGTCATCTTCTCTGGGTGGTTTATTGGCTGTCCTGTGTTTGCCCACATCTCTGGTGTTTACCAGCTGAGGGAGTTTATGAAATTTTGATGTAGGAATTAGGTTGTTGCTCATCTTGTACCTTCTTGCTCATATTATTGACAGTACCACTGAACTGCTTGAGGCAGATAGCATCTCGGTGATCACTGTGCTATTTCAGCTCTCCATTGCTGACAACATCAGAAGTGTTTTAACAGGGTTTTAATGGGCAGCCTCTGTAGCTCCTTGGAGGGTTGCAAATAGCTGCCGTGAAAAACCTTTTCTGCCACTCTGAGCCGACATGCCCTCCTTTTCTCATCCAGCTGCTGCTTGTTTCTATGGCTGCAGCACTGTTGACAAGCGCTTCTGCGTTGGGCATTGTGGAGACCGTGCGAGTTAGCAAGTTCCTGCGTCTTTCAGGTGAGCTGCAAAGAATAACGACATGGTTGTGAAACCACTGGGAGGAGCGGCACGATGAGATGGTAACCCAAACTGTGTTCAGAAATCCCCTCTTCTCCGTTAGCTCTTTCAAAGAGTAATCGGACAAGTTACACTCGTGTACAACACTCGGCATCCTTCTCTGCTCTGTTGCTCACAACTTATTTTTGATGATACCCAGAGCAAGAGTTAGTGCTCTTGGAGAAAACATTCTTTAGTTTCTAGCAGAAAAACAAACTAAAGGATAAAGTAAATCAGTATTTCTCAAGACAAAGCGTTAATTTGGTAGCAGCAGTTTGTAGCTGACCGGTTGCCGTGCTCTGCTTGTTACCAGAAATGAGGCTCTGAGCACAGCTTGCTTTAGACTATGTAAAAGCTTTCTCCTCCCTGTTTTGCTTAATATAACTATAAAGTGCCCTTTATCACACTTCAACTTGAGTAATCCCAGTTTAGAAATAGTAGATCATACCCCTGGGAAAAAAGCACTGGAAACATACATTATAAAAAACACGCAGACGGAGCTCAAAAGATCCACTGAGATGTAAGTTTAATTTAAAAATTACAGGTTTTCAATGAGGGCTTGTGTCTTCAATTTACCAGTTTCCATGACTTCTTTTTGCATTCTTGGTGGAAAACATGCTGAGGGATATTACAGTTCCCCAAAAGAGTAACGCTTCTGTGTCACAGGAAAAAAATACTCAAAATATGTACACCTGAAATAAAGAAGAAAAATATCCACTTTCCTTTTTTGTTTTGTTTATGTCCTCTTAACAAAAGTTGCACTTTCCAGTAACAGCATTGCGTGAAAAAGCGTGTCCTAACTGTGTGAATAAACCGCCTTTTCATTGCGTATACAAATTAAAAGTATTTCAGTTCTTGCCATAAAAGACATGTGAGATTGGATAAAACAGCTGAAGCAGCGAGTGGGCAAGCAGAGAAGATCCAACAGCCAAAGGAAGAAACAGGCTATAAATAAGGATCATTATATAAAGTATCACCATTCAAAGAGGATTCTGACTTAAATAAGAGAATCTTGAGGTTATATTGAAAATCTTATGCATTGCTCCATCTGCTGCATGTTTAAAGGAAGAAATCCTCAGCGACAAAACCCCACCTCACCTTCCTCGAGGTGGATTCCTGGGGCTGAGCGTGTGCCCTGCAGAGCAAGCCGGGGTGCTGGGGTGCGTGCCATGGGACCCGTCACAGCTGCTTATTGCAGGCAAACGCACGGACGCGATAAATCCAGAGCTTCTCCTCAGTGCTTTTGGTCTAAAATCTTAAATGAGAAGTAAAACTTGAATCTCTTGGCTACTGAAACTTAGAAGGAAAGTCTAAAGGTCTCTGAAACTTGCCAAGATTAAATGCTTTTCTTAACTCGGTTCTCCTGTCTACTCTGCTTTCAACAAACCCGATCACAACCTGAACTACTTAAGTACCAGTAAAAGCTACTTCTGCCTTACCCATTATTTGAGTTTTTAATGCGGTAAAGGCAGTGGCTTTTGTGCTGTTTTATTAAGTCCAAAGCATTTGTTCAAAGGACCAAATCCTTTGGTCAAGGGAGAACGAAAAACCTCTTGTTTGTGGAATTTCAGCCCTTTGGTAAATGGAGGAGCCGTTCAGAACAGAGCTCCAACTTTCACACTCCCTTCTGACTTTGAGCTTGTGGGTTCTGCCGTGAGTTGAATCACTGAAAACCACTGTGGGTTTTGCTTCTCTAACTTAATTAATAAAAATAATTCATCAGTAGCTAATGCCTTTCAGAGTGGTTTTTCCCTGAGTCAGCTTGCTGGGGTGAAGGTTTATCATAAATCATAATTAGCAAAAAAAACCCAAAAAACGACAGAATAAAGCTTCTGATGTGGTGGACTTCTCTTAACATTTAACATTTCAGCCTATTTTATTTGAAGAAACTTGTAGCCCAAATGCTGTAATCTAATTTATATACCTTGTTCAATGTATAGAATGGAAGGCAGTTTCAAGTATTCATGAGCAAGACTGGAATTTGCTTAGAGATTCTGTTTTAAATTCCAGAAGCCATTATCAAAACAGAAATTTTGAAGAGGTACTAACCTCGTGTTTGGAATTACAGAATTAGCAATATTTCGTTGGCAGTGCACTGTGGGTGAGAGAACTTTATAATCAGCTCTACATTCACGTGAAGTTTTCTACGCCGCAGTCATTATGTATCTCTACAGCTTACGCCGCTCCCGAGTTAGATGCACACATACCTGCTGCTTAATGGCCCAAGGCAGTCATCTTCTAGAAGTTTGGTGTACCCGCTGTGTCACCAGCTTCAGAGCCAGGAGCAAGAGCTGTGCTTATCCCTCTGTGCTTCTCCTTCCCTTCCACCTCTCATCCTGCGAGAGCAAGTGACTTGTCACGCAGCAGCGGTGTGCTTCAAGACGATGGTGATGCTGTGTGGTGTTCCTTTCTGTTGTGTTTGAGCTTGATTAAGGGAAGAAAAGGGAGTGAGTGCTGGGTTAAGCTTATTATTATGCATATTGTTTGTCACCTTTGTTGGTTCAGTTGGTGTTTTGAAGTTAGTCTTGCATTAGTGTTGCGCCTTAGGCAAAATTGTTTACTGCTTCACTGTTCGTGTTATTTCAGTTGCTTTTATGTTCACATCTATTTCATAGCTTTGCTGATTTGGATACAGCTGTATGAAACTCTGCTTTTGGTTTTGCCGTGTAATGTTTTCTTACCCGGGCCATCCTTTACCAAGCAGAAAGACACCTGTGTGAATAATGGCATGGGACTAACCTCCGGTTTCTCGTTTAGCAGAAATGTAATATTTTTAATCTTGCTTCTTAACGTGTTGTAAACAAGGTCAAAACCAATTAGAAATCAGAACCTCATTCATTCAAAAGGGTGAAACTCATGTAGTTATGCAGCTTCATCCAGATGTGTTCTGTGTTTTCAGTAAATACGTTAACGATGTGCCTGTCTGAGCAGGTTTGGACTGTAGGCAAGAGCCATACCTGAGATGGCAAGGATGGCTGCAATGCTACAGCTTTCTGTTTCCTCAACATCATTGAGCAGAAGACAATGTGCAGTGCCATGTCACTGCTTGAATTCTTTCTGCCCTCTTTTCTTTCGTTTCCATTGAGCTCGTGAGGACGGAGGCGCCTCAGGTTCCCCTGAGCACTCATACCCAGCTTTGCCCTTTCTCTCCAAGATCAAAAGATGCTGGAGATGGCAGGATGGAGCACTGCCGGGATGGCTGGTGCTCCTCTCTGAAGCTCAGCAGCAAGGTTTCATCTGCCAGTTGTTTGTTACCATGGCTCTATCGGGATGTGCAGGATGTGGATCGTCTGCAGGGCGTGGGGCTGTTCTTGGTGCAGCAACCATCACCCGTTGTGCAAGGTGCCCGCGTGAAGGCCGCGCTGTGACAGAAGAAAGCCGAGACGCTGGTTCTTGCTTTGTAATATCCATTTGTATTTATGGCCTGATTCTGAAGGGTATTAAATGTATAAAATATGTATGTTTAAATGATGTATTTGGATCTTAAAGCCACTCCACTGTTAATGTGCTTTTAAGAGTTTTCATGACCACGTGCTTAGGTAGTAACAAATTGGTCTTGTAGAAATGTGTAGGGAAGTTGAAATTTAGGGTGGCAGGTGGACTCAAGCTGCCTCGGCCCAGATTTGCGGCAGGAGGAGGCAGGGCTGGAACAGGGCTGTGTTTGTTATTTGCCTCCAACTAGAGGTAGCCCTTGGGCAATGGCATACAGGATCTAGGTGTTAGGAGATACTTGGTTAATGAAGCTGCTGGCTTTGACGGAGGAGAGGGTGTGCCTGCGCGTGGCTCAGGCCATCTCTGAGCAGGCTCTTGGGGAAGCCTCTGCTGTTGCTGCGTACTCTTCACTGACTGAAAAAAGGCGACTCATCTTGCAAATATTTGTAGTCACACGCTGCCGGGTTTTTTAGGCAAATTTTGTTTAAGCAACAGTTGGGGGAAAGCTATCAAAGCTCAGTTTTGTTCCTGTAAATCTCGGAATATTAGTCATAGGTTAGTGGGGATGAAAGCAGTCACGTGTAGCAAAGCCCCACTGCTGGGCTCTTGTGTGCAGGAATTCAGAGGGAAATGAGTATAGTCTCTTTCATTTACTTCCATTACTGTGTCTTCCTTTATTTCCACGTGCTGAGGTCTGGCAGTCTTCGAACTAGTTGGATCGTTCCTAAAATGCAATATTTACCCTATGCTGCTTACTACGAGTCTGCATTCTCAGTGACAGAATTGATTCAGTTGGTGCTGCTGCACTCTTAATGTTACCTTTCCTGTTCATGTTTGTTCCAACAGAGTGGCCACTAGCACAGACGACTTGAACTTCTATCACCTGCAAACTGACAGCGCTGGAGCCACCAGTTTGTCGTTATCCCTACTAGTGTATCTGATTTAATTTTGTGACAGTGGATTAATTCGTAAAATTGCAGTGCTTTTTGCTCGTTAATGGTCAGTAAATGATTCTGAGGGGGGGTGGGGGAGTGGAGTTCATCAGTTCTGTAGTCGTTTCAATTCTTCTAGTTTTAAGTTGTTCTATAAATATGTCTTTATGGGTGCAGTTTTACTAGCTTAAAAACATCTAATTGAAAACAGTTGCTTAAATCTCTTTGAATCAAGAAGGCAGTAATAAGCAAAGAGAGTATCTTATCCCTGCAATCCAGAAACGCTTAGTGACTGGTATACTCGGTGCAAGTGTAATCAGCTTCTCGTTTCATCTAAAAACCTTAGCTCTCTTGGTGTGATTTACTACCTCGCCAGCAGTGTGTTTTTTCTCGTCTCTGAGATATTCAGCTAGTGAAACAAAACTTAAACCAAAACATACAAAACCGGTCTTTAAATTATTTAATTAATTTATGCTATCTTGTCGTGTGTGTTATGTGTTCTAGAATATCACCGGGCTTCTGAGAAAAAAGCATTAGATTTGCTTTCTCATGCAACAAAATGTTAATTTACATTATGTAATGTTATTTTCATGACTTAACATTTGCATCAGGACTGATCTCTGCTGTTTTGTAAGGTACGCAGCAGATGAACCCATAGCTCTTAGATGAGATCAGCCCGTGCATTCACCTACTGATGCTGCTTGTGATTCCCGAACCAACGAGCTCCAAGAGAGAAAAAATAGGATACACGTACCTTTGCTTTCTGCAGTAGCTAAATTCTGTAGGTTCGGGTTTGGCGAGGGGGTTGTTGCTGTGATTTGAGTTTGGTTCCCTGTCTACTGTTTGTTTATTATTAGAAATATATGTCCTTTCTAACTTAAGAGATGTAATGACTGTAGATCCCATACACGATATTGAGATACTTCGATTGTCTGAAACACACGGACTTATATTGGTAATACATTTAAACAAAAATTATTGATGACCACTGTGGTTGTTGGCCTGTTTTTTAAAGGCTTATACCTGCATCCCTCTGGCTTGAAATGTGAGACTGTTTTCCAAAGTGATCCTCAGAAAGTGCTCTACGAAGCCTCAGAAGTCTGGAAATGATAGCTCATTTCCAAGCTGGGAAGCAAGGAAAAGAAAACCAGTCCGTGCTGGGGGAGAGGGAATGCCGAGCCACAAATCTTTCTTCATGCAAGTGGGAAGTAAAGCAGGTTAATCTATGTAATCTTCGGTGATCACTTCTTTGAACACCTGTGTTCGTTCACATGGTGAGGGGGTGAGGGCTGGTCTCGTGGTCAGATGTCAAATCTCATTAGGAGTCGTAATTAATGGAGTTGGTAATTTCATAGATCGCCAGTGCACGTTTAACTGTGCCCTAGATTGCGTGCGTCTTATTGCTTAAACAGGCAAACTGTGGCATGAACGTCCGTGGGAAAACTACATCGCTTAAAAAATTGTGTCGTTTTTCCTTTTTTATTCATTTTATTTATAAATGTCAAATAATTTCATGCAACTTTATGCATCTGAAACAGTGAGAAGTTGCGGTAGCGTCGTGTCTCGGGGCATGGGCAGTTTGAACAGGCTGCCTTCCTACAATGTGAAGGAGCACACACTTGGGCAGCTACAGCATCTTATTCTTTGTTCAGGGCTTAAAACGCAGTGAGAGTTCAACCCCTGAAATTCTTTCTCTGACTCTTTTTGCTAAGCAAGTAGCACTTCACACAAGCCCATTGTTAAAAATCACTTGCTGTTTGGTGGCTTAAGGAATGCGTAAGTGTATTCTGTCCATCTAAAAGCCATCCATTACGAAAAATAATCAGACATCCTTTTTTCTTGTACATTTGTGTCATTCTGTGAATCAGAAGCATTTTATGTGCTAAGGGCAATGTGCTTTGCTTTTGGAATTCTTGAGTTCCACTAAAACCCCAGGGCACAGTTGGTTCGAGAGACCTGAGGTGACCTGTAGATGGGCGCTGCTGTGGCCCTTTGCTGCTTAGCAAGATCATTTTAAAAAGAGATTGAAATACGGTGTCCATATACTGGATGATAACATTTTAATCCAAAGAGAAAAGCAGTATTTTTATACGAGTTGACCTCTTGATTCAGATATTAATTATTTCCCTTAGCTTTCCTCTGAGGGGAAGATGGGCAGTTTCCTCATTTCTAAGTGACAAAGCTGAGACAGAAAAAACAATTGGGTGACTTTCCTGAACCTAAAGGAAGTCCTTATGAAAGTGAGATGAGAGCTGAAGCGTTCCCGCACAGGCATTGGCAGGCACACAGCTTTGAATGCTGAGCTCTCTCTGCAGGCAGGAAAGGTGTAGGAGAGAGGAATCTCTTTTTTGCAGATTATTTTACTTAGGACAATCTGCTCTCTCGTTTGTGAACCCCCCTGTCCATTCTTCCTGGATCTCACAGTCTTAGTTTTTCTCCTAAATCCCAGTGACTGTCTATAAACATGCTGACAGTCTCAACAATAATGATGAGAAATCTGCTCGCTGTACGTGTGCGGCCAACAGCAAGAAGTTATCGTTGTGTTTGAGCAGACAGGCTGCCGTCTTACTGAGGTTCCCTTCTTTGGTCTTCCCCAGCCTTCTCGTAGGATCTCTTCTTTCAGTTTAAGAAAGCTTAAAATGAATTAAGAATCTTTATGGACATTGTCTTGAAGTTGGATTAATGTTTTAAATCAAAACTATTTCAGCCTCTCCTGTAGAGGATGTGTGAATGTCTTTCCTCTTTGTTTCTCTGTGGAGGCAGCGGGATGGTGACCCTGCCCTGCCTCTGCGTTGTTCGGAGTGGCGCGTCCCCAGGGCCGTGTAGCGCAGAATGCAACCGGAGCTATTGCAGTTCAAATAAACAGAGGTGTAAGGGCTTATTTTACTGCACCACTTTGGATGATGCTTTTGATTTAGGAGTTGCAGAGGTGATGGCAAGAGTTTTATCCTTTGCACGAGTCAAGGTTCAAGCTTAGAGTCCTGGGTCAAGGTGACGATGCCTGTGAAAGGGAAACAAAAAAGAAGACTGTAAATTCTTTAGGTTTCTTCTCACATCCTAATAAAATACCCAGCACCAAGTGTTGGGTTAGCAACCAGAGCAGCCAACATCCACAATCTACCTTGTACAGAGGGATGGGGAGCAGGTCCCCAAGGGCCTGAGAAGCTCTAGAAGTCATCTGCACCCACACAGAGACACGGATGGGTCCTGTGTGCCAGAGTGGATCCTGCAGGACCTCGGTGTCTCCGTGCTGCTGCCTGAAGCCCTCTCCAGTGAGGTGGCACATCGCTGCCGGGGGCCACACACGCTGGGCTCAGCAGCCACTGTGCTCCCCAGCAGTGACCAAGTGCTGCTCTTCATACCTGAAGGTACAACCGTATCTCCTATGCACTGGAAACAGGGGACTGTGGGATTTGCGGCAGGTGATTCCCAGATTCCTCTCCCCATCGAGTATTTCGGTTAGGCGCTCTGCTGCTGGGGGGGTGTTGAGAGGAAAGCTTTGGCTGCAGAAAACTTAGGACTGTTTGAAATTTTCTATCTAAAAACCCACAACTGTTCAGTTGTTATAAATTTGGGTGATATAAATTTCACGCTTCCTATCAGGCGAAGCTGTAACTTTGCAGAAAGCAGTTGGTGCTCTGCGATCCGTGTGCTCACTGTGCTGCCCCCGCTGCGTGGCGAAGGAGAGGGCTACGAGGGATGGCAGAAGAGCTCGTGAAGCAAGGCTGTGTTCTCAGTGCTGCTTCTGTGCCTCTGTTTTTGTTGCCTCTTTGTACTTCTGATGGAAGAAAAATTGAAATGTTTTGCTGCCGATGGGATGTTGAGGGGAGGGCTGCCGCTGGCTTGTGTTGAGCGGGAGATGCAAAATTAAGTCCTTCTATCAGTTGGGAATTTGGTGGAATTTGCTTCCATTTGACAGCGTTTCCAGATGGAAAGGAGGAACTGTCTGTTTCTATACAGGGCTATATTCGTTTACTTTAGATGGGTTTGAGTCTGAGGAGGGGGGTTGCTGCTTTCTTTTCAGTAGCATGAAGACAGATGTTATTTCACTGGACTATCCGGAGGCTTTTCTCGTCCCGCGGGTCTGTTATAGGTGTGCACCTTTTGAACAAAGACAAATTCCATTGGAAGCGTTATAAAGTTAGTTGCTTTTTCCGTTATTTTAATGATTCCTTCTTTTGCTAGCACGGTAGGTTAGAAACGTGTTAAAGCTAGTGGTAAAGTAATTTATGAAGGGCAGATGGAGTTCAAAAGGTTCAAATATACAAGTTCAGTTCCAGCATCATTTGGATCTTCACACCTCAGTGTCCCAACAGAGAAACTGGATACTGAGTTTTTACAGGTTTTACTGTAAAAACTGAACCCTGCAGAACTTTTCGTAACTAATGGATTTTGCAGAAATTGTTTGACTACCTTGGATGTCCATTAGCTGTTTCGCTTTTATGTCTTGCTGGAAACCTAAATGGCTTTTACTTGCACTTTTTTTTTACTAGTTATATGTTTGCAAGAGATGTCTTTTGTATTACAGTAGCCAGTAGGAAAAAAGCGATGTACTCAAAAATTGTAGAAGCGTTTAATCGTAGTGTGTCCTAACTAGAATTTAAACTGTGTGTTGTCAAGAAAGTTTCCATCTGTGGCATACCAATCCCAAGCTGACTACATGCAGCTCTAATCTTCTGACCCTTGAATTCGTTCTTTTTTCTGTGGCTTTGGTGGTGTTCAGATTTAATCCTCAGCAGTTACATTACATTAAGTCTAGAATTCTCCTTTCCTTGCGTGTTCTACTTCATTACTGGCAACAGATTTCAAAATATCCTTAATGTGTTTTCTAATATGGAAAAGATTGATAAAATAACTGTCTACCAAATGGATAGTTTAAGAAAGTTTTCCTTCATCTTTGTTGAGTTGCTCGATACTTAGCAAAAGTAATCTCCTCTACTATACTCTTCCTATTAGAGGTGCACGGCTTTGATGGGCAGCTCTCAAAAATATCTTGCTGATTTAGAAGAATTTTTCATCCAGCGGTGTTCTTCATGTTCATTATGTCACTCCTACTGATTTTATCTGTATTGGATCAGGAAGGAGAGTGAATTCTGTACACTAATACTAAGAGCATGGCATGCTTTTTTCTGTACAGCAAAATGGTACAGAGTAAGAATAAAAATAGATAAATCTGTGGATTTGGGTTGCCATTCGTCCCTAGTTTCAGATACATATGACAGTTCTGGAAGTTCTACCCATGCAAAAACCGTCTGGCACAACAGCAGAGGAACGATAAAACCACTTCCATTTGGAAGAGAGGCAATAGGAATGGGCGTGTTTCTCCATGTCGAACAAGTACTTAGGAGGAAGGCGGTGTTGAAGCTGGGATGGTTCACCACACAAGGGTTTTATTTTGTGGGGGGAAATCTAATCTTTCTGAGACCATTTCTCTTGGGTTTAAGTCTGAAGTCTGCTTTATATTGGGAGATTGGCATGAAATCCAGAGCACTTAAAAGGATAAAGGCCTTTGTCTCCTAAATGTACAGGGGTTTTTTGGAACTATAAAGGCAGTGAAACAAGAAGTGGTTTTAGGACTATGATGTTAAGATCCATCCCTGTAATCCTTTCTCAAGTAACAATATGTTGTGAATCAATTTTATCGATTCATATCTTTTTCCATGTGTTTTAGAAGATACACTGAAAAAAAAAAAAGGAAACCTTTCCCATTTAACTAATGGTTAAAGAATTAAAAAAGATGAATTATAAGGACTTACTCCAGTTAGCCAGAATGACATCCTCCGGTTCCCCTCTAGGCTGGATTTGATTTCTGAGAGAAGCATGGGAGGCTTTTAGTTTTAAAAGAGCAACACTTTTTCTCTTAGTGCCGTCCTCGTTTACGTGGTGACTTTCAAGGACCCCACAGCCCATTCATACGTTGGGAAATTGGGCAGCTCTTCAGCTTCAACATGGACTGCACGATATTCTGGGAACTGTTTTGATTGTTAAATAATGTGCAGTCTTTGAAGCTCTTCTTCCATGAAATATTACAGAATGATGGATAATAAATATCAGCGAAGCCCGGGAGCAGGCCAGGGCGGGCTTAGGAAGGGAAGAATGAATGGAAGAAGAGGTGATGCAGGGCGCTGCGAGGCGGGGGGAACGTGGCTCACTGCAAATAGATGTGTTCCGTTTACAGACAGTGAGACAGAAGAAACAAAGTCAAAAGGAAGAGAAGGAGGTGAAGGGAATGAAAAGACAAGAGACTTATTCAGTAAGTAAATTAGAGATTGTATCATAAATAGATGAAAACAAGAGCAGATCCTGTCTGATGTAAGTTGTTCTGGCACCAGTGACTTCAAATCTGTTTACACGAGCTCAGGATCTGGACAGACTGGCTGAGTTGAGAGCAGAGACTAATTTTTTAATCTGGACTTCCTTACTTTATGTACTTACATGTGACATTTTCTAATACCATAAATGAACATGCAACAAGAACAGACAGCGTAGGTACTCACAAGGAGCAAAAAGTGATAAAAATGAGCTGAGCTGTCTACTGCTCAGTGATCTTTGATATCAGAGGATCACAGCTCTTAGTTTATCAGTTATAATGAACATTTATATGGCTACTTTTGTGTGGAATGGACTAGATATTCTGGCTGATGAATATTGTCATGATTGAAGTGAGATTACATAGGTCTTAATCCGTTGATGTCCTGACTCAATGTATGCAATTGAATTTGCTTTGTTGTACCTTAATGTAGTAGATTTCTTGCAACAGTATTAATGATTTAGGGGATTTGTATGTATTTGGAAAATATTTGAATACCTTAATCGATATCGAATGTAAGTTCCACACCCGGCCCAGCGCAGGCACCCCCACTCTGCTTTCTGAGAGAGCCACGGGCACTGACACTTTAGAAATCAGTTTTATTCCTCAGCAAATGAATATTTATTCTGTTTGGGTTAAGCTATGGGGAGAACAGCTTCGTGCCTGGCTGTTAGGTTTGCTGAGTTAAGGTCCCTTACCAGCCCAGATAAATAATTAAGAATCTTCTGTTTATTAAATGACTCATTTTGACGGTCATTTTGGCCAAACGCTGATACACTTTCATTCAGATGTAAAATCTAAAGCAGAGGGTGTGCAGTGTATTGCTGTGGGATGCATTTTTTCGCCTGCGTAGTGGTGTAATGTTCTGGCCATTGCTCCTCCATTTCTGTAAAGGCATCTCCTGAAGTCAGGCTCGAGCTGCTTTTAAACTGAGCCAGCATCCCTTGGATGGGGGTGAGGTGCAGCAATTTGGGAATTGCTCCCAGCTGGTGGAGAAATTATTTCCAAGCACGCTGGGTGGCTCTTTAACTGCTCTTCCCAATAGAAATGAGGTAAAATATAGAGAAATTGTTGCTTTGACAAATAGGCTAATGAGCCACTCGAGTTGCTTTATGTATTGAATGTAGTTGCTTGACGTTTATTATTATTTTCTAATTATATTAAGTTATAAATTATTAACAAGTGTTTAATTTAAACCCAAACAGATCCAACAGAAGGGATTTGTACAGTTATGAATTGCAGCAAAATACAAAATTGTTGAGCTTTTAGTGTATGCAAACTTGGAGACCCTGGTTATTTCTCCCTCTTTCAACAGCCAGTCATGAAACTTTCTTGCCCTTTTCACCTTTCAACTTTATTTGAACTTGGAAAGAAGACTTGTGAATTGTGGAGGGGAAAAGAAAAAGGAGAAAAAGGGACAGGGGGGTGAAAGGGGGGAGAAGGTCTGATTATATGTTACGGTAACAGTAATACTAGCAAAATAATCCTCCTCTTGTGCATGAGTGTCTGCTACCGCGAGCTGCAGGGTAATAAGCTCACATGACGTGCCCAGAGGCTAATGCTGGCCTATGCTTTTCCTTTTTTTTTCGGTACATATTTAAACAAAGGCTGATTATCCAAACAAGAATTTGGACTGCATCAACTGGACCAGTTTAAATTATAGTTAGTAAAACTTGGCGCCTTCGGAGCTTGGAATGTTACAATTACAGCTGGATCCTCATTTGTTAGGCAGCCTTACAAAATAATAAAAGTGGAGATTTTTATCTTTATAGGACATAGCTTAACTCTTTCAATACAGAGGACCAAGTGCCAAATATTACAGTTACTGCTTAGAGACACTATTCTGGGCCAATAAACGCGGTTAAACAGTTGTGTCCTTGCTCTGTAGGACGTAGGGCAAAGGGATGTGCCATGCCAGCACTCGTATGGATGCTGTGGCACTTGGGGTGGACATTCATTACCCTCCAGGATTTCTCTGAGATAAGGAAGAAGAACGCAACAAGCAATTTGCTTTTTGATCTCGCTTGTCTTGCTGCTGTCTTTTTGACAGTGTTGCTGTGTTGCTATTTGAATAGCTCTTCTTTTTGTGTTTCCTGTTGCTAAAGTTGTGTCTGTGTAGGGTGGAGATGGCCCCTGTGCTTTGGTCTGTCACCTCTCAGATGAGCTGGAAGACTGTCTTCAATACTGGCGTCAAATCATTAGCAAACTTTTCACTAACGCCCCTGAGGGCTACAGGGTTGTCCCTCTCTGGTGCGCTCCTTGCGAGGCTGCTCTGGGCTGGGTTGGTGGCCGGGGATGTGCGGGCGGCAGTCAACTTTCATTTTAACAAACTGCTCTTGACCGTCCCAGACGTGTTTTCAGTTCCCCTACAGAGAGGGATTGGATTTGATTAGTCACTTGCAAAGCCAAACTTTGGTTTTCTGGTTGTGTAATATAGAGCTCTGCTTGCCAATCAGAAAATGAAAGTTCTCTACCTAAAATTAAACAGTGTCCTTATCATTAACCTAGAACAAATCAATGCCTCTGCATTAATTCACATGGAGCAGAGCCAATTTACAGCTCTCCCTGATCTGCCCGGTGTGTTTTTCATGCATAGGTTTATCTCAGCTTCTTTTTTAAGAAAGTGTGTATTGTTTCCATTTTCTAAATGCCTTATTGAGTAATTCTGATTGAAACTTAGGCAATCAAGACTATCCAGAGTGTTTGCAAGAGCCTGCCAGGCTATACCAGGAGTTTTATCTTTAGTCTTCTTTGCACGATATAAAAGTTAGCATTCATTAAAGCATGAAAATGATTTTTTCCTTTTTTTTGTGATATTTTTACCATGTTCCAGTGTGCTTTTGTATCAGTAGTGGCAAATAATATGGATAATTTATAATTGTTGCAAACAGTGTACGGTGGGGGTTATGAGAGCAAAGAACAGGTATTTTTGAATGGAAAGACATTCGTTTTCTTCCACTGAAAACTGAGAAGTGGAAGATTTTTCATCAAGATAAACTTGCAGATCCGTAAGATGCAACTTAGTCCGGGAGAAATGATACCGACTGGAAATAAGAAAGACCTAAGGAAAAAAATTGAGTTAATGTTTACTCTTTTATTACTATTTTGATCGAATGACTTTACAGCGTGACCTTTGAAAATGTAGCTATTTGAAAAAGGAGTACTTGTGTGCCACAAGCCCATGGCAAGCGCTGGTGTGTGCAGCCCATCGGCTGCTGCCTCCGGGCGCCCTGAGCGCTGCGCTGGGCTGGGGCTTTACAGTCAAACACCCCACGTTTTCCATGGTTGTGACTCAAGGGAGAACTTCTCTCTGTACCCAGGACGTCGGGCAACAGCCACTTTCCATAAAACACTTGGACTTTTGTGCTGGGGACCCCTGAGCCTGCAGGAGGCGACGCTCAGAAGGAGGAACCAAAACCAGGACTCTGAGGGCAAACGTTTCGACTTTGTCTGCCTCAAAGGTTGTTTGCTCTGTATGTGGGGAGCAATCAAGGGTTTCTTCTCCCCTCTCCCAGAAGGAGTTTGGTTCTTCCTCCGTGTTCCCCCGGTCATCTGCTTTTTGCTTAGTTCTTAACTGTGCCATTGAGAAGAAGTAGTAATGTCCTGATCAGTTTTTGTATGACAATATTTAATTTTAAGCAACAGTATTTCATTTCTGACCAGAAGAAATCCTTTATTTATTATATCTGCTGTCCTTGCTTTTTTTCGGTACTGAATAGACCCACCTTATGCCATAGTGAGATGATTAAAATGGTGCTTTGTTGATTTAAGGGACCCGGGTTTGCCATCTAGATACAAACGCCTGTAGTACCTGGAATACCCATCAAGAAAATATCATCGGTAGTAAAACAGAAGAGAAAGGTTTGCTGATCCACTAGGCATTGCCGATGAGATGATCACCTAGCTGTTGACAGAGGGAATCTGAAATTTTAGAACCTATCTTCAGACAGTCAGAGTATCTTTTCAGCTGCCAACAAGAAGTCAACAGGAATGATCCATGGATAAATGAGCAACCTGTTATAGCTGCCAAAGGCAGTTTCAGTCCAGCAGCCTTGCTATTCAAATAGTTTCTAAAGCACTAATTATGAAACAGACTTTAGGTAGCTGATATTGCGTTCAGAAATTATTCCCTGTCTTAATTTTCCTCATCTGTAGTCTTACCTAATTCGTCTTCTCTTTTTCCCCTCCTCCTCTGTTCAGTCGATTTATTCCTGGATCAGCAAGGGGGCGAAGGAGAGGAAGCAGGGCAGGATTCAGTTGCCATTGCAGAGGTCTTTCTGAACTATAGCTCCCACCCTCTTTCTTTTTCTTTCTTGCATTATGGATTTATTGTGAATTAATATTTAGTTCAGCCTTAAAACAATTCAGATTAACTCACAGAGGAAGAAAAGAATGGTTCATGGTGTATGAGTCAAAGTGAAAAGAGATCCTCGGTCAAATTTTATCAGAGTTATACATGGGAAAGAAAAAAGTATTTCTTGTAGAGCGTGAGTTATATTCACCATTAGGAAAAAGAGACACTGTCCCTTGTTCTAATCTGATGTTTTGTAGCTGCTGCAGGAGACCACGAGACGATCTCCCTGTTACGGACACTTTCAGGCTGTTTCCTGTAGAGAGTGTTTTAAATCGATCATGGAAGTCAAAAGAGAAAACCTTTCACAAAAGTGCCCATTATTTAAGAAAAAAGAAAGAACAGATTTTGACCTTTGTCACTGAGGCTACAGGAGCCACTGTTGATGCTTCAGATGCACTGTAAGAAGTAGAATTATTTTCAATTTATTTAATTTTAATTAATATTATGCACCCTAAAGTTATTTCCTTGAGTGTACAGAAGACACTTTAAAAGTTGTGGGTTTATCTGTGTTTTGATTTCTCAGGAATGGTTGATGCACACACAAAAATAGCTGTAGCCTTCAGAGGTAACAGGGATACAAATGGTTTGGGTTTTGTTTAAATCTGATTTCTTAGTACAGTCGTATTCTTGGGTGAATGGAACAGCAGCCAAATCTGTTGGTTCTTTGTGGGTTCGTTGTTTGTTGTTTTAAGCTTAATTAAAGTAGTTTTTGCTTAAAAAGAAGGGGGAACATTCATTTTAAATGTTGATATCTGTGATAACTGTGTAATACATCTTATTCTCTCACGAATTGTGTTTGAAATGGAGTGGCCGAAAATAATAAGGGAATTCTATTTATGCCACAAGTTAAGAATTCCCATCACTGGCAAATCTTAATTTACTTCTTCTTCTGATTTCTGATGGGAAAAATCTAATTGCTTTTCTACTGGAAATAAAGTTGATTGAACTCAGAGTTTTTCCAGTGACTCAAAAGGTTATTTCCCAAGCATTGCTCTCTTACAAACTGTAGTGTTTTGAAATTATCTGCTTCTCTTAGCAGATAAATGTTCAGCGAAGAAATGTTCAGGAAAGATAGGCTCTTAATGCTAATTTGTGTTAGATGTATTGATTGGCAGAACATTATTTGACTTCCAGAATTTCATATGGAGCCCTCTGTTATACACAGGATGGCAGTAACACCCCCGAGGTGAAACTGTGTGTTATAGAGAGGAGCTAAATATGATTTCAGTGGATTTCTTTGTTTCATATAAAGCTCTGTATCTCTTTGTAGAAGAAAACACTTAAAGACTTTTGCTGCTTATAGGACCGTTCAATCAGTGAAATACTTATCCTGAAGGTCCCTAGTCTTTGAATAGAAAATGTCAGCCGTGAAAAACAGAGATCTATTTGTGTTCTTTAATTTTCTAAAGAATTACAGAATGGTCGTTTGGTTTAGGAGGCTAAAAATAGAAAATAAATGTTCTCTGCCTTTTTTTTTAAATCGTAAAATTTATTTATGTTTCACATTTATTCCTTGTTTCAATTTAATTTAATTTCAAGTTGACTCGAGTCGTACCTGTTGGTGAGAGGAGAGCTGATCATAGGCAAGCAGCTTTATTATTCACCTCGGTTGGCCTTCAAACCTGTTTAATATGATCAGTGAAAACAAAGTTTTCTTGTGAGATGTCCGACTCTTTCTAATTTGGGCAAATTCAGAGTTATTTGGAGATTTGTGCTGCTGGAGGAAAGTGTTGCTTTTCGTAGCAGACCCAAGTAGGAGAGGTTGGAAGCGAGGGTGGTATTCTTTAAACTGTAATCAAACTTCTCAAACCTCTATGGTTTGAACATAAGCAGCACTTGAAAGCTTAGGTTAGTTTTCCTTTTACCAGGACGCTTTCACAAAACTTGTTTTTGTGTTGCTTTGGCAAATTCTATTCAGTTATTTCAACCAGCGTGAATGGATCCACCCTCAGAAATTATTGCCGTGAGTAGTGGTGTTGGATTTTGTAGACATCAGCACTGAGAAATAGCACAGTGCTGAAAATGAGTCAGAAAAACACAAATGGCTACAGTTGGGTTTGCTTTAAACGTGGTGGAATTATTTAATTGCTGGAATTACTTAATTCAAGAAACCGGTTGGTTTTGTCATTACGGTACTATTTTTTTCTGCCAAGTTACTTTCAATGTAGCAGGTTTAAACTGATCCAATTAGTAATGAAATTGGTGTAATTAACCTAGCCATTAATTAAATGTGTGCACGCACGCTGGCTTTCAGTGTTTTGGGGTAGGGTTTTATTTGCACTACTCTGTTACAGAAAGCAGACATCTCTCCATATAATCTTTATTTAAAGCATTTGTGATGGGTCTCTCTCTGCCAGAGAGTGGGGGTGGAATAGGATCCTGAGGATAAATTTGCTGATTCATGGGGGCTTGAACTTCTTGTGGCTCTGCACCCCTTGGCCTGAGGTCGTGGTGTTCCGTTGCGCTTTGGAGAGATGAGCCCAAAACAAGGGATGACATCACGGTGCCGAAAAATTAAGAAATTGGCTGTTTGTAATAATGAGAACCATTGCAGACACTTAACGGGGTTCCCCACGGTGTGGCTTGTCTTGTGTCCAGGGAACAGCTTAGCAGAAGGTGTCATCCATGAATAGTATCTTTGCAAAACTTAAGTTAAAACTGCCTCAGAGAAGGCCCAGGAGAAATCCTGCGGGATGAGGGGGGCTCTCTCTGCAACCGCAGCGACGCTGGCTAAACTCATGCGTGCGGCACTATGGAAAATGTTCCTTAGCAGTCGCCTTCCCTGCAGTTGATTAATAAAAGGTTTCAGTGTTCCCCGTCCGTTAATCTTCACATCTTCGTTAATCAGCACATCTGCATACTGAAAAATATTTTTTAAAACAACATAAAAAAATTACAAGCACTGATGATTCTGAAGATAAAAAGGCCTAAAAAGAGCAACGATAAACTGTAGTTCACTTGCGTTACGTGAATCCCGATCCAGGGTAAGAGAGGGGCAATTTTAATTGCCTAAGAGGAAAACTTTGAGAAGTGGTAGTTCTCCAAGCACTGAATGCGGTTCCCACTGCGGAATGTCCTGGCCTGCAGTGTGTGGGGTGATAATGTCTTGCAAGTCAAAAAATTATTAGGGAGGTGTTAGAGACATCACAGGAGGAGTTAGAATTAATGTTGTGGGGAGTTGAAAAAGTTAATTGTCTTGAAAAGAAACTAAGAGCGAAGGTGTTCAAGAACCACATAGTAGCAAATCAGGCTTTAATGTGTTAAAGAGTGTGTATCTAAAACTGGGTAGTTAAATCCGTTCTTTTCTAGCACAGTTTTTGATAGGAATACGATAAGAGCGATGTGCAGGTGCCTGACTTCTCCTAAAGCAGAGTATTTCTAAGGGTTCCTGTCATATGTTGAAGCTGCTTCTTAATGAACAACGAAATCCATGGTTAATGTCATGACTCTGGATTTCTATTCATTTTATCAAGTACTTTTCTAGTAAGGAGATACTTGGAAAGCGTGCCAGGTAACTTTGTGATCCTCATCCTATTTATCCCAGAAGTACTAAAAGACCTTATTGTACGAGGCAACGGAAGAACCTCGTAGACTCTGCTCCTCGCTTCCGGTGGGGAATTGCATCACGAGGGAATTCAGGGCTTACGGCTCAGGCAGGATCTTGCCGTGAACCCACCTTCTCTCGGTGGTTTGGGTTGGGGTGGTGCCAGACACCTTCTGCCTGCACCCGCAGCCGTGGCGAGGCGAGGGGCAGCCGGAACGTCTCAAATAGCTGTTGCAAGGTTCGCCAGCAAGGCTCAGCTCAAGTTCCCCAAGCCGAGTGTTTCCAGCCACGACAGGAACAAGGCACCAAGAGCAAACCAAGCAGAGAAGAGCCAAATATCTGGGAAATTCAGTTCAGCCCTTATTTAGATCAGATTTTTACCAAAAGTAGCTGGATTCTAAGTTCATTTGAAGAATTAATATTCTGGACCTGAATGTTTTTATAGTGAGGGGACATTGTAAAGAAGTTGTTTATAACGGAGTTTATCTTAGACTGAAATGGTTTGCCAGCCTTAATATCAGGAATGGTCTGAAAAAACCTTACAGTGGTGGTAGCTTAAGAAAGGGGACAAGAGTGGGGGAGAAAACCTAATAAAAATAGCTGAGATCATTCAACAGTTATCAAGAAACAGATACTGCAGTTTTATAACAGAGAGCACTAAAAGTATACGCACTCTTAAAAGGCAATTAAAATGTATACTCCAAAACTATAAAACATTTTCTTTTCATCTGGAACATTGAGGGCAGATTACAACACATTAATAACGTTTTGTTTAGAGTTCAGTTTCTGATGGCTTCCAAATGCAGTCTGTGTAGATTAACCAGAAGGAGTCCAGTTCTCTTTTAAGAGAGCTTGTAAAGGAAAGCAATGTGGTAAGATTGTTATGAAAAGCTAGTGTATTTAGGAAATAGCACTTAGCAGGGTCTCTCTGAATGGCTGCCAGGTCAGGAAGCTGAAGTGCAAGGCTTGGCCCTCGTTCAGGCCCCCCAGTCCCGGCTCCTTGACCACACAGTACGTCAGGAGCATGTCACGGCGAGCCAGGAGCTCCACCACGCCTCCGCCGCTTGGCACACACATTTTCACATAACCCAGGGCTCCAGAGGGGAGGGAGGCACGCGGGGGCCGAGGGAACGGGCTGCTTTTTAAAATAGAAATGGATAAATAAAAAAAGCATGGGAATCGAGCGGTCGCTCGGTCCCGTTGCCGTGGTTAGCAGTTATCGGCTCCGCGGGGCAAGGGCAGGGGAGAGGTTGCCGTGGTGGTGGAGCAAGGGGAGGTCACCCCTCTTCCCAGGAACTCTTTCTCCTGCGGGCTGTACCTCTCAGTGAAAGAACTGTGGAGTACGAGGGTGTTGTCCCAACAACATCCGTATTAAATACTGCGGAACAGTCATGTGGGGGAAGCATGGGCAGCTTGGCGGCACTGCGAGCTGCGAGGATGCAGGTCAAAAGATGCGGTGTTCCCTCCAGGTCTCGTGTCGCTGCAGGGCTGGTGCCAGTCGGCTCGTTTCTCCAGGCCTCATTTTCCCCTCAAAGCTGCCTTGTCTATAACAAGAAAGGGTCATCGGGCTCTGGCAGAGGCTGCGCTGGGAGGGGATGGAGTCCCCATCCCTGGAAGGGTGCTCAGGGACACGGTTTAGTGGCAGATGGGAATGGTTGGACTTGGTGATCTAAGAGGTCTTTTCCAACCTGGTGATTCAATGGTTCTATGATTCTAAGCTTTCGGATGGCAAGATATGGGAGTGGAGCACAGACCCTTGGGCGAGGTGTCCACCAGGCTTCCTGCTTGCGTGCGGCATGGGAAGCCACGGAGATGCCTTGGGCTGCAGAGAGGACGCGGGGCAGGCAGGCACCTCAGCTCTGCTCCTGCCTTCGAGTGGCATGAGTTTATCCACTGAAAGTGGTTTTTTATCAACGTAATCATACAAGTTCTCATTCTTATCCCTAAGTATTTCTTGCATGTGATAATTTTCCTGCCTTTTTTAACAATAATAATGAGGGAAAGCAGCTTGCTTAATTAATCCTAGTAATGTGTACCAAGTTTTTGTAAATCATATAAGTTTCTCAACTTACTGTGTTGTCTCCAGTGAAGCCTCAAATTGTGTGTTACCAGAGAGGGTTTGTCTTCCTTCACTGTCTGTCCCCCTGAAATCAGCAGTGCCGATGTTCCGAGGGACTCTGGCTAAGCCGTGTTCACAGGTCAGTTTTGGCTGGCGGGTCAAAATTCAGAGAAGTGAGATGTCCGAGTAAGCCCAGCAATGCTCTTTATGTGCTTATCTTACCCCTGTGGGTCAGTATGGCACTTTGGTACAGATTTGATTTAGTTCATAATGCTATTAACTGCTGGGAATTTTTTCCACTTTTGCCTAGTGACTTTTTCATTGCTATATTGTATTAGGAAACGATCAAGATGAAATGCGCTGCTGACCCAGCACACCATGGAGTACTCCAGCATCTCTGTCACCCACATTTCTTCCTTTCTGCCTTGCAGCCAGCTCTGTGGAAACCCACCAGGCATTAGGTAGAATATTATGGCAAAGAAGCTTTTCTTCTTCTGAAATGCTGCAGCAGTTTATTTTGTATTAAATGCAAAGGAAAACTGATTGCTCTCCAATCACTCCTTCAAGACGGAGTTAATCAGAGTTAAAGCTCATCATTTATACAGGGACTAAACATGGTTATCGGAGTGCTCTCTCACCCTTAGAAATGGATTCCTTGGTTAGAAAAATCTGTTTTTCACAGCCACTAAGTTCACTTCCAGAATATTTTCACAGAGACACGAGGGGGGATAAAATGCATGGTTGCGTTTAACGCTTGGTGCACTAATAATTCCTGCCTGTCTTGAGAAGAGCGTTGTCTATTGGTAACATGTTGTGCATTAGCAACTTGGATGTTAGATGGGAAAAATCTAATAAAGTGTCATTACTCAGAACTGAGTAATTATACACAAAATTAAATGTGTGTGTATGTGTGTATTTGAGAGAGGAACTTTAACTTGTTATTGGTTTCAGACAGTGACTCATTAAGCCATCCTAATGCCTTGGATGTGCAGCAGAAGACTCTGAATGTTAACACATTCTCATCTCCATACGTGAGGATTTGAACACATAATTCCCTGAGATGAGACTATACCTCTTGATTTTTATTTCTAAATCTATGCTGAACTGGCAGATGTTAGGGAATAGCTTTTAGCATTTTTCATTTAGATTCTGATTAAAAGATAAGTTGGTTTGGTGGTTTTTTTTTTCTTAAAACCAGCAAAACTAATTATTCATGAGCGCAAAAATCATCATCTCTGACTAACAGACATCTCAATTTAGGGTCAGCAGCAGATAATGTGAAGTCTGTAACAACTGTTGGATCATTCAAAACGCTTCTGAGTCCAAGAATGGTGTTTCTGTTTTTCATTATCCGAAGGAAGAGGGGAGAGGAGAAAGTTCAGGGAGCCGCTCTCGCCTTTGCTCCCACAGTGGCCGTGCAAACATCACGAGTGCCATGGGGGTGACTGGTGGGCCGTGGGTTTGCTCTAAGCTGTAGAGGCTCCTCTGTCTCTGATTTCTTGGGCTTGAGCTATGGAGCGATCATTCCCAGGGACTGAAAAGCTGAGAGATGAGAATGAGGAGAGGGAAAAAGTTTTTTAAGCTGTTCCAGGGTGATTGAATACCTTCAGCTGCTTGTGTGCCTCAAGACCTATTACTGGAATAGCAGTTTTCCCGTATTTATTATTCATGTCCTGTCCAGTTATTGATTATTTGTCACCACACCTTCATTACTGTCAGGAAAGTTGTTTTCATCCTGCCAGTGCAGGACGTATTCGCTTTCTCTACTGTATTCCTGTTCTGCTTCCCGATGTTGTGCAACACCTGAATTGTGGTCCTTGGGGCAGGCGGTAGGGCTTTGTATCTCCATGTGCGTTGTCTGAAATCCATGACTTGGAGGAAAAAAAAAGGTATCTGATTTCATTAGCTGAGAGATCATAATCCAATTATTTTATTTTTAATTTCTCTTTCCTAAGCTCTTTAGCAGATGCTGCTTTTGGCCCTCTGACAGAAGCCTTTTAGCCTTCCTTATGAAAATCGCAGATCGCAGCCTTCCGTGTGGGTATTTCTTGAGTTATACGGTTAACCTGAGGAGGCAGGAAAAAAGGGCATTATTCCATTGCTACAAGCTGCCAGCTCCTTGCAAATATTTTAAAGGTGTGGGTGCGTGTGTTGCTCTTGTGTAATATCAGTTCTCTGTGATTTTGTAAACAGAACCCTGTGAACCCTGAGTATCCAAACTGCAGTGTAAAGGCAAAACTAAAATTACTCATTTAAGGTCATCTGTTTTTACTGACACACCAAAGGTCTGGGAGAAGGAGTGAGCAAGCATCATATTTCTCAAATACAAAATTTTACAGTGGGAACGTGTTATAAAACATTCTGCCAGTGTTGTTTCCCTTGGGATTTAGAGTGAGAGACGTGAAGGCTGACAACTCTCTTCCTGTTGTAGGTCAGAGCTTCAAGGAACTCTGTAATCTTCCCACCAGCTTTACTCTCTCCTGGAACTCACGGTTAAAATTAGATGCTGGCTGAACTTTAGCAGTTCAATTTGAAAGCTTTCAGAGGCAAAGTAAAACAACTGCTGAGGAGAGCTTTCTCACAGTGCCATTTTGAGAAGCCACTTTGTACAGAGTAACATGGTTTCGCTAACCGATGGGTTTCTTGCATAGATGTTATCATAAATCATGATTACCAGGAGAGGCGACTGGGCATCATGGAAATAATCTCTGTGTGTACTTTGTCTTGCGGTGAGGGATTTTTCTTTAGGATATTACATTACCTTTTGATTTGATTTTTTTTTTCATACTCTTTCACCTTTTGCCCCAACGTTTGTCAGTGACAGAAGTACGCAAGCAGTTTGTTGCTCCAGCAGAATGCAAAAGATCAAACAAACACGAGAAAAAGAAAGAGTGACAAGGCCTTACAGTACGTGATGTGAATTATGAACTGCCGAACCGAGAATTAGGCTGGAGTTCCAGTGACACGGGAGAGCCTCGACATACAGTACAGAAGGGTGAGGTGTTCTGCTTAGTCTCTGCTGCAGGATGCTGGACCCTTCCCACTTATAACTCAGCCTGCCTTGATTACCCCTTTTATTCGAGACTCGAAACAGCTTGTAAATTTTTTTATCAGTCCTTCCCAGATTGCGTGGAGTGTATCGTAGCCTTTGCTTTCCTTTGTCCACATCTGTTTTCCAAACTCATTGCTTTCACGTTATTAGGTTCGTTTCAAAAGTTGTGTTTATTTCCATCTCACAAGTTTATTTTTTACCTTTTGTGATAACGCAATGATTTATTTTAGAAAAATCACCGCCTACCAGTTCTTCCTGCGTATTAATTGTTGCCGACTGTCAACGCACTGATGTCACCATCAGCGCTGAGGGCGGTTCGGAGGTGCAGTGCTGGGAATGCTATTGGTAATTTCAATTACTTCTAATAATAATACAAATACTGTAATTTAGAGGGAAGCACTACTGAGAAGGGCTTTTGCCTCACTCCTTGTTTGCACAGAACCTCGCACAACATTGGTCTGACGCTGATTGAGGCTGACAGCTTTTCCTTAATACAAATATTGACCTCAGCCCATGGCTGATGTAGCAACTACGTGAGGACACTGCCGCTCCTCAAATGGGTGTGACTATTGCTCGCGAGACTAATTATCGCCCTTGTCTCGCTGTTGCTGTATGGTTTTGGCAGGTCTGGGTGGTATTTTTGCCACCTGTAGGTTCTCTTTCCCGTCTCACAGTGAGGTGTTTGGGGGTTGGATGTTTTTTGTTCTGTATTGATAAAACATCCAAAACATTTGCTTGGATTGCGACCCTCAGGTGCCCGTGCTATGGGAATAGAGAGCACGAATCCCACACAGTGGTGCGAGGGGGTTAGCAGAGTTCTCATGGATTTGATCCTGCTTGGAATTTAAGATAAGGCTACAAAACCACACCATATGCTGTTTATCATTAATTTCTCCTTTTTGTCATCACAACTACAGGCACTCTTTTGATATGAGAAAATTATTTCTATGCCGTTAATCGCCCTCAGAAATGCAAATCACATTTGCTTCAAAATCTATACAAGAGCTGCTCGTTGTCTTCCTGGTCAAGGTGGGAGGGATAAAACAAGAGAGGAAACGTGGTCTAAGCTGGCTTTGCTGCCAGCCTTGAAGCAGACTTGGCTGCGCAGCTTTAGGAGAACCAGACAGGTCTGTGTAGGCCAAATTCCTTTAGAGTCAGGGAATAGTTCATTACACCAAAGGTGATTTTCAGTTCTGTGGATCAGTGCGTAAATCACTGGAGATTTATAGCTGTTTGCGTGTAAGATGTACGTCCCAAAGGCATTACGAAGGTATTCGCAGTAAACGTCTGACTTTATTCTCCATCGTTACGTCCTCCGTAGAAGCTGGTTAAACTAGCACAAAGTGATATAAAATTGTATTTTATCAAAACTTACACAAGTATTCTCCTCATTGTCCTCAGGTGCATGTTTTTATATTCAAGATGAAGGCACTAAACATTTCAGCTTATAAACATTTGCTATCCATTAGTATACGGTAACCTATATCTGAAGTGCAGGAGAAGCCTTTGGCAAGTGTAAGCAATTGCTGGTTATTAATGCCAAAGCTGTAAAAATGAAAATAGGAAATCACTGCCTAGGCTCTGAGTGCTAGTGTTGTTTACATTCCTAATTTGATTCACATATTAACCACAATTAACGTGCTAGCTAGATTTCAAGCATATGTTTCTGCCATCACAGAATGTTGGTTTTCCCTATGCTTTATTCCAGATTATTCTTAGCTGGAAAACCTTTTAACAAATTCAAACAGTGGGAAAGGATTGCAGTTTGCATTATCTAAGGGAATATATTTATTGGAATTGGGTGGGCGTGTTCTCCTGTGCTCTGACCTTGCTGGGTACTGGGGTGTTAGTGCTTCGTGGGCTTCTAGAAATCTTCCAGACGCATTCAGCTCTAGTTGAAGGGGAATTTCCTTCTATATGAAGCATTTGCCTTTCTTTTTCCCCTCTGGCACTCCCAGATGGAGATGGTGTTCTTGGTTGCAACTGGAATGATAATAATAGTTTCCTGTGAATCGCATCCACTGTTTCAGTCCTGGTCTTTCCCTATTGCCAATAATCCCTCGTTTCTTACCCCACCAGCCTTGGTCTGAACTCCCTCATCCCCCCGTTTTCTTATGTAGCCCCGTGGGCTATGGAGAGATTAATTGTACCAATAAACACAACTTTATTTTATAGTTTTATAGCATGATTAGCTATCAAATACTCTGTACTAAACCAACATTTGCTAGTCTGTTTGAAGACAAAGTTTTGTTAGGCACGGTGGGCCTTTAATCCCCAGAGGAGTTCAGCTAACTATATATAATATTAGTTAACATATTTTACTGATGTTAAAGAAATACTTCTATGCTACAAAAGCAATCCTTAGTCATTATATTCAGTTCACAGCGATGCCTGTTATCCTTGGTAGTTTGTAAAGTAGTAGAAGAATTTGCTTGATTAATTCTGTTCCTCATATTTTTTTAATGGTGATAGATATCTTTTGTTGGAAATTCCAGTTAGTGTTACAGACAGAGCTTGATTCTGTCATCGTGCTATTAACTAAGATGTTATAGGAAATAGTTGTTTACATAAGCTTTTTAGAGCTAATATTTAGAAACGGCACTTCATCCCTCTTCTGCCATTTTCCCACTGCTATAATTCCACTGCCTTGGTGGGGCTCTTATAGATTTACTTCCAATACAATTGCCTCCCTCCGTGCCAAATACAAGGACCTTTATAAAAATAACAAAGAATTTTGTGGTTTGTAAAGTCAAGGGAGGGCTGCGATCAGTGAAGATGTTGAGCTGACATATCAGCTTGGACCCTGATAGTTTTGCTAAAAAAACTATCACTGGAGAAAAAATTCTGATTGCCAAATTGCTTTAGACTACAGAATAATTTTCTAGGTGGTGGCAACCTCACTGTCTAAATACATTTAAAGCAAGATAAGTGTCTTTGCAGAGAGCAGTACCGCTTTGGTAGAAGGGAGAGGTGAGATGGTCCAACAGGGCTTTTCAGTTTCGGAATCCAGTTAAGAGTTTCCATGTAAAACCACGAGGATGGCTGAATCAAAAGCCAAGTAAAACATTATCAGGGAATATCACTTATTTAGCTGGAACTTGGGGGTCTTGCTTGCCTCCCTGGGAGCATCTTTCTGTCTGCCAGGAGCAGGCAGGTGCCTCCAGGATGGATTGCCTCTGATCTTAAGGACTGGTCACTGGGGAGTGTGGCTGTAAACTTCTTGCGTGTTAAGGACTCTCAGAGTATGATTATCCAAAATCTTTTAAGTGACTAGATTGTTATAAAAGACATGACTCAGTGGCGCCTTTCCTTCTGTCCTCACAGCATTGACCAGCCTTTATGCTATGTTAAAAACTCATATGTTTTGATCTAGTGTAATCCAAATGTATTTAGTCTGTATTTTATTCCACTTTGTAAACACGTTTTTTCCATAGCTGCAAATGTCTCCGCAATTATTTGTTTCAATTTGTAAATTGAACAAAAGGCTTTAATAAACAATGTCCTCAGGCAGCCTCTCTTCTTCTTCTTCTCATGAAGAAACATGATTTCTAAACCCAGCAGCCTGTAAACTCTTTGGAAATTCCAAGGGGAAACTTCCACCATTTTGTTCAGCTTGGCCATTTAGAAGTTCAAAGCACTTCTTGCCACGAATAAACTATGTAGTTGAATTTGTAAATAAAATTTGGATTTACAAGTTGGTGTTTTGGAGGCTGCTGCTGGTGGCATTGGTCTCGTCCGAAAGGCTGCGCCGTTTGTGACAGTAGGGACTTGTTGGAGGAGACTGGAAGGCACTTTATTGTTTGGGTCGGTATTCAGAAGATACGCTCTGTAGCTAACCAAAATGTTTGATTTTATACTTTGGATTTCTGCTTATAATTGCTAAGCTGTAATTAGACAAGTATAAGCTCCATCAAGCAGCTTCTGGCTATGGATACTATAAACACACAAGCTTAGACGTCGCAGTGGAGTGGGATTGCCAGGCAGCGACAGCCGGGAGACTTAAGACTGCAAAACTTTACTGTTTGTAGGATCCCCCAAGTCCATAGCTGTTTCGCTGCATTTTAGCAGTGTCTGAGACAGTCTTTAGCTTCTCCGTAGATCCTAAGGAATTTGAGCTGAAGAATTCCCGATTCAAAGGACGGTGAATGTTGTTCAAACCACTTATATAAAAGTGTATTATGTACTTACTCCTGTGTGTTGATGACACACACACATGCTCATTCACAGAAAGGAATTAAATCTACCAAACACTGGAGTAGTTACGAAAGAAAGCAAATCCGCTGCTGATTCAATTCCTATATCCAGGAGAGATAGTCCTAAGGAATCTGAATCAGTCATCCTTTTCTCATTTGATGCTGAGGTTTTGTTTTGTCTTGCAGCACTAAGAAACCTGCAGGCTACCAGTCATGATTTTAGAGCAGGAATTGAGAGGCAGAAAAGTCTATAAGGGGTTTATTTGAGCCTTTCTCTGTCTTGATCGTTCTTGGCCTGAACACCTTCCCCTTTCAGCATGTTTTTAGGTATTTCCTGATTGGCACCGCGATGCCGTTAGTCATCACTGCTGTTGGTAAATCATGGCTCAGGTAAAGAAACACGGTCGTAATGGGAAGGGTTCTCCATTGCTGTTACATTTTGTGTAAACCATCCTTGTGTTTGACAGCAGTAGTTTACTGTGTCCTTTCCAAATTACTCCCTGAGATTTCAAAACTGGTTTTCAGAAGGCAAAGATTGGAGTTTTGCTGACAGATCACCTGCTGGTTTTCAAAACCCTAACCGTTCACTGAAAAGACATCTTAAATCTCTCTCCTGGTACCTGTTCCAGACACAGTGAGCTTTAGCCTATTTATAGCTGCCCATCTAATCCTTAGCTTTTCGGTGAGCGGGTGGGATGCTTTAGTTTTGTTCTCTTGCATTTCATGTTTTTGAGATTGTTTTTTTTATCAGCCCTTCCTTGGGGAGGGAGTGGGGTAATATATGGACTCCCACGTGTGTGGTTCCCTGCTAGGTGATACTCTCTGATGCTGTCTCTCTTGTAAATCTTTGCCTTGTTTTGTGCGAAATATGGCGTGTGAGATTTTTTTGTTTGTTTTGGTTTTGGCCAGATTCTTCTCCCGTTGACTTCATTGTTAGTGCTAATAAAACCATGGGAAATGTTTTGATGAACAGGAGATTGCAGTGTCTTGAGGTTTAAGCTTTGATGCTATATTGGCTGCCGCATATAATCTTTGGTAAACCGAAGATAAAAAGCATAGCATGTTTTAGAAAGTCGTGGGCTTTTCAGAATGACACTTGGCAAATTTCGATACTCCCATTGTCAAGTATTTGTCCACATATCGGTCGTTTTGTGCATATGTTTACACTCATTTTGCCTTAGGGCTTGTTTTACTAAGTCGGATAAAGTGTTTATTATGTGGGTTGCAAAATATGTTCCTAATAGTATACTAAACCGTGGTGCCACAATGGCTAGGAGTTGTTCGACTCTCCTCTTGTGCAACAAAGAGTATGGCAGGTAACCACAAGCCATCGCGTTGGCTGTCTTTTCGGGAGACTGGATGGTTGTGGTAGGGCAGTGCTTTGCTTTCCGCTCTCTGGTCTCCCTCAACGTTAGCTGTTTGCTTGGCTTGGCTGGTGGCTGCTGGCAGGACCATCTCTTAGAGATGTTAGTCTCTTCTGTGCCCAGAGCCTCCCCTCTTCAAAAACTACTGGCAAATTGCAGCAGCTCCACCGAGACTGAAATTTGATTCACGACAGTGTCAAGATAGCTTGTCATGCTCATTCTTTTAGCAGATTATTTTGAGGGGCCAGTAGGTAAACACGATCTCTGGAGCAAACCAGCAAATTGCTGTTTACCCTTTAACCTCTCATTCTGGGTTGACTTCAAACTGCTGTTGTTTGGAGCCTGTTTAGAGCAGTTGTGTGGACACTTACTAAAGTTTAATATGTACTTTGGGAGTCTGTTTCCACTTCATGGAAGATGTGGCACTTCCCTTGTTTCAGGATGTCTCCCACATGTCATCTCTCCGATTCTTCTGGGCGCTCGGGAACTTTCACTTGCAGATAGCTCTAGCTGTGGCTCCTTTAGCAACTCTTACCGAGTGGAGACTAAGGAATTTCTTCTAAAATACAGTTTAGGACACAATCCTTCCAGAGCCAGAGTGCCTCCTGGAAATCAGTTAACTCTGAAAAAAGTTTACTATCCTTAATGCAATAACATGTAGGAAGGTAGATCTGGTATTAAGTTGCTTTATACATGATAAGATGTGATTATAATACAGAAGATTTATGTTTACTATAAAAAGAAATGTGATTGTATTATGGTTTAGATAGGTTATTTGCATTTCAGATTTATTTTGGAGTAGGGTCCTTAGGCACCAGCTTTACACTAGGTTCACGTGTGGCAGGAGCTGTACAAAGAAAACAAGAATATTGCAGCTTTGGGAGCCTGGGGGAAGTTGGAGCTTCACTTCACTCTACAGAATAAAAATATGTTTCGTGTCGAATGTCATCCCTTCACTACTGGCAAGTAACCATTACTTTGAGAATGGAGTTAAAAGCTGCATCATGGGTTGTTCATCTGATCAAAACTTAGTGGGCTGTTTAGTAGGACCATCTAAGAGGCGTCTTTGGAAATTCTTTTTCCTCCTAGCTTTAAAATCTGTTACTTTCACAGTTGCATTAAATACAAGCGTTCATCTGACAGCACATACAGAGAACGGTAGAATGATTTGGGTTGGAAGGGACCTTGAAAGATCGTCCAGTTCCACCCCCTCTGCCAGGGGCAGGGACTGCTTGCGCATCCGACATCCGTGGCTCTGGAAGTAATGCAGATCTATTTGACTTGGGTGAGGTGCAAATTGGGATCACGCGTTAGTTACAGCACTTAATTGTGGGTGTCCTGATAAGACTTGTTTACTGCCAGATCAGTTTGTTATAGGCCTGCTGAGCATCAGGACCTGGCAATTTAAGGGTGGATTAACTCTTCTGCGTTCTGTTTCACGTAAACAGTTTTATGCAGAAGAAAATCAAAATGCTTTCTGCCTCAGACTGTAGATGCGAAATTCCTCTTTCAGATTCTTCTTCACCGAGACACCCAGGGAGCAGAAATGTTACAGGATTCAGTCTTCTAAAACCTCATGTTTTCAAAAAGAGTTTTTAGCTTTTGACACCTTTTTTGAGCCCAATGAGTTGTCGTCTCTGGCAGTTGGCCCCTTCCACAGGGCTGTGCTGCTTATCACCATACCTGCGTGTAGTGGCCCTGCCCGGTAGAGGGAATGTGAACCCTTTAAAGAAACGGCTGCCACCCTCATCAGTCCTTTTTAGGGCTGGGAAATGAAACCCCATGGTCTCTAAAGGCCATCTCCAGAGCAGATTGCACAGATCGCAGGGTCCATCCTTGTCAAGCACCAGTTCTTGCTTGTTCGGCTGTCAGGAGCGGTGCTGGGAGGCTCCATGGAAAAGGCAGCACGTTTCCCAGCTTCTGTTACCTTTTTGGTGTAATTCCCACTGGGCAGAATGGGAGCAGTTTGTCTCCGCTCCCGACCCTTGACTGTGCTCTTCGTTCCAGCCTGCCAAGTTTCCACTCCTTTTGTAGGCACATGCATGGAGATGGGAGGGAAAGGGCAGGATCTGCAGGCATCTCGAGCACCCTTCCTTTCCCAGAAGTTCTGTGCTGCTCACATGCGTGAACAGAAGGAGGAGGCCAGACACACATGTACAGATGGTGTCACCTGGCTGGTGTGATGCAAGTCCATCTCTTTTCTACTGTCCATAGTGTTTTTCTCTTCCATCTTCCTCAAGAGCTTGTGGAGGGTGCAGATCAGCTTCAAGGAAATACACCTTGAAGTATGTTGTCGTTAAACACCGTCACAGAAGGTGAAGGATGCTTCTAAGCTGTTCCTTGTGCGAGAACGAATCTTTCCCGAAGCTTTTAAACCATCTTCATACATGGACTGTTCAGAGAACAGTGACCCCAGCAGGGTCAGATTGCAGGGTTTTCTTAAATGGACGGAAAAGGAACATCATGGCATTTGGTTTTGTTTACTAACCCAGTTGTTTTGGCTGTTCCTACACACACTTCTGACAATCCTGCTTGAATATCCATTGATGCATCTGGGATGCAGCACGTGGCATCATGAAACAGTCTTCGGAAAGCCTTTGTGATAAAGTGACATCCTATGATTACCTTTTCTTAAGTCTAAGCTAATTTTTGTTTTTAAGCACCGCAGTCGAAATTGCGTCTGTTCATCAGATTAAACAAAACGAATCTGAGGTGAAAATAAAATGAAGAATTGCCTTTTGCAATTCTGTGATTGCAAATGATTGCTTTGTAGAAGTAGAATGATGAATGTTTTGTAACCCCCTCAGAAATAACCTGCAAAACCACTCAGTGCTGTGCCCCGGCAGCAGATAACAGCCACGTGCCAGCCCAGCCTGCGTGCCCTGCCCTCACTGCTGCTGGAAACAAGTGGAAAGTGCCCTGGGAGCAGAGCGGAGTTTGTCCATAGAGGAGTAACTTCAGTCTCCTGAGACAACTACAAAGAGGCATTTCAGCCTCGCTGGCAAGAAGAGGGTTAGGGAATGAGCTCAGTCACTCAAAGGAAAATTCAGCAATCTTCAAAATAATGCATCTTCATTGCCAATATTTTGTATCGGTTGCAATATGTTAAATTAATATGTCAATATTTCCATTGGCCGGTCTTTAAGGGAAGACGACGTAGGGTAATTTAGTATGAATATAAAAAACTGAAATGTCCAATGCGTGTTTGCGCAGGGTTCATTTTTCAAGGGCAGCTTGATCTGGACAGAGAGTTTCCAGTCCAAGTAGTGGCAGCTAAAAAATACCATTGCTACCTTCACGGGTCTGGAAAAGTGCAGGGCAGTTCTGCACGTGTTTCGTGGCTTCTCTGCGTGTTCCCCCAAATGGGAATGTCAAAACCTATTGACATTGTGATGAATTTTCGCCTGATTTTCTTGTTCTTATATGGAGTCTTACTATGCTGGGATTGGTAGGAATCTGAGAAAAGGAGAAGACTGTCCATAAATGGTCCATCCTAGTGTGTATATGGAGACGGCTTAATTAAACCCATGGCAGCTCGAGTGGACCTAAATTTAGGCTGTGTGTTCGTATCATTTCCATTGAAACGGGTTAGGATTGTATTCATCTGTGTGGGAGCAGAGCTGCTGACACTGGAGGGTGTCTTGAGGGCTGCAGCGTTGCTATTGCTTTGTGGGTCTCTCTGCCCTTAAGGACTTTGTACACCTGCTCTTTATTTGTATCCTCAGTTTTTCAAAAAGAGCTCGTCACAGACCAAGATTTCCCTGTAAATGGTACAGTAAAAATGCGGAACAAAAGACTAATTGCTCCCGTGAAGAACTTGGAGCCTAAGTAAAGAGGAGACTGTCACAAGGTACTGACACATACATCAACTAAAGGGAAAAACAGCGCCTCGCTTCATAGGCACCTGGTTTATAGTCTCCGTGGGGTCACCCGCGCAGGGAAAGGTGACTGAGTGCCTCAGTGTAACTTCACTGAGACCTTAAGTTTGATTCTTTGCACGTCTAATCCTCTTGACCCAATTGAATTCCTGGTGGTGATGTGAATCTTCCAGTATTGAGTTCATATGAGAATGGGCTTTAATTTTTTAGATTAGTAGTGGAGGCTTCTGCGGTTTTACAGTGCAGAAGTAACCGGGCATTTCCCTAAAAAATGATGAATTTGAAATCCATTAAAACGAGATATTTCTGTCTTGTGACAAGAGCTTAATAGCTTCTTGCATTTGTGTTTGAAAACATATTCTTTGAACTTTTGTGTAACGTTCAGCCAGTATAAGGCAAACATTCTTCTCCAGTTGGTAATAGGCTGTCTGGTGTCTATAATTCAGTTATTTAGCTTTAAAATTAACTGTATATATTTGTAAGTTTTTAATTAAGATGTGTTTCTACTCGGAGCTTTTCAGAGCTTACTTAGATGAGCATCAAACACTGCATAGTTTTGGTCTTTGCTTTCTGCCTATTAGCTTCTCCTCCTCTGCTTATAAATTTCTGATGACAGACATAAACATTTACCTCCGTAGGCATTACTTAACTCTGAGATCACTTTGTTCTATAAATACAAATAAATAAAAACGCCTTTAATGGGTGCAGGAGAAGCCAGCAGTGAAGTGGTTAAAGGTTTCTGCCGGCAGACTGGCCAGCAGGAGCTGGCGGTGTGGAGCAAGGGGGACGCCAGCCTGTCTCTAAACTTTTTGGCCCTCCCTGAGTGCAGAGATGAAGGAAGAGCCCTCTATAAATCACTGGAGATTAGAGACCCTGTTCTTGCCGACTCTGCAGGGTTGCACTGCTTAATGTCAAAGCCTCACGTATTACTTTAACAGCACTCCTTTTCTTTATTAAATCCACTTTGAAATAAAAAAATGATGATCTTTCCAGTGAGGGGGAGAAGGCCTGAAAGGATTTAGAAAGTATCTGTTATGTTACATTACGGAGACTAATAACTGTACAGGGAGTAGGTAACATTTTTGCACCATTTCAGAGAGTAAAATGAATTGACTTTACAGAGTTTTCCTCCTCCAAAATATTTATTGGTGTTGATTTTGACTAAATTTTGTGGTCGTTCTTAGTAAAGGTGGACCGAGCGTGAATGCCTGCAGGGATTTCTTTCCAGGTTTGCAAAATTCAATTTGCATCTCGATTTTTGCATATTCTGCAGCATCTGGGTTTAGATAATTTTTTTCCCCACTTTCGGGTTTATTCTGGTTGAATTTTATTCTGTCTTTATCTGCATCTGAGTATGACGAAGACTTATTTTCAACAGCTGTATCTGTGTCAAATGTCAGTGTTCACTTGTAGCCTCAATGTCTTGAGGACATAAGGAGGCTTATAGGCACTGCATATTTATCTACTATTATGACCTGATTTTCTTCTGATTTGTAAAAGTCACATTAAGCAGCATATTATGCTCTTAATGTGCAAAGTTAATGGGGTTGTTCGTATGTAAAATACTGTCTTTTTTCTCCATGTATTTGGTTACCTCATTTAATACGTTGTATCCCAGCTAACAAGTATTTGGAGCCAAAGGAATTGCACATATGTATTTTTTCTGCACATAAGTGTTTCAGATCCTCCAGGTCATTTAGTATCCATTAGGACACTAAAGCTTCTTACTGTTTTCTCATTAATAGTCGAGTCTGTTTCCACGACAAAAACAATTTCTGAGAGACAGGATTCTTTTGAGAAGCATCCCTGATGAAAGTCCTGGAAATCCTAACAACAAACGTTGTCAAGTTAGATTTCAGCAAAGCATTTCTTTTTAACTGTGCGGCATTATGCCCCAGGAATGTAGTTTTTCTTTTAGTCCCATGACTTTAAACACAACACTGCCATGAAACCCATTAAGAATAACAGATTTATAAGCTTTTGTTGATGGATTCTGTTCAAATGCAGTAGAATGGAAGGTGAAAATATTTTTAGTCTTTAAACGTATTAAAAATAAACTGTGATTATTTAATTCTGTACATTTGAAGTCATTTGCTTCTTTGCAGCTGTACTCAAGAGTGTTTTTCTACCCGTTCACAGTTCATTTATGGTACAGTTTTGAAGTTTGGAAATAGTTCACACCTATAAAATGTGAGTTTGCATTTGCCAGGGAAAATGAATATTGTTTTGCAATGTATCTTTTCCAAAAGCTGACAAGTAACAGCTTTTTTGCTAGTTTATTCTGACAAACAGCTTGAAGGTATCACCTTTGTAGGTGGCTGCTGCAATGAATTGCAGATATTCATTTATAGCTGTTTGTACTCTGTGTGTTCTTTCATGTGTTCAGGAATATTGCCCAGTTTGAAAGTATGAGCTCTTAAAATAACTAGAAATGGGGGTGGGGTCAAGATATTGTATAAACACAGCAAATTTCTGGGACTGACTATATGCGTATTTAAGAACACAGCCTTGGCAATTAACGTTTCAGAAGTGCACTTTTTAGCTGAGAAAAGAGCAGAGCAGAAGGTTATCATAAGACTGTAAGCAGTGGTCCCGAAGCCGACTTTCAGACCAGCAGTTAGTGTTTTATTAGGAGAGAACAACTCTATAAAAGGAACAGGAGATTCAATCATAATATAGTGGGGTGACATGAAGGCAGCTGACAGCATGGCTTCAAAACCCATTTAAGATCCAAGAAAAGTTGCCACAAGTAATGTGCTGCAGCTGGGGAGATCGTTTTGGAAAAAGCAGAACCTGCCATAGCCCTGCGGATTTGTGTTCTGGAGCAGCCCCGTCGCCTCGCACGGAAAGGCTGGGCTGGGCGCTCGTTACCACACACAGACAGAACTGGGAAAGATCACTCGCCGTGTGTTTTTCCTTCTCTTTTCTGAAAGTGGTTTGGGGAGAAGTGGGAAGCAATGACCAGTTTGGTGGTTCGGGTTGGAAAGAGAGTGAATAAAGTGTTGGCTGGGAAGTGCCGGAGCGTGTACTTCTGAAGGGTGTTTGCTGGTGTAAGCAAATGCTTCCAAGAAAGGCTGTTTTGAAAAGGGAACGGGTTCCAATTAGAGAGTTTGTAACAATACATGAAGAAGTTTATAAGGAAAAAAAAAAAATCCTGTTTTTCATCCCATTTAATTCTTTCTGATACCCGGTGGTTTAATGAGTCACCATTCTTTACGTGAAACAGCAGCCGGCTTTGCGTGATGGAATATCGGCTGTGCTTCAGCGCTGCTGATTATGTCTTTTTGCTCTCTTCCTCTGATACCTGTGACTGTGAGCCAAGTCCCGAGAGGTGCAAAGCACTCCTAAATCCAGGGCAAAGACTGGAATATTTAAAAATTGTAAATTCTGGTGTGCCTAAGCTGTTTTGGTTTGTGACTGCTTAAACCCGAGTAAATGATGAATAGCAATCATTTGGAAATAGGATGCTGTAGTGGGTCTAGCTTAAGACTGTGTTTGTAAAAGCCTTGCGCCTTCGTTAGTCGAGATAGACCGTTAAATTTGCATTCCTTAAACAAATTTGGGAGAAACTTTATGCTTGTTCTCATATAAGGAAAGCATGCGGCAGTCTGTGTACATGGCTTTAATTGGGAGGTGATTGATAGCTGCCTAGATGGACTTTAAGAGAGCAGCAGCATCCACCAGATTGGCCAAGTTTGTACTCCTCCGTGGTCGCAATCAAAGTTAGCATGTATTTTGGCTAAAAGTAGCCTGTCATGGAAGAAAAGCTCATCATCTCGCTTGTAGAAGGTAACGCTAATTTAGGAATTAAAAAATTGGTGGATTTGTTCTTCTTACAAAGGTTGCTATCGTATAAAAATACACTGTACAGAAGGGGGCTCAAAGAGTAGACACACGATTAAAAGAAATATCACTGGATTTATTAAGGAATTGAAAGGAATTTGATCTTTTCCACGTATTCTCTTTTAGATGGACAACAGGAATACTATATAAAGGAAATGTTGGAATTAACGTGCCTTGCTTTGCAACAGGGGGAAGAAGTAGTCAGTACTGTAAAAATCCCTCAAAGAAGCAAATCTTTGATTTTTAATTTATCTGTACTGGAAGCAGAATCAGAATAGTTAAAATAAGTGTTTGGAATTCCTTTTTTTATTAAAAAATTCCATGCCTGTTGTATTTTTTGAAAAAAAAACAGAAGCACAGGTAGAATTAGGAAGTCCAGGCTCCCACCATCAGCCTCAGCATTGCAATAAATTGACTTTAAAATGGGCACCTGGTGACACTGACACAGATACGTGAAAAACGAGCTATGGTGGGACTCGATCTTGAAGGTCTTTTGCAACCTAAATGGTACTGTGATTCTGGGGTGCCGGGAACGTTATCGTCCTTCTTTCTGAAGCTTCCTGCCATCTGTGCCATCTTCTAAACACTCTGCCAGTAATTTTACGTGGTTTAGTCTTTTTGAACGCGGAGTACACGTATTCCTCTGTTCATGTTCCTTCTTCCGCTTGGTTTCTTACTTTTTCCTTCTTTTGAAATTCCTTAGTTTCTCTTTGATGCTGCATCCCATGCAAAAGTGATTGAACTGGAAGGAATGATTCAAGAAGCTGGTTTTTGGGTGCACGAAAGGTTGGTGGTGTTGTCTCACCCCGTATTTGTGACTGGCAAGGTAACATCAAACCCGACGTGCTACTTTGGCTCCTGGGGAACACAGCACTGCAAGGAGGTTGGAGTTATTAGTAAAGCAAGTATCTGTCGTCCTGAAACCAAGATGGCTTAAAGATTATGTACTAATTTCACACTTACTATAGCATAGCATTACTGGTGCAGAAAATGATGGAGAATAAGCTGAACACTCATTTGCCTGTAAACCTTCAGGGGAGTAATGTCCTAAAAAGCCACTGAAATTGGATATCTGGAAAATGAACTCATTTTTTAAGTGGGTCACAACATCTGTGATTATCTTGTTGGGATTACTAGCGTGATCATGCTGTGGTATCATCAACTGCTTCCTGTGGACTTCGCCCCTCTGTGCCGAGGTTGGCAGGGAGTGCGCGCAAATGGTCTGTGGCTTGACGAGCACTGGTGGGTCCAGCCAAGCACATACATGGCTCGCCTTCGTGGGTGGGTGGAAGATGTATGGCAGGATGGTCTAGAAATGCAGGATACGTCATCCCTGGTGTAAGAACACCAACTTCGATTTTAAGTTAGGGATAAATTTTGATCTGTTGTCTTCCACCTATTAAAATAATATCGTGCTCTTCTATACTTTTGCCTTTCTACAGTCTAGGAGATAATTTAGATGTTTCCAAGGCGTGAGAGTTATTTAGAAAATAGCAGGAAATTTATTCTAGGAGCTACCCGGAGCTTTGAATCAAACAGTTTAGTGGACAGGGACCTCCTTTCTCCTCTCATCACAAGAAATCCCACTGAAGCAGGATCCCAGTGTATTTGGGTGGGGAATAGTGTATTTTCTCTGTAAGCAATGCAGACAGTAGGCCTAGTGGCAAAGTTTAAAACAAACTCGTTATCAAAAGCCCCCCCCAGATAATCGTGTTCATATTTATTTGGAAAGCTTAATATTGTCGGTCAGCTTTATGATGACAACATTTCTTTCCGGCTCTTCCATCTTCTAACTTATCACTATCATACTTTTTCAAACAGGAGGCAGTTACCCTTGTTCACCCCCCTCTTTCAGCAGGGTTTGTCCTGTACAGATTAGCAAGGCTTCGGGGTCTCTGCTGGTGAGCACTGTCACTTTGAAGACCCACAGATCGGTTGTTTTGTAGCTAGATACAGGCTGTGTCTTTTATTGAGGTGTATTGATTTATCAGTCGAAGGACATACTCATTTTAGGTCATTTGGATCTTTCTTTCACCCCAGCATCAGAGCTGTATCTTATTTCTCCTCTTGGAAATCCCTTCGTGAATATGTCTTTGGGGCAAACTACAAAGGATTTTAGGATCTTAGCGGTTCTTCCTACACAGCCTTCTAAAATTGGTGCTCGCTCTCGTCCTCGAGGCACTTCAGGCTATACATGTGGTGACTTAATCCTTGGAAGATGTGGGAATCCTCAAAACTATGTGCTGGGATTTGGGGTGGAATCTCAATTTCCTTCCTCTCAGATAGAGCGCCATGAGAAAAGGCCGTGGTGGTTGCAGGAGCCATCTGTTAGAAACGAACCGTGATAACTGGGGCCCAGAGCAACCATCACACCCCCCAGCCAACCTCCCGGCTGGAGTTTTCTCTCTTTTCCCTTGTCTCTGCCAGGAGGTGAGGCGGGATAGGGGAGAGATTAAGTCTTGACTCCAGAAGCCTATGAAATCAGTTATTTTTTTCACTCCCTAATGGTAATAGCAGTTTTATGACAAAGAATCCTCTTTGCTGAGGCAACCTGTGGAAGAGCCTGTGCTCCCGGAATGGTTGTCTTGAAAGGATTTAGAAATACAATTGACTGAAACTTGAAAAATGTGAAACACTTGCTCAGGGTAAAAAAAAAAAAAGCTGCCTTCTATTAGACGAGTTCTATAGAATAAAAAAAAAGAAGAAGGGACAAAAGCCAAAAGAACAGAGATCACACATTCCTCTTTTGCTTAATGCTTTGAACGGAGGTTGGCCTGCCGTCACTGGAGCCCTCAACCCCTTTTTGGGCCAGCAGGCAAATCATTACAATTTGGAAGCATCGGTCCCAGTTTTAACCAGGTTGTTTTTCTCAGCAGCAGCAGTTGGGGTCGTGGGCTCCCAAAGGTTATTTCCTGCTGCACAGTCAACCGGCCAAACTGCATTGTTCTTGGGGAGCGCCAACTCCAAACAACACTGTGCCCCCAAGTGATTGTTTACCAAACGCAGTTTTTGCTTTATTTTTCTTCTCATGCTATTTTGTTTCTGTTCAGGCTCTCACAAAAAGTAAAATAGGAAATGGTAAAATACAAAGAAGTGGAGGACGAAGCAGTGCAAAGAGAAGGTTGATGTTGGTTCAGGCTTGGGGGAAAGCGCAACGTATACAGGGGAGTCAGAAACCTGAAAAGGTTTAGTTTTCATACATTTCAGCTTTGATTATAATCAGCTTATAAACACTTAATTATTTTCATTCCTAAAACACAGTGCAGGAAGCTGAAGAGAGCTGAAATATATCGTGAGATTTATGGAGGAATGGCCTGAAGAGCTTTGGTGTGTCATTTATAAATGTCATCCATATCTAAATACACTGTCAGCTTGTACAGTAACCCAGAAGGAGAGGGGTCTTGTCATAAAGCATGACAAAGCAGTTATTGATCTCACCAAAAGGCAAAACAGTGCTAAAAAAGCAGCGGGACCAACTGAGAGAAGAGTGGAACGTGACAAGGAAATAGAAGGAGAGGCCAAGGACAGGTTACAAGAGAAGCGGGCCTGCATCCAAATATCCCAGATGCAAAATCCCTCAGTTTTGGTAAACTTGGATTAGCATTTAAGAACAAACAGGAGAACGCAGCTGGCCTTCGAGCTCTAGCATTGATTAAACAATATCTGAAAGTCTTTGAAGTCTGGAGAAGTTTGGGGAACTCAGTCTTGCACTTTATCTGGGAGGATTGAAGTATTCCTTCCTGGTTTTCTGTTTTAGCACCTCTGCAAAGGGTCTTACTAATGAGCTAAATATATAGAAAGGTGGAGGGAGAAACTTGGGATTCGCGTATGGAAAAGATCTATTTAGAGAAACCCTGTAGTAATCGTACTCAAGGCAGTTTTTAGATGCTGTATCCAGAGCCGCCTGCCCTGCACGACTCCCGGCTTGCCTGTTCAGCACACAGCTTTCCTTTTGGCATCCCTTTCGTCTTCCCACTCAGGAGGATGTGGAAGATAATTTCTTCTGTCTAGAAAATTACCTTTCCAAGTCTGATTTGTATATAAACACGGGGTTTTTCAGTACTGGGGGGAGAGAGAGAGAAAACCTGGATTTTTAGGCTACTGTTGGTGTGTATAATTAAGAGATCAGAAGGCAGAAGTGGGATGCAGAAGAACAGAGCTTTGTTTGTCATTCTTCCACTATTTCTCACGGTACATGGTTGAATTATTTCTCCCCTCTTATAAACTGAGAAAGAGACTATTTCCATGAAGTATTTAAAAATGACCACATGGGAGCCAGTAAGTGTGAGCTATTAGTTATAACTGGAAAAAAATGTGGATGTTTATGAATGCTCAAAGGCCAGGATCCGTCCCAGATGGGTTTCAGCACCTGAGAAGAGATGCTGGAATTGATCCCATCTTCTCTGCTGACTTTTTAAGAAACTTAGAAGAGCTGTGTCCATAACTTTGTCACCAGTTATGTGCCTGGGGCAAGGCAGGATGAGTCGGAGCCTCGGTTACTGCAATACCATGATGCTTAATTTTCCATCTGGCTTTGAACACTGGCCCTCCTTACTGGTGTGGATTGGTTATTCTGTAGCTAGACTTAGGAAGTCCTCACGTAATAAAATCTTTTGCTCTCGTGATTCCACAAATAGGAAAAATAGAGTTGCAAAATTGTTCATTTCAAACTGTATCAAGACTGAGAGCTGTTCTCCTCATATGGAGTTCTCAAGCATTTTGTTCCATTCACCATCATCCTTAAACCCTGAGGAGGAGATGGTTGTCAATCTCCTGGCCTATAGTTATGTTTTTTTTATTAGTGATCTTTTTTTCTTTGTGCTAAAATATCACTAAACCATTGCTTTTGAAGGACAATTTATAATCTCTCAAAGAAGGCTCTTTTTGCCAGAATTGCAAATTTTTAGTCCGGCCCTGAGAGGTGTTTGAATGCCCTTAGCACTTCCTCTCAGTGATTAAAGTCTTCCTTTATTCACCATTATTTTTCTGTATGGATTCACCATTATTTTTCTGTATGGATTTACAGAAGATAGGTTTTTTGACCGCCACAACCTAATGTTTGTCTGTGCAGTATCTGCCGTGAGGCAACCAGATACAGAAGCATTGTACCGCTGTGTGAAAGTTTGGCATCGATGTGATGGAGGAATTGAAATCCCAAACCTCCAATGAGCTGTGTGCATAGGAAGTGGGAGTTTGGCTTGGCATTGGGAGCAGGAGCATGAAATCATGTACGATGGTTGCTTACTCTGCATCACCTCAAAGCAGCCAGCTCTCTCTCTAGGTAGCGAGAGCTGTGCTGGCGTAAATCACAGTTTTACAAACCCTCTTCAGAGCCAAGTCAGAAGACCTTTACTGAAGTACTGGGAGTTTTGCTGGAGTGAAACCTCCGGATCTTCAGTGACGAGCATGAGCTTTGTTAGCTCTGTTGTGCTTTAGGGAGCGAAATCCTGGGTGTATTGAAATTGCTGGCAAAACCATTGCTGCCTTCAGTGGAGACAGGACTCCCTCCTCTGATTGAATGATATAGGGCCGTGTTGAGCATTCGATCTGAGATCTTAAGTAAAGTTCAAAAATGCTTAAATCCTTATAAAGGAAGATTTTGGAGTTTTTTGGTCTGTTGTTAGCAGCGGACGTTTTTGTTTTACATATGTTTATAACGATGTGTAATTCAGGTTTTCTGAGACGCGAGCCTCTTCCAGGAGCTAAACTCTGATTTCTGCTCTTGGAGCATTTGGCTACAACTCAATAAAGGAGGCAACTTCTGGCTTAAATATTGGGCAGTTATGTTTCAGAGAAATTGTAACAGCTTCATAAATGTAGATATCTTCAATACCTTGAAGGACTTGTTTCCTACGCTTCAGCATGTGGGCCAGGTTGGATGAAGCCTTTCGCAGCCTGATTTAGTGGGATGTCCCTGCCCATTGCAGGGGGGTTGGAACGAGATGATCTTTAAGATCCCTTCCAGCCCTTCCTATGCTATGACACTATGAGCTAGGTACCTTTATTCACCATTTGTATGTAGCACCAGAAGCATCGCCTGCCTTCCACTGGTAAATGTTTACTTGCCTATTTGTGTGATAAGACAAGTTATAGAAGGAAAACATTTATTGGTAATGTTAGTTTGAACATAGATGTTTGAAATACTACTGCCTTTCTTGGATGTATGACTGAAGTGTGGCTTTCTGGGGTATAGTGCCCGAGCTCTGCTTCCCCCGTGAGCCCAGATTCAGTTCCAGCTTGCTGGATGAGCTGGAACAGGGCATTTCCCTGCTGCTGCCTCAGTTCCCCTCTATACAAAATGAGGGTGTGGTGATGGGACTCTTAAGAGCTTTGAGATCTATGGATGAGAGCTGCTATGCAGCCCCTGGAAATTATCATTATCAAATAATTGTATGTTTAATAGCCAACAGTTCATACAGTTCAGAAACTTCAACAGCGTCCCTGTATTTTGCAACGGCCACTGAAATCTTTATGGTGAATCTGAACAAGATGTTATAAACTAAGTAGATACGACAGATGATTCTGAACAGATGCTTTATAGAGATATCTTCCTTATCAGTAAGAAAATATGTTAAAAAACAGTTATCTGAAGGCAGCGCTTTTAGAAGCAATCTGAAACAGTCCTAATATTGAAGTTGTTGTGATATTTTTATGGAAGTAATAACCTGCTTGGAGATAAGTATTTAGGGAAAGCTTGGTCTGGATTTGCTTCAGGTAGATTTGTGCTGTGAGCTTTGCACCCCAAGTTCACGAAAGCAGTTTATTTTGACTGCTTAGCTTAATAGAGTTTACTAAAACCCTTTTATTACTGTAGCCACTGGTTTTAATATTTCAGCCCACCTCTTCCTCCAAATTTGACTGCAGCAACCCCTGGTATAGCATGCCGATCCCTCACGTCGCACGGAGTTCAAGCTCATTTGTCATGGGCTGGTGCTGCATCTTTCCAGGCTTACTTTCATGCGCTGTTTTACTTCCACATCTTCCTTTATTTGCACTCTCCTCCTTGGCGTTCCTTACGCACTCACAGGTATTATTTCCTTAGGCTTGCAGAAGGTCTCCCACCACTTTTCCAGCAGCACACTGTCCTTTCTTTCAGATCCCTTCCTAAAACTGACATCTTCCAGGAAATTCTTCCTCCTTTGCTGTCACTAATAATCTCTCCCACATCCGCCTTTATCATTTTATTCTATGTTCTGTTCTGGTTTTCTGTCAGTTCCTGCAAGGCAGGGAATGCTTCTGTTCAGGTTGTTCTTTAACATATATATACTTTAAATATATGCTATGAAATATTGCTGATATTAGAACCTTGAGAAAGAGAATATCGAGCCTTTATAAATATTTGCCAATATCTCTCTGGTGCTTCGTAACACCCTAATTTGAAGGATACAAGGGGCAAAGAGACTAGTTCAGCATCAGCCTGGCTGGCTGGCATAGATGATGGGTAAAACTCTTGTTCCTGCATAGCAGAGCTACTTCTCTACATAATAATAAATGCTATTAAAAAAGCAGACACTACTAATTAGGAAATGAAAGTTTGATTGTATAATTTTCAGCTGTGAGACAAGTTTAATAGATGAGATGAATTCGTGTTTGGCTTTGGAAACGTTATATCCAACTGAGGGGGGTGTGAATATTCTGTGACTATTCTCTATCTGTGTTTATCTAGTCATACACATACAGGATGTCTGTGTGCACGTGCTAGACAGTAAAATGCTAAAGTAACATGACCAGTTTTTTATTTTGCATGAGTGTGATATGAAGAAATAACTCACTCGTGTTATAGTACAGTAAAAGCAGTAATAAAAAACCTGGATTTTAGGCCCGTAGCTAAATAGTTAGTTACACATAAACATGCACACGTATTTGAGAGCAAAGGAGAGATATGTGGGAGATAAAAGAGAACAAATGGACAACTTATAATTACATGTATTTTAGTTCATCTGGTATCCAGATGATCATCCTTGCTTCTGACAGTTTTGACAAATCAGTTTATTAGAACTGTAAACGTAACCCAGGACTGTGCAGTAGGCAGGGAACACTGATTTTTCCTTCTTTTCATATGATATTCCGTCATTTCATTATTGGAGGTAAATACTGCTTGTACTTAGAAACACAACAGCTGGTCTCATGTGAGAAGGCAATCCACAGATTAACTTGCCAAATGTATTACCAGTTCATTTCGCTAGACTGAGAACCGAAGGGTATTTTAATAGTTTTGACCTTGATCAGACAAGAAAAAAAATGCCCTCGTTCTCGAGTTGAACCTGCGACTTAAACACTGATCTGGTCTAGTGCAGCGCCAAGCGTGCCCTGGCAGCCCCTGCAGCCTCCTGGCCAAGCAGGCTGAGGACTGAGTACTTTACAAAATAAACGAGTCAAATTCTGTGTTTAAAGGCATGATTGTGACAGGTTGGCTCAGGAGAAGAAGTGCTTTAATTACTACTTTTGATGGTTTTGGAGCCGCTTGCATGGAACAGCCGTGGAAGGGTTGTTACTGTGCAAATCTGCATCTGAGCGAGGAGGAGGTTGCGGTCATATGTTTGCGTATCAAAATTTGCTTTAATGTGGATTTTTACATTAAGAAATAGTTTTTATTCAGGTTGAAAGACAGGACCTTTGCAGTCTTGTCCCTGCACCGCGGAGGCGTTCCTCCGGCCACTTGCAGACCTTGCTCTCTGCGGACCTCTGACCAGATCTGCTTGCATGTTGCTGCGCTATAAAGAGCTAGAAACAGGCGTGTGTCCAGCGCTGGGGAAAGGAGCTTTGCTTGACATGAAATTGTTGCAAATCTTCCAAAGAGAAAGACTCATTTTAATGGATTTTTCCCTGTAACTCTTCTTAATCCTTGGGAGTTTCCTCCAAGGAAGGTGGGGTGCTGGATCCTGCAGCCGTTTGGGGCTGGCGGGACCATGTCCTGGCATTCCCAGATGTTGCTCTCCCCAAGCAGCCTCTCTGCTGGGTTTCTCTGTCGTCTCCCCAAGGACTTCACACTTGCCCGGTGTTGAAGTTGGGCAAAATTGGGACTATTCAGTACAGTAAACTTTGGGCTCGTCTGCGTGTGGTCCCTTGAATTAAGATCTCCAGTGCCTGCACGTATCCGTGGCCCTAACAATCTGCTTTCCTTCAGGAAGAGTTACAAGTGCTAAGGATTTGAGTGTAGGACTTCTGAAAACTCTTGACATTGACCTAATCCAGTTTTCTTTGGAGTCAAGGGAGCTTTACCACTGGTTTCGCTGGAAGCAGAGCACAGCAGACACTGAGTGCTTTCCCAGCTCCTGGTGCAGAGAAAAAGGGGTTGAGATTCCCTATCCTGTCCAGAGCTGCTCTCATCTGAGGGGCCGCCTGGTGAAAACCCCTCTCCATTCCCACTCCTGAGTCTCTCCTTTCCTCTACTTTCTCCTCCCCTGCTGCCTTCTGCGTACGGCACAGCCAGGCATGAGTGCAAACAGATGAAGTGACAAAACCTGGAAGACATCGAGCAGTCCCCCACGGTGGCTGAAGCCTCAACATGGATTTTGTGTCTAACTTTTCCGTCTCGTTTCTGAATCAGATCTTTTTCAAAGTCACGCAGTCACTTATCATTAATTCTCTGTATGAACTCTTGGAAAGAATCTGATTTTTGTCGGATAGCAAAAAATCCTTTTTTTCCAGAAAACCTACATCTTATTTCACAGTCCTATGGCTGCCTTTAAAAATAGCTTCTCCCTACATCTCCAAAATCCCTTCTCCTGCTCCGTGATCTTTGAAGTGAGATAAACCAGACAAATACCAGGGATTTTTTTATTTTTTTTTTACTTTTTTATAACATTTACCAGATTAGCAAATAGGGATTTACTTTGTCCTTCCCTTCTACCGTGCTGTTTCTGTACAAGATAAGTAGAACGTGGTATTACATTCAGCTCCCTGGTCTGCGAAGCATTGCATCGAGCTCTCAGTTCCTGCACAGATCCTTGAACTGGGATCTCTGCAACAAAACTCCTTCCGTTCGATCTCTAAACCTCTTTGTAATTGCCAGATCTACAAATTATGCCTTCAGGTGACAATATCTGTATAAAGATGTATCTATCATTTAATTTCATGTAACTAAGACGTTGTGTCCATGACACGCTGCGTGACTCCGCCATGCAGACTGGATCCTGCCATCATTGATCCTTCAAGTAGTCCTTCTCTTACCTAAAGTTCAATCGATTATAATCAGATTAAAGCACAGTTTAAAGACACAACTTTTAGATTCTTTCACTTAAATCTTATTTTGGTCGCTCAGCTGTACCTGCGGTGCTGCAATCTGCTATCAGCCTGTGCAGGAATCACTGTGTACTCTTTTGGCCTGATTCTCTAGTTGTAGTATGGATGAAATGTGCACTGGAGGTTGAGGAAAGATGGTTGGAATGGGGGTTGTATGGTCCCAAAAGAAATTCAGGGTGATATTTTGCTTTCTGTTTTGGTTTGGGGTTTCTTTTGTTTGTTTCTTTGCTTTTAAAAGGTAGACTACAGAGAAAACCCTAGATTTCCATTTAGTACCATTTCAAGTGAAAATAGAGGTTCTTAATTCCATTTTTTCCTTGGGTTTAGGATAATTCAGGATCTATTTTTACTCACTGTTTAGGCTTTGTTTGATAATTAGAAGGCAAGAGTAGTTTCCTTAACGCTTCATTCTCCAACTGTGTTTACTTTTTCATAGTAACAGGGATTTGTATTTCCTAAGAATTTCAGGGTGATTTAAGCATCCATTAATGTCCACTTCAACATGTTTTTACTAGTTTTGACATGTAATTTCCTGAACACACTGAGCTCAGTTTCCACGGTCCCTCTGAGAGCTGCTTTTAGACAGAGCTTTGGTTGTGAACCACCTAGTGAAGTACAGAGGAGACTGCTGTCTTCAAGGAATGTTCCTCACAGGATGGGTGATTTCAAGGGGCGCTTTCAGAAACCCACGAAAATTGCACGTGGTTGACAATGGGAATGAAAGAGCGCTCATTTTTTGACTGACGTGTAGTATGAACTTTGCTATTACGATGGGTGAGATATAGGAACATTGCAATATAGCTGCTGTGGCTCATGGGTTTTTGGCCTTGGTGCCACAATTGAACTGGTATTTATTGTTGTCATTGGAATTAGATACTAATCTGTAAACAAAAATCTGAAGATAAAACAGTACTGGTAAGAGCGTGGAATAATGCAGGTGAAGAGTTAATCTGATACGGAGGGAGTCATGCAGTAATGGTTTTTGGTTAGTGCCATGTCCTGGTTATATTTCAGATAGGCTCTTAGTCGCATGAGCTGGAAAATCTTGAAACAAATACAACAGGTTCAGTTGTGGTATCTCCACCGAGGAACATTATCCACACAAGAAGTCCTAAGGGGATGTAGAAAGCTGTTCAAATGCTGTGGGTTTGGATTTAAACACACTTGCACTGCAACTATCTGGAAAGAAATGAAAACTTTGTTTATTTTGCAGTGGGTTACTTTCTTCAATAATTCAGCAGACCTCTGCAACTCTCTGATTTATCTTCTCTTTGTCTTGCTGCCGCAGCATTTGACTTGAAACGTGATCATCAGTTGTTGGACTGACACCCGTACAGATTAATTCCTTCTCCCACAAGGTTGTCCATTCTGTATGGCCATGTATGTCACATGAGTATGATTCCTTTTTCTTGTTAATGCCTTAAAGATTGTTGTAAATATATAGGTTGGTGTCTCTGTGGAGGTTTAAACCCATCTCAGTATCTCTTGGGACAGAACGATGTTTAATGCTGTTATTTTAGAGAGAGCCTCAGCATGTCATAGGCAACTTTACAAATAACGTTATACTCTAAGTAGGGATTTGAGCTATAAATCTGTTCTATGCAACATGAAGAAGCACTTAGACCAGGCAGATGGCTTAAGTGCCATGCTAGGAAGTACAAGGTTTGCAAACAGTTCTTTGAAATGAAGAATAGCATAGCTATGAATCTTAGCAGTGTTGCTCTGAAGCATTTATCTACCTCAGTTTCCCTCATTTTAATTAGATTCTATAATTTACAGTAGATTAGAGCTTCACAGTACAAATTGGGTGAAAGTCGAGATCTTCCCTCAGAAGATCGGAGACCTTCAATGCACTGATATCCCTAATGTTTGCTCATTATTTTTGCAGGCAAATAGAGATTTAGCTTTGTTTATCTGTGGGATTAGTTGTTGGGATTGGCTTTGAAGCTCCGAGGATTATGTGATGATGTTTGTGCACAACACTTTAGGAAATCTTTGCATTCCTGCGAGTATTATAAACAGTGCTCATCTGTATGGTTAAAATAGTTAAATGTGAGCTGTGCAAGTGGCAGCCCAAGTGCCTGAGGTGCCTCCGTCAAGGACCGCAGCAGGGTAAAATGAGCTGTTCTTCCTTCCTGGAGGTGTAGGATCAACACCTGATCCACCACTTTGTTCCACATCAGTTCAGCCCCTGGGTTCTGCCCTCAGCGCAGCAGTGAGGATGCCCGGAGTCTGGGTGGGAGGACCGCGTTGGCTGTATGGCCCCGTACAGGTGAGGATGAGACCACCAACAAATTCCTTGTAGGCCACAGCAGTCACAGATGGGAACTACTTTCAATCATGACAAACTGGGCTGGATTTAAACAAGTGATTTAGAGCTGAAAGTCTCTGTATCCTATTCCCGTGAGTCCTCAAGTACTCGGGGCACACCTCATTAGTTTGATGGGCGAGAGAGAGAGTTTTGATTCTTGGTGCTTGCTGAATGTCTGCCCTTTTAGTCGCTTCACTTTCTCCAAGGACTCCCTCTGATAAATCTCCATCTAATTTGAGATTGGGCTGGGGATCGCTTCAATTTTTGAAGTCTGTTTTGCACCCTGCCCCTGGTTAGCGTTGAAACTAGTGAAAGATCTTCCTGATCTGGACTCCAGGTGAGGGCTCTTGCCTGGGGATGTGCTCTGCTGTCTGTCCGGGCAGCTCCTGCTGCTCTGGCATTGGGATAGTGTTAAGGAGCACAGATGGGGAGGTGCTGGGAGCTTTTCTGGTCAGGCGGATGTGATGCACAGGGCATCGTGTCCTAGGCATTCGTCAGTATTTTCAGTGAGCAGGATGCATAGGCAGAGGCTCTCTTTCTCTCAGCTCAACTGAGTTTTGGCACTGGTTGCCAATTTACTCACCGTAAATTAAAATAATGATTGCGTCCTGTCTGAATTTCAATTTCTGATTATGTAATTTCTGTTTCTGGGGTGCTCTGTTTCTTCCCCGAGTGTCTTCCTGAGCATGACATGGTGAAGCACTGAATGAAGTTCCCAAAGCTGAGCAGCCCTTAATACATTGAAACCAGAGCTGTGTGAGTTGTATTCCATAAGATCAAAATTGGGGTCGGAACCTAAAATGATTTTGAGGATATTGAGAGCTGCACACTTAAACCACCTGCTCTAGAAGTTAATGCAGCAATAAAAAATGTAAAGCAGGAATAAGGATATCTATTTGATAATAATACAAAAAATCTTGTCTGCTTTTTAACATTTTAGTGTGTGGGGGCGGGGGGGGGGGTTAAGTTCAGCAATTTATTAACCGCTAATGTCCCAATGGGTGGGGTGGGGGTTTTTCTATTATCTTCAGTTTTGCATTTTAGTGTTTATTCCTTTTTCCTTATTTGGGTTATAGCATCTCATTTTTTCTGTCCTTCCCTCTAGGAATAATGAAAACCAAAAATACCACACAGTAATGAGAAACAATAGTGTACAAAGATTAACGTCACAAACCCATCACTGACCTCAATAACATTTCACAACATTTAGTTTTCATTACAGTGAAATGTTACTGCATACTTTTTACATGAACTTCTGAAGAAAAATATACGATAGGGCTCTCCAAAAATACACGTGTTGGGAAATAAGACTTTTAAATCAAGGGTTTTACACATACACTGATCACATTTGACGAATCGGATGTATGGTATTAATTACTCTGAACACACAGCAAACCGTCTTAAACAAAGATTTTCTGCTTTGCTGATACAGACACGCGTCGTGCATTCTTCAAAAGGTGCATTCTGACTTTTAGTGCTATTTGCTCCCTTTGGATGATGAAAGAACGTTCACTTTTTAAATTGTATTTGTAGAAAGTATTGCTTGGCATAGAGTTTAGGAAAGAACATTTAGAACAGGTTGATCTGTAACACCACAAGCAGTCTGTTTTCTATCAATGATTCCTAGCCAGCTTATTAAACAGATTTATACAATGAAAGAATCTAATAACAAAAACATTCACCTCCTTTATTACTTGGCATTATTTATGGCTCTTACTTTTTTTTAGCTACCTTTTTATATATCGGAATCTGCCAACATTGTATTTATAAAGTTTATGTACTAGCAGCATTTGTGGGGCAGGGATTTGGGTTATTTTATGTTTCTTTCCTCCTACACTTATTATTACTAAACCTATATACAAATGCTTGTAAAGATTTTTAAAAGGGGGGGAAAAGAACAATTCTGGAGAAATTGAATGTTTGAAAAATTAATTAATTCTGGATAAATGAATGGATAAATAAATTTTAATGTACTCATATTTTAGATAATCTCTCAATAATGATAAAAAATAATGGTGCTGTGACAGAGACGATTCCGAGGTTTACTGTGTTCTCCAAAGTCTTCAGTGTTGAATCATAGATCAGGAAGTGTTTACACACCGAGAAATCAAAAGTTCTTCCTATGACTATCAACTTGAACCTCTAAATATCTATAATTACTATCCAAAGAACAACTTTGTCTTCAAGAGCGCCTTCCTTCCTTTCCTCCTTCCTTCCTTCCTTCTGTCTGTCTGTCTGTCTTAAGGCGACTGTGCTACAATGATGCGTTTGTCATCAGGAGATGGGGAGTTAATGGGAGCCATTGAGCTTTCTTCCCCTCGGCTCCAGTGCCAGCTCTTGGCGTGTGCGTTGAGGCAGGGTTGGGCCTGGCACAGATAGAGCTGTGGAACTAAAAGAACGTCTCCTTTTCCTATAGATTGTTCTTTCCTGGCAAGCCTGATCTGCAGCTTCAAAGTGGTCAGGGCAGCCTCTCTCCGTGGACCTGCTCGGGGACGTAACCCGGCATTAAAACTTCTTTTTTTTCTGGAAGGCTGCTGCTTTTCTTCGATGCTCCTGTGTGCGCGCGAGACAGGCCTTTCGCTGAAGTTACAAACGCCTTGAGATACCTTCTTCTGTATTCAGAGAGAGAAATAAAGGATCATATTTGAGATAGGGACTGGAAGCCTTAGGGCAGCACAGGGCTCCGAGTTCCCGTCGGCAGACTGAGAGCAAAGTAAGGATGGAAAAGTCGGTGGTTTGTTCAGCCCGCAGCACCCCTGTCCAAAGGGAAACGGTTAAACCCTTCGAGATTCGTGCAGCAGGCGCAGCGAGCTGCCCGTTTCTCCAAATAGCAGTAAACTGTTAAAATAAATAAAAAGTGAGATGTAGAAACAGGGGAAGTTTTGTATTGAACACTTTTGACTGCAGATCGCAGCTACTGGATGCACCCGGTTATGGGTGTATCTGCTGGCAGGGCTGGGCAAGTCCTTTTTCCCCCCTCCCACCTGAAGCTTTGGTGGTTTATAAACGATCGGTCCAGAATGGACGCTCTGATACTGCCTCTCAGTTTGCTTTAGTCTCACTCTCCCAGAAGCGTTTCTCCCGAGTGCCCGAGCTCTGGCTCTTTCAGAAGAAAAGCTTTATTTTTTTCCGTTGAGGTTAACCAAGTCTCCTTCTCTTTTGCTGTGCTCAGCAGTTAAGGCCAAAGTTTACAAGAAAGGTAATTACAGTCTTACTTTTAATTGTAATTAACTATGAGTAAAGAATCAAAAAAAAACCCGGCTACTCTTTTGCTGAACCAGAGCATTATATATAACGTGACAAAGAAAATGGCTTGCCCTTCAGCCATTAATTTTAGCAACTCTGTTATTCCTAAATTACATAAACCTCTGGTGTCAGAGGGGAAAGAATATGAATCAGCGTAGATATTTCACTGGAATATGTTGCCCATAGTTATGTCAAAATGTGCAATGCTTTTGAAGCGCTTCGGATTATGATAAATTAGAAACACGTAATTAAGAAAATCGGGAACTCCAAATAAAGACGTCATGAGTGAAAAATGTTTGTAATGAATTACAAGGTTGTAACATCGTTACCTAAACTTAATCTTTTGAAGGGATTCTTTACCTTTTATTGCAAGAGACGGAGGAGGAGTGCGAGCAAGGCAGGGAAGCTGAGCGCAGTGCCGCTTTAGGGGCCAACAGTGCTGTAAGCAGACATTTGCCTGTAAATGGTAGCAGAGACACATGTAGATGCGCATTTAACATAAGATGAAGATGGGAAACATTTTAACTCTCTTATTCCTAACTGCATTCATTGATTCTGACCCGGAATCAAATTGAGTGTTTGCCCCTCATTGTGACAAACACTGCTCTTTCTGAACCCTTGACTTCACTGGAATTGAACTCCTGTTTTCTCACCTGACATTTGCCTATGCTGTGGTCACTTCTCTTGTGTACGTGGCAGACAGCCAGTCCCCAGGGAGCCGAGGAAGTATGAGGATCAATGGCACCATTGGTGACAGGGAAGAAGTTGAACCAAAATACAGCAAAATGTCAGATATCCATGTTTAAAGCCAGTACCGAGGCGGATTTTGCTTGTGCTGCTGGCACTTACACGGCCCAAAATCCGAGTCGCCACGGACCTTGGCAGCATTATTAGGGTGATCTTCATTTAAAGATGAACTATTCTTGAACAATTTCTCCTCTGTGTCTGACACAAACAGGCTTTTCTTCAACACCAGACGTGCATGTCTTCTTGCTCCAACTATTTTTTTCTTGAACAAACATATGTATTGTAGCCAATGCAAGGAAAATCCCACTCACTATTTATGTTTCAGTTCCCTATGTCCCATTAACAATATCCCAGTGTACTCCTAGTAGTATAGCATCTTGATCCAGATCCAGCTCTGTTTTCCTGGATTCCCCTTTGGAGACCTAAGTGCCACAAAGCAATTGGTCTTATTTAGTGACCTTCCATCCCAGAGGCTCTATTTTTTGGGCACTGAAATAGTTTCCTGTCCCTTTTTCCATTTTTTTGCTAAGTAGAGAGCACCTCTTGTTGTGAATCTGAATTAAGAATATTTATCAGGACTAGCAAGGATTTTGTCTGCTGCCCTGTGGCTCTTCAACCTATACAGGAGATCCCGTTTTGGTGCTGCTGCCGGCCACAATTCGAAGAATTATTGTATGCGTGCTATTTGAATAGACTCGAAACAGCGTAACTCTCAAAGGGCGAAAGCCTTCTGTACCTGGGAAGTGATGCTGCTGGCGCATTTCTTTTGAGGCGGCTCTCCTTTGTTGCAATATATGGATGCAGATACAGAAACAAATATATTTGAATTTGGTATAGATTTCGTATATATATATAGTGTGAGTGTGTGCATATTGGGATTAAATGCCACTGATTTTTTTTAGTGATTTCTCTATTATTGGAATAATAATAGAATAGTGGCTGTTCATCCCAGAGAAAGGCTGAAAGGTGAGAGAAGCTGAAGCTGTAGGATCACCCTCTTCCCTGTCTGCACCGTGCTCGCAGGACTGCCACGGGCTGTCCCCGCAGATAGCAGCTATATTTGTCCTGGTGTAATCACTGCAAAAATAAACCAGTGATTTGACTGAAGAGGTTTTGGGAAACAGCGGAACAGGAGAGAAAATGACACTTGATAGAATCATTAAGAGGACAGACCTGAGCAAAAAGTCTAACAATTAGGCACTGCCAATTAGAATTATCTGCTTTCTTTTTAATATACTTTGATACTTTAGGGCACTGGATAGCCCACAGCTAATACTTCCAAAAAGCAGTCTTAAAAGAAATCTCTTGCCCCGCTGTGTGCGTTCAGACTTCATTGACACTTGGCAGCCGAAGCCCTGAATGGAAAGCTAAGCCTTCTTGCTTGCTGGCGTCGAGTTCCTTGTGGTTACTCTTTGTTTTTGTGGACACAGAGATTTAGATGTCTGCAGTCCCTTGAAAACCAGCAAGATGTCTGCTAGCTGGCTGGTTTCGATTCATTCCGACACCGCCAAACACGCCCCTTCGTTTCACCTCTTTGTCAGCAGCAGAAGAGCTTGGATGCTCTGCAAGAGATTTGATGACACGGTCAAAATGTTTTCACTTGAATGCAACCCGGTGGCGACCCCACAATAAAGGCAATGGGAAGGAGCCATGCAAAGATCAGACACCAATAAAGCCAGCAATTAACCTCTCTGGCCTGACTTTAAGGCACTCTCTGCCTAAGAATGTGTAGCTGGATTTTAGCACCTAACTCTAAGAGGTCCGCAACTAAAAGCTTTCTTGATTGTTTCCCAATTCTCTCTCTTAGCCTTTTTTCCTTCTTTTCCTTTTTTCCTTCTTTTCGTGTTTTCCCCCCTTTTCTTTTTTCTTTCCCTTTTTTCTCCATTTCTTTTTTCCTTTCTTTCCCTCCTCCTTTTTTTTCCCTCCTTTGCCATTATGATGTTAGTATTAAGGATGGTTAGGTACACTCTCCTTCGATATAAATAAATACAGCCGTTGTAGCAACTTAAAAAATGTAATACCGTGGACTAACGCTGCGTGACATTTTAGTATATGTTAATGCAGATTTATTTTGGGATGGAGTCTGACTCTTTTTGTTTGCTTAGCTTTGGAAAGCTGGATTTAAAAGCCATCCTCAGATCAGTAAGTTCTCTGTCCTGTCAATGTCAGCCATTGATTTATCCAAAAAGTCATATTGTTTACAATGGAGACATTAAATCATAAAACAACTTTCATTGTATCCTGTGCTCAGGTAGGCAAAAAACATTTCCTAACTGTTAAACCAGCTGGCCTAATCTTTAATGACTTTGGTTCAGTGGCCAAATCTACTTCTTTGTGCTGTTATAATGCAACATTAGATTAGTTACTGTCTCTGAAATTACTGTCAGTCAGGCTCTGTTTATGAAGGATCATGGTATTTTTCATAAATCATTTTTTTTTCTTCTTTTATTGTTTAAAGGATAATAGTACTGTAGCTTTGCAATTGTTTTATGAGGCAGTAATCTTGTTCCTGTGAGGATAAACCATGAGGCCAAAGGCAGCGCTTATCTCCGGAGAAGCCAGTTATTGCTGAGGAAATCACTACCAAACATCAATTATCACTACCACGATTCAGGTTTTACCCCTTTGAAATACCAAGGAGGAGGTTTTGGTTCAAAAATAGACCATGCGATGGGGGCTGTGAAACCAAAATGCAGGATTGGTGGGATTCTGTTGTACTTCTCAGTCTTCTGAAGTAAGTTTTCTTGAACATCAAAAGCTGAAATGCTCAGGTATTTGTGCACAGCCCGGACAGGACAGGCACTGGTCGGGCGCTGGAGCCCGCACTCACCTACACTCTCAAAGCAGCTGGAGGCTTCATCGTAGCAGCATCATCCTTAGGCCAACAAGAACAACGCATTTTCATATGGAGAATTTATGCTTCGCTCTTAGTTCCTTCATTGCGTCTTTAATTCAGGTTGAAGGAGGAGGATTTTCCAGCTGCGCTCCAGGCTGACACAGGGCTGTACCCAGAGCCGCGGCACCTGGGGAGCTCACTGCCTTTAGCTAGATATTAAGGTAAAGATGGTTTTAGGCATTTCTGCATTTAAAAGCAATTGGATGAAAGCGGCTCGCAGCGATGATGGCGGCGCGGAGTTCGAGCGTTGCAAACCTTGAGCAGTCCCAGGCATCCCGCGAGGGTCTGTGCCAGGCGTGCAGGCTTGGGAGTAACCTTAGCACCTGCCTGGCAAAGCGTTAAACATCCTGCGTTGATGCACTCTGTCCTTAAGAGGTTTATTCAATTAACAGTTTAAACTTCCATTATATTTTACCATTTGGTGAAGAGGATTCTTATGCATTTAATAGTTTTATGCATTTACCCATTAGGCCTTTAAGTGGGCTCGCTCGGACGAGCTCTGCCATTTTCCCAGCGGCGGGGCGGGCAGAGCAGACAGTGATACATGACACGTGTCGTGGCCGTTTGTATCTCCCTGACCTCCTCAATCCATCTCTCTGAAGGTTGCTGTGCATTAATCCTGCGGCAGCTGCTTGGTGCAACCTCTTGTAGGTACCGGGGCAGGTAGCCGAGGGTTCAGGTGGCCTCTTTGCACGGCGAGCTGTAGAACAGCTGAGATTGGCAGTATATTTTCATCAAAATAGAAACTTAGAAGAAAACGACATATGTTCTTTAACCTAAGGACTGCTGATCACTTTAAATACTTTAAATTAATCCAGCTTCATTTGTTAAAACTAGCATCATCTGCTTAAAGACTAAGGGTATGCTGTTCTGTACTGAAAAACAGACACTGTAACAAATCTTACCCTGATTTTTCATGCAAGGTTGTCTAAAAATCACTTTACAGCAATGTTCATATGATGTGTTAGTCCTTATTCGTATTCCTTTTTGAATTCCTACTACGCGGCGGTAGGTAGTTGGCATTTCCTTGTGCTGCAGATATTTCTGGCCCTGCTCCGTCCGTACGGAAAGCCGGGCAGGTCACAGGATTTGTCTGCATCCAGTCTGCTTTGCAGAGAGCTGCGACACAGGGCAGGAGGCTGGCCCACTCCTTTCCCTAATCTGCAGGTAAATTCATGCACTGAACATGCAGATTCTTACCAGTGTCAGAGTGGTTTTCTGTAAGCAAATTTTTCAAGTCCCCTTTTTCTTCTGGGAACGGCCGAGAGTGAAACATTCACTGCCTTAGAAAGGAATTTTTTAAAAGGAAGCTAAGCAATGGCCATGTAATTACAAAAATGTTCAGAAACGCAATAGTAAATTGGATAGTTATTCCTTGTAGAAACCGCACGGAACAGTAACTCCTGCTGGAGGCAGTTATTTCAGACCCTGAAGAAGGACAGACTATGGCTTATTTTATTTCTGGCATTTTGTGCAGAAATAATCAGCATATCACATCATGAAAATAATTACCACGAGGTCTTAGACCTTCGAACGATTCTGTCCTCTTGCAAACAACCCTTAAATCTACAGAAACATATAGAAAAGGCATTCCTGGAGCAGTGTCCTTAGAAATCACTTCCATTTGGGTTTAATAGAGCTGGAGTCTGTTCCCTTAAGGACTGTTGCCACCCTTTATTTGCCATTTGTCTCTGGTATTGAGGCTGAAGTCAGAGAGAAGAAACAAATTGGTTAAAATTTGCTACTTTTGCCCCAGTTTTATAGGTGCTCTTTGTTTATAAATTCTCCAGTAAGGTTGGTGTCCAGGGAATATTCAACTGCCTTTAAAAATAACGAAAAATCTAGCAAAAATCAGTTGCATAGAAGATTTCTGCATATTCTTATTGCTTCTAGCACCTCCTCCTAGTAATAATCTGTATAATTGTTATACCTGTGTTAAATTGAGCAGATTTAATTGATGTAATTTATGGGAACATGAGTATTTGACTAAAACGCAGTCGATCCCCTGTGTAAGAAGCAGCCAGCTGACAGGAGAAGGAGACATTAAGTCAGCGTTTTTGTATCAACGGGCTTGAAAGGATCTTCTGGGTAATTTCAGAAATAAACCCAGCTGAACCACACCCTTGGTGCTCAAGTGGTTTGCAACCAGGCGAGAAAGGCACGGGCTTTCCCTTCACATCTCGCTGTGTAGCTACGCAAGTCCATCCGAAAGGCAGCCTTCCGCAACTTTCAGTGGGACGTCTCGTAGAAACGTTGAGTATCGATTGTCTGTAGGTCTGGTGACTCTTTCTTATTTCATTCCCCACTGCGCTTACTGTGAAGAGTGATGCATGGGAACCCTTGAGGTGCTGCATGAGCAGAGCACACAGCTGTTTTCTTATTATTCTTTCTATTATTCTTTCTTGTATTACCATCGTTTCCGAACTTGTTTGTTAGAGTATTGTGTTCTGGCGTGGAGAGCTTCTTCCCTGACCATTGTGGCTGCAAAACGAGCACTGTCAGGGTGTGCGGAGATGCCTCACGGCCTCTGAGCTCCGTGTACGTTCAGTAGAGAGAGCCACTCGCTGTAGCCGTTCTCCACTCGCCGGCAAACAGCAGTGTTGTGTCAGGCGTTGCCTCGCAGCAGGCTCCTCTGCTGCGGATGTATTATTTTCAGCCAAATATGACCACCTGCAAGTTTGTGCTGGTGTTAGCATTTTCATCTCCCATTATTCAAATCCAGCTGGTTTTCCTTTGAAGTTAGTTCCCTCATGTTAAATGTTAACTATAATTTCTCTTGGCCAAAGAACCAGATAGCGCATTCTTTCCTGTCTGTGTGATAATGGCCACAAGTGTGCTGGCTGCCTTCGGCCCGACCCACCGCTGCAACTCGTTCCTCTCCTCAAGGAGGAATGTCGACGCTCGGCTCTGCCACAAGGAGTGGGATTGTCCTGCACAAGCTCTGGGCTGAGCCTAGCACCGAGGACTGTCTTTACCGATCAAGTATCCCGTGCGTCCAGACCTCTCTCCCAAGACTGGCATGTGTTTAAGGTAAAGAAAAATTGCAAAACAATCACATCAAGGGGTAAATTTTGAATAACCCCGGAGTTCAGGGGGTTCTTTTCAGGTTCATGCAGGCTAATGTTTTGCTTTTTCCAGCTGTACTAGCATTTTCCTAAATATATTTCAGTCCTTATCCTTGCATTAAGCACAATAGCGACGGAGGGGGAGACTTGTGACCATTTGAACTTGAAATCCCCAGAGAGCTTTTTATTCTAATAAAACAGCAAAATATTGGATACATGACACCCCTTACATCAAACTCTATCATATTAAGGAAACCTTAGAACTCTGGTCTGCAGTCTGGCCTGATACATTACAATTCATCTGGGATCAGTATAAGGAATAATTACATCTATTTATTTATTCCACTGTCAGAATGTTGACACTAGTTTTTCATATTGTCTCTGTCATGAAGAATCATAATTAAATAACATGTCAAATGTATTGAACATACATTTATAAATCTGTTTGATATATCATAGAGGCCTTTTGTTATTAGGAGGTATCACGAGATTAAAATTAAAGTTTGCCAAGCCATCTAACTCATTCTGCGTAGGTCTTTTTCCTCCTAATTAACCACAAAATTCTGATGGCTTGTCATTCTGATGTTGCATAAAGTAATATCTTCCTTTTTATTCCAAGTTCGGCATACCGCTTCCCTGTGAGCAAAATCTGGCTAGATATGTACAATCATATTAGGCTCTGAAGTGACATACTTCTGTTGTATTTTTTTCCATTTTTCTGTCCTAATTCCTCTACTTAAGAGGCACTGTCTTATCACAAAGAAGATCAGCTAGAGATGTCCTTCCATTTTCGTGCTCTTTTTGCACAAAACAAAGAGCAGGACCCTTGACCACCTTCATTCCTTCCCTTCTTTTCGGAGCTGCTTGGGGACCCGACCCAGATACGTGAGTGGATGCCAGTCGGTGTCAGTGGCCAGGAATCCAGGAATGGCTATTGCAGTTCCAGCTCATCAACACACTCACACCTTTGGGGAAAACAGATTTTTAGGAAGCTTACGGGGCAAGGAAATCAGTAACTTGTGTATTAAATTGTTCTGTTTCTTCCAGAGCAAATATAATTTGCAAAGAATCGTATTCTCTGTGCATCCCACGTGCTATTTTAAAGGATAAAAAGATGTAAATAAATAGGCATTTGTTGTCCCTTTTTGATGTGTTTTCTACTATTTTCTGTAAGAACATAAGCTAGGAAGGTTTTACTCAGATTTGGTGGCAGAAAACATGCATTAAGATTAAGTTTCTTTTTAAAATTTGCATTCTTTGCTTTATATTTCCTAAATGGGGCAAGAGGGTTTCTTAGTATGTCTTAGTATTAAAATCTAAAGTAACAGACCTTCATTCTAATGAGCTTTGTAAATCTGACCTAAAAAGTGTCGCCTGGAGTCTTTGAAATGAGTTTCCTACAACTTCCTCTGATCTGATTGTGTGTTTTAGGAGAGGTTAAATGGGTTAAGATTCTTAGCTGTCCTAAAGCCATTGGAGTGATTCCTTATTAATCTTTTTCACCCCCTAAGACATCATCTACAGATCTAGGCGGATTTAGTACATAAGATAACATAGTCAGCCCTGCCATAACTATCCACACAGCTTCTGAAAGGACAAAAGGGTGGCAAAAATATGCAGAAATTCTTCCAAACTTTCATGTTAACAATTCTTTCCAGTCTTTTCCTTGCCTATATTCAGCTCTTTCTTGTTGCATAAGACAAGTTTTATCGTCAGAGGATAATATCGCTGTAACTTGTGATCTAAATTACAAAGAAGTTTGTTGTGCTCTGTGTCCTATGGCAAAACTTGTGAGCATAGGACGGGGTCTTCAATTAGCCTTATTACCGCCGCTAACCAAGAACTTCTTGTTCCTGCAGTAAAAGTGCTCAGCGGCTGTGCCAGCAGCTCCTCCTCCCTTCCTGCTCCCAAACAGCTTTTCCTATGAGTCTGCTCTTCGCCACACCCTCGGTAAGGCTGCTAAAGTCTTGACAGAGGGGTTATGCTGGTGGCAAAACTTTCCAGAGCTTTAAATCAGGGAGAGCAATTTCCTTTCCACCAAGTAAATAACAAAAGAAAGGTAAAAATCTCGAGACAGTTGCATTCATCTGAGTGATTGATGCTCCTGTCTTACGCATCCTTCGACATAACAGGACAGTTCAGGGCTTTTGCTTGTGGTCGGAAGGTCATACAGTAGAGCTGCAGTACGTCTACCACAAAGATGCTTTTTGTGGATGAAAAAAAGGATCCAGTTATCCTTTGAAATCGACCATATACTTCACATTATTCCTTTTTACCCCATTCAAGTGTTACATCTGCGTGGCAGCAACGTGGCAGCTGGTCCCACCCTCTTCTGCTGCAGCTTATTTGCTCATAATCATTTGCTGTGCAATGAAATGTGAGCGAGGTCTGAGACCTGGGGATTTTTATATCGCTGTCCAGGATCAAACAGCATTTGGGGACCTTAGGTGTTGTACAAATAACGGTAATATAATTTCAGGGATCAGATGCTATTTAATCAATGTCAGGAGATTGTCAATTCCTTCAGTGATTTATGGTCGTGAAAATAGAGAGTGATTTGTCAAATAACAAGAAGCTAATTTGAACGACATCCCCCCGAACGGGGTATTTCAAAAAGGCAGCAAACTGCAACATGAAACTATTTTGGAAGAATTTTCTCAGGATTTTGAAGTGCTTGCCTTAGCATCAAGCTCCCTGTTGACATAAGTGTTCCTTAGTTCTTTGCGGGTGCTGCTGTAGTCTCACGGAGCTCTCAGGAACCCATTACAGTCTTTCGGTCTCAAAAAAAAAAGCAAAACACTTAAAAATAGCGAGTGGCTTCTTCAAAGCTGGAGCGCCCTGATAAGTAACCCAAGTGTATGGTTTTCCACGTGTTTTAACGCTTTCTGAAATGTAAGAGGCCAACCCCACAAACACTGCGAGGCCGTCAGTTCCTGCAGTCGCCGTCTCACAGGCGTAATCGCTCTGGCCTTGCTTCGATAATATACTTAAGAGCATGCTTAACTTCTTCTGTGTTAAGGAGAGCATTTAAGCACAAGCATATTTTTAAGGTGCTCTTCCCAACTGGATGAATGTCCAGTGGCAAATCTTTCAAGGAAAGGGTGCTGAGAACTAGTTATAAATAAAATATTGCATACCTGGACCAGGCACTCAAGCCGTTAGGGAGGTGGGATTCCACAGGATCTTTCCTAGCTCGTCTGCAAACTCACCTGGGCCCCAGGCTGGATCATTTAGACTTTCTGCACTGGTGTATCCATCCCTAAAATGGGGGTTTTGATTTAATTTTCTTACTGTTCTGCAGATATTTTAGGTCTTGATGTTTATGAAATGGATTCAGGTTGCCGGGTCGTCAGCAACTTTTAAGTGTGCGTGCTCACGGTTATCTGTGTCCGCATTATAACGGAGGTACTGCAGCAGCGGGAGCACTTCTCAAAGGAGGTGCAGCTGTCACTTTGCCTTTTTGACAATACTCTATGCAAATTATTAAATTACCTGTGTATTTGAAAAGCCATTTATGGCAGGAGATTGAAATCCTCATCCTTTTCTGGCAACTGTGAAGCAAAAAATATGAGTTGTGTAGCACTCTGCCCAGTAAAGGAACCCCACTTCCATAATTCCCCTTCTGGTACTTTTGACACTGGAACGGTAGGGATTTTTGTCTGCGTGGAGACCAGCTTTGGAGATGGCAAAGATGTTTCAGGCAGGATCTGGGAGAGCTCAGGAATGTGTGCTTTAATAAAAAAAAAATTATACTGGAGGCAGTTTAGGTATTTAGCCTCTGAAGCATTTTTTGTAGCTCTTAATTACTTGTAATCTGACTTTTCTTTCTAATTGAGGCGCCCAGCATCTGTCTAGCTACCAATACTCTTAACTACTAATTTACATTGCAGTTGGCACCTGACCTTACATGACACACGTAAGACTCTTAGACAGATAATCCTGGCTTCTTCTTGAGACTTATGTCGCCATGGAGGGGTCAGTGGTGTGAGACAGCACCGCCTGAGGTGCGAAGTGCCGCGGCGGCTCACACACTTTACCTAGCTGAGTCTGGGAATCCCTTAACAGGCTGATCCGGGCTTTTACACAGCCAGTCCTCCTGCTTTTGTCCTGGGCAGGCATTTCTCTGCCTGTCACTGACAGGCCTTAAAGCAGCATGTGTGTGTTGGTTAATTTGCAGACATCAGTAGACACATTTCACACTGAATTCCACCCTGTGGGGCCGTGTCTAATTGGACAAATTTGAGCAGCAGGCAGAAAAGCCACCGCAGCATGGAGCAGTGATATATGGGCACAGGCAACGGGCTGCGATCTTAAAGACACAGCTTCTCCACTCGCCTTCCCGCACCCACCAAGCTCCCGAATTTGAAGCAGGACTGCCATGATGAGCAAAGTTTAACATCTGACAGCATCACCCTGACGCTATGGGCTCAGTCCCTTTCCGAGTGGGCACATTTCTCTCTGTGTATTCGTTCTGCTCACAAAGTGTGCTTTGAAGGAGCAGGAAAGTGTTTTCAACTTTGATTTGGGGCAGAGGAACATTTAATCCAGCCTGAACCCCTGAAATTAGAGGCTTCTTCAGCTTTAAACTGCACAGCTGCAATCCACATTAGAGTTCCTTTCAGGGAATTTCCTGCAATATTGCAGCAGGGAAGGTGAAGTGGGAAGGCACTGTTATTAGCAAAAAGAAAGGGGGGAAAAAAAAATAGAATTTCAGAACCTTGGCAATAAAAGTGAGTTGAAGGGTTGTTTCTGGTCAGAGATGTTTCTTTTCCATTTTATGTTGCTTAAGCATAATAAATGTCAGATGGCTCGAGTAGCATGTTTTATTAAAATAAGTGAATTTGGAGTTCATGAAAGGGCGCTGCGTTGTGATAGTGTTGCGTACGGGATGGCTTTGTTTGTGCAGGGAGGGGGTCCAGTCGGCTTCCCACCTGCGTTCACAGAAGGGAAGAAATAGCCTGAAATGCTGTTTCTGCGTAGTTGCTCTAGGTTTGGTCTCCGCTGAAATGACAAACAAAAGTGCCGTCTAATGACAACTGCGAAAAGCCTTTTGGGATGCAAAATTGAAGAATATTATGTGGTTTGGTTGGCTGTTGGCTGATTGGTATTTTAGATGCTTTTTTTTTAAGTGGATTGCGACTCTGACTTAGTTTATGTAACTTGCGAAAGGGCCACCGGAAGATGATGATTTTCTTTTACCCATTCTCTGCTGCTCCAATCGCGTGGTGCTCCTGAACAGAATGGTCCCTGTGAGAAATCCAATTCCTGAGTGTCTTTGTTTTGAAGTTTATGGAAGTAATTTGTAAAATATCAGCCTCTCCCCCGGTATAATTGCTTCTTAGAATGCATTTTGATTTGTGCATGCATTTGTATTAGTGACTTTTTGATCAGTTGTGGTTTCACCACTTGGGTTTTGGTTTTTAAAATGTTTCTGAGAAACAGCTCCATATTGTGATTTTTCACAGGTAATGGCAGTTCTGAAAAGAATCCTATAAAGCACAAAAGCAAAGTGTTGAAACAGCTTCCCAAAGGATGGCTTTGGTGACAAATGCTTACATTTTGCATCAGTCAGACCCCTGTGTTGTGAGTCTGAACTTGGGCTGAAAATCCTCTGCCTCCCTCTGAGAGGACAGAGAGCTCGCTGGATGCAACAAGCCGCTCCAGAGAGAAAGCTGAGGGAAAAGAAAACAAAGTGACTTGGTGGCTTTGGAAGGATCTGTACAAGTTTTTATTCTAATGCTAGAATATATTGATGCTCGGGGATTTAAAGACATATGAGCCTTCGGCTCTTCGGGCAAGTGGGGCGATCCTCAGCGCGGCAGCGGAGCATGGTGTCCAGCAGTGTGTCCAAGGGAGAGGCTTCTCGGCTCTGCAGCCATCTCTCTTGCTGCCCCCAAATGCCAAATGTCATGAAAAGGTCTCTACCACGCGGTATGGAAGTGAGGGCTTCAACTGGTGGAAACAGTAATTATTGGGGTTCTTTTCCATGACTGATATCTGTTTATAGTCAACATAGTCGCAAGATGAAAATGGAAGTCTTTGGTTAATCAGATATGGTTTTAGAAACCAAATCTTAAGTCATTCCTGGGGATATGGTTGAATTTCCTCCTCTCCTTGCGACCTGTTCTTTCAATCCTGTAGCTTAGATCTGAGGGTTTGCTTTACTTAATGTTTTCCAAACTGAGATAAAAAGCAGCTTATTTTATCGTATATCATGGGAGTACTGTGGATTTTTTCCCCTCCGGCTTACTCAAAACAAGCCCTAGGCCCAGCAGCACTGAAAACTTCTGTGAAGCTGTAAGTGCAAGATTTAATGCCTTGTAATTTTAATCTGTCTCCGTATTAAATTATTTATGTAGAATGTGTCAAAAACACGTATGTTGCAAAGCAGTGAAACTTGCCGTGGTGGTGGGTGAAGATGGTGCTGATGCCCACCAGCGTCCTGGGCGCGTGGCAGAGGTACGTTGACTGTCATTCAAGGCTTTCCTCTCTGGTCACATTCCTGCTTTTCCTACAGGAACAATGCTGGGTCCTGTCACAGCTGATGGGAGTCTTCCAGAGGAAGCCCGCTCAATCCCTTAGAAATACCGTGACACCTATAAATACTAGGATGTCTTTAAAAAACACATTAAGCATTAGATCACGGCGTCCGGGGTATGAACAAGATCAGAAAAAATTAGGCTAATAAATATTCAAGGGCTGGTTTTCACATTGATGGGGAAAAGCATGTGAGCAGGCAGGGAGGGAGAGTCCCACCGGGAGCCTCGTCCAGCCCCGGGCTCCAGCACACGCTTAGTCCACTGCCCTACAGGAATGGCAGGGCGTCTTCTACCATCTCCATCTGATTTTCCTCCTGTAAAATAGGAAATACATCTCACTTACCCAGCAGGATAATTGATGAGGGCGCCCGCCCCGTGCGAAGCCCAGCGCAAGCTCCTCCGAGCCGGCAGCCCTCGCTGCGTGCATCCATGGGCGGGAGCGCGAGTAGCTTGCGTAGAGACTTGAAAATATGAATCATTGCTTAAGTGCCAAAATTATAATTAAAAAGGTTTTCACTTTTGGCTTTTGTCTACATGCTTTCCTAATATTGTCATTTGGCAAAGCCGAGGTGTCTCTCACAGTGTAATTGCCACAGAACATTTCCTTGCAAGAGCAGCGACGCCGCGCCTCCTCCTCACACTTGCATGTGGAAAGCACCAACTGTTTTATAGGCGTTGGTGAATTATGCTTTTCAGTGCAAGGAGGCATTAACTGTCTCTACAGCTGAGACAGCTGTAAAACAGCTTCTGAGATGCAGTGACCTGCCGGAGGCTGCACGTTGGATGCTGTAGCAGAGGCAGGAGCTGCGGTTGTGCCTCTTCCAAAGAGAATATACAGAGGCTTTTACATGATAGTCTCTGTGTGTGTGTTATGTATCTTCTCTTCCTCCTCCGTAGAGGTCCGTAGGCAGGAAGGGACCTGTCTCATCCCAGGGCAGGAGCACCGTAGGCTGCACGTTTGCCCAGCCGACACCACCGCTCCCTCTCCGATTATCTCCGCCTGGTTTTCAGTGGTTGCAGGGATGCCAGAATTGCTCCTGTCATCGGTACTGCTGGCACTTCTCAAGCGTTTAGGTTTTTCAGAAGCAGAATTGCTCTCCTGCCACCCTGTTAAAGAGTGCCGGGTAATCCCTTTATGTAGTTACTGGCATTTCCCTGCCAGAGCATCACGACCTGCACAGAGGACAGCTGAGAAATCCAGGTGCCTCCCTGTTCAGGGACTGAATGGCAAGAAATTCCTCAAGGTGCATTCTTGGTTATGGTAATGGTGGTAATACTGGGATTAGTAAATAAATAAATAAACAGAACATCTTTAAAATCAGTTGCAGAACATACTTTCTATTTGTGGGTAACACTTAGAAGGTACGGAAAATTTCCAACTGTTTCAAAATGAAACCTTAAATTGAAGCAATAGTTGGTGAGAGATTTGTTTAATTTTTCTTTTTTTTTTTTTAATCTCTAGTACCAAGAAAATTAATCTTCTAGGCAGGTGATACGTTTGTGGGAAGAATAGCGAGTGGGAATTTGAGGTATTTTGCCCCTTCAGATCGGTGTAACGAAGTTTGGGGTAGTGCAGGCTCAGGTCTTCAGCTGGCCTAAATTAGCACAGCTCCATTCGGGCTCCAGCTGTAGGCACATATTACTGTTCCATTGCAGCAGATCTCATTTATGACATGTTTTTAAAGCAGATCTGTGAAATGATCCAGCTTTAAAAAAATAACACTAATAAGGGTGTAGTTACATGAGCATCTTATCCCACAGCAAAGCCAGTTTAAGAGGCTCCCAGCCCTTCCCTGACCCTGTCTTCTTCTTCCAACCCCACAGTTCATTTCCCCTCAGCTCCGCTGCTGCAGTTTTTTGCTGGTTTGGGGCTTGGGGTTTTTTTTTTTACACCCCTCCCTTTTCTCGCATGGTTTCACTGATGAATTAGACCGTGTTCCTTAACCCACGTATGAGCGTTAGGGAGCGCGTAGTGTGCTGTACCAGAGAAATGGCAACGAGGGACAAGAGGAAGGGCTTGGAAGTGCGCAGTAGCGGCTGTCTTTCAAACTGGTGCCGGAGCGGATGTTCCTGCAGCTACTGCTAAACCCAAGTGGCTTTGCAAGGGCTTTATGTATTTTTTGCAGAAGACCCAGCCAGGCCAACAGCGGGGTGGGTGCTCCTGGCACTGCCTGGGGCACGGGGTGGGAGCTCACGCCCGGCTGAGTGATGTTGGCTTAGACTTTGGCGTCTGGAGTCAGCAAGGCGTGTGGTGCGTTCCCAGTTTCTGGTCCTCTGCTGAACTGGAGCCGTATCTATTAGGTTATTAAGTACATCACACTGATTTTATCTTTCCCAACAGGAGTTCGGTTTTGCAGAGCAGCAGTGGTAGTGCTGGCATAGATGAGAACAAGTTGGGATTTCAAGGAATCTCAGAATAGTTCACTCTTCCGGGAAATTCAGTCTACCGGGATTCTGCACTATATAGCAATGAGATCAAATGCTTTCCTAACCTATTTACTTTAAATGTATCGTGAATATTAGTAATGATGGAGTAAACAGATCTTTAAAATGTGTGGTGCCTGGTGAATGTCTGACACGATATTTAATGAGCTCAGGAAGTTTTTTTTATCCAACTGCCTTCGGTCCATGCAACGTGTTTTCTCTCTGTTTTGGAAGGATGGATCTTGTGGCTGATGTATTTAAAAATAATTAAGTGAACAGTTGCAGAAACATCATGGTATCTTAGACCTGCGCGTGGTACGGATTAGGTGGAAACACTGAGCTTTCCTTCGTGCGTGGTGTGGTTATCAGTACCCTCCTAACAGTGCATGCAGGTAGCATTCCACACCCGTTCTCAAGCAGCGGGGACTGGCAGGTCCTCTGTGGCTGCTCCGGTGATGTGGGGAGCTTCTATACCTTGGCACTTGTTGAATAATTCCCACGTCTACAACGCACAGTGCTGGCAGTGATGCTCCAGCATGGGTTTGCTTGTCTGCTGCTTTCAGGGAGCAAGATGTATTACTCGCTCCTCTTATTCCTTTATACGTTACACAGAGTGGAAACAAAAATCAGATATAAACACAGAGTCCATCAATCATTACTAAACTAGTAGATAGACCGTGATAGTAAATCTTCCTTTTCCTTCTTCTCTCTGGTCTTTACACGCAGCAGTACAACACGCTATAGTAACACAAAAAGAATTAAGTTGTTCGGATGCGTGCCAGAGTGAAAAAACAACTCTCATACAGTCAAAGCACTTTGGCCAACGTACCTGTCTGCTGCTCCTCCTGCATGTGGCTGAGAGCTGACCGCGCCTCTCCTGGGGTCACACGGTGGTTACTCAAATGGTTTAGATGTGACCAAAGGGACTGCGAGACAAAGTGTAGCAATTCTGGTTTAGCTGAATCAGGGATAAAATGCTTAACCACACACCCAGGTGGAGGCGATGCCCAGAATAGACCCCTAAATACAGATCGGTGCGAGTGGCTTTGCCGTTTGGATCTCTTTTAATAATCATTTGTGCAGCAGTGCCAGTGAGATTATGGTGGTAAGAGGTGCTTGGGTTACATTAGCTGCATCATTTCTTTTTTGATTAACCTTTCGTGTGCTACAGCTGTTCTCTGCAATCCAGAGGCAGTTTGTAATTTGAAAATTTATGATAAAAGCAGTCTAACACAAGGAATTTGAGTTCCTGGGATTATGCTGGGTGTGCAGGAGCATTCACTGGTTTTCCTTCTTCCTGTCTTTTTGTTGATACTCTTATATAATCATAAAATTCATACTAGAACTTTAATAAATGCAAACGCGTAGCCACATTCTCATCATTAAGCCTAGTTTTAATCCTTGAAAAGATAAAAAACCTTCATTTTTATCAATTCACAGGCATAGAAGTGACAAGCGCGTTTATAACTATCAGTAACACAAAGCAGCAGCTCCAAAAAAGCTATGGGATTTTGGAATCACCACTGAGAAACCTTTCCATAAATGCCAGGAATAACATTATATTTTAATATTTAACCCTTACCCAGGCAATTTGAGGACTGGGAACCATATGTGCTTTTCATAATGGGAGCCAAGATGACCCTACATAAAGATAAATATAGCTACATGAAAGCATTCAGGAAGGATGGTCTTGTGGTTAGGAGCTGGTCAAGGACTGGGGAGCTCGAAGGTCTAATCCCAGCTCAGCCACAGGCTTCTTGGGTGATCCTGGGCATGTAACTTCATCTCTGCGTGTTTCAGTTTTTCCATTTGTGAATGAGAGGTAATAACGCTGCCCCACAGCCGTGCCTGGAGGATAAACGCATTGCTGCTTGGGAGGCGTGGGCTTGGAGATGCTGCTGGTGACCACCAGGATAAGTCTCAGCCAAGTGTCCTGCTGAGGGTGTGTGTTACACCACTGACAGTGGCATCCGCGGTTTCCTCTCTGCTCCTCTAAAGGCTGGTTGAGTAAAAACCTTTCTTAATTAGCCTGTCAGACCAGGGTAGCTTACCTGGAGCTTTGGTGGGGAATCATACCACTTGCAAACGTCCCTTGTTTAAACAGAATTTAAATTCAAAAACGAGGGGGAAAATGAGAAAAGGGAAACCTGCAGTAGATGAGACCATCTGGTTTTGTTTGAGTGGTGCTACCTAAGTAACTTGTGTTTAGTGGTTATAGACTGGTGTTTTCTTTATATGGTCCCTGGCCAGGTAGCTCTTGTTATGCTCGTGACTTGGTATCCACTTCTGCTCTTTATGAGTCCGCTCTGGAGGTTTAAATCCTTATCCTCTTACAGTTCTTTGGAAAAAAAGATGATATTTCAAAGTAACTATCAAGATGGAGACTTTTCTTAATTGGTCACTGAGAATTTCCACTTATAGCCTGTGGCTCCCGCAGGGATATCATTTCATCATCGTGGGAGCAAAGCCGATCGCGCTGGTGGTGCGCAGGGGAGGCAGCCTGTACGTCTGTCAGCGTGAGGAGGAATAACGTTCGTGAGAAAATATCTCTGCTAAGGTGCCATCCCTGCTCTGGAAAGTGGGTAGAAGCTCACTGAAGGCTGTGCAGGCAGCCCGGGGCTCGTGCGCAGGCTGAGCTGTGTAAGGTGTGGGGGAGTGTAATCGCCCATTGTTTGGAAGGAAGAGTTTTGATGTAATTATACCCTTCAGCCATTGCCACACTTTCCTCTCTTTCATCTTCAGGCAGGTCCACACGTTCAGATGTGAAGCTGGAAATGAAACACATCTGGATATCCAAAAATGACAACAGACTTTTATTTGCTATTTTTGGTATACAACAAAAGCTTTGTATCTCGCTAATTGAACATATGGGCTCTCAGTTGCTTTTTTTCCCTGCTAAACTCCACTTTTCCATGTGTCATCATATGATTCCAACATTTGATCTGTCGAGTCCATCTTGGCCATGTGTTTGTTGTAATCTGCTACACATGTAGGCTTGTTTTTGTGTGTGTCCTGACCTCCAGTGAGAGCTGCAGTTGTTTCCATCATGGATAGTGTTGAGGAGTTACACATCCTTTTTATCAGTGTATTTGGCCACCGGCAGCTCCTCGCGGTGCGGATCAGGGCTCCTGCCAAGCCTCTGAAAGCTCAGTGTTTAGGGTAGCTGTATGTGTTTGTATTGTGATACCAGATGCTGGGTTGTTTTTTTTTTTCAGTGTAACAGAAGTAGAAGGAAAAACTTCCCAAAAATAGAAAATATCCACATAAGTAAAATCCAATGTCTCGGTGAGCGAAGATGAGGGTCAGCGTTAGCTGATTAGAGTTGGAGCGTAAGGAAGGGATGGAGCTGGAAGGCTGATCGATGGTCGCCGGTCAGACCTGCACACACCGGGGGGGTCGGCATCGCAGCAGGCGGGGCGGAAAAGCAGCGTTTGCTTGTGCAGAAGGCAGAGTGCTCTTCGGAGTCTGCAGCAGAACGGTCTGTGGGATGAAAAGAGAAGAATGCCGTATCTGGAGTGGCGAACTGAGCCCTTCAAAGCACGCTGTGCCATAAATACTCACTGGGAACTTGGCCCCACTGTACAGACGTTCGTGAGACCCGACTCATTACGAATACAGGACCTCTTGATTAGCATGAAAAATTCGTCATCAGAATTTTTTTGTGCCTGTGGGGGATCCACTTACTTATTTCCAACTACAGCTCTAAATTGTTCCCATGCGTCATGATGGTTTGATTAGCTAAAAACTTAGAGTAACTGTTGGAGGCACTTACCATCACTTAAAAACAGGTGACAGTGATCAAACCATAGGGCACGGAGCAGGGATTGCTGTGCTTTAGGGTACGGAGCCTCAGTGTGGTTGGAGGCAGCCCCGTTACAGGTTCCTGAGTGCTGAGAAGACTTATTGCCTGCACGCTTTCCAAGTGCTGAGCACTGCTGCGTGGTGTTCCCCGGGATAAATGACAAAGCAAAATGAAAAAAGGGGTAACTGTGCATTTGATTGCACACATGCACGCACAGCCCCAGCCTCTGCGTTCACGTCACCTTACGGCTGTGCTAATAGTCACCTTTCTTGCAGTAAATGTTGGGCCAATTTCATCACATTTGGTTTATGTTTATCAACGCAGCACTTAAGCGATGGCATTTGGGTTGCAATAGGGGAAAGAGTCCGTTGCTGTCTGGCTCCGAGGGGAGGGAATGAGAAGCCATATGCGGCGTGGCCCGGCTGGAGGCTTTCCTCTCTCTGTTTCGCAACACTCCCGCCTGACTGCAGCAAAAATCAAATATTTGTACTTGAAGACAGTGCCGAGGCACTTTTCACCAGGAATATGCCATCTCTCATCAGTTGAAAAATATTATACATGCGTGGTGCTATTATTCTGTTCGGTTCTTGACATACACTGCTGAGCAATTTTGTCTTGAGCTCCCTTTTTCCTTTTAGCCAAGAGTCTAACGTTAAACAAATCTGAGATTGCACTCGAGGACTTCCCGATCAGCTGTGGGATGAACTCTAAAGCAGAAGTGGTATTCAACAAAATGGACTTACAATTATTATTCATAAATGCACGTTATGGCTGCAGTTGTTTCACTTCGTTCCTTTACAACCCTATAAATTGTATACAGAACATAAAGGCTTTACTTCTTAAATAAATGTTCTGCAGCCGCCATAAATTATCTTTCTTGCATTCATAATGAAAAAAAAAAATCAGTGTTTGATGTTTTATATCCTCTTCCCTAAAATGTAAAATATGGTAGTTGGAGCCAGATTTTATCTCATTTGAAAATAAAAGAAGGTTCATTTCCTACTAATTTTTTTCAGTCTTAAGTTTGGAGTTCCCATGAAAAGTTGCCCAATCTGCAAAGCAGCGTTACGATAAACTCTGCTTTGTCTGAGGGTTTGAGTTTGAGCTGTACCAGTGTTGATAGTCGTCATCATGGAATGAGTTACGAACATAAACTGAATTTTTTTTTTTATTTTATTTTTATCCCTCACGGTTATATTTCATCTTTCTACGCACCCTAAATCACTGGCTGAATATCGGATTGTTGAACTTTTCTCTCCACCAGCCCTGCGAGGACCCTGCCCCAGCTTTGCTGTCCTGGAAGCGGGCCTTGCTAAACTCCCAGCTCTCTGGTTTGCAAAGCAAACTTCAGCCTTGTACTATTTACCTTGGCAAGTGCCCGACCAGATTGATGATCTGTAAAGTGGATTTGTTATTTGACTGTTTGCTTTGGCAGCTCTTGAAAGCAGTTTGCTGATTACAGTCCCAGATGTCATTGCATACATTACTGTTTGCTGTAAGTTTCTTCTAAAGTTTTAATTTCAGCCACAAATACTATTAAAGTTTTTGCACCTTTCCATCTTTAACTCATAGATATTGAATATCAAGAGCAGACACCTTTGATTTCCTTAAATGTTCCTATTGTTATCTCTGTCAGCCTCCTCCGGGCATCTCCGTAGTGCCTGCAGCCAGGAGGAGAGATGCTGCTGGCTCTCCCCTGGGTTGGTGCTGTGCCCATCCATGCCATGGGCGGTTGAAAGTTGGTCATATGCACAGTTTTCCAACTGTAGATAACCTGGAAAAATGACGTATCATTTTTATAAACGATCAGCTTTAAAATGACCAAATACTCGAGTCGGTGGAGATGAGAACATCGGGAGTGGCGTTAACTCAAATTGCACTGTGCCCTGCTTGTGGTAGGGTAGACACAAAAGGCGTCTGCTTCTTCAGAGGTGGATTTACTGAGTTATCTCTGTCTCCTTTAACTATTATCTTGGTTTTTAAAGGCTCTCAAACCCGATAAGCAATTTGGCAAATCAGTAGGCTCAAAATCAATTTGTTTCTGACGTGGAGTAATCCCGAGTTTGGCTCTAGCGCCAGCGGTGCCTCTGTGCTCTGCTCCGAGCGCTCTGCTCGCAGCCCCTTGCATGCAGCCCTTAGGATTAGGGTTGAAGAATACTGGGATATTTTATTTCCGTAGTACCTCAAAGTACATTTCCCCTTCTAAAAGTCAAGTAAACGGGTATGTCAAAAGCTCGGCTAGATGTTTGCTGCTCAACTCCTGCGAGCACTGTTGGGCTACCTCAGGAGCAGAGCGGATGGCACAGTCCGGCGCGGATGGACAACGGCTGGTCCTGGATTTAAGCAGTTAAACCGTCCTTCGTGGACAGGAGCTTTTCTTTTTAGGGGGTACTTCCAGCTTTGAAATATTTAAGTTGAAGAAGTTAACTCACTTTGAGTAAGTTTACTTTTTGAGGGGAGGATATCACTGTAGTATTTTTGGCCAGTGCTTGAAAATTCCTCTAACCCTTTACTATAATAAGCAAATTGAGCAGATTAAAGACACATTACACTGCCAAATGGTTTTTCTACCCAGGGTGACATATATTTTTTCTGTGGAAAAGGTTGTGGGGGTTTTTGTGAGCTGCTATGCTTTTTTTAGAACTTCCTGTTTTATTGTGTTTGAAGTGTCTTTGTGGTGACCTGTTGGGGTAAGATTCTTCCATATGGAAGTGTTTCTTCAACTTTTAATCATTTTGTTTTTTGAAAAAAAAAAAAGATTTTAAATCCGATTTGCAGATGTCTCTGGTTTTGTTCGCAGAGAGCTAGTCCATCTCACCGCAGTGTTGTCGAAATGTGTGTCATCATCAATTTTATACCCAACATGAAGATGACATCCACATACTTTTAATTAAGTTAGATATCTTCTTTAAATTCTGTTTAAAATATCTGTAGAAGAGCATTCATTTGTGGTTTAATGTCTTTTTCTCATATCAGAAAATGATATCCCTTTAAAGATTTTAGGTGAAGTCCTGCCTTCACTGAATACCTTAGCAAAACTCCTGTTGGTTTCTGTGGAACTGGGATTTCACCAGTAGACCCTCACTCTGTTGTAGGTGTCTCTGAAGTCAGGTAATATCACGATAACAAGCAACTTTGTCCTTTGTCTATTCCTGGAGAAAATCTTGCTGGGATTTTACGTAGGGTCAAAAAAAGTTACGAGTTTATTTTTAAGTCTACAAGACAAAATTCTTCATTAATGTACAACAGAATGCATTTTCCCTGTGCTCATATTGGACTCGCTGGGTCGTAACTGAGACCAGAGTTTGGACCACTGTATTTGCATTATAGCTGCATCCTGTTTCCTATTAGTTTTGACACTAACATCTGAATTTCAGATTTCCTCTTGTTTAGGTTTAACTGCTCAGTCAGTACGCACAGCAGACATCTCAGAACCTCTCTTTAGACGTCTGGCTTGCACTGAGGACGAGAGCAGAACTTGGCCTCTGCACAAACTGCACTGGAGCAGCTGCTGGGTTTGAGTTGGTAGAGCACAGCCTGTCATTACACAGACAGCTCGGTTTGTCCATCAGGCACCTCCAGACTTTCCCTCCGCATCATATCCTCAGCGTTTCAACCATAAGAAAACGGGCTTTGACAGTATTTTTGAGCCCACATGTGAATACCACATGTTGAGGTCTCATGTCTGCAGTTTCACTCCTAATTAAGTATATATGTAAGTACTGGGTATCTTATAAGGTCTTTGGCTCTCTGCAGTTCACCACAAGCATCTAATTTCCACTTCCTTTGTCTTGGACCTATTATTTATATGAGAAGGGTAGGTGGACTCAGTGGTTACAAGTCTGTTGGATTATTATGTTTCTGCAGCTGTCATCCTGTCAAATGTCCTGCAGAAACTTGCGCTCTGGGCTCTTGCTAGTTTATTATGGGTAAAATCCCTTCCCGTGCTGAAGGCTGGCCCAACGCGTGCGCACCACTTAAGTCTTACTAAGCCCTGAAAATAGGTCTTAAATGGTACCCTGGCCTTGCGCCCGTTCTCAGCGTGGAGGTGAATTGGATTTTTTATGAATAACGAGGTTTCCCGTTCAGCTTAGGCTGTTTGCCTTCATTGCTGTGAGCTGTAGAATGGGTTCTCTAAACCTGCCTAAAACTTTTGATGTTACAGCCTGTAGAAGATGAAACCTCGCAGGTTTTTTGACCTAACAACTGGATGGCTTGGAAAGTGGCAACTTTTTTTCTGTAGGTGGGCACAGCACTCATCTGGTTTGGATTGAGGTGTTCCAAAGTTGTATCGTTAGCTAGAGGGGGTCTTTGGAGAGCGGTGATATGCACTGACTCGCTACCGAGACCTCGGAGCATTCCCAGCTATTTATTTTTGGGAAATTGAAGTCAAGTAGCTATATTATCTCTGGTTGTTATACAGGTGGAGAAACTAACGCATAAGATGGACAAATGACCTTACTGGGCTGATCAGAGTGGTAGCAAGAAGACTCAGACCTAAAGCTGGAGAGTTATTTTACCATCTCCAGTTGCTCTGGTTTCCACAGTATTCAGAGTGTGCTGGAAAGAATTTCAGAAAGGAAATGCTTGCAGCCTTATTTGCATCTACCTGAACATGAAAAAGATTGAGTGTCTTTTATCATCTCCAAGCCTTCTTTCTGCTGCACCCTGGCAGGGCTGTGGTTGCTCTGGAGAAGGGGTGCCTTCAGCTCAGTGGCAACTCTCCAGTTTAAATATTTTACCAGAACATCTTCAACGTATCCTGCTTCTTCAGTAGTTTATGAACAGTGTCCAACTAGATGAAAATTAGCCAGTGGCTTAGTTTGTAGAGCTACAAAGGTCAAATGTCTTGCAGAAACAAGGTGCTGGGATGCTAATTCTCCACCTTGGAGCAAGAAGGCAGTTCTCTGCTCGATTAAGCAGAAAATGCAGGTGGTCTTAAACATCTCTGGTTTTGCCTCCTGTTTTAAATGCAGTTAAACAAAATCTGCTGTGATTGCAGGGAGGGTAACCAGCTTCCAGCACAGCCCTAAATCCTACCCTGAGATCTGCAAACGGCTTTGGGATTGAGCCCCTGTGCAGTCCGTAAGCGTGCCGGCAGAGGTCCCGGGCTGGTCCCTGCCCTACCTGTCCCCAAAGCAGGACATGCAGGAAGCTCATCCCGAACTTCTGTTCTCACACTGCATCTCCCATACTTCTCCTCTTGGAATCTTGTTTTCCACTTTTTGGAGATTTGCGAAACATATGCTTTGGAGGGTTCCCAATTTTTTTTCACAGCAAGAAAAGAATTACTCTCTGCGCTGTAAAAAGCCTCACGAAAAAGTACGCTCCTCCTTTATAATGGACTTGCCTGGCACAACTCAACAATCCCCATTTCTCATCACTTCGCAGTGTACTTTTATAGGGTATAAAAATGGTGTTATGATCCGTGTTCCCAAACCTTGCCTCAGCTAGCAAGAACATCAATAAACATGGCTTGATAGACACCAGAGCTGCAGCACCGCTTCCCTCAGTGCTTTGAACGTGCCCTAACACACCTTTTGAATTTATTCTCCATATATGAAACTACTTGTGCCTCTGTTGACCTTTTAATGTATCAAAGGTAAGGCTTAGGTATCAAAGTGCTTAGGAAACATTACTTCTTCCAGGATACGTTTCCAGTTGATCATTATTATACTTACAGTTTTTTAACTTCATCTCATTTCCCACTTTTTTTTTCCTCTTTCCTTGATTCAAATTAATCCGCAGATAGGGAGGTCCGCGTGCCTGAAACCGGCAAAAGATTTTACTTCGTTTCTCCCCCTTTCCTTTTTTCTCTCTGTCTGCAAAATTATTACTGTTATTTCTTTGGTTCACAACTGAGATGATGGGTTGATGTTTGCACAGTTACACACTCTGTTCCAGGAAAGTCTGTCTTTGTTCCAAGGCTTCCAGTGCGGAGACGCCTTCCACCTTGATCTTTCAGCACAGCACTAAAACATTTGGCAAGTTTTTTGTCACAGTTTTTGCTGCTCTCCAGGGCTTTTCAGAGATTCCCTTTGGACAGCTTCCACCCCTGAGCTTGCCCACTGTCGGAAATATTATCCTTATGCGTGTATTGACACAGCCTCATCGTGAGACCTCGTGCGTCCCTCTCATGCCTTCGTTAGCCAGCACGCGACACCCGCTTGCTCACTTTCTTGCATTTGCTTCTCTCTGATCTTAAAGCAAGTTTGTCCTGACGTTTTGGGCCACGTGTACTGGTAGATGGCTTTGTGCTGGTGGGAGGATCACTGGGACATGAGGTTGAAACAGTGGTTGCTCCGATGGGCTCACAGATCGTCACGCTGCTGGCAGAAGGGAGGCGGCTCAGCAGGCTGCCAGAAAGCAGCTCCTCTGCAAAACATCAGTGGGTTCACGCGAAATATTAGACTGGATAAGGTTTAGGATATATCTACGGGACTGGAAAGGTGTACGATACACCTAGGATTCACCTGCAGGAAAGACGAGGAAGAGCGCTTTGTCAGAGAGCGCAGGGATGGGATGAAGGGTAATGGTTTTTAGCTGAAAGAAGGGAGATTCAGATTGGATATTAGGAAGAAATGTTTTGCTGTGAGGGTGGGGAGGCCCTGGCCCAGGTTGCCCAGAGAAATGGTGGCTGCCCCATCCCTGGAGGGGTTCCAGGCCAGGTGGGATGGGGCTTGGAGCCCCTGATCCAGTGGAGGTGTCCCTGCCCATGGCAGGGGTGGGACGGGATGGGCTTGGAGGTGCCTTCCAACCCAAACCATTCTATGATTAGCTTCTACCCGAGTTGTTGGATTCTCCCTAATAATCAGATTTCTTTTCCATGTTAAATTCCCAGGAGCTTGTGATTAGCCCCACTTCTGAGAGTTCACAGCAGCTTAATTCTACTGTAAAACTGTCAGTAGTGGATTTTCTTTTTTTAAGAGGGGTTTTGGTTCTTGTACAGCACTACTTCTTGCTAAATTCCTTTTCAACCAAACACACTTGTCATTTCTCAGCCATTAAAGACAATAAACTCCCATCTTTGGATTTTTACATGCTGAACTTAGTTTATAATGATAGATACTTGTTTATAACATACTGAAGATTTTTGTTAGCTCTCTGGCATAAAAATTGGAATCTTCTCATTTGATTCATAGTTATTAGTAGCAGGTTTATCCTTTTAAATATGTACAACCTATGATTTCAGTGGAGCATTTATGGTCCGCAAGAATGGTAGCCTGCAGCTCTCGGAATCCACCTTCCCTTGGCAAGCAGCATGGTTATAATCATCAAACTGGTTCGCATGGAGTAGAGCTAATTTCACAGGAGAATTTAAGTATTGCAACGCAGAAGGTCAGGGTTCCGGGTTTTAGATGCTGGGATGCCTGGGGAGGGATGAGCTTCCCACCGCTGCTCAGTGGGGCTCTGCCTGATGGAGCAGCTCCGTCTCTGGCTGGGAGTGGTTCCACATTCGCTGCGGTACTCGGGCCAGTTTGTGCTATAAAGTGTGTTTAGAGGGGGCTATAAAGCGTGTGCGGAGCTGACTGGCTGAATTGGACCCTGCTGGGGGCGCAGGCAAAGAGAAACACCGACTTCGATCATCCCAGATGTTCTGGGAAGGGACCAAGGTTCTGGGGAAACTGGGGCGGTTCTTCCTGGATCTGAGGAAATCCACCAGTTGGGGTGAGCTTTCTCTTAGGCAGCAATCAGGGACAGAGAAATTCCAAGATAAGGATATTAGTAATAAAAATCCTAATTTTGCTTTGTCCCTATAAGAATAATGCCCCACAGGCACACCCTTCCAGTCACCTTTTAGGATTTCTGTGACAGGAGGGCAGACTGTCACTGTAAAGGAAAAACACGTTGGTGTTACTCAAGGCAGTCGAAGTCCTTATATGACTTCTTTTTAAGCAGTTCCTACATATTCCTGAGAGCTTTGCTTTCAGCAGTAAACAGTGAGCATCTTTGCCTGACTCCTGTTTGCATTTAGAGTCGTTACTGTGAATTGCCAAGTGCAAACGCGAGGCAAGTAGAAGGGTAAATCTCCTGCCCTTTGAGTACAGTCTTTGCCGAGGATGAGAGTGAAATGAGTTAAATGACCGAAAGCCTTAGGCTAGGACATGCCAGCTGCAATAATTTTTTCACTCCATCATCTCACCTTGCAATGTCACCCTGCCTTATCCAGCCACCAGATGTCTGATGGATAATATAAGTGACAAGGGCAAAACCTCCTCAATGTATGCAGAGGAAAACTTCAGGCAGCGAGGACGGGTCTGCTGGCTCCTGACCAGCTGCGTCCTGCCTGGCCTTTCCAAAGCCTGCCTGGCTGGAGTGAAATCCCTGCCTTGGACAGGCTTTGGTAGGAGATCAGACCGTGGTGCTGCGAGTCACCAAGCGCTCCGGCCCCGCTCCGGCAGCACGCTCAAGCGCACACTTGACTTTCAGCATAGGTGTTACTCCCACTGAAGGTACTGTGGCTGCTTGCGTGCTTCAAATTAAGTATATGCTTAAGCTGGCTTGGGACCAGAGATTTCAGTGTTTTGTAGGTCCAGTCCTTGCTGGAGCTTGGCTAACTAGCTCATGCAACTTGACACATGCTTTTAATGAGTTCAGAATTGGGCCAAAAGTATTTACCTTCCCTGATGCGGAAGGCTTACCAGGAAAGACGTTTTGGGGGGGTTGACTTTTTGTTATTTTCTAAACATAAAATTTCACATTTCTCTGCAGTCCTTAAAGAAACACATTTTCTTAATGTTCTTGGAGGGAGCTACAGGCTTTGAGTAGGTAATTTCCAGAATGCCGACAACTGCTGAAAGGGCGTCTGGGACCTGCCACCTGGCTCTGGAGATCCCATCCACTTTTCCTACCCTCTAGGAAGATGTGGCATTGCACTGAGGTGTCCTCTGATGGAAGATTGTTGTTCTAGGCATCGCTGCCACAGACTTGCCCAGCGACCTTGAGTGAGTTACTTAAACCTTGATTTTCCAGCTATTCCCTGGTGTAAGCAATAAAACTCTTTATACCAACGCTGATAACTCATTTTGCCTTGGTTAAGGATCTGTCCCTGAAGGTATGTTTTGTAATCTCCCCTCCGTTCCTCGATCTCAGCCGCTTCATTAGTAAGTAGCAAGAGCAGCAACACGAACCCAAACCTGTTCGTGTTGATGGTGCTGCATCCTTAGAGCAGCAGCTCAGCTGCCTCGAACACAAATGCTTCCCATCACTCTGGTTTGATACCTGAATCCAACTTGTGAACTTGTGCTGTTTGTCAAATACGGTGAAGTATTTGTCGGGAAGTTGTGATTACGGCAGGCTGTGCACGCGGTGTTAGATATAACCCTAATAAATTGGATGGTAACACAGTGAGATTTGCTACGGAAGGTGTCGGCTGGTCATCGCTCCTCTGTTATTCCCTAAGGAAAAGCTGGTTGCAGCATGGGTGTATGGCGAGGAGCTACAGTACTGACAGGGAAAGCCCTGCTATAAATGACTCTCCTATGATAATTTCTACAAAGCAGTTGCAAACTGCGGATGCCTCGTGCTTGTGGATGCTGCCGACGGCTTTGCAGCTTTGGGCTGGCGGGAGCCGGGGCGCTGCCACGCACGTGCTGGGCAGCACCCAGCAGGAAAACAGAAATCACCCTCCGTGCTCCTCCCGAACACACAGTGGGTGCCTAGCATTTGCAAGTGAGATTTATTTATCCTGTGTACAAGTAGTTTCTAGACAGTAGCTTGGAACCGGCACATACATTATCTCATAATGAGGTAAGACAAATAAATTACAAGTTAGAGGCCCCGAGTGGGATCAGTGATGCACCTTAGGAAAATATTTTGGTTTCTGTTTATATATCGGCTGGGTTGTGAAATGTTTCATCTGGAAAAGGTGATATGAAACCAGAGAAATATTTGCTCTTATAATGCAAAAAATATTTGTTTCGTTCTTAACTGGTTGCTAGTGATATAAACCAAATTTCATGTTTCCGGCGTTTTGATGGTTGTTCAGCTGCTTTACTCCAGATTCTCTTCTGCAAATTTTCTCCTAGCCAATAGGAAGCCGCGCTTTTATCTGCCTTGGTTTGTGAACGTTTCTCTGTGTGCATAATACTTGGGAAAAACATTACCCAAAGCCCAGCAGAAGTCTCTGTCTGTGGTGGGCTCAAAGTGCTGAGGAGGAGGATGTTAAGGATGCTCGGGCAGGGTGCAGGGCTGTGTGCTGGACCACATCCATCCCCGCTGTGCAGCTCCGTCCAGGCGGGTCTGTGATGGGGAAGCCTTCCCCTGCCCTTTGCAGGGAGTCTAAGATGAAATATCCCTCCCATTCGGCTGCAGAGGAACTGTACCCACAATGAACTTGGCCATTTTCTGTTTCTATTACACAAGAAAGAGTCTCGTATTACAGTTGGGGTGATATATTAGTATAAAGCACAGTTCCAATGTTTTTTCAACACTAAGATTTTTTTAATTCCAATGAAACAATCAGAATTAAATTCCTTGGCTCAGGCAGTTACCACTAATTCTCAAGCAATATGACAAATCCACACTTGTGTCTCAACGTGTAACGTAAGATCTTAGTTATCCAGAAAACCCTGATGAGCTGTTAGATCTTTCCTTACTTGTGGATAAATATAAGCCTTTTGTAATCCATTATGTGTCCTTCGTACGTGTGTGTATATATATATATATGTGCATTTGCACATGCCATGAGATTGATAATAAGCAAGATAAATCTTGCTGTTTTCTTAAGGGAAGTAATATATTATTCAAGTCCTTCCAGTGGAATTGGCATATTTCTGCCTCCCAAAGCGAGCTGGCTAAGACAGGCTGTGCCTGCAAACCTCTTACAGAGTGACCTGGCGAATAAGCAAATAAGCTTTATTATGTAGTGTCACAGAAATACCAGATGTGTCCTTCCTGCATCGTATGCAGCTTTTCCCAGTGAAGCCAAGACAAAGACTTCGGCGTCATAAAGTCATGGCTTTTCTTCGGATGACACATAAAATACTCTTCTAAAAAAAAAAATCCACTGAGATTTTTAAGTGTGTTTAAATTTCATAGGCATTGTTGAAAATCTCAATAATCATCTTATTGTAAGCTTAACTGAGTCGTAGCTCTTTGGAGAGTGGGAAGCTTTACCAGGAGAAGAAAAAAAGTTACTGGATTTTCTAATTTTAACCAGGGCTGAGAATTAGAAATATGTGAATACCACAAGAAAACATTTCCAACCTTGCCAAAACTAAAAAGTGCTTAAGTTCCTTTAGGGATCCTTTTTTAATGGAATTTCCAAACCTGGAGGTTGAAAGAACATCAGGTGAAGTTTCTGCTGTGCGGAATCGTACCTGGAAACGTGTGTGCACCCGAACACGGTGCAGAACACTCTGTTCTTCAGGATCCTCTACGACAGGATTAAATGTAAAATGTTCATCTCTAAGGGGGCTTGGGACTGATCATAGCATTCCTGTTTTTTTCCAGACATTCTGATTCTGCAAAGCGTGTAAAGAGTTAAAATATGCAAGAATCTTGCTATTCAAAGGGGGAAAACATTTTTTTCCTTGGAAATCCGTTTTATTACAAAAGGGTTGTTTTGTTTTTAAAATCGTAATAGTATCCAGTTATACTGTAGTTTCCATCCCTTTTTGCTTTTAGACCACCAAATAAATTGCATCCAGTATTGCAAAAAGAGTACAAATGCTCTCGTCTTATTTTCCAGTGCACTACATTCCCCGTGGGTGCGTGCAGCGCGGTGGCAGCCGCCCATGCCCGCGGCAGAGCCCGCGCTCCCCCTCGGCCGCTGCTTTACTCTTTTGAACGAGATGACGAAGTCCTCTGCTTCTAATACTGCAAAACCACCGCATCAATTTCCCCAACACCACCAAATGCAGGGTTTTTTTTGCATTTTATCTTTTAAGTCCTGCTTTGGATGAATGTCACATCCTGCCTTGGGTTTTTGAACCATCCCGTCTCTCTCCCGTGTCCTCTTGCTAACCTCCGCGCCTCTGGGGAAGCCAGGAGCTCGGCCAGGGCTGCGGGAGCCCTTGGCGACGCTTGGGGGGCTCGTGGGGAGCTTCCTCCAGCTTGTAGCAGCCCGGGGGTCGGCGTAGGTGCTGCGCTGACACTCGGGTCCCTTGTTTGGTGGCCAGGTGTGTTACGGGCGGGCTGATGGGAGACTGGAGTTTGGATGGCATACGAGAGTCACGGGGAGCATTGGAGGCAAAGGCAGACTTTAATAAATACACTTAATCATTTCTGTTTTGACCTTCACCCAGACTCGTACTCAGACACAGAAAGCGGAGAGTTGGAAACGTACTTTGTCAAAGCTCCTTTGGCTGATGCAGCGGTAAAACAGGGCAGCCTTGCTCTGAGGAAAGGCAGATCCTTCGGAAAGGAGAGTAAAAGGTCAGAACTAATCCAAAAGGACAAGCAGTGTATGTCTGTGTGTATATTGGGTTTCACATATGAAATCCAGTCATGATAAATCTGATGGCTTTAGAAACATCTACTTTGATTAATGAAAACATAGTTCCCATAGACCATGGGTTTCATACTTCAAAGTTCTCCTGGATTTAGGACCTTAGGTTTTGCTTATTCATATAACATGCAGGAAACTATTTTTAAATGAATAAGGGATTTTAAAAAAAAAAAAAAAAAAGGCAAATGTTTCAACATTGTTGGTACAGATAGACTGGATAATAAGGAGCAAAATTAACAAACAACAGACATTTTATTATGCATTTTACAATAATGTTTACATTCTTTTCTCTATATTTGTTTTTCCTTGGAAAGATTTATGTATTTATAAAAGTATCTCGCTGCTCCAGCTCTGAAAATTGCAGCTTCGCTCACATTTGAAAGCCTTCACGATGGCTGTGAGTGCTGGCTGTGTTCCTGCTCATCTGAAACACTTCTCCTGAGCCTGTGGTTAACCCCTTGTGCGGGACTGGGGGAAATCACTTTTGTCGGGGCAGTAGGAAGGAGGAAGGCGAGGTAGTCCGACACCGCTATGATCCTGAGTGTTGCCATGCGTTGCCTTGGCTGCTGTCTCAAGCTGGGCAGTGGGAACGTGTGGCCACTGCTGCGTTCGACGTAGGCGATGGCTGGGCAACCTCCTGCCTGACCATCCAACTTTGTCCTCCCAGAGCTGCCGGGCACGGGGGCTGCCGGGGCCACCCCGCGGCTGGGCTCGCTCCTCCCAGCAGGCTGCGTGTTTGCTTAAAACTCATTTAGAAATAATGACAGAGGAATAAACAGTATTTTTGTTTACAAGTCTGTAGTACTCTGAGGAGGGATGCGGGAACCTCTCAGCCTCACTTAGCCAGAAGTTCAAAGGAATTTGAAAGTGTTCATTGCCTGTGGGACTGGGCATCCCGACTGAAGTCTCCATTAATTAAATGCACTCACAGGATGCAGAGCTGGTGAGTAACGTCCTGTTTATAGCAGAACTGTGAGCGATTCTGGAAAAAAGGCAACTCCGTGGGAGGGAAGATGACGGGGAGATAGAGTTACTTGCAAAGGTTGTAGCTCTACCATTGTTTCCAACCGCAGTAATCAACACTCGCACCTTGATTTAGCAGCCGTACACGGAGGTGAGTTGTTGCAAAGTGTGCCACACGTAAGCCGAGGTGCACGTGCCGTGGGAGAGCAGGAAGGCAGCGTGTGAGCTGTGCATCGGAGAGGATTAGCAGCGCGTGCTGCCAAGCACGGGCACGTGTTCAGAAGTCAGACACGGGGCAGGTCGGGGAGATGCCGCTTCCTCCACGCTTAAATGAGGAAATTGCACAGGTCCCCATTCAAGTACTGAGCTGCTGCTTTGTGGCATTCCCCCTGGAGTAACAAAGTTATGGCGTGGAAGTGAATTGGCAAACCCTGTAGGAAAGTTCAGCCATTAATATTTAAACGGGCTATGTTACAATTTGACTCACTACTTTAGGCAAGGAGTTTCCATGCGCTGGTTCCTCACGCACCCATGGGGTTCTCGCTCCCAGCCAAGGCTTTTCTGGGCAGCTCTGTTGTGCTTCACACTGTGGTTACCGTGCATCCACTGCTGAGCGGATCGGGAATCGCTTCAAAGTCAAATCCTGCTTCTGAAGGGGACAGAAAAGGCAGGGGCTTGGTGATGGGCTGCATCCCCTCTCCCTCCGAGACCATCTCAGTCATGCCGCAGGCTCTGCCGTCCTCAGGGGTTGGACCCCCATCCCTTTCATAAGAAGGATGCATCTTTTATCGGTTAAAATTGGCAGGTCATTTCCTCTCCTATTTACTCTGTTATTTTTGCTCACACTTATGTTGCAATATGCAAGGTGAGGCTCAAAACTGTCAAGCTCTTTAATAGAACCATTACTGTATTTTTGGAGAACTTACTCTTTTTGATTTACTGTTCCTTAGAAGACAGGAAATGGAGCTACTTGATTTCATATTTTAAACAAAGCCGTCCAGAGGTTTAATGAAAAAAATTTCCCCTGGCTTTTGAATTAAAGGGCTATGGTGAAAGATTTAGCTTAGCTATTTTGACTTAGAAAAATAACACACTGGGAGCATTAAAATATTTTGTAAAAATACTTTTTACTACCTGATTTTTCAGAGAAGAAAATAAGCTCCTCTGGTTTTCTCAGTCTTGGTTGGTAGGGCTGACTGTGAAATTAAAGGATGTTTCCAAGGTTTAGGGCTTTATTTTTCTTTCTTTCTGTAGAATTTATTTTCCTTTTATATTAAAAGCTTGGAAACAATTGCAATGCGAAAGACAAATCCTGTGATTCTAAGCAAGGTAATTTTGTGTGAGTAATAACAGAAGCCTTTGCAATTAATAAAATGTGAGGAACGTTAAGCAGAGGACTGGCGGGCCTGATTCTGCTCCATCCAGCAGCGGCATGAGTAAAGGGCAGTGCTTGTTGAGAGGCAAATGTCAGTGGAAGGACAGAAGTGGGAGATCGGTATCAGGAGAAAATTAACGTTTTAATAGGAAAATCCTGTGTGTGGAGGAGAATTAGCTTGGAGTGTTTGGGGCAGTGTAGAGCTAAACACGCTGGAATTGCAAAACAATGTACTTTCGACCTAGATGTTCAAGCCAAGGTTTCTACTTGTTCTGTTTGGTTTGATCTGGGGTTGGTTTTTATTTGTAGTGCCCTGGGTCTGGGGCGGTGCTCGGGCATCGTACAGAGGCTGCTGGTCTTTATTTCCACCTGGTTTCATCTTGATTAAATAAAAGAAGTGGTAAATGTTCTGGTAGCTTGAAAGCACCATTCAATAGGGTGAAATACTGACACGATTTTGAGTGAATGGGATTTTTTTTCAGTGGTTTAATGAGGTTTCACCAGGATTTCACTAGTAATTGCTTGACTAAAATAATACCTAATTTCTTTCCCCCTTGTGTTAATGAATTTCTCCTTTTAGGTGGAACCTGTTCTACCACCAAAACTCTGTCTAATTTGTGGGACAGGAAAAAAAGGCCAGGCTTGACACGTCAAGGTCTGATATTGGTGGCTGTCAGTAGGGTTTCAGCGATTTGTCAGTAAGGGCACGCGGCGCAGCCTGCCTTCTCTCAGCCCTTCAGTAATCCTCTGAATCAGCAGGAGCTTTCTCAGCCGCGTTGACTCTGCAGTTACGTTCTGGCTGCGGGTTTTGGGGGGTTTTGAGAGCGGGACACTCCACTGAGGTTTATTTGTAAACTTCTCATTGGCCAACGATGAAGAATTCGATATGTTATCAACCGAGATACTAGGATTGAAAAGGGGCGAGCAGGGCAGCCAGAAAGAGATTACAATTTAATAAATAGCAGAGATATGGTTAGCTGCTATCAGCGTTAAGTTTAATGGCATCAGCTCGTGCGCCGTTGGTAATAATATACATGGGGCAAAGCAGCCAAAGGCTCCTGAGGAGCAACCAGCTCATCTGCCATTCCTCGCGCTTCACGGAAGAATATTCCAGGGTGTAAAAATACCCCAAGACTTAATTGAGCCTTGACAAAACGGTGTTACTTTGATACATCTGCTGTCTGCTGCTGCGGCGGGAAGAAGAACAGGAAGGTCTGTGACAATCGGTCTCGTTTTTCCTGAAACAGTTTTGTTTTGCATCGGAGAGGGACAGAGCCAGGGGGTTACAGCAGGAGAGGACCTCCCTGTTCAGAGGTCCTGCCTGATCAAGCAAGGTCTGATGCCCCAAATAACTTCAGTCACACATCTGTGTGTTCGGCTTTACATGGAACCGATTTTATCAATGTGTATATTAAAATAAGGAGGAATTTGTGAACTCCATGGCAACACAGAGCAGATGGCGGCGCGCAGAGCTCCTCTGCCCCCACTACCCATTACTCACAGGCAGGGTGATCACCCGCGGGCTACAGTGGTGGCTAGTGAATCATAGCTGGATGCTTGGATGTGAATCTCATTGCCAGATGTGTACTCCGAACATGGAGGAGGGGTGGAAGGGGAGGAAAGATAAAACTAGAGCTTCACTAGCCTTACAGTTTTTTACAAGAAAACTTTCTGTGCAGTTAATCCCTCTAACCTGCATTTGCATTAACACTTGCACCCTCACACGTTGCCGCTAAGAAGTTTTGGCAGCTCTTGGCCCTGATTGCAGAGGTAACGCTGCACTTGTCTCCTTTGCTCTCACTCAAGTATCTCAGGAGCCGGAGACCAGCACTCTATGAAGTTTCTCCCTCTACACGCACGCAGGCATCTTGGCACAGCTTCAAAAGCCATTTGCCTTATTATTCATATGTCTGCTTACAGGAGCAGAAATGCTCCCATTTCTCACTTTCGGAATAAGAACGGACGCTAGTAAAGAAGAGGTTTCTCATCGCTGGTACAACTCTAAACCCAGAGGAGCTCACCATCTCCCTAGTCCCACCCTGGGGTCTGGGGATTAAAAATCCTCCGTAGCTCTCCATGAGCTTTTCCCTATCAAAAAGAACTGAAACCGCTGGGGTCTTGGGATATATGCGGAGTGAGGGTCTCAGTCACGTGAAACTGCAGAAGGATGACTTGAAGAAAGAAGCTTCAAATAAAGACCAAAATTTGCTTTTCTCCTTGCAGTTGGGGTTAGTGACAGCATGGAGATGTTGCAGAGACTTAAACAGCATTGAAATTACTTTGCCTCCTCGCTGCATTTTCTCAAACAAGCCTCAAGAACCCTTGCTTTAAAAAAAAACTAGTAGACTGGAGTAACCCTATAAATCCAAAGACCCATTAAAATGTTGAAATATTTGGTCATTCCTCCTCTCAGTTTAAACTGGGATTCATCCAGAGTTCAAGTGCATGTATCACATAAGAGGCACGGTCCCGTTTTGTAGAGGTCCATTTTAGCGTTGATGGTTTTCTAGTGCCAGGAATCTACTCCGCAGCCAGGCAAAGAGATAAATCAAAGCTGTGCGCGCCGATGAAATTCAGGAGCCAGAAGTCACCATTGCAGCCCATATAAATCCCTGAATGCCAGCCCTGCTGCTTTTGTCCATGCCATTAGAGTTCAGAATTATCTGCCCCTCTTTGCTGATGTATGGATTAACCGGCTGCCCGAGTGTTTACTAACGGTTATCACCCGGTACTTTGGACGTTATCAGAGGAAGGGACGCCTGCCGCGGGGCTTGGTCTCTCACCCTTTCTATTACCACCTGTCAGTGGCAGGGAGTGTGCTGTGAAGCTGTACAGTCACAGACTACAAGTGTAGATAGTTTCTGACGGCTGATCAAAGGGGAAAACCAAAGGCCTGATAACAAGGACGTGTTTCATGTACTTTTAACTTTGAGAAACATTGACATTTGCATTTTTTCCCCTCAGCAGGCTGGCAGAAACCAGGCACAATAAATGCTGCATATTTGGTTACCTAATAGTTGAGTAAATAGTATGTGCTTGAAGCAACAAAGCATAACCGTAATCTAGTTCCAAGTGGGAATGATTTAAGTAAGCCTTCACAGAAGACTTGCTGTATAATAAGAAGGTAGAATAATTTTAATTTATACTTTGAAGTGATCTTTAATTCAGAATCTAATCTTTGCATTCAGCAGAACATCATCCCCTGTTGTGAGTGAGGTAATAACAGCAAGTTAAGGAGTGATTTTAAGTATCTTTTGTAGGTACGTGTGCTCCATCACAATAGCCGGCATCTTCAGTAAAGCACTGCTGATGAGAGAGTCTCTGTTAGCTCACATTCGACCTAAAATTTCACAGTGCAGGAACAGGAAAAAAATCCACAGATATCCCAGACTGAAAGAAGGGCTTGATTTTTCCTCTTAGTAGACAGGGCGGAAGGCAAACCGTCCTTCCCCATCCGTCGACCGCACCGAGCAAGAAAAGTATATCAACTAAAAAGTATGCCCATTAGCAAAGACAAAATTAATGTTTCCAGTTGTCCAAGATGAGAACGGGTAAGAGAACTCAACAGCAGCCAGTGAAAGGCAGATCAACTTTAAGAATAACTTCTAGTTGTCTAACTTGTACTTAATAACATATATACAGTTTTTTAACGTTACAGTTCCTGATTCTGCTGTCATTTCCATCAGAGCCGTTATGCTGGTTTTCAGACTGTCACTAATGCGAAATTAGGTCTATATTTTTAATTTCACCTTTTTGCTTACAGCTGCTGGGTCAGAGCTGTTCAGTGCTTAGGGCTCTGTTTGCTCCCGCTGTGCTATTAACACCAACATTTTAACTAATTAGCTAAAATTAGCTTTTCAGGAACTCAAAATGCAAGGGCTTCTCTCTTTCCAATGCAATAAATAATATGTATTGAAGTAGTTTGGTCCCAGGGTCTCCCAAACATCTCCCATTTGTTTGTTGAAGGTGCCTTCGACCGGAGCGTGACCTTGCTGGAGGTGTGTGGGAGCTGGCCCGAGAACTTCGGTCTCCGTCACATGTCTTCCATGGAGCACAATGAAGAGGGCCTTCGGGAGCGCCTGGCCGATGCAATGTGCGAGTCTCCCAGCAGGGACATAGTGGGATCAGGAACAGGTACAAAGAAGAGGTGTGATCAGAGATCACGTACATCTCACCCAATGGTGATTTTTAATTTTTTTTTTTTTTTTAAGTTCTGCTTTTCCTTTTCTCTGTACGCTACCTCTCTGATTACAGTTAACCTTTATGGGGGTCTCGGTGTGAGAGAAGTCATTTATAAAAAGAAAATCTTGGTAGATCATATAAATACATCTCGTAGATGGTAGATCTCATAGTCTGAGAAGCCTAAAGTAACCTGAAGGAAAATACTGGTGGTTGGAGCTTCCTTACCGTATAGCTGTGACAAGGGCTCTCCTCCCTCCCCTGCCAGCTCAGGAGCATCCGAGCCTCTGTGCAGATTGCTGCCCTTGCCCACCCTGCTCCAAACAATGTCATAATCGCACACATCCTCGTTTTGTGTCCTGAATAGAACCACTGCGAAGCGCTGGTTCTGTAATCCAAATTAATCCATCTTCATCAGCGTCCATTATATTGATAAATTATATCATCTGTTTAAATAAATGGAATGGCACGTCAGAGATTATGCTGCTCTTAAGGGGCCCGGCAGTAGGGGATGCTCAGAAATGTGAAAGCGCAGTTATTGTGGCTTTATTGTCTCAATTAATTTTGACTTGTTTTAAAAAAAGTCCTCTAGTGAAAGGACCAGGGCCATCTCTGATCTCTGCATCGCTTGGGTGGTGACCAGCAGCTAATAGGGAATGGTGGCTTCTAACATCAGCTGCCAGCTCTCTTGTCACTCTCCTGGCAACTTGCCTGGGAAGGAAAAAGAGGACAAGGTTTAGCAGAAACACAGGGATTTGCTGACCTATGGACATTCCAGGAAGGCTGTGCAGAGCAGAAGATGTCTCTTCCTTTTGCTGTTGCCCTTGTCTGTACTGGTTTGAGCTCTCCCTACTCTGCATTGCTGCAGCTGGAGAAGGCTCAGGGTGTGCCCATCAGGGCTGCTTTGCAGGTGGGTCCCGAGTTAGCATGAAGCTCACAGCAGGTCACCAAACTGCTGTGACTACCACAGTCTGGAGGAGAAGGTTGCAAAGAAGCAGAATTTAAGCCCTTGTACAAAAAGCAATAACCGAGCTGCTGAGTGGTGCAAAACACCCTTCATAGCCCAACTTGTCACTTTGCAAACCGTCTTCCCTCTGATTCCCATCTTGAAAAAGTTGGAGTCAAGGGATGGTTTAAGATTTGGTATTAACAGAAAGGGCTGATTGAACACTAAGGATGGGTCTTGGTTACAGATCTGTTGCAAATTCTCACCAGCTTGTTGCCTTGGATGAGGCACTTAACGTGCCTGTGACTCCAGTGCTCAGTCACTGCGACGAGAGTAGAGATTCCTCACATCGCTGGTGTGGAGTTTAATCAGCTCATGTCTGCAAAGGCCTGTGAAGGTGGAAAAACGGACTGTGAAAATGGACAAAGGCACATATTTCATCACTTATCGACCCATACTGTGATCAGAGTGAACTTTGGGATAGTATCCACTTCTGATAACACACTAGCTCTCCTCAGGCTGTGTATGTTAGTGGAAAGGTGAGGGGAATGCCCTCTCTGAAAGCTGAAGCCATCTGGACATGCCACGTTACAGTCACTGACTGCTCCAGAGACTTAACGTTATATTATATTGTAAACGGAGAACTTTGTCAGAGACGGCAGTCTGTATTTTCTTCCATTTTCACCAAACCCAGCTGACAGCAGTGAGTGCCAACTTCTTTTGCATACGATTAGGCTCACAGTACTGCAGGTGTAGAGGCAGAAAGAACTGTTTGTAGAGTTGCCATCACTGAGCTAAAATTCATCCAGAGAGATTTCTCCCTACTTTTACTCCAGACACATAAATCTTTGTAGTGAGTGTAAGATAGGTGCCATCTCAAAGCAGCAAATGTAAGCAGCAAGAGTAACACGAGCATTAACCTAACTCACTCTGTCCCACTACCCTCCTCTCGCTGACATTGTGCTCTGTGTTTTCCTGCCTGTCGTGGGATTCTCTCTATCACTAACATACTCTATTCTCAGGATTTGGGCATGTGGTGACTCAGTGCAGCAGAGAAAACCTGATGATAAGGCTGTGAACTCCCATGCCCTTTCCACTTTCATCCCCTAACAGCTCTTGAGCTGTTCTCCTTTCCAGATGGCCATAAAAAGTCCTCTCCTGCTCAGATGCTACCTGGGAAGTGGCTCTTGCCGAGGGAGTTGACTAGTGCTCCCTCCACGGTGTGTGGCTGCCCTGGCGGCAGGCTGCCAGCCAGCCCTTTGTCGAGCTGGGGAGGGGAGCATCTGGCTGCTGGTTAATAAATGGGGAAGATAAGTTTGGAGGTACGATACCTTTGCTTCAAAGAAGAGGTGTCTTCGTTGGCTCAAAACAAGTAATATAGTTTTCACTTCCCCCACCCAAACCACTTACATCGTAACAAACCTGAGCTGAACTGAATTATCTTTGAAAGACTTGCAGGTTTTTGCCCACTCACCTCAATGAAATGATAGCGAAGAGTTCAGCAGAAAGGGACACTGTAAATTTGCTTGTTGGTAACTGATTTATATATTGGTGCTGGTGCCAAAGACAGTGTTTATGTTTCTGTGTTGGCCTCAAAATCATGGAAGTTTCAAACCTCCTTCTAATAATCCTAAAATTACTTAACTTATGCCCACTTTTATGTTAAGCATGCCTTTAGCCCTTCTTCGTGTTGCTTGGATTCTTTTCAGTCCTTAAATGCATTTTACAGAGATTTAATGAAACTTGCAGTCTTACTAAAACTGAAACATGAATTCATGAAAATTTCTGACCTTGAGTGTGAAGATACATTCATGTGCAGTGCTGGAGTCCACTGCGTGGACAAAGACACAATGGGCTATAAGGTGGACAGTGAGGCTTTGTCAAGTGCTCGACTGGTCCTGACATGCACTTAATGGCAAGAGATAAATAGATTCTTTTAATGCCTTAACTGTTAGGACATAGCTGACACGTAGATTTATATAGCAATCAGGGCTGATATGCTGCAGAAGCGCAAAGGAAATGCGTGCTCATGGTGCACAGACCACTTTGGGGAGCAGATACTCTCTGCGCCTTTGTTTCTTACCTACTGCATCGCATTGCAAGACAGGGTTGGCAGTGCCTCACCGGTTCAGTGGTCCTGCTGACTGGCAGAGGTAGAAATGACCTGAAGGTTGGCTGTACAGGAGACATCAAACTGGAGGATGCAAACCTCGTGAAGAATAATCCAGCATTTGCAAGGAAGGGGAATTAGATGGCCTGATGGATCTTTTCCATCTCTGACTCCAGCTAGTTGCCAAGGGCCATCAAACAGTGGATGGTAGAAGAACCAGGTCTGGAAAATGACCCCCCAAATATCTATTTTCCTTGTGACCTAAATGATAACTCCAGTCATCTAGCTAGTTGACTTGATTGGGAAACCAGCATTTCCCTTGTTATCCAATTACCCAGACGACCCATGTCTATCTTAAGTGGAGTCTGCTGTACATAAGCTGTCAGCCTAGATACATATTTAATTCCAAAGAAAGCATAAATTGGCAAAGATGCAAAAAGATGTTTTTGCTCTTTCGGTTTCTGTCAAACTCTCACTGAAAGAAAAAAAAAAATTAAGGCCTACTTACAAAATGTTAGTGGTCAGTGACCTCTTTTGCTTGCAAAGCTTTGTTTTTGAGCAGCTACGATATTTACATTTCCAGTGTAGTTTCTGAGTACGTGCTGGAGCTTTGCATGGCATTCTGAAATGAAAAAAAAAAAGTATTGTGATTTATGAAACTGTGCTTCCAGGAGATAAATGTCTCTGAATATTCCACTCCAACTGGACATGCAGAAATTGTCAGCCCATGCTAGACTTCTTTCCCTCCAAAAATACTTTAATCAGTAAATCCTCTGATTTATGTATTCCTTCAAAAAGTCAATTTCTTAAGCTTTTAAATGCATTTTGGTCATTTCTAGGCATAATGTTGAAAATTAGGCTATAATAGGGGACCAAGCCTTTACAGTTTGAGTGACAGGTTGTTTTCTGACATTTATCTGTGGAAGACCATTTCTGTGCCTGTCCCGTGTTTCAGTGCCATGGGAGTTAAGTGTGCTGAAGCCTGGGAGATAGATTCCTCTCGCACTCTCTACCCGCCCACACCGGGATGAGGGCAACGTCCACATCGGTGATGCTAATGTGGGTTCTTCCTGCAGAGTTACCGCGTGGTCTGTGTACATCCCAGGGACCCAAATTCATTAGGCTCCAGTCACATAACTAAAGCTGTAGGACAGCAGCGGTGAGCGTGAAACGGTGCGGCTCTGCATCGGCAGCACGAGGAGGAAAGGCGTTCTCAGCCCTGGGGAGTTCCTCCCAGCTTCTCCCTCCTTTGTCCTGGGTGAAAGGTTTAGCTGGATGTTAAATCTACACACAGGTTCAGGCTTGACTTTCATGTGATTTACCAAGTCAAACCCCGTTCCCAGCATTTTCCGAGGTTTATTAGTATAAAGCACATGGCACAGTGACAGACGGGTAGATTTATTCTTTAGGAGGCTAACACAACAGACAGGTTTCCAAGGGTGAATTGTCAATATATAAAATAAATAAATATTCTTCGCTGCTCAGGTTATTTGGTCAGGATAGGCGATACTGCAAACTTCCTTTAGTGATAAATGTGCCACTGCCACTGTCAGACTCCTGGTTTTTTCTGCAAGAAAGAACCGCTGGAGCCTGGGCAGCAGCGGAGGTGCAGGATGGGGCTTTCTGTGTTTGCAGCGTGCGATTCCAGTCCATGCCTGCCTGCTATGTCTTCTCTGTTACAATTTGTTTGGCTGCCTGAATGTTGTACTTCTAGTCATATCTAATTTATTTTGACAAAGCATACCCAAATCCACATTGCTGCAACATTTTACAAGTGGCGGAACTGTTCTGTGGACGTACAAGAGTGGAATTGCTTTTTGTGGGCATGTATCTTTTTTTTTTATTTAATTCAGCATGAAATCCACTACCCTGTGATGGCTCAGTTTACTCTGCAGCTTATGGAGCAAAATAACTTTTTTTCTGTGTCTGCCCTGTCATAGGAATACATATTAACTTGCGGTAAGAGCCTATATTAAAAACTGCAGAGCATCCCACTAATTTTCCATCTCAGAACCAGCGCTTTCTGTCTGAATAGGAACGGAAGCGAGTATGGCACTATCACGGTCGATACATCGCACAAGGTCTGAAAAATTTAAAGCCCATTATAAAGTTTCAGTTAAAAAAAAAAATAAAATGAAACAAAAGCGTGGCTCTTTTTCCTCCAAAACTCCAACTCTGTCAACTACCACCTGCGGAAAGCCAAAGGTGAGGTGCAAAAGCCGCAGAGTGCTCTGTGCTTTCAGAAGAAACTGTCTGGATTCCTTCCAAATTTCATGAACGAATTCATAATGCGATGAAGGAAACTTGTATGTGAAAGCAAACTCTTTAACCTGATTAATGGGATGTAAGTAAGTGTAGCTAATTAGGCGTCCTGTTAGGGAATAGCCCGTACAAAGGCCGGGATCGGCGCTAAGGACAGTTGGGGTCCTGGTTTCCAGGCGAAGCTGCGTGGTTACACCAGCCTGGGCCTAACTTGGGTCTTGACACCCTGGAGCTTTGCAGGGGAATGTTTTTGCAATCTTTATGTGAAATCTGTGGCTTGGAGAGGTGAAGTCACACACTCTGGCGTGCCTGACTCGGGTGGGAAGCATGCACCTCTGCCTAGGGAAGAGGGGTGAGCCGCTGCCCTCTCATCCCATGCAAGGACCATCCTTCCTGGGTTTCTTTCCAAAAGAGAATGTCTGTGGTCACGGGCGGTGTTCAGAGATGAGCAGCCACCCGGATCGATGTGTACATCTTCATTTCAAGAGAAAGATTAGCCCTAGATAGAGTCAGAGCTTAGAAAGGTACCTTTCCATCCCTTCCTCCATCCTCTCTTTCCTTCCTCTTCCTTTTAATTTTTCCAAGATAGTTTTTCCCCTCCTTCTCCTCAATGGGTCTTAATTCTAACATGGGTGTGGGATATAGGAACACACAGCAATTGATTTCCCCTCTGATGAGTGTTTCTGCAAAGAGATTTCTGCGTAGGTTCAGTGCACAATCAGCTCGGGCAGCACACGCGCTGCTGTATCAAATAACACTGATGCTAAAAGCAGCCTTTGAACTTTCAGAATATTCATCCCGGGGTCAGAGATTAAATTACCCCCTTCAAATAAGTTTGAGAGCTCAGTGCAGTTCTTCCTACAAAAGGTTTATTTGGATCAAACATTTAAATGAACGTTCAGGGCTCTTTAGGGGCCACCATTTTTTAAGTGCTGGAGAGGAGGAGCAGCGTTTGCGATACACACATTTTAATGTGGTTTTATGAAATTATTTCTCATGTGCAACATGCAACAACAGCGCAGTCACCTCATGCGGGACACCAAGCACAGCAGTGTGGGCTTCTCATCCTCTGCTGCCCAAGTCATTGTCCCTGGAGCAGCCCCATCCAACAGCCCTGCCAGGGCCAACAAGGGCATTCTTAACTCCCCGACCAAATCTGCCTCACCACCAACCCCTGGGAATTTCTAGTGGAATGTCTTCCAGGTCAAACATTATTTAAAGGGAGCGGGGTGGGACTGAATGTGAATACCACAAATGGTTCTGGTGCGAATTGAGGTTCATTGCAGTTTGTGGAACAGCTTCTGAAGAGAGCTTTAATACCACGAGACAACTCTGACTTTCTGTCATTTGATAAGAAGTTGATCAGCTGCATTTACTTATTATCGGTTGCGGTGTGGGGAGATTCCTTTTCTTTTTCTTATTATTAAATGAAGGCAATTTTTTAAGAAATATTTTATTTTTGATACAGACACAGCCGGTGAAGTAGCAGTAAAAAACATCACCCCAAAGAGGCACATGGCTTTGAAATGCTTTGGTATGTAACATAACTGCATTGTTATCAGGTTCTTAACTTTTGCACAAAGAATATTTCTCCTTGTTCTAAAAGCGAGCCCTCTGTCAGCTTTCAAAGGGTTACATACATAACGTGGTCGTAGGGGAACAAAACAAAAAATATCGAAATATCTCAAATCATTTCACAAATAACATTGTTCTATTTCTCTCCTGAAAAGAACAAGAGTTTCTTTGATTTTTTTTTTTTTTTAACTCAAATTTAGGATTCTGCTGTTCAGAGCAGAGAGGTCACAAGGCCCTAATGTATTTAGCATTGACTGCCCTCTCTTGTAGTGCGTCTATTAGTCAGTAATTTGATTTGTACCTATTCATTTGCAGTCCCTGCAGGAGCTCTGAGCTGGCCCCAAGTATAATTGGTGCTGTCTCTATTTTTACATCATTAGATTAGCCCCGACTCCTGGCCACTTGTTGTCTGCGCTTGTCTGTCCATTTATACAACCTAATGTAACACAAAATTCATTACTGATCACATTACTTTCAACTCTGAAGCCAGCTTTGTGATAAACATTTTGTTAACCCTTTCTTGCCAGCGCACAGACCTGGGGGACAAATGCACTTTCCCTTTGCAGAAAAATCAATATCATAATAAAACAAAGTGCAGTCACATTTCTAGATTTGTCATTTCTCCTGGAGAAAGAAACGGGGAGAAACATATATGAGATGACTAAATGATGTCTGCATCCAGGCATCTCATGCTGCTGTATGTGAAATGAGCTCAGCAGTGTCCTTTCTACTAGAATATAAAGAAGTGACACAAGATAGGACCAGCACTCAATTTAAAACTTAATTTCTTACTCATTGTTCTGCAAGTGTTTTAGCTCTTCTGTGCAGGCTGTAATCGGGTTATGACATTATCGGAACTGGACATTTTTCTTCTAGTGCTTTGTCTCAAAGTAGTTAACAGAGAAATAGCGCCCTTTCTCCTTAGAGATTTGTTATTGTGTTGGGTTTTGGTTTGCTTTGCTTTCATTTGTGGTTTTTCTTCCTAATGATTAAGCAAATTAATTTTCCTACTGCAATGCTCCAGCACTTCACGGGGAAGTGTAAAGCTCTGTTCTGTCTAGCTTGGCCTTGCTCACATTTGCCTGTTTTGCTGAGTACCTCCTAAAGCATTAAGCATTTTGCATCACTGAGGCTTCTGCTATTGATTTCAAGAGGAACAAGAGGAAAGCCATGGTAGGTATTCATTTTGGCCTGATTCTGCAAAGGACGTGAGCATCCTCACCGCTCTGTTTGCAGCATCATGCCCATGAGGTGATGCTTGCTATTCAAAGGAGTGTGTTTTGGTGCATGCAAAAGCTGTTGATTTTTGACGGTTTTCTAAATTCGTTTTCTGTTTGTACAGCTTGGCTTAGAAATCTGTTATTTTGGGTTTTCTAAATATTTAGAAACATTTCTCAATGTTTGTTAAATCTTCCCTTTAAAAGTCCAAGTTCAGGGGCCTGCGCCACACTGAGCGGTCCCACACTGAGCAGGGTGAGGAGCTTAGGCAGCCGTAGAGGATTTTTCCATCTCTAGTTTCTATAATTACGTTGTTATTCCTTTCAGGAGTCTTTGCATGGGATTTTTATGTAGGATAGAACTTATGGCAAGCATATCTCTCCGAGTATGAAAGCCCTCATCTCCCAGCGTTGGAACCAGCACTGGTATTTTTACAGCTGTTTTGTGAGCCAAAACTTGTGGCAGCTGCTAAGGTGGTGGCAGAATAATGACAAGACAGTTCCTCTCCCTCCTCCCAAGCCCAGCAGCCCCAGAGAGCCTTTCTGTGTTTTACTGATTTCTATAGGAGGGATTTTAGGTGTGTGCAGCGTTGCTCCTAAGGCCTGGCTTAGCCAGCGGAAGGCCCACGTCTCTACTCAGCTCAGCTCTGTTGCTGCCTTTGTGCCCCTCGGTCTCTGCTCCAGCTTTGCCATCTGGGCGTCGGGGAGGCCACAGCACCCTGAAATCGCCGTACAACCTTGCGTGATTCCTGTGACCGTCCCGTTGAGGATGCACCGCAGCTTGGGTCACGGCACAGGGTATGCTGAGGGTGCGTGGCCAGCCGTGCCACCACCCTGCTCCCACCCCAGGGTCCCACTGCCAGCCATCACTCAGCCGACACGCTGCTCCCACTTCCACTTGCCTTATAGCGTAGGGCTCCCGGGTATTTTGTATTAACTCTTAGAAAATTAGAGCCTTTTGTTATCTTCAAACAACGTGCGGGCGATTTGCCGGCTCCCCTTCTTGCCCGTGCAGAGCATGGACTTCACGCTGGTGTTAAGGGCATCTGCTGTTCCCGGGATTGTGAAAGGATGGCCCAAGTTATTGCAAAACTCTTACAAGCTTTGCTCTGTCCTCACCAGGGGAAATGGGAGAGGAGGCTGTAGCATGAAAACCAATTTATGCAATGACTTGTTAAGCAGTCAAACTGTTAAATGAACGCTTCTTAGTAGGGAGATACGATGAAATATGAGTCACCAAAGAGCAAAATAGACATTAACATGGCAAAACCCCAGCAATAAATGAAAGGTCAAAAGCTAAAACAATTAAAATACTGCAGCCTGCAGTCCTTTCGGCCGCAAAGATCCCTCTTCCACAGTGGAATCTGCTCTTCATGCTTCAGCATCCGGAGGCACAGGTCCTTTGATGGACTCCCAAAGTGCCACCTCCGCCAGCTCCAAGGGTGTTCTCCCACCCATTCGGATGCCTTATCATTCCCTATCCGTGTACTGTAGTCCGGAGCAATCACCCCTCATCACCTCCATGCGTTTCTCTAACGGAATATCAGAGAAATCGTAACCTGATTTTTCCCATAATCCAGCCTTGCTTTCCACAGTGGAGTCTCAGAATATCAGGGCTTGGGGCGGTATCCACGCTTGGCAGCGATGTCGTTGGCTGTCTGATGATGCTCGTGGTGTGTGTAGTGGAAATGGCCAGGCATAAAGTGGGAAGCGGGGAGAGAGAAGGGGAAAGGGAGATTTTTGGTTGGGGGAGGATTTCCCTGATCAATAGGGAGGGAGAGTCCCTGAAGTGCATCCTGAGGGATCAGAGCTGGTGGCTACCCCGGGAGGAAGCAGTGTCACGGCCAGGTCCCTGGCAATGCTGGGAACAGTTAGTTCTCTTTGAGATATATCTTGTAATTTGTGGTATGAAAAGATTAGCTTTCCTTCCATTCCTAGCCTGTTGTCTCCCCACCATGGATAATATATAAAACAGTAGACTTTTATTCATTAACATTTATGGGAAAATGTTAATATTAAACTGTAAGTGAAAAGCCCTATCTTATTGAATTCTTCTGCTGTGTTATTGGGAACCTAATTACATTTTGCATTTAAATAAAAACCAGATGACGTTCAGGACAGTCAGGCGAGCATTCTGTAAGTGAGAATTTATCTTGCAATCTGGGTAAACAATGTCTCATCATTTAACAGTTATTATAAATAATGGCTTTTTAAGCACTTTGCTGGGAGTTCATATTGGCTCCACGCGGGTTGCACTGAGGGAGAGAGAATTTCAGTGACATCTTCCAGGCATCCGGTGAGGAGGAATCATATCCTGAGCTCACTTCTCAAGCTGCAGCAGTTTTCATCCTCCTCTGTTTATTATTGCTCAATATCGTGTGCACAATCAGCTGACAAAAAAAAAAAAAACCCTATGAGTAAGAAAAATGACAAATCAGTTGGAAGCACTTTGCAAATGGAGAAACCATTCCCTGCTGCTGCCCCGGCAGAAGTGGAAGGTGTTCAGGATGCCTGCGGAGGTTCATGCGAGTGGTTGAAACCTCCAGAGGCATATTCTTTCTATTAAAACGGTGCTGTGTAAAAGTTGTGTGTTCACAAAGAATGAAAAACGATGTTGAGGTGAAAAGTGAAGACAAAAAGATAATAGACCAGCTGCTTTTTTCTGTTTCTGCTGGTGCCCTCTGAAATTACATCAGTGGTAATTATACGTTTAGTAACGCGCAGGCTAATTTAGAAAAAGAGTAAAACTTGTAAAAAATGTAAATAGCTTTTTTCTCCACTTCTGGTGTTTATATTCTGCATTTCATTGCTGTCGCTTCAGACGAGGCAGTGGTCCTTTTGTGGCTAGACGGCTCTTAGTCTTTGCTCCGTGTTCCTCAGCCATAAGCGAGAGCCTCGGAGATTTCTCCAAGGCGTTTCCCATCACAGGCAGGGAGCCGCTTCCCCACAGTCTGTCCCGCAACTGCGGGACGGAGGAATTAGTTTTGCGTGCAGACAGAATAAGCGATAAAAGGATGATTTTTTTTCAAGCATCCATTCACTGTTTTGAAAAGATTCCGAATTCGGGAGTGCCGGCGGCTGGCTGGTGGCGTGTCACCTCCTGACACACCACGAAACCACCCACCCTGTAAAATGGCTGCTCCAGGACATAAACTGTTTACCGCCTTTTTCCATGAGAGGCCTTTCGTCTCATTTTCCAAGACCCTCGCAGCTAAAATACCATCTTTTTTAATTTATTTATTTTTGGTATTTATGTGTTATTTCCTTGGTCCGTGACTTTCTCAGTATCTGCCCGACACATGAACGCTATGTTTACATCAAAAGCTGATGGTGTTGTGAAAGACAAAGGGTCAGTATCACTTCTCATACTGTTTCCAAAGATGTTTTTCCTGGGAAGGCGGCAGGCAGGAAGGTGCCAGCAGGGTCGGCAGCCAGGACCTGCCCCGTTCCCTCTGCTCCGACTCGGTGGCGTGGCGTGGGAGTGAGGAGCGGTGCTGGCTGGGGATGGGGAGCACGTGCAGCATCCTAGTCAGGGTGAGCAGGGTGGAAATGGTGGCAGGTCCCTACCCAGGTACGGAGTGTGCCATGCACTTGTGTGTGGTGCTGTTCCGATTTTCTCCTAAGACAGAGCACAGCATCCTCATGAGCGGCATCTCCCGTCTATTCCCAAGACCGCCGCGCGCATGCCTCGCTGAGCAGCTAGTGCATCGCTGAGGACAGCTTGTCAGGTGGAAACGATCTTTGGAGGCCTTAATCAAACAACGAATTAACATAGCAGACTTCATCTGCGGCGGTGGGTAGGTGAGTTGTACAGGGATGGATCTCTAACCTGAAATGCAGATGGGCTTTTTTCCTTCACTTATGGCTACTTTTATCCGCACCCTTTAAAAAAAAAGACTTTATATCATGCCAGGGTTGTGTTGTTTCTTCAGTTTGTCTTTGGGAAACGTGGCTGGTCGCCCATCAGAATGTGAACGAAGGCTGTGAAAGGCCACAACGTGAAGAACAGGTAGTTATATTAGCTTCACTGCCAGATGCCCACATACGAGGCAGAATCTGCACAGCTTGTGATGATTTAAATTGCCTTTTTTTGTGGGGTGTGGCCAGAGGAACGCCTTGGTTTGCCATTAGGTCTTTTAGATTCACACAAGAGTTATCCTCCGCCACACGTTTGTCCACAGGCTGCAGCTCATTCACAGGTTTGACAGTGCTTGCAAGAGCGTAATTAAAAAGGCAAAGTATCAAAGAATCGATAGTTGGAACGATTTTTAAAGCATGTCTTTTAACATGTGAAAACGCCCAGTTGACTTCTCTCAGCTGCCTTCTGGTTTCATAAGAACGAATGCAAACCGCTGTGCTGAACGACTCCATTAACAAAGGGTCAAATTAAGCTTCAGATGTCATTTTTATCAAAGTTCTTTCGTATTTATGTGTAACATCAGAATTTGGAGCTATATAAATAAGACAGAGTGTATTAAGAGCCTCAAGCAATCCTGCAAGATAGCGAGCCCACAAGGTTGGCCCATTGTTTTTCCAGTTCATACTCAGTCTAGGTAGAGACATGACTTTAACAGTGCTGCTGCGAGCTTTGAGTGCTTTGTGAAATTAGGTCTGCGTTTGGAAAATTGGGCTGCTTGAAGCAGCGACGGCAGCATCATCTTTAAAATAATTGACTAAATAGACCAAATAAGCTGCGTTTGAACTAGGATTCTTTGGATGGGTTTGGAGTTTCTCAGCAACACTAAAACCAACGCCAGGGAAATGAAGGGAGGAGACCTCTGCTCCTTAGACCTCCACCTGAGCTTTTCAGATCTGAGAGCCTTGAACCATTTAGATGAGCAGGCAAGGTCCGCAGCGACATCATTTTGTGAGCTTCAACGAAACTCTTCTGATTTGGACCAGCTGAGCATCTGCTCCCCCCAAACTTTTAACTTTTCCTTTGAATCAAACCCAAATTCCAGTCTGGTCTAGCTTCCTTCTCGGCATCAATCTGCACCGGGGAGACAGCCCAGAGCCTCTCAGTAGCTTTCCTCACTGGCCTGAAAGGCTGGTTCATGTCAGAAGTACTAGAAGTTGTGCCAGAATTACTTTGCTTTGTAATATTATACTTTTAAAATAACTCGGCAATACATTTGTGTCAGAAGCACACAACGCACATATGCGAGATGCACACAGAGGCACACTTCGAGCACAGAGGTTGTCCTCCTCCCGGATTGCCCCATCTTCCTGACTGAGGGTTATTAAGGAGACCAAATAACTGAGAGAGCATCCCAAGAGGCAGGAAAAAAAAACAAAATAGGTCTTAGACATGAAAGAAATGAAGTTTGGAGGGTCAGGCGTGTCTGAAATCCCCCATTCAGCATATTGGTATGGGGCTGCCCAGACCCTGAGGTAATCACCGAGTTTGTGGTTTTGACCTTCAGGCAGCTTTTCCTCACACAGCTTTTTTTTTTTTGCTGGGAGTGTTCCAGACAAGTCTGGGAGAGGAGAGACCCCCAACGCTCCCTGAGTGCTCCCAGTCGTCGTGCTCCTGCGTGGTGTCTTTGCTGCCGCCACCCTCGCCCCAAGATGTGGAGTGGCTGCAGCTCTGGTGGGAAGGGTGATGCTTAGAACCACATGTTGGGTCCAGACCTGCTCTGGATAGAAACGTGGTGGTTTCAGGAACAGGAGCATCGTCTCCAAAACGTCTGAGCAAGATCTGAAGAGTCTGGAGGGCGTAGGATGCAGAGCTGGTAGGTGTTGAGAACATACGTATTACATTGAAATTGTATTTTCCTTTGTGGAGTCACAGGCTGACAGAGGGGTCACTGTTGAGCAATCCGAGGCACTCCCATAACCCTGGGAATGAGAGACCAAACCCAGGAATTTTAATACAGTGTTTTCTCTGCAAATGCTTTTGGTCTGTTATACACAGATGTGCTGCTTGCGTAACTGAAGATGCGAGATAATTCTGCCTGAATACGTTAAAAAACTTGTATACAAACTGAGTTCTACAGGAAAGCGTGTATTATAGAAGGTCTATTATAGGGTTTATAATAGCAACATATTGAAGCTTTCAGGATGGGGTAGGAGGGAATTCTTGAAACCCAAACAGCCATATCTGCATATTCATTTTAAAAACTCTTCAGGAAATCTCGCACGAGGAGTCACAGACTTCCATGATGTGGGTGGGCTGCAGAAGTTGTTTTCTATAAGCACTTGACTATTCTAGCTTTTGAAATTTCACATGCTCACTAAAGCCGGTAACTCATCCTCCTGAAGTGCCATTTATGAAGGGAAGCATCCTAAACCTCTTTACAAAAATATACAGCTCTAGGAAACTTGAGATTATTTTTTAAAAGCACTGCAGTCATTGTGAAAATGCCTATCATGAAGAATATTCTCTCTCTAAATGGTAGTCCTTTATCTAGTGCACTTTTAACCTTCCATAAAATGTTCAGAGTCAAGTCTGGCAAGATGCCGAAGTCTTGGGTCTCTTAGTCCATAGACTCGGGTTGTATGGAGCTTTTGGAGTTCTCTTTTTAAAGGAAAAAAAACAAGCTGCTGGCCCTTTTTTTTTTTTCTTTTCTTCTTGCTAGACAAATTCTTTAGAAGTTCATGCATGAAAATGTTTTGTCCATATCTCAACAATCTCTTCGTGCCTGAAGTAAACCCAGACATTTATGTAAGTTCAGATGTCCTCCCCATTTTGTAAGTGTTAGTTGTTTGGCGTCTTCGCTTTGAAACGAGGCACTAGAAATGAAATTTGCTGTCTCGGAGGGGCTCTGATGTTCAGAAGGCTCAGTCTTCATTCCCCTGGCTATCTCCTGCCTCCTGTACCTCCTCATCTCCTCGCTAGATCCTGCCACCTTTTTTCCAACATGCCAGATTTCATCTCCAAGTGCATGGCATTAATGAACTCTGTGTGGATTCAGCATTAGAGTTACTGTAAGGTACTTTGACAGTAACTAATATTTTACATAGGCCACTGAATTCCGATTTCAGAGAAGTTGTTCAGGCAGTGTTTGCCAGCCTTTTTTACTTTGCAGATTTAATGTAGGTGCTTCTGCAGTGTCTCAACATCTTTTAGGATGCAGCAGGATGAAAGGGTTTTCATACCGGGATTGATTTTCAGTGTTCAGATGCCATAGTGTTACGTTTCCTCATTTGAATTGAGTTTAAAATCTTTTTTTTTTTTTTCAAACTGCTGGTTTAAAGAAAAGGAAAAGAATCATTTTATTAGGAGCAGGTCTATCACAGCCACCCAAAACATCACAGGAGATCAGTCCCCGTGGCTGCCTGCACCGGTTGCCCAACAGGAGGGGAGCTGGCGTGGGTTATTGGCTTTGGTAGGAGCAGGGCTTGGGGCAGAGAGCAGGTTTAATTGACTTTGAAGCATTATCATAATCATACTAACTTGTAAATGTTATAGGAATATATAAAGCTGGGAACCGACTTTCTGTCGGAAAAGAGCAATGTACCAATACGTTTGCCCAGAAATTTCTTCTCGGCCATCTCAAATTAAAAGAAGGTCGGAAAATTAAAAGCTTTAATGAGTCTTTGCCACTTCCATTTCACTACAATTTACTATTAACAATTTTTGCTTATCTGAATAGCCAAGCGCACAGGTTCCCCTGGGGGTGCAGTGCCCCCCTGCCCTCACCACCCGCAGGTCCCTGTGCGGGGCCACAGCCGCCAGCGGGGCTGGAGCCAGCTCCGCAGGTCCTCGCCTCCGAGCGGCCGCCGAGGGTGATGGAGATGGGTTATAATTAGAGCTCCCTCGTTAGCATAATTGCATTTTGTAAAAAAAAAAAAATAATAAAACAGGAAAAACCTATATCTGCTGTAGCAGTAATGCAATTTGTAAGCCTTTGTGTTAGGGGCAGTATTTCTGCATCCCGGTTCAGTTTATGACCTCGTGTCAGCTTTTGAGCCCTTTGCTGCCTTGGGCTGTGCCGTGCCCATCCCAGGCAGCGGCTCCGGCTCCCGTGGGGACCAGTTCTAGTGGTCATAGTAAATGTTCACGCAGAAATAGAGCCAAAAGCGTCCAGCTGAGTTTGGGATGTTGTCTAAACACTGCAAGATGGAGTGTAAAAGTGCGTTGTGGCGTGCAGAGGAGCGGCAGCCACACGTTGGGGGCCAGTGTGAGCTCCCTTCATCGTCATCCCGCTCCCTTCAGCAATCGGTAAAATAAAAATGTTTAACTAATCCATTCACTGGGGAGCAGTGTGTAAATTACAAACAGTTTAAGAGATCCTCAAGACTTCCATTGTGTTAATACAAATTGCCTTTTAGTGTTTGCTTTATATAGGATCCTTTTGAATGAGAATCCAGATGGCAGAAGCTACGTAATTATTATTCATTACAGTTAATAAGTAACACTCAGGAGCCCCAGTCAGCTCTGCAAGTCCCCCGTGATAGGCATTGTGCAAATGTAAGGGTGAAAAATTAGTCGTTGCCGCAGAATGTTGTAGGATTTTGGTTAAAGACAAGAAGGTATGAAGGGCCCTTCCGTGTGGCTGCCCAGGAGCGCAGACCAGGCTGTCATTTTGAGAGCTCTGTCCGCAGGGAGTCTTCTCACTTCTCTGAACGAAGGGAATTATCTTTGATTTTAAAATGAAGCTCTAATTTTGGCCTTTTAGCTGTTCAGTCAAAACCCGGTCCTGGCTGGGCAGAGGTGGTTTTGGTAAGCGGCACCTTGTTGTTCTTCTGGGAAGAACCCAGCACCCGGATCTCGGGGAGGCAGGCGGCCAGGATGCTCCCGCGCCCGCAGCCCCCTCGGCGCATAGTGGTGCCTGAAAAGTTCCCCAAAACAATTGCTGTGAATGACAGAAATGAAATCGAGGAGATTCGAGCCCTGCTGGCCATTACCCCACTTCCTGCATTCCTACTTGTTAATTGCCTAATTCCTAACGAGTCTTCAGGCGTCTGATGGACTTTCCGATGCGTGCTCAGTCCGATGCTTCCTCCCCTCCCCGGCCTCATCCCTCGCCAGAGACCTTGTTCCTTTAAATATGCCATCCTTAAAAATCAGAAATACTCAGCCCAGCAAAAGGAAAAGGGAACTTGACATTAGTTCAGCTTGAAAGGCTTGGTGCTGTGAAAAGTGACTGACGTGTGAAAAGAGGCTACAATTAGTTCTTTCCCCAAGCACTCTCCCATTCAGTCCAGGGTCACTCCTTCAGCGAGCTGCGGCTTTGAGGGTAATGTGTTGTGACAGTTTGAGATGATGAAGAATAATTCTTGTATTCAGAGTTGCTGCCGCTTCCCCGCTGCCCTGACACATCAGCCTGCTGTCATTGTATCATTTATCCCGGCTGCTTCTCCGCCGGGCTGTGCAGGAGCCCGGGCAGCCCTCGGTAGGTAAGAGGAAAGGGTCAGCTCTTCCAGCAAATGATTTTGGAGGATGTTTTGAAACTGTGCTTAACGGGGGAAAGCAAACAGAGAGAAAGGAAAAACCATTAGAAGAAATAATGCACTGGAGATGAGATTTTTGAGTAGACATAAAGGAGATACCACGGCTTCAAGTGGACCACTACAGAGAGAGCACAAATAAGAAAGGCAGCATAATTTATGAGTGTTCCGGGCAAAAGAGGGCTATATAGATTTTCTTGAGGCATTGAATTAATGCGCCCTATAAAATGGTTTCACATTTAAGCTTGGCAGGGCTTTATACCTTTCCAGATTTGATGAGGTCTTTTGACAGCTCGTGGAGCTTTCTGGAATGGAAGGTGCAGCGGCTGGATGGGGATGGCACTGGACCTGAGAGCCCTGGGCTGTCCCCGGAGCAGCTCCTCCTCCCCTCCACCGTGGCAGCCAGCTTAGGGATGCTGGAGAGTGGCTTGGGCAGCAGAACAAGGGACGGGACCGTCGGGCGGTTGGGAATATCAGCAGAAAGCGATGCTTGGTGGGAGGTTTCGTTTTCAATTTCTCGTGCAAGGAAGGCTGCGCCGGTGCTGCTCTGCGGGCAGGCCTCTTGGAAGCAATGCCAAGCGGAGAGCAGACAGCATTTGCATTGCAACACTTCCAATGTCCCGTAGCTCTCCGAGTGGCGTCGGTAGTTCTGCGGCCCCTAAGCATGCGGGACACTGCAGGGCCATGGGACGGGGACGGATGCTGGCCATCGTGGCACTTTCCTCCCCCTGCCCTGGACCACAGCTCCTCCCTACGCCAGCAGCAGCGAGGATTCTTAGTGCTGCTGCCGTCACCACAGCGGAAAGCACGTGTGCCCTGAAAATCTCTGTTATTCTGGGACCCTGGGTGATGCCAGCGGTGCCCATTACTGTTACTGTCAAAAGTGCAGGCAAGGCTGTTCCCAGCTCCCCTGAAGTGACTTTCTCCTCATGGCTTCAGCAGATGTTCCTGCTCCATCGTCTTTTTTTCCTGTCTTTTTTTTGTTGTTGTTGTTTTTAGGGCAGTCAGGACTTTGTGAGTCCTTTCCTCCAGGGACATGGGCAGGTTTTAGTATTTACGTTTCCAGTATTAGCATTTATTTGTATTTGTGTTTGTTTTTCACGGGCTTTTGAAAGCCTCGGGGAGCCATTTATGGGGCCAAAATAATGCAAGTGCTGGGCTTCTCACAGTATTTCATTTCCTTGATAGTGGAAATGCTACGAGAAGAACAGGTCTCATGTTATTTTGACCCCATAAATAGCTCCCAGAGGCCCCTTTCTTCCTTCTCCCACCCACTCCCCCCCAAATCAAATATTTAGGTTTCTGCAAAGCCTGACTTCTCAACCCTGGTTATCTTGCTTCAGCAGAAGCAAATTGCAGTTATTACAAAATAGCCAGAGAGTCTATAAGGCCGAATGGGTTTTATATGATGCGCAATTTGTTGGCTACTGTACAAGTTCATTAAAGTGTATCATAAGAGGTTGTTTTACTGGTACATTTAAGGAAGTTAATACATCTCGACAGTGGATGCATGGGGGAATGCAGATACAATAACCCTCAGACATGCTGGGGCCAAGTCCATTCCTGGCCTAACTCCACCGAAGTAAACGAAATCACTCGCTGGCCAGCCGTGTCCTGCTCTGCCGGCGGTGCTGAGCCTTGATCCTGCGCGGCCGCTGCTGCTCCAGGCTCTCATCCCTGCCTTTCTAGAGGGGGATGATCCTGGATTTTGCTTCTGTATTGTTTTTCAGTAAGCGTGTTCCCAGCGCAGAGGACGTCGGTGGTCCGACTGGTTGTGTGACATGTCTTATTTAGCTCTGGGAAGTATTTCAGCTCCGTTCAGCTGTGCCGCAGGGCTTGGCTGCTCCGTGCAGCACTGCCTGCGCTACCTGTCTGTAAGGACCTGCCTCTCCTGACCCCCAACAGCCCCGCTACACCCGAGTGGCTTCTTCTGCGCTTGTCGGGTCGATCAGAAATCAGCCCTCAGCTTTATACCCCATAGCAGGAAGGGTGTCCCCAAGCCGCTCCCGGGCTTCTCCGAGTTTCTCGTGGGAATGGCATCGATGTTCCTGTGCAGGTGCTTCTGCCTTTGTCTGCTGGAAGGTCTGAGGGAATGAGTAGAAGGTTGCATTGGACTTTTTTTTTTCTATTCTATTTTTTATTAGTGAAACGGCTGAAAAAAAAAATGGACTGATTTGAGGGAATGTAGGAAAACGTGCCGGCTGTGGTCCCAGGGGTCGTACGTGCAGTGCAGGTAGGCCCTGGTGAGCGTGTCATGGCTAATTGCACGTCTCTTGTGACCCGGCCGTGCACAAGAGCCAGGCTGGGCGAGGGCAAGAGCCCAATTTCCTGAGCGCAGCGGTGCTTTCTGCTGCAGCGCTCAGGAGTTTTACAGTGCTTTCTTAGGTATCAGAATACATTGCTCGTCTGCCTCGCTGTGTAATTGGTTCCAGAGAGAGCGGATTCGCGATGCGGGGCTGTTTGAGAGCGCCCCGACTCCTTTGCCCGAGGGATTGTGTCCGTGTACCGTCGGCGGTGTTTGGGATGGCAGCTCCGATAAGGGAGCTCCCCTGGTTTTTAGCTCTGCGCAGGCTGGAGGAGAGGAAGACTTCCCCTCCGGTTCCTCTTGAGCCTTTGTATCTCTTTCACCTCTCGTTTATTCCCTCTCTGTTGCTGATGGAAGGGGTTCACGTGCCTGACGGCAGCAGGAGGAGCGGCGGTGGGGCCGATGGCACAGCCAGGAGGGACCCCAACCTGCTCGGCCAGGCCCTGCGCCCACCGCTGGGCCTCGCTGCTGCCTTGCCCGTGCTTTTCCCTGGCTGGCATCAGTCTCTGCAGTGCCACCCCCTGGCAGGCCCCGCTGCACAAATCCCACAGCCCCCCCAAAGCCACCTTTGGAGCCCGGATTCCCTCCGATCGCATCCCGAGAGGGAATGCGATCCCACACGAATCACCCAAGGACGGGCAGGAGCTGGCGGGAGCCACGGGGCTAAGGGGAAACCGGTGCTTCCCTCGCTCCTTCCCTCTCCTTTCTTTCGGTACGGTTACTGAAAACACAGCGTTTCCCTGCAAATCAATTATAGCTTAAAAAGAAAGAGGGAGAAGTAACCCCGTAAGGAGTTCAGCAGTCCAAAGACTGTCTGGGGAGCCCCAGCCTGCGCGGTGCGGGCGATGGCTGCCCAGCGCCGGAGAGCTCTGACGTGGGACATTTAACCGAAGCCAGCTGTGAGCGGAGGGAGATAAAAGCCCCAAATCAGACAGGATAAGCACAGTATTAGTGTGGGATACGCCACTCATTTCTGATTTAAATTACTGTTTTTACTTCCTGAACTCATGGGAGAGTAAGGATGTGAGGAAAATGAAGAGGTTTAGACATGGACATTCCTTCACCAAATGCTGGAAAGAAATTGTGATTAATACAGCTGAGGTCTTTATCATCGCTGCTGATAGGGTGACCAGTTCCCTGCTGATTTGTTTCTCGTGTATCCTAGGCAGATTATCTGCATTGCAAGTTACCTCCACGATCAAGGATTAAATCTCCTAGCCCTGGTTTGCTAGGTGTACACTCGCCTGGCTGCCGTCCCTGTGGTGCCCAGGTAGAAGCAGGGGCTGTGCAGTGTCTGAGGATGCTTAAGTGTCTGAGGATGTTTAAGGAACGGGTGGATGAGGTGCTGAGGGACATGGTTTAGGGAGTGTCAGGAATGGTTGGGCTCGATGATCCAGTGGGTCCTTTCCAACCTGGTGATTCTGTGATGCTGGAGCAGGATGCTTTTTGTTTTAGCGAAGAACTGACGTCCTGCTTTTGCCGGGCACTTTGTGCATAGATCTGTCCTCACTGATCTATGACACTGTGGAGTCCTGTTGCAGCAGAAGGACTGTCGTGGTGTTCACAAAAGGTTAAATCTTCTGGCGTGGGCCAGAGGTGTGCAGATGGCAGAGGTGCAGAAATGTTTAGCAGAGAGCAAAGCAGGCACTGCTCCTCCAGCTCCTGTGTCTGTGGCTCCTTTCCACCCCTATCCAAGCAAAACCCTTGCTGCCGGGTCAGGGAAAGCTGCCTGTCTGCTCCAGGGGTTTGCCCCTCTGCCTTCCATGCACGACGCTGCGGTGTGCAGCAGAGGAGGGGTTTTTTTCTCATTCCCCTTTGGCAGTAGAGGAATTTGCCTGAAGCTCCTGTTCCTGTCTGGTTCCCTCCAGCACAGGCTGCCCAAGGAGCAGCCGACGGAAGTCGCACTTGGGGCCGCGCGTTGCAACTCGCCAGAATATTTCTTGTAACCTGTCACCGCATGTCTGGGAGAGGATTCCTGCCGTGTACGTGGGGCTCTGCCTAATCTCACCACTGCATGCCGCCGCTGAGTGCTGGCCGGGGTGATGCTGCCCAGCGGCGCTGCTGCACGCTGCCACTGAGTCAACTGTTGGGTTCAAGTGGCTCACAGAGAGGCCATGGTTAGAAACGATGCTCTGCACACACAAAAATCCTTGCATTTCAAGATTAGGGAACAAGAAAGGCTTTGAGAGGTCAGCGAGGGGAGATGTCTGGGTATGTGTGTGACCAGGAGAGGGAAAGCCACAGTCAGGCCTGCTTTCTCTTTGGCTTTGAGGCACAGCTCGGGCATGCAGAACAGGGGATATTTTCTCTTTGGCTTGAAAAAGCGGAGTTATTTATGTCCATTTGTGCAGGATAAAGGGTTGTGGAAAGTCCCTGGTGTTCCCAAGATGAAGAATTGCAGTGGTTGTGCTCTACTGGTACACACCACCAGTAACCAGCACTGCTGCCTCCCCAACTCCCCTCCATCTCAGCAGCGTTGCTGCGAAGGTGTTTCATCACCTGCCACCGTTCCCTTTGCACCCTGCTCAGCGCAGCTGTGAGCATCGTCACCATCGAGTCCTGATGTGTCATGAGTCAGCGCCCCTGTCCCCAGGAAAGGGATTGCTCTGTTAGGCAGCGTGTGACGTCTCCATCCAGCTCCATTCCGGCTTAGCTGAGCTGTGAGCCCGGCACATGGCAGAGAAGTAGACCCAGGAGCTGGGATGCCTCTGGAGTGATTCATCAGATCACCCTGGTAAAGATGGATGATGAGCGAATGTTAGAGCAATGACAGAGTAAACAAATTTGTCAATGATGCGGCCATCTGATGGCACTCTGGGTTTATCTGAAGTGCTAACCAGGACCTGCTCTCTCTTCCCATTGCAGAGCTTCAGCGAGAGGGAAGCATAGAGACGCTCAGTAACAGCTCCGGTTCCACCAGCGGCAGTATCCCACGCAACTTTGATGGCTACAGATCACCTCTCCCGACTAACGAAAACCAGCCCCTCAGCCTTTTCCCCACAGGATTCCCTTAAATTAGCCGAACATCAAGGGAACATCCAGACAGGGGAGCGAGCCGCCTCTCCGCCTAAACAATCCCAATGTCTGTCACCTGCCGGCTTGCTGCTGCGCTGGATGGTTCTCGTTACCCTGATAAATATTGACGACTCTTAAACCTTCCTGAAACATAGTCACAAAATCTTGACTTTGTGTTCCTGTGCAATATGAAGAGACTTCGTCTTCAATCCTGATAGCTCTGCGGCTTCTTTTTTTCGCTGTGTTCAGGAAGAGGTTGATTGAAGAGAAATATATCTAAGCCTATTTTGGTCAAGCACATGGTTTCACAACCATTCTCCGCTTTTTCTTGTTGTGAGACAAAAGGAATCTCCATAACTTGGAGGAGCTCTCGCTATTTGCAGAAGTGCCGAGCATTAATGAACGAACTGGAGAGAGTGGAAACTGGAGGACTTTCTGTGGACAGGGTTGATAATGTTATTCCTTCTTCGTTGCGTCTCCTTGCTGCCCTCCTTCCCCACTGATGCTCATCAATGCCAGGAGTATTACAAATGGAAATGTTTCTTTTTGTTCTTTGGAAGAATACTCTCTCTTGCTCCAGTTTTCTTCTAGTCATGTATTTTAGAAACGTACCTAATTGACTAACTGCAGTCACAAATTTCTCATATTTGGTTATAAAAGTTGTTCATTGGAACTCAGATATCTCTGTCCAGAAATGCATGTATCATTGAATAAATCTAAGTTAAACAAGAAACTGCTTAAATGGCCATGTTCATGGAGTGTTACTGGGCTGGCTGTGGGCTTCATACATCTTCCTAGACCAGATTACGTGCATGTTTACTAACTTGAGGGCTTTAATTAAAGCCATCAGTGGATGTTTTGCAGTCAGTCTGGCTTGGGTTTACTGCCCTGCTTTCTCGGTCCTGCGTACAAGGACAGGACTTTTAAAGACTGGGTTGCTGGGTGGTGTGCCTTGCACCCGCTGAGTGCCTCTGAAGATCAACACGCGTCTCCATTCAGGTGCCTGACCCCAGCTCCAGCTCCTTGTTGCTTGGCGCCCTGCTTCTTTATCCCACTGATTTTGGACCAGGCATGCTGGAAGCAGTTACCCACCATTTATTCTGTTATAGAGGATCACATATAAGAGGTTTTGCAAACCCCTATAGTAGCCTGAACCTATATACCCTACTGAGCACGCAGAGTAAAAACTAGCGACACATAACTCTGCTGATAAAATAGTCGTGGGCTCACACATAGTAACCACACGAATTCCTACATCTCGGCCAACTTGTGTCAAGAAGCAGAGTGTGAGATGGGACTGTCAGCTTATGAAATTCCCTTCCCAATACTTGTTTTTAATAGAAGCCGTTTGAGTCATGGCAATGAGAGGAAACTATCTAAACCCACAAGCCTTTTGCCACTGTTACAGCTCAAACCAGTCACGCTGAGTGATACAGAACTGACCACCCTCTTCCTACTCCATCCCCAAACGCCAAAGATCAAATTCAGTCTCAGGCTTGATTTTCTTGTTTTTAACTATAATGCCACAGCTCAGATCTCAGAAGCTTTATTTTTCCTCTCTCTTCAGGCTCAGAAACCGCTAATAAAAACTGAGAGTCTGCAGCAATAATTTCAGTTTCTTACTTGGTTTTCAGTCAGTCCTTTCTCAAGCGAAAAAAAAGCTTCCTTGGGGTGAAATCAGAGGAGAGTTCGCCCGTAAGTAAGTACTCGCAGCTCCAGCCCGCTGGCTTTATCTGCTGTAATGCTATGTTTCTTTTATGTCCCTAAAATAATAGCTTGAAGTAAGGGGCTGAGGGTAGAGCTGGCACTGTGGACAAATGGGACCGCAGGGTCAAGTCAGTCCACACCAGTCATGATTTTTAACACAGTTCAAGCCAAGGTCAGCTCCAAAAGTTCAAACAAAATCCATATTAACACATACAGAAGGGATTGTGTTGTCACCATGCTGCTTGTTTCCTTTCAGGCTTTCCAAGGAGCAGCCGTAGGGGACAAAGTTCTTGCAAAGGAAAGACGGCCGCTCTTCTCCCTCCTGCCTTGGACAGCTTGGTTGCTGGTTCCTACACAAAGTAGGATAGCACATAACGCAGAGTGGTGTCATTGGAAATGTATTTGTTGTTGGCAGGCATTAAATCACTTTTTATAAGTGCTGCAATACAGCCATGTGGAAATTCCCAGTCTGCAATAAGCTCCTTTGAATCAGGATGTTTTGTTTAAAGTGGGGGGGGGGGAAAACCCTACAAACTGGGTCTGTACCAAAATATTTTCAGTCTGGTTCATTGAAAAGAATGTCCTAATTTCCCCACTGTTGATAGCCCCATAGCCAAACTGTTAAGAAAGCCTAGAACTTGGGGGGGGAAAAAAAGAAAGAAAAGCACACTGCTATGAGGTGGCTAATTTAAGTTTAATTTGCTGCTTTCACAGATGACCCAGCAGAATAACCACCAAGTTCCAGCTCTTCAGTGAGCCAGTGAGAGCCGAGTGTGTTGCAACGAATAACTCTGCAGAGTCTAATTGGACAATAACTTTATAGGGTCTGATTCAACACATCCCAGCAGCGCGTGGCTCACTCGCAGTGCACACCCACTCCCACCGATGGCCCCTGATCCCACAAAAGCCCCTTCCCGTTTCAGCTGGGTGCCACGTACTTCCCTGCAACGCCACATTTCCGTCACCTCAACCCCAGCAGCAATACTCTTTTAGGCACCAGGAAAGAGTATCGCTGCTCATTAACGGTGTCTTAAGGGAGTGCAGAAGCTGCTCCTAAGGGAGGTTTGCCCCTGACTTTAATGCAAGCAGCTTTCCAATCTAGGGACATGCTCCGAACCCCACTTAAAGCAAAAAATAGCCAGAAACTCGTGGTCCTCGCAGGGTTTTGGATGAGTGTCTCACGTTGCTGTGGAAATAATCCAGGTGAGTTTCTGAAATGCCAGATTTTCAAATGCAGCGGCTAGCAGGCAGTCGCAGGCAGCTCAGCAAGAATGTTGTGCCATGATATAAACCACTGGCTCCAAAAGAGCCCAAAAGACATGCTGGGCTCGCAGGTTTTTAAACTGTTTGCAGTAGTAGTAAGCAACGGCCTCCTGCTGAGTTCAAAAGGCAAAGCATCTCATTTAAAGCGGGGCAGACTGTATATCACTCTGTGCATAAAGTGGAGCTCTTGTATTAAAAGTTGAGTTCAGATTTCATGAATTAACGTGAAATATTGCTTTCTTATCCTACCCTGGTTTCTGTAATAAACACACGCATGTAGCATGCTTAAATCACGGGCGGGGAATGTTTGGCTCTTTGAAAAAGAAGTGGGAAGTCAAAGGTTCTCCAAATGTGACAGCTTGAAGTTCAAATTAAGTCAATCTCAGAACCAGCCCGGTGCCTGGGCAGAACCAGTCTTTCCTGGGGCTTTGCAGAGCACATGGGGCTCTGCCAGTGAAGCTCAGCCCTGATGAGCCCCCGACGGAGCACGGTGCTCGGCCCCAGGTAAGCTGATAAACCCCATCCTGCTGCTCCCCATCTCTCCCAGAGTCTGGTTGCCCTGCCCCGAGCAGCGTTAGCCATCCTGAGGACAAAGTCTGCTGGCGACGAGGCTGGGAGAAGGCAGGCTGGTGAGGGGAGCTGGCTGAGGGCGAAATACCGCCCAGATCTCTGTCCTCCTGCCTCAACAGAGAGCCTGGAGGAAGGCTTTGCTGCCAAGTGCAGCCGTGAAACCCCTGAACGGTGCTCCCCTCCTCTCTGACCCCTCGGAGCACGGGGCGAAACACACGGCGCTTTCACCGGGGCTTCCTTAGTGACTTTTTGAGGATCCAAACCGCATCTGCGTGGCGTCTCTACATCTATTTTCTCGCTTCTTTGCTCTGCCTCGTTGCTGTGCAGGGTAGGAAAGTTTGCGCCATTTCCTGTTGTCTTTCCCTTATGCTCCTGAGATATTGTAAAAATGTTCGGTATCCTCCAGTAGGTTGTAATCACTTCACCCTAATGTTTCACAGCTGCTAAGTGTAACTTTAAACCCAACCATTTGAGTGCTTACAATTAGTGAGTCAATGGAGCCGAGATCGGGTCTTTGTGATTGCAAAAAGAGAAAACGAAACTTGGGGTCTTTTCTGAGTTTTAATTGGATAAAATGGGAACAAAAGTTGTGGAGATGAGGGGGGGTTTTAATGCAATAAATGGTTAGTGGGTTATGTGTTAGGGCGAAATAATTGAATCCACTGCTTGGCCTGTTTCGCAGATGGAAAAGGCACCGGGACAAGCATGTGTCTGCGGCGGCAGCGCCTCTGTCCTGGTAACCGCATGCACACCCTCTCGGAGCTCCCTGCTCTCCGACTGTAGGAGCAGAGCTGAGGAGAACAGAATCCATGGAGATGAGAGGCTTCAGCTGTGCCCCTCACCTGTCCTGCCCGGGAGCTGTGGCACAGCCGGGAGGTGCTTCCTGCCCCTCCATCACCCCCCTCTCGCTCTGGTATGAAACCATTTGGCTGTGCTGGGATTTCACCGGTGGGTTTTGCCTCTCTCAGTGCCACCAGCCCTGGCCACAGGCAGAAGGCATCTGAGGATGAAGGTGCTGCGTTCCTGCAGAGCGCTGTTGGTGCTGGGAGGGGGGAAAATGACCAGAAAAAAAGCCATTAACTGGGAAAAAAAACGGTCCACAGCTCGTGAGTCCAGATGCAGAGGCAAATGAAGGAGCCAAATATGAAGGTTGACACCTCTGGAGAGGAGGGCTGCGTTGCTCCCTGCGCTGCCTGAGCCTCGTGGGGTGCGGGCACAGCCCTGCTCTGCTGGCAGCGTCGCACCCAGGCGAGGGGCAACGCCAGCGCTGATGGCCTGGTGTTTTGCAAAGTTGTTTATAAACACGTTCTAAGCCTTTCATAAAACAGCACGGGGGGGGCGTTTAATCCCATGCTGTTCGTTAACGTTAATTGAATACAAGCGTAAGCTGAGGCTCCTATGGAAAAGTCCTTTCAGCCCAACAGGGTAAACCCTCCTTTGGCTGAGGTTACTGGGTTTGTTCCCGCTCAGCGCTCCCGCCTCCTGCATGTGTTTGGAGCAGGGTTCAGTTACACCAGAAAATGCCTTTACCCTGGTGAAAGCAAAGGGCAGGTCGTAGCAGGGGTGCAAGTCACCAGCTCCGGAGCTGGGCGGTGGACACGGCAGGGTCGGCGTCTCCCCTGTCCCACACGGTGCTTGGCTGCAACTCTGACCCTCCAACGCCGTGCGCGAGCAGGGTCAGCGCTGGAGCTGGTGTTTCGCACTGTGGGGTACGGGATGGGGAGGTGCCGGCTGTCCCCCACTTGGGGTTCATACCACACACGTGCTGTTCCTGGCTGGGCTTCGGCATTGATACCGTCCCATCAATTGCCACCCTCTCCCTTGCTGCGCTCAGACGTAATTTGAAGCTGTGCATCTGTTGGTGAGTTCCCAGGCTGATTTTTTTTGCCTTTCTTGGGAATTTCTGCAGCAGGAAATGACACTGAAATACTGATGGCCCCGTGCAGGTCACAGGCAATGGGTTGGTCCAAGCAGCCGCGGTGAGCTGCCTGCAGACGACCCCTGTGTGCTGTGGGCCAGGACCGTTCCGATGGCTGCGGAGCCGCCTGCCTGCGCTTCCCCACGCCAGGGAGCATCCAATGCCTGTGCCCATGCCGTGAGCCGAGTCCTGCAGGGCTCCCAGCTATTGCTGGGGACTACAGATGCTCAGCAATTCCTGGTGTGCTCGCAGCACCTTGCAGCATCCGGCTCTCTCAAAGGTGGCAGCTCCATCCCGGACAGGTTCATCCTCCGGCAGCTCTGGCTGGGGTGACCACTGGCCTCACTGGGCGGTCACCACAGTGGGCAGGGCAGGGGGTTTCCAGCCTTCCCTGTCCCCTCTGCCTCCTTCCCCTCATCCTGTTGAGTTTCATCGCGTTTCTGGAGCTGGGCACGGCGCAGCAGGGACGCTGCTCCTTGGCAGCCCTCCCTCCCGGGGAGCGCTCCTGCCACCTCGCCATAAATACTAATTAATAGCAAAGCCCTGGTCAAGATCAAGGAGGAGGCTCTGAATTTTCTTGGGAACTTTGCTGTCTGAAAGGTATCTTAAATATTCTCTAGCGCTCAGCCTATCAGTGGGTCAATTATACAGCGAGCAGTCATAAGAAGTTAATTTCTAATTTAATACAATGTTAAAAGGTTGTCAGGTTAAAATCTAATCTATAAACGAGACATGAAACGTCTCTTTAAAACGAGTGTCACGAACTGGTCCTGGCTCAAACCACAGGCTGCTGCTGCTTCTATAGGATGTAATTGCTTCCCAGTGAGTATTTACAATATTATTATAGGATGGCGATAAAAGGCCAGTGCCAGCCATGCCCGCACAGCAGCCGGTGCCAGCTGGGTGCTAATCCCACTCCCACCCTGGCCCCTCTCCCCCTGGACCCTTCTCTGAGGAGGTGAGAAGTGCTGGCTCCTGCATCTCCGCTCCCACTCTGTGCTGCGGGAAGCAGGATGCGGGAAGAACCCATCAGGTTTTCACTTAAATAAAACCTTGAGGTCAAGGGGAACGGTGACCTCCGTGATGTGTTTTGGAGGGAGTACAAATGTCTCTCTACCCCCCTGGCAAGGAGGGCTTCTCAGCCTGGCACTGCAGCGTTTCACCAGCCCCTGCGAGGTGCCAAACCTGACAGTCCAGGGGAGAAATGATGGGCAAGTGCATTCGGTTTTTGAACAACGTGGAGAGAGGACTTTGGCAAAGTTTCGCTGTGGGCTGAAAGTTGTGAGCCGCATTCAGACCAGCGGCTTCATTCAAGCAGAAAACCAGAGGCAGCACCTGCAGCCTGGGGTGAAGAGCTGCCCCCCTGCCCTGCCCCGCTGCCCACCACCCGCTCCCCCTACGCCCTCCACGGGAGAGACGGGCAGGATGCGGGCAGGGGGTCCGGACACATCCCACTGCCTCTCCTCCCACTCCCTGGGTGTCCACATTGCAGCCACCTCTCAAGGTACATTGAATTTTGCTCCTTTTGTTGTCAAAAGGGGAAAGTCCAGCCGTCATGTGGAAGTGATGCCATTGTCCCAGCCGGGCAGCCGGCCGGACCACGAGACTCCTGCTCCTGGTAGTACACAGTATCTGTGGGAACTGAGCAGGATCAGGGCTGCCCTGGCCAGGCTCAGCCGAAAAACACCGTGCGACATCCCACCAGAGGCCACGCAACTGGCTTTGAAATGATGTGGGTTTACTTTCCAGTAGGAATCTTACCAACCCCAAAGCTTCGGATTAGGTAGGGTGGTATCTGAGCTCTACGCCCATAAAGCTCTGCAAGGTGGGGTCTTCCTAAAGAAGACCAAAATTTTGATGGAAGCAGAGGAGCACTGCAGCGAGGGCTGCGGGGAAATGTCGGGTAATGTTATACTGGTGTAAAAGGGAGGGAGGTGGCGATGTGCGGCTCTGGGCTGACCCGTGAAGCTGCAAGGGATGCGTGCGCTCTGCTGCAGCCCCTCCACTGGCCAGGACTACTTCCCTGAGTTTTCTGGTAATTTCTGCTCTTCTTTGTAATTGAGAAAAGCTGCTGATGAACATCTGCGCAGGCACTGTCGGCTCTGAGCTGGCTGCCGGCGTTGTTAGTGCTTGCGCTGCCAGTGCTTTGATGTGTGCGTGATCCACGGGCTTGGCCGGGGCCACCGCGCAGATGCTGCCGGTGGGTGGTGCGACGGGTCCCACGCCGGCACGCGGTGAGCTGGGACAGCACCTGACGCATCTGTGCAAACAGCAGCCCCCACGGGAAACTCCCCACGCCTCCTTGCCAGGGCTCAGGAGGTGACCTCCCCTGCTTTCATCCGCAGAGGAAGGTCCCCGGAGGCGGACAGGGAGGTCAGCTCAGGTGCTTCTCTCCACCCCATCGGCGTAAGGGCAGAGGGATGTGATGCCCACGCGCTGCCCGGCACAGCAGAGCCCCTCCTCGCCGGTGCAAAGGAGAAGCCGGGCAGGCAAAGCCACGGGAGGGCTTTTGCAGGCACGGTGTGGCCCGGGGAGCGCAATCTGTGGCCTTAATCCCGCCGTGTCCTGCGCGCTCTCAAATCCCCTTCACTTCAATGAGCGCTTGTAGTGTCAGGCCTGCGCCGGGCGAGACGGCGCGCGGGGATGGCGAGGAGGATTTGCTCAAGAGGCACTGTTTTTAAGGTGCGATTTGAAGGATGGAAGACAGATGGCAACTGGAGAGGACAAACGGATCAAGTGAAGGGTTTGTTTTCAGCGTGGAGGGGAAGACACGGGAGGGAATCACTGCTGGCTACAAAATGGGGGCTATTAATACCTGCAGCATCTCACGCCTCGCCCTTAGCCCGGCGAGGCAGGATCCTGACGCGCCGCCACGGCGGGGCAGACGCTGGCCCCTGCGCCGGGCACAAGTGTGGGTTTTTCTGCCGTGATGAATTGATCCCAGCTAGTGCTGAGTGTCCCCAGACAAAGCTGGGAGAGGGGTTTATTAGCCGGACGGCGGCACTGCCATTGTCCCTCCTATCTTTTCTTCCCTTTCAGCCTCCCTCCCAGTGGCCCAGGTCTCAAAGACCATGTGTCAAGAGATTAGTGACCTGCACCAAGGGCAATTGCTTGCTTTGTGCCGGCAGGCCGGCGTCAGGACTGTTATTTACTTGTTATTTGGTGCTGCCTCCGTTGAGGTATCCATGGAAAAGGCGCCCGGAGAGCAATGTGCCGGCCTGCAGAGCACACCGGGCTGAGGAGCTGGGAGAGCAGACGCTCCACGGTAGATGGTTTTGGTCTGCTGTGTGCCCACACCGAGACCCCCGAACCCCCCGGGGTGGTTGGTGCGGGAGCCCTTCACCTACAGAGAAAAGAGGAAAAAGCAGAGTTGTTTTCAGGAAAATGAAACGCAGCACAGAAATGCCGGAGCACCTCACTGGGCACAGAACCGGAGCCGAGGCCGTGATGGGGCATTGCCCCGTGGCAGTCTCAGTTTGCGGACTTGTGTTAAAAAGTAAACGATGGGAAGAGTCCGGCCCGTCTGCAAAGCCCTGCACTGCCTTCCCATGGTTCTGGCAAAGAGCAACTCAGAGGAGCGCTGGGTTTTGAGGAAATGTGAGTAAAAATGATGAGAGTTGGCCCTTCTGGGCAGCGCTGGGTATTCGTCAGATTTGTTTATGGTGAAACACCCGCAAAATGGACAGGTGCAATAAGAAAGCGTATTCCTGCCCATGATTTATTCTGGTTTTATTTTCTCATCGGTGAAATGCACTCTCCTATAAACACAAGACGGTGATTTTCTGCAATCTGAAAAAAAAAGTCAAACCGAGACCAAAACCACAACTCATGTGACCTGGGAACGGCAGCGTCAGATCCTGCTTTAGATGTGATTTCAAACGCCTTCCCAGATCCTGTCTGAAGCGGACAGGCCAAGATGCGAGCGCTGCTCAGCCCTGCGCACCCAGGGCTGTGTCACTTGCCCCTCTTTTGATGCTGTAACTTCTGCCAAGCTCCTGGCTCCAAGCACTGGACAGGGAGCTTCTGGAGGCGAAGGGATGGGTGCGGAGGGGATGGGTGACCCCCCCTGAGGCTGCGCATTCCCCCTTCCAGGGGCAGCTGGGGGGGGATTGCTCCCACCAGGCAGAGATCAAAAATATAAGAAACAAGGGAGAAAACCGGAGGGGCAGGATCCAGCCCTGCCCTGGGGTCTCCTCCAGGGTTTGCAGCCTGGGTACGGGGGGAGGGCGATGGGGGGGCTGCAGCTCTGCCCGCCCCCTCGGAGGCTGCACCGAGACCCCTCGGATTTCCCTTTTTTTCCCCTTTCCCCGAAGCGGTGCGGCCGCCCCCGCCCTGCCCGGCCCCGCCGCTCCGCTCCCGGCCACCAAAACCGCCTTTTCTGCCCTTTTTTTCCCATCCCTTCTCGCCCAGAGTCCGGAGCCGGCCCGGCCCGGGGGCTGCGGGCACGATGCGGCTCAGGATGCGGGACGGGCTCAAATCCTCCCCTTCGATCCCGCAGAGGACCCTGACAGCGGTCCTTTATCAAATACCGCCGTTTGCTGAGATCTTTCCCGCACGGGACGGAGCGCGGCCCCGGGCTCTCCCGCTCTCTCCTCCCGGGGAGACCGCAAACGCCGCAAATCGACTCTTACGGCTCGTTTGGGATTTTTAGGAAGCACTCACCCTTTCTCAGGGCTGCGCAGCGCGAGCTCCATCACTCGCTGCAGCCCGAGCCGGGACACGAGAGATTCCCCACTTAGATGCTTGTGTATTAATTTTCCCAGAAATTTTATGCATATTCTATTACTTTCCAAGGGCTGATTTTAACGTTATTATGAACTTCTCAACGAGCAAAACTCCTGCTAATTTGGAGCTTTGGAGCCAGCTCTGCCTGACCTCGCGTTTGAGACGGGGAAGGGCTGCAGGCAGAGGGGATTGCAGGAGAGGCAGCTGCACAGCCGGCAGTTTCGGTATCACCGGGAGCGGCTGCGCTCGGAGAACCTGGGCGGTGTTTATTTTTACCGATAAACACCTCTACAGCCCCCGAGCCCGAGGGGACGGGCCGACACAGCCCCCCCGGGCTGCGGGCGCGGGGCGCCCCGACGGGGCGGACAGCTCGGCGGCTCCGTTTCCCCCCCCGCGGGAGCCCATCCGCGGTCAGGAGCAGGGGTGCTCGCCCCCAACCCCATCCCGTGACGGCGAGGAGGCGGCGGTCACGCCGTTATCCCGAGGATTACGTGCCCCGGCCGGGATGTGACACACTTTCTCAAATGGAAGTTTTTTAAACAGAGGGATTTGTATGATCCCCCCTTCCTATCCTCGCTCCATCCCCGTCCCCAGCGGTGCCCTCTCGGTCCCCCCCCGCGCTGGCAAAGGCCACCACAGGGGCTCCCGTCTCCTTTTAAGGCAGTGGGTTCGGTGCGTGAGAGAGATAATAATAATAATAATAATAATAATAATAATAATAATAATAATAATAATAATAATAATATAATTTAAAAAATCAAGGGCTGAGCGGGCTCCTGGAGGTAACGGAGGATGCGTCCCCCACGTCGAGCGCGGGGTGCGCAGGGGCCGCCCGGCCGGGGTCACACGCCACCCGTCCTGACAAACAGGCTGGAAAATGTGTTTATAAGTTGTTCAAACTCTGGATAAACTTGAGCGGCGTTTGTGTCTGCGTCTCCCCGCCTGTTGTGATTTTCCAGAAATCTGGATTACTGGAAATATTTTCTTTAAAGCTGGAGAGAAATCTAAACAGTGTGAGGGCAGGGGGAGCTCGGGGGGTGCCGCGCTGGCGGGGCTCCTCGGGTTTCCCCTCGACGGGGCGCGCAGCTCCGCGCCCGCGCAGCGAGAGGAGGAGGGACGGCGGCGCGGGGCTGCTGTCGGGTCAGGCGTTACCCTCGTCGCCGTCGTTAAAAGCGCATCAGGCGGGCGCCGGTGCCCCGCAAACCCCGGGAGGCGCGACCCCTCCTCGCTGCCCCCTCGACGGGCTCTGGAGCGCATCCCGGGCAGGAGGCGTTTTCCCGGGATCTCGTGGGGTTAAGGGGATCCCCACCCCGCCGAGGGGTGCGAGGGGCGGTGCGGGGAGGTGGGGGGGAGGCGGAGTGGGGTGAGAGCAGGTGGGGGAGAGCAAACGAGGGCAGTTTCGTTACACGTGGGTTTATTTTCCTCTCCAGGTGGAGGGGGAGGAGGGGATCCGCGGAAGCCGTCAGGGCTGGGAGGGGGCCCTGCAGTCATCGAACGTCTCCTGCGGAGGGGAAGGACTTTCTCCGACCCGGGGACGGGGCGCAGGGAGCTCCCAACCCCGCACCTGCGATTTCGACCCCAGGTCTGTCTGTCTGTCCCGCGAGGACCCCAGCCCGGCGGCCCCGGCCCTCCGCTACACTTCCCTTTCCCGCTCCCGTTTGGGTCCCCCCCCTGCTCGAGCAGCCCCTCCTGTCCGTCCTCCCCGAGCGCACGGGGGAGTCCCTTGCCGTGGCATCAGGGCTGGGAAGGGGAGGGGGCCGACGGCTCGCCTTCGCCACGGGAAAATCCCTTTCTCCTGGAGCCGAGCGCCCGCGGCCGGTGCGCCCCGTCGGGGGGGAGCCCTCCCCGGGGCGCGGGGCCCCCACAGCCCGGTGCAGCCGGGAGGAGGGGAAGGCGGAGGCCCGACTGCTTGTGAGAACTGTTATTTTTCATCAATCACCCGCAATTTGTGTAAGTGCCCCGGACAGGACACCAGCCGTCCTGCTGGCTGAGGTCACGGAGACAACACAGCGATGGAGAAGAGCAAATTGCATTTGCTCACCAGCTCTCAGATCCAAATTACGGCCCTCGCATGGCGCGGGGAAGGGAGCGAAAGGTCCATGTGACATGAGGGAAATATGAAGGACTTTGACAGGTCTTAAACGGCCTGGCGCCAAGGCCTAAGTCTACCGGCTAAAAATAGAAAAGGGATGATGAGTGGAGATGGGCAGAGATGAAAGGGGAAGAGCGAGCGGGGCCGCGGAGCGGGTGGGGTCCTCCCGGCCCGGGATGGAGTCCCGGGGCTCCGCTGATGCAAGAAGGCATTTTCGGTGTCCCCCCCCAGCCCGGGGACCACTTGCCAGCAGAGCCGAGCGCTGCATCGCCCTGGGGCTGGCGAGGAAAAAACCTCTGTGGGAAGAGGCCGGTGCAGGTAACACCGCTCGTTCCCGATCCCCGCCACAAGGCTGTCCTCGGGGCGGCAGGAAGAGCTCGTCTGTCCCTGCCCGGTGCCCGTTCGCGGATGGGGAGGACAGGGTGATGCTGGGTCTCGCCCGCCCCGTCCATGAGTCGGATCCCCGCCCGTAGGGCTGGAACGGCCGCAGCAGCGGGTGCCCGGCTCCCCGGGAGCCCCCACCTCCTGCAGACCCATCGGTGGGCTCTTCTACAGAGGGTCGAGGAGACGAGGCTGTTCTGGATCGGTTTTATTTTGCAGGCGAGGGTGTTTGCGACCTTACAGCAGTGCGGGGACCCCCCGCTCTGGGCTGGAGGAGAGGCGACCTTTCCTCGCGGGGACCCGGCTGCCTCCGGCCCCCCGACGGGACGTGGCCCGCAACCTGGGGACAATGAGACGCTCCGGGTTTGCTTCGTGAGGGGGAATTGAAAAAAAAAATATATATATATATACAAGCGAGCCCCACTTTTGCCAAAGTTGCCGTCAGCAGTTTTCCGCAGCGGAGAGAAATCAAAGTCCACTCTAGATTTCAGTCCTCGCTCCCCGTTCAATGGTCAGCGGGACCCCCCCGGCCCTGGGGCAGCCCCGGGAGGACTCGCGGTGCCCGCCCCGTCGGGGGGACAGAGGTGAACCTGCCGCGGGACACGGGCAGGTTGTCAACGCCGCCGGGAAGAGCCCGGGGCTCGCGTTTGGACTTTGCGTAGCGAGCAGGAACCGCTATGGGCAGGAGGAACCCGGGGTGGGGGGGTGAAGAGGAGAGGTCGGGGTGAGGGGGAGGCACCCAGGGGATCCCCGCACGTCCCTCCCTGCAAGGGGAGCAGCGAAACGCGGGCAGAGGGCTTCGGAGCGGCCGCGCCCCGCTGAGCATCCGCGGAGCTGCGGGGCACGGGGGGGGCCGGGCTGGGGGGCAGAGGAGGGGGCCGTCCCCCACCCGCCGCCCCCCCCAGCCTCGGCGGGGGCGGAGGGGGCAGGAGCCTTGGAAGGATGGCAGGGCGCTTTTTGAAGATTTGGGGGTAAATATGAAGTGACAAGAGACGGGTCTTTATTGTGAGGGCTCAGCCGCCTGGCGCCAGGGCCCTCTTCAGCCACCGCGGCCCTCAGTTAATCAGCGCCGATCTCCAAACCGACCTCTCCGCGGGGACACCCACCGCGCCCGCCCCCCCCCGGCCCTAATCCCTCAGCAAACAGCCCCGGCGGGTCCCCCTCCTCCTTATCTGCCCCCCCCCCCCCCCCCCGCCCGGGTAAACAGCCCCTCAGTTCCCCCACTCCCGGTCGCGCACCCGACGGGGTTTGCGCCTCGGCCGTGGGGCTGCGGGCAGGACCCCCCCCTTCTCCCGTCGGAGCGGCTGCCGGCAGGGCGGGGGGCCACGGCAGGGAGCGACTCACCGCGCTGGAGGTCGCCGCTCTGGGCCGCCCCGTCGGTGCTGCGCGGCATCGCTGCGCCCCCACCGCCATCGGCTCTCCGGGTTCTGTCGGGAAAGCGGCAGCCGCCGAGCTCCCCCCCGGCCGCTCCCCCCGCCCCGGCCCGCCGCCCCCGCCGAGGCCGGAGGGGCCCCTCGGCCCCCCCTCCCCCGCGGCTCCGGGCGCCGCTCCCCGCTCCGCCGAGGCGGCTCCGCGCTGTCCCCGCACCGGCCGCTCCCCGGGCTCGGCGCGGCCAGGGCTGACCCGGTATGCGGAAAGGAGCGGGGGGTGGGATTTCGAGCACTTTTCTCTGTCATTGGTTAATATTTTATTCTGTTGACATGTTTTCTTACTGCCGATGCTTCCGACACCTTCTTTTTTTTTTTTTTTCCTTCTTTTTTTTTTTTTTTCCCCTTCTTCCCTTCCTCCCTCCCTCCTCGCCCCCCCCCCCCCCTCCCCTCTTGGCCGGAGCTGTCAAAACCACGCCTATGCAGATCCACAATTGGTCTGAAACGCGTAAAATCAGCAATCAAGGGGGCTTGGCTCATTAGCGGGCGGATCAGAGCAGGAAGGACATGTGAGATAGTCACAGTTTTACAGAGATCAGGACAAGATCTCACCGGTTTTCCACTCGGGCTCCTTTTTAGCCATGAGCAGCCCTCGCCCCAGCGCCGTCCCTGGAGCGCGCAGCCGGGCCGGGGCGCAGCCGGGGCCCGCGGGGGTGTGAGGGCAGCGCGGCCGCCCCTGCCCCTGCCCCGCCGCCGCTTTTGTTTCTATTTTAGTGTCGGGAAGGACTTCACCGGGAGGGCTCTCTCCCTCGCTCGCTCTCCCTCGCTGCAACAACAACAACAAAAAATAAGGACCTACTGTCTCCCCTCCGCAGACCGGGAGTCCCAGGAGCCGGGAACTGCCTCTTTTTTTTTTTTCTTCTTCTTCTTCTTTTTATTTTTTTTCCTTCTTCTTTTTATTTTTTTTTTCCAGATCCAGTTCCGCTGTTTTTCGGCTTTTTTTTTTTTTTTGTGTGTGTGTGCTTTTTTTTTTTTTTTTTTTTTTCTCGTGTGTGTGTGCGCGTTGTTCATTTTTCTTCCTCTTCCAGAGACTCGAGCGAGTTCGCTGGGCAGGAGAGAGAAAAAAATAAACAAAAACAAAACAAAAAAAAAAAACCAAACCAACCAAACGCGCACACATACGTTTTTGTAAAGGGAATCCCTCTTTTTCTCCTGGATTTGTGGATGCACCGATGAGAGATCCAGCCTTCCCAGGGACTGCCATGGCTTACCACCCCTTCCACGCACCCCGGCCGGCCGACTTCCCCATGTCCGCTTTCCTCGCAGCCGCTCAGCCTTCTTTTTTCCCCGCTCTGGCTCTGCCTCCAGCGGCTCTGGCCAAGCCCATGCCGGACCCCGGGCTGGCCGGGGCGGCCGAGGCCGGGCTGCACGTCTCGGCCCTGGGACATCACCACCAAGCCGCCCATCTCCGTTCGCTCAAGAGCCTGGAGCCCGAAGAAGAGGTCGAGGATGATCCCAAAGTAACGCTGGAAGCCAAAGAGCTTTGGGACCAGTTCCATAAGCTGGGAACCGAGATGGTGATCACCAAGTCCGGGAGGTAAGAGACGGTCCCGCACCTGCGCAGCGCCCTGGCCCCTCATCACCCGCTTCTCTCTGATTAATTAACGCATGGAGTTTCGATCCTTGGAGATTGGTTTTATTTTATTTTTGGACTTTACGTTCCCCTCCCTCTGAGCCCCCCCCCCACCTCCTCCCCAATTATTACTTTTTCCGAGCGCGATCCCAAATTAAATTTGTGAGCGCTAATTGAGCGCCCGCAATCTCCCTCCGCGTTTGTTTACGCCGCTTCCTTCCCTCCTGCCAAACTTTCCCCGCGGCCGGGGGTCTCCCCTGGCCCTGCCCGTGCCCCCCACCCCGGGAAGGGCAGCCGGGAGCCCCTCGGAGGGCTTGGAAAAAAGGGGGGGTGGGGGGGTGGAAATGCAGCATCCGTTTTCACCCCTTATTGCCCAGAATGATGTGGGTTTGAGCCTTTCCCCCTCTTTTCTGCTGCCGGGGGGGTGCAGCGGAGCGGGAGGAGAAGCAGCGGGAAGTGAGAAGGGCTGGGAATCCTCAGGGAAGGTGGACTAAAAGCCGGTGGTGGCGGAGGGGCTCGGAGGGGCCGTCGGGGGTCGGCGGGCAGCCCGGTACCGCTCTGGGTCTCTCCGCAGGAGGATGTTCCCCCCGTTCAAGGTGCGGGTGAGCGGCCTGGACAAGAAGGCCAAGTACATTTTGCTGATGGATATAGTGGCGGCCGACGACTGCCGCTACAAGTTCCACAATTCCCGCTGGATGGTCGCCGGCAAGGCCGACCCGGAGATGCCCAAGCGCATGTACATCCACCCCGACAGCCCGGCCACGGGGGAGCAGTGGATGGCCAAACCTGTTGCCTTTCACAAGCTCAAGCTCACCAACAACATCTCGGACAAGCACGGCTTTGTAAGTGCGGCTGCGGGGCAGAGGGAAGTCCCCCCACCCCCGGGAAGGAGCGGGGGCTGCTCGGCTCTGCTCTGCGGGAGCCGCTGGGGGCTCTGACGGCTTCTCCCCGGGGGCTTGAGGGGCGCTGCGGTGGGCTGGCTGTCCCGCAGCCCCCGCGCCTGCCGGGCCCCGAGGTGCAGCTCCCCTCCGTCGTGGGGAAAACGAGAGCCTTGTGCTGCGGGCAGCCTCGATATCCCCTTGCCTCCCGCATTCCCGACCCTCGCCGCCCCGTCCTGCCGCATTTCCCGCACCCTCGGGGCTCTGCGGGGAGCGAGATTTGCCGTGTGGATGTGCGGAGGAGGTGTTGCAGCAAGGGCAGCCCCGACGGGGCGGCCGGGCAGGTGCAGCCGGGGCTGTCGCTGCGGGGAGCGGGGCTGGGAGCGGCCGCACCTGCGCTGGGTTTCCGCGGCCGGGAGCGGGGCCGGAGCCGCTGGCAGCCGGCTGCTCCTGAAAGCTTCCCAAACGCCGCTATTTATTTCCCTATTGATCATAGCTGCATCGCTTTCCGGAGGTAAAAATCAAAACTAAACCACAAATAAAGCCAAAAAGCCAAAAACGTACACAAAGGAAAAAAAAAAATAAGAAGGAAGAGAAAAAAACTTTTTAAATTAAAAAAAAAGAAATAAATAGAGAAATCGAAGGTTGTTGGCAATTAGCAGAGATCCGCAGAAAGCAAGGTCAAAACGCGAGGGCACGGGGTGTGGGAGGAAATCCCAGCGCCCAAGGCAGCTTCTCCTGCCTCCGCACAAGCGTTTCGGGCGATAAAGGGAGAGTCCCTCGGCCCGCGTTGGCGCTGCAGCAATTAGCGGGGGCCGCGGACGCAGCGCAGGTGGGAGAAGCTTCGCACCACCCCGCGGAACTTCGCTCTCTCTCTTTATTTTTATTTTCTCTCTTAAGGCAGGAAACTGTGTCTTTGTTAAATAATACATCGCGAGGTTATTTATAGACAGCAAGGTAAATCGATAAAGAGGGAAGCTAAAAAATTGCATTTTTTTTCCTTGATACTGGGGGAAAACTAGTTTGATTCAGCGTTTTTTAACGGTTCGCCTCCTTCAATTAAAGATTTCTGGTGTCTGCCGTTGTCCAAAATCCGGACTGCGTTAAATCTGGGAGATGAGGGTTTAGCCACTGCCCATCTGGTCAGAGAGGGATGATTATTTTTTTTTCAAGGAACGCAGATTTACACGCCTGAATGAGACTTTTTGCACCATTTTCATGATAAATCCCGTCTAGATGATATCAATATAATAGCGATCCGACAGTTCATCAGCAGGTGATTATTGCTGGGGTTAAAAAAGGGGGGATTTTTTTTTTATTGCCTTCTAAAACGAAATGAAGTGATAATTATTTAACCATTTGGCCGGCGTTATTTGACAATAATTACTCAAACTTTCGCCGTTCCCCTACAAATTCCGGGCGGTGAACACCGCATTTCAGCCCGACCGCAGCAGGTTGGGGAATTATTTAATCGCTCTCAGGCAGGAAAACGTTGGGTTGTGGGCAGCGAGGGGCAGGGGGGGTCGAAACGGCCCCGGGGTGCGGCCCGGGGGCTGCAGCCGCTTCCGAAAATCGCGGTGAGGGGGGGAAAAAAAGGGAAATATAAGGAAAAAAAAAATAAATCAAAAAACCCTAGAGGGTAAAGAATGGCTTTGAGTGTTGGCGAGGCTTTCAGACACCTGGTTGGGGAAAAAAAAAAATGTCTGTTTCTTCTGCAGCGTTGCTCCGAGACATAAATTTAACGTGGCTCACCGTGAAACGCTCCTTTCACGTTCCCGGGGCTGGCACGGGTTTCTGCTGCCCCTGACACAAATCGAGAGGCTTTTTAACATATTTTTTTTTCCTGCGGTGGTGAGGTAGAGTTATTTTTTTTTTTTTTTTTTGAAAGGACGGAAATATGAAAAGCGGCAAGAAACGTGTTGAAAACCGGCCTGGCCTTTGCAGGGTTGTAAGAAAACGGGGAGATGCCTTTTGGTGCTTTATTGCCGCGCTTAACACCCGCAGAGATGCTGCTGTGCCTGTCTTCCCCCGACCTCCTTGTTTAGGGGCAGATCCTGCGATGCTATAAGCAACAACAAAAAAGAAATCTCCTTCTTTGGCATCCGCCGGCACTCCTTCCTCACCGTGAACTTGTGTTTTTGTTGTTGTTTTCGGGAGAAAAGGGATTTTTTGGTTTTTTTGGGGGGTGGGGGGTAACTAGGGGCGCGTGTAAGGTAGCGGGTGAGGCTGACGGCAGCCCCGGGCTGTGCTCTCTCGCCCACCCAGACCATCCTGAACTCCATGCACAAGTACCAGCCCAGGTTCCACATAGTCCGGGCCAACGACATCCTCAAGCTGCCCTACAGCACCTTCCGCACCTACGTCTTCCCCGAGACCGACTTCATCGCCGTCACCGCTTACCAAAACGACAAGGTACAGCGGGGCACCCCCTGTCCCTGCCCCTTCCTCCCCCCCCCGCGCTCGCTCCTCTCCCATCCCTCACCCCATGCGAGGATGCATTTGTCTCCGTGTCATAAGGGCATTTTGGGGCAGAGCGGCCAAAAAGCAGCAACAGGAGAAAGGTTAAACCCCAGGCTCTCAGAGCAGATGTTTTGTCCTACTACGATTATTGCTGCTATTTCTATTACTGCTATTTTTTCTATTTTGCTATTTCTATCATTGCTATTGTTACTGTTTCTGTTATTACTTTTGTTCGTTTCCTCGTGGCCTTTGTCACACCTTTTCTGGGCTGCGGGATGCTCAGCGCAGGCCCTGCAGAGAGCGGCTCCACTGCCTGGGCAGCCCCACCGAGAAGGTGCCCTGAGCCAAAAAAATAGAGCCAGATAAGCTAATTTTAGTCGCTTTCATGATTTAGCAAGTGTCACCCTGCGAGCAGCGGAGCCAGGAGAGTCCGGTGGGGCGTGGAGAGCCTCTGCCGACTCCTCCAAGGGTCGTGTGTGTGTGTGTTTTAACCCAAAAGCTGACCCCCACCTCCACCCCTGGCTGCTGACGCTAATTGACAGCTCTGTCTGAGGGTCCTGGTGGGCTTGTTTCCCTCGTAAAGTTTATGGCGAAGAGTCACAATCGATTAAAGAGCACTTTGTCTGCTGGCCGGCCGGTGGGCCCCGTCGGGCCGGCGGGGGATGCTGCGGGCTGGGCTTGCAGCGGCGCTGGGCAGCCGAGCCTTTATTCCACGGTGCCTCTCGGGGCCCGATTTCAGAGCCATGCATTATTGAGCGCCCTAATGTCGCCGGCCCCAGAAGCCGGTGGCGGGGAGGGATAAGAATAGCTTTTAACCAGCGCTGCGCGGCTCAGTCGCCATCTTCCCTCCGGGGGGCCGTGAAAAATAACTTCCTATCATTAAGACCCTATTAATAATTCAAGCCTAAACCTCAGCATCGTTTTTAATAAAGCATGCGGTGTGTTAAAGTGGGGCCGCGGCTCGTTTCGCAGCCCGCGCAGCGCCCCCCGCGCCCCCTCGACGGCAGCGAAGGAGGGGGGGGGGGGTGAGGGGTCGGGCAGGGTTTCACTCCGCTTTTCTCCATCTCCCCCGTCTGCAGATCACCCAGCTGAAAATCGATAACAACCCCTTCGCCAAGGGCTTTCGGGACACAGGGAATGGCCGGCGGGAGAAGAGGTAAGGGGTGTCCACCTGTCCCCCCCGTCCAGCTCCGCGCAGGCGATGGCGGTGCCCCACGGTTCCTCTCTTCCCCCGTAGGAAGCAGCTCTCGCTGCCGTCGCTGCGGATGTACGAGGAGCCCTGCAAGCCGGATCGCGACGGTGGCGAGTCGGATGCCTCCTCCTGCGAGCCCTCGGCCGTGCGCGACGCCCTCCACTCGCCCGTGGGCCCCGTCCCCAGTCCCCTGCGCCTCAAGGGCAGCGGCAGAGGTAAAGCGAGAAGGCACGGTGTCCAAATTGCCCCAAACGTCCCATTTCTGCTCCCTTGGGACCCGGTTTTTTTGCCGGCAGAGGAGCCAAACCATCATAGGGGGAAAAAAATGATGGGCATGAAGGAGCTCAGGGGTTGAAAGGACAAGAACGAGCGCACGCGAATGGCGTTCACGGTTTGCAACGTTTTCCTGTTTATACGTTAGTGTAAACAAGAAGAAATGGTGTGCTAGGTGTGTTCGCCCGGCTGCGTGCCCTGCCCTTCATGGCAGCCTCGCACTCCCCTGGAAAAAAACCAACCAACAACAACAAAAAAAGAAAAAATTAATATGTTTGAAAAGGAAAAAAAAAATGTTGTAACTCCAGGGCTTCAACCTAGTAAATTAAAATAAACTAGGAGTTCCCACGTTGGAGTTTTAGATGCTGGGTTTTGTCTTGCCGCGCTATCAATCTGCTCTTTAAACTTTCCGCTAGCCCAATTCTCTGCAAACCTTCATCAAAACTGCAACCCCCCCACCCCGAGCTGGTGGGAGGGTTTATTACACCCCTCTCCTCTTTCAAAGGCTTCCCTGAATATTCGCCCCAGCCTGCAGAGCTTCACCTAACCCGCACCAAAATGTTTTTTTCGTTTAGCAGGAGCTGTTTGGGCAGGGGCTCAGCTCCCCTCGCCCTTGTCCTTCTGCCTCCTCTGAGAGCAGGATGGGTTTCTTTAAATTAAAGTCCTTATCAGGAAAGCCTGGACCATACCTCGTGCTTTAAAACTGCCTCTTTAACCTGTTTCAACCTGCACATTTGGAATAAATCCACAGCACGCTGTTGATCAGCCCCATGTAATTAAATATATACGGGAATATTTCCCCCAGCGCTGTCCCCCCGCCCGCGCTCCCTTCACCCCCCGCCCCGCAGCCCGCTTTGAGTTTGCAGCTAACGAGAGCGATGCTGTAATAGATTTTGGTCCTCCATCAAACATGTTGGTTTTTTTTTTCCTGTTTGGCAGAGCAACAGGACTGCTGTTGTTAATCCCCTTTCCCCAGAGTAGCTGCGGCACGAGGGCCCCTTTCTGCCCCCAAAATGAGTTTCTGCCATTAATAACGATTGGGATTTTGCCGCCACAATCTCCTCTCGACGCCAAAGCTCTTGCGAGCGACCTGCTCCTCGCCTCCCCTGGGTGCTGCTGCTCTGACCCTCTGCCCCTTCATCCTCTTGCAGATGAGAAGCCGGGAGCTGACAGCGATGCTGAGGTGGAGAAGGCTCCTGAGGAGCGGCCGGCAGCAGCCACAAGCCCCGGTGGGGAGGACGCAACGCCCCGTGGCAGCCCGCGGTGCCTGGAGGAGAGGAGCAAGGAGAGGCGCAGCCCGGAGAAGGCCAAGGATGGAGCATCCCCCCGGGAGGGTCCCGGTGAGGGCCTGTTTGGTGTGCGAGGCCTGGAGAAGGACAAAGTGGAAGGACGGAGGAAAGAGCTGGACCCAAGCAAGAAGGACGCAGAGGGTGGTGGGCTGGGCAAGGAGGCCTTCGCGCCGCTGATGGTGCACACAGACAGCCCCCCGCACCTGAGTGCCGGGCACCTGCAGAGCCTGGCGCTCTCTGGCCTCCACGGGCAGCAGTTCTTCAGCCCTCTGGGGGCCGGGCAGCCCCTCTTCATCCACCCGGGACAGTTCGCCATGGCACCCGGAGCCTTCTCTGCCATGGGCATGGGACACTTGCTGGCCTCAGTGACCGGCGGAGGCAGCCTGGAGAACGGAGCCCTCTCATCCACTCCGGGCGCGGCAGGGACGGCCACCCCATTCCCTTTCCACCTCTCCCAGCACATGCTGGCCTCTCAGGTAAGGCCCTGCGCCCACCCTGCATCCCCATCCCTGCTGTCAGACCCTGGGCTCTCCTCTCTGTGTCCTTCCCCCAAGATCCCTGGATGAGCAGAGTGCTTTGGGGGCACGGGTCAGGCCCCGCCAGCGTCAACCCCAGTGCTGGGACACACAGGGTGGCCTCAGTTGGGGTCAGGAGCTGTTGGTGGCCCCGGGCTCCCCCATGGCCTCTGCAGCCCGTGGGTACGATGGGGTGATGATCCCCCGACGCGCTGCAGCTGCCGAAGGGGCAGGACGTGGGGATACATTTTGAAGGCTGACCTCAGGGCTGATTTGAGGAGGAATCTTTATGTTTTTTTTTTTTTTTTCTGAGGAGGAATCTTGATTTTTATTCTGTTTTTGCAGCTGATACGGTTCCCCTCTAGGCAGGGGCAGCGTGGCCCTGCTTGACCTGCTGTCCCCATCCGGCAGCCCCCCCCCCCCCCCCCCCCCCCCCCCCCCGTCTCCCTGCCAGCCCCAAAACGACTTCTGCAGCGCCTGCACTTGCGTTGCCTTTGTCAGCCCCTATGATGAAACGCATAAAGATGGCTTTGAACTCCCCTAATTTATCGATCCTACTTAACAATGTGTTTTAATGTGGTTAAAGGTCTGTGATGCTGCCCAGACAGGGACACGCGGTGTGCAGGGAGGTTCAGGGGCAGAACAGGTCCTGGGGAAGGCTTTACGCCCATTGGCACCAGCCTGGGTTGGTGCAGGGTGGATGGATGTCCCCAGCTGTAGCCCTTCCTCAGCCTGTCCCACTGGAATATCCCTACGCTGTTGTTTTAGGATGACACTGGGGTGTCGCGGCTTTGCCTTGGCCTTCTCAAGGGAATGTGTCTCAGGGAGGGCTTTGCCTTGGCCTTCTCAGGGGAATGCGTCTCAGGGAGGGCAGGAGGAGGGGATGCAGTGGAGCACCAGCACAGCTCTCACCTCCCTCTCTCCCTCTCTCTCTCTCTCTGCAGGGAATCCCGATGCCCACCTTCGGCGGACTCTTCCCCTACCCCTACACCTACATGGCTGCAGCTGCGGCGGCCGCCTCGGCCATGCCGGCCACCAGCGCAGCAGCCGCTGGGCCACTCTCCCGCAACCCATTCCTGGGCAGCAGCCGTCCCCGCCTGCGCTTCAGCCCTTACCAGCTCCCGGTCACCATCCCTCCCAGCACCAACCTGCTGACCACCGGCCTGCCCGCCAGCCTCAACCTCGGCTCCGAGGGCTCCAAGGGCAGCAGCAGCCGGGAATCCAGCCCCCTCCCCGAGGTGCCCCTGCACAAGGGGGGCAGCCAGCGCCCCACCGCCTCCCCCAAGGGCTCCCTGAAGGAGTCTCTCAATGAACTGCAGAACATCCAGAGACTGGTGAGCGGGCTGGAGAGCCAGCGGGACCTGTCACCCGGCAGGGAGTCCCCCAAGTGACCGTCGGGGCAGGCAGCGAGCCCTCCCGGCGGGGCGGAGAAGCACTGGTATTTTTTTTGTACAGCACAGTATGAATATTTATTGCGGAGCGAGGGGTGGGGGCGGATGGGGAGCAGGGTGCCGGAGCAGAGGGATGGATGGAGCCCTGCTGGCCGAGCGGACCCACCGCCACAAAACCAGGAGCGAGAGGTGGGAGCTCAGGGCTCCCCAGGGTGTGGGGCTGGGAGCTGCTCCCCCGGCTCCAGCGCTGTCGCAGAGCCCCCCAATCCCTCCTCTGCTCCCCTGCTCCAGGCGCTGGGCAGCTGGGGGGCAACGAGCTGGAGTGGGGGTACCCCATGGATGGGGCAGCCCTGACCCCCGATTCCAGGGAGAGGAGTGGGGGCGAAACCTCATCTGTGCACGGGAACACGGGGAGGGAGGGGAGGACAAAATAATTAACAACAACAAAAAAAAATAAGAACTTAAATATGGGAAATGAAGCGCCTCGGCAGCCGCCGCGCAGAGCTGGTACAGCGGGGGGACCCCCGCGGGTACCCGGGCAGATATTTATGAAATAAATGGTAATTTGTGTAAATAAGCTATAAGGATCCCAGAATATGCAAATTGGTATTAATTTATTCAGAGTTGTACATTGGTGTGTACATAATATTTAGAGTTTAACTCATCGCATTTAAGTTTTCTTGGTTTTTTTTTTTTTTTCATTTTACATGAACGTATATATTGTAAATGAAAACTATTTAGCTCTTTGTGATTGAAGGAGATATTGGTTTCTTTAACTGTGTTTTAAAATATTGCTTATCCCGCCTGTTCTCTAGGACAATCATGTGCCACCGTTAAAACAATTTTTGGAGTGGTTGAGTGGACTTTTACAAGGGGAAAAAAAAAAAAGCAAATCCAAAATGTAACTAAAATTTAATCGCTACAGTGCGGGGTATAGAGAATGCAGGAATCAACCTCAGGTTTTTATTTTTCACTCCAGAACAGAAAAAAAGAAAAAAAAAAGTATAATAAATTTAAATATCACAGGACTGTGCTCTATATTTGTTTTAAAATAAAAAGATACATGATTTGCAACGTGATGGTTACTCGGGTATCTGTCTGTTCAGTTTTGATGAATTCTCACATCTTTCAATAAAAAAAACCTACTCGGAGCAGTCCTGCCGCCTCCCGCCTGTTTCATTCCGCCGGGCTCCTCCGCGGGTGCGCAGCGCCGCGTGGGCTCCGTTCCCCGCGGCGGCGGAAGGGAAAAAGCGCATCCTCGGGGTCCGCCGGGCCCCGGCTTTGATGGGGAGAGGTGAAAATCACCAGAGACGCGCGGCGCCGCACCTCCGCGGGTGAGGAACCTCCGCGGGCTCTGTCCGTCGGGGGGGATTTCTGCCTTCAGCGCCTCCGCCCGCCCCACCGCGGAGCTCCCAGGTGCGGCCGGGACGGTGCGGCGCCGGGAGCATCCTCGGTGCCCACCGGTGCCACCCCGGGAGGACAGGGCCGGTACCGCCGCGGGGATCCGCGCCGCCGCTAACGGAGGCGCTCAGGTACAGCGGGACCGGCGGGGAGCGGAGTGCGCTGCTCACACCGGCACAGGCGGGGAAGGGGTGACCCGGGCGGAGCCGCCCCGTCGAGGCTGGGGAAGGGGCGACCCGGGAACACCGCTGCCGTCGGGGATGGGGAAGGGGTGACCCAGAAACGCTGGTGCCGTCGGGGATGGTGTGACCCGGGAACGCCGGTGCTGTCAGGGATGGAGAAGGGGTGACCCGGGAACGCCGGTGCCGTCGGGGGTGGGTCTGCTTCGAGGCGGGGGCTCGAGGCTGCTCGTGGCGTAGCGGGGAGCGGCCGAGGAGGACGCAAACAGCACTTTTCCTCACCAATTACTCTTCTCCCGTGCCGGGGAAGATTTATGACTGGGATTGCGGGGCGGGGGCGGGGGCGGGGGGGCGCGTCCCCCCTCGGGCCGGAGCCGCAGCGCCGGGCGCAGGGCGCCCTCTGCCGGGATCGCCGCGCTCCCGCCGCCACCGCCCGGCCCCGACGGGGCGGGTCGTGCGCGGCCGCGGCTCCTCCCCGGGCTCCCCCGAGCTCCCGCCCCGGCGCTGCGGGGCTGCGGGCGGGGAAGGGGCTGCGGAGCACCTCCCAACCTCCTTCCTCACACCGCGGCAGCCTCTGTGGGGAGATGCTGTGTTTCTCGATGGTGGGAGAGGATTATTTCCGAATAAACATCATTCAGGATGAGTAAAAACTTAATGAGCTCTATTTTTTAGGGAGGAAGAGCACTGCATGTTCTGGTATGGGGGCTCTTCTCTCAAGTGATGGGTGATAGGATGAGAGGGGATGGCCTCAAACTGCGCCAAGGCAGGTTCAGATTGAACATCAGGAAAAGTGTCTTCACTGAAGGGGTTATTGGGCAGCGAAACGGCTGACCAGGGAGGTGGTTGAGTCCCACCCCTGGAGGTGTTGAAAAGATGGGTAGAGGTAAACGCTCAGGGATGTGGTTTAGTAGTGGACAGGTAAGGTTGGATTTGATGATCTCAAAGGTCTTCTCCAATCAAGCGATTTTATGATTTCCACCCACGCTAGGTTTAGACTAAGCTGTCTGGGGTGAGCACAGCAGAGAGATGGCAATGGAGCTGCTGAACACAGATAGGGCTGAGGGAGCCTCACGTTGGGTTTCTGCCTTCCTGGCCCATCAAGCACAGCCACACCATCCACCCTGGTCCAAGGGATAGCGAAAATTTAATTGCATCCTCCGCCGCAGCTGCAGGCGGGGCATCCCGACCTGTCCCTTTAGCTTAAAGCCACTCAAGACTGGAGAGGGAGAAATGTTTCCTGCAGACTGTGGGTTTGTGATGGTGACCTCAGGGGACAGTGCTCGAAGGCAGGGAGCAGGGTCTGGCTCCCCCAGCCAGGGCAGCAGGGCGTGCTCCAGGCCTGCCGTGGCCAAACTCAGGCTCTGAGAACCCCCATTCAAACAGCTTGATGAGCAGCTACTGATTAGTCACGCACTGAGCTGGGATTATTTTCCTTGGCTATGAAAAGGCACTGGGAGGCCCCACAGGGGCACAACCAGCACAGCTCCCCCCCAGCCCTGCCGCTCTGCACCCCACAACGTACCCACAAAACAGCTCAGCTGCACCACGGTCATTGCTGGGCCACAAAAATAAATTGCCGGGTGCTCCTACGGCCACGGTCTGGCAGAAGGTGCCGGTGTTTAACCAGCGGGTAACGTCGGTGCTCTCACCAACGCCGTCAGATCATCACCAACGCCGTCAGATCACCAAACGCTGAGGATTTCACTAATGTTAGTGGCGGCTTTTGAATTTCTTCAGCTAAATGCACGAGGTGCCTGGCGAGACACTAAGAATAGCATTCCCACTTTGAGGAATTCGTGGGCCCAGCGGGCAAACCTGGCTGCCAGTGCCAGAAGGGGTGTTTGGAAGAGGAAAACTGGCTCCCACCGGAGCATCTCGCAGCCCCTCGGAAGGGGGACGCAGCTGCAACTCCCGTCCCCGTGCAGGCCCAGGGGTGGCTGCGTACCAAAGGCTGATCCTCGCCGAGGCTGCGCGGCTGCACCGCTGCCCCTGCCCGCGCGCGTCCTCCCTGCGCCACGGCGCGCTCCCGGAGCCCAGCGGGATGCTGGTGCGTGGCAGAAGGGGCGCGGGAGTGCGTGGCACCTCACTGGGAGTTCTCAGCCCCCGACTGCCGGGCAGGGGGAAGAAACACTGCTTTTTGTCCCTACTTTGTGGGTTTAATGGGAGCTGCCTGACGCACACCCCGGGAGAAGCACAGGCAGAGCGGCACCCCGAGAACGATGCTGTGAAGCAGAGCACATCACAAGGGTGCTGTGCTGCACCAGGAGCTCTTCCAGCCCTGGGAGGCTCTCAGGGTCTGATGATGCCACATGGAGGTTCAAATCCTACTTTTGAACATTTCAGCAAGTGTTTAGCAGCCCTGGCTGGGCACGCATGGGGCACAGCCGTCGGGGAAGGGGAGCCCCGGTCCGTAAGCTGTCGGGAAGGGGAGCCCCGCTCCGTAAGCCGTCGGGAAGGGGAGCCCCAGTCCGTAGCCATCGGGGAAGGGGAGCCCCAGTCCGTAAGCCGTCGGGGAAGGGGAACCCCAGTCCGTAAGCCATCAGGGAAGGGGAGCCCCAGTCCGTAAGCCGTCGGGAAGGGGAGCCCCGGTGCATCAGCTGTCGGGGAAGGGCCGCCCCCGCCCCCCAGCCGTCGGGCGGGCAGCTCTTCGTGCCGTGCCGGCGCCTCCCTGCCGCCGCGCCTCTCCCCGCAGGGCGGAGGTTGGGGGGTTCGGTCACGGCCCCGGAGCCCCAATTACCCGCGGGGCCGCCGCTCTGTCTGCCGGCCTCTATCGCGGATCAATAGACAAAGGGTAGCGCCGGGGCCTCTGCTGAGCCCTGCGGGCCCCGCTCGGCGCACCCGCGAAGCACCTGCGCGCTCGGGGCGGGGTGCGCAGTCGCGGGGGCGGCTCCGCAGCTGCGACCGAATGGGATTTCTGGGGCTGCGCGGGACGGGCTCTGCCCTGTGCTGCTGCGGAGAGGCTGAGCGCACCCGGCGAGCCGCTGCCGTGGCCCCTTTCCTCCCTCCGCCTCGTCAGTGGGGAGCGGGGCTGAGCCCCGACGGGGCGTCCCCGGTGCGGTGCACAGCGTATCTCTGTCGGGTGAGCACCCTCCGCCTGCTCCAGGGAAGCCCCAGAGGCTCTGCCCAGGTTCTTCCTCCGGGCACCGGCATCTCAAAAGCCTCTTTGTCCCCCTCCGTCGTTTCTGGCCCGTTCGCCCCTCGGGGGGCCGCGGGGTGGGGGTGCGGGAAGGACGAAGCAGCCGCCCCGGGGGGGCTGTTCGCTGCCACGAGGTTCGCAGAGGCGCTTTGATCTGCGCGGGTGTCTGAGGGGGTTTAAAAATATTATCAGGGAAAAAGCAGCTGTTTATTTTGATGCGAAGCTGGTTCTTAGCCGCAGGCACCGCCAGCTCCGTCTTTGCTCTAAGGCAGGGTGGGAAAGGGGAAAGGGGAGGCTCTCGGTTTATTCCTGTTGTTTACAGCGGCGGGAGACGGCGAGGGAGAGCCGAGCCCTTTCCCAGGCCTTCACCGGAGCCGGGCAGAGGGGGCAGGAGGCGCGGCCGTGCCCCGGCGAGTCTCTGCGCGTGACATCGACGGGACGGAGCCTCCCGATGGGCGCCGAAGGGGAGCGGCACAGCAGTGGGCTGCCTGGGGAAAAAAGCAGGGAAAAAAGCAGGGTTTGCTTTGCTGGGATGTACCTTGGCTCCCAAACGTCCCGTCGGGCCCGGGATCCCATTGCGTCCCAGGCGCCCATCCCAGGCTCCCAGCCCATCCCATCCCAGGCTCCCATCCCATGCCATCCCAGCCCAGGCTCCCATGCCATCCCAGCCCAGGCTCCCATGCCATCCCGTCCCAGGCTCCCATGCCATCCCGTCCCAGGCTCCCATGCCATCCCGTCCCAGGCTCCCATGCCATCCCGTCCCAGGCTCCCATCCCGTCCCAGGCCCCCAGCCCAGATTCCCATCCCGTTCCAAGCTCCCATCCCATCCCAAGCTCCCATCCCATCCCATCCCAGGCTCCCATCCCGTCCCAGGCTCCCATCCTTCCCAGCTGTGCCACAGCTCGGCCGCCAGGTGGCGCAGTCGCGCCGCGCCGCGGGGGTTTCCCCGAGGGGGCGGCCCGTGGTGGGGACCATCGGGAGCTTTCCCGGGGGAACAGCGCCAGGAAGTGGTGGGGATCACAGGGAGCCTCCCCGGGGGTGGTCGGGACCATCAGGAGCTTTCCCCGCAGGCAACCCTGGGAGTTGGTGGCCCATAGCGGGGCTCAGAGGTTTCCCTAAGGGGACAACTGCACAGCAGCCCCCCCGGCATCACTGCCAGTGATCCTGGGAGTTTGGTTTCCCACATTCTATAGAGTTGGGAGCTCGGCAGCAGTGAGCCCGCATTGTGTCCAGCTGTGGTGCACCCTCCTGAGAGCTGTTGTGTGAGTATTTGGTCACTTTTTCTATACGTATGTCCTGTGTGCACACATATATACATGTGAGCAGCTGTCCCATAAATCGACAAGGACCTGGAACCATTCCCTAGCTTTGTGGGTGCTGCCAAAAATGTGTGCATTACACCTATAGACCCTCTCAGAAAGCAGCAAACACTTGCTCTGAGGCACCTAAGCACGCACAAGTAGCCAGAGGTGGTGATGGTCTGTTTTCTGCACACTAGGTTTTCTATTGCCTGGAGTATTAACAGATGAAATTGTGCGAGAAAGGCTGCCTCTTTCCGTCGTCGAGTTGGCATCGCTGTAACCGGTGACATAAGCACAGGTACATCTGTCCTTCACCTCCTGTTGGTTTCTATAAATGTTCCTTGCCTTCAGCCTTGGGCCTGGCGTGCTCAGTAATTCTTTGGAAATAAGATCTAATTAAAATGAGACAGAGCTGTCAAGGGACTTCCTAATTGTCTTTGCAAAATGACTTTGTGGAGATCTTGGCTCAGTTCCCAGCAGAAAGGTGTTGTCAGTGCAAAATCCTGTGCTGTTGGGGGGGAATTGGTTAAAGACTTTTGGGAAATGACTCCCCAGGCTGGGAAATAATGAGCCGGTGGAGACACTGCAATGCTGTTATCCCTGCTCTGCTCCAGCTCCTGAGCGGTGCTCCCCACCCGCGCCGTGTTAGGGCTCAGGGACACCCTCAGAATGGCTTTAGAAGAAACTAAGCACACACACAGGGGTTCAGCCAAGGTAAATACCAACAGGTGTCCCTAGGGTTTTCCTTCTACTCCTCGTGTGCTAAATATGTGCACTTTCTCCCCCCATCAGCGAGAAGCAAAGGCGGTTTGGCTGTTAAAGCCTCAAACCCACCTGATGTCCGCAGGTGATGGACACAGCTGTGCAGCCGCCCCGCAGCTCTCCCCGTCCACATGTGCTCTCTCCCGTTCACACTGAAGATCCCTGCGGGGCAGCAAGGGCTTGGCTCCACGGGAACGCCAGGCAGTGCTGCAGGGGAAGCAGCGTCACCATCTCCCACGGACCCCCTCATTCCTGCAGAGACCCCCATCCTTCGGATGCTTTTTGCGACAAGATCTCTCCTGGTCTCCCAGGCAGCTGGAGAGCCACCCTCCACGAGAGGGAGTGTTTGCAGGGATTTTTATCCCAGCTGGACTGTTTATCTTTTCCCAGTTGTTTTCAAGCAGGGGTGCACCCCTGCAGTTGGGGGCCAGCCTCAGGCTGACGGAGCAGGCAGCCGGAGCCCTTCACCTGCGTCACACACTGCATTAAACACCTGATTTTCTGGAGCTGGGAGAAAACTGGGCAGAAATCTGACCTTTCCTGAGAGAATCGTCATGCTGTCACGCGCTGCGCTTTTGTGAGACGAGTGGAATTCCTGCTCTTTCCCCATGGTGGGTGGCAGGGTCCCGTCTCTGTGTCCCACCATGAGAACCGGAGGATATTTTTCCTTCTTTCAGCCCATTCACCAAAGAGAGGAAGAAGTCCCTCTTACTGGGGTGACTGGTGAGTGTTGTGATTGGTTTTGGTCAAGTGTGGGCCAAGGCACCACGCTGCCCTGGCTGTGAGAGAGAAGCTGAGCGTGTCTCCCGCTGCGCGCAGCAATGGTGGAGAGCACTGAAGGAGCTCAATTGCTGGGCCAGGTGTCTCAGGTGGGGATGGTTAGAGGAATCCTAACCTTGGGAAACTCCAGTGTGGCTCCTTGTAGCAAAAAATGTGGCTTTTGCAGCTTGACTCTTGCCCTGTGACTTGGGGTGGTTTGCTGGGACCTCATTTTAGGCCTGGCAGAGATCTTATCATCCTAAATCCCACTGATGCCTGTGATGCCTCCAGAATGGGGAAGGGCTGTTTATGGTTATCTAAACGACTGCTGCAAATCCAAGACCAAAACTTCCACTTCTGGGGGCACCAAACCAGTCCCTGGGATGTTGGTGGCCACGTGTGTTGTGGGTGTTTGGCAAGAAAGATGCACAAACCACCTACCTAAGCCCTCGGAGGAGACCTGGGTCCTGTCTCCCGCTGCCCTCCCAGCACGTCCCTGGAGCCTGCGGATGCTCAGGCTACCCTATCTGCAAACTGCAGAGCAGATTATCAGCAAGCGCGTCTGAGATTAGAGACTTGTATTTATGTCTGCTTCCTCTAGAGCCAGGGAAGCCGGAGCTGAATTTGGTGCAGACTCTTTGGCACCACGGGGCTGATTACTGGGGTAGCCTTTTCCTTCGCTGGGAGCATCACAAGGAAGGGCTCAGGCAATTTTTTAGTTAATGGAAAGAGGATAAAAAAAAAATGAAAAAAGGGAACATACAATAACAACAACAGTTGCCTCCATCAGGATGGTGGGAAGAAAGTCAGGCGCATCTCTGAGATGCCACCGTTTTTGCGCCCGTGGGGCAGGGAGGGGTTTGACCCCATGTGCTTCTTCAGCTGCTCTTTGGTGCTGTAAATTCTCGGTCAAGAATCCAGTGAGAAGCCCAGAGATGGTGGATTTGCCACTGCAGGATGCAGGAAAGCCCTGGGGCTGCTCCTGCTTTGCTGCCCTGGCTGCACGTTCCCCGCAGAGCGTTAATGGGTGCAAAGCTTCCTTCCACTGGGTCGCAGAGCCTGGCACCGAGCGCATCCTCACCGAACCAGAGAGGGATTTTTTTTTCTGAGGGTGGTCTGCAGGTTCTGAGTAGGAGAAATGGAAAGATTTCTCCTTCCGTGATGTGTTCTCCTAGGCAAAACGTGTGCTCAGCTTCTTTGAGCAAACCTTGGGCTCTGGAGGGTGCACAGCCAGGCAGCGGCTTTGCTGGGCAACGCGGGAGCAGATAGCCCTGGCCAGCCAGGATGGCTTAACAGGCTTAATGCGCTGTTGTTCTTCTAAACAATCACGTGAATTACTACAAATCTCATTAGATCCGTGCTTCTCCCGACCTCCTGCGTTGCTAATGCCAGGAGCAGCTCCTCGCAGGGGTCCCACACTGTCTCCAGGCGAAGAAATTCTTTCTAATGAGCTCTGAGTTGCTGCTGTGGGTGCTCAGCGCCGGTGGCTCCGTCCCTGTGGAGCCGTAGCATTTTGGGCTTGCTTTTCTTAGAACTATTTCCAGTAAGCTTAATGGGGGGAGAGCAGAAATCTAATAGGTAAAAAGCCATTCGAGGTCCTTGGCTATTTTAAACCTGATTTAAAGCTTTGGTCACTTTGTTAGGGCAGTGATTCAGCTGATGTTGCCCAGGGGTGCTCCTCATGTCTCCCCTTGTTAAGCAGCAGGTGCACAGGGATGTGCTCTGCTCCAGCCAGTGCTCATCCCTGGCGGTTCTGCTGTCCGTTGGCTCTTGCTTTTGGCTGGCCGGTGGCCTGCTGCCCTGAGGATGGGCTCTTGGCAGGGTTTTACAGTGTGTTCAGTTAAGAGTTTAGCCACAGAGGTGGCTGGTGCCCAGAAAATATGGGAACAGCAGCTTTAGCCTGGAGAATTTTGGGAAAGGGAATGTTTTTTCTCCCATCAACGCTATACCTTCCACGCTTGCTGAATGCCATAAGCCTCCCCGGCAGCAACAGGCCTCTGTCTCTCCCATTTTCCCTCCTGAATTGCTCTGAGAAGCGATCAGGATGCTGTCTTGTTGCAGAACCACAGCTGCTCCGTGGGTGAAGCACCTCAGCCGGCACTTCAGAGGCCGATGTGGGCTCCTGGGAGTCGCGGCAGGAAACCCCACAGGAGCTTTAATGACAAGAAATGTTTTTTTACATCTCTGCTGAAGGTCTTTTGCTGCTTCACCTCTCGGCAGAGGAGGGATGCAAGAAGCAAAGGACTGGGGCAGGCAGCAGAGCTTGAGAAAGCTGCTCCCCAGGGACCTGGGTTCTGGCAGAGCAGCCCGGGATAAGCGAGCATGAGAAAAGCAGGCTTAGCCCTCCAGTCACCCGTTAGATGCGTTTCCGGCTGCTTTTCATCTTGCTCTCAGTTTAAAAGCCATCTTATTCCAACACGGACGCTGCCGCCAGCCCCGGCACAGCTTCAAAGCAGGGCTGTCTTGGGGCAGCGCAAGGGGGAGAGGCGCAGGCAGGAGAGGGAGGGCTGTGTGCGCCCGGCGTCTGCCGGGCAGTGGGTCTGTGGCTTCCATGGAAGAGTGGTGGTACAGGACTGCCCGTCGAGACACCTTTGAGGCGTGTCACTTGTCCCACTCTACTTGGCCTTGGAAACTGGCTGCAGACACCACCAGGGATGCTCTTTCTCCAGACCGTTTTTGTCCCACTAGCGCAAAGCTCAGCCTTGCAATGAGGAGCAGGGGCACCCCTATCCACTGGTGACCTCTTGGAGTTTTGCATCCTCTTTTTACATTCCCACTGAACTAAATTTCTTCATCTTCTCCCCTGTAGTGCTCTGTGCTGTGGCTGGAGACAAGCACCAGGAGCGGTTGGTGACACCTACTGTCACATACCCAATCCTGGGGAGACGCCGGGGATCCTACAGTACTCCAGAGTGTGCTTGTGGGACCATTTAGACCCTCTGGAAATGAGAGGACAGCGAGTAACTCAGTGCCCAGCAGAGCCGTGATGGTGTTGGCCATCGGGGTTGTTATTTTGCATGTCACGTCTCGGGTGATGCTGGTGGACCCTCACTGGTACAGTTGCCCAAAGCTGGAGCCCTCCTGCGGAATGAGTGAAGGCTGAGGATGGGTTCTGCTCCATCCTGCGTTGTGCGTGATACCTTTTGGCGCAAGAGTGCTGCTTTGGATGGGAGCTGAGCTTTGTATTTTAGGCTGGAGGCAAGTCTTGAATTCAGCTGATGGTGATTTCCGTGGATTTACTGGAAAGACTCTTGGAGTCGGCAGTCACATTTACTTTTCCTTTTTGGCTCTTCCTCAAGTGAGAAATACCAGATATGCAGCGCACTCTGGTACCGGCAGTATCCGCCTTGTGGCAATAAGCATCCCAAAAGCCAAAAATCCTTGTGGGCATTGTGGGGTGTCTTCACTGCTCCAAAAGGAGCAGCAGAGACGGTGCTGGGGGAGGGGGGGGGGGCACAGGGGACTGGAGGGTCTGAGTCGGAAATCTGGGATGCACTTCTTTTTTGTCCACTTCAAGTGAAAAGTTAGAGGAATGCTTAGAGGATGAGCAGCAAACCTCCCCAGATGGAAATGTGCTGCCCAGACTCTTCGCTTCTTGGCCTTTATTTGTTTGCTGAGCACCCGGATGTGATTCTCTGTTGTTTTTTTTTCCAAGAGCTCTTGCTTCAGCAAATCTGTCGGGAGAAGTGCACTTACTGCTCAGTGACAAAACGCGTTCTTGAGATGGAAAAAGCTCTTTTCAAGGAAAACATGACATTTCAGTGGAAAAGTAACTTTGCATGCTGTTTCTAATTTGAAAGCTCTGCCTTGGAATGCTCCCATGGACTTTGAAATCAGAGCTGGCTCTTATGCTTTCCAGGTTTTATCCACCTTTCCCATATAATTTCAAATTGCTCCCTCTGTTAACGAGACAATATTAATTCTGTCTTGCTGGATTTCGTGTAGATCACTTCCAAAGCACAGTTTCCCTTATCCCATCTTTTCTTTTTTTCCCTGTTTTTTTTTTCCTCCCCAACTCTAGGCAATAAATACCTTCAGGCCAGACTCTGGGAACCGCACAAAGCTCCATAGCTGGCTGATGCCTCCTGAATGGATGAATGAATGAATGTGCTTCCTGGTATCGCTTCATACTAAGATTAACTCTTACAGCCACATGCTTCGAATTATTACATCTGCTCGTTCATAAAGCATTTCATCTCCATTAAACGTGCTAGCGCTAATTTCTCTCTGTTAATCTGACCTGAGTCATAAGGGAGAAATGCTGATGGATTTTTTCCCCCCCCCCCTGTATTTTGCATCGTCCTGGTTTGGCTTTGCTGCCCGTAACTCTTAAAGCAGGGGAGAAAACCTGGGCAAAAGCCAAGTGCTGCAGCTGGTGGGAGCCAGCAGAGGGGAGGCGAGAGCAGAGATTCTGCTTTTCCCCACTTTGCCATAAATTTCAAGAGAGGGGGAAAAATGGCTACTGGTTTATTTTAATTATTATTTCGCCAAATAAGAGAGATCCCACCAAGTTGATCATAGCGGCGGCGCCAATAGCAATCCATCTAATAGCAAACAAACAATGTCGGAGGAAGGCAGAGGCTGGAGGGCTCTCCCCAGCTCTCATGGCCCCAGGCTGGAGGTTGGCTGCTGGGAGCTGCATTTCTCCAGCAACACCCAGCGTCCTCCCAGCTGCAGCCCCTGGGCCGCCGCCGCTGCTCCGGCTCTTTTGGTGGGTGAGTAGGGCAGAGGCGACATTAAGCCACTGAACCACTGGACAAACCTTCTTGGCTTGCATGGGGCCCAAAGCCACCTCCTTCCCGTCTCCTTGGGGAGCGCTGGCCCAAGCATCCCTTTTCTTGGCAGAGTTTCTGCCAGTGAGATCCCGTGCTCTGGGAGAGCGGGGGAATATTTACACTGGAAGATGGTATTGTGATGCTGCTGGAGCTGTCCTTGGAGGTGAAGCACAAACAGGTTCGTTTAAACGAGGTCACCCCTTTAGCAGGTTTAAGTGGTTTTCCCTGTAAAATGAAGTTATTTCAACAAAACCTTTTTTGATAAATTAAACCAGCACCACTCGGTGTATAATTTCTATAAACAATCTTCTCTTATGTTTACCTAACCTGGGCATGCTGAAACTCTCACATGTTAAATATTAGATGAAAAGGGGCTATGAAAGCTTTAAATATTTTTTTTTTTAAAGCAAGAAAGCCAATGCTCCATGGGAAAAGACTTTGCTGCTTTCGAGACGGGGCTCTCCCAGCTCCTGTTGAAGGTGAAGAGAGGGTGGCAGCCACTCAGACTGCTGTGGCTCTGTGTTGGGTTGTTTTATTTCCAGGGCAGTGGCCTCGGGATGCAACGTGAGGCTCGGTGGGGCTTGCTGGGTGCACGGTGCCAACCCCTGTACGTGCACACCCTGCGTAGTCAGAGCTTGGTGATGCAATGGTTTATCTCCTCCTGGGTCATGTTTGAGGGGTCTTGTGAAGCCTGGGACTCTCGTTAGTCTGTGAATTAAGGGCAGATCATTAATTCTTTCATTAAAGGGTTGCAGCCCAACCTTTCTGCAGGCAGTGGTCTGGGACAGCTGAGAACTCTTTGTGGTTCGAAGCGCTGCAGTGATTCGGGCTGTGCCCGGGTCATTTGCCGAGTGGTTTGGATGCTTTCCCTCCATCACCCTGGTAGCAGAGCACCGCTGGAAAAGATGGACATGACTTCAGTGAGGACAAACTGTCCAGCTCGTAAAAGATAGCTGCAGTGAGTCAGATATCTTCTGCCTGTGACAAGACTGAGCTTTGCCTAATAGGGAATATGTAGGATTTGGGTGAATTTGTGTTGTTTGCTTCCAGAAAAGGGGTAGGTGGGTTGGATCTGTTCCTGCGGAAAGCCCTAGCCTGGGGAAAACGGCTCCCTTCTAGCTTTGCTGCTCAAGGGCAGATCACCCCAGTAACTTAATGCCTTCTAGGGATGGATTCTTAGACTTACAGGAAAAAAAGTCTTAATATTAAGTAAAGTCTCTGCTGCAGCTGATTTCTCCCTAAGACATCAGCAAACCAAGTCCAAAGTCCCACTCTTACACACAGGGAAGTGTGTTTTGCAATTATGTATATAGCTTAATTGGATCAGAGGGAAGACAGCAGAACATTTCTGCTGAATAATTTGATATTTAGAGATGCCCTCACAGCTCGTGTCTCACTCAGCTGTTAAGATCCTTATCAAGAGCCTGCTAAGCTGATGATTTCAGCGCGAGTTAAATTATTCAGTAATACATAGACTAAATTTGGCACTTTTAGGGATGCCGGAATACCAAATCCAGTAAGCTGCATCATGGGGCTGTGTGTGGATCAGTTGGCTGCAGTGGCTTCTTTGGAGACCTCACGGCATCAGGGGAGCACCCACCCCAAAATCAGCCCCTCTTTTTCCTCTGGCACCCAAGAGCCAGTGACGCCCCAGCTGGGATGCCCACAGCTCTGTAATGTTTTTTATCTCCAGTTGGTAAAAGTTTCCCAAAATGTTTTGGTTTTTGGGCTACTTGCGTTTTCCATAGTCTGCTCCGGCGGGTGAAAAAGAACTTGAAATGCTCAATACTGCTGCTCAGAGTATTAACAGCAGTGGCAGAGCACCACTCTGTAAAGCACAGCTGCCAGCGGGAGAGAGAATCGATGTCGAAATGACACAGGAGATGGAAGCAATATAAAATTACATAGCAAAGAGAAGCGATATAAAGCAGGTCCTGGCTGCAGGACTTGTGAGTCATGAGTCGGGCAGGATCCTGTCCGCTGGGGACAGGGTGGGACCCTGCAGCCGCCAACCAGCGCTGGGATACGGATGGGCTCAGTGAGGTTTGTCACTGTCCTCAGTGTAAGTGCATAGAAACTTTCTCCTGTGGATAGCGAGAGCCTGTGGTGACCTCATGTGTTTCTTCAGCGCTTTGTGGATAGCGGGATTGTGGGATCTGTCTAAAATGTGTGTTAAAAATCAGCTTATCTTCCAAATAAACTCTCAGAAATTCCAGTATCTCCGAGATGTGCGTGGAGGTGATTTATTCTTTTTGCTTTTGGTGTTTCCCTGACACTTTTCAGCATTATTTTTAATGACACTCTGTTACCAGAGATCACTTTTGGTGGATAACACAGTATTTGGAGAAACCAACAGCTAAATCTGGTTATCATTGACGTTGCTTATAAAATATACACAGCAATCAAGATACTGACTATGGCAGTAAATTGAAAATATATTGAAAACATAAAACATTTTTTCAATTTATTAGCAATATAAAAAAAATATTTGGGCATTCCCCCTTTCTCCCTTGTTAAGAAGAAAGATATAGAAGCTGTTGTAAGGAAATCTGTAGTACTGGTCCAAATGCCGACGTGGTGGTGTGGAGAGTGAGCGGTGCAATGGGGTTTGTGGGCTTTATCGATAGCAACCAGCCTGCTCCGGAGATACTACGGCAACACCTGGGGCATGGTCCTGCCTGCTAAAGGGCTTGTAGAGGGAGCTCAGCCCAGAGAAAACCCTGACTTGAGGTTAATACCAACTGACCTGGTCCCTGAGGGGTCCCAGGAGCAGATTCAGGAGCTGCTGGAGGGCTGGTGACTTTGCAGTGATGGCATTAAAATACATGACTTCCTCCCAGTGGCTGCAGCCCTTGGTGCTGGGAAGGGTCACCTCTCCTGCCCTCATGGCACAGCACAATTTGGGCCCATTGTTTAAGGGTTAACCTCAGCAACTGCTGCGTAAGTGTAAAAATATTAATAAGGCTGCCGTGGGTCGCCTTAAAATGGGAATTTACGGTGGTAGTCAAACCTAATGTTTTGGATCAATGCAACATCCCTTCTCAGAATGAAAAAATAAATTAAACAGACTGTCATACAGAGGGTATGTAACCAAATCAATCATATTTATTGCATTTAATCAAAACTTGATTCAGTTAAATTTATTCCATATGATAGCTACGCGCTTTGCATGATGCACACCTATCTGAGGATGCTGGTGCGGCTCAGTGAGCTCCGCAGCGCTCACCGGAGGGAGGGCTCAAGCCCTGTGTCGTCGCACATTAATGAGATTAGGGCTATTAATTTGCATATGATGCTCTGAGCAACAGATGGAGCGTGCGTGTATAGGTACCCAGGGAAATAATCATAAGGGCTTTACTGCGGATAAATAATATGTATTTAGAAACCAAGATAATTCCTGCTCGTAGGCTGCACTGCTTGCCTGCTGCTGGCTGCATATAGAGGGTGGGATGCGCTGCTGCTGTACCACATGCCGGCCTCGTGCTAAACAGCCTTTCAGCACATGCTGGCACCCTTCATCATAGCCTTGCAGGTAGGTGTGATGGGGTGAAAATCGCAGCTGGGGGCCGAGGGACGCAGCATGGGTACGCTGGTTTACGCTGTGCCGATATCCACATTATAGAAATGGCAGCAAACGCTCCTACCTTTGTTATGCCAACGCGTGGCTGGCGGCCTCGGCACAGCCCGCTGCTCCATGCCATCCCGGCACAGGCTATGCTGCTTTCAACTCCACCACTAATCAAACCCACCCATCCTTGGCAGAGATATCCGTGCTTTTGGGAAGGCTCTTGTCACCTTTGCAGAGGAGCGGGGTTCTTGACAGCGAAGGGTGCTCGCACCTCCCCTGCGCCACCCACACCTGCTGGGTGCTGCATTCCCATCCTGGAGGGAGGATTTGATCACACAAACCTTCCTTCTCCTCCTGGAAATTAAATATTAGAGTTCTTCATAGCTGCATATATAATTCACTACATTAATCTTCCCTTAGAACACGTTCCTTCCACAAAGCCCCTCTGTATTGATCCAACAAAGACAATTATATATTATAGGGGGAGGGAGAAACAGCTGAAATATTTGAGATTGGCCCTTCAGCGGGATTTATTACATGTCTGAACTGTAGTGTCTGCCTATTTTTTATGCTAAGCCTCTATGACAGGGGTCATGTCTTCCTCCATATACTGTACAGTGCTGTGCGCTCCGATGGGGCTATATTAAATACTCAGGATGATTAATCACACTGTATAAATAACACACTTCTGTTGTGTTTGGAGGCACGCACGCGCGTGAATGTCAGCGGTACCTCTACGCCGCACAGCCAGAGCGCCGTCTCCAGCAGCAGGTACCGTGCACGAGGCAGTTGTAGGGCTCTGAGCGTTGTGGTCTGGTTCTGAAGTGCTCCTTGGGTTAGTCTGGACACCCTCAAACGCTTCCAACCCAGATTTCTTCTGGTTCTCTGCTTTTTTTTGTTTGCCCAGTTGGTTGCAGTGACCCTTCTGAGCAGGATGCAGTCCTGGAGCATCTCCTGGGCGATACGAGGCATGAGCCCAGGGGCTTTTCTGGTACCCTGCCTCGGAGCACGGAGCCACAGGTTGCAAGGGCACAGGGTGGATGCCCTTTAGGAGAGGAATCTTGCGCCATCTCCATCCGTACCCCAAAATAAGGAGGCAAATCAGAATAACTTGAGAGCGTAGGGAATGAGAAAATAATGAATGGCCAGGATCGACTGTTTGTAAATGTGTGTGAGATTAATGAGCAAAGGTTTCTCCATAACACAGAAGGTATGAAATCAATCCCACGCTCCGAGAATAATGAGGGAATCAATAGGATTACGAGGTTAAGGCCAGAGTAAACCTGAATGACAGCTGCAAAATAAATTTTATTTGGAGGACGTGGCTGGGGTTAAATGAAATGTAATAAATAATGTAAAGCATTTAAGGGGTGGGGAAATGGTCCGGAGATGTAAGGAAGAACAGAAGGCCCCACAGTCGCTAAATCTGTCCAGTTTATATCCATGGCTTGTTTTCACAGGCGTGTGATGAGTGTGACATACACCATGCCTGCGACTGGGCAGGCGGCACTGCGAGGTTGTGCCCTCTCCGCCTGCTGTCTGGGACAAGGACAGGAGCAGAACAGCGGCAGCAGCGACGCCAGGACCTGGGGCTGCAGCAGCAGCGGCACCGCAGCGGGATAAGGATGCTCACGTGTGAGCTGCCCAATGCAGCCTAGGGTGCATTCAAGGTGTGTCACATATGAGCTGTGGGTTTGTGCATCCCTTTCCCCCTGTGCTTCTCTCTTGGTGTCCAATTAAAACACCCTGACATTGCTGCCATTCCATCTCCCACCGGCCAACGGAGACCTGCTGCAGGGCACGGAGATGTCCCTCTGGAGAGCCCGCAGCTGCGCTTGGGGCTCAAGCAGACCTCCATGCATCCCCCCCTCTGCATGGTGTCATCACTTGTGGGGACATGGACCTTTCTGGCAGTGAGTGCCTAAAGCCACTCCACCTTCAGCCCCATGGTGGGCATGTCCTGTCCTGCTCTGCTTCTCCAGGCAGGGCAATGGAGAGTCCTGGGGCTGTGTCTGGAGGGGTTTGGTGTCCTGCAGACCTTGGCTTTGGGGATAAAAGCTGTGCGGGTGGGTGTGTGGCTGGGATTTCAGGGGCTCGGCATCTTCTCCTGCTTGGCTTTTTGGGGGAGGGTTGTGGAAGAGCTTGGCATCAACTCTGCTGCTCTCCGAGAGTTCAGCGACTTTCTGAACCCTGGTGAAAATTGAGCTGCTCTGAAGAACCGGCCACAGCAGTGGTGCTAAACTGGTCCAAACGCTGACACCGTACTGGTTGCACTGATTTTTTCTAATATGGTTAATTCCTGGTCCAGCTCCTCCCTGCCAGGAGTTCTCAGGGAAGGAGAGAATGGGTTCCTGGGAGGTGCTCAATGCTTTAGAGGCACAGCCCAGACCAGAGAGAAATCAGCTTCTTCTGCCCCCAAGGAAACACATTTCCCACTCTGGGAGGAACAGCTCTGAGCAGGGATGGGACAGCAGAGATTTTACTCTTGAATTTCCATGTAAACAGCCCTCGCGCTTCCTCCTGGGACCTCTCCCAGGGGAGTCCACGGGGCACTGCTTGTCCTGGGTGCTTTCCCATCAGGTTACCCTGCACCAAGAGGGCCGTCCTCCTGGCGTGGACTGTGCATGTGTGGCTCAGCCCTGCTAATAACAGCTGTGTGTGTTTTTCCAGTCATTAAATGTATGACTAATAGAGATGTCCTGGCTACATAATGCACGCTGACAACAAGGAGCCTCAGGGGAGGGGAGCAGAAATAGAGGCATATGAAGGAAACGGCTTGAATTTATCCTCCAGACAACAGATATGTCCTCCCTGTAGGTGTTACATCTCTTCTGTGCTGGGACGGGAGGCTGGGGAGCGGAGTTGCCTTTTGCCACCCTTCTAGTTGCAGCTGCCTGGGGCCGCATGTGCCTGCCTATCCATCCCAGGCCATTGGATGCAACACCCTGGCACTCTGTGCTGTGATTGCTCCTGAGCAGGGCATTGCTGTGGGCTCGTACCCGTGGGTGATGCCCATGTGCATCCTGACCCCACCACGTGTTCACTTCGGCTGTGTTGTCCCCAGCACAGCCCGTGCTGGCTGTCAGCTGCAATGCTCTCGGTGGTTTATCCCGCATGCTGGGATTGTGCAAGGAAGGGTTTGCAAACCCCTGTGTGTGCAGGCAGGTCCTTGGTGCCTGCGCATCACTGCGTGTCCCTTGCACACTCATGCCCAGTCCAGGGCAGCACCTCCCTGCTGGGGTCCTGCAGACCCACCTGTCTCCCACATGAGACCTCTCTGCAACAGGATGCAGAGAAATGCCTTCGAGTTTCCTTTTAATAGCTCCTGTAAATCTTGTTTTATGCTAAAGCTAAAGACACATTTATTATTGTCATAAAGGAGGAAGAACTGGTGCGTCCCTGGCCGGCCCCAGACCGGGTGGCTCAGGATAAGCAGAGGCAGCAGGTCAAAAGCCATGGTTATCTCTCACCGTTTGGCACGTTTGGGGACACATCAATGACATCAGGTGAAAAACCTGTGGCTGCTTGTGGGGCACGATCCCCCAAGGCCAGGATGGGCTTCAGGAGCCCCAACTACAGCACGTGGAGCTGCAGGGAAAGAATGGGGACCAGTCTGGGGATCTGTGTGGCTAACAGCCTGGACACCTTCCGTGCCATAAGAAGCCATGCAGGATGTACTTTTTTTAATGTGCTTATTGAATACTTTTAAACCATTGCACAGGCAATCTCAATCCCAAATCTCAGCCCAGAGGTCAGTGGAGAATTGGCCCTGCACCTGCAACCTGAAACCAGCTCTGCCTGGCTGGTGAGCCTCACGCTGTGCTGCTAATTAAGGTTTGGGGGCTTGTTTTTCTTTTCTATTTTATTTTGAGACACTGTTTTGAGGAGCATGGCCAAGAATGGGAATTTCATACAGTAAACAGAAAAGCTTTTCTGAAGTTATTTATTGGTTCTGTTTTCCAGCACGTGGACTAGTATTGATTTATTTTGCAGTGTCTCTGGAGGCTTCTTCAAGGTTAAAATGTAGACATCGCATGTTAGGCTGGACTAAATACTGGCAGGAAAACACATTTGGCTCTTTTAATTGGAAAAACATGCTCCTTTTATCACCCTGAGGCCAAGACTCTACCACAGCAGCGCAGGGAGGGCAGAGAAATGAATACAAGCACAGGATGCTCTGGTTCAGGCTTGCTCAGGGGATTCAGTGGGAGCACAGAGCAGCCCACTCTGGGGTCCCACCAGGCCCTGAGAGCAATTCCCGAGGGAACAGTGGGGGCCAGTGCCTGTCCCGTGTGGGGAGGCCGGGTGTGAGCCTCCTGCTGACCAAACCACGCTGGGTTTAGGAGTAGCTACGGCCAAGCAACGGTCCCTTCTCCATTTTTTCCTCTATGAGCCCATCTCAGTTGGCATCAGGGGGTGACCAGGCTCCCGCAGCCCAACAGGAACGGCTTGGTGCTGACCCCCAGCAGCTGACGGCAAAGGCTCATCCCAACTGCAGATGCTCTGCATAAAGAGCAGGAGAGACCCACACGTGCCCACCTCAGGTTCTCTTATGCCCCATTTTCAGTCCATACGGGTACAACCCTGATTCAGCTGGAGAAGGTGATGGGAAGAGGATTCTTCACCTCTAAGCAATTAACAGCCTTTTACATCCTCAAAGTGCTTTCCAGCGCTGCCTCTGTACTGCTTGTGCCCCTTTCTTTGGCAGGTTAAGGGACTTGCCCTGGTCCATTGCAGGAGGCAGTGTCGGAGATGGGATGGTTGCTGCTACTATGAATTCCTCTTCTCCGGCGTTCCCAAGCCGGCAGTGAGTGCACGCGGCTGAGGCGGAGGTGGGGAGCTCTGCTGGGAAGGTACAGGCTGAGGTTTAGAAATCATGATGTGTGAATTGAAATGGGAAGCAACGGATCTCAGGAATCACCGCAACTGCTCCAAGGTGTTCCTGAAGCTGTCAGCAAGCCATCTGCCCACTCGCTCAAGGTAAACATCGCAGCGCGGCTGCCGTGGCCAGCCTTCCTCGGGAAGCTGTGGAGCAGAGGGGTCCCGTGGGGTGATCCCTGCTGGGGTGGCAGCGTGGTCCCAGGTGGGAACGAGAGGAAAAGGGCTCTGGCACGTGCCCGCACGGAGGGAGCCGTGGCGCTCGCTCATCCTGGGGCTCTGGAGCGAAGCCCTGGCTGCGGTGCTCACTCCTCGTAACTCATCGCAGGGACACCCGCGGTGGGGAGGCAGCGGGCGACTGCGCGAGGGCTGCCGGCCCTGGCGTGCAATTTATGGCTCTGGGGGAAAAATAGCAGCCGGTTTGGGAGCAGAGCTGCGTGCAGGAGGAGCACGCCCAGGAGCGGGCTGCTGCCCAGGGTATCTCTCTCTCGGAGGCTGTTATTCAAGCACTGACTGTTCGTTTCTCCCCTGCACGAGCCGCGGCCTCCCTGGCTGTGTGCTGCATGCAGTGGGGAAAGTGAGGAGCATGGGTGCAGCAGGGCATGGTTTGGGGCAGGAGGGCAGAGAGCGTGCCGTGCTCCGGTCCTGCTGCACATTGCAGCTCTCAGCACTGTTTGGGCGGTGGGGATGCCACCCCCCACGATGGGGACATCTGGGTCACTGATGCCCTTTGACGTCAGACACCTGCGTGTACTGCTGCTCACGTGAGCCGCTGGAGGCCACGAGCTGGCCCCGTCCGCAGCTGCGACGCAGTGAGGCGGGCAGGGGATCTGAAACAGCTGATTAAAAAAATCTGGGTGACCCGGGATGACACGGGCGGCTGCTGAGACACTGCAGCCCCAGAAACGCACACAAAGGGTCAGGACTGCAGCGTCTCTGCAGGAGGAGGAGGAAGGGGCTGTGGCTGAGACAGAGCCACGTCTCTGCTCGCCCTCCCACGTGGCGTTGGGGTGCAGCCCCAGCTCGGTCCCCCAGCCCCACGGCTGCCCCTTGCCCCCCACTGTTAGTTGCACTGTGCCTCAGTGTCACCTCTGCAAAGGAGACAGCGGTGATCTCACCCCCGGGTCCCTGGGGCACTGTGCTGAGCTTGGGTGACTTCTGGGGCTGAGCGAGCTGGAGAAAAGCAAAATTGGGAAAGAACAAGTATTTCTGCAAAACTGAGCAAAGAGGGGCCAAAGTCCATCTGTGCCTGGCAGGGAGCAGTGTGGAGGGTCACGATTTCGGGGCTGAGCCCTCTTGGTGAGGATGCCCAGGGTCTCTGTAAGCCCGCGGCTCCCGGCAGTGCCAGCCAGCACTCTCAGCCGTCCCGTTCACTCACAATTCAAAATAAATATAAGGAGTGAACATGACCTTGAGTGTATAGTCTAAAGCTTTTAAAGCTCTCCTCTAATTCTTTTAACTTACCGCACATCTATCCTCTGCACCAGCCTCCTCATTTCTCTTTCTCTACAGTAAACTTATACCCTTTCTAAACTGCCCAGAGAAGACGCCATAGATGAAATGTTGCTTTAGCTTAATTTCCTATTCTTAACATATGCTTTAATTAATGTCATTTGCTTTGATTTGCTGCCAGCATGCCAGTGCAGCACTTCCTTCATTTCCCAACCTTTACTCTAACCTTTTGGGAATGAGTATCAGGTGTTTCCAGCTGATTTAATCTGTTTCAGGGCATTTATCTTGAGCTCCTAGGCTTTCCTGCACTGTGTTAGTGGTACCAACACAGAGGCAAAACCACAATATCCTTCTTTGCTGGAAGTGCTGAGAATGTGCGGTAGGCAGAGGATGCCTGTACATAAAGCACTGACTGACATTTCTTATCCGTGTTTTTTTTATGCTTTTTAGAGCTGAAAGTTCAATCCAGAGTGGTGAGGAACATGGCAAAGCAAAGGAGAAGGACCTCTGGCTCCGGGTTTCTCTGCGTCGGGATCAGAGAGGTGCCCCCAGTGCCAGTCTGGGCACATGTTCGTGGTGGTGGAGCAGCACCAGTGGCTGGGATCCAGGGCAGAGTCCCCTTTGCCCCCTCTTGGAGCTGGGTCCGGCTACGTGTGTGGAATGATAAGGGCAGAAGCTTCTGGTCTCCTTCTGTAGAAGTGGTTGTGCTGAAACTCGGTGATGCAAACCTTCTCTGTCCTGCTGCACTGAGCAACAGGATTCTGTGGGTGGGAGCAGCATCTCCTTGCTGTTCCCCACCGCTCCTGCTTCTCCCCAAATTTCATCCTATTGATTTATGGCAGGCACAGATTGACCAAGAGGACCGAGAAGCCCATTTTCCGTCCCTTTTGTTGTTCCCTCTGAAGGGTGAGATGTGTGTGACTGCATCCTTCATGCACGGCTGTAGGTATCCGATGACGTGCCTCCAGCTGGAGCTGCCCGAGCCACCAGCTCAGTGCCTCGAGCTGCTGTGAGAAGGAAAAACTGCTAATGTGGGGGATCTTTTCCCCTCTGTTCTCCCGTGACAGGCACCATTATGCTCCCCACAACCTTCTGTAAGTGGTACGCTTAAGAGCACCTCCCTGCACAGCAGAGCCCAGAGGAATATGTAGTAATTGTCTATTCTGGCCCCAAATCACTGGCACTTGCATACAGCAGGCCTGAAATGGCCCCTTTCCCAGACAGCTCCTTAAGCAAGGTTTTCCTGTCTCTATTTAATGAATCTCAGCCATCCTTTCTCTCCTCGCTGGAGCCAGAGGCAGATGCAGATGCAGGAGAGGGAGCGCACTCCACTCCAGCATGTCATCTCTTCCCCTCTCTCCATTTTCCCTCCTTCTACCTGGGGTTCCGCAGCGAGTCATGTCCCAGGAGGAGGAAATTCCCAGCTTCAGGGTCCCATCCCAGCTGGCTATCACTCTCCTCCCCATTTGCTCCAGCTGAGAAGATCCCCCCCATCCCTCCAGGAACGGGGGTGTGATGTCTTTTTGCAGCTCTTCCCCTCTTACTACAGGAGCAAATCCACGGTGAAGGCTGATCCCTGCTTTCAGAGCTCACCGGGCGAGGAGGAAAATGCCCAAAATGGAGAATGGCATTTGTCTCAGCCCCTGCGCTGCTGCGGCCCAAGGAATGTGTCCTGGGAGCAGGACAGAGGCGTGGGGGTGATAGGACTGAGCCCCTTGCCAGAGGCCAGCTGCTGATGTGGGGAGGCTCCCTGGTTAGCAGAGTTACTGGGAAGGAAACCTGACCCGAGGGTTTGCCTCTTCATGGGAGATGCTCAGGGAAAAGCGCATTCCAGCATGGTCTGACAGCAGAGGGATGCAGCGGTGAATTTTGATGGGCTTTGTTGACCTGCTTCCTAGGAAGGACCTTTTATTCCCCTTCTCTCCCTCCCACCTCCAGCTCCGCAGATGCTCTGCAGGCTCCCGGAGCTGGGGCTGGCCCCACAGCTGCTCCTTCTTCATCTACTGAGCAGAAACCCGAGGCCATCGTGCTGCCCCATGAAGCTTCTCCCTGAGGCAGCCCCTTCCCACTGCATCCTCCTGCTCCCCAGACCCCTGGGCGGCTTCCTGCTCCCCTCTCTCATCTGCCTCTCTCCTTGCCTTCCTCCATCCCTTCTGGCTGCCTCCTTGCTGGCAGCTCCACATCCGGACGAGTGTTAGTGTCTCTCCATCCCATCCCGGGAGCCCCTACACTCAGAGGCGAGCTGCTCACACCGCTCGCGGTTCCCCTCTGCCCGTTTAAATCACAGCTGCCTTCCTGCACCCTGAAAGCCTTGCGCCCCTTAAATCTGCCCTGGGTGACTTAGCAAGGCCTGGGACAGCACTGACCCTGAGGAGCACGATGCACAGCTTTCGGAGGCATCTGGCAAGTGTTTAAATCCCCACGGTCCCTGCTTGCTTCTGGCTCAGAGTTTCCCGTGAGCCCAAAAGAGGGGGTGTCCCCCCACCCATAGCTACAGCACGGAGCCCCGCTTCAACCCGCTGCCGTGCTGCGGGCTCTGGCCCCAGCCGAGGGGGAAGGAGAAAGATTCCCTCTGGGCACGGTGGAAAGGGACTGGCCAAGAAGAGACACAGGCTCTGGCGGGGCGCGAGGGCTCGCGTGCGCTGGCCTGGGAGGTGGTGGCTTTGCTGGTGGCTGAGATGATGCTTTCGCCTAAATAGCAACGGGGACACTAAGGTAAACAGTGGGAGCACGGGCTGCAGCCTCCACCCCAAAGCAGAGCAGTGCATTGCTGAGCTGCTGTGCTTGGGCGCTTGCTCCGTGAGCTCTGTTCCAGAGGCAACTCCACAGTAACATCGAAACGTGGCTGTTTGACCCAACAGCCCCGGGTGGCACAGCAGAGCGAGGGCTGGGTCAGTGTCTGCACCCAGCTCCGAGGCAGAGACAGTGCCGGCAGCTGACTGCCTTCACTGGGAATTTCCCACCCAGACCATCATATTCCTCTTCACCCTGGACAACTGTTATTTCCCATAGCAGCAACTTCCTCCTCGTCCCCAGCACAAATTAAATCATCACTTCAGGCAAGACTCACCCCAAGCCCCTCATCCTCTATGCACTGATGTGTAAACGATGCAAAGTGCAATGCGTTGCTCCGAGAGTGCGCTGGGCTGGTTTTGCAATACCTTAAGGCAGTTTCTCGCTCTGATGCAAGGCTTCTGGACAAGCCTCTCCTCTTTCCTTCCTGCCTGGTGCGAAGTGACTCGCAGTGTTGTCACTCGGATTTACGTGCGTCTTGTTTTTGCTTGCAGCCCGTGTGCTCCAGCGCAGCTTACCCAGGAGGTTCAACGCAACCTCGTCGGGCTCCACGGATCCCTGCGGAGCTGCCTTGGGGCTGCTCTCCCCTCTCCGCGCACACGGTAGGCTGCCGCCCTGACCCACGCTGCTGCCCGAGTCCCTTCTCTCCCAGGGCCATCCAAGCCTCCCTCAACGTTATTTGGCAGTGCCAGTGACTGCGGTGCGTCTACCTGGACCAGAGGTGCCACCGGAGGTGCCGTAAATGGTGGTGACGGCCGCCGCGCGCAGGGCAGCGGCAGCAGGGCCTGCTCCGACCCCATCCCAGCAGCACCAGTTTGGCTCGGTGCAGGAAGCTGCATCCGCTGTGGTGCTTGCAGACGAGCTGCGTGAAAATCACCATGTGCTGAGTGCTGGGCACGGCTCTGCTTTTATTTTGCATTTCCATTTTGGCGTGGCCTCGGTTGCCCATTCCCATGGTCCAGGCTGATGGAGCTTTAGGGCTCTTTTCATTAAAAAACACCAAAAAAAAAGCAGTTACAAAGCAGATGGAATAATTTTAATGTATATAAGTTAGATCAGATCTACGGCTAGGACAGACGGTTGGGGACAATCTCAGTCTGACCTTCACCAGGGCAGTGGTCTCTGGACTATTCATTCTTACAGAGTGCTGCTGAGCTCACAGTAAAGTTCCTTCCGCGCAAAATGTGCAATGGACTTGAAATGTTGTTTTTCTAGATGCTACTTTAAAAAAAAAAACAGTAATACAGCATATTAAAAAATAATAATCTAGAGCAATTAGAAAAAAAAAGTTAGTTTTAAAAATTAGAACAATTCCACAAGTGCTTTTCTTTGTAAAATACTTAAGCTTTAAAAAAATGCCTATGTACACAAATATTTATAGTTAAATTATTACTATTATTACTGATTACGTAGTGAACATTGCCTGTTTGCATCCTACAGAGGATTTTGCTTGAAATTCTGAGAGGTGAGTACACTTAGTGCACTGGGACAAAATTATCAAATATCACCAAAATATTTTAAAATAAATCGGGATACGGTTGCTCGTTTGATTTACCCGGTTTCAGTGGAGTCCGGTGCAGGACGGAGTAACACATTAGTTTACAACGTTTTAAAACATTCGTTAAAATATTTACTTAATGGTCTAAAACAAAGTCTTAGAGCGCTCAAACGCGCCCGGGTCAGGCAAATACATGCGGATAATTCGCCCGAACGATTTAAAAGCAGAGAATCACATGCGTTTAAGACCGTGCATATTTTCAGTACCCCCTTAGTGCATCTATTTTAGGCAGATGCTTAAGATTAAAGAGCTGCGTGTCAGCCCGTATCTTACCCACGCTTCCTGTCATCGTTTCTGTGCAATTTAATTTTGTGTTTTCCTTTCAGCCTAGAAGTGTTTGGTACCAGTCTCTTGGCAAAAGAGCCCGAGGAATGGAAGGGTAAAGAAATATGACCCAGCTGCTATGCACAATGAGGTTTGTAAGTCCTTGTATGGTATAAATAAGCATATTACACAGTTATTAGAAGTTTGGCACTGTCCCTGTTTAGAAGCCCGAGTCTGATGCTGTGTGATTCCTCCCGAGTACATGCATAATTCAGTATTAGCACTCCATTCTTCCAGCCTTATTACCGGCCAAATTCGTCAACTTTTTCTCAGTCCTCATCCATTCAAACTCTCCTCGGCAGCGTAAACCGGTGAGTTTCCGCTCAAGCCAATAAATCTATGCCAACCCAGGCGGCCGAGGCTCGGTCCTAGCTTCCCGGGAGCCGGGGCCAGGGCGGGAGCGGGCTGAGACCGGGGCCGGCGGGGCTCCCCTCGCCGCCCTCCGCCGTCGGGGACCATCGGGCTCGGGGTTCGCTCCTCTCCTCGTTTCCGTCGCGGCCGGCAGGTTTTCTTTGGGGGGAAAGGAAGCGGGTTTTTTTTCTTGGAGGGGGAAGAGGAGCGAGTGCGAGGGAGCAGCGGCGGCTGGAAGAGCGGTGGATCATCCCCGCAGAGCCCGCTCGCTTTTTCCCGGCCGGTAAACGGAGTGTAAGTACTGGAGAAAAGCGACAGTCAACTTTTATTAATCGCCGGTGTTTAGGGCCAAGGCATGAGCGATCCCGGTGACAGTGATGAGTGGTTTGGAGCGCCGGTTCCTGAAAGCGGGGCTTATCCTCCCCCCTGCCTGCTCCTTTGACTCGGCGGTGATGAGCCGTGACCGGGAGCCACCCTGCCGTCGGGGATACGGCCGTTTATCTGCCGGGTGATGACAGTCGGGCTGGGTTCGAGCCTCGCGGGGAATCGCCGCAGCCTCCGCGGAGCGCGGGGCGCTGCCGCAGCCCGGACCGCTCCGTCCAGCGGGGAGGCTTCGCCCCGAAAACGGTGAAACCGGCCGCGGGCTCCCCAAAACCGGGGCCAGGCAGGTGCTGCCCGGGCTAACGGGACGGCAAAGGGCCCGAGCCCGCCGCTGAAGCATCCCAGGCAGGGAGGGCCGGCGGGAGGCTTCGGCTTCGTTTAATTAAATCCTCCCCACCTGGGGATGGCCACCTCCGCCCTTTGTTTTGTTCAAGGGAGAGGGGGGAAAAAACGGTATTTAAGGTAGGGAAGCACAGGCAGCGGCCCTCCCTGTCGGCAGCTGCGAGAGGAAGGGGTGGAGGGAGATCCACCCAAACAAAGCCGAGGGACCGGCATCAGCCGCAGAGTAAATAGAGAAATTCACCTTTCCCCCGCGGAGAGCCCGGCCCGCAGGTGGGAACGGGCGGCTGCGCGCGTCCTGCGCGGCTCTCCCCTCCCGCGGCCTCGGGGCGCGGGGCCGGCCCGTAGCTCAAAGGCAGCTTCAACCCGCGGAAAGCACCGCGGTGGCGCGCGGGGCCGAGAGAGGCGGGTCGGCAGTGGGCAGCGGTGCTTCGAGCCCCCCACCCCGGGCCGAGCCGGGCACCCCCGCTCCCACCGCGGCGGCTCCGTCCGTGCGGGGCAGGGCGGGTGCGGGTCCCTCTTTCCCTCGGCCTCGCACGTCGAGGCGCCGCCGGCTCGGTCTCACCTGCTCCCGGTTCCGGCCCCACGGCTCCTGCGGGAATTTCTCGTCCTCGCTCGCATCCCCCGGTCCACACGGGTCTTCTCCCCCCTCCCTTTTTTTTTTTTTTTCTTTTTTTTTCTTTCTTTTTTTTTTTTTTCCTTTGGTACGAGTGAGGAAAAGGTTCATTAAGAGGTTGACCCCAGTTTACTTTTTATTCTGCTCCTGTTCCCAATTTCGGCACCACGTGACGGTGGGAGTGAGTTTGGGTTTAAATTCACTTTCAAGAAAAAAAACCTCGATAAAAATCCTGCCCCGGGAGCCCCTCCGGCTCACGGCGATGTCCCTGTGAGCCCGGGGCTACGGGAGAGCCGCGGAACCTCCGCACCCGCCGGGACCGGCCGCCTCGGGTAAGCGGCTCCCTCCCCCGGAACGGAGCCAGGCGGGGCTGTCGTGATATAGAGCAACGCAGAACAGTGGGGCTGTCGCGATAGGTATAACCAGAGCGGGTAGGGAGGGAGCCTGGATGCGTTTTGGCCGCGGATGGATGAGAGAGGATGCGGGCAGCCCCGACAGCAGCGCTGCGGGCTGGTGGTTGTGTGTGTTTGTGTCTTGGTAATCGCGACAGCAGTGTTGAAATGGCCTGTTGAGTCGCGACAGCACTCGAGGACTCTCCCGAGGGGGGTGTTCCCGCGATTGAAGGCTTGGCTTGGCGGTGGGAGCCCGGAGCAGGCGGTGTCGGGGCCGGGAGCGCCTCGGGGCCACCCCGGTGGGGTTTTGTCTGGGGCCGCACCGCTCCTGCTCGTTCTGGGGCTAGGATGGGGGCTCTCTGTCGCGACAGAAGGAGGACTCAGAGCTCCGTCCCCCTCCCCGGTGCGCAGGGAACCCCGCAGGCGAAGAGCAGCCCCAGGCCGGTGCAGGCGGGCGGTTCGGCGGGGGGAGCAGCGGGGCTGGGGGTGCCCAGAGGGGCTGCGGACCCCTCCGAAGGGTGACCCCCGGCCCTTCCCCACCGCTCCTCCCGGGCAGCCCCGGGTCCTACCGCGCAGTCCCGCTGCCTTTGCACACTCGGCCTGCAAAGACGAGCGCTTTCCCAGCGCGGCCTGTGCCTCCCGCAGCCCCCCTGCCCCGCCGCCGCCTCCCGCTCCCCTGCGGGCAGCGCCGGGACCAGCGGGGCTGGGAGGGGGCGGTGGAAATGGGGGTGCACCCCCCTCAAACACTGGGCTGTCTCCCCCCAGCACCGAGCGGCTCCCCTCGCCGCCAGGCCCCGAGCAGGGCCGGGAAGGCCGGGGAAGGCCGTTCCCGGGCTCGGGGCGCGGGGTCCGCTGTGCCGGTGCCCCCGGGCGGTGCCCCCCGGAGCGGGGCGAGGCGCTGGGACCGGGGCGATGGTGCCGGGCCGGGCGGAGCGGGCCAGAGCCGGTCTGTGGGGACGTGATTGACAGCGGCAACGTCAGCAACAGGAGGGGAAGGGAAAAGGGAGGGGGGAGACAAAGAGGGGAGGGAGTCGAAAGGCCCCAAACTGGATCTTTATGGAACATTTTCCGCCAAGATCAAGGGAAAGTGAATCCGCGCAGCGGGGGATGCCCCGCACGCCGCTGCCATCGGGGGCCGCGGAGCCGCGCCCAGCCTGAGCGCCCCGCGGATGCCCTTCATGCCGCAGCCGCCCCCAGGCGAAGCCCGGAGCCCCCCGCTGCGCCTCCTGTCCCCCGGCCGGCCGTGTGAGTTCTCGGGGTGCGCAGGGAAGGAGGGGAGGGAGCGGGGGTTCTGCGGGCGAGGGGCTTCCTGCAGCCCCCTGGGTCCCCGCTGTGGCCCGGGGAGGGCCCGGACCCTCGGGGGGCGCCGCCTTCCACCTGTGCTCCCCCGGGACACCGGGGACATGCACGCTCCATCCACGCACCCTCGAGGGCTGCGGGGCTCTCCCGGTCTGGGGGGGACCAGCCGCGCACGGAGCCGGGCTGGCGATCCCTCTCCGCTGCTGGGGCTGCGGGTCTCAGCCCCGCTCTCCCCCGGACGGCAGCTCGGGGCTGGGGGAGAGGAGCGCCCCGTCGAGGGGCCGTCAGCGTTTGGCCGCGGGCAGCCCCTCGGGGCTGCTGCCTGTCCTCCCGTCTGTCCGTCGAGCGGGGCGGGCGGACACGTCCCTCCGCGCTGTAAAAGCCGGGGTTGATGCGCGGCAGCCCCGCCGGAGCTGTCAGGCCTTATCTTTATTGGCTTTTCCCAGTCTCCGTCCAAGTTTAAGAGGGGCCCTTTTATCTCGGAGCCCAGCACTCCGCCGGTTTACACCGCCCGGCTTCGCCGCGGCCCCGAGCGCCGTCGAGGAGCCCCCAGAGCCCCGACGGGACGGGCTGCCCTCCCCGGCGGGTACTGGCCCCGCACAGGGGCAAAAAAGCGGGGTGAGGGGAGGCACAGGAGAAAGGGTGGGAGCTTAGGGGCTGCGGCCACATCTGAGATGAGCTGCTCGGGCCTCAGGCGGGAGCGTGGGCGGCTCCCCCGCGGGGGCTTCCCCCGGGGCCGGGGGTGTCAAGTCGCAGTCTCGCTGAGTGCCACCACCCGAGGAAGGACCACGGACTGGGTGGAGAAGGCCTGACCCCTCAGGTGGCCGTGCTTGGGGCTGGAGGGGGGGGAAGCAGGGGCCGGACGTGGCCCCCGGTGCTGCGAGCTAACCGTGCGCCTCTCTTTCCCCCCCCAAGGAAATGCTCCAGGAGAAAAGCCTGTCTGAAACCGAGGAAGGGTTTCCAACAGCCCCCGCGCCCGGCCATGCGGACTCCTCCGCCGGTTCCCCCGTCCTCGGCGTAGCCGGGGGGAGCAGCACGCCGCTCAGCAGCCCGCAGCTCCCCGACCCCGAGCAGGTACGCGCTGCCCGGCCCCGCTCCTGCCCGACGGCTTCGCCCACCGCGCTCCCCTCCAGCCTGGCGCCGGAGCATCTCCCTCAGCCACCACCGAAAAGATCATTTTTCTTTACTTTTCCGGTTTTTTTTATTTCCCGTGCAAAGCAGGCGGCCCAGCAAGGGCCGTCGGGTCTGCTCCTCCCGGGCAGGATCCGGCCCCGCCGTGGCTTGCGTTGAGTTTTATTTTTCCCCTGTTAAAAAAACACCTCTCGGCCCGTCTCTTCTTCTCTGCCTTTGCCCCCTGCGCCTCCCGAAAAAACGAATCCACGCAAAACCCGCGTCCCTGGACGGCTCAGCGGCTCCGGGCGTCCCAGCGGATGCTCCTGGCCCCGTTTTTTTGGGAGCCCCAAAGCGACAGTTGGGGTCCGTCCACACCGTTGGGGCATGAAAACCCCCACGGGAAAATAAAAAAGAAAACAAAACAAAAAAAAAAGAGAGAGAAAAAAGATCCCTTTGGCCGCAGAATCCCGCCTGGATGTGAAAGTCTGCAATTAAAACCGGCCTCAGTTTGTTTCTCTTATTTTTGGCAAAGGGCGGTGGAATTTTTGGGACGCCATCCCGGTCCCGCACAGGCAGGACCGAGCCCGGTGCGGCTTTGCCCGGCGCCTCTGGCCCCGGGTGCGCAGCCACCGGCCCCCCTGCCCTTCCCAGCCCCTCTCCTAGGTTTTCTCAGGCATTTCTTGCTGTTCTTATTATGTTTTTTTTTTTTCCCCAGACAATAGAAAATATCAAAGTCTATCTCCATGAGAAGGAGCTATGGAAGAAATTCCATGAAGCTGGCACCGAAATGATAATAACCAAAGCAGGCAGGTTAGTGGAAATTCGCGCGAACACGTAGCGCTTCTGATCCGTGTGAAACGTCCCCGTTTGCCGAGATTGGGTTTTGCAGAGCTATCGGTGGCATTTAAAAAAATTATTATTGTGACTGGAGATTTCCGTAAGATATTTTTTTTTTTTCAGTTTAAGCTGAGTGTATTTGAGTGTGGCAATGAGATTGTGGATGTAAAAAAAAAGAGTTGTGGAGTCGTTTGCTACTTTTAGTCCTAATTCTCTTTGGTAATTCTTCGTTTTATTTTTTAGTTGGTTTTGAGGTTTTTTTTTTTCTTATTTTTTATTTAGTGGTAGCATGATTGTGGCTCCTTATATACTTCCTTTTTTTTCCCCCAAGCAAATCCCGCTCCCCTTTTCTGATCAGTGCGCTCAGACTTGTTTTGGGATAATTTGCACCGAAGTTTTAGCAGTACAATGACTTAAGCTATGGTTTTACTTTCAAAACTGAAAGAGACACGGCTATCACTCTTATCCTGTTAGGTGTGGGGGGAAAAAAGTAAATCCTGCCTTCCTTTGGAAACAAATAATGAGTTTTACCCCTTGAACGCTACACCCAGGCGTGGGCGAGAGGGATCCCAGCAGCTTTGCTTCCCCAGGGAACCCATCCCTGCGCCTGCCCAAGGCTTCCTTCTCACTCGAGCTGCTCAGGTGGGAAATGGCAAAATTAATGTTCGAAAACTAAATATCGGAATTAAACCTCAGACCATCACCCGGGAGTCAGGCGGCTCCCGACAAGACCAGCCAGCTCCCACCGTGGCCACCGAAATATCCGTCCTTGGCTTCTGCGGCAGCGCTGCTGCTGGAGAAGAAAAATTGCCAGATTTGGGGATTCAAATCCGTTTAATTCTAACACGCGTAGTTTTGCAACTGCCGATTTTATGCCGTGCTGGAGAGCTGTGGAGAAGGACACTCGAATAATGGGAAGAAAGCAGAGGGGAAAAAAAATATCGCAGAATCGATTTCTATGCAGTCTATTTTTTTTCCCCTCTGTGGTCCCTGATCCAGCAGAGCAGGTCGGGAGGGTCTTTGCTTCCCCGTTTGCTGCTCACACCGTGCGACTCACGAACCATCCCCCGGGTTTGGGGAGGGAAAGGCAGTTTTCCTTCTTCTTCCCCGTCCCCGATAGTGCCGCTCTGCGCAACAGCTGCCCGGCGTGGGGAAGCTTTGCTCTAATAACCACGATATTCCCATTAGTCCCCCTGGAGATGGGGGTGCACATCCCGAGGATCTTCAATTTGTTTGCTATTTGGCCTATTTATGAAGCGATTGTGCGAGTAGCCCTGTCCTTATCACAGTACTTTTTGGTGTATAAAATCTTAGGGCTTGTTCTGTTGCGTCTGCTGATGTGAAGGACCGGATTGGTTTTGATAGGTCTGCTACCTAAGTCAGCTAAGACCAGGGGATCAAGACCTCAAATATTTCACCCTTAATTTATAGTATCTGAGTGTGTCTGTGGAGAGACGTGTAATATCTTTACCAAATTCTAGACCCTAAGCATCCCAAATGTTCATGTTATCTCTTTGTAAGTCTTAACGTGGATTGTTTAAACAAATCCATATGTATAGGGCTCAGTCCCACATTCTTTGTCCGGTGGAGCTGGCAGTGCACACGTAGTCACCTTTCAGGGGGATGCGGATGGGGACATCGACCCTGAGACGTACAAAACTTTGGTTTTTTTAAGTAACCAAGCCAAGTTCTCCATTTTCGAAAATCAATGCAGCACCGTCAAGCTAAAAGTATTTTAATTCTTTTTAATTAATAGGGTTTTTCTTCTAAAGAAGTGGTTGAAATGCTAATGGAACAGAATAGTCACTTCCTCTCTTTTCTCTGTGTCCGACTGAAAATGGTGTCAAAGTAAAGGGCAGCCTTTTTATCAGTATTAGTAGTGGATCTAAAGGCTCGCCAGCCCTGGAACCCGTTCCGCGGGAGCGCAACGGGCAGCGCTGCAGAGCGGAGCCGGCGCGGGGGATGCGCGGGGGCCGGGACTCGGCTCTGCCCGCCCCGTCGGGCCGGGCTCTCCAGCAGCACCGAGAGCGAAATCGAACAGAATAAATGAGGGTGAGGAGGGCAGAAAACTCGAGAGGCTTAACTCCCGCTGTCGCTTAAGTCTCTCCGCTCCCAGCGAGGCTCGGGCTGAGCCGCTGGTGGCTGCGCAGGGACCAGGGCAGCCCCAAAGCCGGGCTGTGCCCCTCATCGTCCCGCAAAGACCAAATGCAAATTATTACTTCGTGTAGATTTTATTTTACCCAAGCTCTTTAAATAAGGAGTAGCAATAATAAACCTCCTCTTGACCCAGTTAAAAAAAAAAATGATGGTTAACGGAGATTTGTATGCACTTGCGTTTAGCGTTGGTGAGGTGGGGGGAGAAGAGGGAGAGCGGCTAATTGCAGGCACTAATTAGGACTCTAATCCCCCTCCCAGCAGGCACAGAGATGCCCCTGAATGCAGTTGGTTGAAATCACTTAAATGTCGGTCTGTCTGACCTCGAGGGGCACAAACGAAAAGAAATTGAAGCCCGATTTTAAAATTTCAAACAACAACAACAAAAAAGTCACTTTAATGACAAGCTCACTCAATGGAGAGGAAATGTAAAGCTCAGCGGAAGCGTTAATTCCATGGCAATGGTGTAAAATAGCCTTTTTGTATAAACAAGGCAAATATTGATAACTTAGTGGTGGGGGAGAGGGGAGTCATTTGTTTCGTTCTTTGTAGCGCTCCACAGAACGAGGCAACTATAAATTACCGAGAATTTAGGGCTGAGAATTACTTTGGGGGATTATTACTCCCTCTTAGGACTGATCTGTAGGAGACATTAGGAGAACACAGCAACCTCAGCATTGAAACAGAAATCATGTTGTTGCCAAGAAAGCTTGATTTATAAAGTGGAAACATCTTTAAAATGCAGTCGCTATCTTTTTAATGTTCTCCTGCTTCATTGTGGGAGGGGGGGAAAAAAAGAGATTATTTTATATTAAAAGGATCGTCAAAAGATAAAAAGTTTATGTTTGCAAAGTTCCCTGAACTTTGCATCAAACCCTTCGCCTCCTTCAGACATAAAACCCTGCCCAGCGCAGCGCCCCGAGGATGGGGCGCCGGGGCCCATAAATCAGAGCCTTCTCTTGTTTCTCCCAGCTGAGGTTTGTTCTAATTAAGAATTTCTACTCCAGAGGGTTTTCTCTTGCCGGCTTTCGAAAGCTGAGGGATGTGCAGGGTAAAACCCGCCCCGTCTTTGCCCGGAGCTGCCGGTGCCGAAACCGGCGGCGAGAGAGTAGAAACCCGATTTCTGCCCCTGGCGAGGGGCGTTCTGCTCGTTGGGGAGGCAGAGAGCGGATGAACCCGCAGGGCTGGGGGGTGTGAGCCCTCCCGGCTCCTCCGAGCAGCCTCTTCCCGCTCCCGGTTCTTCTCCCCGCTCCCGGTTCCTCTTCCCGGCGCGGCTGGAGACCCTCAGCCCCCGCACGGAGTTGGGCATGCCTGTATTTCTAGATGCGGAATCATTGCTCACAAATCCTCTTATTTATTGACGTATAATTTTGACTAAATAACCCCATTTTCCAGGCGGTGAGGTGCTCCAAAATCAATTTAAATAGATAAGTTCAGGTGGTAATGAAGGGGACCGGGGATGCTGGAGGGTGGGGATGCAGGCGTGCGTGTGAACCCCTTCCCCTCTGCCCGTGTCCCAGCGAGGAGCGCACCTTTCCTGCTGGAATTTAGCCATTCCGTCCTGATGAGGTTGTCTGAGGGGTGGGGAACGCACAAACCAAACGAAAGGCTTCATTCTAGCTCTTACTTTCCCATTTCATCTTTTAGCTCCTATATTCTATTATTTAACCAAGTAATTGTATTTTTTTTTCAACTTTGTGGCAAACCCCACTTTGTCTCTCATGTTCTTTCTGAAATCTCATCTTCCAGCCCTTATTAATGTTCACTCACATATTCTTCCTGGTGCAGGATGTCTTTCTTTCTGCTAGTCTTCATTCAGCTCTAGCTGCTCACTAGTTTTTCCAGGGTGCCAGCCTTCGCAGCATTGCGTTTTCTATCCAGATATTGCCAAGAACAAACGATTTGATGTGGCTTATGGCTAATCGATAAAAAATACCAGTTCACAGGATGTCTGGTAATGTTTTTGTTAACAGTTACTGAAGAGAAAATAATGTGTTGTTCCTCTATGGTAGCACAACCATTCCAGAGGTTTGAACAGAAGGCTGAGATACTGCAGTTGAGTTTTTGGCTGGAGTGCAGGATGTGCACAGGTACAAAGATGGTTTCAGTCTTTATGGTAGCAGGTTTCAAGGACCATATGTAGGAAAATACTGCACAGGGGAAAAAAAAAATCAATAAAGCAGCTTACACGAGTGGAAAAGATGCAAACCCCCTTTAGATGTTCAAGTTTCACTTTAAAAGTGGCTTATTTCAGTTTAAAAAAAATCTGTTCCTAATCAAGTTTAGTAAACCAAAATAAAACTAGTTTTTGGGACATCAAGGTCTGAAGAAGTATAAATACTTTGGCTAAGCTGGTGCAGCTTTCCTCTGTGAATAATCCTTTAAAAGTTAAATTTTCCATGGCTCTGTAGGGCATATGGATGCCCAGTTCTCATTACAATTAAAGGGAAATATTTGTCCAGAATCTTTTGAGGCAGTTACAAGAATCTCTGCTAAAAGTTTTTGATCCAAAAGCAAACCTTAATATCCGAGATCAGCGATGGAATGTGAGCCATCAATTTAAAACTTGGAAATAAAGTAGATATTTAAGGAATGTTTGACCTGCTTAGTCCTAAATTTGGGGTCCTGGAATTACCCTGTTAGGGCAAACTCCTGCCTTTAGAGAAAGGATCGGGAACAAACTCCAATGGCTCTTGGCTGTGCTGCTAAAGATGCCAACAGCTTTGGCAAGGAAGGCAGATCTTGTGCATGCTGAGTAGGGCAGGGATGGGATTTTAGTTTTTAATATGTTTCTCTCTTCCAACAGCAATTCTTGCTTTTAGTTTGTTAAAAATATGGGATGCTCATGGTTAAGGATGTTCCCAAAGCTTTCCCCGCTTGCCTTTGGGCTGGAGATGTGGCAATGCTGGCCGTGGTTGCAGGCGAGGGTTTGGTCAAGCCCAAACCAGCTGGGGAAGATCCCCACCATCACTAGAGCTCTGCCCCTGTGGTGAAGGTTCAAGGGCTTCAGATCACCTCCTTCTCTGCACTGATGAGCCGGCACATGGCCTGGCACCCACACCAAGGCTCCTCCAAGAGTCGCCATGGAGCCTGCACAGCTGGAGAGGCTGCAACAAGGAGGGACAAGGCTGGGTTGTTGGCCACACTCTTGCACAGGTTCTCTCTGAGGCACCTTTGTGCTGTGCTGCTGGAGGTTGCGGGCAAACATTTCTCCCATCCCCTGGCACGTTTGGACCTATTCTGCTCAACTTTAGTTATAGCAAAATGAAAGCACTCGGGAAGCATCCCACGGCAAGAAGGCTGCCCGTGTGTCCAGTCACCATGGGGCAAAGAGAGGAAATGTCTCTATAGCATGAAAGCAGCCATCCAGCTAACCCAGTTCTCAAGTATGTGAGAAACAATGTTGTATTTAGAAATTAGATGTGCTCGCCAGGACAACCTCACCATTCCAAAATATAAAAATCTCTTAACTGTCTGACCTTCTCATCACTAGGTCATGGTCCTGCCACCAGATAAATCTCTCCTATCTGTCCATAGACTGAGAGTTCAATGTTGCTTGTGTTAGTGACAGTGAATTTGGGGCTGAAAAATGAACTACTGATGAGAACTCCTGTTGAACCTGTATTGTTTGTTATTCTGAGGCAAGGATCTGGCATGGGCTAATCCAGCACTTCAAAGTTAACTGCTCTTACTTTGTATACAGAGCGTCATAGCGGAGTGGCGCGGGTGATAAGAGAAATAAGGGACTGAGGGTTAGGATACACTGGGAAAATGGGACCCCGTTGAAAAACTCTTTGATCTCTTTAAAGTATTTTCTGAAAGCAAGAATCTATCAAAAAGGAAATGCCATTTAAAAGGCTAGAAGAAACAGCTGACATCCCCAAATTTGTTTTAATCTGCCCTGGTGAATATTATTTTTAAAGATGCTTTAAGTCAGTGAAAGAAATACTTGTCAGAAGAAGGGAAACTGGAAAAAAGAACAAAGGTCATCAGAATGGAAACATGGTTCTTGAAGCCTCTGCACACCAGTCCTTTCTTTGTCTCCTAGCAATGAAGATGAGGGGAAGCATCCTTAAGCAGCCATGGCCAATTCTCAAGAAGAATTTGGGACCAGATTAGTCATTATCAGGGCTGTAGGCATGTCATCTGCCTCAATGCCTTGAAACCATCACTGCAGCTTCTGAGAAAGGTGGTCTTTCAGCCATGACATGGCTTGTTAGCCAAGATGTTGAGTGGTTTCTTGTTTTTCTGATCCTTTCACAATACGTTTAAGCATCACGTTTTTCAGAGAGCGCCATAGAGGAGCTTCTGTAAATCCAGTCATCACTTTAATTGACTATTCCAAAGCCAGGGATTGTAAAATCCCTATCTGTTTTTGGAAATCTTTGTCTTTCAAAACTCCTTTTGAAAATCAGTGGACTGCTGAAGGGCTGTGGGACATTTTTACCCCCTGAAAAGACAGAAGGAAGCAGTCAGTGGTATCTGAACCACCATCCACACCACAGGGATGTGCATTGAGCACCGGTCCAAGCATTCCCATGGGCTTCAGAGAGCACCAGTGGTCTTTGGTGAGGAAATAATTTGAGTTGCTCCAGCAGGACTTGGGTGTCTTGTTTCCATGTAGTTTTCTCTATGGAAATATCAGTTGAGTTGCCAATAACTTGGTTACTGCACTCTAGTCAGAGAAACCCCTTCCCAGCTAATGTGTTAGTGGGACCATCAGAAATGGTGTTTGAAGCTAAACAAGGAAGGTCAGATCAAATCCTTGGAGCAGGAGGGTGGTGAGGTTCAAAGGGTTTACAGAGGCTGCCTCATCACCCAGTAGCATCATAGCATGAGCCAGCGTCCCCGGGACACACCGGTCCTGGGGTGCAGTGTGGTGTGGGGCAGTCAGTGCCCAAAGGAGTGCTTTGAGCTCTTTGATCAGCTCTGATGCGTTTGGCTTTTCTGACTGCACTGGATTGCTGTCTCTTACGCAAAAGTAAGATTTTATTGGACCTGGGAGCCTTGCAGTTACCCATCTCTCCAGGATGAACCTGGGATGCTTGTATGGGGGTTAAAACACATTTAAGATGCCCATAAAGTGGCCAAGCCCGAGGAGCCCAAAAGGCTGAGAACTGCTGCTCCAAACAAAACCAAAGCTTTCCTCTTATCACTTACTTCCAAATCCAACCAACCAATTACACATTAATTAAAGTTTGTTTGAACATAATAGAAGCTTTGGCTCCATGTCAGTAACTGCCTCATGGTTGAAGGGATTGGATAGTAATAGAATAAATAAATAAACAAGAGATGCTTATTCTAACAGTTCATTTTAAAACAATTTGTGAATATCATGTAGAGATAAAATGTGCCTAGCATAAACTTAGCTAAGCAATGACTGCTTCATTATCAGAACAAATAATTCACTCACACATCATCTTTGAAGCTTGGGAGGGCTACAGAATTGTGCTGCATGTTTATTTTCCTGGCTTTTACTGTTTTTTTGCTACATTTCATCTGCACTGAGCTGTGGGGAAGGGTTTAGCTGGGATTGTGGCAATGCAGTGCCAAACTCCGGTGACTGCCGCGGTCTCTGCAGCCCCTCTGCCCTCCTCAGGGCATCAGGCTGCATCTCCGTTCCCAGCAACTGGATGCCAAGCTGTGATATTTTAACGCTGTATCAGATGTCCTGCTTGCACAGGAGGGGAGGCACTGTAGCTTTTCTCCTGCGATTGCTTTCTTCGAGGGCAGCTTTCTCGTGTGAATGTAAAAATTGATGTAACTTTTCCTCTCTGAAGTGCAGTGAGAGCTGCTGCGGTCACACAGCAGCACCGTCCCCCTGCCAGCGCGGGGAGGGAGGGAGAAACGTGCCTGTCAGAGCCTCTAAACCCAGGAGAATGCTTTGAGGGTGTAGGAGGCCATCAGGATGGTGCTGAGGAGTCTGGATGGTCCTTTCTGCACTGGATTGAGCTGGAGGGAGAGAAAAGTGGGTTTTGAATGAATCCAAAACTGGGGTCTACTGGTGATGTTTTGCAGCTCAGGCTGTCGGGGCTGATGCTTGGCTGCATCCCCCGTGCGTGGCGGGATGTCACGCAGGCGTGCTGTGGGCTCCCAGGGCTGCAGCGAATGCTCTGGGTGTGCAGACGCCGCTGCCATCCCTGGGGTGTGGGAGAACAGCACCAAAACAACTTCTCTGGGCTTATTTTTTTGAAAGCCACACGAAGGGCGCAGCTCACCCGCCGATCACAGAAGGGGCATTGGCTGCTCCCAGCCGACACCGGGCAGCCCCACAGCCCCGGATCACTGTGTCCGACCAGGTTTTGGGTTTGAGCAAAAGATGTTGAGACCAGGAATTGCTGCTTTTAATCTCCTGATTACTGGGGGCTTAAAATTCACCTAATAGTTGTTTTTTCCTGTGCCGCACATGTGCCCAGCGCTTAAATGGGCTGAGCTTTGCCGTGTGCACAGCCGTGGCAGGGCTGCAGCCGCCTCCAAATGCAGGAGGTGTTACTGAGGGTCAGACGCCGCCTGCTCGGATTCATTCCCTGGGAAGGCCCAAATTCACCATTTTTTTTGTAACCAGGTTCTGCGCAGTGAGGCGCTCTCTTGGTTTGGAGTTGTGGAGGGTGGGTAAAACATGGATCCGCCTGGGTTTTGCTTCAGACCTCCCAGCAAAGCCAGGATGAGCTTTCCCAGAGCCTGGCAAGACGCTGGCAAGTTTTTATTGCAGCACTGGGTTATTCTTCTGCTGCTGCTGGTCCCCGGGCAATGGGCGATGAAGCAAGCTATTGTCAGGGAAAGCTGGCCGAAGTGAAGCATCCTTTGTGGAGACGCCCATCCGCCCAAGAGGTTTGGCAGAAGGGATGGTTATGCAAAGCTACTGCTGAGCGTAGAGCCCATGGCTGTGAGTAGATCCATTGACCTGGAGTAAATATGGGGAAGCAGGCAGGTTTTTGGCCTCTTCCCAGGGAGATGTATAGACCCACTGTAGGCACGGCCCCGCTCCCGGGCAGGGCTGGTGCAGCCCGGTGCCTCCACCATGGTTTTCTGCTCCACTCTTTCAAGCGGGACATTTAATACAGGCCAGGACATGATATTAGATGCTTTCTCTTGTCATTTCTTTTCTTTTTTTCTTCCTTTTTTTTAATTGAAACTCTATGACTGCACTTTCTTGGACCCATCCCTTTGGTTTGTCATGCCTTCCCACCAGAAATGCACAACCCATGTTTGTATCATATTGCAAAGGGATATTTACTAAATGAGTCTCTGCCAAGGGGTTGGGAAATATGTTTTCATTAAGAAAATTAAACTGACAAGTCCCTGGACAGCACATTAGTCGCATATTTTTTTTTTTAAAGACCAAAATGCAGCAGCTAATAATAATGATGAAATGTCCATGCGCAGCCAAATTACTAAAATCTACCCTGTGTTTTCCTGGAAAAGAATGTGGAGAGTTGGCAAACTTGGTTGTAGCTGGGTCTCTCGACTGCCGAGTACAATGCTACCACTGCGAGATACCGAGCGGTTTGCAAGTTAAGCAACACCTTCAATCAGATGTGTGTCCCCATTTGTTATCCTTAAAGAATTTCAGCTGTATATATTATAGTAGTACTTTGGCTCTTTGTATTTATTTTAGAGGGCTATACTAAAGAACATTATAAACTGAGGCATGTCCATGCTATATGAACTCCATATGCTGAAGCTTAATTTTAAATGCCATTAAAAAAGCACTTAACATTTACAATATATCAGTCCGGCTACTTTAGCAGCTTGGATGTACTACAGTAAATTAAATGATCGAGAAAAAAAAAAGAAATTCAGAAGCTAGATGTTATAAAATTCCCTGATGCAGGACATTTGCTTTGTACACACAGTAACTGTCAGATTGTGTCCATCTCATTTCTAGTTTTTAGTAAGTTTCTCCCCTTTTTTTAGTTTCATTTTTGAAACGTCATTTTAATACCTAATTTTAAAAAATAAATCTTGGCATTCAGGTAGGATTCCTTATGCAATTTTTTTTTCAACGTGTGAATTGGGCTATGCATTCGCAAATTGAAACGTCCCACTGTATTTATCCAGGTGCTTACCTGTAGGAGGACAAGGTTAAGAGGAGTGCAGAGTTTATGAATGAAAATCAAATACGGACATTGGTAAACCGCCCCTTTTTAGTCCCGGCTAATTACATGGTAAACATCTGGAATTTATGCAGGGTGGTTAAAAGAGTCAATTGAAATGATTTCGAACAGGGCCCATTTTGTTACCTCCTCCCCAAGCAGCGACAAAATGGTGCAGCAGAGCTGGGCCAGCGCGGTCGGGCGCGGGGGCAAAGTGGCCTGGATGTCCCATGGAGAAATGATATGAGAATTGGGGCCGTTATTAATTAGGGTAATTAGAATAACCCTAGGATGTAGCAATTCTCATCCTCCGTCCCCTTGCTCTGGTGGAAAGGAGGATTTTCTGTTCTGGCGAGTTGCTTGAAGGCTGTGGTGAACCAGCTTGCCCAACGGACTTAGCTTTTTTACTGGGGTAGGAAGAGGTTGGGAAGATTGAGCCAAGAAAACAGTTACTCTGAGGATATAAAATGCCCGATCCTACAAATCCTGGCTCCTGATGCAGTCTTGAGGGCTTGGGAAGCCCATGGCAGTGCCCATATCCACCAGGGCTCTATCCTTTAGACTGTGAGACCAGACCGTGATGGTATGTGCTGTTTTCATGCTGATAGCTTTAAAAAATAATTCTTTAATATCGCAAAGATTCTTTAGATGTGTAACATAGCCATAAGTGTTCTTTAATGCTGCACTGGTTTACGCAACGTTCCCTGTTTGGTGTTGATTGCTACGTGTCCACTAAAGTCGATGGTAGATCGGTGGGACGGGTACATTTTCAGTGTGGAGCCCTTCAGTGCTCCTGGCTGGAGCAAGGTTTAATGGGTATGCTCTGAATCTGGGAAATTCGGAAAGACCAGAGGAGCAGCAGTGCACCACTGCAGGGTTTAACCCTTAATCTCCCCCTAGGCTTTACTGATCCTCAGGTTTCAGTCTGCTGAAGTTCAGCAACTGCGTAGGACTTGGTGTCATGGAAATTGGGAGTGTGTGGATGAGAAAGCTGCACATGCTTAGTTTCTTACGAAGTGTAGTCAGCTCTCATGCCTTTTTAGGGACTTTCATGACAATAAGAAATCTGCATTTTTTGAGATTTCCCTAAGCCACGTGGAGCCTCCTGGAGTAGCGAGGGCTCCCTGCCCACACCTCCCATAAGAAGGGATGTGTTGATGCTCCCCGTATCCCTCTACCACCCATGCATGACTCCCTTCTACATACCCTTATTCATATTTTTGTCCCATTTTTGCACCAGGCTTTTGCAGCCCATGCTTTGTAAAAAGAGTGATTCATTCAGGCTATGTATGAGCAGCAATAACGTTTTGTAGCTCGTTTGTCGTAGCGTGAATTCATCACATGCTAGATCTGCCTTTTGGGGTGCTGCTCCAATTTTCCATCAGCTCCAGCGCTGCTCCAGGCTTGCTAACATGTTAACCTTTTGCTTTTCCTAAGGAGGATGTTTCCTAGTTACAAGGTTAAAGTGACCGGAATGAATCCCAAGACCAAGTACATCTTGTTGATCGACATCGTCCCTGCTGATGACCACCGGTATAAGTTCTGCGACAATAAATGGTAAGAGAACACTTATTTTTGCCTTTTTTTCCATAAGAAAATTGTAATTGGATCCACCGTTTACTGTGCAAACTCAGAAACCAACACACATACATTCCCACGGGAAGGATGCCAACATCCTAGAGCTCTCTTTAGTGGAGCTGTAGTAGATACAAGAGCCAAAAGCTGGAAGTTGAAAACAGACAAATACAAAATAAAACATTCTTAACAGGCGGGGGGATTAACTGCTGGAACAAACTGCTAATGAAGGTGGTGGATTGTCCATTTCCAAAGTGCTCAGGACTGGATGTCTTCTCAAAGGAGATGCTTTAGGCCAAGCATAGGTTAACCGGCCATGTGCAGGTGTAAGAGGGTAAAGCATAGACTGCATTGTACCAGAGGGTGGAGCAGATGATCTAACGCTCCATTTTGGCTTTAAAAAGTAGGTATCTAGGTTAGTCGAGAAATTTTTTTAATTCCTTTCTTCTACTATAGTATTTTGCTTTTAGGAGATCGGCTATAAAGCAAAACATGGGGTGGTGTACTCAAAGCCATGGTTCAGCCACACGGATCTGGCAATCAAAAGGAGCAGGAATTCCTGCTATCGCAGTCCAATGCCAGATCCGTCCGACCATTTTTTTTCTTTTAATTAATTCTTCCTCTTGAGTTTCTTTCTCTTCTGTTATTCTTCCCTTCACTGTGCCTTTGATGGTAAAGTTACTTACCCAAGAGGCAGCAAGGACTTTTGTTTTCTGATGAAGGAAGCATGTTGTGTTCTCTTTTGATGTTTATCCCCAAGCATGCCTGGCAGTGTCCCTCACTGTGACTATTTTCTTGTGCTTTCCAAAACCCAAGCCTTTCCACTGAGTGCTGCCTGGTGAAAAGACGAGCTATGGAAAATCTCATAGTCATCTAAATGGGAGTGAGCCTGGTGACATCCTATAAAACAGTAATAATTTACTGGTGTATTAGGACTGCTCTAGTTTTAAAAAATCCCTTTTCCATTCGCTTTTGTCCTGGAGTGCCTCTGGGTAAGAGGAGTGGATCGAGGGCCTCTATGGCATGGTGGCCGCTTGGTGTTTTAAACATTAATCCCTAGATGATGGATAGTTGTTTAATTTAGCTTATGCCAGCCCTAGAGCTGTTTTTCCTTTTCCTTTTATTGCTGCTGGAAAGTCTCTGTTGGTTTTGGTAATGTTGCTCTCATTGGTGTTTTATAAGAGGAGAACAATGTGCAGTAATGGAGGAGTTGTCATTAAGCGGTGTCTCATGGCTAAGTCTTGTGTCCATGAGAGTTGGTGTTGGTGTGGGGGCAAGGGGAGATGGCAGAAGGGCAGCACGGAGCTCTGGAGTGGGGAGCAGCCCCTTCCCACGGTGCTGCTGCCTGACCAGGGACTGTGGGAGCCCTCCCTGGCTACAGAGGCTGTGCATCCATGGTGGTACCCACTCCTGCCCTTGGGTAACTTCTCCTGGGGAAGTGTGTGAGATCATCTCCCCTTCTAGAATGTCTTTGAAGGCCAAAAACCAAGGTGAGATTTCCTCCTTGAAAACACTGCCCCCAAGGACGTGCCGTGCGGGAGCAGAGACGAGGTTACTCTGCCAGCCTCCGATGCTGAACCAAGAAGCCTCGAAACCCCGCATGTAGCAAGAGCCTCTCCAAGCCTTCATTGCCCCAGCATGACCCCCAGGGCTTGTGGGAGGGCTGCTGAGCTGAGTCCAGGGACAAAATGCTCTCCTACGTTGGGGCTGGTGAGTGCTGCTGAGGTGATGCAATCTGTAACCGCTGTGTTTGCAGGATGGTGGCTGGGAAGGCAGAGCCGGCCATGCCGGGGCGGCTGTACGTTCATCCCGACTCACCGGCCACAGGAGCACACTGGATGCGGCAGCTGGTGTCCTTTCAGAAGCTAAAACTCACCAACAACCACCTGGATCCCTTTGGACACGTAAGAGAGATGTTCTGCAAGGGGTTTGGTCAGAGGTGGGCCTGTGATGCTGAATTTGTGTCTGGGCTGTGATGCTATTTGGAATGTTGGAGTTAATGTCATAGCGAGGGGTCACTTTTATTTTGTGCTGCCCATGCAGCTGGCTGGGGAGTGGATAATGCTGAGGGAGGGGGGCTGTCGTTGCTTCGTGTGTGCTTGCCTGGTCTTGGAAACACAGCTTCTGACTTGCTCAGTCGTTGCCTGCCGGATGCCACCGACCTTCTATTTTCTGCCCAGGAACTTTCCAGGTAGCGCTGTGGGTTCTGTAGCCCGGCTGCTGCTGTGCGCTGTGCATACAGCTCACTGAAACACATTGCATAAACTCAGTATTTTCCAAGCCAGGCTTTGGCAGCACTATAAACGATGAAGTATTTTGTTTGGAAAACCTTAATTCGTGTGTGTTGCAAATGCAGAAGTGGGTAGTACACAGTTATCTACTACAGTGCATTTAATATCTCATCACAAGGGCCCTTCTAACCTGACAGGCAAAGTAGTGCTTGTAAAAATACAGACTTGTCTGGTTTGCACAGTCCGAGCTGGAAGTCACGTAAAAATAAACAAACCTTGCTGGCTGGAGGAAGGAAAGACAGAGTTTAAAATCCTTTTAGGTTTAGTGCTGTCAGCTACTACTACTACTACTACAGGTAAGAGAATCTACTTTATATCATCAAATGTGTTTTCTAACCTGCCAGTCTTATAAGCAGCAGCGGTTTAAAGGTGAGGGGGGCTGTGAAAAGGTCCCAAAGAAAGATGCAGAGTGCGAAGGGGTGTATCTGTCTTGCTCAAAATCATCATGCATCAAGCCTCTAAAGAACAGGTTTTCACGTGCAGTTAATTGTCCTGGTGGCACCTAAAGTCGTATAGAAAGTGTGATTCTGACACAGCAGAATCAGGTGGAGCTTTATGGGGTTAACTCGGGAGGTGGGATGACCCTATCAGCTTAGAACACTCTTAAAAATCCGGATTTTTTTGCCGTGTTTGTAATATGCTGCAAATTTTGCACTTCAAATAGCAAGCGTGCCGATCCTGCGTGTCGCTGCCGCGGCAGAGCCGGGCTCTGGCAGGGTGACACCGTGATAACCCAGCCCTGCGAGGAGCCGTCAGCAGTGCCGGGAACTGACCCTCTTCCCCAACCTAGTGACCCCAATGAAACATGTGTGAACTTCAAAGACTAATCAGGGCCTTTTAATGCTGATGTCATTAATCACAGGCGCTCTCTCCCCTTCACTCTTCTTTAAGGGAGAAAGCACCACGGAAATGAAAACAACTGTGTTAAGGGCTGCACAGTAAAAATTACATAAAAGCCCCAAAAGCCGGTGTTTCGGTGTCAGCAGCTGTTCCAGCCTGCTTGCTTTGCACGTGGCATTTTTTTTACTCCTGTGTTTTTCTCTTAGTTAACTGTGTAGCTTAATATATGACTGTTTATGTTGTAAAATGTAAATCATAAAACATACAGGATGTTCGATGTGGCCGTAAACCAAACAGGATTTGCAGCGTTGGTTTTGTAACTTTAAATGTTTGCTTTTCCTGACTTTGTCATTTTTTTTTAACTGCAATTTTAACAGGGAAGATTCTCTCCCCTGCTTTAACAAACAGCCTGTTTGTCATCCCACAGAGCTTCCCTAGTGACACAAGGGGACTCCGGGTTGCGTTTTGGGGCCATCCCTGCAGCAGGATGCAGTGGATGTGTTCCGAATGAGCCTTGCTTGGTCCCCTCATGCCGTGCGAGCTGTTCTGCCTCATACACAGCCCAGCACCTTATGCTGCTGGGAAAATGCCTGGAATAACCTGTTTTAAATGCCTCGCTGTGCAGTTTAGGCTTGGAACAACCTGCCTGGCTAAATGGGATTTAGCCTCTTCTCAGGCAGTTCCCTGTTAAGCTTCTGAATTAATCATCTTCTTTAGAGAGGTGGTACTCCACTTTTTGCTGTAGTCATGGAGAGACCCAGACTCCGTAGCGGGAGAGTGTGAATTTTCCTGGCAGCTCATCCTGCGAGCTGTTCTGCTGCTCTTGCGCGGGCGGCGTGCGTCCCTGAGACCGGCAGTGCCTGCGAGGGGTCTGCCTGGCGTGGCACAGTCCTCCCAGCTCTGCCCGCGGCTCTCCAGCGAAGCCATTGCATTATGAATAATAACAGCTTCTCATTTCTAGGAATTCGTTCCCAGCGATTGCAAACGGTCTCTTAAAGCTCCCTAAGAAAAACAAGTCAGAAAACCCACAGGGTTTGTTTGCCTTTTCGTGCTCCAGTGAAGGCTGCCTGCCTGTCATTTCCTTTTGTATTTGATTTTCTCCAAACCTCAAAACCATGTGGAGTGATGATTGCTGCAGGCTGCTGCTGGTGCGTTTTTTGGTCTGTGGGCAGCTGCCCAGCCAGAGCGATGCTGGCTGCCCCCCGCGGGCACCCCTGCCTGCTGTGGGCACACGCAGGTGTCGTGATGCCGGGCTCCCTGCCTGGCTCGCACCGTCTTGGGCTCCGGTGTGCGTGGCATCCCAAAACCCTGCAGAGCCCAGCCCTGCTGGCAGCTCTTTGCTGCATGTGAGTGATCCCCTGCAGCCCCTGCTGTGCTCCGATGCGTGACATTCAGACAGAAACCGCTTGCTCTTTGCGGGCAGGAAGGGTGATGATATCTTTGTGCTAAATATTCCTTTGCTGGATTTTTTTTTGGTAGATGCTATTTTGGTGAAAAAAAGGCAAAGAAGTTCTTCCAGCTTCCCTGCCGGTTAATGTTGAGCATCAGGCTTGAGCGCACGTGGTGTTATGGGATTCTTGCAAGAAGGTCTTGGTGGATTTTATGGGCTCAGGATCGCAGACGCAGCTGGAGCAGAGCAAGCTGCTGTGCTCCATCCCTGTCCCCAGATGCTGTGCATGGCGTGGAGGGGACACAAGTTTGAAGGGTAAAAGCATCAGGATGTGGGGCACAGCTCCTCTGAGCGTAGCTCCTGGGCACCTGGGGTCTCACCTGAAATACAGGCAGGCAGAAATTTCACATTATTTCAATGTATTCATTGAAAAGTGAATCTACGCCCTGACTGTGTGCTCTAATAGCTGCTTAACGTCAGGGACAAGTCGCCTCACGGAGTTCATAAAGAGAAGTGTAGGTACATTTGAGGCTTAAAATAAGTAAGTTAAACAGCTTAATTAATAAGCCAAGGGGCTGAAGCCCTTGCTGTAATCCATGGAAGCAGATTGAAGATTATTTACTGTGCTGGCGGGAGGAGATGCCTTTCAGGCGGTGCTGGAAAGCCTCTCTTTCTGACACCCGGCCACCAACCATTCCTCTTCAGTCTCAAAAAGCTCAGTCCTGCTTCTCCTACTGGCCAGCTATCTATTGCGATAAATTATTATTTACAGTCAGAAACATGGGAGGCATTTTTCAATGCAGACAAATAAAAAAAATGCAGATTTTATATACGAAGAAATTAAATGCAGAGCTCTGTAATCCGCCTGCAAACCCCTCTGGTCAAGCAGGTTTTGTGGCAGGTAAGCCTGTGCCCAACTCACGCATCACGGTCTGAAAATGTGGGCTGTATATTTTCCTCTTGGGGGATTTTTTAACTGTGAAAGGCTTCTTTCACACCAGTCTTAACAACTGAGAAATGCTCATGTTGAGCATGGATTAAGAAATCAGCAGTCACTGCAGCGTTTAGCTATGGCGAGATCTCTCTGATCCTAAAGAAAGCACTGTAAGCCATCTATGCTTAGAGTAAAATCTTAATTTATGTATTTTCAAATCTTTACATGCAGAGATAATCAGCCTGATAGAGCCTCAGATTTACGTGGCGCTGGTGAGTGACAGAGTTAGTGATTCTGGCAGAGCCAGTGCTTCGCTTTCTAATGCCACGAGAATAATAGGCAGCTGCACGTACTCTGTCTTCAAAGACACCCTCTTCAGTGCGAATAAGCTGTGCGAGGGTGGCGCATCCCTTCCCCATTCCCACTGTACTCCGCCTGACATGCGCCTAGCTCTGTTTTCTGGATGACAAATGGGAATGATGCCTTTATCACGAACCAGGTTATATCATTGCAGGTGCTCACAGCCGTAGGTGATGCACCAAAATAGCCTCTCCTTTGGAAAGGACAATGTAACACCCGTGTTTGTTCCGGGAGGTTAGTTCAGGGCACGTGGGGAAATACTGGGTGAGTCCTGGCAAGTATCTCAGCAGTGATAAATGCTCATGAATGGAATTCCACTTTCCTCAGAGGTTTCAAGTATGTAAACAGCGAGGTGGAGGGCGCCCGTGAGACGGTCCTTATGGTCAGAGAGCTGTGCAGGCAGCTCCTGCTCCCAGCCCAGCAGGTGAAGGATGCTCAGGGGGGGTGTGAAGCTGCTGAAGGGGCATGAAGAGAGGGTTGCTGAGGGGCTTCAGCTCAGACTGGCAGTGAGATTATTCTCCTACGTGGCTCGTTTCAGTTACTCAGGCTTTTTTGTTATTTCCCTGCTCGGGCTTTTCCTCATCTCCTGGCTCAAGGTATTGTTTAAGCTGCTGGGGCTGCTCTTGGAAGGAAAACCCATCTCTTTTCTTTTTGGTTTGCAGTGCTGAGCACGAGTGCCTGCGTTAGGGCAATAGCGCAGATAGCGGTAATAACCCCACGGCTGCAGGTGCTGCAGGAGCAGCAGGCAGAGCTGGCCAGGGAAGGGCTGCTGCTCCCATGGGATTTTGTGGGGGCCACCTGCTGATGGTACCTGATAACGTACAGAAAGGTACTTCGTGTACCTTGAGAGGTGGTGAAGCCAAGCAGCAAGGGCTAAGTAATATCCTTAAACACAAGGGCTGCTGCAAAGAAGCAGAGGATGTTAATTAGGGCTGATTTTAATTTGGTCTTACACTGTACCTGACAGCTAAGGGGAACACGAGGATGCCTTTCAGGCAGTGGTGAGATGAATAGCCATGAAAAGTGCCAGCTTTTGGTCCGGCGTCAGGGAAGGCTGTGGGTCAGTGGCTCCTGGAGGTGTCTCCAAAGACATGCTGGCAGTGCAGGAGTCCAGCTTTGCTAGGATCTTTCTCCTGAGGACCTTTGGAATAGGATTTAGAGTATCCAGAGGAGTTGACAATGAGCTGGATGGCAGCTCCGAGGGAAGCCCGTCTCACAAGCTGCAATATATCTGGAAAAAATCTCTGCCTTGGTCTCAAGTCCCCTTTCCCCCCGATTTTAGGCAGGAATGCTCAGGAGCCACTTAAGGCCAACACTTATAGGCATGGAGTAACACCAGAAAACAGCAGAGAAGGAGAAGCACATCACATCACAGGTTTCTACTTTTATTGTTGCTGTTGTTAACAACACCATTGAAACTCAACCTCTGCCACAGGAACCAACTTTTCCCGTGGGATTCTGCAACCAGGCCAGCTTGGAAAGGGTGATAGCATCTCATCAGTATTTCTGGCAGTCTTCAGGTGGGACCAGATTAGTTGGAAAATATTTTCTTTTTTTTACAGAATGTATAAAGATATTTCTGAGGAGAAAAAAAATAGACAATAAAGGAAGATTAGAAGTGGAGATTGTGACAAATAACAGTAGAGATTTGATTTTAATCTCCACCCAACACATTATTGCCGAGCTTGGTTATGTTAATACCTTGTACCTGGTTTGCTCCTTGGCTGCTGAGATGCTTTTTAATTGCCATAATGGACTTCATCTACTTTTAAAGTGTGGGATTATTTTAGTTTCTGAGATGAAACCTACTGAGGTTTAAAGCTACAGGATATCTATCTGTCAGATTTTAGTGATATTCCTGTTTTTCTTGACCCAAATAATCTATTTGCTGTTTTACTCTTTCAAGCTGATGAGTTTGTCAGTTGTTTCCACATTTATTGTTTGCACACTTGCTTTTATTTGATTATCACTGAATGCCTTAATTTTTCCCCTTGTCTTGGGGTTTCGCTCTTATTTTCTATTAATTCAGTTTTAGTGTTTTCCTGTCTCGCTCGTCAGGCACACTGAGGCACTTTAATTAGCTTGATGTCCTAGTAGGTTCATAGTCTCGTTTGGGTTGGAAAAGATCTTTAAGTGTGTCAAGTCCAACCCTTAACTTCACACTGCCAATTTCCCCTATAAACCGTGTCCCTGAGCACCACATCTCCCCATCTTTGAAACACCTCCAGGGATGGTGACTCAACCGCTTCCCTGGGCAGCCTCTGCCAGTGCTTGAAAACCCTTTTGGTGAAGAAATTTTTCCTAATCCAGTCTAAACCTCTCCTGGCTCAGCTTGAGACCGTTTGCTCTCATCCTAGCGCTTGTTCCTTAGGAGGAGAGACTGGCACGCGCCTCACCGCAGCCTCCTTTCCAGGAGCTGCAGAGAGCCATGAGGTCTCCGCTCGGCCTCCTCTTCTCCAGACTAAACAGCTCTGTCACGTTCTCCGGACGCGTTCCAGCCCCTCAATGTCTTTCTTGTAGCGAGGGGCCCAAAGCCGAGCCCGGGGTTCGAGGTGCGGCCTCCCCAGCGCTGGGTACAGGGGGATGATCCCTTCCCGCCTCCTGCTGCCCACACTATTCCTGATCCCAGCCGGGATGCCGTGGGCCTTCTTGGCCGCTGCTGGCTGGTGTTCAGCCAGCTGGGAACCAGCACCCTGAGGCCTTTCCCTCCAGGCGGCGTTCCCCAAGCCTGAGGCTTTGCATGGGGTTGTTGTAACCAAAGCGCAGGACCCGGCCCTGAGCCTTGCGAACGCCCCTCAAGCGGCCTCAGCCTGTCCCGATCCCTCTGCAGAGCCTTCCTTCCCTCGGGCAGAGCAGCGCTCCCACACTGCTCGTTGGCATCTGTGAACGGAGGGTGTACCCCATCCTCTTGTCTTGATAAAGACAGAACTTTAAGAACGGGTCCCAAGCAACATTATGGGGTTTATTTAGGTACGTTTCTTGTTTGTTTGCTTTATAGCGTGTGACCAGGCATTTTCCTTGCCGGGCACTGGGGTGAGGTTCGTGTGCTGCCTCAGCCTCGATGCAGCTCTGGGGGATGCAGCTCCCTGGCAAAGCCCTGTCTGGTGGGAAAAGACACGGCCGTGCTGCCCACCCCCATGTGTCCTCACTTAAAGCAGTGTTGTAGCATCTCTGGAGCAAGACAGCAGCTTCACAGACTTACTTTCAGACAAAAATTTCTTTTTCATATAAGATTTATTTGATATATATGTATGGTTTCTTATATATATGTATATTTATAGAGTTTAATATATATATATGATTTCTTTCATATATATATATATATATAAGAAATTCCTATGTGTGTGTATGTATCTCCTGTTACTAAGCTAGTTTTTTTGTCAGTCCATTTAAAACTTGGAAAAAAACCCTTTTGCCCAGCCCTAAACTTGAAGAGTTTTTCTTAGAGCATCACTAAATCTGCTGAAAAAACAGAGATAAAAAGGTTGTTTTCTTTTTATTTTTTTTTAAATCATCCATTTTAGGAAATGTCTCACAGCTGACCTGAGAAATAGAGGTGCCCAAAACAATTATAAAACTTGATATGAAGTTTTTCTCATCTGTTTTGTTCTTGCAAAGAAAAGAACGGAGCGGAGCTGTGTGCTGGTGTGTGTTTCCCAGGGATGGAGGGATCCGAGTGTGCAATTTAAATAGCTGAGTAAGAAACAACCGGTGGAGTTCAGGGCTGAAAAGAAGATTTACATCTCTTGTGTTAAATCTTTTTATTGGTACATTACTGGTTTATATAAGGCAAATGCTGTGGATTTTAGTAGCGTTTAACTAGAATCAGATCCTGAAATCATCTTCGAGTCTTGGGTGGGGAGCTGGGCTGGAGAAGGGCAAGTGAATGTGTCAGGGTGTGCCAAAGACCTTCTGTGTGCGCAGGTGATGAGCGGCCGCGCAGCAGCCTTGGGGGGTGCAGCAGGTGTTTAGGATGGCAGAGCAGGGGATGTCCCAGGGTCACAGCCCCGGGTCCACCTTGTCCTGTCCATCCAGAAGGACATACTCGTGAGCTGGTGTGGAAGGAGAAGTTCTGTCCACACCAAAGCTCTCTTGAGCGTCCAGGAAATACTACCATGAATTTCAGCTGACATTAGATGAAAAAGGACTGAGAAAAAACTCATAAAATAAGAAAAAAATATCCCAGCGTTGGCCTTCTCATAAGGAACAATTTGTCTGAGCTCATGTTGAACCTTTTCCCAGGATTTTCCAGCCTTTCTTTTTTTCCCCCATTGTGCAGATTGCCAGGACAAGCATGTGGGTTCGGGAGCCTTCTCCTCGAGGAGCCCAGCGCCAGGGCTGGGGCTGCCTGGAAGGTGGCTGTTCCCACTGTTCGGGGCTCCTGCGGCACAGCCCTGCCCTGCGCAGCCCTGCCCGGCAGCCGGGCTTTAAGCAGAGCAAGGTGAATTGCTTCCTGGAGGTGACTGATAATAAATAGGATGAGCTTTGGTTGATTTTAGAGCTAACTTTTCATCTGTTGTAGAAGTCATCTGAGTATGGTGTTTTATTTGGTTGAACTTGGTGGTTTGAAAGGTCTTTTCTGACCTAAATGCTTCTATGATTTTAACTGCTGGCTTTGGGGCAACGTAAGCTCCTGAGGTGGCTGCAACGAGGGCAGCAGTCCCGGGGCAGTGGCACTGCGCTCCCACCGTCGTCCCTGGACCTGTCTGGTTTGTCCGGGGCAGCCCAGCGGCGGCGACCGCAGCACTGATGCTGTGTGGCAACTCTGAACCATTTATTCATAAAGAAAAGTTAGGTTTGGGATGGCCGCTACCATCAAATGCTCTTAATATTAATTGAGATCAACTGCATCAATGGTTGTGATTCTGGATGAGACTCGTTAATCAGCACTTTGTATTTTCCATGTGGGAGACTGAGCGGTCAGGGTTTGTTCTGGTCCTTCCTGCCCGGCTCAGTGTCCCAGTGCGGGACGCGGGCCAGGCTCAGCTCAAAGGCTTTTTCACTTTAAAAAGAATAGAAGGAAGGAAGAAAGAAGCAGAAAATATATTAAAGTGAGAGATTTTATATTAGTTATGTGATCCCCTGGGAGCAACCATAAAATTATGTGGCTTTTTCGTAGCCATTTACTATTCAATATAAAAAGGGTAGTTGCCATAGCAACCACTGCATCGTATGACATTTGATACCTTGGCGAAACAGGGAGCGCTCTTAAATCAACTCCCCAAATTTCATATGAAAGTAAATACGTTTTACTGGTGATTTCAAGGCAAGTTTGCTTTGCGATGAGCAAAGTGGTACCACTGCCTGGCCAAGCTGCTGGCCTCTGGGCCCGATCCTGCAAGCTGGCAGACGTCTCCAAGCCCTGAAGCTGATGTTACTCAGCAGTGAGTGAGATTAGATGCTAAAGGAGTACGTTTTCCTAAGTAAAATTAAATGGAAGGAGTAAATGACACCAGTTTTTTTTGACATTTGTTGCTGGCTGGGGAATGCCGAAAAACCAAAGCAGTTGAGCTATATTACAGCTTAAATTCCAGCTGCCAACTGTGTGATCAGCACAAAGGAGGGAGACGAGGCGGGGGGAGGGAGATGTTTGTGTAAGCTCATATTTGACTTTGGAGTTTGTCTCTCATGCAATCTGGCCCGCACGTGCGACGCTGAGGGGGTAGAAGTGACATCACCCTCGAGATCCGCTGTGGCTCCTCTCTGGCCGGCAGGAACGGAGGCAGGCGGTGGGGTGGGGGCTGTGCCGGCAGCACCAGGCGTCCCTGGGGCTGTGCATCATGGGGACAACTTCAGACCTAAAGTGGTTCTCAAATGCTAGAGGAGATGCTTGGATCTTGCCCAGCGCAGCCCAAAGCGAGTCCCTGCTCGTGGGTCTCCAGAGCAGCGCAGGTGGACCATTGCAGCCTGTTGGTGCCATTCACGTTGATGCTTTTAAAGGGGGTTGCCATAACCCCCACAGGCATTTTTTTTAGCAGCTATTTTGTCAGTGAAAACCTGTGTTTTCCAGGCTGAAAGAGTTCTTGGGTGGGTGGTGGCAGCAAGAGATGGCATCCCCTGTGTTGGGATGTCAAACCATAATCAACTTCCTAATTTGGGGTTGTCCATCTGATTCGAGGATGCTGGTTGGGATATCTGCTTGATTTACCTTTTCTTTCTTTGTTTGTTTAAGTACAGAAAAAATATTTACTCTACACCTAAATATGCCCTCATCTGATGTAAGCCGAGCTGTTTCTTTTATAAGTAAAGAGACATAATGTGAAGTCACAGAAAGAGGCTTTGTTACTAAACTGGTGTCCTTCAGCACTGCTCAAGGCACGCTGTTTTCCAGTTTTCCGTACTAACTTTGCATCCTTGTCCTGTGTTAAAGTTCCTCTCCAACCAACACACCAGTAACTATTATCAATGGCAAGTCAAGGCAAACACCGTTTCTTTATTAGCTGCTAATCTATTCAAACTACCTACATTTTAGTCTGAAAAGAACTTAAAAATGTGTGTGGCAGTGTCTGACATGGACTTAATCTCCTTGTGCTTGTGCAATGAAAAAGTTAAGCACAGGAAAATGTAAAGTTATTGTTTTAATACCCCCGTGGAGGCTGATCTCCTCCATCAGCCGCTGTCCTGCCTGCCCGGCACCGACCCGCAGCGTTCTGTCCCATCAATTAAAATACTTCTCATTTTTGAGACAATTCTTCAAGTTAATCTTTCCACTGCTGTTCGTCATCAGAGTGGAATTTACTTTTTGTTTTGTGTATTTTTAGCCAGGGACCAGTTTTCCACAGCAGCCTTGAAAACTATTTAGCCTGAATTGTTGGCATTTCTCTTTGCACAGGGACGCTGTTCTGCAGCTGAGGGTTGGGAGGCTCTTTTGAATGATTTGCAGGATTTTTGAATGCACAACGCTTAAACCAAGTGCAAGTGAGGAGGATGTGTGAGCAGACACAGCCTCTATAAACAACTTCTTGTGTTCAAGCCTGTCAAATGTTGCTTGCCAGTACGCAGAGAGCTGCCCCCCAAAAAAGATGTGAGAAATCACCCGTGCAGCTGGTGGGGAGCACAGGGAGGCATCCCAAACAGTACCACAACATCCCATTTTCATTCCTTATCTGACACACTGACCGCTCTGCCAAGTAGCTGTTGTTATTTTTTCTCTTCACCGTAGAGAATGGTGTATTTTTAGGGGGGGTTTACTTTGCTGGAAGTTGTTTCAATCCGTAACTCAATGAAGTTAACCTCAGCGCTCTGTGGTTCCCGTGTCTATTGATCGTGTTTTTCACGTGGTGATGGCTGTTACGCTTTGATCTGGTGCATCTCGAGGGGGGTCTCGTTTCATGGTCCAAAAGAAATTCAGCACTTTCCAATAGGTGCTTACATTGAGACATGTGGGCAAATAGATTGGTGCAAGAGATGGAAACGGCCGGTCTTGTCAATGCATTGGGCTAAATGAAGCCATTTAAGTCCCCTTCAACCATCAAATGTCCCACAGACATCAAGCAGGCTACAGTGAACCTCTAGACAGGTTTGCAGCCACAACCGTAACCTTGAGCATCCATCAAAAATCCTTTTCTGAATGATTGCATCAGGCTCCAAAAAGTAATGGCATGTTCTTTTTGGAAATTGTTTGGATGTTTTGTGTTTAAAGAGGTTATAAAACAAAAGAAAAGGATTTTTAAGGGGTTCATTATAGCCTGGTGGATACTACTTTGGAGGAGCAATACAGACTGTTCATCCAGAGTGTATCGAAACTTGGGCCCTCTATTTTCCCTTTGGAAATCTCGGTTTAAGGTTGTTTTCTTGGTCCTGCTGTTGACTTGCTCTGACTCTGGGGACGAGTAACTGTCCTTGCTAGACCTGGGCAGGCAGGAACGGGAGATGAGGAAAACTTAGCACACTCTGCCTTCTGCTCCAGACAATCATTATTTATCAGCTTTGCTCAGCTCTTATTGAAAATTAAAATGCCCGTTCTTATGAAAGTCTTGACCCTCTGACGTTATTCATCTTGGCTTTGTTTTATGAGTGTCTGATACATAAAAGCAGAGAGAAAAGGCTCCAAACCTGAGCCGACCCTCTCAGATCTACACCCTGCACATCAACAGCCGCAAAGTGGTTAAGAGACTTGATGCAAAGCTGATAAAATGCCAAAAATTCCTCATTCTCTCTCTTGGGGAGCAGAGAGGGTTGTCTGGAAAATGTCAACAATAAAAATTGCATTTAAGTGGTATATAATGCTACTGTGGGCAGAGTTCCGTGCAGTCAGACGAAGGGGTTTAAAGAGCACAAGCACCCTACGCTACCTCCTGTAGAGCAGCGCTCGGCATGGGCGTGCACTAAATGTCTTCTGTTTCTTAGCAATTCTTGTTTGAAATTGGCTAAATCCACAATTAGAGTAATTAACGCTGCTCTGCTGCATTGTGTCCGTCCATCCATCCATTCATCCATCCATCCATCCATCCATCCACCACCGTTGTACCCTCTAACCACCACCAGCTGAAGACACCACCCATCGCAGCCGTTCCTACTCAGGGAAGGATGTGTCCTCGCAGGCTCTTTCCGCACCCCTGGCAGGGGAGGGGTGCCAGATCCTCGCCTCTAGGACCAATTGGGCACTGGGAGGAGAGACTCCAGTAGTTTGGGAGGAGGAAGAATAGATTGAAAAGAGTCACGTCAAGAAAACCAGTATATCTTCTCTGCCCAGTAAAAGGGATCAAGACTTTTCTTAAACCCATTCAAGTTCTTAAAAGAAATTCCATTTCTTAAAGCCATTTTCTTTTGTAGCATCCAGGCAGATCTTTTCTTTGTGGCAGAACGATGCTGCGGGGCAGGCTGGGTGGTGGCGCGGCCGTAGCCGGGGCTGGGCTGTCTGGTCCGTGCTCGGAGAGCCCAGCTTGGCCCCAGCGCCCCGTCGGAGGAGCCCTGCGCAGGTCTGGGCTGGCAACCCCTGCTGGAACTCAGCATTTCCTTACCTCTCCTACCTCTGCTGTAAAACCAAAGCTCTTGGCCAGCTCCTGCCTCCCTCGCAGCGACTCAAGAAGGAGGCAGAAGCCGCAGGGAGGCCGTGAGAGGTCGGATCCAGCCACCCACACAGAGCCACTGCACAAACAGGAGGGAAAAAAATAAATCTCCTCTTTTGTAGTTTTCTTTTACCAGCAGATAAAAGAAAAGGAGCTTGCTTTTTTCCCCTTTCCCTGTGGTTTCTGTGATTTTTTAACTTTTTTTTCTCTTGCCTCTGCTAAACTGTGTATTTTTCAGCTCAGTAAAGTATTTATTAGGAATCTTTATGGACCAGTCTGTTGATGAATTATATATATTGTACAGCTTCAGCATGAGCTGGGAAAGAAATTTATGACTTTTTCCCCACCCAGACAGACTCTATCCAATAGCAGTAAGAAAATGAGGGTTTACTGGGAAAGCCTGAAGTTGGGTTCGCCTTGCCAGAGCAGCAGATACCTTTTCTGTCTTGGTTCGTGCGTGTTTATATAATGTTATTTTTTTCCCCTCCAATTTAAAAGCAAAGCTAAAGCTGAGCGCTCGTGGGCTTTTGTGCCCTGCCAGTAAAGTCTGTCGCTTTTTTTAAACAAAAATTGCATTTCTCACTTCAGCATCAATTGTTTTTCAGATCATTCTTAATTCAATGCACAAATACCAGCCGCGACTGCATATTGTGAAGGCAGATGAGAACAACGCTTTTGGGTCCAAGAACACAGCCTTCTGCACCCATGTTTTCCCAGAGACATCCTTTATATCGGTGACCTCCTACCAGAATCACAAGGTAGGCTGCTTTTCTGGCTCATTTCTCTTTGCGGGGCTTTTGCAACTCGCAGCCCTCTGCTGCCGACAGCTGTGAAATGAGCTTCCAAACCGCAGCGCAGTGTTGCTGCGGTGCTGAGCCTTGAAGAGCACGATCGGTTTGCTCGGAGGGAGGGAGAGAGCCTATTGTGCTGCTATTGTGCAGCAGAAAATGCCAGCTTGAAAAGACAAGTTTTCATCCCAGCTCTGCGAGCGTTAAGCAGGAGCGACAAGGCAGAGGATGCAGCCGAGGAGCAGCACGAACGGCGTCGGGTAACAATATCTTGGCAAAGTATACGGGTCCAGACGCTAATGAATCGGCGTGCTCATAAATGCTAAGATGTCATTCAAAACAGCAAGCAAATCTAATAATGACTAGTAAAGCTTGCTCATAAATCTATGGTGAAAAGTAATTATAGTATGTGTATTTAGTGAGACATATGAGGAATGTAACCATAAAACCCAGCTAAGAGCCCGCTCTGTGGTTAGCAGATGAAGGCAGGAGGGGGCTTAGGGGGCTTGGGTCTGTTTTGAGGGGGTTATAAAGGACAAAGGGCTTGGTTCTCTGCTTTGGGTGGGGGGGTTGTGTGTCGCAGACGCGTGTGTTGTAGGGTTCGGCTTCTCTGGTTCTTTGAGCGGGTTGGTAGTGGCAGTGATGGGCAGCGATCCCGTCTGAGGATTTTAGACAGCACTGAGACCACTAATGGTCACCTCCCCGTGACAGCAGGAGCACTGTCACCGGGGCAGGGAGAGGAGAGGGCACGGGAAGGCTCCGTTTTCAATCCTGCTGCCGATTCACCTGTCTTTGCACGAGCTCCTTCTCCCCTGCAGTTTTCCTGATGGTGAGGTCTGACTGCAGGGTTGGGTGAGAATGGGTTGGAGTTTATAAAGTACATTGGGGTTCATAAATAAAGGGGCAGAGAGGAGTGGCATCACTGGAGCTCTCCTGTCACCCTGAACGTAACAGCTGTCATGTGTTACTTTATCAGCTCCTTTTCTACATATTCAGAGAAAAAAACTGCAGGGCAGGAATATGTGTGAAATTCTTCCTCCCCAATAACCCAACCAGACCTTTTCCTCCCAGGCGGGATGCCTGTATGCCCTTTGATACTTGAAGCATAGAGTCCTTGCAAAGTTTTGCAATTAGTGAGCCAGTTAAAAGACTCAGAGCAGAAACATGGATGTGTGTTATGGTAAAACAGGAGGGGAAGGAAAAAAAAAAAGCAGTCCCTATTTGGACACTGAAGTGAATCCTGTTTGAAAAGGTGTAGCTGTCGGTGTAAAATGACCAGTTGCCCAAACATGGTTAACCAAAAAGACTCAAAAGAGCTTATTTAATACCTACTTAAAATGTCTCGCATGTCAATAGTGCCTTTCATCCTTAAAGTTCCCTAAGTGCTTCATAAACTTAATACTTCCACTGTCATTGCCACACAAACACTGCAGGGAGGAAACCGGCAGCTGTGGCGGCACAGAGTGGACTTGAGGGGTTTAGGGAAAATGCCCCGGACAGGTCGGTCTCCTGAGAAGATCCTTTGAGGAGCTGCCCCGGCGCTGCCCTGCTCTTGCCCTGAGAGCTGCAGATTGGGGGGCAAATCTTAGAATCACCAGGTTGGAAAAGACCTCTTGGATCAATGGTCCAACCATTCCTATCTGCCCCTAAACCATGTCCCCAAGCACTTCGTCTGCCCGTCTTTTAAACCCCTCCAGGGATGGGGACTCCATCCCCTCCTCTGCCAGAGCCCAATGACCCTTTCTGTGAAACATTTTTCCTGCTCTCCAGCCCGAAGGGGCGCAGCCGGGGTGAACAGAGTGATCCACAGCACAGGAGCAGGAGGCAAAGGTTTCACCATGACCCCACTGTGGTCTTGAGCAAATCACAGTCTCGGATAAATAGCCAAAGGATTTTACTTACTCTCCGAGGCATTAACAATTAAAACCCTGTTCAGGGCTCCTTGTAGAGAAAAACAAACTGCTGAATTATTTTAGCTCAGAAATACCGTGCTAGTAAGAAGTGTCCTGGTGAATAATTGTCTTTCTAAACAAAAAAAAATGAGAGTCTTGATGACAGCTGACTGTGGGGCTCACAGAAATGGAAAGCTGACGGTGGAGGCTACCCCTGAGTAGAGCTCAGTGAGGAAGGGATCGGTGTTTATCTAAGCTCCCTCAAGCCAGAGGAAGGTGGGGACTGAAGCCCTGGTTCTGCTCATGTCAGAGGAAAATCATGGTCAGTAAATAACGAAATTAAAGAGGTACAAATCCGGTGTCAGGCGGGGGGCTAAGGAAGCACCCTACACTTCTCACGGTCCACCAGTTGACTGGGAGCTACCCCAGAGCCACTGTGGGTTGTGGGAGCAGAGAGGAGAAGCTTGAACCCTCGGCGCTGTTTAAATTCACGTCACCACCTTCCTTCTCCATCACCGATACTGGCCAGCTCTTTTCTCAGGACAGGGCACCTGCAGAACAGCTGCAGCATCGTCGATGCTGATCCATTTGCTCACGCTTTATCCTTGGTTTCATTCTTTTAAAGATAACTCAGCTGAAAATTGAAAACAACCCCTTTGCCAAGGGATTCAGGGGAAGCGACGACAGTGACCTGCGTGTGGCACGACTGCAAAGGTATAGAGTGGTGCGAGGAGGGACGGCAGCAGGGTGGCCTCATGCTCGTTGGGATTGGGGAGCTGCTGCGTGTGTGCACGGAGCCCGGGCAGTGCCTGAGGGCACACAGTGTCTGACGCGACCCTTCGGACCCATGTCCTGTGCAGAAACACAGCCTCACAGCTGGGCTTTAATCCTCATCCTGCTGCTGCTGTGCTGCACCTCTTCAGAGAAGCTAAAAGGTGCCTAATGCCATGGGGGCATCGCATTTTCTTGTGCTTGAGGGCATTAGGGCTTTTAATGCCAATTATACCCCTGAAAAGCTCTTCCTGTAGTTCAGTGACGCACACTGCGTGTTGTAATTCTTGCCCACACCCAGCACAGTGATGAGTTCATTGCATTTGGCAAAGGGTGTTGAAGTCACTGGATGGAAATACTCCAGGGAAGCCAAACTAATATTTCATCTCTCTGTTCATGCTGACAGCTGTCTAACTGGTAATATATTTTTTTTTAACTTCTTTTAGCAAAGAATATCCAGTAATTTCCAAGAGCATCATGAGGCAGAGGTTGGTGTCCAGTCACGGCCAGCTTTCAACAAAGCCAGATGTTAACCCACTTCATGGGAATCACCAGACCCTTCAGCATTATCAGTATGAGAACGGTGCTCACATGCAGTTTGCAGCTTCGGATACTCAAGATCTGCCACTCAACACCTTCACAGCACAGAGAGATTCAGGGCTCTTCTATCACTGCCTAAAAAGAAGAGGTAACTAGAGTTTACAACTAGAAAAATGTTACTGCAAATAAACCTAAGAGTATGAGCACTGAAAGACATTGCTAATTCCAGTTAATTTTGGATTGGCCTCTTAGGCTTTGATCTTCAAAAATACTGATGTGATCAGAGTGTTCTGGAGGGTCGAGGAGGGGTTGGGGCAGTTATTGGTGGGTTTGTCCCATAGAAGGAAAATTCAGACTCCGTGTCAGAGGCAAAAAAATAACCAGAATGCATAATTTAAATGGCATGAAGATATGCTGGGAAATTATCCATTGCTAGAATCAGCTGAATTAACAATTGTTTGCAGGAGGCCTTACCTATCCTGAGGTGTCCTGAGATCTCGCATTAATGGAGTTACACACATTCAGCACTTTTCCAGGATGAAGCTATTGCCATTTCTCTTGATGCCGGTAGATTAGTGGGAATGTGGTAGCTGTGTGTAAAGCATCCCTTTCTTCTTATCCACTAGTTCTCAAGTTTAAGCATCCTGTAACTACATTCTCTTCCTTTTAGTTCAGCAAGAGGAGATCATGGCATGTTTTAAGTTAAACAGAAAACTCTTGCACAGAAAAGTCCTTCTATTTGTGTGTCTCATTGACCACTAATTTATTTAAGCTGTGAGAATCCTCTGATAATGGGCAGATGAAGAATCTAACAGCCCCAGTAATGAGGGAGGCAAATGTGCACTTTGAGCAGATGTTTAATTCACTAATTCATTTAGAGAATATTCCCACCAACTAACAACCAGCTGCTGCTGAACACTGCCACCGTCATCGTGTTCTGTAGGAGAGGGGGTACAGCTTCTCAGTGTAAAGCTGAGGGGAAGGACTGATGACTGGGAAAGGGCTGCTTTATCTGGAAATATTTCTGCAGCTTCTGACAGGAATATCTGGGAAATGTAGAGTCATTTTTGTAATGACAGGAAGGCAGGCTGCGATAAGCCTCTTTAAGAGACTTCTTGAATTTGTCAGGAGTAACACTACAAGAGTGTCAGGGACCTCTGTTCTCTGGATGAAGGAGAAGTAATCGCTGATGTGAGAATAGTAGCCCAAGTCTCTCACTTAACCTGATAAATGTCACCAGAACACTTTGAGGCTGGGGGGATTAGCCTGACATTTGCAACACAATGTCCATTTGATGTTGTACATTGTCTTTCCAAACTAAAGTGGTTTAACTGGATTAATCTGAAAAAGAGCCCCAATTGTTTAGTGAAATAATCACAGAGTGCATGCTCGGCTTCTGAGGGGACTCCATAAAACCACCCCGGGCTCTTAGCAGACTGCTGTCAAACGCTGGTGCTCTGGAAGCTGCTCCTGAACAAGTTATTTTCTCGTTTGTAGAAAGTGCTCGGCACCTGGACCTGCCCTGCAAACGCTCCTACCTGGAAGCCTCCTCTTCTGTAGGAGACGATCACTATTTCCGTTCCCCACCTCCATACGATCAGCAGATGCTAAGCCCTTCCTACTGCAGCGAGGTGACGCCGAGAGAAGCGTGCATGTACTCTGGTTCTGGGGCTGAAATTGCTGGTGTCTCAACGGTTGACGATTTGCCACCTCCACCTCCCCCCTTGAGCTGCAATATGTGGACTTCCGTCGCACCTTACACCAGCTACAGTGTTCAGACAATGGAAACTGTCCCTTACCAGCCTTTCCCTGCTCATTTTACTGCCACCACCATGATGCCGCGGCTCCCGTCCATCACGGGTCAAGGCTCGCAGCCGCCGGGTAGCAGCCACTTCAGTGTCTACAACCAGCTGTCCCAGTCTCAGGTTCGGGAGCGCGTTCCTACTTCATCTTTCCCACGGGAAAGGGTGCACCCGTCTGTGTGCGAGAGAAAACCCCCCTCTCCGCATCTAAACGCAGCGAACGAATTCCTGTACTCACAAGGCTTTTCCTTGTCGAGGGAGTCATCGCTGCAGTATCATTCAGGGATGGGGACTGTGGAGAACTGGACTGACGGGTGACTCTGAGAGCCACGCGATGCCACAGCCAACGGTACTGCTCCAGGACAGTGTTCAGTCAGTGTCGATACCTGTGGGGAGCTTGCACTTCAGTGAGACCAATGTGCATTTCCAGAGGGATTTGTGTGGGTGAAGAGTTTGTATCTTCAAACACGCAGAGAATTACATCTCCGGCCTCGGTGGGCTGGATTCACGACTGGCTTGCTCTTACTGACTCCTGAATAAATTAATTCTTGCGTCTTCGTTACTGATGCAGTAGGAAGCATCTTCATGACTAACAAGTGAGGTGGCTAGTCATTTTGTTTTGCCTGTAATATTAAACATCCGTGAGCAAATTTTTGGCAATTTGGGAAAAACATGAGCTTCACTTTTATGGCACTTGGTCCGTGAAGGTACAGCATTGCAAAACTCAAAGGAAAACACTATCTGTTCAGTTGTGTAGTTCAAGGACTGCTGTAGCAGCACTTCTTTAGCGATTTCTATCCGTAGGAATTCCTTCTTCCTCTGGAAGTGATGGAGCCGTAGGAGCGCAGGGGCCGGCGGGGAGGCTCGGCGGTGGGGACGGGGAGCTGTGGCGCTGCTCCAGTAGCTCCCCAGCACAGCGCAGGGTTCGTGCCATGGCGCAGAGAGGAGAAGGCACTGGTGCACAAATGTCTCTTCCCCCCACCAACACCATCGTTCGTGGCTGTGGGAAACTAAGAAGTGAAGCGTTATGCCTGAGGCCAAACAGCAAATTAATTGCAGCGTTAGGAACAGACCCAGTGTCTTCATGCTCCCATCCATTGATTGAATCACACTCGCTTATTGCAATATATTTATGAAGTCTGAGCTTAAAAGTTGCTAATACTTTCCAGAAACGATTTCTATATTTGTTGGTCCTTGATTTCTTTCATATTCAGCTGAAACGCGCCTTTTGTGCTATGTTTTTTTTTTTCTTTTGCGGCTAACTCAAAAAGAATTGTTTTCAGCATAAAGGAGGCATAGAGGAATATTTTCTTCATTGTGGGGTGGGATGAGTTCCCGTTACCTGCCAGGCTTTACAGTGTACAAATATTTGTAGAACAGGTAAAAATCTGTAACCAGTGTATACATTGCTACTATTGTTTACTGTGGAAGTACCTTGAACTGACTTCTTCAGCGCTGGCTTTGCGTAGCAGAGCATCCCTACAAGGTAAGGAGGGATCACTCGGTGACGGCGACAGCGTGGAATGGCTGTGGGAAAGCAAGCTGTGCTCTTTCTGGAACAAAACTCCCACTGCCCTCACCTAAAAAGCTCCAGAGCAAGGATGCGTCCTCCTCTGGTCTGCAGCATCCACCCTGCTGAGCTCCAGGTGATGCCAGCAGCACAGAGGTGATGCGGGGAGTTTGGTTCCACTAAAGAGTGCAATATTTAAACCTTAGTCATGCACAGCGGGGGTTTCCCCCTCTCCTCGCTTCCCAAACGGGCAAAGGCAGAAACCTGAAATACAAATTGGGAAGTCAGAAGGTGCCTCTGCGGTTTGAGGAATCCATGAAGAGAGGCTGATGGATGAGGACGGCTGCTTGCAGTGAGACAACCCTAAAGCGGAGGTCCCGTTTCAACCAGGACAATCTCATACACTCGTTCAGCGGACCATGCGTGTGACCGGTGTGGGTTTTGTAATCAGATTTTGGAAATCACTACAATTTTGCATGCTGAATAGCTATTTATATACATATATATTTTATATATATATAAAAATATATATATATCACAAATGCAGGCCACGTGTCCAACTCAGCTTTGCTTTTTACAAATGAAATACTTAATAAAAATGAATGTTGCAAGGTTTTTTTTTTTTTGAAAGACATCTATTTAAGTGTTTTTTTTTAGTTACACACTTTTGATGTAAAAACTGAGAACCGGTTAGATAAAAATACCATATATACTACAGATAAATCTTTATTAGAAACTACATTAGATACAGCTGGTATGGAATTTTTAAATGTTTGTTACACAGCATGGACATTTATTTCACATATCAGAACATAAAGTAATTTTACTACTATAAGCTGTCTCTGGGTGCATTTCAATAAGTAGTATAAAAATGTTCCGTGGTGAATTACTGGATGGCTCATCTCTCCTCTGTCTCCTATTGTCTGATTATAATAATCTCACGCTTTCCAAGATGCACACTTGACTCTTTATTTAACCCTCTCACAGCCCCACTGTCAAACTGCAGCTGCCCACAGCGAGATTAAGGAGTTTTAGTTTGTTTGTGATATCTTGTGGTTCCTTCTTTTTGATGGACACACAAATTGATCCGAACACATGGAGCAGTACCAGGCCAAGTTCAAAGCAGCCACTGGCCTGATAAGAGCACCGAAATGATGCTCTTAAACTGTTGTGCACATCAGCTCCAACGATGACAGTGAAGAATTAAAGGCTGGAGGTGGGGAGGAGAGGTCTGAGGGTGTCTCTACCCATAGTTTGAAATGAATTATAGAATCTTTTAGAATAGTTTAGGTTGGAAGAGATCTTGAAGACCATCTAATTCCAACCCCCAATGCTCAGTTCATTTCTCACAGCAACGTTGAATCAACACTAAATGAGACCAATGCTGCCACTATAACCTAAAAATGTCAGCAGCCCCCAGTCCAAATGACAAGTGACACCGGACCTTTTGCAAATATCATCAACAGACTAACAATGTCATTATTAATGAACCACCAACGCTTCTATTTTTAATGATTTTTCATACACCTTCTGCTCATCAATGAATATGAATTGACTTAAGGCAGTTTAAAAACCAACGGCTATGAGACTCCTTCCAGCAGCTTTCAGTTAGTGCAGGAGATGTGGAGGAGACTCAAACTGGTAATTAACCCTTTTTAACTTGCAAGCACACAGCAGGCTCTGCTGTCAGCCTGTAAAGGTCACAGCTGAGGCTCAGTCTCAAAACTGCCACCGGAGCCAAGCAGGTGCCCTATGAAACCCTGGGGCAAATAACAAGCTTTTAGTTATAAAAATAGTCCATGATATTTCGGAGTCCAGGACCTGAGTGTAAAAGGCTGAGTTAGCACACAAACATGCAAAATTTGGATATTTGTTCATTGGGTCATCAGCGCTCCTTTTATAGTCAACAGAGAGCGATCAGACATTTAGATTAAAATGGGATGAATCATTCTCTAGCGATGATCTTTTTCCACTCGGAGAGGAATCCAGCTCAGCCACTTAGACCAGGCTGCCCATTCCTAAATGGCTGAAATCAACTGACAAAAGCATGTAGACAGCATTAAATAACCATCAGCTTACAAAACACATTGGAGCTGATCACACATCCATCGCAAAATTCTAACCTGGTTTAGTACCCAGTCTCAAGAGGAAGGTGGTGGCGCTGCTCTGGCAGGATGAGGCACACGAGTTCCACTTCATTTCTTCTGCCTTTCCCGTCTAGGTGGGTTTGGCAGCTGCTGAGCGTGCAACTCCCCGTCAAGCATCACTCCCAGTGACGCCTGCCTGGCAGCACGCGGCTCAGCAGAAAACAGAGAACACAGCAGCATCGAAGGATCCTTGAGGATTTGGGACGCGCCCATTCTGGAGGCAGGAAGCCAATGGTCTGTTTGTTTTTCAAATCAGAAACGCTAAACTGCGGACATCACTAGAAAAAGAAAAAATCCCAACAACCTGCACAGCGTTAAAATCGATCAGGTATACTTACTGTGTCAGGGCTTGATTTACTGCAGCTTAAACAGCTTTTAGTTCCCAAGAATGTGGCGAATGTCACATGCATGGAGGCTTTTTCAGCTCTAGCTCTGGCTAGATGGCTTGTGGCGCGGTAGCTGGGAATGGCAATCCAAGTGCAGAAAAACACAGGTCATTTAAAATCAGATTAAGGCAAAAAATTAGCAAGCGAGGAAAACTAAGATACACGAGGTCTTTTTTTTCCATTGATGCATTCTAATTGGTACTAAAAGGCTAGGAGGCTTTTAAATTCTGTTTTTCTTTAAAGTAGATGTCCAAATTTAATATTGGCACGAGCAAGTTTAGTTCCACCGAGTCCAAAGGCGCTTATGCCAGCACTGAGCTTGGACTTCACTCTAAATAGAACAAATATTTGTGTCAGCTTGCTGAATATGTGAGTAATATGAAAATTTGCCAAAATTTAAACAAGCTAAACTTCAGTCAGGCCAAAAGCCCCACCATTCAATTTGGTATCGTTGGCAGCTCACAGGCTCAGGAGAGGCGGGAGTCTGGAAGAGCTGGGGTGTTTTTGGCAAACATCGTTTTCTTTTCCCTCTCTCTCTCCACATTTTGGAAAATTTGTGCCTCTCTGTATTATTTTATGATGTCATTAAATAACTCTTTTTGCAGCTTGTATAGAAAGAATGTTTCTTTTGAAGATGAGAACTCCCTTGAGGATAGTTATAGTGAAAAATTCCTGCAGGAGGAAAAAAAAAACCCTCCTGTCCTTGGCCACTCACGTTCCTACTGCAGCGTTTGAACTGCAAAAAAAATCTACAATATTTTAATTTAAGGACCTGCTCCAAGGAGGTGTCACGCTCTTGGCTGTGACAAAAGACATAAATTCAATGTGAATTGAGGGGGTTTATTGCTGAGATAGTAGGCTGGAAGAGGAGTCACGAGTCTGCGACTTGCTGGTGGAGAGAAAAAAGTTTTGAACTGATTTCCTTTCCATAAATTTTAGGATCAATATTAAAAATGAAAGAGAGGAAAATATTGAGAATGGTACAACAAAAGCAAAAATTCTTATCCAACATAGACTCTGTTTTGATGTGAAAACACAAGAGAAGCTGCCGCTTGGGCTCTGCCTATTAAAGCACTCTCTGTGGGCATCGGTGTTCCGATGGCAGCTTCTCGCTGGGATTCAGAGCCCATCCCCACACGGGCGCGGTGCAGCACGGATCCGCCTGCGCTGCTTTCAAGCCAAAGTGAAGTTTAAAATTAAACTTGGCACGGGTTGCCGAGCCCTGTTGAGACACTCCTTGGATAACAGCAAGGGAAGTAAATGCCTTCGGAGCTTCGTGCTGTGGTGTTGGGTGTTTACGGCCGCCAGGCGAGCCCACGTACCTGCTTTCTGCCAGGCAGACTGTTATTCCAGTCTTGATCAGCAAACACACCTGTCGGACCGTCTTTGAGGGTGACTCCTCCGAGGTCACAGTGGGCTTCAGCAAAGGGCCTTCAGACTGAAAAAATCACACTCCTGAGCTTGACTCCATCTTTGGAACTGTGTTCTAAGAGAAGGAAATAAAACAGCATTTTAACTGGTGCAAAGTGATAATAACACTAGTTTGAATAAAATAGGATAATTTTTATTTCTGTTAACTAGAAACTGGTTTAACAAAAGAAAAGCAGAAGCTACCGGAATGAGGACAGGAGGAATAGCTACAACAGCTCAAAATGCTCTTGTTCCACAGAAAAACACTGAGGTGTAAGAGGTTTGAGTGAGTATTCTGGAAAAGACAACATCTTTCATATACTTTTTTCATTGTCATTTTCCTTACTTTTGAGCAAATACTGATTTTTGTCTTTCAGCTGTACATTATTACGGTTTTGATGAATATTCACTGGGGTTTTATTTATGAACTAGAAGAAGTTCTTTGCTTTTAAAAAAGAAAATTGTGTGGAACGTTACCACCATCTGCTTGGACACCAATGATTTTAACAATTATGAAAGATAAAATTTGACAAATGTTGCTTCTCTTTGGGATGTTTACACTGCGATTAGGAAGCCGGGCCAAATCGGTGTACTGAGCCTTAGACACTGCCCGCAGGAACGGATGCATCCTTCAACAAGTATTTACCAGAGAACAACATGTGCAGAGAACAACACGTGCAAAACTCTCTCCTTAACAGCCTCTCTCTGACGTAAGGCAGACAACGACGCGTGTTGCAGTTCAGTGTTCAGCAGAGATGAAAAAGAATATTTTCATATTTGTGTGCCAAAATCATAAGCCTCAGTCCTATTTCTGTTGAAGTCAATAGGAAAACTTTTATAGACTTCGGCATAGCAAGACCAGCCCTCTAATCTTCTTTTCAACAAGCCCAGCTTGCAGTCTTGGCTGCGCAGTTTAGGTACAAGGCAAGGAGTATTTGAGTTTGATGGATGACAGCCACATTCTGACAATTATTTGTGCCCAGAGCAGCTACTGAGAGAATAATAAAATTTTGAACCTAATACATCATATTGTATTTAATATCAGTTGTGAATCTAATACACAAATGGATAGCTCGAAACACAAGAAGAATAAGACTCAAACCATTGATTATCCCAGCTAAATCCAAGCACTCATTTTAGCCTGAAATTTTAGAGCAGACTGCCCTGGACATGAGGAATCAATCACGAGACATCCTGGAAAGGTGATGAACTCGCTTTGTGCATCAAAAGTAATATGAAACAGTCAGCATGCAATGGATACCTAGACTGAAAGCAAAGGTAGCAGCTATGTGCAGGACAAAAATGGAAATAGGAATAGGTAATCAATTCAATTTAAAGTAAACCATAAACGTAGACATAATATATTACATGATTAGACACTTTCGGGTAGGGGTTTGGTCTAAGACTTACTTACAAGAACACCAAGGGTGACAAAAGGAAAAGATACCAAAGATTTTAGTCATACAAAAATTCTGTTTCAAATGAATCTGCATTCTTCCTTCCCATCCCTCTTAAGGCAAAACCAGTTCAAAGCTGAGATAGCTTCCCCTGCTCCCTCACCCTTTCCCTCCCGCCATTTATCATTATGAAGGCAAGTAGACAGGTTAGAGGCAGGAAAAACTTCCACTGGGATTTCTGCCCAGTATCACACAGAACGATTAGATTTACACTCGGCGGTAGAATGGAGCCCGTGCCTGCTACAGAAATGTTTGGACAACCTGCAGTTTTTCTCCCTTTCTTCGTGGGTAACACGTAAGGAGAGAGGGATTTTTAACTCTTTGTACAAACATTGCCCAATGCACCCCCAGGCTGGAAGGTGTCAATGCAAGTAGGCTGAGGGCTACTTGAAAAAGCAAGAAGAGAAAGCTTGTTCTTCAACATATACAGGACATTCAGAACGAGGCAAGTGAGGGATGGAGCACTGATGACCTGATGGGTCCACTGATCATCTGTGTGATTCAGAAGCTTGGGAGCAGCAGAGGTATTAAATGAAGAACCTTGAAAGAGGAATACCCCGAAGGTCTGAGAACTCAAGGGAAACAAGGACCGATCCTGCACATCCCGTGCTGGTGCACGTCCCACTAAAGCACGCCAGCGTGTTCACAGCAGGACTGAAGGTGCTGCCACTATCCCTCCTTAATGTCTACTTATAGACATTAAGGATGGCTTAATGTCATTATATAGACATTATGGGTGGCTTAATGTCTACCATAGACAGAGCACAGTCTCCTCCTAAAAAACACTAAGCAGAGTTAAAGATGCAAAGAAGCCACTGTTAAGTCCATATTTAGACTTTCTACTAATGCAAATCAGGACAAGAGAAGCTAAAAATCCATACTAATTTGTATTCCTTTCAGCTGTAGCTTCAAAGGAGAAAACAGCTTCAACTGCAGAGTAAGAACTGCAGTGTTGGGTCTAGTTCTGCTCAATATCTGTATCGAAACTCAGGATTTACAACTGCTGATATAATCAGCAATGATTCAGTTTACAGCATTTAGTGAATTACCTGATTTTTGCTTGCTTCTCTCACACAGAATATGAAGATATTATTCACTCCCCTCTGAGAAGCAGTTAATTAGTTTGTTTGAAAATCAGATTTCATCCTATAAATAGCAAAAGCAAGGAAAGCAGGGAGTTGGTAGCCAGGAAATAAACCCAAGGAAAATATGAACTGGAAAACTCAAAAGAGGAGAGAAATGAAATAAATAAATACAAAACTCCTCTTCTTGCCAAAGTGCCAAAGCAACTGACAACACGCAAACGAGCTGCCTGATGACCTGACTGCTGTGGCTGAATGGAAGCGCTGGTGCTTACACAAGAGCGACCCAAGTGGGGGTACACAGAGCACATCACGGGAGGTTCACGGCTCAGTACAGACACGGGGACCCTCGTTTACTGCGCACTGAAACACACACACACTGCAAAGCCTGGAGGAATTGGAAGAAACTATGGACTGTATACCCTGAGACATCACTTAGTGAGAAGTCAACAACTCTACGATTATGGAGATAGGTTTAGGTTGTTCTCCGTGTTTACCTGTTTTAACCGCTTCTCTTGTAATACGTATAGAACTATGGATAACACAGCCATGCTTTTCATAGTTGGAAAACCAGATCCCTGAAAATGTGCAAAAAAAAAGGAGAAAAGTAACTTTTATCCTATTTAAGACAGACTAAATATCCCCTTTCTCCTGGGATGTCTTATTAGTTCTTTGATAAGGTTTCAGTTTTACAGGTATATGGCCAGCCCTGATCATCACATTGATGCTAATAAAAAAATTCCTATTAAATTCAAAATGACAGTTAATTCTCCTACCACATATATTGTATGACCCTTTCCTGACAGGCTAATATAGTAATAATTCCTGACTTGGCTCCAGCACTATGCTCAGATGTTTCCTTGGAAATATTTTGTTCCTTTCTGTTGTTTCTTATTGCAGATCGAGATTCTTTTTGTGGCAATGGTTACTTGAATTGGTTTTCCACAGCCTGGCTTCTTTCGTGTCCTTCCCAGTTTTCCTTTCCATAGATATTGGAGTGCATAATTTCAATGAATCATGCTTTCTTCTAATAAAATATTATCCGAGTCCGGTGCCAAAGGCTAAGTTTCTATGAGATATTCAGAACGAGCAAAAAGTACAGCAAAAATGATTTTTTTTGTTGTTCAGGCTTTTTTCCCTCTTTATTTTTTAGGAGCTCAGAGACTCCTTAGAAGCCTGGTAGCATTAGAGGAACAGAGCAACTCATCACATCTATAATATTTTGTGTTTTAGTCTCATTTAAGAGCTTCCTTTTCTGCTGGAGTCCATTAGTGGAGCAGCCTGGCTATTGCTCTCCTCCTTGTGCTCCTGGGCAGGGCCATCAAGAACTGATTCAGTTCTTGGGTCAACAAAGTCTCTGTCCCCTTATTACTCTGACCTTTCCCACCCCTGGTTCCTAAAGCATACTGACAGGTAGCCCAGAGGCAGCTGCAAAGGGTCAGAGCCAAGGGGAAGGAGCGGGGGCCTCAGGGTAGAGGAGCTTTCCTGAGTGCTTCAGGCCCAAGGGAAATTGTTCTCATTATTCCTCCCACCTCTCCTCTTGGCAAGAAGGCGACCCAGCGTCCGTTAAAGCAGTCGACCAAATACTTGGGACAGTTATGACGCAGAACAAAGCCAAGACAGGCTTCCCGGCAGCATGCATGGAGAGCTTGGGATTAGGGACGCGGTTGCTGGTTATGAATGACCATTACCCAAGGACCTTTAGCAGGAGGATAAACCCCAGGAGACAGTACAGTAACGCTCCGTCTTATAAAAGTCACTATAACTTCACAGCAACAATACAAAGAAGAGTCGCTGTACGGCCCCCCAAGCCAGCAAGCCAAACAAAACTCAACTGTTGAGGTGTCGCACAGATGACTCGGCTGTCTGCAAAGAGCTTTGGGTATCCTCCCGCCTAAACTGACAGGATCTCTGGATCTTCAGGGCATCAACAATGTACTTCATGTGTTAGTGCAACACCTCACACAGGGGAACAATGGAGAACTACCAATATAAAGTGCTAATAATGGCAGTCCACACATTTCATGTAATAGGGTTGGGTTTTTTTGCAGTATTACTGAAAATCAATAAGATATAAATGAAATAAAAACTATTCTTTTACTTACTGCTAATAACAGCCAGTCCTTGACACACTATCCTTGATGGCCATATATAAAAACATCCAAGAACTACTTTAAAATGACTTGGTCTATGGTAAAATACTACACTAGAAATGAGATTGCTGGTGATGTTACCTAAATCAGTCTTGTTCAAATGCCTTTGTGATATTTAACCATCATAATAAAAGTTAAAGTACTTTTGCCTTTCCATTAGAAACTGGTGGAAGCATAGTTTTGCTAGTCCCACTCTCTACTGGCAGCGCGGTGTCGTGGTGTATAATTTCTTAGACACAAAGACACTTCACTACCATAGCTCTCCTTATTAAACAATATATTTTAATTGTCACCACATTTCTCATATAGACATGGGCCAAATCTATCCCTATTGGCTTCAACTGAGCTACACAAGGGATGAATTTGGCTCAATATATATAAAAATACAGCAAGTCCAGTAATAAAAAGAAATGTTTGGGTTTCTTTTTTTATAGCAGTCAATGCTTTTTGCCATAAGAACACACATGCCTGGCCAGTAAAATCCCATGATAAAGGACTGAAGTGTTTAAGACTTCATACGCAGAATAGCCCATGGTGTTTAATTACAATAGCAAAAGATGGCATGTTATAAAAGCATTTCTTACCTGGAGAAGGGATCCATGCTCTCCAATGAAGCTTAATTACCCACGACATGCTGAGTTTTCCCCTCCTGGCAATAACCTCTAACACCAATAACTCTGCTATTTCTTTTGACATCTGAATAGCTGAATATTGTTAATTTTTGCTCTAATTTCCTTATTTGGATTATAGCCTTCCAGCCTTTTACTTCTGATGAGAGTTTTGAACACTATAAGGACTTCATTCCTGGGACATTCCTTTTCTTCCTTCCACTTTTCCCCTTGGAATTTCGGTCTCTCAGCCCTGCTCTGGCACTCCTGCTCCCACATCTCTTTGCGCCTTCCCAGCATACTTGGCTCCAGACGTAGATTTATGCATTTCCCCTCTTGTCATTCTTTCCTGCTCCACTAGAAAGGTCTCAGCTTCATCTCAGGCCCAGAAGATCCGCACTCCTGCAGCACAAATTTACTTATGACATTAAAGAAAATGCCTTGCCCGACTGTAAGTCCCAAGTGCTCCCGAGTCATTGGTTTTACAGCGTTCTCACACGCACAAACACAACCCCACGCACAGGGCACAGAGCAGCAACTCTGAAAGAAGCAGCAGAGCTCGTAGGGAGCCATTCTTGTGCATAAAACCCCATCCAACTTATATTATTTTGGGGGAACCGAGTCTTCATTATTTATTAAGTTCTATTTGATTTATAGCTCAGATCTGTGTTGAACTTTTATTAATTCATCATAAGAAGTTTCATTTTTTCTATAGGAAAACATGCTTTCTTTGAGATGGGGAGGAAACCTCTCTGCCGGAAAATGATGTGATATTGAGCCATGATTTAGAATCATCACCTGCGTTATCCTCCTCATCCTCACGCCTGCATCCTCGCTTTTTGATGAAGTCAATTTCCTGAGCGCACGTGAAAGCCTGTGGCTGCAGCCTGGAACAATCCTACCTCAGTGCTTCCCTTATGTTGTTGATCCTTTAATTTCCTCCAGCTGACTCCTGCAGGGGACTAGTTCGAAGTTTTATGCTACTCTTTTGGACTAATCATTTACGACTGACTTTAAAAAAAAATCACTTACTCACTGCTACTGCCAGATCGAAGGGGGACTAATTGGGATGTCCTTGCAGTCAAATGGCAACAAAGGTTTAACAGCAACTCATAGGAACCTAAAAATTCTGTCCAAAGCTCTATAACCAGACCAGTTATTTAGAATCTTATTCCAAAATTATGGTCACCATCCATAAAATACCTCTGCAGTGCAAATTTTCACACCTTGAAAAACCAGGCTAGCAGAAAGTCATATAAAATTGATTAGCAGAAGAAATCATAACATCGAGAGAAAGATCTCCCGTTCTGATGGTTATGAAAGTAACACACGGGACTTTTTGCCACGGGACCCAGTTCTAGGTGTTAAAACCACAAAATTGAAGAGTATCTGAAATTACAGATCAGAAAGACAGGCGCATGCTGGATTAGAAGTTTATAAATATGTGCCTTAAGGGCTAACTGTGACTAATGACAAAACAGGAAACAAGATGAAATACAGAAGGAGCATGCATTAATTTCTCCAAGTTTATTGGTGTTAATACTCAGTGAAATTGAGATCAAAACAATAGTTTCATTATATAAGAAAAACAATATTCATTGAACATCACTTTTGTAATAAAATCTATTGAATTCCAACTTAACACTGAGAATCTGATGCTCATCCCTTAGACAACAACCTTATTATTTTGGTTTTTCATGTTAATTACCTTATCACAGATGCCTGCCCTTCCAAATACATTGTTTTTAAACAGTGTAGCTCTTTTGAGCCACGCTAATGAAGAATATCGTAACAGCGGTGACCCAGGCTTAACTATGTAGACAAGAATGGCCAATTATAATCATTTTGATATTTCTATACATTAAAAGGGATAAAATTATTCTTGGAGAATTTTTTAATATATTAAAGGATAAACTTCCACAGCGGTTTGATATATTTTACACACCAGCTACCACTATAAAACTATTTTCAATCTTAAAATCAACTGAAGTACTCTACTTCTTCAAGCTGAAAGCAAAGTCACGCTACATTCTGGAGACCAGAAATGGGTTCTGCTGCTGTTTCTGGCTGCATCTGTTAGCCTGGCTCAGACTCACTCACACAGTGTGGGTAATTCAACTCATGATAAAAAGCTGAAATTCAATTAAAAAACTATTCTGGTATACCAAATCAAACGTATTTCAAAATAGTTTAGGAAACAGAGAAGAGGAGAAAGATAGGTTGAAGTGATCATTTACACCAATCGTTATGAATGGCAGAAACAGAAACATCTCAAGCAGCAGCCGATTTATACGCTGCTAATTCCTTCCTTAGACGATCAAACTTAGACTGGTCTGATTTCAGCAGGAAAATCTCTGCGTAGAGATCAACACTGGTCTCCAGCATAAGATCCTAATTATTTGAAAGGCATTTGTTTTCATAGCTTTTTTTTATGTGTCCAAGTCGATGGCATTTTAATGCCTTATTAAATGGTTGTTTTACAGCAGCCCGTCTGTTCAGTCTCTGTGCCCATGTCTGCACTTTGTGCTGCAGGATTTTACCTTTCATGCTAGCCAAAAAAATATTTTCCGAATTCCTTATAAAAGTTTTCGATATTTCCTAAGACAAATAGAACATTTTTTTTTGGCATACTCTAAAATGACATTGCTATGGTAGATATGACATGTATGCCTCTCCATTTGTGGTGTGCTTGCAAAAAAGGTAAACGTTAGTGTTCATTAAAGGGATACAATCGCTAGCTTGGGCCCAACTTTATATGACTTTTTTAATTACATAAACAAATGCAAATGTTTTCATTTCTGTTTTTCTTCAATCCAGCTTAAATTCAAGCAATACAAAATATGTGAATATTCCCCTACCATGGTTCTAGCCCAGACATTGCAATGTGGGGAGCTCTAAATACCCAAGAAATAAAAATTGAATCAATTTAAACCCAACCTGAAATAAAATTAAATTGATGAGAAGCTTTGAGATCAAATTACTTTGACGTGCAAGTAAGGTAAACAAACATTCACACGTGAAAAGTAAGGTAGATTTTAAAATGATACATTTACCGGCATCTTGACATCAGTTCCAGTGAAATACTTCTTAAACATATGGTGAAACCCTTGCTTTGTTGAAGTCAAATGGCAGAACCCCCACTGACTTCAATGGGGCCCGAATTTGTAACCAGGTAGCTCTTTCCCATCACAAATACACAAAGATCATACCGTCTCTCCACTCGCACTGAAGAATACCTTTATCAGCCCTGGCAGTAATAACAGGGTCCTTTACTTATCTTATTATCCTTACTTGTCTTATTAGCCGTGATGAATACGCGGTACAGATCAGCAGAAATCTTTTAAGATAAAGTATTATCTAAATTGCCTGTTCTCCGTTCCTGAGAGTTCTGTAACAGTAAGCCATAACAAACAGACGACGGAAACAGCCAGACCTACAAAAGAAATAGTATTTTAAAAGTACTGTACTTCAGGGAAAAAAAGGTTTTCCTTTGTATATAAAGAGCTCTATTCATTAAAAGAAGTTTTTAGAAATGTGGTTATTTCAAATAGTCAAAAAGCGTGAAATACACTTAAAATGAGTAAAACTTGTGGGGTTTCCCATGGGTTAAATATGTGCCATACTAATAAAGCTCTCCTCACACCTCTTCCTAACTCATAGTCTTTGGCCTCATTCTGCAAGATGTTTTGAATTGAAGGAGCTCAGCGCTTTGCTGGAACGGACCATTAGCTGTTAAAGTCCCAGCTCTGCAAAGATTAATGGACTTTAAAGGGATCCAGAAGAAATCATCTAAACCTGACGTTCAGCATGGCACACCTCACGGCATCCTGCACTAGGTCCAAGAAGCACATCCATGAGTGAGTTCCAAGTACTTACATGGCTCCTAATAATTCTACCCTGAGGATTGTGCTGGAGGAGAGAGCCCTCTAAGAAGCAGCTGTTACCCTGAGTTGCTAAGCAGGCAGAATAAAGTTAAAATAAAAAAGAAGATGAAGTCCCTCAAATCAGAAACATCATCAACCTCAAACCTTCTTCCTCACAGCCCCCAACAGGTCAGATTTTAAAGCACAAATTACTTTGAATTCTGCCTAGGTGATCAGACGGAGTTACTCCGGAATTCAAGCATCTCCCAAGTACACCTGGCATCATCGATTCAGAGGCCCCAATATCAGGCACAAATAAGAGTTAATTGGGTCTATTATTTACCGGCAATGTGCTTGTTTTTGCAGGAGGGCTTTCCACATTCAGCATGAGTTTTCTGATGCCCTCCTGCCCAATTCCTGTGTTTAAAATGTACCTGGCACTTACGCTGTATAAGAAAAATATCAACAGCTTACACATGAAAAAAACCATCCCTGCTCCATGGCATGTACCCCCCAATCTGGGTCAGTAGTACTGGACAACCCATAGTAACCTAGAGGCATCACCGATTTAGACACAAGGTCACTCAATAGAGGATTTACAAAGCGATGAAAATCTTTACACAACTAGTTTTCCAGTGTTTGATCTCTCCTACTGCTTGAAGAAAGCTTCAAATAGCTTTAAAATTAGATAACTGCGTTAAAATCAGATCATTCACAAGTACACACTTTCTTTGCTTTTCTCCTTTGAGTTTTCCACTGCCCATGATGTCCAGAAGTGAGGTATCTGTATAACATAAATGTCTTTAAACTCATGCACTTATTTGCCTTTGCTTCTGTAACTCTGCTACCGTGGTCTGCAGATGCCAACGAGACATTAGAAATGTAACAAGGCGGCTCTACTATGGTTCAAGTATAGAAAATCAACGTATTTAGGAAAGTGTGGCTTCAGATACAAAAACTTTAAAGCTGAATCTCTGTTTGCTATAGCAAAAAACCTTCAAAATTTCACTTCATCTTTTGTAGCAAGAAAATTATTAGTCTGTTACTTAGTTCACATACATAGACCCAAGAAACCATGATGATATTTTATAGGTAGATAGATAGAGAGAGAGAGATAAACCCACATATGTTTCAGCCATACGGTATCGTATCAGTCCTTCTCTAAGGTACAGATTTTCTTTGCTTCATCTGACCGTAGAGATGGAGAATTTAGTAGCACCGTACCTCCTCGAACACTAACAAATTAATGACATCCCATTTATTGCAGCATGCTCATGTCAGGAGAAAATAATGAATGAATGATAGAGCCACGTGTTTATTCAATACGATCACGTTTGCAAAAGCCCTCAGTTCTGCCCACAGCGGGAATCCCAGAACAGGAGACTATGTCTTTGCCCACCGCTCCAACTTTCTGTCCCGAAGGAACGCAAACTTTCAGGAGAGCCATTTTGACAACTGGACTTTGGATTACTACCAGAGTTACCCATTCCTGTCTTCTGGGACAAAGCAGCACTGGTAAGGAGCCTCCAGTGTTCTCTCTGGATAAACCTGTACTCAAGCCCGTTGTATGCCATGGAAGCACAACACCTTTCTCCGACCAGGAGGCGACGTGCCTCTTCAGAGTCCCTGTGGCCTGCCGAGGCTTTGTCCAAACCGTACACCCTTTCTCAAAGAAATGGCAGTGAAAATGTTCTATACATTTAACCACTGTCAGATGTTCTTTTAGCAGAATATTAATTTCTCTCCCGAGAACATAATAACTCCTTTTGTTGTAATAAGCCACCATCTTCTTAAGTCCTTTGATTTCCTCTGTCAATACTGCCCCCAGACCGTAAGCACTCGCATCTGCGTCCAGCCTCCAAAGTGTTTGAAACGTGGGGAGGCTGAAGGGGGAGCAGTGACAAGAGCTTTTTATAAAACCTGAAAATGTTAGATCACACCATGCTAGTCACTGAAACAGTTTCCTGCTCACCGAACTCATGCAGTGGTTTTGCAATATTAACAAAGCCACAAATAAACTGCCTGAAATAGTAGCGTCAACAATCCTTGCAAAACCCCAATCCCTTTACCTGAGTGCCATGTCTGGAGGGATAGTCAGGATTGTCCTGCCTCTGTTTTCTTTGTGCCTGTGAAACCCATTCCCTGGCTGTGAACTCATAATTAATTACTTCTGCTTGTAATGATTCCCTTGCCTTTGGATTTGATTTCAAGCTGCTGACTTTCGGTGTATAACAGACCATCGCTAAATACGTCAGTTCCTCTTCAAATATTTTACTTCATACCATGGTATCATCTAGAGATAATCTGAAACAGGCATGCTGCACCACATCTTCACCCCATCCTCTAAACCCCAGCAGGTACTGAGCCAAAATCCATCTTTTTAAATTGCAGTAGGTCTTGTCCTCCTCTGAAAGCCGTTCCCTCCCCCCTTTCCTGTTACTTGGCTCTGCAGAATCTGCTCAGGCCACCATTTGACTTTAATCAGAACTGCAAGTGAGGTCCAAAAATTGTTGAAAGCTCACTTATCCCATCCCAGTTCATTTCCTTGATGCTCAGTAGCACTTCTTACTGCTTTGCTTTTGCTAAATAGTGAGGTGCGGTGTAATGTGTTGGTTTCCCTCAGAATCAATCTGTGGTAGACCACTGTGTGCAGGCTGTATATTTATTGGATCCAGAGAACTGATTTTTAACCGGAAAAAAACTTAGAGAATCTGAACGGTATACCGAAACTGTGACTGTGGCACAGCCACGCTGTCTTTATCCCTGCTAACACACACACACAAATAGCGATGACGACCCAAACTTCAGTAAAGGTTTATAATCTCAGGATAGCCTGGAGGTACTTAGTGGACCTTTAGGAGTTGTATGGATATCTGAGCCCTTGCGCTCTTAAAGCTAGTGACCTGTGCTAGCTGGGTTAAAGCTAGAGCGAGTACACCTACCGGCACCTTCACACACTGCGAGGAAATCACTTGAGAGCGTGCTGCAGCTTTGCATCTAAGTGAATTCAGAATTTAAATTTCTTAGTTCAAGAGAAAATTATCCTCTCCTCCTCTGCAAGGACTCGGCCCTTAAAATGCGATTTCTATCGCTCTATCTTTACTTGAGTATAAAGATACTGCAACAAGTAGCTGCTGCACTAGGTCTCTGCTGCATTAGGAAAATCTGCTCACCACACGTTACCAATACTGTGCTTCACCCACGCCACATAATTAAAGAAAATTTCCAGAGATCTAATTTGTAAGACAATACTTCCAGCATGTATTACTCTGTTACTAGTCATAATGAAACCCAAATCCTTCCACAGCTTACCCATCATTTTAGACATGTTTCTTGCTCAGAGAGGATGAATTTTCAAAACCAATTTTCCCACCTTTTGGATGTGTCCTGTTTGCTAACAGTCACTTTCTCAGCATGAGATCAATTTATTCTTCTTCTGTCCACCTAGTCCGATAATTCAGTTTGAGAAAGGATACTTTATTCCATTCATTTCACAGATCCTAATACCCATTCAAAAAGTAAACTGACCAAATCTAGAGAAAAGCTATAAGCTTTACCCTCATTCCTTTGGAGCTCAGCACTTTCGGCACCATGTCTTCACATTTCCTGAACCGATTGAAGAACTTCCCCTGGACGTTCCTGAGGCTCTGTCCTGGACAGCCTCAGAACGGTTTTTCATAAGTCTAATATTTAACCGAACTGCTTCCTTTAATTTTTCCACAGCTGCCAATTTTCCTTGTTTTACAAACCAAGATTATCACTTTTCCTAATTGTACAGTAAGGCCAAGGATCAGGTTAGGGCTGTCCCTTTTCATCGTTCATTTTATAAACAGTACTTGAGTTACAGGATTTGGCTGTTAGGAGCCTGAGTTTCAGCCCATCTTTCCAGTCATTCACCGCGGCTGTGATTTGAACAGACCACATGTGCTCCTCCCGACGCCCAGAGCTCAGCAGAGGGTTTCATACTTTTTGAGCCGATGCGAAATATCCCAAATATCTCTAAAATTTCAAACTGCAATTACCTTTTTCTGCTAATTTCCCATCTCTCAGAGATGAATGACTGACAATAGAGGATTTTACGCTATGGACTTGAAATATGACCAATATTCTTTGATTTCATTCCAAAATTGGCATTTTAGTTTATATCTTCATCTGTGCTAGGAAGTGCCAAGCTGGCAAAAAGTTTCCTGCTTTCTACAATCTTCTTGTAAGCTTTACAGGTGATGGCAGTCGAATTGCCGGACAAGGCAGTGATCTTGTCAATTCAGTCCTGGAGATTTTATTCCCTTCCCATCCGGTCAGGGAATTTTGTAGTTGTCCCTAGATTTTTCTTTCTTACCACAGACCTCAGTACTTGCAAAAAGGGCTTCCACACGTTGCAGACTCTCGTGCAATTGCATTGGTCTATCTTTGATTTCTGCAAGTCCTGCAGAAAACAAAGTATTTGAGGAAAAAAAATAGAAAAAAGAAGCAACGACTTTTCAGATACTGGTGCTTAAAAACACTGTCTGGATGTTCTGAATTAATATTGTGTTAGAAGAAGCCAAATGGCTGTATGCCAAGACTCAGCTCAAGGTGTATTTTTATGGCAAAACTATAAACCCACAAAATAAGTGGTTTATAATGGAAATTCTGACACACTTTTAATATTAAGAGCAGAAATATACTGGTTGTGGCAAGTAAGTATTTGACAGCTGTGGTACTCACCTGTCAGCTGTGCTGCCTAAACAAGTCCGCTTTGATGCTAGGATTCCTCCTTTATCTCATCCTGTTTCAGCCACACGGGTTTGCAGCAGATAGGTCCAGCCGTATCCTACAACTCATTCGGAAGCTTTTCAGAACTCCTTTTCTGGCTGATTACAGTGAAAAGTAACAACTGGGATTCAGAGAGTACTGAAGCCTGCAGCGTTCTGAAGCTCACTGCACCGACTTGGCTCCAGGCAGAGAGCAGCTTTCATCAGCCAAAAGATGAGAGTTTTCCATTGACATGGTTCCTTCGGAGCAGCACTTCCCTCAGCGTGACAAGGGAAGAACCTGGGAACTGAGTACACGGGCCTTGCTTTCAGTTTGAAACTCAATCAAAAACCACCCTTGGAAACTTGCTAATACCAGAGCTATGGATCAGCCTACGCAGGAAGAGAGAGCTGAGAAAGGAGTACTCCTGAGCAATAGTTCGGATACTCTATCAGTTTAGGTATGCGTAAAAATTATTGACATGCGCTGAATGTGATACTAATGGAAAAATATTGACAATCGTGATAAAGGACTAAAAAAGAATTTCATAAATCTGAAACATCATATAAATAAGAATGATACCTAACACAATATTATAACTCTAATCAGAAAAAAAGACAAGATAGTTTTATTTGCTCATGAATGCTTTAACGGGTCATCTACATTAGTAGTCTCCCAACAACATACGATTTACAATATATATATATATATATTTATATATATATATATTCATATATATACATACCTCTTAAGGGAAAGTAGGAAGGAGAAGTGTGAAAAGGCAGAACCATTTTTCATTTGAAACATTCAAGACAACAATGCTCAAAACATTACCCAAACCATTATGCACTGGCTCTATATCTGATCTGCCTGTATAGCACGTATTGAACCTGAGATTTCCCAATGTAGCTAGGGGGTTATGGATACTTTTCCCATCCCAAGCCTTTTGATTTGCAGCAATGTTCTTCGGGAAAACTAAGGAAGAAATAAGTCAATCTTTGATTTTCAGAACAGGAGTTGAGACACGCATACACACACTTACATACACATCTTGAATTTATTTCATACTTGACACACAAGTTGGAGAGAAAAGATTGTGACGCAAAGTGAATGAAATCTAAACAGCTGACAAATAAATAAAGAAAATGGATTAAACTTTGCAAGTAGCATGTAAGCCTTCTATGCTATAAGATTAACTTTTCCTACTCTTAATACACAGATAACTGCAACAGCAAATAATGCAGAAAGCCTTTTATTTTAAATAAAACGTAGAGGAAATGAAAACTAAATCACAAATTACTTAACAATAATCTACCTGGAGATGAAATAAAGCATTCGTGACCACGAACCAGGATTCATACCTTTACCTACAACATCTTCAGTAAACACCCCTAGGAAATTTAACCCAATTAAATTAATGTTCTAAAGGGTACGCTGGATTAAGGGAAGCAGAGCCTGGGGTGCCCTAACTGGCTGCAATCTTTTAGAGAGCCTAACAGCTTAAAGATCTAAGCAAATTTTACTTGCATGTTGAGGATATTACTAATAAATTTACATTAGCTTATTTTGGTAGATTCTAAGGGTGTGTATAGAATGCCTCGAAATTAAATCAAAACAAAAAAAAAAGGCATTGTTTTGCTTCAAATGAGAAGCAGAGCTGCTTGTCTCAGACGTGAAAACCTTTGTGGTTCTCCACAGAACTTCCTGTAAAAACAAAATACTGCAATAATGATTTAAGACACGACTGAAACACTACTGACCAAAACAAAAAGTTGAATCCAAGGCAAGAATCAGATGGAAGCTGATGGAAAGACAATATACGAATGAATCTTAACAAAGATACATCAATAATCACGTACTGATAAGTTTTCAAAGGGCTGTGAATTCAGAAGAAAGTCAATGCTTACGCAAGCTTGTGCTTTCCATGTTGGATGCATCAGTAGATATAGCAAAACTGTCCTGTCTGCCTGACAGAGAAGAAACACCTTGGTGGCTACGTGCTCTAGTGTTTTTCTTTGGAAATACAACTGGTATGTGAGAATTAGATGTCCTAGCTCCAGCTGGGATTAGGAGACCATTACAAGGTAACACACACACACCTTTTTATCAGCTACTGCCGATATTGTTTTAAAACGTAGTGCAACCCAAGCTGCTGTTTTACTTAGCGCACCTATCTTTAAAGTCAGCTATGTAGGCAACTAGCTTAATAAGTTAATTAACTTACTTATTTCAGTGGTCCTTTTCGTGTTTTTATATAGGTAAAAGACAGATGAGGGTATTTTTAATATCCTGACAACTGAGGTTATGTTCAGGCAAACTTTCAACAGAAAGAGATGTTTCCTGCGTCCCTTCCATATATTTTCCGAACAAGCGATACCTCTTCCGTTTTGCACTATTTACTTCAGTAAGCCTTTTGGGTGCTCTAAACACACATACACACATACACAATTAAAAATTAACATTCATTTAAAAAATATAAAATCAGTTCTGGTGCAACCTGGTGAGCTGAAGGGAAGTATCAATGTGTGTGGGGAAAGAGTCCTTGGCAAGAGACCTTGTTTTTCTTTTTGTGGAGATTAGGCTTTTCTTTCTGATTAGTCTCGTACATTTCTTGCTGGTCACTTAGGTTAATTTTTAAATATAAATTAATGTTTATGTTAGTTTAATCTCTCTATTTGGATGCTATTGGAATGGAGACCCAGTATGGGTACATGCCCAGGTCCTCTCCAGCTGTGCCTTGCAAATGAGGAAAAGGGAGGAGATTGACAGCAGCTCCTGTTGCTCTCCAGACCAGCTCTGCAAATCTACAACAGCCACAGTGCTTTCTTTGGACCAGCCTTTCTCCTTTTATTAGCTTCTAGCTGCTTTTCTGGGTAAGAAAATCAATGGAAAATGGATTTTTAAAAATATTTGTTTTGGTGTTAAACAAAGCTAGTCCAAATACTTCAGGCAGAAATCTCATGTCTGAAAAATCAGACTGGTAAAGTTTTAAAACCAAGTTAAGAGTTAAGGGTCTGCTTGGTTTTAGGTTTTTTTTTTTAAGAAATAGCACCGCACAAGCCTTTTTTTGGTACAATGATGATCAGGACCTTTGAGGGTCTAAGTATCACTTTCTGACATTATTTAAGTCAAGAGATTTTTCTTAAATAGTATTTACTATTAAAATTTTAGATTTAAAGAAAGATATTCAGCTTTCATCCTTGATAAGTAGAAGGTTTAGCAACTTGGACCCCTACAGTCCAAGCAGCAGAAGAACTAGAATATTTCTGCTATGGCATGGGAGCAGGATGCGGAAAGTTGGAAGCTCATTGGAAAATGTATGTGCCATAGGAACTCATCAGGGGAAAAAAAGAAGGATGCAAGCCATGAGTACAAATGCAACCCCAGGCAGGCGGAGTGCAGCTGTTCTGGAGCTGCTGAAGCTCTGGGTCTTCAGCGGGAATCTTTGAGATCTGCTTTGTTGGTGTTGCCCTATGCCACCGTGGAAACCTCATTTACCCAGGCGTCGCACAGGGAACGGGTCAAGTGTCCGCGAGCACACTGGGTATAGTCAGTCTGGATGAAGCAAAAGAAATCCAAAGATCACTCAGACAAAGATAAACCTGTTAGGCCCTGTCTAGACAACAAAAAGATGGGTTCAGTCCCACACTGCCAGGGCTGGAGAGGATGTGGTCGGCTGGGTGCGTTCGATCGTGTATATGCTTTGACTGTGCAACACTGGAATCGCTTTGCAGAACGAGAGTCCGCTGAAAATATGAAGCTAACCCCAGCAGTAGCCTCGCTGGGCAGACAATGTCAACCTGCCAAATATGAAAAATGAGGTTTTGTTAAGCTACTTGTTATTAGCTGCTCAAACCTTGACTGCAGCTGAATGAAGAAACCCCAACATTCCCACGACGAACACATGGCTTAACCAAAATACGGGAGGTCCTTTCCTCTGAGAAGATGACAAGCCTAGGAATAATTGTTAAAATAAATGCTTGAAAACTTGGCTCTCTTTCTTCGCCTACACAAGAAAGAACAGTTAAATCCATAAGCCAAAGTTTCTAACTTTTACAAAGCATTTCTCCTTTGAAACAGTTAAGCAGCATACTTTGATCTTTGTGTAGAAATACTTCATCTTTCAGAGTAATCATGATCAATGTCCAGGCTCATTTTAAAGTATAATTTGCGGCTTTAATATTTACAATGTTATTTTGAGGAAACGCAAAAGATATAATTCATTCGGTATTGTTTATGCCTGGTTTGAAGTCACAGATGTTGCAAATTGAAGTTAAGATATTTTTTCACATCTTTTGGAATTTTAAATTGTGCCTATGGGACAAAATTTCTTCCCTCACAAAGCTCCTTCCCCAACCGATCTCCAGTTGATTTCAGGATGATTTGATTTCTACCGGACATTAGAAGACAGAAATTGGCTAAAGGTAAATTCTGGATCGTATTAAGGATTATTTTGCTTGCCAAGTAACATTATCCTATAAGTCTATGTAGTACAAACCACTTTAGTAAAGGTATATTTATATATGAATTATTTCCATACAAAAAGAAACCGATTAAGAAATACAGCGCATAACTTTCTTACGTTAGTGTAACACTACTGTACCGCATACATAGGGCTGTCTGGAAAGGTGAAGCCTGGGGTAAAGGCTGGGGTACGCAGCAGGAGAGACTACTTGGAGAGTAGATTAATGGAAAATGAAGAGAGCAGTGGATGTTCATTGACTTTAGCACAAAGCACAGCAACAATTTAAACACAGATTAATATAAATAGAAGTTTATATTGAATGGAATCTTACCTAACATAACACATACCATTTTGTATATAATAATTTTAAAAAAAAGGAAATAAAGCCGACTGGCTCAATCCTGTAAACCTTACCATGGGAGTACCTACAACATTTTCACATTTTCTTGCCTTATTTGTGATTGGTTTTATAAGATTGCATAAACTGTATTATCTTTAGTTGCCCTAGGAACAACACCTCTAGTATTTTGACAGTGTAAGTCATGCAATACTCCTTGTGCAAACAAGAGGACAAGATGACCTCGTTTTGGAATTACTTTACTGCATCCCCTCCGAAAGAAAACTGCTATGTGCTCCTTAAATGAGAAAATACAATATTCCTTCATGTATAAACCCGTGTTTGTGATATTGTACAAACCTGTGTTATTTGTGATAACATTTGTCTGATCCAGTTTTTAAACAGAAATAAATGCAGAAGACAACACCTACAGAATCCAGAGAGGAAAAAAGGCTCATGTGCTGTGAGAGCTATTGGTACCGGAGAACGGCCTTTCCCAAGAGGCACCAACAAAATTAAAAATAGGTGGCAAAGATAAAATTAATTAAATGCTGATAAAAATGGAACATCCACTATCCCTGTTCCCTTCCAGCAGACATCCCCATCTGGAATTTATTTTTAGGATGCGCATTCCTTCTCACAGGTTCAATGCTACCCATTTCACACCATTTAACTATTGAAAGCTCTTGAAATTCCGGACCAGAGCAGCCAGAGCCCAGCGTATTTCACAGTGATGTAGCTAATGTGTCAGACTTGTAAAATAGCTCTTAGTGGTAGACCTCCATTTAGAGAAAGACGGAAACTAGCTTTAAATACTTAAGGCTTTAATATCTAGTCCATTACGCTGCAGCAAGGTCTTGTAAAGAGTCAATTATGGGATACTTCTGATTTGATCCACATGCAAGGGAAATCCGCTTCTTTGCCTTTAAACCCCTATAGTAAGTGTCCTGTTTAAATAATTAGTGACACTTTTTCTTTGATCAAATTGATTCACATTGTTATTCTTTTATGTTAATTTAAAACTTAATCCATGTAAAACCCAAGACAGATCTTAATCCATCATTCAGAGAGCTTTTACAAAAAGGCACTATCATGAGATTGTCCAGAAAACACGACAGGTTAAAACAGTAGTGAACCAACTTGAAGTAAAATGGGGTTTTTTTCTGGCCTTCTGAAAACCTGTGAATCACCAGCCAAGTTAATGCCAGCAGCATGGGTAAGCAGCGAGCCTATTTAGGAATAATTGTGAGCCGAGACACAAAGGTAGCAGCTACTCCAGCACAAAATCTGTTCTCCCACATATTTAATGATGAAGCCAAAATCTGAGCATTTCCTGCCATTATAAAATGTGTTAATCACGGAAAATATTTATCTAAAATAAACTGCAGCTCGTTTTACTTATATTCTTGCTTTCTGTTCCAAGCTTAGTTGTCCAGGTTACAGGGAAGGTACTAGCAACACATTTGAAGGCTTTTCAGGCCAGGGAGAGATCGTTAAGGTGCTAGGACAGTAGACTGCATAGAAGAAAAAAATACTCTCAATATTTATAATTTCATGTTCATGCCATGGTCTTTGGCAAGATACTTCTATACACCTATGAATGAGAGGCTGGTAATAAAGTTACCCGTAGAAGTGCAAAAATATTTAAGTTTGGCTAAGCCCATAAATTCAATAGACAATGCTAACTCTTTACTTGCTCTACACATTCACAAAATTTGAAGTAGTATCTCTACAGTGTGATAAAAACTCGCTACAGCCTTAATTGAACATGAACTGATAATGTCTGGAGAGCAGAGTTACATTTTACCATAACATTTCATATGCTTCTACGTTTTCTAGTAATAATAAAAAGGTTTTGCTGCTAGACAGCAGCAATGCCAATGACACGAGGCACAAGAACTATTTTGCTAAAACGCTGCTGTCTGTTTCTTCAAAAAGCTCAATAAAGGAGTACCCAAACCCTCCAAGATTTTTTTCTAAAATATTACTGCAACACTGCAAAAGAAATTATAACAGATAATATTTCACAATAACTAAAAAAAATATTCAAGGAAAACAAGACGACTGCTTTGTTTAACTGAACAAGAAATCTTGGAGCAAAATTGTTTCATAAAATGACTAATGGCATATAATTGCTGCAAAATTTCCACTTGAGCATGAACAGCTGGGTCTGGAGGACCTCTGCTGTTCAGACAGTGCACTGTACAACGCCACAGCCAGAAGTGTCTGCTCAGCAGCGAAGGCAAACAATTTTGCTCCACCTTTAGAAATTACTCCGGCTGTACAGTCACACTAAAATGTGAAAAACTTTTTCATTTAGTATAATATTACCTTATAAAAGCACTGAGGTTACCTTGCAGCTATCATTCATAAAGTAAGAGACTGCTGTCAAAATTCAACGCACCTCGAATCTGTACACTGACAATGGAACTTGGAGATGTGTGTATATTTTCCTTTCATAATTTCAAATAAAATAGAGTAAGAAGAAACTCACAGATAACATTGGAGACACCAAAGCGTTGACAACGTCGCAGACAGAGCCTGGTGAGCTGTACACCAATAAAGAAAACTGGAGGCAAAATCTTTACAGAGTTCATTCTGAATAGGAATAGTCTCCATCTTTTAGGACAATGGCAAATCAAACCACAAAACACCCAAATGCTGGAAACAACAGCAAAAGCCCAGCGAGGCTGCCTCCGATACCAAACAGCAGAGAATGCTACCTGCAAACCAGCCAGATCGATCCTCTACTGATTGAATATCACTGGCTACAAACATCAGTGAGTCTGAGAAATACCTACACGAGGGCTACAAATGCAAGAAGGAAAAAGAATGTCTTGTTATTAAAGTAGAAGGCATGAGGGAGCATGACGAAGGTAAGCATTTTATTCTGTTTTTTAGGCTCTGGGAAAACTACCCTCTCTGTAGCACCTGAGCATTGCGCATAGAGTTCATACACAATCTTGCATGTGCTACATACCTATAAAAGCTGCTGGGATAAATTCTAAATCTTGTGTAAGTTACTAATTGTCCTCTGTTCAGAAATAGGGTTTATTTTTCGGGAAAAGCTGGACAGTAAAGTTTTGCCCCAGAACTCACTGTTTGGCTTTCAAATTCCACTTGAAGAAAGACTGCACAAACAGAGAGTGCAGGCAGTGTTCTAACTCCACCCTCCGTGTCCTGCCCTTGACAAGTATTCTCCTTTTAGAGGTATTAAATCTTGGCAACATCCATTGCAGTTCCCACTTAAGCTGAAGTAAGTACATGTACAGAAGGGCTCTGTCAACATATCTGAGTGGAAAGATGTTTGGATTAACTAAGAAAACCTATTTCAAATCTCAGATAATAAAATGTCCTCCTAAATCCTAATTGCAACTTTCATCTTGTGTCTTAGGCCTTGCCACCAGCTGATGTGCCGATACAGATCAAGTGTTTAGTTTGATAAATGCGGCTTACTAGGGTCTTGGTATTGCTGACTGACAGAGTAGCTGAATAGGATCCAGGCTTCTAAAGGTGATTATCTGCCTAAAGAAGGAAGAAGATGAGCACAGGACAACCTTGTTTGTCATTTTGCGCACTTAATCAGACAAAGCTCATAATACTAAGAGCTTCTCTATACTATCAAAAATAAAACAAAAGCAGCTTTCAAATAAATTACACTACCATTTTACAGAGGAGGAAATCCATAAGCATGCATTGGAGAATTATCTTTTAGTTGCTATTTTCCAGTAAAAGACCTTATAACTCAAACACTAAATCATATTCCCAGAGTCTTTTCCTTAGGCTGTTGAGCTTGGAGTTTATTCCAGCCAGATCTCACCACGAAGCACACACAAAGCAGCATTCTTGTTATCAACAATATATCCAGGTAGGAAGCCAGTAGATAAAAATTTAAACTAAATGGATAGGTTTTGTTATCTAAAAGAAATAGAAATGTTGCATTTTTTCAAGGAAGATACCGGACTGACAAGGCTAACTCACTAACAGCTCTCTTCTGTTTTGAGATAGCACCAGTGATACCTGGTCATTGCTTTATCTTTGTGCCTGGAGAAAATAAGAAATGCATAAAGCAATTCTAATGTAATGAGACAGAGCGGTGTATTTCTGACTTAAGTATTTAACTGACACAGCGTTACATTTAAAGGTCAGTGAACAGTGTCCCATTACACCTTACTTCCAGCTTTGTTCTATATGACAAAGAACAATTCATTTTCAGGAGGTTCTCCTCAGATTTTCCCTTTTGAAGGTAAAGAGAAAAAAGGAAGCCTACCTTCCATTCTGCTTTAGTGTGAATGTAACATCTACAGCTGTGTCACAAACTTCTCTCTACTTTGTAAAAAATCTGTGATACTTACTTTGCATTTGTTTAACCAACAGCTTGCACTGAATTTGTTTAATACTACTATAAATGCAAACGGAGTATTAAAAGCAGATATAATCAAAATACATACAACTAAACAGCATTTTCAGTGGGAGTACTCCACCATTTAAATGACAAATAAAAGAAAACTCCAAAACCTGAAGAAGCAATAAAGATGCTTAAATAACATCGCTTTAATGCTAATGTTTTAAAAAAGAATGAAAGGATTCAAAATCTTAACGGAAAAGCATTCAGTTCAGAAAAAAATACATACTCAAAATTGCCAGTAACTTGTTATTCTTATTACTATCACAATTTAATAACAATCTCATATTGAAAGGTCCCAGTCTTCACTTGTATACCACAAATATTTAAGCAGCCAATTGTTGTAAAAAACCCTAAAGGCCATTTTCTCTAAACCCTTACTGTGTGAGCAGGCTCCCTGGCATCGACAGGGCTGTTCCCGAGTGCAGTCTTGCAAGGGCCAGTGCTGACACTAAAGCGCACTTTTTGGCTGCTGACTGGTATCAGTATCAAAGTACTTCAGTTCCCAATTTCAAAATTTTACAACTGATTATTGGCAGTATCATTTATTACTATTAATTTCATAGCTGAAAGGTTTTGATTATCAACTCTGTCAATCCAATCTATTTCCAAGTGTCTTGTAATCACACCTAATTCTACATCCAAATCATTAGAAGGATAAAGTTGTTATACTTGTAATGGTATTTGTCCTACTTTGAACATTACCAAACTGTTTTATCTAATCCTCTACGAAACACCATAATGAGGCTCATCTAAGGGCTTCTACTAGTTAGGAAGGCAAACTAAAAGATTTAGCTCCTCAGTCTGTCTCTAAATCTTCTAAGTGAAAGATGATTTACAGTTAAGCTACGAAAAATGTGACCACTCTCAAGTCTGGAAAGTCTCAATCTGATTTCAGCAAACTTAAATCATGAGAAACGATTGTGTCTCACTAACTATAGATTTGCTTACCCAGGGAATCAGCATCTGGTGTGAAGCATTCATTAAGTTAGAAAAGGTTTATAGACTTGTCTGAGCCGCTATTAGGAAAAAATGTTAGATTTTTCACTGAAAACACTGATCTGAAAGGTTAAGTTTATAGCTTCTGTGCTTGATACCTAAGAAAATGTTTTTCTGTCCCACTTCCAAAAATGTCATAAAATCATATAAAATATTATAAATCATTACTAAGAGAAAACCCAGAGTCATCTCCATACATTAAGACCAACATTTACAGAAATTAAAGGAGAAAGGAGGATGGTTTTTACTATGATGAAACTAAATACTCATCCTTTTGGAACAAATTGATCTCCACAGTGTGTGAAGAACAAGAGGATAGTACTGACATTACAGGAGCCACAGAACATTTATAAAGATGAGATTGCATTTTGTTTAGAACTTAAAGAAAAGATTTAACAACTAATAGCTTCACAGCAAGCAAACCAGGAGGTAAGAACGGGAGTGGAACATATGTAATTCAATTAAAATAGAAATTTATTTGTACCACGCTTTTGAAGGTTGGTGTTTGCCTTTCGCCTTCTCAGAGTTTCATGATCCATCACACCCTACTAGAAGCTCTATCCTGCTATGAGTTCCTATGAGTCTCTACGCAGCACTCACGGATAGGTTGGAATCTGCAATACAGCTCTGCACCCAGCCCTGCCCAGTCAAAACACCAACAGCTGCTCAGTATTAATAAAACTCAAGTCTCCAATAAATCAGTAGAAGTTGTTTTGTTGAACTGAACTGAAATTTTCATTTCATAATTAAACCTCATGCAGTACAAAACAGATAAAACTGAACATGCAGCCTTCAACGATAAGTCGTGGCTGGGACTGAGAAGCTGAATTTAACAGAAAGCCACTATTTGGACAAAAAGAGGGAGATATCAAGGCCTATATGCATCTAAATATGGATTTAAAGCAATGGATTTCAAATGCCTGTGTTAAAACTCACTTCTTCAGTCTTTAGTGGTATGAGAAGCAGCGCTGACTCTGCAGGTCTCCGATGGTCCTCACTCTTGGGGATCACTGCAATTACAGCACAAACTTGCCTCTGCAAGCAAACATTGTCCTCCAAGCCCTCTGAACCAAAACCCCACCTTACGGACAGCAGAGGGAGTGAGGCTGAAGTAAGCACTAGTGGTGGACTGGGAAGATCTGGAGGAAGCTGGGACAACCAGAGAAACACTTCTTGTTAAAGGATGCTACGGCGTAAGAAGAACAGGCTCATGTAGGTACTCTCAGTTTGGCTGGTGGCAGAACCTCCTGCTGATTCAACGACAGCAGGAGCAAAACACAGGGTTTTCCTATAGAGGGGTCCGGAGAAAATGTGAGAAAGCAGCCCCACAGAGGTAACCTCACGAGGGATCCTCACTATTGGTGCTGCCCTGCCAAAGAGGGAGAATATCCTGTGTAGAACATTCATAATAGTTACTACTATGCTTAATCCCTTAAGAGTTAATTATTTTTCCTAACCTATAAGAAAACATTTCTTATTCTTTTATTGCTCAGGCGTCCTCCCTTTCAGGAGATCTTACAGTTGGTTTCCATTCCCTATTAAAGTGCATCCTCACAGTCCGCAGAAAGGCAGGGACGCAGGTACCTCTGCACTTGTCGCCAGCATTTCTCACTTAACCACAAGTCCTGCTAAACGGCATGGGGGAACCTTGCACTCTAAAGCCAGAAGAGCTTTAGAAGAGCTGGCTTTAGTCATAAGCTTTCATGTAAAACAGCCCAGGGAATAAGCAAACTACATCTCTGAAAGTAAATTTAGGTTTGATCCTAACACTCCTAGTTAGTGTCAAAGAGAACTATTTCCTTGCAAAAATATTCTTCTGTCTTAAAAATAAAGTTTTGTACATTAACCAGGAATTTTATTACTAGTTTGATGGTCAGATAGTAATCACCTAGGTATATAAGCAAGTCTGCTAGAGCTGACATCAATGTGCAGAAGTTAAACACCTACTGCCGTTCCCCCCCCCCCCCCCCCCCCCCGAAAAAGAGTAAAGAAAAAGAAATGGCTAGAAAGAAAAGCAGAATCCCAGAAGGGAAACTTTAAAATGGTTTTAGAATAGAGGTGAAAGCATATCCAGCATTTGTAAAACCAGAAAAAGTCTTTGGAATAGCCACAAGTTAAATGAAAAGTAAAGAAAAGATTAAAGCATACAAGTTTAGCACCATGGGTTACTGTGCCCATTTTACCTTCCTCCCAAGAACATATTCCAATAGAAATCTGGGAAAGAAACCGTTTCCATGGCCCATTCAAAGGGCTAAGCATTGTGTGGTGTTGAGTGGTTTTCAGTTTGAATAGCAATATAAGCACACCTGCTGAAACATTATTCTTCAGTTAATATTTACTTGGGGAATAAGAGTTTGGGTTGGAGTTCCTCGCTATGACACCTTTGAAATCATGATTTGAAAAGGTTATTTCAGTAGTACCTTTTCGGTGATCTGCTTTTGTCTGTTGTTCTGAGGTGCTTATCCAAAGTCTTTGTTATTAACTACTTGCTATTCATGAAATTTGTGAAAAGTTTAGTATAAGCAGTGATCAAATGAAAGCATCTTTAAAAACACAATAACTTCTTACACTGGGTGTAACCTAAAATTGGAAGCTCTTCAGTATTATGTATCACTACTTCAGCACATTGATGTAACTAAATTCTATATAAAGCCTTCACCACACATGAAAAAAACCCTTCCACGCTTAAGGCACTATAAAGCTGAGATATTATTTCTGTTCAATGCAGTGCTGACAATAACAGAACAATACGATGTGTGACTAAGGCAGATGAAAATGAACATCTGAAACATTCCACTAAAGCTGTGAATTGCCTGCTTGTTCTAAAGAATATATTGAAAGTTTGCTTTGAACTTCCCTCTGCTGTGAAGGACGACTGTGAAGAATATCAAAAAGTGGAGAGAAAGCAAACAATTCATTTTCCAGCTTACAGATCCATTGTCCTCAACTCCTTTTCCCCCTCACCCTTTACATTAGGAAGAACCACGGTATTAAGGAGAAGGTCCTTTAGAGATGGTCATGAAAAGGTGTGACTCATGGTCACATTCGTGCCACAGCATTGTAATCTACCCACGGTACACACCAAGTGTGTTTAGAACAAATGGCAGACACTGTATTTTTTCTCTCAATAACAACTCCAATACAAAATAAGGCAAAGCGACTCTGAAAAAACTTACACAGTAGAAACATGTATGTTCGTAAGAGAGATTAATTTTTTCGCCTGTAGCTCAGATACAAGTGATTGATAGGTATTTGAGAAAGAGAATTCCATTGTAGTTGAATGTGCCAGGCTGACATCTCTGGAGAAAAACACTGTTTCAACACAGAGCAATTTGAAGTTACTAGCAGTCTACTACCCCACACCGACTGACTACGGGGATTCAACATGGACCAAGAGCATCTCCACAGGTGGAACTCCTGGTTTCACAATCCATTCATTCATATTTACCCAGACTAATAACACAGTTATAACACACAAGATTTTCACATTCTAGATACTACTAGGTTTTCAGTTGCCTCACAAATACACACAAACAAACCCGATAGATACAAACACTTACTGTACTGGAAGTAGCTACTATTTTGACAGGCTTGGTGGAGTCATGCCGAGACCAAAGGACATTCTCTGGGCACCAGTTCTTGACTGTGGCCCAGAAGTACCCAGCACACCACCCACAGCTTGTCTTGATGAAAGGTGAAGTTGCACAGCTTTCACAAAATTAAAAAGCTGTGCAAAAAAGTGGGAAGAGCTCCTGTCATAGAAAGCCTACAGAGAGATACCTGCCTAACAGCAGTCCAACAGCATCACAGCTTCCTTATCTACACAGGAACTGCAGACTTTAGTCCCAGCCTTTAGCTTTCTCAGGACTTGCCATATCAAATAGCCTTCAATCCTTCTGAAATTTAATTTTAGGATCTTCTTGATTCCTAGTCCCCAAAGAACAGGAGGTTTTGTCCCAGGGTCTCACAATATTAAATTTAAGACACTGAAATGCAAATCTACTCATCAGAGAACACAAGGTAAAAAGCACTAGACAGCATAAGCATTCCAGTATGTCTGACTCTTATTCTTGCCATGAGGAATAGGCACACACAGCTGGAAAAGAAACAAGTAGCAATGCTTCTCTGTTAGGACAAAATAGTTTGTGCACAATGTAACTAGACAATGGGATCTGCAAGTAGCCTCTATTTATATTCCCCAAAGAAAAACTCCTGTATCTCCCCTCCTGCTTTCTAATCACATCTTTTTGTCCCTATTTCACCTTCATAACTCAAAAGCCAATGGGTAACCTAATCTTCACTTACAAGCAGGTTGTATTTTGTATTATAGTGCCATTTAAAAATATTTTATCCATTTTACGAAACTAAACAGGATTCTGTACAAATATATCTGGCAAATTACCTGCTTATATTTAAAGTTCCAGCACTAATCTTGCTAATGCTGAGCATTCATTGTTCTGGATTTACAATAAATTCATACCTTCAGGCACCAGGATAAAAATGTTGTCAGACAAGAATGCTCTGTAAATACTGAAAAATTAGTCCTATCTGCAAAAAAAATAAGTCAAGCTGCACGTAAAATAATCTTTCAACTGCTCTATCAACATTTATAGTGATATCCTCGTAGCAATCCGTTTAGACACTGGGGCTGGGTAAAAAGAACACTAGTGATCTGCTGCCACCTGCAGCTGAACGAGGAGCGCCTGCTCCTTCAGCAACAACCCCAGGCCAGCGCTTCTATCTGAAGCTTTATGTTATTTTCAACTGTTGAAATTATCTTTCCGGGGTTAGAATCCACAGATCTGCACGAATTTTATCATCTCACATTACTGCAGAGAACTGGTGAGAAATTCGAAAGGCTGATCCACCAGCTTGAGTTGTTCGTAGTAGGTTGGGAGGAGAATAAGTGTAGAAAGCTTTGGAGAGTATGCACTACAAGACAATTGAGCGTACAATATTTGATACTCACACAAAGGATATTTCAAACCGGTCTTTATTTAGTATTTTAAAAGTACTACTTCTGACTGTGGGTGCTCTTAAATTTCCAGTGTCCTTATCCGTACATACTATTACAAGCAATTTGATTCCTTCAGAAGCTCTATCATCACTTTTCTAAGCGAACTGAGCAGTACGAATAAATTTTCAATTTTATGTTGAACAAAACTGATTCACGTCCTGGTGAACAGACAGAAGATTCCAAGCACTCGAGACACACACTTATCTCTGCAGCTGGACTGCTGCGTGCCAACTGAAGAATCGCATCCATCCATCCATCACCAGTCTCCATTTCTTATCTGTATAGAGGGTCTTAATAATGCCTTAGGCATCCCAGAGAGGCTGCAAAATTTAAATGTTCTGAGATCCTAAAGACGAAAAAGTAATATCAATGCACATTCTGCTGTATCGAATCTAAACTATCACTGAAAACCACTGGAAGTTTTCACGCAGGACTCTAGTGGATATTGGCTGCTATAACAGCTACTCTGACTCTACCCTTCCAGTTTTAAAAACCCAGGTAGATATTCACATCAGCGTAGAATAGAATACTAAAATGCACATTATAATCCATATTCTAAAAATTGCATTAACACTAGGCATAAAACTTCTTCATCAGCTGTGTTAACTCACTAAGCACTGCCTCTGACTCCATTTGTGTAGTTGCTTGCAAGGGAGGCATTAATAAAGGATGCCTCCTTTTGGTCTTTCCAAACAGAAGCCAAGAAATTATAAGACTTTGTTGCTGTTCTGTACCTGCAATGACAAACAAGGTTACACAAAAATAGCATTCTGTTTCTTCAGAGCAATCTATTAATAAAAAAAATGTTAAAGAAATCAACCCAAAGTAAACAAGCTGTGTTTAAAACCTGGAAATGTTAAAAAAAAAAATAAACCAATGTTAGCCACTTGTTATTCTTATCGTTTCTACAAGTTTTTAATCTATTTAACTTTTCACTAATAAAGCACTCAAAATATTTCCAGAGCCATCACAAACACACTTGTCACAACTCCTTATGCTTTCTATGTCACCACAATCTGTATAAATAGTTTCTTGAGATTACAGGTCATTCTTCCCGGAATGAGGCAGCAGCAGACCTTGTAAAGATCTATTACAGCCTCATACCACATCCTGATACTTTTCTCTGGGCGTGTTATTTCTAAACATTTATTAGTATCCAGAAGTCAACTCAGTGGTATATCTGCAATGACATACGAGAATTAAGTCATAGAAATTAAATGAACAGCCTCTCACTCATCTTTCAGCATTGTGTAAAATATTCCTAGTTTATCTATAATCTTTAAAATAAACAAAGCAATTGCTACGAAAGGCTCTGAAAGCTGCATATTAAACTAAAAACTTTCTGCAACATATCTACGGCTTTGAACGGTCAGTTCTGAATGGCCTGAATTTTTATATGAAAGTCATATATACACCCACAAGCCCATAGCCTTATGCATGTATGCATATATATATGAGTGTTTGCACGCGTACATATATGTGAAAGACAAAGATATGCCCTGAAACAATGCAGGCACAAGGTACAAACAGCCAAAAAATGAAATATGTCACATTTCATATAACTTATCATATATTCCTTCAAGAAAAGATAAAAGCCAAAGAAAATAAATAGATATCAATATTAAATCAGAGGAGTAGATACGAAACTGGAAATAAAGCAGATAGTATTTTGAAAAAATATTTTCTAGTAGTAGCATGTGCTCGAAAATTAGCATAGAAAATGTGCCCAGATATCAAATAAAGTGACAGGTGGTATTACTGCATGAAAGATAAGTATCCTGTGGAGGCCCCTGAAAAGGAGCAGGCACTGCTTAGTATTTACTCGGCTGGGTATCCTGTCTAAGAGGCTCCAACGGTGACTCCAGCTTCCAGTCACCAGCGCTATCTGCCTCCTCTCCTTCCAGTGTCAGAGCTACGAGGTGCGCTGCTGCTCCTTAGCTCTCTTGCCAATGTTACTACCTTAGAAAACATAGTGAACCCTAATGGCATTATAATTTAATCATAGCAAAAAGAAGAGTGACTGTCACGCTGCCAGCCAGTGATGGACATGGCCTGGATTTCTGCTGTCAAAGATTTGCATGTCAATCACTAAGAACCCATATGGCACGTGTTTACAATGATCAGAAGTCATTTGATATCAGTATCTCAGCAAAGCTTTGACAGAAATGACATGAGATCCATGTTCTATATTCCCAAATACAGGAACTACAATAGATTCATGCAGCCTTCTCAGTAGCTGAGTTAATGCGCACTAATGCTGAGATGGGTTTGAGAACACAATGCTCTAACAACAAAACCATCAGGCAAGGTTTGCTTATTAAATTCAACGAGGATGCCATGTCTGCTCCTGGCACTCTGTCCCATAGCTGCTCCTATTGATTTTGCAGCTTTCTATTTTATGAAATAATACATCTCCTCTAAACGTGTACGTGTGTGAAACTCATCACCTCTGGTAATGTCATCAGCCGTGAGTTATTACCGAGTTACACCCAGACTGCTTTCATAGTTTTTTTTGGCACTTCACGTGTTCACTTCCAGTTTCTGTTTCAAGTATTGCAAGATCATCAGCTAAATTTGGAATGCAACAGGAGAACAATCAGGCTGACAGAAGGATCCGAACATTAGATTCCAGAGAGAAAAATAACTTATCAGGCAGATATCCTCATTGCTTTAAATATCTGGCATGGTGTTCACTGGGAAACCATCCTGGACGAATGCCACAAAAGCTCACATGAACTCACGCTGGTTTTATTGCAAATTCTTGATAGCAAAAAAATGCACGTCTGGTAGTAATCATAGCTGGGCATAATACCATCCTGTAACGCAATTCTGTGCACCCAAAGAGTGATAAAAAGTGTCTTGACCCTTCTCATTCATGACTGAGGAGGCCACAAATTTACCCAAGTGTACTGCAAGAGCAATAAAGCTTTTCTCTCCCATAAGTGAGTTTCATGTTCTTAATCCCACCTGCACACTGACAGATCATATCTGAGCATTCTTTCACACTGATATTTCAACAAAAAAAAATACACCAAGACTGCAGAATGACCGTACAACCCCGTCTATTTTTTGGTAATTTCTTTGGAACCTCCTCCAGTGAGTGACCTGCTACTGCTGCTCACGCCAGGTTTCCGGATACGCTGGGTATTCGCTGTATGTGACACCCAGTCACAGTCAAAAACTGTCAAGGACACTCACCTCCTACGTAGCAGTATCTGGACCATTCATTAGAAGACGAGTAGCTGTCAGATTTTCCATCTCTCTCTGGGGATGCATCTAAACATATGACCAAATGAGTCATCCAGCGGAACAACAACAATCTGAACCCTGGTTTTTTGATGCTAAAACACACAAAAATATTAGATTTCAGGGTGCGGAGGGAAAAAAAAAAACCCTAACTAGAAAAAAAGCCCAAGTTCTCCGGGCTCTAGCTGCCAAGTCCCTGCTGCCTCATTTGTATCAGCTACTTGCATTTCCTGGATGGTCACTTAAAGTAATTGGTTCATCATTTTTAAGTCTCAGTGCTACGTGCCTAGACAAGGCTTGCTTTTGTGTGTATATATATATATATATATAATTCCTTCATCTTTTTACTGGCTTTAGTGCAATTCTGCCGTGACTCAGTTTATGAAGGAGAGATGCACAGTTTTAGTTTGGATAAGAACTAACTGGTTATCCAGTAGCAGCAAGTTCTTCCTTCCTGCACAAAATACTTTTCCACTTTAGCACACCACCGTTCTTCCATTGTGACCCTAATCAAATAAACTGATGAAAGTAAACATCTGTAATTCAGGAGGCATTTGATCACTGCTTTTCCTCTGTTGGAACCAAGGGGTTCCTTTACAAGATAACTGCCCTCTCCCAGGGTGGTATGTGATTACCCAATTCCTGTTCTTACAACAGACTGCTTAAACCACCTATTGTGTGTACGGTCCATAATTATATTTGTGGGTTTGTTCCGTACTGTCTCCTGGTCTGTGAGCTCATGCCTTTCCTAATCCTCTTTAAACTAATGACACACACGTCTAAGGCCCAGAGATCTTGTTACCAACAATTACCAATTTCTGCCTTCTTACAACACTTAAGGAATCAAATGTACAAAGAGGATATTAAAGATCTTTCAAATACCTGAATCAATAAGTCACATTGGATTAAAAGAATTTATCAGCAACTCTTTAATAAATCTGGAAGCTTTAAAACTAAGAAATGTTACAGTGACCTCAGGTTAAGTACAATAAGGGAATATAAATGATGAAATATGTCTAATAATTGTATTGAAATACGTGAAGACACACGGGAGGCTGGACATGCCGTGCTAGGTTGTCCCCCTCCCTCTAAATCTCGTACCACTACTATTATTCTCATTGCGTTGGTACACAATGAATGTTCACAGTTCCTGGAACTAATAAAAGCAAAAAGCCTACTCTTCCTAATGGAAAGACTCCTAAGAAATTAGAGGTACCTGCATCCCTGCAACATCTGGTTCTAAAACATTTTGGTCAATTAAAAAAAAAAGTACTCCCCTGCTACCAGCCCCAAACAGCATTATTCCTATTATTTGTCAGTTTTAAACATGCTATATGAGACAATTCCACATTTTCAAACATTGCTTGCTTAGACAAATACCTGGCAACTATCAAGGAAAAGAAAAGCCCCTCTCCACCATGGTTATATCTGCAGGGAAAAGGAGTAAAGTAACTTTATTGATACTGAGGTAACCCTGTGGCACTTTCCTCCTTTATCATTTTGATAACCCAGCAGGTCTTCTCTTGGTATAATCTGTGCAATTTCACCTAGCAAACCAACTCTGTACTTGCTCCTGAAGTATCAGCAGGTGACAAGTCCCTGGAATTATTACTTTAAAATTATTTTATTTAAAAGAGAAGAACATGACTGAGAATTAGCTCTTACACCAGGTAACTAAATACTGTAGTCCTGCATAAGAAAAGCTGACCAATCCCTTTTGAATCCATCATGGTTGATCAGTTTTATCCGTTCTCTTTAAAGTCTCAATCTTAAGGCTAGATACAACTAAATACGTAACAGCAAGTCATTATTTAAAAATGCAATATTGGCCCAAGAAATTATTAAAAGCTTTCACAACAAGCATGTTTCTTCATAGAGAGACAAGTTCCCTTTCGATGTATGTAGGGGCCCCATCTAGAAGCCCTTTTACCTCAGTGTTTCAATGGATTCCAAGAGGGATATGCATCAGATTTTTACTGAACAGTAATTACAGGCAACAATTGTCTCTTCAGGTTTAGTTTTTTTCTTCTCACAAGGCCACATACAAGTCTACCACTCGCAACCAGAACGCACCTCTAGCCAACCAAGGCATTTGAATGCTGTTTCGCTCAGCCAGGCTACGTGTGGGCAGGATCTGGACACAGAAGCTCACGTAGGAGGGCAGAGCGGTTTAGGATTGGGTATTGTACATAATTTCTAGTTCTGAATATATTATTTCTCATTCTGACAGCTCCAGGGAAGACATCATAACAATAAAGGGCTGCCCTGCTTGTCTTTCAACAGCTATTAGATATTTTTCTTCTGAACACTTGTACTAAATTTAACTTCACATTGTTACAAAAGTTGACTCCTCTCAAATCTTTCAATGTGTTTGATTCCCTCTTATTGAGAAAAACCTGTTCTTTTCCACTGCTGCTAGACACACAAGAAGAAACTAGCTTAATTTGCAGCGAAGATTAAGGTTGTGTCGAGGAAACCTTTCTAAGTTGACAAGGAGTGCAACACCTAAACAAGCTCCCCAGAAGCCTTTTACTCAAACTGAATAAACTGGGAGAGTCGCTTCACTTACTTTGTTTTATCTTTTTTTTTAAGAGAGCAGCAGAAGTTTATTTACAAAGTCTGCTCTAGAACAGAAGGCCTTGATATGGAAAGAAGGAAACACTAAGTTCAATTAAACCTGTAGAAGCAGCTTTAAACTGGCACTTTTTTAAGTTGCTAAAGAAAGAGAAACCCTCTTGAAAATGCCATCATCAAAACGCATACATTTCCATGCAGTTTCAGACTGACAGTTACGACATTTAGGTGTTTAAGGAACGGGTGGATGAAGTGCTGAGGGACATGGTTTAGGGAGTGTTAGGAATGGTTGGACTCGATGATCCAATGGGTCCTTTCCAACCTTGTGATTCTGTGATTCTGTGACATGGAGACAAAATAAGGGTGAGTTAAAAATAAAATTATAAACTCAACTATGAAGTGTGTTGATACTTTCACCAATACATCCAATGTTACTTTAACATATTTTTGATAGAATTTCACCTACACACAAAAACCTGCGTAGTTTATGTAAACCTTCCCTGAGAAAAATACTCAATTATTTCTGCTTGCATAATGACACTACACAGTAATCTTAAGCTCATATAGAAAAGTAGTTTAAGTTTTTAACTAGGGATTTAGTCACACTTCATCAGAATGATATTTACGTGAGCTCAGCCAAACACAAATGAAAGTTTTACTGTCAACTTACTTTGCATGTTCTGTTAATAATCCATACAAAGCCTATTGAGGTAGTCCCCAAGGTACAATTGGTTTTCAAGTGTTGTGAAGAGTGTTTAAAATCCTGGCTAAATGGATTTGCCAAGATATGGATTTTGTCCTATGACAAGTTTAAAACGTGTAACACGATTAAAAACAACCTGTAGTACCAGATACCAGCTTTAAAGATGACAGAGAGATAACGCAGAGTATTAAATATGTGAACATTCAGGACCTGTACGATTTCTAGATGAATGCATATTACAGATTTGTAAATACGTATGTTGTAGAAATTATATAAAGAATTACTATGAATATTGTTTCATTCTTATCGGAAGCTGCAAATTCCCAAAAGGCGCTACACGAGGGTGAAGCCCATCGTGCTACGTGTTGTCGAGACACTGCGAAACGGCCTTTCAACTGTTTGGTATCCGGACAGACAGATCAGTCAAGTCCTACCTCTGTTAGTGGATTTATACAGCCTAGAGATAAAAGATGCAACAACACCAAGAAACAATAAAAGCACTAATGCTATGGGGCAGCATCACAGGTCTGCAAGCCATTACAAGGGTTTAATCTATATTTCTATACAGCAACAGTACTTTTTAGCTCTTTAACTATTACGAATAATTGGGTGGATGCGTACATAGGAATTTAAAGTCTGAAAAGTAAGTGAATATGAGCTATTCTTAAAATCAGTCACATAAAACTGAACATTTTAAAGCCATAAACTTCCCAGTCTATTAGAAATAAAGCACGTTTGTATTTTAAGAGGTTTTCCAAGTGCAAGTGTGATTTACATTGTTCAGACACTTACAGTTATTATTCATTTCCGTGAAGCAATGCCCAGGAGAATGGCTTTGCGTGATTCATCTTAACCTTGCACCAGTTGGGTACTTTCTGTTTACACCTGTGCAGATGGCAGAGGTTTTGTGGTGTTTTTGTGGGTTTTTTTCCAAAGCTATAGTTTCCCTCTGAACTACCTATACAAACACTATACCCCTTATTGTACAAATACCTGTCATTCTTACAGAATATTTGATATATTCTGTGTGTTAGCTCTAAAAAATGCCCTATAGCAGTCAAGAACTATCAAGGTAATTTCCTTTAGGTGAGTTATGTTTTGACTGGATTTTTCAATTTTTTTTTTCTTTTACTATGGCAACATATGGCCAATCCGAATAAGAAAATCCCATCTGTTTGCAATTGGTTTGAGCTACTATATTTTAGTCTGCTGGTAATATTTTGCATTCTAAGCTAAGTAGGATTTAAGCAAAGTTCTTTTTTTTAAATAGACCTCTACACAAAGGAGAAGATTCCAAAACAGTTTTAATTCAGTAGTGATTCTTCCAAAAACAATTTTAAGGTTTTTCATTCTACACCATTATCATAATAAAACTAATTGCTTTTGTATAATACTAATAAAAGATGAACGCGTGGCAGAAGTTACAAACTCACCTACAACAGTAAACATCTTTAATATATATATTATAGCCCAATACAGCGTTCCTTGTGTTGAGAGATCAATAATCGTCTCAAGCTGTGGCTTAAAGCATTTTGAGGAAATGGTTTATAACAAAGCATGACTGCTCTGGCATCGAAACTACATGATATTGGACTTGTCCAAGCAGCTTTCAGTGAATTCCACTCTCATCATCTCTCAAGAAGACTTCATGCTAAACAAACACCTGGGTGGGGAAAATAGCTGGATGAACCAGGACTGCAAGCCTGGGCTACGTTTATTGTTACTGCATTACTTCTAATCCATACCATTGCTGCTTTCTAAAACTCTTCCGTTTATATATTCTTAGAAACTTTTAGTACACCATATCACCACTTTTAAACACGGCTAAGCTGCTTTAAGAAAAAAGCCAAACCGGCAGTCACCGTATGTTCATACGGTACATTGAAAAGAGGGTAATAATTATTAAGCTTAAATTTACTGCATGGTATATTATGTACCTCTATACCTTCTGAAGCAACTAACCAAGTGGTATACCAGATGCTATGAAAGGTGACTGACAAGACTGTTGTACTTGCTAGGCATCAACTAACTAGTTGCCTATTCACAGGACAAGGAAGTCCTTAAGATTAGTGTCTGATAAGGAAGTAAATAAACTGTACACCAAACAGGAATAATAATCTAGGCATTAAAGTTATTAAACCTACTGTGCATCAAATCATCTCACCACTGCATACGATGAAAACTTTTGAAAATAAACACCTGATAAATCATTGATGCAGAGACACAGTTAAATACAAACTTATACAACGTACACAGCCAAATGAAAAGCTCAGGACAGATTTATTAGCTTGTGGATGTTCCTAATTATTTGAAAAACTATAGTCTTACTACCAATAGTAACAGCAATCTGTAATAAGACTCTCAATCTCAAAAAAGAAAAGAAGTCACTTATTAAAGAAATAAAGAATAAAAAGAGAAAGAAAATTAAACCAATCTTGTAAAACAAAGCAAACATATGGTGGGCAAGGGCAGTGGTCCCTTGCATCCGCACTGTTATCCTGTCACTACCAACAAGGCTTACTATAAGTATGAATTCAAAGATAAGATGCAGAAGGCATACCAGAAGAAAGGCAGGAGAAGATTTATGGCATTCAATTATTTTTCTTTAAAAGTTTCCTCTGGGGCGCAAGCACGTAATATATTGTACTTTCCATTACCTGGTGCAAATGTAAAACATACCTGAAAAACACATTTCATGCTTATAACATATTAAAACAACAAGTAAGATGTCATGGCATGAGTTTGATAGATTAACTGCCAGTTACTGATGTTGTACTATATTAGTTAACAGCAAATTAATATCATCAGGCATATTTCCTCTCCTATACCTAAAAAATATTAGTATGGAAACAGATTCCCATAAGTGCTTATCACTAGATTCCGTAGCAGGGATTTTAGTGTGACCTGGGACAAGATATGCAGCAGTTTATGCATTGGTTTGCGAATGTATTACTTGTAGTCAAAACTTTTTCTACCTCAGTTATCTTTTGCAATTTAGAGATTTTTTTACTATAAGGCCAAAACCTTACACAGATATCCCCATGACTTTTTCACTGTGATACTGATTCTACTCGACACACACACTCTTGTGCTTTATCAAGTAGCTTTAAAAAGTATTTTAACAAATTGTGCTGAGAATACAAGAACTGTCCCTACTATAAAATCAACCAGAATCTTTCATCAACACCTTCAATATAAATCTGCGTAGCTCCAGAGATTCACCTTTATTCAAAGTAAAAGTAACTGGAAGTCAGCATGTTCTTGTATAGACTTTATACCTCCACACGTATATTATATAGCCTAATCATTTGGAACACACTCTCATCTTATTTGTTTTGTCTTCCACACTTTTTTCAAAGCAAGGAAAGCAAAGAAATAAGTAGAAAGCAACCCAAGATAAAAATCAGATGCAAATTAAGGTTTAAACCATTATCACATTAAACATATGCTTAAGTTTCCATTACAATTAATTGTAATAAGCGACACATTAGTACATGTTTTTCCGGGCTCCGCCTTCAGAATAAAACCACAGGCACATCAGTTTTGGCTGAAATGCTTCAACTTCCATTCAGATACCACTTCAAACCATGTAACAAAGTGAAGTTTATTTTAATATATGGTAGCAAAGTCCTTCAAACTCCCAGCCCTAACCATGAGTTGGACACATCCCTGGTGTTGCTCGAAGTCAAGCTTTCCTTAAAAGGCTCTCCTCCAGGACAGGCTCTTCTTCCATCTTACATCTATATAATCTTATGCTTTCTTTGACCCGAGAAAAACATAGCAGTCATTCTCCAGCATGTTTACAAAATACAGGGTTTTAAAACTGGAGTTTGCAACTCACTGTCCCTGGTCCAGTGATAATGCTCACAGTTTCTAGTGGTGGAAGTACAGGCCCTGCTTCATAGAATTTGAGACTTCATGTCTACTCTTCATGTGTACAACAGAAAGTGGACACAGACCTTCACCTAAATTTTAAAAGAAATAAAATCTCCCAATAAACATTGATCAACAACTCATAATTTTTCAGGATTTGCTAGTATTCAATCAAATTTCTTAAACACGTCCGGGAATGCTCACATCTTACTCCTATTTGATGTCTGAATTATGAAGTTTCTCTCAGTTTTTTTCTATCACTCTAAAATAATTCATTTTCTCAGAAAAAATAATAATTCATTCTATCAGAATGCAATCCCACTGCCAGAATTAACAGGTTCAAATGCAAGCTCTCCAGCAATCTCTACTAGCAGTAGCTGGGCAGGTCAGTCCTTCTAGGTGGGTAATGGCAACTACAGGTACAGTCACCCTGTGTGACTGGATTAGCAGTAGTAGCCAAGGCTGTGGCTCCAAGGAGCACTCCTGACCTTTGATTTATATATTAATTCCTAGCTTATACTTCCAGACCCTTGGCTGCTATTTTGGTTCCTGTCCAGCTCAAGAGCCTTAGTTCTTGAACCACTGGCTACAGCACGATTGGCTACAACCCAATCCTCCACCATCAGTCAAAGGATTTACTGCTTCTTCCTGAGACTCCTGATTTGAAGAACTGTTTTGTCCCATGCTTTCACAGGTTTTTATTCCCTTACTATTTTAAATTGGGAACCATCAAAGTTTCTTCCATTGTCTCAGGTTCTGAAGATTTACTGTGTAAAGGTGATCCGATACGGCTGACTTGACATTCAATAAAGCATTGAGTAACATGGAAACTTCATAGCCAAAATTCATAAGTTATTCATGTATTACTGACACAATCCAAAGTCCCTCCCTCCAGTCTCTGAAACCTAGGAATAGTACAAAATGTAAAAGAGTAAATTACCCGTCCTGTCTTTTCAGGGTTTTAAGTATATTGGTATTGTTTCTTATCTTTACTGTACAACCCTGAGTACTAGAAATCTAATTTAAGCAAAGAAAGCTAATGCTCATACATGCCTACAGACTACCAGGAATTGAATTGGAACCCATCCACGCTCACTTATCCCCACACTTCAAGAAATCTATGCCCTTTGTCCCCATAACATTACCAATATAAATTAAAGTAAATAAGCACCCTGGGTGTTTAGAAGGAAACGGGCACCTCTTTGAAGAGCACACTGCACCTAAGCCTTTGCTGCCATCACCACTGGGGGTATTTCTACATTTCAAGCTTTCACTCCACCCAAAACAAAATCTATTTTAAACACTTTTCTTACAGCTATTTTCTGGGGGGTTCTCAGCCATCCTCCATCCTTGCAGACATCTGAACTTCTACAGCACTTTTCCTACTCCCAGATATCTCATCATGTCAATAATCTATCTATTCCAAAACATATCAGTTGACATAAACAGGACTACACAGTAGAGCTCAGGAGTCCAAACCCTAATGCGTGCCAGTGGACAAAGGTTGATATAAGTTAGTATTAAGCACTTCAACCACAGAAAGTTTTTAGTATTACCTATGTATGTCATTTCATCTGCTCATAAACATAATTTTAGGAAAATCATTAATAGGTATAAACCCCAAAGAACAGAGGTGGACCTGGGCTATTTTTTTTAAAGTCAAAATTCTTGGTGGTCTAATGTGATACCTATGGTTCAATTTGGGATGCAAACAGGAAGAAAGTGTCTTTCAAAGGCTAACATTCACACTTTTTACTTTAGTTTGCCATGAAGCATCAAAATGCCTGATGGTCATATCGTTTTGCAGAAGCAGCTAAGAACATGACTCCTTCCTTTACAAAACAACTGTTTTAAAGGGTTCTAATGTAGATTAAGTTATGATAATGTGAACCAAATGGAGTTTAGAGTCATGCCATTGAAAAACACAGTTATGAAGGAAGATTCAACTCCCAATTCCGTGATACAAATGAGCTACATAAGTTGACATTCCTAGCTTTTGCCAGAATGAAAATCAATAGCATCTTTAATGACGAGCAATCATCTTTAATCAAACCAAACAACTGGCTGAGAACCCTCTGTGACAGAAAAGGACTGTGTTAACATAGCAATATATAGGCTATAAAGTAGAGGATGGCTCTACAACTCCTGCTCTAAAGAAGAGCTCCTCTGCTGCTCAGGAGACAGCTAGTACATGCAGAACTGCAGAAAACAAAGCGTTCAAGGATCAGGATTCGATTTATTATAAAAACATTAGTAATAGGATGATAAACAGAGAAGAAGAGAAAAATCACACTCTGGTTATAGTGATTTGTTCTGAAACCCCCAAAGCAGAACTAAATAAGCACGAACCTCTATTAAATCTCTATTTTCATATTTTTCAGACTCAGACTGTAAGGAAGTACAGAGTGAAGGAAGTGATTCTGATTAATTAAAAAAGCAGCAATGCAAGACTGCAGCTGTTCCTGCTTAAGCACACAGCTTCAGAAAACTTTGTTCAGTTTTAGAATGCCTTGAGATCAAGGTTGCATCCTGGTTTCCTTTAGAAGAGGATAAAGGACTTGGATAATGCTGTACAACATGGCTAAACTTTCATCTAGAATATATTTTTGGGTTTAAGTTAAAGAAACACATTTTTAATATAATTTTGGAAAATTATCTGGATATTAAAAAAAAAGATGTATAGAAAGCAAAACTTTTCTACTAAGTTTTTATTTTAATATTTTGGAGTGCTAAGCTAAAACTGAAAAAAAAAATAAATCACACTGTGCTTATATAATTTTAAAAGAACAAAACTCAAACTAACAAAGAAGAAGAACGACTGTGTCTTGTTTATTTAGAATCTAATGAGTGTTCTTAATACAGAGAGGAAAGAAAAGCTGTGCAGGAATCCTAAAAGAGCGAGTATCAAAAAAACTAGTGAAATGCGCAGCCCAGTGAAAGGTTCAGCATCTAATGATAACAGCACAGCAGTGATTCAAAAGCAAATAAATCCTGCTAGAATGAAAAATCAATGAGCTTTGAGAAATTCTGACAATGAAAAGGTCTCTCTCCCTGTGAGATCAAATGGAGAAGCCCCATTAACAGAGCAGCCATCTGCTTTTTCCTGCTTGTTACATACTGCACAACCACTCCTGCTACTTTCTCTTCCATCAATACAAGGGCATCCACAATCCAGTAAACAGGCCTAAACCTTGGGGAGAAAAAAAGATAAAAGTAATCTTGGGTGACACAGAAGGGAGGCGGAAAACAGCCTTTAAACCCAATCCAAACCCAGCACAGTATTTGGAAATCAGAGAAACAACTTCTTGCTGCATCCACTATCTCCAGTTCCAGGGAAACCGATGAAACCAACCTGCTGCGCATCCCATTGAGGAAACAGATTATTCACAGGCAGTGAGATTAAACATTTGTGTAAGTGCCTTTGTAAGAGTATCTGATACAGCAGGAGGCAAAAAGTTTAAAGCAGCCAGTGTCAAACAAACGATTTCCCTGAATGCTGCTGAATAAAGCCTGGAGATGACGACAAATTTGTGTTATTGACACAAGGTTCTCTTGTCTCGCCTTTGATTAGACACCATAGTGTCTTTCTAGACAGGCAAAATGTTTCTAATATAAAGGCTGAAATACATATTGCAGAGAAAGAAATTTTACAAGAGATACCACATGACAAAGCGGCAGTAGATAACACAAGCTTAAAAGAGAAAGGAAGTGAAAATTCCACTCTCTTGAAGAGAAAATTGGCTCTGTATCATTCCCTGAAGGTGACAGTCATAACTAAATCCAATGCAACAAGTGGTTTAGATTTGGGGTCTGTTTTATCAGCTGATAGTTGAAATCTAGCTGTAAGAAAGAAAACATCCTGCTTCCATTCATGGTAGTTCTCATGTCGCTTTGCATGACTTCCAAAGCAACAAAATAGTTGGGAAAAAAAAATTAATTCCAGTTAAAGAACTACAAAATACAATTAACATTCAGACATCTGTATTTACCCAAACTCCAGAATAAAGTAAGATTCTTCAGCACAGCCAATCATGTGCACTGTGGAGGGACGCAATGAATGTTTTGGCTACAGCATTAATTCTTTTCGGCGAATAAAGTTATTTGCTTTAAAAAGTAATATAAAACATATTCTTTTACAAATAACCTAAGTGCCTTCTCTTCTTTGTCCCCATCCTTTCTGAGAGGCTGCATTTAACGGACAAACATTTCTTCAATTTAGTAGTCTTACAGCTAATTAAGAGGGTATGCTAGTTCTTTACCACTAGAATTCCAATCTGTTTCTCCTCAAATTCTACTCTTCAATACAATTTATATTGTAAGAATAGCATGAGCAGACTGACTTTGTACAATGACTCAAGTTTATGACATGAGAACAATATTTTCTCTATTACTATAAATTCTAATGAAAAGGGGGGTTTTAGCTCTATTGATGAACTTACATGTACAATACCGATTCACCTTTTAAAAAGCCTAAGTAGTGCAATGCATCAGAAAAAAACAAACGTAATCGTTCACCAGCTTCCAGCATACTGGCTTTATGAGTTACAATAAAAATAACCTTTATTTATATATATATATATATGTTCCCCCCCGAGAAATATCCTAGAATGTTACAATTCAGCATGGAATATAAATGCATCAAGCAAAACAGTCTGTTGCAGTGATTAAAAGGATGACAACAGTTTAAGACATAATAATGCCTGCATCCCAGAAGAACGAGTTGTAATCTCTTGGTAGGGTGGTTCAAACAAAATAACATCTACTCAAAAAAACCCCCCAAATTAGTCTGTAAGCTATATATTTCTTACTTTTAAAAAGACTACGCGCCACTATCATGACTTACTACGATTTCTCAGATGATTTCCAAATGTTTCATTCCCACATAGTATAGGATATAATTTCTGATCCAGATGCTTAAAAGAAGAAATCTAACAAAGAAACATAATCTGAGCTAGACTTGGCAAATTTTCCAGATAAAAAAAATAAGAGAATATTTTGGAAGCTGCTCAAACAAAAGCCAAAATGGAAATATGCCTCTTTCAACCATACCCTAGGCTGCTGTTAAAAATAAAAGGACACTTAGAGTTTCCACAAGTGTGAACTGCAGCTGAGGTTTATGAAATATAAAATGTAGATGTCAAAACTGACCGAGAATAGTTCTTTACTTCTATCTAATGCTAAAACAGACTCTTCTACACAGCGTTCTTTTGTTAAGCGTTAACAAAAGAAACGCTTAAATCAGAGATCCTGCATACACGTGAAAAATTCTGTATTAATTAGAATGAAAAGACAACACTTTTAAATTACTATGGTTTTAAAAATAAATCATGGAAGCTTGTAAATTGTAGAAAACTGACAGAAGCTCACTAAACAATAATAACGCATACTTCTATGTAAACTTTATTCTAACCATTTCAAAGCCCTTCAGGAACACAAGCTAAATGTATGTGGAAGTTTTTTCCACCTACATACTAGTAAACTGGAGGACACAGAGCTCAAATATGTTTGGAGTCACATATGATTTACATGAATTCAAATGTGCTGAGGTATTGTTTTATCCGATAGCCTTATTGCTCCCCAGAAGAAAGACATGGCTAAATCTTTGTATAGCCACACATCTATCTATAAGCACCATAAAAATCTTTCAAATCTAAGCCAATTTTTTTTTATTATTATTATTTCAAGCCCTTCAGAGAGGAGAAAAAACCAAATTTATCCTTGGCTCCATTTATTCCAGGCAAATAATTTGGCTAAATGTTTGTATTCCATCAAGAGGAAGAAACTATGAGCTTAAACAAGAAATATAACCAATACCATATACAAATTACATATGGAAGAATGGTGGTAATTGTCTTTCCACCCCCCTACCTTCTATTATCGCTGTATGGTTGCAATTTAAGACTAGAAAAGTTCCCAGACTAGAATTCCTACAGTGAACCAGCCAGACATAACTATGACAGAGAATATCCCTGCCCACTGCATACCACAGTCTGCCTAGCCTGATACACACCATGGAGTTTAATTATGTAAATCTATAATACTATATTCACCTTATATAAATCTTTTCTTTTTTTTTTTAATTTCCTACAAAAGGAAGAATGGTTTACGGAGCCCAGAGGTATCTGATTTAGAAAACATCTGCAATGAATCTAATTCACTCTTTCACTGTACTACAGCCACTTGGCTCTTAAAGTGAGAAAGACTGCTATCGCTTAGTAAACTTAGTGTCAAACTACTTGGAAGTACTCTCACTTTAAGAATAAAAGAAAAGTCAAATTACAGATATTCTTACCTTGATTGGAGCCTTACATTGTATACTAGAACAGACATTTACAAGAAGGGAGAGTTCAGTGTACAAAATTAATGCTGAAAAGTTTAGACGCATCTAGCAAATAAAAGTCCTAATGCATTCAGATGCTTTAACCACTTCATCTATATTTTAATTACACAACAAGATAAAGTACAATTTTAAAAACTACTTGAATACAATCGTTCATGTGCAACGTTTAGACTCCTGTCAACGAATCGTGGAGCTTTTAAGTTTTCCTGAGCATGATTGCTATTCTGTTTTGAATTCACACCCACAATGGCCAAGATATTTCCCATACTGATAACAAAGAGGGGTTTTGTTACTGCTGATTGAGGGGTCAGTGGCAGCTGCACTATGTGGCTGACATAATCAGTATAAAATACCGGCTCGGAACAATGGCTGCTCATTAGAATATAAAACAATCAGAATGTTGAATCTGTAATTTCAGCAGCTGCTACTATACATTTTCATTAACATTGAAGCATCAGCTATCAGTGCACCAACTTCCTGCTTCTTCACATCCCTGATCTCTTCTTGGTGATAAAACCTGCTTGTGGGATTGTACCACAAATCAGATGCTTGAAATGATACAGTATAAAAATAATCCCACGAAAATGGCAATATTCTTAATCCAAACCATTCCAGGGATCCATTTTGCACTGCAACTTCTCAAAGAGTTGCCCTAACATAGCAGAGAACCACGCTAAGGCATAGATTGAGACCTAGGAGTTAGGGGAAGGACAAACTTTCCAGGACAAGCTTTCCTCCAAAGCCAGCTTCACCTGCAAAGATGACCTGAGTTTAGACAAACAACACCTTACTCTATTTTTGCATCAGTCGAGCAAAGGAAACAAGAGAAATTCTTATGTTTCGTCACTCATAACTTCAATGAGCGTTGGCCTCGTCTGATGAAAGATCACTTGATTGTCAGTACTAGGCAGACAATAAGTCACGGTGCTCTTGACTGTTTCGGCATTAGCGTTAGACAGTTTTTGGTTCCTATATTTTTAAATCTATCCCCCTTTAAAAAATATTTAAAGAAATTATATATACTTTAAAACAAATTTCAATACAGTGGAATTGAAATGAGCCTGACAACTGAGTTAGATGTTTCCTGGCAGGCAGAGTGCCAGCATGAGCAGGGAAGTAGGAGACTAATTAGTGCTTCATTTATCTATTAAAAAAACCTAAAGACTACATAAAGTGGCTCTGGAAGTCCAGACTGGAATCTTAAAAAATAATTAGCTTCTCAAGATCAAACTCTTCCTTCTCTCCGTAGGTAGTTTTTGTTAGAATGTCACTCTCGGAGCAGTTCCCAGGAACAGACAGGCTTCCATGCATGCTTGGCAGGGAACTTGTCCCCAGACTGGTCCGTTCTAGCAGTCCTAAAGCGACAGAGGCACAAGATTATGGATCCAGCACCACATCTAAATGGAGACAATCTCTCTGTTGGTACCAATGATAAAACACATCCCGACGTAGGAGACCACCCTGGTAAACACTATGAAATCATCCTGCAGTACTTATGGGAACCTACACAACTTGTCTCTAAACCAGTCAACAAAGAAAAGATAAACTTTCAAGTGGGAAAGACAAGATATTAGTATATTTACTGGCTTCCCCCAATAACTCTCACTCTTTTCTGGATTGCACCTTGCTGACCAGCTTTCTCACCCATGTCTAACATCTTCTGACTCCGCCAGCTCTATCAGAAGAGACAGGAATGTGGCTATCACCAATCTACTGACAACTTCACAGAGTATCTTCTTATTTACCCTCCTAATGATACCTTATATGCATGAAGACATGTGATTAGTGAAAATTAAACTGTCGAAAGAGAAGACGTGTTACTTCCGGAACTTAGAAATCCAATGGGGTAAGCACTATAAACTGTATCATGAGACTATCAGATGAAAGAATTAATTTGATGACCTGGTCAGTCTGGTTTGTGTGTGCTAACTCCTTAACTAGTTAGCAGCTACACAAGAGCTATCCCTTCTTGTCAGTGACCATGGAAATACACATTTGTATAAGTAAACTTTCAAGTATCCAGTACTATAATTCAAGAGAAGGAGGAAAATTCATGTCTTAAAGATGACATCAAAAGCACTAGTAAATGCAAGATGGCTCTCAGAGCTTGACACGTATTTCTCACTAAATAGGATTTAGTTTTGCTTAAATATAGCTCTCAGGGAATTAATTAAGGATTAAAATATTCAGTCCCCATTACCTACAGCTTTCAGCCTTAAGGAAGAACAGTGTAAGCGTGGCTATAATGATAAATACATGAAGGGTTTTGCAATGACAACATGGCATACACTAGTTTCCATGCAGGCATTTGTTAAAACGTTGTTTATTCTTCTTCCCAGAGTTATAAACCCATTTTTCCTTCTTTAATAAAGCCATATCTTCAGCAAAACAACAATGTTCACAGAGAGTCTGCAAACGTGCTGTTAATGAAAAAGGTAGAGGCAGCCCAGAAGTATTTTCAATGCATTTCAGACAATTCTAACAGCAGTGTCAACTGAAAACAGGAATGACCTCAGTGAGGATCTCCTCCTCGCTGAGTGAGAAGGGAGGAATGTGCTTTTGGCCAAGTGAAAATAACCATATTCAGCGTCAAGCATAAGTAAAGCAATTCAGACAGATAATTCCTGGGAGACAATTGATTCTGGCACCGGCAGAAAGGAGCAACACAAAAGACCACTTCCAAGGTCGTCTATGGCTCTTCCCATCTGACAGTGCACATACAGCCTCTCTGAAAATATTTCATCCACGTAAATGTTTATTTCTTGGAAATTCTTGACAAGTCCTGTGCAAGTGCTCAGGAATTGATGCAACGGGGATGTAGTCTTTTATCGGAAATAAAAAAAGTCACACACTGAAAACAACACAGATTAGATTTACTCATGATAATTCATTAAATGTGGTACAGATCAGTTAAACTCAAAGTAGAAGGGAAAGAAAAAAATGCAGAGCAGAAAACGTCATTTTATACAACCAGAAAAAATATGGATTGTGAAGTAAAAGGAGAAATACAGTGTCAAACCATTGTGGATATAAGTCCTTTTCAACCTAATTCAACAATTATCTGCAATGCTTATGCATGCTTTTATAGAAAGGAGCATGTTTATGTGCACTGTTTACGTTGTATTGTGTTACCACTGACAATTTAGAAAGCATCTATTAAAAAGTATGATACTCATGGTTGCAGAATCTCTATATTTATGTATACATGTGCCTGTTCATAGCAATATACTGCCAGTCATCTCTAATAATCTAAGTAAAACAAATAATTACTTTTGCAATGTCACAACAACTATTTTCAGTTTTTATCTGTGTGATTTATCAACTGAATACCCACATGTTCAAAACCCCACAGTGCAGTAAAGAGAATTTGGTCTCCACAGAAATTAATTTTGATTATTTAGAAGTGTAAGATATGTCTATCCTTCATAAATATCCAGTAATGATGTATTTACAGCTAGTGTGCTCCAGTTATTTTAACTTGCATTGTACAAAGCAGTCCCCATGTTTGAATGGTGGTATCGGCTGACATAAGCAACTATTTAAACCCAACCAAATGCAGCCAGACTAATATTATTTAATATAAGTTATGTCATATGAATGTTATTATCCTCCTAACTCTCAAAGATATCCGTTTCAATGCTCATATATAATAAATAATTGCCAGTCACAAATACTTTGCTTCAACAATAGTCACGATATCTTTTAGGTTATATTGACAACAAAAGAAACATTAAGAAAATGTAAGCTGATGTAATGGTTTTCACGGCATCTTTTTGACAACAAAGCTTGTATCTCAGATCTGACCACTCACAATTTCTAAACCAGATTATAAAGCTAAATCCATGCAAACCCTTAATGGATCAGGATTTTATTTCTAGCGCTGCAAAAACTTCAGTTGTGGCCAAGTCTTATCAGCTACAGTGGCAGACAGATTACAGAAGATGTGCCGTGGATAAGTATGAAGCACTACCAGCTTAAACCAATTACACACTTAGCACAAAGTTGTCAAACTACAGACGAATGCCAAATCCCAACATGTAATTTCTATCGTGCTTATGAATTTTAAGAAGAATTGTACTGAATAGAAAGCCTATAAGAAATGCAAATCATAGCTGGGAAAACATATGGTAGAAAGGACGGTATTTGGAAACATGTAAGATTTCAGCGGTGCGTAAATAAGGGAACCACAGTAACTCAAGAGGTATCATTTCAGAATCTACAGGATTTTTTACTAGAAGTCAACAGTTCCAACTTGCCTGCATTCATTGGCAAGCATATCTATTAAATTATTTGCCAGCTGAGAGTCATTTCTTTTACAATAAGAAGTATAGTGAGAGGTAACTACAAAGCAATCCTTAGCTGCCCTAATTACTCTTCATAGGCAGAAAATGTGTGATAAAATGCATGTTTTATGATTCACTTCCTCTGGTTTACTCGCTTCGGTACTGTTAACCTGTAGCTTCGGATGGCCTCTACAGTGCTTTTAAACCATATGAAAAAACCCTAGGCAGACAATCACTGTACTATTTAAGGCACATAATTAGCAATTATTTCATGCACACTTCACAATAATAATCTGTTACGTACTAAGGGAAAGAAACATTAATGAGCTACTTCTGGTGCTGCTCTGTGTACTGTGTTTGCATAATAATGAGGTCCAATCTGCTGGAAAACACATAAAGGACAAATTAATAAGGTCGTCATTTTTGTCTAATGATGCTTAATACAGTTTCAGCAATCTGCTCAAGACAAAAGACGGTCACTCAGACATAGCCGATTATGCATTCGCGTGGCAGATGAAATCTTTATTAAACAGAATGATGAATCTGATTAACATGCGATAACAAATATACAGTCTGCGAAAATGACCGTGCCACCTCCTGCAAGCATCCCTCACGTCGACTATTAAGGCTTTACTCAGATTGAGGTCAGACTGGTATTCCCGATAGGCGCATTAAGATAAAAGTTTGCCAAATGTGGTAACATGATGAACAAAACAATATCCTGTTATATAAAAGCTACTGTCTCAACAGCTGACTGTCTAATCAGTTATCGCAACAACTCCTTAATAAGTTTAAAAATTTAATTGTCAGAGTTTCATTCACCTTTTAACATATGAAAGACAATTTATTACATTAGCTAAGCTAGATCTTAAAGCACCCCGAGTCCTCTTCATATATGGTGCCAAGATATTTTCTTTAAGTTCTGAAGTACTGTCTTAAAGCTGTTATCATTTCAGAAAGAAGACTGCAAACAGGAATATATAATTATTTAGGGTATTTTAAGGCATATAAATAATAACATCAGTTATGCCACTGATTTCACATAAAGCCTGAATAAGTAAATGGAGGTTTCTAGGTCAGTGGCAAATACATGATGTAACTGAGTTTGTAGAAATGTAGCAGTAAATTTAAAAATCTAATTTTCAATAGAGGTGTATAATTGATAAAAAGTAGGTTATAAAACAAGATTTACAAAATACAATTTGCTAATCACACCTTACATATAAGTCATGAAAACAGCGTTGCCTCTTCCAATGATTACCAAGCCTAGAGGTAAATTACAGATATTAAACCCAGTGACTCTATTTTAAGCTTGTTTTGCTATAGCAATGTGATTTCTATTAAATCAGCAATTCTTTGCCTTCCAGACCCAACTGTACTTGATTTATAGACAGCAAATGACAAGAAGTAATTTAAGATGACATATGATACCTCATGATGATGTACATGATTTACCACACGGTAGGCAACGTCGATTTTCTCTCTACAAATACATTGCTCAACAGCAGCAGGATCCTGTACGCAAGGATATGTAACTGGGAGCTAAAACTGACTTAATCACAGCTTCTTCAATTTAATGCATGTGTTTGCTCTGGTATAGGATAGCATATAATAAATAATGTTTGCTCTGGTATATGATAGCATGTAATAAATAATTTTAAACTCCTGTGACTCATTCTATACGTCTTCATTTACATTCATATATTCCCAACTACAGGAAAAAACAGCCATTCAATTTAAAGCAAGGAAATGATAAAGTTCAAGCTGTATTTACCTCTACCATCACTCACCCCCAGTCCATTCTATTTCTCTAAATAAGCAACACTATTTTCACGCACACAATAACAACAAAAGAGTAGTTTCATCCCTCACCCTCACTCATATTCCAGTCAGCTGGCACATTAATCTAGTCATAAGGCACACAGTTTGCCACAGATTCAAGGCAAAGATGCCAGTTCTGGCACTTGTTTCACAGGTCTGTTGAAGATGATGGGATATATGTTTTCCCGAGCCTCTCTTTGTTTCAAAGACATGCATTAAGAGATTACATGTGTCTACTGAAAGCCACCAGCTTTCGCAATGACTCTCCAAAGCCAGATGTGGTCTTTTTTAGCCTATGTTGCTCTTCGGAGCCTGGTAGTTTACCGAGACTTTGTTCTGGTGGATGGAAACAGAATACAGAAGAGAACAGGAAAGAGACTTATTCAGAAAACCTGTAACAATTAACAGTGTCTTTCTAGCTAAAAGAAAGAGACGTTAAATCCACAGGTAAGCTAAAAACATAACATTTGTTTGTTTTACACTAATAAAACTACAACACTCGGAAGCCTATCACCAGCTGATCACACACCTATGCTGGATGCACCTGGTCCGAGACAGCCCGTCCCCCTTCAGCTGCCCACCTGGCTGCCAGCGTGACGACTGCTGACAGCGTTCGGTTTGCACAGCCACTCATGGGAAGCAACAAAGCAGTGGAACGTAATGTTTCCGAGTTCCTGGCAGTGTTACAGAGCCTTTTATTTTAAATGTACAGAAGAAGGCTGTTAAAAAGAGAAGAATTCATTCCACTATACCTATTCATTCCACTATATTCCACTATACATTATTTCATGTTCTTTCATTCCCTCCATGTAACATTTCTTATCTTTGACATAAAATGAATGCTAAAATACCATGAAATCTTAGTAACAGTATTTGAAATTTCAACATTCATAGCAGGAAATGCCTCAAACTTTGTTCCATCACACTGTCATACAGTGCATTTCAAATCGTTTGTACAGCGGATAGTGATGCACACAGGCCAAAACGTGTCATATTCAGTTTTTGGCAAAGTTTTAGTCTCAGAAATTTCATATTAAATTCAACTATATTTATATCCACAGTAAAAATGAAGGAAAATTCAGCAAAGACCTGTCTTTATCTTAAACTAGGCATTACTCAATGCAGTAAAAATACCCGTCACTCTCTTGTCTGGATATCAAAGACTTCTATTAAGTAGTTTGCTAACACTGTTGGAAATACAACACCGGAAAAAAAATTCTTCCTGTTGACTCCTTTAGACCTTGTCCGTGTTCATCCATCAGGGTCTGATTAACATTTTTGCTAGTGCCACAAATAACAAAACTACATGTCTGAAAACTCAAGTCTGAATAATACCACTTGGGCAAATATGTTTTACTATCTTTTTCCTTTCCTGAAAGACATGGAGAGCTGCTGCCTATTCTCCTGTCCCTTTTCATATGACATAATACTATAGACACTGCATCAAATTAGGTATAGACATCTACCAACACATTAAGTGACCCACACTCAGCTCATAACTATAATTTCAAATCTCTGAGGTAGAAATTAGGTGAATCATACAGAACTCATCTAGAAAAAAATAAAATTTTCACTGTATCATTTACATAAATGCTATTTTAATATTATTTACACAAATCATTCAGCAATCATTTTAATACACAAAATAAACTAATTTGACTTACCCATGACTGCACTTTATTATTGAAATGAGTAACCTCAGCTCCTATCAAAGGACACGGAGAAATCGACTGAATGACACAGCTCCTGCATTGTAAGTACCGTGTCAAAGAATATTCCTTCTCATTCCAAATAGCATTTAAAGATAAACTGGCATTCAAGTCTTTCAAAAAGAAAGAAAAAGTGCTTTAGGTAGGCATCAAGACAGACTTTAAAACAGATAAAAGATCACAAGTTGTGCTTCACATTTCAAAATGTAATGTTCTTATTTTGCAGTAAAGAATGCTGACTAATTTCTGCAAACTCAGGAACTTCTGAAATAGAGTCCTTGAGACAAAAATCACCTATTATTAACTGTGTTATCCTAACACCAGAACTGCCCACACATGAACAAAAGTAAGTACTTCACTTTTGGTGTCCGTCACCTGAATACGTCTATCCCACCAAGATATCTGCCTTGTTGGCCTTCCCTCTGATTCTTACTCACACTCAACCCCATCACCACCTTTGTTAAGCTTTAGACAATGAAAGTAGTCCCTAACATAGAAGGCTACCACACTGCCTCTCCTTCCTCTCCTATCCCTTCAAAGAGTCTGTGGCCATCCGCTGCAGCACTCCAGTTGTGCGAGTCATCCCACCATGTTTCCGTAATGGCAACCCTGTCATAGTTGTCCTGCTGCCCAGTGGCTTCCAGCTCCTCCTGTTACCCATGCCGCGCGCCCTGGTGTCGATCTGCTTCAGTTGGGCTATTGTTATCGCCACCTTCTAAAGAGAAGAAGCCCTAATTCCTGTGTGACCGTTCTCAAGCATTTTCATGGTTCTGTTTTCATTATCCTTTTCAGATTAGAATATTACATAAGAAGACTCAAGACATTTAGGAGTGGAGAGCAAACTGGCATGCATCTTCAGTGTTTGGTTAAACACACAGAGCTCAACAGATCTCAGTGGAGGTTGCGTGTTTCCAGTCAACAGTAAATTGTGTCTGGCACTCCTTTGATGTTTAACCAATTCTCTCAGTTTGATGACCGAGGGAACAAGATGGCATCTCAAAGGAAAAATCCTGCCATCAACTTCTCAAAAAGTCCAAGTCAAAGGCTGCAAGTCTTACAAATGTCGCAATTAAGAGAAAATATATGTGTCTAATAAATTTTCTTGGCAAAGTACCACTGTCAATATCCAATTCTCCAACTTCTGAATTTCCAGTCTCCTGAAAAAAACCAATGACCCACATCGTTTTGCTGTTTATCCTCTTTCTAGCCAAATGCTGTGCCTTGGACAGTAAGCTTCTACTGCCTTCAGCTTCCTTACTCTATAAAGTAGCCAAACTTCTCCTCATAGGCTTTAAATAATATTCCTCATTTATCTAAGGTCAAAGACACAGCTTACGGTTGTCACTAATACCTTTCAGCACGGTAGCAACGCTATTATGCTTGGTTCACCTCTCAAAAATTTTCTGGGATTTTCAGGAACACTGACAATCCTTGTCTAGAGGACACACAAATACCAGTATCATTGAAAGATCTGATATTTTCATTCAAGAAAAAAAAAATTGGGTTGCTTCAAGAAGCAAAATGTTCCTTTCAACCAGCCATGAAAAGGATAGATATCCTTGAAGGAGAATGCAAATAGCCAAGGTGTTTCATCCATATCCAGTAAAGAATTGTTGGATGCCTGATTTTCTTCAGACTTACAGAAACTTAAATATGTGCAACAGAAAGGTGTGGAACAACACAGACTCGACCAACCACACAGTGGCAATAAACAAAATATTGTTAAAATATCTCTTGAACAAAGAGGTAATGAAGCAAGACGCTAAGAAATAAAGATCACAAAAAAAAAGTCAGAATTCTTGACCAATAGGCAGACAAAAATTAACACCAAGACCTTCCTGACAAGAGAAAAAGAAAATAATGTTTGAAGCAACTACTCTCAGCCAATAGGGAATAGAGAAGTAAAAGGGGAGAACGCATGATCTGTAACATAGTAATCAATGTCCCTTATACTGAGGTACAACTTTGAACATCTATGTAACAATTTAACAAAAGACAGGTGCAGTCTTTTTGACAGCTCAGGTTTCTCTTGCTTTAAAAATGCTTTGTTAAAAACACCTGCAAAACCGGTATAGTGCTACTTTGGAAAGTAAGAAATATTAGGGCAAGACACTTGTACTCGTCCTCTCCATAGGAGATTTCACACTTAGATTAAGAGACAATAACACACTACCAAAATCAGAAGCACCTGCAGGAAACAAAAGAAAACAATGCATTGTATTTAATTTCAGCCTAAAGGACTTGGCAAATGTTAGGTGGTATTTCTCAGTAATTAGTAAGATTTACCTTCACTTGTCACTGGCACCTGATAAACCTTCAAAGTTTCTTTAAGATGACTAAGACTTGCAGCATCGGAGATGACCAACATCATATTGACATCTTCTGAAATGGCACCCAGTTCACACATACAATTATTAATGGATTCTTTATTACTTATATTAGTATTTCTGAAGAGTTTCCAGATTCCTTTCAGCTCAATATCACTGTAGCAAGCTTTTCTCAAAATTCCTATAATTTAAAAAGTGGGGTGTAAGACATATATATATATACATGGTTTTCAATACAGTACTGTTTGAACGCACTGCTAACTTTCCACATTTACAAGATGGTAATTTAGGCCCTGATCCAACACCCACTGAAGTCAATGAAAAGACTTCTATTGATGTAAATGGACCTTGGAAGAAGGCCTTATTTAAATATTTTAGTGTGTCCAAATTTACTTTTTGACAGATAATTTTCTCCTTGTTATTACTCCCAAATTGACCAGTGAGTTTGAATCCACTTTGAATAAAGTCATTTATTTTTCATTTTCTTCAAACTGTGGCAGATTTTTTAACTATCATCAATCAACTGACATCTGAGATTCAGTTTAAACAGCATAAAACTTCTTGCTGAAAACAGACCCCTTGGTAACTGTAGGCATTGAGGTACCTCAGCGATTCAGAATGCTTTCATTTAATACGTAGTGATTCCTTTTCAAGGGCTTTGCAAAGATACGATGATACTGATAAGTTAATATTAAGGGAATTAATGAAAGTCTACTGGTGAGAGTACACAGGTCTTGGAGGAGATACACTATGGTTCCTCTGGGAAAACAGAGGCAACAAATAGCTTCCATCAGAGACGTACTCCAAGGCACACAAAAGCAAATGTCTTCTTACCTTCAGCTTTGTAAAACCTGAGACCAGTTAAATCCTCACTAAATTCTCCTGGAGGACAATGTTTTACACATCATCTAAGTGTATTAAGCATCTATATCAACTGTAACTGCATGTAACTGATGGGAACATTTTGTAATTAGGTCATTACCGCACATGGCTTGATGATAGAGTGCATTTTAAAAAGTAGCAGCTGCTATTAACAATATCAGCTTTTAGACCTTCCCAAAGTAAAGTGCCTTACAAAAATGTAGAGATAAATTCCAAGAACATCTAATCCACATTTCATACAATAGGTCAACCAAGGACAAAAAGCAAACTAAATTAATACAAAGGAGGTTACATATTGAAGAGAACCGGTGTGATCGTACAGATTTTCAGTAAAATTTTTGATAGTTCCATTAAAATATGTATTAGGTTCACAGAGTGTGCCAAGGTATTACCAAACTCCTCGCAGCAACTGGTAGCAAATTAACACCTAATCCTTAGAAGGAACATACCCCAATGAAAGGGCCACTGTTACAAATGATTTCTTTCAGCCTCCTGTAATACCAGGACCAGTTGCCTTCAGTTAACTCTTAAATACCACTCGGATTCCCATTGTAATTTAGGACAAGGCAGTGTATCTGGGACACTGTATCAAGCAACAGAAACACGTCAGAAAGACTGTATTAAACAGTAACTTATTTTCACTGAAATGTCAAGTAAAAATAGTTGTGTCATTGTGACAACTTCCTCTTTCTCTCCACAAAAGATCTCCAATGCATTTCTAACAACTCATTTCTCCAGCTACCATATCCACTGGGGAAATGAACCAATTATTCTAAAATATCCTCCCAGTATCCAAAACTCCGAAAGTAAAAAAATGGATTAAAAATCCTACCATTGCCAATGTGAAACAAATGATCAGTTACATAGATCTTACCCTTTACTTTTGGCAGTATTTCAGCTCCACAGACAATGCAATAAAGTCCTTTCTTGCATGGCTGGTGGTGTGTTTCCTTCTAACAAGACAATATACAAATTTATGTAAATACTACATCGCATATTGTAACTACACAACTCTGCGGATTGACACGTTTGAATATAAACACAAAGAAATGTATCAAAGTTGCTTCAGAGAAACATACTACTTGAAATATTCAAAGAAATATATTTGAAATAATATTTACCATTTGTACTAAGTAATAAAGAAAATATACATCATGCTAAAATGGTTAACCTAACTTAAACGGAAATGTTTTCATATAAAATATGTGACATTTTATAATCCAAAACACTCTAGGCTATCAAAGGTTTAGCTTGGAATTTTGCAAAGGAGCCTAGGAAGATAGGTGCGCAACTCTTGTTCAGTTTCATTGCGATTACACCCTTACAATTTGCAAATAAGGCCCTAAAGATTACATATTAACCAGAAGTCAGAAGCACTACCTATACTGACACAGGAATCACATCTGTAATGAGTTATGAGCTGGAGTCCATAGGCAGTCAATATCTGCAGCTTCTGCCTGTGTTAACAGGACCTGAAAACACTCAGCCTTCTTGTTTCACACAAGAAACAAAGGTTTCTATTGAGTAAGTTGTAAAGATCCAGGGCAAACCTTTCAGACCATGAATAAACAATTTCATCTCTACTATTTCACTTAAAACATTATATAATAAATCATTCTTGTTTCCCTTGCACCTTAATATTCAACAGTAGTCTTTTAAACACAGGTACTTTCTTTTATCTACACGGTACCTTTCTTTCACAGCTGTAGCCATTCTGCCTAACTGCAGCTTTTCTCCGTCTGTATTGTCTCTGTACTTTCAATCCTTCAACAAATCAAAGATTTTATGAGTATTTTAGACAGAGAAGATCATACCTAGCTATTATATTAAAGTAAGAAAGGCATTTTCAATACTTTAGCTTTTATAGATTTGGGAGGTCCAAGAAATTCCAGTAAAGTTGGTACACGGACAGGCTGGGCAGCAGGATTTTAATCTAATATTAAGAATCACCACAGATATATTAACTATAGAAATAAAGAATATTCTTAACACTAATATATTAAATACCATAGTTAGTTAGATACAGACAAATTCAGACTGAATTCACACAGCTTTTATACCAAAAGGAACAGTCCCCTCCTTGCCCCATACTTCTGGCATTACCCCTCAGCAGTAGTGTAAGGATTATTACCCATCAGTTGTCCCAAACAATATATGTACAGTCAAGATTTGAGTTTGGTGAACTTGTGAATAGAGACGTCAAGAACTATCAAGTATCTCTCAAGCCAAATGCTGATCCTTCAACACATTTTAAAAAACCAATGGTTAAGGAGTACTTCTCTATGAAATGTAGGTGATGTAAATTAACACAAAACATTTGACATGAAGAAGGCCATGTCTTAAAGGATTTCTAATCAAAGTAAGATCAAGAAAGGAACAATCTGCTCCAGATAAGGAAAGGAAGATGGATTTTCTTTCTCTTAATGTCATGGATTTAAAGACAGACAAATCTTCTGAAAGACGAATAGGGGATAGTGTTCTGTGAGATAAACACAAAAGGCACAAAGCTTAAGTAATTTCTATTCTCTATTTGGATATATATAAACATAAAAAAAGTGGTTTGGTAGAGAAGACTTGTTTTAAGAAAACTGAGCTATTAGGGACCGACGAAGATCAAGTCAGCTGTAAAGGCACCTGCCAGGGCTGCCCCACCATTTGCTGGGTGATATGGGACAGTTCTAGTCCAGAAGCTAGCTACAAACACAATCAACCCTAACCTATTAAATACTGATATTCAACCAATTACTTAAATCTAAACCTAAATTAAGTATGTTTCTCTTTCCAAAGGTCATACGTTTAAACTGCTGTCAGTATTAGGCCTTGATTCTGCCCCGTCAACTAGATCAAAACCATCAGCATTCGACGATTAAAGGAATATCAGGAACCCTAACCAAGAAAACATGATCCTTAGGTGGCATCAATGCAACAAAGTTTAACCAAATGCCTTATACCAAGTACTGAAAGATACTGCCTGTTAAAGAAATCTAAAGGTATTCTTGCCACTCTCACAATCAGACTCTCTGGTATCATAGAGATGCATTCATTGTGTAAAGAAAAGATACAATTTCAACCCTATTGATATGAAAACATTCACAGCTCTGTACAGGTGGACATCAGTGTTATTTAGATGAAATTGTATGGAAAAGACCAGTTAATTTCATCTCCGCTCTCAGTCAAAATACCTATGAACCAATCTTAAGACTGCAAAAGTCCTACATCTTCATATTAATATATGATGGAACTGAACACTCTTTCTTGAAGAATCAGATATAGTACATTTTATTACATAAAAATCCTGGCTGTTTTGATTGCAATAAATTAAATAAATGTTTAAAATACTTAAAAAAAAAGTAGACTAAAGAAGATTTTAAGACCTTTATATACAAATTTACATTGTTATATATTTCATAGAAAATGTGTTTGCAGGACATACAGATGAATACATGTTTTGATACGAATACATACAGAATCCTACCAAAAGAAATTAGATCCTCTCACAGAAGGAAATTCTAAAGCAACGTCAACTTATATGAAAAATAAATAGAGACCTCTGGAGAAGCCTCTTATGATCAAATATCAAAATGTGCAACTACTATTACTACTACACAGCTTCTGATAGACATTTTGACAAAAGAAATTGGAGGAAACCAAAGTAGTGAAGAATACACCTATTTCAGTGCCTCGGCTCAACGTATCAGATTACTTGATCTGCAAAGATGCTGTTCTACGTATTTAATAAAACAAAAAAAAAGCCCTACCAAATGCAGAAAACCGTCATTTGATTATATGACTGTTCTCCTTTCTGAGAAAAAACCATTAGTTTGACTGTATTTAACAGTGGATTAATTAAATCAGTAATAGACAAACCTCCTCAACCTATAATTACAAGACAAATGCTACTTGAGCTTCTGTTTAGAATTTCCACACATGATGTCGTCCTTACCCACGCAGTTATGGTGAAGAATTTTAATGATATCTATAGAAAATTGCACGTTGTCTAATCTTCACAGGGAAAACCAAAAAAGTATAACCAATAGTCTGATAGTAGCACATAGCAGACGAGAACTAGGAAGCCAATGCCGTGCTATAGCGAGGCAGCGTTGTAAAGGCTGCTCACTATCTTTCCTACAGAAGCTGTTACTGCGTGCTAGTACTGTTCAACAGAGAAGATGACAGACCTTTATTTCGTGATCTGGAAAGACTGATTTTCCATTTTTTAGTGTCCATCTCTTGAGATGCTATCTGCTCTGCTTCTCTTTCACTAGTCATCTCTGCCTTAATTGCATTATTCTTCCCCCCCTCATTTTGCATCATTCCATGTAAACTTGTGCCTCGGCCACCATCATCATCGTCGTGATCAATCTTTGGTTTAGTCGCACTTTGTGTTTCTGAGGTGTTGATTGCAAAATGTTCATCAGCGACTGTGCAGTTCCCACATTCAATCCAATTCTCGTTTGTATTAGAGGTTGGAGACAGTGGCCTGGTTTTCTGTTCCTCTGATTCAACATCATCATAGAGCTCTGGTGTGAAGTAGATACTCTCATCCTCATCTTCAGCTTCTGCAGATACATTTAACATTGAAAGTTCACATTTCCCTCCTGCTGAAGGAGCCTTACTGCAGGCCTCAATTTGAAGCTGTAGCTTATCAGGATGTTCTTCAGCAACTGGAGGCTCAGTATTTTTAACTGAAAAATTAGTTGTTTCCAAACATGATTCTGGCACACTTGGTTTATGTTCTGAAATTAATGACGACTGGCATTGATTTACATTATCAATAAATTCAGCATTCCTACGCACATTCTTTTGTTTACTATTAGTTGAGGACATGCTGTTCTCTGCTACAGGCCGAGGTGTTGAAGTCAGAGGCTCTTTCATAACATTGATATTAGTCTGACCATTCTTTCTTCCTCTCTCTATTTTAGTTGCTGGCATTTTGGGTGTGGAGTCCATATGTTTTCTTCTTTGTGTTACATGCTGAGAATGACCCTCCACATCAACTTTCTGGCCACCTGTGAGAAATCACAAAACATTAATTAATTGTATATGCCTTCCCCCGCTGATTTAAAGCATGTCCAGCACATCAAAATTACCACCGTTTTATTAGCTTTACAGTTATTTTATAATACTCATTAGGATCCAATAGAAACAAAAGCCCAGATGATACAACTATCTTTGCACATGAATTGTCTTAAATCAACAGATTAACTGGTACATGTAAAGTTAAAGTATGACTAGATTTAAAACTTGTATTTACTGCGTTATTTACACATTTCTTGCCTGACATGAAGTCATATGCTTTCCTAAAATTTATGAATGGATAGACATTTATTCATAAAGCTGGTATCAGAAAAGACTATACGAAAGGTGTGTCTCAAACACCAGAGGTAGCTTGAACCCAAGCAATCAGCTTGCAATAATGCTAATTTTCAGGTGTTTCAGGTTATTTTAAATTATGTTCATAGTTTTCAGTGGAAAAAGAAATTTAAATGAAAACATTTTTGATTATAGCATAAATTTAGCAAACATTATCAATTGTTTTACGACAACCAGATGGAATGACAATTAATTACAGTCTGTTGAGCACAGCTCATACACATTTACGAATAATTATTATTTTTACACCACAGAACTGCTTTAATTTTAAATATCGTTTGTTTCTTCTAAAAAAGAAGCAACTTCACATTTCAAATTGTTAATGAAGTTTTTCCACAGGAAACGAACATACCTTGTTTTGCTGTTGCCATGCTGTTACTTGGCTGATTGGATGCTGTAGGGTTCCCTGAGCCGATGGTTGTAGGAAAATTAATTTCTGAAACCAACTTTTGCTCCTCACTTTTAGCAGGAACATCTGGCGACAGATAAATAGTTGCCTCCTCTTGAGAGGCTTGTGACAGGTCTTTTGAAGTTGAAGGTAGCTGGGGCAATTCGCTGCTGCACTCTGGTGAGCAGTCAATGCCTTTCTGGTTTCTTTTAGCAAATGCATGCAAGGATTCAAGTGCACTACCAAAATTTTCATGGTGCTGAATTTGTTGACGAATCCACTTGGATAATCCTAAGAAAAACAAAAAGAGAAGGAAAAGAAAAAAATTGTTACCACAAAACTACACCATCTACACCAGGTACTTACTACACATCAGTAAATGGCACTCTACTACTGCACGTATATCTACACATGTATGGCATATACAGGCTCTTAAGGATTTCAAGAAGCTGCTCATGAAAATAAGATAACGTACGTCTTCTTTTTCAGTGCTGGAAACTTGATTTAATCAATGGTTCTTCTTCTGATGAGTAATACTAGCAATATCATTTGTTTTTATTAAATGATCTTCACCTTTTGCACTAATGCTTTAAGTTCAAACTGCTGCGCTGCAAAAACATTGTTAGACTTCTTTTATGCCTGGGTGTTCATTTTGCTTGTTATCATGAATTATTAAAAAGCAACTTACACAGAACACAGCTATTTATTATCGCACTGACAGGGGCAGGCAAAGATTAGAATAGAATGAAGCTTTTGCAACGGTATTTCAGATTAAGTAACAGTAACTCAGCTACTTAGAAAGAAGCACAATTGCTCGATAGAGCAGTTAGAGAGCATTGCTCTGTTATATTGCTGTTACAGAGCAATATAAGAGAGTCTTTTAATTCTCAAATACCAGATGTCTTGAGCTCAGTCGCCTATAATTGATGGTGGAACATACAAGAGTGAAGTAAAAATGAACTTGTTTGATTTTTTAAAAGCGTTTTTAAATTCATTTAAATATTCTTTTAGTATTGATCAAAAAAAAAACAAACCCCAAACTCAAAACCAGAAAACTTGACTCTTCTATGAAGTTTTACTTCTTAGAAAAAGTACTATTCTTACCAAACCATGAGTATGTCTGTTTCTTTGGTATTACTATATGCATTGTTCCTATTTACTTAGATCATTTAAATGTATTGTTAGCAGGAACAGACATGTCAGAAAACAGTTTGAGTCGTACTACAGCAGCGCAGCTCCACCTACTGACTGGACTGCAACATTACCCGTTTACACCCTCTTTTGCCCATCTCTACTAACCAGGGCAGGAACAAAGATATCTGACTCATTCCTAAGCAGTTTCTTTCTTTACCTTAATAAATAAATTAAAAAAAACCCTGAATAATGGTGTGCATGATCTGTTTTATTTTATCGGCATTTATTTCTAACCAGGATAAAATTACAAACAGAAAATACTTTTTGCTTATTGAGCATTCAGAGGTTCCACAGGAGGAATGGCACAAACTTTACGTGTTCTTATCTAAAAAGCCAGAAAGTTAAATTCACACTACTTGCTCTAAGCATTAGAACTCCCTATAAGCAAACAACATGCATCCACTAGAGATTTGTCCAAAGACCAAATAAAAATCTAATAACTCTTTTAAAATACATACATATACACACACATCTACACATATTTCATATATTTAATAGGCAAAGATTAAGAGTCCTCAAGGCCTATAGGCCTCATTTTAAGAAAGAATCCTCAAATTCTGCATACTGAAATTTCTATATGATGATCAGCATATGCAAAGGGAAAAAGAAATTGAAGCGACTCAACACTGGTATCAATGTGTTTCAGAGTATTTAATGAACTAGCAATACACCAGGGTACGGTTCTAGAGTTTTTGGTTTCAACTGCTCTATTTGAGCTCAATGGATATATTTCATTATGATTTTTCCAACTCAGCTGCATTTGTACAACCATATTCCTGCAACTCTGATTTTTCACTACTTAGAAGTGTTAGGAACTTTTCTCGAAAGATTTTTAGAGCTTACCAGTTATATACTTGTTAGGGTTATTCCGGAAGCGATCATCAACTAAAATAAGAGCACCCCAGTCATTCCTGTGCCTTATACACCTACAAATGAGCAACAAAAAAAAGGTACAAATAATTAGAATGCATGTAGTAAAAAAAATTGTGGGGATGAGACAACAAAGACTGTAGTGAGCCAGATGGAATACATAAAAACACACACAAAGTGCTTTCCTAACACCAAAACATGTTAGATGTCATAAAAGCTTAGTTTTCCTTCAGTTCTTGAATTTACTATATGAAAACAGGTAAAGTGAAAAAATCCACACAAATATTCAGAGGCTAAAAACCCCACAAGTCGTTTGTTTTCCACTCTTAAATGGGTAGCATAAATAATGAGAGTAGAACATGTGAAAGTGCAAACAAAAAGAAAATAGACTGATGGAACTGCAACCAGTTTTTTAAATAACTACCCATTTTTTGTTTCTAAGCCACATTACTCCTAGCCGTCTTTAGTGAAGAAATGCTACAGATCAAAGCTGTGAGTGATACCATTGAATCTATAATTCGTAATTGTTAGAGGTCTACATAAATGAGCCAACAGGCACTTCCCGTGTGTTGGTATTATTTTAAACGTTATTTGGATTTTTACACTACTTCCCAGAAAAAAAAAAAATAAATCATTAAACAGTGATAATGAAATACTGAGAAGAATCTGTCAGTATCAGTTTAGAATTATTATCCCCATTGCTTAACAAGAGGACAGCTTCTCACGATATCTAGAAATGTACCCAAACCCACAAGTTTATCAGCCAGGGCTTCAAATGGGAGTGACAAAGGTCCGTTTGGTTTTGGCTCTCCAAAAAAAATATTATTTATTTATACTTGAAGTCTCTCCATTATAAGAAAAGCAATCAAAAGATCTTTAAAAATCAGATTTCTTCCAAATTTTTAATATTTTCATTGCTTCAATAAATGATCTTCTAACTCATAGTTTAAATGAATTATGTCCACTGGAGACATATCCCACACTTTTAGGAAAAGCAGCGCTGCAAGGAATTCATAGTATGATTGTCACCTGGCCATACACACCATCTGTTGTATTCCCAAAGGCCGCTATTTAATTTCATGGACTTGTGTTACTTCATATAACGTAACAGCATTAAATTAAGAGAAAAGTGCCAGACTGAAGACTTGCACGGTTCCGCTCGCTTCTATCCCTGCAGGCATCTTTGCAGGAAGAAGCTCGCCTATCTACAGCAACTACTTTCTGCAGCTGTCAGAATAAGCTATTTTCTGATTTATATCAACTTAGTAGATTGTTCTGGTTTTACACAAACAGTATTAATATGCTGTCATCCTCTGCCACATCTCAGTTTAGTCAGGGCTTAGTATAATGGAATTCTATGCAATTCATACATTTATGTCAGTAGGGAAGTCTATTTTCTCCACTAAAGTTTAGATTAGCATCATCTCATTCAAATGATAAACTATACAATAAGCAATTTTCACTAAAATTAGATTTAAATTAAAACTTTACAGTGACACAACTTCAAATTAATTTCTTACTATTAGCATTCCAACACTTTTTTTAGCTTTTTCTTAACAAGTATTAACTAGTGCTTTTACTCTTCAAAGAGGTATTTAATGAATCTGTCACAAGAATTTACAATGAGATTTTACTACATACACTATTCTCTCTCAATTTTCTTCCTAAACCTTCATTTTTGTCAACACATTTGTAATAGGTCTGATTCAAAAAACTAGTCTTCCAGCTGACATTTCTCTTCTTATCTATAAATCTGCGTCTGTACGTCTACAACAGATGTGTGGCATCTATGATGGATAGCTGTATCTAACTAAGTATACAACAAATTTTGTTGGAGTAGGATGGATTAATTCTATCCTGTTAATAAAATTCGGGGGAATTTTCATTTGACAAAGTAAGCTCTACCACTTCTTCTAAATCTGGGAAGAGATCAGTGAGCATGATAATTGAATTGACCTTTTCTAAAGGTCTGGGGAAAAAAAGCTATTTCTCCCTTTCAAAAATGCTTGTAGCCTAAACATCAAACAACTGTTCTGAGCCCACCAAGAGTGTGAACAACTAGTACGTTTGAAAAGATCTAGGAATTTTCATTTGGTTTATAAGCTCAAGAACTATTTGTCTCTGCAAATGCTTTCTCTATATATTTAGACTACAAGCAATCAAACCTGTAACCAAACTGAGGTAGATTCTGACTGTAAAACAGTTAGCAGTACAGAACAGCTGAAGACCTCATTTCTACAATATGAGTCTTCTGGTCTGATTTATCCCTTTTGTGTTAACAGTGATGAATTAACCCCTAAAGATGTCACAAAAACAAAAGTTCTACAAATACATATATATACTCAACGATGTTCAGTTTCTCTCACCTTCCCAAGGCTTGGTTCAGAGCCCTATAAGCTTGAATTTCATACCACTGGCTCCCTGGTAAAAGGCCTCTTGTATTTTTGTGCTGGTCATTGTACTTCCTCTTTAATTCAACCTAAGGAAGAAAACATAAAATACTGTCTTTTATCATGACGTTGAAACCGAAATATTCTAAAAGGGGAAAACAAACATTGACTAAATAAGTGAATGTGTGAAGTATACTTCAGTTTTTCAACTTTGTATTTCGCAGGCTAACCAATTATGGTTTTTACCCTCCTAAAGGTATTCTCGACATATGATCTATTCCAATAATTTACATGTAATAACACAACAACCACACACCCAAAACTCTGTGCTAGCAAGAGAAGGATAACCTATTCACACGCACAAAACCCCCAGATACAAGTAAATGTACTAACAAGACCACAGTTCTACTTGCTCATCTGGGTGTAAACGATACAAGGCAGATCTTTACCCTTTCCTTTATCACAAACATTGACTGCTGATCTATTGGTGGGACCAGACCATACTTTTCTCAAGTGAGGGCTAAGCAAATACAATTCCTTCTTCTCCTGGAGCTAAGGAAGTACTTTAGAGACAGAGTGGCCTTGCCAAAGCATCAAAAGCCAGGAACACCAACTCTGATTCCTAGCTTGGCATTGCTATCTGCGGTTTGGAAACAGACATTTCCTTGGCTAAATGTGAAGCAAATGGGCAGCTAAGGTTTGCAGGCCCACAGGTTCTCATCAGGCAGAAAAGAGCACGCTCCTTTTTTAAAAGCACTCTCCCCTCGCTGCTTCAAGAGAATCTGATAATAAACTGCAGAAGAACTCCTCTGCGTCCTCTTTCTAATCATACAGATAACTTCACATAAAAAGCCTGATCTGAATCTGAAAAAGCATTTTTTTGTTAGGACATTATACACACTTCCAACATATATCAAAAGGATTTATTAATATTGGGGCGAGGGGACTGAATTTTTTTTTTTTCAAATAAACAAACATAAAGCTACACCAAAAATGGTCTTTCCGTTGCTCTTTTGTACAGTATTAACCTTTCTAAACTGACAAGTGAAAGGACACGCTTCAGGAGAGAAAACAGCAGACTTCTAACTTCTTCTGACAGGTAACTTTCAAGTTGCATTTGGATAAGAAATTTTATTCTATGTACTTCTGCCCTTTAAATTGCCTGTCAAATTTACAAATTCAATCTTTACAACTAGAAAGTAAATTCAGTTTGATTTCACAGATTTAATATTTGTTCCAGTCACTCACAATTTACTGACTGACATGTGAGGTTTCCTTTGTATTTCACAACAGAAGACTATTTCTTATGAACATTAAACCCATTCTTTAAAAAAAAATAAGTTATCCGTGCATTTCTAGAAATGGAAATGCTACCTGGCAAAACCAAAGGGTAGTCCTCACTCAAAACCAAGGGAAACGTGGTGTGATGTTGGAAAGTTTCGTTGAAGTCTTTACAACATAAGCAATGACAATGTGCTCCTGTACATACTCTGCACCTGCTTTCTAACAATTTCCTTTTAAGAAGTTCTGCTATCAGTAAGATTTAGCCAATCAAACGTAGCGTCACCACAGTTTGTTTCACTAGCAGACAGTTCAAAACAGTGTTAGAATAACCAGTATGCGCCTAGCACTGATGAAAGTTACATTTTTAATTATGTGCATAAACCCACTGTAGTGACAGCAGAACAGAAACCAGACAGATCATCTGCATTGTACTTATTGCATTACTCTGTGAATAAAATACACTGCTTTTACATTGCTTTAATACATTCTAGCATTATGCAAACCTGTACTGTTTGTATTGCACAACAACATTTTATTTCTCAAATCATATGCAAATCCATATTCCCTTGGTTTAAATATGTAATATATCTTAAAAACTTAGCTTTTCTATGTTAATTAAAAAATGGTTAACAGGAAAGAAACATTCTGCTTTCTCACTTAAATAATCACGTCTCAGCATGAGATGACAACTTACATTGCTGAGAGTTCAGTTTTCATTATAAGCCTACTAAAGGTAAAAGGCCAGGGCATGTCATTTTAATGCAATCAGAATCTATTTCATTGTATAACTCTTACATTATCAAGCATCAAATCAACGCCCAATTCAAAATGACATGTTACATATGTGAAAAAGCCAGTCTCTCCTGCTAGCAAATATCCTAAATGTGCAGTAAACCACAGGCTAGAAGGGATTAGTTAAAATGTCAAAAGACAGCCTCTTACTTTTACCTGTTCATCCTTAAAAATATACCCTTAGCTATCAGGCATGCTTTACAGACAAATAGCTTCAGCAAGCAGCAGCAGAAGGCCCGTGGCAAGCTCTGCCATCTTGTAGCTGTCAGACAGATTAGTCTTTGATCTATCTGGGAGGTCATGGTCACATTCACATTAACTGAAGTCTAACAACATTATACCTGCTAACCGCTCGTTCTTCTAATGCTTAATTAGTTCGACATCTTTCACTACGGAATATTAACTGAGAAATATCAACAGAAAATAAATGCCAGGAAGAAATTTTTCTTTTTGTGACTTGGAAAAATATTTGCAGGCAGTTTCTGCTAAAACTCAAAAGAAATTTTAAACGTATGTTTCAATCAGCAAGTTTTTCTTCAATGACAACAACATTAAAATCTAATGAATCAATGAATGTTGTTTTAAGTGTCGAATAAATCGCAAAGAAAAGTTATTTGTGATAACATTGCTTTACATGAAGAAACCCAGACTTATTCTGGGTTGAGTAAGTGATATAAAGAACATAAAGTGGATTTGTACTGTGATCACCATGGACTCTATCAGTCTGTTTATGACACAAAGCTCACAAGACCAGCTCAAAAACTACAGCTTGGTTTTCAACCCTAAAAAAGCCTGCAAATTCCCACAGAGAAGCCTTACTGGCACACACCAGGCTGAATGAGATTTATCCAAAATTTACAAAAGCCTGGCTATATTTAACAGCAAGATATACAAACAGCAATCTATCATGAGCTAATTGTTTCTATAGAAAAATCAATGGTTGGACAACAACATTAAAGCACATTTTTTTCTGTTGACTTCTTTCTGTAAACATAAAGTTCTGTAAAAAGCTTCGCCTTGATTTACAGTCAATTAGAACTGAATAAGGAAATTTTAAACACTGTTTCAGTATATTTTAGCTACCTTCAGCTAAATGTCTGCGCAGCATCCCATACGCTAATTTACCTGTGATGAAGTTTTCAGGAGAAAGCATTTAACCTACAAAGAATAAAACCCACTATGTAAAATAAAGCAAATGACGCAGCAGACGCTCATCCAGAATCATTTTCTCTCAGCCAAAGAACAGGACCTTAGAGCTAAAAAGCAAAGCCTGGCAGGGCTGGGAACGTGCATTTGGGGCATTTACCATTCATAATCAGAATAGTATAAACCTACTCGTTAGCGTTGGTATAACAATATGGAAGCTGAATGGGCCAAGCCACAGTGTACTTACTTTATTTTGTGTGATTTAAATCAGCAAAATAAACTGTGTTTGGTGTTATTTCCTCTGCAAAGTTCTGAGATTTTTCTAGCTGTGTTACTTTATTTAATCAAGTACAGCACTATACTTTGCATTCTGAAAACAAACAGAAAATCCTAAGCTGTCACTATAATCATAGTTAACAAGCCAGGCCTGTTGCTTGACAGGACATCACAAACATCTTCAATTGTCTCCTGTTTTCTCTGGTAGACTGAAAATGACCTCCAGTTTGTAACCTGTGGGATTACAAACCAGATCATCCAGAAGTCTAAAGACGAGACAGAAGTTCACGAATACAATGGCACTGTTGTGAGCAGTTAAACACAGCTCATCTAAACCTGTATTTCTCTTGATTTCAGCACTTGGCAGTGTCATGACAGCCCAGAAAGAGACAACTCTGGCAAGGAAAAAGGCAAATAAACTTGGAACTGTGCCGATGCATGCACACATGTGTGCAGGTAGGTACATCTAAACACACGTGTGTCAACTCGTGCCCTCCACTCCCCAGCACTCTCCTCCATCTATTCTCCATGGAAATAAAAGTCAGAAAATGGATATAAATGTTTTCTGGCATTCCAATGCCTTGTTTCTCTGGTTTTATGAGAGGAAAAATAGTAACGAAAACACAGATCATTGCTCATATCATCCAAAAAACTTTAAAAGACACATTCATGTTTAACATCTACTAATTCCCCACCTCCTAAAAACAAACAATCAGAAAGTGCCAGGTGGTCATTCCCTGTTTCCATCCCCAAAAAAGACATAAAAATGTTTTTTAAGCAAATCTGCCTTCCTAAAAACCTCATGTGTCCAGTTAAGAGTCTCTGTTCCACCTGAAATAGCAATAATTAGAATTCTTCAAGAACATTCTTGCCATCTACTTTCCTCCTGATGAATGCCAAGTAATCATAAAAGTTTGTAAGTGCGGGAAAGTAAAAGAAATGAAAACTCATTTATTTTGTTTTATATCCGAAAATCTTTAAATGGAAGTAGCATTAAATAGTGCAGCATTTAACTTTTCCCCCCTCACTTCAAAAGCAATAACAACATCTGTGAGATTTAAGACTAAATAATGCACGTGTAAAGACCTGAGTGAGTCATGACTATGCTTCAAACATCCTCACTCCTCAGCAGACCTACTAAAAGCTGTATCTAAACACAATGTCTCAATTTATTATCCCACAGGAAAAAGGTATTATGGCAAGACGTTATCTTTAACTGCTCCAAGCGTTCCAAGTGCAGTTTTATACATAGAAAACAATATGAAATGAGCAAATACTTATTACTTATAATATGGCAAACCGGATTCTGCATATGACAATAATTTATTAAGGCCATTCTAACCAACTCATACACCTAAAGCTGGTTGCCAGACACAAATGTAACACTCTTCTGCTTTCACAAAAACAAAAAAAGCCCAAACCATGAGCACTGCAACACCACCTATACTGTAAATAAGACATTATCAGCTAGGGACACAATCAATGCTTTGTACTTCTCATTTATCTTCCAGATGCTCTGTTAGAAAGGTCCATTCTACCAAGGTCTCTCAAGCAGATGCAGCATCGTGCGGGCTGCACCCAACACCCTCTCCACCGGCTGCCCCTTGCACAAATCAGTGGTTCATGCATCAAGGCTACATAAGCCTAAAAATAGTTCAGGTGACCTTTTCGGCCAGAAAACTTCTATGCGCACTTAAAAATTTGCCTTCCTCAGGTAATGCTGAATAAAACAAGAAAATAACATCTCTGCAGATCTAGATCTCAGACTAGAGCCCTTGCAGACTGTTGCACCCAGACAGCACATCTGAAGAGATACTGGGCAACGTTTGTTGCCTGACTGAAGACATAATCAAAACTAGGAAACGTTACCAAAACAGGGGAAATAAGCAAAGCAGGAGACAAGAAAGAAACTATATATGGAAAAGACACAGTTACCTTGTTTTCCCCTAACCCAAAAACTTCGTTCACTTCAAAAAGTTGAGTCAAACAATCCAACAGCAAACTACTGCCTATTAAAGTCTACTAACTGTGGGACCTTCTGGGGCAGAAAACAGTACTACTGCTTTATAAAAAGTTGTATTTCTCTTATTTTGAATTCACAAGGTATTTTATGACTAAATGCTTCCCTAGTATTCTCACTCTTAATCCCAGTGTTAGAGAGATGGGATGCTTATGTAATGTTGTAACCACTGAACACTGAGTATTGTCAACTACACCATGTGGCATCTCTGAGATCTGGAAGTTTTACGGTTTGACAAATCTTGTAGCACATTCACCCCAGGCCCATCTACTCATCTCAGTCTTGTAGGCTTTGAGGGACTGTGAACAAGTGACTAGATTAAAATCTAATGCAACCAAAACTCTTCTCTGAAGAGAAAATTCAATCCATTTCCAGTGAAGCAGAAGTGAAAAAAATCAAACAGCTTCCCTTGAGGTACAAGGCTGCTGCATACGCTCAGTGCCACTGCGGCTAAGGTGAAGTGGTAAGTGTCAGTCATCCTTACAAATCCCCAAGGTGATAGCTTCACTTTTAAAGCTTTCAACATACTTTGACAGTAAAGTAAAAACTTAAAGGTCAACACTACTTGCTAAGGACAAGATAAACACAAGAAAATCACTTTGGAATTTTTTATGGATCAGAAAAGTAAACTACTAAATGTAAAGGAAAAGTTTTGATTTGCTGTATAATTTATCCAAAGGCTTAACTGCCGGATATATTCAGGGATGATTTCTGTGATCTGTGCCAACATATTGACATTGCACCAGGAGAAGAGAAATGCCATCCACTAGTCTTACACGTCAAGTTGAACTTAAATGTTACCCTTCTTACCTAGAGGAATGCTATATTCCATAGGATTTCATAGCTGCTCCTGCAAATTGAGCCTCTGCCATGGATATTTTTTTCTCAATTAACATAGTTTCTATCAGATCCCAGAGCAGCACAGATGGCTGTGACTTTCACAAACATCCTTATTTCTGGAAAAGTGGGAAGCAAAAGTCTTTTGAGATGTATTACTGCTTCAAACCAATGGAAGAAACTGCCATATCACCACCAATTTAATGCATTGTTTGTTTTTTTCGTAACACAGGTAGCCATACCTCCTGCCGTTTTCCTTTGGGGTGAAGGAGATAAAAACAGAGATGGAGATCTGCACTATCCAGCCCGTTACCCTGTTAGGACGTGATTCTGCACACTGCATTACCCCTTAGTAATCAGTACCACAGCATATTGCAACAGCTTACAGTGTACTGCAGCAAGACAAGAGCAACGCTAGCTGAATAATCCAAGAGCGTACTCTTTCACAAAATGCAGAAGTACATTGCCTAGATAATTGTTATTTAACATCTAGAGCCTTGCTCCGTAACACTGTACATTTGCATGATGGAAGTAACTGGAATTATGTATACCATCATGTTTCACAACTTATGTTACTGGAAACAGTGAAGAAAGTATTCACCATCCCAGCTCACTTTCACCACATAGCAGCTTCTCATTAATGGCAAACTCAGCTGCAGTTCTTGAGCAACGCCACCACACAGAAATCCCAGCCTTATAAGTTTATTTTCCTTGCACATCTACTGATGTAAAAGAGTTTGACCGCATTTTTCTCTATATTTTGGTAAAGTTCTCTTAGCTGTTACGTGATTAAGTACACTCTACTGTATTACGATCAAAAGCATCTGGAAAGGTGGAAGTGAAGAAATGCTCTCTGGGAAAGTCAGCTTAATGCTTGCACTTCAGAGTCGCCCATTATCAACATTTCATAGCGAGTTCCTTTATTTTCAGGTCCCCAAGGTAAGAACAGTAAATTATGACTCGAACTAAACAAGTCACACTTGGCTCCAAAATCAGATTTTCCTACCTCTAGTTTCGGGTCCCAGAGGTGGGCAGAGGAAATCCTGGTCACAGCCAAAGAAATCATTTTTGGCTCTGAAATAAATTTTCCTTTACTAGAGCCAAATCCTACCATTGAGAGTACCATAGCTTTAAGCAAAACTTTAACATTTCTTTTATATATTTTGCTTTAGCAACCTGATTCTTCGGCAGTATGAAATTGTTTTCAGTAACACAGAATTAGGGTTTTAGTCTCTCTTTCTCAAATCAGTATTGTGTGTTATCAAGTATAAGCCTGAGCCCTAATAATTTCTCTCTCTCTCTGACAAAGTGGTTTAGACTCCTCCCTTTGTAAAAATGAGTGAATGTAAGACACTACGTGCCTAAAATTTTCAAGTCAAACTAAGTGATACTCTTTAAAAGGTTCTACAGAAAATAACATAACTCAAATGCATACAGTTACTTAAGGAGACCAATTTTAAAAGAAGAAGTTGGGGCATATATTTAGCACAAGCATATGGAGAAAATACAATTGGATATTTTACATCACACTTGACAATCGGTTTCTCGCCCAAGTACAGACTGGTGTCTGAATCCAAAAATGCTACAGCTCAAAATATAGAAGAAAAGGTAATGAATAGTATGTTAGCATCAGATAACACGTGTATGGGATTACACATGTTTTTCTGTCACATTATTTATGTTCTCTAATATTACAGCTCACCGGTATTAGCATCAAGTTACAAATCATAAAATATATTTAGAAAGCAGGTTTATCACAGACAAGTAATATTAATGGAGATGAGCCAACATCAAACTGCCAACATAAAATATTGGTCTCCAAAGGTACGATTCTACAAACCCTGAGGCTGTGCACAGTTCTGGAAGTATTAAAGGGATTACTCCTGCGAGTAAAAGCTATGTGCAGGAGTAAGGGGTTATGGAATTGAGTCTTAAGACTACGTCTATTAACCCAAAAAGCAGACATGCAAGTGTATTTTCATGTAGAACTGGAGCACTTCTTAGTGATTTCAACCAATCCCAGAAGTATCTAATTCATGGACATTCTAAGAGAATTGTAAATCATTTGCACTTCCTATTTTTAAAGGGATATCATTACTAATCATCTTATCAGTTCTTTGCTTGGTCTATCTAGTAAGCACCTATTGCTACGTAAAAGCCACAGATACCTGTGTTCACAATTTTAGGTCTATACAGGTCTAACTTGACTTGTGTCACTGTGTTTTGACTTTTTCTCTCTCTTCTCAAAACTCAGGCTCCTCTCAAAATTTCAAAGCTGGAAATTTTAAAATTAGCAAAGCATTTAAAAGAATCGTAATAAAATGCACAGGAATAAAATGTTGTTGTCCTTTCTAATGTTCAGGTAAGGTCTGTTGGTCTAGAGTGACTGAAGTAATGAACAACTTGCATTTGTTAATACACACAGACTGTTAAAAATAGGGCATCACAGTGCTTCTATATAAAGTTAACATTTTTTATTTTTTTAAAAGTAGTGCTTAATTTCCTGTACTCTTTTATAATACATTTGTTTCATTCCATTCTGGGAAGCAATACTCCCAGAAATATACAAAAGTAATAGTTTCAGGTAAAAACTGGTTTGGGGTCCCACTCTCCTTCCCCTCCCCTCTTTTTATTTTTCATTTTACATATCAATCTTCACTATCAACGGCCAGTTCTCCTTAAAAATGTAACTGTAATTCCTTTCCTGTGGTGACATACAGCTGAAAACATGTATGATCTTCCAAATTTCTATTGTATCTATGCTTATGTTTCCTTAAAGCTACTAAATAATCTTCAGTGAACAGAGTGACCATCCATCCCTCTATCCTTCCTCACAAAATTGAGTTCAATGGGTAAAAGAAATGTGTGTTAACCTAGAACTTCTTGAGGTATCTGATAAACCTAAAGCCTCGGACAAAATAAAACATCATTCAGTTTAAAGGGAATAAGCCGGATATCACTTTGGATCCAAGTTCTTTCACAAAAGACACGTTTACAATAAAAACAATTTCCTTTAGAATTATTCCGGGAGCACTACCACGCACCAGGCAGCTCCTCAAATCTGATGTTAAGAGACTGGTGCGTGCCCTTCTCTCATCTAGAATTGATCACTGCAGTGCTTTGTGCATTACCATATCTAAATATACACACTCAAACCCTGAGCTGCTTGCAATTTGGCAGCTAGTGTTTCTATTCCTACTTAAAAATTTAGAGGTTTTCTTCAGTCTAATTAAAAGAGTTCAACGCAACACTGATTTTTGGAACTTGGTTATCAGTAACGGGGTGGACTGTATGTGATAGGTATTTGGTTGAACTTCAGTTAAAATCAAATACACTATTTTAATCTTAAGGAACACAATCCACTGTGAACATAATTCACCCTTGACACATTCTTTTCAGTTTAATTTTGTACATTTAGAATACAAAAATATTGACTTTCTGGAAATCATTTGGAGCAAACTGTAAGAGTTTCAGGCATACTAGAGACCAAGTATTTCCAAAATATTATGTCAGCATATGCTTCTAAAACAAAGCATTTCTAACTCTAGAAAGAGTGCTAAGTATTCTTTGACTGTAAATGTTTTACACTAAAGTAAAGCATATTATATTTTAGTAAGACAAAAAAAAGTTGTGGCTGAATAAGTGCTTGAAGAAAGTTATGCAGACATTGAAAGAACACTGCACTAGGCAGCCACACCAATATAACCTTAGTAGCCTTTATAGGCTGTGGGTTTTTTTCCAGCAAGGCTGTAATTAGGTACCGTCGACAACAAAGAAGTCTTTGGTTGTTCACTTAAGCTCAGAACACATCTCTAAAACCAAAGCCGACTCTGTTCGGGCTTTCAAATGTGAACCTGTGATTTTCTTGTTTGATTTGGCATTACTAATAACCAGAATTCACCTGTTCCTGGTATTTATTTATTCTGTGATACTTCACTTTGTTTCTTGGCTTCACAAAGTAGTCCCCAAAAGCTCTAAAAGGTTCACAGAAGATAAAGCAGTGACAGTGGCTTTAATCACTGAAAGAATCATGCCAGGAAGCGAGTGACTACCCAAGCGGCGTGCACAGACCACTAAAAAATAAGTGGTCTTACAAAGCAGTCAATAATAACTGTTCTTTTTCAGTAAGTATAAAGAAAGCCCAGAAAAACATTTTTCTGTATTCATGGGCCTTCTTTTCCTTTGCGAATGCCTGGCTTCAGCCACGAAGCGCCTATTCCAGTGGAACATCACCTATCCCTAAAACAAGTCCTGTAGAAGTCAAAAGGAAGGAAGTATTGATGTGAGTAATTACACAGCACTGCAAGCAGCAAGATGCTGCCTTTGGCCACTTGCTGAAAAATACAAATAGGCTCAAATTTCATTAACTGCAGGCACTTCAGAATAGTATCTTTAGAAGGTACTCAGAAGGTTTTGCCTAAAAATAGATTAAACTTGAATTATGAAGAGAGTAATGTTCTCAGTATCCAGGAAGAGTCTCTGTTACGTTGCAATCGCGTGCCTCAAAATTTCAAGCTAATACAGCCATTTGGAAAAGGTCTACAATTCCACTCTCAGTTGAAGCGGGAAGTGTCCTACACAGTTACACCAAAGCCGGCAACAGGAATTAGAAAGGTGATACATTACAATCAATAATGATCTAGTATATGAACTACGTTGCTTCATTATGTTATTATTTTACACTGTAACTGTCTTTATCTTTGTACATATTTTCTGAAATAATCTTCTGATGATTCTGAATGACTTACATAGTGTTTTCCTAGTATTTATCCTAGACCTTCACAACCAAACGCCTCACAGCAGTGAAAAGTCAAGAAGCAACTTCATTTCTACACAAATGACGTAGGTATGAAGTCAACGTGCATTTTAACAATGCAATAGCCTTGACAGGCAATGTCAGGCAAAGATTTAACACACATCTAGCATGATATGCAGTTATTCAGAATGATACCAAAGATTCCACAAGATATGCTCTGCTGTTCCTCCTCAGAAGGTAGCCTAAAGAATTCAATTGGGCTGAGGAGAGCCCAGGGATAAATATTTAGGAAAACTATTTTGTGCGTATTTGGTGTTTTGAACACAACATATAATAAAGTACAATTCTTAATTGATGTCCTACCTGAAGGTCCTTCACATTTGGAAACGGAATACCTATGGTTATAACTGCACGGGCATTCTCATCACAGAAATCCAGGCCTTCACTAACTTTTCCTCTGCATACAGCTATAAGGAGTGCTCCATCTTGAACAAGCCAGAGAGGAACACACAAATCATTCCCAGTGATAAACTGAGTATCAGAAGAAAGTTTCATCAACATCTTTCAAAGTGCTAAACATATACAGTATATTATGCTATGTTATCAGCCTCGAAAAGGCAAGTAGATATAAAAATAAGATTTCATTGTAGCAATGAGATCAACTCCACTTTGATCAATAATACTGCGATTTTGAATATAAGCTAGCAAAATAATTTCGTTCTATGTAATACAGTGGTAGTTCATTACACAAGAACCATATATACATTCAAGAAAATGTTAAATTTTAAACCTTTGATTTTGCACTACAAAAATCATGCTCTTTATTTCTTGACATGCTGTAATTCTTTATTGTCTATACTAGCATTCAAGCATTTTGAGGAGAAATCCTATAGCAGCTGTAACATAAGACGGTAAATCACAGTTATGCAATGTACTATACGTTGGATTCTTTGAGAAGCCACTGCACCCTGCTGGACATATAATTGCATATCCTTACAGAGTTCAGTGGCTTTTGAACAGCATCATCAGGATTACACATCATCCTGTGCTTCCCTGTATCCTCATGCAACAAACTAAAGAGCAGGTAATCTTCCTCATTTATCACAATAAGTTATTAAATTGAGGTTACGTGAACTGTTTATCCATACCTTATTCTAATTGCTAAGCACTTTAAGAATCTCTTTTTTTTTTTTTAAACTTAAAGAGTCTGTATAAACTATTTTGTATGCCTGAAGAACGTACCTTTTTCTCCTTTACATTTTATTGCATCATAGTATATTTTCAGCAGTTCATCAAAGTCACTCTTCGCCCCTCTTTGAGGCTCAGCAATGACTGTCTTAACCAGCTCCAGGTTCCTCCATAAGCCAGTGTGCATCCAGCGATCTTTTAATTTATCCAACAGCTGAAAACAAACAAAAACGTGGAAGAGCTGTAATGAAAGGTCAATCACTTCAATTGTTCAAATAAAGCACACAAAGCCATTTATTTTACTGAAATTATATTATTCAGATTTTGTATTTATGAATACAAGTTTCCCCACTGCACAATGTTCCACAGAGCCATCCAACGCTTTGTAAATAATGGCCACTAACTCTGCTAATTATAAACATTGCAGATTTTGAAGTTATCAAAGCAAACTCTCGAAATGTATGAGAGTGGTCATGACAGAGCATCTTCTGGTACTCCTCAAGGAGAACTGGAAAAGAGCTGTTTTTCTGATTACCAAGTACAAGATCCATAAGTAAGACTGGAAGCAAGTTATAAGTTAACTTGAAACAAGTCTTTTTTATCCTTAAATTGCCACAATATTTCAATAGCTAAAAATTTACATAGATAAGAGGGGGAGGAAGTATCAATGTAGGATTTATAATCAGCCCCCTCTGCTCCTTGAAGGCCCTGTGAGCTTTGTTAGATCTATCTGATTCTGAACTGTACACATCTTACTCCAAATCAGTACATGCTCACATCCTGCAAGCAAATACACTTGTTCCACAGTTAGTGGGAACATAACGAAAATCAACACTGCATTATAAAAGGCGAAGTCTGAAATTACCACAGAAACTGGAGTCAGATGGGTGGGGGTCATTTTGCAGTTAGCAGTCTACGCATGCCCTTTTCTCATCAATTTCCAGACTGATTTTTTAGCAAGACAAGGAGCTAAAAACCTACTCCTTCACTTGGCAAGTTTGCCTGATGGAGCACAGCACCGCTCTCAAGACAAAAGCAAGGCAACCAACACATTTCAGACTGAACTGAGTAGATCTGGTTCAATGGACAGAGTAAATACTTAATTTCACTCCTTTTACTGTACAGTGATTATCAACGTGCCATTACTGTGCAGCCTCTCCAGACAAGTATCTACCAGGTACAGGTTCCCTGTTTAATTGACAGCAACCACCACAATAGCAAATCTACATGTTTTGATGGAAATGGCTGAATTATTCACGAAAATCCTTGGCAAGAATGGAAAAATTCATTTAATTCACACAAAAGCTATTACCTCTTCCACTTGATGGAGTTTGCTGGATATGGAAACTTTCTGGTACCCAGGAAAGTATGCACAAACACACACAATACCCTACCCATGCTAGAGAGACAGACACTAAAACAACTAGAGTTACGGACATGACTGAATACAAATAAATAAAATATAGAACACACATATGCTTCATAAGAGCTAGGAATCAAGTGCAGGATTCTCATAAAAAATTATTTCACTTCATGTTGAAAAAGTGCAAATGGGAGCAAGATATAATGCCAGGGATCACAGGAAGCAACCATTAATGCCCACAGTCAGTCACTTTTTCTGCCCAGGGGAATAATAGTTTCTGCAGTGGAAGGCAGTCTGTGTATATTTTATTAAATCCCTTAAAAATGGATTCTCAAATGGTTTATTAACAAATGGTCGTCCTCCAGGAGAGCAGAAAATCTTGTTAGAAAGAATCTGTCATCTCCCCATGCACTGAAGGATGTTTACTTTGATAGCTCTTTCCTTTTCCTCCTTTCTGCAATATCAAGACACCTGTAAGCTATGATCCACAGAAGCTCTGAGTTCAGTATTTGGAGTCACTGTCAGCATACCCCTTCTTAGGCAGCTTTGGAAGCTCTCAAACTTTAGGAATGTGGGAAACTCTTTTTCTTAACATCTCTTGCCATTATGTTGCCCTCCCAGGCAAAAACCTCTTATCCTGTGTCCATAAAAGTAAAGCTTTGCCCCTCTCCATTTGCTGCTTTGTTTTATACAGTGCCAAAAATCGCATTAGGCATTTCCCATGTTATGAAGCAAGACTAAATATTTGTTTAATGTATTTTACCCTAAGGCAAGTTCATTGTCATTTCCAGCATCTTAATGACGTTGAGAAGTTAACGTGCAGGAATCAAGTTGCTGGAGATCCTTCCTGCATCTGATAGTCATTTTTGAAGTAGCAAATAACCCAGGCGAGGGAAGGTCTAACAGAAAATACTAAGATGATGAGTTACTACTTCTGCTTTAGGGTTCCCTAGCTCTTGGTCTGATACTAATTTTCTTTACATAGAATATTCCCGAACTATTTTGCATTGATTGACATAGTGAGTGGATTGCATCTTGCCAGCAGAGTAAAATACCATCAGAGAAATAACCCATCCTGCAAAATGTGCTTGGGGAAGCTATGAAAAACCTAAAAATACGAGAGGATGTTCAAGAGCAGTACAGGACAAAAAGGAGAGTTAAACAACTCTGGCTTTATTGGCTAGTTTAACACCTGTTAACTATTTAATAATAACTATCAGTTATGATTGTATTGTATATTCATATACACCTTTAAAACTATATGCTGTCTGGTTACTCATATATTTATATAATAACTAAACAAAAGATATTTCACAATGCACAAAATTCACACAAATGTCTTGTAACCTTCTTAAAAGTCTGCCATGATACACCAAAATCCCCCCGCTTCTCCAAATGTGGTATTTTTTCATCTTCTTTCTATGCAATTTGTTTTTTGGATGATAAAAAGTTCCACTTGTCATTGTTATTCAGATATAAAGGGCTGCTGGGGGGAGAAAGGAGAGTCATTAGGTTTTTCTTAATAAAAATCAGAGTATTGGCACCACTGTTAGTGCAAAAAGTCAGAGATTCCTAAGGGACTAACATTGATCTAAAAGCCTTTTCCCATGCAGAGCTCTTCATGTGTTTGCTACCAGAATTTTCTTTTTGAATAAGCACTGCTTCAAATCAAAGTGTGTCTCCAGTGGGCTGGAAATGTGTTTGAAGGGTCAAATAGAAGTTCTACATGCAGTCAGCACAAAACTTCAGAGATGGAAAACAGGCACCTATGGCCAACCCAGAGACCGAGCACCGGTACTTACTCCACGAGGCTCTGTTTGGGTAGACCTAAGAGCAGTCACTTGCAGGAAACAGGGTTATGATCCAATCCACCAATATGCAAATGTGAGTCACAAAGACATACACTGCAGCTATAATGACTATTTAAGACAGACCTCATCAGTGGTGTGCGCAATGTTTTAAATAGCTCTTCTTTAAATTTTATACCAGATGTAGGTATAATTCATACCTTCTTCAATAACAGAAGATATTAACTTTTTACCTTTCCTCTCCTCTTCTTCCACTGATGTACTAAACTCTGTTTCACTTCAAGCCATTGAATAACTCAGCCATTCAGCGAGTGCTTTTATCTTATCTAAGCAACAGGAGGAGGCAGCGGAGTGGAGGAGGCAGAGGAGTGCAGATATCGAATTTATATACTGAGTTTCACCAAATGTTTTTGCTTCAACACAGTGCTTGTATCTTGACAGTAAAATAACAGGTGTCAAAACCAAACAAATAGGAAGCTTTTTTTCCTCTACATCTACTGAAACCCCTTATGTTCAGAGAGAATGTCATGAAGAAATGCAGTTTTCTTGTCTTGCTACAGGATGTTTCCCACCGTTTGGACTGTCTGCAGAAAAAACCAGTACAGGTTGTTTTATATATCACAGGACAACTCAACCTGCATCCGCATCAGCTGCCTCCTCTGTTTCAGTGAAAAGATTAAAAAAACCCCAAAACAAGCAGTACACTCTGACAGATCCTTCTGCACATATAAGCTATTATGATGGAGAATATCACATTTTCCTTTGATGACCTCAAGGCACAGATGGTTTTATAATGTATCTAATGCCACAGGTATTGCATTACGATTCCGTTTGCTGAGTCAGATGGTTCCCTACAGCTGTAACTTTTTGTTCATACCCCTCTCCCACTGGTCTCAAAGCTCCAGTCTATTCAGCATGATGGTTAATTACCTGGTTGAACCTTCTACCTCTATCTGAAAGAAGGAAACTGTCTCTACGTTAGTAATAATCTCCAAATACGTTCAGTCATTACTTGCATTTAGTCTGTTGCTTAAACTCTAGTGGCTCCTGTTATTTCAAATTAACCCTGGAGAACTTACCTGGCCAGACTCCTTCCACTTTTTTTACTTGACTTACATGTTGGCATTATAGCCTCAGTATTAACGCACTTCTTTTAGAACTAAGAGGTTTTGACAAAATACAGAATTAGCCAAAGTTATTTGATAGTTCTCTGAACTAAAAGGGTTGCCAAGTTTCTGTACACAACGACTCAGAGTCCTACGGGTACCCGACACCTCCAGGACTATTGGAACTCTTCAGTTTGAGGGAGACAACAGCTCACAAAGCCAATGTGGAGGCATGGGATCAGTAATTAAATTAATTTCCATCTTTAGTTTAAAAAAAAATAAATAAATCAACCAATCACACACTAACCACACCCCCCACCAACAACAAAATCAATGTGCAAATAAAACACTGGAGGCACAGGAGATAACTGCCTGGAAAGAGTCACGTGAAAGGAAAAAGCTGAGTTTCCTTCCCGAAACAAGAGGGAAAATATTTGGGCCAAGTAACCAATAAAACCCAGTGTCTATGATCCAAATCTTTAAAATCAATTTAGAATAGCACTCTAAAACTATTAAAAAAAATCACACTATAAGAAGCACAATGTATCTTAACAAGAATAAAAGCAAAATGCATGAAAAGAAAGCAACAAAACCCAATAACATCAACCAACATCACCACACATTGCACGCTTTCAAAAGGACAGAGAACTGGCACCTTTCAGCTACAAGTAATTTACCACATTGCCAGAGCAAATTTACATTCCATCTTTTTTGATTCTTAATCAACCTGCATGCATGGGGATTTTATTTTTAATCACATTCCTCCCCTCAAAAAAGAAAAAAACTCAGTTTTCCTTGACACCCAGACAGTAGCGCTGCACGAGGCTGGGACTGCACCAGCCAAGAATAACTTGGGGCACTGAATTATTTAAGTAGTTGTTGCACTCAATTAGATTTTCATGAAAGGTTAAGCAATAGACTGATCCACAGAAACCTCTCCACGTTTATGGGAGGTCTCTAACAATACAAGGAGGTATTTCAAATTCATTCGTTTGAATGATTAAGGTGATACAAAATCCTAATATACCCACTCACCAAAAAAAAAGTACTTTGAGCTTCAAATTCCATCTTTTCCATTTCCAATTATAACAACAAAATATTTCATTTGTGAAATAAAATCTACTTTCAAAATAAAATGTGAATTTCCCACTGTTAATGGGAAACTGGAGAAATATACCAAATGCCCATATAAATACAAATGCACAGGTAATCTTTTCTTTATATGCCAAAATAAAGCTGATTTAAAGCAGCGTTTTGAAGGAAACGGGCCACACAAAGATGTTATTTGCATCGAGGAGTGGCTACGCCTTCTTTCTACTGCGTATTTCCCCAACTATTTATTATCATCATGGGGCTACAACCAGCAATGCAAAGCAGTGTTCTTTTGAACCAGACTCGGTTTACAGAGTACCAACTCCAGATCAAGTTCTGTCTGATTTCCTTTCCCAAAGTATCACAGAGGCTCTGGAATGAAATGCTCCATAACTGCCAAACAGAAAAAATATATATAAAAAAATATTAAGCATTTTTCTGTCCTTGGGAAAGAAGAATGTCAGACCAATAATTAAAGAATACAGGGAACATAATACGTTCAGAGACTTTAATTTCTTTGCTGCCTAGTCTTTCTATTCCTTTGGACGTTGAAAGGAATTTTAATGTGGAAAGACCTTAGAAAAGTCCTGAAATAAAAGTAGACATTGTGAAAGAATGAGACCAGAACGTATGTTCATCTAAGTACAACTTCCAGAGGAAAACACACATTCTTCACTTTTTTCAGAATCTCTCCTTTTCAGCTGATGAAGATTTTCTGATTTGCATTTAACCGCTAACCTTCACCATCTATTAGAGCAAAAATCAAATTAAGAGCATAAAGAACGCATATATTTAAAGCAAAAATATTTTAAAAGAAAGTGACTTTTAAAACCTCAGCTTGCAGAGAGTCACGGTTCCAAAATGAAAGCAAAACTGCTGAAGCTGCCAGTGCTCAGCAGGTTATTCTGTAACAGAAGATACATTTTATTGGAAAGATTTCAACAGTCCAGAGATGGAATCCGGGAAGCTGACAGGACCTCGACTCAAGTCACACATTCATTCTGACATTTTACAACCCTTCCAGAGCTACGAAGAAAGATCACACAGCCTTTATGTTTTCCTACAGGTGGTCTGTACCCCAGAGTCTTTCCTCAATGCATGTCCCAAGAGAAAGCTGCCCTCAATTGGAAATCTATATCACTACTACATGTGCCACTTCCACAGATTTCTCACTTAGATCTCATTTCTTCGCAGCAGAAAATCAGCCCGAAGAACAAAACTTTAAAACCATGTGTCTGATTTTCAAGAACTTGTGTGGTTCAAGTGTCTTTTTCAGTTTAGAAGTACAGTACTTATTTTCTCAAGGAAAATTTTAAACAAACATGAAAGAAAACCAAACATTTAGAACAGACTCACGGGCTGAGACACCTACATACACCAGGAAATGTGGGGTGAAATCTGTGCCAGCACACACAGGCTTGGCAGACACTGGGAGGGGGGGAAAAAAGAAAGAGGAAAAAAAAATAGATAAAAGCTACCGTGCAACTCGACTACATAATTAAACTAAACCCTGAACATGGTGAAAAATTCTGTATTATGAACAAGACTCTGATCACCATGTGCACACTCCAGCACAATAAAAGGTGAATAATTCATAATCATTTTCAAAGAAAAAGTATGCATCACTCAACTTGGGGCAAACACAGGGGATTTCACTGGTATGATTTTTCTTTAGGGACAATGACAAAGTGCCGCTCACCAGCAGGAAACTGAAGCACTGAACTGTGTTCCATGTGCCATAAATCAACACTGCAGCCTACAGGATGTCTCTCTGGTACCAACATACCATCAATTTTTCAATAACCTCCTTAAATAATGGAATATGTGAACGGCGACAACAGTAATGAAAAATGAAATGTTTTGCACACCAAAGACTCTAGAATAACACAGTTAATATGTTGCTTCTACAGTTAAAGAAGCTTTTTATACAAAATCTTTTCCCCAAAACCCAACATGTTTTACCACAAATCAATCTGGATTGCCTTTGAAGTATTCAGTCTTTGAGCTCCATCGCAGCTGTTTCTAAACTACCTGGTTCAAAACAGGGTTTCTTTTGTGGTTTTAAAATTAACCAAGACAACAGCTTTCTGTGTTACAAGAATCGCTTGTACATTCACTCTAGGCTATCATTACACCTTCATGTTCCAGAGAGAGAGCAATCCCTCACATAAAGAAAGCTCTCTAGAAATATTTATTTTTAAAAGGGTTGTTTAATCATGGCCTTGAATCAAATACTTAATAAATACAAACTGTTCACAAAGTCAGCATCCTATACCACTGTCCTCTTCTTCACCGGTCAAAAACCAAATTCAGTCATCTTTGACCTCTTTTTTTCCAGAATAAAGGGGGGGGGGGGGAAGGACAAGGTTGTCTTTCCAGCACATCAGCAGCGAAGCACAGCACCATCTGGGAAAACTGATGCAAACAGACGTGCGGTGCAGGCCCAGACATGAGGCCGACCAAGTCCACAACTGCTCACACAGTAAACGGGGGCAGGCAGATGTCTGTCATGGGGAACTGACTCCAAGAGTGGGAGAGTAACAAGGTTTAGCTTTTATTCTTCTACTAACACTAACTGACAATTTTTTTAAAATTTATAAAGGCATTTTACACCTGCAGTTATTAAATCATTTTAAGAAAGATTAACATCCTCTTTACTTTCTCAGAAAGGTCAGTAATTTTTTCCTTGTTATACAGCAAACCAGTGCATGTAAAAGAACTTAGACAATTTCTCAGCAACCACCATGTATTGTATGAGTGACGTTTAGCTCTGAGCATGTAATTACAGAATGATAAATTATGATAACAGGGAACAAGATACGGTCCAATTCTTGGAGATGTCCAGAACCTCTCATTTTGGGAAGCAGGACCACTAAACAGAAAGATCAGTACAATTCCAGACCTCAGTCAACGAATTAAGCAAATGTTAAAATACAGAAACACAAAGCGATGAAACTTTCTGCAATTGTGACAACGCAAGAGATGATTTTCATCACTATTAGAAACGGGCACTTCAGTCAGCTACAATTAAGGAGGGAACAATAAGCAATCAATCTTACACAGCAAGAAGCTGTTCCATGACTTTACTAATGAAAAACTTTAAAGCAATTTGCCAAAGTTAATGAAGTATATAAAATTTCAATAAAAATGAGAGATGTGATAGGGTTCTGAGCACGAACAATAAGAATAAATTGACAATGGTTATCTATCCTTCAAAAAGGATCTGATGCAGGGTAGGAAAACCTGAATGCAGGATCGTTAAACACAAACTTCACCATAAATCCGCAGACCTCCCTGGAACTGTGCTAAGTGACACTTACTAAGGAGCTGGGTTTCTCTCTTGTAGTATTGTTTCATTTTTTTTTTTAATTTTTCTTTTAAATTAAGTCTCCTTCCTTCTAAAGTGAAAGAAACTCATCTGGCCTTAGGTACTGTGGACCATCTTCTTCCCCAACAAGTATCAAGTATTTGATATACCTGCACCCTATACACTGCACAGGCAAAAGTAAAAGTTAAAAAAAACCAAAACTAGCGTTAAGTATTTCTCCAAAGTGGACAAAAAGGAAGAGGAACAACAGACGTTTCAGAGTATCTGATTCTTAAGAATTCCAACCTTGTGATAAGAAAGAAGCAGCAGCAGCTGAAAACCAAGTTTTATATGTAACCCAGCACACTTCGGCTACCAACAAGCCAGCCGGCTAATCTGTAAGCCATAAAACAGAAGTTTTACGTTTTGTGCAAGCTATTTGTTTCAAAACATTTTTGCTAAAAGCAGTCCGTTAATGAGCTGTGAAATGAATAAAAATGCAAGGAACGGTCTTTAGAACACACCATCTCACCAATTAGTTTTTATCATAAAGCAGGCTGCTTACCCAACTAGCAACTAAGTCTAAGGCATGATTGTCTAAGGCATGATTTCACAGGCCTCCTGGCTGTCCAATGAAGCAGAATTTCTCCAAATTTAAAATAGCCCAAACATCCCTTTCAATAATACATTTACTATTCCAAATCTTGTATACACTGCTGATACAGCACACGCTACCTAAATGTATGTTTTCAAGTATATTTTATCTCGTATATAGTGTTTTTCACACATGCAGAAGTCACACCTCTACCACATTAGTCAGTGAACCTCTCAAATGCCACAGGGACCAGGAACTCTGCTGGTTGCAATGGTACAGAATAACAGTAATGTCAAAGTACCCGGTGCAAGATACAACTTCTTAAAAATAATGTTACTTATGTATATTTTTCCTTAGTAATAACTTCCATTTCCCATCCTTCTTTGTCTCCCTTTCATTAAAAGCTCTTGGGGGAAAAAAAAAACCCACAAAATTGACCGTAATCGTTATTTTGGACAAATATATATTTGAACTCTATCATTCACAGAGTCCAAACTTCATGACTGAAAAGTCATTTTCGATGCAGTTACTACTTAAATGGTAGGAAAAATATGCAAGCAGAAAGTGTTAATTACAATGGAAATTGGAGCATATGTTAACCAGATACAAGAATTCAGCTTGCAGCACTTTGACAAGTCAGAGCTCAGAAGTGAGAAACAATAATAGAATTTTAGTTTATTTTCCTGATGCTGTATGCTCAGGGTATTTAAACTAACAGCATAATAAAATATTAAAGTGCACAGCTCTCAGGGTGTGAAATTCACAAGCAAAACACTCATCTACCAGTATGGCATATAATTTTTTTAGACATAATATCCAATAATCTGCCACAGACTGTCGCTACGGATTCCACTTTATATGATGTGCAGATGCTATCAGAAAGTATGTCTGCTCTATGTAAAAAGCAACTGCCACAGGGCACTTGAATAATTGCACATCCCTGGCCGGTCACTGTAGCAGTTCAGCAAGCCACGGAAAGTGTATTTGTTCATTTTTTGCAGCCAGTAATTCAAAAAGATAAGGAGGGACCCAAATCATAGCTAGAAATTTCCCCCGAGAGAATGGCACTGAACTGTTAGAACAATCACCCACAGTGGTCGTTGTGCAGTCGAGGAGTGGCCGTGTGTGAACTGTCTGATGGCAATAAGCAGGACATGCCAATAGCAAACAGCTCCTCCATTCCCACAGTTTCTGCGGCTTTCCACAGAACAAGGTCAGAACAGTTCATTCCTTTCATATCACCTCACCCAAATTTCCACTCACCCAGAATATTCACCTGAGTAACTCTCCAGGTTATTTGGTTAATATGAGGTAAAGACACAGCTAGCGACGCTGCAATTTCATACTAACAACTTCATAATATAAACCACATTACGTAAAATCCAAATGAGTATCTTCAGAGATTCTCATTTAGGTCAATCACTGAAAAACGTGTTTTAACTGAGCTCTAGCAGTAAAAGCAACGATCACACTCCCTTCCTTGATTGTGCAATATCATCTCTTCCCTTGAGCCATCTCTGACACTTCTGTGACCTCCAGATGAGCCAACTCAGTTCACGAGGCCAGCAGAAAACCAATCAGAAGAACAAAGGATAAAAATTTTTGTGTGTCAGATTGCCAGAACAAAGGAACCAATTAACACAAAATTCAGAGCAGCACAAAAACAATCACAAGGAAAGGGGGAAGAACCCCACTGTTAACAGCAAGCTGCTGGACCATCTCCTCTACCTTCTCTAAGCGTAACTAACACTTGGATGTCTCTAACGTTGCAGAAACCAGGAAAATTCCTCCATAACCAGTGCATATATCTGGAACCCTCTCATACTATTTAAGAAAAACACACATTGTGTAACTATTCAGATCGTCAGTTATCACTCCTCAGAGATAAAACATTATCTTTGATGTAGCTCAACATGTTTCTTGCCCTGCTTTTTGGTAACACATGTCGATGGTCAACACTGACATCAGCAACCGGTAACCAAGCAGTGGCAAAAAAAAAAGCCAACCAAAAAACCCCAAAGAGCTCAATAGGTTAAAAAACTCTAAGTGAAAACACTCTACTAAATCCTTATAATAAAATAAGCATCACCTTAGAGGCTGATATACAGCACTTCAATTACTCCTCCGGAGCATAATTGAGCACTATTCTGACCTTCTCATTTCAAGGAGATGTGTTTGCTGTAGTGTCTATAATTACAAGAAATGATCTTGCCAGGGCATGAGCTGCCAGCTCCATCTTCAAACCTGGTTTCACAGAGTAACTTGACTGAATGGATGACAAGAAAGAAACAGGCTTGCAATCATAATCTGAGGATAAAAGATTATATACCTGGTCATAGAAAGACTCTTAGATTCCAATTCTTTGTTTATTAATTTCACTGTACCGTCCGGTATTGTTCTTCTCTATTTGAGCCAATAACACCAAGACAGTTTTCAGTGCCCAAGGTAGAGAAAAGTGGGTCATGATAGGATGGTTGAAATCTTCGATCAGACACAGTGAGAATTTGGCTTTTTCAGATCATATTTTCCCAAAATTCTGTCCCATCATACAGAAATCGCTTTACTGAAATTTTCATCAGAGTAAGGCACAAGACTCTGCTTTAGAATCTGGCAACAAGCCTTTCTTTTGAAAGAGAAGAAAAAAAACCACAGGGTGATTGCAGTGCCACAAGCCCTACCCCAGCACTTGGCAGTCACCGAAGAACTCCAGCGACTTCCAGGGGCATTGCACCATCCTCAGAGCTAGGAAAGAGACAGAGTGCTACTCATGTGCTGTTTAATTACTCTTCCATAATTTTGCTCTACTTTTACTGTTAGGTCCTTGCACATAATTTGAGATAGCAAGGATGATAGAATTCTGTTCCCTGAAGTCTTTTCTTGTTTTTAGGGTTTCTTACGTACTGTAACAGCACCACTGCAGCTGTTTGGCTCAAACAAATAAGGCTTCTGAAGTAGAAGAATGCCTTTCCCTTGAGAGCAGAAAGCAAATGCTGTGCAGAAAGTGAGTATCATTATTAATTTACAATTGTGTCGTAACTTCACTCTGATATGCCAGCCTGCTTAAAGGCTTCCTTTCTCTTCATCCCAATGAATTTGATTTTGGATATTAGCTATAGTAAAAACATCTAAAACCTCTAAAACCAGATAACACATTAAAACATTCCATTTCTGGTATAATTTTAAAGTTGCAACAGTTTAAATAACGTTCTCTAACATTAAAATTATGCAGGAAGTTTATGTTTACATAAATTCAAGGAACAAATTTCTGTCATAAAAACATGCTTGGTGTGAACAAATCCCTACATCCTGCAACTATTTACACACAGGAGCAAATCTCTTCCTTGAAGCACTCCTACAGCTGTCAACAGGAATATCGACGAGAATATTACTCTCAATAAGGCATTTATCCCTGTCTGTTATGCCTAAATAGAACTAATAGGAAAATTTAAGCAATCTTATAGAACCTACCCGACATTACTAGATAATTCCTCCTATAAGCACTTTGCAATCAGTGTGGCTGCACACAAAAGAAACATCTGTGGTGCAAACAACTACTTTCCTATTTAATTTCAAATTCACCTTTCAACTGCACAAACCTAATGGTTTCCAATTTTTCCTCCATACACATTACAAGCCAAAAGACACTGTGGAATGTTTATATCTTATCTGGATATTGTCATTTTACTGTCTCAAACTCCTTAAAACAAGCTTTTCACTTGGGAGGAAATCCGTCAGCATCAGACCTAGTGGGGAAACCCTGCACTTGCTCAATGTCTATGGCTCTTACATAGTTCCAGATGTTCAGAACATTAATAATGCACTAACTCAAAACCTCTTTTTGAAACTTTAGAATGTGCAAATTGCATTAAAACCTCTTTGCCCTCATTAATGGTATTGTTACAATCCCAGTACTCTGGAAAATGTTTTTTGGCATTTGTTTAACTTAGTGATATTGCCATTTACTCATTTTAACAGCCAGTGCTCAAATCTTAATGCTTTTAATAGGCCTGGCTAAACAGACTACCATCTTTTGTACATTTATTGAAGTAATTTATTAAATAAGTAAAAGTTGTCTGAAGGCCACGTTGGTTTTTTTTATTATTGATGGCAGAATAAAATGGGTTTCTTATAATTTGTGTTTCAGGAAAGTTTTAGAAATGAAAATATTCTGGGCTTTTTTTTTCTTTTCAGTGTTATGACCAGTTCATTCTCTGCCACTCTGACATAAGACTTCTACCAACCTCATACAAACCTCAGTAAGAGAAGGAGTCTGTCTTGACCCAAGAACCAGACATTCAGAATTAATGCTGAAACTGTATCCCTCCCTCAGCCTGTCACATATAGGGGTGGCACATTTACATCCAGCCTAGGAGACAATATATTCAAGGACCTGGTCTCATTTCCAATGCAGACACACTGCGGCACTACGGCAGAGTGCAATCGTCAGAGGTTAAATGGAGGTCCCTCCTGTTTATTCCAGATAACGATCTAGACAGAGCCTGAAGATTCTCGCCTGAAGATTCTTGGTCTGTTTGAAAACAACACACACTGTTGCCACCCTCTACACTGCTCACAGAGTTAACAAATACTGTTAAGGCCTGCTTGCCTGCAGTTGTGTAATTCTGCCCAGAATGGTTTGTCAACAGCATGGTAAACAGCACTTGTCTGCAACTCCACTACAGCTTTGGTCAATACTTTGAACACAGAAAGGGAACCAAGACAATACACAGAGGTGCTCCAGTCCAAATGGATTTACTGTCACTCAATCCTGTCTGTTCTGCCTGAAGAAAACATGGCTAGCCAAGAGAACAGGAGAATGGGATGAGATTGACAGAATTTAAACTCTGAACTAGCAGCTTAAAATTACGAGATACATAGAAACTCAAATGTGTAACAGTGCAACTACTGAGTAAAACTGATACTTGACCTCAAAAGTGAAAGCAGGCCGATGCAAAAGAAAACTTATTAATCTGAAACAACGGGAACGCCACATCTTAAAGGTGTAGGAGAAAAAGAAGAGTCATAAACAAATCTTGGATTCTCAAGCAAAGAACAGTTATCAGCTCATAAGTTTTAAGGTTGAAAACAGTCACTCAAACCGTTTTGAGCAACTACGTTACTTTAAAAATTTTACTGGCACTTATAGCTCAACAATTAGTTGATACAAATTAACCAACAAAGCCATACCAGAAAAAAAAACAACACAAACCAAAACATCAACATTACCTTTATTGTACAAAGCTTACTTTGTAAAAAAGCTACTAAAGAAAGGTCAGTTAATTCATCATGATGGATTAGCACTAAAATTTATAAGCATTAGCATTTTTCTCCTCGCTGGATACCTTGACTTTGATATGACACATATTGAATGAATCATCTAAGATGCAGGCACCAGGCAAGATATATCTTAATGCAGACAGGTCGGCGACATGAACCCTAATGGTCCTTATCTTAATCTTGTTTAAAAGCATCTTAGATTTCTTAGCAATCTTTTCACCTTCTGATATTCTCTTTTATAGAGTGTTTTTGGTGGAATTGCTACCGATTTTCACATAAATGCATTTTTGTTGCATAGAATCACCAGTTTTAGTGGCTCTAAAAAATTATCTAGGTTTGCACATTAGTAAATGTTAGGATTAAGATTATTTTTTAAAAAGTCAATGTGCCAGAACTCCAGCAATGACGATAAGAATTTGTGTACTGCTGTAGATTATCCCATTCACGAAACATGGCATCACAGCTGTTCATAACAAACAGACACCTATTAAACATGGAGATGTACGTCTGATGCATGACAAAGTATTTTCTTAACCTAATGATTAGAAAAGGGTACTGCATTACAGTGTTGTAGGCTTTAAACTCTTTACATAACAGCTGAACAATACTCTACAGATAAATACCTTGTTGTAAGGAGCACTCCACAGCAAAATAGAGACAAGTGACTTAATACCTTTTCCTGGCAGCAGACAGCTGCTTCAAAGAAATCTAGAAACTCCAACTGAAATCCAATGTACAAGCCAAAATTCAGGCTCCGTCAAATAACCTGGACAGAAAGTACTCAAAATCCAGAGCATTGGCCTCAGCCTTCCAGACATTTAAAAAGACCATCTTTTACTTATTCCAAACTTTGAAACTCCAATTCACTAAAGAAGTTGAACCCTCAGAAAATCTGCTTAACTCATAATAGTTAATTTAGTGCGATAGATAACCATGTTTATTAATTGGATCCTGATAGCTTTCAAGAATTGATTTAAAAGCTGCAGGTGGTTTTTTTGTTGTTTTTTTAAAGAGACGTAGCAATTTCCCCATGAAAATCTCTGACAATCAGCTTTGAAATGCAAATGTGCAGGTAAGCAACGTTCTGGACGATTATGAAAGCAAAAGCCCTTGTTTTCCCTGTACTAATATGCTTATGTTTACTTTATTCTGTACTTTCAACATATTAAGCACAGACTTAAAGGCAACCCAATCCAGAATAAAAGAAGTAGAAAGAAAAAGGGCATCCATAGAAAAATATTGGCAATGTAATTTTAAAATATCATCCTTCAATTGTCTGCAATTTATATTTATCAATACTTTTGCTAGGATCATGGAAGTGTTCCCACAAAGAAAAAAACACACTCAACGTGTTTAGCGAGGTGACCTTTCAGTAAAACATAAGGGCAGTGAGAGGGGGAAGGGTACCAGAGCTGCTCAGCAATCTCTTTCCTCCTTTATTGAATGCCATTAAAAGTCTCTCCATAGTTTCAATTCAGATTACTATTCTCATAAAATCTTACATAAATATTTGTCAGGTCTGTATATTCAAGATCCACTGTCACACACTGTTCAATATCATACACTTCGGTGAAAGATAAAAATGATAGTGAAAACCGGAATCGCCTCCCATTTCAATTCAATAAACTGAATGCAAAATTTATTTTCAGATACCCAAGTCTGCATAGAAACACAGAGTTGTGTGAGCTGGGTTAAACACATTTTTAGTCACGCTTTTTTCCACGACTGTGCATTACCTGGTCTTATGCAGTCACCTAATGGTTACTGTCAGTAATTGCACTGATGACTGCATAGGCACACAGTGAAGAAAAAACCCTCGCTTTGCAGCAGCCCCTTCTGTTAAACAGTAAAATTAATATGAAGGTTTTGTAAAAAAGAAGAAATCTTTTTAATTTCATTTTTTAAAACAGTGTCTGCTATGGAACCTTAGAGATGAGGGAAATGGTCTGAAACATTTTATTTCATTATGCTGGGGCGTTGTTCATTGGGTAGGCTTTTTTGGGCTTTTTTTTCCCTTTTGGAAGTTTTTGTTTTGTTTGTTGAGAGGATTTTTTAAAAAATCATAAATGATGGCTTAAAATTTCAAAAGTCATACTCTTGCAAGCATTACAAGAAAAATGGGCATGAATTGCAGAATTATATTGCATGTTTATGTTCCTGCTCCTCAGAGCTGACCATAAACAACAGCGAAAACTAATAGAAAATAAAGCAGAAGTACTGTCAGGTACAGATTAACCATAATTAGATATCTGCTGTCAGTGAAATTAGATATTACATAGATTGAAATTGAGAAATTTAATTCCTTTCAGCCAATGCCAGAGAACAATTCCCTCCTGACTCAAGAAAAATATACTAGAATCTCCAATGAAGTGAAACGGAAAAAGAAACAAGGAAAGAAGAAGTTAACTGGGTGAATGCTACATTCAAATAGCATACAAAGCACATGCAAAGGCACTCTAGCCGCTGTCATACACAAAGTTTCTCTTCATAATGTGTCCTTACTTGGAGGAGGAGTTGGGGGTTTTTTTGACAGTTTTGAAACATTCAGGGAAATAATTTAAGAAAAAATTGCATATCAGACTGGGGTTTTTTGGGTAAAATTAATTGAAACAATCATACTCACTAACTAAGATAAGGATATCCATTGAAAACAAATATGAGCATGAAAACAAGCTTGTACATCAGCCAAAAAGACAGCCAAGAAATCACAATATAATATACTCACAATGTGATGTCACAATACATTTATTTTATAAACATTTATAGACACTGATCCATAAAACTAAGGATTACACGGAATATTTTCAAGTACAGTGCGTGTGTGCTTTTAGAGGAAGAATATGATTAAGATTGTCTTACCTTATAGGATGGCAAAAAGCACAAAATCCCTTGGCCAACTGTTTGACACACTGAAAGCAGCAGTGCTCCCACCTCATCCTGGAATTCAAAGGTCTCTGTATGCTGGAACGTGGCACACAACTTTCGACTGTTAGGGCCTGTTCCGATGGTGCCAACCCAAACCTGGTGTATTTCACATTAAAAAAGTTAATTTGAAAATATGTGACAAACTATTAAATTACATTAGGTCAAATAATGAAAACTTAAGTGTGAAGGAAACAAACCTCAGAAAGCTTACCTGTGAGTTCCGAATAACGTGATTTGCTTCCAACTGAATAGAAAACTTCACGCCAAGCTCTGAAGAAAATGAATCCATCGGAGAGAGTGTACCAGACGTCAGAACAATCGTTCTAACATCACTTAAGTCTGAAAAAGCCTAAGTTGCAGAAAGAAAAGAAGGAATTTAGAAAATCAAAATAATAATTTTAAAATCTTTTACGTATTTAATATCACCCAAATTACTTCAGGCGTTCTGCTTCAGGCTCAGCTTACCACAGCAGGATTCAAGCACCAAAAGTTAAGCATGCGGACTACAGTTTTCTGCCGCGAACCCCTTTTATGCTGGGGCCGAGTAAAGAAGTCGCTTGCATCTGGAACATCGAGCTGGTTTTCACTCATCCAAGCATAAGTTTGTTGCAGAGCAACTCTGTAGTCATCTGCATACCTTTATAGGAATATATAAATATCAATAAAAAATAAAATTAAGCAATAAATCTGTAATGATTAAGCTCATACAGAGGAAAAAGTGTTGCTACAATGTATTTAAAATTTAAGCATAAAAAATAATGTTATGCTTTCAGAAGTGTGAAACTTACAATAATTAATGTTTAAAAACAATGTTTAAATCTGAAGTTTTCAGTAACTGTTGGCATTAGTAGTCAAGATATCAAGACAGTGAAACAAGAAATTCTGTGTAGAAAAACAAACCCCTTGAATATTAACTTAGCAACACATCAAGAAAGTTTACATCTAACCTTCAAATACATTTCTTTAATATTTTATTTATGAAAGACAAAAATAATTTGTTATCCTTTAACTTCTTCCCACATAAGCAGATTTTCTAAAGCTTTCTCAAATGCTAGTTTTGCTCAGAGCCAGACACCATAACTGAGGCACGGCACAAATGAAAAAGCAGCTGAATTAAACACAGCCACACAGCTCAGGGTATTTGCACTGACCTGCTATTATCTTTAAAAAGACATAAAAGGATCATGAATAACCCTTTCAGCACAATCTGAGTGGCAGGGCTCACAACCGGTATCTCAACAAGTTCCTCTCTACCAAGCACTGACACTTTTTCTTCTTTTTCCAGGACAGTAGCAAGGTGTTTCTGCAAGAGGCAAACAAATTCCACATTAACAACCTCCTAAGTATCTTCTCATAAACAAAGCTAACGTAGATACAAGATTATCAGCACACTGTTTTAACAGTTAAGCTAAAGTATCTATAAAGGCAGACCGAAGACAGAACTGCAAAGGAAAAGTAATGCTTTTAACATATTTGGCTTACCCAGAAAGGACGGATATACTTGAAAATAGGATAATTACATTCCAACAGTCAATAAAAATGCAGATGGATAAAACAGACAAAACTATCCCTGGTTCAATTTAATTGGACATGATCAATTATATCCTTGAAAACATTGATTCTCCACAAATTCCAATAGCTCAAGTAGATTATTTCTGGATTTCATCAGGCATCATTTTCAGACAGCTTTTCAATATTGCAGTAAATTAAAAGATGTGTTAGCATTTAACTTATGTATATTTTAAGAAGATTAACAACAACACTATTATGCACTCTGGTACTCACTTATATAGAATACATTACCTGCAAAATGGGAAAAGTAATACCAGTTATTCCCATTTTGTGCAAAACGGTGAGCATTTCTTTCCCACTCCAAACCTTACAGGAAGTTTCATACCCTCTTTCTACAAGTTCACTAGAGCTCTCCCGTAACCAGCTGTAAAAAAACAAAACAGAGAAATCAGAAATAATTTCAGCACTAATTTTAGAGATTTAGAGATACTTTGCAGGTACAAACCAAACCCTATGAACCGCACCAGATTTTTATGATGATAAATATATTTCTACAGCTAAGTAGAGAGATGCTGCTTTTCCTTATGGCAGTTTTTCCACTGCTGGACTAACTTCTATCAAACAGCTCTTGATGCAGATCACTGAAGTGAGAAGAAAATTTGTCCCTATACATTTCTATTTTATCACCATACAACATCTTTACTCTAAAGAAAAAGGATTAAAACATAATCTGCTTTTAGGATACAACTTGGCAGCTCATTTAAGAAAGACTTCTGCTGTACTTTTAAAACCACTCATTATTACTCTAACTGACGCAAGTTGGTTTATCATCCCTGTCGATGGCAGGCTTTCCTATTAAGAAATAACCTTGAGGCAGGAAATGAGTACTTTTAATATTTATACACAGTAAGAAAAAATGGGGCAGTAAAAAGCACATATTTTAACTCACCTACAAGTATTTGTAACCCTGCTATAATTCAAAATCTGAGGAGAATTATAATTGTATGTACAATGCAAATTGTGATAGCATTTTCTAAAAACGTGAACTAAACATGCAGATGATCTCATTTGTGGCAGAGCTGAAATCTTCTCTAAGTGAATGTGTTCATCATCCCTGCAGTATTACAAGACTATCCCTCCATCTAGAAAAGCAGGCAGGCTTCCTCTCTCTCAGGAAATGCCGAAGCTGTCTGTCTCATCAACCAGCAGGAGGCATCAGAAAGACAGCTGTCATTTCTACAATGGTTCAAAATACATACCTGTAAAATCAGTTAATCGTTATCAACTAAAGCAGCAAGGGTTACTGACTGTTTCAGTAGATTTCCTGGTCTGTCACTGCAAATAATCTGATCAACAGAACAATTTAAAAAAACCCTTTCTTTTTGCCAGGTTAAACGCAAGCAAAACCCCATAAATACTACCATGACAATCACTTCTTCAGCTGTAATTTACTTTATCTTATTAAAGAATGACGAACACTAAACACAGGCATCACTTTTCCCCAGGGAAGCACTCTGCCCCATTTCCTCCAATGTAACATCAAAAAGACCTGGAACTAAAACTAGGAAACAGCTACTACAGCAGAATGAAACAGATTTACAAGGGATAAAACATTTCAGGAAATGTAAAACTTCTGTTTCCCTATTAGGAACTTCAAACATCATAATGTACTTTTGAAATGGTCATGCTATAAATGGAACCACAAATTTAACACAATTACCTTCCTAATACTTACATAACAACAAAAAAACCCCAAATTCTAGAATGGATTCCATCCAATTACATCTAAATGAAAGCCTTTAAAATACCTGTTAATTTATTTTTAGAGTAGAGCAGTAAGCATAAATAAAATTAGCTTGATCTCCAGAAAGATATCTATGGTTTTGAAGTGAAAATTGGTTTCAATTCAACATGTTACAAGTAGGCCTTCAACTCAAGAAAGTACATTTGTTCCTCCTCTCCCTACCAGGAAATCCCATTGTTGCTGCAGCTTACTCTATGAAACAAAGCAATCTTTATAACCAAAACAAGATTTTTCTAATTAGCCATGCATTTGGCAAAACCATGTCATGACTCAACAGCATTTTACCAATTACTGCATATTTACGCCCAGTTTTCTGCTTCCCAACAACCACTTTTCATGCCACTGGCAGATTTGCCAAGACAATCAACTTTAGTTTTCCTGAAAAGGTTAAAAAGCTTGAGGCAATCAAGTCTCCAGGCACGCTGTTCTCATCTTTTAGTAAAACTTAACATTTGAAATATCCAAGCTAGGAGAATTAGCCGCTGCAAGAAAGAAAATCAAGTGACGTACCTGTGACACAAACATTAACTCTCAGAATAAAGACAGGAAAAACTGTGCACTACTTGCCTTGGTACATTCACCAACCACTAATGCAACAAAACGACCATTTGACATGCACTGAATCAGAGTTCAGTTAACTTCAAAGCCACTTGTGTCATTATTCACTTTTATTCTGCGGAATTTGTTGTTTAAGGTATCACTAGCTGTGCGTTTCTGAACTCTCGGTCTCTGGATCCCTCAACAGAAAGTCTCAAAAATTAAGGGCTACAGTGCTGAACCCCAAATTCTCAAATGGTGACAGACTCTCCTGACATTGTTTTGACTTTCTTACGTTCTCACTCCACCCAGAAGACTTTTGTCCTTGACCCCTTGCTTCTCCCCTCATCCCCAGACTTCTGCCCCCTGTCCATTTGCTTTTGCTCTCATAATTTTCCACTTCTGCTCAGATCTCCCCCTCCCCATTCTATCTCCACAGTTTGAGGTTTATCCTCTTTTTTGCTCTTACTACCTTTTCTTCTATAGGTATAGAAAGAAACAGAGAACATTTTCTGGTTTTTTTGCAACTTCTTTCTGTCTTACTGATCAACCCTTGCTTTCAAAACCACTCCTTCAATGATCCATATTTCTCTATGCAATGAACTCCACAATCCTTATGCTCCAACAACGCAGGCACTAAGAGATTTAGCACATCCTTGGTTTCAATTTCAGTATAAAAGCAAATCATTAAACCCACATTCACTGACATCGTCCAGGAAGAAAGAATGATCAGTAATTCTGCGTGGACAGCTTTTGCTGAGAACAATCAGAAATTCAAAACGGATGGCACATGCTCTGTTCAGAGTCTGCCACCCGAATTCCCTAAAAGACTTCAAGTCTCTTCCGAGAAGGTGCAAGTACCCCAGTTTTCCAGACACTTATTTCGTTGCTCAAGTTCAAGTGTTTAAAAGGGAAAACAAAGGATATGACTGTTAAATTCACTTTTAACTATGAAGGATCTGCTCCAATCAAATTCCAATCAGGTTCCAAGAACAGATTCCAACCTGTTTCAAGGCTCTGAAAGCATTGTATAGATGTGAATTAATTATTGCTTTGACAAAATAAAGCTATTGCTATTTGTCAAATAAGGAAATGGGAGCATGTGAAATATGTGAAGGTGTTCAAGGCCAGGTTGGGTGGGGCATTGAGCAGACTGTTCCAGTGGGAGATGTTCCTGCCCATGGCAGGGGAGTTGGAACTGGATGGGCTTTAAGAATTTCACAAACAAGGACAGTAAGCCCCATAAAGATCAGTGCCTCTCCTCCTTCAAGAGCATGACAATTTTAAAAACAGAAAGTCAAGACTTCCATTTAAGACAAGAGTGTTTTACTTCAAAAATAGATCAAACCTCTCTGGATTCCTCAAATGAACACACATCAGGTGACCGCATAGTTTGAAGAATACTTCTGTTGCATTTTACCTGATGCAACACAGCAACCAGTAAATGGTATCAGCAAAAGGAATCTAAAAGTAATTTTAAAAAACATTAATTGATGCAACAGAATTGGAAAAAGTTGTCTTACTTTATCAAAGAGCAGCACACAGCCCGTAGGGGCTCATGATTCAACTGCCTGATGTTGTTATTGACCATTGAATCCAGCTCTTCTCGAGCAGCTCTCAGCTGATTTTCTGTAACACCGAAGCTCACTGACTCCCGAGCACAGTCCTCAATATTATGGGCTTCATCTAAAATGACTACTTGCCCTTTAAGGTTAATTTCCATCTAAAAAAGAAAATTATCTAGTAAAACAGATTGAAAGACATTAACAAGAAACAGCAAGTAAGAAAAGCGCATATTCTGCATCACAATGGAAGCAACAGAAAGTTTTCAGCTTTTTGATCCAATTTCTGTAATGCAGAAAATAACTGTGAAGGGGGGAAGCCTTATCTGAGCCTGGATGAATATTACCTCACCATACTACACCTTCCATAAACCAAATAAATGTAAAGTTTGCAAGGTTTCCTTTTCCACTGGTTGAAAAAAAACACGTGACTGATCAGCTAAAGTACATGACCAGAGGAACCATTACTTGGAATATGGAAATGCTCATCTCGGGGAAAGGGAGGGAAGTAAGAGGGAGAAAAAATTCTTTAATCCAGGAATTATTCTGCAGATAATATTTTGGATATATAACAGGTTTCAGTTGATTGTAGCCACTAAACGTTATGTTTCTAACTCCCCTTTAACTTCAGTTATTGCAGTCTTCTTACAAATATACTTACACTCTCCCGTATTTGCGGGTCTAGGAGATAATTATAAGGACAAAATACAATATCCGCGCCCACCATCAGTTCTCTGGCTGCAAAATATGCACAGGCACGAAGCTTCTTTCCCAGGCTCACTAGATCTTCAATGTCCCAAGCCTGATACATCCTATGTGCAGACTTCAGGGCATGGTGTTCACTGAGTTTATGAACACCATGATAGTAAAGACAAGACCTGCCCTAAAAGCAAATAAGCACAGATAGCGGTTAGAAAAAATAACGAAAAACAAGTAAGCTCAAGTTCACTGAGTTGCTAAGTGCCTTTGACTATTTGCTGGAGGGAATTCTACCTGCTGCTATGTTGGACAATAATGAAAAACACATCAAGTCCAAGAAAACAGGTAAACTCACATTTGTATGCGTACTGTACTTGTATGTACATTGTTAAGAACACTCCTTTCTTCTTCTATAAAACCAAAGACAACTTAAGTCTTACTAAGAATATTAACCTACCAGTCGTAAATACTATTCCTATCATTGTTTATTTGTTTTGATACAATGTATCAATATTTCTATCAATTAATAGTTAATTTAAACCACATTACCAGAGACATTTAACCAACACAATATAAAGAAATGAAAAGTGTCACCCACTGCAACTGTTCAACTACCTTTCATTTCAATATGTTCAAATGAATTCTTGTTTTCTGAAGCAAAACTACTCACATTTTTTCCTTCCAGCAATTCTACACACATTTCGTTCCTGTTACTGCCACTACTAGATACCACCGGATGAATACAGGTATAATCCCGGCTTGAAAGAATTGTCATAGGGACACTGGAATACGCTGTTCTCTTCAACTCTCTGGTAATTTGGGTTATTTGCTTGTGTGTTCGTGTTCCAAAAAATATTTTGGGAATGAACCTTCCCTCTCCATTTTCCTTCTTCTTTGTGTTACTTGTATCTTTGCTAGTTTCTTTCCCAGAAGAACAGGAACACTCAGTGCAAGGACCAGAAGACTGCAATCCAAAACAGAAAAAAGGTGAACATCCTAAATCTGTTCATGGTGTGTTCAGAAATGCCCTCTAGGGCAGCTCAAGATAGCCTGTCAAACCACCAGGGTGGCTTATCGAACTGCAAAAAGTTAAGAAACATTAAAGCATATGCACCGTGTCCTCCTGTCTGAAAATCTTAAACTTCCAGCTCACCAAATACAACTTTTATCAGCACCCAGTCATGGAAAGAACTGTTATTCCAGTGGAGTATTTACACATGTTAATACTTGCAAATAAACTTCTCACATTTAAGCTTCAGAAAAAAGGACACGCCTGCTACGGACCAAGAAGTGTCCAGCACCTTAAATGAAGAAATCTTGGGAACAGACACCCAGGTTTAAATACTGAGCACATTTTTACTTAGAGCAAGCAGAAGAAACCTGGATAGTTTAAAGAAATCTCTTTGCAAATGAAACAGACATCATACATTCTCCATTAGAAACATGTTTGCATGCCATTATGTTAAAGGCCATCTAGTAACTATGAGAATAAAAGACAAAATAGGGAATAATTCTAAACAGAACCTTATCCTGTAAAATATTTGTTAAAAGCCGACTTTTTTTTCTTGAGAAGCACCATCATTCATAATATAAAATACTAGAACCATCGTGAAATTGTAAAAATTAGTCTGAAAAGATGCAAGGAAAAAATAACTCAGAGTCCACACACACCTCCCATAAAAAAAAATAACAAATTCTAACGTAAAAAGAGTTTGAATTTAGATTTCAGGTGACAGCACAAGTAACAACATCCGCTCCTTCCTCCACTTTTAATTGTAATCAGTAAGATTATCCATCATAAACAAATACTAAGTCATGCCGTGTGTTACACCACAATTCTACAGATCAAGCTGTCTTTTAGCCTCCACTCTCAGGAAAAGCAAGTTTGTATTACCCTTAGTCCCAGCCAGCCTTGTCCACCATTAAATATTACAATACATGATAGAAAGCATGTAAATGTAACCCTTCTGGAGCTGTCACTCACTGGGATAAAAGGTTCACTGATGTGCCAAATAAACAGGCCCTCAAAGCAGATAAAGTTACACCCATGCTGGAATTGTTACGTTCCCCTCTCAGGTTGCCAGTAACAGCAGATTTCATTACGGTGTGCTGCCACATGAAATAGCCAGTTCCAAATATCCTGCCTTCTATATTGAATAATTACTTATTCACTGAAAGGATAAAAAGAAGAGTTATGAATGGGGCCCTTGTCAACAGCAAAGCAGGAAACAGCTGACATATGGTATATGTTACATATGTGGCAATGCTCAACTGGGTTTGTACTCTCATAGAAAACTGCAATGCAAATTGTACCTCGATATTTCTAACAACTAGATTCTATGTTGCTCTTTGAAATAATGAAAACCACATTACCACACTAATAATTAGTATAACCGAATTTTACTCACTGTGTAGAGCCTTTAAGAACACGTTTATATTTCAATTCTAACTCAAGTCAGACTGTGTTTTCAGAGGTAAAAAGAATATACAGAATTCAAAGATGATATCACATCACTAACATTTCTCTGCTAACGCTAAGCTTCACATTTAGTTTTCTAAATAAAAGTAATAGAAAAATACTAAGAATAATCAGGCAGCTATTTTGCAAAAGTTGTTCTAAAAACAGGAAAATGCAGTTCAAATAAGTATATACATTGCATAGCACAATGTGACATGGTGTTAACCTGCCTTTACTACAGCAAAGAGAACACTCTCCAGCTGAACAAAGCGATAACTCCAATACGGCAGTTCCCATAGCAGAGCTGCCTCAAAGTACAAATTTTCAGACTTGTAACACACATATCTGTTTATACTGTAATAAAACTAGAAAACGTTCCAATTTACTTATGAAAGAGTTGGGAAGGGGGCACTGACTAGAAACAATATTAAGACAATAGAAAACTGTTTCATAATACCCTCTGGCTTCAGAACTAAATCTCTTTTCATCTCTTTAAACCTGGGATAAAGATTTTCTTTTGAGAGTGTGGAATGAAAAAAAAAAAAAAGATACTTCTCTACTTTGCAGTATTTAATCAGAAACACCCAGTAACAGATGCTGTTAGAGATCAGATACCAGACTATATGAACCTCAGGCTAATCCAGCTTGTTTTTACTTTGGTCAGGGAGTAGATAAAGCAACCTATCACATCAATATTTATATGGCAAAAACGTGGAAGTCCGATTAAAAGAAAGAATAATGAAGTCCATCAACCTGTCCTACGTGTAAAATAGAACTAAACAAACACTGAGGCTATGATCTTTGCAGCACAAAGAGATAAGAGGAGTTCTTCATATCTTCATCTGCATTTCACGGTTACAAAGCCATCTAAATGATACAGCAGTGAATACCTCTTGTGTGAAATATCACGCAAGCACAATCTACTAAGATATCAGCAGTGACATTACTAGAGCTTTTCAACTATTCCTTTATAAGCTCTCAAAAAGGACAGTATTCTGCTGCTGCTGCAGCCTCTTGATTAAAGTACACAAAGCAGCTGTTTATCCTCCCACAGTAACCAGCAGGTGAACCCAGTTCAATATTTATCACAGGCTTTCACAGATCACTGCTAACCAAGCAAACGTTTTAATTAAGCTGGAACTTGCTTCAAAGAGCTCATTCAAAATGTCAATCAGCAGGAAAAGGATCAGATACGGTGTCAGGTGAGAGCGTGTAATACAAATCCGCAACTTTCTTCATCCCATAGTGGTAAATTAGCCTATTTTGGAGTCCAGACCCTGATTGTAACAGGCTGCCAGTCTCCTGGAATGTGTAACAGAAGTCACTCAAACTCCATTGTGAAGGTTGTAAGCAATATGTTAAACTGCAATGGGCTAGCACATTAAGACAGATTCTTTTCACAGCTGTTTTTTGATACCCCAAGTGTTTGTTACACTACTCTCCATTTACTGTTTACTTTTTACCTAGTATAAATGGGGATTCCTTAACCCAGCTGCCCCAGTTTCTCAGACTGTATGCTTTGACAGAAGTAATCAAGAGAGTACCACTAGGGTACAATTTCTCATCTAAACTCGCACTGGAACTGCCTTCTCTTGCCAGAATTAACAGCAGAAGGGCAGAAATGGATTCCCAGGCTCTGGACTGAAAGCAGCTAAGGGCAGGCAGTCACCTTGGGCAATCCTCACCCACCAGATCCACAGGTGTTCTGATGCAGCACTGCTAGGCAGCACCTCTCTTGTGTTTACAACAAACAATCCATTCCCTCTCAGGCTACAAAAAGGAACACTTGACAAAGAAATAAATTTGCTTTAAGCACAGGATTGAGTCTAGTAAAATGCAGGTTATCCAAAGGAAGGGTTATCTCCTTGATTATGAAAATATTTTTATTGCATTATCATCCCAAATACGTTCAACACAACCTCAGTGACCTTATTTCACAAGCAACACTAGAAAAGCATTTTTATTCCTAACAGCCTATGCTATGATGCTCACCATTTCTTAAACTTAGTGCGGTTAAGCCACAGAACTACTAAGGATAAATAAGGCCTTGCTTTCTGCAATTATTTCTTGACAGAAAACAAGTTCTCAGTATGCTAAAGTCCATCACGGGAAAACAATACCTTACTCTCCTGTTCTTAAAAAGAAAGGGCTTTTTTACAAAGAAATAAACACTCCTTCCATTCTTAAAAAGACATTTAACAGAAATAAACAATTTTATTTCTTCTTAGGTTACTTCTTCCTAAAGAAGTAGTGAACAGTATAGTTGAATAGTATACTGTACTGTCATACACGTGGATAGCATATTACAACACTCACATATTGCTAAATAGATATAAAAATGAAGAGTTTTCTTAGAAACTCAGATTATGATGCACTATTTTATTATTTAATAGTCAGATTATCTATACCAAGAGTTTTCACTTTTCTTCACTCCATTAAAATTCTAGAAGTTGTAAATCAAGTTTCAGATACACACACCAAAGTACCAAAGCAAATTTTACAACCAAAACAGGAAGGTCTTTTTATCTGAAAACCAACAGCACACTCTGCTGGCCTTCCTGTTTCAAAGTACCAACTGAAGGTCAGCGGCACCAAGCATTTCAAATCCTACTTAATAATCTATGGAGCTTTCAAAAACTGATAAAAATTACTTCCCATCAAACGCCCTAGAATATAGATTCACATTTGTCAGGAAAAAAATTAGCCCCCAGTGTCTTAAAGTAAGACCACAGCTTTTGGCTTCTTGTCTGTTTATGAAAGCATAGCATACTGGAAAACAACTCTCCAAGTTAAAACACAGACCAATTAAAATAGAAGCTAATTTAGGATATAAAAAGAACCAAGTGCTGCTGGAAGAGAAAGAAAGAGAATTAAAAGAGTTGTTGAAACCAAGGATATTTCCAAACACGCAGCCCTTGAATAGCATTCCTGGGAACTACAGCATCCTAACGTATTTTGCCATCTGACATCGATCTGCCTACTACCTCCAATTTTTTCTTCTACCGGTTTTGCCTTAATAAACTTTTCTGTAAAATTAATAACATTCAAACATCAAGAAATGCAGGAAATGCCTTGCAGAAAGCTGCAGAAACAGCTGCGTATTTGTAGCTCAACTTCTTACGTGACCTTTCTGCTATGCAAAGTGGAGATTTAAAAACAAACAAAACAAAATAAACCCTCCAAACGCAAGTCCCTCTGATTTTACTTCTTAATCTCATGCAATATTTATTACTTTTTTAAAAATAATATATTTTAACAATTAGCTCAAACTTTCTCCATGCTACTTTTTTGAGGTCTAGAAGGCACACGTGTTAATATTCAATGCTGCCTTCCATTTACTCCATATGGCACCAAACAACAAACGGCAAGTTAAACAAAACACACAAACTCTGATGTCACTTGATTTCTATGTCCTACTTTCAAGTTCTTCCATAATGCCATAAATCTCGTATAAACTGGAATATCACACAGATTTATATCTGCTGTACGATTGTTGTCATGTACTGAAAGCTTACAGGCTGAATTGCTGGGCCAGATTCTGTGCAGTTGGGGAGCCAACGGGTGAAAGGGTTCAACCTACTGCTCAAAGGACAACTTTCACAGAAATAATCCACACTTTGCAAACCATGTTGGTCAGACAGTACCGATAAGAATAAAAGCCACTGCAGTTCTCGCTATTGATAATGACAATATATTACCTCTAAAGAACTTACATACTTTGGCTCCTTTACACAAGGCTGCAATGCAGCTGGAAGTAGCGTTTGCTGACACTGTATTAACAAGCTGCATTTCATGCATAATCTCTATACAGTAAAATACTTTTTAAAAATTGCTCTTGAACTAACAGTCCCGATGTAAAAAATATTACTCTACTACTTACTGTTTTGGGAGAAAAAGTAGTGCTTTTCACACTTTTTTCAGTGTGAACAATCAGCTCTCCATTTTTCCTCTGTTGATAAACTTCTAAAGCATCAACCATCTGCACTCCTTTTGCAAAACAATGACGTTTTCGAAGCTGCTGGCGAAACAAAAAAAAAAGTATTGTGTTCAAAACCTCTAGACAGAAGAATGTGCATACACTAGTAGTCGGTGATTTTGTTTCACCTGTTTTCCAGAGAGTCGCTTTCAGTAACACAGTATATCACTAATATTCATTAATAGTTGAATCAAATCTATGCCACACAGAAGTCATTTGGGAACAGATATAAAGTTTTAATTACAAAGTTCAGTAATAATAACAACAGAAATGGGTAATTATTGCTGAGCTTTTCTTCTTTCATTTCCCACTGTTCCAAAACTGATAGGAACTCCAGTACTATACGCAGAAAACTTCCACACTAAAAGAAGAAATAAATTCAAGCCAAGTAGATCTAAAAACTTAAACAAAAGCAACCATATTCTAATGCAATGTAAAAGCGATTTACAGTGCACATCCCACTACAAGTACTAGGTCACATGGTCCCAATACTGACACAGATGAAAACATCACAGAAATATTGCCCTCCACATACTAGGCCAAAGAAAACCACATTTGACAGGATATCAACCAGAATTTTAATATGTTCACAGTATTGCTTGTATTTCCAATATATATTTGCAAGAGCACTTTCAACTCCAGAATATCATACTTGTATGAAAGATTACAGATCAACTGGGGATAAATATAACGGGATATGAGGCGCTTAAAGATGCAAGATGTAATTTAGGACACACTATTATGAACAATTTAGTGCAACAACTGACCCCTTTGTCATAAGTAACAATAAAAATGAACCTGTCAATCTAAACTATGATAACTCAGCTATTCTCTATGCCCTTCTCTGAAACAGATTGATATTTGACAGCTTTGTTGAGCCATGCCTGGATTATTTCCTTGTCAATAAGCTTTGCTCACCTGCTGCTCGGTTTCTAAAGGACGAATCCTTTTCCTGTCTACTTGAAAATCATCATTCTCTTTTTCACATAGAGAAAAACGTTTTTTGGCAGACAATTTCGAAGCTAGCGTTGCATTTTCCTTACATTCTGCAATTAAAAGTAAAATAAAAGGTATGTCCACTACCAGGAATGCATTAAATAAGGGCAATATTTTAAAAATCGATTTTAGTATAAATACACATGACGTGGGAAACAGTATTAGACATTTCTAGACCCATTAACCACCACTTCCATACAGTTTTACAACGGGGCAGAATCAGGTCGCACTCTGCTATTATGATGGTTAAAAAAAGCCCCTGACTTCAAAGCAAAAACACTGACACGACTGCCTGGGTATTTTACTTCCCAAAGAGATTTTTTAGGTACCTGTGTATGAAGTTACCTGTGTTTGTTAGTGGGCTTCCAGGTTTTACAGAACTTCCCGTTTCACAACTATTCAAAGAACAAGAAGCACCATGATTTACACTCGTTGCAGCCTCGCTGCTCTTAGACTGGGAATGACAGATACAGCGACAGGGTGGTGAGGTCTCCAGCTTTCTGTCTTCCTTTTCACAGGATGAAGTGGGCACTGGTTTCTCTGAAGGACACAGTCATTTGTCTTCCATTAAAAACCAGAAAGACTATACATGAGAACTAGACTTCCAATACAGTTAAGGTGAAAGGATTTGTTCAGGTACCAATTATAAATCTTGCTCCTTTATAAAGTCTGAACAAGCTATCATCACTCTTTGAAAAGCTGCAGTGCAAAGAACTATAACAACTTGAAGAACTGAAGAACACCCCTTCTTTTCAACTCAATCTGCATAACTGCAAGCCACAAGTATTTTCTTTCAAAGTTCCAATAGCCATATAATTTCCTCACAATAGAAGATTAATCTTAACATTACTGGCCATTACTGGTTTATGTTGCCTATAAGGCAATCTGTACAATCATGGACAAAAACCTGGCTAGATTCCTGAAACCAAATGATTAAAGGCTGACAAACAACAAGAAGAACTCATTACCATATATTTTGTTAATAAAACCCTGATGAACCGACAGAAAGAGAACTTACCATACAGAGACTGCTGCCATGATAACGCAGAACAAAGTAATGCCAAACTTTTGCCACTTCCTGTAGGGCTCTCCAACAAACAGTGTTGCTTATTATTTAAGCCCTTAACAATCTTTAAGAATAACAAGAGAAAACCAGAATTAATAGGGAAAAAACCAAAGAAAACGTCTTTAGCTAAGCTAGAAGTAACTTTTAAAAATAGATCAGGGCACCTGCTGTCTTGTAAAAATTAAAGAAAGGAAAACCAACACCAATTCCCGCCATCACCTTTAATAATAACAAAAGGTCAACAAGGCTTAGCTCTGTGTCTTTCAGGAAGAAGATGCCTTATTAGCAATGCTCAGAGGTTCCCTTACAGGGGCTGTTAAACACTCTCCTGCTAACAGAAATACCTGACAGAGCCAGCTTGCTTCCTTTAGTCTTACAATACCAAAACACTGAAAACCTCTGTCAGACAAGGGAACCGTTTGTCCCACAGAGAAAAAGTGTCTGAATTTAATGTTTGTTTTCTAAATGCTGATAGGTGCTGGAAAAGACAAGCTATTAGTTTAGTAAACATTAATACAAAGTCTACTTACAGCATTCATCATCGCAAGCTGTGAGGGGTAAGCCTTGCAAGGGAACATGATCTTCACTCCCCCAATAGTATACTCTGACACATCAGAAGGCATTGCTGCTTCTTCCTCCCGTTTACTTCAGGTTTATAACTGCAATAAAGAACAGCATTAACAAGTCAACAGAAAAAACCAGGAAAAGCCTGAAATGAGACACAGCACCAAAGAAAAACAAGCAGCGACTGCTAACCTGATAAGGGGGCTAAGTGGTTCAAGATATTAACGGAACTGGCACATGTGAATTTATGCCACATACCCTCAGTTCAGACTTGGCCCTTTGTTACAAACAAGGGCGAGTTGCCACCACCTGATGAGTAACGCCAGCAATTTAAATAAAAGCAAGATGAACTGCACCCATCATTTCAGACTCTGTTTTTTAAAGTGAACATTGTTGGGATGAGAACCCAGATCTTTGGGGGAAAAGTATTTTAGGATATTTAATAACCAAAAATAGCCACTCAGTTCTGGAGGCCCATTAGCTTCAGGTCCAAGGCATTGCAAACTAGAAAAATACAGCTGACAACCATAGGTTGTATGCTTCATTTTATAACAATGAGAAAACAAAACTGGAGACTGACTCTAAAACCAAGAAGTTTTAAACCCACAGTTTTCTTCTACTAGCAATACAGTAATTATCCAGTGGACAATGAAGTGTCAGTCACTTCACTATTCTGGGAGTATTATCTTGCATTTTCCTCAGCCAGGATAATGAAAGAAAATTAGTTTCCTATCACAATAAAATGGTGAAGTTATTACATTAAAAAGTACTGAAGAGGCATAGATGGCTTAAAAGAGGGACTGCATTTATTAAACAACACATTTCTTTCTTACAGGTTTTCAGCATCTGCAAAATAAAAGATCAAATTTAAATCGGTAGAGTCCCTGTGATACATTAGTCATTAAAAGTCAGATGAAGGCCCAGGTTGGTGAGTTAAACACATGCATCCAAAACAAACCACCAACACGTGGCATAACTCAGCTTCATCACTGACTTCCTCGACAGGTAAAAGAACTCCTAGCAAAAAGGGATCGCTGACATGAGTTTACACCCTGCCCCTCCTTCTGAAAGCGTAACTGCACCCTATTAAAGGGGTTGAAAGGGACCTCAAAGCCCATCCAGTCCCACCCCTGCCATGGGCAGGGACACCTCCCACTGGATCAGGGGCTCTCACAGCCCCATCCAGCCTGGCCTTGGACACTTCCAGGGATGGAGCAGCCACTACTGCTCTGGGCAGCCCGCGCCACCCTCGTCATAAAGAATTTCTTCCCAATTTCTAATCTAAACCTTCCCCCTCCCATCTAAAGCCATTCCCCCTCGTTCTCTCACTCCACGCCCCTGTAACAATGCCCTCCGCGGCTCTCCCGCAGCCCCTTCCAGCACGGGGAGCTGCTCTAAGGGCTCCTTCTCCTCCCCAGGCTCAGCCCCAGCTCTCCCAGCCTGTCCCCGCGCCACAGGGGCTCCACCACCGTCCCTGCGGCCCTCTCTGGGCCCGCACCAACAGCTCCATCTCCTTCTGACGTGGGGGATTCCCGAACTGGATACAGGACTCCAGGTGAGGTCTCACAAGGGCGGTATCCCCTCTCTGGGGTCTCTAAAACGCGCACCACTTCCAGCCCCGCCCCGGGGAGCTGCTGCCACCCCCGGCGCCGCCCCAGCCTGCCCGAAGGCACTCGGGCGCGTCCTTTACCCGCTTCAAGAGGCAGAGCCCCGGCGCCATCGCCTTCCCACACACACACCGCCCCCCAGTGCCCCTCACAGCCGCTCACCTCAGGCGGCGGCGGCAACCTTGCTTCCCGCCTCCGCCCCGCGCCAATCAGCTGACAGGACAGGGCCCAGGCAGCCAATCAGCTGGCACGAGGGGCCCAGGCAGCCAATCAGCTGACAGGAGGGGATCCAGGCAGCCAATCAGCTGGCAGGACGGATCCCAGACAGCCAATCAGAGACTCGCACCCCACGCTGGTCCCGCCCCGCCCTCCGCCAATCATCTGACAGGGCAGGACCGCAGCAGCTAATCAGCGGCTCGGACTCTGCGCTGCTCCCGCCCCCGCCCTCGGCACGGTTGCAGCCAATGAGGGAGGGCTTTGTTGGTTTCTGGGCTGCACTGGTTTAAGCCCAGCGCTGACAACCCGAGCGCGCTCAGCAGGGTGTTGGGAGCCAGAACCGAGCGGTTGTTTCTAAGGCAGCAGCACGCGAAGGGCGCTGCGGGAAAGGTGGGGAGTGGCTCTGGATCAGGGAGCGCAGGGACAGGACGAGGGGGATGGTTTTAAGCTGAAAGAGGCGAGAGTGAGATGACATCTTAGAGAGAAATGGTTTTCTGTGAGAGTGGGGAGGCCCTGGCCCAGGTTGCCCAGAGCAATGGTGGCTGCCCCATCCCTGGAGGGTTTCCAGGCCAGGTTGGATGGGGCTTGGAGACCCTGATCCAGTGGGAGGTGTCCCTGCCCATGGCAGGAGGTGGGACTGGATGGGCTTTGAGGTCCCTTCCAACTCAAAGCATTCTGTGATTCTATGAAAGTCGGTGACTTCTCAGGCCAGGCAGGCCCTGGGCCACACGCACCCTACGAGCCCAGGGCCCACTGGTGAACCTGTTACTGCTACAGCACATAAAATCATACTTGAAATGGTGGAAAAAAATACATACGTTTAGATTATTTACATACTTTACATCAAGAAGACAGAAAGACCCTGGGTAGGCAGAGGCTGTTACAGGCAGTGATGGCATCCTGGTAGTGCTGGACCACAAACCCAGGCATGGCTTGGAATACAAGATCAGTCTTCCCAAAGCACGGTCCGGCATGGGCAGAGGACAAGCTCTGCAAGGTTTTCCCAAGGCCACACTGAAGAATCCAGACTATTAATCTCTGGAATATAAACTGGCTTAAACTAAAGAATATTCTACTCACTTAAGGACGCTGTATGCTGTCAGTTGAGAGAAGAGCAAACACTGGGCTTACAAGTTCAGCAATTCGCAGGCTTTGAAGCACTGCATTCGATTCTGGCACTTACTTCTTTAACACTCTCATCTCTTTTAAACTGAAGCATCTGAGCTGCATTAAAAACGTATATTCTTTATAAATCACATTCATACAGATCATTTTGTAGTACCAGTACTTTTTCTTAAAGAAACTTTTAGACCAGTTTCAAACCTTTAATGAAGGCTGGCTATCTTTAAATGAAGTTCCTGATCTCATGAACTGAACTTTGACCAATACTGAAACACAAGTATAAAAGCAGTTAAACCATTTTCTTAGTACTCAATGTGATGGTGCAAGTTCCTTCCACCACTTTCTCAATTCTTCCTTGGCCTATTTTATTCCATCTTGCCCTGCAAGACTTTGGAACAGTTCATTTAACTTGAGGGAAGCGTTTCCATCTCCAATTTTGTTCACCCATCAGTTTGCTCTTTGCTCAACAAATCAAGTATTCACTTTTCAGAGTGTTATAAAACCCCTTTGAGTGTTGCTGCATCGCTTCAGAAATGAAGCAAGCCTGAAAATCATGCTTCACTAGAAATTACTTACCAGCCCCATCAGCCTCAAAAGTTCTCACTGGGAGCAACATAAGCCTCTTCAAAGAATTCTTTTCTTTTCAGCCGTAACTGAATTGAATGAATGAAAACCATGAACTTCTTGTGCCCCAGTTCCTCAATCCACTTCCGCAGCTTTCTCCAAATTTAGGCACCACAGACCATGGGACCGTACTAGCTACAGTACAATTTCTTTTGCATTCTTCCTAAACTCCACTTACGCTCATGTTAATTATTTCAATGATAGTATTTTCAACACACTGGCATAACCGAACATCAGGGTCCATGCTTGCAATGTCCCTTGAACAACTTTTGTTGGATGAATCTTTACAGAGTCCTGACATTTCAAGCGGTTTCTCCTTTAGTTGCTGGAGACCTAGGAAATTAAGTAAAAGAAACTAAGTCCATATAAAGAAATTATTTTTAAAAAAAAATTGTTATATTACACCCATAACACAAGCATGTCATTTGACTTTGCATTTCCAACAGATTAGGAAGATTTATGTGGCCATTACGCCTCATCTGAGGGGCTGAAATATCCATGTATTCTCAAAAAGCCAACAGCCTTTGCTGACGTCTTTCATCCTTAGACTACTACAGCACAACACTTGCATGCAAGGATACAGCCTGAAATGGTACAAGCAGGGAAATAAAAGAGAAGGGGCAGTATGAAGCGTAATAAAAGGGGTACTTTCAGCCCCTTTGTCCTTTAAACTCTCTCCTCCAATCCAATTAAATTCACCGGTTCCTATTCCTTCTACATTTTTACAAGACACCTCACGCTGCACTCCCAATTACACTCCAAGTTTTGAAACATTACCATAATTTTCTCCCTGGGACCATGACATTACTTTGGAAATATAAAGTACTTTACTTACGTGTAATAATTGGGTCAAAGTCTCTCGTCTGCGTAGCAACATCAGAAGCACAAACTTGTCCTATTTGTATCAGCAGAGACATAATATCCTCATACAAAGGAGGAAAGGCTTGACAGAACGACACCAAACAAGGCAGGGTGGGCATGAAAAAGGTGTAGCGCTTCGACTGCGTTAAAACTATCAAGGAAAAGGTTAAGTAAAAAGGAATTACTATAAAAATCCAGTCAAGAATTGTTGTTATTCTTAAAATAGTAATTAACACAGTGGCGTTTAGACAAAACTGCATTTAACCTAGACAAATAGTTCTAATTTAGACAGCAATGTATTTAGGCATTGCTGGAGTGCTTACCTGTGAGTAGGGTTCCCATCACGTTGATAGCTAAACGAGCCACGCTAAGAGATTTAGGTAACGCATACTGGATACACAAAAATGAAAGTAACTGGATGGCAAATATCTGTTCAGTAGATGAAAGGCAAAAGAGAAACAGGCAATAAAGTTACAGATTGCTTTGCACTTCATAATCGAAGCTCTTCACGTACCTTAGTATATATTCCCTGTTTTACCAATGAGTACATTAAAGCCAGAGAAGCCTTAATAGTAGTTATTCTGAGTTTTCTTCACATTAAGAAAAAAACCCTACACATTTAATATTAATCAACGTACCAGCATACCGGTATCCCCACAGATACAAATTGTTTCAACATTAACAATGAGCAACAAAGCAACAGAATTTACAATACAACCCTTGTAAAAGCTGTTTAAAGTCCAATTAGTTGAGTGACCCCTCATGAGCAGTAAATCAGTATTTAAGAAGGGATTATATAAGAACAACAGAAGAATCTTTAGCCCAACAAATTCCATTTACCTACAACCAGCAAAATACGTGATCTCCCCCTGTCACGGTACACTAAATCAAGGTCTATAAATTGCTTTAGAAAGTAGTAGTAAATGGTAGTAATATTCCCTGGAAAAAGACTCCAAAGTCAAACTTTGCAAGAGAATTAATAGAATTTTGATCTTCAGGCTGCTTCATCTGTTCTACAGAATATCTTTGCAAAAAAGATTGTAAGAATTTAAATCTGCATAGAAGTTCCTGTAGCTATAAAGTATCAGATAAAAACTAAGCAGGCAAAATTTTTGCCAAATGATTTATGGTTTTATGATTTATGAATGAAAGTCATTACTGAGAGTGCTTTTCTTCATGTTCTTGAAGGGAATACGGAAATTCTTGAGTATTTCCTGAACAAATGTACAGAGATATGTTAGAGGAGTTATCACAATTCCTGTTTGAAGGGGATTTAAAGGACAGGCTTTTAATTTAAGGTAGAAGTGCTACAGATAATTACCTTAATAGACTAGGCAAGTTAGAACAGGACTTCTTTTGGTGATCCTTTTTATTTTTTCCCCTTAACTGATACTTCATCAAGGTTAACTACTCACAGTGACTCTCAAACTAGATGACTGTACAGTACCTGTTTTTCAAGTTCAGGCTGAGCAATGAGCTCCGGTATGAAATCCAGACAGATGTGCATTGACGGAATCCCTGCCACTGTCAGGGCCAGAAGTTCACACGGATAACCCTGTGTGATTAGGAAAACAGATATGTCGGAAGTGTTTTAAAAATTCTGCTTCAATTAAGATTTTAAATAACTAATACACTTGTAAATCTTTCTTTCAGAATTGTTACAGGCAACAGGCCTGTATCCCAAAGCAACAGCAGACAGGCTGGGTGACAAACCCACAGTCTCTTCAGTTCTTTATCCTCAATACTCAACATATTATTTGCCTAGAAACTCTCCCTCCACTTCCCAGACTAAACCAGATTGCAGGGACCCTTCCCTTCTGTTTTTCCCCTGCATTCCCAACTTCACCATAGGCCCCAACTTACTTATTCCATGGCTGCATCATTACTACATTTTTAGTCATTCAATCAGTTCCAGGTCAAGACAAATTAACTCCTCTTAAAAACACTGCCATCTGGCAATGAGCAATTTAACACACACTAAAAACACATTTATAGTAAAAAAATTTGCTAATCTTTCTGTTGTTTCTTTGGAAGACCTACACCTGCTCTGGCAGGACCAATCTTTCTCCTTTCACTGTAAAGAGATAAACTGTGCCCTAACAAAAAGGAAATATAAGAATATGTTTTCATTTGAAGCCAAATGATAGTTTTGAACAATCACATACTAATTTAAAAACATGGCCAGCAAAAAGTAACCCACCAAAGACACGGAACAAGTAATTATAAAATTATATTCTTTGGCCTAGAATGGACAAACTATAACTTCTGAGGAACACAACAGCCCTATTCAACATCCTTTAACCACTTCATTTGGCTCTCTCCAAACCAGAGAAAGTCCAGAAGAACTACAATAATGCAAAGCGGACCTGGAAATGAACTAGTTTGACGATGTTGGGATCAGCTATATACATCTGGTGCAGCAGACAGCAGATCAGACACTGGACCTCTCGAAGATTACACAGCAAGCTATCTTCTTCTTCTTCCAGTTCAGGACTCTTTGAGCCTGTGGTAGTGTGAACACTCTTTAGCAAACTGTGGGTGTTACTGCTCTGGGCTTTCTCGTCTTCGGTAGGTAAGCAGATCTCTAGAAGAATCTGCACAGCAGCACTGTCCTGTGAAGAAAATAAGCAATGGGACATGCAGGAGAAATCCCACCGAAATCAAAGAAATCAAATACAAAGTAGTGACCACTGAAGAAATGGAAGACTGTCAGGTGTCTGATTTCTAGCTAAAGATTTTTTTTGATGTAGAATAAAAACAATTCAATCCAAGAATCAAAAATCCTGTAGAGTATTTAAAAAACCCCAACATTATCTGACTAAAGACTCAAAAAACAAAAGCTTAAATCCAACAGAACATCACAATCACAGGTCAAAAGAGAAGAATTCAAAGGAATCTCACATTGTTTCAAAATAAATATCCAATGGTCCCTTAAAGCATCCAGATCAGAAAAAATGTGCACGTGGCCATGTAACTCTCAGTACACAGGGGAGACTACCCTGAACATTTAAATATAGAACTTCCTATTAGGTTAAAAATCATCTTCTAATAGGGACTATGTATGTGACATTCTTCCAGACAGAGGTAAGAGGTGGCTGTGAAACAGAATTACTCAAGAATTCCCATCATGTCAAGCTAAGTAAGTTAGCCATTCTTCAATCTCCCGCTTTACAATGCTGGCTGCTTCTCAAATAACACAGTTTGAATGATCATGCATATCTCTATCACATTTATTCCTGTTTTACTGCTCCAAATCTAAATACAGAAAGAGCCTCTGGATAGCACAATCAATAAGGAGAAAGGGCTAGTAAGCAGAACTCTTCTAACTATCAAAGCAGTTAACCAACACAATGCCTCAGACTAGAGAACAGACAACCAAAAATATTTAACTAATTGAATAGAGGCTTTTTTTTTTCTCGTGGTATCAGAAGTCAGTAAAAAAAAAGTAAAAAGGTCCCTTTTTTAATTTCCTGTTTCTGTATTTCTGTGTTATCATTGCCTTTCCCCACATCATTTAATATCTATTTCTTCCCCCTTACCTGAGCAGCAAGCAATGCATTTTTTAATTCTTCCCTTGTAACTTCTGGGGCCTCTGGACCCATCGCATTGTTTTGGGATGGCCTAATGTCCTGCTCTGCTGTTTCTTTTAGGTGAGAATTGAGGAAAGCTTTTGAAGCAAGGAGATAACCATTCAACATGTGCAAAGTTATATCCATCAGAGGAGGACTCCTGATACAGGAATAAAATAAAGGCATTCAGTAGGCAGAACAGTAAGACAGTAATAATATTAACAAACTAAAAGGACTCCTCAAAGGTTCGTTTGGTTGCAGATTGGTTCATACTAAAGCTGTTTTCCCTCAGACAGCAAAACACTAAAGGTCACAACCCTTTCTGTTGCCCTGCCATTCAGTCACTTCTTTCATACACACGTGTACACGTACACCCCACAAAACCAAGGAATGCTGAAGAATCTGATTTCTGATGAACAAAGGAAACCTGAAAAGGGTCAGCTGTATGTGAAATACGGATGAATAATTATCCAAATGATAGGGAACAATAAGGCGGACAAGCTGTGTACTGTCTCCACAATGCTAAGACAGTTGTTTTCAAATTACACTGCATTATAAGTCTCCCTAGCAGTTGTAGAAACGTGGGATTTTCAATTTGCACCCAGGGCTGTAGGGACATACATTTAAATATTTCACCTACAGGTTGGGGATTAAAGATGTCATCAAGAGAAACTTGAAGTCTAGCAGAGCTGTAGCAACTCAAATGAAAATACGATTCTCAGCTCAATTGCTAAAAGGCAAGGAGGGACACAAGCATGCAAACGAGAACATGAAGAACAAATCCGCCATTTATTAGGAACAGAAGGATAATAAAAAAGAGGAAAATAAACCTCAACTGACAGAAAACGTGAAAAAGAATACATAAGGAATAAAGCTAGGGGCTAAAGTACATTTAGAATTATTAACCGTATCTTTTTAGAATAACACATGCAGTTTTCTTCATTACTATGAAAAAGCAAAGCTACAATTTATAACTTCTGACTTATTGTTTGCATTATTTTTTATTCTTAAAAGCTGGTCCATTGCTATTGATTATGATCATTTTCACTACTAAAATTCTCAGCTTATTCTTCTGCATCAGAGCCATACACATCCTCCTCTGTCATCACTGGCATCTAAAGAAACACATTTCTAAGCGCTGTTACCAGACTTCCTTGAGAAATTAAGCAAATCCCCCTTTGTTAGAGCCACGAAACACCCACTGGCAGAGACCGCTACCCAAAACGATGGGAAATCTACAGGCCAGCGAGGGACGGCAAAAGCCAATGGAAACGGAAGGATGCTACAGCTACAACCTCGACCACCCCTACCCCCACGTGGCAGCAGCCATTTTAAGCAAGCTGCAATGTCTGTTTGGAACAACCGCGTGCACACACACATCTAAAATGGATGATCTATGTACAAAAGTTTCCAAAATAGAACTGGGGGTAAGGTTGTCCAACAAGACACTCAGCTGGACAGTAAGACATGCTGTAGGCGCAGGCACAGCTCGCTCACTCCTCAGGCCAACAAGTTTCATACAATAAAGATGGAACTTACAAGCTCATATGATCCGTTTTTAAACATGTTTTGAAGTACTGAAAGCTTTTACGAAGTTTCTAGAAGACACTTTCATGTTTAGCACTCATGATGTGTCAATGCAAGTACCACAGAAGATAAAAAGCTGAAGGAGATGCTTACCTAAGAACTCTCTGATCGCATCTTAGCACAATCAAAGGATCAATCATCAGGTCATTCTGCGTGTATTTCTGCTGTCGGACTATTTTTACTGAAGGCTGCAGAGCATTAACAGTCATCACCCACAACCTAAAAGAAGATTATTTTAATTATTTTTCCATTAGATAATCTGTAAGAGAATCATGATCACACAAGCATCCGGATGCTCACTTATCTCAATTAGCTGTATTTTTCTAGGCCTATCAAGAAGTAAAAACCACACGCTTTTTTGGTGGCCCTTGAAGTTAACCAAGATACGGTTAAATTACATCCACTAGAATCACAGCAACCAAACTGTTTTCACCGCACCAGAGTATCCAGTCTCTCAGAAAAAGTACATACTTACAAAAGTGAGTTTATGGTACAGCAGCAATTTGTCGCAAACAATGTCACTATAAAACTATTCTCCTACACTTCAAGCGAACTGGTGACTCCCCTAAGAACAAGTACCCCATCTTTTAAAAGCAAAGGCTAAAACTTCAACACAGCAAAAAATAATGCAACTCCAACACATTCTACTCAGTTGCAATCTCCCATTTCCCAGACAAAGGCACTTTATCGTTATTTTTGAAACATACTTGCAACAACAAACTGAACTGTATTTTGATCCCACCTTCTTGGCATCACAGTGTTCAGAACCATCCATAGTTTATTTACAGTCTGAAGAATCCTTCGAGGGACTCCAGCATTCAGCAAGCAATTCATGTTTGATGTCAATACTTCTGCATATGGGATCAATTCACCAGCTGAGAGAAGTGTTAAATGTTCCAAGATCTGCATCAGCTGGGTGTGATTTCCAGGCAGCATGGAAAATGCTATAAAATAAAGACAATGGGATCTTGGTAAAACTGGACTTTGACACTTCTTCTGACTTGGCAGCAGAACATTTTCATTACAGAGATGCAGTGCAATCAAATTAATTAAATGGCTACAAGCTTCCAAATCCACAGAATTCCAAACCCACAGCTGCGAAAGAATGCTGCTAACTTCAAACAAAGTTATTTACCTTCTTGGAGCTGTTTAGGAGAGTGATTCTTTGCCATATTTGTCAGAAGCATCCTCCTCAGTAAGGCATCAGTGCCCGTGATCTGTTCCTCACAGATCCAGTCTTCCACAATGCAGAGGTGCGGATAGTTCGTCGCAAGAAGGCGCAACAGTGAAGAATGCAAGCCTTTGGGGGGGTGAAGAAAGTCTACATCTCAGATTTGAGTAGCTACATCTTTCACCTGGACATGTTTGTGCCTATCATTTCAACAACAGACTTTCACCAAATCACTGCCAAGAAGTTCAATGAGCTTGCATGTTCCTTGCCTGATATTCTAACTCCAACAGAAAGGAAAAGTTACCTTTTGGAAAGGTGGGAGGACCCTATAGCAACGCTTAACCTCAGTCTGGAATAATTCTAAATTCTCACGCAATTCCTACTCTAAAATCTAGGCAAGACCTACTCTAAAAAGAACTGCCTTCCTCAGACGTTCACTAATATATCAGTAACATATCAGTATCACACATATCCGTAATCTCACTAATTGCTATGGCCAAGGTTTTAAGGAAACAGAAAGGAAGGCACACTATGAAACAGACAATACCCACAGAGCTGGAAACGCACTTTGCCTTCCACAGACATACCTCCCAGTTCCTGCTGCAGTCCCTGTGCCTGCCGGATGAGGTACTTGATTGGAATCTGATCCATTAATGCTGAAGAGTAAGACTTAGGTTTTTTCTGCATGGCAGCTAAAAGGGAACAGGACAAGAAACCGTATGTAACTGTTAGAGATGAAAAAAATTATTTTCCCAACTGAATCAACAAAGAAAATGTAAAGCAGTTGTCTCTATGTCATCTAGGTAAAACAGAGAAAAAACTGAGGTAAACACCTCACTCCTGTTAAAGTATTACATTAAGCTCTTCAGGAAAACATTTCTGTGAATGCTTCCGTTTAAAGCTTTTCCCGGCATTTAGGTTTGTTTGTAAGATCTCCATGCTCTCTTTGACCTGTTTGATGACACATTAATAAATTAAGATCTAGAGTAATTAAGATGTATCTGTAATTAATTGTATCTGTATTTGATAGATGGTCATAAACATTTCTGGTCACTTTTTGACCATCTTGGACTTTTTTTAACCTGGAAAACCAATTACTCAACTAGAGTTTTAGCAGAAACTTTATCTCCTGGATTTCTACAGCCATGCTGTATTTATTACAAGAATCTAAACTTTCTATGCTGTGCTTGAATCTGAAAGCAACATGAATTTTGGTTATCACAAGGATTCCTTTCTTTGCATTTAAGTTTCAGTTAATCTATTTCCCACGGCTGCACCTGTACATACCCAGGATCTTCGTGTTTGCCAGAAGTGCGTCCTCGTAGGACAGGACATAGTAGAGGACAAGCAGTTGTGTTGTGATGCTGTATCGTTGAGCAAGACGAGTGCTTTCTCCCTGTACATAAAACCACAAACAAAAGTCTTCTTGCAATCCTGATTCTTGAAAACAAAAATTTGATTTACCCGCAAATGTGACAAAAGATTAGGCAGAAGCCTTGCATAAACGTATCCACCTATATGAGGTCCAAGATGAAAGCTGCAGGGAACTTGCTTTTTTTTTTTAACCCTCTTTTTCTTCAACCCTCTTTTTTTCAATAAGTTTCAAACATAAAATGTAATTTTGATATCCTGGGAAATGAACAATGAGTAATGCTAAGATTCCGATGCAAATCAATGCTTGCCACTCATCCTACATGCGTCCAAGGGACCATTCTCATACTTCTGTCAAAATGAAAATATTTTCAAGAACAGCTATAGTGCTTCAGTTAAACAGCATTTTTACCTGATGAGATCAAGTCAGTACAAAAATTACACCAACCCTGCATAAACATCTCCATTTTTCAAACCAGTAAGTGCTTTACTTTGCATTTTTAACAGCATGAGTTGGTGAATTCCCAAGGAAAAGGGCAAAACTATAAATCTGAGTAGCACTAACAAGATTCACTTCAAAGCACATGACCACCGCTGTAGTAGAAGGCAGTTTACTACACAGGCACTAAAGGCAAGAAGTGAGGCATCTTACAGAATCTGCATCAAGCACGTACACAAAATACTGAACCACAGTTTCATGGTAAAGTACAGGAAAGAAGCAAACAAATCCTTTACCCCAGAGAGTCCCTGAAAAACATTAAGTATCTCCTGTTCTGTCACGGGCTGATTCGTGGCCTCTGGGTTGGATTTCGATGCAGGAGTAAGAATAGAGTTAATGTAGACATCAATAAGAGGAAGCAACTGAGGATGGAGCGGAGTGGTCGTTTCACAGAGCTGCCGATAGATCCAGTCCTAGAAAAAAATATGCCATTATACGTTCAGTCTCAAAGATGGAGGGTAATATTTTTTTGTCTCCAAATATATCCCCTTTTAAGTCGTTACAAAAAGGGTAATGGAATGAGGCTTTTACTTTGGAAACGGGAATACCAGTCCTGACCTGAGGCTGGTCACAAGTTGGGTATCCTGGACCCTGCTCTGCACAGGCCCACCAATAAAACTTGTCCTGGCTGGAAATATCATTCTACTAAGATTTTATTAAATGCAGATGGGGGAAAGAGATAATTTTCTTATTATTTTTAACTTCACTAAGTTGTGGTCTCTGGATTACAGAGCTTAAACTGGGTACCCTAACTCAATACACAGTTCCTTCTTCAATTACATGGTAATAGGTACCAAGATTCATCAAGAACTCTGTTCCTAGAATTCAGTCAAACAAACAGCCTGCAAAACCTAGCCAGTATTAAAAATTCTGAACAGAAACAAAATGACGGCCATACCTTAATGGATACTTTGTGCTTGGTGAATGATCGACTTTTTAAAAGCTGGTAAATGCAGTGAATGGGTAAAAACCCAGTAATGTTGGCACTGAGATTGCCTGTAACAGGCACGCGAACTGCATGGGCCGTAACAACCTAAAGGAAAGGTATAATTAACAAAAAAAATACTACAAATCACCTTATCACAACACGTAAGCACAAGGTGACAAAGTCACACAGATACACTCTTTCTAGCAGTCATTTATTTTCCGTTGTTTGGAAGCTGAAGATCATTTTCATGTAGTTAATACCATATGTGTTAAACAGCAGCACAAGTACTACACTCATGAATGATTTCCAGCTACTGCAAAAGATAACATCGTAGTGGACAATTTTTCCCCTTCGCTTCCCATTATTTAAAAAACTCAAGTGTTCAAAAAGCACAATCAGATCAGCACAAAAAAGAAAGAGCCAAGGCTGTTCAGTACCAGCAGGGCTTGGATTCTTCTTGTAGGACAAACTGAAGAGATAACAGAAGAAAAAGGAAGAAAGGAAAAAGAAAAGTATGTGGGAAGACCTAGGCTTAAAGTACCTGTTCAGTGAAAATCTCCTGTGTGAAGATGGTCTTCATTCTGCTGAGTGAGCTAGGCTTAATAACAATCTGAAACAAAGAACAACGCACTCGTAATTTTAAGTTCTAAGCTACTTATTTACTGCAAATTTACTGCAGTACTGTAAATTTACTTCATAAACCATTTATTTTATAAACTATTAACTTTTAACCTTTTTACACTTGTCTCCATTGGGATACTAGGAAAACTTTCACATCTATACCTCAAATGTAAAATAAAAATACTATCAAATGTCACAAGTTCATCACTCCACATCTTCCTGACCTGAGAACTACCTACCTAGCTTTTACATTTCATGAGATGCTGTTTCATGTCAGTAAAGTGAAGGCAAGCCTCTCTCAGTAATTTTCATAAATTAATTATTACATATATAGACAGTTCTTTACTTAAAACAAGAAGTTTGCAGCTCAGTTCGGAAACTTCTTCAATTAGTCTTCTAAAAAAGGTCATTTCTTGCAAATAATGACTTCAACAAATCAGAATTGTTTGAAGATACTGCTAAAATAACATTCCTCTCTATCAAGAGGTACACACAGTGTAATGTCTTTCTAGAGACACTAATTTAGCTAGTTACCCATTTCTTTACCATGCTTTAAGTGTCTTAGAAAACCAAAGTTCTTTATATCAAAACAAAAGCAAATACAAGAGTATAAATACACAGCAAGAAGTGTAAAATTAACAGAGGAACGTACATGCTAGAAAGAGTTTAGAGTTTACCTTCATTCCCAAGGTGGAGCAAACCAAATCAATGATAGCGCTGAGCTGGTTACTATGGAAATACATGGCTACCAGGAGAAGCATCTCCCCAAAAGAAGCAGACACGCCAGAAATGCTAATGATAACAAAGGGGAAGAGTTAATTTCCAGTAGGACTTAAGTACACGTGAGATTACTGGAATCATTAAAAATCTGCTCTCACCTTTCAAAGTACGCTTCTTCCTTTATCATCCAACTAAGCCACATTACCATGAGTTGCTCCTGTTCCGGGGTGCTGCATAAGGAAAAACCATAAAAGACCCGTTTCCCAGGAACTACCGCTAGTTTTTCTATCGATTACTAGCAGAAAAGCCAGTGACTGAGGAATGTGACGCCAGGAGACTCTCTGTCACTTCCACTTCAGCATCCAACAGCTGATAAAGCACTAATATTTAGCACCAACTTCAGTCCAACTGTAAGGCAACTTCCTGTTTTCAATGCACACAACAGAAAGCTGCATCTGCTAAATACCTGTATCGCTACTCTCTTGAACAGGGTCTCTAAAGAATTTAGCCAAAAACATGGTCAATGCAAAAGTGAGCTAGTAAGGCCTGCTTCAGCCTTCAAAAACCACTCCAATCAAAGCTAGCAGTGATGCTCCACTCAAAAGATTTGCTACAAACAACAGGAAGAGCAGAGCCGGCACTGATTAACTCACCATAATGTGACAAATCTCTCCAAACAACACATGGAGATTCGTATAAAGAACTTGGAAAGAAAAACTATGCAGCTATTTGCCTTAATGGTGCTAAAACAATGACATCTTTACAAAGCTCCTCCTTTACAGAGAAGTACCTGACAAGAGTGGAGAAGGCCAGGAGCATACAGAAGGAGAGAGATACAAAGCGAACGCCAGCTGGAGTTGCAGGAGGCCGGCTGGTCATCAGCTGCAGAAGCTGCTCAGCTTCTTCATCAGTTGGCCTAAATAGGACAGGAAAGAACAGAACCCAGGCTGCTGATTTACAAGTGAAGACATTTCTGATCTCATCACAATGGTTAGAGATTACATTTTCTCTCTTCCTGAATCTGTCTGTCAAGTTGCCATCAATAAATGAGCATTAAGATCAACAGGCAACTCTCTTTGAGTTTAAAGATGTAAAAATTTCTGTTAAGAGATAACAGCAGTGAGGAAAACTCCCCCAGGATATAATCTTGCCTATCAGTACAAAATACCCTAATTAAAACTAATAATGCATGACAACGTTACATTAACACTCTCTAAAAAGTAAAAGCAGAGGAATAGGAATTCTAAATTCCTGTAGCGTATGCTGCTAGAGCTTCCAGCTCCTTTCTTATCTACAGACTACTCCAACCACTTGGGCCTGGACTTCGTTTAGCAAGTCACTGGAACTGAATTTGCAGCATAAAGACGGCACCACACTTCCTGCATTATTTTAGATCTTTTTAAAAACAGCGAAGTTGTTAAATGGATCTTTAGTACCAGAATAAAAAAAATTTTCTGATGAGAATGGCATCAGAAAGTAAAAACCCCACCTGCCTCCCCCTTGGCATTAGATAATGTTTGCTCTCTGCACTGTAAAGATAAGAAAATTTCCATCAGGTGGCAACTCCAGCCCTCAGCACATGGGAAGGAGCTTCCCTAGCACTTAACTTAGCGAGCCTGGCCACGGCTGTTCCAAGGGCACTGCGGCATTAAGAAACAGCTCAGGTGACACGTGTCCAAAGCTCTCAATCTCTGTTTTGACAGACAGACACGAATAATAAAGAGCATAAAAACATTCATTACTTCAGCCCAGCAATTCCCATCAAAGCGCAGTAGAGACGTAACAATGCGCTGGCTTTCACAACATGTTCCTCCTTCAGTCCTGAATACACAGACACGTTTGGCTCCATATCAACATCTGCTTCTTCCACAATGTGTGTGCTGCGAACCGTGGGAAGGATTCCCATGAGCTCCAGGAGCAGCTGCCTCCTCATTTGCCAAAGCACAGAACTAATATTATCTCTTTTTCTCTGTGAATGAAGTTAAAAGATGAGAACAACAATGTAAAATTCATCCCAGCAAACAACATGTTACATAAGAGCTTCCATAATGATGAAGTCAACTTAAAAAAGAGAGAGGAATCTTTTTAAAATACAGTTTTCAGTAACGGGGCAACAGGCAACATATGATCACATTACAACAGCTCATTACGTCAAAGTCCAAGTTTTAACTAACTCAAGTAAGCAAGAAAAGACACAACTTCCTATTTTGAACACTGAGGATGAATGTATTTATCAGGCAAACATCACAAACTTACAATTCCCTGGTCTCTGTGCCTATTGAGTCATCTACTGAAAAATCTCTCAGGGGAGCCACCAAAAGCTGCCTTCACGGACACCACTGACTGACCTGGTGGCCCCATAAGAAGTCATTGCCTTATAAAGGCTGCTCCAAGACACGTAACAGGATTTATGTGTGTTCAGACAAAAATATGGGAGCCCAGAGAGTTACAGCAAGCTGTAAGAATATATTCTAAAAAGCACAATGCTCATAAAGATTTTCATACCTGTTGGCCATTTCGGATAAAAGTTCCAAACCAGGTCCGAACCTTTGCATTTGTTCCAAGCAGCAAACCACTGACAAAACACACCAGGTCACTCACTCCATCATCTGAAGCTTCGTTTTTTGTGTGATCCAAAGTCAAAGCCACACCGAGGCCTGGCAGATGACACTCTTCCACCTAGATAAAACGCTCAGGCTCAGTCACCGCTTTTGTTGTTAAAGTTCCAGTAAGGATCATAATTATGATTCTCATGACAGACTAACGATCAACTTACCACCATGCCTCGGACCCTCAAAGCCTGGGAAGGGTTCATTTTACACAGGTGACGAAGTGCTTCTGTTCTGCGACGGCCTCCAACACTTTCCTCGTCCTGCCGTTCACCATTCTTAATCAAACCCCTACAGACTAAATATCCAAGAGGAGACACGAGGGAAAACAAAGCTAAGGCATTCTGTTCAGCTCACTATATTTATCAGCTGGGCCACACAAATCTTGTCGAGGCAACAACTCCTGATCATCAAGAACTCATGATTATCCAGAGAAATCACGGAAGCCCCATCCCTGAAGGTGTTGAAGGACAGGTTGGATGAGGCTTTGAGTAACCTGATCCAGTGGGAAGTGTCCCTGCCCATGGCAGGGGGGTTGGAACTGGATGGGCTTTAAGGTACCTTCCAATCCAAACTAAACTATGACTCTACGATCTACGCTACATAAGCAGAACAAGGAAATGATCTTTCAGAGAAATTACAAGGTCATTACAGATTATGCATCACCAGTTACTGCTCGTACTCTATTTTATTAAACTCATGCATCTGGCAGCCCTGGAGACTGAAATCTTATTGCAAGGTAAAGGATGCCAAACAGGTAACGTCAATACAAACTCTTCACTTTTTCTTGGGGACAAGAACGACTAGCGAGGGTAGATCGGGTTCCTGGCCCCCATCACTCACCGCCTGGGTCAGCCTTCGTGACAGTGACCCACAGAGGCAAAGCTGCAACAAGCACACAACGAGCCTACATGTAGGTTGCAAAAAAGGGTAATCAGTGTAATGAGAATGGGAGCTCATCAGCACCTCTAGGTATAAATGAATTAAAATTACATTTCATAAGCCAAACCGTCTTCTGTTCCAATATTTATGACTCATGCTTTAGCCCAGAATTAATGATATTGCTAGGAATCATTGCAAACCTTTAGAAAAAGTATGTGGGACAAGAACAAAGTATAACGTACCCTCATTAAAGCTATCAGGAACATTGGCCACCAGAAGGCAGAGGAACCAGGCTCCATTCTTAACGTGTAACAGAGCTTCAGCCACATCAACTATCGGCAACAGTGACGGCAGCTCTGCATAAAAAGAGAATTCGAAAAGTCACCATGTTGCACTGTGAAACAAGTAAAGTCTTACTTCTAATATGCATTTCAGTACCACACCACAATCAGTGCCCGGAATATCAATCTGTGATCTACTCCTCTTTCAGAGAGCCAGACAGCCTCTATTAACCTCACTACAGTCACAAGGGCTCCAAAAGTTAGGTTTTTTTTACATGTGCAAGAAGTTAGAAACCACTATAAATATAGAATACTTCACCTGCTTGCAAAATGCAGAGAACATCGGCTGCTTCCTCCAGATAAACAGGACTCTCAAAGAGCTCAGAAGATTTGAGAAAAAACTCGCCGTTTGATTCTGACACCTACAAGACATTATCATCATCACTGAACAGATGAAGCAATTTGTCTAATCAGTCTGTTACAGCTTTAAAGTCAGCAGATTGAATACATTAAAAACTGTCACTATGTACAGCTACCAACACAAAACAGGGAAGAGAAGTGTTTAGCGTAAAAAGCATTTACTAGTGGAAATACTCTGATACGGTCAGTACCGATGGTTCTTTCCAGAAGAAAGACAAATATCTCACTGACAGTTCTAAAAACATGGGAAGTTTACACAGGGAAAATAAAATGCAGGAGAGAAATACAATACATAATACTGCAATAAGAACAAAGAAGTGGATGGAGAAGAGTTACAATTTTGTTTTCAAATGTTTTCTGCACTGATGTATTACAAAATCCCCCTGTGTTTGAGTACAGCACATTATAGAATCTAGACCACATCAGATCACCCTTGTTTGTTCTGCAGGAGAAAGCCTTCCACCAGAAGCTGGGTTTGTAAGGAATTTCATCGTAAGCCACTGCTCAATCAGATGGAGACTTCACATCTTGGTGAGACAGGTAAGAACTGGAGGAGAGCCCTCACACCGACCAGCAGCAACAGAAACAGACCCAGACCGCTCATTTACCTGTCCAGAGTGCATTTTCACTGACATTAAATTTGCAAGCATCCTAATACAGACAAATGTACCTTATTCATAATCGCCAGTAACTCGCTGAGCACGAGACGGAGCCGGCGAGGCGAATCGCTGTGCTCAAACTCCAGCGTCAGGCCGTGCTGAAGCTGTGACACCAGGATGCTTTCTCCACTCCCTCCTCCCAGCTTGTGCCTGGCAGACAATTACAAACAACAATTATCAGATATTTGTGCTAACACAGATGTTTTGTCAGGCAAAGGCAGTGGCTCTGCAGGGACTGACCAGGAAAGGCCACTACGGGATCACAGAATTGTCTGGTTGGAAAAGATCTTGGAGATCACCAAGCCCAACTGTAACTGAACCATCCCTGAGCACCTCATCTACCCGCCTTTTAAACCCCTCCTGTGATGGAGACTCAACCACCCCCCTGCGCTGCCTCTGCCAGGGCTCCGGACCCCTTTCAGTGAAGAATTTTTTCCTGATGCCCAATCTAAACCTCCCCGGCACATCTTGAGGCCATTTCCTCCTAACCTCTCTCTCGTTCCTTGGGGAAAGGAAACAAGACCCGTCTCACTACACCCTCCTCCCAGGCAGCAATAAGGTCACCGGTACGGTCATTGATAAGGACAGCGACGCTTCTCGCGTTACCGGAGCTGCTGCTCCTTGCTGGCGTCCTGCTCCAGCGCATGGAAGTCCACGGAGAGCAGAGCCACGATGGAGTTGACGGCCTCCACGCCGGAGAGGAGCCGCAGGATCAGCTTCTTGTCCTGGGCCCAGCCCTGGCTCTGGTCGGCGGGGGCGCAGAGCGCCATGCGCACCAGGCAGGGCAGCAGCAACCGCAGCTCGGGGTCGCTCAGCGCCGCCAACCTCACCACATCCACCTTCTGCATCGCCTCGAAGGCGTAGGGGCTGACGAACTGCAGCCCCGTGCACTCCGCCATCACCGCCGCCCTCCCTTCCCGCACAGGCGCGGCGCGCCCTGATAGCGTCACGGCGGCAGCGCCGGCGCGCGGCCGTGACGTCACCAGGCGCGCCGCAGGCGGGAGGCGGCCATGGCCCCGCGCCACTTCCCTCCTTCCCCGCCGGTAAATGAGGGACCCCGCGACCAAGGCTTCATGAATAATTTATTCCATTTGAAATCTTTTTTTTTTCTTTTAAAAAGTATAAACTCTTTTTTTGTTGTTGTTTCTCCCTCTTTATTCCCTCCATCACAATTTTGTACAACTCGGGTGTTTCTGGCAGCGAGAGCGTCTGTCCCTCCGCGGCGGCTGTGGCGGCGCCCGGGCCCGAGCTGGCGGCAGCTCCCAGCGCCAGGCCCGGCTCCTCCGCGGGGCGGGCGGCAAGGCGGCGTCTCCCATCACGAAGCCACGGGCTGGGTTCTCCCCCCCCAACCCCAGCGCTCGGTCCTCGCGTCCAGTTCACTCGGAAAAAACCTAAAGTTAGATGAGGAAGTGACCCTGAGGATTGTGGTAGGTCCCAAATCCAGTTTTACTGTAAAGTAAGCTTTACTCCACCGAAAACAAAAAGTACATCCACAAACAATAATAATAATCATTAAAAAACTGAAGCGCAGTCCCAGGTTCTTTTACCAAACGAGACAAACCCAAACCTTTCCCACAGCTGGAGGTTGTCAAGGCAGTAATGTCATACGCTGAAACCCGGATCCAAACATCGTTACCAGACTGATACGCTGAAACCCGGATCCAAACATCATTACCAGACTGATAGGCTGTGCCATTCTCTTGTGCAGCAAATTATATGGTGCAATAGCATTATTCTTTTTTTTTACAACATTTTACTCATTTTTGAAAGCTTTAAAATAATGCGACATAATATTTTGATATTACAGTATTAACAAATAGTGCTTGATTAAAGACATCTGGCAAGTTTTCATAGCAACACATGGAGTTAAAATTACCAAGGGAGGTAAATATAGAAATACAATAATCTGCGCCGTAACTGACAGCCAAGTAAGAACATAGCTGAGGATATAAATATAAAATCATTTATCTTTAATTATTTCAGGAAACGTTAGAAAGATGCAAATGTTACAGCCACTTTAAAATGTAAGGGTGGTTTGCAAGTACAACTGCTGGCCCGCTGGTCGAGTAACAGGTTTCGGAAATCTAATTCTGAGTAGCAAGCCGAAGGTGACTCAGTGGCTTAAAGACAGTAACAGCTAGGTTAGAATATGTATCTTAAATCCGAATGGCAGGACCTTGGATTCTTCTTTCAGTGGATAGTTAAGAGGAGAAAAACCTCCACAGCTGTTCAATAGAGTGCTGCCAGGAATGGTATTTTCTTGCAAGACCACTTTGAGAAGCTCAAGCTAAAATTTTCAAATATTTAAGCCTGTACTTGCTCAAGAACCCAAGTTACTGGATTGTGACATTTTTACTGATGATCCAGTTATTATGTGCACTTAAAGGAGTCAAATGAGAGTAGCTAACAAAAGAGTATGCCCAATGTAGTAGCTGGCTCCATGGTGCTGGCAGGTTCGATATGTTCATTGCCAGCTGTGGCGATCACTCCAGAAAAGGCCCTCCTGATCTGCCCGAGTGGTTACAACATTATAAATCTCCTTTATCTGCATTTGGGGGGGAAGTGGGAGGCTGGCAGCTTTCACAGTTGGAGAGTTTCACAGGGAAGGCTGTGGTACGGGTAACGGAACACAGTTACACCAGTGTTCAGGCAGTGGATTCACTTACCTTTAGGAATACAAGTCAGATATAACACAGACAGCCACACCAAAACCCAGTTCTTGGAACTTGGGGGTTCTAACTGAGCCAGGGTTAAGTGACCACTTAGCAACAAAGCTTGGAAAAAAAAGAAAAAATAAAAAGACAGAACATATGCTTTGAAAATTCCAGTTTTAGGAGCACTTTTCCACTTCAAGAACCTCAGCCAAATGAGAAATAAAAACCTTCTGTAAGACAAAAATGTGCTGTTTAATCTGTGGTGTACTACCATTTCAAGGTGAAGTAATGAACAGACCCAGTTTTTAACTCTGTTTATCAAAATACGCTAGCTGCTGATTGCACTCATGTTATTTTGAAGAAATGACTGAAAACTTTCATCACCAATTGTACAATTTCTTTATACAAAACCAAAAGAGTCGCTAATATTGTATATACATGATTCAGTGAAGCTGTTCCTATGAAAAATTACCTCAGGCAGGTATTTTGCTTGATTTTCATTAACACGTTAAATTTTGTAAATGTGAGTGAATTCTTCTTTGTAGGGGATTAACAGCAGGTGCACAAATGGATCTTAAAACTCACTTCTTTAGAGGTTTAAACCAGCAAGACAGACAGTAATAAGACCCAGGACACGGGTTATCGCAACAGGCTCCTGGGAGCGCTGCAGGAGTTAAGTTTTTAATCTGGCAGTCAGATGAGGAACCCAGAAAAAGCATATGCAGTTGCTCCTCAGCACCCGTAGGGGCTATTTTAGAGCAGCATCAGACATTTGGCATGTGCTAGGACACAGGAAGAAAACTACTGAGAAAAAATGGTGACTGTAGATAGAGGGAGACGATTACAAACACCTTGTGATTTGCCAGTCCCTTCCTTAGGGAGGGCTCAGCCTCCTTGGCACATGCCCAGTCCGAGCCTGCAAAGGGGATATGGGGGAAGGCCAATACGTGGGACCTTCACCACAGTGCCAAAAATACATTGAAAAGGAAAATGTTCAGGGTTTCGTGCTGTTCTTTTACTAGTGGAATCAAATCTGAATACCAGAATTCACTGAGGATCTATATACACCACATTTTAGTTAAACACACACCAATCTTAAAGTCAAGATTGACTATTTCTGCATTTGTAGAACGGCTAGAGCCGGGCTAAATTTCAGCCTCACAGGAGACTTTGGATAAGATCAGAGTTTTCTGTGTGTTCTGCATCAGAGTCACATTTTATCGCAAACGTGGAAGAAAATAATGCAGTCACCACAGTGCTGAGAATATCTAGGCAACAACGATGCACCATAGATATTCTTGTAATATTAAAACTTGTGGACTGGAAATAGATCTGAGAATCTAGCCACAGCCCTGAACCATAATACAAATTTCAATTGAGTTTATTCATTTTATTCTCACTACAAGTTAAACCACCTACAATATCACTTATATATTGCCATTGTTACTCTGGAAAGGTGTGATATAAAATGCTGTAAGACCCGGTACCTTCTCAATTTATATAAACACAGTGAACTTCATTACTGTACATGTACTCTGCAACTACAGCTTAGCTGTAAATCCCCCACACACAATGGTATGGACATTAACCCCTCTATCCCCATTAAACTGTACATCAAGACAATACAAATTTACTGTCCCCACCCACCCCTTACAAAAAAATAATACTCTAAAAGCAACCTACTGCAACTTTTAATTAAGACGATTACATATATTTTAGACCAATTGCTTTAAAGCAAGAAGGCAGTATAAACCTTCTAGGAAAATTTTTATAAAAGAGGTTAAGAAATATAAGACAATTTATACATTTAAAAACTTACAATAAATAAGAGATGCAGGCATTTTTGAATACTAGGTACTATAATCCAATACAAGAACATCTTGATGTTCTGAAGCCATAGGTTGAAACTTAATTGTTCCTCATGTTTCTTCTCATCTCCATGCTTTTAATATTCATTAACCATGACTGGGTACTATGGCTCATTACTCTTCACAAATACTGTGGTTGGGGAAAAATGGTTAATTTTGCTACTAAAAATGTTATAATACACTTTCCGATCATCATTCTAAAGTGTCCCCAATAGTCGATGACTCAAAGACAGTAGGGCGATAGGTGCCACTCGCACAAGTCAGAACAATATTTGCTGGAAGTAACAAGATTCATACCCCATCACAAACAACTTGCACTGAGAAGAATCATAACTTAGTCCTGCAGCGAAATATCCCTTTTCCTCATTTTTGTCTTGCAAAATTCCAATGAAGATCACAGCATATTCATGATAAAGTTATACAACTGATTCAGCACCACAAAATGAATTGGGAGACACGACCGTCTGTCCTGGGTTGCAGGATCACAGGTTAGCCAGGAGAGTGCATTGTACTGTTCCAGAACAAACCTGAAAAGAAAACAAGCTTCCATGAAGCCAACAGATTTTCTCACCGGTATTTTACAGTCCTAATTTACTCTAATCCAGTTTCTTTGGTATTAGGCACACAAAACAGTTAGGCCAATATGCTGAAATAACATGCCTTCAGAATTTTTACAAGCAGTTCAAAGCTAAACTTTCTTTCAGTGGAAAACCGTCATTTTAATTGTTGATGCTTAATTAATGTCAAGAGGTCCACATAGTAAAAAACAACATGAATAAAATCTGTTGCTTTCTAAACAAGCGCCCTATAGCTATATTAGCCTCTCTAGGCTCCTGTACGTCAGCATTTCAGTATTTTCAAAAAGATTGCCATGCCAGATCCTGGCTTAACTATAACTTATCTGCCACTCATTCACGCACCATCTTGTGTGTTACTCTCTTCTAGCACTGTCTTTCAAGTGTTTTCAGTTGTAATCAACATTGATTAATTAAAGAAGGGCTTTGTTTTTAATTGCACTGTTCTGTGATAAAGCCATCCTCTAATCACTGAAAGTACAGCAATTTATACTGTCTTGTAGGTGTACTATGGATAGCAGCAGCGCAAAGGAAAAACTAACAGCAAGAGGAAAACAAATATATGGCTTCACTGCGGCAGCCTCGAAACTCAAATGCACAATACTTTTGCAAGTGATCAATCATAAATACCTGAGCACGTCAGAAGTTTGATTAGAATCAAGTGGATGGGAGTGTTTACTGTGGAGTAGCTCGTCTGATTGCACTGAAGGCACGTGGAGGTGCAAAGAGGCCTAAGGATGGACAAAAGATGCCAGCAGTTACTGCCTGATTCAACCACAACATAGTTTCTTCCCTCTATACTGTTGACCCCGTACCTTGCAATCACTTCCTCTTCCCCAACACACAAGCCAAAACAAATGTTATCCTTAGGCCATCAACAAGTTCAGAAATTATCAGAATATAAAGGTAATGCACACAGATCTCTCCTAAAAGCACAGTCCTACCAGGAATTTTTTTAAATCCCTTCACCACATTAAATGATTAATAAAAAAGCAGCTCAAGTGGCCCAAGATGTCTACTAATACACAGACTTGGAAGTTGCGTTGCTTTCCGTCAGACTGGTCCGTTCATATTGCCTATATAGAGATGCTTAGGGAAAATAATAAATCCTCTATTCAAAAAAAATGTCTTCTATCAAAGCCACAGCTGAGCTTAGACCAAGAGGAACTGCTAATCCAGACACAAATAAGGCTGCAGAAGACATATCTGTAATCATTAGAAAACAAACCATGGTATTAGAGATGCTAATTTAAGTCAAAAGTGAGTGTTAATACAGAAAGTTTCTCAGTATACTAACGTATAGCCTTAAATGTGCCAAGTATGTCTTGATTGTGCCATAAAAAGATAAGAGGATCAGACAATATCCAGACAGATGATACAATGGCTGTCACTTGGCAACAGCCAACATGGAAAACCTGGCTTTTATGCTTTGTGCAATACATAAAGAGATTTTTATTTTTTTTAGCCAGCGTAAGTGAGATATTAGGTTACACTTGTGTACTTCCCTCTCTACCCCCAGTCCCCACGGGAGCCAAGCATTAACCAGAGATCTGTCTAGAAACTCAATCTATTCTTAGAAAATACCGTAGCACAAAGACAGAAAGAGAACGGAGCCCAGACTACCGTGAAGAAACAATCAGAAGAGCAGCAACCTTCAGAACATTTGCTACTTAGCATTTTTCTTCCCTTAAAAAAAAAGTGAATGTAAAAAGCCAAAGCTCAAAAACTTAAAGCCGGACTCTTGAAACAAAAGCAGGCCTAACTCCGAGACACGCACCAACTTTGTTTGCACCATAACCGTTCTCATAGTTCAGATCCCTGCACGCTGCACGATTTTCTCTGACACACTGTGCAGGCTGTACAGCCTCCTGAAGTCACATACCTTAAGAAACAAGGGACACTGATTTTGTGCTTGAGGGCACGCTGACCAAAACCAGTCAGGCAATGGACCTGCTTTGGCAGTTGACACAAAGTAACCCAGGGCCAATGGCTGTTGCAGGATATTTGTTACTTCATCATGAGATTCTGTTGAAAGCAATCGATCTGTACCTTGACCCTGCGGAACAACCAGCGACGGTTTAATATTAGAGGAGCGCAAACTTCATAGAAAACGTCTGTAGCATTCGAATCACAAAGCGTTTTGAAATATCCAACCATTACATGAATCTTGCAAAACCAATCCAATATCCAATTGATTCAAAACATTTCATAGGAAACTTTCACTCCACAGAAGAAAATTAGCAGATGGAGAACAAACAAAACACACACACACACAACTCTGTATTTACTCTAACAGTTACCTTGCCCATATCACCTCCATGGGGGTAGTGGGACCCTGGAGAATGTACAGGGGATCCAGTGGGGGACGCGGGTAGAATATTTATAATATCAGGATCAAGATCATCTCCAGTGTCTAACAAGTCAAAGATTCCCATTCCATCTGCTCCATCTTGAAAAAGAACAAGAGCAGTGAGTTTCTATAGTTTCATTACACAGAAGATAGGACAATGCATTGTGAAATCAAGTGATTATCCAAATAAATCTTGTGGTTTATTACAATAAACAGTCTTGTTCTTATTACAAGGGGAGTGGCGAGGGGGTGGTTGGTTTGTTTTTAAAACAAGAGTAAATCCAATCTACTAACCATTGTTTGTGTTAAAGGCCAGGTCCAAGTTTTCAGTGGTATAAGTTGCCGATGCTACTTGCACAGACGCAGAAGTGGGAAACACAAGTATATGAGTGCATGATGTGTCCTGTGGGGTATTCAGCTGAGATGTCTGCATATTTAAAGTGGTGCTGCGTCCAAATACAGAGCCAGTTGATACAGAATCTTTGAAGACAAATAAAGCATTTCCTTAGTTTTGCCAAACCAGAGCTATTCATTCGCTTGCCAAAAAAGAGAGTGTTTCTCACATACCTGGCATGATAATGAAGGAGCCCTGGGGTTCCATTGCCACCAAACAAGCACTGAGAATGCTGGGAGAGTCTGCAGCAGAGATACCACACATTCTGCACATGTCTTTTAGTCTCTTACTGAGGGACTGAAGGTTCCGGCGACTCAGCAAACAACTCCAGTCTGAGGATATAAAGGACATAGGTCTGTCTAGAAGAACAGTGCTTGTTGCAGAATCCATATTTTGTGGTAAAAACTTCACGTGTGTTACGTTTCAAATATACAAAGGAACTCTAAAAATATTTAGGTTTTCTTCCAGAAACAGGGTCAGGCACTTTATATTATTGAAACATGAAAGCTTCAAATCAAGTTTAGACTCTAAAAATGCTAACATTACCTTTTAATTCCCCGTGTCCTATTCTTCCTAAACGTCCTATTACAACTCTCCATGGCAGAGAGCTCATCTGCACGAGTCCCAGGCACCATTCCCAGAGTTTCTGAAGACCGAGTCTGCGGGCAGAGCCCTTTTTCCTGCGAGCTCTAGAATTAAGAAAGACAGGAAAACAAAACTAGGACCCATCTACAACAAGGTTTTACTGCCACGTTTGGATCTTCTTGCTTGTATTAACCTGAACATTCACAGGACCCAAGAACACGAGTACTGTGGTACCTCCATCGCAACTTTGGTTTGCTTGTTTGTTTTTTTAATTAATCACATTCTAACACTGACGTCAAAAGCCAGCAAGTCTGTGTGGGGAGTATGAACGCACATACAAAAGCACTCAAGAATCACATAAAACCAAACAACGTTCTTCTAGAAATTTAACTCAAAACAATAAGCACATAACACAGAAAATATCCACTTGCCTTAGCTAGTTTTGCAATAAAGTGAGTCTAGAAAAATCAGAGTTATTCTTACAGCATCATAAACAAACTAGCTCTTCAGGAGAATGAAAGAAGATATGCATGCTAAACATTAATTCAACAGTCTCGTTCTTACCTGTTTGGTACATCGATATTAATTATGCAAGTTTCTAACTGTTCTCCATAGAGATCTGTGCAAGATGCAAGAAGCCATCTTTGATCATGAGACAAACAGTAGCCTACAAAAAGTACGTTATACTTCTGGCCAGCTTCTCCAAAAGTTTCCCCAAGTTCTGTTTGCTTGTCCTTCACCGGAGCCAGGATGAAAGGAGGGGTGTAGAGTCGAATACACTCAGGTCTCTATAAAGATGACAGAGCAGACAATGAAGCTTCAGAAAGCAATTATTCTTAAGAACTCTCGTTAGTTAACATAAAAGACACCAGTGATTTAATAAACAGTGTCATTTCTCTGCTCTGCATATACACAATAACATTAACAATACTCACATCAGGGCTCTTAAGAGCAGTTTCCATGGCTAAACCTGGGCCAAAGCCAGTTAATGTTTTCACGTTGGTGGAAGTTGGAAGAGGTCTCCGACACTGAGTAAAAGCTGAAAATGCCAAAGATTTTAAATGCTGAGTGTAAATCTGCCGGTCTTCATGTTTCACAGGTTGTAGAAGGTACTGACACGGGACAATCTAGAACAGATTACAGAGGAGAAAAAAAATCATTACCACTTCATCATTAAATTAAATGGCTTTTGAGATAGTATTTGGGTAAATTGCTTTCAGAATTCTACTTAGCAATCAAATTTCTCTGGTTCTTAAAAATTCCTCCAAAAGACGCCCTCTGTTAACTAGCTGGGCAGCTGCTGACACCGGTACAGTTGGGTGTCTATCAGGAAGGAGAGCTTCTGTCTGAAGCAAAGCAGGGTAAGGCTGGCAGCAGAGATTCCAGTGACGGGACAAGCAGCTTCCCCATCCTTCACTTGTTACTGGACTGAGACCACTACATTTCCTCAGAGATAGACTGTTGAGTTTGGAATCTACTACAGGATTTGGCCTTGGCTAATAACACCCAAACTGCTCTAAAAACTATAATCTTAATCATTTAACAGCTGTAGAACTATAACTAATGTTTACAAAGCAAATTAAACTTTCACCTTGAGGGCGTTACAGCCTCCAAAACTCAGCCAAAGGCACCAAAGATACTTTGTTCGGCACGTTTCTAGAAACGTTGGCTCACCTGCACAGAAATTATATTCTTGATGTTAGGAGGAAGAACCTGAACCATCTCTAAAAAGCAGCGCAGAAGTCCAAGTGTCCACAAACTAGACGAGCTACTGTTCTCATCCTTTTTTTCATACGTGAAAGGATCAATAATGTAAACTACAATTGCAGGTGGATAGGTGATAGCATGTGAATCTCCATCTGTAGGGACTCCAACTTTATCACGATCCATAGTGCTGCAAATGAAATGTTGAAATCAGTTACAAAAGCTGAGTTTTAAAATTATTTACTTTTACTTTAAAACCAAGAACAAATAGCCAAATAGCAAAGACCTTTTAGTCAACTGTGGTGTAAGAAACAGTCTTTTTATTTCATTTTTATGGGTGAGCTTATCAGCAACTCAGTACTGCTTGTCTTTTCTTTAGCCTTCTTTATTATAGAAGCTCAACAGCACAGAGTTCTATTGCTTTAGCTGGGGAAAGAGAATACCTACAAGTCAGCATCTCACTAAGAGCCGTCTTTACTATTATAACTTTAATAACAGAAAGACAGAACTTTAAGATGGTGCCACTTATCCACCCACCCCCCACTTAAAATACAGAAGTTGAGCAGTTTGGTGGATTTTCTCTCTTTAGAAACAGAAGGAAGAAAAAGAAAGCTTGTTTTTGTGAATAAAAAAAAAAACTGAGATGCAATTGTGTCTGTAGCTAGTAGAGGAACCAAAAAGTTCTGCTCCACCATGAATGGAATCCCTTTCTTTGAGAGACATTGGTTGAGCTGAGGGGGTTGGTTTTTTTTTGGCCTAAGAAAGCTTGAATGCAGTTCATTACCTTTCAGAAACCTCTGGATGGGGCTGAGCAGGTGCTGCAGTATTCTCTCCAGACATCCCTGCTGTTTGCAGTGTTGGCTGTTGCTGCTGCCCTCCCGTTTGCCCATTTTGGACTGCCGCAGCCTGAGTGGGCAGGGAGGCAGAAGTGGTACTGTTCATACTGCTAAAAGGCGGAAACGAGGAAGGCTTGCTTGTTGGTATCCCACTGCCTATATTGGCAGAAGAGGATGACGGGGCAGTGGTAGTCAACGTAGAGTTAGCTGTAGTAGCTGCAGAAGACATGGCACTGTTGGATGTTGCTGTCATAGTACTACTGGTGGGAGCCGCAGGAGCAGACGATGGAGTGTTCGGATTCCCAGCGCTAGCAGACGCTGCGGGCAGAGCGGAGGCCGGCTGGCTGGAGGGAGGGACCAGATTTGTTTGGGAAAGTAAAGAATTGTCTAAAGGCTGAGAAGCAAGATAAGGACCTAAAACCAGAAAAAAAGCACAAATGTTATATGGCAGTTGGTTTTAACCATACTTCATTTATGTACCTCTACAGTTCAACAAAACAGAGCAAACCGCTGGCATATATTTTAACTGTCAAATTAAAATACCTGTATTAAATTCTCAAATTCTAGTTTTCTCACAAGGTTCTTTCAGAAATATCCAGAAATCTACTTTTAAAATATTTTTTTCTAGCCATGTTGAATTGCTAGAAATCGCTGCTGCAGAATTTCAGTCACCAATGCAAAAAGACAACTGAAGTCCCTGTCAGGAAGCAACACTGCCAATGATAAGACAGCATTTTAGCACAAATCTAAATAAACGGGAGAGTTGGATTTCAACCCTGCACAGGATTAAAACCAGAAAACTGCAACAAACAATAAGACTTAATGAATAAATGCAATGATTTCTTCTCCTCTACTGGAATAGGGTCAGTGGCAATTGGATGAAATACAAGCACTAAAAAAAAAATAAATATTCATACCAAGCTCATATCTGCAAACTTGGGCGTAGAGTTTGAGTTTGGAAAATGCTTCATTGTTGGCATTAGATGTCTGCGAGAACCATTCTGTGACCAACTTCTCAGAAAGTTTCTTCGAAGCAGTAGGTCCAACTCTCATGATCCCATCAGGCAGTAACTTACAGATAGGTCTGTGCTGACCAAGCCTGCACGACTGCAAGGAAGGTAAAATAGATGATGCAAGGTAAGGACTTTGTAAGCCTTAAAATCTGTGAAATACCACACAAAGGACATATATGTAAAGACAGACAACTCATAGTTTAGTTGTGATATCCCAAAGTAACATTTAATTCTAGAATAGTTAATAGTGATTTTATGGTTTATTTTCAGGCTTTCCTAAATGCAAGAAAAACTGGTTGATACATCATCTACTCTAATCTTAATCACCATCCGAGTAATACTGGCATTTAATTAATAAACTCAATGTAGCTAAAACAATTGAAGCGGTAATACAGAGTTTTACCACTGTGTGGCGTTTATCAGATAAGAGCCTCAAAACAGCTATTGCTTAGAAGGAACGGTGAGCAGCATGAACGACCCTTATCTTCCAAGTGTCCGTTCCTAAAATCCTTTCTAGCAGCTTTCCGAGACAGCGTTCTGTGTGAGCGTTTATATCATCTGAGACAAGCCTGATAAGTAGTTATGAGTATGTATTAGAAACAGTCTTTCAAAAATCCATTTCACTGCTAACTGCCATAAATAATGTACCTCGTATATAGCAGTCAGATCCCTAAAGAAGCTTTTTGCTCCATTCAGCAGAGCCTCATTCTCAGGGCAGACCACAACGTAAGCCACATCTCTTTGAGATCCGTAAGGTTCCAACATCAGCCTCTCCCAATACGGCAAAGCGAATGGAGACAGCACCAGAAAATCATAATCGTATCCCAACAAAAATGTTGGGATTGGCAGTGGTTCTGGGGACTCATCAGTTCCTGGAAAAGCAAGACACATTTTCCAATATATTAAGCAGAAAGCTTAATATTAACACCCTGCTTCTAGGAAACATGACTAGAAAACACATCAGCGTTCCCAGCATCTAGCAAGAAGCAGCACTGATTAAAATGAGAACTATTCCATTTATAAACAGATAGAAATGAAAAACCTGCATGTATGATACAACCCTCTGCCAAAAAAGCATCAGCTAATTATTTATATTTGAAATCTCTCAGGGCTTCATGAAGAAGTTCCACAGTCGTTTCATATTTCATCAGTATACAGACAATCAGGAACAGATCTTTACTGCCCAGGAAGCCTTCCCCACAGAGGGATCAGAAAAAAAAAAGGGGGGAAAGAATTGGTGATTATACATTTCGACTATTTGCATGCCCTAAATGTAATTACAGAAGATCTGCAGGTGAAAGGTCACTCTGCTATATAGTGGTAAATCAATCACATATGCTAAAGAAGTCAGTTTAAATCTTGAGTGCACAAAATTCACCCTCTGTCTGCGAATGTGCATCATGTGTTGGTCACTCCAAGTATTTATCATAGACAGCACACTGGAGAGCCTCAGATCTTCGAGACCATCCTGAAACTACTGAGGAAGAAAGCACACTTTTTCAAGAATTTCAAATCTGGCGGTTTTAACTACGCTATTTTTCAAGTAATTAAAGTGATGTAATTCTTTTGAGAAAAAAGAAAAAAAAACAAAACCAGAGTAATTACTGGTTTTAACATTAAATCCACCTTTGCAATTTCAGTCCCTCACTTGGAGAGGCGTCAGGTGTGTATCAACAGTGCAATTGAAGCTGTTAATATTTACGTGGACCTTTGAATTCATTTACTGTTTTATGGAATATAAATATTTTCTGTTTTTCCAAAGAGAAGAATTGTCCCTTAATAGCTCTTATTACTTTAAAGAAAGGTCAAATGCTGTTCAGAATTCCAATAGGCTGAACAGCATCCAGACAGCAAGGTTCGGTGGCCGGATCACGCAGAGATTAGCAGCCAGGAGTCGACGCAGCCCTTACCGTAAGAGCCTCTGCCAGCCATTTTGTGGAACTGCTGCCACGTGAGGGGCCCTTGCACACCCCAAGACCGGACTGTTCGCTTTTTCTGAATTGCATCCTGAAGAACTGGCTGGAGCGAGAGGAGCATACGAAGGATGTCCTGGGAACACTGCATGCTCACATCCACAACTGAAAAGACAAAAAGACTGTCAAGGCCTGCAACGACAAGATACAATAAAGCCCGCCACAAACAACCCGCATCCTAAACCACCCTGACTGTAAACAAAGTCACACTCTCCAGAAACACACATGCAGGCCACCCAAAGGCCCTGACAGAAAAAGTTTAGCGTACAGTTCTCCTCCTTCCCCTCCCAGCCAATCATCTCTATTTTTTTATAATTATTTCTGTAAAGCTTTTTCCCTTGAAAGCTTTACCATCTTCTGATTTAAATTAACAGATAAACACCCTAAAAAATAAACAAAAAAAATACAAACAAGTTGTACAACCCTTAAACTATAGGATTTTCCTGCCAAATACAGGAGACTCGGGCAGGCTGTCACCCATTGCTCACTCGCAGAAGTCAAGGGACGCCTCAAACGGTCACAGCCCATTTCATCAGCTCGTCACCGCTACACGATTTAATGTAGTGTTTAATAAGAAGCTGACAAAAAAAGTTAGTATGGCTATAATTTCATAGCCTCCCATTTAAAAGTATCTTTACATCTTTTTATCCTAAATACCAAGGTCACAGTAACACTGAGTTTTCTCCCAGGTGCCTGAAAACATGCCTTTATCTATAGCCTGGGCTTTTGAACTTAATCTCCTACTGATATGCAGAAACTTAGCTGTGTTTTACTCTTAGTCCTCCTCATCCTCATTAACAACCACGAATCACAGCTAACTGCTATCAAAGTTTCATATTTCACTGTTCACTCCACCAGAGTTGCTTCTTGGAAAGACTTATTGAGAGAAGGATGCACATACGCACACTAAAGGGTATTCCATAAGACAATGTATCACCAGTCAGGCCTACAAGGAAAAATCCAAGGACCTCTGGCAGACCCAACATACAGTGAAGGCTACAATAATGCTTTATTTGCCACACATGCCACTACACTAGCACCCCACCCCCAGCTAAAGAAGGGGAGGAAGCCTACTGAATCATAAATCTTGTTTAATTCTACCACAGTAGCCTTGACAATACAGTCACCATTTGAACCACCTACACTTCCTACGTACCCTCATTCCACAGAGCCTCTGTAGATGCAGTCACCAAAAGCTGCTTTAAAAGAATAAGCCTAGTGAAGCGTTGTGGACAGTCAGTGTGGTCTTACATGACAGTGAAATTTATGTGAGGAATTTACAAGTGGTGGTAGCCAAGGCCTGCATTCTGCTGGTGTATGGTACCAGCACAGAATGTAAAAGAAATCATTGTTCTGAACACCATCAAAATAGAAGTCTATGCAAGCATGCAGGTGGAAAAACAGTCTTAAGCACCCAATATTCACAAAGGAAGAACACGAAAGAAACCCATAAGAGAGGTTCGTAGGTGAACAAGCAGAAAACAAGCTGGTTTCAATATTTACCGTTTCTTTTTGACCAGTGGTGCAAGCAAGTAGTTTTCACAAGTGCTTCATCAACTTTCCCTCCTGACATATTGTCCATGAACTGCCGTCCATGTTCCAAGGCTAAGTAGCAGTCATTGCAACAATCCCTTTCTTCTACGCGTACCAGGTTACTAACTGCACCAACTTTGGGAATGGAATCTTGATCCGCTGCTCCAAAGGGTGAGAACAAGTTGGTGCATTGATCCTGCAGCAAGAGAATTAACTCATCGGGCAGTTTCTCAGGTTCTTTCAGTCCTCCACTGCCATGTTCAACAGAAGTAACTCTGAGAGCTTCAAAGCGCTTTTCTGCTTCTTTGCCGCACTCCGTATTACGTCCTAGAATATCCAATTCATCTTCAAGAAAAAGTCCAGAGCTGTTGCCGAATTTTCTATTCATAACAGCACTGAAACCACAGGTACACCTATACTGGGCCTCTTGTGTTGGATCAGGAATGTAAACTCCAACATCAGCACCTTTGATGTTCATATTGCAAACACATATGCAGCAGCTGTCAAAGTTACAGTCTTTGAAGAGATTCATTACGGACTCTGAGAGGATGAGATTCACATAAAGACTGTGTGCCTCTGGAATGGAAGGCACAGTTGCAGGTTCAACAGAATTAAGCGGTCTACACGTCGAAGGCGTGGAAGCTGGTGAGTATAAATCAGAGTTCTCATATTTGACTGAACCCTGTGCACTTGCAGGTCCACCAGCCCCACGAGGTGTTCGAGGAGTCCTTGGTGTTCTAGGAGTTGGGAAACGAGGGGTGGAAGGAGAAGGGAGAATTCCAGCTCCACTGTTACTGGGAGGTGCGCTACTTGGTGGCATCCCAAACGGAGTATGAGTTTGTGGTGTGTATGCAGGGCCATACTCTTGATCCATCGCACTTCCATCACTAATAGCAGCCACAAGAAGAAGGAAATACTTTAAGTACACAACGTACTGTTTTGGAAGTTTGTGTCTCAAATTTCTAAAAGAAAGACCTTCCTAATTAATATTTGCTTTTTAAACTAGTTTTCATAACCCACAGCGAGATTTTCATTCCCTAAGGAACTTGAAAAGCATTTGTTCTAAATGACTTTGCAGGACTCCCACTAACAGCACTGTTAAAGAATCTTTCCCCACCTCCTTTCGTCTCTTCCTCTGCACAAAGCTTCCAGGAAACAAGTGTGGTAAGAATAAATTATAAATTGTATGAGTGTATGGAGTCTAAAGGACACTGGTTTTGTTCATGTTTTATTTACATTGTTGTGTTGACACACACAAAGAAAATATACCAGGTCTATCAATAGCAGATTCACGAGGAAAGTATCACCTGGAAACGTTTAACATTTTCTTTCCTAAGCAGTCGAGTATCTCCAAAGACCTATAAGGCTAATGAGAACTGGAAACATATTGCTTATGAATGGCCCTACCAGAAGCAGCGTCACTATTTACTCCAAGGTTTAATATTCATGTAATTTTATCAATAAATGGATTAGGCAATGAGGTGACTACGTATTTGTACCAGCTACAAAGGCAAAAGAGAAGGAGGAATAAATATGTTTTTCAACAAGAACTGCCAGCAAGACCTTCACTACCCAAATGCAGATTACAGACATGCCTACCGCAATACTGCTGTTACCAGGCAATGGCACACTGGGCATGGCTTCCAATCAAAGGAAGTGTTTTCCTAGTCCCAGAATAGCAGAGATTACTGCTATGTAAGAAAATAATTTAAGAAATAGAAGCACCACCCACTAAACCCTTATAGTACCTACAACACCACCACAAAAACAAGTCCCAAGTTTACATTTATCTTGATTGTTACTGTCTTCATTACTTATTAAAACTGGACTTGCACCATTAAGCTTCCCCAAGAAACCTTTAAATGAGAATGAATAAAATGTATGCACAGTTAAGAAGCTATTTGAGAAGACAGTGTTTTACAGTAAGGTTTAAGCATAAGGAATTTCTAAAGGCTCTTGTCAGCTGTAGAAACACAGTGTGTCTTTACAAATGTGCCCCACTGCGGGTCAACAAAAAAGACACGTAGTGGTACTTCCCACAGTGTGGATAACTGACCGTCTAACGGAGCTTAAACATTTGCATCACAGGTCATACCCATCTTTGATGAATGGCATGGCAGGTCCTGGAGGAAGTAAATCCAACTTTCCTACAGTCCAACTCTGGCGATAAATGCATTCTTCTGGCAGTTTGATGGGAGGAAGACACTGGCTGGGAAGTGTCTTCAGTGGTGCAAACATGGAACAGCCCACTAGAGCTTGACAATTCTCAGGTTTATAAACATAAGAATAATCCTAGAAGTTAAACATGGCAAAGCATCAGCATGTAAATTAAATCGCTTCAGCAATTCAAAATCTTCTCAAAAAAAATGTGATTACGTTCAAGCAGTGGTTCTTTAATATTTAATCACAATATAGCTGCAAAAGAGAATGAGATTTATACACACATCATCCACACCTATGGTCCTCCAAAAAGCAATATGCCAACACAAAACAATGAACTACAATTACTGAAATGCATTCCCTCAGCTTACTAATGGCTAATTATGTTCTATTCGTTCTTGAAGCATAAGTAGTAAACCACTACATACTACTTACTATGATGTGCCTTATCTACCCTAGTAGAATGCAGGACAGAAGTTACAAATAGTACTTGATTTCCCACGGTTCCCATTCAGGATTAAGTAATGAACTGAACAATAATTATTAGAAACATTTATCAGGACTATCGGCACTACCTACCTTTATTTCAGCAGGTTTGGGGCTGCAGAAACCCTCATCTACTTCAATTCTGAACTGAGCTCCCACGCTAGAGCTATTCCCTTCAAGTACCGTTCCTCCAAGTGTAGTGTCCATACTGCCATATTCCTTATTATTCATGTTCATTGGAGAAAATCCCATAATATGTTGTTCCAATGAAGGTGGAGTTGGATACATTTTATGGAGATCTGCAGTGCCTAATTTCAGATCAGAAGCAGGCTTTAGCACACAAATACATTTTGAAGTATTCCTCTGTCTTAAAATTTCAGTAGGACAAATGAAGCGTAAGTTTCCAAATTCCCACACGTATTAGCAATCTAATGTTTAGAGCTAGCATTTTACTTAAAAAAAACAAATAAAGCTTACTTATGCATGACAGTGGATCTAGATTTCCTGCTTTTGCCTCTTTGCAGTTGGATTTGTCATCAGCGCCATTCACTGTTCTTTTAGATCCAGGCTAAGAAAGAAAAGTATTGTAATAAAATCACTTCAGACATGAACACGCGTTCATCCTTCCCGCTAACAGGAAGTTTCATGTGCAGCAGACACACACAATGCTGAGACTTTGTGTAATATTTAGAAATATTAAAGTAAATCAGAGGCACAATGGTAGTAGATGGGGTTACGCTTCATCTCCCTTAATACTTCAGAGAATGCTCTCCCATCAAATCATGGTGCTATTAAAATGAAAGACCAGTTATTTTATAACTCTCAGCCTGTTAGCAAACATATTAAAAAAAGCTAAATAGGACCGTCCACAATCTATCAGAAAAAACATACACAATCCCAAAGCCATGCTGACATCACTGATGTTACCATATGGACAGGAGTAGAAAAGACAGAGAAACACAAACAAGAGGTACAGGAAAGGAAAGCTGTTGAAATTAAAAGCACAAAAGATATTTTACGATGTTTAGACGGTACTAAAGTCTATAGAAAATAAGAGTCTTCATGTTTAAGAGCAAATACACTTGCTTTATGTAATGATGACCCTTGATGGCTATTAAGAACCTTCAGCCCTTACTCAGCTACAGCTCCCATTAAAGTTGATGGGCATTTTGTCTGGGTAAGGGGATTTAGGATTAAGCATGGAGCAAAGTACAGTTCAGAAAAGACAACTGATTACAAACAGTATTGAAATAGAAACCAGAAAGATAATGGATTCAGAGCCATCAGAGACTGCAAGAGAAACTGTTCCAAGATAATAGCTGCTGCAATGAAGCAGCTTATTTGGCAGAATATGCTCGTGATCAAATGCCTCTTTCTGTTTCAGAAGTTTTTGGTTTGTTTCAGTATTACCTTTATTGATGAGTTCCACAGAACCTACACCACAGGAAAAGAGCACTACTACCACTGTCAGATCTGTGAAATTACATTCCAGAAGCATATACTGTCTGGATACTAAGGATATAAGATCAAAAGCTTGTTTGTATCAGAAATACGATCGCATGAGTCAACCAGAACGGTACGTCTGCTATAGAGGAGCCACGGCACTTGTTTAAATGCATGTTTTGCAACCTCTCCTACAAATGGAAAAAAAACAAACCAACCCACCCAACCTAAACCCACAAAAAGACACATTTGTTCCCTGCAGTTCTTTGTTTAGCATCTGCCATTGCTTTTGCACATCACTTACTGTTAATTCATCTTCATCAGAATTGAAGAGATTGTCAAGGTCAGTATAAGAGACTACCAAGTCTGTTTCATGGAACAGGCTAGTTGATGCAGTGCGAGCATGAGCAGCAATACGCTGGGCATCTAGAAAGAAAAGCAAACATTATAAAAACATTGGTAATATATTTATTTAAAAAAATTAAGACATCTTAAGAACTATTTCCAGAGTAGGGGGTGGGGAAGGAAAAAAAAATTATAGAAGTACGTTCTCAGTTCCATCCAACGACCTTACATGTAAGTGAGGTCCCTTCAATTTTGTAACATTTGGATTTTCTAACATTTATTTCCAAGGTGAAACAAAGAAAATGCATTCCAAGCAGATTCCTAGTCCTGAAGGGATAGGGGAATACAAACCATACAGTAAGGACTTGGTAGCCTTTTAGAATCTATTGACTATTCAAGAGATCATTAACATAGCACATTTAAGAGAGGAGGAGAAAACAAATGCACCTCTTTACCTACCTTGTTTGACAGAAGGACTAAACAGAGACATAGCATCCTCTCCTTCATGGGATAAAACTGTAACACTAGATGTGCCATCCTCAGCCTATTAAAATAGAAAAGATAGAAAAGTTTGCTCTAGTTAATTGGTGAGGGAGTGGACATTTTAACTCCCTGTGGGAATTCTTGCACATAGCAGAAGTATCAGGTTCTCATTAGCGTTCTAGCTCAGCATGGTGTAGGCTGGGGGGCTGACTGATGGTACTTGCTCAGGGAGAAGGAAGCTTGGAATACTGGCAACACGCTAGCAACGAAGATGATGAGTACAGATAAGAATGTAAATCTTGGGTTTGGTGATGGGGATAAATTTGAAAAGCAAGCTGTGGATGCTTGCTACATAATCTTACTGAAAAACACCAGATAACAAATGCCATGCATTAACTATATCAGTTATTGAATAAAACTCTCAATAGCAGGAATAGATACACACACAACTAGTCCTAACAAATTGCTTTCATGTACAAGCTCCCAAAGTGGTTATATTTTCTCTTTTTTTGGAGGGTGCACTTTTGTTTAAAGTAGAAGCCTCTTATAGTTGGTACTGGCTAAAGCAGAGGGGAAAAAACAAAACATTTCAGTTCACTGTCCAGGCAAGGAGTCCGAGTTCACCTCACCACCCCTCCAGACCTTTCTACACAGGAACAGAGCACTTGTCTTGTTCTTCCTCTCTTCTTCAAGCACCCGCTATGACCCATTTCTACAGAAAGGCTACTGAGCCAGATTGGTTTTTATTCTGATCAGTATAAGCCATGAACCCTAATGCAACAGCACCACCAGCGTGCCAAAACAATTTTGGGTGTAGTGGGAGGCTTGCCGCATCATTTTATTGATCATTTCTGCTACAATAAAATTCTTTTTTTAATGTACTTCTAAATACACAGAGAAGAATTTAAATTATATTTGATGACTAAAGCAATTTGTTTCAATGTCATCACTGATTTGTATCCTCGCTGCTTTACTCACCTTGTGTTTCTTCCCGACTTCCCTCTCAATGTTCTGTCTATCTTTTTTACTGTCAGGAAACAAGAATTCCACATCGCCATCAACAAAGGCATAAGGATCGATTTCAGGTTCCTGGTCAGCTTCCGTCGCTACTGCTGCTAGGTATTGGTTTTTACTCTGATATTGTTGCACCAGTTCATCTGAAACCTTTAAAGGTTTCCTACATTGCACCATTAATCTGAACAGAATAAAAATAAAAATTACAAAATATTATTTATAATTTATTATATGGAAATATTTTTGCTATCACACAGCCTTTACAAGAACAACTTCATCTTCCCTTCCCACCTTCTTCCTTGCCAACACAGCTTCAGAAAACTTGGGAGAAAATCAAATCATTAGTCATTTAGTATAACCTCCTTACACACGTCAGACACAGCAGCAGTGATTCATTCCAGCCATCTCTCCTCAAGCACTGTCAATTCAGATAAAGATTAGTAATTTATCCCAGGTCATAGCTGTCATTTATTATAAAGTACAAATGTATTGAACTATCTATATCCACCAAAAGAAACTCACCAGATTAAAAAATTACTCATTGCCTTTTCCCATCTATGTTGAAACAAATGAACAGAAAGAAGTGATTAAACCTGAATTTTCCGGATTTTAAGAATCCAAGTCCCAACCATTCAGTTAATTTAAATGCAACAAGTATCCCAACCCTCCCAATACCGAGCTGTGTCTACACAACAAACGGACCAGGACTGTTGTACACGGAGACTGCCCACCCAGATGCCCAAGCAATAACCACTACTAAAGCACCAAAGTGCCACTATGGTTATAGTCATTTATATCACACATATCAATACAAATGAAGCTTTCGACACAACAGTGCCTAATTTACTAATGAGAAGAATAAAAACACATTTGCTTTTGTCAGCATTTTTCTTTTCTTAATGTTTGGGGCCAAAAATGGAGACGTTAAGTATGCAGAAATTAAGGATTATTAGCTTCACAGATATAACACTGCATCAGCAGACAGATCATTGGCAAGTAGAAACCGATATTACGATTATCAGCTATACATATGCCCCTCCACCTTCTGCATTGAAAGAAATTTTATGTATTCTGGTACACAAAAAGCTTTCCTTTGAACAAAGCAAGTGAGTGTCAGACTACCGTAGGTACCCAATCTTTTCTTGCCTCAAGACCTCCTTCCTCATAAACAGGAACAGAACAATCAGAATGATCAGGGAGAAGGATTTACAGAAGTCTCACTCATGAAATGAAAAAGGGACATTTCAAGGATTACAGAGGGACACTTCAAGTCCAAACACAGGTTCCAACATGTCTATTTTCCCTTCTCAAGCCTCTATCCAAAAGGAAATGCTATCCCACAGGAAACTAATGTGTCTCCGCAACTAACAGGGCTTGGGTTTGACAGCCAAGATGCAGACACTAATCTGGAGTTAAAAATATGATAGGCTTACGTTTCTCCACTGAGACACCAAAAAGAAAGAAAAGCATGAGACAGAACAACTCAGAGTTCAACCTTGAAATTTTGCAAAAAAGAAAAAAGGAAAGGCATGGCGAATCCTGAGAATCCTCCTCGCTGCTCTGCGCATCCCTGTCAACTACAGGGTATGGGAAAGGACACAGAAACAGTTCTACCCTGACAAAAGACTTCCTAGAAATACACCTTCCAAAGAAACACCTCACAGTCAACAACATCGTCAAATCCATCCACGCTGGTCGTTCAGGCTCAATAAAACCTTGTGTCAGACATCAACACGGCAGCGCAACTGCCCCCAGACAACAGTGCCATGGGGCTGGCTTGGTGTCAAGCACCAGCGGCATTTACGGTTGGAATAGCACTCGATGGAGTTCAGGATCTACTCTTTTCTAAACTCTGCAAAATTTACCATTGGAGGACAGCAATGGGAATGATTTTCTAGGAAAAAGGAACTAAACACCAGGAAAAATACATATAGTGAAAGCAAGCAGCAGTTTCCAGTATTTTTGACCACGAAAAAGGAAGTTACCAGACACTCTGGGGAAGAAAAAATACGTTCAGTAAGTTGTTAAATCAAACCAGAAGCCATACAATGAAAGATCATGTCTTGAACAGAAGAAAGAAAATTTTGAAGTAGAGCCTGTCCTTCTCTCTCTGGTCGGCTGAAATGAATTCAAGGCGAAGTGCTAAAAATCCTACAAACGCACATCTTGAAAGAGTCAAGACATGCACTCACTAACGTAAACTCCTAAACAGTGAACAAAAGATATGGCAAGAAAACGTGCACAAGAATGGATCAACAGCTACAGCACCTTTGTTTTCTCACAGCTTTCCTATGCAGCAAAGTCAATGTGACCCACCAGTGGCTTTCCAGTGCCAGCAACGAAACAGAAAATCAACATCAAATTTTGCCTTGTGATTAGCTGCTTCAAGTCTTCTACCAAAAATTAAGTACGCTAACTCCTAAAAAAAACCCACCAAAAGATTCAATAATTTGATACCAATCACATTAAGAGCCTCCTTTCACCTGAGCAGGAGAAAAAAAACCCCAGAACTATTTTGGACCAAAACCACTCAACAGCACGTGAGTTGATAGCAGCAACTCTGAGTGCATCCGAGATGTATTTTTTAATCTCGCCGTCACAACCCTAAGCCAAAGTCTGTCACCTCTGCATCCAGATCCCTCGTGGTAAGGTTAGACTGCTATTAACAGCCCTGTCAGCACCTGCTGCATCCCTCGACCATCCTTTTCCTGCAGTGTGCCCTCACAAGGGAGTGCTGCAAGAGGGATGACAGGAAGAATTTCTTACGCAGTAAAACAGCAAAGAAGACACAACCCAAAGGCCAAGTGCTTCTGTTTCAGGGGTTTTGTTCCTATTGGGTTATTTTTGTGCCTTAGGGTCTTTTTGGTGGTGACGGTCTTTTCTGGAGAGTCTGATTTTGCTTTAACTGGTAAAGAAAATCCATGTTTATTTATTCTGCAGGAAAACAGAGCCCAAAAGCAAGGTTTAGCACTAAAACCAGTAGTGTTATTCTTTTCCTCCACTGCGTCTAAGCTCCGTAATGTATTAAAACTGAGGCAGTATCAAAAAAAAGCGACCAATTCCTTTATCTTGACTGAAACAGCAGCACAGTCAAATGCTTTAAAACCTGGTGCTAGATAGCACTAGCTTTCAGAAATTTCTATTTATTCAACAAAAACATTCTTTATATAGTTCTAGACTACTCATACTTTATTTCAAGACAACAGTAGTTTACGTTAAAGAGAATAAACAAATAAATGTTCTCAAATATATTTCCTGTAGCTCAAAAGCTGAGGCTTTAGGATCTAATCTCTCTATTCCTTCAAGCTGCACAAGTTTTGTTTAACAAACGAGGGTTTTCCATATGATCTGAGGTTCAAGAGCAGTAACAGGAGGCACACTGGTCACCCATCTTCTTTGAAGGATAACCTCAGATCCTTAAGCCTTTTGAACACCACCACAAAGAGAATGCACCATGTGCAAGAACATCACTTCACGTTACTTATTCCAAATAGAAGTTTCTGATACTAGAAAGCAGTTGAAGCCTACAATACAGTTAACATCTTCCACGAAAACAGATTAGCTTCCTCATCATTCCCATCAGCCATTTAAAAGCCAGTTCCTCTGCATAAAGACAAGAACAGAACTGAGGTAGAAGAAACTTTATCTTCAACAGAATAAGCCTTCAGCTGAGACCATCAGCGCTTTGCTCATATAGCGAAGAAAGTAAATATCAAAATGAGAATTTGGTTTTGGTGGTTTTGGTTTGCTGGGGACAGGAGGAGAAGACTTTCAGTCCCAAACAGGCTACAGGTTAATTTTTACAGTACAAAAATAAACTTCATTGCTATCTGCTAAATGAAATTTCTAATGAGAAAAGGCTGGAAAGTCTTACTACACACCTGACTGTGCTGCATACTCTCATTTCACAAGCGTTATCCTCTTGCAAACGGACAGCACAGATAGTTACGCTCACGCACTCCGCATTACTGCTCAGGCTGATGAGAACATTACGTTTGAGCTACAAGCCTGCTTATAACAAGAAATTACCGCCTTCAGCCTTTCAGTTTCCTCACTTTCTCCCATTATTACTATAGTGTTAAGCACTACTTACTCTGTAACCGATGTTACATTTTCCTGTCCAGCAGGTATTACTGGATCCTCTCTTAACTTATCATTTGGAAGCTGAGGTGGTAAGAATTCCACATCCTTTTTCTTTGGAACTTTATAATACCTCCAAGTAGTATCAGCTTCATCTTCCTCCAAATTCACTGCAGTACCAACATACATGGTAGGCTCTATAACTTCAGGAAATTGAGCTGGAAAAGGCTGAGACAAACCATCAAGTCTGTCTTCCATTGTTTTTGTGGGAACCAAGGGGTCTGGTGTTGGCATCTGGTAGAAATGTTGACTCTGAGGAGTAGAAGGAGCTTTAGCTACCCCTTCATCAACTACGTCACACGGGTGAGGACTAAGCGGCGGTGGCTGAGGTGAATTTGCCATTTCAGCATTATGCATCTGAGGAGTCTTTGCTACATCATTAGTTTGGATATTTGAAAACCTCACTTGACTGTCTGGTGCAGTCATCACAAGCCTCTGACTCGCCGAATCTGCCTCCATGGCAACGTCATCACTGATAGATACACGATGATGAAAAGGAGTCAAAGGGCGTTTCTGTGGCTTATCCCCTTTGTCTTGCTTCTCATTTGTCTTGTGCTTCGGAGCCGCTTGCTGTTGTTGGCCCACAGGTGGTGCCTGCCCCTGCTGACCCGAATTTCTTGGTTTGAGATTTTTGTGCCTGTAGAATTAATACAGGGGAAAATACTTTATGTTAATCTTTCAAATATGTCCATCACATTCTTTTTCACTAGAAAAGAATCAGCTTCTAAGCCATTAAACAGCCAATTATAAAAGTCTGAAATCGATACCGCTCTGAAGCGAAACTGCCTCTTTCTGACCATAACTTACTTTGAATGACTCGAGCAGCCTGGCAAGATTTTAGAATACCATCTTAGAAAAACTGCACGAGCTGTCCTATGAGCCACATACACATAATCCTCGTAACTGAAGACAGTATTTTACGACTGCTTTTAACAGACAGTCATATGAACACATCACTCTCAACTTCTACCAATATTAATGAATCAGTAGAACAACACGTGAATTAGTGAATGACTTCTTGAATTCAAGCGTTGATACTAACCAATAGTGCTGCTCAAGCCTCTGTGGGCTAAAGAGTGGAAAATTAACACCAAGAATCTAGAAGACAAACTCAGTGCTTCAAAAGCTTCAAAACAGCTTTTGTAGCTATTAACCTACAAATTTAACAAGTGTGGAAAAAAGAAAAACTCAATGTCTCAACTGCATTATTAATTAGTTAGTTTTTTTCCGGTATAAATGCACTTGATGTTAAACATGTCATCTTGACGTTGGAAACGTCAACTTTCTATATCATCTGACAGAATGAAATATGAAATACTGAAGTCTAGAATCAAAAGTCTATGATTAAGCTATGTAACCACATGAACATTCTTAGTGCTTGGGTGTTCTTTAACAGAATATTTAGTCCTCCTACATCTCTCATCTCTTCACAGGACACAAGTATTTCCACAGAACTTAAGCCAAACATTTCAATAAAGAAGGAAAAACACATTTCTTTCAAAATGCAATACGCTCCAGATATAAATTTTTTAGATATCAATATTCATTGCAAGGTAATCGGTGTAACATTTAAATCAGAGAAAGTTTTTAAACCTTTGCAAGTCTTCAGTCACCTAAAGATTAGTTTTCTGCCATAAGTACAGAAATAGAGAACTCACCAAAATTAATGTTTTCATTTATTTTAAACAATAGTATTAACAATCTGTGCCATTGCACAGTTTCAAAGCAGAACTCATAACAAAACCTCCAAGTTAAATCCACACTTCCCCCATGTGTTTTGATTCTTTTTTTTCCCAGCTAATATAGAAGTGTATACTGGCAATCAACTCACAGAAAAGCAGTTTTATATACAACCACCCATGGAATGCTGTATTTTCCAAAAAGTAAAGCAGGTTTGGGTTTTATTTTTTCATATTCTTCAAGACACAATGCTACAATCATCTTGCTGTTAATGAACAGCTTTATTCCTTCAAGGCTAAGGCCACAGCCCAACAGAAAAGGTTCTTAATTCCTAGCTAAATAAGCATTCCCTTTCCATTGCAGCCTGAGAAAGATGCCCATGAGATCATTTCTACCCAGATACAGGCCCAAGGAATTCCAGCCCAGGACACAGGAATCATAACTGACCTACCAGTAGGTCCACCCAGATGATTCACATGAATAAAAACTCTGCATTATCCTACTGGGCAGAGTTTCAAGACCTACAATGACATTTAGGATACGAGATACAAATTTTGCTACAGCCTTCCTACAAGAGCTATTGCTTAATTACTCCTAAAGGAGTCATCCAAGCCCTCTCCTGAGCACTTCAATCTCAGAGCACATTGTTGGACTGCGGGTTTGCCAAGTGCTGTACCTTGAACAATTGCAATTTGTCCTTTGCGTGGCTTCAACAAAATCCCAGGATGCTACCTTGTCAGCTGTCTCTTCATCACACAAGCCATTTGATGTAGCAGAATACTTCCTCCTATGATTCAATATCAGGAGAGTTATTTGGGATCAACATATGTTCTCCCCTTTTCTTCTGTCAAACCTCGAGAGCAGTTTTGTGACACAGGATTCAGCAAAGAAATTATAAATAGCTTTTTACTATCATATTAAACTGAGAACTAAAACTATGAGTTAGAAACAAATTAGTTTTTTTATATGTTTTATTACTAAGAGCAAAGCACTTTCTACTAGCAATCGGCGTCTTCAACAGACCTACGTTCTGCAAGGAACACACACAAGATACCGTGGGTATTTTTAGCTTCACAAAATGAGTACATACTTGTTCTGTGCTCTGTTCATATTGCATTCTTGCCAAACTCTGTCCACCACTTGATTGGCCAGCTTTCTAGGTATTTTGCCACCATGATGACTAGTACTGTCAGAGATAAATCCATCAGAAACTGAAGAAAACTTCACCCATTTCTGGGCAGATTGAGCATCAACTGAAAAGCAGCACCGGAGGAAATAGTTTTAGGCAGTGAAGTGACATACTCACAGCCACTATTATTCCAATTCAACCATCACAATGACATCTTAGTAAGAAAAGTATCTTCTTAATTCGATGTTAGGAAACAGAAACAAATACAAAATGTAGCGTAATAGCAGGTGATTATAACCTAGTTCCCTCTCATACGAAAAAAAAAAGCACACCATATATGTTTATGTTTTAACTGGGCTGGCATTATCTACCAAGACAATATAGACCTGAAAAAGAAAATAACTTGAGCAAAGCTACCTGTTAGCAAATTTAACAGTATTATTGAAAAAAAATGGGTAAAAGATGACCTTGGGGGGAAAAAAAAAAAACAACAAAACAACCAAAACCTCTCCTATGTAAGAAGAACTGTATGTAAAGCCACCTGAAACTACCAGTGAGCCTTACCCGCTTTGATTTAAAGTGGTTTCCCATAACCACTACTCACATGCAGTTCAGAGGGCGCACAGCCTTACGGAAAAACTGAACTACAAACATTCTTCCTTGGATTGTGAAAAAAAGCTGAAAATATCATCTTGCTCACTAAGGACCAAGATGTACAAACAGGTTTTTAAAGCTTTGCCACAATACATACATGCATACACACACATAGAGAAAAAAATAACCTGAAAATTTGACCACAGAAATTTCAAGTACTGGATAACAACCATCAAGCACAAAAGCAGTCTCCATTTCAGCAACTTTTGCCTACATCTGAACAATAAAAATTGGTTTTACTATAACAGACTTATTACTTAAAAAAAAAAATGTGATTTTTGGTTAGCTCAGTTGTACAGAGAACATCTGAACCCTTTCCAAACACTGCTAGATTTAAAGGAGGAACCATCAAAATGATTTCTCAGATGCAGAACCTAATTTTATTATACCTGTTTGAACTTCCTCTGGGGATGTCGGTGGAGTCAGAGTTACTGAAGACATGGCAGGATCTCTTGTGGAAGCAGGCACTTGGTGGACACCCAAGCAAGTAGTTGAACAGTGAGATGCCCCTACAGTACTGGGAGCAGGGATGTCTGTCTGAGGAACCAGAACGAAGCACGCTGGGTATACCATTCGCACACCAGCTGAAAAAAAGAACAAATCGATTTCACAGTTTATCAAAAGCTTACATTTAATTTCATCAACATATGGATCACTTTATCAGTCAGTCATAAGTTTACAGATCCTTTCTTCCTATTAAAGCATTATCCTTGGACAAAAAAGTCTCTTTTACCCCTCTCCTCACTACATGATGATTTGCTTTAGACAGAAGATTTGGAAGAATGAATAAAAAGGGCTTTGTACATACAAGCAGCGACAGCTCTGGCATCTACGTGCTACTAGTTCCTTCTATATTTTTGTTTTATAACAATAACTGAGAACATACTTTTTGGTATCACGTAAAACTGACAATATTCCCCTCCCATTCATCGTGAGGGTCTCCAGCCATCACTGCAATACAAGCTTGTAACACTCATTACAGAAAAACGATTACATTACTTGGCAAATCAAAGGTCAATAGCCCACAGCAGAGGAATAAACTACTGCGTCCCAGGGGCTTAGATTTTAGGAACAGCAGCAGATAAATGCAGTGCCCGAGTACGTTAAGTTCTCCAGCACTGCATTTTTGAAGACATCCCTGGAAAGGCACGTCTGTTCCGTTTGAATTTGCAGAGTATCTGAAACAGTACAATGTACTTCTGATGCATCTCAGACGTCAACAAGGCTTTTTATTATCTTTTTTTTTTAAGTTGTTTTAGAAACAAACTTTCTTCTGAGGACACAAAGGAAAACACCTCCTACTAACAGGTCTGCAAAACCCACTTTAAGCAGCAACTTAATTTTAGATAAGCCTGAGCATTAAACAGAAAACCAAAAGACCAACAGTAGTTGCAAAAATATTAAAATGGGGTCATTTCTCATTCAGAATTTTGCAGACCTAACCAGCCAGTGTATTTCAGAAATGAAAAGGTAATCAGAGCACTCACCAACAAGGACTTCAACAGCAGCTAAAGAATCATCCTCCCAATCCATTTCTTCTTGTTTGTCCTCAGATCCCTCTTTCAAGTTAGATGTGACAGGATAGAATTGTTTCCATTCACCAATAAGCTTTTTTGTCGATGAATCAGAAAGCTTGAATGATTGCCCTGTGAGTGTGCCATTTAATCCAAAGGGACTTAGAATAACTAAAAAGATAAATAAAAATACATTGGGGATCGTGTTTTGGTTAGATGTTCTCTTCCCCACTGAAATAGCATGACTGTTATTTCAGCCACACCAAATAAACAACTTGCCATCAGTAAGTCAGAATGCACCCTGACCACATTTTACTGTACTGCACAAGCTGTTGGAAATAGGTGCACATTGTTAAATGTACGTGTGCTTGAGGAATCAACATACCACAATAACAATTACAAATTAATCCATTTAAACGAGCAACAAGCAAGTTTTCACCTTGGCTAGCAAGGAGTCTCAAATATACAGGTAGGATAACGAAACACTATTTCAAATTCTGACATAGCTAAGGTGTTTCCTCATCCTTTTATTCTGCCTGGTACAGTTGCAACAACAATATATGTATATATATATATATACAGGGAAATAATCTGTTTCATGTTTAGTCTTGTCCATATTAGGAAAGCACAGCTGCTGTTAAATTGCATTCAAAAAAAGTAAGTTTGGACACTGAGCATTAATAAACGAGGGCAGTGTGTGGTCATGCAGGAGAACCGATTTCAAGAGCCAACACAAGTGTGTCTACGACAGGGAATGATCAAACAGCCAACTAACCAGACTCAGGCCCCATCAATCCTTTGTCTTCGAGAGCATAGCCTGCATCTGCTGGTGGAACCAAAGGAATTTACAGGCAAGGAAGAGCCAAACAAGAAGGGGGAGGGGGAGTGAATAGGTTAAGTACGTTGAGTCAGAATGGATTTCTAAAAGAGGGGTTGATGAAGATATGTGGAGGTTATAAAGCTTGTTGAAAAAGCAAAATATTGAAGTTGCCAATAGGACAGCACTTGGAAATTAAGTTTATTGTGTTACAAAGACAAATTATTTGGCTACGTGCCAAGAGATAAATATGGAAATCATCCACCTGCAGAGCTGAGACACACCAAATGGCTTCTGACTATGTCAAGACAGGGGACGTAAGGGGGAACACGTCACCAATACAAAACAGATAAAGTCTCTGCTCCCACTTTCAGTCTTTGCAGGAGTTGTCAGAGCAGCTCAAAGGGTTGATTCATTTTAATGCTCCCTACTGACTGGCAAAATCTACCTTGAAAAGGGCTGTTCGACTGCTGGGCGAGAGTGAGATGTTCTTCACTAAGCAGGTACACGGGCTGATGCTGACTGATCTCCACACTGGTGCAAACATTGCTGTCTCCGTGTAAGAAGAAGGTGAAAGAGCAGGACAAGTGCTCACTGGGGAAAGAAAAAAATCCTTAAGTATAGACTTATTTTAAGTTGATCATTTTTTCACTTGTTTGAAGGCATTTCCTCCCAAAATATTCATTAATGAAGTAATCAAAAATCCCTTCTATCAAATATCAAAAAAAAAAATGCTAAATACGTGTTCCCTTGGAACATTTACAAAGAATTCCAGCATTTGAGACAGAACCAAAGATCAATCAGTTAGAAAACAACAGACACTAAGTTTTCAATCTCTTAAGACCACTACTTCATATTTTGAGGTCTGGAGAGAATTTAAACCACATTTTTTTCTGCAAGACAAATCCCTCCTACAAAATCTACAGAAATATTTCTGAACAGATTATTAATTTTAATGAGGTCATATCTAGGTCCTGTTACAGATGCGCTGAGCAGAATTTATATTTTAAGGCATATTTAATACTACCCAACAAGTCACCTATTTAAGAACAGGAAAAATAACGGCAGCAGCTTTGAGAAGTGTTGGATTTGTTTTTTTTTTTTAAATTTAATTTAATCTTCACACTCCTGAAGCCAATCAAGTAATACAAGTGAAATCCCATACCTACACACAAAAGGGAAGATACAATCAATTAAAACAAAACAAAGCTTAAGTCATTGTTAATTAAAGTAATTAAAGCAAGCATCAATGTTTAATATCCGAGGCTTCATGAAGAGCTTCTCCCAGTCCAGAAAGTTTTAGTAAATAAAGAATAGAGCCCTGTACAGTAAAAAGCACTGCAGCAAACGTATCTCTTTCGTACAACCGAATTAAATACTCTGTTAGTGCTGTACATAGTTGCTATTTAGCAACTCAATGAAATCTTCCACCAGCCAAGATCATGCTTCAGAGACTTCCCAATTTTTGCAGCTCTGCTAGCTGCTGTTTTATTACAAAAATACAGATAAACCCCTGCAAGTACAATTATCAAAATATTTAATGTTTTATCGAAATCAATTCAGTGGGTTATGTGAAATACACTTTAACAGATTTAATTAAAGGGCAGGAATAGAGCACGAAGGCAAAAAAGCAGATCCCTGCCAGGATGCCACAGCCGCAGTACATCTTTATATCCAGTTTTTTCATTCTAAAGAAGCTGTAAAGGCCCAGTAATTTTCAGTTATGTTAGCCACAAGTTATCTCAAGTGTCTGCCAGACTAATACTCTCCCATACGGAAAGAACAGATGTTCAGGAGCAAGAAGATGCTATTCACATTGGACATTAAATTAGGTCCACCATCTCAGTAAGAGAAGAATGAAAGCCGAGGAGAACCTTAAAAGTATACATAACTACTGAATAGAGAAAAAATCCCTCTCTGTAAGGGCAGGAGCAACAAGCACCTGCTCTGTCTCAGGGAGAAAAAAAAAGAAACAAGTTAAAGGAACCAGATTAAATAAAGTCAGGCAAAATAGCAGATATTAGTGCAGCTTTTGCAAGGTCAAATGGAAAAGACACTCCATGATCTACGGTAGCCTAAAAAGGCTCTATGAATGCAACACCCAAAAAAATAAAACCGGACCCCATCAACTAATGCCCAGGATCATATGCGTGCTCCGACCTTGCGAAATGCCTGCATTTCTTAGTCTGCAGCACAGAAACGCAAAGCCAGTTTTGTGTTCCTGAACAAAGTTACAGACAACACTCCGGGGCACGAAGAACTGATGGACTGCAGGCACCCCAGCAGCCCTCTTCGCGTGCAGCCTCCTCAGCTGCCATTACTGCACATCTTTAGTGTCATCTCCAAGGTGTCTCCTTCCCGCACAGCAGGTAATGGTGGGGTGGTAGAGTTTCTGGAATTGGCACAGCACATTCAATATATGGAACTGGGTATAAATCAGTCCAGTGAGTCTCTCCCCACAGACTCCAAGAGCAGCTGCCAAGCAAGTCACCATAACGAGGAGAAAGAAGACTACAGTCAAACACACAGCTTTGTCTTCCCCATAGATTTAAAATTAGGGGCCTAAAACACTTCAAGGATGACGGAACCCACAAACCGTTCAAGGAGGAACAGGAAGTGCAGCACGTTTTGTATTACAGTAACTTCAAGCTGCCCATGAAGTGAACTCAATGAGGAACTGCTCCGGGTGGCTGGGCTTTGGCTGAGACACAACGGTCTTCAAGGTGCACCACGGCTGCTGGAGGGAGACTGATCTGATTTTTTGTTTTAATTGTGTTTTAGGAACAAAAAAGCCAGGATCCAGACACAGGAGTGGATTATCACACTACTCACTGACAACTACTTAGCGCAACTGCTTCAGTAATCCAACCCTGGACAGACTACTTCCCACAGATGAAATGACATACTACTCAGGAATCCCAGTAAAGCCAGTTCCCAAAATGCAGCTAAGCATCTTGGTGATGATTTTCAAGTTCAAGTGAAGTCACACAGTTAGAAAACGTCACTGAATTCCTATAAGCAAATTTGATTAAACTTTAATCTTTACGCAAATAGTTGAAGAATGACTTTAAATTTTAATTTTAGATCATAGTGGATGGTTTAAGATGAAAGAGTGGACAGTGTTCTTAGTTCAGGGAGGCAAAGTTTAAAAATAAAAGCACATATTCTCTAAATACATTTCAAGTGCAATTAAGCTATGTCTCTTGTTAACACTACATTATCACACAGATCAAGGGCAGACAATTGTAGCATAATCTGATGGAATTCAGATAAACCAAAACAAAGAGAGGCATCAGCATGATAACAGAAGCACTTCAATTCATTACCCTCAAAACCAGTCCGTAATAGTAGCAAGGAAAATTCAAGGTCATCATGCAAAAGCCAAACCCTAAAAAAACAGCCCCCCAAATTAGAACTCTCTCCCCCCAAAATCCCCTCAGCATGGGAGAAGGTTCCAACAAACTAATGAAGTAAGAAAGCAGCACTTTATTGTCACTGACATCGCCCACCCAGAGCACACCTCGACAGCAGAGGAGCAGATCTGTTACTGTACAATTCATTCCAGAAAATCCACACAGGATAGAATTTTCACTAATCCCGGTTATAAATTTAAGTGTTCAGCAGTAAAATGATGTACACCACCTCGAGGTTTTGCTTCAGCACTTCCAGACATTCTATGCGTAATAAGGGAATACTGTTTCATAGTAGAAATGGAGAGTAAAAACAGTGCTGTCCTTAAAAACAAGGTAGAGAAACAGATTCCACCCGGTGCACAGAGTATCTCCTGAAAATGTGGGTCATCCTTAAACAAAAGGTTAACATGGAAGGCAAAACTATGTTCTCAAGGATGGCATTAAATTCCTTCCTAGCTAGTCATGCTCAGAAACTGTTTCTTCACATTTAACATAATTTCTGTTGGGTTACAAAACTTTAGGAAATACCAATGCATGTGAAATAATCACAAGAAATACAATGAAGAATCCTAACAAAAATCAAAACCATTCTGAAGCTCTTTGCAGTGGAGTGGAGAAAAGGAGGGAAGAAACCAAAGAACCAGTGGTCTAAGGAACTGGATGCCCTTACATACATCAGTTTGTGGATTTAGCCAGAAACTCTATAAGTATGCATGCTTTTTATTGTCTTTTTTTAAATTTATAAATCTGTGCATTCTACAATTCCTTAAATTTCCAGAGATTGGCTGCTAGTACACAGCCTCATCTTAGGAGCAGTCTTCTCAAAACTTACCATAATCTATTAAATATATATATATATTTATATATACACACACATATACATCTATCTCCACTATCTCTCTAAGCCTCTCTCCCCATTCTCAACATCTCATCTCACAGTCAAAAATCCTAATCAAGCAAAAAAGTTACCTACTTATCACTTCGGGATAAATAGGCAAATTACCTTTACAGTCCAGTCAAGGACATGGTAACAGAGAGAAAACTAGTGGTTTCCTGCCTGCTAACAGAGTTCCTCCTCTGCTTTTATTTGCAGACATTTGCTGAAGTATCTCAGAAGATCACTAGATAATTTGCGCAGAGCATCTCCTGACTGACATACAAAAAAAACCTCTATACCTGAACGCTCACAACTTTCACCCTGCATTCAGAGAGAATCAGTGAAGTCCTAAAGGTGCAGATAAAAGAAAACAGTAATAGCTTTTTTAAAAGCTTGCATTGATATCTTCCTTTTTTTTTTTGTTTTATACTTTGAAAATTATGACCAGGTATTGTTGCACGTACATAAGAGGTAAAGAGCAAAGGATGGAATTTTAAGAGAAAATTCTGTAAACAAAATCCTAGTTCTCCCAAAACTGTCATTCTCGTGCCTGACCCCGAATACGAAGTTTCTCCATTAAGATTTCTAATATTTCTAACTAACTTTTCTAACTAACTTTAACTTCATTAAAGCCCCAATCACAGAACTTCAATATTAATAATCCAGTTTCCAAATGATTTCTGAATAAAGAAGTTATGAAGGGTCTTCAAAACAAGCATTCTTTATTAATTTTGATGTGAACACGCCAGAATTTAGAGAGAATAAGTTCCAATACTGAAAGGAAATGGAAAAAAAAAAAAAAGAAAGAAACAAAAAAAACACTGTGTCTTTGGAAGTAATGCTGTTTCAAGCAACCTTCAGTCCTTATGGTCCATTAAAATACATTAGTATATAAAGCATTTTGATTCCCCCATGCTCCTCCTTCACTCTACAGTCATACAAAACACAGATGTTTTGTTTTAGAGACAAAGGATGATGGTGAAAAGAAGCAGATATTGATGTGGACAACTCCTATACAATTTCCACTTCCACCTTTGTAAGAGAAACTGAAAGGTAGGCGGGGAAAGCACACTAAAATTTACATATACATGAAGTTTCTACATCTGCATCAGCAATACCTCCTCGACAGAAAGGTAATTTTGTCCGGGTTTTGCCTTCACATTAGTACTTACGTAAAGCTTTATATCTTCCAAGCGCTTCATAAACATTAGCTGTATTCAAACCTCACTAATCCACACTTCCCTAGATTGTATGCTTCAAATCAGAACTAGGGCTGCAAGGCAGGAGACGGAACACCAGCAGAAGCAGCAAGGAAGCCTCCAACTAAAAACCCTACAGCACATTCAACACCAAATTCAAACCAGCATCCAAATGTTTCAGCTGAAACAGAATGGGGCTCGGAGGGGGTGCTTTGTTTTGGTTTTTTGTTTGGCTGGTTTTGTTTTGGGTGGAGGTTTTTTGGGGTTTTTTTGTTTTGTTTTTAATATAATTACTGTCTCGTGTTTTCCCAGCTTGTCTTTGTAAATTACTTCTGAGTTGAACCAAGAGTAGCTTACAAAGTTAAAGCGTCGCTAACCCTATCAAAACACTTACTATACCCTTATAAATTACATACTTTCTCCTGCCATTTCCTAGATAAGGAAAATGGACGTCGCAAAGCAAAATTACTGTCCCAGAACTAATGGCTGTCACAATTAGCATTCTATCGTCTCCCTTCCAGTGGGGTAGAACACACCTTGTTTAAGAACACAAACACATCAGCTACAATTTTAAGTCTCTAATTAATATGCATCATTATTTCAGACTGTTACAAAACATTTGCCAAAAATTGGTACATCTTGGCCAGCCCCCAGAAGCCCTCGGGGCATTTTGCCCAAGAATCAATATATCATGACTGGCTGACAACAATTATCAACAGCAGCAACAGAGCTGAGAGTTCACAACCGATGCATCACCGCTGCCCAAACAGAAGCACCTCCAAATAGTTATTCTTCACTACAGACCATTTTGGTAAGTCATTTAAATAAATTCCAAGTATCAAAGAAGCTCCTTTTGAAGAGGTGACAATTGCCTTCTACAGTAAATTCTTGGGCTGGAGAAGATAGTCTTATAATTAAGTAGCTTCTTCTGGAAATACAGATTTAAATAGAAACAAGGGTTAAGGTGACACACCAAGAGGCCCTAAAGACCTTTTGTATTCAGTTATTTGCCGTTTTTTTCTTTTTCCTTTAACCAGCTAGAGACACAACACTATAGCAACCAGCACAGGATAGAAAACAAAACGTGACTGCCAAAGAGTAATTCTTGAGGAGTTACATACCTGACCACGTGCTCCACAGGCACTACATCGTCCTCTGCTCTACCATACATTACACCACACTCATTGTGCTTTGTCAGGCAACCCTCTAAGGCTTTTCGTCAAGGAGAAGAAAGAGAGGAGCTGCCAAGCCACTCAAGGCTTCCCGAGCTAACGGAAGAAAGGCAGAAGCAGCTCCCACAAGGCAACCCACCGTCTACCTTTCCTTTGTAAGTACTGGTTGAGAATAGCTCCCTGTGACTATATACATCTTCCAGGTATAGCCAGAACGCTGCAATGCACTAACGAAGAGAAGCTTCCTCTGCAGCCACCTTCACACCCATACTGCTTCAACAGTCAGTCTTGTTTCAAACACAGCATCTTCAATTTCCACTCACCACCCATCGTCCTGAATTACTAAACTCCATAACTTTAATTCAGACTAGAAAGGAGCAGGAAATTAAGCAGGCATTTGCTGCAATAAGCAAAATATGAAATAAGTAACACACTAAAATCAGATTGTTATATTAACACAGCACCAAACATAACTATCAGGAAAAACATTGGAATTTTCTTGTTTTTAGAAATTAAGAGAGAAAGAAAAAGAGAAGAAAAACACAACACAAGGCAACTACACACATTGTTTCAATTATTAAATACTTCAAGAGCTTTCCTTGGTTTTGTTTGTGAAGTGCTGGGGGCTGAAGGAAACGGAGGAGAAGAGAAATCAGTTCCTAGTTTTCTCAGAATATGCTATCATACATCCTCATTACATTGCAGTACTACTATCTACGATAAGAGTTTGAATCATCATTAATCAAGTCACAAACATGCCTTTCCTGCCCGTGGCTACAAGTTCCCCTCGAACATCAGGGTTTGGATCAGCCCCATCAGAAGGTCTGCACTTCAAGCAGACACAGTGGCATTAATATCCTTAATGTGAAAGCTCAAAGAAATCCAAACAAATCCACATCTACATTTTCTAGCAAGTTACATATTCTGTATCCTAACACGAAGTAATAAGACCTCAAAATACAGTTGCTTCTCTAACTACTGACAAAAAGATGGGAACAGCAGCATCTCAGATTAACTCCCTATGGTCATAAAGGTAAATATAGCAGAAAGCTGATTTTGATGATAACACAAAGCAAAAAACATAGCTAATAGCAAAGTAGAAAAAAAACCTTCCAGTTCAAAGCACATCAATAATGACTACTGTCAAAAGGCTCTCCAAAATATTTTCCACACAGCAGAGAATGTTTTGATTTTAGTTAGACCTGCAAGTTAAAAATATTTATTCCACAGCCAAGATCCTGCGCTAAAACAAATGTAGCAAGTGACCTGTATTCCAGAATAAATCATATTCACCTGAAAGACTTCCACATTTTTAAATTAACTTCACTATTAATGAGCTTTGCTTCATCCCAATAAAAACAAGGCTGAAACAAAGGATTTTATTTTTGTAGACTAGTAAAGCCATAGTATGATGACATCTTACACAGAAGCAAAGCTGAAATTTTTCAGAATGCATCTAGAAGTTTATATACACACAAAAAAGTAAATATTTGTCCAGACACAACAATTACAAGCGATAATACAAAAAGAGTTTGCTTACGTTCCTGTATTTCAGAACTTAAATGAGACTAATAAACCTGCCATCTTATATTTTAGCATCCTTTAATTATTGAGGATGCAAATCACAATTATCTGAACTTGAGCTTTCACAATGAAATATATACATGTGCTATAAAGAATAAGAATCCAGAACATATTTGGAAAACAGATAATAGCTAGACGCTATTTCAAAAACAGCGTAACAGCTTTCAGTGTATTGCTCTTTCCCATCCTGAAACATTTACAAACATTTGTTAAGCCAGATTTTTTCAAAGTTCAAAATTTAAATGCATTATAACATTTTTATTTAACAAAATCTGAAGTATCTGTATGATTTTTGTATTATCTTATTGTTCAGTGATCAAGAGCATAAATTTATTGTTGAAAGCTAACACACAAGAGCCACATCAGTTTTTCATTTTTCCTGATGAACCAATTACCACTGTAACTTCAGCCAAATAAGAGAAAACTGCTTTGTGATGTAAAGTGCTAAATTTGTCTGCTTGTAGTCTCTGTAGCAACCCAATATTCCAAAGAGACAATCATGTGATCAATGCTCTCAGCTCCTGCTGTTTATCCTGCACTGTCCTACTTACAGCAGCTCTCAATTCCAGCTGTCTACAGTAAAAGGAAAAACATCACCTGCTCTCCTGCCGGTGCACGATGCCAGCACAGGCTCATTAGAGCTGTAGTATAAAAATGTTGACATTGTTTGATTTAAAGATTAACACAGGGAGGAAATTTAGACCAAAAAAAGCTGAGCCGACTTAACAGAAAATATTCCAATAGTATTAGGGAAGAGCCATGTAGTTTCAGCTACTAAGGTTTCAAATTTAAGATACAGAAATGAATGCAAAACTTGTGGCTGCATGGTTTTCTTGCATAATTAACTCTCACAAATGAAGAGCTTTGAGCTTTAGCACTCAGAAATCTCCACATTCGGTTCCTTAATAATAATTCACAGCATCATTCTACAGGGAGCAAGAAGCAAACTACTCCATTCCTATGGAAAGAGGACCCATGGGAAATATGACAAAGGCAGCCAAACAGGGGGATAAGGCAGAAATGTGGGCTCAGGACCAAAAGCACAGCATCCCTTTGTCTTAAGGGCAGTGAAGACCAAATAGGCAACAGCTGATCTTATTCATGGTGTTACGTTATCAATACAAACATCTCCGAAGTAGGCAGCAAGATAATTTCCATGGTCCAAATGAAAAAAGTATCCCCACTCCTGCCATGGCCATTCAAGACTGCAGAGTTGCCAATACACTTGCTCCAAAACTCAGGAGTCCCATCCATTGTGGCTAGTTTTACCTCTTCCTCCCAGCAAGACGAGGTAGAGAAAGAAAAATAAATACATTCAGAACTATGATAAGCACACCTTCAAATCAAGATAACCAAATGTACGAAGGCTTATTAAAAATCCTGCATCTAGAATATTTTTCAGCAGTCGCTTCCCATGAAGTCACATGCTTATTATTTACATCAGGTAGATAAAATAGGATTTTCATTTAAAAAAATAAAAGAACAGTGGACTGGCATTATAAAATCCAGTATCCAGGCAGCCAAACAGCATTACCTGTGAAACCTGTGCAACAAGTTTCATTTTGTAAGCTCTGATAAGCTTATCACTTATGATTTTCCAAGTTGGTTTTTGGTTTTGGGTGGGTATTTTTTGTTTGACTGTTTTGAGTGTGGTAATTTTGTGTGTGTGTGTTTCGGTTTTTAAGTGAACTTGTCAGACAAAAGGCAACCATGAAAGTAACATAGTAGCTTCCAGTATTCTAGATTTTCAGTTGTCTATGGGATCCACCCACAAAAACCAGATTACTCCGGTTATTTGCTTACTGGTATTTCAATCGTGTTAAAGTTTAGCCAGTTGAAGTTTTGCTAATAACTACAGGGGATATCATCCACATAAGCACTTCATAATTTTGTTTCATTATGAATGGCAGATTTAATTTCAATTAAGGAATTCTATCAAAAACAGCTTTTAATCTGACAGGTTTCCTAAATATATTTATTCCAGGTCTACACTATATTTTACCATCCAGCTGGCAAGAGGAAGTCTCATCCAAGGGCTGTTATTTGAGCAGTCTAACCAGGTCGACAGGCAGCTGGAGATTGTGATCTGCTGGATCCATCTCATACATTTATAGAGTGGATTTTTGAATAAAGCATCCACAACCATATTTCTGAACACAGCAATAACAACACAATAAGTTGTAACAGAGAAAAGACAAAGACATTCCTATTTGTCAAATGTTGTAATTTAATATGCAGTCATTGAAACCACATTATTGAGCTTCTGTAACCTGCCTGCTTCAAGCGATTGAAAAAGGTTGTGACAAATAGTAAGGCAATGATTTTTTTTTTTTCCTGTTTGGTTATAGCTAAGACTACCAGCAAACCCTTTTCTTTAGTCTTTTATAGGACTCTTCTGCTGACCCCCATCATCCATTCCTAAAAACCAAGTCACCGACTTAGAAATGAGCAACAATAAAAAGCACACCGCACACGCTTTAGGGAGTGAGCTACTCCATTCCTGCCCTATCTAAAAACAGAAGTGGAACCAGCATACTTGAAAACCTCAGACAGTCTCCTCGGGCATGGTAATTGTGACTTCTTCTAACAGATCAAATATCACTAAATACATGACTGTCTCACTTGTCTCAGTGCTGGTTTTAGACTGAGGAGAAGCATGGGGTGGGAAGCGCAGGTCATCGTTATTACCTGCAACCTTGTCAACCTGCGCCATGCGACTGCGTAACACAAACATCTGAGGTTTGTGCTTTTTCCATAGCAAAAGTTTTTAAGAGGTATCATACAATAAGATGAGCTCAGCTCAAGCAAGTTTGTTTGTTTGTTTGTGTTAGGAGTCATATCATTAGACATAATTAAACAGTGAACACTTAAAACTACCTAATTCTTACTTTCTTGCTCATCTATTCACATGCCCCAATGGCATCAGCTTACAAACATTAAGGAATGTCCTTTCAAAATTAAAATATATGCAACACAATGATGAAATGGACTCTTTTTTAATATAACCTTAAACAAGGAGAAGAAATAACAAGAGCAACAAAGGAAGCTGTGAGTGCCTGAGGATCTGTCACCACAGCCAAACACCAATTAGAAAGCACAGCCTTACCTCTGCTGCACTAGCACAGACACACAAAAAGCTAAATACGCCTGACTTCTACTGTTGGGAAACCAGAGAACGCAAAACCCCACATTCTGGAACCACAGGCTTTCAAACAGAACTCAGAATAATCCAGATGAGATCAGCTTCAAATGAAAGCAACGGTTCTAGTAGCCCATCCTTCAAAGAAAAAGTGAAGAAGTAGGACTGAGGTCCTGCATATCACTTAACCAGAGCTGCAGAAAGCACATGTTTAAAAGTTACCTCCACAGTCAACAGCACCAACTACTCAGCTTCTAATCAAAGTCTCCGGAACTAAAGATTGCCAGCAAGAACAACCAACCTGATTGAAATCAGAGAGAACAAGTCTACAGAGCAGCCAGCCAAGCCCCAACAGGCAAGGCAGCGTAAGCCACAATCTAAAGCAGACTGGTAGCAGACTTCACATCCCCAGTATATCAAGTGCCTCTAAATTATACAAGCACATGGATTCTATCTCAAGGCTTCTGAATGTTAATGCAAGAACAGTCCCAAATAAAGCAAAGCATACGTAACAATAAGGGATGGAAGTAGGTACTAAAGATAACAGTAACAAGGTCTGAAATGAAGCAAGACACCACTCATGCAGGGATACCAGAGAGCTGAGCAAAGCCTTCCTGGTTTTGGGTACATGCAGTTTCTTCCTGCACTTCTTCCACTATTCAATGTTTTCTAAGAAGGAAAGAACAGATAAAAATATACCAACACCATCACAGGTAACTTTCTCCTTCCTTGAGAATGAGATATACCTTGAATCGACACAAGCAATACAGAGCAGTAATCAAAACCTTCCTGAACAGAAAGGCTTTCCCTCTGACAGATGCAACACCTGCCACATTCACCTGCGGCCACTTCTGCATAGGAGAACCACTACTTGGAGAGGAGATACATATATTTCTAACAGTCTTCTGAAAAAGACTCTACTCTTCCTACATCAAGCAGCTAGTACGACACGCTTGAGGTCAGCATTATGACTGTGACTATTCCTACTTCTTGAAAGATGGTGAAAAACACAAAAAGACAAAAATATAGTTTCAAAACTGTTCTGATTCTTAAGATACATGCATCCATAATCATGAACAGAAGAGTGACTTTGAGGAGGAGTTGGTGGTGGCTTGTTTTAGTTCTTAATTAAGTCAGCCACATCTACAAAGAAAGATAAATTTAGTATAGATCTAGTTAATTAAATGGATCCTAAGGAAGGAAAAATACACAGGAGCTACCTAGAACTAACAAAATATAGACTTTAACTAAACCTCTTACCACACTGGTAAGAAACATCAGCATCCCAGGTGCAACATTCAGAGGATTTTCTAGGCAGGCTGCAAGTCCTTTTATGTCGAGTTTGCTGCAGTGTCACACTTAACATTCAATAAGAGAGAAATGTCCCTTTTGACTAGAAGAGTATTCCAATTTATACAAGAGACCAAAATCCACTCAAACCGCTCCACTTGACATCGCCTCCTCAATCACAGTGACACACTCTACAGAGGTGGCATCACAACACACCTATTTCAATGATCTTGGTTTCTTCCACGGAGGCCAGAACCGATATCTCTGAACAGCCCAACTTTCCAGACAGTAGAGATATTCCAAATTCTAGATAGTCCTAGAAGGGGTGAGCCAAATATGCCACGAGTATGCACATCTGTTAACCATTCCCCTCACTTAATTTCATAAAGCCAGTACTCAGAATATCACGTGGTATTGAGCTATCTGGTAGGACACGCTGATTTCTCTACAGTGAAATTGTCTCACACAGATCTGTCTAATCTCTCTCCATATTTTTCCAGTAGTTCTGGACTACTCATGATGAAGCCGTTGTGTGGGTAAGTACACAATTCCTTCGGTTATTTTCATCAAGCATGCTGACCTTCTGACCTTCTTAAAAAAGAATCAGAGTCTCTAAATTAAACAAACATTGCTATTTTATTTTAAAAGCTTTCATCAGCTTTTCCAGCTGCTGCAGCGAGCTTTACAGAATTACTGTAAGAGATGCCATGCGATAACTAATGCTAGTTTCAAACGGCAATTTGGAAAACCAGTTCCTCAAATGAAAAAAGCTCAGACTTTGCCAAAACAATACTGGTCTAAACAGTTAAAAGTAAACTCTTTACTATCGGTTCATAGCAACAACACACAGAAGAAATGGGTGGACAAGGACACCCCAGAGAGGAAATATTTGCCCTGACCAGGGTGGAGAAAGATGCCCAGAACTAAAGGACCAGTTTATAAATAAATTAAAAGCAGCATTTCACAACTAGTAATAGAAATACACACAAACATGTGCTTCTGCTTCTTTTGCTCCAGAACAGCTCTCATTTTCTTTCAAGTTTAAATTTATAGCAGAAGATGACAACAATACCAACTCCACACCCAAAAAGCAAAGCCACTAATCTTAAAATGTCCTGCATGCAAGACTTAACACATACACACACACATAGGAAAAAAAAAACCAACCCCGATATACACAAAACCCCCATCATCTAAGCTTTAAATTACTTTGGATTTTAAAAGCTGATTTGGGAACAGCGATTAAACTTGTTCCAGCTAACCTAGTTTTTATTCATTTCATTATTTATTGCTAGGCAACATAGACCGTGTCAAACCACGTTAGAACCATGAGAAGAAGTCCTTACAATTTAGATCAAAAATCCTCCTCTCTCCCTCCTCCCCCTCAATGTGGAGGCCACATGTATTCTTTCAATACCAGTATTCCCAGACAACCTTGTTTCTGACCAGGAGCTGACATTTCCAACTCTCTTCTCAATATCTGCCGTAAGATGCAATTTATCCAAACCTCACGTGGTGCCTGTAAACAGCTCTCTAGATCCTGCTCGTTCAAAGAATGACTCTTAACATTTACAATCAGAATTATTCCCAGTCACTAACACTGGCAAGCCCAGAGACCAGGGACCTCTTCACACAGTTATCCTTTTTGTCCTTTCTAGAAGACTCTAGCTTCTTTTCCACCAACTCTATTATTTGTGGTCTGTCTATAAGTACCAGTACTGAAGAGACTGTCTGCTCCCTTTAGGATTACTTCCTTTCATCATAAGGAAGTGCTGAAGTACTCCAAAAAGGCAAAAAAAACAATAAAGATAATAGATCCGGGTTCCCAAACAAACTATAAACACAGTGCTCTTAATTAAATGTTTATTCTAGCACAAACTACTTAACAAAGCAAAATAAAATATCCTACCTTTTGTTTATAGGTTTTTCATCTTTCTCATAAGGCTTCACAAACCACTTCCCAATGCGTACAAAATTCCGATTCATTAAACACCTCTCCAACAGGTTGTGAACGGCTTTGAAAAGTAGAGTCCGACATTCGTAAGAAAGTCCATTCTCCCAAACACCATCTTCCTCTTCTGTAAGGCAAAGGGAAAAACTAAATTAGCATTGAATTCCATCCTTTTATTTAATGCACATATCACAATATCCTTTCCTCTCCCACAAGCTTTTAAGACATTTACAGCATAACATGCAACCAAAAAAAAAAGCCCGTAATATTCAGATAACAACTCTACTCACTTTATAGTAGTATAACTGCTAAAAGCAATAAGCTATAAAAATGTCTCGTCTCCCACAAGAAACAAAGATTCAACAGTGATTTGCACACAACGGGAAACAACCAGCACCAGTACGCTACATATTTCAGCCTGCAAGACTGCTGTATACTGATCTGTCTACACGGTGCCTCATGCTTTGGATAGTCTGAATTACTTACCCTGAAGAGTTACCTGCCTATTATTCTTAGAAATAAATTGCCTGAAGATAAATTTTTAATAGGGCCTAGTGTCTTTATTTACCATTCACTGAGGAAAGCTGCGCACAAATATCATTGATCAGTTGACCCTCAACGTTCAACAATTTGCTACAGGAATGGAAAAAAAAATATCAAAACAACAAAATTCAGAAAACCAGTAAGAGCAACCCGATTCTCCACAGAAGACACCCACGACTGCAAATTTTCCTTTTAATTAAAAATAAAAAAGAAAGATATTTAAGCAGTCTAATTCTGCTTTCTGATCTATACACAGAAGAGAAAAACAGCAAGCAGGAAAACAAAGCCCACTTCGTACTGATAGTATTCTGAAGTGAAACACTGAGATCTTGCGTACCTCACAAATCAAACACAGTCATGGAATCCAACTTACACAAGCCAAGTCAATTTGCCAAATCGGAAAGCAAGATTCATTACAAGAAGCTGCAATCTATTCAACCACTCTGGCGCATAATCAGTGTCTGAGCACAGTTTACGGGCCCTAGAAGCATACGCACTGGTCCAAAGAATTACCACGGCATTACAATTACATTCCACAAGTGAAATGAGGGACACGTGAAAGCTGCTGTAGCATCTCTCAGTTATAAATGCGATATCATTCATCCCCAGCAACACACCAATATGGAGGATAATATAAAAGAATTCAAGATCTTGTCCTTAAATTACTGACAATCGGGTCTTATCTTTACTCCTGCAATTCTTCGTATACCACATTTCACACGTATCCCCGAGGACCTGCTACTGGTCTCCTTGGACTAACCTAGCATAGTTATTCTTATAACGGCACTGCTTTTATACTCCAGGTAGCAGCAAAGACTAGAAGACTGTCTGACATAGATAAGGAGACGTATTTTTACTTCAGTCTCCGGAATAATGTAGGTTGAAAGGGACCTGTGGAGGTCATCTGCTGCAAGTCCCACTCAGAGTTCAAAGCTAGAACAGGCTGCTCGTATCTCGCATTCGTCGCCCCTCATGCCTTCTTTGCACACCTCCAAGAGGCAAGGCTTGGATCCAGGTTTAGTTCCGGAGACAGGTCTTACAATAGTAGCCTGTCTGCTCACCTCTCCTTCATAGAGGATTTTGGTTCCAGCAGCTTTCCACTGGTTTGCTCGATGGTCAGAAAACCTCAGTAACACAGCCAAGTCCTTGCATTTTAAATCCCCCTTTGAAATAAGCCCCTTCACCTTTATCTGGAAGCCACTTACAAGCTTAAAAGGTTGAAATAGTATTAACGAAAGTCTCAATATCCTTAAATTAGAGAGCATGTAGAAAACCAGACACCTAAGAGTTTTATTGAGAAAAAACACAGATTATGACAATAAACAAGCTTTAAGACTAAGAGGACAGAGAAAGGATTTTCAAGATGCTATTACAAACAGAAGGTGGTGGTCATATTAGTGTACTGCTAGATTCCACACAAATGAAAGTACATTTCCACTCAAGATCAGTATTGTGAGTTAAAGAAAATTCCTCCCAGTATCCTTCTCTCTAAGAGACAGAAGAAAAGTAAACAGACAAGCCCCATAATTTACAAATGAAGATGTGTGCATCATTACAGATGAATCATTACATGAAATAATTTTATGGTAAAGACAAGGAAAAGCAAGGAACCGCATTTCCTGCGTAAGAGGCCTCATCGTGAGTTTCCTGCCCCATCACCCTATTCCAGTTTCAAAGACCAGCAAAAACTTGTTGTTAAACACCATAAAGCTGAAAGATAATACAGTAACTCACTAAAGAAACATGGTACAAGCAGCTTGCAACAAACAGCAACAAAGGTCCAAAGTCAAAGGGTACAAAGTGCTTGTGCCAAGAGGACACATTTTTTCCCCAGCTGGGAGATTTGTGGACACACACAAGCGAGCGGCTCTACCCTACAGGCAGCTTTGCTGTTCAGCACACACCGCTCAACTGGTGGCAAACAAGCAGCTCAACAGAGCAAACATTAACTACAAAGCTTAATGATATTGGACTTTAACTGCACAATAAACTCCACACCATTTCAAAGGTTAAATAGTTGGCTTCTCTACGGCTCTCGTAATTCAAAAAAAAAAAACCAACCCAACATTCTAAGAACATCTCCTGCATCAACTACGTGTTACAGAACGAAATAGAAAGAGCTATTTCCAGCCTGTATGTCTAATTTTGTTTTGACATACGAGTGTATCAATAAGGAGAAAGATGCTGAAATCACAAAGATACTGCAGTGTAATTCAAAGCTTCTGTTTTGATGGTCATGCTATGGACACAAAGGAGAGGTTTCAATTTTCTGTAGACACTACAAAGTGCTAGGTATTTCATTTAACATTAATAGCTGTGCTGACAACCAAGTTATGAACAAAAGCTTACATGCAAGAACTTGCCCCAAGATTGTAATTCTTAAGAGCTCTCCTAGCTGTCTTAGTTTATTGCTGAAACAGAGAGCTCTTAGATGAGCATATTATGGGAGAAAGCATAAAGGATTAGATGGAAATTACAATTAAAACGTGAATATTTAAACAGACAGCATGCTGTAAGCATGCTCACTGCTCGGGAAGAAAGTCTGATACCCAAAATAAGACCACCTGTTCAAACCGAAGTGCATCTTGCTAGAGAAAGGGAAGGTTAAATAAGATGACAGTTAAAGAAACCCTCATTTCAGAACATTATTCAAATTCATGCAAAAATATAGCAGTAAGTGTTCTGTGTCTTTCTGAAGTCTATTTAGTCATCTTCCCCCCTCCCCCTTTTTAGGGTGGCAGATAGAAGGAGAAAAACATGACATCTGCTCACATCTCTGAGCTATTTTTCTTCTTCATTCAAATTGTTGTTTCTCGACATCAGAAAAATCCTCCTACTTAATAGAAATTGTGCAAAGTAAACAATTTTTTAAAAGAAAGAGCAAGGAAGAGGCACTTTTGTCTTCCAATCTTAAATTCTTAAACACAATAACTGTAGATGTTCAATCTGATAATAAACCAAAATAAATTGTCAGCTCATTTTAAGAGGGTGTTAAGCCACGATTTCACTTCAGACGAGCGTTATCCACAGAAGTGCTCCAGAAACGTGAAGGTTACAAATATTTTGGTTTTGATTAGTTCTTAGTTGTTCAAACCAGTCAACTCCTCTGCAAAGTACTTTCATATCAATTCATTAAATAAACATACAGAGATATCATCCCACAACAATGAAAGTTTGTTCCCTCCCTCCTTACACCACATATTAAACAGAGTTTAATATCTTAATATCTTAACTGAAACTAAAAATTATCAAAGGGTAAAGAATTCATGGAAACAATAGCCAGGAAAAAGCAACTTCCATGCCACACATAAATAACAAACTTTTCTTAGCCAGCACCTCCTTAATACTACTCCCAGTCAACTCCAATTAATCAGTTGTAGGAGGCTATTTGCTTTCAGTACTTTTATATACTACTTCACTTTCTTCATACAGTTCACCCGAAAGAGTGAAGTTAATTTTAATGCCTCTTAAATTAATATAAGTTATATTGATTATTCAAGGACTGCTAACAAATAAACAGATCTTTGCTTAATGTGTGGTTTTTGCAAGAAATCCGATTTTGAATGTCTTAATCCTGACTTTCTTGAGCTATATTTTAACAGGCAAATATACAGTACTAAAAATGGCATTTTCAAGAACACTTTTAAAGAATGTGGACTTTCTCCCTTCTTCCCTTCAACACATAACTGGCCACATCAGTAAAGCTCCAGTAAACGGCAGCTCTTGAAAAGGCTGCATACGTTTACAACACCATTAAAAATACCTTCCTAACGGTCAATGAGCCTCTAAAATCAGCTATGCAAAGAAACAACTCCCAGCCAAGCCTCCACTTTGGACTACAATCCCCTCATCCAATTGCTTCAATTACAGAGGGAAAACCTATTCCTTAGTATCATGACTGAGATGCATCGTAAAAGTACTACTTACCTTCACAGGCCTCCTTCCTGTCAGCGTTTGACAGCACATCAGTTATAGAAACAGAGTGATGCAAAACTGATTTATACAATCAAACTTCCTATATAAGCTTCAGATTACAAGGGAAGTATAATAAGCAAAGCAGTGTGAAATTGCTGCTGTGTACAATACTGTAATAATATGACAACGCCTCAAGTGAAGTTTTCTATTTAGAAAACCAGATTTTTAAATTCAAATACTTTACAATTAAATAAAATTGCTCAAAGCAAGAATTATCCAGTTAGCCTACTAGAAAATAATTTTGAGGGCCTATGTCCTGTAGGAAATAAGTGGGAAGCAACAGATTTTGTATGAAAAATACAATTAAAAGACACCAACTTAAGAATCCAAGTAAGACAACTTCAGTTTGTTTCTAGCAGTCGTATCAGTTATCTACATTCACTGAGAAGAGTCTAGATACAAGACTCTAGATATCCAAACTAGCTGGAAAGTTTCATCAGCTGAGAAGCAAGCCAAACAGGACCTACTGCCCAAAACACTATACTCGAAACATTCCACACCAATGCAGGTCAGTTCCTGTAGTGCCAGCCCTTTACCAGCATCACATCGATAGGTTTTGTGCTCTCTCTGCTCAGCAGCACGTGCTGCTAAATACTAAAACTTTAAAAGCAGGACCTTTTTTCTAAGTGTGTGCCTGTTTCTAAGGATAACAAGGTAACAGCTTTCTCCTCCTGACTGTTAGCTGCAAGCTGGGCTGGGCTGGGCTGCAGGGCCAGGAGAAAAGCAAAGCTGAAAACCTTTCTAGCTAAATGCTCCAATATCCTGCAATATCAGCACTGCCTTTAGGTCATTCCACAAGCAGATGTTTTACTTATATTGTTAAATTTTACCCTTAGTGCCCATGGGGTCACTGCTCTTATTTATACAAGTGTATTAAACACGTGACACGGTACATACAACCAACGTGATAGGATGGAAAATTCTCATTTTATGAGACAAAGTTGTGGGATGATAACTATGTCTTTCATTGTTGTGGGATGATATTTATATCTTTGTTTATTTAATGAATTGATATGAAAGTACTTTGCAGAGGAGTTGACTGGTTTGAACAACTGGTTGACTGGTTTGAGACAAAGTATTTTTCACAGATTTGGTCAGAAGAAAAGGGAAAAGGCAACCTTAAACAGCACCTTTGAGCTGGTACTTTTACAAAGTCACAGAAGTTTTACACAGACCAGTTGGGTAATTTTCGCATGAAGCCTGCCAGCGGTTTTGCTTAAGTGGACACATCTCTGACACGGAGACTGGAAAAATGCTACAGCCTCCACGCTCTACACAGCAAGGAACACTCGTGGTGCCTTTTATTACATACACAGGAAAAGGCGTATCCACCACAGGTAAGTCACAGCCTCACCATACTGACATCAGGTGCAAAACCTTCAGGAAAGGACCCTTCTTTTGTAGGAGTTACATAGTCTTAGGTAGCAAATGGTTTAAAAAAAACCCCGTAAGCCACTGGCTGCACTATTTTCAAAGCTGATTTTGCCAACTGCTTGCAACTGGCAGGCTTTTTTGCAGAACCCTCAGTAGGATAACTGGCTCATACTCCAGTATCCATTGCATTGCAAGTAATGAGACACTGAATGCTGACATCAGCACAAACCAGCTCATAGATCTGTTTGGAGTCAAGGATTTGATCTGGAATAGACAGATATTGAGAACTACACAACACACAGAAGTCTTTGCTGCCACGACTGTTGCTGTTGTTACCAGACAGCATCAACACACAGACATTCCTCCTCATTCTTTCAAGCTCTCCTCACGCCCAGCAAGCAGCTAAGATAGGCATTATTTTTAAACACTTATCCCTCACAGAGGCATGAGGAAGACTGTTCACAAAACAAAAATTGATTAACTTGATATACAACAGGTATGAGGAAAATTCCTTAATTTTTAAACTACATTAACAAGATTTAATAGACACTAGAACAAAAAAGACAACTTATAGCTCACCATATACAAGCTGCAATTTGAAGGTCAAAGGCATATAGAAGCATTCCATTAATCAAATTGCAACCATTTCCATGGGACTATGTCTTGTACATAATTCATACTCAACCGCTCTGTGGTTCGAAACCACCTACTGCCTATTTTTTTAAAAAGACAAGCCTATAGGTAACCACTTAAAAACAAGTACGAACCTATCTGATAAAATAACTGCTGATCAGACCAGTGAGAGACCATTGCCTTCAGAGATGTGAAGAGATGTCCTACTTTAAGGTCTGAGTTGCAGGAATTACTATAATCAAGCCTCACTGTCACTACAAAAGCACAACCTTTGAGGTTGTCAGAGGATAAAATAACATTTCACTAACTTCTGTCTGCCTCTAGCTACATTGGGGTAGAAATAGACTTATGTTTTTTCGGTGTTACATACAGTAAGTAGCTTCCTGGGGAAGGAAAAAAAAAATGATTGAGTGAAGTCAATATTACTAATCAATCAGCATCTCTGAACAAGTCTCCTTTTGACATGCCCCCAGGCAACAACAAACCCTGACCGTCAACAAGACAGTTATCCAAGGCTTGATACGAGAATTCAGATATAGCCAGTAGCAGGCATTCAAACCTATCTCCAGGGCAAAGAACAAACTTCTAGAATGTACAAGCTGAAGAGAGAGATCATTTATTTTTTAATGCGATATGCATAGACGTGCAACCCACAAAACTGCATATTTCCTTCTGAAGGGGACAAAAGGATTCTTGAAGGCTGCCATACTTCAAGTCCCCAAGGGTTGATAACCACGACATGTTCACCAAAACCATGCATCACCAAAAAAAATCAAAAGCTTTCAAAATACCAGCCTTTCCTGAACACGCACAGTTCATCCCAAACAGAGCCAGAATCAAAAGTTACTGACATCGCTCTGGCATATTTCAAACTACAGCTCTTTCAAGGCCACTTTCCCAAGAGAAGCCTGTCCAGAGGCAGTAACGGACAGGCTGGCAGCACCAGACTGCGCTTGGCCCCTCTCTTCCCTCGTCACCCCATCTCTTCCCCGCTTCCCCCCATGTCCATGCTGCTGCAGGGCAATTCTTCACCTACCAACTAGCAAAGTTCTAAATGAGGCAGCACCTTAACCTTCAGCAGCAAACAATTCCCAATCAATTTCGCAGGTAACAAGCCTCTGCTAGGAAGTAATTTATCTTGCCCATTGAAAATGTAACAAGCAATCATTGGGAGAACAGGGCAATGTGAATTACTAGGAGAAATTGTGCACCAATGAAAAAAATCCATTAGGTCTGTGACAAAGGTCAGATAACATTGTTTGGGTTCAGCCATAATTCTGTCTTGTATGAGCTTCACATTAAGATTTTGCGTAACGGGAAAGAAAAAGTGCAAGTGCAGGCTCTCCTCAGCCATCTCCTCCACAATCGAGCTGATTAATAACTTTATCAACTTCTAGCCAGAAGAGCCAAGCAGACTAACACACTCTAAGAAATTATAATGTTTCCTTTTAATTAAAAAGGACACAAAAACACGCCTGCAAAAACCAAGACGTCAGATACTTCTACAGACAGGCATAGGTAACAGTCTCATGAATGATAACCATTTATGTTGAAAAATATTTAACAGCAGGAAGCGCAGACATCCACAGGTGACCTGAACACAAGAAAACGCTCAAAACAATTGCAAAGACGTGGCTGGGAGACACTAATCCTCTACTCTCTCTCTCTCCCTTATGCCCTAAGAAAGGCTAAGAGTTGATAAGTACCTAGGATGATACACGCTTATCCACCTGCGTAAAAGCGTAATTCCATAAAAGCAAACACACAGTGATCTAAAAGTTCAGCCACAGAACACTACTTTCAAAAGGTACCTCTACACTAAATCACTAGTAGATAGACTCAAAAGAGAATGCAAAGCAAGTCGCTCAAACAAATAACTTTGACGGCCAGGTAGTGCAGAAATGCACCCTCCTAATGGCTTAACTTTCATTTGATCTTCCACTCAAAAAATAATGCAACGTATTTGTCTCAATTTAATCCCACCAGCCTACGAAATGCACAGAGATGCTTTCGCACAAGCGCTGGTCTTCGCTCAGGGCAGGCCCAGGCCAAAAATAGCATTTACTCTGAGTTACATCTCAGTCACACAAAGGATGTTCCCTGCAGGTCAAGAAGGAGCTTATTGACAGGGCAAAATAAAGAAGCCTTAAATGCACTGAAACATCAAGCAACCTACAATGTAAGCCCATTATAAGACACAAAGTTTCTAGTTCCAGGACAGAGGGGAATAGGCTCAACATCCCCCATCTCAACATTCAATTGCCCAAAGAAATAGACAACATTTTAGCGCATCAGCTGTTTTTCAGATCATATTGGTTTTGCATGAAAATTCCACACATTATTCAATTGTTTCAAGTCAACTTCCTCAGTGGCACTTCAAACCATATTTGTTCTTCAGCTTATCCACACAGGCAGCATTAACAATTTCTGGTTACTAGGTCACCAAACCTTGGTCTCATTTTACACTTCAGTAATCTCAATACTGTACATTATTTGAAAGGAAATTGGAGTGATGTGACTTTTTTTTTTTCCTAGAATTAGTGCAGGCTCACCACAAGACTCCCATAGACAGTATAAAAACCTAACTTCATCACCTTACTGGTAAGCACTGGAAAACCGTTTACTTCGGGAATTGGAATCAACAAGTAAATATTTTCAAAACAAGACGCCAAGTTGGAAGTACAACAGTATTGAGAAATATAAACATAGACAGTCTTTCAAAAGTCTAAGTTTGAAAGCAGGTACAGGTTCAGAGCACTGGGAAAGGGCGAGAGAGAGGTCATAAAAAATAGGTTTAGAGACTCTTGCATGAAAACAGCGAGCCAGTTTCAGATACCTTCTTTTGAGGGCTCCTCACTGATGATTCGGCTTCCAATCAAAACAACTCCCTTACAGTTCAAGAGTTGCCCAGACCTCTACAATTCTTATTACATAATAAAACGGGGTTTACCATTTGCATTTGAAAGTTTTAATCGCCCAACAAAAGGGATCTCATCAAAACATGTTTAAGACAGCACAGCTGAATCACAGGCACGGCTTTAGGCACAGCTTTCTTGTGAAGAAGCTGCCAAAACTCAGAGGCTTGAGGGTTTTTTTCCAAAAGAAACAAGTCGGAAGCAAAAACTTGTTTCTTGAAAATCCACAGCCCAAGACCACCTATAGGCAGGCAGTAGTGGTCTGATCACTGCACTGCTGTAACAATTTGGGGGAGATTGTAGCGATAAATTTATCTATAGACAAAGTCCACCTAGGACAGACTTTCTATGGGCTGGCAGGAGACAGCTCCAAGCACCAGCATCCTTCTACTGACCAAAAGAAGGTATTAATTTTCTCCTACCTGAGAGATCATGATGAATAAGGTCAGCAAAGTTGGGGTCATCACCCCACCAAAATATCCATAGCTCCCTGCGTCCAGGTCTCTGGTCTCGGCGCCAAACACTGAGTACATCTGCCTTCAGACAGCGACTGAAACTGCTTAAAATAGGGTCCTCTTCCGTGACCGGGAAGAGAATTGGGGCGGATGTTGGACCCTGCCATACGTATCGCTTCCATTTAATCCCAGTTAGATCAGCCTAAGGGAAAGAAAAGAAAAGAACAAGTGTCAGACATCAGAGTAGGTACATCACCGACAATAACATCCTGCTATAACGAGGTATGGCACACGAAGAGGAGGATAGAAAGAAGAAAGTATCAATCCAACATAATTTAACAGAAACCATACTTGTAAGTCTTGTGTACCTTAGAAGATAAACTGGAAATAATCAGGCACCCTGTTTTAAAACCTCCTTCAATAACTGCAGTAAAGCAAAAACTCTTAATTTCCACCGCAGCTTTAAGATCACAGAAAGTCAGAGCTGATTTAAAATACAGTGAAAAACGAGTGAATAATCTAATTATTTGCAGAGTGCAACTGCAAACTGTCTAATCTCCTAAACACTTGCCTTAGCAAAGAACGTCATTCTTTTTGCTTGCTTATGCATACACTACCTTTTCAATCCAAGATTACTCTAAGGAAACAGGTAATATAATAAAAATCTAACCCAAGCGTACATTCTTCCAGTCACCTACTACCTTGGAAAATTTCACAAGTTTCTCCATTGTAAACACCCTCCACACAGGAAGCCTCTCAAGTACATTTATTTTACCAAGAGCTACCGTGCTTTTCATTTCTCACACCACAATTTAAGAATTTCAATCCCGGCTTTATTATTAAATTATACATCAGACTTGCGTCGACGTTACGATCCACTAAATCCCCTCCTAGGCAAAAAAATCACTTGATGAAGGGAAAAGAGTTCCTACTACATGTGATGGGAAACAGACAATTCCTGGATTATCGCCAATACAATCCCATCCCAAGTCTTAGCGCCAAGTTGGGGTTTTTTTTTCAGATGGGGACGGTCACCTCAAGGCAGGTAGTGGGGGCACTGCCCCGGGTTCTCTCTGAGAAGGCAGAACAAGGTAGGCTGGCATTTGGCTAACTCTTCACTAGGGTTTTTTTCCTCCTCCCCAACATGACAATACACAAAAGGTTAGTGCAACGTTTAAACGTAACATGGCAGCCTTCCCACCTTCCGAGGGAGAAGAAATCTAGATGAAAGGCAGGGAGTCTGCAACAGTTGATACTTCAGAAAGACTTTAGGATTTAAAAATGCTAACGTGGAGCTGCAGGCCCGATGCAGGCTGCAGGCATATCCAGGCTGTCCACATTCCCCTCCATCCAAAAAAAATCTCAGCACCACAGCTTGGCACAGGGTTTTTTTTACTTATAACCATCTCTAGAATAATAAATATCAAGCGGTCAGCTAACATGAGCTAATTTGCATCAAAAAAAAAAGCAGATGAAAGAGCTCAGCACAACCACCAAAAATTGCATCGCGGTGCAGTTCAATCCGATTCGCTTCGGGAGTTGCCAAAAATCAACAAATTTGAAGGAGCTCGTTTAAAAAGACTACAAAATGGTGCACAACAAACCAGGAGATACCACCGGCTTCCCAGGGTGGTTATCACAGAGCAGAGCTCCAGAATAAAAACAAACAGCGAGAGGGATTGGCTTTAAAGGCGAGGAAAGAGAGAGAGGTTTGGGGGTCTGCCGGGATGTCACGAGTGGGGCGAGAAAAGGAGAAAGTTGCCGGAGCGGCGGGGCTGGGGAGGGAAGGAGCAGCACATCTCCTTACCTCCTGCGAGAATATCGCGTTGAGGAGCGGAGATGGGGAAGATAGGGAGAAAGGAGGAAAAGTTGCAGGCGAGAGAAGGGGAGGAAAAGGCGAGCCGGAGGGAGGTTAGAACCCAGGAAGAAAAGCGGAGGGAGGGGCGAGGCGAGACAGACAGCGATGGAGGGGGAACCAGAGGGGCATGGGAGAGTTGGCTGGCTCCAGGCAGGGCCTACTCCGAGGACTCATCCAACAGAAGCTATGCTAAAAATGGCTGCTTTGCTTCCACTGCCCCTTCCCTCCCCTCCCCCCCAAACCTCCTCTTCCCTTCCCCTCCGTGTCTGCCGCGCGTGAGCCGGCGCTTACCAGGCAGAAGAGGTTGGAATGGCAATCCTCCAGGCTGGCCCCGTTCGGCACGAAGCAGGAACTCATCCTCACAGCCACAACCCACACGCCATTATCCCACAGCCTCCGACAAGAAAGAAAGAGACAGACAGAGAGAGAGAGAGACAGACAGCGAGAGGGGACGGGGGGGGAGGGGGGACCATGCACAGCCACAAATAATAATAATACAATTAAATAGGGGGATTTACATACAGACACACGCACGCGAAATAGCGGCGGGATAAATAACCCTGGAGGAGAGTGGTATCGGGGGAAAATATATATTAAAAAAAAAAAATTAATTAAAAAAAAATTTTAAGAGAAACTCGGAACGTTTTCTCTTCTTCTGAATAACAAACGGGGGGGGGGTAAAGCCACCGTGGAAGGGGAGAACAGAAAGAGGGAGGTGGTAAGTAATCCAACGACGGGAGATTAAGATCGAAATCCTCCCTGTTCCTCTTGTCTTCTCGTTCGCATAAGGAGAGGAGGGAGAGGAGGTAAAGTGAAGGGGTAATTGATCCAACGAGAGAATAAAAATGGGGTAATTAATCCAGGGGGGCTAGGGGTAAAAATCAGCTGACATCCCTCCTTCCTCTCTTCTCAGATGCCAAGCAAGAGAAGTAGGAAAAAAAAAATAAATAATCCAGCGGGGGCAATTAATCCAGAAACCTCCCTCCTCTTCCTCCTGCTTCTTTAGTCCTCAGACGAGAAAGGGGCAAATCGTGGAATGACTGGGAAGGATTGGCTGTGGGAGGGAGAAAAATCCAGGCTCGTCTCTTCGGAGTCCGAGGGCAACAGGGTGTGTGTGGGGGGGGGTCAGATTCTGCTCCCCTGCTCCAAAAATCTTCCAAATAAATTAAAATTTAAAACCATAAAAACAAACTTCAGGGGCTGAAGAATTCGTAAAGGCAGGACAAGAAAAATTTCCTGGGGTGTACCCCAAAAAAACATCTGCGGGGGCAGGAGAGGGGGGAAGGCGTTCCTGGAGAGAAAGGGCCGCAAAAGTGTCCTCGGCAGCCGAGCAGGGGGCAAAATTCCCCTGTGGAAACCCCCCCCTTTCGCCGAAAAAAGGAAAAAAGAAAAACACGGTCGAGGGCGAAAGCAAAATATCCTCCTTCGGGTAAAAACAAAAATCCTTCCGTGGGGGGTGAGGGGGAAAGGAGGGAGAAGGGTGGGAAGGAGGGAATCGCGGGTGACCCTCGAGTCTCTTCGGCGGAGGATGGAGGCGCCGATCCCGGTCCCTGCGGGGGAGGAGGAGGAGGAGGAGCGGGTCAGATCGCCGCGTCTTCGGGGAGGCCGGTGTCCCCTCTCTCCGCCGCCGTCCTCTGGGCTCGGGGGGTGGCGGGAGCCCCACAAAGTCCTCGGGTGTCTTCAGGGGCGCCGGGACCCCGCGGGAGGCGGGCGGCGGGGGGGCTGCGGGGCAGGCAGCGCCCCCTCCACGGCGCCGGGGAGCGGGGCGGGGCCGCCCCCTTCGGAAAAGGCAGGAAAAAGGGCGAGAAAACAGAGGGAGGGAAGGGGGAAAAAAAGAATGGAGGAGGAGGTGGTGAAAGGCTCGCGTTCCCACGGCGCGGGGGGAGCCCGGCCCCGGGCTCGGCTTCCTCGGCCCGAGCGGCGGTTCCCGTGCGGGGGACGCGGCGGGGGCTGCGGGCGGATCGTCGCCCCGAGCCCGCGGCTCAGCGGTGCCTCTGCCGGCGGCCGCCCCGCCGCGCCATCCTGCCCGGCCCGCTCAGCGCGTCTCCCCCATGGCGCGTCGCGAGGAGAAGGAGGAGAAGGGTGGGGGGGGATTCTTCTCCCGTTTTAATTCCGAGCCCCTTTTTCTTTAATGGCGGCCACAGGGACGAGAGTCCGGGGCCCCCCCCGCAGCGCTCTCATTGGTCCGCGCCGCGTCACGTGGCTCGGCCCGGCCATGGCCGCCTTCGCGGCTGGGGGAAAGGAAGGGGCAGTATCGCCGCGCGGCCGCCAGGCGCGTCCTCGGCGCTAGAGAGCCGCCCGCCTTCTTCGTTGGGAGGCCGCCATCTAGCGGCAGTGCTGCGGCTGGAAGGGCGGGGGCGGGCGCGGCGGTTGCGGGGCCACGGGTTCGAGTCCAGCCGAGGGTCCGAGTCCCGCCGCCCTCCCTCCCGCCGTCGCCCCCGCGGCTCCGATCCACGCGGGAAGCTCCGTGCATCCAACCCCGCGGGCAGAGCCCACGCAAAGCCCGTCCCGCTGCCACCGCAAGGCCCAGCTCACGGACGAGGGGGTGTTCGGGGCATCCACGCTTTGCAACACGAAGCAAATTCCACCCGAAGCACCTCAGAACCTTTTCAGATATGGGAGTATTTGGAGAGCTTGTGGTAATCTTTAATGCGAGCATTAATGGTTTGACGGGTCCTGCGGCCGCCGGAGCTGCTGGAGCAGAGCTGCGCCCCAACACTGGGGCTTTTCAGAGCCACTTTGTGCAGTTTGTGAGGAGGGAGGAGGTGGTTTCTCCGTTACTACAGGCACAGATTTGCTGAAGGACTCCAAAATTATTCAGAATTAAGATGCTACGCTGACAGTGAAAGCTATTTTTAAGAGATATTTGGAAGCTCTGTGCATCTCCTTAACCCCCTCCTATTACATATTACTTCTCTATGCAAATTTTAAGTTCCTATAGTCAGATTTCTTCGACTGCAAAGTTACAGTGAAAACACGAAGTGCCTAAAGTAAAAGACTCGAATGTCTCAGCTAACATGACATTCACATTAAAATACGATACGTCCATGCAACAGCAGCACGTTGCATCACAACTATGCAACACGATGAAGTTTCAAAGGCCCTGCAAATTATTTCAGGACTCAGGAAGAAGACGAGTGGCAACCTTCTGCGAATGTCTTGATCGAGTAGGAGGAAAGAAGGACACTCTATAAATAAATTTATGGGATAAGTCAAAAAAAAAAAAAAAGCGAGGCTAGATATTTTCACCAAGGAAAACTTTGAAGATTTACTCACACTAAGACTATTTTTGCACGGCAGTGTAGGCAAGCAAGATTCTTCTTTTTATCTAAATAGAACCAGAGTATTTTTAACGCAGGAGATTCATTCCCTCACTGCTCATCCAAACCCGGCAGCTGGGGACGGAGCCGGGATGCGGGGGGAGGGCATGTGGAACCAAACCCCCTTCCAAGTGGAACAGATGGTTTTCTCCGTGGTGCCTGCAGCCGAGGACCATGGTGCGAGGAGGCTTCGCTCTGCGGTGGCGCTCGGCACCCGCTCCTCTTCTCCACGCTGCCGTGGGTGCCGAGGGGCACACGAAGGCCCTCCCAAGTTTCAGCCAGCCTCTTCGGTCGTTAGTGCAATTATCTCATTGTGCAGAGAAATGTTATTAAGTCACACCTCCCGAAGCAGAAATGCAACGCTTTGAAGGAAATAAAGCAGCATGTGGCATTAGTACAGCATAACCGGTATGGTTTTCCCTCTAAGAGGCAAAAGAATCCTTCAGTAAAGCTGGGATTTGGTAGAGGGAACAGAAATCCAGTACAATGACCCCGTGGGGGCTTGATGCACAGCAAATGTGCTCTTGTGTTTCCCCGTTGAGATCAGGATGGCACCAAATTTTCACTGGCTGGGAATCCATTTCTTTTGCCTGCAACAGCACAGCTGATGTCTGGAAGAGAGGATTAATCCAGTGTCCAGCACTGGTTTTGGCACCGGTTCACTTCACGGTTTTGAGGAACCCAGCTTCTGTGTCTCAGTTTACTCATTCGTAAAATGCATTTTGAGAACTGGTTCATTAGTCACAGTAAATACTTACATAGGACCCCAAGCACAGTCACGTGTAGAACATAATTACATAAGTAGAAGATAAAGAATTAAGAAAATATTGACAAAAGAGGAAAGAAAACCAACACAGCAACTAGAGATTTTTCTAAGAGTCGTTCCCTTCCTGCTTCACATCCGAATTACAGAACCCACAAGCCATCAGCTTTTCCAATTACATGAACAGCATTAAATAACACTAAGACACACAGGATAAGTCAAATCCATGTTTGGCAAAGTTTAGACCTGCGACATCGCCTGCCCTTCACCTCCTGCATGTGCTGTTTGGGAAATAAAGCCTCCTAAAGGAGAGGGAGGAGGCAGCTTAAAAAAAAAAACACACAAAACCAACGTTGTGGAAAAAATGCTATTAAAAATATGCTTTCCATTTTTCAGATAGGTTCTTATGTAGTTCTCTCTACAACTTCCAGAAGTGCAATAAGCTGCATAATTAGCAGCTGTCACATGTAGCCTTTCCTTCCCTTTTCCTCTCCCTAGAGGGAAACTGCATGAAGAAATTTTAATATCCATTTTAGTGTATACGCGGTGCAGTGCATTCCTATTAGGAAGGATACAGTCAAGTAAGTTTGTGCTTGATCTCAGGTTCATCTTTGTGTAATATGAACCTTACCAGTTCAAAAAAAACCTGCTACCAATCCAATTTAAAAATTAACTTGACTTTTGGAAAGACGAGGGTAGCAAAGCTGGGGGTGAGGTGATCCCCATTGCATCAGATTTAAACCAATGCAATCCTTAGGAACTGTGCTAGTCGATCGTCCTGGTATTATATCCCTACACTCTCACGTAGTCACATTGAAATATCTGGCCAAAAGTAGTAAGGGAAGAATGAGTTTCCCCTTTAGTCAAAATTCTTTCTTTTGACAGAAATAGTGATGTTTTGAAAAGACATCAAAAGAAAAAGAACTTCACATTGCTGTTCCGTACACATTAAAAGATACTCCGCTGTTGGATATAAAAAGCCAATAGACTACAGCATCTCTTAGTGAATCTCTGCAGACAAACTTAAAAGATGCTACCGTTCAGAAGTAAAGACTAAAAAGAAATGCAGCTTAAGAACAGCAGCAACATGAAAAACAATGACATTATTTAGCCTTTGAGTTCCATTTAGACTCTCTCCAAATTTTTCAGAAGTATTTATTTTCTACTTAATTAGTTCAAAGAAAATTGAGATTTTAGGACTGAACATATTGCCAACAACCTGAGATATGAAGTGCAGACTGAATGCTTAAACTTCAGCTATGGAGGTGGTAATTGTTGTAATTGGTCCACATGAAGCAAATATATCAACTAGTATAGAGTTCAAACTCATGCCAGTCAGTCTCCAGTTGGCACCGACAGTTCTATCAGGAGGATACAGAGGTCTCAGCAGGACTTACTGCTGGCAACTGCTCAACAGTTCTCTTCTCCAAATGGTTTCAAGGGGATTTGGGTGGGAGGAAAGATAATTTTTAACAAATTAAACTACCTAAATATGGCTAGATGCCCAGAGCCACCTAGCCTGCATTAGTCACCACCACCAAACAATGTAAAAAAGAAGATTAAAAATATCACCACTGTAAAGAACCGTCTAGCCGGCTTTAACAATATGATCAGATCCCCGCAAAGTTACCCAAACGTGCACTGTACACCATACTGCAAGTACGTAAATAAACGTGCCCAGAGTGAAAGGTACAGCGGAGTACTTACACAGTGTGCATTTCTCGGAAGACAATAACATCAAGTCACTGGAATCCCAGTATTCTTATAAGGGCATGCCATATAGCTTCCAGAAATTAGAAGACCATTTACTTTTTTAATTAAAAATGACAATAGCAAAGCCCCCACAGGAGATAAGATTAGGGGGACTGTTTATTTCCCATTAGTGTTTATCTTACAGCATTTGTAAGGTGTCCATAATTGTGGTGTAAAACATAATTTAGATTTGCACTGAGAGCTTTCACAGGAGACTCCGCTCGGTGCCATGTTCACGTTCAGCTGCTTTGTTTAGAATTTACAAGAATGCTTTTTTCAAATGGTGAATGTGTCATTTTCAGCAGAGGTCTCTAAGAGAAGATTTGAGTTTAATGCACAGCAATAAAAAGAGGAATATGAGAATTCTTTCTCTCTTTAGTGTCAGCTTTGGTTAAGACGTATGAATGCACATGAATAGTCTTGTCAGAATCTCTGGGGCTACTGACATTCAAGATCTAACATATTATTACTTCTGACCAGAACCTTGGCTGCTAAGCAGTAAGGAGAAGGCAAAGAGAAAAAGATAGGACCACTCCCTAATCAGACAGAAATTGTTATGTATTTCTCTGATTCGAAATCTCTGAACAGAACTTTTCTGCTGTGAAAACACAATACTTATTTTCTCCAGTTTGAGATGAATGACTGTGCACTCTTTAGATCTGCAGCAGGAAAAACAAAACAAATCATCATTTAATGCCTGATCTTGGACCCCTTACTCATGGAAAGGATCCTAACTCATCTAAATAAAGGCCGTACAACCAAGTATTACATCCTTGTTAACGGATGCAGGCTTATCAGAAGAAAGGTTCTAGCATTTCTAATGACTATTTTTCGTACCACCGTACATTTCTTTGAATTACTAGTTTCAGAGAAAAATAAGATAATTGAAGAATTTAGTTAAAGATAGCTTTAATTCAAATGTCAGTACACATCAAACCTGGATACCACTACAAGGGAAAGGTTCATTCACCATAAGCAAAAATCTTGCAATGTGCTTCTGGTTGAGTTAAAGAGAAAATATATTTCATATTTTTTGTTTTAGTCTTTAACAGTTTGTTGCCAAATAAATTTAAATTATTCAAAATAATTGAAATTAGTTCATCTTCCACAATCTGAGATGAATTAGTACCTTTCATTTATAGTGCAACAAAAGAGAATATCCCACACTTTGCAACCGAAAGCACCTTTAGGCTGCAGTCAGGAGTTACAGCGTGACAGACAAAGAAACTGATTTGTTTGGTGCAATAAATGATAGCAGACCTTTACATATTTGCAGTGCAACAGATGGCCTTCCAAGAGCAGCATAATGACTGGCAGACAGTACACTTCGTTAGAGTGGCTTGGAATGTCTTCAGCAATTACAGAGAGAGCATTTTTGGGGAGAAGCCCTGTCATCTCTAGGAGTCTTCTCATGTAAATAGCTGCGATTTCCCTGTTTAGATGCTAAGAAATTGTGTCTTCTAAAACCCAACAAGGTAGCCAGAGAACTGGAAAAGGAAGCACCTTTGGCCCTCCCGAGACTTTTCAAAACGAGGCTCAAAACATTTTGTCATCCAAGAAAAGAGATGTAAGTAGGAAAAAAGAAAAAATTAGCATTAAAAGGAAAAATCTTTGGGCATGTAGCTGTAAAACTATTAATCCATAGCCAGGTATTCCTTGAAACCGTAATTTATGAAAAAAGGAAGATTTAAAACAAGGTCCTTTGGACACTTAGGAGCTGGGAGGTCTACACATACATCATATGAAATATCTAAGGGAAAAAAACCCAAAAGATTAAATTACTGAATTACGACCTTCCTTTGGGAAAGTGGTGACTCTTGAAGCACCCTCTTCAACATGAAATGCTGTGGCTACGGTTCTTCAGGGTAGGGTGAAGTGAACTTTTCTGAGGCTGTAACAGTGTCTTCTGTTTTTCATAGACAAGCTAATCCACGATCCCACAATTAAGTAAGAGTTACAATAAATAAACAAAAAAGAGTAATAAAATGCTGACCTCTAATACCGTACACGTGGGTTAGAAAATAAATTACATTTCCATCCCTTCCCCCCAGTCCTGGAATCAGTCTTTTCTGTTATAAAATCTTCCCCACCAAATCCACCCTGAGTAAAATTTTATGTGGCAACATAAACGCAACCAAAACGTGTCCTTTAACAATGTATCTTAAATGTTGATGGAATCATAACTGCATTACTCTCTCTCCAATTAGCAGCAGCATTCTTTATGTTTGCTTATGAAGCGTAAACTGTTCGCTTGTCACTACAAAGACCTTCTGTAGAGGACTTAAAAAAACAGCCACAGCAATTAAAATGACAACAACAGAGGTGGATTGGTCACATTAAGACAGAAAATATCCAGCTGTTTCTTTCCAGCGAAAGGGTACAAAAACTAACTGAAATGCTATGACCAAATTTTGTCATCTGCATAACGCTGATGGATGTTCTGGGAGAAGTATGGGTTTCTAAGAAAGGAATAGACCAATATGGAACTAAATCTAACCTCAGAGACGGATTTGTTTTCCACATGATCAGGATTTTTTACCCCTACACGATCATCCTTTTTACCCCTACAAACCTCCCTTTTTGCTAGAACTATAGATACCCCATCCTGTGAGAAATTCTCTAAGCAGAAGAAAAAAATTCAGATTTTTTTCATCCAAAATAAGCTAGGCAAAAAGTAAACCGATAGGCTTATGATAAGTAAATTAGATTTTAAACTAACTTACTTTACTTGTGTTAAAAACATTGTAGGAGTTAATTAAGACCGTAAGTCTCATTACACCGAGACTATTACTTCTAAAATGCTAACCTCTGTTACTATCACATCTGCGTCTGCTGTTTGTTTCTGGCCCTTCTGCTTCACAGCAGTAATAACAAGGGGCATTATTTGTAATATATGTAGAGATTTTAAAAGATTATTTTAAACATACATTTAAATAATTTAAAAAGTCTGAAAAATACATGGTTTTGGTTAGCTTTTCCTAGTAAAGGTTATAGAGACCAAACCTCTGAAGTGATACGATAGGCTTGATTTCAAATACAGCAAGAAAGACGGGGAGAAAATAACTGACACATACAGAACCAGCCATTCAGGAGGGCAAATCAGGAAGATTTTCATTGCTGTTTCTTTTCTGGAAGTTTTGGTCTCTCGTAACAGCACAGATATGGCAAGTGATATGTATCAGAATTCATCCATGCATTATATTTTGCACATCAAATTAAGCTGATTATCCATAATTTTTTTTTGGTAAACACAAGAATGCAGAAGCCACATCAGCTGTTCTACACAGAGTACATGGGCAGTTCAGCCCTTACCGTACATTTAGAAAGAGCAGCAGATAATGAGCTCAACCATTACATTGAGAATAAATTTCATTGGCAAGTTCAGAACTATCTCTTCTGTTCAGAAGTATCTTCGTTTCTGTTTTGTGAACCAGAATGTACAGGTAACTCATAACATTTGTCTTCTGAGTGGTTTGTCTCCAGAGTAATTGCCGTATAGGGGCAAAAGCTTTAATGTTCTTGTCTTTATACCTTCAACCATAGCGTTTTTCATAAGCTGAGAACTTACACACTCAAAACAATTACTGCAAGATACAGAGGACAAGAGGAAAAAATTAAGAAAACAAAAAACCTGTCTTTTCCCTTCCCTGAATTCCCAGAATTCATCTTCAGGTTTCACATCAGTAAATTAGCTAAAATATTTTCAGACTATATTATTACCCTGGTGTATGCTTCATCTGATATAATTGCTTGACAACAAGCATCTCTTTCTCTGGGAGTATTCAGTAGTGAATTTATTCACATCAGGAAAAAAAACATCAGAAAGGTGTCTAATTTTAAACTTTGCAAATTAAACACCAATGACAAACCACTTCTTGTGACAGCACGGGCAAGACACAACCTTTCACCGTCCTGCAGTTTTGTGGACACACAGACTGCCTTTGTCATCATCAGCCACAAGAAACATTAGACTGCCAAAAGTTTTGAAATCAGCAGGTTTTGACAAACTGGTAATAAATCCTGAGCAATAAATTTAAAAAAAAAAAAAAAAGTACGTTTGGGTCCATATATCTGAAGTTTTAGTCCAAAAAGGTGTCTTTAAATAAACACCTTTGTGGAAAATTGATTGATATTTGTTAAGTACTGGGCTTGGGCTAAATATTAGCATGTTTCACCAAAGCCTAACTTTGCAACATAACACCAATAAGGCTGCAGACATTTTCTACAGCAGAAAACTAGGGAGAAGGCAAAACACTTCTTGTGCCACAAAGACCTAAAAGATTCAGTGAAGAAACTGATGGCAAGTGTCATTCCTGACAATGCAGCTGACCGCACTGCCACAGCAATTGCAGTGAAACAACCAAAAGGCCACCCAAATGACAAGACAACGTGGCAGCCACAGAGCAGGACATGCCTGCAACATACGGATCCTGGAAACACAAACTTCTGGGTTACGGCACCTGGCAGCACAACTGAGAGTAAAACCCCATAGCTGTCAGGTAGAGCAGGAGCCTATGTCAACAAGAATCACATGCTGATATTATTGCTCAACAGATGTACTTGAACTAGAGAGATAAAATAACTAAAAAATACATGGAAGGTATGTGCAAACTGTTCTGCCTCTTGTGCAGGGGACGCGCACCCTAGCCAGGGCTCAGAATACCTTAGTCCGGAGAAAGCGAGAAAAAATGAGCAAAAGAAAAGTTGTCAATACACAATCATCCAGTGTATTACAAGAAGATGGGATGACAACCATGACAAAGCACAAGCACAGATAAAGCCAATACGTATATAAATTAGAATACAGTAAGTACACTTACCACTGAAAAAAACTGTAAGCAAATCTCTCTCTTGAGGAAAGCTTTAAGACTGTTTTCCCATTTTCCAATCTATGACACCAGTGAAGTCCTGTAAACAAATATTCTCTTGCAAATAAAGTGGTCATCTTGACTTTCTGGCAACTGCAGTAAAAACTGCCTTACAAAAAAGGTCCCTTAAGTAGGTTTTATTCCTGTGAGTAATCTCCTCAAAGAGTGCGGAGAAAACATGAGCTAAAATTACTTGCACAACCATGTTTCATAACTGTTCCCAGTGTAGTGGCGTTGGCCCTTCCCTTTCCCAAGCACAAAAATGCAACAACTTTTCTCTCCCTTTTACTAAGAGGAAAGTAAAAATCTGCTTATCATTGGATACTTACAGAGTTTGGAGGAGCTCGAACAATGGAGCACCGAGTGCCTCACTCATCACACAGACTCTGAAAAAAAGTATGGAAAAAAAAGGCACAAAGTATGTAATTACTGTTTCACAAGGTAATTCCATTATTAATACACCCCCAAAGATAGCATGCACATACTGCTGTTTAATTAGATGATAACTGGAGGTGGGTTGAATCTATGAGGTAATAAATATATTTTGGACTAATAAACTCCAAGACTGAAGTGTTTATTAATCTAGAATATAAGGATTATATAGTTGATAGGGGAAAACCTCACATTGCACTGAGATGCCTATTGTTTATATATTTGAAAACTCGTATTTTCCGTCTTCTGGGATTTAGATCAGAAAGCCAGGGTTGCTGTGGATGCTACTGAACAACATTAGAAACTGTCCAGCAACCGTGAGTTCTCAAAGGCAAAGACTATTTAAATCTTAGAAGATCTTGTGGTGTTAAAGTTTCACATTTTAATCAATTTGTCGCCTCCTAAACTATTAAGTACTGCAAATACACCCTCTATACTACGCTTTCTGAACGCTGGTAAAGCCTTACTCTGATGGCAAGAAAAGACAGATTCCCTCGTAGGATAAACACAGCCTTTACAAGAGAAACAGCCCCCTCCTCTGCTCAAATACTTAATTTTGTCTATTTTCCTGCTTTCTTCAACACAATTCTATAAACTTTTTGCCTGTTGCAGCACGTTAAGGATTTGAAAACTAACTGCTCACTACTGTGAGGATTTATATCCCAAACAGCTGTGCCAAGAAGTCAGAGGAATCAAATGGCATAATGTATTAACTTGTCCTTGGGTAGTTAGAACCAGAGCTTTATAAATTGCCATGGAGTTCAGTCCATTTAAACCACATTCCTCTGGTATTTTGAAAGTGCCAATATCCCACACAGCCAAGTCAGAACACCAACTTTAGTCCAGGAAAAACTGTGCACAATTGAACTCAAAGACCAGGTCGCTTAAGCCAAGGCTAAATTTAGGCTTGAGAGAACTACAGAGAAAGAAAATATTTAGTGTTATGAAGAAATGAGGAATAATAGCACGTGGCACCCTCTTGTTGCGCAGGAAACAAGGCTGACAAAGGCAAAGGGACCCCTACCCATGCATGACTGAGTGACGGCTGCTGTGGCAGTAATGGACAAATCCAGGGATGTGCCAAAAGAGCCTCGGGGTGGAAGCAAGAAGAGGAGAAGGGGGACAAGACACACCACGTCTTAGATTTACCGGTAAGAAAAAAACCCTCCTTCTCCGAGCCGCTCCTTGTTGCAGTAAGGAAGTTACGTGACTGAGGACTGTAAAGATTTAGAGATACTTAATAAAATGTTTATTAATTAGCTTCAGTGATCCAAATATAATTGGCCACAGGTTCAGACACCTTCCAGTCAGGCTCCACAGGTTCAGAGCAAAGGCCTCAACGCTAAACCTTGAGAAGACTACATCGATAAATAATGGAAGATGACGATGACGGCCATTTCCAAAGCTCCTGCTTTTTCATTTCCACGCTTACATTCTCTCTCCAAATGAAACAAGCAACTGAGCTAACTTTCCAATATTAAATCTCTAGGCAGTATGTTATTCATACAGCTTATGTAGATGTCTTTACCCTCTGGAAAAACAAAGTTTAAGAAAAATGGTTCTATCTTTGGGGAACAGTTTCAGTCTCAGGATAACTACATTAGGAAATCTAACTCTATTACTTTGTATCTTACATTTTATTACTAGATTGGTAATAGGAAATTACCAAATAAAATTGGTATTTTACTTGGTAATTTTTTTCCGTGGGCCTCGTCTAATATGAAAGATGGTGATCATCAAATTTATTCAAGTTTTCCTGTCAACAACATCATTAACCAAATCCCTCAATTTCAAAGTAAATAAAAGCATCTGGGCTTCTCGCACAGCAATACTGACTCGCATATTTAAGCTTCATATATAGATGAATTTGCACTGGACCAAATTTGCATATTAATGAAGGACTAATTGCTCTTTGCAGTCAATTTTATGCAGATGAATTTACTCCTCTCAGTACAATTTTCATAATGCTCAGAAAGAACCAAAAAAAAGTAAAACTTTTTAAAAGTACAGAAATGTTAGACAATCAAGGAAGAAATATCATAATGACATCAAACAGCTCTACATTAAATTGTATACAATTAATCTTTTATAGTGTTGCTTTATTTTAACAGCCTCCCACAAAGAATGGAACAATGCATGGAATAACTTCAGCCCATTCCCCTCTTTTAACAGCTCGTAACAAGCCATCATATTATCTTGTTTCCAGCTGGAAGGATGAGGCTTGAATTTTTAGGAGAAGTTAAATTTGCTAAACAGGAATTTATTTTCTCTCAACCATCCTCACGCCACAGGTCAGGTACGAGAAACTCTGCCCACTATCACTGTAAGGTAGTGCCTACACAGTTTTGCACTATTCAGGAACAACCGCAGGCCCCAATCCCGATTCAGTGTTTCCTTTTGAGCTAAAATACCAAGAAAAATACAGGAAAGTACACGGGAGAGACACCGACAAATGCTAAGGAAGAAATGGCTACATTAGGGAGTAAAGAGGAAAAGAAATGGAAATTGAATCATCATTTTTCTTTCCTTCCATGTGCATATTCAAGTCTAGCTAAAAAGAGGAAAACTGAAGGATTTGGGGAAAAGTTCAAGGCGAGGTAAACAAATAAAAGAGAAAAATGCAGCCAGAAATGCACCTACAAAGAAGAAAAAGAATGGGAAAGATACAGGAAACAAGAAATAATGAGCAAATCAAAGAGTAGAAGATATGTAAAGAAATATATATGAAAAAAGAAGATCTGAAAAATACAGCTTTTCCTAAATCTGTCGGAACATAAGGCCAGAGCTAGTGGAAATGCAATAGGAATCTGAATTTGTATGTATAGACTTCCTCTTGCTGAACAGAAAATCCTTATTTTAACTGTGAAGACTGATAACCATAATATTTATATGTATCATAAAATCCCGTACAGAAAATTATTCTCATCAGAAAAGGAAGAGCGTAAGAGTTATATCTTTAAATGACTTCAAGGCCTTTTGTGGAAGGAATATGGGAATACAGTTCACAATCACATCTGCCACATCTTTGATTGCATTTGCTGCCCTTCGCTACACCTTTTGCTGTTTTGACTCATCCTTTTTAGGACACACAGTACTCAAGATGCAGATATATGATGGTATAAAAAAAATTCTTGTCTTTTTTCTCTATTTCCTTTCTAATAATTGCCAGCATCCTACTTGCTCTCTGGACCACAGAACGTAGAGCTAACAGATCTCCTCTAATCCCACAATGTTGTTTATAACTGTCATGCTATTTCATGATCAAACTAAAGCAGCCTTCAGCATGAACATCTTCTGACTAAGGTGTCGAGTCCTTCCCCAGGAAGAAGTAGTACTTTGCAGTCTCTCCTTTTGATCTTTCCAACCTTGATAACAGAAGCCACAAACATATGGAGCATTTCTTAGGGACACACTTCTCCCATGAGCAATAAAGGCAATGGTTTTGCCAAGACAAGATCTAACCATTGCAGGAAACAAATAAAGAGGCTTTAGGGCAGAAGTGTTGGCAGAAAACATCAGACCGAGGGAAGGACAGGGAAAATGACCATGAAGCTTTAACTAGCGTTAGAAAAAAGAACAGACCCCCAAACAAAGACAAATAGAGTTATAAAATAATAGCAGTAATAATTGCAAAAGAATGAAAAATACCAGGAGAACATTGCAGTGCTACTGCTGAAGCATTTTCACAGAGGAAACAAGACTTAGTTCAGCTGATCAGCCCAGAGGACTTGCTTTTAAAGGGTATTTGAAAACCAACTGCAGTACTTGGTGTACTTTGAAAATACAACTTTTATTCTGGATTATGAATTCAATATGTCCTCCTATTTCACTCATAGAGAAGAATGAAGGGAAATGCATCCTCCTTTATAACTTATATATACAATATTTGAAAACCTGCTATATGCACTCCCCCTTTTTTATCCAAAAGACGCCTGGTTCAAGTGATTGATGCTGTGCGAATATAAACAAAGATAATTATTCAAACAAGAACATGATGTTCCACCCAAAATTATTAGCTTTTGCAGTGGATGAGATGCCTCTAATCATCAAGAAAGGTTAACCTGACCAGATTTAATTAGCTACTTAATACAATAAGAAAGATGCATACATAATTGGTGAGGAAAAGACTGCAGAAGCAACACTGAATTCAAACAAAATACCTCCATCAAGCACAAAGCCTGGGCTATTATTACATGATTACAAGGATGCAAGAATTCCTTAGTTTATCCACTACATGTACTTTTGTAATTGCCTATTCCACAACTGTTGAACTTCACCTGATTAATAATAACAAACTTATATTAAACAAACAAAAAAAAGCAAGAAACAACATCCCTAAATTTCATGATAAAATGAACCCAATGATGTCTCTTAACACTGTGCTTCAAATTCATAGATGAAGTCAGCTGGTTTGTACAGTTTGAGGAGTACAGCCTCAGAGTGAAATAAACTACCTTTTCCTCAGAATCCAAAGGACTACCGCATGTTCATTGCTCCTCGTGAATCAAGGCTGCTCACCTAACCTTGAAAAGTAACCTCGCAAAGTTCCGACTCGGAATGAAGAGACAGCTCTTCCACTTCAGTGTATGTTAGGAGCTGCTTCTGTGCCAACAGATGTTTCAAGTTTTGTGTGTATTGTAAATATTAAGAACTGGGCAATACATTTGAGACGGCAGTTCTCATTAACCTGTTAGCATTTGATTTCTGAGTGAGAAGGACTACATCTTACAGAGGATTTTGTTTTATATGTATATTTTTTTTAAAGGAGACCCAAGACAGATGTTTTCAACACAGAATCAGTATTTTCATTGAAAATAAAACACTGGTCCTACTCTGGAATATTTCCCAAATAAGGACATGAAAGCTTTCTACTACAATAATAAGCCAACTTGCAAGTATTTAAATATTATATACTGCAAAATATATTACATTTCAAAGAACGTTAGAAATTCTATTAGCCTTGTATCTCTGGATAAACATGTACAGCATGTGCTGGTTGAGGTAGGTTGTATCTCAAAGTGTTACCGAAAAATGAGTATTAAAGTGGAGGACTGGGTGTCAGACCTTCCATTCTCTTTCAGTGGAGTTTAAACATCTCTTAAAATAAACAATTCGGTGCAAAGCGACATATCTGATACTGATTTATTCTATTCATAAAAAGTAACAACATAATGGTAAATTCAATCTATTCAACGAGAAGTTTATGAGCTTAAATATATCAAAAGGGCAATGAAAGCTAATATAGAGTGATTAAATAACACTCTGTGAGAAAAAGACACCCAGCTTTCAATTCCATTATACTGAAATCATATACTGACGAAAAGCAGGCTTTTGAATTGTTTCAAAGGAAGCTGCAGCCATTCGCCCTTTTTAACAGCTTGGAAGTTCACAAGTAAGACTAATTTATAATTTAACTGAAGTGTATCTCAAATAAAGTTTTTGATTAAAATCTACATTTCTCAGCCTCTTGGCAGTGCCAATACTGCTGAAACAGGACATCAGCTGCAATGCCAGCAATTCTGGAATGCGATGCCATAAACTGTAAACTTTAATATCGGTTTAACAATAAAAGAACTTTGATGTTTAATATTTAAATAGTATAATTATTCCTTTAGAATTAAGTCCAGAAGGACCCTTCATGAGTACACAATGCCAAACAACAACAAAGAGAATGTGGTTTTGCTGCAGTAGGAGGCTTTAATCTGCGGGACTCAATTGAAAGGTACAGCACAATATCTGTGTGCTGCAGGAGATGCCACAGAAAACCTTTAGGAGGGAAAGTGCTCTCCCACGATGAAGATGATGCCAGTGGATCCACGCGCAGAACTGAACAACAAAGCTTAAATACCATCAAAACAGAGAATTGTGACCAATATCCACTGCAGTTGCTCAGAAATCACCACCAGCTGGCTGTCCTGGTGCCTCAGTTTTCAAACCCAGACACAAGGGTTGATTTCTTCATCATGATTTTTGAAGTCAAAGTTTCTGTAAGCAAATCCTCCCTTTCCCTTTTCCCTTTTCTTCTACCTTTTGCCCTTTCAGGATGGGTGAACACAAAAAAAATATTACTATAATTATGAGCCAAGTATTGTCTCTGAACGTTTAGTGCATTAGTAATGTTGAGATGTAGTAATTTTTCTGCTTTGGTGGAAGGTTAGAGAAAGGCAAGTTCTGCACCTGTGCTACAACCAGGGAATGCAGGGTGATTATAATGGCAACTGCCAATTTTTACTAACCATACAGGACACTAGAAATAGAAAAACATTTCCCACTACTTAAATATACTGAAGGTACTACTGTAAATACAAAGATAAATACAATTATCTGCTGTAACAGAGAAATCTCTCGTATGTTCAAGGAAACGTGAGAGAAAGATGTCATTCACTTCAACTCAAAATGCTGTTTGTCAGACCAACCAATCAGAGTCGCACCCACCAGGGGAGGAGGAGAGAATGATAGAGGGATATAGGCTGAACTATGACTTTGTGATGCAAGGAACATTCAAAGTAGCAGGAGATTCTGCAATGCAGAAGACTGGCATCGTAACATGACTTCTGATGGTGGGATCACATCAATTACCTGTGCCTATGAATACCCTTAAGCCAGTGCTGTTCTGTTCTATGCAGTATTTGGCCACCACATTTCATACACGTAACAATACAAGTTATATACTGGAACCAAATCATGGTAATCTAATTAAGAAGTCAATTATTTAAAGCACGCTGCCTTAATTTGCTCCAGAAAGTGGAAAAAAAAAAAAAAAAGTGGAATGAACAGAAAAGGAAAATGAAAGAAGAGAAAGTCTCATGATTAAGGAGGATGAATGCTATCTAGCGTACTGAGTACTACGGCTAATTCTACCACGGAGTTCCAGTGCAATAAAAGGTAAGTTATATAGAGCCATGGTCATCAGCATTCGCTTACTAATTGGGTAGTATTTCTCAATGTGAAAGCATTATTAAATGTAAAGTCTAGTTTCAGCTCCCTTGCCTGGAATGGTGCGCTGCACAGCTCAATTACAGGAAGGAACTGTGACAGCTGGAAGACACTCAGGAAACATACATACATCTGAGATTTTCCTTACTGAAGTCTATCAGTGTGTTTGTTTACATAGTTGTGGATGCAGACTCTTAAAGAGCCTCTACCCAACAGTTCTCCTTCTAAAATGACAAATTTGCAGCTACATTTGTATTTTAGTACAGGGTAAGGTCTTTCATACAGCAGCAGTGGGATACGATGCCTCAGACCCGAGGTTTCCTCCCAGCTGTGCGTGTCTGCGTTAAGCATAAGCTGGAGCCACGGCCGATTCTCTCCACTCTGTTACTTTACATGCACTTCACTTCAGCCCACGCACGCACTGAAGTGGTTACTTGCAAATATAAGGCTCACAGACGACTCGTACAGAACAGAGACCAGGGTATACAAAGTCCCTACTAAACACACTCAACAGAGATAAAGATAATGGCACTCTTAAGAACAGAGTTTGCAGTCTCACCAACATCATTAAGAATTGCTGCTAAAAATGTGAAGTTATATAGTGATAATTATCATAGTAATAGGTGTTAAGATTTAAATTCATATTGATTAACATCCGGGTACTGCAAATTAGCGCTCGCATTTCATAACAATTGCTACCCTGACTTACTTCTGAGAATGCAAATAAAGACATCTACTTCATCAGTATAGCAAGAAACTGGTCACTTAATAAAATCAAGATGGATTGTCATTCCCAATTTGTCATTGTATTCTTACTCCACAGTTTTCGAGGACTACATAACAGCATGGTGAACTGAAACAAAAACTGAACTGCAAGTTCTTTGCTCAAGCATTATTTACCATCCGCATTATTTCAAAATGAAAAATTACTTAATTTCTCTAGATCTTGTATATTTGTATAAACACTCAGATACTTTATAAACATTTTTTCATAGTGTTTAGCAACTTCAGTCCAGAAATTGTATGTACACTTATGTCTAGACAGATCAGAATCTACAGATTAAATGAATACAGAGAGGGCGTGTGCATATGCAGGCATTTGTATGTAATGAAAGTAGAATGCTATTTACTACCTAACACAGATGGATACGTGAGAATGGATCAGATCCTTGTGAATCAACTCCATTTTGCCAAGCACGTAAAACTGGACTCGCCTGAGCTTGATGCAACTGTTCTAGCTCCAAAATGAATTCTAGAAGTAGAATAGCAAAAAGGCTGGTGAGCCAAATTTATCTTATGGGGTTTTATGTTGTTATTCCCTTTCTACATTTTCAAAATATCTCTTAATGCTCTTTCCTTTCAGAAGGAAATCTAACTCTCTCAAAATAATGCTTACAATTTCAGCTGCAATCTCCTTCATGGTAATTTACTCTGGATGTTTGTTACTTTTTGTGAGGAATAGTTCGAGTTCTCCACTTAGAACAAAACAGCTCTGTTTTCCCGATATATTTCATATTCAAATCATTCCAAAGTGTAGCATGTAGAAATTATTTAGATAAGGGCATGTGGAAATGCATACTCCACACACGGCTGCTGTGATGAGCTCACCAGTAACCGATACAGCTTTGAACATCAGAACAGCGTTAATGAGAGATGATATTGACCTAAGTGCCAGAGTTATCACCACTATTCGTTTTAAAAATAAATAAATAAATTGATTTAACTTCCACTTCAGCAGCCTCCACTGACAAATACTTTAGTTAAATATCTACTTCTGATTTCCATTATAATACCTTTAGATTGCTACTTAGATAGATGAAAATTTCAAAAGCAATCTCCATCTTACTTTTCTATAGTCCTATGATTTTTATACTCTCTTATAATTAATTTAAAACAATTTCAACTTATTTCCTCTTTCTACCTAATTCAAAGACAGATGTAATACGATCTATCTTCTGCTACCTCCTCCCTAAGTGAATAAAATTGTTTCTGCGCAGCCTTTCACAAAGTTTGAGATGAAAATAACAGCGGCAGTGGGTCTTTCATATCTGGTTATCTCTAACACAGACAAGGATACAATGCTTTATTTTCTACACTCGCATCTACACGCAGGCACTAAGGCTGCACCTTTTCAACCCAGCAGCAACAGGGCTGCAGCAGCACAGCCTGCAGCCCCTGCCCTGGGTTCCGCGGACACTGCTGCCTATTCCTGGTGGATTAGCCCCAGGTTAGCCTCCCCATCCCTGCTGTAACCGCACATCTGTTCTACAGCGATGTTGGTTGTAGGAAACTGAAACTATAAGATAACTTTCATGATTAAGACGAGCTATCAATAATCATCTATTTTTAAGTACAGCATCCTATAAATCCTCCTAATTAGTGCACTAATTGTCTTCTTTTTAGCAAACAATCCCCAGCCTACTTCCTTATTTATTTTCTTGAATTCAATTATATTTGCCACCTGCTGGCCCAATCACCTAAATGACAGATTCTGGATGTAAGGTAGGAGCTGGGCCATAAACAATGATTTCATTATAGTTCAATTTAAAATGTTTGCCTGCACCTATTTTCTCTGCTTTATGAAGAATGTTTATGCCATTTCCTCCTCCAGGGTTCTGCTGGACTCTGTGCTCCCATTGGGAGATGCAGCAGCAGCACCAGCAAGAATTTTGCACTCTGCTCCTTAACCTCCGCAAGAAATCAAAACTGAAATATTTTTCTGGAGGAGAGGGACCACCAGAGGCTGAATAAGGAGGGGAGAAATGATTTCCAAACCTGGACCAGAAATCTGATACAGTGGGTCACCAAAAAGGACCTTTGGTAAAATAAAGGTTAGGAAATATTTCTTTAGAAAACAAAAATAATAGAACTCCTTTTGACATAAAAAGAAATGGAAGAGGCTGTACTCTTGTTGTTTTTTTAACTATCACATGGCTCTAAAATACATCTACTCCATAAACTCAACGACTTACGTTTCCAAAAATCTTCCTGAATGAAACCCAGTCTGTAAAATGCACATCTTGCAAACAGTTTAACTTCAAGCATGAGTTGAAATGCCTTGTTCAATATAGCAGACTACTCTCAGGTTTGGCGGAAGTAAACAGGCACAGAAACCATTCACTGCCTTTGAGGATTAAATGACATGGAGGTGGATTACGATGGACTGCAAAAGCAGTGTGAGTAGAAGGAAAGACTGAAATCTGTTTGGGTCCTTCTTGTTCTTGACCGGAAACTCAACAACATTGAAACTATCAGGATTCTACTGCTCAGTCCATCAAAGAACCCCCATTTCCTTCCTTTTGAAACATAACTTGCAAACCTATTGCTCAAAACTCACCGGTACATTCTGAAGGCATCACATCTTCCTCAAAAAACACTGAAAATGTGGAAAAGCTGCCCTTCTGAAACTGAGTTAACAAAACTCAGCTTGTGATAGGAGATGATAAAAGATTGTTGAGCATCTCTCTACAGTGTATATAAATCCAAGCTGCTTCCTTTATAAACACAGACACTTTCTCCATTATGTTTTCTCATAACTAGTTAAGAATACATATAAGCGCAAATTATTCTCTAGCAACTCATTTATTCCATGATTCTGCATCTTTCATTTCACCAACCCTCTCCCAGATTTATTTTTCTATTGACGTTCACAGTTTGAAAATTAATGTTAAGCCAATATCGGGTAAAAATATTATTTTACCGTACTTATTCTGCAGTACATAGTAATTTGGGCAAGTGTATAAAACCATATTACACAGAAATGAAAACATTAACCAAATTGGAGGCATAGTCGGTTAATGCCCTCACAGAGGAGCTTTGGAGAGGGAAACTGTACAGCATTTTTATGTAGCATGTGGGAAAACTGTGCAGCATGGGAGTTTTGAACATTAATACTGCAGCTGTACTAAATCTACTGTCAGACTCTGTCTGCAAGCAAACCAGATTTAAGGAAGTACATTTTCACTGCAGTACTGGAGACTGAAAAATGGTTAACTTGGTTAAGTTCAACAGAAGTCACGTCAGCTTACTTACAAAGAACACACATGAATTATGTGTCCCTGTGAAACAGTCACAGACAAATAGCTCTGTACATTGACCATTACGTGACCTGTGTAAAGGTTCAAGTTATGGATCAAAGAGTAACACATTTTACAATTATATTTAACAGAGTGACAATTATGCTGATAGAGAACAATTACTGTATCAGGATCTAAACAATGAAAAATAGAAAACACTTCTGTTGACCATAATTTCATTGCTTAATGACTTTAATCTGCTCTCATGGCTTTCTCTGAATGTACCGTAAAATGTTAGATGGATACCTGAGCGACCCTGGGCAGGATTCACAGATTATTATTTTCTTACATGTTAAAAGAAAAAAATAATGTCCTACTGCACACAGAAACACACACAGGACAAACGTCGTTCAGTTGCTGGTACCATTGTGATGCATTTAAGAAATACAAACAAGCATACCAGCTCTTCTGCAAGCCTTGAATAAGTTGCTTATCCGTAAGCATCGAACACAACGTTGGCTCACTGAAGACTGTGCAGAAGCCATTCTGCAGGCCCTTACTGACAAGGGGCACACAGCAATACCCATTGCACAGAGAAGATGGAATGCACGACAGAGAAGTTTGAAAAAGTATGTATGCACACATACACGCACACATGAAAAGTTTGGGGCATCTATTGCAGTATATAGCTGGAGTTCTAACAGTGCTATGACATGTTTAATTTATAGATTAATCTACCTGTATCTGTCCCCCTCTCCTCATGGTGCTGGTCCCGTGCTCTCTCCCCTCTCACTGAGCTGAAGACAATCTTTTGTTGGACTGTATATACTCAACATGTTCCTTGTCCCTCCTCACACAGCTGACATCGCCATTTGGTCTTCTCTAGGAAGCTGCCGTCAAAATTATAACCGTAATGATTTACAAACGAACAAACATACACACGCAAGCAGTGTGGTGCGATGAATTCAACATCAAATGTAGAAATTACAAAGTGGCAGACCAAACTTTTCAAATGCCTGAAGTTGCACATCCAGATCCTTATTTAAACTTAAGAGGAAGTCTGTTTTTCCCAGACATGCTCAGGCCTCCCAGTTACCAGGACTTTCTGCATCACTCTAAAAAGGCATTTTATTTAGGTACTAACCCGTGGATGTCTTGTCTAACTTCAGACAACCAAGTCCTACAATTTTCACTTACAAACTTCGGTGCTTCAGCTGCTACATCAATGAAAATAAGTCTTCTAACTTGCAGGAGCCTGCAAAGCCTTCAGCAAACTTTTTGTTTGTACTTTTGACCCACAAGCAGTCAGAGACACAGCTGAAACTGATGGACAAGACAGTTATTTTCCACTGAAAATAGGGAAGACGCCAAACTTCAGATAACGTAAGCTTACATGCTTAATCATTATAATGTCTTCTGAAAGAAGTTATATATGAGCCTAAGATAGATCCCAATATTCCTTCAAAGGTGTTTTACTTCGTAAGCAGTCTATAATTAAGCAGAAAATACTCCCATAAGTAGTGTTCCATTTGTTCTTTCTATCAATGAAGAAAAGTACTGAGTGAGCTAAAACTCAGTCTTAAATTAAGATAATAATTATCACAAACAGATGTTTTATTAGACAGTTGGAGGAATATGGGTGTGCTGTGATTTAGTTCAGAGACTTTAGTTCAACTGAAGACTCAGATCATAACATTAAATTAACTAAATTTAATTAATTAATTAATTAAAGGGCAAGCCTTGTCTCTAATTTTATAAATCATAAAATCACCACTGTAAGGGACAGAACTGGAGATCTTTGCAAAAAGACACTAGTTTTGCCTTGTGACAGAAGTGCAAACATACTGAACTTTCTCTGCCTTCTCAGAACTGGTTGTAAGTATGCTACAGCAAGAAAAGCGTACATTACAGCGAGATAACAAATGTGTCTTACTTAACAAACAACAGCGTTATCTCCTTTGACCAGACACCGAGTAGATGGCACTATCTCTTTGCCAGATGCTGCAGACAAAGCCTCTGGCAGGTTGAAAGTCAAATACCTCAACCTATCATATTTTCACTTATAATACAACTAATCCACTGAAAAATAAGCATACAGCCAACAATAATACACGTATGAAATGCACGGGGGAAAAACTCTTTCATGGAAATGAAGTGTCATATTTGGAAATGTGGACTAGGCAGCTATAAGGATCTGGGTATAAACTGGAGAGGGGCAGATTTAGACTGGACATAAGGAAGAATTTCTCCACTATGAGAGTGGGGAGGTCCTGGCCCAGGTAGTCCAGGGAAGCTGTGGCTGCCCCATCCCTGGAGGTGTGCAAGGCCAGGCTGGATGGGCCTTGGGCAGCCTGATCCAGCGGGAGGTGTCCCTGCCCGTGGCACAGGGTGGGACTGGATGGGCTTTAAGGTCCCTTCCAACTCAAACCATTCTATGATGCTATGATTCTAATCTGAACATGAACAGAGCACCAATGTCTTAACAAGGAAGAATTTTGCACTCTCTAATAAGAGACCCCAGAAAGCTGGGCTGAGCAGAGGAGGTCCGTGAAGGAAGCCCATTTCATTTAGTGATGGTTAACAAGAGAGAAGCAGAAAAGATAGCTGCTATTTCTTCAAAATATTAGAGAATATTAATGACAGGGAGCAAAACAGTGTGTTCTTAAGCTTTCAAAGGAACACAATGCTCACTTCTATCACATCTCCAAAGTGGTGAGTGAGGACTCTAGCCGAGCATCTGAACATAGCCCAGGATTTCAGAAGCAAGGATCCAGGCAGTGCTCACCTATATCAAATGAGAATCTTCAAAACCACTTCTAAAGATAAATTAAAAATATGAAAGAGATGCAAAAATAAAAGCAATAGCAGCATGCAAAGGCAAACTACTACAGACGACGAAAGATTTTTCTTTTTTTTTTCCTGTTTCTTTTTCTTCTTTTAACATATTTGACCATGAAGCAAAATTTTCCAAAATGCCAACACGAGAAAAAAACCAAACACACAAACCAAAAAAACCCAAAAAAACACACCAGAAGAAACAAAATATGCAGTCAGGTCCTACCATTCTTTTGTGGGAAGCTGGGATAAGCACAAGATTATGCATTGGATCTAGATGCCAAGCATTTCCTTAAGACATGTTGGTGACTCCTAACTACATTTCCATGAGCCAAAATTCTTCATGATGTCTCTGAGGTCCCCCTTCAGACTAATTATTTTTATCTTACGCAAGGAATATTAATAAACAAAATACCCAATAATCATATAATGACTAATGGTACATTTTCCTTTATTGGAGAGCTTGATCAGCACAAAACAAGTACAAAAAAATAACTGATGTGGAATTCCTATTTTAGAGTCTTATAAAAATTATTTTTAAACTCCATGAGATATTTAGCAATTTTACCCTTTACTTAAAAAAAAATATGCCTTCTATAGTTGTCAAATGTTATAGGTATAATCTGGATAATCTTATTACATGATGAATATGGTCCTACCTGTGGATAAGACTTCCTAATAAAGTAAGACACCTATTAATGCAAACTATTTTTTTTGGAAAAGAAGTAAAAAAGCCCACCCTACTGCTAGAAACAGAGAATTTTACATATTGTGCCCTGACTAAAAACAGGACATAAACATTAACTTTGTGAAGTGCAAAACAATTTTTATTGACCAGTGCAGTAAATATTGACTGAGGTGAAGCAAATATTTGTGTGTGATGTTAATGGGACAAAACCCGTTCAATACAACAAACAAGATTTTTCCTACTGTATTTCTGTGTTCATATTTATTCTGAAAGTTATGAAAGGAAATAAATGGAAATCTGTCTACTATGGTAATTCTTTTTAAAAACAGTTGTTTGTCCTTAGCAACTAAAATGGATAAGCATTGAGGGCCAGAATATTTTTGACCTTGTACAAGACAGAGGTTTAAAAACCTGTTTTCAGACAGAAGGTGTTAACTCACTGAAACCTGACCTGACAACAACATCCACGACCTCTGTTCAGCTGACCTCGAAAAAGGTAGACAGAAAGCTGGTCCATTTCAGACACTCATAAACCAAAATTTTTCTTACATACACAGCGGTAACAAATGCCTGGAGATTCATTATCTCACCACTCGTTCAGGTTACGGCCAGTCACATACAACTTTTTATGGCAGACAATCTTAATAATTACAAAACTCTTAGAAATAGGCTAGTTCTTTTTTTAACTTCTTAAGGCTTCCACCCTAACCAGAACACGGATAGAGCAGTTCCATAAGTACTTACAGGAGGTGATACCTCAGCCTTAGGTGCCAACAGAACCACAAGCAGTAAAACAGTGCTTGCTCCTATTAGCAAAGGGTCACAGAGCCTCCTCCACTCAATAAAACCCTTTCCCACTATTAAATACAAAATAAGCTAAATTAATAAACCAATATAACCTTTAAAAGTCTCACTCTTATGAGTTAGAACATTCATGCGGTTTTTGAACCTAAAATATATTACTATTTACCAAGGTGAATAAAGAATAAGGATGTAACTATAAGCAGGTACTACAGATCATAAATTAACAAACCTATCTACCCCTTCCCAGTAAATCCACTCAGGGTGGGTCATTATTCAACAGAATGATTCACACATTCAGATTAACACATTAGCTGGGAGAAAAAAAAAATAATTTTGAGAAACTTCAAAGATTCTGGCACCTTAAAGCACACCTATTAGCAAATACCAGGCTCTTACACTGCAGATGATCATTACAGTACATCTTCTGACCTACATACTTTTGTAATAGTCTTACAATAGCAATTAACACACACCTAAAATTCTTTAACAGCTGAGTATTTTTTGAGTAATTGTATTTAACAGATCCTTCAACGTCACTACAGGAGAAGACCAGTTCAGAAACCAGCTTCTCCACTTCACTCTAATGACCACGGGTATCACTCTTCCCAGCAGATAAAGATAGAGGATGAGCACCCTCCTGTGCAGTGAGCAAAAATTACAGCTGCCCTTTGTGGCTCTGCTATCCAATTTTCATTCAGCGCTCTGTTTGTATACAAAACCCAAGACTCCAGGATCTAACTCGCCAGTTTTAAAACAATTCTATTGACACTATTTCAGTGGAACTGCTCTCAGTTTAGAACAGCTTAACAGGAACGAGCAAGCTGCTGTACACAGAGAGCTTGGAAGACTTCTGGAGACCTCGGGGAACAAGATGATGTCATTGCATCATAAAAATATCTGGTTGAAATTCCTTGTGAGTCCGCACGACAAAGCTTACATGATCAGACCTCGACAGTGAAATTCAGGCTCCTCTACCACCACTGCAGGGATGAGTTTTCAAAACTGGTCTCTATTCTTCGATACCTTAAATACCGGAGCACAGGAGCTGTTTTCTTATGCTCGAACTAAGGGTTGTATAATTGCAGGAGGTAGTTTTAAAAAGCACAGGAAGCATTCAAATTTCAAAGGTCATTTGAGCCTCTTGGCAAGACATTCAAATCCTTCAAACAAATTAAACTAAAACAATTTTGCAAAAGTCTTCCATACACAAGTAACATTTTGTGTAGAATTAAGATAACCAATGAAGCTTTTGAATATTCAGGACATTCTGCTATTTTACAGACTCTTACAAGAAAACAGGTTTTTATCATATCATTAACTACAATTCCTTTCCACGTATCTGAGCTCTGTTACTTCAAATTTCACCAAAGATGTACACTGTACATATAATTTTAAAGGACTAGTTCCTTCCACACCTTCTGATGAAAAATAGTGATATTACAGTTTATTGGGAGGAACAGAACACGAAGATTGCAATCTCTTAATCTGCTCTATGCAGGAAGACCTCTGCAGAGCTCCTTCAAGAATGAGGATACAAAATATTTTCTCCTAATGTTTCCATGTTTAGAACTAACTCACAACAACTTTTAGTAGGGAGTAACTGTTGAAAAGGTAAGCATTACGCTGCCAGGGCATCACTGGCAGAATTCAACATGGATCAGAGTTCCAATATTGTCTCATGCATTTAACAACGACAGGAAAAACAGGTATACATATATACATACATATATATGAAATGTGCTGATAACATCAATAAAGTAGGAACCGCCTATAATCTAGGAGAATGAGAAACTCAGGGGCATCCTTATATCTGAGCACATATATACACAGGCAACCCCCTGAAAACACGCCTGGACGGTGCTTCAGCTTTCTGTGTGAAATCCATGGGCACTGTAGGAAGCAAGTCCAAAACACAGACTGGCAAATGACCGCAATACCCATGGGAGAAGACTTCCAATTTCGTGTTAATAATCTCTGACATCTTTCTTGACTCAGGAGTTACTAAATCTAGAGGTCATTAACAGCACCATGAAAACATACCTGTTAAATAACAGCATCACTGAAGAGTTACATACCTTCTAATGAGCTGTGAATTGGAGATAAACCAGCAAGTGACCTGCATGAGCAAACATTATTGATTAATAAGCTGCCATGAATTAACTTCAGATTTCTAGGGCATGTAACAATGAGTAACAGTTTGAGAACAACTTTGATTTAAATCTACATTTGTACTTTAATGCATTTTATAATTACAAAAAGGAAACAGCTGAATGAGGCTTTTATATTTACACACTTCCAAGCACTGTACAGAAGGCTTGCATAATTTCCAACCATAAAATACTATTTAAAAATAAAAGATTTATAATTGCTTTTCCTGATTTGAGAAGCAAATTAAGATTTTCCACATTGTCCTTCGTAATCCAAACACTATGCCAATGACTAATCGAGCAAAGTGTAAGAGAACGAACAATATGGCACAGCATAAGTCAGAAGAGGTTTGTGTTATCCTTGGAAGGATGGGGATATAGCCATGTGATTCTCAGAGTGCTTCCAGCCCAGCAGCTGAAATCTGCATTGGTGCTGTTTCTGAGCAGTACTGTGATAATCTGCCAGAAGTACTGTACAAATTAAAGGCCTTCTGAGTTCAGAGGGGTTACAGGAATGGGAAGCTTTGTGGGTTTGTTTTATACTTGTATAAAAGTACCCAGCCCAGGTTGCCTCCAAGGCATCAGCCACAGCCCAACTGAAATCCAGAGGATATGAGGCCTGAAATGTCTAGTCCAGAAATTCCACACACCGATTCCAAAAACATCATAAAAGCAGACCAAATTGCTGCAGATGCCTCCTTAAAACCTACCTCCAACAGAAACAGAGATGTGTCCAGTGTTTTCAGCTTCTTCCTCAAGTAGAAAAGAGAGGGTTTATTGTTAGATGGTACCTGTTCATAAACACGAGGCCACTCGGCTGTTCTAAATAGTTTTTCACCTCAAGTTCTGAGGTCCAAGCCCCCAGCCCTTCCTTCTCCCAGGGTTACTGACCCCACAGCATTCCTGTATTTAAAATTTTGATTTAAAACAGTATTTCTGTTTTAATTCAAAACAACGCAGGACCGATCTTCAAAACTGCTCGGATACCAGGCACCGCTTTCAGTGTGAAATGCATACCTTAACGCTTTTAGAAAAATATCTGAGCCAAGGAAAGCAGATGCCATTTCTGGATGCAAACTAATTTATTCAGGAGCATCTTTTTGAAAGAAAACCCTGGATCTATTCAATTCCAAGCTTCTCCTAAGTGCTACAGCAGTGTTAACTGGGGCAGCGTTTACCTCAGGTTTCCTAGGAGGCAAAGCCAATTTCCAGACAGCAGGACTTCCCTTAATCGCCACTGAGAAGCAAGGATACTGCAGCACACGGATAGATTTCAGAGAAGCACAGAATTATAGAATGGTTTGGATTGAAAGGAACCTTAACACCCATCCAGTACTACCTGCTGCCATGGGCAGGGACACCTCCCACTGGATCGGGGGCTCCAGGCCCCATCCAACCTGGCCTGAACACTTCCAGGGATGGGGCAGCCACAGCTTCCCTGGGCTATCTATCCATCCATCTATCTATCTATCTATCTATCTATCTATCTATCTATCTATCTATCTAATCTATCACCTACCTATCTACAGATAAGAATATACAGACGTATTTCTTGATTTCCTTCATTATTATTGCCTCCCCATATTAATTTTTATTGAGGCTTTAAATAAAAACGGCCTCAATAGTGCCAATGGCCTCAAGTTGCACCAGGGCAGGTTCAGATTAGGCATCACAGAATCACCAGGTTGGAAAGGACCCACGGGATCATCGAGTCCAACCATTCCTAACACTCCCTAAACCATGTCCCTCAGCACTTCATCCACCCGTTCCTTAAACACCTCCAGGGAAGGCGACTCAACCCCCTCCCTGGGCAGCTGTTCCAGTGCCCGATGACTCTTTCCGTGAGAATTACTTTTTCTGATACTCAGCCCGACCCTCCCTCCCCCCGCAGGGCCCTCGGGCTCTGGCAGAGGCCGCCAGGGAGGCGCTGGAGCCTTCATCCCTGCAGCGGTTCAAAGGGATGCGCAGGGGCTGACAGTGGACAGACACGCTCGGACTCCAGGATCTCAAAAGTCTTTCCCAATCAAACCGGTCTAAAAAAGCAACAATGACGCTGCCCCACAAGGCCCAGCCCGGCCCGGCCCTTCCTCCTCCTCCTGCCCGGCTCCTCCTCTTCCTCCCCGCCCCTCGGCCTCAGCGATGGAGGCGGCGGGCGGCGCGGGGCGGGGGGCGACGGCCTGAGGGGAGGAGGAGAGAGAGGAGGAGGTACCGGGCGGGGGGAGGGGGCGCCGGGAGGGAGGGAGGGGAGGGGAGGCTGCCCGCAGCGGGACCCCCATCATGGGCTGGCGAAGGGGCTCCCGCGGGGGGAACCCCCCCCGAGAGGTGGCAGTGGGACCCCCGAGGGGATGGCGATGGGGTCCCTGCAATGGGAACCCCCCCTGAGGGGAGGGCGATGGGGTCCCTGCAATGGGAACCCCCCCTGAGGGGCTGGCGATGGGGTCCCCGCAGTGGGAACCCCCCCTGAGGGGAGGGCGATGGGGTCCCTGCAATGGGAATCCCCCCCTGAGGGGATGGCGATGGGGTCCCCGCAGTGGGAATCCCCCCCTGAGGGGCTGGCGATGGGGTCCCCGCAGTGAGACCCCCCCTGAGGGGATGGCGATGGGATCCCCGCAATGGGAACTCCCCCGAGGGAATGGCAATGGGGTCCCCGCAGTGGGAATCCCCCCCTGAGGGGATGGCGATGGGGTCCCCGCAGTGGGAACCCCCCCTGAGGGGATGGCGATGGGGTCCCCGTAGTGGGAACCCCCACTGAGGGGCTGTCGATGGGGTCCCCGCAGTGGGAATCCCCTCCTGAGGGGATGGCAATGGGGTCCCCGTAGTGGGAACCCCCACTGAGGGGCTGTCGATGGGGTCCCCTGGGTCCGGGCTGGGGGGAGCGAGGGGAGGCAGCGGCCAGGAGGAGATAGGGAATTGTTCAGTAGGAAGAGCCTTTTCCAAAGGGCTTGTTTTATCTTGTTTTGCGGGTGGGGGATTCTGGAAGCCTTTGGATGCACATGGGTTTCTTTGGAATCCTACTTAATAACTCAGTCATCTGAAAGTTTGTTAGAGCAGCAGTGGAGCCTTGTTATCCAACAAGAGAATTGCTCCCTGTCTTTAAACACCAAGCTGTCGGGTTTCGAGCCGTCCCGTTTCGCAGGCTCTACACCACTGACTAAAGCCCACTAACAAGATCGGGGTTTGGTCCCTTCCTTTTAAAAACAGCATCCACGGCCTGATCCTGCAGTCACTCCGCTCACGGCAGCCAGCGCTGCCTCCAGTTCGTCTGCTTTTATTCGCGTGCATAACGTTGTAGAAAGTGAATCTGGGCTGGATTGAAGGATGATGTAATGGTTGGACAACAAAAACATAGTAGCAGCAGCATTTCTACATGGTAGTAAGTTCCCCTACTTGGATACCGTTTAAATTCACGCAATTTACTCATCTAATCTGATCTCCTTTTTAAAGGCTAAAGAAATCTAGGTTTGTGCCAACACATTAAGAACTTGCAGTGCAAAACCAGTTTTGCTTTAACCTTTTTGCACCCCGAGCTATGTACATATGCTAAGCTTTAGGGAAAAAAAAAAAGTAATTTCAAAGAGGAATCTGTAAGAGTCTGCATTATTGAAAAAGGATTATAACAAAATTTGCAATGTTTCAATAATAATATTCAATAATGACAAGTATTGTGCCAAATCTGGCCTCAAAGCATTCTCCAAAATCATTAACCTCACGTCACACCAGTCTGGAGAAGCAGATTTAACACTGTTTGACCGGCGCAAAGACTGACACACAAGTGAAAAAGCTGCTCAGGGAGACAATAGAAAGATGTCAGTAGAAAGAAATAAAACCTCATTTGGGTGCTCTCGCTGTCAGACTACAGCTTGTTGGCTGCGTTTCTTTTTTCACCTAGACCATATGGTCCAGACTCTTACAAAACGGACTAACCTGGTTCTGCTCACTTACCCAGACAGGATAATCTTGTTAATCTCATAATGGCCCTCAATTTTGAGTGTGCACTGGCTTTTGACTAGACTTGTCTGAACAAATGCTTACCGTTCTACGGATGCGTGTAGATGTACTCTTTGCTTCCTTCCCATCATTGTTTGCCCCTTCTTTGGCCTGGTACTGTTGCTATTTTTGTGAGATTATGCAGTGCTTCTGAGATCTCTTCTGCACAAGCCACTGTCGGTTTCATGTTCCGCAGCTTTTGCTGTTGTGATTTGTACTGAAGCAACTTGAGATTTTACCAAGGCAGCCAGGCTCACTGCAGGCTGGAAAATCTGCATCTGAATGAAGGGAATTTAATACAGCACACAAATTTGCCCCATGGAGACAGGGTCCAAACCTAGCACGCCAGCTTTTGGAACGAAGACAGACACTAACTGTCAGAAAGAGAGTCTTTGCTTCATGCAGGCAATCGCTCAGTACCATCTATTGTATTTTTTGTGTTAGCAGGTTTTGGGTTTTTTTGCCCCTGAACTAGTTACACTCTTCTTTCAACTGTGACTTTTTATATCCTGTTGTAGGAGACAAAGTAGGAAGAATCTGGACCAGAAAAAAATCCCACCATGCAATCAAATTGCAGTCATCTCCACAACATCCAAGGGAGCAGCGATGACTCTTCATCTTCTCCGAGCGCCCACGTAGCGAGGTTGTCAGGAGAGAGCTTGTGCCATCAAAGCGGAGATGTTCGCATACAGCTCAGCTCTGCTGTGGGAGAAACCAGGGAAAGCACGAGTTCCCGACATCCAAGGCCAGGTTCCCAAAGTCGCTCACACGGACATGCTCACAGCGAAGCAGCGGGGGTCGATGATTCCACTCCAGACTCAGAGGAACACAGCAGCAGCTCCTTCTCCGAGCTCAGATACCTCCTCCAGTGGCTGCACAAAAGTCTGCCGTACATCTTGATTCTGTGTGTCAAAGTGATCATGCAGCACATAATCGGTAGAGTATAACAAAACAAGGCCTGATAACAGACCCCTCTCCCCAAAGAGACACACTAATAACCATGCCTGAAATATAATTAAATTTATTTGTAGCTTTATTTTTATTTGCTTTATTAATCTGAAAGAGAAATACTAAAGTACATTTCAGTGGCTTCTGTTTCCTTTGCTGGCATACGTACAATGTGCTTAATTATTCTGGCTCGATAGTTTAGGCTATTAATTGTAATTACAAAGACATGTTACAAGTGGCTGGTGTTTTAACCTAGTTCAGTAATTATTTTTTTTTTTTTATTTTCTTGTGTATAACTGACCCTTTTTTCCTAATAGGCATTTCTCTTGGAATTGGGCTGCTAACAACTTACATGTATGCAAACAAAAGCATAGTAAATCAGGTTTTTCTAAGAGTAAGTATCACCCTATGCAACAAAATTCTGTAAGTTAACCAAGACCTTTATCCATCAATTTTTGAAAGAAATGTGAATGGAGACACTGTTTTATTTACCTAATGTTAGGTGTCAACTTTCAGGGTGGAAGTAAAGTCTTAATGCTTCTGTGCAGTGTAGAGCTGCTCAGATAAGTAAAGCTTACAGAATTGAAAGATCCCACCCCCAACTTTGCACATTGAAATCCCTTCAACTGCTAAGTTCTTCTACAAATTCCCAAAAGATTTAACTATATTTATGGAATCAAATAGCAATGGATAGTTTAACATTTCAGCTATCTGTTCACTCCCAAAGGAAAACCCGTGGTTTCTTCAGAGCGGGGTATTTTCTTTTGTTGTGTTTTTAGAAAAAAAATTGATACGCATAATTCGAAAATATTAAAATCACTGCTTTATTTTTCCATTGAGTTCTCCCATTTTATTGGGCCTGAAATGACTAAGATAAAATCTCTAGTAGTAAAACTCTGCTCATGTGCAACAAACTTAGCACTTTGGAGATACATTTAAGACACTTACTAGTGAGATAAGGGCTGTAATAAGTCTTTACAATTACCTTACAGGAAAGGTGCTCCAAGCTGCGATGTGCGTGGTTACTGGTGTACTTAACTGGATCATCTCTCCTCTTGTATTACACCTTCCATTCTCAGTCGCTGTATTACAGGTAAGTAGAAAAGCATCTCCACTCGCATCATAAGTTTCTCAAATATTATCTGGGAACGTTTTATAGAATCATAGAATCACTAACTTGGAAAAGACCTCTTGGATCATCAACTCCAACTATTCCCATCTGCCACTAAACCATGTCCCTGAGCACCTCGTCTGCCCGTCTTTTAAATACCTCCAGGGATTGGGACTCCACCACCTCCTCGGGAAATCTGGGCTGCTGCTCTTTTCCTTTACTTGTGGCATTGGTTTCTCTTTCATTTTAATCTCCATTCCTTCTCTTCTGCTAAACTGAGCAGGTGCTGTCCTTAAAAACAGCTTGATGGGATTTGCAAGATTAGACCCCATACTCAGCATAATGGCACTGCTGCACCATGGGGAATGGAGCGGGGTGTGATCCCCAGCTCTGACCCCACCACCTCACCTTGGAACACCACATGGGGCATTGTGGGCTCTGGACTTTGTCTCTCCTGTTTATTTTTCCCCCTTGCCATTCTAGCTACAGTCTTGGCTGTAAATTGGTCAAAGGCTGAACTGGGAAAGAAAGGCTGTCTCTAGAGGATGGGCATGTGACGAAGATGCAGGAAAAAGAAGGCTCAAAAATGGGAAGGCAGTCAGAGATCATAAATTATCAATTTACAATAAAGAGTTCATTTTCTTAGCAAATATTTTTCCTCTGTGTAAACTAGGTTTGCTTTTTTAATTAAACCTGCTGTGATAATCTCTAGGTATGCTTTCCTCCAAACAGGGCTTTCCTCTAACTTCTGATAATTTTTTTTTTTAGCTTAATCTTCTTAAACCCTACTGTGGATTTTATGAACTTCTGGGAGGTACTTTGGATTGTGGGAGTCACAGACTTTATTCTGAAATTCCTCTTCATGGGCTTCAAGTGCTTTATTCTGTTGGTGCCTTCTTTTATGATGTCCTTTAAATCCAAGGTAAGGAAACAAGCTATATTTTTGCTTCCTTGTGGAGATTATTTTATGGTAAAAATAGCAAATTATTAAATTCTACCCAGAGAAAAGTCTTTTTTAAACGTCCATCTACAATCCACCACTACAGTGTAGGTGAGAAAGCCTTGTGCATTTTATGTTCTTCCCAGCTCGGTGTCAAGGCAGGCTCACTGAAACAATTGCTTGTAATACGTCATCAGATAAATGGGCTCATTTCTGTCTCCAAGTGGGGACGAAGAAGAAACCTTTTACTTGCTGCAATGTAAGAACGTGTGTGCAGGCGGTTAGCACGGAGCAGCTGAAGCACAGTCAATTTTTTACCTGCTTGACAGTAACTCACATTGGAAGATTTTTAAGATCTGTGCATGCAAACAGCCGATTTTTATGTCTCTTCAAATAATAATTCTGAATTTTATTTTTGTTAATAAACTTAAGCAATATTTGTGTCAGATCAATGAATTTGATTTATAGCCGAATTCCTCAAACCAGCAAAGTTTAATCATTTTCACAGAAGCCTACACTGGTTGGTGGAGTATTTATTTTTATCTGCTTCCTGAGGTGACAGGCAAAACCAATTAAATTTTATGTCAAAATAGGAAATAGTACTGGTTCAACAAAAAAAAAAAAAAAAAAGTTGTACAGTTCGTACATGGTAGCATTTGAACAGGATGTTTTGCTAGCTTCTATCTCTTAAAATGTACCAGAACAAGTTTTTCTCAGGTACAACCGATTTCTCTAAATACCAGTTGACAGTCAAGATCTGGTTTTTTTTGTTTTTTTCTACAGCAAGTGATAGAATATCTAAAAACTAGTTATGGAAAATGGCATTGCACCAACTGTGACCTAAACTGTGGCTAAATTAAAGAGGGAATCTGGTCAATAGTGGCAAACTGTGGTATTATCCTGTGTCCAGTATTGAAAGAGTACTTCTTCCCTATCATAAATACAAGCTTAAGGAAGTAAATTAAGAGCTAAGCCAGATATCTGTGATTATACACTCACGCAGCGTACAGGATGCTTCTGCTTTGTAGCTATTATTCAGTAGGGTTAGGGTGTCATTGAACTCTGTTTACCTGTTCAGTCCAGCCACTCTCTGCTTCTTTCCTGGCCTCTCAATTTTCTTATCACCCCATCCTATATAGGAGTTAATTATCACAAGATAAGGCTTCTTTCTTACACAGGCGTGAAATAATGTTTACAGGAAAACAGTTTGTAATTTATTTTTATTAATAAAAGAATGGGCTTTACTCTTATTTTTTAATCCTGACTGCAGGACACAACTCTGCTAATGAAAAGCCAATCTGTGTGACCCAATTTGTCTTATTGGCCTTTTATTTTCTATAACTTTTATTTTCTATTTTAACGCTTATGAAATTAAGTCAGGTAGCATTGTTACATGGGCAGGCAGCTGACAACAGCATTCTGTTTATAGCCTATCAATTTGATTTTCTGCAGTACAGCAATCAATACTGTTACTGTTATTTGTGAAGTTGCAGCGAGACTCAATATCTGTTCTTCATTCTTTTACATGTTTGATATTTTGTTGTTTCAAGATATTATGAGAGAAAATTACTCAAAAAAATAACAATGCATCTTTTCTCTATAATTTAAAAATCATTTGTGTTCTAAATCTTGAGCGATTCCTTTGCATGTCTTGCTTAGGGCTACTGGTACATGCTGTTAGAAGAACTCTGCCAGTATTACCGTATGTTTGTCCCCATACCAGTTTGGTTCCGATATCTTATTGGCTATGGGGAACTGGACAGTGTGCTAGGACGGACCTTTGGGATATTGCTGGGCCTTCTCTACCTCATCCTAAAAGTATGTAAAGCTTTATATTCCTCTCAAACTATTTTGTGGTAATAATCACTCAAGGGTTAGGGACACAAACTAACACCTTTCTGGAAGTTCCCGTGTCTGAGCTGAGCTGCAAGTTGATGCTGCAGTTTAACCGATACAGCTTTCCAAAACTGATAGGAAACCTGGCTTGGGGCAGTAACTGATCCTTTTCCAGCACCTGTTCTAGGGATGGATTGGGGTTGCATAGCAGAGAACACTGTTACTACAGGTACCTTGTTATCAGACACTGAGCAGAATTAGATATCGAGGAAGAGAGCTTGCAAAAGTAAAGGTAAAATTCATGGTTAAAAGAATCACAATTTTCCAGGAAACTAGATTTTCTCTCTACTAGTGTCCTCTGTGATCTAAACAAGGTAAATGTTCATACTGAGCAGCTGCTTCACCAAAGAGCTGATCTGCCCCAAATGTAACCAGACTCGGTACAAGTTCAGCTTTGAGCATGAAAAATAATTGATGATGCTAAGGTATCTTAGTTACAGGTCTAGAGACGATTGCACATCTGATAATAACGCTGCTATATTTGCACTCGAGTGCTTCATTTCAGAACCTCAATGCTATTTTTCTTTAAAGAACAGACATCTACTGGGGAAAAAAAATTGCAGGCTAAATTCTTAGTTTGATTACTTATTAAGTAACAAAAATAGGGTCATTCCGAACTATAGCTTTGCTTATATTCCTGCTAACACCAAACTATCAGTGAGACTTGCAGTGTTGGAATCCGCACAGAAGCTTGCAAGCTTTTCAGTTCCCAGGGAAAAATACTAAGGATAACTGAGGTTTTCTTTCCCATTTCAGCTTTTGAGCTTTTTTGGACAATTGAGAAACTTCAGGCAGGTCTTACGGATATTTTGTACACGACCAGTGAGTACTGAATTCTCTCATGACAAAACAATGAGCCCAACTGACATGAAAATACTTCTTTTTCAAATACCTCATTCCTGTATTACTTCGTACTGTTCTAGCAATAGACAACTACATTTTTAAAGTAAACCCTGTATTACTTGTTGTCCCATTTCACAGTCTGAATCCCTCGACTATGTGATTATGTTGTGATCAGGGGAAGATATTAACTGGACAGCATGGTAAATAGGAGCAGATAAGCTTTAGGTCCCAAGGCGATGCCTAAAAAACTTAGCAGCATTTTGTTGGCTTAGGGATTCAGTAGTTTTTCCTGACATAGCAGCCCTTATTCACAATTCCTTTTTGTCCTGATATCTTCGTGTTTTCTTTTGGCTTTGCCCCCACCTAGTATCTGCTGAAAATACCTTGTTTTACAGCACTATGGGGTGACAGCAAGCAAGAGACAGTGCTCTGAAGCGGATGATATTTGTTCCATCTGCCAAGCTGAATTTCAGAAGCCTATTCTGCTTATCTGTCAGGTAATACACACAATCAGAATTATTTTTTACTTTAAACACTGCTAAACAAAACCACATAAAGTTAGATTAGCAAGCGTCTTCCGATTCTTTTTAGAAATCAAGCTATGCACATAACATACTGACTTACACATGGAAGAGCTTAGAAGCTCTAAGTTCTCAATTCTTTTCATTACAGCACATATTTTGTGAAGAATGCATCTCTTTATGGTTTAATAGAGAAAAAACGTGTCCACTCTGCAGAACTGTTATTTCAGACCATGTTAACAAGTGGAAGGATGGAGCTACCTCTATGCATCTACAGATTTTCTAAAGCATGTCAAACACCTTGTTTTACAGTTTGTTTGTTCAAACTAAGGTTTTTTCAGTTTGCTGGAGGTAAAATTGTAGGTGGCACAAGGAACAAGCTTCCAAATTCTAGATTTCATACTTCTATGAAATATTCTAGTATTTGATACAGTGCACAAAATGTTAACTTGACCTTAAGCTCAGAAATGTAAGTTTTCAGAATGAATGCAGAAAAGCCAGCATTGATTGTTTCCTACAAGGATCACAAGAGAAACAAGCCCTTGAAAAATGCTGCATTACTTCTTGCAGCAGCTTCTTAATTCAACATTTTATTTCAAACTTTAAGTAGAGTTCAGACTGTACTAAATCGTATTTATCCTTCTAACATGACTCAACCCAAAAGGTCAACCTACTGATTTTATTAAGATTATAAGCAAATTTTATACTCTGGACTACAGTGAGAATTAGAGCTACTTGTCATGCTTGGTATTAAAGGTCCTTTAATGCCTTCTTGCACCTCTTACGGCAACTATATCTCACTGTACCTGTAAGCCACAAGAATAAGACGTTTCCCCTTTAGGTTCTTGCAGACTTCTAATGTATCTTTGGCTTAATACATAAACCAACCACTGATGTTAGTTTTTTTACTTAAAATTTTATAAAGTTGGTATTTTTAAAACAGATCTTTAATACTATATTTTTGTCATAACAAGAACCTGATTTTCTTTCAGGGGAGATTCTATTTTATACTATATTTGCAGTTTGTAGAATGCGTAACAATCAGAAGGAATAAATGAATTTAAATCTATTTGTTTGGTGCACCTTGAATAAAGAAACAAGATTCATTATTGTTTCAGTGTTAACTTAACATGAAAGCATATAACAGCTCTCTCCTAGATATACTTCTCCTGTGAAGCTAATGCCTCTGAAAAACAAAAAACCTCCAAACGCTACAACTTATTCATGACTAGTCTTTATGTTACTTACGGAGCTAACTTATATACAATCTCACCTTTTTTTTTTCCTCCTGCTTGTCTTTTTTCACCTTGCTCTTCAGATAACACTAAAAAAGCCCACTCAGATTATTCTGTTACAGCAAAGTTAAACTGATTGCCATTAACTTGAGCTTGTCTTAACCAAATACCTTTAGGAAACTACATTAGGGGAAAAACAGAATTAGAAAGTTAAGCACTTACTTGATGACGGATGTAGCAGCTCAAACAGCCAAGCAGCAACTGAGTACTGTGAAGTTGCAGCTGACACAGCCAGATTCGTAGGACTGACAGGGCATGATGGGAGAGAGCTCTTAAAGGTACAACTGTGTGTCATACTAGTAGAATTTAGTATTCTGAATAAAACCCTAATGAGATGGAAGGCTGAAGCTAAGAGGTATCATTTTATGTTCAACCTAGGTTTTTTATTTTTTGTAGCCTGCTGTGTATTTCCTATTTGTACTTTTGTTTGGAGTTTACTGCTCTTCAGGGTAAATGTGCCCTGTGCTTGTTCCAGCAGAGTATCTGAGTGACTGGGGAAAAAGACATCAGCTTAAAGAAAACAGGCTGAAGCTGCTAAGTCTGTAATTGGAAACTAATGGGAGTAGAGGAAACTGGTTATCAGGGAAGCCTTTCCCAGCAGGTGGGGTGCTTAGTTTGGAGAAAGTGCAGCTGAATGGTGTTAGAGCTGTTGTGAGGTGACAGGGAAGAATTAGATCGTGGCCACAGCCAGAGCTGTGCTGTAATGGGCTTGTGCCTCCAGTACTGTCAGAACAAATTGCTCTGTGTTTCCTTGGAGAGATCTAGCTATGCCTTAGCTTGTATTTAAAGTTCATCAGCACTGATATCCAGGCTGCTGCTGCAGCAGAACTTCCCTTGAGAGATGGGCAAGAAGGGAATTAAGGAACAAAAGAGAGCAAGGGGAACTTAAGGTTGGATCCTGAATCTCTGATGGGCCTACAGAGAGTATAGCAGCTCACCTGGTTACACAATCATGTTTAGACTTTCCCAAACTTAATCACAAACACACAGTTTAGCTGAAGAGTCTTTTAAGGGTTTTTGCTTCATACTGTACTGTGTGAGTACTGTGTAAACAATTTGAGTGCTATGTTTAATTTAGTCAACAAATAGCACCTTTAGAAAAAGCTTTGTGTAAAATGCATGACCAAATGCAATACACTGTTAATAAGGGAGGTGTAACACCCAACTCTCTAAAATACTGGGCAAAATAAAAATCCTAACTTATCCTGGATTAGCTCTTCCTGAAACGCTCATACCAATAGCTTAATCACTTCTTCATTAAAAAATCCTCTCAGGGAAAATATAAACTAAAAATCATTAGACTTTAACATGATGACAGAGTAAGGAAATGCACTTCCTAAGAGCTGAATACTGATTAAATTCATTGCCTACCAGTAACTGGTGGCCATTCATCAGAATTCCGGTACTCTGTCACAAATCTTTTTAGAACAATAGGTCTAAATCACCGATCCATTCCTGGAATATTAACTAGGAAGATACAAATTGTGAGATGCACCAGCTGTTCAATCCAAACAGTTGTCCTGAAAGCAGAGCCACTGAAACAAGTATGTTTTCTTACTGCCTTATCCCCCAGATGAGTAAATAGCAGCCTCGTTACTGATACAGCAGGAAGTGGTGAGAAGGAAGCTTGCTGCTCTGTCACATAAGTTACTCGGTCCTGGCACTGTGTTCTCACATCATGCGAAAGGACAACACACTAGTTTTTTTATGGATGCTGTGAGGAAAAGCTGGCAGCGAGGCTGTTGCTGGTGCTGGCCCACGCTCGTGATCTGGCAGAAGCACAGCTGTGACAGTGCAAAGCTGAAGGCGTCCATCAGGACTGACTGCTTGGCCCGGCAGAACTAACATGAACTAGGAAGGTAGTTAAGGATCAAGAAACACGCTGTTTACACATATGCATTCAAAGTATGCAGGGAAATCTGAAATAAATTAACCTGAACTAAATTCTCATTTGCTGTAGAACAAAAGTATTTATAAACTACTTACCCCAAGAAGTAATTCAATATCTGAGAGAGATACTGTACCCTGAAGAATTAAGGCATCAAGGGCTGTGTGCAAGGCCAGCATTATTACTAAAAAAATATGGAATTGATTTAGAAGTATTACACTTTTGGTTAAGAAAAAAAAATCAGCACAAGACCTCAACAGCAGCATTGGGCCTGCAAAGCTCAGCAAGACTTTCACGAAGCACAACAAAAGATGGTGTCAGTGCTTTAAGTCACCCTTGGACTGCTGCTCATCTTTTGGTCTTTGTCTACTACATGGTAGTAACACTACCTTACTGGAATAAAGGCAGATACTGGTCAGAGACAGGACCAGGGGACAATTTGTCTTTTATCTTTGGTATTTTTTTCCTTTAAGATAGAGTGAAAATTATCCAAACGCAGTAAATATTATCAGTTTATTAAAAAAAACAAAAAAACATATTTTGATCAGCCAGTTTAGATTTACACTTCATAAATGAAACAAGTAATTAGTTACAGAGAGGAAAAGAAGTAACTTACATCCATAAATGACATCCTCTCTGATCCGCTCGTCAGCATCACGCTTTTAAGATGCAACTCTTCCTTATCACGTGCACTCAGGCCAGGGTAGCTTCCCTGCTTTCCACGCACACAGACAAACTGACACTCATGTCTGACTCTGCAGGAGACAGAACAGAGAGGAGGATGCCACTCTTAAGAGCCCAAGAACCTAGGTGAAGGTGATAAGACAGACTGACAGGGCCTTTAAGTTCTAAGCAGAATTCCTCCTCCCTCCCATTCCCTTCAAAGCTGTCACGAAGACAATGATTTAGATCCATAATTACGCTTAGGGCCTACCTACTTCCTAAAAAAAAAAAAAAATAGGTCACTTGGATTAGCATATGTTGAAATTTGCATTTAATTGCTATTCACATCCATCTTATCCAGCGCCCGAGTATATTTAGTTCCCCATAACTGTGAAAGATGAAAAACAGAATAGGGATTACCTTTCTTTCTCCTAAGGCAGCTCAAGTTTGTTTCTTGAAGACAGCTACAAAGCAGAGTTAATCTAGAGGAGAACGATCTGTAGAAGCTCCTACGGAGGATCTGCATCATCAGGGGTCTGCAGGAAAAATATTTAAGTAGTTTGCCTTGTTCTTAGTGGCTTCTCCTCCTACTTTACCCCTCAGGGTAAAGGATTTCCCTCTAAACTGGGAAAATGAAACAGCAACTATCCTGCTGTAGTAAAAACCCAACCAACCACAACTCAAGCATCCGCCTTCAGAACACAGTTGTCTCCCTCAGTGCTGGATGCACTTTGTGATTAACAGCGAAAGCAGGCTGGGAGTGAATATTAACGAGAACAGACCAAAGTAAACATCTCCTGTACAGTCAGAGTGGACTCATGTTCTCCAGCAGTTCAGCTTTCAGATAGCAAGACAGAAAAAAAAGGGGTAGTCAAAAGAACAACTGACTCATTTCTTTTTATCTTTTATTATGAGCTAATACCAGAATGACATTCAAATGTCAGGATGGCACAATTAAGACAGTCTTGGTAGGAATTGTTCCAGCATTCCCAAAATTACAATTTAGTACACGAATGGCATCAAATGTATGCATCACTCCCACAGAGAAAAATGATGAAATTCAGAATATCTTATACCAGAATTGTTTCTGCATTAAATGGGAAAAGAAAAACTGCTGGTAACACAGCTGACCTCTAAACTTTTTGTGATAATGACCTGCAGAACAAGATATTCCCCTATTTAACATCTAGTAAAAAAAAATATGACTTTTGTTCAAGTTTAAGATTTAATACTTTTATATGGTTAGCCACAACAGGTATTAACCTCAGTTTTACTATATTTTTGTAATGCTACAAAAATCCTATAAAATCAAATTATAGTGAATTTTTCAGTGATTATAATTAAAAAAGCGCAGCTTGTACAAAATAAAAAAAATAAGATTCTATACTCTAATGAAAAATTTAAGACATTTTTAAATGAACAAAAGAAAGCACTTGTTAAGCTCTCCAATATTCAATGCATTCTGCACTTATCTGCAATAGCCAGACAGGAGCTAGAACTCCACTCCCCTTAGTTCACAACTAGTAATTTTGACACTATTATATATATATAGAGGATCTATGTCTGATATTTTTACAAATAAATACAGGATAAACCATATTGCATAGTGTGTGCTTGCTGTCTGAGTCACACTCCAGAAGTTTCACAGTTCTAGTAGGGAGTTAAACTTATAATCTATGGGATGAGACATTGACAGTAGATGAAGTTTAATTTTAAAACCGATAAATTGTATCTGTAATTAAATCAGTGAACTCAGACAAACAACTCTTGCCATTCTTGCCAGCCATATTAAACCAATTCTATCTATCTGGACGATTCTATCCAGCCAACCAAAAAGCAACTGTTAGCTGTATAGGACCAAGAGATTTGTATATAATTTTTTAAACTAAGTTCCTTTATACTCAGTAAACATGTTAGAAAACCTCTGTTAACAAGTGGCACAGAGAGGCACTGCTTGAAGTGTTGCGCATTTGCAAATACGCATAGTACAAACACGCATGAGCACTTTGATTTCAGTTTCATGTCACCAGTGGCCCTATTGCCGTTTCTTGTTTGGTAATCTTCCAGTACCATTTATGTCACTATAAGGGAACTTGCTTTTCCTTATAAAATTAAAAAAAAAAAAGAAATTTTCCAACAAAAGGCTTATCAGGAAGAAAAAAAAATCTATTTTTTTCTCAGTCATAACCGTCTTGTTTTGTTGGTTCTTTGCGAGAATCAACAATATCACTCAATCCTTCCAACTTGCGAATTTTAGCAAACAGCACTCTGATTGAATTCCACATGCTTAAGAGTTTTATGGCTTGGATCCTATGGCTCAAAAAGATTCAGTATACACAGAGTAAGCAGAATCTATAAAATATCCCTACTGTTGTGAAACACTAGAAGTAGACTTTGCACAGTTTAACTAAAGATAATGCAATGTGTGGCAGGCAAAAAGTGACAGGACTTGTATGCAGCTGCATGATCACATACACACACACACACCATACACACTCTACCTAGTGTAAAGCTCTGCAGATATTAACCCTTTCACCAGCTATGTTCATGGAAATGCTTTCTTTAAGGCAGGAAGTATTTAAGTAAGGTAAAGTTACCTTTATTTTATTCTTTGTACCTGTAAGTCAGTTGTACAGATTGTGACAATTTCAGAAACATAAATAGTGTCCTTGGAACATGTTTCCTAAATTAAGTTGCTGAAGTTCTGACCCACTGTGGAAGACATTCACTGAAAGGCCATTTGATGCTTTTCCCATACAATCAGCAAATTTATTGCCCCAGCATAGAAAAAATGTTGATAAATTTAGAAGTGTGTAATGACAGGGAACTCCCATAAGCAAACTTTTATTAAAAAAAAAAAAATAGCCTCAAATTCTTACCCAAGAGTTACAAAAAGGTTTCTTCCCTTATGCCATGTAGAATTTGTACATCTCTCCTGTGGCATTTCCTAGATGTTTCTACTGACCTTGTACTCCGATGAACTTTTTCCTGATCTTTTATATGGGTAAGAATCTGAACGTATTCAGCTGTCTTCATCTAAGTGTCTAGCGTAGACAAAAGTGATGCTTCCCCGTGAAATGTCTGCTGAGGACAAGGATGAAATAAGCAGGACGTGTGTGAGCCCATGGCTTCCAGTTAAGCCTAGAACATAGCAGGACTGCTGTTTTATTAGATGCACTTGTCTTTGCAGGAACAGGTATTTCAGTTGGGTAAGCAACTGAAACGGTTCTCTCCCACCCCACATTGCCAAGCTGGTAACTGAGTGATTCGCTTATTCATTTCTTGTTTCATGAGGAGAAGAATCAGAACTAGAGCCTTTACTTTCTTCACAGCAACCAATTATTTTGCAATTTTAATTTTGGGTTACTTCCATAATGAGCTGAATCAAAAAATCTATTTGAAAAATATATATTTTTATATATATAAAAAACTCACTATGTTTTGAATGTGAAATACCAATTTTATCTTTCATCTTTGATTCCACCCCATTGTAGGAAACAGCTTAACCAAGCTTGCATGCTAATTATTCCTCAGACGCAAGCATATAGGCATTTCATACTTTGCCTAGTGAAAGGGCTAACGCTCCTTGACACATTCACAACTAGATCGGTGATTCTGAAGCAACATCCTGACCCTTAATACTGTCAGTTTCAAGCTATCAAGCTGAAAAATCCTTGATAAGGTGAGAAGATGCCACTGTGAATCAGTTAGATGATGTGCCTAGAGTTCTGCAATACCATTTGCTAAAGTTTTTTATGCACCATTGATTGACAGAAAAAAATCCATTTGTCTTTGCTTTCCAAGTCGCTCTGTGCAATGACTGACTCTTTGATACTGTCACTTTTTAAAAGTAAACCATACAAGCCCTCGTATTTCAACTTCAAGGGGGCTTAGGTCCGTTCTTTGTTTTCCACCTTCAAAGGCTTAAAAAAAATTGTGTCGTCATAGATTCATGCGCAAGTGCTCTGGTCGTTTGGAAATCATGGGAAAAGCTTGTTTTTTATATGGCCCAGAGTTTGGTTGCCGGATTGGAAGTGGTGCTGAGGCCTCTCCGCAGACTGTCACATCCATTTGTTCTATTCCACTTGTCTCCATTGGATATTCCACAGGTGTCTGAGTATTTGATGCGCTGGCAGAAGCACCTCTTCCCCAGAATTCCCCAGGGGAAAACTTTACAGGGCTTTAAAACAAGAAATATAAAAATCAGAGGTGAAGGTATACACAGCACCAAGGTCTGTCCTTTACTCTGCAGGAAGCTGAGCTCAAATGCCTAGCAAGAAGCATTTACAATTCTTCCTTCCACTTCCAGAAGTCTGAGAGAGTTTCCACGTCTAGCTTCTACCACAGTCTCTTGTAAAATTCTCTCATATGAGTAGTCAGGATCTATTTCTAGATGACTGCAGAAGGAATTTTCTGTACTAACATCATTCTCTAGAGGCACATAAGCACAGAGGATGTTCTGGAACAGCTTTACAGGAATGGTGTACCAAAGGTACCAAGCACTGAGGCTGTACCAGCGCTGAACAGCAAGCAAGTTAGCACTGCTTGTGCTGCCAAACACCATAAACTGGTCTCTGATAAAGCAGTTTGTAAATTAGGATCAATACTGCAATTCTAATGGAAGTTATGGGCTTTGTGAGAAGAAAGGCTGCGTCATTTTATTTCTAGTGCAGACTTATTTCAAATATTTGTCAACAAATGTCTTACAAAAAAAGGGAAGGAAAAAAAAAAAAAAAGACAGATACCTGACTGGTGTCCTAGGGCTACCTATGAATCTGCGAGGTGATCGGATTTTTGGTTCAAAAGAAAATTTCTCTTTTACACTTTCAAGTACAGATGGAGCCACATACGTGAAACCCTGCAAAACAGGAATGGATGCACTGTAACATACGGGCAAGACTCACTTTTTTATTATTTGTGCAGTTATGATTGCCAAGAAATAGTAAATGAAAACTATAAAAAGGAGAGTTAATGTAGACACATGAACTTCTACTCCCTTCCTGAAGCAAACAGACTTCAGGGAGTTCCTGCACACCCTAGACACTTCTAGTCAGATCACAGATTCCCACAGGCATGCTCAATTTAGTTAATTTTGATCTATCAAATGGACATTGTTCTCTCTGCATGGCTATGAAAGCAATCACATGCCCAGTGTTCATAATCCAGCTATGAATTAGAATGCTGACATTTCAGAAAATAAGCCATGTCTGTTGGCTGTTTTATCTATGCAAAGAAAACATCAGCAATAATCAAACCAAGTATTTTCAAAGCCCTTAAACATTTCAAACCTGTTGCAGAATGTGTTTAAAATTAGGACAGTTTGCTTCAGATATAGAGTGGCCAGTAGCATTAATTTACCTGAAATGCCCTTCTGCTCCCAAATAACACACCACACCTCCCCGCGGTTACACGCGTCGCCTGTGCTCACTTACCAGAAAGACCTGGTTGGCACTTTCACTGAGAGTAGAGTCATCTGGGCTATCAACAGGTGTCTGACGTGTAAACTTTGAGTCAAACTGGCTCACATCCTCTTCAGATTGCTTTGCAAAAACAAAATGATTAAGGGTTTATATTACAGATATCAACCAAATGGCTTAGCGGTGATCAGTGTAGCCTCTGGATGGAGTTCATTCCATAGTATTTTGGCAGAGCTCTGCTGTAGTAAAACCCTGGAGTGGTTCGGAATCCTGCCGCTGCCAGTGGGAGGTCACTATGGGCACTGACACTGAGAAATAAAGGCAAGGGGGAGGGGCAAAAATTATGGATCAAAAAGGAACACAAATTAAAAAGATGCCTTTAAAAAAAATCTCATATTACTCAAATTATTTAGAAATACAATGTCAGTCTCTTGCACGTTTAGTTTTGTCACAACCAGTATACAACAGTTGCACCTACTGGTTTTTGGAAGCCTCTCCAGATAATTTCATCCCATTTTTCAGATACAGGGGTATTTATACTTTGAGGGACAGATGACATCTTGGGAATAAATGACTATGAAGAATATTGTGTAATTCAGTCAAAGAACAACAGACATAATTCCAAGATCACTTCTCCAATTCCTAAATGTAACTGAAAATGCTATTTGTATCCATTCGTGCAAGCCTTCACGCAGCCATGGAAGCACATTTTCAAAACCACCTCGTTTGTACAACTAGCTTTCATAAAATTTGAGAATAACAGAAAAAACCCAAACTATCTTAAGGTAATTAGTTTGGAAAGATCAGTCTTGTGTCATTCTGAATTTCATTCAAAGTGGTGAGGGAGGAATAAAGGTCCGAGTCCCCAGGCTGTAGAAGGCTGCACACTAGCGATGCCCAAGTCAGTTAAAAGAGATTTTAGTAGTTGGGAACTAACTAAACAGCTAAAAAGGACTCCACACCATCAAAATACAAGATAGGATAATAGAGGCTTATTCATCACATCGCTGGTTTGAGGTAAACTTTAATTACTGCCTATAAGGCACAAGACACATTGTAAATATTAATAAGCAAACATACAAAATGCTTAATTAGGTGACTTAATTTACTTCAGCATAGCTACTATTCATCATCTTAGTTTCGATTAAGTACTGGCTTACTGTATAATGTTTATGAGCAGAAATTCAGAGATAAGTGCACTTGCATGTCTGTCTAACCTACACATTAGAAACAGGAGGAATTAAAACTGAAGCAGAATTGTCTTCCTCCGGGAGACTGAACAGAAGAATAAATTAGCTTTTAACTGATTTTTGCCACCTTCTCACATAACAAAAATAAGATCTTATTTCAGTGATGGACAAGTACCATCACCACAGAGTAACAAGACAGAACAGCCAATATTTTATACTGTGTGGAGACGTAAAATAAAGGTTTTTTAAATGTTGATATAGCATCAGTTCTTAGCAAAAAAATCTTCATCAGGTAGTTTCTCTTTTTAATTTGACAAGAGTGAATCTGAGAACCAGTAACCTGAGTTGAGACATTTAGCTATTTAAAGTACTAGAAATCAATGCCACTCCAGTTTGTAAGAGTGAACGTTTTTAAGTTTTACACTGGACATTTTTAAGACCTTTCCTAAAGGCATACAAGGAACAGCTCACAGCATTCTGAGTACATACCAATAAGGGTTTAAAAGGAGGTTCCACCTTTCGTGCCAACAGCTCATCCCAGTTAATATGTCTGAAGAATGGGTGAGCCTACAAGAGTTAGCAATAGCAGAGTCACAATCCACCTTCAGGGTATAAATCACATAAGTTTAGGATGGAATAGCGTGTCCTTTTCAGACCCTCTCTGTGGTGTCTATCTTTCCAAAATCACATATGAGTTTAGCACAATCTGTTCTGCAGTGCTACACCAGAGCAGCTCGAAGAGCTGAAAACCCATACCATTCCTCCAAGTCATAGATAACATATGCCCCATCATGTTTTCCTTGGAAGTATGAGAAAAAAACAGTTTATGTGAAAAATACATCTATGTTTTTCAGCTTTAAAAGTTAGATATCTAAAAATAATGTCAAGGCACTGTATTAATAACAAGTTATCAAACTGTGAAATAAGGTCTCTAGTACACTGTTAATCTTGCCACAAAAAAAGGGCAAGCTGGAAGCAATAGGAACTAAGTCTCTGCCTTAACTTTGAACTATGCAACACTGAACACTTTTCCCTTGAAAGAGCTGCACTAAATGCAAGGGCTGGCAGGTTTTTCATCAGAGTGCTAGATTATCATCGCTCTTACATGGCTGACTGTACAATCCGCATGGTGCAAACAGCAGAAAAGATCTACTGGGAGACAGAGCTAAAGAATAAATATTATTTCCAAAATCTCAAATTACCACATAGGTAGACAGCTCCTTTTGTTAAGCTTTACAGCACTCAAAGTTTGATCAGTTGCCATGTGTGGCTGCCTTTTTACTCATTACACTTCAAGACAGACATAACTCTGCTTCCCTAATGCACCATCATCAAAGCTGTTTTATTTTCAATGAGGTAATTTAAGAATTCTTGAGTTAAGTGAAAGTTACCTGAACTTCTCCAGCATCTCCAGGACCAGCTCCTAGACGTGAGGCAGCATTTCTTTTTAGCAGCTTAAGGAGAAATAGAACCCAAAAAAGAAAAATTAGTTATGCCATAATGGCTAGACTGGTTCTGACATGAACCATCATTTGAATTAATACCATGCAGAACGAATACAGAAAAATCACCAAATCCACATTCATTAGCAAATGATTGTATTTTCAAGGCAAATCACTTTCTATACTACACAAAACCAATAGTGATTTACAAGTAGTAAACCAAGCACGGATTGAATAGCCATAGTTGTATCGTTATATTTCTATTTTCTACGTACATGTGTAGTACTGACATTCATTAAAATTCTACCTTTTTAAGCAGATCTCTGGCTTCTTGTGTGAGGTAGGGAGGCAAGTTGAGTTTACACTTGAGAATCTTGTCAATTGTTTTCTTTCTGTTCTCCCCAGTGAAAGGAGGCTAGAAAGCACCATTGTAATGGGAGGAAAAATAGGACTCATTCAGATCTCTTTATTTGCGTACATAGGACTTACTTCAGTAATTTATAAAGCATATGAAATTACTGCAAGTGGGATTTCCAAGTAACTGTTTTGGAGAGCAGCTCATGCCTGTAGTCAACATAAGCATGGCTGTATTTTAGTTACATTTCTTACTTGCAGTCTATACAAATATATAGGTATTTATACATGCATCTGAATTAGAATACAGGTAACTACAACATCTACAAAGAGAAAAACATGCAATTATAAGTGTGCACCTACTGCTCCAGTCAGCATGTCATACATTAATGCCCCCAAACTCCACCAGTCCACAGCACGATTATGCCCACTCCTCATCAAGATTTCAGGGGCCCTATAATCAGAAAAATTGAAAACGAGTAAGTATATTTCAACAAGCTTAATAATATCTGACTACTACTTTTGAAACAAACCCATGTTTATCAAGTAAACTTTCTCTAAGTGACTGAACATATGAACCATCAGTTAAAAAAAGGCAAAATTTAGCCATTACCCCCAGACCAGAGTAATACTTTTCTATTTCATCGTGCAGCTCACATGTATTCAATTGTTCCACAGAATGTGTGTGTGACTGTTCCATCGTGAATAGACTCTTTACATAATCCGAAGTCAGTCAGTTTAACATGACCTGAAATTAAATATATAAAATTTAAGACTTGCCAGAATTCTAACATTTGGATAAGTAATATTAAAAACCAGGAACTTCTAACATAGATATGTAACAACTCTGAACTACTTCCAGGGTCTTCAGTAGTCTGACAGAGCAACACAGCTACAAACAGAATGAGGTAATCATAGATAAAACCTCTGCTTCATAACTGCATAAGTAAGTGTTGCCACTTGAAGAGAAACAAGACAAACTATCAAAACTTACTCACATACAGATAAATGTATTTTAACAAAGACTGTAGAGCATCATTCAGATATGAAAGTAGGCAATCAAATTTTACTGCTTGCTTCAAAGTTCAGAGAACAACCTTCAACAAATTGTAAAGTGCCCGGGAATATTCAGTGCAAAGACAGACTAAGTGCAGAAGTTGTTTATGATAACACTAAAACATTCGATGGGCCAGATTGCCAGGCTACTCTGTGTCATGCAGTCATGTAACAATGCATTGAGGAATTGCTGCTGCTGTCAGGTAAAGTGTCAACAGCCAGAAAAGTCATTTCAGCTACAGATGATTTGGCTTCCTACCTAAACTGCCTTTCCTAACTAATGTTTTCCGTCACGCCCGTTGACTAAAACATCACTGAAGACACAGAACTTTATGTACTTCACAGTGACCCAGGAAAAGAAAAATTCCAGAGCTGCAGAAATAGTAAGACAACCATGCAAAAAATGCCTGTGCCTGTACACATGGAACCTGGGAGCCTGCTGACCCTATTAAATGTGAGAAAGCTGCGTTTAAGGGCTAGCAGTTAGCTCTGGCAACTCTTCTGTTACCCCAAGAGCCATAATGAATATTCCATGGTTCTAAGGAAATTCATGTAACAGTGAAGAACTGTTTTCAAATGACTAGCAACAGAACTGTTACTATATTTCTACCTTGATGATTAAGCATGATATTTTCTGGCTTCAGATCACGATAGATGATTCCTTTTTGATGCAAGTGCCCCAGTGCCATTGAGATTTCTGCCAAGTAAAAGCTGGAAGGAAACACACACCACAAAATTAGGCATATTCAATCATGCAAGGCATCTTGAGCACTAAGACCATTATGTACATAGCAACAGTTCCTTGAAAGTATAATTACAAGTGAATGGGAGAAGAAATGAGAGAAACAATGATGCCTTTGAGGTTGGTTTGCCAAGAGGCATAGACTCCAAGATGAACTACAAAATATGCCATTAGCATTAGGTTTACCTGTTCAGCAGCAATCTTATCATGAATATATTTGGAGGAATCTGAATTTACCAATTAGTGGTGAAAACATGATTCTATCTCGTTAGCACATCTAGATGGCAAAGTTAAAGAAGAAAACTTAAGCCAAGGAGGTAATAGGCAGCACCAGGGTACTCTCTGTGGAGTATTACAGCCCCAGAAAGCATCAGAGCTTTTCAGAGGCATTATCAGGACGCACGGTGGAAAGATACAACTGTATTCAGTTGTGTGAAGCCTCATCAATAAAGGATAATTTCAAACTGGTAAGTATGGAACGCATGTCTTCCCCAAACCCAGTTAACTGCTCTTGTTACCAGACTGTCAAATGAAGGAGCAGTTATAGTTTTTCAAGTCGGAATACACCATGTAAGCACTCGGAAGGAAAACCCCAACCTATTAATTTACCACATAAGTTTCACTTACCAAGCTGTGTCTTCCATAAATATCCCTTCTCTCTCTAACTGCATAAATAGTTCTCCTCCTGTCATGAGGAATAGAAGATTATATGCTATTGAAATGTATTCTACCATTTTTAGTCAGTCAAAAGTCTAAGCAGTGGGTATTCTGTACTGCTCCATGGAAAGTTGTTTCACAAAAAGTAATGGAGAATTTACTATTTGGTTAGGTTCAGAATTCTATCAACTAATGAAATGCCAAATGAAATAAAAACATATGGGATTTACAAGCCTGATGGAAGAAAAGGTATTAGAAATCTTCCTCTCCTGTACTGTCATGACAAATTATTTTATATTTCATTCCTCTTTATTTTATTGAATTAGAAGGTTTATTTATGTTATTCGATGTATTCTTAAAGTTAATCTATTTTACATTTTTATGACACCGTGCCAACAGCTGGCTTTTTAAAAGCAGAACACGAAATCCAAATTCCCAGTTATGTGATAGCAAGAAGCAGGTCACCGAATTTCATGTACTGACCACTGAGATACTCAAGGATGAGGTAGAGTTTTCCACCAGTCTGAAAGGCATAAATTAAGTCTACGATGAAGGGATGTTTCACTTCCTCCAGTATATTCCGCTCTGCTTTTGTATGAGCTGTATCCTTTGCATTCCTTACAATCATTGCCTATGAAAAGCAGAGATATGTGAGCACAAGAACACACTAAACGAGGCAGCCTTTTATACTTAGTTCCATTCTGAGTTTACTAAATCACAACACTACATATAACTCTGCAACATAATAAAAGAAAATGTCACAATATATACAAAACATGACAGATACCTTGCAGAAATTTATTTATTTCATACAATAAATTACGTAAATTAGGTTGAAAGGAACCTCCTGAGATATCCAGATTAGCTGCCAAGAACTATACAGACAGAACAATTTAATTAAAGACTAATTAGAATTCCAAGTGTACCTGCATAACAACTGTATACATCACTGATAAGTTTAATTTTAGGTCTATTATATAATTAGATCATTTTAACAGCTAAAGGGAGGGAGTTTTTAGATTCAGACAGTAGTGAAACGTGAATATTCAGGTTACCTTTTTAAGGACTTTCATGGCAAATATTTTCCCCGTGTTTGCTCCAGTTACTTTTCGTACTTGAAATACCTACATAGCACCAATACAAAAACAATCACATATTATGACCGCATTAGCTGTTTTAAATTAAAAACATAGTTTTGCAAAAGAGAGATGAGATCACCTACAAACTACAAGGCTGCCTGAAGAAGAACAGCTAGCGATTTGACCCACAGCCAGTTTGGGACATTCTCTCCCAGCACAGGCTGCTGAGGTTCTGCCAGTGACCTCAGCCCCACGACACCAACACAGGCAGCCCAGAGGCTGCCTTCTCATAGAATGAACTTTTCAGAAAACAGGATGGGAAGATTAGATCCTGCCAAAGGGAGTAAGCAAGCGCTTTAACCACCTTCATCATAATGGATTTACTTCTGTAGAAAAGAGTTCCTTACCTTTCCATAGCCACCTTTGCCAAGTACGCGCAGTAACTCAAAGCACTCTGGTCTGATCTTTTCCGGACCTCTGTTTACACTAGTTTCTGAAATCTCAAATTTTTCACAATGTTCCATGCCGCTGGATAAAACCGAAATGAGAATATAAGACTACCTGATACTCAAAAGCCATCAAATGAAAGTAAGCAAGCAATTACTTCTGTAAAAGCATACGGTTTGTCTGACACAACCAAATGACTCCTTCAGAAATTTGGAGAATTCTTGGCATCAGAAATTTTATTCAGGTGCGTGCAAAGCAGTAAGCTGCAAGTTGCACAGAAACGACTACCTGCAAATCAGGGGAATTTACAATATCAAGATTTCCTTCAGATCCCTTCATTTTTATACATAGTAAATCTCTGCATTACACCACAATTAAAGCCTCAAACTAACTTAGATAATCCCACCAGACCTCAATTAAAAGCAAGATGTGTTTATGTTTCAAATCACGTTCAGCAACCCCAGCAGTCATGGTGAGAGTTCTATAACAGAAGTAGGCTACAATGAAAAAAAAAATCTTACAACCCTGAGCCACAAGAATGATCCATGACTTATTGATGCTTCTGAATTATGCTATGGTTCTGCAAAAGCCTAACAGATTGATCCTGCTAAAGTAAATGTAACCCAACCATTTCAACTATCACTGCTTTTTTTTCTCACAACATGGTACGCTCAAACAATCTGGAAATCTAGAAATGAAGTAATGCTAAAGGTAGCTGCCTCCTGAACTTCAAATCACAATTCCTGGATTCTCATCTGCTTCATGCAGCTACCCCAATCTGCAACTGGAGCCTTGATAAAATGAACAGAACATACAATGTTCTGCAGACACAGCATTACATTGATCGTACAGATACTATTCGATACAATAGATAACATTAGGAGAAACAAGGATTAAAAGACAACAGCAAGTTTCACCAGAGGTTTTTTTATTATTTTATTTCGAGATACAGTTCACAAATTTGAATGCGAAGAAATAGTGAAATGACTAGAAACAACTCTAATTTAAACAATGACAAAATTTTCTATTTAACTTAACAATGTAACAAAATTAGAAGTTATATGCAGTTGGCATGAATGATATAGAGCATTTCTAGCAGCAACTTACAGGTCATATTGGCCAACTCCTCCGTGGTCCATGCTCTCACTTAATTGACCCTGGGGAGGGGTAGAAGGAAGATTAATTACAACAAACAACAAAAAAGCAGCATTAAAAATAAATGCACTGATGTGTTTTATAACTTCTTGAACTACAAATATAAAAATTAATTCTATATATTATTATAACATCTATTACATAACTAAACAAGTCTAAAGGCCAGGAATAATAAATTATCAACAAAAGGAAAGAAATTAAATTCTGTGCAAGATTTGCAAGAGTTATGCAATCTCAAACAGTGACACAGGGACCCATTCTTTTACCTGACTGCATTGCTACAATCACTTAAATGTTAGAGGTAACGATTTCACACCCCCTAAGGTGGATCTGAAAAATGTTCAGGTGCTGCATTTTTCCTTACAGTTGCTCTTACATACAAATTTTAAAACCCCATTGCAGTACTATGCAAATTAGAACAATGTAAAGATTGGGTGAATAGATGAATTGGGATTGATATGCACTAGAAATAAATAATCGGCTGAGGAGGCTTTATTAGTCTATATCGGTAATGATCAAATCTCAACAGCAAGGAAAGAACTCAGCTTTACTCTGATGTTAAATACCTTTTCTGACCAATAATAATTTAGATAAATTAATGTATGCAGATATTACCAAAGTAGGTTTGAGCACTTGAACACCAGGATGAATCACCATTAAAGAATGTAGTTCAATTTTGAAGAGATATTTGCAACTTGATCCCTTATGCAAGATAATTCTTCCCTATAATTGTGGCTCTACATGACAAGAGAAGTGCAAACCAAGCAGCCAGCTGGAATGAATACAAATAGAACTTAATGGGCAAGCTTCTAACAAGCTTTCACTATACCCTAACATTCTTAGTTTTCAAAACATGTACATAAAATAACAACCACAAGTTAGTAAGAAACAGCCTAGAATCCACAGTCTGAATACTGGTACACTGAGTGACGTGAAATTCAGAGAACCAGAAAGAAAACAAACATGGAGATCTGCAAAAAACAGACCAAACCAAGGAGTGTGTTTCAAAATATCATGTAAGGGAAAACACTAACCACAGACAATCAGAAACTTTCAATAGCTTCCAAACCATTTAGACATTAAAGTTTACAGAGACTGGTTTATTTTGGTGGGAGATCCAGAGGGGAATTTAACTCCTGGTTCCACCTACTGGCACCACAAGCAATTATGGAGTCCAAAAGTTCAAGTTTGTTTCCAGGTCAGGGGGTTGCTAGCTCCTGTCCTCCTGGTAACATTTTTAAAGAGAAATCCAGCTCATTGACATGTGTTTCACAATAAAACCCAGTCAAGCTGCCCTTGACCCTACCCTTAGATGCCAACAAACAAATTAAAAAAAACTTCAGCAAACAGAGAGAATAAACACCCATCACGTTCCTGGAACAGCAACTCCAGTTGCCCAATGGTTCTGGCAGTTTACACACACTTTTCTGGCCCCTGTGAACTATGGCTTTCATTATCTGTTCACTTCAACAAAATTCACTTCAGACTCCATTCCACTACTTTCAGGGTTTCTCCTCATTTCACAAAACCAAGAAATGTAATGGTATTCTAGCCGAAAGGCTCACAGTCCCTCAGTCTAGACTTACTGAATACAAAACATAAACATTAAGGCTGGTTTATTCACCATAATAATTAATACAAACAACCATAGAGCTTGTGAGTAAACTCTCCATTTCAACAATTCTTCAGATTCTCTAGACTGGCTGTGCCTTCTCAAAACTGCAGCTGGTCTGTTCTTACACCATTCACGAGGTACCAGAGACCAGCACTGCTGAGATTAAACAAGATAGTCCAGACTTACACCTCCCCCCCTTCCAGTTTAATGATCTCAACTGCTCTATCTGCAAGGTCTTTCCGACCCCTGCAAGACACACGCAGTGCCTGCAGAGATAACTTTCAGTGAAATATTTTTCCCCCTTACACTTTCTGGACGCTTCTTTTTCTTTCCTTTTCTTATAATCCCGGCTTTTCAGTTCTGTTTCCATTTCAAGTGGGCTTTTGCCCTCCTTTATCTGTTTCCCAAAAGGCACCTGAGGACCAACTCAGGTTTCCAACTTGCATTCATGTCCACAGTTATACCATAAAAATTTCAGTCACGTTTTTTAAAACGCACAATACCTAATGAATTTTTTAATTGTTCCCTGGGACTGAATTATTGGAACATGACAGAGAACAAATTTTACTTTCTTGCCACCCCCCTTTGAATGTGTTCTTGGCAACATTAACAGCATGATGCAAGCAACATCTATTAAAGCCAAGTACTTTATTGATTATTGAGGTGACAGACGGTGATTTTTCCTGCAGGTTGAGAAGTGTTCCAGCCTTCAGCTGTCAAACAATGTCTCTATAGTTTATATGCAGTGTGGGTGTTCCAACTGTGATCTAGCAGATCTGGTTATCTCAAAGACTCCAAGAATGCGATTAGTATTTAAACAGAAAAAAATAAAAACAGAAAAATGTGGTAGCAGTTTAAGAAATAGGGAACGTTTAGTATGCAAAACAATATAGAAAAGACAGCACTACGAAAATATAAACAAAGATCTTGTAGTAAAACTGCCCCCAAAGCCTTAATAGAATCCGCAACAAGGGTGGGGAAGCCCTGGCCCAGGTTGCCCGGGGAAGCTGTGGCTCCCCGTTCCCTGGAGGTGTCCAAGGCCAAGTTGGATGGGGCTTGGAGCCCCTGATCCAGTGGGAGGTGTCTGTGCCCATGGCAGGGGGTGGAACTGGATGGGCTTTGAGGTCCCTTCCAACCCAAACCATTCTACGGTTCTATGAAAACGACAAACTACAGCTCATAACCTGAACCGATCACGGATGCAGGGGATGGGTATGCGCGCCGATCCGCACAAGCGCCTACCGCAGCCTTTTAAAGCTCTGCTTTTAATTTTGGCGCTACAGCAACGCCTTTATACGGTTCCAGAACGATCAGCGTTCAAACTGACGTTCAAACATGTGACAAGCGAAAAAAAAAAAAACAACCCACAAAACCCCGCTCGGGCGAGAGAAACCTTCCCGGAAAAGCGGGCTGCTGCCGGCCCGGCGCCTCCCCGGGCCCTGCGGGACGGGGCCTCCTTCCCCTCTCGGCCCCGCGGTCCCCTCAGCGGCCCGGGGCGCCCCCGCCGCCTCACCCCCTCCTCCAGCTCCTCGTCCGAGCCCGCCTCCTCCGGCTGGTCCAGGTCGATGTCGAACACGCCCGCCATGGCGCGGATGCGAGCCGCGGCGCCGCCTCCCCCTTCCCGGCTGTGCTGGGTGCGCGGGGCCTGGGCCGCCTCATGGGCCCGCACCCCCCAACTCCGCCACGGCCGCCATCACCGGGTGCCCGGCCTCACCGCGCCTGCGCCCCCGCCCCGCCTGCGCCCGCCGCGCAGCTGCGAGGGACGCATGGAGCATGCGCGGCACGCACGCGGCACGCCTCGCTCCTGGCACCGAGCATGCGCAGTGCCAGCGCCGGGGGGGCGGTAGGGGAGCGTGCGCAGTGCGCGCCCCGCCCCGCTCCTGGCACTGAGAGTGCGTGGTACGAGCGCGGGGCTGCGAATGAGCATGCGCGGTGAGCGCCCCCGTCCTACCACTGAGAGTGCGGGAGACGCGTGAGGCTGCAACTGAGCTCCCGCCCCACTCCTGGCACTGAGAGTGCGCGATACCAGCGCGGGGGCTGCGACTGAGCATGCGCGGGGCGTGCTCGCCCAGCTGTTAGCGCTAAGAGTGCGCCATGCGTGCCCGCCCTGCTCCTGGCATGGAGAAAGCTCAATGCACGCACGGGGCTGTGACTGAGCATGCGCAGTGAGCGCGCGCCCCGCCCCACCCGCCGTTTCCTCTGCGCGTGCGCCGAGCGGGGCCGTTTGAAGGCGCGGAGCGGTTCGGGCTGGCGGTGTGGGGGTCAGCCCTGAGGCGAGGCCGGGCACCCCGGGAAGGCCGGCAGGGCAAAAGGCTCGGGGGCGGAGGGAGGTGGCTGAGAGGGGCGGGGGTGATAGCGAAAATGGCAGCAGGTAAACTCTGTAGGGCTCGTTTGGAGCTCTGGAAAGCGAGCAGCCGTTAACGGGCCTGGGCGACACGGGGAGCGATCTGCTTCAACCGTGTGCAGCCAGACTGGGGCAAGGAGTAGTTACATGTACAAAAAGTGGAATAATTTGATGTAAGCTGAAGTAGAGTGAAGTTTCATCTAAGTGTTTGAAAGAGACTGTCCCTCTGATCTCATGTTTTCCTTCAAACAGTGTTTCCAGACACTGTTGATGCTTCGGAGATGGCAACAGCTTGTGCTCAGTGTGACCCGTGCTGAGCAGATCTCTCAATCGCCTCTGCAGTCTCTCCCTGTCTCAAATACAAGGTCAGGCAGAGCGGGCTCCAAAGCTCCGAAATAGCAAGAGATTTGGCTGTTGTGAAGTTCATAATAGCGTTAAAATTAGACCTTGGATGTAATAGAATATGCATAACGTTTTTGGGAGAATTTATACATACGCATGCAAGCAGGAAATCTTTTCTGTCCCAGCTCTTGTCTCACACACGATCGATGGAGCTCGCTCCTCGTGTTGCCCAGGCCTCATAAAGGGCGCTTGCTTTCTAAAACTCCAAAATGAGCCTTAGAGTATTTACTTGCTGGCATTTTTGGTATTGGCAGCACCATGACCATGGTTGCCCCGCAGGGCCTGTTAGCATGGCAGAGCCCAAGGGGTCTCCCTGTGGTGGGTGGCAGGAATAGGAGGGTTCGTACCACATGGATGGGTTGGACAGCAGCCTTTCCGTACAGTAATTTACAGGTTTATTTACTTCCCGTGGTGAGGAACAACTTGGCCTTGCTGTAACACACCTGAGGTTGTGAGATGCAGGTGGGCAGCAGTGTGGAAATCAAGCACAGGGATGAAAAATAGCACATACCTGCCTGCAATATGTAGCAGGATGGAGTTACAGGGCACTGGCAATTATCCAAGGAATGCTGCTGCAGGAGTGCTTGGGCACAGCTGGGATGATAGTGGGAAATAGCAGCCCAGAATAACGAAGCGAGATTAAGAAAACTAACTTTGTTTCTATGAAAGGACAATAGAAAAGTGAGAGAACAGAACTACTGCAAAATGCTGAGTGGGGGGAAGAAAAGGCCAAAACATACTGGTACTGAATCAAAAACTTTTCTGTCTGTGTTGGGAGCAAGGGGAATGCTCTAGGGAATCCTTTTGTCACCTCAGCAGATTTTGGCATCAGGCCCATCACAGTACAGGACTGGAAATCAGCTAGTTTTCTGAATGGGCTTTACATTGTTCAAGGCATATCGTACTTTCTTATTTTGTCTGTTACGTTTTTAGAGAATAATCCTTTCACTTTGTTGGAGTTATTTATTTCTATCCTGTATTGCTAAGCAAAAGTAAGAAAACAGAGATTCTGCTTGCTGTGTGGTTCATTTTAGCCCCGTTCAAATGTGTAGCGACAGTAAAGAGACTTTTTCTGTAAAGTGCTATCTGCATTCTTCTGACATTCAGGACGAAGTGCTGACAGCCTGTTTTCCCCCAGAAACAGCCAGTGGTTGTAGCGTAGCCTTTTCCTTCTCACTAGAAGTTCTCAAAAATTGCAAAAAGGATCAGAAATCTACTTGTCACTACCTTTTTTTCCCTTCTTTATTTGCCATAGTTACTGAAGCCATACTTCTCTTTTTTAGGCTTAAATAAGGAGTGGATAAGAATGTCAATAGTCACAGTCCAGCTCGGTCAGTGTGGTAACCAGATTGGTCATGAGGTGTTTAACACTATCTGCAGTGACGTCCGTGGCACACATGGGTTGTGTTCCAAGAAGGAGAATGAATCCTACCATGATGCTTGCAAGGATCGTTTTTTCAGTGGGGAGGAATCTGAAGGTACAGCAGTCAGGTGTTTGTTTCCCAGAGAGTGTCTGATTTCCAGCTTTGTACAGAAATAATAAAGTCTTTTACTTCCAGCTGAGGAATGAGTTTTACCTTCAGCCTTGAAGAATTGTCACAACCCTCTGCCTTCACAACACTGCTAACAAGCATGGAGGCAAAATTAGTCCAGCAAAGTGAGGCCACAGAGCAAGTCTGCCAGTAACACAGTGGGAAACTGAGCTTATGGACATAAATAACCTTCCTTCCAATCATCTGTGGTTTCTACTGTAGATAGATTATATGATGGAGGAGGGCCCAGAGTGTCCGAATTTAGTGTTACAAGCACACTCTGCTTTCTTTCCTAAAAGATCAATGGTCTAGAGTTCAGAATTGTCTTTAGAACAATAGATGGCTTTCCAGAAATCCAGGACATTGCCAAGTCATCCTTTCTGTACCTGCCTGTGCTGTCCCATTCAGTTAATAGTTTGGCTTATCTGGGTGGGAGGAATACAGTCTGGGCTGTGGTGCAACCCTGTCCATCTTACATGAACAAGTTCTAATACTGGCACATCATTCTTAGTTTTGTTTTTCTTCCTATCCAGTACCTGTTGCCCGAGCTGTGCTGGTTGACATGGAACCTAAAGTAATCAGCCAAACGTTATCCACAGCTGCCAGGTCTGGCTTCTGGAAATACGATGATCGGTCGCACTTCTGTCAGAAGCAAGGGTCTGGGAACAACTGGGCAAATGGGTATGAACAATTATTTCAGCTTCACTAAGAGAACTGCAGAGGTTAATGAGCTGTCTAGACTCTCGTGGAGTGGTACTGTTGCAGCTGTGTGAGGCAGAGTAGGTACCGTTAACTTGATTTGTTTATAAATTAGAATAGTGGCAAATATATAGTGGCAGAATTTCTAAACTGCTTTTTGCAAAGTGAAATTGGTATTTACGGTGAAAATGTAACATTTCAGAACAGAGTGAATATATTTGATTTAAGAATAAGAAACAATAAGCAGAGTTTTTAAACGGTTGTTTTGCAAAATGACACAGGTGAGGATTGTTTACTGCAGATAGAATGGGTGACTTAAAGCCAGGTTACATAAGTAATATTAAGAAAAGTATACTTTGTGAACTAGCTTCACCTTACTGCTTTTATTTTAATATAACCTGCCATGTCTCGCTGTTTTGTTTTTTATTCAACAGTTATTCTGTTCACGGGCCTAGACACAAAGAAGTAATAATGAATCTGGTGCAAAAAGAGGCAGAGAAATGTGACCGACTCGGTGGATTTTTCACAATAATGAGTATGGCCGGTGGTACAGGATCTGGCCTGGGAGCATTTGTGACCCAGTGTTTAAGAGATGCTTTTCCAAGCTCATTTATACTAAACCATATTATCTGGCCCTATGGCACTGGTGAGGTGAATAATGTACTTGCCAGAGGTATTCTGCAAGTTTATATTCATTGTTTACTCTTAAACATAAAATATCTGCAACTGAAATAAACTAGGAGAGAAAGATGTTTTAATTCTCAAAAGCTCAATGGGACAGAAAGTAAGGGAACTAATTAATTGTTTGCCTAATATTGGGTTCATGTCGTTTTCACCAAGAAAAATATATTCTTGATTACATAAGTGCTAAAGTGTAATGCAGTTCTGTGAGGAGCTCTGTTAGCTAACTAGAATTCTGTTACGATAGCAGCTCAGCATCACAATCCATTCCTAGGCAGATTTTACTCTAGCATGTTTGTATGAACCAAGAAGGGTGATTTTTCACAAGTCTCTTTCCATGAAAAAGCTCAGCTCCTGAGCTCATTCCACACTTTGGCAAAAAAAAAAAATGAATCATTTCCTAAATCATAACTATGGAAATAACAGTAGTCAGGGGGTTAGAAACTAGAAAGAGATGAAGTTGTTTGATTCTCATTTGTGTATATTGTTTGTTTGTTTCCAGGTCATTGTTCAAAATTACAACTCTGTTTTGACTCTGTCACATCTGTACCAGTCATCAGATGCCCTTCTTGTTCATGAGAATGATGTCATCCACAAGATCTGTGCTCAGCGCATGAATATTAAACAGATCTCCTTCAGGGATGTAAATCAAGTCATTGCCCATCAGCTTGGGAGTGTTTTCCAGCCTACTTACACAGCAGAATGTGGCTTACACTACAGCAGAAACCCACTAGGTACATCACTATAATTTAGCTGCCTAATGTGTCCTTACACGTCCTTTTGTAATCATTTCATTTTGTGAATTTAAGTTCTCCAGTCTCCTCACTCAGTCAAGTATTTGGATACAACCCAAATTTTAGGATAGGAAAAGCGAAGCAAAAGACTAAATCAGAAGTTCAATCTCAATTTTATAACGGAGTCAAAAATAGATCTCCCAGCTTCTGGTTTCATTCTTCAACAAAGAATGAAACTCTTTTTTCAAGTGATTACAGACACCTTTTACATTGCAGAGTAAATTTGTGCAGGACAGTTATTTTGGACAGAGTTTTACATTTCACATTAGAAGTTTGTATAAACTGAAACAAAATGAAAGTTTTGTGTTTAGCTCAGACAGAAGACAGGCTAGCAGACAACTTGGTAGCAACAGGCTGGTGTATCTTTAAGAGACTGGAGAAAGTTACCCATATTGCCAAGAGTTTTGCTTGTAAAATTAAACTCTCACATCTGTCTGCCAACCTCTTTAGCAGTGTATAGGGTCTTTGAGATGCTGAGCGAGACTATAAAGCAAGACAAGGCCAAACTGTAAAATTTGAGCTGCTACTGTGCCCATATAGAACTCAGCAGTATGTTGCAAGTTTGCATTATTTTGTGTCCATATATTTGTCAAGTTAAGCCTTTATATATCCTGCTTTGTTTCTTACTTTAAATTGCTAGAGCTCTGTAAAATTCCTCACCGTCTTCTCCTATATTGGCTAGTCTATGCAATATTTTTGTCAAACATGAGCAGCTGTTGATTTCTTTTTTCAGGAGACTTAATGGAGACGTTAGTTCCGCATCCTGAATTCAAGATGTTGGGTCTTCGTAACATACCGCAGATGCCTGAAAACTCCCTCGCTTATAGCACATTCAGTTGGCCTGGACTCATCAAACATTTAAGGCAGATGCTCATTGCGAATGCTAAAATGGAGGAAGGTTAAAAAAAAATTCATCTTCAGTATCTATCACTCTTTAAGCATATATTTTTACAGATGAAAAAATTTCTGTGGAGCTCACTGACTATCTTTCATCAGTTCAGAAATGAGCTGCTGCCCTCAGACAGCAGGAATTTGCCTCTGCATAGCCAGCTGCTCCTGAGCTATTCACTCAGCTGCCACAGCAGCTCCCAGCTTGCTCCTGGTTTTGCTCCCAGACATCTCTGTTAATTATAATTTGTGAAAATAGGCAAAACCAGCAATCTTTGGCTCTGCAATTAATTTACCTGATTCATTTGGAACATTGCTTGGATAGTTTTGTTATGATTTTTCATTTTACACCTTCTACTAATAAAAGTCATGCTTAGTGCTCCCATGTAACTTACATGGGGAATTCAGTATAGCTTCCAGTTATGCAAAGAATGGGCTGGCAGATAGCTAAGTATAGAAAAAAGGTATCCATTTTCTCTGGTGAGACTCATGACTACCAGGCAAATACTGCTGGATTAGCACTGTTTTTCTGTAAGAATTGTGTAATTGCTGCTTAACTAACATGCAGAAACTCCAGACCCTAATGTCATCAGCCTGGGGCAGCGTTGGTTACCATCTGACTCTGAAGCCATATTTCGTGAAGTGTTAACTTTCTTAGATATCTTTTTTTTTGCCAAAAAAATCTTACAGGTATTGATTGGCAAGTACGGCCACCACATCCAGGCTCCTCTGTCCCCTCCAGTCATTCCACAAACAAGCCACTGCATTTCAATACTTCCATTGCCAACCTGGTCATCCTGCGAGGAAAAGACGTGCACAGTGTAGACTTAGGTAAGAAGGAAAAACACAGTACCTCAGCGATTCTGGTTTCACATCTCACTGTTTTCTTTGCAACCTGATGAAAGGGAAAAAAACAAAGACCACTGTTTGACTCTGAAGGTCAGTATTCTCTCTGTAAACATTTTAACGTCCAAGGCCACGTTGTCTAATTCCTTAGGGCTGTTGTGTTTTACAACCAAGAATTCTCTCTCCTGAAGCACTTCAGGGAAGGAGGAAGAGGCTGAAGTCCATATATATGATAGGATTCTTGGGTATATTGAAATATATTTAGCTGCTTCTGGAGTGATGAGCATGGCTTGCAGATGAAGTGCCGATACAAGAGTACGCTTCTAGGTAATCTAATGAATTTGTTTAAAACCATTCTGCTTTAAACAGGCTGACCCCTCTGCAGACTTTTTTCAAGGCCTGAACTGATCTGCCAAGTATTGCTTAGGTCACACAGGACTACAGAGATCAAGATGTGGCAGCTTGTGGCTTTACATTTGTCAAAACAACTGTCTTATTTCTGCTACAGGAAGTTTCCGAGATCCCTCATTATATACATGCTGGCTAAATCCTCAGGACGCTTTTAATGCATGGAAAACTCCAAGAGCATTTAACAAGTATGAGAAGTCTACTTCTTTGGTCAGCAATAGCCAGTTCCTGCTGAAACCTCTTGACAATGTTGTAGGAAAAGCTTGGAATATGTTTGCTTCAAAGTAAGTGGAAATAATTATGCTGATAATTCATTAATAACTGGCAATATCTTCAGTGGTAGCAAAATCATTGTAAATACTATTCACTTTTTCAGCAAAGTAGAGTCATAGTGAATAAGCGTGAAGTCTGCTCCCACACTTGAGTGGAAACATTTTTATGCTTGAAACATGTTGGCAGGGTGAGGAACACAGAACAGTGCTTATGTTCTGTGGGTAAGTGAGACCACCTATTCTAGTGCTGTCAGTTTGACTGTTTTCTCAGTACTAAAGCTCCTCAAATTTAGTGCATTCCAACGTGACCATTCTAAAAATAACACACAGAGGCTCTTTTACTGATCATATAGTTTCTAAATTGTGTACAGGTATACTGTACAGCCCAGGGAAAAAGTTCCTGGCTGAGTTCAGAAGCAGTCAGGACATTTGTGTGTTTACCGAGGCTCACATGCTATTAGTTTGATTTTTCATTAGAACTAAGAAATCTAGAAAAAAAATGCCTCTTTGATCATCATGAAGCCAAGGTTACTGCACATCACAGCAGATGACTGCTAAACATGTTTCTAGCACAGAGATTCTGCAATTACAAAGGCCAAGAGGAGGAAAACTGCTGCCACGTGCTGTGCTCCTGGTTTTACCGCCTGTTACAAAACCACCAGTGATGAGCAGCAAGTTACCCTGCACACTCTCAAATCTATAAATTACTTTTCTCATTTAATAATCGCTTCTTCCATTTCCTAGGTAGCCCAATTTTGTTAGCTTCAATTTTGATTCCTTATTAATACACAAAGTTATAAAACCTCTTAGAAATAAGTCATGACTTATTGATAAATATGAAATACAAAATGAGTTCAAGAGAGCACAGTAGAAACTACCCAGCATGGTTATGGGTGGAAACCAATCTTTAAGTTTTCACAAAAAGTATGCAGTCTGATTTCATGTGTCAGATTCTTCACTTCTTTCTAAATGTCTTACCCATTTTCGTACTATGACTTCAACACACAGAGCCTATATTCACCAATACACTAAATTCGGAATCGAAGAAGAGGATTTCCTGGACAGCTTCACAGCTCTGGAACAGGTTATCTCCAGTTACACCAACCTTTGATTTTTTTTTTAAGTGGTCTGAAATGGAGCTCTCCTGAAAGGACGCAACACTGGACAGCCTTCCATCAGCTTCCTGAAGTATATAAATTACTGGACTGTAGCTATTTTTTCAGTCTTGTAAGCAACGTGTGTGTTAGAATAGTAAGAACAGGAATATACTCATACAGGTATTACTAATAATATAATAAATAGCTATTTTTCAATACATTTGCTACGTGCTGTAGTTAAGTCTTTGAACATAATTTTTGGCACTGAGGTATTTTTCATAAAAAATGTCTATACAGCAGGATTTCTCCCCAGGCTAAACTCCCAGCATCTAAACTATCACGAACTGATGTGTGGTAAAAATTAAATGTGTACTTGACCAGAGTATAAGGCATTCCTGATCCTCCAATTTCAAATTTTCATGATAACACTTCACCTTAATGCTTCAATATTGATAAAAATGCAAGTATTAGAATTATTAATCCAAACTCCATTTGGGTATCATTCAAGATACAATAGTGCCCTAGTGGAAGTTTTAAATCGTCTTTTTTAAAAAAGGTATGAAGGGGTTCTTCGTTTTTATGTCATCTTCAAGTTATATTAGAGATTATTGTTAATTTTGTGCTTTTCTGGCCATTTCATTGTACTGTGTTTTCAAGTAATGTCACCTACCGCTTGGAAAAACTCATCCCTATAGCACATCAGAGGTAGTGGTTATTTGTTATGGGTGAACCATAGGTTAAAGCAAAACTACAGCTCTCATTCTTCTTCCTGTAAGTGAGAAGAAAGTAGTTTTTAAAATTGGAGTTTTTTTTATTTATTAAAACATATTTGGGAGGAGAACTGCTGATAATTTTGCATGTAAGAGCCTGTAACTACAATGTACTAAATAAGATTGTGTAATTTCAAAAGTCTTATTTAAGAAATGGGCTCTTTTCCCCACAAATTTTACCACGACCACAAGGTGGTGCCCCCGTGAAGCTGCAGCCTACAAAAGCTCAGAGTTCGCAATAGCCTCTGGGGGTACAGACTGGATGCTTATAAAATAAAACGGTGCCAGGGACCTAAGGATTATGTTGTAACTCTGAGCCTTCTGCCTATTAGCTTTTCCTTAGTGGTAGGGAGAGCTTTGGGAACTCTTGACGTTCCTCCCCCATGTCACACTGTTCTCCCACAGAAATAATCCCGCTCTATTAAATAGAAAAAAAAAAGGCTCAAGGACTTTTCCCCTGATGAGTGGGCAAATACCATAGTTTCCTTTTAGGTTTTAATGCTGTCTGGAATAGGGCTAACAATGCCCATATAGAAATCTTACCCTGCTAGAGATTCCAATTTAGATTTTAAATCTTTAATGAATTAATGCAGTGGTAGATGCAGCAGTAACCTTGTAATTCTGCTAGGCTTCAGTTAAAGCACAGCAGACACTCTATGTTACTTGTCTCTTTATTTCCTTTCCTGGTTTCATTTACCTTTTTGCTTTTGTTCAGGCCAGGTACAGAGGCACTAAAATCCCCCTGGAGCACCAGTTCTGGCACACAAACCTGGAACGGCAAATAAAGTTCTTGACAAGATTCAAGTAACTGTATGATTGAATCTGAAGAAAATAAGTCCTGAGGCTAAGTTATCAATTGCTCAAATGCCCCCATGGTAACAGCTGAGCACTAGCGTGGTGATGTCAACGCAAGCCTCAATGGAGTCTCATAAATTTCACGGGAGCTTACAGACAAGCAGTGCTAATCTCTTGAAAAAGGTTTCAATTGCCTGTTAGTAGTAGGGCAAACATCAGCACAAAGTACAGTCAAATCCGGGCTTAGTTCATGCAAAAAAAAGTATTTGTATAAACGAAAAGTTATATTGGTGCTCCAATTCAATAGCTGAATTATTAAATACACAGGGAAATGAGACTCATTTGGGAGTGGGGGAGGAACACAAGAGGGAAGGCAAGGAGGAGAAGGCAGACAGGGTAAATATACCCAATAACTTCTCATATGAAAAGACACTTGACATTTATGACAAGACATTTTGACAATATTCTTGCAGACCACAGTACAGAATCAAACAACTTGGTCTGGTTTGCTTTCTGTTCTCACTCAGCTGTTCCAATTCCTGTTTTAGGAACTCCCTCTCAAAAGGAGAAGTACAATAATCCTAGTTCAGCTACCCGGCCATACTTCAAGCCCTATACTGCTCAGTAAAATTTGAGTTGTTTGGAAGCTCAAAACTAAATACAACTTTTGTTATAGACTATTACTTGTAATATTTTTTTTTGTTTTTTCACTAATTACTTCCTGGCAACTCAGAGCTGGGGGACTGTTCTGATCAAAAGGGCTTTTCTGGTGCTGTGATTTTGTCCATTTCAACCATTGTCCTCAACTTGCATGTTTTTCACAGAAGAAACTGGAGGAAAGATTGCACAAGAAGTTAAGATAAACAGCACAGGCAATTCAAGATCGCAAGGAACAAAAGGTCAGGAAAGGAGACAGTATGGTGAGGTTCTTCCTCCTCCCTCAAAAGGCACAGGATGTTTAGCAACATAGAAATCATTTTTTCCTTGCATTTCCACAGCTCTCAGACTGAGAACTTCTTCCAGTATCAGAACTGAGAACAGGTAACTCCATATCTGAAAAATTTATGAAGTCCCAGGAATGCATACTCTTCCTCACTGTTCCAGGACAGGTAAAAGAGATTTTTAAAAAGCTAAGGAGAGAGAAGTCCTTTCAGAAACAAGGAAGAGAGCAATGGGTTATTGTACTGCTACATCAATGAATAACTTTATTGCAGAAATAACCTTCTGTTATCTCTATGTATTTATAATTCCGATCATGAAGCAAATAGAGCAGGCGCTTATTGCCCCTGCAAATGGCATAGATCCATCTATCCATTCTTTGTAAGTACATTTGTTATTGGTGGCTTATGTCACTTTTAGTTAATGGAGCAGGATATTTGGGGTTTTTTTGTTTGTTTAAGTTTGATGGCAGAATTTGGGCCACACTGGGAAATGCAGGGTGCAGCAATGATGTATATCCCCAAGGGAAAAAATAAGTATTCCCTTATTTAATCTCTAGTTATAACATATGAAGACACAGAGGAAGGATTCTACAGCTCAAAGACAGAGCTAGGCCAACAGGTTCATTACATTTAACAGGGATATTTCTGTAAGAACTTGTTCTCAGTTAGGATTCTGGGAGAACACTCTTACTTCCACTGGAAAACAAAGCTTTTCACAGAATCACACAGAATCACAAGGTTGGAAAGGACCCATTGGATCATCGAGTCCAACCGTTCCTAACACTCCCTAAACCATGTCCCTAAGTACTTCATCCACCCGTTCCTTAAACACCTCCAGGGAAGGCGACTCGACCACCTCCCTGGGCAGCCTGTTCCAGTACCCAATGACTCTTAATGTGAAGAATTTTTTTCTGATATCCAACCTGAACCTCCCCTGACGGAGCTTCAGGCCATTCCCTCTTGTCCTGTCCCCTGTCACTTGGGAGAAGAGGCCAGCTCCCTCCTCTCCACAACCTCCTTTCAGGCAGTTGTAGAGAGTAATAAGGTCTCCCCTCAGCCTCCTCTTCTCAAGGCTAAACAACCCCAGCTCTCTCAGCCGCTCCTCATAAGACTTGTTCTCCAGCCCCCTCACCAGCTTTGTTGCTCTTCTCTGGACACGCTCCAGAGCCTCAACATCCTTCTTGTGGTGAGGGGCCCAGAACTGAACACAGTATTCGAGGTGCGGTCTCACCAGTGCCGAGTACAGAGGGAGAATAACCTCCCTGGACCTGCTGGTGACCCCATTTCTGATACAAGCCAAGATGCCATTGGCCTTCTTGGCCACCTGGGCACACTGCTGGCTCATGTTCAGTCGGCTGTCAACCAGCACCCCCAGGTCCTTCTCTTCCGTGCAGCTCTCCAGCCATTCTTCCCCCAGTCTGTAATTCACAGCGGCAATAGAAGATCACACCTATCAGCCAAATTTTGACAACACAGATTGCTCAAATTTACAAAAAGGAGGTCAGAACAACAGTGTAGCTTTTAGATTAGCTGTTAGAAACCCTTTCATTGCTCTGGAGGAGAGATTGATAGGAATTGTTTCAGGCATCTCTAGGCTTCTTCCTGTTAGTGCTGTTCACTGCTGACCTCAGTTGTGAAATTCTCACACCCTTTCCCAAACTAAGCCTTCATATTTTGATCTATGGCTGGATTCCTCTGTGTTTTTCCCCAGGATGTGGAGATGAGAGGGTCAGAGTGACAGGAAGCGAATACCTAGTATCAAATTTTCATCATCTACAATCATATTAGAAGGTGGAGTAGTAATCTTCTGTTTTATTGAGAAAATTAATTATCTAAACAGGCTGAGTATGGACAAGGGACTTCATTTCATTAGAAATTAAAATTAATGAGGTAGATCAAAGGTCAGCACAAGCCAATTTCTCACTAAGGCAGGGACAACAGAATCAATGGCCTTGACCCTAGCGCGTTTTAGTCAAACTACCCACAGGATGTCCATAAACTGGGGAACAATGCATCAAATCTCACTATTGTTTTTTGTAATGGACAGGTGCAGCTCACTTGGAAGTTGGTTCAAGGACTCTAACTGTAACAAATCTACTTAATGAATAGGACAACTTATGTTTGGCGACAAAAGACACCCCAGAAATCCCTTACAAACACTTTAAACATAGTAACTCTTCAGCAAGTGACAAGGCACTAATGTACTTATAGATACAAATGAGGACTACCTGCACAGATTTACCAAACCAAAACAGCTCAAGGGCAAAAATCTGTGGTTTCCACAATAACTGGGATTTTATCAATAAGAAAGAAGCTATGTTCAAATTACCAGGTGATACACTACTGGGAAATATGAAGGTACAAGAGGATATTGAATAATTAATTTCCTACTGCGTCTGTTAGTAAATTTACTATAGATAAATATTATGAAATGGGAGACCAAACATCTGAAAGGAAATTGTCTCAGATGTCAAAGTGTGCTTTAAAGAAGTCTGTGTTTTGCTGGACACCACTTTAAAATCTACAGAAGAGTCATCAGGAATTTGATTCATGGATCTGATATGGGACAAAAAACTTCCAAAAGGAACTGAGCTGCTGCCTTTCCTGAGCTGCTTTCAAGGGCAGCCCAGACACAGCTTTACCAAGGCAGCAAATTCCAGTGTAGGCTTCCTCCTCCAGCCTCCTGCCTCTGACTTCCTATCCCACCTCTGCCCACGCTCCAGAAGCACAGCCTGGACACTCAGACAGCTTTTAACTCGCCTGGATGTGGAGCTGATAATCCTGAATTTTAACTGTAGAGCCTTTCCGGCTCTTTCAGTCAAACCAAAGGTCACAATGGTCCCTTCTGATTTCACATTGTATGAATCCTCTCCCTCTAGACAGCCACTTCCCCTCTATCCGGGTGGGGTAGTGAGTCACCCACCTCAGTGAATCAGCGGGACCTGCTTAACCCTTTCCCAGAAGCGCAGACAGCTGCACATGGGGTGGTGTTTTAAACAAATGCTATTGCCAGCCGTAGGGAGCACGCTGGAAAACATGGAGCTCGCCCGAGATGAGAGACTAGAGAGGCTGCTTCTGCTTATTAGGAAACAGGAAATTTAAAAGCAATTTTCAGAGTTATAAATATGTTCCACAATAAAGAATTGTGGAAGAAGTCTGAACCTTAACCCCATGGCTGGTAATAGCCTGAGAGATTGTAAAGAGTAACTTCTAAGACTCTGGGAGTATAAAAGGCGGCTCAGGCCTCTCTACTCACCTGTGTGAGCCAGGCTGCAGGAACCTTCTCTGCTAGTCTTAAACACAAAATTTTACAAATATAGAATGTTACACCGTAAGATAAAAACCCAACTAAAACGAGGGCTCTCTCTAGGCCAAGACTGCTATTTTAAAAGTAAGTGCAATAAGTACAGGAACTAAAATAAGTCACTGGTGAATACAAAAAAAGACAGAATAAACATTGCTTGAGTGTCAGTGAACCATGAGCTTTTGTTTCGCTAGTTACACGTGATGAGAAATGAATACCATCTTATATGGTATATTTGCATTTAAATGGGTGCGTTCTGTGAAAATGATTATTGTACATATTTGGTTACACATACAGTGTAACGTTTATTTAAAGGCTCTCACAAAAATACACTTCAGTTGCCCGAGAATGGTGTAATTGTGGTCAGATGGCATGATTTAATTTGAACGTTTGCCCAGCAGTCTCCAATATGTAATAGATCATTTACAGGAGCGTGTAAGCAGAACACCGCGGAGGAGCCAAATGGAAAGCAGCCTTATCCCACACGCTGAAGGTGTAATAAAATACTGACTCTGTACTTGGCTGGCAAGGGCAGCTGTAGCCGTATAATATCCTCAGTAAGTATGGTGAGAGCTGGGCAGAACTTCAGAGCTACTGCTCTCCAGATGGCTCAGAACAATACTGAGTTCAGGAATACATATTTCCATGTAAGACTGCTTGCTGCCGGCTGTCAGGCATTGCTGCCACTTCCAAAGAAAACACTGGGAAATTTCCTCCCCACCCCACCAGTTACTACCTGATTCTGAGTCATTCAGTCAGCAGCTGTATTTATCAAGCTATTTGGCATTGTAAACTAGCAATTTCTCCTTCCTAGGATGAATTTCAGTGAAGAAACCTAACACAACTGAGAAAGAGTTAAAAACATAAATTTGGCAACTGATAAACATAAATCCAATTAAATACTCTTCTCCCGAGTATCTTCCGTTGCCTCCCTACCAGACATTAATTCACATTTTCACATTATTTTCCTCCATGAAGATTTAGTCCAGGCTTCCCCATAAACCAGTATTTTCACTGTGAATTGTTCTTTAAATTGTAGATCCAAACCTCCTCCGTGCTGTGAAAGCAGAGCTGATTCTTCGATATCATTATAAAGAAAACCTGAACGTGTTTTAGTACACAAGGGGTCCTGTTCAAACTGAACACTACTCCAGTCAAGGGCCTGAACTTGTCCAAAAACTGCACCAAGCGCAGACAGGGCAGCAAGAGCGATGGAGAGGAGAGACATCAGTGACAGCTTTAAACCAGGACTCTGGGGATCAGGTCTGTTAAACAACACTTGAACACTTTCTCCCTTGCTACTCTCCACCTCGAGTCTCCTCATGCAACACACACGGATACACGTGACTGTATGTCACAAGAGTTCAGCTGGACTGAGGCAAGACATAAAAATCAAGCAGTCAGAGAAATGAAATCAATTTTCGTATCCTAAATATTACAGCTCTGGAGAAAACAGCTGCAGCCAATGAGAGGCACCAAGAAAAACATGGTTTCTAAAGAGACCAGAGAAATTTTGTGAACACAGGTAGATTTGTACCATGCTGTAAATCTAAATATGTATTTTCTGTTTATGCAGGTCCAGTTTCTTCCAGAGATAGAAAAGAAATGCTGAGCACACAGACCTGCTTTTTCAAGCCTTTTCAACAGGTGGAAAAGCCTGAAAGATGGAAAGAAATGCGGTCTCAAGAAAGACACACGGTCCTTCAAAACTCACATAGCACGTAAGTATGAGCCTTGAAAAAGGTATTGATGTGCTTTAGTCAGCAGCAGCCTCTGCAAAAGAGCTGCCAGTTTCTTTACTAAAAATATGTAAGGAAAATAGAGGTACCACAAAGTTGTTGCACACAGAGAGAACATGCTTTGGGAGATGCATCCAATCTCTTAAAGGATTTCTTTTGTTCAATGGTTCAAGGCAGAGTTTAACCTCCTCAGGCACACCTCAGTTCTACAACTGACGCTGCCTTCAAGTGAAAAGGCTTCAGGCCTTAGAAATGTTATGCAGATCAGCTGGTACCCAAGAAGGGCAAAGGGTGACTGCGGTCCCCCACCAGCTGTGGTCACAGCCTTGTGTAAAACCAGGCTAACAAACACTTCAGGGCAGTTCATAGAATTTGCCTAGATCTGAGATACCTTTGAGGTAAGTGCAATAGAGCAAAAAGCAGATAAATGGCACACAACCACGGCCACGAGGAAACGAACAGTTCCAGCCAGCCCTCAGGGGGAGGCAGAATCAGACCTCTGCGGCCTGCTCTGTCACAGTAGCATTAATAAAACCCCAAACCCAGTGGTTTATGCCTTAAATCACATGGACTAAACACACAGCCCTTCCCTCGCAGGACCCCACAAACTGGAAGGAGAAAAGACACCCCCTCGCACTTTTTGCAAGGCAGAAAAGCAGTTTTCAGGCAATTGGAGAAGGGTGTGGTGTGCGGGGCGGTTATTGGAGCAGGGAACAATACACTGAGCTGACAAGGCCTATCTCTCGCCTTTCATCAGGAAATAGCCTGGGCAACTCATTTAAACTTCTTGGGAAACCAGAAGAACAATTAAGCTGGGAGTAACTCCCTTGAAACACAGAAGATGCAGCACACTTAGCTAACTGTATCTGAACAGCTCATCAAACGGGGTATTAAAGAAAGATAACCTTTGATTTCATGCTAACATAGTCAATATTCTTTGAATCATCCCATGAGTGAATAATAATGAATAATAATTAAAAAAAACCAAAACCAAACCCTAGCACAATAAAGGGCAGTGTTAAAGGCAAAGTGAAACGAAGTTTGGCCTGGTTAACAGGCTCACATTTGCACATTCGTTTTACCACAACTCAGCATCACCAGCGGTGAACGGGCTGGATGACACGGCTCAACAGCCTCCTCGCTTTAAATTCAGCATAGTTACAATCGACTTTTTTGACCGAAATACCATTTGATGGCCATTCAATGACAGTTTCTGCATGTGAGGTCCTTTCACTCTTTTGACAACTGATTGGGGCTGCTACAGCCTCTCCCGCTCTCTCCGCTACCAAACCAGAGTTTTGCTGCCTTTTATGAAAGCCATCAATAAGCAAAGGAAAGAGATAAAGAAATAAATGCAAGCATTTCATGCCCTCAATTAGACAACTGAATTAGGGAAGTCACAGCAGGCTCAGAGAGTTTTTCGGTATAATCTTTTTAAAAATGATTTGTATGAGCAAATGCAAATATTTACCCTCAATCTAGTTCTGAACGCGTCAGCAGGGTGTTTCAAAGGGAAGGCGATTGCTTCACTCTGCTGAGGAGGTTCCAGCAATCGCTGCCTAACCTGGACCAGCTCGCTCTGGCCAGGGGCGACAGGCCAGCAGGAATCCCTCCTGGGGATTTTGCTCTGTTGCGCTCCCACTGCCACACACCACTTATTGCTGCAACCCGGAGAAGGCTGAGGGCAGTACTTACTGTTGTTTTCTTCTTCCAAAAAAGATAAAAAAATACAAATTTACAGAAAAAAACCCAACTCGAATCTTAAGTCTCAGAAGAGCATTTTCAATTACCTTATCTATAATTACATTCAGTCTTTCAACTGCTGATTACAAAGTATTTTTGAACTGCATGCTTCAAAGAGAACTGAATTACTTTTACCTCCAAGGATCGCACGCAACCACCACTTATTTTTACACCTGCAATCAACTTTGCTCGCTAATATTTATATTTGTGCTTGATAATCAGGGAAACATCCACAGTATTTGTGCTCGCAATTAGCGCTGCCTGCAGTGAGAGGGAGGCTGATTCCAACAAATTAAGTAATGAAACTCATAAGCACAGCAGGAAAGGACTTTCTGGAACAGCATTAAGCCGTCTTCAGGTATTAATGACAAGTGTCTTTCAGCGCGAGCAGGCAGCTGGGCGATTGCAGAGGGAGCTGCTTTAAGAAGAAAGACAGCGTGACGCTGGCATGGGGGTAAGAAACTACCAGCAGAGACGGGGAGCGGGCAGTTTCCTGTTGGCTTGGATGGAGCCGAGGGAAGCGTGAAAGTGGATGATTGGATCTGATGTGGCCCGTGCTGCTGTCTTGGCTCGGTCCAGCACAGACCAGTATGACCTTTGCTTACACCAACACAAGGGGTGCCCTGATGGGGTACCCAGTGACCGCCAGGGAGAGCGCAGGGCAGGGCGCTCGCATCTCCCTCAGCCTCCAGAGCGCATTGTGGGCCGGCACAGGTCACAGAGCCCGCAGCGAGCCAGGGGAGAAGCAGGAGAAGGATCAGCTACAGTCCTACCCAACCTCAGCTCAGACGTGTTTCTCTGCCTGTGAGGCTGCTTTGCTTCCTATTTACAGTGCACTTGTGAAAGCAGAGATTTCACAGAAACACAGAATCACCAGGTTGGAAAGGACCCACTGGATCATCCCTAAACCATGTCCCTCAGGACTTCATCCACCCGTTTCTTAAACACCTCCAGGGAAGGCGACTTGACCACCTCCCTGGGCAGCTGTTCCAGTGATGATTTAGCCGTGTTCCATTGATGATGAGACTAACACCACCTCTGTCACCTCAAATCCATCTTTGATGTTTAACCAAACGTTAGTTGCTGTTACGAGGGCTCTTACTTCCATGTGATTCTCAGTGATTCCAAGAAAAAAGCAAGATGCTTTATTCAGTGTCTAAACTGCAAGAAGAATGGGCTAAAAATACAGTGATCCATGCTAAGATTATTTCTTTTGCAACAGAGCTCACTTGGGATTTTTCTCTAACTTCACACTGCTTCCAATATGTGACTGAAAATATGTACAAGAAAAGGAAACTTTGGATACAGGGACCAAAATACGTGCTTTCAGATTAAATGCTAAAGGCTTTAGGTCCTTTGAAGCCCCAAAATGCAATTGCAGATGTATCTTCTAGACTCCCACTCACTGTAGAACACTGGGGACAACAAATTGCACAGTGTAACAACCAAGCTCAGTACAGCAACATCCAACTGAAATAAATACCAGCAAGCAGTTATTTGTTTGTTTATTTAAGCAAACATAAAGCTACCCATTTGCAAATCTCACTAGGTTCGCAGAACTTTCATTTCTATTATATTTTACTTTTTACCAAGTCTTACCCAGTGGCTGAACAGGAAGCAGCAAGTAGAATGACCAGTCCTTCCTTTAAATCAGGTTAGAAAGCTTCCAAACAACAGCAGAGCTTATTGGACTGAACACGTACAGACAGGAGTCACAGAACAATAGAGAGATTTTACGCTAAATGTATGTAAACGTATATTGAAATAAAAGTAGGAGAAAGCTTTCAATTCATCTAGTGATTTTTCAGTAGGCAAGGAGGCGTAATCATGAGGAGACCGCTAAAGCATTTTGAATGGTACAGTTTATTGGCTCAAGTGCTAGGAAGAGGGGCATTTTTTTCTTTTTGATTACGGTTACAGTCTCCTCGTTTCAGTCTGACGGCATACAGGCACCTCAGCATGGCACAGATGTCATCTACTCACATGAAAGGCTTTAAGACACTACCAAGGGGGGGAAGTAAATCCCAGTGTCCCTGGGGTGAAGGGAAGATTTGAGGGACGCGGGAAAAGCAGCAAACAGCTCATTCGGTCACCCAAGCATCCCTAAGGAAAATGAAACAAACAGCTACGAACCATGGACATTATCACTTACAAAGGGCAAAACTGAAGTTTAAGTAGACTGAAAAAAAAGTGAAGTGTCAAATAGAGCTACAGTGTTTTGAATGTGGATGGTATCAGAACAAGTTCTTTGCCACATTATTTGCAAAGACTATTTTAGGCCAAAAAGTGAAAAAGCTGCTAGGGCCAAAATTTAAGAAACACTGTCCATCCTTGAAAAACCAAGAAGGGCAAACGAATGGCCTTTCTGCTTTTAACTCTCCCAGACTACCTCCCAGAACTTAGACTTATAGATATTTAACTTTAACCTAGTCAGCGCTGTTGTCCATGTTAAAAGCCTCCCCATACCTTCATCCCTTCATTCATTCACGTTGTTTAAAGTTCTACATGAAGCATAGAGAGAAAGACTACAAACCTCACACATGACTGAGATGAAACTTTAGAAGGCATTTCTTACGTAGACTGCTGCACTGCACGACTTCTGGGCTCGTTTCCATCTAAACGGAACACCACTTACACGGTACTGATGTTCAATGAAAACAGCTGGGGATGGATGAGCGAACGGTCAGATGAGAGATACCAAAATGTCAGACAGCCTACCGACTGTTGTTGCCATGAGATCCAACAGTCAACATCAGTCTGATAAGCTATCCGACAGGATGGTACGGCCATGGAGATGTCACAACGGTTGGCAACACAAGAGGACATTCAGGCAGGATTGAACAAAATATATTCTCACCCCTTGCTCGAGAGCTGCCCTGCCCGACCGCAGGGGTGAAATCCACCTACGCAGCAGCGACATCTAACCTACCTCGTGCTCTTATGCCACCTTTTGAGAACACTAATTGAAAAATCAAAGTAATTCTTGTTAATTATCCCTAGGATAAAAATAAACCCATTAGTTAAAAAATTAATATAGTAGAGTAGTAATAGGTACAAGTAGCAGGGGAACAGACACCTACTTACTAGCGAGGGAAACGATCCATTTTAGTATCGGTTATCGGTACCTCCAAACTGGAACACATTTTCAGTGCTTTGAAAATACCAGATTTTTAAAGCCCAAGTTTAAGGTTCTCTCAGGTTCTCTTCATCACTGCTGGGTTTGACATAAAATCTGTTTTCAGCTGGAATCTTTACTCTTCCCCCTCTCCTTTCCTTCATTGCCCACGGTGCTGGGATCAGCGGCAAACATCTCAGAAAAGGTCCTGATCACTACTATCTCTAGTGCTTTAACACGACTATTTTAACCAGTGAGATGTATTTCAAGCGAGAGCTTTCCACTTCCTTCTGCTTAGTAAGAAGTTCTTATGAAAAAAAAAGAACAAAAAAAAAAGAACAAAGGGCTTCAGCACCATTTGTGGAGGAAGGATGAGTAAAGCGTGCGATTCATGGGATTAAGGCTTAATAGAGAAACGAAAGCAACTGAGCGTACAAAAGTGGAGAGGAAAAGAAACACCTTAAAAAGACCGACACAAGGAATTCTGGAATGATCAAAGATGACTTTATAAAGTTTTATCTTAACTTCATTCTAAATATACAGAATAAAAAATATCAGCTTCAGCGTTCTGACATCAATCATCTCTGCTAACATCATGAACTTTAAGAGGGCGGCTTTTCCAACCGAGAGCACGTGCAATGCAATGGGACACCGGAGAATTCAGATGGAAGAGCCTTACCAGGAGGGACATGCAACAGTTTGTATCCAATCTTATTCATTTATATACATTTTGATGGTCTTGAAAGTTACGGAAAAAGCAAAAAGCCATCCTTCAAAATAAAAAGTTACCCTTAGGTCAGTCTGAAGTTAAATCAGGAAATTGAGAACATTAAATTATCAGTTTTGGAAGTAATTTGGATGGACAACATTTGTTTTAAACACCATTTAACATCGCATTGTCCATCCTGTATAATACAACTCAGACTGGTAAAGTGTTCATACCTTACCTTAACCTTTATAAGTTTGTCAATGAAACGTCTGCTCTAATATCCAAATTACTTTCAAAATTAAAGAAAAACTTGTTATAGTTGAAAATTGATGTTAAAAAGTTTTCCCCCGTTTTGAATAATGCTGATTTTTAAACATATGGAAAGATGTGTCATTTTTCGTGTCTGTTAAAACCCATTCCAAGGGGGTTTTTCCAAGCTCATTTGTTTTTTTCTTCAGAGTACGTTGTCTTCTGTCGCAGCCGTTTGGCATAGCTTTGGGCCATGGAGTTGATGATAGATAAGATAAAATACAAAACCATGACAATCACCAATTTTTCAAACAGCCAGGATAGCCAGTTTTCCCCCTGAAAAGACAAAGACAAAAGAGAAGAAGAAAAACAAAGATTAGTGGACAGCACAATGGAGAATTCCGCACTTTTTGGGTGAGAGGGAAAAGCCTAAGCATTTTTTTTTTTTCATTATGCAATTTATCAAATTAAAAACAGGACCCGAGCGCGAGCTGACAGGATTCCTGCAGGTCCCCCTGTAAAGCTGACTTCAGTCCCTTGAAAGACAATGCAGCGGGGCTCGCCAAACGCACCGCAGGGCAGAACCCTTGATCATTCCCAGCCTGCTGGCAATTTATTATTCCTAGCGTTGGTTCGTCCTTGCTAACAATTCGTAGAGTTCAGAATTAGCATCCCTGACTGTCATTCCCTGTCACGTTCATTGCAAAGAAAACAATAAGGTCATCGGTTAACAATGTTTTTTTCCCTAAACTGCATATACTGTGTCATCCTCCGATTGCATCCGATTCCCCTGGTGTCACTGGAAGTTAATGCGATGACCTCGGCAGTCCCACTTCGAGCGTTTTCCACGGCTATTGGGAACTTGTAGGGTTTTGTCAAAGGAGGGCAGCAACGTACTGCACAAAAATCGCTTCGATGTGCATAAAAGGAATCTGCAGAGTTAGTTATTCCGGCCTGATCCTCCCTAATTTAGTCTCTTATTAAGAAATGGGCAAATAACCATTTAGAAGAGCTGCCAGCATTAAATGTGAAATGTGAGATAGATTTGTGGATTTTATCTAACACTGCCCGAGCGTCCCAAGGAATTCCATGTCAGAGTTGCTGTCTCCACTGAAAAGTCAGGGTATGCTTTTTAAAGTACTGTGTAGGAAAAGGCACTCCTGCCCCTTGTTACCCACTCCAAACACCACATTTCTCTTTTCCTTCCCAGCACTAAAGGCTTGGGAATTAGTTTCTCTTGCTGGCTTTAAGCTAGAGACCCTGCTGCCCTCTGAGGTATTGATGCTGCACATAGTTTGTTACCATCTCACATGTAAATCCAACCTTTTCCTGCTGAAATTTCTCTTCCCAAACAGGCAGCTCACACAGAGGCCCAACTGCCCCACGTCTTGCATTATTGTTTTCTTTATTCTCCGAGAAGTTTAAGTCCATCGCACACAATTACAGCATTATTTTTAATTCCCGGGTTGCTTTTAAAAGGAGATTTTTATCTATTCCCTGGGCCACAGCAAATCTTTGAAAACCAGAAGCCAGCGTTCCCCTGGTAAAGCCGGCGAGTGGAGGGCAGCAGGAGAGGGGCAGCTGAAGCGGGAGGTGGGCAGAGCGGTTCTTACCTGTGGCACGCCACTGTCAGCTCTGTGGTGGAGTTTTATCCTCTGAGCTTCCAAATATTCTTGAAATGGCTTCTGAAGAGAAGGACCTATACTTGGAATAGCACTGATGCCAAGTTCATCCCAGAGAACAAAATAAAATAGGAGAGGAAAAAAAAAACAAAAACAAAAGACAATTTTTTTTTTTTTAAACTTACCACTTTGACCCAAACAGAACAAAGTTCAGACTGAGCCACAGCTCAGAAGGGCACCGCTACTCGAGGAAACGGATAACCACAAAATAAAGTGTATTTCATCTTTCTCTCTCATACTTCTGAAAGGGACCTATGGCCCCAGGTCCTCAAAAAGTGCTTAAAAAGAAAAAATGTTTCAGAGCAAAGCGGTGACAACCCTGCTGGGAGCAGAGCGCGGAGCTGGGAGCAGAGCATTGGAGCTGGGAGCAGAGCATTGGAGCTGGGAGCAGAGCATTTCCTTGGAGGCGGAGGAGCCAGCTGGGCTGCGCGCTGGTGCGCGGCTGAGAATCAAATGAATGACTTCTCAGAAGTCCCACATTTATCACCAGCAGTTCCTGTAAGAACTGGTTTGAACCGATTAATAAGGAAATGACTTGTGCTTGTGTCATCCCTCAGTTAAAAAAGAAACTGCTCGCCCTATGACTTGCCCCTATCTCCTCCAAGAAGACGGCCCCTTTCTCAAACTAAGTCCTTATTAGGACAATCCGTGCGTCATCTTTACCCAACAAGAATGCATGAGCAAATTCTGCAGGCGCCTCCCCCAGGTCAGTGATTAACAAAGGAACAAAGAAGGAACTATGAACCCGGGGCTGAATCATGCCATGGTTTATGGCAGATGACTTGCACAAAAGCTACAATACGTTACTAAACACCTTGTTCCGACTCTAACATTACAAAGATACCGTTTGGAACGGAGAACCCTCTCCCAGGTGTTAACGCTGGGCAGGCTCACAGCAGCCTCCAACCTCTGCTGGGCAAATGCCACAGCTGGCCAGGTTTGAATCAAAAACAACCTGCGTAACTTCTTTAGATCCGTATGCCGTGCTCTTTAGCAGGAGGTCGAGGAGCTTTAGTAACTGTCACACCATTTAAGAAACCCTTAAAATACTCTGTAGAAGGAATTGCCACCAGCAACCCCCTGGCTCAGCTGCGGCGCTGGGAACACCCGTGCAATCCGAAGGCTCCCAGGGTTCGTTCCACATACAGGCAACCAACACCCTTAATGCCAGCCAGGGGAGAGCACCCATCACTAACAAACATGGGTTTCATTTCAAACAGAACACAGATTTCCAATTTCTTTTTAAAATTTTAAATAAATGAACACAGGTCTCTACATTACAACAAGTCACCTAAACTTCTGTGCTTAAGGTTTTGATTCTTGACACTTCTGCTTCAGGGAGGATTTAGTAAAACACACTTTAGACAGAGGTACCCACAGACACCTTTCCAAACTGACCCTGCTTTACCAGGGGCTTCGACCAAATCCCCTACAGAGGTTCCTTCCAACCCCAACCATTCTGTAATCGCCCCTCTCCGAATGATGGATAGACTTTCAAGATAATTTTCCTCCATCTCCTGATTTAACCAATATTCCCTTTTCCAGGCTAAAGCTCAATTAAAAAATAACAGCTTCCTAATCTCAAGAATTTATGAAAAGTCACAGACTGAAGAAACAAAGTAGCTCGCTCTCCCCCACCAACTCGATGTCCTTCGGTAGCCAGGGGTGAATAACTCCTCTGAACGTATTTACAAGAAAACGATTGCTTCTTTCATGATTCACCATCACGATGATACGAACGGGTGAGTAAATTCTGTGCCCGGACTGGTAAAATTTCAGCAAACAAAAGAGCAGAGACTAAAACTCATCTATTACACAAGAGAACGGCGACTTTTACAAATGATTTTCAGTTTTTCAGACCCGTCCCGGACGAAGCTGACTCTCCCCGTGGTCAAAATCCTCCTCCTGACTCGCCGATGGGTACGAGTCACAGTTTTAAACCGGAGTTACGTTTTGAGGTTTCTTTTCTTTTTCAAATGATACCCAGAAGCCCGGAAAAGCTCCTGAAAGGTAATAGCTTACTTTTAAACTTCTGCATGATTATGAAATAAGGAATATTTAAATCACGAGAGACGAATGATTAACAGAATGGTTGTTCAAATGCCTCAATGTTTTTCTGAAAACTGAACTAAAACTGTGCCCAACTGGCATTAAACAACAGAACAAAGACATGAAAACCATGTTCAGGCGGCTTGAAGAGATCCTGGTGCATCAACACCATATTTCAAAATTATTTTAGTTAAAAGTATTCAACTTCTTATTTCTTTTGTGAGCACAACTGAGGACCGAGTGCACAACATCCATTTTACTAAAGCTGTTTTGAAGAGATTCGGAATGCAAGGACCTTGGTTTGTAAAAGTCTGTGATGTTTTGCACATTCACAGAGACTTTAACACTGAAAAAAAAGTGCATAAATTTAAACAAGGAGCAAAATGAAGCACAGTGACTCCTAGAAAATCATGACTCCAGACTACTAGAAACAAAATTCTGGAAATCCCATTTCAGTGGGACAACATCGGTCACTGCAATAACAATAACTCTTGTGACAATATTCAGCAGCACCTGATACCCAAAGCACGGGCATCACTCTACATCTAGAAATCTTAAAAATCAGTTTTAGTTTTATTGAACCACCAATGAGTCGGTGCTAACCTCCCAAAGCCAGTGAGCTTCAACTCCCCGACCCTCTTCTTATCAAAGGAGGAGGGGGAAGTCTTCAGTATAAATTTTCAAGGATTCCACTGGAAGCAGAGGCAGATACTCATGAAAAAAAGGAACAGATTTGCATCATAATTCTGCGCCACTTAGAAATAACTTTAAGATGCACCTTCAAAGCCTGCTGCAGTTTCAGGAGATGCAAACCACATCCGACTTAAGAAAGGAAGATGCTGGAAGATAACCCGTTTGTAGAATAATCTAAACCCAACTCCTTGCAGTTTCCTTTGAGAATGAAGCCTATTGTCTTTCAAATAAAGACCACGAAAGGATAAGAAAATAAAAGGACCTTCGTGCACAACAGAACTGGGCTCATCCAGGCTTTGTAGTCTCTATCTGCCAAAACAACCCACACAAAACCCCCCAAGCACACAACCTGCTGTCCCTTCTTAAAGGCTTAAAACACAGGTCTTGGGGAGCTGCTTAAGGACTTCAATTTCAAAAAACCTGAAGGTCATTCACTAGAAGTTATCTGTCAAAATAATCAATGAATAGTTTCACTAGCCGCTATCCTTATTATTAATGAATTTGGCAGTTAATCAGCAACAAGCTGCACTGCTGGGAAGGGACGTGCTGCCCACGGGGCTCTGTCCTACAACAAAACTTGCGTGAAAAACGAGAGGAGCTGCAGTTTTACTGTGAGAGTTGGAAAAAACGCTTTGTATTTTTTTAAAGAAATTTTGATTCACAACAAATTTTAGAAACAGTTAACATTAAACGCCAAATTTTGTTTTAATTTACCCTGATTCTCTGCTAACACTGAATGTTTCACAAAATTGAAACTGAAAAGAGACTTGGAAAAAACCTGCACAGAATTTGGTACAGCCTAAATTCATTAGAATCGTAACAATTTAGTAAAATGCATTAGTTGCACTCTAATACTACAATATAAACACCCATTAAGAATTCTGCTGCACTGAACAAAAAACACAAACCTCTTTTCAGAAGCGTAACTTGGGTTTTGTTATTAAACAAATGCACCTTTGATTTTTTTTTAAGAACAAGAAATAACTTCTTTTCCAACACACACAAAAAAACTTCCCATCTATTCGAAGCACTAAACTACAGAGAGTAAGCAAAGTTGCTCCAGGATTAGTTTAAAACTGACATCGAGGATGTACAGCTTCTGCCAGCACAACTCCTACAACTTCTGTTCCAGTTACGGCAAAACTGTGTTTATTAAACCACACTGTCCAATTTATTAATTTGCACTTCAAAGATTGACTGTCAGTATTTGACCCTCAAATACACATCATTAGTCATGAAGTGATGGGGAAGGTTGTTGGGCAATTTATCTTTTTAACAGAATCTTTGGAAGCAGAGGTAGGCGTTTCCTAAACGCATCCAGAAGAAGCACCAAACCGGGCTGGGGGATATTTAGCATTTTTGCTTATATTAAAAATACTGCTTTAAAACCATTGACACTTGCGCTTTTAAAAGGTATATTTTTCATCTTAGGAAATCTTTAAGAGTTACTGGAGTTATGGAAATGTCACAAGCGATGCTCTCAGTGTGAGCACTCCAGCAAGCACAAGCTGTGCTGCACGCTCGGAATCAAACGCCGCACTCCGCTATCATTGTGATAACATTTACAAAACAATCTATCAGTCCATGACACGGGACGTAAAGTTCTCGTCTTACCAAAACCTCTGTAAGTTTGCATTTACCAGAAGAGAAACGTTAGCAAATACATCAAGAAACACTGAGGCTGCCATTGCAGACCCACATTTTAGGAACAGTCATACAGTGGGGGTTTTACTGCTGATGGAAGTTTCTCATTCTCAAGAGGCCTCCAGCAGCAAGTGATTAAGCAGCTGATTAAGCAGTTCTTAAACTCAATTTCTTTTGATGGAAATTAAAAATGTAAATAAGAACTTCAGTGGCATTCAGTGCCGAATTACACGGCGCATCCAGCAGCGCACAGGAACGGCTGGAATTGGTCCCCCAGCTGCAACGATCAAGAAACATTAAGCACTGCAGGTTTAAAAACGTGGAAGTCCATTTTATCATGGAAATAATAACCTGAAGGGAAACGAGAACCCTAATAATGGAATGGAGGGTGCGAACAAGCCACCGGGCTCCCAGGCTGAAACGCTGCTTGGAAAGGTGATGCAATATTGAGTCACAACCTCACTTTATGGATGATCTCTCTAATATCCACAGCTGTTCATTTGGAAAAACCGTTTAACTGCTAACACGGGGATTGATTTTGTCCAACTCTCTGGCACACACACTTTGTCCTTCTCCGGACCCCTCTCGGGGTCTGGGGACAAACAGTGCAGCCACATTTTGCTCAGATTCAGCGATCCGGGCCAGTCCTGTAGAGAAAAACATCCTTTTAGGAAATGCCACCGATCCAATACAAAATGAAGACGACAGCGAAAGAAATTTTGAAACAACAGAAACCCAAACTCAGAGGGAAATATCATTGTGTGTTTTGTCAGCACAAAGCCTGCCCGCAGGCTGTACCCCTGGCGCAGGCATGGCCCCAGGCCAGAGATTATCTCTTCCTACAAAAAACCGAGTTAAGTGGCACCAAAGAATGTGACAAAGGAAGGAGGGAGTGTGCTGGGACAAGGACTCTTCCCTCCCAATACCTCCGACTCTATTTGGAAATGTATTTATTTAACTCAGACCAGGCCAGAGAGCCAAAGTGAAGGCTTTCACCTTCCCAATAATGATGCAAAACATCAATAAATCATCACACCCAACACTCATCCCTCCCACACAGTTTCTCGGTATTAGATTCACATTTCTACGTTCCCTGTAAGAACACAAGAAAAATCCATCCTAAAGCTCAAAGCAATTGGGTGTTGAGTAAGAGGCACCACAGTTGGTTATTTTAGTCATCCCTCCTTCAAAAGACACTGGAAGTTTTGCTCCATCACGGTATCGAGCGAGACATTTTATAAACCAATAAAAACTAGATTCCAGTGGAAACATTTTTATGCCGCTGGATAATTAGCAAAGCTGATTAATTTGCATACCGTGTTCACTGTCTAAACAGAGCACCTTTCTTCCTGCAAGTTATCTGAACCTTCAATGGTTAATTTTTTTCCAGACAGTGATCTAAACAGGCTTAACGGTTAGTATTTTAATGAGCTGTCATTTCCTGTGCTGATAAAGATTCTCACAGTATTTAAACCATCCCTTTCCCCACCAGCAGGAGCCGGGGCAGGGACTCGGGGGCCCTCCTGGCCCCTGGCGCTGCAGCAAACCTGGGCTCCTTCAGCTTGGAGCAGTTGGGGAAGCTCAGATGGGATCTGCCCTCAGTGCTCTACAACTGCAGAAAATACATCGGCTTTACGGTCAGGATCAACGGAAACATTTTGGGGTTAAAAGGCTGCTTGGCAGATCCACTTGCTTTACGAGACGAAGCAACAAACTAGCTTATTTGAAAATTACTAAGCTAAAACTGTTAGACGTTTGACGTCATTCATACCTGGAGCTACGCTCCGATACCCACGCTAACCAAGCTGCCTGCAAAACATTTTTTTTTTTCCTTGTGACATTCTGTTATATTAAAATCAATCAAGTAGGAGTTGCAACATCTCTGAACTTCCGTGCTCAATAAGGCTCTTTGTAAGGAAACATCTATTTGTATTTGAAAGATCTATTTTCTACACCATTTAGAAAAAAAAAACCAAACCAACAATCCCCACCTGCTTGTTTGGAGTTAAATCCTCCAAGCCTTTTGCAAATAAACTTTTAGAATTCTGTTGTGATCCACTGGAAGGTTTTCAACACCAAAGCTACTCGGATTTCATCCACATCTGTGTCCCTTTAAAGACGCTAAAGCCTGTTTTGTGCCGAGCTGATCCATTGTGTGCAGCGTGTGTTACGAGGGCACAGTCCCACAGGTTTCCAATATACTTGTGGGACGAGAGCCATTGATTTATTTTACCAAGAAACGTCAGGTGCATTGGTATAACCTTCCAGAATCATTCTTCTCAGGAGGTTCTAAAGTCATTGCTCAGTTATCCCTGTTCTCAGCCACTTCTGGTTATTTTCAGTTGAATTCCGCTCCATGGGTTTCGTTTTAAATACTGTTTGGAACCTATTTCTCAAAATATCCTTTAATGAAGGTGCCAGCTCAACAGGATACGGATTTTCTGGCATAGAAACAAATCGAGGTCCCTCCCTCCAGGTCTGAAGGTGTGGCTGGTGGATGGGGATCTGGCTCCGAGCAATGTGCAGTGATGTGATGAGGGGGATACGGGATGGCAGAGGCCACGCCGTGGGGTCATACCCCGCTGAAGGCCCCTGAAACACCCAGGCAACCACAGAGCACGATGCAAACGAAAAAGGGCTCTTCCTACCCCAGGACAAGTGACTTCTGGTGCAGCCCTTTCCATCACTTTAGCTTCTCGACTTATATTCTAAAGAAATAACCTGAAACCTATACTGTGAGCGATCTCTGAAAAAAAAACACAACTTTTAAAGAGTTTCCAGTTACATCAGTGACCATGACTTCACTTGTACTTTTTTTTCATGGAAGGAACATCATGCTCCTGACTGGAATCAACTGAGATTAAGTTGTGAAGCAAAGAATTACAGCACAATTAATAGCACCAAACTGGTTTGTCAAGGCTATGGTTCAAGAACCTGTCACCAAAACACTGTTTTTCCTTTAAGACAAGCAATCATTCCTACTGGCCTGCGTACCTGGTAAGCATGATTTATGTGTCTTATAAAAACTCATCCGGATTAAGAAACCCTTCAGAAGTACGGATATTTTGGGTAGATTTCTCCGAGTCTGTTAAACACTGAAGTGTAATTGAACAGGTCTCACACACAGAATGTGGCACTAAGGGAATCGTAGAATAGTTTGGGTTGGAAAGGACCTTAAAGCCCATCCCGTTCCACCCCCTGCCATGGGCAGGGACACCTCCCACTGGATCAGGGGCTCCGAGCCCCATCCAACCTGGCCTGGAACCCCTCCAAGGATGGGGCACAACCTCCCTGGGCAACCTGGGCCGGGGCCTCTCCACCTTCATCGTGAAGAAATTAACGTCTAAAAATCCATAGGTATGCAATTTTTTTACCTGTATTTCACTGGCTTCTATTTCAACTTCAATTGAGTTTATTGACTCCGTTCATTAACTGAATAGATTCGTTTCTATTTCTTCCAGAATTAGCACGGCAGCCTTTGCTCCCGGCAGCAGCTCTCTCACTTTGCCGAAGAGACAGCGTGCCTGGTGTATCGTAGGAGCACCTCTCAGTGTTTATCCCACCCTGTAACCCTCACAGCCTCTGTAATTAAGACCTTCTGTGGCCTATTTGAATTCATCATTAACTTAATAACGGTCAGAGAGGATTCTCTGCCCGACGGGTGGAATCTGTCCGAAAGGGATGTAGCCGTTACCACTTGCCACTGAAGTTTGGATGCTCTGAGGTGAAGGCCACGTGCTGTCTAATGCTAAATAAAGTGTGTTTATGAATTTTTTAGATGTCTATCGAAGTTCTAAGGTTATTAGCTCATTTTCACAAAATATGAACAGAGCATGCTGAGCTAAAAACAAACCTCCATCTTTCCTTTCTGAACATGTACCCAGACCTGACGGCAGACAGTTTTGTGGATGGTGTGTGCTTTAACAACTCTTTTTCTTTAGTAGTTTTCTGGGAATTCTTAATCCGCATTTGAAATTGCCACTTCAAAGAAAACACGATCATGCTTAAAGCCATACACTTTGTGTGACTCCATCAGCAATCCTGCAGCTGTAGGTAAAAAAACCCGATATGGACAGATTTAAGGGCCAAAGGAACACCCACAACACACACGATAATTAAACATTTCAAACGGGATGGGTTCGGCCTAAACCCAGTAAAGTATTCTACATGGATGATCAGTAAGATAAACTCTTCTTTAAGTGACGGAATACAAGACAAAACTCTCACACACTCTTTGCTCACAAAAGCATATGAATGTAATACAACCTGAGAGAAAATATTACGCTCTCTGCATCTTTGTAATCCTCTTCAGCTTTGATTCCAAGACTCAAGCTAATTCCGTCCGTGCCTCCTGGTTCCTTCCAGCACCCATAGTGCCACTGTGCCTTCACGCAGCCCCTTCGCTTTCCCCCCACGCCAATGTTTCCAACAACTTCTAAACAACTTCTTCATTTCCTGACACATTTTCTTTCCATTTTCCTTTCTTTCTTTAAGGAGTATTTTATGTTCCTTTTCCACTGGAGACTTAGACAAACTTGTAAAATCAAATTATTCTGATTTACACCAAAAAAAAAGCCCGGTTGTGGCAGGGCGAGTGTGCAATGCCAGCAGCATCCGGGGACCGACGCGAACAACTAGGGAGCTCGGCACGGTCTGCAGGTGAATCATTTCTGCTTTTTGACTCATGTAGCTATTGAGAAATTCTCTCTGGCTTATAAAATCAAATATTCTCAGACTTTATCTCATAACTTAATCTTCCGTCTCAATTTCAGTTATCCGGTATATTAATACGTTCATTATTTTCAAGTATTGTGCTTAGACATTTCCTATTGTGTAAGAGCAATATCCCAGACAAAAGAAAGTCTTAAGTCATTTTGTTGGATAGGATTTGATTAAAATAAAGTTACTGACCAATAAATAGATCTATATTTTAATTTAATAATAAAGGATTTAATTCAAGCTATTGTTTAAAATTTTATACTCCACTCTGAAAAGAAATTGATGAGGTAATGCCAGCAGACAGCTTGAGAAAAGTCAAGGATACCGGCACATACCAAAAATCTTACTGTCTCCCGAGGACATTTTTTAACTCTGACATCAACCATCTAATAAAATCTGAATCCAGCCGAGGTCTTGTGAACGCATTCGAAGTAACTTGATGCAAAAATAGCTCCAAGATAGATGGAAGTAGGAAAAAACTACCAGTTTTGGCTCAAGGATTTGCAGGAGAGTAAATCTCTGGAACCCCACCTGACCTACTAGCGGCGCAGATCAAAAGTCAGTAGTAAATTGTCTACTTTGCTTGATACTAAAAAAACCCTAATGAATGATGGTTAAAAGTAGCCACATCCCTCTTTTTTTAAAAAAAAATAATGTTCAAAGCACCAAATTAATTTTGAAGTTTGTTACAAACCAGACACCCAACTAGAAGATCAGGAAGTAATAAAGTCCGGATTTGTTTCATTAGTGAAATGCCCCAGAATGCTTCTTCTGACGTTCCTTTTTCTTTTTATATCATTACTACTTCAAGTTTACATATTGTAAAATAAGGAATTATTCCCAGACATTCCTGCCCTGAAACTGTTCTTGAGTGTGGCTTTTGGGATTTTATGCGAAAATAGTTATTACACTTTGGATAGTAAAGTGTCAATCAATTTGCCCCACATAAGTAAAAAACCATGGAAAAGTAGAAACACCTTAGAATTTATTTTATGGACCCGTATTAGGTATGTAGTTAAAAAAAAACAACAACAAAACATCACCCACAACAATAAGGTTTTTCTGTTTAAACATCGCAACACTCACATTTAAAACTAAACCTGAATCACTCTGATCCATCCCCTGAAAACAGGCAGGAGCTTCACCCTCAAGGACATAATTGTTTCTTCGAACAACAGAGCATGAATTTTTGATGAAATCCATACAATTTGATCTATTTATCTACATTTAAATTAATTAAGTTGCACAGTTTGTTTGCATCCAAGCAGTTCCTGAAACTTCTGCATGATTAGAGAGGGCCTGTTGTGATGTTATTTGCTGGATTACCAAGCAGGAAATGTTAATATCAACAATGGATTTTAAAAGACATAGAATTTCATGACTGAACAGGTAGCTATGAGGCAAAAACGTAGCACTTCAGCCTCAGTGTCCCATCTTCATTCAAACCCACTGAGGCAACAAGTAAGTATGTTGTTTTAACCATCCCCCTCCTCGTCCAACTGTTGTTAGCTGGGATTTTGTTTAGTTTTCTTGTTTTAAACTGAGATTTTCACTTAAAAAACAACAGAGTAATCAATTGCTAAAGAACTCAGTCTAAAAACTGACAAATTGTCTCAAAACATGAACAGTTTATCCATGAAAACTGTCATTTCTCCTGTGAGAAACTAAATTTAATAGAACGGAGCTATAACTCTATACCCCAAATTTCCCATTTTGATGTTTTATGAGATTTAATATTTTAAATGTACAAGACAGCTCAAATTATGGAAGATGGTTATCATCGTCTTGGGACGCTGCATAGGATCCCACCACAACACTGAAGAAATTCCATTAAAAAAAAAAGTTTATTTGCAGCTAAAAGCACAGCAATCTATAATTGGAAGAGCTGTATCATATTTCTGGGTGAAAGTTAACCATCAGTACTATACACTCAGACCATCTGACCCACAGTGCTATTATGTTTCTTGAAGTACTTGAAGCCTTTGAGGTAAGGAATGAAGTTGCAAATAAGACCTAAATTATGTGTTGGCCAAAGCTTCATAGCAAAGCACAATTTTCAGCACATCTAATTTGACTCCTCCAGTATTTTTCCACTTAATGAGTGAAGGTATTACTGTGTTAAAGAATTACTCACCCGATTAGGGACACCATCTGCTCCACTATATGTTTGCTGAATGTTATAATAACGAAAAGTTTCTGTAGGAAGGAAAACATCAGTTAGAGAAACACTGGATCAAAAGGGAAGCAGAGACAATGGGGTACGACAATTCGTGTTCCTTTCCAACCCGACAGCTTCTCTAGCACTCACACGTAGTTTTCCCTTCTCTTTTCTTTCAAGATCTTTAGTTTTTAATACCCTTTTCAAAAAAAGAGGCAGGAGTGAGAAAAGCTGTCTGATTTATTTTTCTATTTCTTCATAGATTTCATTTCTTGCAATGTTTTTGTAGCCTGTGTTACTAACCATTCGCATCCTCCCCAAACTTAAATTCCCAGAAGCTCAAGGTCACTTTACTCCGTCAACAATGTTTTAATGGAAAAACAGCCATCACTGTGCAGAAAAATTCACATCCCCTTACACAAACATGTACTTAAAGATCACAGAAGTGAAAAATAATATCTCTTTTATTCCCTTAGTTTGTGTGCTTCAGATAGAAACATAACAAAAAGTATTTAGCGAAGAACAGAGTAAGAGCTATTTGGTCTGTTGAATAAAAAAAGAACCTTAGGATTGTCACTGTCTGCAATGCAACAGGCTATACGGAACAGAATAATTTCAATAATAGAAGCTTTTGTAACACATAGCTTATTTTGCATAAAATCCAAACGTCCACAATTTTACCAGTCCTCTCTCCCCTAACAGAAGATCAAATTCTGTTACAACACCCTTTGCTAATTCCAATTCTGTCCTATTGGACAGCTTGTTCCTTCACAAGACTGTGTGTGAACACGAATACAGACACACACAGTTCTCACAGTCTCCTTAAAGCGATTTAATCATGATCTGACAAGAACTAGCCTTGCAATAAGGGATGAGACTAGAACTACACAAAATGATTTTGTAGTCCAGAGGAAGAGGCCAGCTACAAGCAGCTCCGGAATGGCCACGGCACCAGAGTCGCTCGCTTCCTGTCTAAAGATTTCATTACAAGCCCTTACCATGACTCTTACATTTCCTAAATTCCGAATTGCAGCAAGATAACTATGAAAATCAAGGCTCTTGCACAAGAGCATGCTTGAAATCAAGCACCGCAGAGCAGAGAATTCTAATAGCTAAACATATTACAAAATAAGAGGATTTACCAACTGTAGAAGGCACTGGGAAATATTTTTTCACTTAAGATTTGATCTGAGCGTGGAACACTATAAATTACACAGCAAACATTCTGCTAGCTAAACCGGGCAAAGAAAACGATAGAAAGAATATTACACAAATACTATTCAGCTTTTGTCTGTTGCCAGAACCAACTCTAATCATATACAGATTTAAAAGCTGAAAAAAAAAAATCAGGTAATACAAAACGAAGTGGGGAGAAAAAGTTGTTCTATCGCAATAAATGAAAGAATTTTCAGATCTATTATTTTCTGTTTAAGGCTTGGGCAAAGTAAAATTGCCATTTATAAGAAGATGGGAAGGAAAAAAGGGTTGAAGATTGAAATCTTCTGTTCAGGGCAAAAGAGAGGGTTTTTTTTAAAGCAGCTTGATGAGGGTATTAGATGAGTAATTTTATACTTCTAATAGCTTCTGCTATTTTAATGTAGTGACAAAAGATTTCCAAGCAACACAGCTACAGGCACTGCACCAGTCCTATGGAGATGCTTAAAGAAAAACAAGCGCCAGCTGAACACACTGGTTCTAACCGTGGCAAACAGAGCAATGTGGTTCATGACAGAGCGTTAACCACAGCGCCACCAGCGAAGAAGGACCAGAGAATCAATAGTGCAGCTTCTATTGAACAAAACGCTGATAGATTTTAAAAGCGAGACTCAAAACTTTTGAAAGCAACCGGAGATTCTGATTGCCAAGCTCAGAGCATCTGGTAAGGCTCCAAATCGGGCCCGTTCAAAATACTATAGATCACCAAAAAATGTTATAGGTCACCAAAAGCTGTTAACCGTGCTGGAAAGCTACGGACAGCGTGCCCAGAGACAGAGCCCAAGGCTGCTCCTGCAGGGGCCAAAGGGACTGAGTTTTTCTCTACACACTCAACTGAGATAAAAGGGAGCATTTAAAAGTGCCGCTTAACTGGTAAAGGCGAGTTGCAGTGCCCTTTGAAATGAGTATTTGTTACCAAAAAGGCAAGTTCATTATGAGTACGAAGTCCTTTCAGTCTGGTAAAACCTGTAGGTAAATAACTTGGCTAACCACCAATTTCCTGAGCGGTGTAGGCAGCGCGCTCATTAGTTTGTAGCTATAAATTATTCAGTTGCCTACGTTTTGAGCATAAGAAGCCTAGCAGATCCTTTATTGTAAATCCTTTGCACCAAATTAATTTCCATTACTTCAGGTCAGGAAGGGAGACTCAAGAGTTCATTATGAAGTAACGCGGCAGAACAGTCAAAAAAGGCTTCACCCTCGAGCCCTGAGGAAGCGCAGCATCTACTTGCCTGGATGTGCATTTTAATTACTGCTTTCCCAATCAGGGTTGCACCAAAGAAGGTCCAGAAGGGAACCAGAAAGTGTCCACATGTTATGCCGGCCAGGTCAAACAGAGGGTTTGGAATCTGTGAAGCACAAGAGAGAGAAGGTCCTGAATCGCAGCACTTAACTCAGATGAACGCTACAGACTTTGAAACTTTGACAAATGAACATTTTCCCCTTCTTCAACCGGGTCCAAAACTTTCGTGTCTTCATACTTACAAAAATGTTAATGTCGCACCACATAACTTAAGTCTCTGGGATTCAGCTAGACAATGGCCCAGACAATTCCATTCTCATGGTCCCTCCTTACCCCTGGATTTTAAAAAAACTAACAAAGTCTCCATGCGAAACGCACAGTAACCACAGTAAAGCCATTTTGAACAATTTATCACAATTTCTCACTGACAAGCACATCACTCTTGGAAGCCAGTGTTCAAAGTGCTCCCCAGTGATTTCCATCTGAGAAAGTACATTAAAAAATGGCATTTACAGTCATATGTATTCAGTTTAAGAGCACTGATTAGATTTTATTAAGCATATGCATTTCATTTAAAATTAAAAAGATTTTTTTTTTTCATAGTTAAACTGTTGGCTTTTCGTTTGGTATCGTGATTCGATCTGTAAAATATTTTTGAAATTAAACCAAGCAAGTATCCAGATTGCAACCTTTCACACTTAGCGTGCAACGCACGGGCGGACGGTCTGAGTGCGTGCACGGGGCACGTTCCATTCACACACCACAGGGCTACTGTCCTGCAGTATTTGTGTTGTTTTGCTATATAAACATAAATAAATAAAGACTATAGATTGTTAAGCAACATAAAAGAAAGTAACTTTACAACTGATTGAATGGAAATCTGTGAGAAAGCTTATGAGGGTTATACTTAGATGTTATAGACCAGCAATTCAAATTTATGAGCACCCACACCACCACCTGCATAGGAAGAAATCTGAAACGGTCTCTAATCGTGCCCCGAAACGGTCTCTAAACATGTTCCACTTCAACTAAAATGCTTCTTTACTTCTGACAGCTGTCCCAGGCATAGGAGGCTAGTAAATTATTTACTTATACCCCAGCCAGATAATTTTGTTTTTCTGAGCCAAGTCTGCTCCAGGTCTCAAGTACTTTCTTTGTTGGTTGGTTGGAGTTCTCTGGTAGGTTCACAGTGTTTAATGACTGCCTTGCTACCAGCACAGAGGGAGCAACGTGCTGTAGGTATGGGTAACGACGTCCCCACCACATTAAACCTATCACAGTGAGAAGTTACTCAACAAGTCCACGTTAGGGTGTATTAGCAGGCCCGCAAGGTTTTCTCTGATTTTTAACACACAGACACAGAGTACTGTGAGTTGCCAAAATAGCCCACAGAGACAGGAGAGCAAATTCTCACAAGTCACAGCAAGGATCTTCCAGGGCTAATTCTTGCTTTGTTCCTTCCCCTGAGCTGCTTTACATAGGAATTAAGCTCCAGACAATAATATGGCTTTCTTATTGCCACTAAACAATATTACACTCAGTTGACTTCACTGGAGAAAATTGCAAAGTCTTAAATTCAATTTAATTGTGCTTTTGTGTAGCTTTTGGAAGCCACGGCTTGACAGACCACGACCCGCAGCTAGGGCATCCCAGCTAGGGCATCTGTTACCACTTGACAAGCAAGTTCTCTTATCATAAAAAGAGACATCCAACTAAAATACTGTTTAAAACCCAAAAGTAAGATCGCAGTTGCAGGGAGGGCAAGTAAAAGAGACACCTTCTAGCACACAGAGAGGCAGCAACAAGGGAGAGAAGCCCTGAAACTTGTGGGGACCACAAGAACACAAGGAGCACACGTGGTGGGCTGCCTTCCTCATCTACAGACACAACACGACTGTAGAGCTTTGAAGCCCCGTGCTTTTTTTCAATGCCTCTGCCACATTTAACCTCACCCTTTTTACTGCTGCTCTGTAGTTATTCTGTAAACACATTTACAAATCCTCAAGTGTACCGTGGTGGATTCATGATTCCTCATCCCTCCCCCAACCCGGACCGGCCTAAAGGAGCAAAAGGAAGCCTGAGCTCAGAGTGGGTTGAAGCACAGTGTAGCAAGTTAGACGTTAAACAAATGTTTAAGTATTACTAAGCAGGAACTACAAAGAGTTTACACATCACTCTTATGTTTACCAACTTCTTCCTCATGTTCTCCGTTTATCCATGTTTCGCCTTGTCCAGGAACTCATCCCTGCCCTCTATTCTGCTGTTCTGATTACACAAGACAGACAAAATAGCCCCTGCAGTGCTGTCTCACAAGATGGTGACTAGAGGTAATGAGTCAGAGGCAGCGGAGGAGCAGCCGAAGAGCTTACTGGATGGAAAGATTTAAAGAACAGCTTGTAACCTACGTCTCCGCTCTAAACATTAAGACAGTTCAAAAGATTAGTAAACAGAAGTCGTATGCCAGGAGCTATAAGCAGATTAATTCTTCCCAGCTAACACAGGTTACTTACGTTTGAGCAAATAGTTAGCATTGTTACCTCTACGATTTAGGAAACCGAGAGATGCTGGACAAGTATGGAATTAAGACCTCACCAGCTGAGCAGCTGGCTAATGGCTGTGGTTATTCCGGAAGAATGGGATCACAGGGGACCTACACTGCCCCCCTGGACTGTAATTACAGTTCTGTGCATCGCAGCCCACAGCTTGCGTGGGGGATGGAAGAACGAGGCACACCAGTCCAACCAGTTTTCATTAAGCTTCCAGAGAGGGATTTAAACCGCAAATGGTTCAATACTTTTCTACTCCAAAAGAACATTGTTATCCTCCTTAACGCACTAAAACAGCACCAGCGGAGATGCTTGTATCACCTCTTGCTTAGAGAGGGGAAAAAAACCCTATAAGCAGGTTGTGGTTCATACAGCCACGTCTCAAACTGGTTTCCTCATTCCGCTCTCTGGTTCCTAATGATAAAAGGCATCTCCAGAGCAGACCACGGATGGATATCCTACTCAGGATTTATGCAAGTAGTTTTCCACTCTTCAATTTGTGTATGTCTTTGGATCTGAAGATGCCAAGTACTGTAAGCCATCGGACATAAACACCTCATGAAATAACAATGTGGTTCCAGCAGAATCTACAGGTTATAATACAGCTCGTACTTTATCTTGCCAGCTAATAATCCGGGCTGGGAAAGCCCCAGCAGAGTAACTGTCAGCGGGCATGCGATCTGCTCTGCCAAACACCCGCTACCAGAGGGCAGCGAGCAGCACTGCGCGTATGCCTCTGTTAGAGAGGACACGGCCTCAACATGCAGGGAGCATCCCCGGCCTGGAACAGAAACACAGGAACCTCTTGAATTTTAAGGATGTCTCAGTTCAGTCTCTTAGAAGCCTTCTTTACCAGGACGAGCCTTTTGCATCGTTAGGGAACCGACCTGTTTTTATCAGGTGTCGCCACACCATGCTGAACCATACGATGGATTGCATTCTCTTGAAAAAAAGGATCCCTTGCTGCACCATTCTTTCCTGATGCGTTAAAAGGAACTAGAACTATTCCAAATTCATTTTTTTTCCAAGAAGAACTAGCGTCAAGATGCTCAATAACAACAGTTAGCTGTGTTTTTATGCAGAATTCACTGTGGCTGGGATTAATCTAGGAGTGGAGTTTCTCCATGCAATTGTATCACAACCATCCCATTTCTCCAAGTACCTCAGAGAAGACTGAAATAGCAAAGAAGGCACAAAGACTCAAATAAAACCAAGTCACGGCTCACAGCATTAATTTCACTGCGATACATTCAATGTGCAATCTGTGATGAGAAACGCCTCTGTTACTGAGGTGAACTTACTGAAGCGCAGGCCAAAATGCCGAAGAACCCAACCTTCTGCACCAGGTTCTGCACAGCCAGTTTAGCCCGGGAAGCGAAATCCTGCAAAGAAGAAAACAAAGCATTAACGAGGCAAATCCCAACATGAACACACCTCAAAATGTACAGGATTTCAATATCCTCCAGGATTTCCTAATTTGGGAGAACTTTTAAAAGAAAAGAGTCGATTTGAAACTCTGGGCTTAGAGGGAAGGGAGAGAAATTCACAAGTGTAAAAATCACCCACATGTATTGAGTTTTGTTTTCCAAAGTTTCCACTAAGTTCACGCTGCTATGGTTTTCGAGCATCTATTTCCCCATATCTTTGAATTGGCAGTGCTGCTTATACCTTATTCCTTAAACAAGCAAAGGGAATTAATTCCTTCTATACCATTTACAACGTTAAAAAGTTACTTTCTCAAAGCCGAAAGCCAGAATATAATAATCCCATTATATCCGGAGATCTTTACACTTAAACCCAGGATCTCAATCCAAACAGCCAATTCCAGGAACAGCCTTGTAAATATAATTATAACAGCCTTGTAAAGCTCCTTAAATCCAAAATTATTTAAAAGCAAGAAAGGTGGCAGACTATGAAACTGTCGAGCTACTCCTTGCACAAACATGCGAAGAATATGCTGCCTGCTTTTCTTTTGTGATCACAACTTTCTAACATACACCTCAGGAGTCTGAAAGTTTATCAAATGCACAGTAAATGTCTTAAAAAGCAGAAATAAAGATTGTCACAAGTTCAATTGAATGTGAGAAGTGAATTTACGTGATAGCAAAATTCTTTTGAAGCAAAACTGTCTCCAAAAGGTATAAAGAGGGTCAATATTATCTATTCAGGTTGGGAACAGCAGTTATAAAAAGCTGAGTATCCCTGGTAATAGCAAGCTTTTAAAAGTAATTATTAATTCTCTTTTTAAAACCCTGTGTATAAGCAATAAAAAACAATTGTATAAGCAATAAAAATTTTCCAGTAGCAATGCAATATTCACCGATTTGGATTTTGTAGGAAACAATCAAAAGTTACTTTAATCAATAATTAATGGAACTCTAAATTCCACACTTCAAGATAATCCAGAAGAATTAAATTTATGCAATTCTAACTTTATTACAGTTCTGTTGAAACCTTCAATACTTTACACCAATGCAAGAAATTACCATTACTTGATGATATTCTTGCATATTATTTAAATTCTGATGCATAGAATTGACAACTTTCTATGCCAGACTAAAAAAAAATAATCTGATAAGGCTATTTGCTATCTTCTTACCCCCCTTTTTAAGTACTAACTTTTCTCCATTCTTAGTGAAATCATAATAATTTTATTTATTATACTTAATGTTTGAAAAAAATAACCCAAATTAAAACAAATACTTTAAGTCAAAGAAAAATGACCAATAAATGAGACGAGCTACATCTCACAGAGGGATATTTTTAACCACAGGAGGATACGAACCCCTTTGGAACAGTCTGTAAGGAGTGAAATTGTTGACTTTTCCCAAGTGTTGCACCTTGGGATGGTGAATGTCTTATTGCAAAATGGGACAGATGAAATATTCACTCTTTGTTGAAAATTTGTCCTGATCTTTTTCAACCTCTGGGATCCCAGCAGTGCACACGAGCGATTCGAGCCTGCTCCCAGTGAGGCTCAACCCAAACAGCTCAACTCCTCTTAGGAGGAACAGGGCTAGAACACGCCTCCACGGCAAATCGTTTGTCAGGTTTATCAGTTACAAGAGTGCGCTTTGACATAAATTATTAGAAATAAAACATCATATTTTTACCAGTGAACCAAATCTTGCAACATCGAGGGCGGTTTCTTCTTAAACTAAAACTCCTTCGTTATTTCCAAGTAACCGAAACAAGGTACTGTACGGTCCCTGGCGGGGTCAGCACTCCCGTACACACTCAGTCTCGCTGGGGATTTAGGATAGGAGCTAAAAAGGCTGCGAGGCTCTTGTAAAAGCAATCACACAGCTATCAGCAAAGGAAATAAAAAGCAGCACACTATGGAGACAACAGTTATCCCAATTCCTCCACCAAATGCAAAGCTAGAAATTTGTCTTCAGAATCTATGAATTAATACAAAATTCAAGTGTAATTAAAATTAAAGCAACGCTGTCCTATCCACAAGAGATTTTGTTCTTTGCAAAGGTGAACCGAACAAGCAGTGCCTTCTGCAGGAATTTCACAAGAAGCCTCCCCCTGTTCTCCAGAATCAACCTGAATGTGCCCAGGACACTCTCTGTTCCTATTTCATTCACCATTTCACGATGCTCATGGGGTTAGAACAATATTTTCACTTTAATAAGCCAATAAAGGCTTTTTTCATAGTTCTATAAATCTCATCATAAAGTATCTTGAAAATAAAACACTACAATCCAATTATTCAAATAGGGCCACAATATATTTCAATGGGAATGGTTTCTATTCCAATTTTAAGATATTTACCCATTACCTTACATTGTTAATGCACTGTTGTATTAATTTTCACAAGCTGGAGTTGGGAACAAGCTCTTCAGCAAGCAACCTATAAAGTAATGCTTGCAGCGCAGCTGGAGTAATAAAATACATTATTATAATTATATAAAGATCGACTGTATTAACTCAGTATAAGCACTGCACCATTTTTCATCAAACTTCTTCAAAATAAACAGCTTCCCTCCCTCACACTTCTAAACAAGACAAATTTAAGGCTGCCTTAAAACTACTTTCCTCCCCCCCAGCTAAAAACATACAATTTTTGTTATAAAACCAATGATGAAAGTGTTGGGAAAAGTGCAAGAAGGTTGTCTCTCAGAAAAAAAAAAAAAAACCACTAACTTTGGGGCAGTTTTTCTTACTTTATTAATTTATAACTTACTTTTTTGTAAATTATTACATATATTGTCTATTCTTAAATATTTTTACATTTGTTATCTGCTACAAAGCCCTCCATGGAAAACAGCTAGAGTTCTAAGTGTGTCAGTCAAGAACTTCTAATTTGTCTTCTTTTTCCTAAATAAGCCAAAAGAGGTAAATTAAGCATATTTTTCCCTATTTTCTATGATCAAATGTAATCACAGCTCACTATAATTTGCATGGTGATATACACGTCAGGGCTGCAACAAACCCCTGTGTTTACAGCCTCAACGTTTACTTTAATGAAAACAAATTCAGAAATACTTCTGTTTGGTTGCTTCCTTAAAATTTCGTTTGTCAAATCTTTGCAACATCTGCAATAATAAAAAAAAAAACCTTAAAAGTTTCATTTCTCAGGGAACACAATCTTCAGTTTCACAACTTTTACCTATTTCACAACATAATTTTTCTGTTATAAAGCCTGCAAGAGGGAACAATCTTTTTTCCTACTTTTTTAAAGGATTTGAAATAAAAGCAAAACAACTTTCATAGCTTTAAAAAAAATAAAATTAAAAAGACAAAAAAGTTCAGCTACTTACAGGCAAAACATTTTCCCCCAAATTAAAGACCGGACTCGACTCGCAGTTAATGTGATTCACCCTCTAGAACATTTCGGGATACTTTAGCACACTCTGTCCCTTTCAAAGATGATTTGGTTTTTTGGTTTGGAAATAGATTTCCTGTGACTGCTACAATGTAGGCAAAGGAAGGTTAAATGATTAAACATTACTTCATTGGGTTAATCATCAGATCTCAAGAATTGGAATGGGAATCTGATGCATAAAAAAGGTCAGGGCTGAAATACTGATTCACAAGTCTCAGCTGGCGGCTCGAGGCAGTTTGCTTCATATCTGCCCTCTGTAAAATGGCACTTTTTATTGATCCCAGCATTTCATTACTACTTGTTGCAAAAGGAAAAAAATCCTCAAACTCCAAACCTAAAGGGATAATAAAGAGAAATTGCATATTCTGCTGCTAAGAAAGATTTACCACAATGTTCCTCCTTTAAATAGGCATTACGATAGAGCTTAGAATCCTAGAAGAGTTTGGGGTGGAAGGGATCTCAAAGCCCATCCAGTCCCACCCCTGCCACGGGCAGGGACACCTCCCACTGGATCAGGGGCTCCAAGGTCCATCCAACCTGGCCTTGAACCCCTCCAGGGATGGGGCAGCCACCACTGCTCTGGGCAACCTGAGCCAGGGTCTCACCACCCTCATGGTGAAGAAATTCCTCCTTATGTCCAGTCTAAATCTGCCCCTCTCCAGTTTATACCTGTTCCCTCTCGTCTTACCCCCACAAGCCTTTGTGAACAGCCCCTCTCCAGCTTTCTTGGAGCCCCTTCAGGTACTGTAAGCTGCTCTAAGGTCTCCTCGGAGCCTTCTCTTCTTCAGGCTGAACAACCCCAACTCTCTCAGCCTGTCCTCGTGTGGAGGTGCTCCATACCAATCATCTTTGTAGCCTCCTCTGGAGGATCATTTATCCCTATAAAAAAACCATTCCTTGAAGAGTGAATGGACAATCTCATCTTAACTACAAGGTCTCATCCCTCTGTTTTATATTGTTTCCATTTATAATTTCATCTCTATTTCTTCACAGCAAAGTAAGTTGCACCAGGTCTTGTGTATTTGAGTAAAGAACGTCTCGCCAGATTTAGTTAACAAGCTCAGGGAAAAAAACAATTTTAAAAACCCCCAATTTTAACTCTTTTCCCTCTGCAACACTGATTTATTACCAGATAGCAGAACGGTCACGGTGTATTTTCACACTGAAATTGTGAAGCCTCTTTTTCTTAATCTCTAAGAAGGGAGGTTGTCGATGGATCCTTAGCAAGGAACTAGTTGGTGGTTACCACGGAGCTCTGAATAATCAGCCCTGGATTGAATCCCAGAACCCTTACCGAAACAACCCATACGACTTCAACAGAAGATATTTTCTTGGAAGACTGGCCAAATGGGTCTATAATAATTATGTAATATAACAGTTTATTTTCCAACGCAAAGTTGCGATCAGTTTTTAGGAGTACCAAGAAAGCTACAACTGTCACAAACGGACTCTTCCCTGCATACAGCGGTAATGACAGCTGTGTCGGTCTCTGAAAGAGGCAACGATTTGAGGCCCAGAAAAAAAACACCTTCATTCCGTCACCATTTTTTCTCTGCTGTAAATACATCAAGCGCCGTACAAATAAATTGGTGATATTGTTATAGCGGAGGATACAGCAGAAAGAGGAAGGCCAGTAAAGAAGGAAGATAAGAGACCAACTGCAATCCTAAGTCCATAGTGTGTGCATTCGCTACCAGGAAGAACAGACAGTGCCTCAAAGTAGGGTCAGGGAAGTAAGTGATGCGGGTATTAATGCTGTCACTAAGTGGGACATTAATTACCCAGCAGATGGTAGCCTTAAGAAGTTAAAACTAAATTTCTGGAAGGGAGGGGTTATGCAGGACTCAAGGAACAAACAGCATCATGAATGAACACTAAAGAAAATAAAGGCAAACAGATCTGAAGTGAAGGTGTTCCACCTTGACAGCCCTCCACAAACACGGAGAACATTAAAGCTGCTGTAGAGACAGGTATTCATCCTAGTGCCGCAGGCTCCCCGGGTGAGAATGTGTAACTTGCATGTGAGGAGGAAGCAGATAATCCTTCAAGATTTGAATATTATTTATATTATTTTTATAATATTTTCTCACTAGGAACGAAGTCTAATTATCCAAACAATAATTTGAAGAGAACATTTTTTTTTGCAAAGACTGAAGATGATGTACGAAGCTACCGTCTCAGATTATTAAAATTATAAATTATAAAAGCTGCCTACAAAGACAGTGCTCCTTTTTATGTAAAAATCTGAGTTATGTTAAAAATGAGCTGCACAATATTTTGTTTCTTCTGGTTTTCTATTACAACACAATGGAATCAAACACAACTTATGGGAGAATGACCACTTGTGGTTAGGCAATGAATTCTAGAATTTCAGAGGACTGGGAAGAATTATTAACTCATTGAAATAACGGATTAACTGCAGAAGAGCAGCTTTAAAGAGGCTGGGTAGCTACCTACAGGCCGAGAGGTTACAACATACACCCGTGCTAAGAAAGCAGTACATCAGCAATGACGTTCAACGATCAACACAGCAACCTGGAGTTAAGATGAGGAGAACAGATGAAGACACAGTCGACAGTCAGTGCCTATCACTGCAAATAGTTCATTACTCAGTGACCAAAGAAACCGTCTCATACCTCTCCTGCAAGACATCAAAGGTAGCAGATCTCATGAGTAAGGTTCCAGTAAGTTGCAAGCAGGAATATTTTGGCAGTGGTTCGTGGTGGCACTGATCTCCCGCTCCAGCAGCTGCGGTGACCCTCAACATCTAAACGTGTACAGAAATGGCTGTGGCCCTGGATCGCGGTTCTTGCCTTCTCAAAAATAATTCCAGCTTAACACAAATAAGGGGGAAACTAAAAGGGGATAATTCCACCTCGACGCCTGGTGAGAAGAGGGGTGAGGCACATTTAAACTTACCTATCACTTGAAACTCTGGGAAAGGAAGGCCCTGTCTTGGAAACCGAGCTGCCAAAAGACAAAGTTAAAATAAGGTTTTCAAGGATTACTGAAAGCAGCTAAGGGAAGGTGGCAGATCTAAACAAGCACTGAAGTTTGATAGAAGAAATGTATTTACATACAACAGGAATGGGATGGTTATTCCAGACTAAGAGGACTGGCTCAAACTCTAAGCTTGGGAAGGAAATAAATTTCACTTCACAAGAAGTCTAGGTTTTCTGAGACAATAAATTCTGGAAGAGGAGTAAGGTAATCACAATGGAAAGTTAAACGAGGAAAAGACATCCATGTTGAAAGTGAAAACAGTTTTAGAAAGTACGACATGAAGAAGATTGAACAGCAAAGAAAGAGGGTCCTTGAGTTCACAGGCTTCACCAAAGAACTGTGGAAAGCCAAGAGAGCAGAACCTACGAAACCTCATTAAACAGACTATGTCAGAGATTTGAGGACTTAAAGCTAGTAAGACTTCGAATGATTATTCAGAATATTTGTAGGCAAGGGTGAGCACACGGTATGTTCTACGTACAAACCCTAGTCAAGAAGAAATCAAATATCCAGGTGAATTCTACCAGCTTTTCCCAGGACAAGAAGACCGAATACAGATTGTTGAGGGAAATGCACACATTTATTTCCACATCTGTTTGTGTTCAAATTCTTGAGGTTGGTTGCATGTTAAGGGGTGATGCTGCAATCCACAAAGATAATCAGAAAGATGCTCATCTTTGGGACTTTGGAAGCTCAGACGTATGAGTAACTACAATTAGTTCTTGTGCCAGAAACACTGAAGTTTCCCATAGAAAATGCAGTTAAACCTATTGTCCTCATAATCAGATTTTAAAACTGCTGTTAGAAAAGAAAGACATAAGAAGCCATAAATGGAACCGTGTGCAGAGCTGAATCCTCTGGAAGTCATATGGGAGCACAGCAAAACAGAGTGAAGTGTTCATTCCAACAGCAAGCTTTGCTTTCCCATGCCATTCAGTTTTAACCTATCTTGGAGTAAAAGTGTGAAATCTCCAAGCAATGGATCCTTTATACAGTAAGACCTCCCACGAACATGAGTAGAAATTAAGTCAACCAGCTCTAGATTAAACAGACTATTAACACTAGGAACTTCTAGGTATTTTCTTCATTTCATTAACCAACTGTACCATGGCAAGAACATTTTATTTCCCTCACTTATCTCTCTCCCCTAGACCTTGGGGCAAGAACCAGAAAATGCTTCTTCATAATAAATTCCATCTCAGGATCTTTAGTTTCAAGATTTTAGAGTGCTACACAGTCAAGTTTGGAAGTGATACACCAAAACGAACGCGTATTATAGAGCTCAGCAAGTTAGTAGGCACTCCCAAACTTGACAAACATCAGCATTTTTCACAACCAGAACTGAAGGTTATAGACTTCTACAAAAAAAAAAGCTCTTTTGCTTCACATTCTAAGAATAAAGAAATTTTGTAAGGTATGAGATACAATTAAAGGAAACAGTCTGAAGGAAGAGGAAGGAGCATGTCCTTTCAGTCTTATCAGATCGGTCCTATAGAGCAGTAGCCCTTTTAACCACATCCCCCGCCACCTCTATGCTCAATTCAGGCCTGTGCAGCAGCACGAAGCAATGTGTACCCTTTGACACTTTCCAATTTTATAGTCATGCATAAAAGTGTGAAATAAAATGTATTGTTTCTGTGCTTGCTAAGGAACTATTATAGAGTTATACATTAGACAGTGTTTTAGTAGAGTATATAGGTAGTATATATACACACACTATATATACTAGGGTGTATACTATATATATTAATACTTTCTATTCACACCCTGTAGGACATCTGGCAGTTAGCACTTCCTGCAATCTCTTTCAGGGAAGAGAGCCATCAGTTCGGCGTGTCGGGGAAGCAGCAAGGCCGTTCGGACAGTTCAGTGTTGGAAGAGGTTACCCAGACAAGTTGTGCAGCCTCCAGCCCTGGAGAGTTTCAAGATCAGACTTGACAATGCCCTGAGGAACCCAAGCTGACCTCATAGATGACACCGCTCTGAGCAAAATGTTGGACTAGAACAGCCTCAGGACCCCTTGCAAGATGAATTTTTGTGCGATTCCATAATGAGATACTAGCAGCCACATACAAAGAGAAGAATGAAGTAAAAGAACATCGTATCACTCCGGTTCCCACACATCAACCATTGACCTCTGCAGCCTTTGCCTCTACAGGTGAAAGCGTACACTGGCACTGCCTCCACCAACGTGCTGCCTGCCTAAAACGCCACGGCTGCCGCACGCTGAGTGCTCATTTATCTCAAAGCTACAATTGCAGTTAGGTATTGTGGCCACAGGTCTCCCAATCTAGTTACAGTGGCGTGACGAGCAAGTCCAGGCCGTTGTCATGTTTTTTTAATCCACTGCAAACTATCAAGTCCTACTTTTTGGGCAGTTTAAGATCCAGGCACTGTGAGGAAGGGCTCCTGACTGCTGGAATGAAGCAAGCTATTGCTTTTCTTTAGCCACTGTGATCAAGAAAGGATGCAATTTTCAATAGCCAAATAGACCGACTTCTTCAATGCTTTTCAGTCTCTGACAGGTCAAAGCCAAAGTCACCAGCACTGAAAAAAAAACACCCTGTTCCCCCACAGAGAACGTAGAAATAAGGAAGAAAACCCATGAACAGAAAGACCACTCATAGAATAAAAGTGAGCAACTTCTTACACAGCTGACAAATCCTTGTGCACACACAATTCTTCCTACTTAGCCTTGCCAGCAGATGTGCAACACTAAGCAGACCTCTTGCTTGTTCTCCCTGGGTATTAGCAGAGGTTCCCAGACAGCTTGGAGAAGTGGTCTGCATACCAGACTCTTGTACAACACAGATATTTAAACAGTGTCTGGAGCAGGGGAAAAAAAAAAACCTAGCCATTTTCTTGATTATGAAACCATAATAAATTTCTATCAGTTATTGAAGGCTCTCCCTGAAAAAATATTTTGGAAGCAGCCCGACTCAAACTTTTGACAATTTATTAGTCTTTCTCAGAATAATGGGGAGTGAAACGTCAAATACTCGGGGCCAAATTGTTCCCTTAGAAAGTCGTATCCCTGCGGCACAGAGAACAGGGCACGCAGATCCCGTGGCCAAGTCTGACCAACTGCTCTCCCAGCTACGGGGCAAACGCAGCCGGCAGGAGTTCCAGCAAACCTGGTGACATTCCTTCTGAAAAGGTTCATTTCTGTTGCAAAGCGAGAGATTTATTACTGAAAAAATTCTTCTGAGCTACTATCCTGAGTGAAAATATTGCAAAGTAACCCAGATTTCTTCAGTGATTTGATAATTTCTGGTTGAAATACTTACACACTAAACATAAAAATGACAGATGGTAATCAAAGCATTATCACAAAAACAGACATTATCACAAAAAAAAAGCCGTTCAAAGGAGAATGTGAAAAAGCCCTCCCCAGACTACCCTTAGCAAAGGTAATGTAATGCTCAGTGCTGTTTTTTCCTTATCTGTAAGCAGGTGTGCAAACGAACAGAACAATGCAGGCACAGGACTGCCCTATTCTCTTGCCAGTGTCCAAAGAAATCCAGCAAGGAGGTGGCTTACACAGTTGTTACTCATAGCTCCAATTGTCTCCCCACTGCCTACATTAACTCTTTGCTACCTCTTTTCTCATTAGATCCTCCGTAACAACCTCCTTCATTCAAAGCTTTCATTGACTCATTGCAAACCTTATTTCAACTCAGTAATTTTGGAGAACAATTTAAAGCTAAGTCGTTCCTTAGCATATTCACTGCTTGTTCTGTTGAGTGGAAAAAAAGCACCACACTTTACTATTAGTTCACTGCTCTCCATCTCACTCTCCAGCATTCATAGGAAGTTTCTAAAGTAAAACTTCAAAGTTTGAATAGTTTTGAGTTTCCATGTAATTACAGACCAAGACAAAAGAGGTTTGATACCTCCCCAACCTATGTTAACAAACAGAGGTACCGCGCTTGAGGAAAGCATAGTGTGAAGCCTCCTGGTGGCCACCCATCAGGCAGCCCTGGCCAAACACCACCCAGCTCTTGTACGGCACAATTAATAAAGGCAGGAAGCCGATGAGGAAAAGGGGTGACTGGAACAGAGTGAGCAAGAGATGTTATGAACAGAATTGGATGCTGGGTTTAAACAAGTTATTTCTGGGAAAGCAAAAAAAAACACAACAAAAAGAAGTCAAGGTTTTCCAGTTATTGTATGCGACTCTACCGCTTCCATTTTTATGATAACCGCTTTATAAAAACCTGTTTGCGGGCTATTTCAACTTCTTTTTTCTCGTACTGAATACCCTCAAAACCTTTTGATTAAACAAGCCAGCAGCCAGCGCATCCTTCTCGAGCTGGAACTTACCAGATACCAGCTGCTTGCTTAATCGAGAGAGAGAGATCCATTTTTAATTTAGCCATCTTATTCTACGCTGCTAATTAAGTAACATTTTGCTTATTAGTCGAACCTAATCATTCCATTTGAATTAGGTCAGAGTGTCATGTCAGAACACAGTGCCTCTCTCCCAGTAACCACGGCTGGGTGTGGTGGGTACTTCGTTCCAGCGGCTGCAGGGGGAGAACCCCACGCGAAGTTGTGGAAAAAGCAATGCAGCTCCTGGCACCAGAGCCTTCAGAAAGGCTGGAAAGGTGGGTTTAACCTGCGTCTAACGGCCGCTGATTGCAAAAGTTCATCAGTTTTAACTCCTTGCAGCCAAGAAGCCGACCGGCTGAGCAGGAAGTTGTTTGGTGGAACTCCTGACGCAACGCAAACTGAAGCAGTTGCAGCTTAGTTTAAAACAAACCCTCTTGAGTCCACGTTGACAAATTCTTTAACAAGCCCTGTGGTTACAGGGAAGCTGGTTTCAGTCTGAGTCACTCCTGTTCAAACAGTTTACTGGAAATGGAGGGGAGGGGGAATTTTCAGAGAAGTCATGTGATGGCCAGACAAACCACAACCAGTAAAGGTTCAGTGGAGTCAAAAACAGGTCCCAGCAACAACTGACAGTCAGTGTGCAGATGGCACTCAATCATTTACAAGGCAGTCCTGCTGCAGCTCGGCACCGCCACGGATTTAACCCTTTTTCGAGGCTGTATTCTTTCAGAGGCAGGAGGCAGTTTGGAAAGCGAACAAACAGCCATAGCTGATAGTAACGTAGGCAACTAGAAAATATTTTCACGTGGAAATTTGGCTGCAGAAACACTGCACAGAAGCTAAGCTTGATGTGTAAATCATTAATTCTTAAAAATATGCCACTTAATGAATCTAAATACTTAAAGTCATTAGGAATTAGATATACAGCAAAGATACCGGTGCTTTCTCCTCTTAGCAAGGAGTCCCACGGTACAGCAAGGGCCCACGCATTATGTGTTATCACTAAGTACCTGGAGGGAACCTGGCATTAGAAGCTTCATTTTCCCCAGAAACCTCGTCAGCTCTAAGTGTTTCAGCATGACAGAGAGAACACTAAGCAATCAGGAACTGCTAAACTGGCAGAAGAGTCCCTGCACACGTGTATGGAGACATGAAACTGTACCAAACTATGCCTGCACCGTATCATTACCAGTGTGCTGCCCCAGCACTAAGTAGCAGATTCACTTCCCCTAATTGAGAGGTTGGTTTGAACGGCTGCGGTGGAGATACTCCCTGTGGCTGAAAGGGAAGCTCTGATAAAAACCTCCTTTGCTCTGGAATTTGACTGGAAGAGAGTTAACAGCAACTGAGACGCCCTTTCAAATATTGGTGACTTTTAAACATTGCTCTAAGCGTTAACAACTCGGAGCAAGTCGCTCTGTTCCTATAGCAGCTGGGCTCTGCATTGTGCGGAGCTCTGAGAAAAAAAAAGAGCCCTGCCTGGAAACTACGCTCCTTCTCCAGCGCAGAGCTGCTCGGCTTCAACGAGAGCAGCCGCAAGGCAAGAGTCGCTCCGATGCTGCCTTTATGTAACGGGGACAAGCTCACTGGTGTGCACACACAGAGAGGCACAGAAAGAAGAAGTGAGTGTTCCTTTAAAATGAGGGGCTTTTTCTGCAGTATGCTAATGGGAAGTATAAGGCAGGCTTACACATCATCTGCAGGCTATTGAGTTCTCTCAAAACCGAGCTCAAGGAGAAAGGTCACTTAGATCTGAGATTTATGACAGAAAATCCATCAATAGACTCTTTAAAGTAAACAGTATTTTACTCTGTGTAACTTCGAATGGGGCACCTTCACACTGCTTAATCCTTTTAGGTTCCTTTCTTGTTGTTTTTTTCCAAGTGCCAAGCAAGCAAGCAAGCACATTTCCCCTCTCGGATCCTTCAGGCTGGATGTTATATTCACGGTCTATTCTCACCATAGAAGGTCCTCATCTGTTTCTGAAAATTACCATTGTTTTTGAGAAACAGCAGTGACAAGCTCTCTAAAAACACACGCAGGCAAGAACGTCAAGCGTTTGGCTGTGCCTTGTAGGCACACAGCAGCTCGGCAGAAGGAGAGGGGGAAGCTATTCTTCAAAATCTAACACACCCATTTTCATGCCTTTCAAAAAGGCAGGATGAAGCGAGACCTTTATCCTGAAAGAAGGCTCCTGTCATTTGACGTCAAACCTTTGTAGTAGTCTCCATGGCATAAGACACTTGTCAAATCCCCCGTGTTTTCTGAAGCACACGGCTTCAACTCGGCCGAGTGGGAGCTGATGTAGGTAATAAAAACTCTTATTGAGCAATTTAAAAATAGACATCATAACTGCTCATGAATAGCAATTGCAGAACAAATAGCGATAAGCTATGCTGAAGACTGGGATTTACTCAAGGTCATTGGAAAAGGCAGGCTGGTCTCCCACAGACATCTAGCAAAAACACGATTGAAGCCAAAAGCAAAAAGGAAGTCATATTAGCAAATGGAAAAAACTGAACTGTCAGTTTTACGAGCGCAATACAATTTAATCGGATTGTCAAAGCCTCATGTTAAAAGAGTTTTATAGAAACCAAACCACAAGTGGAGTTCAGAAAGATGATTTTTTTTTCCTGGCCATCCATCCACAAAACAACATCTTTCAGTCCAAATTCAATTGCCAAGAAAATAAAATCAAAAGTACTGGTAAATAACACCATCATTTTTCTTAATTAATTACACAACAGCGTTCATTTATTAAGGGCAGTCAATACAGCTGGCCATAGTTTGGCCTGTCGTGACAAAATGCTCTCTAGCAAAAAATTTTCTGCCCAAGAATCTTGCTGTGCGTTCTGGAAACCAACTCCGGCTGCTCCCACAACTGTACACACATATAATTTGCTGAGAGAGTTTCAGTAAACAGAGATAGCGTTTCAGCTCTCGAGTCATGTATTTAACTGGTTTCGTTTGGGTTGTTTTCTTTTTACCACAACCTGATTTTTGATACAGTTAGGAATTACTTTGCAAAGCAAAGACTGACAACAGAGTAAAGACTGAACCAGATTCTTATCCCCCTCGCATCTTCAAAGAAATAAAAGAATTTACTATTTACAATAGCAGAAAATCCCTTCGGAACTTTCTAGTAGAAAGAGAGGCTCTCGGGAAACATAGGGTTTACATAGGGTTTAGAGTTACTAAATTGCACTCAGTATTTCCAGACAAACCACTTTCATGGAAAGTCTTCATCCATTTTTTGAGGAAAGGGAGAAAAAAAGTAAGAGTATTTATTATTATCAAGCAAATACCCTGGCAGAACAATTTAAAGACAGCAGCCCATGGAAAGCAGCATCTGCTGGGTTTTTTAATAGCAGTCTCAGGACTTTTTTCAACTTAGTGGCAGACAGAATGTGATAAAAAGGAAAAACACAGAAGAGAAATTCAGTGGCAAGTAGAAAAACGTTTAGCTTCTTCAAGGACATTATCAATAACTTGTGAAGAAGACGCAAACTCCTGACCTGAATGAAAAATTATCTACAATGATATCTGACTGATGTACAGCATCGGTTGCAAACTATGCTGTAACACCAGCAGTACTTAATCCATCAAGAAAATAAATGACAAAAGCAACAGAAAAGGATTCAGAGCAGTTTGGCTGCATTTTCACATCAGGAAAAATATGTTTCCTCAGGCTGACGAATGGGTCACGGCCTGGCCTCTGAGCGTGTTAGCAGCAAGGCAGGCAAATGTCATCTGAAGGGGATGAGTTGACTGCAAATCATCTCCTGGCCCAGGGAAGCTTTAAATGCAGCTATAACTACCCTGATTATGGAAAAGCTCTTCTTCTGTCACTGGACTGTTAGCCCACTTTCATTCTACCTTCTTAGACATCCAAGAACAGCACAACATAGATGCAGTATTTGCAGCAAATACTTTGGCTGCACTATTGCATGTGCTTCAACAAGCTACATTCTTTTTCCTCCCATTTCCAGATGTATCTCTACCCAGCGGAGGCTCTTTTTCCATCCCTGGGAAGTCCCTGCGAATTCAGACCAACTGATTTTTGGCCCACTCCCATTTAATTGGAACGGTTAATTACTCCATCTAGTTGTTCTGTGTTTTATTAATTCTGTTGTTTTGCACTGTTCTTACTTGTGCAGTCTCTGCATTTTCCAGCATCTCCTCAAATTCCTGGTACTCTTCATCATCAGGTTCAGCACCAGAGAGTCGGGCCGCCCTCGCCATAAAATACGGAGGCAGCTCTCCAATGGCTGTGCCAGCACCCTGGGAAAAGAATAATTCTGATTTATTTTCATGTTTATTCTTAAATAGAAAACATGTGATACACACAGTCCCGTGGATGCTTCAAATTATTAGAACTGATGAGACCAGCTGCTTTGAGAAGTTTGCTTTTACCCATCAAGTCAGATTTCTCCCAATTTCAAAGATAACACTGTTCCTTTGAAACCCCTTTTCCCCCCTTTTTCTTTGTTTAGCAAAACTCAGCTTCTCTCCGCAGACTATCACGCTGCAGTCAGTGGCTCCCAAGCTGTGGTCTGCGAGGTCAAACCGTCATGATCTGTGCCTCTCGGGGGCCCTGCAGAGTGGCCCGTTGCCCAGCTCCAGAGCCGGGGGCCCCGCCAGGATCCCTGACTCAGCACAGCGCTGCCATCTCACCCCAGCGCATGATGCCAGACTCATTTGCTGGCATGTGACAGCCCTTTGCTCCTCCAAAATAATCTGGGAACTCCTCCCCGGTGCCGTCATGTAGTTTACTTTTCGGTCATGAGACTTTGTGCAAGTGTTTATTAGAGAACAGGCTCGAGTTTTACTATAGCTGTGAGCGAGGAAAATAAGGTTAAGCAAAGCTCGAGCTTGAGTTTTCTCTCTCCTTAAGATGGAACAAAAAAAGCCAAGAGAACTCGAGATGAAAGCATGGCTCCTTTCTCACCACAGGAAGATTACATTTGTTTTCTTATGACATCAAATGAATCATTTCAGTCTTGCGGGTAAATGCAACTTTAGCTTAACCAAGGGAAAATAGAAAAGAAAAACGACAGCTAAGATTGAACACATGGATAAACACAGGGTAATGAAACAGGAACTGGGATTAAACACAGTATAGTTTAAATATAGGACAGGTAACAGCACAATAGTTGGGCACCACACTGGAAAAGTGCTAAAACTTAGCTACATGCAGATGGCTTTTCTTTCTTAGGGTCAGAAAAGCATTGTAACAAACGCTTTTCTATTGCTCTGAAGCAATGTGAATGCTTTTCAATTTCCTTTGTTCCCACTCTATGGGCAGCTGCGAGCAAGAGAGAATTCCAGCTGCTGTGGATATCCCAAATCAACAGGTTGTGGTTTTCAATACCATCACTCTCTGCAGTGACCCAAGCAGTTAAATCCTCAGTTCAAGCACATAAAGTGCACAGCCTCATCTGTTTATGCCCTTGTTTTCCGCAGGAGAAAAATTTAAACGAGTGCAACAAGCTGAACTTCATTAATCTGCCGATTTCTGGCAGGAGGGACGATAAGCCTGAAAACAGTAGCAACAGCATTTCAGAAAAATTAACTTGAGGTTATGTTCTCAGGGTGATGCAAGAACAAAAAGTCACATTGCTCCTCCGGGCCCTGCCAATTCGCTTTGGCTTCGTTTCGTTAGCTGAGGAAGAGGTTTGCATGTGCGTACTAGACATGAACTTTCTTTAAATTGGGTAAAGTCACATGCTCATTATTACAAAACATTTCAGAAGCGCAACAAAAAAATCATATGATTTCATGTCTGCTGGAGACAGGTTCCTTAAGTGCATTAAAAATAAAGAAGCAATTAAGAGATCCAAACCAGTAACTCTTTAATTGCTTTTTGCAACATTAGCTGTACATTTGCACCATTTCACTTTGAATGCCAGTTTTACACCTTGGACCAGCAACAAACTGGAAAGGCAAACGCTAATCAAAATTCTTTTACACAAACATATTCAGAAAAGGAAACTGGGAAATTACTCCACTAGAAAGAGTCTTTTAAAGAGATTTTATCCCGGTCAGGACACAGGCCGCCTGTTCTGCTAATCCTTAGCAATTAAACATTTTTATTCTTTCCCCTTATTTCTTGTAAAAAAAACACACAAAAAAGCTGTAACACATTAAAAATGTTGGGCATTATTGAATTCCTTGTCCCTGTGGGATGGAAGGCTGTGAAAACTGGCATACACCTAGCAGATTGTTTCGGAGAGCCCTTCTGCAGGCCAGGACTGGTGGAGCCAACTTTTATAGGGATTGAAAAAAGCATCATTTTCATTTCACCTAATAATTCCTTAGATGCAGTGATATTTCATCCTCGTAACACTCATTATCAACAAAACCACCTATCACTGACAGGCAGGGGACTAGTAATGATTTTAATCTCTGGAAAGAACTTTACCTGGTTTAAGTTGGCTGAAACAGCCTCTGATGTTTTTGTGATCTGATCAAATCCCTCGTGCAGATAAATCCCAGCCTTCAAACCTTGCAGGATACTTAGTCTGGGTAGCTTTATAGACAGAGGTCTGCGAAGTCCCCACTGGGACCGTCCTGCTTTCAACAGTGCACATGAAAATTTATATCGCTACCACCCTCCTGTCTCCCTCCAAACAACCAAGGAGATTGGCCGGGTTTCGCTTTGGAGCCATACAACATAATTTCACTTTATAAGGCTAAAAGAAAGAGGCTCTTGATGCTGTTGTACCTGTTCCTCACAGGGCTCCATCAGGAGCACATCTGTATAATTACATCTGTATCATTAACATCCATTAGGTCCTTTTCTTTTGTGTTTATTCAGTATTTATCTAATAGGTCTAAAATCTGAAGCTGCGTTCCATTAAAAAAAAGATGCTGTGAGTTCAATCATACCCAGATTAGGAATTAATATTAGGAACTTAATATTCTTGATTTCAGTTTAAAAGCAGAAAACCAATTAAATTCAATTTTCTCTTTAGGAAAAAAAAAAGGCATAATTTTGATTTGCAAAAATCAATCATTTCACTTTCTGGAAGTCACCCATACTTTCCTGTTAAGATGGACAGTTGGGTTAAGAGTGACAGAATTGAAAAGAAGTCTCTTCAACAGCTTCCATAAAATGTGAATTGGAATTAGGACAAAAGAAACATACTGGAAGAAGCAGCAGTAACTGCCAACTTGATTTGGCTTACAGGAAATTAGTGAGCGATGTTTATGTACTCATGAAACATTCCAAGAAAGCATAACATTACACTAGACACCACTGGTAGACAGAGGATGCTCCCAGGGGAAAATCTGTTGGAGACAGAGTTCAGTGAAAAGGTAGCTGACAGTGGATTCGAAGGCGAGAAGAAAGAGGGGGGAAACAGTGGGATCCAAACATTCAGGCTCAGCCCTTTTCCCTTCTCCTTTCCTTAGCCTGAACTAAGAAACACAACTCAAATCAGAGACTGAAGGAACCATTTGTTCTCCCTGATGGCTGCTCAGGAGGACACAGCTTCCAACGCCTGTAACTCCATTAACTCATTTCTAAACGACTTAATTCTCATCAGAGTTCAGTTATTTCGTACGCTGAAGATTAAGCAATGGATGTTTACCCTGAGCTACGTTTTTATTTTGCAACCCTAGAAACGTAATTGTAAATGCCATTTTTATGACTCCAGGCTCCATTTAACAAACTTAAGCAGAGGAGAAGGAGAAACAAAATAAAAAGACGTCTTATATTTTTGATCTTATAAGTACTTATGCGTTTAGCTGCTTATCAAGTGTTCAGGCAATTCCCTTCTCTTATTAGAAAAAGTGAAATTTAAGATGTCCTTTACTTCTTGGAAGGGCTTTAAGTCCACTTTCTCTGCTATTATTCTGGTTTAGGTGCTGCTATGCACTGCTTCAGCCCGTGACACGTACAATCGAACCAGAACTTTTGTAGGTGACAGAGCTGCCGATCGTTTTAAAAGCTGTAGTGACCAAAGCTGCCTTAAAACATCTTTTCGCACCATCAGAAGGAATACATGGGCAGACATCAGATACCACATATTTTCATACATTTGAATTGGACAACCAAGAATTTCATAATTAAATCATCAGTCAGAACAGGAAGTCGGTAGTAAAATGAAGTTAATTTGGCACGCAGCTCACAGCAGATGCATCTTTGTAAACTGCCATTCAAAATAATCTAAACGTAATGAAAAAAAACATCTTAGCTGACCAAAAATCCTCCAAAAAACAAACTTCTATAAAAAGCTGCAGAAGGGAAAAAAGGAAAACAGAAAGGAAGTTCCAATGACAGCATTTCCTGAGACCCTGATTGACTCAAAAGCTAACCTGTTTTTCTTGCTTTAAGTGAAAAGTTTGCTGTGATGGAAACAGGTAGAGAAATAAAAATAAAATACATGAAAAAGTGCAGCATAGCACTGTTTAATCCATAGATGCAACCCCAAAAAACATCTCAGCTATGACATTAGGGCCTGAGTCCTTTGTATGAGTAACTGCAACTTCACTCAAGTTCCAGGATCAACATTTTTGAAATTATTTATTCAAATAATTTACTACACGCAGCATCAGACAGACCTGACAGCTGCAAACGCATTTGGGATGCAGACACCCTTTCTGAAACCTACCTTTTACATCAACCGCTTTGAAGCACGTGAGCATTTTCTGCTAGCATCTAGAAAAGCAGTCAACGCTGCAGCTGATAAAAGATAGCCCAATAATATCCCATTACTTCTCTTTAAAGGAGATTAACGTTATCCAGGGGTAGCACAGAGAAGGTTGATCAGGAAAGCAACTATTCATGTTGCAGATATCCGTGTTATTGTTGGTAGTGTAAGCCAGCATTATTTTGCTACTTCAGGAACATGTGTGCATTGCGGACACAGAAATGAAATTAAAGTAAAATTAATTAATAAATTAAAATTACTGAAGTTTTAGAAACCAAGCCTTACCCACATGCAGGCCTCCAGCCTGACTTTTGAGATGATAGCCCATAAGGAGATGGATCCTTCAGTCGTCTCCCCATCAGGGCAGATAATTTGATCTGGGTAAGGTGGCTCAGGAAAATTAACTGAGTTGCACTCATAAGCAGCAAGAGTAACTGATGCTATGTGTGGACCCTGAAAAAACACAAGTAACAGCAAATGCATTTTATGTCAGCTATAATAACAGTTAAAACTAGAACCCTACATAGGTCCCTGATGCAAGGAACCCAGTCTAGAACTTCAGCGTTTCTCACATTAGCCATTAGGAAAATTTTAAGAGTAAAATATTGGGGTTTTTTTTGACCATCCGAAGTGCAACGTTGAGCTAACAATGTTCTCTCCCCCACAGAAACCTACTTGTGATCCACTAAAAAAAAAATTTAAGGAGCCTTTCAGCTCTACCATGCCACTGTACAGAGGCATGAGGTGGCCAAGGAGAAAGAAGAGATCTTATCTTACAAAACAGGACAATTCTCAACATCTTAAAATGTTCTCCTTAAGGTATTTATGGCCTACAGCTTTATTAGAGCAGGTGTGTTCCCTGCTGTGGTTGTGAGAAGGTGGAAGTGTTTAAATTCTATGTTACATTTTTTGTTAACGACTGGGACTTTACATCACCCTACAGTGGATCTTCTTAACTTTGAGATCTTTCTCCAAAACCGAGTTGCTTAATTTGTGCCACTTTCTCTGCTTACTGCTGTTTGCTAAAAATGGTTTGACATCATTAAAAACTGACAACATTATTTAAATGCAATATAATTTAATTACTTCTAGTTCCCATCTACATTAAAATAACTTTTTGGATAAACCTCCAAATAAAAGTAACATAAAAATCTATTTAAGTACGTAGGAGTTAAATGCTTGAAAAATCTGCCTTTACTTTAATACAAAAGATGTGAGAAGTAATTCAAATAGTCCATGGCCAGAATGGTAGATGTTATAGCTAAAAAAGAAATCACATAGGATGTTATAGCTAAAAAGAAATCACATCAGATGTTATAGCTAAAAAAGAAATCACATAGGAAAAGGTCAGGGAAACATTGCCTGAGGAAGAAGGGGGAGAAAAACATATGGAGTTAAACCGAAGTCTTTTCATAAAGTCACAGATTTTAAGAAATTCTAAAGTTTCCTTGAGGTGCAGAACAAGTTACACAAACCTTAACTTTGGCTATTAACGATTTGGTGGGTTTTGACGTCATGTTGGGAAACACACAGCCAACAACTTTCTTCTACATTTTTTTTCCCTTAAATGAGTCATGTTTTATTAGACCAAAGAGGAAAGCCTGATACCCCCCACCCAAATCAAAGCTAAACCCGTTACAGAATAAGGAGGGCAAGTGTGACGGAGCTCAGCACCGCCCTGCCCCTGCCCAAGGCTTCCAAAGCCCACAGTGAAAGGCAGGAGCATTTACTGGAGAACCCTGCAGGCTTCATTTGCACATCTAAAGGGTGAAATTCCACAGCAGGTCTCACACAAGAGGTGGAGCTCCATTGCTTTTTCCAGACTCAATGGGAAGAGGATTTTAGTTGGGTTCGCTCACGTCAACATTTCAGGTCCCACTGAAGAGAACAGAGCACTGGACTTACATAATCGCAGCAACGCTATGATTTTTTTAATGGCAGTGAAATGACAATGCTGAAGAAACAAGGAGTTACATTTTTCTGTAGGGCGGCTGTGACTGCTGTTGTCATATGTAAACAATTCAAAATCAAACCATTCTTCTGGCACACAACTGGTAAAAGTCAAGCTGCTCTGATACCAAGGAAATTCTTTTTATTTTTTATTCCTTGTTATTTTAGAGGAGACTAATCCAAAGTACTTCAGATTATATGAGTGGACAGAAAGAGCCTCCTGAGATGAAAGATGAAGCACAGCCTCTCTCTCACACACACACACAAAAAAAAAAGGTTCATTGAAGTAAATCTGAAAAAGATGAGATCCAAAAGATGATACCCAAGGATAACTTTGATATGGAAGGGAGCACAAAGAACAGAAGAAGGAACCAGTGACTGTTAACGCACGCTGTCTACATTCCTATAGGTCCCAATGGCAAAGGACAACTTCTTGGTACTTGTAGCAAGATCAATCCTGTCCGTGGCAGTTTCACAGCTAAACAAATAACATCTCTCTGTTTTACTCATCAAGGACAGATGCAAAGAGAGAGCTGAAACTTTCCTAAATCCTAAAGCACGTTTATGGCAAATCTGGGAACCTCTTTCTCCACCGTACTCTGAAACTTAAAGAATTCAATCCATGCCTGCTTGTCCCTCCCCAATCTGACTGCTACCTTTGGACAAAAAAAGATCTCGAGCCATCTTCAATAAATAATGGTTTCCACCTGCAGAGATGTGCAATACAATTCTCTTGAACAGTGAGTTTGCATGGAGGAAATCCCCAGACTTGAGCTGTGAGTGACCGTTCCCGGTGTTCCCCTGAGAGAAAGAGTAAGGTTGTCGCCACAGCGTTGAGATACGGGGTGTGAATCAAGAAGCGCGGTTTTCAGTTCCACAAAAGTTCTACCACACTACAGCATAACTCCGGCCAGCTGTGATGGGAGACGGACAGTTTCAGTTTTATAATAGTAAGGGACAAATTGAATCACTATTACAGTGAGGCCCCACCTCCTCGCAAGGTTTTGGTGATAGCACAACCAGCCTTTCTTCCCAAACTGCACACAAAGTGTGTGAAGGTGATGGCACGCTCTCAGGAGAGGAAGCAATGACAAAATGCCGAAGTAAAAGGCTGCCGCAGGAGCTTCTTGCCGTAAGCAGCTTCTCCCAAGAGTTGCTTTCCTTAAAAATGGCTTAATGGTCTCAAAACATTGCCTCCTGTTAAGAAAGCTCTCCCAGTCTCAACAAACATCTGGAAAAGGAAAAATTTTAAAAGAAGTAGCCAATGGAAAAAAAGGCATTTCATAAAGCAGCTGTAAACGGCCAACGGGCACCTGAAGGCTAGGCTAGTTGAACATAATTCTTCCACTGCAATGTAAACAATTCTATAATGGAAAAAAGTTGGAGTTATGGAACCCACAGAAGCCACATTTTAACTGGAATAAGAAATAAAGCATAAACGGTTCATTTAGAGTGATGAAGTGTGGAGCACTGGGACTTGGAGTGAGCCAAAGCAAAGCAGAACAATCCTGTGTCCTCCTCTGGCAGCAGAACCCAGCTGTCCTGCTAGGCAAATGGACAACGTCTCGCAGCTTGGCAGGCTGCAAGCAACATCTCCGACATCTGCTTTTGTTCTAGCTCAGCTCTGAAAGCTTACAGAGAACATTATACTTTCACAAAGCCCTGGTTACCAAGCACCTCAAAACAATGGTTGGCTAAACAGGACCATGGTTGCAACGCGAGTGGGGGGAGGAAGAGCAGGAGGGTCACCGGGTGTTTCATAAGAGAGGTGCCATTTTGCTTTATATTTAGTAACAGTAACAGTTTAACTCTGAATGGAACAGGGAACCAACTTCAAATGAGCTTCATGTGCCACCTTTGGAAAACCTCAGTCAATATATGCTCTGATGTTTTCTTTATACTCCTCCCTGTGCCAGGAGGATTAACTCTCATACTATTTTTTAATCCTCTTCACAAATACCACCTTCTCCAGCCTCTCCTCTTCCTTCTCCACATGGGGCTGCAGTAAATCCCTGATGGTTTGCCTCTCAGTTTATTTCAGCACTTTGGTAAAGCTTCTAAGACCCTCTCTTTGACTCACACTGCAGCTCTGCCCCTGACGAGGGCCTTTGCAAAGCCGTTGTACCAGACAACAAATACTAAACCCACCCGATTTAGCAGACACACTGCTTGCCAAACCAGGAACAGTCACTGAAATTCAAGGCATGTAAGATCCTGAACACCAACTGTCTTTCCCTCACCCTCTTCCAATGATTTTTTGCTTTTCCCTTTTAAATCGCAGGAGGCACGAACAGAGGCTAACAGAGAAGAAATTGAGAAACATTCTGCTGACTCGGGTGAGAAACATTTGCTCGCCACTACTGACGACCAGAAGGAGCCTGTGGTTAGGCTGGAATGTGATTTGTTAGAAATATCCGTACAATTTGCAAATCAAACAAGACAAGATCTGGCCATCAAGATCAACTCAACATAAATCTATTTTTGAGCAATAGTAATTTAGGGGAGTTTGGAAATCCCTAGCTATACAACCCTCACGTCTCATAGAGGGCAACCTTGAATTCTTGAACTCACAGACCTTCAGAGAAGCTTTAGTCCAGTGACTGAAGGCACCCAGGTTAGAATAGACACTGCTAATAAGTTTAAATGCTGTATGGTGACATTTCTAGAAAGTATAATCTTTAATTGGGCTTGGAAATTCATCAGCGCAAGCAAAAAGAGATGGCAGGTGCGTGCAAAAAAACCCAAAGAAGTTAAAATCCTTACAAACATGCCGGTATGTATAATTCTTACAACAGAAAAGTCTTTGCCATCAGGAAAAATGACTGAATATCCAATGAAAAATGAATCATATTTTGAGATTATTAATTATGCTGCACACCTAGATTGTGAACACAATTAAAGCTGTGAAAAAACGCCATATCAAGTGTCGGTTTCTCACACGCCGCTTCGCAGCGGAGCCGTCCTGCTGAAGTGATACCACCGAAACAACCACTACATCTAATTTTAACCTTTTATTTTTAGGGAAGACACAATTTTAGACTGTCTCCAATTTAGAAACATTTCATAAAGAAAAGTGATACGTCTGCCAGCAAGAAAAATATGACACTGAACTCATTGCTGGATTTAATGCACTAGAGATCTGTTTTCCTCCATGGATACATTGCTTTTCATGCTGGGTTCAAGACTCAGCCCATCCACAGGGGGGGAAACATGTCATGTTATATTTGATTAAGATAAATTGGAAAAACAAAAGTTTGCTTCTCATGGGAAACATCCTGCAAGCGTTGCCCCAGGCTGCGACTCATCTCATACTTATCTATGAAGTCATTACACCTCTCAAGAAAGTAACACCAAGTTACCGCATCTTTTTTATCATCAAGAGCAGTGGACAACTACCCACAAAGAAAATTGCTCCATTACTAAGGAGGAAAAGCTTGATCTGGAGTCGGCTACTAAATACGTCAATCTCATCTGTCTGTGTTACAAGATTAAAACGTCTTGTGATTTTATATAATGTCTGGTATGCAGTGCTGGCTGTAAAACGGGGCTCAGAATCAAGGATCCCATACCTAGAGCATCCTCAAGTGACACAAACATCCATCAAGCAGTCAGGGTTTTAGTTTTAGCAGACTGTCAACAGCATTTCAAGTGATGTATTAATTTTACAATCATGTGTCTGTTAGCAAGTTTCTATTCCCACTTCGGTCACCCCTGCCCCACAGCAGAGAGTTGATGGAAATTCCAAACGATGAGCTACAAGCTCTGAATATGACTGAACGAGAACCACTGAGGGCGCAGGCACGTGGCACCACTGCACGCATAGCAGGGCCACGTTCTACTTGGAGGAGTAACACAAAAAGATGTTTCGAAAGGCTGTGCCCACACTACTTTCTATAGGAGCAAAAAGACTCATGTTAGGGAAAGGCACAGTTGGCAGAATCCAAGTTCATAATCTGCTGCTGATGGACAACAAAATTAATCGACCGGCATTCTCTCCTTGCCCCTCCCTAGCCACCCACGCTGAAGAATAAATCACAGCACTTATTCAAACTGGCTGTCGCGGTGATGATTGGCGTGAACATCTCCAATCAGAGATTGTCTCGCACCGTTATCATTATCTCCAGCCTGCTCAGGAAGCAGTGATGTGAAAAGTATAAAGTTCAGAGTGTGCACAGGAGGAAAAAAAAAAAAGAGCTGAGACTCCAAGGGAGCAAATGAGGAGAAAGCATAACGTGACCTCCCAGCAGAGTTACGAGACGCAGAACCAGTCATGAGGAAGTCGAAAGCAGATAAAAACAAGGCGTCAGCATCTAAAAGGTAAAGTCCATCAACCCTCAAAAGGAACAAAAAGGCGTACCACTCATCTTACTAACACCTCAGACTGGTGCAAGTTCAAACCACTCTGGCTGGCCACGATGCTCGGTAATAGCTTAGTTATTAATATGATGTATTTTGTGGACTTCTGAGAAGTTGAAGTAAGGAGCCAACCCTGCCAGGATGGAGGCGCTGTTTGCTGCCACAGTTCCAGCTTAGATAAACTATCCAGACCCCGATGTGCACTGCTTTGAGCAGCGCTGGAGGCCGTATATGGAACTCGCAGTCTGGGCTCTGACTCATGAGGTCCGGCAATTCGTGGTGGGGCAATATGGGAGGTTATTGCTTCCAGCTGTTCCACCAGCCCCTACAGCAGAGATTACCCCCTTGGAGCAGGACAGCGGGACCAGCAGTGTCTGCTCAGTAGTTGCCAGGAATTAAAGCACCCCCAGTTTCAATTTCTCTTAACACACCGGGCTGGGGCCTGGGGCTCAGTCCACGCTCTCTCAGACTGAGCTGCAGCAGATGAAGGGATTGTCCTGCACCAGAGGTGCTGGTTTATTCCCTGCAGGTAGCTACTGGTATCTCACAAACGCAAAAACAGCGAGCGCACTTGAAGAGACTAACACTACAAATGAGCATTTCTCTCCTTGAAAATACCATTTTTCATCTCGGATTTTTTAACTGCAAGCAAACCACCAGAAGATTTAAGAAACACCCAGGTTACACAACTCAATCTGGCAGCAGCGTCCAGTTTAATCCATTGAGCGCTTCCAGTCCATCAGCACATTATTAATATCAGTGCTGCAATTTCAAGCAGAACAGAGCCCATGTGAGCTGTGAGCAGGAGTTCCCATCAAGAGGTGGTTAGCAAAAGTCTTTTTTTTTTTTAAAGTTATATGTTGATCCAAGTATCCAGGATGTTTCAGTTCATTGTAAAAAGCTTAGGGCAGCTGGAGGAAGTAGGTTTAAAGGCATGAAGGAAACAAATGAGAGAGTAAGAGTCACAAACAACCTTCACACAAACAGGATCCATTTCAAATTACTTTAGAATTCACTTCTGCCTTCTGCACCCACCACGTGTTTTTCTTTCAACTGCCTTAACAAATCAATAGCCGTAATCTGAGCACAGATATTCGACAGAACCATTTTTTATTTCATTTGTTTTAGGCTTGCAAGTTGACATGTGAATTGAAGAACAGTACGGACTAAAAAAGAACACCTCACTTCACAAAAATAATTGAGCAGTGGGAAGGGGAGCAATGCTGCTCCCTCACACCTGGTGAGGCAGCTCAGCTTTTGTTTCCCAGTTTCTCCTTTACATACAGAACCCACAGGGTTGCTCACACTCATTTTGAATAATCCCACATGGACAGAGCAAAACTCTTCCTGAAGCTGACAATCACTTTGGAAACAGTCCTGTGTCAAAGTCACAAGTAAATAAACGGAGAAAGAAAACAGAGCAAGCTCTGTAGATTTCCCAATTATTCTATGTCATAAAAGTGGACTGAGCCCCATTTTGTGAGCTTTTATTTTTTTTTCAAAAGCACTATACTAATTTTAACACAAATTCTGCTCACTAGCTCAGCTCCTGGAACCAGATAATGAAAAGGAAATAAGTTTGATTTTAAAAAGTTTTCAGTAGTCCTGGCAGGAAAAGGGTGGGGAGGAGTATTTACTTTGGGGTTTTTTTTAATTATTTACACTGACAACATTTTTTTTTTAAAGTTAATGGGCTCATTATTGCATAAGGTATCTGGATTTGAAATCTGCAGATACTAACCGAAACCAGTTCAGCTAGGGCCAAAAGACGACTCATTTCAGCTGCAAACTACCACACTTTCAAGAGGCCACAATGCGACCCCCTGCCAAAGCCACCGCGCGGAACCAATTCCGAACAAAAGCGAGACACTGAACCCCACAGCCCAGATAAACTCCAACTGGCTCTCTCAACCCTCTGCTGTCGCTAAGGACACTGCCTTTTCAACTCGGCTTCTCTTTAACTGCAGTTCTCTGTTCTTTTTGATGGCTCGAACTCATCGCCAGGCTCCCTTCCACTCTGCCACAGAACACCCCGTAAGAATTAAGTGACAAACCCACATATCACAGTTCTGAAAAAAAACGCGAACTCTTGCGCGACCTCCGCACACCAAACATTCCTATTGTGCCTCGCGTTTCCTGTTTGTGCGCGCCCGCAGCCCGGCCAGCGCTGAAAGCCTCCTTCAGCAGTTGCTCCACTTGGCTCTATCAGCAAGGCAGCAGCAATCCATATTTAAGAAACAACAATACAAACAAATGCAAACAGCCAAGGCTCCTTCTGCACTTTTGACCTGTAAGGAATTTGCTTCCATTCATCCCCCCCCATCGCAGACTATAACAGACCATACACAGGGGGACATTTATCACGCGCTTCTCATGCAAGGCTTTTTGCATTCATTCTACGCTGATTTTGCTTCTCTCGGCCACATCTTTTGCAATCCATTTGCCAGAGCTGAGCAGAAACTAAACCATGGCATTAAGTGAAAATGGCAAGACCAGCATGACCCCAACCCAGCAGTCCTCTGAGCATCCCCCACACTGCCAGCGCCCGCTGCCCACCAGCACCTCATTCCATTCATTTTACGGCAAACAGACCTCTCCAACATGTACAAACACAAGACATTCCTGACAAGCTACCCCCAATCCCCTTCTTTTGGTAATTAGGTGATTCACATAGCTTATTGTTTAATATATCACCAACAGAAGAGAAAACATCTCAGGACTAAGAAAAAAAGGCCGTGTGCTGCTAAAAGCAGTACTTCAAGTCATTAATCATGATAGTTTTATTTCCTACAGAACCACATCATGATTACTATTTTTAAAGTGTTGTTTTTAAAGAATTGTGAAAAATCTTTAATGGACTTTGCAAACGTAAGCCAGCAGACTTGTTTTGAAAGCGTCAGAATAAAAAGGATTCTTGGAAGAGTGGCCTGCTTCCCTATTTCTGTGCTGGAGCCCTGCTCTGTGCCAGCCCTTAGCTCAGTGCCAATTTGCAGCACAAGAATTGTTTCCCAAAAAGTCATGTCAAATTTTTACATTTACTGCTGGCTACAACTCCAGAAGCAGCATTAAACTAGGAACCCCTACAGCAGACAATGTGCAGGCCCTTTACAATACCCAGGGAGCTCCTGAATCATAGAATGGTTTGGGTTGGAAGGGACCTTACAGCCCATCCCATCCCACCCCCTGCCATGGGCAGGGACACCTCCCACTGGATCAGGGGCTCAAACCTCATCCAACCCGGCCTGGAACCCCTCCAGGGATGGAGCAGCCACCGCTGCTCTGGGCAACCTGGGCCAGGGCCTCCCCACCCTCACAGCAAAACATTTCTTCCTAAAATCTCATCTAAGTGTCCCCTCTTTCAGCTTAAAACCATTCCTCTCCTCATATCCCTGCACTCCCTGACAAAAAGCCCCTCCCCAGCTTTCCTGGAGCCCCTTTCAGGACTGGAAGTTGCTTCAAGGTCTCCCTGGAGCCTTCTCTCCTTCAGGCTGAACAACCCCAAGTCTCTAAGCTTGTCCTCATAGGGGAGGCATTCTAAGAAGCCTATTATGAACCTAACAAAATTGACCTCTCCCCTCCTACACCAAGATGTAGCAGCAAGAGTACGCTGGTGACCAATAAAATCTGAATCTGACGTGACCTGCTATTAACCAGGTGCAGGAACAATCCCTAAAATTTAGATTTTAAAGCCCAAATCGAATCGTTTCCAAGTTCTCTCTTTTCAGCTAATCCCAGGATCACTGCTGGCACTTGGATTCACGCTGCTCCTAAAAGTGGCTGGTGAGAGATGTTCTGAAGAATCCAGACAAACGCCAGTTTTCAACACTGGAAAAACAGCTCACCGCACCAGGGAAAGAAAGCATCCAGAGTCATTCATATACTGCATCTATTGCATAACGAGTTCTATGACTTTCCCAGCTAAGAGGGAGCTCTTATGAAGAGTTCGACATGGAAAGGGTTGTGTGCAGTAAGCAGAGGGCTATATTTAAAAGAGATGCACCTGTGTCCCAGCTGAGGCGGTTCAGGCGTGCTGCGGGAACAGGTGCTGACATGCCATCAATTCCTACCGGTTGGCCCTCAATGGCAGAGACAATACTGCAAGCATCAACAAGAGCCCGGCAGCACATGGGTGGGCCCAAGAGCATTGTTCTCCAAGTGTGTAATTGCATTCCCAACAATCTCGCTGTACATACAGCAGTAAAGAAGCAATTAATTACGAGCAATTTTAAAACACTTACTGAGTCTATTCTCTATGGCCAGTGAATCCAGAAGAGGATGTGCTGCTTTGTAACTTTTCATTTCTTTGACTCAATAGAAGAAGAAGGTTTACCACAATAAAGAAGTGTAATTGAAGTATATGGAACATGAAAAGTGGATATACATTGATGTAAAAGTTATTATAATGAGTTCCTCACTTAACTTACTGTATTTCTACTTTTAGAGGCAACTGCTGCACAACTAAAGAAACAAATTAGTTTAAAACTCCCCCTTCTGAAAGCTCCTAATTTATTGTTTCCAGATGGGTTAAATCCAGAATACTATTCTGAAATAATTTAGCCTTAAAAGTGGTACCAGAAGTCTAATGTCAGTACTCCACGTTCCCCTGCACACCAGGTGCGGGCTGAAAGGAGTGCCTTACTGCACTGATAGCATATCGCATCCAGATATTGCTGATATAGCTGTATTGACAAGAACATTAACAGTTCAAGTACTTAAGGTGGCAACAGTGTCAGGGCAATCCGCTCCTGTTTTCACACTCCCACTGCCATCTGGTGGCTGCAGAGCCAGGGACAGGCCACCAAACTATGGACCATTCAGGCTCCAGACAAGCGTTCCGTGACGAGAAAATGCAGTTGTCCTGAACTTACAGTCTGTGCTAATAACTAAATCTTGCACGGGAGAAAAGAGGAAAACGAATCTTTGCTTCTCTTCCTTCCTACACTCGCTGCCTTTATAGAATTCTATTCCCAATGCAATGGAAAAGTCCATATCTGCCTTACAGATTTAAATCAAACAAGTATTTCTCCAGTATTGTTAAATATTAGATGTTAATGGTATAGTTTTATTACATTTTATAACCACCTTCTAATTATTCAATGTGATTTATTTTGTCTGCTATTCCCTCTACTAACAAAGTGATGCGAAACCTTGCCTCTTACATTCCAAACAGCTTTGCTATGTCTGCAATAAATAGCTTCACTAATAACATTAAACTAAATTTCTCTTCCTAAGTGATGCACCTCCCTGCACTCTATGGAAGGCTGCTCACCTCCTAGACATCCACCATAAATTATATTGATAAGTTAACAGAGAAGTTATATTTTGTATCCACTAATGTCAGCTCAGGTCATGACCCAAATATATCCACTAGGTTCACACCCCACAGGAAAACTTAAGTAACATTAAATATTTAAGTGAAATTTAATTTGTTTTCTATTAAAGTAATTGAGAACTATTTAAACATCTGGATTCTTGAATACAGAGTAAAAGAATTCATTTTACCTTCTTTTAGAAAAATGGTGGTGCTCTCTTATGAAGACTTCTTTACGTGACAAAATCATCTTGGAGTGGCCACGGGTATAAAATGACAGCACTCTTGCTATCCTGTCTCAAATCAATGTACAGCAAAGAAACACTACCCACTTTCTAATACAGTTTAGAAATGGTGCATTACGTTTCTTATTTACTAGATTTCTGACATAACGTGTGAAAATGAGGAACAGGAGCTGTATGATAAGCTCTCCAAATTGCTTCAAGAAGACTGTCTAAATACACAAAATCTTTAGTTAAAGAAACCTTAAATAGACTCTCACTGGTTGATAGCTTAAGAAAATACATAAAAAGCAGGCCCAGATTCATATCTATAATTTAAACTGTTTCCTACGTGGTGATGTAAATCAAGATTAATTGATTTCTGGAGCAAATCTGGAATTGTTTTCCTTTCCCTTCCTCTCTGTCCGGCTGAATAGGTGGGGATCGCATCCTGCTGCATTTTCGCTCCCACTGTAGGCTGACAGAAAGCCAGTTTGTCAACTTGGCTCCAACATCACTTGATGCTGCTTTGCCTCCCCAGCGGAGCAGAGCACCTCAGTTCAGGACTGACGATCGTGACTGATTTTCCCCCTGTCCATTAACAGTGTTGTCTCTGTGGGTCTGTACATTATCAATTCCCAGCTGTTCAAGCACTATCCCGTATTACAGAAAAACGTTTAGACACTGGTCATGAGATTTACTGGATTTCCATTTCCAATCATTTAGACCGACAGCAATATTTTTGGCTAGAAGGCTACGCATGCATAAACTTATTTCTGTTTAGCAATAGTTTCCTTTCTCCTGTACTTTCTGCCTCCACAGGCTTTAGGAGAGAAGCTACACCAAAACTAAGTCTAAGACTGCTGCAAATGTGGCCCTTAGAGATGCTGTTTGATCTAACAGGCATTGCCCTGCCGTGTGAAAAAGCACGAGTTTCTTGTTTCTTGTGCTGTTTTCTGTGTTATTGTTAATGATTATAGCAGTTCTGAAAGTAAACATCTGTAATTGTTCCAGATACAAGATGACATTTGCAGCATAAACTGGTTTTAATTATTTTGTGGCCATAAATTCTTTTCTTAAATCCAGGACAGTGGTTTCATAAACAAGGAACTAATCCAATGGCCAAAAGCAAAACACACCCAAGCATTTCCCTAACTTTCCTAGCTAAGCTGGGATAAACAACATCATACAATTTTTCAGAACAACAGATAGTATTTTAGCTTTGAGACAAACATTTTTCTTGCTATTATTTTCAAAGCAAATTTAATATGGACTAAACTTGAAAACAGCTGCCTATTGCAGTGTTCTCAGCTAGAAAAATGACCATTTTAAGCTACTAAAAGAACAAATATGCTGAAAAATTTTAAATTGAAACATTTGAACTGCCCACACTAGAAAATGTTTCATTTAAATTAGGAAATTGGGGGATAAAGTAATGCAGATTTTGACTCGTCGTTTCAAAGTGAGGATTAACAGCAGGCTAATACCTACACAGTTCGACAAACACAGCATACAAAGTAGAAGACAAGGTTATACAGTATAAAATATGAACAGCATTCACTAGAGCACAGAAGCAGTACACTAAGCATTTCTCTTCCTTCAGAAGTATTTAGCATCTAGGACTTACAGAATAGCCTTTATTTACAGATTTAAAAGTATGCAACAATTAAAATACTTGATTCAGAAAGGACATGGTATGGAAATATCCTTACCAAATAGAGCAGAAAGGTGTGGAGACCCGTTCCAAGTCCAACAGAGGACAGAATGCCTAATCCTACCCAGTAGGCACACCAGAAGAACTTTTTCTCCATATACCGCACATACTGAAAAAGAAAAGTCACAAAAGAGAGAAAACAAGAATGGGGATATCTCTTAGGGAAGAAAGTTAAAGCTACAATCACAAAGAGTTAATTGGATTACAGTAACTGAAGATACATCCCAGATACTGTTTCCTAGATAGAAGTATCCTAGATACTACTATTTCCAATTTATTACAGTTACAGCACAGACGTACAAAAAACAGCGCACTTGCAAAAGGAAAGCCCATGTACTTCAGAATCAGCAGTTTCCAAGGAGACAAGTGAAAAATTCAGGTTGGATAGCAGGGGGCTGAAATCCAGAACTGAGATATTAGGTGTGAGAGTGAGCAGCAAACCCCTGGCAGTGTCTAAGGGGCAAGCAGACAACCCGGGAAATTGCCTGAACAGACTAAATAAAGAAATGGAATTAGCTGCACTCTCAGTTACTCTGCTGAATATTTTATCTCGGACCAGTGAGGAACCAGGTTTGTTATTTTTAAGGAAAGATTGAAGCGTTAGTTGTGTCTTGCATACATGTGAGGGGATATGGGAAAGTCACGGCAAATTCTGGACATAAGTCCAGCTGGGTACACTGGAGAAACGGGATGCAGGATCTCCCTCTAGCTGCCGCGAGAGCAATACTAGAGGATTGATAGCCAGGATAGAGCCTGGCTATCACTTGCCTGTCCCACAGCCCAAGCAGAGATGCCATTTTATGCATACCCCAATACACTCCGATGGCTCACAAAAATAGGCAGAGAGGCATTAGCAGGACACAGAGTTCAGGGAAGGAGGATGGACAGATATCTGCTGGCAGATGACTCAGATCCCCTAAACCAGACAGCCTCAGGCTCTGGATGGACCCTGCAGGTCACAATCCTCTTGCCAGTGCCAGAGGCACAGGTTTGTTCCTGCAGGCTCAGGGAAACTTCTTGAGCAGCACTGGCTCTGCCAAGCGCCAGCACAGGGCAGCCCCCGCAGGCAGCCGGGGGCCCTGGGCCTCGACACCAGCTTGTAAGAGCCATCCAGTGGCAAACGCTGAGTGCATCAGGCTCTGGCCTCCATGCTGACAAGGCCACCAACTGGGGCAGGTGTTAACGAAGCAGGTATTTGTCCATCAGGGACAGGCCACCAATTAACCACCTACCAACTAAAGTGCTTGGGATTGAGGGAGTGAGACTGCGATGAGCTGAAGTGGCTCTTTTCACTGCATTTCAAGACCAGCAGTGGGAAGCCAGGACTCCTGGTTTCAGGCCTGTGGCCCCCTCTGGCAGCTGGCGACGTGCCACAGCAGTACGGAGGTGAGCAAGGTCTCTGAAATCAGGAGCCTGCTGATTTCAGAGGGGTAAGGTGATTCAGCTGCACAAGGAAATGCTCTGCAGGGTTTAAAAGGGCTGTCTGTCCTCAGGGAAAATCTGAAACCCGAGGAGAAATGGGGACAGGAAAGGTGTAAACACCACCATCACCTTATGCTTAAGTAATGGCTTACGCTTGAAGTGATGCAAAATCATTGGCGTTCACATACTACAAAGCAGAAAGAACTTCTTAAAACAACCATTTTAAAACAATGGGAGTATAAGGAGCATCACAGAAACAGATTTAATCCATGAAACCATTTTCTGTCTAGATATCTGTCCATCCTAGCGTGGGGATGGGGTCAGGAGACCCTTCCATAGCAGAAGAAGAAACATTTCCCAGGAGCCACGAAGTTCTATCGTGACTCAGTTTAAATTACAACTCAAGAGCTCACACCACTATTAAAAGCTTGTTAGCAGCAGACGTAAAGGAGTGCTGCAGCATTGGAGCTTTGCTGATTCAGGAACGGATGAGAAGTGGAACATCTACAGATGCAACAGTATAGATCAAGAATACAGCAGATCAATCCGCAGCTCAAAAATACAGCTCATCCACACAAAATAGAAGAGCCATGACATGAGAAACCAATATCCTTAGTGAGCAGGAGTTGAAGATACACTTCAATGTCATGAAGACCCCATTCAGCTCCCAGTACATCTACTTTAGCACAGGGAGAGGAAGCATTAGTCACTAAAGAAACTGAGTGGAAAACCCCATACCTGTTGATGTGTGCCTTCAATGTAATACGTAGCTGTAAGCACTGCAAGCATCAGTAAAAAAGACACCAAGATACTTCGCCGATGCCACAATCTTAAAAGACAAATGGCAATTAGGGTTTTTCATTATTCAGCATGCGTTTCAAAGTAGTTTAGTTATCCCTGTAGACTGGGTCTGCATGGATGTAGCCAGTGGGGACAATGGCAGCTGAAAAGTTTGCTATTATAAAAGCATAAACCTCCCAGGAAAATATCTGGGGAGCCTTTATTCTTTCTGGAAGAATCTCTACGTCACTGTCAAGCGAGATTAAGTTCAGCCATGCAGGTTTTTTTAAAAAATAAAGAAAACCAAAGTAATTGTCTGAAAACAAACACAGTCTGAAACCAAATACTCAGCTTGTGCAGCCAAGACAGTCTCAAACACGGGGCCACCACAACGTCCACGGTTCAGCCAAGTGCAAAGCAGGCACTGGCTCTGGGCACGGGACGAGCTGCGGATGGAATACAGAAGGGCTAATTTCCAACAGTGTGCTGGTAGGTGACAGTGACAGGAACAAATCTTTACACTATTTTGGTTCCCCTGAACTACCGAAATAAAAATATCTCATAACAGCTCAAAGTTTAATAAATACATTGTTAGCTAATTATGAAACATTAGGAAGCTATTACAGTAAGGGGAGAAAAACGCTTTCCTATAAAATTTGATACCAAATTACTTTTGATTCTGTTTAGTTTTACACATGCATTTTGCTTGATGTGTATGTGGCCACACACAGCAGATTAGCAAATACATTTATTCTTTTCTGGGAAATGCTATTATACACTTAATGATATAAAAAAGCAAGTGCTACCATCACTTAAAAAACTCAGACACGAAATAGCAAACTATAAAAGTAAATTATCTATTTAGATGGGGAGAAAAGATAGAAATAGAGATGTGTAATACAGGAAAACAATCACAAATTATTCATATTAAGCAAGTAGAAAAAAGTCACTGTAACTTTCATTTTAAATTGATTTCTGCTGCTTATATTAGTATAAAATTGCATTTTCAAGTGATTGTCACAATCTAAATCACCATTTACTCAAGTGGAACACAGGAGATCATTAAAAGTCAATCTAAGGTCTCAATAGCAGTGCTATTTGCTGTAAAGATATTGTCATGCTACTGCTGGACAGCATAAATGTGCTCCACAACAGAGGATCTAAGTGCCATTTGTAACGCAACTTCATGTCTACAAAGTCACGTAATAGTCAGCATAAAATAAGACCTCAAATGCTATTTCTGTTGAATTTAAATAAACACTTGGAGGTTGTCAGAAATGGCAACGTAAGACTTGATAGAACAGTTGCCAAAGAAAAAATTCCCAATGGCAGTTGAAACAATGCACACGGTAAAATGAGTAGGTTTGGGGGTTGGGCTGGGAGGGGGGGCACTGCAAAAGGGGATGAAGACTACACTACATAAACTTGGTATTTTTCATACAGATCATTTCAGAAGATCCAAACGGGAAACAGAAATTTCTCTCAGTGGCCCTCAATCAAACCCAGCCCAGAAGGGTCAAGGAACACAGCTCGTTATCACCAATCTCTGCTTGCTCTGCAAAGGAGCAGTCCAACAGCTGGAACCACACAAGGTGACATTAGATCCTGTCTCTGACTGGGAAAATGATTGTAAACTCAATCTCAAACACAAGAGATCCCAGCTACCAACACAAGCACTAGAATGACTGCTACTTTTGGCTTTTTCAGTAGCCAATTTTACTCACATTTGCCTTTGGGCACTCCAAACCCTCTCAAGCCTAGTGCATTAAAAAATTTCTGCAGCAGTAGGGGATGTTAGGACTGCTACTCGCAAATTTTCTGACTGGAATAAAAGCGTGTAAATAATGCTTAGGGAAAGTGCTTTAACAAATCGTTTCCTGCTGTGAAAGGGACCATGTAGCTTAGAATCAAAGTCCTCTTTACAACATCATAAACATCACTGTAAGTTCCATGTAATCCTGAACCCTGCCCTTGCTGAACTATCTAAAGATCATTCAGAGCTTTTAACACATACATTAATAGATCAGTACTTAACACTGCAGTCACAAGTACAATATCTCTTGCCTTAAGGATCCCTAAGCACTATCACACTCCTTCAAATTGGAATATTCAGCTCTTCAGAATGGAATTTTACAATTTTCTTCCACTGACACCTTAGTGTGTTTATTAAACCTTTGTAATTTAGGCAGAAGGCCTAGCTAGAAACGTGGAATGTTCCAGCAGCCACCTTTAAGGTACAAAAATAAATATGTTTTCTTAAAGAAGGATTTTAAAGTTGTGAATCATCAGGGGAAGCAAGATGTCAGCAGGACCTACTGAATCAGAGCATGGATTTCCCCAGAATGCTTAGTAGTAGTTAAAGAAATGATCTTTACTTTATGGTCCATTCCTTCAAGTTTATTAGGGTTTCCAGGAAAAAATACTGCAAGGTAACAAGCGGTTGTCTCCAGAGGACAATATTTGACCTCCCTTCTCGGTCCCTTCGCTTCCGTTCACTCAACAAAGAGGAATCTGCAAATGAAAAAACAACAGAAATATAAGAACACAGGCTGGCAGTTCAGACTACTCCACCCAAAAATATACTGACTTCTTTTTTTTAATGTGATAGGAAACAAATGCAAGCACCCAGTCATCTCAAAGCATTTGCTTCAAGGGCATCGGAAATCAGGTGACCTTCAGCAAGGGAAATAAGGTGGCTTTTTTCCTCGATGTATCTGACAACTCTTCAAGAATCTCACTGGTCCAGGGTGCAAAATGTCTGGCCTGTCTGTTGGCCTTTATGCAAGGTACTGTGCTACCAGTTAAAAGTCAGGTAATGCATTAGGTCAAATGTGACTCCATCATCCAGTACAGAGACCACATTTCACTCTGAACTTTCCAATTTGGTTTTCTTCCAAAGTTATTCTCAGACTTCTCCAATCGAACTAGATTGAATTACATGTGCTCTTTATATACCCAGTCACCGTGTAACTGGATAATAGCATCCACCCTCCCGGGCAGACTCCTCAGGCTACGGTACAGGCTTGCCACACTGCTCAGTCTCTCCCAAAGGAGCCCACCAGATAGGAAGTGTTCCCAGGGACCTGCCTTTATATCACAGTCCTTCCCTGGACTGACACGGTATATTTGGTTGCTTTTAACTGCAGCCATTTGGTTACAATGGAGAGCTCAGCACTGCAGTAGCACCAGTCACTGAACACATACAAGTATAGAAGAAAGCTTCTAATAAATGTCTTATTTTGCACTTACAATACAATCAAGGTTAATAAAAATCGTAGCTATTTTTTGGATGAGAATGGCTTGTTCAAAGGTCATCAAGCTAATGAGCAGTAATAATTTTTAAACTGTCACAAAAAATGAATTCTGAAATAAGATGAGCAAAAATAATATCACAAAACAATGGACAACATACACAAAAATAACTCCTGTACTCAGGCACCAAACTTGTTCAAACATCACTTACTGCACAAAGTCAAAACATATGTATTCTGTTTTGCTTACATTTAAAGCATTGCAATAATATTCCTAAGGTTTAAATTTGTAAAAGGCAGTTGCATTTAAAACAGTAATCACATCTGAATCCCCAGCATATTGTAACCCAAGATGTATTATTTCAGTCTTATTCCAGTATTTAAAACGTGCTGCCTTATCAGATGCTAATGTTTACATAGAAATTGCATACCTTGTTAGTCACAGAGCCCATTTCGTTTTGTACTCTTTAGCTGGAAGCATCAGTTGCTTTAGATGAACTAACAGAAATCCTACGATGGCAAACACTGGATAACATCCACGTTCCCTCAGCATTACAGAATGATTTTAGCCTTTAAGTAAAAGCCTTTGATTTGTTCCATGTATTCACACATACAGTTCCTCTTCAAGTTTTGCCACATTCATTGCTTCAAGAATTTCTATTCTCTACTTTTTCACTTAATGTGTCTAATAAAAATTCTTCACCCTTGTTTTTTATGACTTTGTTTTCAGTAAAGGTCCTAACAGACAATGGTGCAAGACTGCACACAACTTGAGAAATCACTTGGTTACAAAACTTCATTAAATATGGAACTGGCACACTCAAAGCTGACAGGAAACAAACTAAGATGATTATAATTTATATGCTATGCTACAGAGCACAGATAATTCAGTGACACAAGGCTCTTCATGACACGTTCTCAGGTTATTTTTCATGAGTCCCAAACATCAGGCTGTGCCCACTTCAGACATACCAGTAGGAAAAACAGAGGCGAGGCAGGAGATGAAGTAATTAACTGTTCTGTCAGTAATTTATCATTGTAGCTGATAAATTATAGTGAAGCTAAATGTCAATAGGAAAGCTAGAAATTAGGAGACTATTAACTGGATTTCTCCCAGAGTAAAACCCTTTTTTTTTACCAAGTACTAACTTTTCAGTGCTAAAGGGTGGGGCTGTACAGCCCGACTTCTATCATCAAGGATGTGCCAATACAGTTCAGTTTTTCAGCTCCATCCTGTCACAGCCCCTGTTGTGCTGGTACCCAAGTCAGCTTCACAGGGCTCATATGTATGAATACAGAATAAGAACTTTGGAGAGAGAGAAGAGTCTATGAGAAAATCAAACGGAAACACACAGCATATAAAACTATTCTGTGGTTTTACAATCCATAAATTCTCTAGACTTCATATTTAGAAATGACCGAAGTCTCCAAGACTGATTCAAGCACTGAGGTCCTTCACATTACCTGGGCAAGAAGTGCACCAACACGAATTCCTTCTCAGCGCTGCACTGGCCATTTCACACATTAAACCGACCAACAGAGAGCATGAAGTTGTTTTCCACCTACCTGTAAAGCTTCCATTGTGCTGTTCTTTGATCATTCTTATGCGTCTCTGGTCACAATCTGTTCCATTCTCTGCCATTTCATAGATCAGTCACGTATGGGGATCTAATAGCAGAACAAAAACAAACAGCATAACTTCTTTGTTTCTGGTTATAAAGGCTTTGTTTGCTCCATAGTCAAAGGATACAGGCAAACATCCCGCAGTTCTCTGAATCCAAATCACAGTTATCCTGCATCGCACCCCTGAAAAGTGATTCAGTTCCCACAATGACAAAGATTAAAACATTTCCACCTACACAAATCTGAATTTTTCACTTAAATGACAAAACTCCCTCACTTCCAACAGCAGAACAAAAGCTTGTTAAACAATCCCTTCTACTCATCAGCCACTGTTTGGGCTCCAGAAGCAGCAAAGCTCCACACAAACCTCAGCTCAATGCTGAGCGAGAGGTGCTTAATACTTGATTCTCATATTAGTAAGTGTCTCTTCTGGCACTAAGCCTCCAGGTATTCAGGATGCAAGCAGATCGCAAAACCATCACAGCCTGAAAAACAGCCCTCAGTATGGTAACTAAGATACAGAACTGCATCTCGTGTTTTGCACAGTTTAACGTCTCTAAAGCAGAAAACTTCAGTGGAGAAGAGCTCTTTTGAGAAGTGCACATTCTGTCTGCAAGCTTCTCCTCTCGCTAGTGAAATCAGTCTTAAAAAGCACGGAACAGCTGTAGTTTTCCTTATCCAGGAGAGTCAACACAGCAGGAATTGGAGGCCAGTGTAAATCAGGATGTTGCAAGAGCTTCCTTCCCACCCCCTCCCTTAAAAAACAAACCCAAACATCTGACAGTTCTTGTGCAACCAAATACGAAGAAAGTAACCAGTCAGGCTCCTTGCTCGAAAAGTCCTTCTCTTGAATCTTAGAGCAGTTCCTGGAATTTCAGTTTGGAAAAAAAAGAGTCCCATAAAGCTAAAGCATGTTATTAGCATTACATTTCTCCCCGTAAGCAAAGATGATTTACAGGTTTTGGTACACTGCTTTTGTTGGAAAAAAAGCCTCATACAATATTGAAATGACAGGTTATATAAAGCTGCCTAGTGGAGAAAATTAAAAGTTTTACAAAAAAAAATATGTCAGGCTTAAGAGCCAAGCAGCAACTCAGGTTTGGTAAACAGAAGTGAGGTCGCCCCTTTGATTCAGATGGCAATTATTTTATCATTTTTTTAAAAGAAAATGTTAAAAGACTTCAAAATACTGTGTTTGTTAAATATTCCCAGCGTTTCACAAGTCAGTTTTAGACAGATGTTCTTCTAAACTGGTACAAGCTCCGCGCATTACATGTAACATGGATAAAATTGCTAGGTAGAATGACATTATTAAAGAGGTTTTACTTAAATCCAATAGGCAAAAGCATCAAGGTGTCAGGAAGGAGCCCTCCCTCCAACACCTCCTCCCTGAAATGAAATGCGCAGAAATAGAAATCTGACTAACTAACCAAGCCAGCAGAAACTCATCTCTCACATTACAGTTTTCACTCATTGAAACCGAGGCCTCCAGAACATCCAAACCACCAGGAAAAAGAATAAAACAGCCTCGCACCAGTTTGCTTCTGAACAACACTGAAGGGTTCCCCAGTCGGCCAAGGAGAACAGAGGCCTGAGCTGCCACAGCAAGAGCCCTACAGCACTGCTCTGCCACCGCTCGCAGTCAAAGGTTTGCTCCGAACTGCCAGTCGAACACCAGAGAAACGAGAACCTCTCTCAGACGGGTTTTATTGCAGCCTGACACTCTGGAAGTCAGGGGACTTACACCAGTACTTAATTGAGGATAACTGGCCAGTTGCTATGGCGACACAAGGATCAAATGTTCAGCCACCTCCTAATTTCATTAGGACAGCAAACCCCTGCAGGTGCGGCAGTGTTCTGTCTCTACTGAGGGCACTCGCTGGTGGTGCTCTTCTTTTTCATCAGTATAAATACCTACTTGTATACATATACAATCTCAGCTTATATACACACATACATCTGTATCTCACACACATTTACACAAAGCTTGAGCTGCAGAGAGGAATATTTAATTTAAACTGGGCATCCACGGTTAGGAAGCCTGATGTTCACAGAAAGCTGCATAGGAAGCAAAAGTCATCAGAGCCATTCCGCACACAGCCAGACTAAAAAGGTTCTGGTTTAGGGAACTTCAGTCACATTTTGTTGGCTTAAATATAACATTTCAAAAAAAAAAAAAAAGAAAAAAGCCTGAAGTGGAAGCCGCATGTTCCTCGTTTTGAAATCCATCTTTTTTCCTTGTGCAAATCTAGCCTTCAAAACTGAAGTCTCGATTGCTTTGGTCTCTGCTTAATTACATTTCAAGAAAGTTAATTTACTATGCTACGAACTGCTCCCCATGTTTGAAGCTAAAATCCAGGCTGTGCACAACACTTCCCCTTCCATGAACTGAATTCCACTGCAATCCATCAAACGTCTTACAGGCACATAAAAATCCCCAGTCTCTGAGGATCTCAGGTAGGTTGTTACGTCCACATTACAGCTCCCCCAAGCTCAGCCCACCGAGCCAGTTTTACCCTGCCTGCTCGGAACGGCACTAATCCGGGATCAGCTTCGCATAACGCTACCTCAAGTACACAAGTCACCGTTTACAGTAAAGCAGATAATTAATCCCCTTCGCGCACTTCTGTAGGGCGAATACTTGTTAAGAAGGTCTTAAAGTTCAACCATTCTACAGAAAAGCTCTAAAACCTTACATTTAAGAACACAGTCACTAGAAGATTAGTTACCTATTACGCGGCAAGTTAAATAGGCTGTAATTGAGAAACTCAGCCCGTAGTGGTTTCAGAAGAAACTCCTTGGTTTAAGTTTAATTTGACTTAAAGGACCTTAGCATAGAGAACTGGAGGATGTGCATCCAGAAGGCTCAGCTCTCCAACCCATTGCCGTTTGACAACCATTAGAACCACTAGGCCTGCACTAATGTCTCCCCATGGAGATTAATTGGAGTGAGAGTCTGACCCAAAATAGAGTTATCCTTCATTAACAGAGTCCACACCCTCAAACCTACACCAAATCCGCGAGCGCTCACCACAGGAAATTAAATCCCATCTGCTAAACAGAACTTCACTTTTCATGAATGCTGAAAAAGCAGAGTCGACATCTAAAAATAAATTTGCCTAATACATTTGAGTAGTTACCAGAAAACAAAAAGATAAACTATTTAAAAGAGTGAGAAAAACAACTTTGAACAGTTTTTGTATCAGAGTTGCTTAGATCATTTGTTAGAGCTGTGCTCCCACAAGCGCCTCTTTGTAGGGCTGAACAAATAGCCCACAATACACCATTCAGCTTTAGTGCAATCCATAGCATTAAGTATAAAAAGACAATTACTGCTTGTCAAAATGTAAACTGGTCAACAAAAAGGGCTTGTGGTAACTATGACTGGCGCTTCAATGTAAGCCAGACAAAGCAGAGCAAGCTATTAGAGCATGAGAACACCACAAAATCAGGCACTGCAATCTCTACACTCTGTAATGGAGAAAAGGACAAAAGTGTCTCCTGTCCGAAGCCCTGGGAGGCTGCTGAAGCACCCAAGCGTTGGGTGCGACTATGCAAAAGGAAACAGTTCAAGATAAGGCAGCTGAGTTCTCACATTCTCGCTTGGAGGAGCAGAATGTGGACTCATGTTCTGTACTAAGGATTTTTTGAGGACTTCTTTCCAGTGTGCAAGAACAAGGAAGCTGTCCAATTGTTTTAATGATCTCACTGCTTTCCCAGACATTGTTTGAATCACTAATTCGTACTACTTCTTACTTAACGAAACCCTAGAACACCAACTCTCATCTCCATCAAAGTTACTTTTCACCCACTGCTAGAACTGGATTTATAGCTCCGACCACACCACTGATGGTCTCTCCAATCACCTCACGCACACACCATCCTCAGCCTTTTGTCAGCTCTTGCATTTTAACCCATAAGCTCCAACCCACCGGTATCTGGTGCTTCTTTCTCCTCAACTTTTCTGAGAACCATTTCTTCCTCACTGTCCACATCACTGTTCCTCAGCTGGAATACAGACTACGACTTTCCCCGATGGATAAGCAATTGTATTAGGCAGCATTACGCACCTGTAATATGGGTTTTGGGATGGTCATCAAACAGTCTGCGTAGTCAACGATTTACACAGGGAATTAACAGTTTCTTAGCAAAGTAGCAGTTTGGGAAGCACTTTCCTGCAAAAGTCAAAGCCCACTTGGCACAAACACCTTCAGGTAAAGGACAAGATGGCTCTTGAGGTAGAACATTACATACCGTTCCAGCTCGGTACAGCTGCGTCCCTCTTCACTCTCTCTTCCGTACTGGACGCCAGTGGAACAGACAACTACGTCCTCAGCTCCGTAGACATTCAAGACCAAAGTGACTGCTCTTCCAAGCCTCTGTCCCTGCAGAGTAAGGTAAAGCTGTTCATCATGTGACACAAAACTGACACAGTCCCTTCACCTGAAGGTTAATAACTTTCCTAAAGATAACGGAAAATAGAAAAAGTAACCACTTGATTTTTTTCCCAGTCCTTTAACCCTCATGGGAAGCAGTCAATTAAAATAAATTAGGACACATCTGAAAGGCGTTCAAAATCTCCACAGAGTTCGCTGTAACGGGTTACTTTGATAAGAGTGCATTTATTGCCATACTAAAAATGTTTTTCTAACTGAAATAGTTTAATCCCTCAAAGGAAAAGTAATTCAACTAAAGACCACAGGCTTCCATTTTGTGGGTTATGCCTCAGTACACCAGACCTATTTTCCACTTCCTAGCCAAACACCATCGCAAAAAAAGCCACCTTACAATTTAGAGTTAAAATTTCTATTTTTTTCCAAAAAGACTTGTGAAATTTCTAGGAAAAAAATGATTTAATAACATTGTAACACGAGTTGCAGGGATGCCATGCTTTCTTTCACAGCTACTGGAAGTTCCATCCCTGTGGCTAAGGTCACATACAAACTGTGTTCTCCTAGGTGGGTTCGGAGGTGAAACATGAACATGGATGACATGAAGGCGGATGGTCGCCTGCGTAGATCCAGCAGTGTATTTGGGTGCTACAATAATACAGTAGAGTCATCACACAAAATATAGATGACAAGGCGCGGAAGATGGTAGGAAAGACAAAATTCACACTGTTTGGGTCTTTGCAGTGATCTCTTGCCAAAACTTCAAAAAAAATATATTCAAATAGAAGAAAGGAAATTGAAATAACTGGGAAGGTGAACATCAGCCGGGCAGCACCTCATGGTACAATGCAGACCACAGACCGGGCCTGCGCTCCTGACGCGGACAGCGGGCAGCAAGCGTGGGGTGCAGGTCCCAGCTCCCAGAACCAGACCGCTCCGCTCCTGACTGGGACTGCACGCAACCAGCTGCTGAGGAAACACTTCCAAGGTCAGACAGGGTGAAACGTGCTGCCAAGAGGGTGACCTGAGGTGATCACAGGAGACCTCGGCAGCGCCTGCTGTGCTGCTATGCTAATTTCAGCTCTCCAAGCCCAGATTTTGAATGAGACCCCATGAGAACATACAGCACTCCGTGCCCTCTCTCACACAGGGATCCTGTGAAAAGCTGCAGCACAGCACGGATCAGAGCCACCACAACACACCCTGCAGGGAGGGCACCTCACATGTGCCCTAGAGGCCCTTCCACCAAAACAATGATTTGGAAAGACTGATATAAGCAGAGACAAAAGCTTCAGAGAGAAGGGCCACACTGCAGTGGGGAAAAAAGGCCATGGCTTAATATTCAGGTGACCCAACAGGCATGGTGTCTGTCACATCCTCAGCTCCAGAGGGCTGTACAGAAATCCACACACATATACTGTGCGCAAGATGTTTGTCTCGGCTCTTAGCTGGATTCTGCACTCTGAAGGTGGTAATCAAGCTCGTAGCTGTCAAGCTCTCCACCATCAGCCTCCCCGCGCTTCCAAAAGGCACAGAGAAAAGAAAGGTCACAGGAATTGTCACAAGATGTTAACACATCCCACGCAAAAGAGTCCTGCAAAAACTTGACTAAGAACGAACAAATAGTTAGAAAAAGAAGAGTACAAATGCAGCCTTAAGAGTCACCACCTCTGACTCCTCCAGCAGCTGGTGGAGAGTTTCCCCAAAAGCCCACACTTGAACCTGCCCAGCCATTATACCCAGAGTGCTTCTGCTGCTGCGGAGGTCCAGCACAGCCGAAAGGGAATGAACAGGAGCACCTAACAAACCCCACGAAAACAGCAGCTGAAACAGCCTCCTGAGACGACAAATCCTATGACTTCTGCTTTTTGCAGACATCAGCAGTCTCTAACTGGGACCAGTTCAGGTCACACTACAGCTGCCCGAGCCACGCCATGAGAACACAGTGTCCCCACACAGACACCAGTTCTGAGCTTTGTAAGAGAGCAAGAGAGTAAGAACATTCTTTCAACAAGTATGAAACACCCTCAACAACTGCCTGCCTCACACCTTACCGTCTCCTGGACAGCACAGCACCAAAACCAGCCAGGTGCTGCCCCACAACGAGGGCTCCAACCTGCTGCAGGAATGCAAAAAGCTCAGTGTTGCAACAGCACGAAGGCCGTGCCCTTTGTTCTCATGCAGCAGCAAAGTCCTTCCAACTCATGCCTCTCCTAAAGTACAAAAGTTAAAGTTTTAACTTGCAGATAATAAGATCTTTCCTATCCCCATTACACCAGAAAAACTGGCCTACTCCTACACGCATCAGCTTTTTGTTTCATTTTAACACCAAGGCTCACTAAGAAATATGAGGAGATCTCAAAATATGCACTAATTACACTGAACGTTCAAAGGAGAGCTAGTCACAAGATGCAGTCAGAAACAGCTATGACATTCCAAAGATACTCAAAGACAACCACAGGAAAAAAGCTTTAAGGTGGAAAACAGCGCAGGTGTTTCAGTTAAGAGTACGCCAGCCTCCCCGACTGCTGCTGCCCACTTGAAAGCTACTGAGCCTCCTCCCATCCCCTCCTACCAAAATTACAAGCGTCACTGATTTCAGCTGTTAAGTGGGACAAGAAGCTGAGCTCCCATTAATGAGCAGCGCCTGCCTCCCATCGCACAGCTGGAAACGTGGTTTATTCAAAGTCTCACCTGAAAACACAGGAAGACACTGCCACTACAGCCGTCCCTTGTGATCAATACAGAATAAAGACAAGCCCGTCCCATGCTGCAGAAAGAATGGATTGAAAGAAAGAAGGCTCACACAATCACAGCCATTTCAACAAGGAGATGAATGCATTTAGAAGAGCTTACCCACACTATCGTAAGGCAAGATGGTGTAAAGCGTGAGGAGCCCCAAGCGAGCTATCTGGCAGGAACTGAGGTGAAATACAGAATCACAGAGTCATGGAATCATTGAGGTTGGAAAAGACCTTAGAGAAGCAGAAGTCCCAAAAGTAAAACAGCACCAAAAGCTACTGCTCAAACAAAACGCACGTGCTGCAAGGCATAAAGGAGTAATATCACTCACTCCACCTTTGAGTGCCCAATCTCTACTACTAACTAAACCAAGAAACGCACTTGTTGGCAAGCACAGAGCAAACAAGGACAGGAGAGAACGCTGCGGAACCGTCCTATCTGCAATTCAAAGCGGATAACCTGGACTCGCAGATCAACAGCCACCACCAAACCAGCTCCTTGCCCCTTCCCAAACACCCAAGGGGCAAAACTCGACCGAAAGGGGATCTCCTTCCTTCGCTGGGGTCTGTAACCACCAGGTGACACTGCCCAGAGAGACAAGGACGGAGCATCCCCGGTGCTGAACCCCAGCCAGCAAAAACACGACCCCCCGAGCCCCGCCATGCACCCGAGCAGCCAAAGGCGGGCGCTGGGAACCGGTCTGCCCGGCCCGGGGCGCGGAGCCGCCGCAGCTCAGGCCCCTCCCGCGCCGCCAGCACCGCGGGCTGCCCGGTCCCGGTTGTCGGGGTCAGGCCGAAGCCTTCGGCGCGGAGCGGCTGCCCCGGGGGAGCTGGGCCGGCTCCTTCCCCCGCCGAGCCCCGGGGCGGCCGCAGCCCTCACTCACCCGCTCGGCGCCGCCGGCTCCGCTGGGCCCGGGCCAACCCGGAAATGCACGCAGCACCCGCCCTCCTGCCGGGATGCGTCACTTCCGGCGCGCCCCACGCGGGGGTCGCATGTGACGTTACTTCCGGGCGACGGCGCGGCCGCAGCGGCGCGGGAGCGGAGGGAGCCGCCGCCCAGCTCGTTCCCCTCGGGTTTTGCCTCCTTCTTCCGACAGGTTTGAACGTGTCTCATCCCACCCCCCCCCCCCCGCCCCGGGCCGAGCGCAGGCGGCCCCGACTCCCCGCCCGTAGCGCTAAAGCGATATTTCTCTCGCTGTGTTTAGGTGTAACCTTCATCTGAATTTGCGGGATTTTAGTAGTTCTGCGTCCCAAGGTGAAGCCCGGCCCGGGGGGTGGGCACCATCCCCGGTGTCGAGTTGCGGATCAGAAGCTGTCCCTGGGAAGGCAGGGAACACCAGGAGAGGTGGCCCTCAACACCCTTTCCTGGTGCATGTAAATGGGATAACCGGGGTTTTCCTCAACCCTTGTTGTCTCTCGGTAACTAGAAGCACCCTCGCAGGCTGAGAAACGCTGGAATAAATGCTGTCTTTCCCCCCTTTCCCAGCTGACACTCGGATAAATGATGTCTTTCCCCCCCCCATCACAGCCGACACTCAAACAAACGCTGTTTTTCCCCCCCTTTCACAGCGAGGCTCCGCCATCCGTCATGGATTATCTCTCCAAACCTGGGCTCCTCAGCGTCATCGCGGGTGTTGCCTGCGGCGTGTGCCTGGGCTGGGGCATGCGCAGCAGGTTTGTGAGGCAGCCCAAAGCCAACAGCCTGGGGAGCGAAGCCGACGTCATGGGCGAGTCCGGGGAGTTCAAGATGGTGCTGGTTGTCCGCAACGATCTGAAGATGGGGAAGGGTAAAGTGGCAGCACAGTGTTCCCACGCCGCTGTTTCTGCCTACAAGCAAGTTCAAAGGAGAAATCCTGAGCTCCTGAAGCAGTGGGAGTACTGCGGGCAGCCTAAAGTGGTCCTGAAGGCTCCCGATGAAGAGACTCTGATCCAGCTCCTGGCTGACGCCAAACAGCTGGGACTGACAGTGAGCTTGATACAAGACGCGGGTCGTACCCAGATAGCGCCCGGCTCCCGGACAGTCCTCGGCATCGGACCAGGACCAGCTGATGTGGTAGATCAAGTTTCTGGTCACCTGAAACTCTACTAAACCAGGGACCAAGAAATATGAATGCATTGGTGCATCCTAGCACTAAAGGGATGAAACAACCCAAGTCCTAGGACTATGTTCTCTCAGAATAAATAAAGAGACCTTTTTTTTGTAAAAGGTGTAGATTTACCAGTTTAATGCCATTTCTCTGGCTTCTGTATCACATTTCAAAATGGGAAAGAAAACAGTGGAGCTGAGGAAAGCAGAGGTGGCAGAATTTCCCCACCCACAAGAGAAAGAACCCAGGACATTTAATATGTGCAATTGATTGATGAGTTTGCACTTTAGTCTGCTTTACTGGCTGAAGAGAAGCATTTAAGTAAACTTGTTCTATGTGTTAAAAGAGACAGGTTTCCCCTCTGCCTGCTGGAAAGGGTTTACTGAAGAAAGACATTCTGTAAGTGAGAAAAGATCAGTGCCGGGGCAGTTAAAAGTTGCCTCATCCAGATGGGCAGAGCCATAGGCAACTTCCTGCACTGCCAGCTGATGCAATAGCGTGGTATGAGACCAAACAGGCTTTGCGGCCCGACCTCAGAGCCTGTGCGCAGCGCTGGGGAGAAGCTGCAAGCCCTGTGCCCTTCTGCAGACTTCTGTGTGGTGCCTGTGCTTGCAGGAAGCCACAGGCAGCTCAGCCTGCTCCCTTTAGCCAAGGTGGAGGGAGTCGCCACGCCTACACTAAATCCTGGTTTACTTGGGGTTAACAGGTCCTCGGGGGTTTAAGGAAGCACTCGGTACTGGCCAGGGGTGAGAGCAGGCTGCTGTGGCTCAGCTGCACCCTACCCTTGTGGCTCCGCTGTGAAAGGCCCAGCCCCTGCCCTTCTCATGAGGTGAACTGTTTTATAACAGAGCTGATTTGTGAGAATTCCCACGCAGAGCACATTTTTTTTTCCTCAGCCTCTCAGCCCTGGCTTCCAGTTGAGTATCTATGGAGTATTTATGGTGTAAAAGAGAACACGACAACGATTCATCTCCATCAATCCAATTTACATTTCAACCCCTCTGACTCTCCCTCCCTGTAACAGAGAAGGGAGCAGCTTTTATACAGCAACCTCTTCCGTAGGGATCCCGTTTCCCAAAGGATGACCCTTGCTCACCACAGGCTTCGTCGGACAGTGTTGCAAAGCCAAGACCAGGGCAGGTTAAGCCCCTTCAACGCCTATTCCCAGCACTCCAGCGCTGGCCTGATGGGATCTCACAGTGCAACGGGAGTCATGGGAACAAGCAGAAAGGGGATTCAGCCTCAGAGCTGGAATCTGACACAGACAGACAAACGGCTACAGCTATTGCAACTACAGCCAGTGCTGTAACACTCGTTACACTCAAATATGACAGTATTCATAGAGAAACATTTAAGTCAATTTTATTTGAAGCTAAATATATTTAAGGCAACTTACATACCTAGAACATGATCTCAATTGAACTGACACGCCCTACTACACTCCTAACCTATCGTCCGGTCAAATACGCTGCAGTTGGCCGCAATGCAGCCAGCTTTGAAAAGTGCTATTTTCTTCTCTCTGGCATAATCTTTCTACAGAAAAAGCATTACATATTTTCTTGCATTGCCCCCCTTGGCGCAAGATCCCACCCACGGTTTCTGTCGCTGCTCTCTAATGGCCCCTCATACACCCGAATGCACGCACGTGTGTGCCCCGTACTGCTAGCACTGTAATACTTGGTTTGAGGTCCAAGGTCCTTTTTGAAGACAGTAAAGTGAAGCTACCACTATGCAGCATGTCCACAGTCCAGTAATTTATTTTTAAATTGAGTAATTTCAAATTGCACAAACAAAACTGAACAGCAATATGCTTGAATTCTCTCTTCTGTACACTCAAAACAGTGATCTAAAACACCACAATACCCAACATACACAAACCTCAGGGCAGGGTTAGTAAATACACAGATTGGAATCATGGTGCTCTGTTCCTGAATGGAATGTCCCACAAAAGCACAGGATACAGCACAACGTAAGGTCATCTGTTACATATGGAGTGAGCAAAGAGACACTAGCATTTTCTATATGCATAACTGGGAAAACCTGCATAGGTTAAGGGAGGAAAAAAAAAAAAGAACTTTTACTCATTTTAAGTCAGGCAAGGTTGTCTGTACGCATTTTAACTTCTTTTAGAGCTATGCAATCCACCCAGGGTGGGATATGCTGATTAGTGTTGTCTCTTGTCAGCAGTCTTGCAAGGTCAAATACAAGTATCTTCGCTTTAGCTTTCTCCGAATATACAGTGAGACTTAAATGCATTTAGAATAGACAGTACATACCGTAAGCTGCTCACATACAATGAACTTAGGATTCAATATTAGAGTTTAACACTATAGAGTGCAAATCAGAATCTTCACAATAGACTTAATGGTAATAAGCAGTCCTGCAAAAGCCCACTTGAACAAAGTTGTTTAAACTATTCCCCTTTTAAAGTAAAGTCTAAATGACATGGAATGTGAAAAAGATTTAACATAAGTGATTCAAATAGTTTGCGCTAGAAAAAACAGTCCTTCATGAAATAAAGGTTACAAGAACAACGAGGCTGAACTCTTGCTTTTCCCTGTTATGAGTTAAAGCGGGGAGGGACGGTGGAGTTTCAGTAAGAAAATACGCTAGCTTCAAACGGACTTGTGCTGCATCTTACATGCTGTACCCAAAGCCAGGCTGCGGCTGCCCATACGGAGGTGCGGTGTAGCCATAGCCAAAAGGTGCTTGTGGAGGAACTGCCACACTGGGTCCCGCTGTCAACATGAGCTGTGGCTGACCTGCAAGACAGAACCGTTTCAGCTTTACTTCTTGGTAGAGTTCAGTCAGTAGAACTCCTGCAGTTTCCCTGGAGACATTTGTATGTTTAACAATAACTCCCCAGGATAAGCAAGGACAACCTTAGATCCTGCAGTCCGTATCCAATCTTAGCAGAACCTTATCTGGTATTTTGGAACACATTCCCTTGCGGCTTGGTTTCACATGAGAACATCCGCGTTTCCAAGGACTTCCTTGGGAAAAACCATGTCTAGAGAAGTGTTGATTTAAAAGCAAAATGCAACACTGACAAAACATAAACTAAAGCTTTACCATAAACAATAGGTTGTGTTTCCGTAGCTTGCTCCTCTTCCTTTCTCAAAGACTCTGAAGCATCCAGTTTATCCACCTGGAATTGAGACCAACAATTAAAAAGACTCCTCTTAAAGAGGTACTAATTTGTGGCAGAGAAGTGGAAAAGCCTTAGTGGTATGTTAACACCCATCAAGAAAAGACCATTTACAAGTTAAGATCAATTCAAGTAGCAATGTTGGTACTGGTGCAGTCAAGATTGTCTGTTGCCTGAAAAACCCTTAATTGAGGGATTTGTGGAACTTCCAAAGCTCTCTCCAGGCTGAAGCTTTGTGTGAAAGGTCCCACAAAGTGGCTCTGGACTAGAGCTACTTTGACATCAGTAAGCTCACCAGTGTCACTCCAACCGCTTCAAACCAGCAGCCTTAGGGCAGAAACTTGGATTTTAGCATAAAGTTGGCTGGAGATATTTGGTGTTGGAGCAATTACTAATAAAACACCCAGACCTGGAGAAGATTCCCTGAATATAACACCGAGGCAAAGTAATCTGAAGCTGATATTTGTATACAGCAGACTGCAAGAGCATCCGACATGTCACTTGAGCCTCAAGATTTCACTTTCCAAACCCATTCACTCATGCAATTTAAGTTCAAATGCAGAGAATGCATGTGTATAAGACTTGCCGTTTTCCACTCTAGAATTGTGTGGCAGTCAGCCTAAACCCACAAAGACTCGACTTGTTTGAGCTTAATACACAGTAACAAGACAAGACTGGCCAGCTTCACTCTGCTGCACAGCGAGTGTAATTGTGCCGTTAGCCCACCCCTACAGAAAGGCAAGAGAAGAAACTTATTCTGTAGTGAAGTATTGCTTGTTACTAAAAGAAATTCAAGGAAACTCAGCATTACTATTACCTAAGGCAGTCCCTGAAACTAAAACCAAAAAAATTAGGTATAAATATTTTACCTGTGAGATAAGATTTAGAATTAAGTCAGAGACAATCATGCCAATTGCTTGAAGACACAAGGCAACCCACAAAACAGATTAGTCTTTCATTTAATTTGTGTCCTTAATAAAGGAGCCTGAAGACAGGTTTCCTGTACTTAAACAGGGTCGGCATTACTTATTCAGCTACACCAACATCCATGAGTTGAACAGTTTTCAGCTCAACTGTTCTACGTCAGCAAGTATTTCCAGGGAGCTCTAACAGCTTCCTTAGATTTAGTAGTGAATTACAATACACCTGCCATAAACCTATTAATTTGTAACCTCAATGAGAGGCATAAATCCAGGAAGCGGCAGAAGTTCTGAGCTTTACGAGTTCATTCATGGACTGGGCTTCTGCGGAAGCCCTTTTTGTGGCCTCACACCAGCGCCTGGCTCGCTGCTGTCAAAGCGCACAGGAGTGTACGCCAGTGCTTCAAGACTCTTTTCCAGACACGGTGCTGAGAACTGCACTGTTTTTAACTCGAACAGCAACACACTGAACACAAAAGCACGAGTTTAGAGATGGAAATTCAAAGAGAATGTGCAGCGTTCACTACTTAAGCAGAGGCATTTGGCTTACGCACACCTGGAAAGCCGCCAGCCGCCAGGACATTTAATGCATTTTTGATCCAGTTTTGATGCCTCCCCTCAATGCTAAACCAAGATTGACAGTGACAAGCGCAAGTTTGAAACCAGCCTACAGGATGGTTCTTACACCACTTGCTTGAGCATCACGAGGTTCAGTACCCTACACACTTGTAGCGAGATTGTTTTAAAGGCTTTTCCACAAGGACTGCAATAAGCTGCAGAGGAAAAGTAACATGCATTCAATGTTATCGTGTTATGTGTGCATGAAAAAGAGGCAAAAGTACTGAAGCAAGAGTGAGGTCTGAAGATGACTGCCATACAGGCTCCCCCCAAAAAACCACACGCAGCCCCACAGCAATGTCTTGTAGCTTAAGGAGTAGTGGGATGTAATTGCAATGACTGCTACACATGCGTAAGTCTATGCAAACACTGCAGTTCAATTACCTTTTTTCACACACACGCTTTCTTACTGCCTCACTTACTAGCTGCTGAAGGACCTCACACTACGCATTTTAGTCAGGTTAGCCTCGAGTTCCAGTGGTGTAATTACAGACATCTCGTCAACAAGAAGCACTTTGCATTTAGTTCATCTTCAAGCCATTTATCACTTTGTTCGTCCTTTGCTCAACCACATTAATGGAAAACTCACACTAGGCTGACCTCTGGTCTAGGGAGAATCACAGTGGTATTTGTACAGAAGCAGATGGACAGAAACCTGAGAGATTGCCCTTCGGAAGCATGAAATTGCACAGCAAAAGGCAAGCCTCAGTGGTCTCAGAAGAGCAATAGGCATTACCTTTTTTCTTTTCTCTCTTTTTTTTTTTAAATCAGGTAGCAAGAGAAGTTTAGTGAAGCTAAAGAGCTTGGAAGGCAGTCTTTTTTGCACAGCTACAAGAAAATTTCCACAGGGAAGAGAAACACAGACTGTCTAATAGCTGAATTTTTAAGTTGCCATGTGAACTACAGCACCATGTGGATTAGACTAGCACCATAAGAACTGGACACCTGAGTGAGGAAGAGTCTCTTCTGAAGCAGCTAGTATCTATTCTGCCTACTGTCAGCACGCGTTAGTAATGGTCAAGGGATCAGAAACTGGATCACAGTCCTTAAACTACAAATGCCATATTGATTTATGGATCAGAAACAGTGTTCCAAGAGTAAATTTTCTCTTATTTTAGAAGGTACTTCCAGTCAGATTGGCCATCAAATAGTAGCACTTGCGTGTCCTTTTGATACCAGCTTGACTGTGATCCAACTGACCGTCTGTATGCCCTTCCTGAGGATCTATTAGCTTATTAGTAGCAGATGGATCTACTTTTGTCCTACAGCACTAGCTACTTGTGAAGTTAAACAATTTGCAAATGCTTTAGTGATATTTTGTTTGGGGGAAAAGCAGTAGCAGCAGTGTAGTAAACGTAGGAAAGAAAAAAAAAAAACTCATGCAGAATCTTTAGACTTAGTCCTCCAGACTTAAAGATGGAAAACAAGAATCAACTTTCACCTTTTCCTTTATTGCATCAACCTGCAAAGGAATTCAGAAGGTGCAGCTTAGAAAAATCAAATTCCATATTTAGCATATAAAAGGTAGAAACAAAAGCGTCAGGGAAGAAATAATTAAGGTACAGGCGTAAAAACAAAGATACACTATAAGTATCTGCTTTAGAAAGGCAGCTCTGCTTGTTGCTAGATCTTACTGCATCGCTAGCTACACTAGAGCTGTATCCTAATCCTTTAGCAGGTCTTGAAATTTTAATCTTTAGGAATCCTACTCCAAGACCACTACTCTCAAGAGAGGCCTGGCATTAGCCCGGTACACCAGGCGTAACTGATGAGCACTACTGTTGCTGAGGTAGCTTCCCACCTCCCCCAAAATACAGCATTTAAGGACAGCAAATTGCTATAAGACTACAGAGTAGTCCTGCCTTTAAAAGTAACAGCCAGGCAAATAAAGGCAAACGGGCACTCTAGTCTTCACTGACTTAAGCTTGAGTTAAGCTTTTACTTCTCACAGAAGTATTAGTGATAAAGGAATTTACACCATTTCACTGGAAGATACTCCAAAAACTTCTTCTGGATAAGTCTTGCTAGTAACAGTTGGCGTCTACCCCAAACCTGGTTCAAGTCTGTCAGAGCATTACCAAGTACCTTGCCCATCTTAGGCCCCTTCGAACAAAAGCCGAGTCATAGTTAGTGCCATTAAGTATCAGAGCCACATTTTAGAGTTAAATGCAGAGCAGACCAAGTTAACTTAGGATCTAGCTATAAAGCTTTTTTAGTACACAATCTAGACTGTGGTTAGAGCTTGATCCCAGCTGGGATTCCTGACTGCCATGGCAGATAAAAAGCCCGAATCCTCTGACTACTTTAAGACACTGCCTGTGGTCGGGCAAATACTACTGATGTAGCGTCTGTAATTGGTAGATAGGGTGGAGTCTGCAAGTGTTTCAGTATCATAGAGGGCGAAGTCTCTCCCCAGATGGACTGAAAAATAAGTGTGGACATGGACAGACAGACATTTGACAAAGCCCACATCAATGTTAGTAGCAAGCAGACAGTCTCAAGGCATACATCACGGTGACTAACAAGCTTTCCGTGTTGGAGAAGCACCAGCTCTTACCTTGGTCAAGTATTCCTTCATGACCTGAATAAAGTATGGCATGGCAAAGTCCATGATGTTGTGCCTCCACGCTGTTTCCAAGACAACATCTGGCCTTAGGAGATCATAGCAGGTGAAGAGGCAAGCACCAAAGCATTCTTTCTTGTTCTCCTGCAAGAACCACTGCAACAGCTCTTCTGCCAACTCAGTATCTTTGGATTCTGAAGCATACTGCATTGCATCCTACAACAGGAGAGAGCCTGTTAGCCTCAGGTGCCACCGTACAGTCACTGACACAGATGTGGTATTTAACTAAGCTGCAATCTATGACTGACATGAGCAGAGAGGAGGTGTTCTATGACTTGCTTCCAAGAAATCTGTTCATCTGCTGCCACTCTGAAGCAAGATTTGCCAGATTAGCAACAGGCACCACCAAATGGCATCCAAAAAGATGCAGCTTTGCTAGGAAGTCATGGGTGTCTAAACAAGCCAAAGCGCTAAACCAGACCTGTGCGTTCGTCATACCTTATAGAGTCTGTCTTTCTTACAGAGTTCTACACTCTGTTTCCAGCGATTGTTTCCTTTGAAGAGATATGCAGCAATTCTTCGGAACTCTATTAGTTCATGTTTCTCCAAACGTTGAGCAAGAGAAATGTTATCAAAGTTGTCATAAGCATCTATAGAAGTCCTAAGAGCCTAAGTTGAGTAGAAAAAAAAAAAAGTCATTCACACCTTGTACAAACAACTGCATCCACAAAGATAGAAACATTTTCCATACACTTTAATTCTGTATTCCCGCTTCTAGGGGGATAAGAGTATTCCAGCCACTCCTGCAGAGAGATCACCTTTTGAGGCACTGGTGTTTGACACAAATGAGCAATCACATAATCAGTAGTGATTGCTGAGGTTAAGAATACCAGACAGCTGTTCTCTGAAAACAGCAGAGCAACTAGACACCATAACTGTTCACCCATTCTCCGAGTTTTCTCCTTAGCACCCACTGTTTGCCTTAAGTAAAAGCTCATCTGTCACACTCACAAAAAAGCAGCCAGTCCAATCCCAATTGGAATGACCCCAAAAGCTCCCAGAAAGCAACTAAGTTCTCCACTTCAATCCTTGGCTAGTCACTAGTCACCACTCATGCAGTCTGAAGTGGCAAAATCCACATACTTAAGGAATGCAAGTTAACAGCAAGCAGGTAAAATCTACTGAAAACAAGAGAAACCAGTGTTTTTAGACATTAAACGCATGCCCAAAATATTATGTTAATACTGACACAGAAGCCAGCTTGAACAGAACTTTGAAATTCAGGAATGGCTGCTCTAATTACGAAGCCTATAGAACATGAAAGTCAACACCCACCCCAGATACTACCATTTCAAGGCGAGACATACCTGGTAGTCTTCTTCAATAATGAAGAGGTTGTTCAGGGACTCATTCACTGATTTGTTGTTGTGATTCTGAACAGAGCGCAAGTAAGGCTTAACCAGGGGTAGCTGTTTGACCTTCAAGGAATCAGGTAGATAAACGTAAGTCAAGATAACTTTTGCAGAGGCTTCCTAGCATCTTCGCTGTGAGGCAGTGAAGTAGCTAAGCATTTTAAAATGCTACTAGAGCTAAATGCTTTTTCAATCGCAACTTTTTCTTTGATCTGGATAGTAGGAAAATTACCTTTGTGAAGAAGTTGACAGCACGAGTGTGGTCAAGCCGAGGGGACAACACCATCAGCAGATCATTGAGCAGCAGAGGTTTGAATTCCAAATAGAACTGAATCGCCTTGTAATAGAGCTCCACATTGGCCACCTAGAGATGAGTAAGGATGCACATTCAGAGCACAAGCTTGACTGTAGAAGAATTCAAAGACACAACCTGAGATATTCCAGCACAACTGAGGCTCCCACTCAAGACTTGTTCTTGCCTCTGGAATCTCTTTAGTTACTGTAGTTGACTTGTTTCAAAGTTATGTAAGCAATATTAAGAACTTTGGTTTTAAACAGGCTACCAGTCAAGGAAGAGATCCAAAGCACACAGAGCAAGAAATTTACCTCCTTTCACCAGGAAAGTAATACCTTAGTGATGATATCTTTGAACTGGCCTTCTTTCCAAGCATCTGTTGGGTGATTCATCATTGTGATTATGGCGTTATCGTATTCTTCGTATTTGTCATACAAGAACACCAGTTCAGCCCAGAGATGGGCCTGTTCTGCAGCTCTCAGAACCTAAGCACAAGACACATTAGAAATTCCAGTTAACATTTATTGCTGATGGTGTCCATCAGTGCTCAGGCTTTAGTGCCATTAATAAACTCAAGAACTGCTATTGCAAAAGCTAAGGCACAGGCAATCCCAACAGATGTATTTTAAGTTAAATTTAAGCCCTCAGACTTTCACCTTGGGGATGTTGACTCTGGACCAGAACAGCTCCAAGTGCTCCCTCATCTTCTGTGGCTTGAATTTGGAGTAGAGAATTGCTAGCTCTGTAAACATCCCCATGTGTGCTCGCTCAAGTCCAAGCGCTGCTTCCAACATAGTTATCAGCTCTTCAAAGTAGCCACGATCCTAGGAGATAACAAACAGAGATGTTTCATATCACAAACCAACCCAACTTGATTTCCAGCACTGGACAGAGCTGCCATGAAAGAACTTAAGACTCTGACTGTAGAACAGGAGCTGGCTTAATTACCTGGTAATAGTTGATTAGTTCTTCCAGCTCATCTGCATGCACTACAATATGGAGACCACACATCTGGGCCAGGCGGAACTCTTTTCCATCAACACAAGCAAAGCAGACCTGGAATTGACAATCGCGTTATTGCTTATAAGCAAAACTGCAGCCTCTCCAGAAGCTTTGATGTCCCTTAACTTATTCAATCAGTAAGTTTACCTCTTTCCATGTGCGAGTACTGTTTGCTTTCCGAGCACCATCCACAGCTGCCTGGTATTCACCTAGGTGAACTAAAGTAGAGGCTAAACGGCCAAAGTTGGACACATTGTTATACAACAACTTAGCTGCTTCATACATCTTTTCATCATAACAGCGATCACCAACCTACAAGAGAGCATAAACAGGTTATTCTTGCAGCTTTTCAGTCAAAGGCTTACATAAAGTGTGTAGCATTCAAGCCATTAATAAAAAGGAAATGCCTTTGAAGTCCAAGATCTATCCGCATATCTAAAGAGACAGAAGTCCCCATATCCCTCTGGTCAGCAAGGTCTCAGGAGCCTGCTGCCGCGATTCAGCAAAGCCAAAACTCAGTCTCACTCACTTGCTGGATATGTGCATTGTTGGGTCCATTAATGAACTCCTCTAGCTCCGCTAGACGGTTTGTTTTAGCAAGAGCAAAGATTAATTCTGTTTCCACATATGACTCCCGGGCCTTCTTGCGTGCCATCTGGAGGTACTTCACCAGTTCTTCCCAGTTTCCTATAAAATGAGAGTTCAGAATGTTTACTTCCTGCTTTAAGAACACTTGTGCTCCAGCTGTACTACCAGCTCAACCCAGCTGGACACAAGTACTACTACAGCTACTCCCCAACACTCAAGACCAGCCTACATAACGCACACGCTGCATTAGATTAACGTGATCACCTTATGACAGGTCTAACTAAATAAATCCTGGTGTTTAACTTCACGCAATGACCTCCTTAGTAGTTCTGCTCCGACACAAGCCTCGAGGTAGCTAAAACAAGTAGTTATAAGACCATCGATTATCTGCAAAGGGAATACACTGTCTTTTCCCACTCACATTCAGGGCAGTTCTTTGAGGACCAGATTCCTCATCAAGACACAGCTTTAGCAGAACTGCAGTTTGAGCAACAAACCATGCAAAATTGCTGAGCAATGTTAACAGCAAAGATTTAAACAAAACTTAATCATACCACTGGCATTGGCAGCTTGAACAACTTCCATGTAGGAGGAAGGATCATCTGCTTTAATATACGAGTCAATTGCTTCCTTCACCATCCCTTTCTGAAGCTGTGCTTTAGCCAGCTGACTCCACACAGCAGGCTCATTGCAGCGTTCAGCAAATTCATACGCACGATCCAGGTTTCCAATGTGCTCTATTAATACCTAAAGAAAGGGTTACCATGATCAGCCACTCTCTATAAAGGTCAGTTTTACAAGACACTGAGCTACGTTCTATGTTAGTCCTTCAAAAGATCTAAAGTTGCTTTTAAAAACGGGACTACTCTGTACAACCCACACAGCACAAATGGTTTTATGCTTACAAAGCGTCACTTACTAAAGGGTTCAACATACGATGTTTGTTCTGCTTCACAATATGAGACCCTGAACAGCTCTGGTCACTCTCCTAATTGGTGTTATATACTGAAGTCACAAGTTGATAGCAAAGTCCTCATTCAAGGATGCACATACTGCAAGGAGTTACTACAGACCGAGATGTTAAGATACCTGTACAGCTGATGTGTTGACATCAAACTTCCTGAAGATAGCAAATGCCTCCTCAAAAAGCTCATTGCCGATAGCTATATTGGCTATGTCTGGAGCATCATAGTTATCCAGGCGATTGATGTACTCCATGACACGGGTGCGATCAGCCTTAATAGCCGTCAGAATGAGAAGGTTCTGCAGATTCCTAAATAGAGAAAGAAAGTATAAGTACACATCAAGTTAACAATCAAGAAATTCACCCTCCCCCCTGGTGAAAGCATTAGTTTTGACTTCACACACCTGTGCTCACTGAACACAGAGTTATCAAGAACTATTTTCTCCAGCAGTTCAATAAGCTCATTAGGAAGATCTGCAGTCATGAAGGCCTTCACAGTAACAGAGACTTCCTCAGGGTCTTGTGTCTCCGACAGTGCAGTCTGTACAACCTGTGGGCAGAATCAAGCCATTGACAAATCAGGTAAGTCAGGTACTAGTGAGTCAAGTTAGGACAGCAAAGGTTTTTAATGCTTTGTCAGTTATACCTGATCAATTAGCGGTCTTCTGTAAGGGTTGCTCTCCAGTAGTACGCTGGCCCACAGTTCAGGGTCTTTACGGCGAACTAAGTATCGAGAAAGACTTTTGAAGAGGGAGTTCTCATTGCAGACCTAGGGAAAGGCAAAAATTTATTCAGAGTGAAGTCACAGCTATTGAGCCTACAGTGGATGAGCTAATCGTATTGCAACATAGAATGGTTTGGGTTGGAAGGGACGTTAAAGCTCATCTAGTTCCAACCCCCCTGCCATGGGCTGGGAAATCTTCTACTGGATCAGGCTGCTCAAAGCCTCAACCAGCCTGGCCTTGAACACTGAACAAGCCTGCTTGAGACAGACTAGAAATCTCAGGCTTTGATACTTCCGTTAGTCTCCCATTCTAGGATGTCCATGGCAACCTCTCATTTCTCATTAGCTGCAAACCGATTCTATTACAAGTCAGCAGTTCCTAGCTTAATACTTTTAGGGAAATAAATGCTCTTGTCAGTTGTAAAGCTGAATACTTAACATATGATACGCAGGTTAGAGATTAACCCATGAGCCAGCTGCCTTGGCATACGTACATTAATAAGTTCCAAATCGCACTGTCCACGCTCATACGCCACACAGGCCAGGTGAGGGTCCCTCTTCTCACAGTACTTGCCGACAACGCGACTATCATAATAAGGATTCTCACGCAGGAATCTTTCTGGGTTGTTGTTGCTATCAATGTATATTTTGGCCAATGCATTGTGAGTTGCAGGCTCCTCACAACCCTCGTGAATTCTTGCTTCCAGCCAGGGCAGAAGCAGTTTCAGCCTAAAAGGAAGCAGTTTTCACATTAGAGAAGTTGAATAAATAAGCAAGCACCCACTTGCACAGTTTCTTCACTAGGGAACTCAGCTTCAGCGTAGGATAGAGCCAGTAACTAAGCTGATGTTACAGTGCTCCATTTTGAGCTGCATTCTGATTCATTATTGTAACAGCATAACCTTCTGATGCTGTGAAGTACACCACACTCTAGAGACACTCTGGAGGCTGCTTAAGAGATGGTCCCACATCGGCCAAGAAGTAAAGCTCACCCAACAGCAGCTTCTTATTACGTCAGTATCAGCTTTAGCTACGTAATGAGGACGTGTGTTGATGGATGAAGAGTATAGTAATTACTGGTTTGGCAGTTTTAAGAGACTTGTACAAGTTTAATACCTGTTTCTTTTCTCAACCTCTGCAACCAGCTCATCAGTTGAAAATTGACCTCTCACTACAAGGATAAGGTTCTTTATCACATCTTCAGAGCAATCCACATCAAGCAGTCCCCCAATAACAACAGGCAAACGGCTTGGATTCACCTAAACAGGATCATTGCAAGAAGTCAGTGTGTTGTCACACAATATAGTCATTTATATTTATCCCTAGAAGTACACACTAAGGCTACTTGTTAAGATTGACCTCTTCTTCCTGCCTTTAATCCCAGCTTCCTGACACTCTGGACAAGCTTGAAAATGAATTCTTCAGTCAACAGGAGTTCACACCACAGTTAGTGGCTCACTAATGCTCACTCCCCACGGGAAGCGCTCCTGAGCAAGCCAAAGTTTGTCCTTGAAGGAGGTATAAAGTAGAATTTTCCCCTCACCTAAAATGCCAGAAGTTTAAGTTACCTCAAGAACTTCAAAGTTATTCTACCAAGTCTTCCTCCTTCAATACATACAGAAGCGGGAGCTACTCCTCAGCTTGACTGTAGAATAAGAGATCTGACTCATGTAAGGGCTAACTTACCTGAGGCCACTAAGAGGTGTCGAAATGTCAGTCTCAAGGATGAGGCTGTTTGCAGAATACTTATAAACGTAATGTCTAGAGTCACATATAATACTAGAAAGATTGATCAGTTTGACTCATTAAAGACAAGGGGCAAGTTGTAACTTACCTTCTGTACATATATCTCAATATATTTTTGGAGATTATTTCGATACAAGTACAGCACCAAGTCGTGGACAAAGTCAAAGCGATCACATACAATGATGAGTGGCAACTGGTCCGTGAGTTTAGCTTCCTACAAAGAGAATAGTTTCAGTAATTTGGCTTTGCTCACAGGCTTCAGCAGACAAATACAGTCACTTAAACTGTTACACCAGCTGAATTTGGAAAGCCAAAATTCAACAGTCAATCCAATAATGAGAGCTTATTGTTCAACTAATTGTTTGCCATATGTAGCAAGTAGGAGTACTCACACCCACTTCAGGGCCTACAGCAAAAAGCTTTCTCAAGTTTAACCCTGCTCCTTTGCATGACAGAGAGTCTACAAAGTTTTACAACACAGTACTACTATTACAAGCCTAAGCTATAGACAGCATTTTTAGTTGCCGCTGGCTTTTGGTGTGCAGGATTAGCACTCTGGGATTTCAAAAGGAATTTCACCAAACTAAATTAAATTGTGGATTATTATGTAAAACATACACAGAACTGACTTCAAGTGCCATTTCTCTTATGATACCTCCTAACTATGGATTTAGAGAACAATAAGAATCAATCTAGTAGCAGTACTACTTAAATTGCTAATCTGATTAGGTATCTAGAAGCATTCCAACTTTCAGCACAAGGGTACAAAGGTTACAGTACAGAAGCTTAGTGTGTGGCATTCGGTATTCTGGATGCATATTTCAGACCACTTATTCAAACATGCACATCCCAGAATATAATCCTACATATAAATTACATTTAAGGACTTTACACAGGGAGGCCTGTACTGGGAGATTTACCTGGTACATGTCCTGCACATTCCAGACATGGAACAGCACAAAAAACAATAGCTTTCATCAGGAACTTGACAGCTTGATAACAACTTATGTGGCTTGATCAATTTACATACCTTACACCTTGGTGACACCAGGTCATTTTAATAGAATTCTCATTTGAAGAGTTTGGCCGTCTCCAGGTATGGTCAGCAAAATGTAAGACTATGCTATGTAACCAACAAACACGCAGGCAGGAACTGTTCCCAGATAGTTTTTCCCTCCCATGCTGTTTCTCAGATATTTCTGGTAGTGTTAGATCTCTCAATAAGCCCAGAATCTGAACTTGGAGCAGACCACCCTTTCCCACTCTTCAGGCGCATTTCAGCAATGCTCTGAATCCTAGCAGTAACAGGCAGTTAGCATGTATGTACACCGACTGGCACATCCTAGTAGAGCTGGACTGCGGTTCACTTGTCTGAAGTTTAAGTGTGTACAAGTACAATGAATGGCACGGATCTACCTTGAAATCTGAAAGCATTTATGGAATTAATTGACACTACTCATTTGTTGTTTCTGTAGTTACTCAGTTGAAGCTGTTCATGCTGGCAATAAGCATTAAGTTATGAACCCATTTGGCATTATGGTTGTTCTCAACCTTCAAGTTACCCACCTCCTATTTTACAGCAGGCATCTGTAACAAGTTCTAGATGAGCTGGTGCTACTGTAAGACTTCAAGAGTTCAAGCCAGGTTAACCTTAGTAAAAGCGGGAAGGAACTGATCTAACAGATTCTCTCTTTTTCAGATATTGTTCCAGGCTCAGGCTCTACTAGGAGGTACTGCTGACACGAGAGATACCTCTGCCTTAAGAGGACAAATGGATCCTTAAGTGCAAAGGTTAACACTCATCTGTATGTTCACAGAGCTGCCTCATTCTCCAGTAACACACACTATGTTTTATCAGAACCCCAAACGGGCCAAGACAGTCCAGTGCTACCCAGACATTACCTTGAGGAAGTTTTTAACGCGTTCTGGATCATAGCAATTACTTTCCCTGCAGATTCTTTCCACTTCTTTAATTTGCCCAGTCTTGCACGCAGCTTGAATATACTTGAAGTGCACATCTGGATCCTGGCTGAAGTTTACAATAGAGCCCAGGAAGTAAAACAAACCTCGAGAGAAACAGGCAACGTGTCATTCTACTAAAGCACTTGAGTTGGATCAACGTCAGCTTTTAAGCAGGCCTTTCAAGATACAATTACATGAAAAATTTAATCCAACTTACTGAAACTTACAAAGAATTGAAAAAAGATTCATTCACCAATTGTTCTACAAAAAACAGGTTGTCCTAGCTGAGTTGAGCCTGTGAGTTCCACTTGTGTTACACAAACCAGCGTGTTAGACACTGCTTTGACAAACACTAATGCATCCTCAATTGCTGCAGACTTTGTTAAAATATCCAGCATATGCATTCCATACACCCCCTAGACAGGAACAAGGAAAAGTTCAGAAAACCAAAACTAGTTGAGCCCAAAAGCTATCGCACCTTTCACTACAACAAGCACAAAGCGCAAAGGCTGCTTGCCACGACCCACAGCTAAAGGTCACTTAAAGGGATGCTACGTAATACTTGACTACTTCAGACAAGCGACTGCCAAGTCACTCAGACAAGATTGACATGTTTTTTGGAAAAACACTACACAGGCCGTCTATGCAAGAAACCCATCTGCAATAACAACTTATTCCTCTAACTATTCCCCAAACTCCAAGAGCGCAAGATTATGTTGTAGTCTCAGTCTTCAAGGAGGTTTTCTTCAAGACTTAGCAAGATGCTGTTCAGCCACACATCTGCAGAGGTTTGGCCCTTGACACACCACCACACAGACTAGACTATACACAGCTAGTCTTGCGTGAAGTACAAAAGCCCAAAATTCAAACACTACACAAATGCAAGATGAGCATTTTGGACAAAGGAAAAAGGCCAGCAGCTTCTTCAATTAACTTTTTAGGCTGGCTACAGCTCCAAGTGTTTTGGTAGCATTTCAGAAAACCAAAACATGCAACACTACTATTGGTGCCCCCTTAATGGTTTAGGTCAGCTTTCGAGACTGCTTTAAGGGATAGGTATTTAAGTGCAATATGGCTTTCTAGATTTCAGACAGATAGTCCTTCATATAAAATGTACAAATAAGGTGAGCACTAGCTCCTCTTTTCCTAGAGCAAGAACATGAACTTACCTTCAAAGCTCTTGAAGGACTCAAACAGCTCAATAAGTGACTGTGTTGACAGTTGTTCATGGTATTTTGAAGCTACTTGGACACAGATCTGCAGGTTCTGACGAATGTTAGCAGACAACATAGCACGCAGACACTCCAGAGAGTCTTCTACTGATAAGGAACCAAAATAATTCACTAACCACTGCAAAGACACAGAAGCCATTTTAGATCCAAGTAGAACACTCCACACTCTGAGGTCAAATGTTGAAAGCAATTATTAATTGCCTGACTTCTGCTAGATTCAGGATATTTGATCTCATACCTCAGGATTAAGAAGGTGAGTGTGAACTACTGCACGCTTGATGTCATACAAGTCTGTGAAGTGTTCGAGCGCTCTCTGTAGCAAGCCAGCTTTCTCACACAGCTGAGCTATGTGAGCCCGGTCATAATGAGTAAACATTTGGTTTCCCAGGATGGCATCTGCAACCTAGAAAGAATATTGAAAAGTTTCATTCAGTTTGTAAGCACAATCACTAGCATTTGATACGGACCACAATGCAGTGCCTGGTCTAGCTACAGACAAGCCTGATCCAGTCTAACTCAAAGCATACCTGAGGTGCATGCATGAGGTTCATCTCAAGTAAACGCGTTTGCAGGGGACCTTCTGAGGGACGATTATTCTTCAGTGCATCCAGCAAGAAGGCTGTACATTGCTGAATTAAATTATATTCCATAAAGACATCCACAATCTGCAAAAAAAAAATAATCAGGAGTTTGAATAGAAGCTGGAAGTATATTTAAATAACGTAACATCTAGTACAGCTTCCAAAGCTGAACTGTTTATCCTGGCATAGCACTAAGCAATTATTTAGTGTTCTTAAAACTAGGTAAGAAAAAACATTGTCCTGGTAAGGTAAATCCAAATTCATAGTTCAAAATTTCTCTCCAATGGTAAGAGTGTGGCTTCTCTTAACAATTTAAGGCCTTGAAGTTAACATTTCATAACAATAAAATTACTTACTTGTGTTATATCTGCAAGAGGCTCTTCATCTTGAACAAGCATTTGGGCAAACTGCTGTCCTTGATCAGGGCTGATTCTCATTACATTCCTCAGCAAAAATATCCAGTCTGGAGTATATCCAACCTGAAAAGATAATGAAAAGTAATAACTCAGCAAGAGCACAGGCCTTGTTAAATATAGAGCTCAGTAAAAGCTACCATCAGTAGCTTTCACAACCCAGTCAGGATATCCTCATTTGGAAAAGGCTACATAGGGAAGTAGGAAAGGATACATGTACAAAGTCTAGCAATAACTATTCATAACAAAACCTTAGGCCAAAGTAGGTACTACACAGGCTCTCAGATTCCTCAGCAATTAATTTTAACTGCTTTGGAATACACACTAGTTATTCTTAAATACAGGACAGATATAGCAATTTAATTTCCTCTCACCTTCTTAGCATACAGAACAATCTTCTGGACTTGTCCTGTTTCAGCAAAACACTGGATGACTTTGTTTGGAACGTTGGCTCTCAGATAGACACTAAGTGCTAGCGTAGGATCTACAGATTTCACAAGGTCTCCCAACTCCTCTGAGCATTCCAGCTGTTTAAAGATATAAATACAGTCAGTCCCCCCTAACAGTGCCACGCTGAAATATATTTCTACCTTCTTCCTCATTTGTCTTCCTTTAGGACTTCTCTTAAATAAAAAATTAAGAATGCTTGACAGCATTCTTTGTTTCAGCAGGAATCTAGTGAGCTCTGCTCTTACACTTTTGGGGAAGAGCAAAAGGTGTTTGTAAAGATATAAAGAATTAGGTGATACATTGTATCAGTAAGTTTCTACAGCTAATTACAGCTGTAACCACAGCTCAAAATATATGCAACTCAGTATCCAATGAAGTTTGAAGTGGCTGGGGAACTAATAGCCGGGGCTGGGAAGCTTTCCACGCTAAGGTCGCCCTGCTGTAATTTCAAGTAGAAGGAGGGCAGCTCTGTGCATTCGATTGTTTCTCTTGCAGTAATGTGGGTCACAGTTACAGGTAGAGTGAACACCTATTGCTTCACTGTTTGATCACGCTGATGCACTGGTGAGTAGTCCAGTTGAGTTTCCCAGGGACACAGAGAAAGGCTGTCAAGCAGTTATGTCCCTCCCTCTTCAGAGCTCTAACATCTACCCCAATTTCACCTTATCTTCTTTTAACCATTTTTCCAAGAGCTGTTTCCGTCCCTGCTGAAGCACTGGTCTGCAGAGTTCCAGCGACTCATACTTATTCAGCTGCCCTTGGTCAAGCAGAATGCCAAAGTATTGGAGCAAAGGGGAAGTCTGTCCCGGCTGAGCTGGAACACTCTGGAACCGCCGTATGGTGTCTGGAGTACGCAGGATTCCCTGCCAGAAATAGAGATGTACTTTAATTTTCTTTTCTGCTATTGTGGCTTGGCAAGAGTTTCTCCAGAAAGCTGAAGTTAGAAATGCTTGCTACAGTGACATTGTTTTGCCATTTTAGAGTAAGTAAGAAGCAGTATGGCTCAACATCACGTCAGACGCTGCCTTTGAGATGTTTTGACCAAAGATGTGCAATAGTAGCAATGCAGATTTAAGTTCAAGGCACTGTCCTACAGAATTAAGACACCATTGTCCTTGCAAGCAAATTCCTCTCATTTGAACTTAGCATGATCTTTACTCTTAGTCTGTGCTTTTTGTTCTGTTTGCAGGTGCAGCCTCAGCTGGAGGCTATCCTTTCATAACAACTTTTTAACCTTTGAAGCAATAAAGCTAAGTACCAGAAACATTAAATCATGTAGCCATGACTTCATCACTTACTCTCTTTCCCCCTTGGCGGGCTCCATGCAAGCTTTAAGATCTTCCAGCACACAATCAGTACGCTCAATGCATAGTGCACAGCACGTCAACTACTACAACATTAGGATAGGAGCAGTAACAAGATTCTGGTCTCGCCAGAAACTCACTGAGCACTCCAGAAGCAAGAAGCTTAAGACAGAGTTCACTACTGTTCTGAACATCGGTCTATTACCTTTGGGGCATTAGCTGCCACTTTTGCTGCCTCCGAATAGTTCCCTTGTGCAAACAGCGCATTGAATTTTCGGGCAAAGAGTTCCTCAGCACCTGCCAGGTTGTTGCGGACAGCCATTCGTAAAGCTAGGTCTGGATTCTGCAGCACATTTGTGATATAGGGAATAATATTCTCCTCTTCCACACACACTGACAGCACCTGAATAAATCACCAAGGAAAACTTCCAGTTAGTCCAAATCTAAGGGAGCCAAGGGCTAAGCTAACCTCTAAAAGGAAAGCTATGGCATACATGGAAAGCTTTCTCATCCCTCAATAACTGCAGTCTTGCCATTTTGTTCAAGAAACGGACCTCCAGTTAGAAAGAACCTCTACCATTCAATTACTGCAACAAGGCAGAGGATTAACAGTCAGTTTACACTGGGGTATTTACAGTGGTCAGAAATACATGGAGGTAAGAAATTCCTTTCTGTAACCTGTACTCAGCATCCTACACAACCAATTCTAGAGGATGAACTTCAAGTATTCTTGCTCGACAAGCAACAACATTCTAAATCAATTCACTTGAAAGGCACAGCTGTACAATGTCAGACTAAATGCATATGGAGATACAGTAGCAAGTTTTCTTTGGGGCTCAGAATGCTGTCAGACATGAGGTTTTCTGAACAGAGTTCAAAGTTAACATATTTAAGACTTCTACTAGCGTGTGCTCTGCAATACAGTATAATCTGACCCCAAAAGAGAGGTCTATTCTAGTTTTGTTCTCAACAACAGGACAGTGTTTAGATCACTGACCGCCATTACAAAACTCCTAAAATTACACAACTAGAACCTGAGTTGTAGCAGAAACTAGAAATCAGACAAGCTGCACTTCTGCTCAGCTCTCTGATACTGCCATATTCCTCATCCTATTATTCTGCCTTAATAACTTCTGAAAACTTTTAGACATTCATATAGATACCACAGTGTATCACTAAGGGCCAATGGGATTAGCTAAACAAGTGGTTTCCAGGCCAAGCCCCCTTACTTGTCCTTTTCTGTTTACTCCAATAATTCCAGCTGTTGCTTCATGCTGTGCAGTTACAAATATGGTCTCCCCACTGATTCTGTTCATGTAGATACAGGTGCCGGTTTCCAGATCATACAAGTGGATATAGCCATATTTTGTTATGAGAAACACCACATCATGCTTGTCACTGATCTGCAAAACAGGAACGCATTAATCAAATCTGGTATTGGATAAATGATCAATTACTTTTAAGAATTAGCAGTTGAACCATTTCAGGTCAACTAGAAGAACTGTTATATTTTTATATACTTGAGCAATATCACTGAAGAATGATGTTTTAAGAGCTTGAAAGGCAGTTAAATATAAACAAATATTAGTCCCCTAAATAAGAACAAGCTGCCTCTGAATGCCACATCAGCCTCCACATCTACTGCAGAAGCAGAAATCGCGCCAATTTAGTGCTAAGCCTCAGGTCTGTATATTGATCACCTGTCTACCAGTGCCCTGTTGGTGTCACGTCCACCAAGAGAAGCTGCAGACTTGTTCTTGTGCTTGTTTGCAGCTGTCATACCTGCATGGCAACAGGAAAGTCATTTTGCGCTTCAGGAGGAAAGAAGACATCCACCGCTTTCTTTGGAAATGGCTGATTCCCAGTAGGTGGTGTGCCAACTTCAATGATATGCAGCTGCACAATAGATAAGATTAGTCTGTTAGTTCTTGTATTTAATTTATGTAATAACAGATTCAACAATGAAGATATGGCAATTCTGTTATTGCTAAGCATTAATCCCAAACTGAAAGGCAAACTAAGTCAGTGTTCCTAAATATTTTCACTGATTAAGTGTGTGGCATACTGTATCCGCATACACAGATGAGTGAAACAGTCAAGTATGATCTTTAGTAAGTTTAAGGATTCAGCTAGGTGACTTTATATGCACTCTTTCAAACTTGGTTAGCATTCTACAGAGACAGTTCTAAAGACATTTCTCTGAATCTAGTTTTGGTTTCACTTTGTTTTAGCCCTCACAAAGTAGCTCAGACAATTCCAGTGTTAGTATTAGACCAATAGCTTGCCTTGTAACACTAGTGTTTAATTTTTTTTGCATCTGATAACTTCTAAATAAGTTAAGCCTGATACCAGGGATCAGCATCAAAGAAAGATTACAACAGCTTTTCCCCAAGCTTAGCCTGCGAAGCAGAGAGTCACATGTTTCAAGCAGTTAATTAGGCTGGTCATGACATGCCACCTCACTTCATGACTCAAACCAGGCTCCTGCTACATCAGGTATTCTCTGCCGTGAAGCTCTGTATGCACCAGTGTTCACATGCATTAGATATGCAGCATCCAGACTAACACATAGGCCTTCACTTTTTTCCTAAAGGCAACTTCGTGCATTAAACCATTTGTTTCCCTGAAAGCAACAATCAGGGTGAGTCATTAAAGGTTACAGCTTTAGAACCAAGGCTTACCTTACCCCCAGCTTGCCCTCTTACTGCAAAACAGAAGAGAGTGGATTCTTCAGCATTTCCTTCCATCTTGAACTGCGCAAAGCTAGCTGCATGTCCCTCAATGGGCTGTGACACCTTTCTATCTACAGAATATAGCTGCATCGCTCCCACAACACGATTTTGCTAGATAAGACAGAACAAGAGTTAGGAATAGCAGACACTCAGACAGTAATTTCATTTAATTCAGTGTTGGTAATTATGTTGCAACATCAAACTAAAGTCCCACACCATGCTTTCTGTTAACAAAGGCATCAATTAAAACTCTTAATCATGTACTAGTGTTTATACCGCTACTGTAAGATTTTGCTACACTTGTGGGTTTTGTTTTGAAGGTCAAAACAAGCGTTTACATTCCCAGTGTTTTAGGAAAGAAAACAAACATGTCAAGGAAAAAGAGACAAGCTCTGGACCCTCCCCACGGAAAAATACCTGTGCAGATATGCCAGTCAGCAATAGCCATTTCTGCTTCGCATCAGTGCGGTAGTTGATGATCTGGCAGCCAGCAAGACTAGAATGGCGATCAAACATTTTCACAGGCTGGGACTCGCCCTCCATGCTCCAATGGTAGACCGCGTTATCCGTTACAAGGGCAACAGTGTTCAGAGAGATCCACTTCCAGAAGGTGACATCATCCGTCATTGTATGAGCCTTCATTTTGCTCTTCATTTCAATGTTAAATATTTGAAGTGTTTTCCCAGCTAGAAAACACAACCTTGTTAGCCAGGTTGTAGTTTCCACTTGTTCCTTCAAGTACTGGTTAAAAGTAGAAGAGCTCTACTACGACATTAAAGCCTCATGACCTCCTTTAAGGAAATGCTATAATATACTGGCAGTACCTTCACTCATTAGCTATTACTTTTAACCAGACCATGCTCCTAGGGTTAATTTTACCAATTTGCCACTACTGAGCAATCAAACAGATGTGGAGAACAACTTGGTAAGAGACAACAACTTCAACTACATGAACAAGTTGTACAATACTTCACGTACATCAAAACTAGGTTACAATAACGCTGAATCTCTCAGAAGTTGTGAGGAGACCCATGCCAGCGTCATTAAAAGCTGTGTCCACATCTGTTTCAAGGATAAAAAAAGCACAACATGGGATGGTCAAGTTGGCAAAAGGCTTTTGTAATTCACTCTCATTAACCAAAACCCTGAAGATGCACTAATGGGATACACATAGCAGCTGGCTGCAAACCAGACTAACAGAAACCGTGCAAGGAAAGGCATCTACCAACAAGCTCTAGAGGTAAAAGCAAAACTTCTCTGAATTACACAGAATGGTGCATACATGTGTCCTGAACAGCCAACTGCTCCTGCTTCCTACCAGAGTTTTAACAATACAGTAGCATATAAGAAATTACTTCTTCCTATTGAGGAAATAAGGAAGGTTCTGACCAACTCCTACCAGTTTTAGGAGACAGCTGTTTAAGCACACGCTGGTGTAGCCCAACAGGAATATTAAAGATGGTGTGAAACTAGGCACAGGTCAGAATATGCGTTACAGTTACCAACTGCAACCCAGCTTGTCACAGTCAAAGTGCTCTATGGGCAAGTGCCTTCTCTCACCAAGGTTTAGTTTTGTTAGAAGCCACCAGGAGTTCAGCTACTGATACAAGATGCAGCGTTGGGAGTTTCCAGAGCTTGAAGATTGTCTAACTCAGTGTTTCTCAGCCTACAGGCTAGCAGACTATTTTCACATCTAGTGCAGCTGGAGCTTTAGGGTCAAGGGAGGCAACATTCAGGTTACCCTACATCTACGCAAGACATATTAAGGGGCAAAATCTAGACTTAAGTTGAAAAGGTCAGTCCTGTTGTTAAAAACCTTAGTAGCAAGATTGTGATAGATTAAGTACACTTTAAGTTCTTCAGTGGATTAATTTTCTGAATCTTAAGGATTCTCTTGTTTGGGAGGGAATTCTGGGCTTTCAGTTGCTTAACAACACTGTTCAGCCATGTGCACCACAGATCTGAGCCATTTGATTCTGCTTTCTCTTTCCCTAAGACAGGACGGAACTAGTACAGTCAATTGAGATAACTCACCATCTGCACACACAAGAAAGCATTAAAGTTGTGACAAAAGAGGAGCACAGTATTAAAGTCAAACTTAAATAACATTGAATACATACTAATCTTTCCATTAGCAATACAGGCATTTCTAGAGTGACAGTATTTAAGGCTTCTTGGGAAAAGAGATTAACACTTCTGGAGCCTCCAAAGGAATGCTTGTTCTCTGGATTGCCAGAGATACCAAGTTACCTGACCTTGGGCTTTATTCACCACACAAGTCTTCCCAAAACAGTTCTATTCTTCTTATCACTGACTGATACAATAAATATGCACAAACTGGCGCAGTGGCCTCTTCCACCAAGGCCAGGCTAAGACCTTCAGGAATATCTTTCCTCCTCCCCTGTCTTAGATTTCCTCTCTGTAAAAAGAGGCTTAGTTGATAGATCTTACACACTTCAGAGATCAGGACTCATTTTCCTCAGACGTTTCCAGACTTGAGGCTCCAGAAGCACCTTAAAGCCTAAACTTTTCTTCCAGCTCTCCCTGCTCAAAAGCTGTAAGCACCCCGGCTGAAGCAAGAGACTTCATTCTAACGATCAGCAAACAGCAGGAAGCCTCTGCTGAAGCTTACTGCCCAGCTGCCTTCAGAGGAACTGAAAATGCGCTAAACTTACGCTCCCATTAAGCTGTGGAAAACTGGTAAAGGATCCTCCCACATAAGTTGCCCAAGACTGAAGTCAGTCATAAATCAGTCTCACAAAGCTCTCCATCCATTTAGGATTTATTAAGATTTCCATACCTTTTAGTGCAATGACTTTACTGGCAGGGTTCATGATAGCACTGTCAGCTGAAATTGGTCTTCGAATAGGGTTGCTGGGATCATTCATGTCAATGATCACCACTTGAGCCTGTTCTCCAACTTTCTCTCTTATGCAGATGAACTTGTCAGACTCCATTGTGAGAGTGCTGAACCCGATGTTAGCTGGGTTGATTCCTAGATTTTGGAGCTGGAAGAGAAAAAAAAACTTAGCCTAAAGTATATACCCTGGTACGGCCACAAATAGCTTTTATGTAAGTCGCAAGAGATAATAGGCTTCATGTATCATTTTGCAACAATACGAACATGCTACCCAAAAATGGCACAGCACTCATTCTTGCCCATCTTCAATTAAGCCCAGCAGGCTTCCTGAAGAAGGCCTGCAGCATTCAAGCCCTTGTCTTCAAGGTCCATTTGCAACTCACCATTTTGAGAACTCCACATTCCAATCCTTCATGTGGTTGAAGGCACACAGAACCTGTCTGCTCCTGTTAGCTGTGCTAGAGTTGCAGCTTTAGTACTCACTCTCACCAGCTTTGGTCCCAGAACCCTACCTTGTTCCATTGAGCTTGGCAGCTATCAGTATTTCAAGCTTAACATCACGTGTGAGGCGTCTGAGCTTCATCTTTATCCTTGTAGAGTTAAAAAAAGCTACCTGTCTAGGAATTAGCCTAGTCCTGTCTCACAGCAAGGCCATATACCACCCAGGAGGCAGAGTGAACACAGATGAGATGGACACTACTGATACCAGAAATAGTAGCCATCCATAGCCATATGTTACACAGAAGATAATAAACCACCTCTTTTTCTGCTGAGCCACACAGTCTGCTCTGTAAACTTTTAAATGCTGCTTTTAAACTATGATTCTAGTACAGCTTGCAATAAAACACAGTCTAGTTAACACCATTTCACTGTGTTTGCAACAGGCTGGTGTACCCAGGACATCAGCAGTGAAAACAAGTTCACTCCATTTTTCACAGCGGTAATGCAGAACGGTTAGTTCACCTCACATGAGTGGGATACACCTTAAAAACTCAAGATTGGGTTTCTACTGTTAGAGGAGTTATCACTCCTAATACTTTAGATATTTTTCTTTCTAAGAGACTGTTTGAACTTCCAGCTCAAGGTCTACCAAGAAGGGCTAGACCTTCAAAGCTATTTAAGTGTTATTGTACTAGTCTGAAGAAAAACACTAAGCTCTTATCAGCTGTGCTCTGTACAAACTCCGAGGTGACCGCGCCTCAGCAGCTCTGTTCCTGCCTGCTTGAAGCTTCCGATAAAGGGGGTGTTTTACTCTACTTCCCCTTTGCCCGCGTTCAGACAGCACATGCGAGGAACAAGTAACTTCTAAGCCATGGCACACCACGTTAAGAGAGCGAGCTTCACAAAAAGCCCTTCAATCAATGATCTATATCACCCAGTGAATCAGGGCTGGCAGATCCTGGTACAGTCCAAGGCTGAGACTCAAATGCAAGTCAGTCTTAGCTCCTTGGGTCTGCTGAATTTCTAGAAGATGATTCAGCCTGTGTATGGTTCTCTGATCACACTGCTTTTAAGTCCTTTGTCCTAAAGGACATAATTTCATTGAAGTTATCTTGCTTTTTCAAGTAAGTACTTCACCATTTGAAGCTCTTCAGTCAGGTTTGAAAAAAATATGTTCAAGTTCTTTAATGTTTAATGTTTCACAATTAATAACAGAGTTAACACTGTTTTTATGGTAAATTTGTCTAGCTAGCTTTTCTTCTTCAAAAGATTGTAAGAGAGAGAAAACTATAAGCAGAACAGGTTCAAATGTAGTTGTTGAAGCTAGGCAGCAAACTAGTTACCACAGCTGACCAGCTGAAGCTGTTCTTCTGCAGCAGAATACTAGCATTTCCTGCAGCTTAACACAGTGAACAGCTTCATTCAAAGACAGCTCCCTTTGCATCCATCCACCCGACAATAAATCCAGGAAGCTTTCATGTGAGACAAGTGTTCTATCAGCTCTCTCAAGAGAAAATTGCCTTTGTGCTACAGCTACAGGAATCAAGCCCTACCTCCCTGACAGATCAGAACTCTGTTACTAGAATTTTGGTCAGAGTCCAACAAAGAACCTGACCATGCATTCTTCAGCAACATAGATTCACAGAGAACATTTCAGATTTAAATTCAATTCCCCATTCACAGGTTTGTTTGGGTAGTGCTGTCTAGGCCTGAGACTCTGGTATTTGTACATCAGCAGGCAAAGCTGCGTGCAACCCAGTCACATCCCTGCAGGCAGAATGGGTTTGAAGATGTCAGGGTTTCATCTGGTTGAGCTGGAGAGACCTACTAAGATATGGCATTTCCTTCTGCTAGGGCTGCAAGCTTAACAAGTGCAAAATCATTTACTAAGCAATCAATTCTCTTGTTAATTTGTCAGAGGAGGGTGGTTTCAGAGTGTCAAGTACCCCACCTGGCAGTAACTCACCGCACTATACGCCAACAAACACTGTCAACAGAACAAAACAAAGAAACAAGTCCTAGCAGATGGCAGACCTCCTAGGGAGGCCAAGATGTAACCACGGAATCCAAGTTGCTTCGATATTGCAAACCAGATTTAACATAATCATGATCAAGCTCCCATCTGCCAGGTGTCAAGCCTGAGGTATCCCAGGCCTAGTTAGTGGTGGAAAATGTGGTCTTTCTTAAGTTTAAGACAATTTCCAAAGGTGAGACATTTCTTCGAAAAGGTTTAGACTGACACTGGAGCTCTAAAGAAAGCCTGGAGTTTTCTGATGGAGGGACGACCATCAGTGAGGCCTCCAAGTGCACAAGCTCCCTCTGCTAACATTTCATCTTTTAATCTCAACAGATCCATCGCATGAACCAAGTTTGCTTCAGGCACTGAGAAGGGAACTTCACTCTATCCATGCCAATCACTGCGTTTAACTACACAAAAATGTTCCCAGCGAAGAGCAGCACTTGCTTTGCTCAGCTGGTGAGGCTCATGGTAACTTCTCGGCTGCACTCGGACCTGATGCACAGAACTCTTGAGAGTATGGATCATTCCCTGGAGTACAGGTTATTTCCTTCCTCAATCAGGCTAAAGTTCAGGTGAGTGAGGCAGCAGTGTTTATAAAGCTCAGCAAAGTAAACTGAGACTAAGATTACTATTGGGGAACATGACAGCAGGTACTTCTTTGGAGGCTTTTATCCTGTCAACTTTAATATTATTCTACGTACTAATCCTGGGTTTATGGCAATTTTTCTACCCCTTCTCCTCCTACCATAGAGGAAAAAACCCAGGCATTTAATATTGCACATTTAGACCCACTGCCTTTCACCAATTCAGCAAAGAGTTTAAAAGACTAGGGGAAAAAGAAGGAATTGTAAAATACTCCTACATTATACTACAAAAACCACTTCCTTGACTTTTAAATAGATACGAAGGCAGAACTTGCAAGCTATGCTTGGACCACCAATTTAGAGTTCAAGCTGTTTAACATCAGCACTTGTTGGAAAGTTCAGTTATACAAGTCTCCTGAAAGCACGCTGAGAAGAAAGTGTGCTGTGAAGTAGCTGTTCCATTAGAGCTGAACCATGAAACAGGCCACCAGAGACAGCAGCAGCTCTTCTGTTCATCAGAGATGTCACCTTGAAGGACTCATCTAACCCAAGGCCGGACACTTCAGACAATTGCAGGTTGTACCAAACCATCAAATTCTATGACTACATCTATCTGAACAGTGTTGAGAGATGAATCATCATAATATGGCAAGTGAATATCTAATTAGCAAAATTATTTGTTCTACTGGAAGATAATTCAAGTACCTTCTTGGTAACTTACCCAGAGAAGTTGTCACATTACATGCATGTTTGACATCAAACCGAACAGCAAAACTGCTGACAAGAGTCTCTTTGTTGACCCCTTCCTGGAACACTCGCTTTCTTGTGGCAGTTTGCTTAGCTGTCAAATAATTTCTCCTTGCCTACGAGGAAGGGCACGGAACTGCTGAGCACGCGTTTTACCTCGACTCTCACACTCAACAGGATATAATCACGGTTCCTGCAGCCACAAGCAGCTGCTTAGTCTCTGCCCAGAGACGCCTTATCTACATGCAGCTAAAAGTCACGTAGCTGGGAAATGCCAGTTAATAGAAGAATTCCCAGTCTCTGGAGAAAGCATGATGCTCCTTGACATGCAGTCACATTAGCTGTACTGCAAGGTCACGCTTTACTGGGCTTGGATTGAACAAGGTAGACACCAGGCCACCCATTTAGTTCCATAAATGAAAATCAGCATAGCAAACTTCAGTTGAGCGAAAGATTTGTATCTGTGCTGATCTGTTAGAGTCATCGACTGCAGTTCTCTAACACAGGAATCCCACAGCCAATCAATGGCTCCAAAGCCCTTCAGGTTTACCCATGCAAGGTAAGAGCTGCAGCTTGTGACAGGCTGGGAAGTGACATTTTCAACAGATAAGAGACCTCTATCATATTCAAGAGCTCTTCTATTTCTGTCTCCTTCCCATTTTCTGCCCTCAACAGGCAGAGGCAGCCATCCGGTCTCAACAGCCACAGATGTGCTGTGTGAACCACAGCTGAGACCAGACCTGCTGAACCTTGGGTTCAGAACCACTGGCTGCCACTACTGACCGTCGGTGAAGCCCCCACAGTCCCAGCCTGAAGCACTACAGTGGTGCCACCAAAACAAGCAGGCCTGTTGACTTCAGTGCCTGCTGCGAGGGACATGCCAAGAGGAACAGCTTATAACCTGCTTAACTAATTGTTCCTATCCAATTAGTTGACACACACACACACACTCCTCAAGTCACTTCAATTCTTCACAGCATTCTGTTAGAGATCTTCCCTCTGCAAGCATACTCTGAGCTCAATGGTTGTAGAAATCAGGATCCACTAAGAAGCAGAGGGCAAGAAACCCACCAAAGCAGCATCAGGCACAGCAGTCCTCTCCAATTCAAAAAAAACCCCAAAAAACCAAAAAAAACCCCAAAAAAACCCACCAAACCACCCCAAAAAATCCAACCAACTCAGCTGCTCCAAATTAATGCTGTTATAGTAGAGCTTTAGCAGTTCAGGATATATTAAACTATCTCACTGACAGCACAATACGTGGAAGCACTTTGTTGTTTCTCATTGTTAGAGTTAAGTAGTAAAGGTACATATTTTACTACACGATGCCTCGACCACCCAGTTTTGTTCAGTTAGCTCTCTGGCATAGTGAGCTACGATTCTGAGAGCTTCACCACACTAGAACAGCACAGTCACTTCTCAGGTTTGCTCCATCAGTGACCAATAGATACAAGAACCCTTTTTCCTGTTTAAAAGCATAGTTTTGTCCCAGCATCAAGCACTCAGCAGAGCTGACAGGTTTTTTGCTGTCTAGACAAGTCTGCAAAATAATTGAATTTTTTAAAATCTATTTAGGTTCAGAAGCGTATTTATTAATGCCTTAAGCCACACCAGCACAGTGGTGTGCCTGCTCCAAATTAAATTTTTATATATTTCATGGTAGTGTGGCCAAGTTAAACGGCAACTACATTTCGCCACCCGCTAACCTGTCAGGTTCCTGCTCATTCATCAGGAATGCATCATCTCAGAAAAGCTCCATGCACCTACAAGAGTAAGCAGTTGTATTTCACTTTCACCTTGAACTACAGAGGCACCAACTTATGGCATCCCTAACACCTGGACAGGAGCAGCCAGACTTGCAATCATTCGACATACTGAACCCTGATCTCCCACCACATGCCCACTGACTGCTTCCTCATGGCTACCTTAAAAAAAAAAAAAGTAGCACTATAAAGTTTTATAACACAAGTCTGGTAGTTTTGATAGTACGGGAATCAATTTTCTCCTTGGGAACTCCCAAGGAGAGAGTTTCTCAACAACGTGTTGATGTTCTTCTGTGGAAAGGCGGGCATGTCCAACAGACACAACAAGGATAACAGCCTGTGTATTTGCAGCTGCTGAGATTTCAGAACTATGCAATGGGACCCAAACAAACAGGCTACGGAGCTCAACAATACATTTTGGTTTTAGACTTCGCTTAGTGAATATCCAGAGAGTTTACTTGGCCCTCATCAGCTAACTACAAAGAGTAGATCTTGAGCTCCAAGAGCAGATACAAAGCATGCTGTACTCAGGAGATGAGACATTCAAAAGTACAACAGCACGGGTCTTCTAGAGCCTTTAACTCTTCATTCCCGTATCACCTCGCCAAGATTCTGACAGCAACAGATAGTGCGAGTGTCCTCGAGCAGCGCAACACAGAGTGCAGCTGGGCTGAGCTGGAGATCAGGACAAACTTTGTACAAACAGCTACTTGACCATTTTCTGAGCTGCAGCAGCGGATCCATGGAGAACTAGTATCTCACCACATCTACTGCTGACTACCAGTCCTTGAGATTAATTAAAAGCAACTTTCAATAACAGCCTCCCAAAGACTTTCCCATTTAAACCCATCAAACGCCTTGTTATGAACAGGGCTCCGGTTGGGTACCTTGTCTTTTGCTAAGCATCAGCTGCAAACTTGCAAGTGTTGCACAACACTTGTACAACAAGTCTCCTAGACAATGTAGGTCAGGCACGGTTCAAGAAGTTGTATTACTGAGTCTGAGGACCTCCTGTGAACAGCCTGGAATACACTAAAGCAGTTCCACACAGCAAAAGTACAGCGATATCCATGTTTCTGCTCTCAAAGTTTACTCCGATGGCATGTCAGAAATTTTAGCAGGGAAGCAGAACTGCCAAGAATTCAAATTCCTGTGAATTTTTTTCAATTAAATAAAAAGGGGAAGTTCATCAGGTACAACAAGCGGAGGCGTTACGGGCAAGAGCCACGTGTGCATCAGCTCAGAAGGCTGGACACCCGGTCTTACAAAAGATCAGCTCATATATGCAGTTGGAAAAGCTCCCAATTAAGCCAGTGCTCTATGTTAAATAGGAACAGGGGAAAAAATACAAATAAAAATACAAATAAACAGATGAATCGGTCTGTAGTCAGACCAGTCATGTTCCACAATAGTGCTGGCCTGAAACCTCTCAGCACTTGTGGAGTGAGGCAGATGAGTTCCCTTATGTAATAGTACTCATGTCATTAGAGACCTGGCAGTGGATCACGTGCGATGTTTGTACCTTAAATAATGTATCACAGATGCATTTTCACGCGACTTTGTTTAGAGCTGGGCTGCCCAGAGGGGTCAGTGTCACCTGAGCATACAGAACCCTCTCCATATCTGGCTCTAAGCTATGCCACTGTCAGGGGAGAGCATCTGCTCAGAGCCGCAGCTCGCGCCAGCTCACGAGATTCTCGTGTCAGTGCTGTTCTCTGAAGAGGATTGCAGGGCTGCACCCAAAATGTGAATTTGGGCCTGGTTTTAAACTTAACATTGAAATAAAATCATTCAATGCTCACAGTTAACTAGCTAGATTAAAACTAATCATGGTAGCATTTTTCAAATCTAAATATACCACTACGGACAATGATAATTTACACAGTAAAATGAGTATTTTGTAATTACCCTTTTAACAAGGTGCCTAGAAATTAAAATTCTATCCATTTAGCTTAGAAAAAAGGCACTACGAGTCACGCAAATCCATCGCTGCGTTAGTGCCCACCACAGTCCCAGTCAGCCAAGCACAACCCACACACCGAGGCTGAAAGGACAGGGAAGCTGCAGACTGGTTGCCAGAAGCCCCTGTCTGTCTATGTAAGTCGATGTAACGAGTTCTCCTCAAGGAACACTCCTCAGTGGCGAAGCCAAACTTAACACCATCACAGCCGCAGCGACTCAGGAAGCAAAGCATAGCTCGTAGTACTTCGCCCTATAGCTCTGTCGGATAGGAAGCACATTGCACAACTGCAGTATTGCTTTCAGACTCCCTCCTGCACTCTGGTTTCACCCAGAGACACCAAAGGTGCACGCTGCTTGGAGAAGGTAACCTTGCACACCCGTAGCGGGGCAGCTTTAGAGTTTGTTACCAGCTCCTTCAGAAGGGAGCGGTAAAGAAACTAAAGGCCATCACTCGGAAATAATCCACGAGCGTGTGGTTATGATTTAATGACTCCCGAACAGAGGATTTGTTCGAGGCCAGCAGATGCGGTGCGGACCTGGCGCTTCCGTGCCTGCGCTGCCACAGCTCTGCTGCAGGACAGCCTGCGGCAGCTTCCACATCTCACCGCAACGTGGGGGTTTTGCCGCACGGAAGATGGCATCATGAGCCAGGACGTCGATAAAACGATTCATTAGCTCCTTACAGTCTTAAGAAGCCTTAACTTCATTGACAAAAAGTCATAATTAAGGAACACGGAGGCGGATCGGCTATCTCCTCCAGCGGCGCCCCAAGTGCGGGATCCCGCACGGGGCGGGATTTCATCCCCCCACGCCCTGCAAGTGCGGGATTTCACCACTCCACCTCTCCACAAGTGCGGGATTCCCATCTCTCTCCCCCCCCCCCGCCCCTTCCTCTTCCCATTGGTGTGGGATGTCCGTCTCTCTGCCTCCCCGCAGGTGCGGGATTCTCGTCCCTCCCTCTCCCCGCAGGTGCGGGATTCCTGTTTCCCTCCTCCCCGTTTCTCTCTCCCTATAGCGGCGGGATTCTCGTCTCTCCCCCTCCCCGCAGGTGCGGATGCCTGTCTCTCCTCTCTCCCCTCTCCCCGCGGGTGCTCGATGCCCGTCTCCCCCCCCCCCCGCAGGTGCGGGCTCCCAGCCTCTCCCGCCGCGCCTGCCCCTCACAAAGGTGCCCTTCGCGGCCGGAACGGCGCTGCCTGGGCCCGCTGGGCCCTCGGGGCTGGGGCCGCCTCACGGCCCTGAGGGCGGACCCACGGCGCCCTCCCCCCACACCTTCCGCGCCCACCTGGAGATGCTCCTGGAAGCGGATGGGCAGGATCTGGGCCATGGCGGCGGCAGGCGGGGGCTCCAGTCCGAGGCCGGGCCGAGAGGGGCAGCGGGACCGCAATGGCGGCGGGCGGGGAGCGGGGAGCGCCGCGCCGATCCGGAAGCTGCCCCCGCCGGCGGAAGGATACACGGACACAGGAAGGGGCCCGCCCGCACCTGCCGGCACCGGCCTTAACTGCGCCGGCCGCGCGGAAGGATCCCGAAGGGCGGAGTGACTCACACCCCGCTGGGGCCAATGGGAGAGGCGGAGGGATCCGCAGGCGGAAGGGACTATTTCGAGCCTCTTCACTCTTCCCTTCCCGGCCTTTTTTTTTGCCACATCATGCGACCGACGGCCGGGTGCGTCACTTCCGCCCCTCGGGTCACGTGAGGAGCAGCGCGGCCGGGGGGGGCCCGAGGCACCGAGCGCCTCTCCCGGGGGCTGCAGCAGCCCCGGACCCGGGAGGGGCTCGAGGCCTCTTCCATGGAACGTGGAAACGCTTCGCTGTGAGGGTGGGGGGGGCCTGGCCTAGGCTGCCCGGGGCAATCGTGGCTGCCCCTTCCCCGGAGGGATTCCAGGCCGGGCTGGATGGCGCTTGGAGCCCCTGAGCCAGTGCGTGGGACTGGGTGGGCTTTGAGGCCACTTCCAACCCAAACCATTCCATGAACACTGTTAATGAGTACAGTAGTATAATGAAACTTCGTGCTTCTGCCTGTGTTTATTAACTCCTGCTTTAGCTCCAGCCCAAGAACAGGTAAAGCTTCACTGGTTTTACTGGCGTGACCAGCAGGAACAGGGAGGGGATTCTGCCCCTGGACTCGGCACTGGCGAGGCTGCACCTCGAATCCTGTGTTCAGTTCTGTTCCCTCGCTACAAGAAGGATGTTGAGGCTCTGGAGAGGGTCCAGAGAAGAGCAACAAAGCCAAAAAAGGGGCTGGAGAACAAGTCTTACAAGGGGCGGCTGAGGGAACTGGGGTTGTTCAGCCTTGAGAAGAGGAGGCTGAGGGGAGACCTTATCGCTCTCTACAACTACCTGAAGGGACAGTGTTGACAGGAGGGTGCTGGGCTCTTCTCCCAAGTGACAGGGACAGGACAAGGGGGAATGGCCTCAAGCTGCGCCAGGCGAGGGTCAGACTGGATATCAGGGAAAAAAATTTTCACCAAAAGGGTCATCAGGCACTGGCAGAGGCTGCCCAGAGAGGGAGTTGAGACACCATTCCTGTAGGTATTTAAAAGACAGGTAAACTAGGTGCTCAGGGACATGGTTTAGTGGCAGATAGGTATGGTTGGACCCAATGATCCGAGAGGTCTTTTCCCACCTAGTGATTCTATGATTCAATTACCCTGCAGTATTCCAAGGGCTTTTCTGAGAGCCTCTGTGTGCTGTAACACAGCACCCAGCAGCCCCACCTCTTCTTTCAGTGTCTTCCCTTGTTTTGCAATCTTAGGGTTGTTTCCTCATACTATTTTTGCTTTGTATTAAACTCACAACCTCTCAGCAGCCCTGGAACACAGGGAAACAAAAAAACCCTCCCTTTTTTGCTCCTAAAAAAGTAAAAAGTGTAAAGTAAGAGATCATTAGAATCTAGCAAGAGAGCTGCACCGCAGCAGGGGCATTCCAGCTACTGCCCTCAGAATGATCACATGCTGCAGATGCCATTTGACTTGCAAAGGGCTACAAGCATCACAAATTTAATGTAGATCAACTAAACAGCAATAAGTTGTGGGCTTTTGCAAAACGCAGGCTATGGGTTTAGTCAAGAAAAAGCACTGGTTTCTCAGCACCAGCCTGTGCAACAGCATGAGGGAGCAGAACCCTGTGCCATCTGAGGAGAGGATAAAGGGCCTGAGGAAAGAACTGGAAACATGCCAGCTCCTACAAAGGTCGATCACAACCACTAATTGTTTGATCCACACATTCCCTTCGGAACCAGAAAGGCATTCATCTCCTGCCGTGTCTGTGGTCTGTACGCATGGAAAAGGGGCCAGTGGAAGCAATCCGCCTGCAGTTGGGAACCCTGCGACGGGAGCGCGCACAGAACTGCAGGAACCCCACCTGCTCCAGCTATTGCTGTCCACAGCCAGGGTGTTACTGGAGTTAAGCCTCTTAATAGTCTGACAAGGCAGCACTTGGCCCTGCAGGGCAAGCGGCAGCATATGCCGCAGCCTCTCCCTCTCTTCTACATCTGAATCCCACCACCTGCGCAAGCTTGGCCAAGTACACACACCAGCCTTGGCTTTTTCATTTTAATAGGTGCTATCAAAGAATGAGGGACAGTTATCAGACCTTCTGCCTTCTTCAGGAAGAAAATCATCACATTCCCCAGGGAGAAGCTTGCACTTGCTGAGAGCTTACGATCAGCGAGTCTGTGCCGGACAGAAGTGGAATGCTGAATGTTCTACAGCCACTGTTAAGGCTTCCTGACCACAGCAGTAGGTTGTTAACCTGAAAATTAATTCAAGGTGACCTGCAACTGCACACAACTGAGGCCTGGAACATGATAGCAGGTTCCTGCAGTGTTTTTAAAACAAAATGTTATTTACTGAAAGAGAAGAGTAGCAAAAAAGACAGGCTCCACACTAGAGTATTTGATCATTTCAGGATAAAGGTGCCAGTAGGGGATTACCTCTTTATTGAGACAAACAAATTTTATGATGACAAAGCATCACAGCTCTTTGTTTTATACTTGAGTTCAGGAGAAAAGCTAGTATTCCTTTGTGTATTCTTTTTACACACTGGAAAAACTCAGTCTTCAGACCAAAACCCATACTTTTACAAATACCAGCCCCTAGCAGCGGGCCTGCTGCCGGACTACAGGACATCACCTGGCTGAATACTGGATTGACTGCTGGGGATTTTTTGTTGCCAAAGGGAAAACATACAGTGCTAAATCATCCCTGACAAAAATTATGCATTGCTAGCAAGAATACGAGAACATTTACAAAATACTTTGCATACAAAACATCTTCACCGGGAACTATCGCTGTACAGAACAATACACAGAAGGGACAACACGGCAACAGAGAACGCAGGTGGCAAACATCCTTTGGAATTTAGAATCTGACAGTTCCACCATTAAAAGAGCACTTCCTACACGTTTTCCTGAGTAGTGCGTGAGCATGAAAACTGTAGAGCCACAATCACACAAAGTAAAACGAATAAAAAGTGACAGTTTTCTCCTTTAAAAAAAACCCAACCCTTAAGAAAATTTTATTAACAATGGCACTGGGACCACTGAGTTCCTTCTAAGAGGACGAAATGCCACAGAACTGTCAACACTGTATCGTGTCCTCATCCACATTTGTGGCCACTAAATTGTTGCCAGCGACACGTGGCAACAAAATTCAGCTTGGGAACTTTTTCTTGCTGCGTACAGCGAAGGAAGATTGCATTTGTATGCTTTGGTAGTCAACTTACCACAAAGCAGAAGTTTTCCTTCATTCCAGTCAGTCATTTTGCATTATGCAAACGTACCCAGAACAACTGCACTAAACTGCCTTTCCTCACAGTGGGAGCACAGCAGCCACCAGTATTACCCCGTTTCTTTAACTGGTTCACTTAAACCCTGTGCTCTTTGCTGCTTTCTCTCCAGATAGCGAGCTCGGGCATCCAGTATTGATTTATCATCGTTTCTTCGTTCCATCTTCTTTGCAGAGTTGTCTGTGACTCCTTCTGGAGGGAGAAGAGAGAGAGAAATATACTCTTCTGTGTCCAAAAAAAACCCCAGCATTACAATTCCTCCAATTTGTAAAATACCCAAAAAAACCCCCAACAGAATCTCAAATGTTTTTCAAGTCCCGGTCAGTCACTTGAATGACTTCCAAACAGAACAGACTGTACCACAACAGGGAGGAAAAAGATAATTAAAATAAATCATGCCTTAACTCTCATGTCAATTTTTTCAGCTGGGCTCATCCCATCCCATCCCCTCCCCGTATCTTGCTTTTGATTGTAACAGATACTACGCATCTTGTGTCCTATGTACCCCTTTCTTCTATAAATTACACATCTGAGACTCAGTTTTAGGTAGGAGAGAGATAGCACTGGAAGGAGGAAACAAAAAGCTTAGAATAAACAACCTTGATAAATTTCCAGAGGTAGGAAGAGAGGGAGAATAGCACACAGATAAAAGAGTGGGAAAAGTCAATACTCCACATCAGACACTGCTAGAAGTGCACATTCTTCCACTGAGCTGAGACCTTGGGAGTGCTTCTCCCAGAAGGAGAGAAAAGCAGGAAATATTCAGTTCAAAATAAATTTAAAATAATAAAAAAAAATAAAATCAAAGGCTCTGAGAGCTTAAGTGTTGCGTGAATGAAGCAGCTACTGCAGCCTGCTCTTAGGGCTCTGGGGCTGCACATTCTGTGTTATAAGGAAGGAACTTTAGTCAGCATCCACCCTCGGAAGATTTGTAATTATTCTAGTTTTGAGTCAAATAGTAATTCAGCTCATGCTGCAGCCTTCCTTCCATTGGGAACTAATTCAGCCTTCGTCAGCTATTCAGCCACCTATTTTTATGACGCTCTGAGAAACACAATATCCATAAAATCAATATTAATCTCAAATTAATTTACAATTGTCTGGTGAAGACAAAAAGTTAAGGGGGACAAAGAGACCAAACCTCAGCTCCTTGGACTTCAGATAAATAGATGAGGCTCCTCTGTCTTATTCAGTAACGCAAATATCCTTTCCAGCAAATTTCTAACCAAATCCAATTCATGTGTTTATCATTTAAAAAGACTGTTTTAAACAATAAGAAAGGACAGAAAGAGATGCTGGTCTGAGCATGGGAGTCTACATCTTCTCTGTTCTTAAGGAAACCAAAGAAAATCTCTATTGCCAGTGCCTATACCATATTTTAAAGTAATGTTTTGGAAGGGTCAGCTCAGGAGTAAAGAGGCCCTCTGCATACCTGGCTGCTCTATGAAACCCACTGACAGAAGAATTCAAAGAATGTCAAGCAGTCGGATCAGTTAGCAGGCACCAGTTTTAATTAAATCTGACTATTTAAACATAGTGCATTAAACTCATTGTCAGAATGAGACATTCACCAAAATGTGACACTTTCTCCATTGTGTTTTTTCCATTCAGGGAGGTTTTCTGGATTGTTTTTTGTTGTTTTTTTGTTTTAATTCTCTCCCCTCACCCCCACAGCCTTCAAGACTCCTCTCAGGACTGCAGCATTTTGGGTATTTATGGGTAGATACCCTTGGCAAACCTAATAATGGTTAGACTCAAAATGCTTTTATTCAACTCTGGATTAAAGTTCTCCTGTCAGCGACATTAAATCAGAAGTGGGGAGCATGGCAAGAACCAGTAAGCAAATGTCACTAAGCGCACACTGCTGAGGCAGGAAAAGAAGGATTGCAGAGCTGTCTTAAGACAAGAAAACAGCTAGAGCTACGCAGATCAAGCATGTTAAGCACATCCCAGTTAACACCTAGTAGTCCAGAATGCGTTCAGTGACTTAATATACACAGCCATGTCCACAACAAGCAAGAAAACTACACACACCACGGATACGTACTAGGAATGTGCTTACCATACTGCCTTTTAAGGTCCTCCTTAAGTTTCCACTTGGTTATTTCCTCTTCTGTCACTTCTTCCCGTGCCACGCTGCTCAGTTCATATGCATCGATTTGATGCAGCCTGGGCAACAAGTCTTTGACCCATTCATAGCGAACAGGACACACCGTCCGGACATAGATTTTGGACGTCACTGTGACATCATGGAAGATGATCCACTCAAGGAGAGTTTCCTGGTTATACAGCTAAAAAATTAAAATATTATTTTAGAACTGGTAAAAGAGAATGTTTATTTCTCCAGGACCTTCCCATAGGAATATCTTTCAATGCTCAAAATGTACGAATGAGATAAAGCTGACGTTACCCTGAATTTTCAGACAGGGAAACTGAGGCGTAATGACTTGCTTAAAACTGCCCAGGAAATCCAAAGAGCCAGAGGAAGGTCAGTCTACATCACATTCATTTCACAAGCCAAACATTTACCAAATTTGAAGAAGTAAAGCTATTCCCTGCTCTCAAAATGAACCCTGCAACAGTGCTGCTCCTGGCCATAAATTAGCACAAGCCAAACAGAAAAGGATGAGCTTCCAGGGACCTGCCTCTTATTTCTTTTACAGATCCTCTGCTACTTTAATAATAGAATTTGGTAACTTACTGTAGATGAAGGATGGATATAGACTATGCTGCCGTGTCCGTCCATCGTGCAGAATGTCCGGGCCGCAGATCTAAAAGGTTTGTGAAGAAAAAGATGATCATGAAACACACTTTGTTGTGACTAGACAGCAACACTGAACGAAGGAAAATCAGCAGCAGCAGCATAGAAGAAAATACTCAAACATATAAGCAGAGGAAGATCCAGAATTAAACTGTAAAAAAAAAACAAATGAGGAATATAATATAATCCATGTCATTTACCACAGTAACACTGCAGATATAAAACCACAATGATAAACAGGGTTTAGGATTGAAGTCTTCGACAGCCATAACAACTGGACATTTCCAAGTCCTTTAGTTTAATAACCGGAACTACTCATCAGCTTGAGAGGTCATTTCACAGACAGAAAAACTACTGTTCCAAGGATGTAAGTAGCTTTCCCAGGAATGTAACAGAAATCAAAAGCAAGGCACCCACCAGGCTTCCAGCTCTGTGCAGAAACACCACCTTCAGCTTCAACAGCTACTTTGCTACTTTTAACTACACAGAGTCTTACTATTCCGTTTCAATAAGCAGCTGCATCTTTACCAAGTATGCGTAAAGCCTTTTCCATTCAATTCTCCAAACTTTATCACTTACCTCCTAGCTACATTGATGAAGTAGCCTGCACACAGGCATCTTCTTAGAATTTCAGTTTTGGAGCCTTCAAATGTCTCTTTAGGAAAGTCTGGCAGCTACACAGAGAAAAAAAAAAACACAAATCATGATCTTTCCTAAAGAAAAAGCAGCTGTACCCCCTCCATCCCACTCTGGGTTTTTCACCCTATGGAAACCATAAGGAAAGGAGGAAAACCCGCCTTCTTGCTTGTTACTACCATGATACCTGTTAGTTACACAAACTACAGCGAGGACGCTCTAATAAATACATAAGTGGATTAGTTTCTACCAGAGAAAGGCAGCAGCCATCTGGCAAAGGTTCACTAGTCCAGTACATGTCTTTATATATAAACTTACATAATTATACATAAAAATTATATTTGCTACCTGCTTCAGTTTACTGATTATTTCCCGAAGCTGTTTTTCCACACTAAAAGCAGATTTTAAAGCTCTCCAATGGATCCAGTATTTCTGGCACCAAGCTGAAGGAGACTTGCTGAGAACAGAAATACTTGTATTATAAATAAGCCCTTTGTAAGCTGATGGCAGAAAGTTGCCTCTATTTTTTGTTACGGCCATACAAAGAAGGCAACCTACACAGCCAGATACTTGGTTAGGTTTAACAATAGATGTCTCGATAGAAATTTCAGACCATAATGAGGAATAAATCTGCAATTAGGGATGCGTACATACATGTGCATATACACAATATATTTAAAAACGATCAGCAGCTGGAAGTTAGGAGCAATGCAAAAAAACACTTACTGTAAGGAATCATTTTATACCTTGCTTTGCACTGTTCAAAAATATTTAAGAGGGTTGCAAAATCATTGCATCCTCCCACTTGTGAGGAAAGCTCCTGGTGTTGAAGTTCTGCCTCCTTTTGCTTCTGAGGATCACCTGAGGAAGCAAGTTATATCTCACTTCAGCAAAGTCATTTTTATTTATCGCTCCTACTTAATTTTCTATTATTATGTCTCCAAAGTGTGTTTGACAGTCTTGCTTTATTCATATTATTTTTAGATTTGTCTCTCCTCCACGGGTGCATTTACAGTTCTTCCCCTTCCACTGCTGCTGAATGAGAATATGTAGATGTTATTAAATCTGTGATTAATCTTATCAGTCAGCACTAGAGATGAAGACTTCCAGTCTCTTTGAAAAAAAGGTTCTACATATTACTCTCTCATGATCAACTCAGATGCCAACATGGAACAGGCGCCTTAAACAAGCAGCTCATGGGAACCAAGTGAAAGTTTTGCTTTGGGAGGAAAAACAAGACTGTTGAGAGCACCCCATCACGGCCCCATTTAGCTCTGCTTTTGTCCTGGTACTCAAATGCCATAGTGATGGAGGTCTTAAAATAACTAAGAGCCTAGGGAAAAAAGCAATTGGCGAGTTCAGCGGGAATTTGGCTTCGCTATATGCTAGGAAGGTACTAGGCAAAAGCAACATTTCCAAAGCGTTAACTCAAGTCTTAAATGCTTAAAAAAAAATCTCTTCCCCAGCACAACCTGTTCCCCTTAGAGAGGGGTACAGCTGCGAAGGCCAATGCACCGCACCACCGCTGTGCTGCAAACGATGTCAGGAGTTTGTGAGTATTACATGTAACACCAATGAAGTAAGGAGGCTTGTTCCTATACCTGCTGCCCAAAAGCAAATTCCTCCACAACGGAAGTCTCTCTGTGTCCTAGTGTACGGGTTGCTGGACAGTAACAAACATGTGCATTAGCTCGCTGAACAGATAACAAGGGCATACTGCCAGGTGGAGGAGGGGAAAGCAAACACACATTTGTGGGAAGAGGAAAGACCCCAGAGCAGACTCCAGGCTATCAGTACTGTCAGCAGTGCCTTGAGCTGTTGCATTAACAGGCACGGTTAATAGACTACAGAGATAACTGGACAAGGGCCAATGAGTGACTAGAAAGGACAAAGGTCTCCCTCATGCTACATATGAAGCCTACAGGTAGCACAGCTAGGGGGGGAAAAGGGAGCAGATGGGAGAGGAAAGGAGATAGGAAAGAGGACATGGGAGACAGAGTTCAGCACTAGAAGGAGGTGTTAGCTTGGAACCACGGCAAAATTACATTTTCCATTTAGAAAAACACTGGAAATGGAGGCAGTGACATGTTGAGCTTCTCACTCATAGAATCATAGAAGGTCTATTAACTTAAGAGGTCTATTTGGTTCAACAAAGTTATTGAACAGAAAAGCCAATCCAGAGGCGACCCCATTTGTTAAAAGTAAATTAATCAGTCGCTGTTGTCTGTAGTTAGAACAACAGCAAAGCATCTGCTGTGGTGCATTTTGGTTTCCTGGTGTTTTTTTTTAATTTTCTTTTCCCTCCTGTAACACAGTTTTCCCCTTTACAACCTCTCAGCAATCCACCCCCTTACACCTCACAGCCCTGGGACAAACACAACCCAATCCCATGCTATTTTGTAGACTTTGGAACAGCTGTTCTACACTTCCTAGCACGCAATGTGCCCTGACTCCAAGACCATAGGAAGCTGTAAAAGCATACAGGCAAAGTACCATTGTATATCTGTCCTAATCTCACCGTTCTTCCCTACAGATGTACTCTGGGAGACAAGGAACTTGAGGAACCTTCCTCACACTGCAGCCTGCGTGCTCCCAACCACTGCCTGAGACATCCCCATCCAAGGAAAAGTACCCACCCACCCAAAGCTGCTTTGGGATAAGGGGCTTCGTACCTGGGCGGATGAAGACGTTTTCCACAGACAGCATGGCTGCTATAGGAAGCAGCAGATCTTCACAGTCAAGAGAAGCAGCTTTTAACAGCGCACAGCTCAGGTTGGGAGGGAGGGGAAACTGCACCAGGAATTCACCCAGTCTTGTGACGTGGCCTCTCCTTATCCCAGGAAAAAGATTCAAATACCAGATTCACCAAAACTATGTTTAAATGTAAATGGGAACACACATACACAATGTCAGCCACAATATCATAGAACAGTTCGGGTTGGAAGGGACCTTAAAGCCCACCCAGTTCCAACCTCACTGCCACGGGCAGGGACACCTTCCCCTAGATCAGGATGCTCAAAGCCTCATCCAGCCTGGCCTTGAACATCTTCAGGGATGGGGGCAGTCACTACTGTGATAAAGAGCACAAAAGAAGCATTTCCCTCTGGCCTCAGCGTTCCCATTGTAACGCTGCAGTCCGTGTGTGCCCAGACAGGTTCTTTCTGGAGACATGAAGCAGTGCCACTACCAGCAGAGCATTTCACCTTTCTCCAGTTTGCTTCATGGCAGGCAAAGACAGATTTTTAAGTATATCAGATGCTTAAGATACGCTTTTGGGTTTTTTTTGCAAGAAGAATTCCTGGAAGCTTAGGATAAGATCTCGCTTCCTGTCCTGAGCTCTTGGATGGGCCTCACAGCTAGTGCCTAAGGACCTTCGTCAAAACAGTCTGGGATCTGCTGTCAGAAACTACAGCACAGAGAGGTGAAGTAACTTGTCTGAGGTCACTTGGGGTCTCCGGACAATGTGGAGAAATTAATCTGAACCATGCAAATCCTAAGCCACGCCCTAACCCTGATTTTATAAAGGGATATTAAAACCCACTAGCTAACTTCCTGGTCTAATGAAGAAAGATTCTACTGCTAGGGGAAGTCCCTTAGTCCATATAAACCACTCCCTAATACCAGTCAAACCATTAGATTCTAAATTCTTGTAGCAAGTACACTGATTTACTTTTTACCTGTCAATAGCATCACACTGGTAAAGTTCCTTGAGAGCTTCTAAAATGTGCCTTTCTTCAGGGCGGTCCAAATAGGGAAATCTATAGTAAAAAACAAAGTAAAAAAATCTCACTGTTCAGACGCAGTACAGCATTGTTAGTTTTTGTATTTATAAAAATAGTTTTGTAACTTTCCAGTACCAATTTCTGACCAAAGTGCACATAAGCATCTTCAGAATGTGGGTGTGTTACAGCCTCAAGCTGAAGAATTACAAGGACAAATCCATGCAAAGGTGAACTGTATTTTCTACACGTGTATGATCCTAAAATTAAACAATCCTGCAGAGATGAAGCTTTTGGGACTAAAAAAAAAATAAATCAATATTTTAAAGGAACATTATTAACTATTTAATTTTAGAGAGAAGGACCTAGTTTTGGCAGAACCTCAAACTGAACTTGAGTTCAAGATCCAATTTAGCATTAAAGACTGAGGAGAAGGGCAGAAAAGCTGATTGTATTGAAGTGTCACAGTTGGCCAGGGACCTAATCCTGTCTCCTGCCAATAGGCTGCTGGTGCCGGTGCTGCCTTGCGCTGAGACTCAGGAATAAAATGATAATCCCCTCTCCTCCATGGAGGTTACCTTATGACGTCATGCACAGAAAGGCACTTCAAGGTCAGGATCACAGATGTCAGACTGGTTCTCTTGATCTCCGGGACTGTGTGATCGGGCATGCATTGCTCCCAGAATTCTCTGCTGTATAGCCGATAGCTTTTTCCAGATGATGTCCTGCCAGCTCGGCCAGCTCGTTGCCTTGCTTCACTCCTGCCAAAACAGAAAGGCAGGGGAAAAAAAAAAACCCTCTTGATCCCTTCTGTCACTATTCAAAGCAGCACACTGTAATTATGATAATTAACAGCAATTTCTATGCTTGTAGATGGCAGGCATAGATTCATAGAAGGGTTTGAGTTGGAAGGGACCTTAAAGACTATCCAGTTCCAGCCCCCCTGCCCCAACTGAGAGGTCCAGCTATACAAGAACTAGCAGAACAAAGAAGCATTTCTATGCAACGGAAGATTTTTCTAAGCTTCTCTGAATCAGTCTGTTCTATTTAGCAAACAAGACGATACGTGAGCCACTGTTCAGACTACAGACAATGCATTGGCAATTCCTTCTTAATGCCTGTATCATATGGGAAATTCTGTCCTGAACCACTTTCTATTTAGCAGCAAATAAAATGGCTTTAGAACAGAGGGTCAAAGCTGCCCACCCCTCCTCTTTTTCATTTTTTAAATATCAACCGATACACAGTATTGTCACAGCAGCTCCCAGAAGCACCGAGCACGTAACCTTTTTAAAACTTACTTTGAAATGGGAACCACCTCCAGTATGTCCAAACCGACTCGGGGGTTATGATTCAACTGCTTCACAAACCCACTATCTACTACATATCTGAAAAAGATTCATACTCGGTCAGAGAGGAAAACAGCAGAGGTCTCAGCAGACACACAAGTAACTGCCACACGCGAGAGATCAGAGCAAGAACACGTTTAGCCTACAATCGCTGCAGAGAGGCAGTTGCAGCACCCAAGGAGATCAACAGAGCTGAGATTGCATTTCAAATTAGGGTCCAACAATACAGTCTCGTAGATGACTAATATAATAATATCAAGGGCTTTTTTATTCACTACATGCTCAGAAAAGGCAACAGGTAACCACTGGCCAGGCATAGTAGCAGAAGGAAGTCTGACATGTTTTTCCAAATCTGGTAGAACTTCCCAAATTATTCCCCTGTTACAGCTTTTATGAAGGATAGGACACGGTACCTGACTCCTTCAATCGTCAGCGACGTTGCAGCAATGTTTGTGGATACCACACATTTCCTAATGCCCGAGGGAGCCGGCAAAAATATTTTTTTCTGTTGATCTAAAATGACAGGCAGGCAGACAGCGTCATGTTACAATGCTCAGATTTCAAACCACATCTCATACTCAAATGGTTCGCGAAAGTGCTTTGAAGTAAATCAGAAAGTGAATCACATAACGTTTTGAAACATCAATTTGGTATTGTTTTAGCATATGTCTGAAATCAGAGAATAGCTTTATTGGTTGCATATTCAAAAAGATTTCGAGATCAAGAAAGCCTGACTCTCCTGGGTGTTTCCTGACAGAGCTAGGAAAAACAAACAAGATGTCTGGTCTTAATAGAATCTTCACGAAGGACTTGAAGGGTTTTAACAATCGGAGCAAGTGAAGGTGGACATGAAAAGATTCAATTAACCTTACATTTCCAGCAAATCTGCTTTTAACAGGTAACAAAGCAGCACATACAATTGCCATTAATTCCTTTGACTTTCCAAGGGAAAAAAATTTTCTCTCTTATTATACTTGAAAAATATCAAAATCTCTTTAAGGAAAAGTCTCTCTTGTGTATTTAAAAATATTTAAGTACAATGGCCTCTCAGAATATATCACAAAAGAAAAATAAACTCTCACTCTGAGTCAGGAATCCAACACCAAACACAGAGTGAGGAAGAAGCTACACCTTCCTTTTATGCAACTTTTCATTTGGCTCTTTCAAGAAGATAAAAATTTTGCTCCCTGTCTGCAGATCATTACTGGATCTTTCCTCTCAGCAGTATTTCCAGAGGGAAATTGCTGTCCTGCTCTTCTGAACACTTATTCAGCCTCTCAGCATTCTACATACCGCACCCACACATTTAAACATTGCACTCAAGCTCGTCTGAAAATACAGTGTCTGTGTTCAGTGAAGGTCAAAGGGCCTTTGTTTTTAGCTCTTCAAAACGAGCTGTGGTACTGCTGCCAAATAAAACCAACTGACTTGTTCTGATAATACCTACTTTTTGATGTTATATAGCACTGTACTACTTCTATTTTCCTTTACAGTCCACCCTCATCACCAAGAACGTCCCGGCAAGATCTTTTCCATATAAAATAAAATAAGAGGGCCTAAATAAGACATCTGAATGTTCAGTCACACAATATCCCCTTCCTAAGGTGGAGACGCTGATGCCACGCAAAGCCATTTCCAGTGGATATGAATTTGAACTGGTGGCTTCTGTGCAAGTACAGAGAAAGCCAAAGTTTGATTACTTTACAAACACCAGAAAACAACACATAGTGCTACAGTATTGTGACAATTGGGTTAATGAATGCCATTTTTTCCAATCACAACAGAAACAGTTAAACAGGACACCGTTTATAACTCTTGCAGTTCATATTTATGCGAACTAAGTTCCATATGACATTACATCCTCTTACCTGTTGACATTGAGCCATACAATGGTAAGATAAGCAGGCCTTCCACAGACCGATCATGTACTTCATACCGGTAATCAATCAATTCGGCTTTCTTGAAAAGCAAGTCACAAGCTCTTTCTATCTCCATTTGACCTAAAAAAACCATACAAGCACATTCAAGTGACCTACGTAGCTACAACTCTACCCTCCTAGTTTGCAATATCCTTAAAGAAGACTTTTTCCAAGAGTCATCAACACCGTTACAGGAAGAAAGCAATATTTGTAAGGGCTAGTTTAGGGACTGACATCCAGTCCTTCCACAGTGCCCCTCACCAAGGTTTTTCCTTAGAAGATGACTGCATAAGCACTTGGTCCATACAATGGACCATACAAGGGCTTTGCAATTGAAGAAATTCTCCCTTCCTGAATTAAAAACAGAATAAAACACAGACAATACAGAGTAAATCTGGCACAGGAAAAAAAATCTGCATATGCTCTTTTTAAGTTAATGTTTTTCTTAACCGATCTCATAAGCATTGATACACGTAAATGTGCTCTGAAACTTATCACTTCACAGGACGATGTGCATCGACCTGCAGCTTTCCCTTCTCTACTTACTGCTCTGTGACAAATTGACAGCCATTGCGGAAGGAGGTACTGTTTTGCTGGAAATGCCTTGCTTCGCTTGGAATAATCATCAGCTGTTCAAAGAAAAACTCTCACCTGTCAGGAAAACCAAGATGTCACCTTCTGGTTCATTTAAGTGGATGTTCAATGTGACTTTTACAGCCTGAAACAAAAAAACAAACAGGCCAACAACAGCTGGAATCTCACTTATCCTTTGTCTAAAACTCATAGTACTAAATAATCCTTCCCTCTATCCCGAAGAGATGCTAAGAACATGGCAATACAGCTGCTAACTCTTGCGGTCTTTTTGCAGACAACAACCCTATAAAGAGCAGAGAACAAAACACAGAAACAAAGTAAACCACACCAGACCTCTGTAACATACGCAGAGCTGCCTACATCCCTTGGGCTCAGCAGGCTGCAGAATATCTCCTTGACAGGATAACTTCTTCCTGGAATATGCAGCACTGAACAGTGTCCAAAGAACTCTGAGAGCTTGTCTACCTCCAGGGTGGCTGACATCACCACCACTTTCATGTCTGTCTTCCTGTCTGATGGTTTCTTCTGCAGAAATAGTTTCTTCAGCAAACCAAATAAAATGTCCTAATGGAAAAACAAAAGTGACTTATATCAGTACCCCAGTTATCTAAGTGCCTGGTGAACTTGGAAGGGACTGATCGTATCCCACTGATAAGAGCGAAGACAGAAAATCACATTTTCAGGGCCTAGGCATTCACAAGAATACACACACTTAATATGGGTTATCTTATAAGCATACTAATGATTTCTAGACTGTAATGAATTTTTTTATCAGCTCTTCTCACAGAATCCACATAACTTTAAATCCTTTGGTTTTCATTTTTATACTCTCCTGGTCAAGTCATTTGCCAGCAGTTACCTCAGGCCCATTTCAAAAAGGCATCACCTTTGTCCAGCGAACGTCACCTGACTGAGCACGCACTCTCCTTTATTGTCCTATTTTTTGTCACAGCTTCAGCACGTTTACTTGAATCTGCAGTGCTCCGGATTAAAAAATCTGCTTCTTTTACTTAGGCACAGATGATGGATCAGTAATTTACCTCATCACCCTACTTCAATTCTTTGCACTACCCTCAGATGCTTCAGGACAGAAATGGAATTCAGAAACCGTTTTCCCTTTCCCCAGCTGGACCAGTAGATTGCTTACTGGTTGTCTGACATTCAACACAACCTCTTGAGGACTAAATGACTCAAGACTCACTTTGCTTGCCACGGAAGGGTCAGAGTGACATTTGATAGCTTTTGGTACTTAGGTCAGCCTAGACACTGCCACCAACCCAGAAATCGTAATCTCTTTGCACAGTCATGTACACACCCTAAGAAACACGAGGCCTTAGAACGAGTGAGATGTTTCAGGGCTTGGTTTATCTGTGCGTGGTTTTTATAAAATCCGGGTTTGTGCTCACTGTGCTGGATTCGAACTCCAGGAAATTTTGGGTAAGTATCCAATAGTCAGCCAAGTTTTAACTGCTTCCAAACACAATTCCAACAGGATTACAGGCCGCGTCTTATTTTCAGGTTCTGTGGCATGTAATAAATGAAGCAGCAATTCTATGGTTGTAGGGCAGCAAAAGGATAAAGTACATCCATAAAAAGAAGTAAAGTAAATCCACCAAAAAGAAGCAAAAGAAGTGTGTAAGCAGACTTCAGTAAAGCAGAAACAGTGACTGGAAAAGACAGATATAAAGTGACACTCACAGTGCTGAGGCTCCGCTCATGAGCTTCATCCAAAATGATGATACTGTACTTGCTGAGCAAAGGGTCTGCCAATATTTGCCTCAATAAGCAGCCATCAGTCATATACCTGATGGCAGTATCCTGAAAGGTTTAAACAGACATTCAGCTGTTATCCTGGATTTTTACTTCAAAGTAAACACTTTAACACAGATCATGTATTTGTCCACAACACACACTGAGATTGGTTATCATGGGCGCTTATGCACACATTTGGAAATGTTTCACTTGTAAGGTGTTCAGAAAGATTGATCAGATGAATTGTAGGATAATTACAATTGCAGCTTCACCACATCAGGGACAGATGGCTTCTCACAGCTCCAAGACCTGCTCCACACAAAGCCTCAGGAGAAGGAATAGGGCTGTGCCACTCCACAGGGAGAACCACAAGCAAAAACTGAGCTGCGGTGACACTGACACCACCAGACCCTCCCACGACAGCACCAGTGGGAACACAGCCCTTGGAGCCCTACCTCGGTGGTGCAGTCATCGAAGCGGACCTGGTACCCGACAACACTCCCCAGCACACAGCCCATCTCCTCGGCCACCCGCTGCGCCACAGAAATGGTGGCAACACGCCGGGGCTGGGTGACACCGATGGCTCCATGCTTGGCCAGGCCTACAGGAGAGGTCATAGAATCATAGAATAGTTTGCAGTGGAAGGGATTTCAAAGCCCATCCAGTCCCACCCCCTGCCATGGGCAGGGACACCTCCCACTGGATCAGGGGCTCCAAACTCAATCCAGCCTGGCCTTGAACCCCTCTAGGGATGGAGCAGCCACTGCTGCTCTGGGCAGCCTGGGCCAGGGCCTCACCACTCTCACAGTCAACAAATTAGTTCTTATGTCCTTATGTCCAGTCTAAATCTGCCCCTCTCCAGATTATACCCGTTCCCCCTCGTCCTATCACTCCAAGCCTTTGTGAACAGCCTCTCCCCAGCTTTCCTGTAGCCCCTTCAGTACTGGAAGGTCGCTCTAAGGTCTCCTCAGAGCCTTCTTGAGGCTGAATAACCCCAACTCTCTCAGCCTGTCCTCTTACAGAAGGTGCTCAGCTCTCAGATCATCCCTGTAGCCTCCTCTGGACCTGTTCCAACAGCTCCATCTCCTTCTTACATTGAGGATTCCAGAGCTGGACACAGTTCTCCAGATGAGGCCTCACAGGAGAGGAGCAGAGGGGCAGAACAGAGGAGAGAGAACCAGGACGCCGAGTTGTGCCACTCAGCCTCAGTTTATGCACAAATACCTACAGAATACACATAGGCTCGCAGTTTATTAGCTTAGAAGTCTAACCACGCCGTCCTGGTCCACCACAGGCCCAGCCCACCCTGACGCCGCGTCCCCTCGAGGGGCCGGAGCGTGACTCGCATTTACTCTCGCCCTTTCCCCACGTTTCGGGGCCGCGGAGCAGAGGGGCTCTCCGGGCTGTCCCCTCCCCGGCCGTTACCTGCCTCGAAGAGGTACTTGGGCAGCTGCGTGCTCTTCCCGCTGCCCGTCTCGCCGGTGACGATGAGGAAGGGCCGCTCCCGCACGGCCTCCACCAGGGCGCGGCGTTGCCGGCGGATGGGCAGCACGGCGGCCTCCATGGCGGCAGCACCCCCCGGAACCGGACAGTGCCGCCGGCGCGCCCTGATGACGTCAGTATTTATGGGCGGTCATTACGCCCCGCCTCCCACAAGCCACGCCCCCTCGTCAAGCCCCACCCTGCCAGCCGCCAATCACGCCAAAACCCGCCCACATCATGTTTCGCCCATTCAGATCCGCCCCTCAAGCCTCGCCCCTTCCTCAAACCCCGCCCCTACTCAGACACCGCCCCAAAACATCCTTGCACAAAAACACGCCCCCACTAAACCCCGCCTCCTCTTTAACCCACCTCTGCATTAAGTCCATCTGCCCCACCCATCCCCCTAAGCCCCGCCCCTCCGTAGCCTACGTTCTGCCTCAAGCCCCGCCCCTTCTCAAGCCTCGCCCACATTGCCAGTGCCCCGCCCCAAACCCCGCCCACCCCTCGTCCCATTAAACACCGCCCCAAGCACCGCCTCCTGTAGCGTCAATCAAGCCCCGCCTCCTCAAGCCCCGCCCATCCATAGTCAACGTCCCGCCTCAAACACCCCAGCCTCAAGCCCCTTCCCAATAAGCCCCGCCCACAAGCCACGCCCCATCCACAAGCCACGCCCATGTTTCACAAACCACGCCCCCACAAACCACGCCCCGTCCCCTCCAGTCTCTCCCCCAGCAGCATCTCCCCCCGCCCCCCATTAGCCAAACCCGTTATTTTTTTCCCCCCCGCTGCCGCAGTTGTCCCCTGGCGCATGCGCAGCCCCGCGCCTCAGTTCCGGCCCCCCCCCGGCCTGGCGCAGTCACCCTGCGTCGGGAAACTGAAGCAGGACCAGAACCAGCGCTTCCCTCCCGCCGGGTCCGCGGGGCGGGGAAGGGACACGATGGCTGCAAACAGCTCCATCGACCCAATTCCCTGCTCCAGCGCCCCAGAGCGTCGGGATCTGCCGCCCCAGGCCCGGCCCGAGGCCTCAGCGCCTGTGGGTTCATAGAAGACCTGAAGGTGGCAAGCGACGTACGCCAAAGGCGAATCCAGCTTGTGACCAAACCTCCCTGTGCTTGGGCACTGAAGGGAGAGAGGATCTGTTATAAGTTGATATAAGTTGAATATCATGTATAGTTTTTGTGATTTTAGAACTAAAGTATAGGATTAGCTTGAATGATTACCTGGCCTGTGCCTGGAAACTTGTGCCTATCTAAGGACTTCTAACAGGGCTGCAGTTAGAAAGAGTGTGACTGTATGTAATGAAGCCAGACAACAAGGCCGAGCGCAATAAGAGAAGAACCAGCTGGGACCAGGTGCAGCTTGAAGAGATGCCCAAGGAGTCTAAGAGCAAACACAAAGAGAGGGGAAAAGTTCAACTGTGAGGAAGATCCACAGCTTTCCTCCCGAGACCCTCCAAGGGCAGAGAATGTGCACCAAGGGGAGTAAATTCCAGGGCTGATTATAACAGACCCTCCCTGTTCCAGGGAAAGCGATGGATGTGTGTGTTTGGACTGTAGATCCCTTTGTGAGCGGCACTGGACGGTGCACGCGCATTAGGTGGAGCGATCCCCTTGAAGAACCCCTTACTTAATAATCAAATTGGCATTGATTATCGAGTCTGGCTTTTCACAGCATCAGCATTGGGTTTTGCCTGTACATCACACCGCTTGTTTCCCTTACAAACCCTGTCTATGTTAGTGTTAGAGAGGAGGGTGCTGGGCTCTTCGCCCAAGGGACAGGGACAGGACAAGGGGGAATGGCCTCAAGCTGCACCAGGGGAGGTTCAGACTGGACATAAGGAAAACATTTTTCACCAAAAGGATCATCAGGCACTGGCAGAGGCTGCGCTGGGAGAGGATGGAGTCACCATCCCTGGAGGGGTTTAAAAGATGGGCAGACAAAGTACTTAAGGACATGGTTTAACGGAATGGTTGGACTTGATGATCTCAGAGGTCTTTTCCAACCTGGTGATTCTATGATTCTATATACTAATGCCATATTGCCGTTAGTAAACCCCTCAGTACATAGTGATCATACACACTGCTTGATTTTTTCCTGCTGGAAACTTCAAACGTACCCTCCTTTCACTTTTTGGTCTACATTTACTAATTACTTAATGGTTTCCATAGGCATATATGTATGCATGAACACCTGCACACCTGCACACTCTGCTTGATTTTATTTAAATCACATACTGCTCTTGGCAGATAAGAGAGGTAGGTAAGGTTTTTCAATTTTCTTTTTTTGTCCTCCTAGCCTGGGAATAGCAGGTTTGGATTTAATCAGCCTCTTTGCAGTCCTGAACTTTGTCCTCCTGGAATACAGGACCATTCATTTAAGGATTTCCCTCTGTCTAATAAACATTAATGAATCACACTCTACAATTCCCTTGTGATCTTATCTCAGTTTCACAGATGGGGAAAACAGAAACAAATTAAGGGGTCTGCACACACCACAAATCAAAGGCAGAGCTGGGGGAAGGACCCGGTAATCCTAGCACAATTCCCTGCTCTAATAACTCTGTAAAAATGCTTTCTGCACATGCAGCTGCTCTGTCCATAACAGTCCATGGTTACTTTCAGGCTGTCTTAGAAGGCTGAAATTGCTCTTTTCCTAAGGTTTAGCTTTACTCACAACTGCAAATTCTGTGAGGTGACAGAGGGCTGCAGCTCCGCCAGCTTCCTGTACTGAATTGTGCCTGAGGAGATCTTTTTTCCTTGTGGGCAGAGGATATCTTTTGTCTTCTGATGAGCAGAGATGTTGCAGGATATGGAGAATATTCCAGTCCCTACCTGTACATCACAGGTTATCCATCTTCCCAGAGAGGAGGTCTGAGTTCCTGGGGAAATTTCTGGTTTTATCTGGAGAAAGTGGTTCATTCTACGATAAACACAACATCCCCTGGTGCCTGTGAAGAAAACCACATCTATTAATTACATTGAGCGAGTCAAGATAGGTCATTGCCTTGTGCCTGGAATCTCCAAGTAGGGCAACTTTCTAGAAGATCCATCCCTCAGCTGTAATTTTGGTACAGACAAACCGAATAAACCGATGTTCCCTGCAAGCTGCACTCCTGTCAGGCAACCGGCAGTTTTTCTGACAGCCAGGATTTTTGTGGCACTGGCTGTGAGTCATTATTGAAAAGGTGTTATTCTTAAAACAGAGGATGAGCGCTGTCAAAAGGAGGTGTTAGACACAGCAAAAAAAAGCCCAAACCCCTTTCACACCTCCATCTGCCGTCTTACAGTGCCTCGCTACGAAACATTTACAAATTGACAGGTTTTATTTCAAATTTTGCTCTGCTTGTTAAAAATTGCTTCTTTTTGAAAACAGAATTGAATGCCCTAGCCTTTTTCCTGCATAATTAATAGGTTTTCCCTGTATTTAGCTCCACAGAAAACAACAATTTCTCCAATGCAGCCTTCTGCCAGGTTACTCATAACTGCATTCACAGGTTTCTGCTAAAAAAGTCTGCAGGAAATACAGCGCTGCAGGAATCTGCCTTCACTTGGTCTGTTCAGCAGGTGGCAAGGGACAGCGTATGGCCAGATCCAGGCTAGGAATCGCTCTGCCAGAATAAAATACTGGTATATCTACGCTGGAAAAGGATTTGCAGTGGCAATCTACACTGGGAGCATACCTCAACTGCAATCGTCTGTGTGATCGAGGCTCCGTAGAAGCTCCTCAGCCAGATCTCTCTCTTAGCTGCTGCTGGCACGGAGGATAGTTGCTACAGCAATTCCTCCTCCGCTTGCTGTTGGCCAGACAACCCTGCATAGCTTGTGTTGAACCCTGTCCTCTTACCCTTTCCTGAGCCAGTTGGTCCGAGGGTGCCACAGTTTTGTCTCCACGTGGCCACAGACGCGGACCTGACCTGCAGTGAATCACAGTTACGGATTCAGGTCTCAGTGCCTCAGTTCTGCAAATGTTTCTGCACAAACCTTACTGTATCCACTAGAAGACACCTGGCTTACTCCCTGCTACTCTTAAAAGCCTGTTTTCTTTTGTCTTTACAGTTGGTCTATGATGGGCCAGCAACTGATTCCGTGAATTTACCACCCTCACACGTCCGCCTGCACCCCCCTGTTTAAATTTAACTGCAGCGTCAGATCTGCAGCTGTTTCCGAGGCCACATACATGAACGGTTGCTGCTCCCGCCAGGTGCGAGTACGAATGAAAAGGTCGTAGGCTGGGGGCGAGGATTGGGCTCTGGCTCAGCTGTTTGCATTCTCACACAGAGCACGGTCAATCCATCCGTCAGCCCGCACACACGAGCCAGACAGGTGAGGAGCTGAATATGGGAAACAATTCAGTGGCGCTCGTACAAAGCCACGACCAAAGACGTGCACTCTCTGTGGTTTAAAAAGAGCTTTTAGAGCAATCCTCCAAGCAGCCCGTGGATCAGTGAAATTATCTGCACAGAAATATAAATGCAGAATGGCATGGGAACAGTCTCCCCGGAGACTGGGGAGGGTAGATTGAAGAATACCTAAATCTTTAAACGGTGCCTGAGATTTTTGTGTTAAATTGGAACATTTTCTTCCCACGCTCAGCTAAGAAGATGAAGGCAGGCAGTTACTTGTGGGCAGTTAGCACATGCACTACTGAGAGCAATCGGGGCGAAAAAACCCAGCAGATATGGACTAGACACGTCTCCCTGGGGCTCTGCCTGAAGTATTTCACTAATTCAAGGGGTTTTGTACCTGCACTAATGAAAGCTGGTGGCTATTTTAAGACCTCCTCACGCTTGCACTTCTGTTACAACTTGTGAGAGGCTTCTAATCTATTTCTGTATGTAAGACATCATTTCTGACTTATCAAATGTGCAAAATAATCAATAATTCACTTAGGCTTGACTTTACCATTACCGTGCACCAGGGCTATGATTTAAATATATTTCTGTGACTGTAAAATAGGCAGATATCCTGAACTATCCTGGAATTGTCCTCTTGTCTCTGGCAGCACCTCCCACTACCCAGAGTAGTTTTATTTCCACAACCATTAAATCCAGGACAAAATACTACCCTTTTGTTCTATATTAAGACCATAGAGTAAAAGCAGCTGACTGCTTTCCAAGCCTGTGTTCTCATGGAGGGGAATACGGGGTGAAGAATCAACCCCTGGCATGAATTTTTCTAATAAGAAGTCATTAAGAAAAGCCAGATCTCCTCAATGCTCTCCCAGAATTGGGTGGTGGAGACACCTGTAGCCTTCCTCCGCTTCCCATGGCCCTCACAGTGCCCGGCGGTTAAAGGCTCACCTGTGATTACAGTCTTTCCTTCCATAGCCTCGTTTTGAAGGACCCGAGATTCATGTAGCTAAATTAAGAGGAAAAAAAGCAGGTATGAAATCCTCCCGTCCCTTCCATCCACCATTGCTGTCACACCTCCTGAGTCAGTAACAACCTAATCCCTTATAGCACTCGGGTCAGCTTCTTTCGTAGCGGGGAGCTGGGCTCCAGGAGATGAAGAAGTGACTTGGCCAAGGTTACACATGTTGCAGAGGGTTCTCAAAGTGAGAGCCACCCAAGTGCCGTGTCCCCGAGTTAAGAGGTCTGGCTAGACCCTACCAGCGTTGGAGCTCCTCCTTACCGGAGGCTCAGCCTTGAGATCCAGAGACAAGGAGACAGGCCTATCAGAGAGACCACCAACAAACAACTCACCTATTTTGTCCCTGGGTCTACAGCCCAGAGTTTGCATTTTCCAGTTTCCTTTTGTCCCTGTGTTTAACCCTTTGGTATCATCAGCTGTGGTGTCTGCAGCATCCAGCGAGAAGGGCAGGGCGTGCGGCAGCCACGCATGTCCTGGCAGTGGCTTCATTTCATCCACCAACCCTGAAAAAAAAACAAAAACAAAACCAAATCCACAGACCTGCATAATTGTGGCCCTGTTATTCATAGACCTTAAATTGTACTCCTTCATGAATTTTAATGTGCAGTCCATTTTCTTTCCACTAATCCTACATTAGGCTGGAAGCCTTTATAGACCACACGCTTGCCCTCCTCAGCTCTTTATTCCCTGCAGCACCGTGGCTGCTGTGTCCCCAGGCATTGCCCTTGTCTCAGCTGGTCTGACAGCCAGGCTCAATCAACTTTAAAGTGTTTTCTTATTAGATACTCTATTTTGTGCATCCCTAACAAAAGCAGGAGGCCTGTTGAATAGACATCCTGCGAACAGCGGCTTATTTATTTTGCCCGTGATTTGCCAATCTGTTGGCGTGCGTATTAGTTGCACGGCATTTGAGACAACACCTGTCTGTGAATTTTTAAAGCTAGTCTTTTGTAAATCTCTTTTTTTCCAGCTAAAACCGTCGCCGCAAGTCATCAGGAACACGTGAAAGCCTGCCAGGAAATTTGCCTTTCCAAGCAGTTGCAGAATTTCTGTGTTGTTACTGGTGAGCGACACACAAGAGCAAACCCCAGGCAGTTGAACACCACTGTAGACCATAAGATGCTCAACAGCCTTATTTTAAATGGTATTTAGATTTGAAAGCCTGACGGGACCATCAGATACTCTAATCTGACTGTCTGAAAAACGCAGTGTGATCTTGTTATTTTCGCTACTAAATTTAGTGATTTGTTCAGCTGGAGGGATGCTTCCAAACAGAAGATACCTAGACTCAATTTGAAAAGATGATAAAGCCTCGGCTTCCTTCGGCAAGCCGTCCCAGCAGAATCGGTCTGCCAGGTCTGCTCTGAGGAACAGAGCCTACAATAAATTGAGGCAAAATGCTCTTTTTGTGTTAATTGCTAATATATCAGGCCCTGCCCTTCCATGTGTCTAACAACCCTTATTAGAAGAAAAAGCTATATTGTATAGTCCTCAGCTATAAAGTTCTAAAAATAAGTGAACTTTAATGTATAAATGCAAGTTGAGGACCTTTCTAGCCCTGACTGTAAATGTTCCCAATTGCCACTAATTTCACATCACTTGCAGAACCAGCTGTAGTATTTCTTTTCCAAAATATTCAGAATATATGCAGTGTTTTAAGGATTCCAGCCCTGGGGATACTTTGTGCTGGCGTGTGCCATTAGTGCAACAGGCAGGCAGGCACACGCAGGAATGGATCTGACTTAAAATCTAATTTAACTTAAACAACACTGACCTTGTGAGAAGTGTGGAGTCCGAACCCAGCCTGCAAATTCCATCTGTTTCTTATTTCTGTAACAGGCAAGCTAAAACCCTAAATCCAAACAGCTCTGAGCTTTGAATCCAAATTTTGCAGCTTGAGTCCATTACTGGGAAGGGCCATGGCTTGCCCGGCACAGACTCGCGTCTTAAATTGGATGCTGGGATTTATAGCACAACGTTAGATGAAGGAGACCTATTGTTGGTTGACTAACAGCTAGTCTAGGAAAGCACTGGGAGACAGAGGTCTCTGTGTTGGTGAATAAGTTGACCCACCCCTTTGCTCCCCCTAAAACCATTATCACAACCTTTGTGGACTGAGTTTTGAGGGTTAATCGGTGCTTGGGAGCCACTCGAACACTCCTCTGCTGTTAGGAGGGAATAAAAACCTGTGCTAACTCTCTATGTTAAGCATAATTTTAAGTTAGTTTTTGCTGGGTTTTTTGCTGCCATTTGGTGTAAAAAAAAATACCCTAATCTGTAAAGCAAGCAGCTTTTCAGGTTTCTATAAAAAATAAAAGAAAGCATATTCAGAAAAAGCCTTTTCTCTGTCCTTTAAGTCAAAAGAGCAGAGCTGGTGAAGCTGGGTCTCCGAGTGCAAATGGAATTTGGCAAACCATTCCCATTAGTGCAGGATAAACGCGTTAAATATATAACAGATTGAGTACAGCATAGGTTAGAAAATAAGTGCAGAACTGCAAGGGTCCTAATTATTTTCCATCCATCTACCTTTACATTAAAGCAAATTGTGATGCTTCCCCAGATGCTGAGTAAATTATTGAATTTTTTAAGTGATGCTCTGTTTATAGAATTGCGATTACTCAGTATTGGCCTTTGTTTGGAGAAGAATCCCTGTCCGTCCTCACTAATGGCTTCTTCTGATCTCATCCGACATGGAGGATTTCCTGAGCATATTAAAAATATTATTCACTCTGCCTTTTTAGCTTAGCTAAAGATTTAATGAATTCAGCATTAGAACGGTATGTTTTGCTCTGTTTGAACTAGATTTACTCTTTACTGTGCGTGCTCTGTTCCCTACACAGGCGCTAGGGGAGATCTTCACAGGCTACGTTATAGACTTTTTGGGGTAAGAATCTCGATATTTGGCACAACAAATATTTGAGCATATGAACCTCAGAGTATCTTTGACATAATACCTCCTTGTTAGCTATTTTTTACCTGGTGGTCATTTGCGCCCTACCTGGACTCCCCATGGAACAGCTCAGGTAGAACCAGAAGCTCCTGAGATGTTGGTGGTCCGAGGCTGGATCCATCCCAGCCTGGACAAGGAGAGACACCCACCTCCCACACAGCTCTTTTTCACTCTGTATGAAACACGTTTCAGCAAACATCCAGTTTGTATTTGCTTTGCTGCAAGGAGGGTGTCTCAGAGTTTGTGTAAAGTCCAGGTTTCCTGGCTTAAAGAAAGCCACGAGCCTCTGGAATCACATTCCAAGACCAGGCAAAAGCAAAAGCCAAGCCAAGGAGATATTCAGACCTGCTGCTGGTGTGTTCCTTAACTTGGAAAGGCTCGGAAATAATGTTCCTTACACCCTGAAGTGAACAGCACAACCTTGAAAATGCTGCCTGCATCTGGGATTAGATCCTTTTGCAGCGCATGGGTTTGGGTTTAACCTCGCACCAGTATTCCAGTGCTGCACTCCGCTCTCCCCTGGGACCACCAGCCCTCAGCTTCATTCCAGGCGATTTGCCACCTGAATCCATCACTCACTCCAAGATTTAAACCTTCTCTGTCATGGGGCAAACCTTGGGTAAATCATTTCGCTGACCAGGATTTGAGATCTTTCTTTTTTTTTTCCTTCTCCTGCACTTTAAGATATTTAATGGAGATGCAGCAGTGGACACGCTCCACTAAGATGGATCATAATGCCTTTAAAAAAGGGGAATTATTGATTGCTGGTCCCACGCCTCGCAGCGTGGGGCTCTACGCTGGCTCAGCTCACCACGCGCTGTGGATTTTAAAGCACGGGGATGCAGGTGGATTCGAGCCCCGTGTCATGGGGAACATGACAAAGACTCCTCTTTTTCAAATAAGTGGATATTTTGTGAGCTAATTCCAATGCAATCTCGCAGACACAGATCCACTCCTCCCCACCACGCTGCGGGAAGGATGGAAACCTCCCTCAGGAGAACAACACCAGATACCCACTGCGATCATTTAAATGCCATATCAATAAGATGTGGAAGCCAGAGCCGTCAGTGGCTCACAAGACGCCCGACTCTTACAGTGGGTACATGGGCTCCATCCTGAGTGCAGGTCCTCTCCAACCGAGCACCAGCCGAAGCCCTACGGCATCAGCCCTGCGCAGGGCGGGATTACATTACCCCATGGAGGCGTAACAGAGACTTCAACCTAATTTTGGGATGCTCACCTTCACCTCACCCCAAGCCCTCCATTGTCCTCTTCCAGAGACGCAACTGCCTTTTCGCTCCGTGCTTGGCGTAGCGCCGGGGCGTTCCAGCCAGCCGTGTCGCTTACAGCAAAATCAAATGTAAATCACTTCCAGGACGCTTATCCCCCAGCACGACCAGCAGCATCCAGACTGCATCGTCCTTTGGGCAGGATGAGGCTGCGGATGTAATTGCAGTTCCTGCTTGATAGCGCCAGGCATTTTCATGGTAGATTTAATTTTACTCTCTAGTACCTATTTTTTTTTCCTTTTCCTTAACTTGCATGGGAAAACAACTCTGCAGGGCTCGAGGGAAGGCAGACTGGCAAGGCGCGGCATCTTCTTCCCTGCTGCATTTCCATGAGGAGAGAAGGTTAATTAGCAAGCTGCAATCAGTGCCTGGGAGAGCTCAGCACCCGCAGCCCTGAGCGCCTTTTTGCACCCTTTGCAAAAAGCAAAAAAAGCAAAAAGGTGCCTTTTGCACCCTTTGGGTGCTGCCCAAGGGAGAGGGGCAGTCCTGGGGCATATACAGCTCATCAAAGCCATATAATCCCATTAATTTAAACCATCTGAACTGCAGAATAACATTTTCCCCTCCCATTCAGTACTCGGACACCGGGCGCAGCCTAACCTAAATCCAAAGGTCGAGCCAAGCTAACCAAACAACCCAGTGGTGCGTTTGTGCAACCAAAATCGCCTCTTTTTATTGTTATCTGTAATAATTTTCACACGCAGTGCTCACCTGATGCACACGTCAATAACTCACACTGGTCCACGCTGATGAGCTGAATCACTGATTTTTTTCCCAGTTCTTCTTTTTTCCGTCTTGAATCATTTTCTATCTAATGTGAATTGATCTTTCACCCAAACTATCTGACAGAGCTACAATTTAGTATTCAATTAACACTGAATAAAACTAGTTTGTGACACAGACTCCAGTCCCTACCATGAACTTTCGGTGTCTGCGGGTACCTGACATCTCTGCAGGTTGACGAGAAGACCCTCAGGGCAGCCTGGTCCCATCATCAGGAGCGAAACAAACACAAGAAGTAGAGGTGCTATGAGGCAAAAGAAGAAAAGTTTTCTGGTTGGGACTGCGTTACGTGTGTCTAAGAGGTGACAGGATGGGCTGGATCCCACCACAGGGAGCAGCGTGCGATGGATCACCTCCTGAAGGATCTGCCAGCCCTGGCTTTCTAGGGCTCTACAGCTGAAGTGTGACCATTTCATCCAGTGAAATGTTTTGAAATGAAAGGTCTTAAACTGCCGATGGAAGGAGCATAAACGGCGACTGGGAAGGATCTCGAGTGCTGCTCCCTGGGCTGGGTTTGCAGAGCAAGCCCACGCTTCACCCCGTGCCTGCCAATGACCCACCTGCCTTGGGGTGCAGCAGCCACACACCCGCTCCTTCACTGCAAGCAGCTCCCAGCCTCTTCCCAATTAATCATCTCCTAATGACTTTCTGAACCTGGAGGATTTCCTTAATTATACTCTGCATTAGAATTTAATCAAGAAATCAATCTTCCGCGCTGTCCGAAACCCGAGGGTCTGATGCATTTGGAGAAGAGGAGCCTGGGGCGCCCCTCGCACCGCACCGAGGGGGTCCCTGCGATGCCACCGGCCATCCTTTGTGGCCGAGGACTCCAAGGACGCCAAGCCTGGGGAGCCACAGCCTCTTGGTCACAGCCCTGGAGGACGACGGCATTGCCCTCAGCATCATTGTGTAACTCTGTGTCACCCCTGGAGCGTGATCAGCCGCCTGAAGCGATCGCTATGCAGCAACGGAATCAAATCGGCGGCTGCGGGGCAGGTCACGCGCAGCCCGTGTCGCGCAGGGAGAGGCAATGGTGCCCCTTCTCTGCAAGGAGAGGGCCTCGGCGATGCCTCAGGGATGGCAAATCACCTGCAACAGCTGTCGGGAAGGCTCCCTCCTGTAAAATAGTAAAGGTTGGCTGCTCCCCCACAAAATGATGCTCTGTCCCTCCAGGAAGGTGTTGAGCTGCTGGCAGGGGCTCTTGCTCAGCGTGGCCATGCCCTGCGGCATTTCCAAGCCTGTTAGCTTACCCTCCTCGCCGCTGGAGCTGCTCCTGGTCTGCTCGACCCTTCCCACCCCCTTTGACGCACATCAGGAGCAGATCTGGGTACCCACTAATCCCCACCAGGCCTCACTGGTTGTCTCTTTAACGGGAAGCAGCAGCGGGTTATAAGTGGAATTTGGAAGCGGCACATGCTGGAGCAGGGCTTGTTACCGAATCTAGCTGGAAATGATTTAATTAAGATCCCCGCCCAGCCCTGTGCCTGTGCCCTGGCTCAGCCAAGCACTGACTCCCTGTATTGTCTCCTCCGCCTGATGCGGGGTGCCCGGCAACGCGCAGCCCTCGTGTGCCGGCTTAGCGCCTTTGTGCCCGCCTGAATGCGGCGCCGAGAGGATTTGCATTTTTCAGCCGGCAGCTTCACCTGCTCCCATCTCACACCAGCAGCGACGCGGCCCCTCGCGCCCCCTCTGCCTCTGCAAACCTTCTGAAAAGCCACGTAAATCCTGGGGATGCCATTATCTGCTCTGGTGCCAAACACAGGGCAAAGGGCGCCGTCATCCAAAGGAAATCATATGTCTGATTAAATGCTAACGTCACTTTTTTGTTCCAGTCTGTGGGATGCTGAAAGCCAAAGATGTATTCGAAAGGATGCTGAGCGTCCTGGTCAGACAGACGCTGTGTGATGGCAGACGTGAGGCGTCACCGGGATCCCGGCCACCGAGGCCAGGTGGGAGGATGGCAGCTCAGGGGGGCTGTGCTGGTGCCGACTCCCACCCCAGCCATGAGCACCCATTGGCAGAGGGGAGAGCATCTCCTGCCCGGCACCTGTGCAGCACAGAGGGCCGAGGGAGGGGATTCTGCCCCTCTGCTCTGCTCTTCAGACCTCACCCAGAGCCTTCTACAGTTCTGGAGTCCTCAGCAAAGGAAGGACATGGATCTGTTGGGGCGAGTCCAGAGGAAGCCACAAAGATGATCCGAGGGCTGAGCACCTCCCGTAGGAGGACAGGCTGAGAGAGTTGGGGTTGTTCAGCCTGGAGAAGAGAAGGCTCTGAGGAGACCTTAGAGCAGCTTCCAGTGCTGAAAAGGGGTACAAGAAAGCTGTGGAGGGGCTCTTGATCAGGACAAGGAGAGATGGTTTTAAGCTGAAAGAGGGGAGATTGAGATGAGATCTCAGGAAGAAATGTTTCCCTTTGAGGGTGGGGAGCCCTGGCCCAGGCTGCCCAGAGAAGTCCTGAGTGCCCAGTGGTCCCTGGAGGTGTTCGAGGCCGCGTTGAATGGGTCTCCGAGCAGCCTGATCCGGGTAAAGATATCCCTACTCCTGCAGGGAGGTTGGATTGGATGACCCTTCCAACACAAACCATTCTCTGATTCAAACCTGGCAGGCTGGGCGGGTTTTAGATTCAGGTAATGATGATAAGATTTTGGTGCAGGTGTTTCCTCCGCAGAGCTCTGCTGTGCCTTTGCAGGACATCGACCTCCTGCCTCGGCTGCAGCCGCTCGGAAGCAGTGCCTTCTCTCCCGGCTTTCTCCTGCTCAGGTGAAGAGGACACTGGGACAGGGAGGGGATTTCGAGTCTCTGCTGCCTTGGAGAGAAGCTAAAAATAAAAAGCATCTGCTAAAAATAATGAATGATCGGGGAAAAAAAATGCTAAAGCCCAGAGATCTCCCTGAATGCTGAGGATTAATCTTAATTTCCCTTTAATCCAGACAAAAATAGCGACATCGCTGTTGGAGGGTACAGCTCAGCTCCGCAGACCAAGGCGGGAGTTGTGCTTCCCTGCCCATCCATCCCAGCAGCACCCCAAAATCCGTCGTCTTCTCAGCGCAGCTGAGCCCCAGCACTGAGCTTCAGTACTCTTCAGGTTCAGAAGGAAGAACAAGACTGAGCAGAGCAAGCTACTTAATTTTTTTGTCTCTTTGGAAGACTGCAAGCTACAGGATGCTCTGTACGCCACAGCCTGGCTCCCCAAGCAGCCATCACCTTCCCCTTTCTCCAGATCCTTGGAAAAATATATCCTTGACTTTATCCCAGTGATAAAACACCAATAACACAAGGAGAGGCGCAGGGATGGGGCTCCCCCTGCATTTCCTCGCTCCCTGCTACCGACACACATGGGCAACAGGGGTGGTTGAGCATCGCTAAATGGAAATGTTGCTCCCAGCTTACCGCTGCCTTCAGATATATGCAAATATATGCATGCAATCATTTACATACAGAGTTCACCTGGGACTTTGCTTCAGTGCCAGGAGGAAAAATCCCTTAATTCCTGGGATAAACCCAGGGCTTGGTGCCCCCCTACAGCCCTTTGGGGATGGGGTGCTCGGAGAGGGAGGCAGGAGGGCGTTGGGGCTCTGTGTGCAGTGAGGTCTCAGCCTCAGGAAAAAAAAGAAAGATTTGAAACCCCGTGAGCCCATGAATAGACACAAAGGCTCATAGTCCAAGGTGTGATTTATAGGCAACAGCACATAAACACCTGAAATAGGGTCTTTAAAACCACCTCGGACTCCGCTATAATGCTGCTACTGTGGAGCTGCAGCAGCTCCTGGAGGAGCCATCGCACCCCCGGAGCCCCACACCGCCCGGGAAGGGGGAAATTAAGATATATCAAATCTAAGCAATTCCTTACAAGCTGCTCCAAATGTGTTTTTAATTCAAGAGTGACCAGAGAGGGAAGTAAATATTTTTCTGGAAAGGAAATCGCTTTGCGTTTACACCTAATGGTGTTTGCTGAAGCTGTGCCTGCAGTCCCGCTCCAGCCCTGCTTCGTATTTACCCATCTGGAGGAGCCGCTCAGCAGCGTTGGGCCGTGCCAGGCGCAATCGAGGTGAAGAATTCAGCATTTGTACATCAAGGAAGCCCTGTGGTTTGGGGAGCTGCGATGCACAAGACTCGGCATCTGTTTGCTGGGCCGCGTTCCTGCGAAGCCACGAGCCGCGGACAAGGGGCTGCTGTTGGATCGGAGCTGTGCAGCCGCTTGGCGAGGGCGAGAGAAAACAAAGATTTAAGTCAGAAGAGTGCAAACTGCAGCCCACCAGGGCCCAGCACGGGTCTCCCCATCACAGGGAGCTTTGCTCCGCACGCGGGGCAGATCCCACTGGCTCCAAGACCTGCGGCTCCAAGTGTTTGAAAGGGATTGACCCAAAAAGCTGTTGGCTCCTCTTGCCGAGAGCTTTGCGCCACCCTCCTGCGCTGCGCACAGCGGCGCTGGAGGCATCGGGTGCCACCCATCACGTCCCTGAACGTGGTGCCTCCCTTCCTGCAAAGCAGAGGGGAGAGGTCCATGGGAATGAGCTATGGAGCACATTTCCCGGGGAAAGCTCTATCTGTACATCAGGCTTTACGGCTGGCACACCCTCGAGATGCCACCTAAAGCCTGTGCCTTTCGATCCCTTGATCCTGCCCACATGGGATGTCAGCGTCACGGAGCAGAGCTAACACCGGCTGGGGCTCGTGTCTCCTATAGAAAAACATTTACAGGACCTTGAAAATGGTGGCTGAAATCTAAATATTTTCCTTGGACACGGAGAGAGCAAAGGCATTTGCTGCCACGCTGCCGATTTGGGTGACCCATAGCTGAAGCACTAACGAAGGTGCCCCTGTGATGCCTTTTCTCGTCAGCCTGGAAACAAGCACGAAGCCTCCCTCTCCATGCCTCCGACGTGCCGAAAGCTGTCAAAGGTCAGGCTTAAGTTCCACAGATTTTGGAGAGAGTTTGTACAATGAAATCCCCTCCAACACCTTGGGAAACGCAGGTCTGAGCTTTGCCTTCCGCCCCGCGTTCAGTGGTTCTGGTGGGCAGGAGCAGCTGGGGGACACGGCCGGGCTCCCTGCGCCACCAGGACCTGCTCCAAATCCCCCCACCGAGCCCTTAATCAGCTTTCACCTGGGATTAGCTCAAACATTCCCAGCCTTTGGTTCAAAATAGCTTTTCTTGCTTGTGGGCAACTAATCCAAACCGAGCTGAGCCCTCTCTCCAGCAGCCAGCATCACCAGAAAGAGTTCGGTTCTTTCCCCAAAGAACCCTGCTTAGTTCCCAGATATTTTTCACCAAGAAACCAGGACGTGGGGTACACACCAGTGTCCAGAGCTGGGTTGAGGTGGGGACTGGTGGCTGTGGCTCCCAAAAACCCTACCAAGGCAAAGCCCAGCCCGGTACAAAGGGTACCACCAGCCCAGTTCAGGGTGAACTGCCTGCGCTCGGGGGAAATTAGGCTTTGCACAAGGGGTTTAATTCAGGAGCTCACAGGAGGGGTTAAGGGGGAAGCGTGCAGACACCTCCTGCGTGAGCTGCGCCTGTCCTGTGCACACTGAGCTCCTCTGTTCCTGCTGACAGCAAACAGAGCCAAAGGAACTCTGAGGCTGTCAGGATAAACTGGGGAGGGATTGAGGAGAGGGAACGACAGCCCCTTCTGTAGGATAAGGAGCCTCCGAGCAAAGAGCTGCCAGAAACACACAGAGCAAACGCGCAGCCCCTGCCTTCCATCGGCAGCTGTCAGGATAAACCGGGTTGGGAAGGGACGTGCAGCCAGTCACATCCAGAAACGCCGCATCTGACGTAGCTATGATTAAATAAAGGACGTTATTACTGCCGTGCTAATGGCTCGGGGCGCCGGCAGCGGAGTCATTGGGCTGCTGGCAGCTCCCAGCTCGTGAGAGCTCATCCCGGCCAGGAATCAACATTAAAAGATTAAATTCACAACCCGGCAAACACGATCCATGTTAACGATCCCCCATCGCAGCCACAGTGACAGCCTCCTCCCGCAGCCCCGATAACCAACAGCTCAAAAACAGCTCAAATATTGCATCCAGAAAGAAAACCGAGCTCAGATTAAAGACACAGAGATGCATCCTTTAAGCCAGATAATTTCCTCCTCTGTAAAACCTCCCACCCAGCTCCTTCCCACGGCTCCCGGGCAGCAGCACTGACCTGCCACAAAACCCATCCCAGGGAGAGATGCTGGAGCAGCAAAGCCCAGCCGGAATTCCAGCAGCACCAACACTACCCACAGCTCCCTCCCAGCAAAGATATATCATGGTTTCTCCAGAAATCTGTAACACCTGGGGGGGTCCTGGGAGGCCCTCGTGATGGGCACAGCTGATGCCTCATCAGAGCATCTCCACCATCAGCTGCTGGTGCTCCGTCACCCCACACGGTAGCAGCAACCTGGGAGTGGATGAGCTGCACTGTGGGAGACGAAAGTCCCTCATCCAGCGGTTAGAGGTTTATATGGACTCGATGAGGCACTTGGGTTTGTGGCTACTGAGGGCGAGGCTTGGTTGCCCCCATGTTTTGGGCTCCCTGGGGCACCCTGGTTCCTGCAGCATCGGCGCCTCCGTCTCTTTGCCTCCAGGAAAGAGGGAATTCCAACAAACTATCACTGGGAGGTCAGGGTGGAGCCAAACCCCCATTGTGACCGGGTGGGACATCCGCTAGGGAAGAGATTTGGGGAAAACGGGGAACCTGCACCACAGTGTGAACCCTCCCACGTTTCAGCCCCTCCACCCGCAGGGCTCCGCTAGGAAAGGCCCTGGATTTCTGTGCCGAAACCTTCATGAAAATAACACAATTATGGGAAAATCCTCGTCCAAGTGGAAAAGAAAACACCAGTCTGGGTTTCACAAGGAAGCAGCGCTATAAAAGCGCACTCCTATAGCTCTTTGTTATTCCTGTACAGCATCCAAACGCTCGCATAGAAACCCTTTTCCGAGGGGTACATTTCCATGGGCTGAGGTCGGGCCCCTGGGAAAGTATTTTATATTTTTTTTTCCCCTCAGCATTTTATTTCACCTCATCAGAAGTTTCCATACATGGAGAACAAAACGTCTGCACAAGCGTCCTCCGTGGCGCTGCCCCCGCCGGGAGCTGCTCCATCCCGAGCCATAAATAACCGAACAGGCTGGAAAATCTCCCTGTGGGTGTATTTTTTTCCCCCAGAAGGTGAGTGGGTGATGCCCGTCACCCCGTTGTCCACACAGCGGCATTTCCCAAGCGCCCCATCCTTGTGAGGATGATCCCTTCTTAAGACTTGGGGTGACCTGATGGGCGAATGTCTCTCCTGGAGGGATTTAAGGTGAGATTAATAGATGGGGGCACCTCTGCGTGGGTTGTGCCCTTGGTACCCCCAAAACAGCGCCCTGAGGAAAGCTGCGGGGCTCAGCGGGGCGGATTTGGGGGTCCCAAGGAGAGGTGGCAGTGGGACCCCGTCCTTGCAGCCGTCCTGCCGTGAGCGCTGGATGAGGCCAGGGCAGGTCTGTGCCTGCCCGCGGGGTGACGTCTCCTTCGCCTGCATCCCGGGGACATTCCTCCGTGTCAGCCAGCGACAGGGAACAGCCTCGACGCTATTTATACACCGAGTTGGAGCCGGGTAAAAATAACCCCAGCATGTTTGGCAGCCTGAAAGTGCTACTGTAAATCCTGCCTGTCAGCAAGAAAATCCTCCGGCTCGGGTCGGAGCCGTTTTCCCCACGGGAAAGGCAGCGTGGGGGAAGCCCGGGGGGCATCTGTGGGGCTGAACCCGGAGTGGTTCACCTGAGAGGACCAAAGGGATGAGGTGAACCAACAGAGAAGCAACGAGCAGCATCCCTCCCCAGCTCCTGTGTGCCATAGGAAGGGCCCGAGAGCAAAGTAGGAGTGTCAAATTGCTCCTGAACCAGGATTAAAGGCCACCGGTGTCGTCGTATTTATAGCTTTGTGATCATCTTTTGAAAAAAATAAACTCATTGTGAGCAGCAGGACCTGAGAGGAGCTCTGCCCCACGCTTGGCCCCATCGCTCTTCACAGCCTCTCCTCCCGCCGCCGGGAAAGGCCGTGGGGACTCCTTTGGCCCCGTCAGCTCGTGGGCAGCAGCTCCGCGGGGACCGAGGGGAGGGTTTGTGCACCGGCCTCCACCTGTCCCTCCATTTTCCCCTCCACCTCTCCCACCGCAGCACCACGGGCCAAGTTTGCAGCAGCAAAGCTGCCGCCGCTCGCCAGAGCCCACGTCTGCTGCCGTCTGAGTCAGCTCCTCCGCGCCCGGCTATTAATAGACCGCCCGGGCTTGCTTGCACGCTAATTGCAGTTTAATAATACATCAAATGCAAGTTGGTGAGAGCTGCCCCGTATCACTAAACGAGCGGCTGTTCCCTCCTCGCCCCGGCTGGGAACGGCCCCCGGAGCAGGCGAGACCCCGGCCCTGCCAATGGTGACCGGGAGCCACCACCCAGCCCGCGGCTCAGCTCCGCGCCCTCGCGGTGCCCACGGTTCTCCGCTTTCATCCTAAAGGAGCCCGAGGGGGGTTGGAGGCTCTTCCTGAGGTCTATCGCTGAGAGAGACCTTCAAGTCATCCATCCTCTTCTTTCTCACGAGCTCAGGATGGGAAATACTGAGCAGGACACTGTCCTGTGCGGAATTTCCCCGCAGGGCTCGTGTCGAAGGCGCCACGGCCCATGCGCACAATTCAGCTGGTGGGTAAGAACCACTCCCATCGGAGAGGAGCAGCCACCACGTCCATCGGTCCCCTCTGCTGCCCGCACCGCACAGGATGGCACCCTCGCGCCCCAGCAGCAGCGGCAGGTGGGGAAACAAGCCAGAAGGACTTTTATTTTCCTCTCTAAACCACATGGAAGAACTGGGGTCAAAGAAAAGGGCCCTGTCCCACCATGCCAGCAGCTCCAAGGGTCTGTAGGAACAAGCCCAGTGATGGCACACGGCGAGAAGCCTCTTCGCATCAGCCCACGCTGGTCTCCATCCTGAAGGATGGGCCTCACGCTGTTGGGAGATGTCATCACGCCCGAGACCTCCCTGCTGGGCGGAGGCAGCGCATCTCACCCTCTGTCCCTCAGGGATCCACCAGCAGCCTCAGAGCACACACCCAACACGTCGCACACCGGCGCCGCGCCAACAACAGCAATTTAAGCTTTTCACAAAACCAAGAACTCAAATTGCATTGAGCGCATTGGGCGAGCAATGAATTGTATGGGCTGTCCCGAGCCGGGATGTTGGTTCACAGTTGCATCTTCCTTGGCTCCTTACCCGCCTCCCACGAACCCCCCGGCTCCTCCTCGCTTCCGACCTCTCAGGTGCAGCTTTTCTTCCTGCAGCCTGACCTACGCTTTGAGTTGAGGGCATTTAGCAGCTGGCACAACCGGGTCCTCTCCAAAGAGGGTCAAGTTGCTTTTTCAGACACGCAGGGAATTAAGGGCGCTGAGCCGGCGCGCGGTGGCACAGTGAACTGCCGGGCAGTGGCACAGGGCACGAGGACAGGTCCCAGCCGTCCTCCGCAGCGGGACCAAGAGGAATTGCATCAGCTTAGCCAAAACTACCTCAAAGAAAGCACTGCTTTCAATCCAACCACAGTTTCAAATGGATTTTTGAGCCGAAGGCACCGGGAATCAGAAACGTCGTATCTTACTCACCTGGGAGCAGAGGAGCAGTTCTGGCACTCCAGTGAACGCTGCGAGGTGAGAGAAGCGGTGGCGGCAGCAGCTGCTGCCTGCGAAAATGAGTCCTAAAATCATCACAGTGCATATCTGAGATGGAACAAGCTCCCTCCCCGATCCAGAGGAATCGCTCTGCATTTTAACACTGAAGGATCGCCCTCCCGATGTGCCCTCGTTCCTCCTGCGCACCAGCTCTGCTTCCCACACAGATTTTCCTTGCTTCAGGACCAGTGTGGATTGAACCCAGCAAAATCCCCTTTGTTGAGCTTCTAAAAAGAACATCTGCCTCGCAAACACCCCAACGTGGCACACAGCTTCACCAATGCTTTGGTTTAACCGCAAGCGACTGCCACCTCCCGCAGCCACCACAATGCGACTTCACTAGACATGGAGCTACACCAGGAATTCTACCAACAAGCAACACTTGCAAACCTCAGGGAGGTTTCCTGGCCACTGGGAATTCCACAGCCATTCTACCGTTGTAGGCAACGTTACGTAACGGTGCCGACAAACCCCTGCATCCATTGGAAATGGTTTATTGAGAACGATGGGATTTTCTGTTGTGGGTTTCTTGCTATTAATGCTACTTGAAAACCACTGCAAACCCATGCAATTCCTCACTAAAACAAAGTATGTGCTTCCCGTGCCGGTCTGGTTTAAGGAAAGGCACCCGGTGACGGTACGATGGCGCCAGGCGGGGCAGCACCGCATCCCCCGGCCACTTGGGTTTGTACTAAATCCTCAGTTCCAGGGGTATGGATCACCTTTTGGCTCTGCCTGACGGGATCTTTGCCCACCACCTCACTCTCTAAGTGCCAAAGTGATCCAAGCACCCACTCGGTGGCTGCTCCGACCCGGAGGTGTTGGCAAAGAGGATAATTTGGCTATATTCAAGCTCAAAGGAACACTCTTTGCACAACCCGGTTTTGCTGCCTCCCACTTGCACGCAGCAGAGGGGGTTAAACCAGAAACGGGGAAACCAGCAGTTTTAGTACTTGAAAATTTTATTTTCTCAAATGAGCACCAACACATATTGTAAATATGACAAACAATACGCCTTCCTCTAATACTGAAGAACTATATACAATGTACAAACACGTGAAAAGGTGAAAACCAATTATTTGAAAACAAACAATTGCATTTATTACTGAAGCAAATGACCTGAAAGAATATGCAAAAAAAAATAAAATTAAAATTAAAATACGATCAAAGAAATAAAAGTATACACAGTTTGTAAACACAAGAGCATCAATAGACAGGCTGGTATTGGAAATATCGTCCTTTAGTTCTGTCAGTGGGGAAAGCATTCCCATTTCCTTATGAGAAACAAAACAAAGGACACATACAGTTCGCAAGGATGAGAACAGCTTATCTGTGTTTGTACTTTACACAACGCCATTCTGCCTGCATTTAAATACAGTGATTTTTCTTTTCTGAATTCAAGATGATTTTGTTTCCCCTCTTCTGTTTATTCTTTTTAAACAGGATTTGCCAAACCTACGTCTGCCGTAATGGTTTCTGAGCATTTAATTCCTGAGGCCTCTCACCTGGTGAGAAGAGCTCCTTCCCACTGAGCTGAGCTCCGGTTCTCGCCCGTCTGTTTACCCAGCCGGGTGTTTGCGTGTCATCTTTTCATCCAAGAACTGGTTCACACGGAAACACGATGTTCCTCCCGAAACAAGGAAGTGCAGCGAAATGCATGATTAACACACACTCACAGACAGGTTAGAAGATGCATACAGAGAAAATTCTCACTTGATCATCACAAGAACAACAGGTTTCATTCGTAGGGTTGGGTTGTTTTTTTTTTCCTGTATATTTTTAAATCGTGTGCACCAAACCCAGAGAATTAGAGCGTGCAACAGTTCTTCAGCACTGAAAACAGCTCAGCAAAACACAGTCCAGTGGTTTGTGCTGTTGGTCCACTTTGGGATAAACAAGAGACCCAACGAATTAAAAACAAAGAAGAGGGAGAAGGGGCGAGATTAAAGACAGAAGGGAAAACAAAACAAAAAAAAAAAAGAACTTTACTACCAGAGAGGTAAACTTTTACTCTGATTTGTTACGTAGCAGCCTGGTTTAAAAACAAACAAACAAACAACAAACAGACAAACCCCAGAAGAAAACCAGGATCCATGTCCAAAGACTGATGTTTTAGTTTAAAAACGATGAGTTCAAAATCTCTACCCTCTCCCCCTGTTGCCCGCAGGCAACTGGAAACAGCGAGTCAGAGGGTGCAGCCTATGCTCAATCCTGTTTTCTAGGTCTCGACATCTACTCCACTCCAGCCAATACTGGTGCAAGAGAAAAATTCAGGCCCAGATCCTACAAACCAGATCTCCTCGTGCCCAGCGGAGCCCGGCCAGCGTAGGCGGGACTCACCACGGCAGCGCCAGCCGGCACAGGGCTCAGGACCCAGACGGGACCTCCAACACCAAGCGAGGGTGTTCCACAGGAAAATCCAGACACCGGAGCATCCCCGAGTGCCTGGATCTATCTCCCACCCCACACCTGCCTGGACCTAACCCGGCCACTGCCTGCACCGGAGACCAATTCTGCCAGATGGAAGCAGGAGCGACTCCCGTCTCCTGCCACATCCAGAGGAAAAATGGATCGACTTAAAAGGACAACGTATATTATGATTTTTGTTTCCCTTTAAACATATTATCCAACAAATACAGAAGGAAACAGTATCATTTATAAACAACAAAAAAGTGCTCTCAGGGAGGGGCTTTGAGAAAACAGCACCAAATATATTATTCTTTTTAAAAAAATTAAATATTATTTACAAAAGTATATTTCACAAGATAAGGTGGTTTTTTTCTGCTTTGTATATATTATCATCTGAATATTTATTACAGGGATCAGGATTTCACACCAGATAAGCCACCAGAGCAAAACAATTTACACAAGTCTGAGCTTTGGGGTTGACGGGAGCGATGTAAACTCCAGGGTGGGCGCAGCTCATCAGAGACGAGGCTGCCACAGAAAGAAAAGAGCAAAACTCGCTGCCGTTCTTGTTTTCTTGAAGACATCACCCATGGAAAGCAGCACCACTCGGTGCTCTGCGTTTGGGCATTGCTGCCCGAGAAGGCCGTTTCCACGTGCTGCATCTCCAGCTCAGAAACAACAATCCTACCCTGCTCGCCCTGGTCAGTAGTGAACCAGCTACAGTCAAGCCCCGCGACCGGAGGGATGCCGACAGGGAGGTTCTTTGGTTATGCTCTGAATACATCACTCTGCGAGTCATCAAATCAGCCTGCGATGACTGCGGAAGCTGCCGGCGTACAGCTCGGATCACCCTGTCCGGTACAGGCTCCAAATCCTGTCATGTGTCTTCATACAGTACGTCCCTGATGAGTTAGCAGCGGACTGAGAAGCACTTCATATTTAATGGACAAAGAGCAGAGAACAAACGCCAACGAGCCTCACAAGCCCATCTTTCCTCATTTCCCCGTACAATCTATTACGGTCACTCTATTGATAATTCTCTGGGTGTTGGGGATGTTCCCAAAGAGCCTCACAAACCCATCTTTCCTTATTTCCCTGTACAATCTATTACGGTCACTCTATTGATAATTCTCTGGGTGTTGGAGATGTTGACAGGCACACAGATTTTTTTTTGTACCAGGGCTTGAGGCCAGATTCTCAGCAAGAATAGATCTGTGGATGCTGACAGGACAAAACCAATTAAAACCAGATTAAGATCTTGCCGTATTCAAGCTTAGACTGGTTGCCATTACAAGCACAACCCCCGTGAACGGTTAAAAACAGCCTGGACTGATGGATCATTGTCCTCTCCTGTCCCAAATGTACGGATAAAATTCACCTACATCCGGTGGGTCTCTGTAAGAACTGCTCCCATTTCTTGGAGCAGTTCTCTAGACAGGTCTACCTTTTATATCGCTTTTTTTATAGGCGATCACTCTAAATACCAACACAAACCCATGAGTTCATCTGTGTTCTTTTTCTCAGCCTCATACAAACGATCTGGGGTGATCCGTTACTTCTCCCAGCTCCAGCCAGATGCCCTAAAAAGCTACGTATCTGGGGAACCTGAAGAGCTCTCAAAAGAACAGAGATTACTTCCCACTAGTCAAACCTCAAAACACTGTCATGGATCACCAACCAAAGGACAACAAAATGGGACCAGACCAGCGCCAAAGTCAACGAGACAGTGGGCACTGCACAGGTTTTGATTTCTATTAGATTTTTATCATTGAAGAGAACGTGGATGATGGAAGCAGAGATGGTCAGAAATGAAAGCCGAAGCCATTGTTACACATCCGCAGCAGAAAGGGTGAAGGCAGAAGCCACCTCTTCACAGGCTACGGACAAACAGAGCCACCTCCACCCACTGCAGGAGCTGCAACCAGCCTCCACCTCACTTCTCTCTCCAAGGTTGTACAGGACAGTGGTTCAACACTAAAAACCAGCCTTTGCTTAGGCAGGCCATCAGGTTTGGGTTTCAGCACAAGGACCCAACATGTAAGGTCCATTCTGATCCATAATTAGCGTCTCTGCTCACATTCCCTCCATTTAACAGCAAATTACGCTCTCACCACATCTCTCTGTCCCGATTCCCACAGTGAACTGAGAGCACCTTGGGGGTGGAGGCAAGCAACAACAGATTACAGCTCCAAAGCTTCGGCTTCGTAAGGAGTTACAAACCCCTGCACAATACTCTTTCCTTCTGGATTAAGAAAGATTTCCCCCAGTGGATTAACCTACTTGAAAGAATTCCACAAACAAAAATAAAATTCACTCAGAGAGATAAAACTAATTCAGTTAAATAGTCTTGAGTTATGCACCAGATACTGGCTGGACTGTTGCAGAGCAAACTTCACATTGTCATTTGTGTCTAACACAGCCCCCCTCTCACACATGACGCCCCTTCCCCACCAACCACCTTGGGAAGGGCCACACTAATTAAAATGAAAAAAAATAAAATGGGAAGGACTTGTCCCTTGCAGTTATGATGCTCACACCTAACCCCGTGGTTTAAACTCCAAAGCATGGACAATTTCAGGGGTAGGGGGAAGATGTTTAGTTTCTTTTTTTCTTTACCATCCTCCCGTGCCTGCAACAGGCTTCTGGGAGTCGGAAAAGGGAGGGAAGGTTTTGGGGAGGATACCTCATGGCTTGAAATATCCACCTGTGCAACACTGCTACAACCAGCAGGCTCCTCTGCCCCCTCCTCTCCCCACTCTTGCACCGTTCCTCTGTCAGGCTCCAAGAGCGGAGCCGACGGCCGGGGCTTGGGATTGAAGAAAAAGATTCTGTAACAGCACTGTCGTACTTGCACTTGTGAAGGATTGGTAAAAGATCCCCAAGGACGCTCAGTGGAGGCCGGGAAATCAAGGGGTACCCTGCTTTACTAAGTTTGCCCCCATCCTCCTCTATGTAATTTCCTCTTTCTCACCTAGCACGTGCTTTTTATTTCCTCGCGTCACATCTTCTAAGCTGAAGCTCCAACCCCCTGTGCCTTAAGCAGTTTTCTCCTCCTCTCTGAAGGGCTCAAGAGTCAGGATTTGGTTTCTCCAGCTGTAAGGATGCTCCCCACAGCTGTGTTCTGTTGGGATGTTTGGCCTACCTACCCTGAAACAGCGAGAAAAAGGAGAGGCAGGGAATCTCTCCAGCCTTCAGGTTTTCTCCCCTCGCCCCCATACAACAAGTTCATAAACGGCAAACAAAACACAGAACTGCGATTAGCTTGCGGGGGGAATTGGTTACAACTTGTGCTCAGCCGGCTTAGACTGAAGCTCCACAGATGGAGCAGCGGTTTTACGATTCGGAGAGAACGCAGCCGTGAGGTATTTTTCTGTCCATTTAGACAAGTAGATAGTTTCAAGCCTTGGTTAACCAGGACTTTAAGGAGAAGTACAGTTTCAACTTCTGATGACCTCCCTTTGGGCCCACTCCCCACCCCCTATCACCTTCTCCTGCCCAAAACTCGGGTCTTCCTCCCGCACCGAGACCTTCTGATAAAATGCCACCACAGAGCCAACTTCAGATTGTACTTAAACATTCGGCAACATGGAATGGCTGTCGGGCATTCGGTGCATTCTCTTAGCCAACGCCAGAACAGAGAGAGAAGCAGCCAGGGTCAACTCACAAACAGATACAAAGCAAAGAGACAGAGAGACAGAAATTTAGAGGCCAGTCACCAATAAAGATGGAGAAGGGTGTGAAGATGCTCCCAAATTGCAGAGCCTCTAAATGCATGGAACCAAGCGTTCAGTCACTCTCTCACTCTTGGATATAATGTTCGGTTGGATGGCATTCTCTTACACGCTAGTAGGGCTGGGCTCTTGCCGTTCAATCCCAGCCATTATCCTTGATCATGTGAGCTAGTTCAATGATGTATTTGCCTTCTTTATACTTCTGGCTGCTTTCAAAAGCGTGTTCCTAAAATAAAAACAGAGAAAAAAATCAGATCAAGATGATGTCTGAAAGTCGAGTCGCAGTTACAGATCGAACCTAAGAATACTGGTACAAGTCTTAGCCTTGCCTACAGTGTAGAGCAGTCAAACTGCAGGTCCTCCTGCCGCAAAATTATGTTGGTAGAACCTTAATCTCTGCTTCTAGCTGTCTTTATAGGCTGGAAAAAAAGAATCATCAGCACCATGTAAACGTGCAGCTTTCTGTAGGCCAGCGGCAACTGCTCCTATGCTTCAGGACTCATTGGTGACAAAAATCCCCCTTTCTCTAGGGTGCTCTGAGAATTTATTAATGTTTGACAAGAATGCAGGGTTCCCTCTGATATAACATGCTGTGAAAGCACTAGCATTGGGAACAAGACGGATTTCAGTAAAGTTCACATGGAAATGGTGCAAATGGGCACCAGAGGATGAGAAGGACCCACTCTGGATGCTTGCAGCTCCAGAGACACACAGTGCCTCCGCACTGCAGAACTGGAGAGGTAGGGAAATCTATGGGATCTGTAACCAGGAGGGACTCCCATTATCGAGGCTGCATCCTTAAAGCGGTTCAGCTCCGCTCAGGTCTGCTGTTAGCGTGTACATAATGCATCGGAAATAACGTCATTCCGTGGCTGGAGAGGCTTCTGCTTACTGCAATGTTTATGAAATGTTGTAGTTTGCTTTACAATAAACTCAATTTATGTACTTAGTGCCCATCTCCATTTGTGAGATCCATGCTGTGTTTCTGCAGGGATTCCTACCACATCAATTTTTGATGCTTTGCTTTTTATAGCCTTTCAACTGATTTATTAAACAATATTTCTGTCCAGAGGCCACAGACACAGTACATGTTTTGTTTAGACATTGGTCAAAATGTTTTGACAAACAAGTACACTGTGTGCCTCCTGAAGCTGAAATTAGGATGTAGCATAAGGCTTTATCTGAAGATAATTGAATTTATGAAGAACAAGACACAGCAAGCAGATAAACTCATGCTCAATAGTGTTTCCAGCGGGGAGGACATCGGGTTAATAATATATGGATTGTTCTATTTTTCTGACATTGTCTGGGAAAACAGGCAAAACAAACCACAAAAGACTGACTGAAGGTAGCCTCGCTTATGTCAACTATCACTAAGGGACGCCCACCAACACCCAGCCTACAGGGAATATTCTTAGTAAAAAAACACACCAGCTATGAAGAGCTTCTGCTCTCAACGGATGCAACAAATACAGGAGGGAAAATGGAAATGCTGGACGGAAAAATGATGTGGCTGCAGATCTGAACCCCTATCTCTGGCTCTCAAATTAACGGTCTCTGCATGAGACCATGTTACCATACACACACCTTCAGGAAGGGCTGGAGCAGAGATGCCCGCAGGGAAAACAAATGATACGGATACTCACATATTTCCAACCCAGTGTGGTTTTGCAGTTTTCACAGTAAATATCTGCAACCGCATGTAATCCTGTTAATAACACCCGCTCCTCCGCAGGGCCACAACCCACATTAACTCTGGGGAAAAAGGAGAGACGCTCCCTATTAGCGTGTCTTTCCGCAGCAAGACGCTACAATGAAGCTGACAGCGATTTTATTGCAGTATTTGACAACACAAGCGGGAGGTTCAGGATCCCGAGTGGCACAGCTGTGCCCGAAACAAAGATCTCTTGCGGTTCCCAAACAGAGTGAAAAGGTAAAAGAGAATTTTTATTCAACTGAAAATTCTACAAAGCTTTGAACAGAAGATTAATAACATTCTAGTAAATGGCACTAATTATGCATTTGAGAAAGATTTTCATTTTTAAATTGATAAAATGGTACTCTGACTTGCCCAAATGGAAACTTGAAAAATGTAACTGAAATCAGCAGTTCGTCTGAAAGATATCCTAGGATATCGCCAAAGCTATTTTCAGTTATTGGGAAAATTATACTCCATTTTTACGCTAGCTCTAAAAAGTAAGTTCTTACTTAGATATTATTTGTTCTCTACATTTACGAAACTTTGACTCTTTGGTCATTTTCTTCTCATCTTTTAGCTTGCATTTCTCAGTCTGATGAAGAAAAAAACACCTCCTCCCAACAGCTTATCTGAAACCTCAACATAAAATCAATTACAAATCAGTGCTGTTTTCTGCTCTTTCTCCAACCACTTTTAGCACGCTCCCAAGTCTCAGGCAGAGTTTTTCTACAGGAAGACTATCCTTTTTTTTTCCTTCTTCAGGAGGGTTTTCTTAACTCTATCCTAGGAGATGCAGAGGTGACACATATGAAGTTATACTCACACTGAGTTGAAGAGGTATGCTCGTCCTTGGCTTCCTTGGAAGGACTGAAAGGCAAGAAAACAAATTTCAGTTGGCTGGTTGATAGAAAGAAGGCTAACCCAGGACCTGCCCTCAGTGACCGCATTAATGGTAGTTATAGCAACTGTTAGCCAGAGCCTGAGCAACGCACATCGTTAGAGTCTCGGAGATGGAAAGAGCACAAAGCAAAATGTCAGGAGACGAGCACTGAGGAGCAGAGGTCTCATCCTGCAGACGGAAAGGGAGCAGCTCCCTCCAGCTCTAATGCCTGCCCGTCTCACAGGTTGTACTGGCAGCCCACTGGGAACTCCACCTGACACCACCAGCACTTCCAGTGCCATACAAGCCAAATGCACTTCTCAAGACCTGAGCTGTTTTCTCTCTTATATCCCAGGAATGTCCACTTTCATTCTTTCAATTCTGTTTATGAATTTCACACTACTGCTTCAACCTCACCTGATGCAGCCTGGCTGCCAAATACTGATTTGAACCTCTTTCCTGAAAACAAGGTGCCCACGGAGGCCTCCTGTTGCATTGCCAGTTTTGAAACACTGCTATTGTGCTCGATGGTCCACGAGTTCCCCTCGGGAAGACGGCACAGGCGGGTGTGGAACCCAACGGAGGGATCGAGGCCCTATCTGTGCAAGGTGCTGCGCAAATACAACCTCTACTCTAGAGAATTTACAGAAGACTTTAACCTTGCTGAGGTGTCTGCAAGCCTTCAGATTCCCGCTGATGCCAGGGAGGTCTTCAGGGCTGGATCTAAACACAGGACGAGATACAACCGGGTAGAGATGGATGTGGACAACAGAGAACAGCAGCAAAACCACATCAGATAATCGCTACTGGTGGCACAACCTCTCTGCCCCGTATTTCTCTCAGCATCAACATATAGAGGCAGCGTTTTGGAGACAGTGGGCCAATGCCAGCCCAGCAGGACGCTCCAGGTAGCCGGGACATTTCCAAGAGCCAGCAGGCTCCATGCGCAAGGTTACCCTGTGACTGCACCTCGCTCAGAAGAGCTGGCTCGCACACAGCGAGTGCTACCTGCATTTTTAATGTACTTTGACAAGCACACGCTGAATTAAACATTTGGTGCTTCTGAGCAAGAACATGGTTGCTCTCTGCACGCAAGTTACCTTACAAGATACCTAGGGAACGTATGCACTGAGGGGGAAGGAGCTGGGAAAGTCAGAGAGCAGCTTTTCTGGATCATTTAAACCTTCACCTTGCCAGGAACTTTGGGATATTTAATGGTTTTCTTAAAACCTCAGCTTCTACAGATCAGCAATGATTTCAGACTAAACACTCTCTAAAAGAGGGGAGACAGAATTTTGAGAGAAAAGAGAAATATTCAAGGTTTTATCTCCCGACCCAACTAACAGTGGCCACCTACTTAGTTAAAAGAAAATTGAACCCTGGGGCAGCATAAACACACTTTCCTCATGTCACATTAGGCAACCTCCGGGAAGCCACAGCCCCTTTCCAGGACGTTGCCTTCCACCAGCCCAGCCCTAGAGATGCGTCCCTACACCTGCCCAACAGAGAAGCAAAATCAAAGTCATGCCCGAGAAGCCTGTGGATGGATCTGGACCCCACGTTTTACATCCATACTCATCGACTGCCTCCTCCGCGCTGTGTGTCTCCCAGTTTCCAGAGCTGCAGCCCCAGCACCAACCCATTAACTCCAGTAAGTGTTTCTTGAGTGCTGCCTGGGGAAAGGGCAAGCAGCTCTGTAACAGCCCGCAAGACATTCTCTCCACCCCGAGTCCTGCTCACGTGGAAGGCAGAGGCAGGAAATTCACTCACCAGCAGGAAAATGTAAACTACATTAAAGGCGCAGTTTAAATCTGCCCTGACAAGAGAACAAGTCCAGCCTCTCACGGTGCTTAGGCTGCTGCCCTGCTTGGTGCCAGGCACTCTCCAGAAGCGGAGCAGGCCCACCGCAAGTTCCCCAATCGTACCCAAAAGGCTCCTTTCCAGAGAGAAGAAGCACCTCTGTGGGCCAACGCAGCGCCAAGGGGGTGCAGGCAGGGAGCCACATCCAGCAATGAAAGCTGCCTGTGAGGTCTGGGTCGCAGCGAGGGCTCTGCCAGCTATAAAGTCACTGCAAAAGAATTGACTCCTGGAGGAATAGCTATTCTTCAGAGGACTCTGAAGCCCAATATTACTTGCCACCCAGGGCACAGAAGAGCCACTCTGGATCCAGAGAGGACACCTAAGGCACTTGGATATCTTTTTTGCTCAGACAAAAGCAGTGCCCTGAGGAATGCTGCTTTACTTGAGCAAGAATTAAATAGGACACATGGCTCAAGCATGTTTGTGTAATTGCATTTATTAGAGAGGCTTCTTCTAATCCTTCTGCAGCACTCAAGTTCTGTATCACTGTTATTGTCAGCTGGCTGATACCTCTGTGCCAACGAGGTCCAGCCTGGCTGCCACAAAACACAGGCTGCATTGTTTCCACGTCCTGTGTGGTACCATCGTCGGAATCGACACAGCGCTGGTGCCCCCAGGCTGGAAAGAAGAGTCCAAGGCAACACTGTACCTCGCTACAGCAAACAGCAGGGGCACCGGCTGTCCAGGCTGCAAAAGAGCGATACAGCCTGGAAGGACGGACTGCGGATGGGGTACAGGGATGAAACAGAAGGTCCCACAGCAACATGTGTGCCATCAAAGCAAAATGAAAACAGATGAAGCTCGCTAAGCATCCAATCCTTCCCAGTAAATACTTTTCCATAAACACCAAAGTGACTAAGTTTGCCAATAACAACAACCATGGGAGCAAAGTTTTTATTGGTACAGAAACAGGATTTTCCGTTACTGCTGTACAAAGGCCTGTCTTTAATAAACAACAAAACCAAACCCATCAGCTTTGTGTTTGAGGCTGACTGGACACTATTCCAGCCCACTCCCAAGGGACAGTAGCATCCGTTCAGAGATGCCCTTTCGTCCAGCTCGAGCCAGAGCTTTAGGGTATCTAAGGGTGGTCACTGCAAACAAATAATCACATTCATCATCTCCTGCCCAAGCAGAACTTTTCAACATACGACTGCTCAGCTTTCAGTGCTGACTTAATATTCACGCTCCTGCCAGCTATGGAGTTGGCAAATCACATAAGAAGTGAGCAAGGTCTGACTACCACCTTAAGTTCACCAGTGCATTTGCTCTCTACAAGACTAAGCTGACTGTGTCTTTATAAAGGTAGCACAGGCAGGTTTTATCTGGATGTTGTAACCTCAGCATTTTCTGGAGATGTTCCTTCTCTTCTGGATTCCAGAAAAACTGGCACACACTGCAAAGAGCACCATGAAGTCAGAAGAAACAGATCTATTTATACACAAACAGATGTTCCTGTCTTTGTTTTTATTTTAAGAGATTTCCATGAGAGGCTTGGTTTTCCCTGAACACTGACAGTCAGCAGCAAGACCTACTTTCTATGCTATACATTTTCTCTGTGTAGGTTTTCCTGATACGCAATCCAAGGTGTATCCCACACGGATGCTTATAAATCCAGATTTCTTAGTCTCTAAAACAACAGTTCCTGGCACCACTTTCCAGCTGAAAGAAATGGAAAGGATTTATTTATTGTTGTTTCCCACTGAAAGCTCAAGAACATATTTTTCTCTGCACTGCTAAGGCTCAGTGTCTGGCTGGAAACACGTCTGCATGTGCCAGCAACAAAGCTCTGCCTCCTGTCCTGCCCGAGCCCTCTGAAAAACAATACACGCTTTTGATACGTGTAATACACAACAGCTTTCTCCTCCTGACTGCTCACATTCAAAACCCTCCCTCACTCCTGAGTGCCCCTCTCAGCTTGGAGGCACCTAAAAGCTGCAGACCCCAAGAGTGCTGATTTGAGTATCCAGGTGGGAAGCCACAAACCTGGAGTTATCTCCTTGGCTGTAGATCCCTGCCTGGCAAGCATCTCTCCTTACAGCAGAAGCTCCGCGTTAAGATGCCTTTGGCAGCTGCTCTGGTTTAAGAAGTTCCCATCACCCAATCTGCAGACACTCAGCTGTGCTGATTCCAAATTAGATCTGTAAAATCATGATTTATAAAAACAAAGACTTGGGGGGGGTGGGTTAAGGGCAATAATTCTTTCTCCTCGTCCCACATCACGGATCCAGTGTAAAGGGCAATCGCACAGACTACTTCATAATCGCAGTATGGGGGCAGACACAGTTGCTCTGAGTAGGAAGTTCTCAAACTACGTTTGCTGGCAAAGCACCACAGTGCAGAACTGCAGCTCCAGTGAGAGATACTCTGCAGGACAGGGAGTCTGGGTTTCACAGAAGCTGTTAAACCAGATCTGCCACAGAAGGAAGCGTAACATGCAGCCAGCAACTAAGAAGCGCCAGCTCCTTTGTGGTAGACATTCTGCTTGCTGGAGGTGGACTCAGCCTGCAACACTCAAAGCTGAATCCTTACATATTCAACACTCATGACCTTGGGAACTGCCAGTTTAGTTTAGTCCATTTGTTATATCCTGGGCTCAATTTGAAGTGCTGGATCCACTATTCCGTTTGCTATGAGCAGGATGCACGGCTCCTTCAGAGCCTTCATCGGTGCAGCAACATCACGCAGACAACCACCCACGCAGAGAAGGGCTCTGCCTCTCCATCACTCTACACTGTTTCACTTTCCACCTGCGTTCCCACCGCCACCAGACCTTCGCATTTGCTCATTCCCATTACTGAAGAGACAGAAGGAAATTTTTACACTCAATCAGTGCAGCCAGGGAAAGGCACGAATTCTGAACGCGTTCCAAACACGCCTACACTTCATGCCCCTTTTCCCTCGTACCTGCAGCTTCTCATTCACTGTGCAGCCCACTCAGCAGTTCCACACACTGAACAGACGATAGGATTAATACCCCAAGTCTTTGTGCCAGCATTTGACAACAGGCTAAACACAAAAAGAGCTGGCTGGAATCATCTGGAAAAATAGGAAGCAGTTGCCAGGACTAAATGGCTACATACTGCTGCTTGTTCCCTGCAGACTGCAGCAGAGAAACCCCCCACTTACCTATATCCAGCTGGCAGCCTTTTAGGAAACCAATAAAATCAAAACAAAAAGTCGACTGATCCCAAAAAGGTACAAGGAGAAAAAAAGGAACAGAGTGTGCCCTTCCATGCTCTTGAAAGTGACAAGTAATTCTCACTGCAAGGATGCAAACAGGAACAGAAGGCTCGAAGCCACCGCCGGAGATCAAGAGCAGCCAGCACATCCTAGACAACGTGAAACGGTAGCATCGGGAGAAGCTAAATGACCACAGGCACCTGCCCTCTTCAAAAAGAGCACATTTCCTGTGCTTGTGTTATCCCCACCGTGACAGAGCAGTTTAGTGAGTATAAGAAACAGTCTATTATGAACTCCCGGGTTTAAGAGGCACTGAAGTCTGGGAGAGAACAATCCATCCAACAATCTACTCAGAGATACCTCTGCTATCACTGATTTCCCACATACACATCCAACTTTTATCTTTAAGTTACTACAGCCATTCGCACAACACTGATTGTAAGATTTATCTATTCTTGATGCTCATTTCACCCTTAAACACGTAAAGATGAGATGTTCTCATAAAATACAACCTGAACAGGTAGAGGAGACCTTCAAGTACAACCAAAGCATGACGCCAATCCAACAGCAGTGCACACAAGTTTGCTTATAAAGATCTGCACCGTTTTGGGCTCTCCTTGCACACCTCCAGCTTCCTTGAGTACTTTATCCCAATTCCCATCAGCTGCTATCCCACCTAACATCCTTAAGTGCCTTAATGGCACTTTTGAAGCCCTACTAATTATCTATTTAATCAAGGCATTGTTGCCTTAGTCCTGCAATGGGTTTAGAGGAACCATTAACTGCGTGGCAGCAGCACTGGGTGCACGGCAGCTCTCAGAGCCTGCTTGTGAGCCACCAAACGGGGGAAAGAAAGCTGGGAGAGCTGAACTGTGAAAATACCTGCTGCGGATTCCAGGGCTGCACCAGGCGGTGACAGTCATTCCAGCCATCTACTCCCATCATATTCAAGCATTTCCCAAGGGAACACGAGTTCAATTACTTGGTCCCCGTATCCACGCAGACTACAGAGACCTCCTCGGGGTTCATTAATTCCACCTTGTTCTTCCTCACAGAAGGGACAGTCAATGATCAGATTAAAGCGAGATTCAATTTTGCTCTGATTACGTAAGACACAGACCCACGTCAAGGGGACCGGTGACATTATTCCACCTCGTGCACAGATGTGACCTTACCCTGTTCAAACCGTGTTCCTGAGTTTTAATTGAGTTTTAACATGGGTCCTTAACGCTATTCAGAGCCCAGAGTCGATATGGAATTAGTGGACCAAACTCATCTCTGAGGTAATTCAATTAATCCAGCACGGCCTTATTCGCCAGCAGTTTACATTGCGTGGTTACACTGTGAATAAACGTATTTCACCCTAGGAACAGCTACATCCAAGCAGTTTTACACCGTATTTATATCTCAGGTTACGTAGTCTGTGAGAAGGACAGTACACAGACTGGAAAGATGAGCGATATTACTATATAGCTTTTCTTTATTCCAACGGGAGATGTTACTACAAGTTTTTATCCTGCCTCCTGGCAGCAGACGGTGTTCATTCGACCCCCTCGCTCCCTCCACACCCGACACAAGCAGGAGCCAGACTCTGATAAGAGCCTTTTGTCCTAACAGGAACAGACTCAGCACTTTCACTGCACAGGATAGGTGGGGAGAGGCTGCAGCCAGACAGTGCGGAAAGTCTAAACACACACCCGCAAAAACACCCGCAGGCCATCCCACTGGCATCACCGCTGCCCGTGAAATCCACTCGCTGCTGCTCAGAAAAGGCCATTGGTGAAGCTGGCAGGGAAAAGGTGAATTTAATGGAGCAAATTATTAGCAACTGAAGAACCTCACGCTCCTGCTGTAGCCTGCTTTTGTGGGAAAAGCATCCATTCCTGCCTTGCGAGTGGGAATCTCACCCCTTGGAAGTGTTTCACCTTGGAAAAGCCACGCTGTGTGAGCTGGATCCGAATCCTCCACCTCCTGCGCCACAACCAGAAGAGACTGAAGGGCAAACTTTGCAAAGAGGCTGAAAGAAGTTAGCTGTCACTGCAGCTGAAGCGCGCTTCAGACCTACTGCAGCCTACAGGAGCTCTCTAGCGCTCATACAGCTTTCACATCACAGACTCTTCTTTCTGTGCTCTGGGTTTCAGTGCTCCAGGGCTACCTGACAGCCTCTCCCCTCCTCATCCTTAAAATACTCAGCTTGCCTCAAAATTCAGGCAAATTCATGCAGCAGTTGTTTTTTTTTTTTAATAAGAACTTAAAAAAAAAAAAGCACAGCAAAAAAACCTGTTTTAAGTGAGATTCTTTCATCATTTCGCATTTCTAGGAGCTGAAACTGAGAAAAATCAGCTCTGGTCACAAGGCTCACAAATATGCTAAGGAAAAACTATCTCGAAGCACGAGACGGTATTTGGCACAACTCTGGAGTGTTATCTCCATAATATCAGCGCTGCTTAGGAAAACGGATAACAAGCAGGACCGCACAGATGCTGATCCCATCAGAAGCAAACCATGAAACGCTGCTCTGTCCTGTTGATCAGAGCAGCTCCCAGATCCACGTCAGCACAACACAAAGGTGACACCAACGCTCCAACGGGGCTATGTTGCTCCCAGGCAGATCAGCTGCATGAATGGATGGAAATGCGTCAGGATCCAGGAGCGAATCCCTAGTTATTAATTCATCCATCTGTACGGCTGTCCATTATTTCCAGAGGGGGAAGCAAGAGGCTTCTTACAAAGGGAAATTTTATATGGCAGAGAAGAAATCTCTTCAGAAGCTTTGCAATTAACGAAGATCAGTACTTAGAGAAACATAAATTGCCCAAAAATTGAGAGTTTTGGGGTTTTTGTCATTGCAGAGATTTCTAACACAATTTAAGCCATCACTCGGCTAAGCTAAAGCAGGAGCAAAGCTCTGTAGATCATGTCAAAACCCCAAAAGCCGTTGCAACTGCTCTATTCCTTCTCCCTCCAGCACGCCCGGCAGGCTCCCCTCCAGCCTGTGACTGTGTTCAAACGCAACTGCTGTTAAGTCTCATCATGTTTTCCTCAGCCCTGTGCTATTCTACCTCCTTAACAACGCCCTAAGGCTGGTGGACTCTGCTCTTATTTATTTTTAAGTGTGTTTCTAGCCCACAGACGTCAGAGTGAAATTTCAAAACGCGAATGCTAAAGGCACAAATAACTGGAGGCAAATAAACAGAGGCACCAAATTTATTAGCGCTATAAAACTTCAGTATATTTTGGGGCTTCTCTCATGATTTTGATGGTCCCTGGTCACCGCTGCTGTTGTGTCTCAAAACTTGACTTTAAGATGAAAAAGGATGGAAATACTGTGGGAAACAAAGCAGTGAAGTATCAGAGTAATTGCTTTTAAAAGTAAACACTGCAGGAGACAGATTCCCAGTCTGCTCTGCAACCCAAGCAGGGGAGGACAGATGTCTGTGACTAAAAGCCCTGCAGCCCCATGACAGCAGGGAGCACAGGCACCACAGCAGGCAGTCACTGCTCCCTTCCCCTCCTGTTCAGATTCCCTCTGCCAAAGGAAAATCCATTCCTGCATGAAAACAGCACTGGGCAAACCTGAGGAAGAAGGGCAGCACAGCTTCTAAGAGCACGGATGGCAGGCACACACCCTCGTGTCAGATCAAGAACTCAAGATTTATCAGGCGCCTTACAGATAGGGAAGGGAATTTAGCATCAAGTTCTTTGACCAGGTCCCGTCATCTTCTTGTTGGGTATACACTTCATTTCCAGTCCTTCCCACGCCTCTGGCTGGCAGGGAAGACAGTGCTCTATAAGAGCATTATAGCCACCTCCCAGCACTTAGAGGGAGCCTCCAGGAAAGCTGGGGAGCGGCACTTTGTCAGGCAGTACGGGGATTGGATGAGGGGAAACGGTTTTAAGCTGCAAGAGAGAAGATTTAGGCAAGATATGAGGAAGAAATTTTTCATGGTGAGGGCAGTGAGGCACTGGCATGGCCTTCCCAGAGCAGTGGTGGCTGCCTCATCCCTGGGGATGTTCAAGGCCAGGTTGGATGGGGCTTGGAGCCCCTGATCCAGTGGGAGGTTGGATCTGGATGGGCTTTAAGGTCTCTTCCAACCCAAGCCATATTATCATTCTATAATACAAACGAAGAGTGCAGGCAAGACTCTCCTCTATCTCATGGGAAACTGATCTCTTTTTTTTGGGGGAAAAAAAGATCTAGGCTTTTCTAGGAATCTTCACCAGCTTCTGGAACTACACACGCACTGACACCAGACTGCTTAACCAGGCAAAAATATGAGACAGAGCATTGCCTAAGGAGCATTTATTACCCCAAGAAGATGGAGTGGGGAGAATGAGCAGAGACACAGGGCACTCCAATCGATAAGCCAAGCCAGCCTGCGGAAGCAGTGCTGTATTGAAGACAGGAAGCCACAAAATCATGTGCACAGAATGACCACAAGTTAATTCCTGCCTGACGACAAGCAGAGACCGCTTGCGCAGAAAACCAACATTTACCCAAGGAGAACTCCCAAAGCGTGCCGGCTGGCAGAAGCAATGTTTATTTGCATGAAGCAGGAGCACTGCCATGAGCTCTGGAGAAGAGCAGCCCATTCCCACAGGCAGTGCCTAAACACAGACTGTAACCTCTCCGTTCACTGTACGATCTACGTGACTGAGGATGGGAGAAGGAAATAAAGATCTGCATCCTCCAGGTCTTCACGCTGGGTCTCAGGCCATACTGCTGGCTAAGCTTGATCCTCCACCTCCACAGCCTCACTGCCCACAGGCACCAGCATTGCCCAATCTGCAGGAAGTTCAAGGGAGTTGAGATGAGTTTGGTATCTCTAACACGTAAGTCAGTGACGTCCACCAAACGTAAGCCTTTATGCTTTGGTATGTAGAAGGACAACATGGAGAGAAGCACTGTTATTTACTAAGAAAAACTACTGAAGATGAAAACAGAGCCCCTGGGTGTCTTTATGGATACAGAGAGATGAAAAATGCATTTTATTCTGATGAATTTGCAATTGCTACAGCAGCAGCTGCGGGGTCTTCCCCCCGATTGAGTGCTGCTGTCTCCCCGTAGGTTGATGCTGGCTCAAAGCATCCAAAAATCAAGTCATTTTAGTATAAAAAGGGGTGGCAGGGGGAAGGGTAAAGCCATTTCTTTCCACATTAATTACTGCTACTGCATGGGTTTTAGAGATAAACAGAAGACAGAACTGGGATGGAAGATGGAAACTGCTAATGCAACAAGTTATTTAATTAGCGGCATAATAGCGTCTGTCCATCTATCAGTAGAATGCTGTATTGCATTAATACAGCCGCTAAGCTCACAATAGCGCTGATGATGACGGTGAGCGCAGACTGGCTTTTCAGCAAAAGCAGATCCGCCCAGGGCAGCAGCTATTCCCTGTCGCCAGATAAGATTCAGCACAGTGAGATGAAGCCACCCTACGTCCACCATACTGCTGAGAACGTTCAGTCTGTTGCCTAAATTCTGAATGTTTATCTCTACTATGAGACTACAGTAGCATTTCCTGCTACTATAAAATGAGACTGCAATAGAAAATATCACAAGAGACTCCTCGGGGTCTTCTACCCAAGAGGCTGTATGTGAAAAAGCTCCCACCTGTAGCCCCTCACTCATGTACACATGCGAGTAAATAAGAGATTCAACCAGAAGAGATTCAAACTCAGGAGTTTTGAGTCTCCCGTCTCTGTGTCCTGGGCTTGCCCTTACAACTATAAATCACATTAAAAGTGCACACCTGCATGGGAAGTTCAGCGGGCAGGTCACCCTGTCAGCAAACAATCCAGCCTGCTGGCATCTCCTCCTCTTCCAACTGCACAGGCCGACAACTGAAGCACCCAACAAGCCCAAAAAGGCTCAAACCCGATCAACTCCGCGCTCCATTTGTTCAGGATTTGCAGCAGTTGCAGCAAACCCCCTGATGATTCACCGTCCTTCGTCCCTGGCAGCTCCCTGGATAATAAATGGGAACAATATTTTATTTATGCCCAGGTCATCAATTCTAAGGCGGAGGAAGCAGCAGATGAAAGGAGAGTTATCTCCATGAAGAAAGTGATGGATTAGAAAAATCCATTTTTACCCCGTGCCTCCTCTGTGACAAGGAATTCTAAATCGTTTGGAATTATTACTTTTTTTTTTCCTTCTTTTTTGGAACAGAATGAAATATTTTTAAAATCATACAGCAATTAAATGTTGTATAAATACAATTATACGAGGAGGTACAAATTACCTTGGACTCATTCTATTAAACAACCACATCCCAACTGAAAAAAAGGGGCCTGATCCTGACTGTCTTCAGATCCCATTATGGGTAACAGGAACTGAAGGAGCATAGTGATTTGTAGAGTAAGCCCCAGAGGAAGCAATTACACAGGACAGAGATCTAATTTAGGTAGCTGTGCTACAGAATAGGTACTACAAATGCTCATTACACCGCTCAGATTTCATATCCTGACTTTTTCCTGCAAGGGGCAGTTTAGTTTGTTTATTCTCTCCCAAAGAAAGGCTTCTCAGAGCGGATGAGAGGTACTCAAACGACCCGCTCCTCTCCTCCCCGCTGCAATACAGGCCAGCAACAGGAAGGACAGCAAACACGGATCTGTCCAGTAAAGGTCCTGGGGATAAGTTTGATTGCAGAGACCATCTCTGCCTCATCAACACTCAATTTCCTGGCCAAGGCACTGAAGGAAAAGGCTCCCATCTAACAACTTTGCACGTTGTTCTACTGAGAACTGAAGTCCTCTCAACCCACATCTCGTTTTAAACTTACCAGAAGTCAAGAACTACTCCTGCCTTCCCCCAAGTTCACAGCAGCGTAATGAAAAGCTAAAAACCCCTAAAGACACCTAACGGAATCGCTTTGCTGTTTATCACTTACAGCTTGAACTCTGGCTATACTTGCAATTAAAAGCAAGCTCCGAGTGATACCTAAAAGTGACAATTCATTAGGGAACAAGAGCAGAAAAGCAGGATCTAAAAGCTACTGGAGAGCTTCTAGAAATGTGCATAAAACTGATAAACCTGGTGCATAAAGAGCTAGCAGCAAATAAATGCTTACCGCGTGGTGCTGAGCCAGTAAGAATAATGCAGTTATGAAATATGTACTGCATAAAGATGTTACTGCTGAGTCTGAGGCTGGCACAACGAAACCAGCCCCACTTCCATTCCTAAAAAGATGCTGAAGCACTAAAGACATAGGAGAGAACCATAAAAAAATCATATAGAACTGGAAAAACAAGCAACAATGTGTCTTGACAAAGGTGAATCTGGCCTGTCAAAAGTGATCGAGAGCAACCTTGATTGCTGTATACCACAACCTTTCATCAGGAGAAAAAAAAGTAGGTACTAGGGATCTATTTCATTGGCAGAAGAATGAAAATAATGGCCACTGACAAGGAAGCACAAGGCAGCCAAATAAAAATTCAAAGTCTCCAATTTTTAATACTACAGATGATTAACCACTGCAAAATATGACCAAGGGGAGCCGTGAATTTTCCTTCTTGAAGTCTTCCAATCAAGACCGAGTACGTTTTCTGAAAGGCACGCCACAATCCAGATGAAATCCGCTGGCCCATGCTGTACAGGAGGTCAGATGTGATAATCCGATATCTCCTCCTGGCCTTAAGGGTTCATTAGTGGGAGGCTGGGAACTTAAATCCATATTTGGGAAAATGTAAGATCTACTTTTAAAGCAAGAAGAAATCCCACGTAATGAAAAACAGTACAAACTTCACCCATGAAAAAGGGATACTCTCCTCATCCCAAACAGCTTTTTCCTACGATGGAAGCGTGGGATTTTCCCTTCACTAGCCTTGGACGCTTCCTAAATGCATCCTCCTTTTTCCATTTGATTAAAGTTTTGACACAACCACACTGTAATTTTAGGATTATTGTTCTAGTTTGTGTGCATACTCCCTCTGCCCCAGCAAACAACTTCATGTCTTCAAGGTGAACTGACACACAGACACCAGTTGGTTCATGAGAAGTAAAGCATGAAGAACATCACACCACCTTGCCCACGTACTCAGAAAGAAAAAAAGACTAAGAAACCAACTCAAAAAGCCCAATAATTGCGTTTATTCACCTATACATGGTGCAGCAAATGACTCCAATTAGCTGAATTCATCCACAACTTACCTGAAAGCCAGCATCAAAGTTTCTAATCCATTTAAGATCTGCCAGTTGCAACAGGGAGCAAAATGTGATGCTTTCAGCATGCCACAAAGCTGGTGCCAACAAGCTCTGGCTCCAGAAGTCTGCTAGCCAAGGAAGCTGCTGGCCACAATGACTGGGAGCCAGATTTGCTTAAAAACCCTGCAACTCCTGTCCCAGAAGACAGAAAAAAGCTTCTAAGTGTTCTCTAGAATCACAGAACCATTAAGGTTGGAAAAGACCGCTAAGATCATCCAGTCCAACACCACTGTGCCTATTAAACCATGCACCGAAGTGCCACGCTGACGTGTTTATTGAGCCCCTCCAGGGATGGTGACTCCACCGCCGCCCTGGGCAGCCTCTGCCAGGGCTTCACCATTCTTCCAGTAAAGAAATTTTTCCTAATATCCAATCTAAATCTCGCCTGGCGCAATTTGAGGCGCAATTTCCTCTCGTGCCCAGCTAACAATCAAAACCCAGCTGAGAAAGTCCGGCATTCACAAGTTCTCCATTTTGCCTAAATTCTCCGTGCTGGAGGAGCTACAGCCTTTTGCATTGATGGATTTCACATTCATGTTCAGTAACGGTCCTGTGCAGACATTAAAGGAAAACACTAAACTTCCCCGGCCAGCCTTAGGCTAACTTCAGAGGCTACATCACTGCATAATATTTAGCAGTTGGATCACAGTAATTCATGAAAAAAAGAAACTGCAGGACGCCCACAAGACATTCTCTACATATTTCCATGATCGGGGACATTTCTGCTGAATTACTGTTCATGTAGGAGAAAAAAAGCAACCAAGACACTAACGAGGCTGTGTTTGGCCTGTATCTTTCTGCGTTTGGTCCGATGCTTTTCTCCTGTACACCAGGTACATATGAATTCAAACAGAAAAGGCTGACAAAGAGAGTTAATAGCACCGAGTGGGTAAAAAACAGCATCACACCGCCACTTTGATGAAGAGAAGAGATGCTATTTACACTGTTGAATGTCTATTAAGTTAGCTCTTCCCCCAGACTCCACTAGAAAATGATGCAGAAGGGGCATTTATTAAGAAAATCCCTTTCTATCTCCTAGAGAGGTTTTGCCACCATTTATTATCAAACATATTTTTTTCTTAAACATGCTAAAAACCATGGGGTGTTGTGCTTGGGAACGATAAATGTAACAACAAAGATATTTCACTAATTTTTTGGCAATCAGAAGGCAGTGAAATATGCTTTTTAACTACAGTCGCCTGGCATGGTATTTTTGTTTTTACAGTAAAGCCAAAGAGGATTAGGACACACTGTACTAATTCACAAGAGCAGACAGTACCTGCTCCAAAGCTTTATCTTCCCAACAGACTGGACAAAACAGCAGCATTTCAAATGTACAGGTGAGGAAAGGAGGAACAAAGACACTAAGTGACTTGCTCAAGGTCACACAGGAATCTGCTGCAGGGCGAGGTTGAGCTCCCAAAGTCTCAGCCCACTCAGGCATTGGAAAAAGCAATGAAACAAGAGTATGTACTAAATTTGGCACAGATTTTTAAATGATGTGTTGCTACAAGGGAACAAGAGCCTCCCCTCATACTGACCCAGACACCAAAGGAACCTATAAAGGAAAACTAGTTACTCACTCCACCCAGTCTATCTGATCACTTTATATTTCCTAAGTCAATAAGACCTTTCTTGGCCAGACGATCCAACCCACAATTTAGATCTTATTACAAATCAGACACACTAAACCACTTTCTCCCTCTGGCCGCAGAAGATAAAAGGCCAAGCAAGCAGGCAATATTTTGGTAACTGGCTTCATGTAACAGCTTTGGATTTTCTTAAAAGCCTCTGCATCGATCGTTTTCTTTAAATAGCAATGACTTATTGAGAAACCTTTTACCCATTTTAATGCACAAGTCTCCCTAAGTAGAAAAGAAAGCAAAAACTGCTCTGCTTAGGCATATTTGTCAAATAGTTTTGGATACCTGGTCCTGGCAAAACACTCTGAAGTCAGAGTAAGTTAACACTGGTGCTGAAGGGCTAAGATGGGAAACTGAGATGTGGAGGAAATAAAGTGTGGACTGACAGAACAATACTGGGATTCAGCTCCAGCTAGCGTTTCAGCCGGCGGCACGAGCCAACACTGCAATGTGTATGTATCCAAAGGAGCTAAAAGCTCATGGCATGCAAAGTAGCGCAGCTCTCACGTGGTCTCTGCACAACTTGGGGCAAAAGGAATAGAGGAATTAATTTCATCAAGCCAAATCACCAACACCCTGCCGTTACATAAAAGCCTGTTTTCTGGGGAAAGTTTCCAAGGATGGTGTCATTTGGGCTGTTCTGATTAAAGTGACATAGCCGGGTTCAAGATGGGATAGCTATGTCAAAAACAAGCAGAGTACACGAGCTCTAATCCACCATGAAAAAAGTAAAACAAGCCTCCTCCTTTACCCAGTAAAGCATCTTCTGTGTCCCAACACAAAATCAAAGTGGTAGCATCTCTCTCAATGAAAAGGCAGGAGAGTGACTACCCTGTTTTCCAGGGATCTCGACAGAGCGCAGGAGTTTGAAGTCACACAGCCCATGCGAGAGCCTGAATGTATTTCACATCCAGACCTCCACACAGACTGCTGCTGACATTTACATTTCAAAGCTCAGTTCTGTTGAGGAAGCACACAGCCTTCTTCTCTTTAAAAGCCCGAGGCTTTGTGGTCCTCAAGGACAGCTCTGCTGAGAGCCACAGCAATGGTCTCAGACCCAGAGCAGCCCCCCCTCCAGGCCCAGAGTGACTCAGAAGTGACAGCCTAAAAGGAAGCCTGTCCACTCAGAAACCACAAAAAACAGAATTGTATCAGTCTGCAATCAGCATTATTCATACCAGAATAGTTAAATTCAGTTATTTGGCATGGAGACAACATCACGGAGGGACACATCAACCTGGCCCACACGAAAAACAAGAGAAAAGGAAGGAGGCAGCCTCCAACAGAAGCAGGCGGGTCTGAGAGTCTAAAAGGACCTCCACAGCTGCTAAGAGGTCCACTCCGTACGGACAGACGCGCTTGGCACAAGGTGACACATTCCCTATCTTCCCTGTGCAAACAGGAAGGGGGGAAGCTCTACACACTTTCCAACGGGCAGAGCACCCCTGTCCCCTGCGATCCTCGCTCTCAACGCTGCTCCAAGAAGCTGAACTGGTTTAAGCTGCGTGTGCACACATAACATACAGTGCTCACAGCGCAATTTCCTCTCATCTCAGCTAATAAATCTCACAGTGCGTGTGCTTTTTCTGAACACAGATTTCATAAGCTGAATAAACTTTACGGAATACTTGATTGCCAAGGCAGCAAAACCTGGAAACCTGATGCCTGAGCACAGCCGGGCACTGCAGGCTCCAACACACACTCTAAGAAAGTTTAGTTTTCTCACTTCAGAGATCTTTTTACTGGCTTGCAACAAAGGCTCTTGGCTTACTGGCTCTGCAAGCTTTTCATTTAGCTTATCCTCAGGACCTTTTCCCTTGAAATCAACAGAGCAGAAGACAGGACAGAATCCTTCCACCCTCCCCAGCTCAGAGCACACCCTACCATCCAACTCTTGCTTTTTCACTGGAAAAAGTCTTGTTAGACTGACAAAACCACAAGGGTATGAGCAACAATTCATCAGTCTTTGGAAAGCCGTCTTATATTTCCATAGAAGCATCGGGAAACTCTCCCTCAAGTCGGGGCTTTGTTGTAGTGTCTCATTGCAGCTCGGAGTTTAAGAGAGAGAACATCTCCAGACACTTTGCCCTCAAACCACCGTCATGCCACAACCCTTTGGCTACGTTGACAAGCATGTACATGAACAAGACTTATCAGGAAGGTAATTTACACAGTCTTGGCCATTAGTTACCAGTTTTACAGTTGGAAATGAGACGGAGGAGGTGGTATTGTGGGAAGACAGATCACCTGTAAGCGCTCCAGAGGCCCCAACTTGGATACCTGTCCCCTACAGCTATTTGCCAGATCACTTTGAACAAAAATGTCAGCTCACAAGTAGATCCTTTTGGCCCAGAGCCTGTTTTCCAAGCAAAACCAGCAGTATCGGTTAAGGCCAGGCACTCCTACAGCTACTGACCTGCAGTGCAAGCAATCGCACCCTTCTGCTTCCCCGGGAGGAGGCGTCCACCCAGCACCTGAAGGTGACATCATGCACGTACCTTGGAAATGAGCTCATCGTGGTTGGCGAGATGAGCCCTGCAGTGAATGCAGCTGTAGGTCCTGTGGCACGAAGGCAGATATGCCTGGAAAGTCTTGGACCTTGTCATCTTCACCATTGGAGCCACTGAGCGCTGCGTGAACTCTGGGGTGGCCCAGGAGGCACTCCCGCAGGACGGGTCGCACGGGAAACACCGGAAGACACAGGTAAAGGCCGTGGTTTGGCAGGTGATGGGTGTGGGGCAGGCTCCACACGCTGGTGACCGCTTCAGAGGAAGAGATTCGGGCAGAGGGAACGGGGGACTTGACACAAACCTAAGTTCAGAAAAAAAGAAGAGAGACGGAACACTCAGCTCACAAACGCACCAACAGTCTCTTAGCCCACAGAATGATCCAGCCTTTGATCGAGAGAACAGGGAAGAGACAGGGCAGCCAGGAGACAGGCGTGATGTCTGCAGAATAGATCAAGGAAGACGGTTTTATTCACAGCTCAGCCACTGACGAGCTGACTGCCCTCACATCTTCCTGCTTCTGTTATCTACCATCTTCCTATCGCTCCAATCACTATTCATTCTTCCAACACTTAATGGATTTGGAAGTGACTACAGAGCCACAAAGAGACTAAAATGATGATTTTCATCAAGCTAAATCTCCTAATGCCTCTGGAGAACTGCGTGTATTAAGGTCCAACTCTGCACCACCTCTTGGAGAAGCCGGGCTCTGCTAAAGAGAAAGGCGAGATCTGATGTCAGCCCTGCATGATTCACTGACGTGACACCCAGGAGAGCTGGGAACTGGACACGGGTCTCCTCAGCCACCAGGAAAGCGTACCCATCACCAAACCAGTTCTCTCCATTCTGCCCTAGTTTCCACATGGGAAATGGAGGAGTATTTCATCACACCCTTCTTTAGAGCTCCCTGCAAGCTCCAAAGGTAGAAGCTACTCTATAAACTGCTCTCTACTTTTTTTTTTTAACCTAAACATCTGACAGCAGTCAAAGCAAGAACAGCCTCCAAAGACTATTCTTGATAGCAAGAGACAGTCCCAGAATGGAAACACCTTTCTACTATCCCACACCCATCTGACAGAACCTGCAAGGCAGCTCAAGTCTGGGTCTTTTTTTGTTGGCAGAAACCAGTTTTTCAGATCCCACATCTCTAACCCTTACCGGCTACAAGTGGTTCTTTTGAGGATGGAGGAAGCCCAAAGGCTCCAGGCAGCAGCTCGCCTCCCTCCCTGAGCCATGGCGTGCATGCATGCTCTAGAAATTAATCATGAACTCTGGCTGCTCCTCCCATGAGGATTTGTCTTTCCATAAAACATGCGATTGTGTTCAGTTTCTGAGTCTGCACTTTGTGTATCAAACACTGGAACAACACCACCCCAAAGAAAAGAAAAACAAGAAATAAAACCCCCGCACCTGACCTGCAATGGAAATTTCTGAAGTGGACTAACCAGAAAAGTACAAGAGCTTAAGAGCTGGTCTCTAAGCCACTGTGAGCAACTTCCCTGAAGCATAGCTGATGATCTTCCAGGTTAGAACAAAGTCAGCCCAGGTCACTACACCGCTAAAACAGCTCCCCAGAGTTTGCGTGCTAGGCTCGCTCTGCTGCTGCTCAGCGGAATGCACCTTCCTACAAGAAGCCCCACAACACACCTGGCTCAAAGTATGCCGTGGACTTGGACTGTTCTACACAAATCCATCTCTTTGGGTTGTTCAAGAGGAAACTGTCAAAACAGTGGGGTAAAAATCAACATCAATTGGTCAACTGAAGGGAGGACCCAAGAAAACTGTTGTGGGAAGCAGACGTGCAGAACTCATATGTGCGTTCCATTTAGACCATCTCTTCTGCCCAGTATTAGTATCAATCACAAGTATCTCACCACGACAGAACTGTCCAAGTTGTACTGGAAACCACCTCAGGCTGGGCACCCATTGCTGCTGTCTGCTGGAAAGTCAGACAGCGAGATCTGAAAAAAACTCATCCCTTCAGTACCAAAGTGCTATTTACAGAAACTCCCCTCTTCAGTACCGCTGCTCCTAAGTCTTCTGGTCATTGTTGAAAAAGAAGATTCAAAATACCCAGGTTGCTTTCTGCATTTCTGAAAGCATTACCCACTGACCCCACTCTGCCGGCCAGGCAACCCCAAGAACTGGCCAGGCCACCTGCAAGCTTCCCAGGAAACAGACTGCATACAAATATATATATATATAAAATAAGTATATAAATATATACATAAAGGTTGTCATGGGCTCACACAGGCACCATTCGGTGCAGTCAAAGTCACGCTGTGCCCATGCAGGGTGCTCAACAGGATGCAGACACCAGCAAGGCAACAGGACACTCGTTTTTTTTTCCCCCCATTTCTGAAACGTTTTTCTTCTGCTCTCCAGAAGGCAGCTCCCTTCCACTCACATGGGCAAGAAAAGCCTTACTCATCCTGCAAACTGCTGAGGAAGCACATCCATCATGATCATAACCGTCAGCACTTACATAGCACTTTGCAAACACCAACTAATCAGATTAACCTTTTCCAATTAAAGGCACAGTGAGAGCTTCAGAAGACCCATCCTGACACAGAAAGGCTCACTTCCCAGCCCGTTAGGAACTAAACCTCCTCTCGTTCGGGCAAAAGGGGTCTTGCCAGGAATTCATCCAGCCAAGCCGCAGCCCAGCAGACTGCCTGTGTGCTATCTAGTGCATAGCTGCAGCTCTGGATTTCAGCAAGACCTTTTACACCAGTGGCAGAAGTAAGAGAAGCCAGGCAGTGTTCACCTGTATCGGTTTGCAACAGGGCAGAAACAAGATGCAAAACCGAGCAGAACCTTTCTTTTCTGCTGAATAGGTGTAAGTGAAAGTAATACACCCCAGCCTTCCAGAACTAACCAAGTGCCAGCCTTTGCAGTCACAAAACAAGAGAACCATCCTCAAATTCAAAGCTCCTGATTCAGCAGCTGATACGCTATATCCCAGCCGTAACAGATCTCAGAGCTTGGAATTTGTCAGCCACGTGCTTTGTCCTCCAAGTGCAATGAAGCAGGAGACTGCGTGTGCTCTTTCTGGGGCCAACTGCAATTGGATTCCACGGCAAAGCACCAAGCCCTGTCTGAAAGGAACAGATTATGTTGGACAGACCAGCTGGAGGCAATTGCTTTACCCAATTTCTGAATGAGAAAACAGACTGTCTAAACCTTAGGATTCCATTGATCCGAATTGAAATGGTGCAGTCCTCTCTCTCTCCTTTTCTTCAGCACCGACAGGTGCGTATACATACATACACACACACCAACCATCAGTTTTACAGCTTCCACTCCATACTGCCGTGCCAAACATTTCTTTTCTGACTAAATGCCCAGCACTGCAGCTGGAGGAAGCAGTCCCCAGGCATCCTCAAAGCCACACAGAGACAGAAGCGATACCCAACCAGAATAACATGAGCAATCCCTTCATTTCTTGTTTGCTGACACCTCTGTCCAGGCCTCCCAAGCATCAATGCTCTAGAAAAGCGAGTAAACCAGGAAATACTGCATTTATCCAACAGAGAAATGAATACGCACGCACACACAAACCCACTGCATGCAGCTTTCTGCAAAAGCATTTAATAAACATTCATTTATTTGACCTTATAACACATTTAACATCAGCCGAAACATCTGACCTTTTAGAAGTAGATGAAAAAAATATTCAAGTGAGACGATATCAGAGCACAGATTAATTACAGAATGCTCGGGGCTGAAGGGACCTCTGGAGGTGCTAAAGCAGGTTCACCTTGCAATCGAGATTCAATGCAATTCCTGTTCTCAGCACTGCGCTGAGAAGACAAATCAAACTGACTTCTCTGCTTAAGGCAGGGGAGAGAATAAAGATCTGTGAGCCGAAATCATGGCAGGGGGGAAACCTAGGTGAGAAACTGCCTTGAAAAGAATTTCACATAAGCTCATTTATGGTAGTTACACTTTATAAAGGCACTACCTCTGTGGGCTACCAGCCTGACTGCTCGTGTGTGCCGTCTGCCAAGAGCTCTGTCCTCACCAGACTAAGGGAGAAGAGGGATAAACAATAGGAAACATTCTCACATCCTATGAGCGCAGCTAGTAGCTTATGAGGATCCATTTCTCTCTTGAATAACATCTCAACATGTAAATTGGATCCATGGCTCTCAGCAATGCAAAAAACCAGCCTCCTGTACTTTTTTTCTGTCCTAGTAGCAAACATATTTGAATTAACTTACACGTAACAGCTAGCGGTGCATTTATCCTGCTGTAGAACAAAGGCATGGGGATGATTTCAGGCTGTGCTTCTGGGTTTTCAGAATGAGGAGTTAATGTTCATCGGCCTCACTGACTGAGGGCATTAGTGGAGTCATTCCATTAACTTAAAAAAAAATATGCTTTGATTACTTTATCATTGCGCCTGATACTGCTAGAGAGACAGGCATCTGTCACCAGCAACATAATCCAATGTTTTTCTTTTACCACTCTGCAGGAGGGATTTCTCTCTGGGATGGACACACGCAAGTCACTGGAACAGAGGTCTACGCAGATCAATTCGTCCGCAAGAAGTCAGGAAACTGGTCTGGGCAAAAGGAAAGGATTCTAGGGAAAATGCTTATCAACATTACTTATTGTGCTTATCAACATTATTAGAGGTGAATCAGTCAAATGCACTGTGCACGTTTGAGCTGCCCTGTTACATTTTAAGCAGATGCCACCTTCACAAAGGAAAAACCAGGACACACATTCTGCCATTCAGTCAACTTTTTGGTTTGGTATTCACCCTCCACCTGTTCAACAGTCACTTTGCCCATGAAGCTGTCAGCAGTTCAGGAAACAAAAAAGAAAAAAATGCTAATTGTGTGCCAATCCCTTGCTAGGCGAGGCTACTGCACGCACAAGTCCATATGCCACAAAAACTATCACCCATAAGCCTAACTTTGCATAAAATCCCTGTGCAAATGCAGCTCAGATGCAAATATTCCTCATCAGTCTGGTAGGACAAACAACAGGTTTGTTGGGTCTGAGGGTTTGTTTTACAGATTACTTGACTCTTACGACAAACTTTGGTCTGTTAAATCCTTATTAGAATCCAGCAAATGCTACAGAAGGCTGCCTGTAGCAGCTTTGAAAAAAATCCATCTGTTTGGAAAGGCAGCCTTTCCTCTTTGTTCTCTTTTCTCATTGATACAGAAAGAGCTGGAGATGCACTTATGCCAAATGCAATGAAAGCACAAGAGGAATTCGGTTTGGAGGGTTTTCTGTTTCTATAAAGTCACAAACTGTAGCACTGTGTTGCTTCAGGGTCTAAGAAAAGGCTTGAGGTAAGCACGTTTGCTTACTGGGGTTTTCTTGACATGGAAATGACCGTACCATTGGTTAGCACCTTGCAGTTTGAAGAAGGAAGGCTAGTCTCTAAGGTGACATGCTGAAACTGGAGTCTGAGTTTAATGCCCAGTTTTGCTGGTCTTCCCTGTGGTATAAAAGTTTGGGTCAGAATGTCAGGCGCTGAACCCTCAAGAGACGCCTGGCACAGCTAAGGGGCCTTCCTACTCTGATGTAGCACCACCACAGAAGATCCTGGTGTGGGGCAGCTCTGGAGATCCTCACTGCTGCACGGGGCTGCAACAGCTTTGGGGAAGAATAAGCCAGAACAGCTGGAGGCAGGGGGGTAGGATGTACGCTATGGAAGGCCCTGAAAGAGAGGATGCCGGTTCTGAGTTCAAGCACAGAACACAAGGGAAAGCCAAGAAAGGAGTTTAAATAGCAGATGGGTGTACACAATGTACCTTTACTCCTTCGGTATCGCGTTTCTGAAGTGCACCAATTTCAAACACTTGATGACACCGCACGCAGCTCAGCAGCATGAGCACGATTGACAAAAGTCATTGCTGATACATGAACCCTAAGTGTCCTTCTCTAACCCCTGTGCTTCTTCAGCTCATCCTCCAAACCTTGCAAAGCCCTTGGAGACAGGAAGGTTGCAAGAGAAGTGGTGGAAGATGGCCAGCAGGAATCCTCTGCATCTACTTTTATCAAATACGTGGACACGATTGCAAAACAAATAACAGTATGGGGTGGGTTTCTCACTTAGACATCTCCAACTAGAAATCTATTTACCCCACTTTGCTTCTCTGGGTATCTCCTAGCAAGCCATCTCATTTCTGCGGGCCCTACATCTCTTCTGCACGCTGGAGACAGCACCTTTCCCCTTGGAAGCACTTCACGCACCTTGGAGAGAAGGATTGGGATGGACAGGTGCAGGAGGATGCAGCTACGGATGGAGAGAGCATCGCAGACAAACGCCAGGGAACCACTAGAGGGCATCAAGAAAGATCAGCAAAAGCAATCAAAGACTGCCTGGCCACAGAGAATAATCATGGACAGGCAGGACACAACCACAACATCACTGCGTTCCACATTCCACATCAGTACAAACATCAGAGCTGTAATTCTGCTGAAGAGCTATCGATACTAAACCCATCAAAACTGTCACTGCAATTATACCAATCGCGGTTTAGAGGTTGGGGGGTTTGTTTGTGTTTTTCTTTCTTCCCCCCTTTTTCTAAACTGGCAATACGACGATCTACGGTCCATCACAACTCTTCTCACCAAAAACGACTCAGCACCCCTACAGCAAACGTCCTGGTGCCTATCTATGGAGAGGCTTTCTCTCAAGATGGCAAAGGTACACAAAAATGAGCTGAAACTTCAACAGCAATTCTTTAAAACTCACTTTGGGTTGAAACTTGTCACAAGTTGATCCAACTGCGTCACTGCATTCCACTATTAACCCACAGCTTGTTAATACCAATTGATCTTTGATAGAAGATATCAAATCAGTACGTGATTTGGATATGTTTCACTTATGATTTTACTTTAAATGGGGAACATCCACATCCCTGTATTTTCAGGTTCTCAAGTGCGACTGTGAGATGAGAAGCAAGGCCAGAGAACTCCTGCATTCAAAGCAAAAGCTTTCGTGTACCGAGCTACAGTGCACAACTGACTGGAAAACAAAGGAACAGGTTAAATTAACTCAGAGCAGACAGTGCAGAGATGCTTCTGTCCCGGCTGCAGACTCCAGAGACGAGACGGCCATGAGAACTCTCTGCCCGTCTTTGCAGACCGGAGGCTGGACTCTGACCACTCGGTGTCAGAACATCTCTCCCCACATATCAGAACAAAGCATGCTGTTCAAAGCCATCCACTTGGATACACCAGGCACCACTGGGAAGCAGGGGAGGGAAATCGTTCTGGAAATGTTTCATCAAATCATTCCCTTTACAACTTCATACAAAATGCATAGGACAGTAAGGACAGGCTGAGAGAGTTGGGGTTGCTCAGCCTGGAGAAGAGAAGGCTCTGAGGAGACCTTAGAGCAGCTTCCAGTACCTGAAGGGGCTACAGGAAAGCTGGGGAGGGGCTGTTCACAAAGGCTTGGAATGATAGGACAAGGGGCAATGGGTACAGACCGGAGAGGGGCAGATTTATACTAGGCATAAGGAGGAATTTCTTCACCATGAGAGCGGTGAGACCCTGGAACAAGTTGCCCAGGGACACCGTGGCTGCCCCATCCCTGGAGGGGTTCCAGGCCAGGTTGGATGGGGCTGGAAGCCCCTGATGCAGTGGGAGGTGTCCCTGCCCATGGCAGGGGGGAGAACTGGATGGACTTTAAGGTCCCTTCCAACCCTAACTGTTCTATGATTCTATGACAGACACCAGCTCACAGGGCTGGCTCCAGGATTAGTTACCTCTTCTGGGCTTGTCTCCAGAACGACACGAACACGGACTGCAAGATGAAGCCTTCGCCGCGGGATGACTGACAACTCTGCCTGAATTCTCTTCCCACTCTCCTGCGAGTTGCCTGGCAGCAGTATCTTTGCAATGCAGAAGAGCCTGCGCTGCTGATAACGAGCAGCATGGTGAGTGTTATAGCTGCAAGCTGCCCACCTTCACCTCGCAGGTGCACTCCACCACAGCCAAATGCAATAACCAGCCACAATAGACACCAGCGTGCGTTACCGGATGCAGGAGGAAATGCACGTGTAGAAAAGCATTGTGGCTGGCCAGGACAAATTTGAGACAGCATACACTCTTTCTCCTACCAGCAAATCCCACTTGTGCCACAAATAAACAAAACCTGCAAGCTGAACTGATTTACAACACAAATGACTCCGCTTCCTCCTTTACATTGCACGAGAACTCCTGGCAGCTTCCCCCGCAATGGGCTGAGTCCTCCATCCGAACTGCCCAAGCAGATATGATGCATTCAAGTGAGATAAGAACAGTGGCTCAAACACAAGACAAAATGAAGCTCTTCAATTCATACCCATCTTTCTGCCTAAAACCCCTATGCACTCAACCCGATGGTCACACCTGGAGTCACAGAGGACATCATACTTCACCTAGAATGTGCACATACAGTGTTTTACAAAACGAAACACAAGCCTTGTCTTGATACTCCTAGTGCCAACTTGAACTAAAGGCACCAAGGAAAAGCTCTTCCCATCCAACTGATCAGCTGACGACATTGACACGCTCTTCATCTTCCCAGCTTTTCTTCCTCATTTATTTAGTTCTAGAATAGTTTAGCTATCTAAATTATCTCTTATCATTACATTTCTCTTCTGCTCCTTACATTGCTCTATTGTCTTCCTTTTTGGCAAGCAAAGGTATGACAGTGATTCAATTAATTTAGTCTGCTGTGTGGATCATCTGTTTCCCTGATAAAGGCTGGGTACTGACAGGGAACACGGTGAGAACATTTATCTATTGCAAGTATCCTTCCAATATTCTCAAAGTCATTTGTGGTTGAAAGAAGGATCTTCCATAGCTGCCTGTCAAAGCTCCCCTTGTCAAATTCCACAAGTTTTCACCTGCTCACAAACTCCATCTGCTCGGCCAGCTCTTCCCAGGAGCATCTTAACTCGCCTTGCACTGCCCAGAAGCGCATCTGTCACAGGAGACAGTGACTTAATTTTCTACTCTGAGCCCTCTACCTCTTATTCCAAGCAGAGCTGAGGATAAGATGTTGAATTCTGACAGATCTCTGCCAGTAACACTTTTTATGCAACAGTTACTACCTTAAGGAGGTACGTACTCCCCATGGCAGTTCCATCATCACCCTTCTAGCTTTCATTTAGCAACCCATATGTCAAGCGGGCAGAGTCAGGTGAAGAATTACAGCTTGAGTCTTCACATGACAGACACTTCATGACTAAATCTAGTTTAAGACGGTCAGGTCAGCTGTTACCTTGCCAGTTTTTGTCATTAGCTCTTCCTGGATATCCTCTGCAGCCTGCATGTTCCTGCCAAGGTATGTGAACTGACTCACCTCTTGCAGTGCTGTGCCTACTGACGCACACTTCAGCTGGGAGTTCCTGGGATTCTCGTTACGATTTCCCACACACACACACACAGTTAATTATTAACTCCATCTTTTTTTTGTGATGCTGGACAATCTGTTTTTAATAATATATTGCTCGAGCCATCCTTTAGTAACATTTCATTAGTGAAACTCGGTTCTTCCGGAGTCCTGCGGTTGAGCTTTGCACCGCCCAGCTCACACCACGCTATGTTTCTGTCCTCAGAACCAAGGCACTGCCAACGTGAAACAGGAGAAGCGAGTGCAGCTTTGACACTACTCTGCCTTTCCTCTCAGCAGATGAAAAAGTACTCTGAAGGGCAAACTCAAAGCATCTTTGTGAAAGTTTTAATTTGACTGACCTCAGGAGTTCAGTTCTGTACGAGTCACAACAGTAATAAAAAAAAAATTAATTCAAAAAGCTACATTTTTGCGAGTCGGCAAAACATCACACCTTGTAACACGCTGTACCAACAACTGAACCGGTGTGCAAGAAACTATCTCTTATCAGACTTGTAAGCCTGCGCGAAGAGACCGGAAAGCAGCTCTTATGGGTTGCATTCCCATAGCTTCCAATGACTCACACTGCCTGGCACTACCATTTGTTAAAGCAAGAGTGAAGCAGGGATAATAGTTATTTACTAAAAACAGAGGAGTGTGATTAGCTTTAATTAGTATTGTCAAGTGACTTGAGATTGTCAGGTACAAGATGTGAGAGAATTAAGTCTCATTAATTATGTTATTTCCTGCAGCCTTAAGTGGCTTGGCCAGTCCAGTGACGCTTCCGGAGATGAACCTGTTCCCGACATCCGATACATTCCGTATCAGTGGGCAAAAACACTCTCAGACCAGCCCGGCGGATGCAGCTATCGAGTAGAGGGTCTCAAAGCCAGAACACAGGAACAATCACGTTATTATCTACCATAAGACAGTTACCTGCCCTGACAAACAAAGAACGAAAAGGCAAGTAAGACATGGTAGAAAAAGGACTTGGAGAGAAAACCGACTGCCAGACTTTGTGTAGGATGAACAGGGAGTAGGATTCAGGGCCAAGACCCAGCAATCCTGAGCAGCAGCCCACCCAGAACGCTGTTTTCTTCCCTCCACAGATGAAAAACTACAAAATACCTTTGTTTCAGGAGAGAGAGATCCAGATCTTCAATCGGCATTACACCAACTAACATACATGCTGATTTACCAGCTAAAGTTCTGACCCAAAGAACTGAAAAATCCTTGAGTCAGAATACCCCATCTCTTCTGTGGACTGGCCCTGGTTTCTGGAAGGAGAAGGAAGCCTACCCTCAGCCTTTGGTTGCTGTGATTAGGTCTAGAAGACAAGACCCCTAAATTAACAGGCACAGAAAAGAGGGAACATCCTGAAGGACCAATCTACAGAGGAAGAAGGGAAAAAAAAAGGAAACTGTCTACTTCGCTATGATGTCAAAGTGATAATCACACTCTGCTATACCTTTCTGCCTTGAACCTCCACTGATCAGCTTCAAAGTAGCTGAGAGACCTCACCTCTCAATTTCTCCACGCCACACTCAGCTTTGTGACGCCTCTTGAAGCCCACTGCTCTGGTGCTTCACAGCTGACCTTAATGAAGCCTCTTGTTTAGAGCGCAAGCAAGGAAATGTGTGCTGGTTCACCACCCAATGAAAGCCCAGCTTTATTGGCGTTACTTCAAGAGGCTTCCACGCGCACGGTCAAAGGCAAGGTCGTGATGCAAGAACTGGAAATAAGTGGGTTTTACTCCTCTGCAATCCTTGCAGTGTTTGTGCAGCATCACGTTGGATCGAGGTGCTCCCGCTTTCGAAGCTGCTAGCCAGGACTTACACCAGAGTGACCAGTTCCTCAATTCTATCTCTCCGCAACAGGTACTCGATCTGTGAGTCAAGGAGCCTTTGAGGGAACGCAGACTTACAGGTAGCAATGCCGTCTTCCTCAATACAACCCTGACTCAGCTACCCACACCAAACAGCAAAGAAAGGAAATCACTCACTCCAAATCTGTGGATCCAGAGGACACAAGGGACCAATACAGTTTTGCCAGTTATTTCAATCCTGGCACAGTGATAGAGGCACCCACAAAGAAAGCTTTTGAACAAAAAAAAGCAGCACTTGACACTTTCACCAGATGAAAGCAACGTTTATGTCCTCCCTACAGCATTTCCAGCCTCAGCTTCAAAGCACAAGGCTCACTTTCCAATGGTCTTTCAGCAGGAAACAAGAATTAGGGATGCAGTATGAAAAGGAGAACATCTAAATCCTCCCTCAAGCACTGCTGTTACGCAGTAAACCATGTTTACAAGAAACCAGAGGCGTGGATCCTGACCCGATGAGATCTTACACGGAATCAATGGGAGTGCTCTGCAAGAATGAAGTCACAGAACACATCCTCTCCAGGCAGAATCCTCTCATGGATTACAAGCAGAGCTCTCTCAGTATCTGCTTGTTTACAACCACCTAACTCAGCGAAGGCCTCTCTGTGCTACCCAGCAAAAGCTTTAAGTAACCGTAAACGCATTAGCGGGAAATCCTTATTGGGAGCACGTAGTAGGGCTGAGGAAGGCAGCGCTGGGAAGGCAGGTGGACCATCCTGCGTCTCGGTTAGCTGTCGTCTGCAAGTGAAGGACGCTGATCAGCCTTCCTCTTTCTGTATTTCAAGACATAGACCAGAAAAACCACAGAGACGGATTCACTCCGGTAAACTGTAGGGGAAGTGGGCAAGGATTCAGTTTCTTCATCGTTAAAATCATGTATTAAATATGAACACATTAGTTATTTTGGCTTAAAAAAAAAAGAGCATTATAAGCTGAGACTACAGACCCCTGGCTCGGTGCAAGGCTGCTTCTGTCACCTCAGCCTCCTCTGGCTTTTCTACACAAAACCCAAAAGTTTCTGTACAAAAGCACAAAACGAGGGACCTCTGAGCTGCCACCCTGCCCAGGACCTCCAGCCCCGCACAGGAGGAACCGGAGACTGAAGCAACACCACCTCTAAGGTCTTTTCCAACCTGATGGTTCCACAGCGCAGAACAGCAGAGCTGCCCCTGCACGAACCGTTTCCAACGCATCACCTGCACGGAACCGCCCGCGTTGGGCGCCGATCGCCCCCAGAGGTACCCCCCCCCCGCCAGGCCTACTGCCACCGCCCGAGCGACGAACCGCGGCCGGGCACGGCCCTGTCTCCAGGGACGGGGCTCCGGTGTTGGTGATAAACAGCGCAGCGGCAGGCCCGCTGCCCCCCCGCACCCCTGCCGGAGCCGCGACCCTCCGCGCCAGGCACGCACCCACCTCGCTTTGCGGCCTTTTTTACCGTGCGGTCACCCGCCGCGGCGGGACACGGGGTGCAGAGGCGCCGTCCCGCTCACCTGGGGAGCCCCGGTCGCTCCTGGGGAGCCCCTCCCCGCCCGTGAGCCCCCAGGGAAGGGCACCCCAACCTCGCCCGGGCGCCCCCCCCGCCTGTGCAGCGACGGCGGTGCACCCCCAGCCCCGTCCCCGCTCACCCTCCTGCACCGCGTCCCCAGCGCCCCGCCAGCGGCCGTCCCGCACCAGGCAGCCCCGCAGCGCCCTCCCCTTATAGGCGCCGAGCGCAGCCTGCCCGGCCCCGAGCGGCGCGGCCGCGGGCCAATGGCCGCTCGCTGGCACCTAGCAACACCGCGGCCATTGGCTGCGGCGGGACGCAGCCCGGAGAGGGAGGAGCCAATCAGAGCGCGAGGACGCCGGCGCGCTCCCGCCCCCTCCCCGCCAGGTCCCGCCCACCCCGCGCAGCTGTGGCGGCGGTGGCCAATGGGAGGGGAGGGGAGGGGGGTGAGGAAGATGTCCCCTCGGGGCTGTGTGTGCGCGGGGCGCGGGGCTGGCGGCGGCCCTGCAGGGGAACCACCGGCGGGCATCGTCATAGGGTCATGGAATTAATATGTCCCCAGAATAAGGAGATAGAGCTGTTGGTGCGGGCCCAGAGAGGGCCGCAGGGACAGTGGTGGAGCCCCTGTGGCGCGGGGACAGGCTGGGAGAGCTGGGGCTGAGCCTGGGGAGGAGAAGGAGCCCTTAGAGCAGCTCCCCGTGCTGGAAGGGGCTGCGGGAGAGCCGCGGAGGGCATTGTTAAAGGAGCGTGGAGTGAGAGAACGAGGGGGAATGGCTTTAGATGGGAGGGGGAAGGTTTAGATTAGAAATTAGGAAGAAATTCTTCATGATGAGGGTGGCGCGGGCTGCCCAGAGCAGTGGTGGCTGCCCCATCCCTGTAAGTGTTCCAGGCCAGGTTGGATGGGGCTGTGAGACCCTGAGCCACTGGGAGGTGTCCCTGCCCATGGCAGGGGTGGGACTGGGTGGGCTTTGAGGTCCCTTCCAACCCAAACCATTCCATGGTTCTGTACCTCATAGAATAGTTTGGGTTGGAAGGGACCATAAAGCCCATCCAGTTCCACATCAGGGGCTCACAGCCCCATCCAGCCTGGCCTGGAACCCCTCCAGGGATGGGGCAGCCACCACTGCTCTGGGCAACCTGGGCCAGGGCCTCACCACCCTCATGGTGAAGAAATTCCTCCTTATGTCCAGTCTAAATCTGCCCCTCTCCAGTTTACACCCATCCCCCCTCATCCTATCACTCCAAGCCTTTGTGAACAGCCCCTCTCCAGCTTTCTTATAGCCTCTCCAGGTACTGGAAAGTCACTCTAAGGTCTCCTCAGAGCCTTCTCTTCTCCAGGATGAACAACCCCAACTCTCTCAGCTCATGATATAAAGTTATACTTTATAAGTTTATAAAAGTTATAAAGTTAAAAGCTATAAAAGTTTTCTTCCACACAGATGAAAAACACTCCTCTGAGCGCATTGCTGCTCGCTCAGGGATGCTGCAGACCAGATTTTAAACTACGGAACGACCCTTTTCCCTGCAATCTAGCAGTGCTGCCAAGTACCATTTAAATATGCAATTAACAAACGCTCAAGCACCATAGTAGTCACTCGGTTCTAGATACCCTCAAATGAAGAAGGAAATTGCCGTGTTATCTTTAGACCACTCCGAGAGCAACAGGAGCCGACTTTGCAGGCTTACTTTAAGCTTCTTCTTTTCTTAGCTAACCTCCTTCCTCTCCCAGCCCAGCAGCAAGAGCTAACACACCAGGCTTTCGGACCATCCCACCGGTGCTAAACAAGGCCGTATTGAACGGATCGAGACAAGGTTGCGCGCAGGAAGTGGTGAAAACTTTTGCTTGAACTTTAAATCAAGACTGCTGGAAAGAAACCACAAGTACCCAAAGCTGAAACCACCCGCAAAACAAATTTACGTATCTTCGAGAGACTGCCACAGAATAGCGGGTTGGGGTTTTTTTTTCACCCAGAAGTGAACTGCGCAGCAGAATTTTCAGTTTGCCAAGAAAAACACATCACATATAAGGAGAACATCAAGATCCTCTATATTCATACACAAAGGTCTCTGTTGTAATAATCTTGCTGTAGGATGGTGGTTAATTGGAATGACATTGATGTAATTTCAGTGACACCACAGAAATCCAGGGGTTCCCACAGCTTTGAAGTCATGGAGAAATAAGACCATGAATAAAGGTCAAGTTTCTTCCTTAGACTATGTCCTAATCCCTATGATTTATGAAAACTGGAAGCTTTTTTAAGGGTAACAGTGCTTCATTAGCATCATTTCACTTAGTTTGGAAAAACAAAATGCTAGTTGAGTCCTAGTTACTTGGTCATCAAAGTTTCTAGTCACGTTTTCACACTGCATCCTGAGTTACAGAATTTGGATGCAAACTTCACGGTCACAGCTTTACCTGCACCGTGAGTGCTTTTACTTTCTCTTTTGAGAAATTTATTAATTTAAAAACAAAAAAAAAAAAATCTGGATTTTGGATCTGACCTATTTGACAGCTCAGCTTTCAACCGAACACCTAAGCAGGATTTGTCATTTCTTCCTTAAGCATTTTTAGGAGCCTGAGCCACACATTTCGTGTTTCCCTTCTCAGTGTCTAACACTGTTTCAAGTCTTGTTATAATTTAAGCTAGAAAAGCCTAATCAATCCCTAAAGCATCACTGACCGGGGCTGACTGCTACCAATATTGAGAGGTAGAGGCAATATTGAGTGGGGAGAAATTATCAAATCAACGATCGAGATATTGCCTCAATGTTTGTAATGCTAGTTAGAATTAAGCGGTGCTTAAAATCTGCTAAAAATCTGTTTCTTAGCACTCCTAAATTTTATTTGTAGCTGTTGTTACTGACTTTGTAATCACAAGACACCTCCCTTTGACTTCTTTATTTGCAGAGCGCCCCCGCGTGGCCACAGCCGGGAGTGCAGAGCTGGGGCCGGGGGGAGAGAGAAGGGAGAGGGGGGGAGAGAGAAGGGAGAGGGGGGGAGAGAGAAGGGAGAGGGGGGGAGAGAGAAGGGAGAGGGGGGGAGAGAGAAGGGAGGGGGGGGGGGAGAGAGAAGGGAGAGGGTTCTAAGTTCTCCTGAATATTCTGTTTAACTTCCAAGTGTTGATGCTGCAGATTTATGCCAGGTTTTACAACCCGAGGTGGTCGCAGAGGAATGCTTTCTATGGTAAAAGACACATGAATACTCATTAATGCTTCCCAATTCTGTATTCTGGTTTACAAACCATTTAGAGTGTGCAAGAAGTAATAAACTATCCCCCACAGCAATCGGGGAATCCTCTCACCAGCCTGCCAGAATCCCTTAAAAGTTACCAAACGCTGTTACACACAACCCCCACTTCACCTCTCTTACCTAATATGAAGCCTCAAGGCTTTAAAATTACACTTGACCTCAAAACCTAGTATTTAATGTAATTCAATGGAAATCCAGTAGGAAAGCTGGAGATTTGCCTCTAGGAAGAAGGAGATGTTAACCTGCTGATCACAAAAGAAAGCACCTTATTGACAGCAAACTGTCCCCAACACAGGACAGCGCAGGGCCGCAGAAACTCGCTGCGAGTACCTGTTCATGTGAACGTATTCCAGACACGGCCACTTTGTTGGCCCCAGGTCAGCAGCAGAGGTGCTCAGCCCTATGATCACCCCTGTAGCCTCCTCTGGACCTGTTCCTACAGCTCCATCTCCTTCTTGTGCTGAGGATTCCAGAACTGGACACAGTCCTCCAGCTGAGGTCTCCCCAGAGAGGAGCAGAGGAGCAGAATCCGCTCCCTCCCTGCTGGCCGCGCTGCTTTGGACGAAGCCCGGGACTCGGTTGGTTTCTGGGCTGTAAGCCCACGCTGCTGGCTCCTGTTGAGCTTCTCATCCCCAGCACTCCCGAGGCCTTCTCCTCACGCTGCTCTCCATCACATCATCCCCAGCCTGTACTGAACCCGGGGATCGCCCCAACTTGTGCACTGGTCCCAGTATGGACCCTTGCGGGACACAACTTGTCATGGATCTCCAGTTGGACCTTTGGAAGCAACAGCACAGACTGCACTGTTGAACCAGCAGAATCCCGGACACTGTTTTCTAGCGCCACATATGGAGACCCCTTCCGATCAAGTTATCCACCACTGCTTCTCTCTTAAAATAAATTATAGAAAAATCAAACTGGGGTTGACTTCATTAGTTCTACGTTAAAGCTCCTTCGTACACGGCGCAGGCAGGCTCCAGGCCCCGGCAGGCTGCACGTAGCTGCACATACTGTGATTGCTATATGAGAAAACCACTGTCATTGCCAAGAACATCTCAGAAGTTCAGAGCATGTAAGACAGCCCCTTCTTCTCAGCAACCCTATCCACATAAAAAGATCACCATTGAAAGCTCAACATTTATGACGCTATATAATATTATCATCTCAGAAATCATACTTTTAGGCAAAGAAGTCACAGTTGATGAGGCTTTAGATCTTTTATGAGCAAAGATGTTTTAATGTGTCACATTCAAAGACCATGAATCTTTCTTTACAAGAAAAGAAAAAAATCACTTCATAGATTTAGAGCTAGAGAGGTCCACAAGACATCCTGCAAATTAAAAGTGCATGGAATACACACATTACCCTTCACACATAAAATATTTTGCAATAAGAGTGAGAACATAGTAAGTGTTAAATAATATTTAGAGTTAAAAGTACCTGAAAAGCATCTCTCCTTGGAGAGAGAGATTAACGGAACATCCTCCTGGACAGCTGTGCAAGTTCTCAACAAATGCTTTTCTGTACAAGTGGTTTAAAAATCACACATTCCATACTCTGGAATATTCAAAACAATGATTTGATAAGACAAACATTCTTCAGTTACCTCAATTCCATATGATTTTCTTACAGTTATCAATCATGGCCTCATCCATGCAGCATTATCCATCTCAAGAGATCAAACTTGAGCTCTTGTGCTGAAGCCCAAATGAGTGACTAAATAAACTCAGCAGCTTTTCTGGCACTGAACCCCTTCCCTTCCCTGTTACTTTACTCATTCAAATTTCAGATATTAATTAATACACTTATCAAAGAGAGGTCACGTATGAACAGCACAGTCACAAACTACAGCTGACGTGGGAAGACTGGTGGTTGGAAAACACGTGTAGCACCTCTGAAGGCAGATGTTTCCAACACCACTGCTTAGAGACAAAGAGGAGAAGAGATTAAAATGAAATTTAAAACTGAGGTTTGCAATTTCAATAACTGTGTTTCATCATTCAATATAGAAAAAGGCAAACTAGTGTCTTTATGCAGTCATGAGGGAAACTTGACAGAGAAACTAAGACATCACCTGTCCCTTGAGAGATCAACTTCTGAAATCAAGACTGGTATTTTAAAACTGAGTTTTTCTAAATCTAAAAAAAAAAAATAAAATAAAAAGCTCTAATGGGGAAGCGCTATTTGATAAAATTGTCTAAAACCAGAATTCTATTTGCATCTTAATACAGGTGTACATTGTGGAAATCAAATAGCAATAAAATTGAGTTGAGGAAAACCACACTGCATGAAGACTGGAGCTACACACTGGCCCGTAAACTAAATTAAGACAGAAAGGAAGTTTTTCATTCAGCTATTAAGCTGCACACGGAGCCTATTCTCTAAGTGTTCTGTCACCAGCAGAAAGCAGTCAGAACAACAACTCAATTGATTATTAGCCGTTATCTGACCAGATGGAACTGGTCCAAAACGGAAACAAGAAGCTTAGCACATAATAACGAATTTAATCCTTTTTCCTATGAACAGTTAGGAAATTACATTTTCCCCTTCCCACTCAACAAGTAACAAGTCTGATTAAATTAAGAGGAAATTGAATCTACAGCAATCTTTACCAGGCAGATATCTAGAAGGACACCATTAACTCATGTGCCACCATCATCACATGTTCACTCAAATCATGAATGCAGTGGTTTCTTCCACTTCAGGTAGAAATATTCCTCAGAAAGGAATTATAATGCACAAATGAATATTATCCATCCAGATGGACTTGACATTCTAACGCTGACAGCCTACTGACAGACATAACGGAACAGCGAAGATGCTCCACGATTGCACGTACGGCACAGCAGCCAGTGAAGGGACAAGAACCCTCCCAAACCTCACCTAGGAAAGGAAAAACATGACCCGAACAGTTTCTACAACAGGAGTACACATTGCAGTCCCTGCACCTTGCAACTACGTTTATTGTTACGATTCACATGAAGTTCCTTGAAGGAGGAACTAAACAATGGTTTTGTTCCAGCAGTATCTGATGATTAAATGGCTTTATACATGTCATCGTGTATAATTAAGCTATGGTAATCAAATCCCTTCTGAAAGCCCCTACGACTAACATGACAACACTGAAGCACGCAGGCATTGCGAGCTCAAATCGGTCTGACACAGGTATAACACCCGTCCACACTGACAGAACAGCATGAAAGCTTCCAGAAACACCTTCCTACCCAGCCCCATTCCACCACACTCAGGATTTCCTGGCTTTTGCCAGCAGTTACTTCCACGTCCACACACATAAACTTAACGAGTATTGAATGTAGTTTCGTGGAAAGAAAAAGACCAAAATTTACATCCAACCTAGACTGACACTTGTTGTTTTTCTAAGCACGCATATAAATTTGCTTTGGGTGAATTCATTCAATAGGAATCTTTCCATTTGTTCCTGAAACTGCTGACCTAACTCAGCCTTCTTTGGTCCCTCGTCCTAAAAACAGCTTCCCACTCATCAAGCCAACAGATGTTAGAACTACAAATGTGCAAACGACTTCTAGAACATTGGCTTCCTTTGTGAAAAGGCTATTTCACAGTAAGTGTCATCTACAGTAAGTGAAATCCTACTTTCTGGGAAGCGAGTTCCTGCCATGCCAAGGTAGCCTGAGAGGCGGATCAGAACCAAGGGCAAACCCTGAACGCAGTGTGAAACCCAGAACCTGGCTTAAATGCTGTATTTAGACCTTGACCAATAAGAATTGCCATCACACCAGAAAGGAGTCCAAATACAGCTGCAACTCGAGCTCTACATTCTTATCAGTAAGAACAAAAAAGTAAACCTATACTGATCACAGGAGTGACTTCTAGTCAAAAAGCGACCGCCTTTACTAACCACACTTCACCGGCTCAACTACACAGCCAGTGGAGTCTGCTTTTTATTTCTCCAGTGCATCGTTTTTCTTTTTTTGCCCTATCTGCAAACTAAAAGCAACACAAGAAATGCATACACACATGGTACACTTTCCTAAATTCTTTAGTTTCCACCCACTAGAATATAACTGGAATAACTGGCGTGTCTTGACATCTGCTTAGGAACACTTGTGAGAGGTGAAATAATGCTTATCATGTACAGATATCCTATCCAGCAACTTTCTCCCTGGTTATCACTACTTGTGAAGTGTGCCGTCGCTAAATGAGCTATTTACAAATGTAAACTATGTCATTAATGATTTAAAATAAATAGACAATCTTTACATTAGGTAGCAACTTGACAACAAGGTAACAGATCATCCAATGACATCTCTCAAAGGAATGATCTGTGTATGCCGCTCGATTTTTTTTTTTAATGAAGAAAATCCTTGGCTCACAATCTGTTCTGCAACAACTTCCTTGGTTTTCTTCTTTTATGCTGGATAACTCTGTAAAAACTCCTTAAGTTTTGTCGGATAGTCTGTCATCACTCCAGTTGCTCCCAGGTCAAACGCCCTCTTGTATTCTTCATCTTCATTCAGTACCCAAATATACACCTACAGGATGAGAGAAAGCCAAATTGTTACAGAAAATCCTCAAAAATAAAAGTGACTTTTAACCTAAATTATTTTGTGTGTGAAAGATGATGCCACATATATTTAAAATGATATACGATTACACTGTGATGCCAAAGACTTGCACACAAACACACGCAGCTTCTTCCCCCGAGCCTCAAAAAGGGCTTTCCAGTGGTAATTACCACTCCATGTCGTTACCTGAGACTTCAGATGTTTCTAGAAGTCAAAATATTACTTTGTGAAAAGCACAAAACAGGTAAGCAGTTCAGCAGATTTTGTAGGCTTAAGTTTGAAGTGGGAGAAAAAAAACCCCAATTTTAAAGGTATTTAAATTAAAGAGTCTTTTTCCAAGCATACAATTCTTCCTTTGCAACTACAGAACTGCAAATCTAACAGCATAATCTACTGCTCAGGAACCAAAAAGCAACTTACAATCCTAGCAACACAACAGAAAATAGTGGGAGAACAAGAATCCACCTGAAGGCCATTTCTGGCTTGTTCAAATTCTCCCTAAGTCAAAAGCACATTTCCTTTTACCACACTCTACCTGAATGCCCCGAGCAGTGAGGTGGTCGAAAAGTGCTTTGCGCATCAGCAATCTGCAGAAAGGAGAAAGAACGATGCTATTTAAGAACTTGAAGTACATTGGCATTTTTCAGTATCTGCTGATGTTCTGTAATAAATGTTCCACAGAGAATTTAGATTCAATGATTTCCATTAAAAAGTGACTAGAAACCTAATTATAGAAAACTCTTAGATCAAGCACTCTCTCATCGTGAAGAAATTCCTCCTTATGTCCAGTCTAAAACTGCCCCTCTCCAGTTTATACCTGTTCCCCCTCGTCTAATCCCCACAAGCCTTTGTGAACAGCCCCTCCTCAGCTTTCTTGTAGACCCTTCAGGTACTGGAAGGTCACTCTAAGCTCTCCTCAGAGCCCTCTCTTCCCCAGGCTGAACAACCCCAACTCTCTCAGCCTGTCCTCATACGGGAAGTGCTCAGCCCTCGGATCATCCCTGTAGCCTCCTCTGGACCTGCTCCAACAGCTCCATTTCCTCCTAACGTTGAGGATTCCAGAACTGGACATAGTCCTCCAGCTGAGGTCTCCCCAGAGAGGAGCAGAGGGGCAGAATCCGCTCCCTCCCTGCTGGCCGTGCTGCTTTGGACGCAGCCCGGGACTCGGTTGGTTTCTGGGCTGTGAGCGCACGCTGCCGGCTCCTGTCGAGCTTCTCATCCCCAGCACCCCCGAGGCCTTCTCCTCACGCTGCTCTCAATCACATCATGCCCAGCCTGAACCCGGGGATCGCCCCGACCCAGGAGTGGGACCTTGCCCTTGGCCTTGTGGAACTTCCTGAGGTTCTCACAGCCCCACTTCTCCAGCCTGTCCAGGTCCCTCTGGATGACCTCCTGTCCTGTTGTCCAACTTAAGCAACAGCACTAGCAATAGCTCATCTTAGTTGCTTGATCCAGCGGTTAATATATAGGCAAAATATAAATAAAAATTTAATAAGATAAAGCTCTTACGTGTCAGCTAGCCAGATAATAAATTTCTGGCTTTTTGTCATCTTCTGTGGTTCTTTCAGCCTGATGAGGAAAACGAAACAAAATAATTACCAGGGCACAGATTAAAATATTATTTGAGATATTCCCGCTAAAGGAGCATGAAGAATTGATCTCGCCATTTCTCTAATTAGAGCAGTAATTGCACTGTCCAAGATGGAGACTTAGAAATGGTTACACAAGAGAAATGTGCTACATTTAGGAGAAGCAGCAGAAATGGATGTTCAGCAGCATTTTGAGTAAAGTATGAGAAACAAAGAGCATGCGGAACCTCATATCCACCCTATTACTGACTTGCCTCCTGGCCTTAGTCAGAGTAATTTGTTCTGAAGAGGGAGAAAAGTGCAAAAATTAGTTATCTGTACAGCACTACTCCACGTTACCGTAGAGTATATTGCGCAGGCAGCTGCGCGGAGGCAGTATTTACAGGCAGTATTTACATGCATTTCAGTGCAGCGCCCACCGACAGGCTCTCACTCACTTGAGGATGATTGAAGGCATAGGAATTTCCAGGAACTCTTCCTTGAAAGGTATAAACGGCAGCAGACCGGTGTAGAACAGGCCAAGAAGCAGGAGGACACGTTGCGAACAGAAGATAATGGGAATGTCAGCATTCTGCAGGAATCAGGAAAGATTGATACAAAATTAGCCTGGTAGATTGTTGAGTCTGTTGCAATTAAATCTACTCATCAACGTGTGTTTAAAGTTTAGCACTTACACCTAAAGATTAAGCTGTCGACTGTTTATGATATGCCTCTCAGTGAATTTAAATTACTCTTAAATTAGCTTGTAATCCAAGTGAAAGTTTTACGCCATTTGAAAGGAAATAGGAACCTGAAAAGGTAAAGTTTCACTGGCTGCAGCACAGCTTTTGTAACCTGCCTTCATCGTCTTTCTGGGCTGCAGGGCACCACGCAGCATTTTCTCTTAGACCAGTATTACTGCACAGAGTAAGCTGTGCTTTAGAAGGACTCGGCACAGTTTGAGATCACACCGACTCACTCCACAGCACGTTTTTAAAGATGCTGGTTTATGAACCAAAATATGTGGGTAGCGATGTGACAAAAAATGAGCAAATATCACTGCTGTTCAAGGTCAGAAACGGCGCGTTGTGCTGCACGCAGAACAGTATCTGTCCTCTCAACTACAGCAGTTTCACTCAGGGCCATAACTCCCTTGGACTAAGCACGATTTTAATTTCATTCTAAATTGCACAATTCCTCAGCACAAAAAGGAATAGAATCTACAGCTGTAAAACAGCTTTACATCAATATAATTGTGTGTCAACTAGTGGGCACATCCATTATTTTGTTAAAAAAAAACCCACACAATAAGGAATCCTTCGAAAAATTGCTTCTCTACCACATGAATAATGCCCAAAACAGTCTCTAAGAGTTCCTGGCATAAAATCATAACATCCTATTGTTTTTAGAACAAGAATAAAACACTATGAAGCTTAATTCTTCAGTATACAGGTATTAACTGTGCTCAATTTATTGTTACAGCGTAGTAAGCAGAATGCAGTCCAAGTGCAAAACGTCTCATAACATCTGAAAGCCTGGCAGAGGCAGCCAGATGCTGACTGATAGGGTGCTTTCCTGTACATTTTGTCCCCACACAGCAGCAAGCAGGGAAGAACAAAGCTGAGCTGGACCCATTCTTACCTCCTTAAGACACTTCGATACAACCTCATAGCTGACATTCCCCCAAACCGTCAAATGCTCTCGTTTATACTGCCTCACCAGCTCCGAAACCTGAAAGGGAAAAAAGCAGAATCCTAGCTTGTGTCCATTGAAAATTACGTGCAGAGTTATTGAATTGAAACTCTACTCATTACTCTTCAACTACCTACGTCGTTACATAAAAGACAGCTCTTCTACGCTGCCTCATGTCTTAAGATGATTGTACTGCTTTGACTGGAAAGAAACAGGAGTTTAGGTCAACAGATAAAAAGATAGACTGTTCTACCTAAAACAAACCCTAGGGAATTTAAGCAAATGAGATGGCAAAAGAGTGTCTGATGGAGAGCAGATTTCCTCTTGTGCAATGAACACTTATTTCCACACTGACATCATGTTTTTATGCTGCTTTGGTAGGCAACGGTCCCTAGGATGGACGACTCTTAATATGAAATACAGCCCAAACACCTCTCTAACAGCGTAGCATAGGTTTCATGTCAAGGGCAAGTCAAGAGCTGTTTACTGAATATCTCACACAAGATCTCATCTCCATCATCTGTATCAACTCACACACAGAGCAAAATCTAAGGTGTGAAGGATGAACCAGTCCAAGAACACAGGTTTTAGTGTCCCAGACTGCCAGCAACTCCAAGAAACATTTCTTTTGGAATTTCAGCATGATTACATGACATTCGGTCTCAGTTCAGCGTAGATTTTCATATACCTTTTTGATCAACACATTGTTGTTCACTTTGATGTCAATGTTGACTGGAGTTTGTGGAAATGCCTCGAACACCTCTTTCAGGAGTGGAATACGGTTGTCTTTTCCCTCGGAATGGCTTTCTGGGGAAACAAGAAAGTTGTCATTGCTGTGACCATTTTTAATAAACGACAGAAAAAAGCTGAGACTTTGTTATCGTAAACTTTGCAAAAAAAAATTATAGTTCCTAGAATGAGCAAACTTTGGAAAAAAAAAAAAAAAGTACGTCTCTGGCATAGCTGTAATTAATTATGATAAGCTCACTTCAATAAAGAAAATGCTCTGAGCATATTGCACATCTAACTTTGAGCTCCATTAAATTCAGACATTACTTAGCAGCGGTAGGAGTGCAGGCTTTGTTAAAATCCTGAAATAGCAAGCATGGGCTCCGTTACCACATCCCAAATGCAAGAGGATTAACATGAAACAAGACCAAATTAGAACTTTTCCCTCTAGCAAAACTCACTGGAGAAGCATAAGGGAAAAAAGGACCCGAAGGCAACTCCTCCCAGATTTTATTGTCGGAAACCACTTGTAGCTCTAGGGAATTAACTGAACTCTCTGGCCATCTCTTTGTATTACTGTACATAAACAAAAGATATACGTGTGTGAAAATAACACGTCATGGATCTCATCCACTTCAAGTATTTCGCAGTTTTAAGAAGAAATGTTTAACATAAAATTTTCTTGCTGGGCAATTCAAGTGTGGGAAGGCTACACAAAACAGCCACAAAGTCCCTCAAGCAAATAAACACAACTGCTATCATCTATGGCAACCTCTTCTAAGTGGAAACGCTCTCAATTTTACCCTGTATGCTTTATTTAAATCATAGTCCCACGAACCACAGTTTTCACAAGAAAACAGGTCAATCTTTCTCCAGGCTTTCCTCTCCTGCAGCTTTAACTACAGGTCATACATATGGTAACTACTACTCTTTCTATTCACCCTTCCGAAAATGCCTTTATTATCTGACACCTCATGGTACTTCAAGCCCAGAGCGCACCAGCACAATGGCTTTTGAGCTGTAAAGAAATTCTCTTCTGCCTTCTCCTCGTTTTTCAGAGCAACAAATATTCAATCAGCACCCTCTGAAGTTCTCGCAAGGGCACAGGAAAGCTGCTGCAAGAAGTAGACAAGCAAACAGTTGATATGTTTACTTGGGCAAGGATATCTTCCATCTTAAACTTAGTCACTGCCAACGGCTATGAAAAAACCCCATATTTTGGTTTCTAAAGCTAGTATTGTATTTTCCTTTTAAAACGTCTTTTATCGAGATACTGACAGGAGCAAATCCACTTTTCTATTTTCTCTGCCAAAATAAGAAATTATCGCCTCTACAATAATGGAAAACCAGTTAGTGGCACTGTAAGCTGAAACAGCAAAAGACAAAATCCTACCTTTCTGAAACGTGACATCCAACCTGCTGAGATATGGTGGAAGTTCCTTAAAAATAAAGAGAAATGGAACGATAATTCAAATGCAGGGATATAATCACACCTTTTCTCAAAAAACACAAAAAAATGATAATTCCTAAGCCATGTCAGTTATCTTTCTAGACAGAAATAGTATTTCTTTTAAATCATCTCGCCCCAAAAGCGATTTAGAAACACTGTGTTCATTCTTACTTGAACTGCTTGGCCTTCTCAGAGTCACGTTACCTGTAGCTGAGCAAAGCTAAACATTTACAGACGCCTGTCTGAAAATTCTGATAATTCCACTTAAATATCAGATGGAAATAGTTCTGCAAAACCGGCCTTTAAAACTGTCAATGGAGGTAGGATTCATCTATCACCTTTCCAAATAAACAGCTGGTCATATGAGAAGGAGCTTGGTGACTAAGCTTCCTTTGTCATCCGTAGAGTGAAACAGGCCCACCTCCAGAAATCCCTTAACCCAGCCCATCAGGCAGAGTTAATCACCCCCTGGAAATGTGCCGGCTCTCCCTTGACTATGCAGGGACCCCAGGTAACTTTTGTCTTTAGTAAGTCAAGATGAATCCCCTCCATAGAGTCTTGACACCAGACATACCCACACGGGCACCAATCTTCCCACCCACCCCAGCCACAAGACAAACGCATTTTTAATCATCTTGCACTAACATTTTTTTCTTCAACTTACAGAGTATTTGAGGTCAGATATGTTGACGTCAACTCCTGTTGATCTCTTCAGGTTCTCATCATGGGACACCACCACTTGCTCATCTTTTGTCAGGTGGCAATCCAGCTCCAGCATGTCTGTTCCTATATCGACCGCGCTGGAAGCAAAGAAGCCTGCCTTGAACCACACGTGTGTTTTGTACAGGTCCAAACCTAACACATACATGTTATTAATTAAACAAATCCCACTGGAAGTACTTTAGATGCTTCCTGATGCAATGAATCATGGAATAGTTTGGGCTGGAAGGGACCTTAAGGCCCATCCAGTTCCACCCCCTGCCATGGGCAGGGACACCTCCCACTGGATCTGGTTCCTCAAAGCCCCATCCAACCTGGCCTTGAACTCCTCCAGGGATGGGGCAGCCACAGCTTCCTTGGGCAACCTGGGCCAGTGCTTCATCACCCTCATCATGAAGAAATTCCTCCTTATGTCCAGTCTAAATCCTCCCCTCTCCAGTTTATACCCGTTCCCCCTCATCCTATCCCTCCAAGCCTTTGCGAACAGCCCCTCTCCAGCTTCCTTGTAGCATCTTCAGGTACTGAAAGGTCGCTCTAAGCTCTCCTCAGAGCCTTCTCTTCTCCAGGCTGAACAATCTCAACTCTCTCAGCCTGTCCTCATACAGGAGGTGCTCAGCCCTCGGATCATCCTTGTAGCCTCCCCTGGACCCGTTCCTACAGCTCCATCTCCTTCTAATGTTGAGGATGCCACAACCGGACACAATCCTCCAGCTGAGGTCTCCCAAGAGAGGAGCAGAGGGGCAGAATCTCCTCGCTACTCACAATCTTGCTGCAAAGCAAGAAGCAAATAACTCTGCTGCAGTAGGAAAGCTGATGCAAGAACAAACAACACACCATGAATCAGAGATGGGATTTGAACTCAGGAGCTTTGGCTCATTCATCCACAGAAACCAAGCAGCATACCTGTCGATTGCAGCCTGCCACCTCCGCATTGAGAAACCTCCTCCCGCAGGATTGTTTCAGAGTTTGGAGCGTGATGCTTATTAGTATTGGCACATTCACCACTGGAAGAAGCCAGCTCTTTTTTAAAAGTAATCAATTGACAGGGATGTAAAAGACTATTTTTTACTTGATTTAAGTTACTCGGGAATGCATGGATCAGGAAATTAGCAGCAGGGCTTTTGGCTTTTTGGCTAGCAAAACTGCATTTAAAAATTATTTTAATAAAAAAGTTTTAATTAAAAAAAAATAAACGAAGAAAACACCCAGTCATATTTTTTTTAAAGAAAAATAGCTATTCCTGTTCTAGTCCACTGCTTTCAAAAGTCCCCAAATCTATTCCCAAATCCACTCTACAGAAGCTTGGCTCATAGAATCATAGAGTCACCAGGTTGGAAAAGACCTCTGAGATCATCAGGTCCAACCATACCTATCTGCCACTAAACCATGTCCCTGAGCACCTCGTCTGCCCGTCTTTTAAACACCTCCAGCGATGCGGACTCCATCCCCTCCCAGCGCAGCCTCTGCCAGTGCCTGATGACCCTTTCTGTGAAAAATTTTTTCCCGATATCCAGTCTGACCCTCCCCTGGTGCAGCTTGAGGCCATTCCCCCTTGTCCTGTCCCTGTCTCTTGGGAGAAGAGCCCAGCACCCTCCTCTCTACAACCTCCCTTCAGGTAGTTGTAGAGAGCGATAAGGCCTCCCCTCAGCCTCCTCTTCTCAAGGCTAAATGACCGCAGGCGGAGAAGTAAAAGAAAGCAGAAAGGAGTAATAATACAGATGAAAAATAAGGGCAATAAACCTCACACCAGAAGAGAAAAACCAAGCTTTGTTCTAACGAGAAGTGAATCGCTCATTTTATTGGTAAAGATACTCAGGAGGTGTCGTTCCACCAGAGGGCTAAAGGTCCCAGCCTGAAGCCTGAACACTTCCTTTCAAACATTGGGCTGTTCTTTTTAGCCACCTCCAAACAAACCGACAGTCTCTCCGAGTGTAGCATCCAGAGCTCTGGGGCTCCAGCAGCTGCTCCTTAGCAGAAGGGCTCTACCGACAGCTGAAGTCCAGACACGCCAGAAGCACGCACAAACACAGTAACAAACAAAAAAATTGGAATATACTCCCCTAAGTGTTTAACACCATTTCCAGTCCAGCTGGGAAAATGATCAAGAAGGGGGTTGTCAAATTAAAACCAATTCGTTAACTGCTTTTCAGTGCCGCTAATTAAGAATTAGGGGAGGAACGAAATCCTATTACCCATGGAGATACACAGCCTGCTCTGCGTAATTTTTCCTCCGGAGGAAAAGCATCTCCAAATGTGCTGCAGGAGATTTGCCAAACAAGTAGAAGATGTTGCCATCCAGTACCACATCCGATCATTTAACCAGCAAAGTCTATTAGAAATATCATTGCTTAAGAAATTCAGGACTGATGCTGCACGGAAATAGGAGAACAACAAGCTGCCTTGTTAACACACTAGAGAATTTGCCAGGCTCTTATTAGCAGCTTGCTGCTAAATAAGCTTCCTTCAAGTACTGTGTTTTTTTTCCAGCTGGAAAACAGTTTGTTCTGCAGCTCAGTAATAACATATCATTGCTCCAGAGAAGACTCCACGTGTTCTCCAGACTCAGAAGAACATGTTGGATTCAGACCCAACTGCTCCTTAACTCAAGCAGTGAGACAGGCTCTCATTTTCAAATTAGGATCACGGAGCTCTCTGCTTAACTCCAACCGCTTTCAAGTGAAAGGGCTTATCAGAAAAACTACTTTGGAAACTACATTCCATTAGGCAAGGTCTAACGTAGCACAACGTATAGAGTTTAAAAATACTAAGTTGGCTACATATTTTTCTTGCTGTAACTACAGTGCTTAAAGCTTTGTCTTTAAACCAATTATGTTCATAAAAGAAAAGGAAATACAATGAGAAAAACATCTGGAGAGCGTACTTAGCAGCTTCCTCTCAAGACAATGCTAAAGTACACAGCTGTATGAGGGACGATTAAACCCATAATTAAATTCTTCTCACATCTTTTATGCCAGATACCCAAATACTTGAAGACACTGCAAGTGTCTCTTCTAGCTTCAAATCAATTATTTTAAAATCTAAAACCACCACAGAAGCATTGAAATATAGGATAACTTGATTACAGGCCAAAAATATCTATTAGGTATCTTACAAAGCAAACAAAAAAAAATACTGTCTTTGGTACAAAAAGCTTATAATTGCTTTCCAGTATTTTTATAAGCTAAGATTGAAATTACCGATAAGGCCCTTCCCCACCCTCCATTCTGCTTATCTGCTACTAGAATAATTGCTTCGTTAGCCTGCAACAGTATTAAGGATTCTCCAATCACTGTAAAAGTGTAAATAGCATAAATAAAACTATTTGCTTGTTAATACTTGGGTTCCTGTCAACAAAGCAAAAAGAAGGGGTAGGGCTTGCGTTGCAGATGGGCATTCTCTTTCGGATTCAACTACATCAATGGTCCAAAACGCCTGCTTGTCCAAACCTGCAGGAACAGCTCCCACCAGCACAGCCTGCGGGCTTCAGGCAAAATCTGATGGATTATAAACCGATTCGTTCATACCAGCTGCCTGAGCCAATCCAGCTGGTACTCCACCACGCAGATCTCCATTTTTCTGCCCAATTCCTTTTCCTAGCTTACCAGCGGGGATGGGAGTGAGTGGACAAAGCCTTTATCCCCCCCCACAGATGGAGCCAGAAGATTTTCTGCTGCCTAATGCAACGTAATAACTCTGATTGCTTTCTACTGAAATAATATGCCTTGATTACCCAACCAAGGCTATCTCAAACCAAGTAACTGAACCTCACTATCGGCAGTTGTGACGAGTTCAAAAAAACAAACCTCAACACATTTGTTACACTACAGCTGTAAAACAACTAAAACTGTTTGAAGAGAGTCAGACAAATGCCTGTATCACAAAACATCCGACTCCTGGCACGGTCCTTACTCTAAGCACTGCAGCTTATTCACAGAATCACAGTTTAGTTTGGGTTGGAAGACACTTCAAAGCCCATCCAGTTCCACCACCTGTCATGGGCAGGGATGCCTCCCACTGGATCAGAGGCTCCAAGCCCCATCCAACCTGGCCTGGAACCCCTCCAGGGATGGGACAGCCACCATTTCCCTGGACAACCTGGGCCAGGGCCTCCCCATTCTCACACAGAGTCCTGGGAGTGAAATAAAAATAGGTTAGGGCATAACTTCCTTAGTGAGAGGCCTGTCTAAAACCAGTACAATACGACATGAAAATAAAGAAATGGTTAAAAAAAACAGAAGTGCTTTCCAGAAAGTCTGTGCAAGCAGACTTGGGGAAAAAAAAAAAAAAAGGCAGGCCAGCAGGAAAAAAAAACCACCCAACTATGCTAAGCTTCCATGGAGATAGAAAATCCTGCAGTACTTTGAATAGCTCTGTTTGGTTGAGAAAGCTGGCACTCCGCAGCCTGCAAGGAAATGTGCAAACTGATGAGGCTACTTAGCACAAAGCAAATTAAAATCCCCAAACCCAAGCAAGAGAAGCCCACATAATTTGCTTGCTGCTCCTTGGCAGCTGGAGTTTTAGATACACCGCTTTTTCAAATGCTTTTGAGAACCTTGTTTGAATTCATTACTTAAATGCTGGAGGCTTAGAGGGCTTTCCAGTACCTACTCGATTTTAAACGCCTAGGTGAGAGGCTTCCACACACTGTGCGGATGATGGGTAAGAAGGGAAAAAACATAGCACGAACATTCTTAATAGCTTTACAGATGGGATCTTAAAAGATAGTGAACGTTAAGATTTCAGTCACAATAATTCTAGGAGAGAAATTATTAATCTGCTATACAGAATCATAGAAAGGTTTGGGTTGGAAAAGACTTTAAAGATCATCCAGTTCTAACCCCTGTGATGGGCAGGGACACCTCCAACTGGATGAGGTTGCTCCAAGCCCCATCCAACATGGCCTTGAACACCTGCAGGGATGAGGCAGCCCACCACTTGAGAAACACCAGTAACTAGAAAAAAAGTGTCTGATACTAGCTATGAAAAATAGCTTTATAATGATAAATAAATTAATGGAAGCAATTGCCAGAAGCAGCATTGTTTCATGCTTTATTAGCCAGCACAGGAGGAATCTGACCTCTGGAGTTTTATTTCCAACTGCCATCCTGCTGCATTACTGGGCACAAATCCTGGTTTGTGGCATCCCAACTCCTTCTTGTTTAAATGGAAGTAATGTTGAGCAATCCACAGAAGCCGCCCAAAGAACAGATGACTTTCATAAGTAGGACACTGGAACCCAAACAACTGATGGAAGTCTCATCTTTCGCAACTGCTTTGCTCACTAAAGACAATGAAAACACGTCCGATTTAGGCACTATTGGCTCTATTTGTACTCACTGGTGAAAAGCTGCCATCGTGTTTTCCAGGTTCTCTCCAGCACCTACAAAAAGAACAAAAACTAAAACTTGTACAAAACAGTTTTCCTCCCCTCCAAATTCCCCATGGAAATAAAATTTAATAGATTTCAAACATTTAGAGGAATGAGTACGAAGCTCAAGTCAGAAATCCGTGTTGCTGCAAGCCTGCTGGGGAGCCCCAAGTGACAGGACTTTCTCAAGGTAAAACTAGTGAAAAAAAGGACAAAAACCCCACAACTTATCTTGGACCTGGTCAACACTTTAAATATACAAAGCAAAGGGTTAATTTTACCGGCAGTCGGGTGCCCTGTTTTTTCTTAAAGGCCTTGCATTTGGCTATGACAGCATGCTCCACAGGAACAGGATACACAGAAGGCGTATTTCAGAGGTAGTGGGAGGAGTAATCAGAGAAAAGGTAACTAGAGGGGAAAAAGAGAACAAGGAGAAAAGCGCCCAAGACTCTCTGAAGCTGATATTCCCTAAACGCATAACCCAGTTGATGCTCCAAGAGGAGACGACGTCTTTTTTCAGTGCAAGGATCCTTCCTGAAACAGCACAAATCTGTCAATGAAGGTTCCTGCTGCTGGCAAAGGGACGTCTCCAACAAAGGAATGAAACACAGCAAGTCTGGGTAAGAAACGAAAGGGCAAGGAAACTGAATTCTCTCTCAGGCAGGAGTAAACTCTGCGGCTCTTAAGCCATCATTCCCTACATAAAAAAATCTTTGTCAGTCGGCAGGTTAGGGCTGGGAAAAGGCTGTGCCTCCCCTCTCCTCAGATGAGGGGCAATACCATACACCAAGAAATAAACATCAGAAAGATACACATACCCACAAGGATATCTATGTAAATTTTAACTACTCTTTGGCAGTGATGGATGATAGACCTCATAAGCAACAATTATGAAAGCCCCAATTAATGTCTTGACTATACTTACCTAAGTCCTTCAGTTATCTAATGAGGGCAACGCAATTCTATGCACACACAACTACCAATTTAGAATTGCTGCTATCAGGTTAACTTGTGTTGCTATGATTACAAAACTGAAAGTCTTCATTGACTTAGGATCACAATGGCAAAATCTGGATGGTCTGTCATGTTTATTGCAGAAGCCCACAGCAGCTCCTGGGATTAGACATTCCCCAGTATTTTATGGGATGGCAGGGCTAGGAATAGGCTGAGTGGCAAACATAGCCGACGGATAGAGAGGCTGAGAATCTCATCGTATACTTCTGCTGATCCCTAGCAGATGGGAAACCCTGCACAGCACCTGAATGATTAGTTATAAGTTAACTGCAATAAAAATTGAGGGTTTAGATAACTTATCAGCTGTGACAATACAGCCCATACATCCTGAATGGTAGGAAAGGGTGGGAAAACCGGAGTCAATCTTCAATTTGTGAAGAAAACAAAGGTATCCTAGCATTCCTGGGCAGAAATTTTCAGAAAAGAAAACTTTAAATAACTGCTCTAATGAGTCACATGCTGGGGAGGTACGAGGAAAATACATTGAGAGATCAGCTGAAACAGAAGTCCTAAATCAGTAGCGTGGCTTTCACAAACCATACTCAGAAAAGGGAACCACAGCAGGAAAGTGATGAGATATGCTAAATAATTTTCTCTCTTTAAAAGTGAAAAGGCTGGGCTGAGTGAAGGGGTCTCGACACTTTATTAGATGCACCTCCAGAGTTATGTATCATCCATTTGTGTTGATGCTTTTGCCATGCAGACGCTACCTTCTCTAAGGTCCTTTTGCATCCTGTGAGCCAGAAGAACCACATCCAAACACTGTGATCGCATCCTCTAACCCTGTAGGCACCACCACGGGACAAGAGTGAGTCAGTATTAAGCACTGGCTCAAGGAGAAGACCCTCAGAAGTTCTGCTGTTTTGGGGTTTCCCCCCTCAGTGTAAGCAAAGACGCCCCTCGGGAAGAACATTGCCAGCAGGTCAAGGGAGGCGATTGTTCCCCTCTACTCAGCACTGGTGAAACCCCATCTGGAGGCCACATTCAGTTCCGGCTCCAAAGTACAAGACAGATCTGGATCTACTGGAACAATTCCAGGGAAGAGCTGTGAAAATTAAGGGATGAAAGATTCTTGCACACTGTGAGAGGGTGCTGGAATGGCTTAGCGTGGAGAAGAGAGGCTTGGGAGGATCTTACCAACATTGGGAGGGAGTAAAGACATGTTTTCCTCAATGGCACACAGGGAAAGGACAAGAGGCAAAGGGAACAAGTTGAAGTACTGGAAATTCAATTTATAAACATAAGGAAAAGCCATTTTTTTATTGGAAGAGTGATCAAACTCTGAAATGGTCTGCCCAGAGAGGTTATGGTCCAGTTCGGTGTCTATCCTTAGATGTATTCAACACTGAACTGGACCAGATCCTGATCAACCTGCTTGAGCTGCCCCGGCTCTGGTCAGATGGGTTGATCTCCAGGAGACCCTTCCAATCTCAACTCCTTGGTGATTCTGTAAAAATCACCATGCTGTCCTGTCCCAAAGACCTTCAATCAATTCCGTGCAGCTGGCATTGACCAAGGACTCTGTGTTAGACTATCTATTGATCTCAGAAATGACCAGCTTTAAAACTACGCAGAAGTGAAGAAATAATTCAGGGCTGCTTCTGCTGATGAGCTGTGAACTGAGATAAGAAAATTCTTGCATGAAGAAAGAAGCAAAATCAACCCCACAGGCTTAAAAAAACTCATATGCAAGGCTTCATCTCAGAGAGGAAAAAGCCAAACAAATTAAGCGCTACGTTGATCTCCAAAGTTAATAGGAGTAATGCAACAGGAAACTTGACACTGTGTCTAAAGCTACAGCATGACTAAAGCGTGATGAGAACTTAAGCCTCACAGGAATTCAAACTATAAGGTAAACGCTACAGAGAGTAAAGTCTCAACGAGCAAAAAGCTACCAAGATGTCAAGCGTGCATTTCACAATATACAGGTGGACACAGAAGAATCAGAAGATGATGGACTTTGAACACCTAATGAGTAAATCCTCCTGTTGAGTAAGGCCTAAAGAAATGCCAGCGAAGCCCAGCTTAGGGCTGGGTAACTTCGCTAAGGTCACTGGAAAGAAGACAAAAGATTGAGATCATGCCCCATTCCAACAAAGTCACCCACAAGTTTTTAATAGCTGTCGAATTAACAAGCAAACAGGTAACAAACAAAACGGAGAACCTTCGTTCATTGAGAGAAAACACACCCCTACCAGGAAACAGCAAACGCTGCCCACCAAACCAAAAGGTGTTTTACCCTATACTGAAATTATGGTTATAAAGTAACTTATTCTATCATTTAAAGGAAATGAAAGAAATGCTAGGAATAAAACCTATCAGCTGGGAATAAAACCTATCAGCTCTACCTTCTGTATTTTAGTAATTCACGGCAGTAGCAGTAGTTAAAGACCACTGGTGAGAACCGTGACCAAACACTGCACAAACCGTCGCCAGGTACTCGTTTAAAATCAGCATCTCACCCACCTTGTATAGATTTTGGACAAAAATATTAATTAGAAAACTGTCTATTTTCACAAATTAAATGAGGCAGCGTGGAAAAAACACAGAACTGAAATTTGAAAAGCAGGAAAAGTTGCTGTCTTTTTTTTTTTCCTTGTAATGCTTTGGAAAAGGCAGAGGAAAGTTTAAAAAAAAACACTTTTAGCTATTTCAGAGGGAAGAAACTTTAAAAATACCCTTTCAGAGGGAACCCAGCAGCACCCCAGGGCCTTGGGGACACAAGGGATCGGTTTTACCGGGGAGAGGGAAGGGCCAGAGCCAAGGGCATCACTCCCGACAGCGAGAAAGCGAAGGAAAAAGGCATTTTGAGGCAAAAAAGCTGATCTTTCCATAGCACGGCTCGGGTTGGAAGGGAGCTTCGAGCCAACCGGGATGCCACGAGCAGCCGGCGAGGAGGAACACGGAGACAGGAGGTTGTTAGCGAGGAAAAGAGGCGTTCGAGAGGGAAATCACCTCACGAAGCGGGGCTCGAGGGTGGGGAAGGGGCGCGGGGACCCCCGGCCGCACTCACCGCCGCGGTGCGAGATGTGGCGGCAGCGAAAGCGCTGGCGCTTCGGGCGGTGCAGCAGCCCCGGGCAGCGCAGCAGCAGCGCCGAGGTCAGCACGTAGCCGCCCAGCGCCGACAGCAGGTACAGCGTGGCCGACATGACGAGACCCTCCGCCGGTTCCGAGCCGGAGCCGCCGCCTCTGCGGCCGCGAAACACCCACCCCCGGCCCCGCCCCGCCCCGCGCCAGGGGCCCAGCGCGCATGCGCGGGACTCGCGGGGACACGCCCCGTCGCTTCGGGCTCTGCTGTGGCCACGCCCCCTCGCCGTGGGGCAGAACCAATGGACACGCCCCTTACCTTAGGCCCCGCCCCTTCGTTGCTGAACGCGACTTTGGCCACCCCCCCATGTTGGGTTACTCCGCGGCCACGACCCCATCGCCGCGAGAGCTGCGCTGTGGCCACGCCCCCCCGCCTCGCGCTCAGAGGTGAACACGCCCCCTCGCAGCGGGCCCGGCTTTGGCCACGCCCCCCGCCTCTGGCGCCGCTGAGGCAGCGCCCCCTCAGGGAGGTCCTCAAGCGTTGTCCCATCCCGTCACCTTTTCTCCTTATGTCCAGTCTAAATCTGCCCCTCTCCAGTTTATACCCATTCCCCCTCGTCCTATCACCACAAGCCTTTGTGAACAACCCGTCTCCAGCTTTCTTATAGCCCCTTCAGGCACTGGAAGCTGCTCTAAACTCTCCTCAGAGCCTTCTCCAGAAGAAAGAAGATAAGCGATTTTTATGATCAGTGGAGAAACACGAAGCATCACTTTTGAGGGAGAAACGAAACCAGACAGCAGAGATGAATTATCAAGGTGGAACTGAGAGCGACTTCAAAGAACAACAAACAGAGAACCGAGAGCTCATGGAAAAGCACAAAGAACTTTTCAAAGAAAAATCTACCTACTGTACAATGTATATAAATATTTGATTTTGAAGAGATCTACCTATTGTACAATGTACATAAATATCTGATGATTTTGTGTGGGCTTTGCCGCTCACTGAGGTGACGGCCCAACTCCGAGCTGTTAATAAAGCAAGCCTAGAGTCACCCACAGTCTGGTGAAAACCATTTAACAGTATGATGGGGAAAAGCACGATCATCTAAACATCTAGTAACACAGCTCCGTGTATTGTGATAAACAGCTTTTATTTTTTATGTATGAAAATTTAACAAATGGGAAAGGTACATGGCCGTGTTTCCTTTCTCCGCTTTGATATCAGACCACAATTTCAATCTGCCTGTGTTCCAGTGAAACACAGTGCACTTCACTGGATCACATCAATAGCCGTTCGGTAATGGATACCAATCAAAATCCATTATTTGGTTTGAAGATATTCCAAAATCAACCTTCCAGAGTAATTCTTACTGTGTAATCGCTTTCAGTATTCCCCGGAGAACTTTGTAACTCATTAATTGTTGGCTTTCTTTGGGAGGAAAGCAGGGTCCGCGTTCCGTCACGTATGCGTAAGGAAACCTAAGCACCCACAGTCCATCAGCTGGAAGGGTTATTTCTTGCTTCTCAGGGTAGAATACAGGACAAGGTGGTGGCCCTGGTTGAACCTGAAAAGGAAATATGAGTACATAAACATAATTAGACTAATTAAAAAAACCCTCAAAACTCAAAAGCAAACCAAACCCAAGGAAGTCTCTCAAGTCTTACCTACAAAGAGGTTTTTATCCACTTAAGTACACTCCAGGAAACCACTGTGCCGTTACTGCGAGACATCCATAAATTTCCCAATTTATCATAGAATTGCTTGGTTGGAAAAGACTTTTGAGCTCATCAAGTCCAACCATACCTGTCTACTACTGAACCATATCCCCGAGCACCTCATCTGTCCACCTTCTAAAAACTTAGGTGAAAGCAATGAAGCTTTACAGATGGGATTTTAAAAGTTAGTGAACGTTACGATTTCGGTCACAATAATTCTAGGAGAGAAATTATTAACCTATATAGAATCGTAGAAGAGTTTGGGTTGGAAGGGACCTCAAAGCCCATCCAGTTCCACCCCTGCCATGGGCAGGGACACCTCCCACTGGATCAGGCTGTCCAAGGTCCATCCTACCTGGCCTTGAACCCCTCCAGGGATGGGGCAGCCACAACCTCCCTGGGCAACCTGGGCCAATGCCTCACCAGCCTCATGGTGAAGAAACTCTTCCTTATGTCTAGATAGCATATTCATCCCTGACAGCATATTTTTTTAAGCTTAAATACAAAGCATAAAGCTGGCAAAAGCCAATCTTGAAGTTTAAAAAAAACCCAACCTGTTTACAAACCAGATACTTCTGGCAACTACTCCCTTAGAGAACTTGGCTGAATTTGGTTTGAATTGGAAAGAGCTTCTTGCAGCATCCCCCTGACACCCTCTGCCTAACACCCTCCCACCTTCCAGTCCTGCGGTTCATGTTGCAACCACCAAACCAGCCTCTGCAGTTACCAGATTTCCTCTTCCGTTTCTCACCTGAGGCATTAACGTGATCTGCAGCGGAGCATCAGGAACCACCACAAAGAGCCTCATGAACTGGGCGTAGTGTGGCTTGAGTCCTCGTCCCTGGGTCGACGACAGGATGTACAGTGGCATATCAGAGTTGAGGGCTTTGATGGCCGATTCCTTTGGGCCCCCTCCCATCACTTTCATCACCTTATCAGGCCCTGAACACATGAACCTCCTACCACGTGCATCTTCATATTCAAATCCTACAAAAGCTCGAGCTATGTCATCTCTCCGTCTGCCTCTTCCCATCACAACCGCACTTCTTTTCGCGGGAACAGCCTTGTTAGGCGCAGGCCAGGAATTGGTATCTAAATCTCCTTCATCTTCAGTTCTCGTCCTGATGACAATGTCCCAAGGCATTAAATAGTTTGTTCCTGGGATAAAGCCTTGTTGATCTAAGCCTGTGTGGAAGTTATACGCCTTAGCAGGCCCTAGCTTAACCAGTGACCAACTAGAGAATTTGGGCAAGAGGCCTTTGGGGCAATTAGAATGGAGCATCCCAGGGAGGTACTCCACAGTGGATGCCTGGCGATCTACCAGGCTTGGCCTTTTCTCACTTTTGGAGTCTCCGCCCTGCCCATGGCTTTCGGCATTGTCCCCTCCACCCTGGGCCTCAGGCGGGTAAGTGCCCAAGCTGCCCGTCGACTGACCCAGGCTGAGGGCTAAGCTCAGGCCTGTGCTTTCTCCCTGAGTCTGAGGTTCTTTCTCTTTGAGTTTCTCAATCTCGCCTTCCGGAGGCGCAGGCGAAGACTCATCCCGAGCAGGGGCCGGGTCAGGCGTACTTGGTTGGAATACGGGAAAGTTGATGTGCTCCAGTTTCCCACAGCATTTTTCTTCCAGTAGCTATGAGAAAGAAAACACAATAAACTTCTCCCTCATCTCAGAGATGGAAGATAGGTTTGGAGTCACAACACTCAGCCTCTACAATTAAGATTCAAGAGGTCTGCGCTACACGAGAACCAGAGTGGCGATGGGAACGCAGCCTACAGATACGATGAATTTAAAATTCACATGAACCAACACACTTTAAGCGTAAATAGATGTTCCTGCACACACACGTGCTGGCAAAGACTGGAACTGCCCGCTCCGGAGCCCATCATGCAGGCAATTCCTGCTCCCAGAAATACCTTCCCCAACAGAAACACTTACAAGTAGATAAGGCTAAGAGGAAAATTACTCATAGTCACTTCAGAAAACAGACTTTGTTGATGAAGAAAAAGCACTGCTTGGAGCAAAAATAGTGACCTAACAGTTACCTGGTAGAAGTCATAATTAGCTGCTTTGATATCAAAGGGATCATCCCGAGGAGCTTGTTTCCTTCCACAGTTACAGGCACCAGTGGAACGAGCCCGGCTATTGTGGTACAGAACTGGAGGATTTCTGTCTGCTTCAGGTTTTTCCCCTAAAAGCAAAATAAACCAAACCTTAGATAAACTGCTCACCATTTCTAGAGATTCTTTAACTCCCTTCATCCACCGCTTCCTCCTTGCTATATACACCTGCAAAACTCGTTGCCAGCAATGCCAATTTGTCAAGCAGCTCCCTCCCCTTCCCACTTTAATACAAAGTTAGCGTAGGTTACACCACTAAATTGAATCTTCTTAAGTTTTTACAACCTCTTCCTAAAAGGCATAAAGAGTTGTTCTGCCTGCAATGAATGTACCCCGGTTTCCATTCCTTGGCTGACATCAATCAACCTATTTACAAAAAAGCAGGGTGGGGAATGATGCTTCCTAGAGAACTGTTGTTCTCTTGCACATCTCTCCTTAGGAGGACTCCAGTGTAATGTCTCTAATTAGCAAGACAGAATCAGATTTACTACTACAACCAAAGTTACCACTAATGGTGGACTCACTCCCAAACATTACTCAACATAAAACCTGCACAACAGCTCTGCTGTAATTAATCCCACTGTACAAAGACAAAGCTTTAAGGCTGCCAAGCTTTCACCTTCCACAAACACGCAAGAGTCTGTGTTTTCAGCCCAAGACAAGACATATTAAAGCAGATGAACTAAACCATGAGACTCAGTTACCAGTGAGCTTCTTTACCTGCTTTTGGGAGCAGATGAAACTTATGCACGCAGTGCTGGTCAGTTAAACTTCGCTCTTCGCAAAGCTGATGCCCGTTGCTCCAGAACTTGTAGCAGTCCTCGTTAAGCTGCATGGCGTACTTATGAAAGGCTGGCCCGCGGGCGTGCTGGCTGTACACGCGTAAGGCCTGTGCCAGCTGGTTCTTGTGGACCGTCATGGTGTAATTGTGCGGCAGGTTAGATTGATAAGCGCTGTGGGCCATGGGGAGAGCTTTCTGGCAACGGTTTTCAGAGAACTTGGTGTCTATATCTAAATAGCCTTCCAAGACTTTGATGCTGGCCATGATTTTTGAGCTCAGTTCCCCAGTGAGAGAGGTCGGATCATCATCTTTGCCTTCAATGGTCACTTCGTACAGTTTCAAAGCCGCGGCAACCCACTTCTGGTAGGTCGGGAGCTCGAAGTGAGAGGGCTGCGGGTTCCTCCCCACGCTGTCATCAAAGCCCTTCTTGCTAAGCACCAGCTCCACGTGCTGCCATAAGAACTCCTTGAGGGTGCAGTCCACAAGCTGCCCAGAGGAGCTGGAGCTGCTGCTGCTGCTCTCTGCATGGAAGGAGAGCTGCTGCCTGCCGTGTCGCATCATCTGATACCTCCTGGGCCCCGACAGGGTGGGAGCCAGCAGCGAGTCGGTCTCTCTCATGGTGCAGTTGCTCCTGAGCTGGTCGAGAAGCATGGCCACTGGATCATCTCCATCCTGGGCGCCACCAGCCACGATGTAGACAAAGGCCTGGTTAGCAGGGACGGTGAACAGGCAGTTGATGCTCTGGTTGGTTAGCACCCTGCTCTTGCGGAAGATGCGGTAGATCTGATCCTCCAGAGCGTGCTGCAACCTTCTCTTGGGGGAATGCTTCTTAGGGGGTGGCTTTTCCAGGTGACTGCAGGGGTCCTGGCCCCTGCCCGGGGGGGGATCCACCTTCAGGGCCCCATTGAGCTGGAAGAGGAAGAGGAGGCGTGGAGGGCACGGCCTGCAGTTGAGTTTCCACTCTTTGCCAACCGGACAGTCCTTGATGGCGGCCTTGAGGGAGGGCAGGACCTTCTGCCTCAGCCCATCCAGCGCCCTGAAGACGCGGTCGTAGGTGATGTCGAAGGAGCAGGTGGGATGCACCAGCAGCAGGATGTGACAGACGGAGAAGAGGTAGAGCAGGTTGAGGCAGTGCAGCTTTTCCTGGTGCTTCCAGAACTCGTGTGCCTCGGCGTGGGGCAGCGGGGCGTGCCCCGAGGGCTGCCCGGGGGGGCTGCCCCTGCTCTCGGCCGCCGCCAGGTCCCCGCAGGCCCGCAGGAGCTGCCGCGTGTCGCAGACCGAGGTGAGCACGAGGAACAGCACGCGGCTCTCCCGGCTGTAGTACGCCTGCAGCTCGTTGTAGTCCTTGTCCGCCGGGTCGCCCTCCGCTCCCTCCGCCTCCTCCTCGAGGTCATCCTGCCCGAAGAGGGGGAAAACCTGCCGGTCGCAGACGGTGCTGACGAGCGCCTCCTTCTCCGAGCACAGCTGCAACGCCGTCTTACCGAAGATGCCCACCACGCATACCTCGTCGTCGCCGCCGCCCGCCGCGTTCAGCAGCAGCTCCCGCAGGCTCACGGGACCCACGGCCGCCGCCGGGCCCAGCGCTGCGGGCGGCGCCGCCGACAGCGGCATCGCCCACCGCGGAGCACCAGCACCTGCGGGGACCGGGGGGCGGAGTCAAACGGAGCGCGTGACGTCAGGGGGCGTGGCCAGGCGGGCGTGACCAATGAGGGCGAGGACGGAGGGGTCATGGCCCTCAATGCAAGGGGCGTGGCGACAGGGGCGTGGTCAAGATGACGTGAAAAGGGGCGTGGCCAAAGACGCAAGGGGCGTGACCACCGAGGCGGGAAGCGATTAGTGGGCGCGGCCAGCAGGACGCGGATCAATGGACAGCAAAGGTGGGCGTTACCAATGCTGTCGTGGCCAATGGACGCCGGGTGTGGGCGTGACCGGATGTGTGGGCGTAGCTAACGAGAACACGTGATTGAGCTGGGGAAATGGGCGGGGCCAGCGGGGGCGGGATACGCTGGGACTGGGGGATGCGAACGTAGAGGGGTTCGGCGGCGGATTGGCCGAGGGATGGGATTGTGGGTGGAAAATGTGATCAGGGAGGTGGGGAAGATGTGATCGGGGCGGGGGGGATGTGATGGGGACCGGGGATCGCTATCTCCTCGGGGAGGTGTGATCGTGGGCGGGGGATGCTGTCAGGGGATGCCATCGTGGCCAGGGGATGCGATGGAGTGGGGCAGGGGTGCGATCTGGGCCGGGAGGATGCGGTCGGGACCGGGATGTGGTCGGTGGGATGCAGGCGTGGCCAGGGGGATGTGATCTCGGCGGCAGGAGATGCGCTCGGGCCGGGAAACGGTTTCTGCCTCGACCCGTCCAGAGGGAGTGCCAGGAGCAGCGGGTACCCGCCAGCTCTGTCCTCAACCCTGGGAATGTCTCATCTCCCAGCTCAGAGTTAGAGTGAATCCCTCCTCAACACCCCCAAGAGCCCCACAGGCAGCGCTCCAGCACGGTGCCACAGCTGGACCAGTGCCGAGCCACTCGCACTCTGCCGGCATCCTCTGGAAACCGACCAGGCACAGCGGGTCCGTGTCTGGACGTGGATCTGCCGTACCGGCACAGCAGGTCCATTTCCAGACCTGGATCTGCTGTACCGGCACAGCAGGTCCATTTCCAGACCTGGATCTGCTGTACCGGCACAGCAGGTCCGTGTCTGGACGTGGATCTATTGTACCAGCACAGCAGGTCCGCGTCCAGACCTGGATCTGCTTGTACTGGCACAGCGGGTCTGTGTCCAGACCTGGATTTGCCATACCGGCACAGCGGATCCACGTCCAGACCTGGATCTGCCATACCAGCACAACGGGTTCGTGTCCAGACCTGGATTTGCTGTACTGGCACAGCAGGTCTGTGTCCAGACGTGGATCTGCCATACCGGCACAGCACCCGTCCACTGCCATAGCTCTGGCAAACTCAACTCTTGTCTCAGAAGGGTTTCAGTCACTTGCCTTTTGTGCCGGCTTTTACTGTGTCCGGTGACCTGACACCGCCAAAGCGACGCACGCTGCCATTGCTTCACACGTTCTTACCCACAAAACCAAGCTGTTTGCGGAAACTCACAGCCTTTCACTTTAATAACACAGCAGTGCTAAGCTGCTGTGTTCCAGTTTAATGATCATCAAGATCTTTCTTGTTAAAAAAAAAAGTAAAACCAATACTGAATTTCAGCAAACACAGATATTTGTATTACAAGAAGCAGCAGTGCTGGGGACGCAATAGTCCCTGCGTGAGCAGCAGACAGGTATCAAAAGACATAGGAAATTTCATTTTTTTTTCTGTTAAAAAAGAAGATGCAACCAGAGAGAGACGCATTAAAAATATGCTGCCTTTAAAAAGCAGAAATCTGCTAAGAGAGGTTCATAATGCCCCGCTCTTGCATGCACTTGATTTATGTATAAATACATATGCCTGAGTGAGATAAATATGGGATTGCAGCGGCTTCCTGACGACACATGACAAATGCATTGTTCCAGAAACCTACTTTTGATCGTCAAAGCTGTTTGCGGCACTTAACCGGGCAGGCGAGGGACTCTGCGGATGAGCCATCTGTCAAAATAATAGAAGGGTCAGATCTTGCGGATGAACTCAGTCCTAATGACAACTGAGTTAAAATACAGCACAAGTCATAACTGACATTCATAAAAGAAAACATAGACAAAATAGAAGGGGTTATGAACCCTCAGGTTTTGTTCTCCTGGGAACTGGAACTGTCAAGTTGGAGATTACATTGAGGCATTAGAAAAGCCATTGAAAAAGCAACTTTTCCTCTAACCACTCTCAAATAAACTGCTGGAGATGCGCAAAGGCATTTCCATTCTGCAGTTTCCTTATCATTAAAATGGGAATCAGTAAGACAAGCGGCCTTAACTGAGTACTTGAGGAGAGGAGAATAATGGGTAGAAGGTGACTTACACAATAGACATCAGTGGCACCGCACTGTAGGGAAGAAAACTGTATGAACTTCTTTGGATTTTAAAATTTATTGTTCCATAAAGGAGGACCCATGACTTGCCTGAAATTTGCGCCGTAGTGCCTTTGTCATTAATGGTGTCAACCCAGACCCACATTCAGTATTTTCTTTATTATTTAGTGGAGTGCCCCCAGGACTTCTGAAAAGATTGGAAACATGGGAAATTATGATTAGTTCTCTACTTTTTTTCCAGGAAAATCATAACAAGAGAACAGAAAGGAACTTACCTTTGTATATTGACCTTCTTCAGATGTCTTCGAAGATCTAACTCATTTTTAGGAGGGGTACTAAAAAAAAAACCAGGCTGCTAATATATTTTCCACTCTGTAAATAGAGTTCATCACTGTTCATAACAGAAAATCTAATATCAAAGAGAGGTAGAAAGTGTCTTACATTAAGGAGTTTGTAATGTGAGTTGATGGCTTGGATTTAGGTCTCAGACTAATACTCTGTAAATCCGAGACTGTAATTAACGCTCTGCGTGTCTTCACTGGTGATTCTGCCTGAAGTGAGAGAAGAAATAAATAAAGTTTAGAAGGCCGCACTGACCTTAAATCTATTTAACATTTATACTCTGAAAGACTGCTGTGGTTCATGGCTTTAATGCTTTCTTGAATCATTAAGATTTTAATGTGTTTTGGACAAAAATAGATTTATTAAAGAAAAAAACCCTTTTGCAAATAAGATTTTAGGTAGGCAAAAGAAAGTCCCAAATATATTGATAACAGAGACATAAAGCTACATGGCCTTAATCTAAAATGAGAACTGCCCTGCGCTTCGCATTACTTTATTTCTTCACTTCAAATACCCAGGTGCAGCATTAGAAGGATTACTCAGAGCTGACCACTGGGTTTTTGGAAGAGAAGAATTAATTTATTGAAACAAATCCTCTGAGAGGCTATGATAAGCACAGCAGGAAACACACCGGTCCGGGCGTGGAGTTTGCCTTGATATGCCATCCTTTATTTATCAGTGTTCTCCAGTTTACCTTGTCTATCTTCACGTTGCTGTTTGTCCTCTTCAGTTTAACGTTCAGGAGGTCTTTGAGAGTGATCTGCATCGGCCCCTCTGTTTTCAGTGACGGTGCCTCAAAACAAAGGGGGTTGGAAGGGAAATTAGGATGCGGAAGGGATTGAGCGTTCACAAAGACACGCGTTCCTCATAAAACCAGGTCCAGAGAACCCAGCTATGAATGAAGAAACAGAGGAACCTTCTCTCCCTACCAGAGGTGCTCGAGAGCCGTTGCCCCGTTTGAGGAGAAGAGGTGCTGGAGGCAGTTTTGGTGGAGGCAGTGGTGGAGGAGGAGGAGGAGGAGGTGGAGGTGGAACGGACACAGGCAGCAGCTGTATCGCAGAAGGCCTGGACGCTGGGGACGGGGCGCCCGCCTGCAGTTGTACAGCAGCACCCAGAACTGGTTTATTACACCTTGAGCAAAGAGAATTTTCTGAAGGCAAGGCTGCCACTCCATGCATCTGGAAACAAAATAAACAAATAAGAGAATATTAAATCCACTGGCAAAAGTAGATGGAGTTTCAGAGGTTCTGGCTTCAGTTGATCCAGAACTACATAAAAAGCCTCTTACAAGACTCGCCAGCAAAGCAGTTCCCTCCAGCTATGAAGTAACCTCTTCGCTGAATGCAAAGAAGAGGTAAAACGATGCCCAGTGCTGAGCTATTTGGATTTCAGTCTATCTGCACTTCTCACAGTTCCATGCACCCTTACACAAGCAAACATTACCCTGTCCCACGGGGACTGAGACTCACCTGGAGTGTTTCCTGTAGTCTGGAAAGCTCTGTTTCCAACTTTTCCAGTTGCTCCTTGAACGTATTCAGCTCCCTTAAGTAGATTTGTGAAGGAAATATGGTGTCTTTAACCACCTTAAAACTCTAAGCATAAAAAGAAACCAAATAAGTGTTTTCACCACCAAGTTACGTTTCCAGAGACAGGGCTTTGATTGCTGCTGAAAGTTCTGTCACCAAGCCTTGTCATTGTAGTCAATGGGATAGCACAAAACGAAGAGATAGCATTTCAACAAGTATTTTCTGACAGGAACCCAAATAGAACAAAAATTAACGTCATTCTAAAATACAACTCACATTTGACTGTTTAAATTCCAACCCAGCCTTCCTTGCAATGAGCTACTAGCGTTTGGGATGGTTTATGGTACAGCAGTGAACCAGGAACAGCTCCACGGTCATTTAATATTTGAGCAGCAAACCCAGGGATATTATCCACATCCACAAAATCTAGAGTTTAACGGTACTACCCTTCCAGAGTGTCCGTAAAGGAGACGTATTTCCTATGGCACAATTATTTCTGCTATGAAAGAAAGACTGCACCCTCTGGCACTGCAAACCCTCTTGATGCTGCAAGAAAAACCATACGATTTCATGTATGCTTTTCATGTCCACAGTGGCCTCTTCTCGTACTTATTCCTTCAACAGTAAACACAAAATAGACTTTGGATGTTTCAGTAGTCATAACTGAAGTTACAGCTTAGTTCTCAAACCTGACTGTGCGTCCAGAGCGCTACAAACAACCTCACACAAGAGCAAAAGTAGAGAAGCAGAAAAACTTGCCTGTGCAACCGTGTTCTGGCACCAACAATACAAAAACGATGCCGTTGTTGTGAAGGGTTTCACCACATTTTTCACACTGGGCAAAGCGAATGACCAGAGTGAGGACAGATGGCTTGGGACAGGCAACGTGTTTGGAGGAGGATCACCTGCGGACCTGGTGCAGAATATTTCAGAATGAGGCCATAATTATATTTATCATTTCAGCCTTTTAAGAGGTTAACTGTCACCAAAAACCTGGAAATGACAAGTACCAGCAACAGCAGGTGACAACAGCATAAAAAACGCATGGAGACAAGGAAAGACCGTGATACACTTTTAGAAGTGGGGGAAATTAATATTTGCGATACACTTTTACCTCAGTTGCTTTTCCTGCTCATTAAAATTAATGATAGATAGGGAAATAGAAGATGAAACAAGGCCACAGCATCCATGCCAGGATGTAGTCAGTCTCCAAACACAATTCCATTACCTCAGTTCACGGTATCACAGAATCATTTAGGCTGGAAAAGACCTTTAAGATCACCAACCCCGATGTAAACCTAAATCTGCCAAGCAACCATGAAACCATGTCCCTAAGCACCACATCCCCATGGCTTTGAAATGCCTCCAGGGGTGGCAACTCCACCACCTCCCTGGGCAGCCTCTGCCAACGCTTGACAACCTTTGCGGTAAAATTTTTCCCAATATCCAATCTGAACCTCCCCTGGCATAACTTGAGGCTGTTTCCTCTTGTCCTATCGCTTGTCACTTAGGGAAAGAAACCAACACCCACCTCACCACAACCTCCTTTCCAGGAGCTGCAGAGAGCGGGGAGGTCTCCCCTCAGCCTCCTGTTCTCCAGGCCAAACAGCCCCAGATTCCTCAGCTGCTCCTCATAACTCCCGGGCTCCAGACCCTTCCCCAGCTCCGTTCCCCTTCTCTGGATGTGCTCCAGCCCCTCAGTGTCTTTCTTGTTGTGATGATCCCAGAACTGAACCCAGGATTCCAGGTGTGGCCTCACCAGTACGGAGTACAGGGACATGATCGCTTTTAACTTTGAGTTAAAAGGAAAAATTCAAACTGAGCCTCTTACCGTGGAGAACAGCCTGAGCCCTGGGGGTTTGCAGCCTCTCGCTTTTTTTCCAGCAGAAATTTTGCTCTGGCTAACCGTTTTCGTCGGTGTTTCTTATACTTAGCCATCACTGTTTAAAAAAAAGGCATATTTAAAATTAATGCAGAGAAATAACCAGCCTTTCAATACTTATAGGGGGCTGATGAGAAAGACGAGGAAAGACTTTTTAGCAGGGCTTGTAGCCATAGGACAAGGAGTAATGGTTTTAAACTAAAAGGGCAGAAGTTTAGACCAGATATTAGGTAGATTTTTTTTTTTCACCGAGGGTAGTAAAAGACTGGCCCGAGTTGCCCAGAGAGGTGGTAAATGCTTGATCCCTGGACACATTCAAGGATGGATGTGGCTTTGAGCAACCTGATCAATTGTAGTGTCCCTGCCCATGGCAAGAGGGCAGAACTGGATGGGCTTCATGGTCCCTTCCAATCCAAACCGTTCTATGATTCTATGAAATGTATCCACTTTCACATGGGGATGGAGCTACCACTGAATCGGCAGGGAAGAACATGGACTGCATCTCAGAGATCCAGTCAGAAGGCATTCAGAGATGTCTGGCTGGAAGAGTTATGTACAACTGGTATGACTACACCCCAAAGTTCCTGTGATCCACCGGGATGTATTCGTACCCGACAGGGAGGAGAGGACAATGCTAGAAGAACCATTTCACATGGACCTTTTGCGGACAGATTCTCTTTATCCCAAAGTGACCAACAGTGCATGTTGGTGAGGTCACCCTTATGGGGAAGGGTGGCAAACAACACCAAGGCCACACAGACCGAGGGCCCGGGATCCCTGAGGGCTGGGCTGGAACCCCCAGCAACCCCTGCTGAGGGCCGCCTGCTTCCTCGCACGCCGCCGACCTCTGTGAGGTGTCACGGGTGACGGAGGACACATTGCCACTGCGGGTCTGGTCTGATCCAGCCCTGTCCCCTCTCATCTCCTTCCGTCCCCTCTTCTGTCGTTCTGTCCTCTCCCTTATGTCTTGTCCCACCCGCACCCTCCTCTCCCCTCCTGTTCCCCTCCCTATCTCTCCTCTTTCCTTTCCTCTACCGTCTCCCCTCCTGTCTCCTCTTCCCTTCCATTTCCTTTCCCATCCTGTCCCCAGTTCCCTCCCCTCCTCTCCCATCTTCTCTCCCATCTCCTCTCCTCTCCTCTCCTCTCCTCTCCTTTCTCCTCTCCTTTCTCCTCTCCTTTCTCCTCTCCTTTCTCCTCTCCTTTCTCCTCTCCTTTCTCCTCTCCTTTCTCCTCTCCTCTCCTCTCCTTTCCTTTCTCCTCTCCTCTCCTCTCCTCTCCTCTCCTCTCCTCTCCTCTCCTCTCCTCTCCTCTCCTCTCCTCTCCTCTCCTCTCCTCTCCTCTCCTCTCCTCTCCTTTCTCCTCTCCTTTCTCCTCTCCTTTCTCCTCTCCCTTTTTCCATTTCCCTTCTCTCCCCTCTCTTTTCCCTTCTTTTCCCTCTCTCCCGGTCCCGGTCCCCGCTCACCTCGCCCCGGTCTCGGCCGATTCAAACCTCTCCCGCGCTGCCCGCAGCCAATGGCCGCTCCGCCCCCGCCCCCCCCGCACGGCCATTGGCTGCGCGCTCGGGACCCGCTGAGCCGTGAACAGCGCGGGCGGGGAAAGGGGCTTCATCCGTGCCCGGGGAGCGGCCCGGCTGCCGGGGGGAGCTGAGCTGCGGGGAGGGCCGAGCTGCTGGAGGGCAGGGAGGCTCCGCAGGGATCCATGGACAGCAGGGATCCATGGATGGAGGGCAGGGAGGCTCCGCAGTGGGACATGGATAGCAAGGATCCATGGATGGAGGGCAGGGAGGCTCTGCAGGGGGACATGGATAGCAAGGATCCATGGATGGAGGGCAGGGAGGCTCTGCAGGGGGACATGGATAGCAAGGATCCATGGATGGAGGGCAGGGAGGCTCTGCAGGGATCCATGGACAGCAGGGATCCATGGATGGAGGGCAGGGAGGCTCTGCAGGGGGACATGGATAGCAAGGATCCGTGGATGGAGAGCAGGGAGGCCCCGCAGGGATCCATGGATGGAGAGCAAGGAGGCTCTGCAGGGATCCATGGATAGAGAGCAGGGAGGCTTTGCAGGGGGACATGGATGGAGGTCAGGGAGGCCCCGCAGGGATCCATGGATGGAGAGCAAGGAGGCTCCGCAGGGGTCCATGGATAGAGAGCAGGGAGGCTCTGCAGGGGGACATGGATGGAGAGCAGGGAGGCACCGCAGGGGGACATGGATGAAGGGCAGGGAGGCTCTGCAGGGGTACATGGACAGCAAGGATCCATGGATAGAGGGCAGGGAGGCCTATGGCAGCACGGCGCTCCCTCCCAACCAATCTCAGCGCTGGGTCCAGACCCGTTCAATGTCTGTATCAATGCACTGGATGAAGGCATTGAGTGCCCCCTTAGCAAGTTTGCAGCCGACACTAAGCCGGGAGGGAGTGTGGATCTGCTGGAGGGTAGGGAGGCTCCAAAGGGATCCGAACAGGCCGAACCCATGGACTGAGACCAATGGCAGGAGGGTTAACAAGGCCAAAGGCCGCGTCCTGCACTTCATTCCCTCCCCTGGACCAATGGCAGCGCGGCGCTCCCCGCCCCAGCCAATCACCACGTGACTCCAGCCCGGCCCAATGGCAGCGCGGCGCTCCCCGCCGCAGCCAATCAGCGCTCTCCCTTCTCTCCCAGCCACTGCTCGGCCCGCCCCCCTCGGCGGGTTTCCGCTCCGCGCCGGCCAATGGAACGCGGCCTCTGCGGGCGCGCAGCCAATGGGGGCCGCGCGGCGCGTGACAGGTGCCCAATGGGCGGGCGCGCGGCCCCCCCGCGGGCGGGGCGTGGGGCTCTCCCCGCCGCCGCCTGAGGAATGTCAACTATTCAACATGGAGACGGCGGTTACCAAGCTGGAGACCATGGTGAGTGCGGGCGGTGGCCAGGCCGCGCCGGGAGCGTCTCGGAGGCTGCGGAGAGAACGGGAGGCGATGTGGAGGGTTGAAGGGGCGGCAGCCGCTCGCCTCGCGCCCCACCGGGGTCAGGCGCGCTCGGCCGGGCCGGTCCATTCTGCGCTCCCCCCCCGCGGGGGGCGGGGCCTGAGGGCGCCGCTCATTCACCCGTGGGCGCGGGGGGCAGGGCCGGGCCATTCCCCTCTCACCTCGGGGGGGCGCCCACTGCCGGCCGCGCTTATTGCCCTGGGCGGGGGGTGGGGGGGGCTATTCCGCTGCCCTATGGCGGGCGTGGAGCGGAGCGCTCGGGCCGCTCCATTCTCTCTCCGCGCGGGGGGAGCTCGCACCTGGGCGGGTCCATTTTCCCTTTGGAGGGGGGGATGGAGGGCAGCTCGGGCTGCGCTGCTGCTCTGAGTGCTGGGAAAGGCTTCCCCGGGGCAGAGCAGCTTTGCTGCCCGCGGAAAAGCACAAAAAAGGGCAAAAAAGGGAGAGGACGAAGCTGTGCTTTCGTGTCTTGAGAGGCACTGGGACCCTGTGCCTTTAAACACCCGGGTTCCTTGTAGCATCCTTCAGATCTTGGGCTTCTGTGTCATGGAAAGTCGTTTACTCTTGATTTTTTTTTAGTTAAAAAGCTTTCATTTAACTTTGCTTTCACGCTTTAGGAGTATTTTACGCATCCAAATGCTAAGTAGATAATACAGTTTATGTTCTTGCATCTTTACGTACATTAAAGTGCTCGCACAGGTCTCCAAAGTACGAAGCTGCTTTGGGTTTTGCTTGGAAACTTCCATTTGTTTGTGATTTTAATCGTCATAACGGTGGGTTGGGTACTGTAATTGATAAATCAAGTCTCCCTGTGGAGAAGAAAGTACGTTGAGACACACAATAGAATAGATACCTTTATTTTTTTTTCCCCTCTTGATACCGAAAATGCCAGCGGATCGACTCTCTAAGACTCGTTCTGGAGTTTTAGGAAGCAAACAGCCTTTCTCAGGGCTGGGCAACACGAGGAGCGAGCTCCATCAATCGTGTGCAGCCAGACGAGAGCTGGGACAGAAGAGATTTCCCACTTAGATGCATATGGATAAGTTTTCCCAAGAATCTTATGCATATTCTATTACTTCCAAGGTCTAATTTTAACATTATTATGAACGACACAGCAGGCAAATCTCTTGGTGATTTGGAGCTTTGGAGCCCGCTCTGCCTGACCGCCCATTTGAGAGAGACTGCAGAGGCGATTGAGAGATCTGCTCAGCACGGGTCACGCTGAGCACAAGCCGTTACCGCCTCCGAAGCATCAATGGTGTCTGGAAACACTGCTGGAAAGAAAATGTGAGATCAGAGGGACAGTCTAACTTACCAAAATTACATTAGCTTAGATGAAATTTAACTCTACTTTAGCTTAATTAAAAAAAAAATCCACTTTTTGTAATAGTAACTCCTTTTTTTATCGCTCTGACAGTCTTATTTCAAGTTCTCAAATAAGTGAAAATGAGTTTAATAATCTCACGGTTCTTACCTGTACACGGTAACATCACCAAAGTGGAATAAGAAGTTAAGAATAGGAGGAACACTGGGAGAACAGGGTGTGGAATATCATATATCCAACAGAATCCCTTATCCTAACAAGTGCTAGATTTTCACTACAACACACAAAAGATGTGCTGTGTTTAAACATGCTTAGTTTACTTTTACTTATTTTATTGCTCCTTCGGTCACTTTTCTCCAGCAGAAGCCTAACGTGTCCCTTAAGGTGTTGGGAGCAGAGGGACAGGAAAGGTTTGTTGTCCGGAAAGAAGCAACTTTCTGGGAAGTCATATAAATGTGAGCGTGTTCTGCAAGCACACCTTTGTCATCTCACTGAGGGACCCGTGGGTCGTTGCAATCATAAGATCCTTCTGAGAGAGCATTTTACGCTCTTGTGCTACTTCAGTTAAGGAATGAGAAGTGACAGTTTGAATAAGTGCCAAAACGTCTGCATTAGTTGAAGGATCAGAAAATTCAAACTATCCTATTTAATTCTCATTTTTACTGCACTTTTAAAACCAAGGTGGCATCTTTTGTTTTCTTTTCTTTGAAGAAACCGTGGTTTTGAGGAGGTGGGGTTGTTCTTTTTGAGCTACTGAACTGCGGTCATCATACTGAATACCCCGAGTGGTAATTATGCGCTTTAATACCTTAATCCAGTGATGTACTGCATTCTTGTCAGAGCTCTGAACTTCTCCTAATTTCCAATTCAAAACCTCAGCCCTGCCCATACTGTAAACTTGATCTTCCTATGTCTTTTATTAGCATTATTGATTCTTTTTTTGTTGTTCGTAAAGCCTAGTTTAGAAGTGGTACTTTAGAAATCTGTTCAGAGATACCTAGGTGAGATGTTGAATTTATTTATTTAACGTTATGGTTTATCTGTGTGTTTTATTGAAAGTCTTTCTTTCAAGTGATTCTCATTTTAGGCCACATAAATAGTCAGAGAGGTATTTTGGCCTCCTTAAAGTCAACAGGGGTAGTGGAAGAAGGGTGGTAATTAGTCACTGTCTTGCAATCGACTTTACAAGTAGACCAAAATGATCGTTGCACAAATCATTTCAAGGCACGGGGCTCATTCCAGTCGATCATCTGCATGGATGGTGTGTAACGGCTTCCAGAGGTTTGGAGATTACACCTTGGTCTTTCAGCTTGTTCTGATTGCCCCAGATCATTTGGGTAATCCCAAATTGATTTGGTTTTCACCCTCTTAATCTTACATTTTTCTCTTTGATTCCTCTGTTGATTTCTTCGACCCGAAGATGGAAGAGGGTTTGCCTGGCTGCCTTCTTCCATTAAAACTGCTGGATGGCACAGCTGCATTTTCACCCATTTTGTCTCTTTATTTTTTCTTTTTTTTTTTCCTAAGGAAAGAGTGTTTTCTTAAATACACCTCAAACAATTTCACTTCTTAATTTCCTCTACCCAAACCTCATTCAAAAGTGCAATATTTCTCTTTGTCCTTGTTCAAGGTAATCAGAACACGTACCTTGGCCACTACATCTTACATATCGCAGCATTGTCTCTCTTGCTTTTCCTTCTGCTCATTGTTTCTTCTTCCTGGATTTCCTGTGAAGTCAGCTCTCCCCACAGCACTGTGATAAAATAACGCTTCTTATTTCCCCAGAGGTTTTGACATGCATTTCATGGAAAGCTTCATTTTTGTCTCACGGAACCAGGGATAAACTAATTTGTAGGAGCCTTAAAATGAACAATAGGTATGAAAATACCAGGTAATTGATGGAACTTGAGACTTGCTCAAAGGACAATAACAAGAAGAGCTGAATGAACCATAACACCTGCAATATACGATGAGATTCGTTACGCGAAAGATTGTAAAGCTGACTTTTTAACAATTTAAATAGGAATATGGGGTGTTATATTTTGGGACATCAGCACCAAAGACTGTACTGCACGAGCGTTCGTTGAAGCCAGCTGGGACTGGAGATCTTTCCGACCGCTTCTATAGATGTAGTGCGGGGCCTCTCGTGACACACGGTATGGGAGTTGTGGGTGAGAAATGTTCATTTCATCAACTCTTAATGCTCAGGACTCCACACGCGGAGCTCGTGCCTTCCCCTGTGCACCTCAGCAGTGTGCGCTGAGAGATGTTTTGTGGCCTTCTGTTTCCTAAAGCTTCATAAAAAATGGATAAACTGTCAGATGAGCTGAGAGAGCCTCGTTTAGAGCAATTTAGTCTATTTCTGTCTATATTTTTGGTAGAGTGGACCTACTTTTTGCCTGAGTGGTGTCTGTCCAGTGCCCTTTTTATGTTGTACTACTAGTGATCGTGCACAAAAAGCAGTGCAATGTTAAAAGGGCATTGGCCAGCGATACTATCTGCGATGGTGTCAAAGGTCGTTATTTTATAGCTGAGACCAGAGGGTGATTTGAAAAACAACTGTAAAATGGGATTGCTGGTAATTTTTTTACTTTATGCTCTTTGTCTTCTAGTTGTTTGCCAAGGAGAAATGTTAACTGGTCTTTTAATGACAAATATTATCAATTCTGTCTTTGTTTTCTTAGAAGTGCCCTGCAAAGAGGACAGGACAGCCGATCACATTGGTGTTTCCTACAGCGTGTCTAGAGAAGGGTTACGGGAGTGGAGTTGACTCAGGTTGTTGCTGTGTGTGCATTAGCAATCACCCATCTTGCTTCCCTCCTCTCTTTCTTTGCGATTTGTTGTTGAGAATCTTAGCACCTTCAAACTCTTAAGAGTTCTCAGTCTTCTTATATGAAGTTACTGTTTGGTTAAAAAGAAACTCCTGTACTGAGATTTCTGAAATACACCCCCACTTTGATGCTGCTCCAGCATCCACGTGGTAGTGCCACTGGTCCTGTACGTCCACAGTGCTGGGAAATGAGTCTGTCTTTAAGTGCATTTTAAAGTGATTCAACACCGGCAAATAAGAGGAATAAACTCTGATGTCCAGAAAATGTTCCCTGTAGTGCAGTTTGAGAACATCTGATGTTTCAGTACAGGCTGGGGATGATGCGATGGAGAGCAGCGTGCGGAGAAGGCCTCGAGGGTGCTGGGGATGAGAAGCTCGACAAGAGCCGGCAGCGTGCGCTCACAGCCCAGAAACCAACCGAGTCCCGGGCTGCGTCCAAAGCAGCGCGGCCAGCAGGGAGGGAGTGGATTCTGCCCCTCTGCTCCTCTCTGGGGAGACCTCAGCTGGAGGATTGTGTCCAGTTCTGGAATCCTCAAAATAAGAAGGAGATGGAGCTGTAGGAACAGGTCCAGAGGAGGCTACAGGGATGATCGTAGGGCTGAGCAGCTCCTGTATGAGGACAGGCTGAGAGAGTTGGGATTGTTCAGCCTGGAGAAGAGAAGGCTCCGAGGGGGGCTTAGAGTGACCTTTCAGTACCTGAAGGGGCTACAGGAAAGCTGGAGAGGGGCTGTTCACAAAGGCTTGGAGGGATAGGATGAGGGGCAGTGGGTATAAACTGGAGAGGGGCAGTTTTAGACTGGACATGAGGAATTTCTTCACCATGAGAGTGGTGAGACACTGGCCCAGGTTGCCCAGAGAATTCCTGGCTGCCTGATCCCTGGAGGGGTTCCAGGCCAGGCTGGATGGCCCTTGGGCAGCCTGTGGGAGGTGTCCCTGCCCATGGCAGGTGGGTTGGAACTAGAGGATCTTTAGGGTCCCTTCCAACCCAAACTATTCTATGATTCTATGAATAAACTGTGGTGTCCAGAAAATGTTTCTGGTAGTGCGGTTTGAGAACACCTGTCTGATAGCAGTTTAGAATCTTTGCTTGCTATGAGGCAAACCTAAAAAATAAATAGAATTGGAAATGTAGTTTTCAGTTAAAGAAGCACCGAATTGTTTCAAATTGAATTTCTGACATTGGCATTTGGTTGGGTGGTTTCCTCTTTCTCTTCCCCCTCCGCCCTTTGTCAGTGGAATGACAAGAATTATGAATAATAATAATGATATCTTGAATTATGCGAGTTCTTATGTGTCTATATTAGGAGTCGGTGAATATTAACCTCATCCAGTTCTCCGTGACCCACAGAAACCACTCTTTGACTTAACCTGTTTTTCCTAGTGTGTATTTTAAGCGTATTGATGACTTGTACAGAATTCCTGCTGCTAACGCATGCTCTGACTTTATTGCACTACTGTACTTCACAGCTAGCAGTGCAATAGTATTGTCAAAGCATCCGAAAGCAGAGCGCGCAGCAGCGGCTTCAGACCCGCTTCACAATTTCTGTTGCTTTCCTCTAAGCCTGTGAGTAAATGACAAACTTACATTTCACCAAGTGCAGTTTCTGTGTGATTGTTGTACAGTACTTACCATGCGAATGGTCCTAACCCATAACCTTAAGGTGAGGTTTTTGCAGGTCTACGTTCCTTGAAATACAGCAAGAAATAAATACGAAACGAAGGAAAAATGCATCCTAGTGGAGGACTGGGTGGGAGCGCTTATAAATGTGGTTTGAAATTGCTGACAATAAATTTTGTGTCTTTTGTTAGCTTACTTTCAGGAGGAAGCAGTGCTACCGAACCGTGTTCATATTCTCATTAAACGCAAATCTTAAACTTACAGCCACCTGATGGATGAGTTTTCGGCTTCACATTCAGCTTTTCATGCCTTGAGTCGTGATGGCGTGGTGTTAGTGGATCTCACGTTATCACTATCTGCATACTTCAGGATCAGAGCTCAACAGAGAATTTTAAAAGCCACCCATAGTCATTGTTTGCTTTCCCAATAATTAGGAATCAGATGGAAGGGTTGGAGAAAACAAATAAAAGAAAGATCTTTTTGGGGTGCTTGGCCCTAGAAATGAAAACCTAAAGATGTTTGCTGGTGGAAGAGAACAGAAACAGTTGAGCCGTTAGGAAAAATCCCACATGAACTCTTTAGTGTAATAAAAAGTATTTTATTCTCATGTTTTATTGTGACTGGTTTCAGGGGTTGGTCAGATGCTAAGTTGTGAGAGTAACGGGTAAAAGCGTTCCCTTCAATTTACAGAAGCTGAAGGGCTCTACTGGGTTTATTTTCCTTTTTTTTAAGCTTTTATTTGAAAATTGGATGAAGGTGTGTATCTATAGGAAAGATTGCACCTTCTTGCCACCTCCTGTGTGAGGACAGGCTGAGAGAGCTGGGGCAGTTCATCCTGGAGAAGAGAAGGCTCCAAGGAGACCTTAGAGCAGCTTCCAGTGCCTGAAGGGGCTACAGGAAACCTGGAGAGGGGCTGTTCACAAAGGCTTGGAGTGACAGGATGAGGGGCAATGGATATGAACTGGAGAGGGGCAGATTTAGGCTAGACTTAAGGAGGAATTTCTTCACCATGAGGTTGAGGAGACCCTGGCCCAGGTTGCCTAGAGAAGTTGTGGCTGCCCCATCCCTGGAGGGGTTCCAGGCCAGGTTGGATGGGGCTTGGAGCCCCTGATCCAGTGGGAAGTGTCCCTGCCCATGGCAGGGGGTGGAACTGGATGGGCTTTAAGGTCCCTTCCAACCCAAACCGTTCTATGATTACAGCAGTGCTAGTTGGTAACTAACAAACATGGCCATATTTAGGTCCCTTAAGAAGTTGTAATGATTACTTTGGGGTTAAGCTCGATATAAATAGAGAAAACCAAGTTTAATAAGTCACAAGCGGTTTTAACTTGCTGTCATCATTTCTTTTGTGATTGTAAAATCCCCTACTTATTACTTTAAGAAATTCATGAGTGTTTTGTGAACTGGGAAAACCGTCTTTAAAGCAGAAGTCCTTAATCGGAATTAAAATTGCAGAGGAAAATTAATTAAGTAATAATGCTATCAGCAGACTGTTTTACAAGGCAATTAGATAATGCTCTGGTGCCTTATTTATCCGTAGGAAAGAAAAGTGATGTCATAAATTTTATTACCTATTTGTCAGTCTGGTTTATTGGGAATAATAAAACGCATTATAGGTATTGTAACATCTGAGAGAATGCATTCCTAATAAAATTAATAATAAAATCTCCATTGATATGCTTGGACCCCAATCACTTACTCATCATCTCTGCTGTGTAAATAACTGAGTGCTGTCGCTTTGCTAACAGGACCTTTAATGTTTGAAAAGAAAAGCAACATGCCAAGAAAAAGCCGTCATGTGGGCTGGACAAATGGAAAGAGGAGAATTAAGAAAGAGTATGTGTGTACACATGCGTTTAATTCTCACACGTGCGAGGAAAATGGCTTTCTTAAGTCTGAAAGTTTATCGCTTTATATTTTTCAGGCTAAAAGTGCTTAACAACCAATAATGGAATGGATTGGAAGAGTAGAAACTTGCTCTTACAGTACCTGAGCCTTTAAAGCGGAGGCTTCTGCTTTCCTGAAATAGCAGAAAGGCGAACGGTTGTGTTTTGTCTGCAGGTTTTGAGGGTATTTTTTTTTAATACACTGTGACTGATCTTAAATATTTTAGTTCCAGAAGGCAGAATCTGATCTGGATTATATTCGACACAGACTGGAGTTTGAAATAATGAAAAATCTTCCTGATAATCCCTCAGCAGAGGTAGTGTTTTCAGATTAAATTAATAGATTTTAATGCATTTTCCATGAAGTTGGTAGTAAACGAGAAATTTTCTTTAATCTTAAAATATGTATGGCTGTTCTCTTATCTAGTTGCTAGTTTATTTATTATTAACTATTTATAATATTTAGATGGGTTGAAAGGTGATGGTTTTAAGATGAAAGAGGGGACACTTAGATGAGATTTTAGGAAGAAATATTTTCCCGTGAGGGTGGGGGGCCTTGGAACTGGTTGCCCAGAGCAGTGGTGGCTGCTCCATCCCTGGAGGTGTTCCAGGCCAGGTTGGATGGGGCTTGGAGCCCCTGATCCAGTGGGAGGTGTCCGTGCCCATGGCAGGGGGTGGGACGGGATAGGCTTTAAGGTACCCATAGTTGTTGTGGAAGCAGAGAGTTGTGCTGTTTTATTAACACTATTATTTTTCTTAATGAAGAACTAAATGTGTAGATGAAACAGATGCTTACAGCTACACTTAGCATTGTAAAGGGTTGTTCATGTTATATTTTAGTCAGTCTAATGCCAAGACGTTTAATTGATATGTGGCTACGTTGATTTTCTCTTCTTAAATAGCTTAAATGTACTTCTGATTTCTACCTAGGAAAATCCACTTGCTCTCTTGGAATCAATCTCAGAGGTGAAATCTCGTTATAAAACGTTATGTATGCAGCTGGAAAAAATTTCCATAGAGCAGAGAGAATCCATGAAGAGCATCCGTGCTGCGCTAGAGAACACGATGAAGACGGTTCAGGCATTACAGCAGCAAACTGATCTTGAGGTAGTATTTTCCTTTTAATCACTCAGGTCTCACTCCTGTAAATGAACACGTATGTGTGTAACCTTTATGTAGGTGAGTGTTATAAACTGTTATACGTGCAGACTCTTAGAAGACAGATGATAGTTTGGGAGTTGAAGTATTATAATACCATCACGGTGTGAGCAGCGTGACACACGTTTGATAGAAATGGGTGCTTCTCTGCATGGCTCTGTCGAAGTTCTGTACTGGCTGTTTTAAAAGTAGCTACCTTAAAGAAATTAGAAAGTGAAACTAAATTTAAAAGGACAAAAAGCTTTTAAACAGCTTTTTTTGGCAGGCTGAGAGAGTCGGGATTGTTCAGTCTGGAGAAGAGAAGGCTCCAGGGAGACCTTATAGTGACCTTCCAGTACCTGAAAGGGCTACAAGAAAGCTGGAGAGGGGCTGTTCACAAAGGCTTGGAGGGATAGGATGAGGGGGAACAGGTATAAACTGGAGAGGGGCAGATTTAGACTGGACATAAGGAGGAATTTCTTCATGATGAGGGTGGTGAGACGCTGGCTCAGGTTGCCCAGAGAAGCTGTGGCTGCCCCATCCCTGGAGGTGTTCAAAGCCAGGTTGGATGGGGCTTTGAGGAACCTGATCCAGTGGGAGGTGTTCCTGCCCACGGCAGGGATTGGAACTGAATGGGCTTTAAGGTCCCTTCCAACCCAAACTAAACTACGATTCTATAAATGGCAAACGTATTTTCACTGTCTAGAATGAGTCGGTTAAAGTAGACACACTAACATGTGCAGTGGATTTGCTGATAGTGCAAAGAAATCAGTTTTATTTCAGCCAATCTATCTGTTAGAAAACCAACAACACAGCGCATTTTCGTAAGTGATCTTCAGACGCTGCTTCATTACAGTTTTGGGGCGGTTGTGAAAGCATAGATTTTTGTCCCTTTACAAATAAGGCAATTTAGGTCACAAAACCTAATGGGTAGTCTGGTGGCAAAGACAGAACTGGTGGGACAAAACTGTATTCCCAGATCTCGGTTCTTACTTTAGTGTTCTGAGAAGGCACTTAATCTGTCAACAGCTCAGGCCAAGTTACTGTAAGTTTTTAGATAAAAGGTGCTGTGTAATGATTGAAAAGACAGTAGTTTTACAGAAAGGAAGAAATATTCCCTCTTGCTGTGTCACAAGGCTCTGCTGCCACGTATAATTTCATATTTGGGTTTTGTTAAAGTGGAAGAGTCTTGTCTCTTGAGTTACATTTAGACTTTTTAGGTAAAGATTTTCTTGTAGCTTCTATATTTCCTAAACCAAAGATGGATGAAGCTGTTACAGACAGCCACAAGTCGTTCAGAGAAATATTTCTTTTCTTGAATAATTTATCTACTTTCTATTGAATCATTTATAATTTGGATGTTAAAGGAATACTATGGTTGGATTTTTCGGAATTACTTTGCTTGTAAAATTGTTTTCATGTGAAGGAAAGCAGGAGTCTGCTATTAGTTTCCACGAGAAAAGAGTGACACAGATATCGAATTCTTCTGTAAATATCATCACCTCAGGAACTGAAAGTCTCAGAGTTCCCTGTGTTTTTTTCTAGTGCTCACCTCTGTCAGAAGAAGAACAGGCTGCGGCACGGCAGCTAACCTGCGAAACTGCTCAGATGGAGTCGCTAGTGGAAGAGGTAATTAGGCCACAGAGTGTCAGCATTGCAGAAACCATCCATCCTGAGTAGCTCCACTGAAGGCAGAAGGGCTGCTTTTGTGACTTAATACCTCTCAAAGGAGGGATTTTTCAGAAATGGGACTAAAATTTTTAACAAACCTTTTAATTTTTCTTATGTACTGATTACGTTTATGACTTTGCTCCAGTTACATTGTCCACAAAGGAAAAATTTGCTTTGATGGAAGATTTTATTCCTCTTATTTTTCAATTGGGATGCGTTTATGTTTATTGTCAGAGATGCAGTTAGTTGCTCTTATCAATGCCTTTGTTCTGTTAAGACATTATAGAAGAAGCCTTTGGGTGGGAGTGAAAAATGAAACCAATTCCAAACAATGTCGGTTAAAATGGAGGGATATTTAATTTCTTGAAAATGCTAAATGTATAATATATTTTGGAGTAACGATAAGTGTATTCTAACTTTAATGCAGTAGAACATAGTTCTAAATTAATACTTGTTAAAAATTCAGGTATTCTCCCATAGCTACTCAATGCACAAACTTTTAATAGACTTATCCGCAAAGGTATGGTCTGAGTTTTATATTAAAAGCAAATTATTAAAGAAAGTTCATAGAGTCTTAATTAACTCATTGACCTCTTTTTCTATATTTCCTCACTGCCCACTACTCTTCTGTTACGGAACGCTGCGCTTTCTCTCCCTTTATTGCCACGGTTGGTTTGCATGAAAGCTGTCCCGTATCTTGGAGCTTCACTTGCTCTTTGTTCGCAAATACCTTCTACCTTGATAAATGCTCTCAATTTCTGTCTTTCCATTATTTAATTGTAAAGCACTTGAGATACAGCTGGCATAAAACAAGGCAAATGCAAAACGGAGCTATATCCTACAGCTGCCGCGGCCAGTTTAATTGGTAACAGTCCCTGTGTGGTCACTGAGCGTGTTTTGAAGACGTTCTCTGAAAGGCAGAAAGAATGTAAAGGTGGCAGGAAGGCCCTGGGATGTTTTTGTCAGTGCTGTGTTCCTGGCTGAGGAGAGTTCGATATCGCTGCCTTCGGCTTGTCAGAGCTGTCAGCCTCTGAAAAGTGCTTGAGAACAGGAAAGCCATCATCTTCCGTTGCTGCATGTGCAGTGCTTTCAGCTAGATCCGTACGAGAATGCAAAGGAGAAAGCCGAAGAGCCTCACCTGCCTTGTATATAAATCTTGCTGTATCCATTTTAAACTTATTTTTATTTGAAACCATGGTTTGTTTAATGCCTAAGATTTTGCTGTTGGCTTCAGTGGCTGCAAGATCCTTGGTTATCCAATGGTAAAATTACTCTTGCAGAAAGGAAATGGTAAAAAAATTATTTCTAAACCAAATTCCAACAAATCCTGACATTATCTCTTGTTTATTTTTAGCCATTTTATTCAGGATCCACAGTCTCTTACTCAACTGAAGGTAAGTGCTGAAAGAATTATCTTCCCACTGTTATGTTTTATTTTTCCTTAACTGATCTCTCACCAACTCCTTTTAAGTAAGCTTTGTGAATAGCATCCCTCTGACTTCAATCTCTAATATTGGACTACAATAGTTCTGTGCTATTTAAACATACCGAGTTACTATCTAGAATTCAGAGAGCAATGAATGAAGCTGTTTGACTTTCTGAAAAGGCAGATCTTGTAAATCACTTCAGCTGACAAATAAGGGCTGTTTTACCCCAGTACAATAGGGCCAAATGTCACAGTAAGTCAGGCTGGGACCCAAGTCTGGTTTCTGAGCTCAGAGAACTTACGATGCACAGTAAATTCACTGCTTTCACTCTCAAGCACTAGTAATCCCTGCTTTCAATTTAGACTTTAATATAAGAAAGTGGACCCTTAGGTATATTCCACCTATAGTTCTCAGGTCTCTGGGACTTTTTTCTTGCTTTTGATGGGATTCAAGTGGATAGTCTTGTGTTTATGGGCTGGAAGAAATGGTGTACTAGTCTTACCGTAGCAATAGGTCTTATTTAATCCATTTATCCCTACTTAAAGAAAGGAAGTTGCCTAAGAAAAAACTATTTAGTGACAGACTGAACTTATTAATCCAAACCAGATCTCAAATTAAGTGATTTTTCCCCTGGGTCTGCAGATACAATGATAGTTTGGAGGAAGTATCTCCCTTCTTTCCTTCCTCCTGCTGGAAAATCTCCCTTTAGACTCATTATGAGGGGTTCTTAAAAGTAATGAAAGGACTTTCTATCTTTGGCCTAATTTCTGAAGAAAGAAATATCTTCTGTTTCGTATTTTTTAGAATTGCGATTCAAACCACTGACTGAGGAAATGCTTATGAGCGTCCCAAGGAGTATCAGAAGTACTGTTAAACTAGCAGACTTGAACAATTTCTATAGGGAGTTGTTTGACCACTTCATTGTAAATAAGAACAGGTAAGACTCAAAGCTGTTCATTACTAAGAATTTTATATGCTGTAAAGAAATTCAGCCTTTTCAAATTAAACAAAACCAGCTACGTATCCATTTGCTGCTATATTACAACTTCATAATTTGATTTTAGTCCCCTGCACCCTTCTTAGTTAGGCACACACCCCAGAGCATGAGGCTATCATACAAAACCCTCTAAATTAGTTTATATGAAAATGATAATTTTCAAACCTGAATGTCAGGTTCTTCAGAAACAGGTTTTTTCCCTTTAGTTTCACTGTACAGATGTCCAAAGCCAGGTCTGTTCAGGAAAGTTTTGCGGACACAGTCGTACCTCCAAAGTCTTTTAACTCTCAGAGTCCGCATCCAGACTGGAAAAGCAAAGCCCTCTTGCTACACCGTGACCGCAGTGCTCCCCACACCAGCCCCTCTGCCTCCCCGAGCCCTGGCTGCTCTCTGGAATTTGTGCCGTGGATTCCTTGCAGGCTGGCGTTCAACATAAGGAAGTTTTTAGTTGAGAATTCTATCTCTAACCCTAAGGCTGGATCAGCAAAAGGCTGTTCTCACTTTGAAGTACCACAGAGGAGTCGATGACAATCTGAATAAGCATGAGAATTACAGAGCACTCGCAAAACCCATTCATTTCCGCCTTTTCCTGACAGACCTGATGTTTGATGCCTTGTTCTGCTTTTGTCTTGTAGTGCAGCACTGAGTATTTCAGAGATGAACAAGAGGAGTATGAAAGCCACAGACTCAAGAATAGGAATCTTGAAAGAACTTGGTGTTGTGGAGCTTGACAAACAAGGAAATGTTAAATTAGTTGTGTAAATGGAAGCTCAGTCCATCCTCAATAGACACACGAGCACCTCAGTCGTAGCTCCTGGTTATTAAGGCATTCCTCTGGCATCTGGGTGTTCCAAGCCCACTGCTGGAAAGCTGTTAATGTTTCTGTACACAAATTCCATTGGGGAGTTAAAAAACATTGAGGTTGGTATTTTGTTCTGGATATTTATAGGCCTATAGTCAATGCATTTCTGAAGAGTATTGTTAGCCATGTCGCACTTCCATATTCTTACTTACATTCCTGAGTGGGTTTTTAGGACAAATAACCCAAACCACTTAATTGTGTTTACGTTCTTGAATAAATGATGAAAGCTAAGAAGATGAGGCCATCGATTTATAACGCTTTTGTTTATGTGGCTTCTGACCCTGAGCTCTGCTCTGACCCCTAAACCCAGTCCCTGACCCTTTTAAGTTTTCTTTGATGTGAACACTTATTTACAGTCCAGCAGAGTTGTAGGCTGACGGAATAGCTGAGGTTGAAGGGAGCTCTGGAGGTTGGCCATTCCCATTGATAAAGACTTCATAGCCTCTGCTGCAGTGTTTGATCACCCTCACAGAAAAAAAAAAGGGGGGAATTTTTCATCTTTGACGATTTTGTGTTTATTTCAGCCTCATTTGAGAGTAAGATACCCAACGTTTATCAAATTCTGACAGTTTATGTGAAAAATGATGGCTGGCAAAGGAGACAAATCGCAATCAGTGCCTATTGGGAGGAGAGGGCAGATTTCTGAACTCGTCCATGAACCTGCTGGCACCTACAGAGCTCTGTCCTGACCCTGGCACCCACCGATTCATAGAACCATGGAATGGTTTGGGTTGGAAGGGACCTCAAAGCCCACCCAGTCCCACCCCTGCCATGGGCAGGGACACCTCCCACTGGATCAGGGTCTCACAGCCCCATCCAACCTGGCCTGGAACCCCTCCAGGGATGGAGCAGCCACCACTGCTCTGGGCAGCCCGCGCCACCCTCATCATAAAGAATTTCTTCCCAATTTCTAATCTAAATCTTCCCCCTCCCATCTAAAGCCATTCCCCCTCGTTCTCTCACTCCACGCTCCTTTAACAATGCCCTCCGCGGCTCTCCCGCAGCCCCTTCCAGCACGGGGAGCTGCTCTAAGGGCTCCTTTTCCTCCCCTGGCTCAGCCCCAGCTCTCCCAGCCTGTCCCCGCGCCACAGGGGCTCCACCACCGTCCCTGCGGCCCTCTCTGGGCCCGCACCAACGGCTCCGGGTCCTCGCGCTGGGGTCCACCCTCCCCCTCAGGGAGACCTTGGCCCCGCCCACTAAAGGCACATGCGCGGTGCGTCTCTTGGCTCACGCGTGTGCACAGCGTGGTGCAGCCGCTCGGCCCCGCCCACAACGGCGCATGCGCACTGCGTCCTAGTGGTCTCGAGGAGCGGCCGCTCATGTCCTCCCACTGATACGCATGCGCAGTGAGCTACAACACCTCGACCTCACCCACTGCAGCGCATGCGCACTATGGCCGCTCGCCCCCGCCCTAGTGCACGCAGAGTGCGTTATACCCACTCGCCCTCCCGCCCACCAGAGCGCATGCGCAGTACCGCTGCTCGGTCCCGCCCACATTAGCTCTTAAGCCCCGCGTTACAGTAGTTTTCCTTTGCCTACTGTGGCGCATGCGCAGTGCTTGACAGCCGGTTCACCTCGGTCGCCGTGGCGCATGCGCAGTGCGTTGACCCCGGCCGTCCCGCCGTGGCGCATGCGCGGTGCGGCCGCTCGGCCCGGCGCGCGGGGCGGTCCCGGTGGGAGGTGCCGCCCCGCTCCGCGCCGACACGGCCGGGGCCGGGGCGCTGCTTCTGCTTCTGCGCACCCCGCACCGAAACCGCTTCGCTCGGGCACGGAGAGGGCCGGGGGGAGTCTCCCCCGGCGGCGGCGCCGCGGCCATGGACGAGCAAAGCGTGGAGGTGAGCGGCGGCCGGGGCTGCGCTCGCGCTGCCTCAGGGGAGGCGGGAACGGGGGGGCCGGGCACGGCCCCTATGCGCACCGAAAACGCTGGCAAAGCAACTCCGCGAGCAGTTACTAGCACAAAAAATAGGTTTTTTTTTTTAATTTATTTAAGCTAAAGTAGAGTGAAGTTTCATCGGCGTAATTGTATTTTTTTTGCAAGTCAGACAGACTGTCCCTCTGATCTCACGTTTTCTTCCCCGCAGTGTTTCCCAGACGCTGCTCATCCTTTGGAGATGGCAACGGCTTGTGCTCAGTGTGACCCGTGCTGAGCAGATCTCTCCATCGCCTCTGCAGTCTCTCTCTGTGTCAAATGGGAGGTCAGGCAGAGCGGGCTCTAAATTAGCAAGAGATTAGACTGTTGTGAAGTTCATAATAATGTTAAAATTAGACCTTGGAAGTAATAGGATATGCATAGACTTATGGGAAAATTTACAGGTGTGCATCTAGGTGGGAAATCCATTCTGTCCCAGCTCTTGTCTGGCTGCACACAACTGATGAATATCACTCCTCGTGTTGCCCAGCCCTGATAAAGGATGATTGCTTCCTAAAACTCCAGTCTTGGAGAGCTGGTTTGCTGGCATTTTCAGTATCAAGACAGGAGCTGGTTAGAGAATACATTTCCCACTTACAACCATATGTATGAATTTTCCCGGAAATCTTATGCACGTTCTGCTACTTTCTAGGGACTAATTTTAGTTTTATCTTAGAATCATTAAGTTGGAAAAGACCTTAGAGATCACTGAGTCCAAACATACTTGTCTGCTGCTAAACCATATCCCTACGCACTTCACCTGCATCTATGAACTTCACACCAGTCAAATCCCTTGCTAATTTGGAGCTCACTGCAGCTCTCTGACCTTGCATTTGAGATAGGGAAAGACTGCAAATAGATGATTATAGGAGAAGGCACATCTGTTCAGCACAGATTGTACTGAACACAGGATGTAACAGTGTCTGGAAGAACACTATTTGAAAAAACATGCTATAAAAGCCATGTGCTGTCAGAGGGACATTCTGTCTAACTTTCAAAAAATGCAGTTACTTGTGCGAACTTTTATCTTAAATCAAAGTATTCCACTTTTTGTAATAGTAACTACTTGTTGTATCCCCTGTGTGTCTGAGGGGAAGCCGCTGAGCAAGCCTGTGCTCTGGGTAGCCTGTGGCAGGTGCTTGGCACCAAGTCTGGCTCCTCTCTGTTCTGGGTGGAGAGGCAGCAGTGTGTCCAGGTGACATTTCGAGGTGGCACTCGGGTATTTTACATAGTCAGGGTTGGAAAATAAACTGTGGAGCAGCTGAGGTGGCTGTGGGGTGGATGGAGCCTGGCATGAACGGAACCCCAGTGGTGTCTGCCTGCCTGTGGGCAGAACTGGGGTCTGTGCTGATAGCCACAGGAGAGCTTAGAGACCCCTCCGTGATAATCATAGGATGGTTTGGGTCAGAAGGGACCTTGAAGATCGTGCAGTTCCAACCCCCCTGCCATGGCAGGGACACCTTCCCCTGGATCACAGTGCTCAAAGCCCCATCCATCCTGGCCTTGAACATCTCCAGGGATGGGGCAGCCACGACTTCTCTGGACAGCCTTCTCCAGGTGGTTGTATTCTAGAACAAAATGCTGCTCTCTTCAAATGAATGTCATTAAAAAAAATGCTAATTGCCCAAGGCTGATTAAATGGGATGTGAGAGTGTGTAGAAATTGTGGAGCTAATGCTAATGGGAGACATTAAAAGAATGTAAATCTCATAAAAGTCTAAAGAATGCCCTGTCCAAATCAGCCCCTCTCGTTAGCATTCTGTATTGTACAGACATGCGCTCACCATGCTTTCAAATTAGTTGAGTGCCAGTACATTGGAACTCGTGGGTTCAGAGTCTGCAGGTGTAGCACAGTTTCTTCTGGCAACTGTTCAATCCCATGTGAACACAAGTGGGAACAATATCTTGGCTACAGAAATGCCCTCTTGGGAAAAGATAAACCAAAGAAAGAAACTGTTCCTTGACGAAGAGGAATAGTGTTATAAAATGGATCCTGAGAGCTGGTGTAACGTGGGAGGAGAACCATGGTGTTTCACTTGGCGCATCTCAGAGCGGGATACTGTCTGAGGCTGTTTGGAATGGGGCTGCATTTATTAAACCTGGCCCTCTGCCTGGAAAATAATGTAGCTCTGATATGTTTGAAATGTGCAGCTTAACAATATTGATAATCTACTCTCTGCAGAGCATTGCTGAAGTATTCCGATGTTTTATTTGTATGGAGAAATTGCGTGATGCACGTCTGTGTCCTCATTGCTCCAAGCTGTGCTGTTTCAGTTGTATTCGGGTGAGTTTGCGTATTATAGTTCATTCTTGCAAATGTGTGAACCTAAAAACGCTGATCCTAGGAACACCTTCTTGCTCCTTTCTTGCATATTTTCCTGGAGTTCTAAGGTATCCTTTTCCCTGCTCTGTATTCTTTAGTTTCCCTTTCAAAAATCTTTTATGACACCCTAAGGAAAAATTAGGGAGGCTCTGCGTTGCAGTCAGTAGTGCTAATTTTAGTGCCTGTATTGAATAATTGCTTTTAAGAAACAGACATATAATATCTGTTCAGCCTCTTTTGAGAGTGTGGTGCCTGTATGGAAGACAGAAGTTGGGAAAGGAATCAAATGCTGACTGCATCTGTCAGTATGGAGCACTGGAAGGTCCTAATATCACCTTTTGTCATCTTGGAGGTGTTTTTAAATGCTTGCTGAGCTAATAAGGTATGATCGGATATGAGCTAAATCTTTCTGGAGGGAATCTGGGACAGCAGCTGGAAGCAGCCTCCAAAGTACCTCAGTTCATTTATGAAGGTCATGGTTACCAGTGTGTAACACTTTGTTTCCAAGTGTGCCCCTTTATGTGTCAGTGCAGTGGGAGAGGGTTCAGCTGAGGTTTTTGGGCCTCGGGTTATATTTCCAGAATCGGAACAATCATCATTTGCTTTGAAAGCAGTGACAAGAGCTATAGGTGTAGGATTTGTGCTGCATATTAAGACTGTTAGGTGACATATTGTTGCTGGGTGGTGAGAGATTATTCATGCGAGTCTTTAAATGTAGTAGTGAGCTGACAAATATAAACCCTTCAACTGCTGAGCTTCTGCACTTTCGAGTTGTAGTGGGCAGATGAAGTTCTTTCCTCAGCTGCTTATCTTTGGAGCTTTCTGGAGGAGAAGCATTCAGAGAGTCCCTGTGGATTTGATCATTGAAGTGCGAGTATCTATCTTGTGTATAAATAGATTGTGAAGAATAAATATGTTACCTTGAAGACTAATAACGTAGGCTCTGAAAATGTGCTTGCTGCATCTTTTGCTTTCTTTGTCAGAACACGCTCATTAGTCTGTAACTGTGGGAGCCTTTGCTGGGTGTGTGGCTTCTAATGGAATATTTGGTACCTCAAAATTCTCTGTATAATTTTAACTCAAGTGTCATCTAAAGAGAACTGGTTGCTTTGTTACCAAGATAGAAATAGCAGCTTCTGTGAATAAGTGATGGAACAGTTAAACTGCAAACCTGTAAAAAGAGTAAAAATATAGGAAGAGTGTAATAAAAAGAAATAACTCCTAATTAAGGATAGAATGTACCTGCTTGCAGTTCTTCTCTTACAGTCTCTTTAAAACTGTTTTTCCATTTTCTTTCATAGCGTTGGTTGACTGAACAGAGAGCTCAGTGCCCTCATTGTAGGTAAGGTATTCTTAATATCAGAAATAAATTATCAGAAATTGAATGACTGTCCTATTACGATCGATCTGTTTTTCAGTGCAGGTAGCGCTAAATTTGTAAGATCAATTTTTGAGAGCTGCCTGCTGTTACTGTAAAAATTTACCCTGCTCTAATACTTATTCTAAAATATATTTTAATTTTGTGATAGGCTAAGCAAGATCTTTGTTCTTCCTCTACTGCACTGCTGCTTTCCGTGCATGTAGTTGGTGAAATAAGAGTAACTAGACGGTGTACTTAAACTCTTTATAGTCTTTTTGCAAGAATCTGAGACAGAAACTCAATTTTTAAACCAAAACCTGTACTTTATTAATACTTATAATTTGTAAGACCTATTCGTGTTGCAGATTTGAGAGGTAGCTAAAATGTGTTGCTTAGTTTGGTTTCCTTAAAACAATGCCCACCCCATCCCCAAGCCCTGGCACGCTTAGGACTTCCAGATCTAGAGTACCAAGCAGTTCTACCTCTTGATAGACCAGAAGTTGGAAGGTGGTGTTTTTTTTTCCCTGAAGGGAGAAGAGGTATTTTAAAAAGACTAACCAACCAGTTCTGCAGAACTTTTAAAATATGCGGCTTTTGAAGTATTTAGGCAATAGCTCTAAAATGTTTGTGAGGAGGTAGATACACCTACAGTGTACAAAAGGTATAATGGAAGCTCTGTAGTGGGGAGGGTTGGATGGGAGAAACTGAAGAAGCATTTACTTACTCAGTGTTATTCAGGAGCCTATCAAGAAATCTGGAAGTAGTTTTTGGGTTCGCCATGTGGCTATTCTGTATGTCACTGGGGGTGTGTATGCTGTGGTTCCCACCTACCCCAGCCCCCAAATGAGCAAATAGACTTAAAACGTTGCATTTCTCTTTGTTTGTTGTTGCCTGAAATAACTGGTGTAGCTTCAGCTTTTTGACTGTCACTTTTACGATAGTGTAGAACTGATGAACTGAATTCACTTCAGTGCTTCTCTCTGTAGCTCCCAGAGGTGAGTTCTTGCTCTAACTCTAGCAATGCTTCTTGCAGAGCCCCGCTGCAGCTGCGAGAGCTTGTAAACTGCCGTTGGGCAGAAGAGGTCACGCAGCAGCTCGATACCCTGCAACTGTGCAATCTCACAAAGCACGAAGAAAATGAAAAAGACAAGTAAGTGGAGTGTTCTTCACAGGACGTGTTTTGCAGTTTGCCTTTGAGGAGTGCACTTTTTATTTAATCTCATTATTAAAATCAAGGAGCAAACTGATAACATTTGCTTACTTAAAAGCTGAATTGTGCTTCTTGTCTGACTAAAAGTTGGAGTTTTTCTGCCATACTTACTGGAATGAGAAAAGCTCTTCAGTGTCTTTGCCTAAAACCCTACTACTTCTAGTTTGATTCAATGTGGTTTAAAATGAAAGAGATAGAAAACACGAAAGGTGGTAATGCATCTGCAGGCTCTTGGCCGTTCTTAGTGACCATACATCTGATATAGAAATCTTCTCTTGATGGCTTGCTTGTTTGGCAGTACCATTAAGACTGTGGGTGCTGATTTGGTGTCTCGCACATAAAAGCAGAGAGGCTGTTCTGAGAAGACATCTTCTAGTCCCTTGTGAAAATGTAATTGATAAACCCAGTTTGAGATCAAAGGAAGCATATCAAGTCCTACAGAAAGCACTACTATTGCTATATCTGTCACGTCACTGCTGTTCATTCTCCTTCCTTGTCATTGGAGCCTCCTGCATTTTCTGATATATTCTCTTCCTAGGAGCAGCTGTCAGCTCTTTCTCAGCAGGCTTTTCTTCTGATTTTATCGCATTACCAGTGCTATTATGTGTGTTAAGATGTTCTGGAGATTTGGAGGAGAAAAGTGTGAGAAGCAGCTCTGATAAGTGGACACGGACTAATTCTATGTTCCATACCTGCCTCCTCCCCAAGTTCCTGAATCCTAATGGAGGGGGAAGGGAGAGGCTTGGTTTTTTGGGTCTGGCCTGGCCTGTTCTTCCTGAAATTTTAGGAAATGACAGAGATCAGTTTGCCCAAAAAGCATGTGAGCCGTTGCCCTGTGGCTACTTTAGGCTGCATATGATTAGGATTTTAATATTGTGAAATGTTAACTTCTGGAATTCTGAGCTTGGTTCGTTGATGTTATCCTTTATCTGCTGAGTAGAAATCCAATTTTATTAATGTACTTTCTCACTATCTCTGTGAAGCATTTTCTGAGAGAACACCAAGAACAATATTCATTTTAGAAAGGCTTTTCAACAAATATAAGTATTCTTGCAAAACTTTGCTAATGTTTTGTGCTTTGGTATTGGGTAGCAAAACAAATGGAAATGTTTGCAGAAAATTCATAGCTATTTTCTATTGATGATATGTGTATTTTTGTTTAAGGTGTGAAAATCATCATGAAAAGCTTAGTGTTTTCTGCTGGACATGTAAAAAATGCATCTGCCACCAGTGTGCGCTTTGGGGAGGAATGGTAAGAAGAGACTTCTTGGCTCTTGGTCATCTGTTACAACAAGAGACTGCGAGCGTTATGGTTGAGAGCGGTTTGAAGAAATGGATATGCTGTGAAACTCTTACAGCTATTGAATTGCCAGGCAAACACCATAGCTGTTGCATGTTTATAATTTAGTGTGCACGTCGATTGTGAAGGATGGGACTGTCTGTAGGTGGAAAAGCAAGTTGAATTTTTTGCTGAGAGGAGATCAGGATTACCTTCCTCGTTTTAAAGTTTGTGATGTCTTGGACAAACTGTAAATGGTGCTGAGAGTTTTACGGGCAAAGGAAGAAGTGTTTCTTGGAGAATATATGTAACACCTTATTTAAGTGTCCAGGCCTGTAATCATGAATGTCTTCAAACCTCTATTACTAGACCATGCTGTTTGTTACGCTTTCAGATGAGTATTTCAAGGAGAGACTGCTGTCAGTGTTTGGAATATGTGACTAATGGTGTGCTGCGTTTGTTTGGAAAGGGTATTTGAATAATAATAATAATAATAATAATAATAATAATAATAATTTTAAAAGCCCCAGCCCTTCTGTCTTTATTCAGTTTCTTAGTTGCACGGTGAATGGAACAGTTTATTTTTGGAGAACTGTTGAGACTCCAAATAGCTCTTGATGGGAAGCTTTGGTGATATGAAAGCCAAATTCATGACTTCCTATGAAGGGAAGTGAAAGACAGACTTCCTACATACAATCTGCTTTGGAACTTTTCCAAAATGAGTGATACACTAGGAGGCTTTCTTCCCCTCTCTTTCGGTAATTTAATAGGAGTAGAATTAAGTTAAAATGGGATGCGCTATTATTCATCTTCTTTCTTTTTTAACAGCATGGAGGACACACTTTTAAGCCACTGGCAGAAATCTACGAGCAACATGTCACGAAAGTAAATGAGGAAGTGACAAAGCTTAGGAGAAGACTCATGGAACTGATCAGTTTGGTTCAAGAAGTGGTAAGAAATGGATATTATCCAAATAATGTCATGTTTTCTTGTAGTATGCCTGTATTGTCAAAGGATAACTGTAAAGTGGGAAGTGGCAACAGTACACCGTGAGTGTGCTCATGATGTTTGCAGTCCCTGTGCAGAAGCTGTTGCTTCTGTGAAGGTAATCAGGTCATCCCATAGAGAGATATTTTTACTTTTTACTTCCATGTGGGAAATCTCTACGTAATGAGAAAATGTTGCTCAGCTTTACTGTTCACCTTTGGTCACCCAGCAGAGGGCACGCTTCGGTATTCCGTGAAAGTCAAAGGATAGTTACAACAGGAATAGCTGTAATACAGCTCATCTAAAACAACATTCCTGTTTTCTTATCCTAAACATGCAAACTTCAGTAAGACTACGTTTTTTTTTTTTCTTTTTCTCTTAGAAAAATAGGACTGGGGAGAACTCTAGGGAGGCCTGGGCATTTCTGAGATCTGAGAGAGGGGAGTCAGTGTGTACAGGAGTGAGACACGCAGAAGTCTGAAGGCTTTCATTTTGTGTATGTTTTTTTTTGCTGAATCCTGTTTTAGGAGAGGAATGTGGAGGCAGTGCGTAGCGCGAAGGATGAACGAGTTCGGGAAATCAGGAATGCAGTGGAGATGATGATTGCTCGGTTAGACACTCAGCTGAAGAATAAGCTTATAACATTAATGGGTAGGTATTTGCCTGATCTATTATGAGTAGGAGCAATATATTAACATGTAAATCTAATGAGAAACTTACTTGCCCTAGGAGTGTGAGTCCTTAGACACCTTATGGTGTTAAGCAAGCTAACTGCTAACAGAAGACTTATTCCTGCAGCAAATTAACAGTTGGCTATAATCATGTGCATACTTTGCTCAGCTCATTTTGAATCTGTGCCTTAGTTATTCTATGTGTGCTTTCATTTCCATAATGCAGTCATAGGAGCACATACTAAAGGTGCCATCCTCTTGGGCTCTCAGTTTCTTTAGACACTCTCAAAGTGTTACGACCTTAGTTTTGCAGGATACACAACCATTAAGTAGACAAAAAGATCCTTAACCTTGTTTCTGTGTAACTTGTTCTTGGAAATAAAAGTAAGGTGATAAAATAGCTGTGCTGAAAATGTATTTCTGATGCTTGAAATCTTCACACAGACACATACACCCCCTCCCTGCCACCCATCCAAAGAAAAACTGAATGTTCATGCTTGGAAAATGTCCTTAGCTTTGATAATGCTTGTGTTTATTCTCTTAGTTAATTTCTATTAGAAACAAAACAGCGTAACAAATGTAAGTCAGCTGTGTTTCAAATTCCTCTTCAAATTCATATCAGTACTTTGAAATGTTTGCTTGAAGTTAAATCTAAGATTCGTGTATTCATGCATATTTTGTGCCTATATTGAATACAGCAACCAGTCATAAGACTTGTTTTAGTCTGTACTGATTAAAGATTAGTATCAAAGCTGCAGTAAAACGTTGTAATTATCTGTATGTACAGGTTAATATTTGTCCATGTGATGCCTTTTTTCTCACAGCTGCCAAACACTCTTCAGGTGTGTAGTGTAGGATGGAAGCAAAGTAAATGCCAAGGACAGAAAACAGACAAATATGACTTCAGTTTTTATTCTTCTTCGTAATAATGGTCTTCGTGCTACTTGAAATGCACAAACACATTTAAACGTTTGTTCTTTTTTATGAAGAAAATACTTAAAAATCAAAGTGAGGAGAAATGGTAGCTATTGGGAGTAAAGTGCCAGCTAATACAAAAGAGAGGCTTGTCTGGATGTGAGCGAATTCCATGAAGTCCAACCTGCTTTTTTTTTTTTTTTGTCCAAAAAAGCACCCCAAGACAACAAACCTGCCATTTCTGGGACACAGAATGTTTCATTACTGCCTTAACCTCAAGTGAGTTTTTCACTACAGCTCTAATTAAAAACGTAGGCTTGCTTTTAAAACGCTTTCTCAATCAGCCTTGGTATATTTAGAAATCGTTTCCCTTAGGTTCTGGGGCAGCTGCCAGGTGTGTGTGTGGGGAGAAGCTCAGTTTCTTAAAATCCAGTGTGTAGGTCTTTTTTTTTTTTTTTCTTCTTTTCCTTTTAACAGTCCTTTTCTATAAACAGGTCAAAAGACATCGCTTACTCAAGAAACTGAACTTCTGGAATCCCTGCTTCAAGAAGTAGAACATCAGGTGATTATGAAAAGAGCTGAAATGTTGTGTTACGTAGATTCCCTCCTCTGTTGGCCTTTCTTACTATTTTATTTATTTTTAGACTACTAAATGCAGGATATTTCTTGAGGGTATGTTTTCATTTAAGTGGTCCAAGGTTGTACAGTTTCTTCATATAAACAAGTCTATCTTCTAGAAATAATGGAAGGTGTTCTCTTCTGTTGCTTGAGAAACTGCTACAGAGGTTAATAGCAATATCATGTAAACTACAGTTGTGTGTTTGGTTAAAGTAAGTTAGCATAAGGACACAATGACTTTTTTTCCCTTTTTGTTTTTTCCCGTATAGTTACGGTCATGCAGTAAGAGTGAGTTGATATCCAAAAGTTCAGAGATCCTGATGATGTTCCAGCAGGTTCATCGGAAGCCTATGGCTTCATTTGTCACTACTCCTGTCCCCCCCGACTTCACAAGGTAAGCACTATTTTTCCTCTCTGTTGCAGTTTGAACTTGAACGCTGTCTTGTAAAGGTTTATTTTGCTTGTTAAAAAATACAGCTTGGAGGAGAGTATCTCTCTCCTATTTTACTGTACCATTGTATGGAGGAGGGTGTAGCAGTGAGTTTGGCAGGTGGCTGTCTGTGTTCTGATGTGCATCAGCCCTGTGTAAAGCCAGGACAGGTGAATACTGCTCTCTTTTAACATGTGGGTTTATAAGGGTAGATGATAGGCAGCTGATGGACAGATCGCTGGAGAGTTTCCCTGGCCCACGCCCTGTAGCCAGGGGGGAGTCAGACTTCTCAGCCAAATGACCAGTGGCGATGGTAATCTATGGTGTAACATGTTTCAGGCTCTTTCTGTATTAAACTTGATATCTCAGACTGAATTTGGGTCCAGGCTTATACACTGAAAGTGATAAACTGCTTACCGTGCTCCTCTTGGTAACTTGTTCTGCAAGTAGGCTGTTCCAGCAGCGCTTATTTTATGTCTGTAGTCCCTGCTGGGGAGTCAGGACAGTGGGTTCCAGCTCACAATATTTTTTTTTCTCTTTTACACTTATTTTACTGATTTGTTCTTTTTCTGTTATTATTGGGTCATTCAGCATATAATTGCAAGACTCTCAGGAGATGCCTGTGCAGGTCACCTTTATTCAGAATATAAAGCCAAAATCGCTTCATAGCACAATTCCTCATGAAAAGAGTGCTGCGGCTACTGGGTTCTGAGGAAGGACTCTGGTTAGAGTTTAGGCGAGGTGGCTGAAAAGCATCTCCAAGAAGTTGAAAATAGGAGAAGTCTTAAAAGAATTCTTCTCTAGCAAAAATCGTTTTGGCTTGTTTTTTTAATGCAATCCCAAAGCTTGTTTCCTGACATGTTTTCTAAAAAGAATTATTAAATGCCTCTCTGAGGGGGTTTTAAATTTGAATGTTGGTTTTCCCAACCAAGTAAGGTATCTTCTGCTCTGAAATACAAAACACTTAAGCTTTGTGCTCTCACCTATGCAATAGTTTCATCCTTTTTAAATCTACCAAGGAGTCTTACATTAAAAAAATACCATATTAAGGTATTATTGGCCACCACAGGTAAAAGGGCAAATCCTCTTCCATACTTTTAGTTGTCTTTCCCTTCAGAACATAAAATATTTATTTTGTTGTGTGATATAACATGGTGAGGTACTGGGGACGAGGTTTATAAATTGAATTTTCAGGTACACTGAAATAACCCAGTGTCATCCTAGTGAATTTCAGTAGTTCTGGTGATCTAAATAATCTTAAATTATTATTATTTATTCCAAAAATTGGGATTTTTAGTGTCATGTTATTCAACTCTAGTGTATTGATTATTTTTCCTTGCCCTCCCCAGTGAGTTGGTTCCAGCCTACGACTCAACTACGTTTGTCTTGGAAAACTTCAGGTAAGAATGTATCTTAAATTACTGTGAATGTTGGGAAGCTTTTTGTTTCTTCTGTACATGAGTTGTTTTCTTTAAAAGACAGAATTGTCTCTACAGAGTTGGGTATGAACTAAGCTATAGGAATGAAATAAAAGTCTCTTGTTTACCAGATGAACAATTAACCCTGGCTAAACTATTAACTAAAAAGTTTTTCTGTGATAAAGGCAAAGTACTTGTTTCACTTTTTTAGAAAAGATTGGATAGTTTTGCAAGGAATACATGTGCTTGCCATGGACACAATGTTTTGCATGGGCCTCATGCTGCTACATGCTCTGTGCAGCAAGAAGGACGAGTGTGGAGTGTTAAGACTGCAAGTGCGTGCACACATGCACTTGCAGTCTATTTCATGGAGGGTTTTGCTTTGTCCCAACAGCAAATGTGTTTTTTTTTCTCCTTTCTCAATAGTACGTTGCGCCAGCGAGCAGATCCTGTTTACAGCCCACCTCTTCAAGTGTCAGGACTTTGCTGGAGGTTAAAAGTTTATCCAGTGAGTTACATTTTCAACTAGAGTTGTTATCCCATCCAAAACACTTAACCAGCATTCATGTGCTTCTCTTGTAAGGAAACATCAATTAGTCTCTTCTTACATTGTGTGTAAAAAGCTGTATGAAAAGAACATAATAAGATTTAGAGTTGATCAGCAGCCATTGGAGTTTCTCCCCTTTGCCTCCAGGTACCTGGCAGGAATATTCCCAGCATAGTTAATCTGGGTAATTTAAAAGCAATTGAACATGAGACTTGCAAGTATGCCATAGGTATTCTTACCCTTTTTGTCTGTCTGAGTGGGTTTTGCAGATGTTCTTTGCCTCAGTTCTGCAAGAAACAGCTTACCACATTTATCCTTATGAGTAATACTTATTTGGAAAGTTGGGAAGAGAACAAGGTGCCTGTTGAAGGGGATTCTGCTTTACCTTGTGTCCAGTTCTCAAATGCTGACATTAAATGTGTATTGAACTAATGTCCTTTCAGATGGTTGACTATTGAGATTTCTGGAGCAATATCTGTCAGTGGTGGAATGTTAATCCACAAGGTGTGATCCTTTACAGTCTGACCAGTGCTTCCAGGAAGCTCTGGCTGCTACTACAGCTATGTTTGGAGAAATAAATGTGTTTAGTGGTGGAGTAAGAGGTTTTTTTGTTGGCGATTTATATGGCATCTTCAGAGAACTGGGTAAATCAGAACATGGGTTAAGCCCATGTATGCACAGAATTGTATCTTGCAATGCAGAGGTGGCCCCGTGTTAAGTTTTCAAAGCATTATAAAGTCAGGATTGACTCCATAAGATGTGCTGTCTGAAGACATTAAAAGTTAATTTTTAAATGGTAAGTTGAAATGTTTCTTCAACCTAGAGGATTCAAGTTGAGCCATTCTTCATCCTTGATTAAGGTGAGTGTGATGGAGGCTTTGCCATATTTTTTTCTTGATTTCTGGTGATTCTAATACTGTTTCTCCTTTAACTAGCCTAACTTTTTCATGTTGCATGTTTTTTTTCCTAAAGAAATTGCTCTTCAAAAATTAAGTGGCTTTGAAATGCAGTTGTATGTAAAATATTTCAAAACTAATGTTTAACCTGCTTTCATGTTGAGAATTTGAAAAGAATTTTACTGTAATGAACTGCTAAGAAGATTTTATGAGCTTTTTATGGCTATTTCTGTATGTTAAATTAATGCTTTTTCTGATAAAATAAGAAGTGTGTGTTTTCAATCTTGCACTTAAATGAACCCCTAAAATGTTAATAGAGCAATTAAAGCTCTGTTTTCAGATTTGTGTCTGAGATACCAATGCTAGAGTGTGTATACACTTCCAGATGTGAACTCCCTATTAATTCAAGTTTCAGTGAGTTCTAGGTCACAGAGGACTAAAAATCGCAACTGTAACATACAAAGTAGCGTGCTGCGAATTCTGTATTGATTGAAGCCGTTTTCTAAAATTTAAGGGAATAGTGACATTTCTTTTTGTTTTTTTTTTTAATTAATTGATCTGTATTTTGTTTGTTTGAAGGATGGAAACGGAGTAGTACGAGGCTACTACCTGTCTGTGTTCTTGGAGCTGTCAGCTGGATTGCCAGAGACATCCAAGTAAGCAAACCTGTAGTAAGAGCAGCCATTCTATTGGCAGAGCACCTGGAGTGGTTTGCAAAGCATGACAAGTTCTGTAGTGTGGGTAGGAACTGATGCAGAGCCCTCTTGTAAAAAATAGCAAGGCCTATATTGTCCATCGAGCTTGAATTGTGCCCCAAGATTTTAAAGTTGTTACTCAGTGGCTTTCTCAAGATTAAAAGCAAGCTGGCAGAACAACTGGCAAGTAGATCTGTCTCCTAGGGTGCAGGCCTAGAGCTGGTTTACCACTCTGCTCACTACCACTACTTTCTTCCCTCCTGTACTGTTTATATAAGTTTTCAGTAAGATTTTGAGACCGAGTCGTCTCTTCAGCATGTGCGGCTTCCAGGAAGTGCGGTTCTGTCAGGCTCAATGCATTCAGCAATCCTGCTGTGTTTGTTTTGGTACTAATACCTGTCATCTTCCCCTGCATAGGTACGAGTACCGTGTAGAAATGGTTCACCAGTCCACCAACGATCCCACTAAAAATATAATTCGGGAATTCGCCTCCGATTTTGAAGTTGGAGAATGCTGGGGTTACAACAGGTTCTTTCGTTTAGACTTGCTAGCCAACGAAGGCTATTTAAACCGGCAAAACGACACGGTGATCCTAAGGTAAGGAAGGCAGCTTAGCGGGGCTCTCTTCTGCTATCATTTCACAAAGAGTCACACCTACTGCCAAAACAGGGAATAATTAAGTAGTTGAATTTAAAATACTGTGATGTTTTTTGTCATAAGTGTCACTGTCATCAGCTTTAAAGAAGAAAATGAGCTAAAGGGAGTTGTAGGAACTTTAAGTACATCTATTTCTTCGAGAAGCAGCTGTGCTTGACACTAATAAGCCTGGATTGGAGATGTGACTAACTGAATTATAGGAAATGGGCATTTCCCCCCCTCATTAGAAAGAGTTGTAGTGAGCAGAGGAGAACTTTGGGAATTAAATAAGTCTTTAATCTAACAAAAATAATGCTGTCAGTGGGAATTGCAGTGTTACAACAAAATACGGAAGCTTTATCCATCTACTTCAAATACTCTTGTACAGTTTTATTCTTGTTCCTGTTAAATGCTTTGTAGCGTGTTAATTTTGTTAGTGTTGGTTTGTGAAGATAATCACCTGCCTCTCTTACAAAATACTGTTGTCATTCAGTGTGTTCCAATACTGAGCACAGAAGTACGTGCTGTCTGTTGTGTTTATTCCATTACTGGGTTTCAAGTCATATGATGTTCTTATGCAGAGCTTTTCAGATTTTGGCACGAGGACGGCGGGAGGGGAACCCCAACAAAACCAACCAACCAAGTAATCTCATTTCAAATGTTCCTTTGAAGGTTCCAAGTGCGCTCACCGACCTTCTTCCAGAAGTGCCGAGATCAACACTGGTACATTGCTCAATTGGAAGCAGCTCAGACCAGTTATATCCAACAAATAAATAACCTTAAGGAAGTAAGTGAGATGTATATTAATATAAAATCACCTTTTACTGTTTGGCTATTGTGTTTCTTCAAGTTGCTGTTGGTAGTTTGATATCTGCATTGTTGAAATAGTATAAATGTCAGTCAGGAAACTTACTTGATTTGATTGATGCTACTACTGCTTCATTGTCAATTTCCATGTATACTTTTGTGTATCCTTCTAATATTTAAGAGGCTTGCGATTGAACTTTCCCGGACTCAGAAATCACGAGGCATTTCACCTCCAGACACTCATCTTAGTCCCCAGAATGATGATGGTCCAGAAACAAGGTCCAAGAAATCTGGACAAAGCACTGAAGTACTACTTGAGAATGTTGCTGCTCCAGGATTAGCGCGAGATAGCAAGGAAGAGGAGGAAGAGAAGATCCAGCATGAAGACTTTAATGTAAGAATTGCCTTTTTCCTGCTTCTTTGTTCATGTGTCGCTTTTTATGATAGGGTAGCAGCAGAAATGCAGGTGAACTTTGGAATTGAAAAATGGTAAATTAGATCTATTTTCCTGTGAGTGGAAATAGGAGATAACAGACTCTAGAGAGAGCAGTGAGGTATGACACTAGAAAGATGTTCCAGAACAGACCTAGCACAAAAAGTTTGCAAATTGCAGCTGAAAAATCCAACTTATCTGTTTGTTACCAGCTTTTATTGTGCTTTGACACCCTCCTGGCTCCTGTATGATAGTGTGACAGTCTGGGGAGAGAGCGCTTCTGTTTATAGCTTTTGGTGAATGTACCAAAGTACAAGTGAAATGGTTTTTTATCTAAAAACTTGTTCTGTTTTTTCCGTAGCATGAGCTCTCTGATGGTGACTTGGATATAGATCTTGGTGGAGAAGATGAGGTGAACCACCTTGATGGTAGCAGCTCTTCAGCTAGTTCAACCGCAACTAGTAACACTGAAGAAAACGATATTGATGAAGAAACTATGTAAGGAACTTAAAACTACTTTCAGATCTTCACCCTGTCTCCTGGGGTAATACCCTAATTCTGGTGGAAGCTGATTCATTTGCTCTGTCACAGCTATGATGTGTGTAGGATTCCAGTGCAATGTGAGGGGTGTTTCCTGTTCTGGAAATAACATGAATTGTTAGAGTTAACACTAAACATTGAATTTTTAGTCAGCTTGTTCCTATCTTTCCAATCTCCTTATTTATTTTAGTGTTGTTTTCTGTCTTTGACAAGTGATAGTCTGTGAAGGTTGTTTCCCAAAATGATATTAAGAAATCTGTTTCTACACTGTAATGGAAGAGGTTTGGTATTAGGAAATGTTGTAGTAGCAGGAGAGTGATAATAATGACAGTTGCTTAACTAGAGAGTTTAAGGTTCTCAGCTGAGATGCTAATGTCAAATCCTAGAATCTTTGTTAAAACACAAACGTGTTGTAACACGTACAAATATAGAAGTTTGCAGGATAAGATTTTGCTGTCTAAATAAGTGTGATGCTTTTGGACTCTTGGTTAGGGAATCGGTGATTGAATTAACACACTTTGTGCTCAGTTTATGTAGTTTGGAATGGAGAAAATACTATTTACAGTGCTTCATGTTGTTTTCAAGGTATGTGCCATAACATTTAATGTGAGCTGAAAAGCTAATAATTCTCGTTTTTTTCACCCCAATCCATCCCCTAAGGTCTGGAGAAAATGACGTGGAATATAGCAGTAACATGGAGTTGGAAGAAGGAGATCTTATGGAGGATGCAGCAGCTGCTGCTACTCCTGGAGCATCAGGTATGAAAAACAGCCTTCAGAATTCCTGTATATGCGAAACACTGCTGGATTCCTTCCCCTGTTCTTCTTGAAAGCAACACCAAGCTGCGTGTACTGTAGGCTTTTCTATTTTTGGAAATGCTGCGTCATGCAGTTTGTACTGATTAGTGCAGCCTAGCAGAAACATTTCGTTGGTTCAGTAAAAAAAGAGGGAGTAATCTTCTGAATGTGTTTGTTTAAAAATGATACAGAAGTTTGGAAGGAGGTTTTTCTGCCTCCTTGAAACCCTTTCCATTCTGACTGATTTTTCCTGTGTCACATAAATGCAAACTCTTTTCCTGTAACCTTTTCTTAGGTACCAGCCATGGCTACACCAGTGCAAGTGGAAGAGCTTCAAGGCGGGGAGGAAGCGCTCTAGGCTCGACAGCCAGTAGCAGTTTGCTAGATATAGACCCCTTAATTTTAATCCACCTGCTGGATCTAAAAGACAGAAATGGTATGGAAAACCTTTGGGGCCTTCAGCCACGTCCGCCTTCTTCTCTTCTGCACAACAGAGGTAACTATATATTGCATATCAGATGATTTAATTTCAACCTGCAAGCGTCTTTGAGAATGCAGTCCCAGAGTTAGAAGCAGATTTGAGGAGGGGGATCGGGAAAGAGAATAACAGGCAGTCCCTTTAATAGCCAGACTTCCACATCCTCATCTGTGCTTATCAGTATGCTGCGTCTTGCTGCCTGCTCTAACGCATGCTTTGTCTTAATGGTTGACCTCAGCTTGAGAGCTCTGTGTGACAACTGAAAACAGAAGGGTGCGTCAAGGAGGGTCTTCTCCTCTCTTCCTGGGGAATGTGCCTGAACTGGCTGGCTGTTTTGTGTAGCGACATTGTAGAAATATGTTTCGCGCAGTTTCTCTGACAACTGTGGGAGGTGAATGAATGAGTGGCCTTTTTCTAGAAGGGATTAGCACTGAAACAGCAGAGAACAGCACAAAACGGCTGTCTGCTGAGGAAGCAGTTGCACCTCTCGCTGCACACAGTTTGTACGCTTAGTGACTGAGAGTAGTGGGAAAACAGGGTTTTCTAACAAGAAATTAAATCCTGGAATTTACTTTGTGTTAAAAAGGCATTTACATTGGAACTAGACAACTGTATGTAATAAGCTGGAAAAGCACACGTAAGCACCTGTGGAAGAAAAACCGATCAAAATGTCAGGAGAAAAAAAATAGTGATGGTATTTAAATAATTGAAGACTTTGAAGAGTATTTGTGGTTTGGTTAGGATCCTTCAATCGAAAACAGCAATTAACTTCATGCGCAGTGAGAGCCAGATTGCTGGCACTGTTGGCACCCATAGCTATTACTGAAAGTTGCTACTTGTTTTGTTAGTGATGAATTAAAATTAAATCAAACTTCAATAATACATTGATCGTGATTAACACTTGTGTGGAGCTAGATGGCCCACTACATCAACATCTTATTTCAAGTCTGAAACAACCTTTGGTGATTTAATAGAACAGAGAGAAATGATATTCCATTTGCTACTAATAAATGCTTGCTTTTGCTGCAACAGTGATATTGGTGTTACTCAATCTAAAAGCTAGCTCGAGCTATTTGTTTCTTTATGATTGGCTTTTAAAATGTAGACATGTGAACAGTCGGATGAATTTTCAGCTGAGTGTAATCTTTATTTCCAAAAATGGAAGTCACTTCCATAAGTACCAAAAGCGGAGGCAACACACAGACTGTAAGTCTCAGCTCTCTTTTACCTGGAAAAAGACCTGGATAAAAGGACTGTGAGAGAGGCATTGTACTTTGTGCTCTGCTGCTCGAGCAATATTAAGCTCTCTGGTTGTGTTGAATGGCTTCGTGGTCATCTTTAGCTACTGTCTACACAGCTGAAATCATGCTCTGCTGAGGTTCCCTTGAGGATTGACTGTTCCCAAAGCTTATTCAAGCGAGTCAACTAAGAAAGCTGCTGTTACATCTGGAATTTGCCAGAGTTCACCTCCTAAGGTGAAGGTTTCTAAGAGCCACTTGGCTTTACAGTTTCGAACAGCTGAATTTGTGGTGAAACACTTACAGAATTTATAAAGCTTCAAATAGACATCAAAGTTGCTCTAAATCTAGCGGAGCAGCATGTAGGCTTACTCATGTATTACCTCCTCGATCTGATCTTCGGGTGTTTGGGACTTAAGGGATTTCCTTCCCTAGTTTCAGATTTCCTGGTTCTGTACATCAACGTGAAGTGGTGGTGGGAGGAGAATCTTACACAAGCACTTGGCAAATTTATTAATTGTTGTTATGAAATCTGTCTTTAACTGGTAACCAGGCTTGTGAACTCAAGCTTGTCTGGCGGTGGAGAGCAGTAGCTTAGTTATCATCAGAATTCACGCAGAAGTACTGAGAGTCTTGCTTCTTCCTGTGAGCAGGTTCTAAGATCTTCTTCCTTGGCAGGTAGAGAATGAAAATCTGCTGTCCCAGTGTCTGTGCAGTGCTTGCAACCTAAATATTGTGGTACCATACCAGTAGAGAAGAATTTGTGTCTCTATCCCCCAATTTTGTATCAGGGCAAAAGGTGGAGTTCTTAGAGCTGTTAAAAATAGATGTCTGTTGGTATTTGAGAACAGTTTTGCTTACCTGTTATTCTTTAACTTCTCCTTTGGTAAAGCATCATCCTATTCCCTAAAAGATCGAGATCAACGGAGACACCAGGCGATGTGGCGCGTCCCACCTGACTTGAAGATGCTGAAAAGACTTAAAACTCAGATGGCTGAAGTTCGAAGCAAAATGTCCGATGTGAAAAACCAACTATCGGAAGTGAGAAGCAGCAATGCAGCTTCATGTGATGGACAGCCCAGCTTCTTCTCCATTGAGCAAGGTGCTTTAGCTGCCTGTGGAACGGAAAGCTGCAGCAAGCTCCAAGAAATAGGAATGGAACTACTGACAAAGTCTTCAGTTACTGGTTGTTACATAAGGAATTGTAAGTGGGTAGAAAAGGGGGGATTTAATTTCTCTCTTGCATATGTCAGTTATATAGGGGGTTTATATGTCCAGGCGTCTGGAAATGGATATTTTAGAGTTACTCATACTTAAGGTCAGCTGTAAGAATCCAGAAAAGTAACACCTGCATTGCCTTTAAGTAAGAAAATGTTACTGAAACTGGATTCAGCCTTCTTGGCAAAAGCATAGAAACCTTTGCTCCACAACCACTCGCACACCTAATGCAGTGAGAATGTTCTGTGTTTAGCCCAACGTCGAGCGGGTCCTGCTGGAGGTCATTTCTTGCTGACTGCTGCTCTGCTTCTGGCCCGCTGATGAACTTCAGGCTGTCTCATGATGCTGGCAGATGAACACAATTTAAACTTGAAATCCTGTGAAAATTCAGGTCAGCTGAGGCTCTCTTTGGAGACACTTTGCCTTTTGAATGTGACTTCAGTGTCTCGGTTGTTCAGGTACTGCCACTGTGTGCCATGGGCAGCGCTGTGTGGAATCCTTGGGATACCAGCGTGAAGGCAGTGCGAGTGCTTTGTTGCTTACAAACCTGAACAAAAGCACTGATTGTTAATCCTCTCTCACTTCCCTGTAGCTTGGGAAGGATGATTTTCCAGCCTTCTGGGTTTTGATTCAAGTTATTGCTTGCATTTTGCAGGCAAGATGAAATATAAACATGAGAGGGCTGAAGAACCAGTGGCGTAGTTTTATTCCTCTCTATCCTTTTCAATACTGTCCTGCAAAACAAGGCTTTTGCAACTCCAGCAAAGGTCTGTGTTGTGTTTCGTCGCTTCCATAGAGCAGAGAATTTCTTCTCTGAGATTGCACATTAAGAGAAAGATGTCTTACAGTTTGGAGCCCTGAGTTGTGCCATCAGTAAGCCATGGCGAGATGAATCCACTTTGTTGGAAGTGCTGGTTTGTGTTGTGTGGTTTTTAATACCACCTCTTTCCTAGCAAATCCCTCATCCTTCAAAGGTTACTGAGGCACTGGGCAGTCATTTCATTCTGCATCAAAACAAGAGGAACAAGTATACAGTGCTCTGTAAAAACGGGAGCAATGTTCTGACTTGCATTGAAGCCAGGATTCCCCTACCTCTGTAGGCTGTGATGACGGCAGAACTCTGTGTTTTGCTGTTCCAGTTACCACTCCTCCATTCCTCTATCTAGAGGAGTTTCTGTAGCGGGATCCTCACTGACGCACTCTCAGAGTGGTTTAGTAAGTGGTAAACAGTGGTTGTTCCATAACCTGCCTCTCACTCCTGCTTTTGAGGTCCTTTGTTATACTGAACCGAGCTGAAGGGATGGTTTTGGTTATTCTGATCCTTTATATTGTCATGACGGCTAAAGCAATCTGTTGATGGCTTCCTGAAGGATGTCATAGTGTAAGGCAAGTGACCATTACTTGTGTAGTCCTGGCTGCATCCCTAGTTAGCTAAGTTTGCCTCTAGCCTACATCTTTGGCAGGAAGGGTATGGAAGGAGTGCTGGGAGTTAATGAGCATTGGGACTAATGTGGCACTTACCTTCACTTAAAACAAGACAGAATATTGCAGCAATTTGGTTGAACACTTGCCATGTCTTAAAATATTTTTGCAGCTGCAAGTAAGAAAAGTAACTCTCCCAAGCCTCTTCGCTCTGGAGCAGCAGGTAGCCTGTCTCTACGAAGAGCTATGGACTGTGGGGATAGTAATCTTCGCTTAAAGGGAGACGGTCAAACTTCTGAAGGTAAACAAGGTTATCTTTGCATCTCTGATGTGATGCTTCTTAGCATCTGTTGTACAAAAGCTTTTCAAGAAGTCTTTTACTTGGCAGCTGAAGTTTCCCTGAAACTTGACTGGATCCTATCTAGTTAATGTTCTTGTACCTGAATAGAGCTTTGATAGCTGACCTGCTGTGAAACACTGCCAACTTACCAGAACATAAATACGTGTTAGGTGTTACTGCTGGTCTCTCTGAAGATGTTTCAGGAGCTAACTTTTGAAGATTGTAGATCAAAAAGTACTGACCCAAGCTTAAGTTGTGTTTTAACTTAAAGGGAATTCAAGAAAACTTGGATGCACATGATGAAAGAATTGTGTGATATTGCTGCTCCTGAGTTTTACGGTGCCCTTCCTTAAGGGTGATGGAATGAAATACCTAATGCAAAGTTTGGTGTATTGCCCCTCTGAAGTGTTCAGAGAGGGGTGGGGTATGGCAATCGTTTTTTTTATAATGCTAAATAGATAGAGAAGGGTTGAGTGAGAAACCAGAAAATACCATAAAGTCATTATACAGTGTAACTGTAACCTTTGTCCAAGCCTAGAAAGGTTGCTTTACTGCAGTCAAATGACTTTGCATCTATAGCTGGGAAAAATGACAGTGAAGAGGGCGTCTGTGTTACTAGAAGATAAGTTTTAACTTCACCAGATGGAGAAGGATTAATCTGTGCTTAGCCGAGTTTCCTGTCAGAAATGGCAGCTGAAACAGAAGCTCGTTTGAGAGAGCAGATACCAGGTGGTGTGTGTTGCCCGTACACTGGCTTGGAGGTGTAAGCTTTTGAGAGTGCAGATGTGGAGGGTGTGCTTGTGCATGTACATTTGGATCCAAACTGGTGGTGTAAAACAACTGGATGCTTCACCTTTTGAAATAAGGTTGGATGTGCTTTGACTTTCTCTCCCTCTTTTCTCAGGCGGCCTAGGGAGTTCGAAGTTGAGCAGTCGGCATCACCCTCCCAGGCCCCTGGTTAACAGCAGCGCTTCGGAGGCACTGCCTAAGCCAGAGGAAAGACCTGGTGAAGGTTCAGATTCTGATGCAGGAGCTGCTGGCTTAAATGGCTTAGCTGCTGTAGAGAAGAGCAGAAAAGCTGGTGCTCTAGGGTAAGGGTTTTATTCTTTTTTTTTTCTCATTATCTCCTCCCTACCTTCCCTTGATCTAGAAAAAAAAAATACCAATCTGCTAAACCCAGGTGCTTGTAGGATGGAAGAGAAATTACTTTGAAGTTTACTTGGTTGCTGCTGTTCTCTCTGGATATCAGTTTTTTGTTTTATAACTGGGTTACAAGTTGTCTTTTCTTCTTCTTTTTTATTTTTTTCTTTTATTTTGATCGGCCATGGATGTAGTCTGACACTTTGATTTGGAAGGCAGGCCCAGTCTGTTTTCCCACTAGTCCTTGCAAAATATCCTCTTAAGTGAAAGTCACCGCTTTTGATTTCCTCGTTTGAGACAATATCTTTCACTGTGACAGTACTTCTCAGCAATTTCAGAACTCCCTGTTGGCCAACTAAGCAAAGTGCAATGGAGTATCCTGTTTTGGGGTTTTTTCCTAAATAGCAAGAGTCACCATTTTGGGGAAATGCGCATCAAACTTTTCCAGGTTTATTTTTTTAAGATTTTTAATATTTCTACATCAGTTTAAGTTTAAGTGGATATGCAAGAGTCTTAGGTGGTGAGTAAAGCTACATGTGGCACTAAAAGGATTTGGTTCCATAGCCAGAGTAAAGCAGAATTTCTGATGTGGGCTTTTTGTATTTCTCCTAATTTCTCTCACAAGATCCAGTTCTAAAGGATGTCGTACGGAAGGAACACAGTCAGGTGGTCTGGAAAACAACTCTGAAACTGGTGAACTGCAGGGTATGCTTTCTGAAGGTGCTTCTGCAGGGCCAGAAGAAGGTAAATTGGATGTTGTAGAGGGCAGATGCAGTATGACAACGCTCCAGTCTGTAATGATCTGTTTCTGTAATGGAAATAGCTTGAAGGGGAAAGAAAAAGGGAAAAAACAACAAACGAGAAAATCAACAAACCACCCAAACCTGTTTTCATGGCTGTTGAGCTTTAGTGTAACAATTGGCAGCTGTAGGATGAATCTGAATGAGGAGAGAACATCTCCATGTCACTGCTGCCTGTGGTTTCTCTTTTCCTGACCTTGCAGTCTAGCAGGAATGTGAAGACCCAGCAGATAACATTCTGTTGTGCTGGCTGTTTCTCTGGAGTACCGGTTGCTTTTTGTACCTCTTGATGTGTCTCCAGGTCTTTGCTTTGGTGTTCATTTGCACGACCTTGAAAATAATTTCTTACCTAATTAAAATAGTAGCCAGTGACCTTGGCTTTTAAGTCTTCTGCCTTCAGGGACAAATCCCGTGGGTAACTGCCTCCACATCCGCACTAGAATCTCTCCAACGTTTCTTTCGTGTCGGGTGTTCTGGTACATAAGCCAATTTCCTTAGAGACTTGGAGGAAACTTTTCCCCCTCCCTTCCTGCATCCTTTCCGTGCTGGAAAAAAAATATTATTCCCTTTTTTTTTCTTTTGAAAGTCCACGTAGAAGAGTTTTTCTTATCTTGCTAAAACTCTCCTGCCTTCCACCCCTGCACTAATTTGAATTTCAATGACTGAATTGTAGCGCAAAGCCTATATTAAGGTGCCAGCATCCATCTCTATCTGCAGTGTGCAATATTGTGTAGGAGTTGGCATTTACAGAAGGTCTCTCAGTGACAAAACTCCGTTTCTGCTCTTAGTCACTGCAGCGTGATCATGATGCGCTCCCGCAGCTCTCCTATTATAGCAGAGAGCCTAATAGGAAAATGTTTTAAAAACTGAAATACTTCATTGTTAAACACCCCAGGAAAAAAATATTACATTTTTTTTTCCTTTCAGAGGAAAAACTACAGTAGAGTTGGCACTTTTCTTAACTGCTTGCTTTTTCTTAGCAATGAGGATCAGCTCTTAATTAAAAGAACAGAGCAAACCCCTTTTGTCACCTACAGAATTATACAAAAGGGAGAATTTTGACTGCTGTCAGTGCACACTCAGAGTCTCGCAAAACAAAAGAGGCTGCCTTTATTATCAACAGCTCCGGTTCTTTTCCGTAGGAAAAACAGCGGGGGTTGTGTGTGAGATGTGAATAGAATATTGCTGCGTGAAGGATGTGTTAGGTACATCTGCTCCACGGGTTGCGATACCTCTTCACCTGTTCAAAAAGCGGCCTTTGTTTCCTGTTCTGATCGTAGAGGTGGGCTGAGCGGCTGGCAGGAGGGCACAGCTCAGGCAGGAAGGAGCCGTGGACTCCTGAGCCTGCGCTCAGCTGGTGACATGTTGGAACTGCTTTCCTTCAGCTAAGCCGCACAGCAAAGCAAGGCTGTTTGCAAAGCTGGTACCCACTGTTCTGTCACATTCCTTTGTGCTTTGGAAAATACATTTAGCTCTGAACGTGCTCCTTCTCTCTTTTTCTCCTGCCAGCTCTTAGTAGTTGATTTTGGTAACTCTTACATGTCAAAAAGCTGGGTGCTTTAGCTACATCAGGCTTACTGGCTGTCATTTTTGCCTTGTGGTTTTTGGGTTTTTGGGGTTTTTTTCAGCTGGGGTATGTCAGAAGCATGTCCTTCATCTCCTACCAGGAATGAGCAGTGACAGTGACATTGAATGTGACACAGAAAACGAAGAGCAGGAGGATGCCACCTCTGCCTCGGAGGGGTTTAACAATGCCTTCTCGATCCAGTCCTCAAGCGAAGGTAGAAGTGACTGCATGAGCCCCCCTTCCCCAAGAGCCCGGGCGGCTGCCTCCGTGCCCCTGTGTCACAGCACTTAGCACAGCAGAGACTGCTGGGGGGGCTGCAGAGGGATTAAAGCTCAGGGAAGCACCAATAAGATTTGGAACACCTCTCTTGGGACCCTAATTAAAAACAGATCAAAACAGGAGAGGGAAACTCTTTCTAGCCTTGAGAAGTCGGTTTAGGTGAATCTCTTAGGGAGGTGTGTTGGAAAACCCATAGCTCCAGTTTGGAACTGGAACTCCCCCTGCGCCAGGATTGGCACTGTGAGCAGGCTCATTGCAGGGAGGTAACCGCTGCCTTAGACGTGGATTTGCATCATAATTGGCAGGAATGTGCTTTGAGGACTGCAATGTAGCTTCAAAAACTCGTATTTCTTTGAAAAGCTTTACCCTTCTGATCATATTAAAAGCTGTAAGGTGACAGCTGATGCTAGATAAAGTTGACTTTTGGCCTGAGTAATCATCCCACACCACGTTAGCAGCGTGACCTGACAACTGGGCTCAATAATTGGGGTTTGCTGCTTTGCTGTATGTTTGCAGCAGGCACTGAAACCTCACAGCTCTTGAGGAGAATCAAACATTGCTCATATCTGTGCCTGACGTAGAGGTATCTTAAATTTAAAACCCTTAACTTGAGACACGGAGTCTTAACTCTGTGTCAAGCCCATCGTACACTGGTGCATTAGGGATGAAGTGCAACACAGTGGGCTTTGCAGGTGGTGGAATGTTAACTTTCTGTGTTCCTTTTGCTCATCTGATAAAGGTTACTGGGTTGGTTTGTTTTGTTTTCAGTCTCAGAGCGGTGCTCAATGTTCCCAGATAGTGATCAAGTTGGTCCCGATGACCTCAGTTTCGTTACTGGAGAAGATGGCACCAGGTAATTGTATCTGCTCGCCTGAGCTGGCCTGGGAGGTGGTGTAACCCTGGGGATGCACCTTCCTGGCCCGTGGAGGGCAGAGGCTCGGGCCCTGCGGCTCGCCTGGCTTTAAGACGATCTTTAGAGAATGCTGTGCTGAGGGGGCACCGGCTGAGGTTTGTGTGATGTAAGTAGAAAACTCTAGTTGGATTTCAGTACCTGGCATAACGTTTAGACTTCTGAGATTGTTTGCTTGAAGCCTTGAACCTGTCCCAGCCTGAAGTTTTTCAGTGAAAGCTGCCTTTCTTTGGAGCAGGTAGAGCGTGGGCTCGGGGCCTGAAGACCTCCTCGTGCGTGTCCCTGGGAAGAGGTGTGTTTATTCCCTGGAGCTTGGTCCGAGGCTGTTGTTCATGGCTGTGTGCGCACTCCATTCTGTCAGATACCCTTGTGTGGTTCTTCTACAGTTGTCTTAAACCTGGGACTGGGGCAAAACGACCTTTGAAGGCCTCGCACTGAAGGTTGCATTCCTGCTGGCTCGGCCAGCTACAGGTGCTCTGAAAAAGTCTCCAAAAGGTGCTGGAGCCCTGTTTCAGGCTGTGTCCCCTCTCGTGTCATTGGAATAACCACCAGTGTGTGAGCATCCTCATTTTAAATGGTATGAAGAGTGGTGGAAGGATAAAACAGCTGGCACAGAGGCGGTCGCTTTCCTCAGTCTGTGCTGTGGACCAACTGAACACATTGCCAAACTCTTTGCCACTGTGCGTTGCATTTTGAGCTGCTAAACTACTTGTGAAGCTACAATGAAAGCCGAATAGCTGGTTAGTGACAAAGCATGAATAGCTGTAACCGATAGTTGTCCTTGTCTCGGCTGGCTCTACTGATGTTCAGTTCTGTGTGGGTGTCCCACGGTGTCTGTGCTGTACAACTCATAGTTTGAAACTGTTTGCACTTTGTTAATAAAATAAATGTTGAAATCTGGTTTGGAGTTTGAGAGGTTTGTGTGTAAATAAGTAAAAAGGTAAAGAGTGGCTGTTGGTGCACGCAGGGGGGTGCTGGGTGTCCTCTGCCCAGCCTGACTGCTTGTACTTGAGTTTCTTCCTGCCTCACACCTTTTCCTGAATCAAAGTACTTAAGTCTGTCTGGGATTTTTAAAGCTGTATTGGTAGACGCCAGACTAAATGCTTAAATCTTGCACATTTAATAGGAATTGAGGAGGAGCCACAGTTTTTACCCATAATGTGGTGTAGTTTTTCTTGGTGAAAGGCGGGAGCTGTGGCGCTGAGCTGCTGGTACGTGGCTGCTGGACCACGGGCGGCCGGAGAGGAGCTGCACACAGTGGTGGTGCAGTGCGAGCGTTTACTGTTGGACAGGGCTGCATGTTGGTTATTGTACACAGCTCAATTAGCAGTTAATCAGAGCTCTGCCTCTTCATCACACACAGATGCTTTACTCTTATTAAAAGCCCAAGCTGCAGGAAATGGTTCTGCCTGGCCACGGGGTCTGTTCTGGAGTGACAGTAGCCTTTGCGGGGACAAGAAAGGAGCTGCTGCCATCACACTTCACCTTCTGAAGGACTTGCTCACCTTCTGAAGGACTTGCTTGTACACAGCCATTTTTCAAACAGGAGGTGAGGAAACAGGCTTGGAAGGCTAATTTGTCTAACGAACTTACACTGTGCCTCAACAGCTCCTTCCCTTTCTGGCTGTGAAAGAGCTGTGGGCCCTGTGTAACACCCCGGGCAGCGGCTGGGAGCAGGGGGTGCTCCCTGTTACACTTCAGGCAAAGGAACACGGCTTTCGCCGCAGTAAAGACACGCAGAGAGTGGCTCTATCTTCGTTAGCTCTTAAATAAACAGACTTGTCTGAAGTGTGGTTTAAATTGCTGTTTTATTAAGATATTGGTAAAACTTGAACAGTTTTTCTGTATAAACAGCTTTCATAAATAAAATAGGGATGACTAATACATGGTTATAACTAAACTGGTCTGTGAACTGTAGAACAAGATTGCAAATGCAAAGTCCCGACACAGTTAAATGATTAGCTTGAATTTATTCACTTCATAAAGAACATGTTTCATGATCGGGAGAATACAGAGGGGAGAAGAGGAGCACCCGGTGTAGCAACTGCCACCACGCCTGGCCGTCCGCACGTACCGGTGCTCGGGGAGAGGGGCTGGGGTGATCCCAGCTAGCTTTCCCCGCTCTCGTTCCAAGGTGTCTTCTAGAGTGAAGGAGAGAGAAAACCTAACAAAACGCAACTGCGACACACACGAGTGGTATTACACCCTCATAGGTGGGGATTGGTTTTTTTTCTTTAGCTTAAATGCTGGCAGGTTTAGTGCGATCGCCTGATTAGCGAGGTCTGGAGAAGGATACGAACACCTAAGTCAGAGGTTGTGTTAATGCTTCGTTATTACTTATTGCACATCATACAAGGGTAGAAAGTTTTGTTCTTGTTGCAAACAGGGTGTGAATTAAAGAAAGATTGCCCTAAATTCCAGGCATGAACAAAGCTGCAGTATCCCCTTCGATGGCTTCGCTTACGTGAGTGGTGCCGAGTGAATGATTTGTGCTAAACCAGCCCCTAATTTAGACCAATCTTTCTCATGTTTTTTCCCACAGAACATTGCCAGGGTGGGAAGGATTTAGTGAGGAGATAGTGGACCTGAACTACAGCAGCCATGTCTCTAAGCACAGAGCTCGTTACGCCTCGTCTTATCTGCCCATAGGACAACGCGTTTCTCAGTGACACACAGTGTTCCAAAAACAGAGCGGAGTTTCTATGACAATGCACCACTATAAATGTGGCGTAAGTTAAAGTCTGCTTTGACATTGTCCTTCGGCGTTACAATGCAATCTAAATCAAATACTGAATGGTTTTGAACTTGCAAGGACAATTGATGGCACTTCTAGGTAAAGAAAAGTTATATACATGCGTTTCCACCCACCTTTAGTGCAAATCGAAATGAGTTAACAGCGCCCTGGTCTGGTGCTATACTGCTCTCTGCAACGCAGACATTCCTCAGAGTTGCACATTGAAAAAGTGTACACAGGAAACTACCAGAGTGGGGATGGAGAACCCCGCTGAGGACTCACAGTGAAGAGCTTACAAGCAGGTTTTGAGCAGCTTCAGCCATCTCAAAACCAACACAATTTACACACAAACTAAGAATGGTTTCGCTACCTACCTCCTAGTTCTGCAACCACGGTTAACGCGGCAACTGAAACTGATGCGGGGTGTGTTAATGCGGAAAAGGGATACTTCAGCTCTTTATTGGAAAGATTCTTTATACAAATTTCACCACCACTAAGATACACGATAAAAATACAAAACACAGGTCACAGACTGGATCTCAGTATCAACAGTTAATAAATACAATTAGATACTTTTATATTAGCCTAATATTTTTACATCATCACCAGACAGACAACCAAAGTACGAGATACAGAACACTTAGATACCGTTAGAGAGGGATTATTGCTTACGTTAGCAAGCAGCAGATAAGGGCACAGGATCTTGAACTGAAGAGAACTACTTCCTATCACCAGTGGCGTTAAGAGAAAACACTGCATTTCACAAAGCACTGCGCTTTTGTCTAGTGTGTAGAATCAAGAGCAGCATAAATCAGACCAATAACCACTACTTTAATAGTATAGAACTTTAAAGGACTTACCTTACAAATGGTTCCTACCTACTCTATAAATATGCGTTTAGTGAAGAAATGAACACTCGCTATCTATACAATGGTTTTACCTGACCACACTGGAACTATGATGGTAGAGTTGGTTTTTTTTTTTCTCCTAGCAAGATAAATGGTATGAGTCGCAGAATTATCTTTTATGAATCCACACCTAAAAAGCTAGATCCTTCCCAAAACAGCACACATGCAGCCCAGTGCTCTTCACCTGCTCCTGCAGACTGGGAAGAAGTTCATCATCCATCAGGGTTTTCATTCTAACCTACTCACACAAGGAATTGCACTTACACCACCTTTCTCTCCCAAGCACGACACTCGGCCCTAAGATGGACTTTCAATGCATCATTATTACTGTGAATAATGGAAAACAAAGGCACCGCAGAGATGCCTCAGAGTTGCATATTTGACCATTCCACGGTTTCTCAAATTTCCTCAGTAAATCTGACTCGGACCATCGGCCGCAGCTAACGAGAATGCTGACGCCAGCGAGGGCTTGCGAAGATGACACAGAAGAGCCAGTGACCCCGTAAAATTAAAAAAAGAACAAGATCAAAGGAACCCGAAGCCACGCTTCAGCCCCTGGTTACTCATGAAACCTTTGCTATTCATCAGATTGCTTTTAAAATAGTGCATTAAAGATAGAAGAAGCGGCGACTGGCAGAATTCAAACCTCGCCATCTCGTTGTGTTGAATAATCTCCTGACTACTTAATATTAAAATGCATTGCAAGTTCTAGCTAAATTCTAGCGCTGTCATTGAATCACTACTGCTACAGTGAGATGAAGTGTACAGGGAGCGCCGGGGAGGACTGCAGTCCTGCTCTTCCAGATGTCGTAAGGTAACAAAAAACAGCAACAGGATGTGTATTTAGTGGAGCCGATGGGAATCTTCTGCTTACTTACATCCCAATTAATTGCTCCGCTATGGCTATTGGCCTCACCTGGAGAGCAGGGAGGAGCTGGTGCCTCCGGTTCGTGTCCAAAGTTCAATAAATAACGCTCTGCTCATGAAAACAAGGGCAAGACACATTCCTCGCTTTCTATTTAACCGAAGCAGGCAGTGAATTTTACCCTCTCTGCTAAACCCCAAACTCAGCCCCTGCCCCTCCACATCCACCCCATTTCTGTTCCGTTTGCATCGCTCCGGCAGCCTGGCTTCCAGTCCTATGCATGCTGACAAACACCAAATTGCAGCAATGATGCTTCTTGTAGACACGGCATCCTAACATCCTTCATGCCGCAACTTTATATTAAATTAGGCCTTGGCCATCTCAAAACCATTCCCGCCAGCGAGCGGCTCGCGTTGCTCGTTATCTCTCGCAAGCAGTTCTCTGGCCTGACCGGCTGAGTGACAGCGGCTTTGTAGCCAATGTCGCCACAGATTGGTTTCTTTTAAGACCTGAGATGAAGTTACGGTGGAAAGAGGTTGGCTCAAAGCATTAAGCACAATCATGTTTGATTAAAACTAATTGAGAACAGTTCCCTAAACTGACAAACGAGGAAAATGCCACTAAAAGCACCAGAAAGTTACAAGATTCCCTACGCTGCTCCTCTAGCCACAGGGAACAATTTTTTTAAAGACTACAAAAAACAGTTTTCTTCATATTCCACATTTTATGTTACACGAAAAAAAAAAATAGGCAAATGATGAGTCTGTACCTCAATGGGAGTCTGAGAACAGAGCAGCAGGAGCTTAGTTTGTCTATTCCTAAGTTACCTGGTAAAACCTTGTATGGCTTTTAGTCTTTTACCTGCAACAGTGGATGTGATTTTCTAATTCATCTTAATGCTCGCTTGAAATACACAGAAAGTGGAACACGAACCCCACACCTCGACCGCTATGGCGACTTCCCCCCAACTCTAAAAAAATTCGGCAGTTCTAAACCAGACCCTTTCTTTCCGTATTGCTCCACAGACGTTCCTCGGGCAGGCTCAGCTTTCTGTGGTGGGAAAGAGCATTCCCTAACGGTGTCTGTTGACGTGAACTGGCTGTTTGGCTTTCACTAGTGAGTGTGACTGGATACTCGTGTGCGCGGGTGGCTGTGGCGTTGCTCAGGGTGGCACCACCAGCAAACTTTATTGAGAACGAAACGACGACATTTGTTAATTCCTAGATCTATTTACACGTGGTTTGAGCTTCGCGGGGGAGTACAGTTCTGAAATGCCCACCTTTTTTCACTTTCTGATGATACCAGTTTTATTTTGGGAATGTCTATTTTGGGAGTCTGACGGGAGAACACGAGGGAGACAGTTACATTTTACAGCATCGATGAAGGTATGAATCTGGTATACAATTACTTTGTCTTCGCATCAAAAATATGCTCTCACTGTAAGCGCTACAACCGGGCAGCCTCCACCACGGGGAGTGTCTTAGCGACAGCCTCCTGCTACCGTGGCCCCGGACGGGCAAGGACAGACTCGATCCTTCTATATGGGAAGGCTCGCAAGCCAAGAGTGGCGTGTGAAACTTTGGTTTGAGCCTGGCTCCTCGTTGCCTCTTCCTGTTACAGAGCCGGAAGTGAAGGAACGCAGCTCGTTTTCCCAAGGATTTGAACAGTTCATCTTCCAGCCCAAAGATGGCAGGGGACAAACCCTTCACCCTGTAGATGCTCTGCCCCGCAGCACCCAAACGAAGAGGAGCGTTGTACTCCCTGGGGTCGCTCTGTCCGCAGAGGGATGGGGTGGGGTGCTCCGGTGATTCGTTCTTCACTGTTAAGCCGCTGACCACACTCGTGCTCTTTGGTATGCCAGGACCGAACACTTGAATGGGTGGCAGACATTTGGCACTCAGAGATGAACTAGTTTCTGTTTGCGTCAGGTCTAAATAGCCTTGATCATCAAACGGGTTAACGCTGGACCCTATGCTTAAGCTAGTTCTGTCGGTGAAGGAATCCACTCGTCCTTCGTACCCTAGGTCTGCAGGCGCTGAGCACTGGTGCTGGGGCCACGGTCGTTTGCAGTCTCCATGGTTTTCCTTATCTTCCCCACTGTCTTCTTGCCCACCTTGAAAAGAGTTCTCTGTCCAGTCCGACTCCTCGCTCACAGCGACTGCTGCGTTCATGTCCCTGAGAAATACCACAATGACAGTGATGTTGTCGCTGGAACCGGCATCCCGAGCAGATGCCACTAATTTATGTGCTACCATGCTGCTGTCACCATTATTCTCCTTTAGATGGTCAGCCACCACTTTGACTGCCTCATCGGGATTGACCGTGTCATAGAAGCCATCGCACGCTAGAATGAGGTAGTCTTCCGAGCCATCCAGTACGGTGGAGGCAGAGTCTGCGTCCCCACAGATGTATGGCTTGTGCTCAGCGTCCCCTGTGGAGAAACAACACACAGAGACACAAGGCTGTGGGGCTGCAGCCACAGCACCCGGAAGCCCTTTGGTTAATGCAGCGTGGAGCCTGGGATTCTTACCCCAAGTTAAAGATATTAGTTGGAAATTATTCCCTCAAACCGTAGAGGAAAAAGACAGAAGTCACTGCTCACGGGCCTACCTTCAGCGGTGCTGCACATTTACGTTACTAGAAAATTAAAGATTTTTTTAATTCAAAAGAAAAGCAAGGCTGAAAAAGGAATTGAAGTGCATTCTTACCAATAGCTCTGGAGACCGACAGGCTCCCATTCACCCTCCAGGCTCCAAACCAGACCACGCAGCCGCCAAGTGCCTCAATGCGCTTCTTCTCGTCCTGGAGAGCAAAGCAACGCGAGAGCCGTTTGGACAGAGCACCTCAGTACTGCTGCCCTGCTCTGAACTCGATAAATATTTGGTGTTTTCACAAACACAGCATGGGGGGCGCCGCGAGGATCGCACATAACAAGGATTCACACATAAATCCATAGCAGCTTCCAAACAAAGCAGGATAATCGGAGCATACGCCGCTGCCCCAGGAGACGTTGGGCAGGCGACACTCAGCGTCCCAGCACCCCAGGTAAGGCCGAGCCAGGCGCAGTGGCAAGCACTGCCACGGGTGTTTAAAACAGCCCCTTCTCACCTCTCGATCTGGTTTGTGGGGTTTCATCAGTTCCACAGCTTGGCCTCTCCTCACGAGCATAACCTGGGAGTCCCCAAGCCAAGCCACGTGCAGCATGTTTCCTCGGATGAAAGTCACCACCCCGGTGGTTCCACAACGCAGACTCTGGATAGGGTGGAAAAAAGATGCCCCCAGTTTTAAACAAGTAAATAAAAGGAACCATTGCAAAGTGTTTTCCTGCTTAACTCAAGTACAGAACCTGTTGATATTCCAATACATGGCCAGTTTGAAGGGAGGAAAGGGCTTTCCTTGCTGCTATGATCGTTCAGTAACAGCTCCTCAGGGCCAACCTGGCAGAATCCAAGTGATGGATTCATGAACTTGGAGGAAGGTTTATTTGAAAGCATCTTGAGTTCCCTTCACTTAACTCTGCCTTTCCATGAGTTCAGAAAGCCTAGGAGTCAGTTATCCATTTATCCTTGCTTTCTAGAGCTAAGGAAAACAAATGGTGTAGAGATCAGGAAGAAAAACCCAGGTAACATAGTCACCTCTCTGGCCGCCTTCTGGACAAAGCGCTCGTCAGTCACCCGGAACGCTCGGCACAGCGCCTCTGCCGGGTCCTGCTGAAACATCTCCTGATGGACCATGTTCACATGGAGGTGGATGGAGGCATAGATGGCAGCATCCACTCCGCCGTGACCGTCAAACACTGCAAAATAGGCCTGCTCTTCTTGGTCCTGTCAATGGAAACACATGGAGAAAACAACTCAGGAGAAAGCCATGCAAACAGTGAACTGGATCATCTTAAAACTTCTGAAAGTGAGATTTTGGGTGTCCTCATTAAATTGCACTTAGAGACAAGAGTCTCCACTGGAAAAACAAACCACTCGGACCATCTTCACTTGCATCAGTGGGAGATGTCCACCTTATTGCTGGTGAATTCTACCTGCAAACCACAAGAGACACCCGGCACGAATCACCCGTGTAGCTCTCTCAGTGCTCCTTATGTTCCATTTGTTACAGCTCAGTCACTCAACTCAAATAGAAAGTGCCATTCTCATCAAATTGTGCAGGAGTTTTTGTGACTGCAAAAACCACAGAGAGAGAAGAACATCCAATGCAGTTTGCATGAAGTCTACATCAAGACTGGAATCCACCAGGGATGCAATGCCACTACAGTTAAAATGTGAAGCCAGACAGCCTCTGCCTTCATTCTTTTCTTTGTTGTTTTTAAATCTCATCCGTATCACCTCAGATGCCTTTTTTTTACCCCCCGCCATGTAACTCTCTCATCAGATATTTGTGATCACGTTCACAAATCAAATACAGCAAAATCACTCATTTTCAAGTCAGTTTTCTCAGCTTCCCCCAATCTGTTTAAAGAGAGAAACAACGCTGTACCAAGAGACATCAACTCCTGTGCCTATTCATACACACAACGCCCCAACCCACTGTCAGCACCAATTCAACCTTGACAGCCATCTCGATGACTAGAATATTTGTACTTCGTAATTTTTAAGTTCTGGGCTCCAACACAAATTGGAATAAGAAAGCTGACAATTGACAGGCAGAGGAAATATCTGCCTCTGTTTGCATTAATAGCATTTAAAGGCAAGAATGTGGATGGGGCAGAAGATGATTATTAATAGGATGCAACAAAGAATCAATTCTGCTGCAACCTGATCCTGAAGGTAAAATTCCTGCCATTTTCTTCTATTTGCCCTTCTTCAGTGTCCAGTTTCTGAAGGAAGAGCAAGGATGAGTGTGTGACTGATGGCCGCATAAAGAAAGAAACCAGAGGGCAGTGTGGCCCCAGTTCCACCCAACTGCTCACACTGACAGATTCTTGCGTGATCCCCATTCTCTTGTAAGTTTTGTGGTTTGGTTTTAGTTTTTACTTGCTTTCCTTATTCTTGCTTTTGGCCTCTTCCTCCCAAGAGAAAGGGATGAAATGCAGCCCTGTAGACAACTGGTACCAGTGAAGAACTGTAAGCAGAACCTCCTTCTCATTTCCATCAGTCACCTTCTTCTACACCTGGTCATCTTCAGTCAAAGCTCCTGCCTTGATTTATCACGTGGTGCTACAACGCATCGGTTGTCCCTCACGACAGCAGCCACGGCACGAGCGGCTACACCAGGACGGGCCAGGTACAACCTCTGTTTAGGTAGATTGTGCAAATCGATTTTATTCTACATTCCCTCTGTAAAACTGCATCTTCCACTGCCACTACAGCTACAGAACATCAGCTGAACTAACTGAGGACCAGGTTTGCCCCCGACAGTCAGTCCTCAGGTCCCTCACAGGCACAGCTTTCATTTCCCCAGTAGAAGAGTGCCTTGTTTCCCCAAGAACGGGAACTCTATTTACCATATGCATTATCTTCCACGTGATTTCTTTTTACCTCAAGGTTGAAGAGCACGTTGAAGTCTGGGATGCAGACGTGCTTGTCTTCCATCTTCCTGCGCATGTTCTTGATGGCATGGATGGATGTCTCGTAGTAGCGGTGGGGCTTGGGCTGGAGCGGGAAGTCTTTCACCCAGTTGCTGCAGATCTCATGCAGTTTGCTGAAAACCAAGCGGGCCAGCTTCACCGTCTCAATCTCTGGGGAAGGCAAAACCCACAAATGAAACGCTAAGAGTGTTATTAAGTGAAAATTCTTCTCCTGCATACATTACAAAGACAAAACAAACCCACTTTAGCCAAGCAGCTGAAATGGATGTCAGCAGGGAAATTCTGGGCTCTGATGCATGAAAAGAAGAAGCCAAACTCACCATAATCAGCATTCGTCAGTAAGCAGCTCATTGTTTGTTTGTCTTTTTAACTTAAACATCCCCTGTGCCTTTGGGGAACTCATTTGCAGCATCAGGAAAAATGCAAAGCAATTCCATTTCCCTCAGCATTTGATGCTCCGTGTCGCTCTGCACAGGGTGCTGCGGCGGCTCCAACGGGGACCTCAGCCTGGCACGTAGCACCGCACGCAAACCCCGAGTCCCTTACGATGCCCTGTTGGTTTTTAGACCAAACGATCCGTTCCAAACAACCCCTCGCTGCAGGACGGAGGCAATTCAGGGGCAGACAACCTACAGGAATTAACGGTGTCACCTTAAGGAGTTTGGGTGAGCACGCTCTCGGTCGCGTACGCGTTCGGGTACCTTCCTCGTTCCATAACATGATTTCCAGATTCCTGACTAGAATGTGTGTTAAAGAAATCTGCACGAGCAAATGAGAAAACCAGAAAGGTCTTAGATTTAAAAACATACTAGACTGTCCCTCCTGAGATACGGTCATCTTAAAATGGGAAAGCTCAGGCACTTAACAATCGTTCTGGAGTTCAGGGGAGGAAAACAGGAAGCAGGAATCAGAGATGAACACATCGAAACCTCCGTGTTCATCATCAGAGATCTTCAAAGCTAAGCAGCAGCAATCCATGAGTGTCAATCATTCCTGGAGGAGGAATGGCCCAACTACAGGGAGCAGTGGGGAGGGTTACAGCGTCCCTCAGCTCACAGAAATCTTGTGAAGAACCTAAAAGCAGCACTTACCGATTTCTGTACTGGGCCTACACAAGACATGGGCTTTAGTAATCAGGGGATCCGGTTCCTTTAGAGCAGGACATATTCCCAGCTCTGCTGCTAACGAGTTGGTTCAAGCTTGATCGGCCAGAGCAGCCGTTAAGTTGGAAATAAAGCTATAATCAAAAGAAGGAGCCCCAGCTTCTTGACCACACAGCTTTAAAAATAAGTGGTGGAAATCAGATGACTGAGTCATCCCACCGCTGCCACAGCAATGGGTACCCCCTCCCCCGCCACACTTCTGCTCTCCCTGATGCCACCAGAACCCCTCTTGGCTGAGTAATACACGGGAAGAGGGAACAGGGACAGCCTCACACGTCCAAACTGTATTTCCCTGAAGTGAACCTCGCTTTGCGTTTCAGTTTCTCTGCAGTGGGCGCGTACGCGGGGACACGGTGCATTATGCATGGCAGTGTCACGTGGCTGTCAGGCTTCAGAGCGTCACCGAGAAGGAGGAACGGAGTAAAGCCACGGGCTGTGCGGAGAGACTGAACACCCGTCCCCAGCAGGGAGCGTGCGTAGTGTCAGCGTCATCATTAACCGCTCCTGAGGTTAAAACAGGAGAAAGGCCCCCAGCAGTCAAACCACCCCCTCACAGCTGTAAATTACTCATCAATTGTTAATGTTGCAGCACTGAGCCAGAGCTGACTCAGCTGTCATTGTGGTTGTGTCATAGAGAATCTCATTTGCCTCCTGCTGCTCCAAAATCCCCAGTGCTGGAAGGAGCGCTTAATTGCACCACTGCTGGTGGGGAATCCAGCTCGGGCTTTATTGTTCCCAAAGGCAACTGAACTTCTTTTAGGATAAAATGAGGGTAGAAAGAACATCAGTGATCAGATTCTGCTTTTTAGCACCTGAATTTTAAGACCTTTCCTAAAAATGTGGATGGTGACAACAGGGATCCGCACCCAGGCTGGAGGAGGTGTCATCAAGCCAATGACCAAACTTTTCTTTAATTTAAGACCTCCCGTTTCTGACCCATCAGTGACTTCTTCGTGTCTGGGTTACAGTAATCTCATCTCCTAGTACCTGGAATGTCCTCCTTTGGGGGTTGATTAACAATGCTGAACCCCCGTGTGAGTATCTTCCTCCATGAAAAAGGAAACTAAACATTCTCAACCTGACCTTTCAAAAAGGAAATCGGTTCTCATGGAAGCTCTCTTGCTCCTCTCCAGTTCAGCTGGAAGAGAAGAATCAGTAATGGGCTATTACTAGCAGATTCTTCCTATCCAAAGACACACGGTCACCCTGAATTCTTGCATTCCTGCATTTGTGGGCTCAAACGTGTTTTTCTTCTTTTAAGACTATCTTTCTTCTTTCATAAAGCTTCTAATTTCCTTTCCATCAGCACCACCCATGACTGCTTTTACCAGCCCTAAGCATGCAATACGATTTGTCATGTTGCGCTACTCGGAGTGAAATGTGTCACTAAGGAAATCTGGAATCATTGTTTTCTTCTAGCAAATTCAAACTTGAGGCAAATCAGGTAAATGTCTCCAATAAAAATCTTTCTGGGTTCATAAGAAAAGCTGACATCAAACTGGATATCAAACGCAGAGATAAATTCAGGTTAGTTTGACATTCTGCAGCAGTCCAAACAGTGCTAGGATAAACAGTGAACCCTCAGCACAAACCTTCTTGACGCAGAAAGCCCATTTCCATCACCTGCTGCAGTTCCCTTTGCGTTCTTTCAAAGCATGAACGTCTCCCTGCACGGTACCAGCCAGAGCACTCATCAGTTACAGCTCTCTTCTAAGCCCCCAGCCTGGGTTTCTCAAAGGATTCCTGCTCAGAGTTACCTAGAACAGAGTTACTGACCTTTTGCAATGAAATCTCCTTCCATCCTGCGTGAATCTCCCTGGGTTTTTTGATGGTTTCCCTGCATCACTTGAGTTAATGTTCTGTTTCAAAAACTATCATTTATGGTATATTACTTGAAATTGCAGTATTCGTATGAAACCACTGCTTTACTCCAGCCCAGAAGATGTCCCCTCTCTTTCTCTTCATATTTTAACACTCTACACTGCACCTGTAAAGGTCTATTTTATTTTCAAGTACCTTCATTATGACAAGTCACCTCAACGTGCTGCATCTGGAGTCGTATTTTTAGTGCCTGCTATGGCCCGCACACATCAATCCATGTTTGCATCTGTGTACTACAGATTTCGAGAGATTTAAATGGCAATTTCTGTAGGTGTGAGGGATTTGTGTTGTGGGTTTTTTTTTTTTTCCTTTTTCTTCCTTTTCTTTTTTTGTTGAGCTCTGTAGATATTCTGTGTGGAGGCTTAGTCAACAGTTCCTTGGAGGCTGTCAAATATTTATGCAAGTCTCAGAGATCTCAATTTGAAATTAATGAAGGCTGCTCAGCCAGAACAATGACAAATCTATTCCATTTACCTGCTCAGCAGGAGGAGGCAGCAATACCTACAGAAAGGGAACCCACAGCATGCTTTGCTTTTTCTTAGGTTTCCAAAGGCCTCGGAGAAATACATCCGAATCTTCCTTTCTGAAGAGCCAGATTTGGATCTTCTGCTTCTCCTCCAAAATCATTTACTTTGTTTCTTTATCAAAAACTGAGAGCATGGATAAAGTGTTTTGGTGATTGCATATTTTCAAGCTCAGATGACAGAATTCCTCTCAATAAACGTGAGGAAGATTGTTCTTCATTGCAATGAACACCCCGGGAAGTTTTTCAAGGCCATTTAGGTCAGCAGAATTCTGAAACTATTTAGGCTCCATGGCTTTGAGCTGGATGCTGCAAAAATCTTGTTAGCCAACAAAGATAAATGAAGAAAAGGAAATTTCCCTTTTAAACATGAAATATCTTTACGCCATCCTCTGCTAAACCAAAATAAACTAAAAAAATATTAAAAGCCATAGTAAAAACTCTACTGACTGAACTAATTCAGAATTAAATTCTTTCTTCTCACATATATTTGACTTTGCTCTATGAAGGGGGACAAGTGGCACTTGCCAGCAAGCACCATCACGTAGTCTAAGGTGCTCTAAATTCAGGGCCACCAAACACAGCCTTGTGAAGGTCCGCTTAAAAGAAAGGAGTGATATACACCTGGTCTTAGGGAGCAAAAATGTCATAAAAGACCCAAGTACAGCTGGAGAAAGGCATTCAAAAATAGAGAAAGAATTCAAAAGGAAAAGTTGAAGCTAAAGAAGGCTCAAAGATGAGAAAGCTTTGACTAAGAAATTGGCCACTGGCTCTCGTCAGGAGTAATAGGGAATTCTCCATTAATCTTTCTTCATCAACATGGGACAGTCCTTTACAAGAAACCCAGTCCAACCTCGTTTAGCCAGCTGGGAGAAGGGAATGATTTGAGGAAAATTGAGCCACGGATCCCAGCAGTCAATGCTGACTTTAAATGTCTGTGAATTATCTGCAAAGCGTTCTAGGGTACAGTATAAATGAAATATCCACACCACGTAAAATGGTGCTTTATCATGTGCAGATATACTTACGTATGATCCCATCCGCGCTGTCCACCTGCTTTGGTAAGTAGTGTGCCGAAAGATCACTCTGAAGGACTTCATCTGAAGTTGCTCTGGCTAAAGCAGCGGCCAGAAACGAGGGGCAATTACTGGGAAAGGAAAAAAAGAAAAACCAAAAAAAGACATTACCCTCTGGCTGAGCAAGGTGACATGCAGTCAGGGAAATATGTAACAATACCTGTCTATAAACAAACAGGAATTTGATCCAAGACTGGTAAAACTTCCAACTCTTCTTTGCTGGAGCACCGCAACCCTGCAGCAAGACCCCAAACTCACCATACGGAGTTCAGCAACCCTGTTTCCTCTTACGTTCCCCGTTTCTTAAGTTTTCACGTTCCATTTCATAACCTGTAGTTAAATGCTTTTCAAACCTAGACTTGAACCCCTCTGCAGAGCCTGTAGAGCCTTGAACTGCTCTACGCAACTCCTGCTTGGCGCTCACTTTCTATATGTGCATTAAACACTTGTATCCCAAGCCAATCCCATCCGGTTTCTCCAAAGAACCATAACCTCACCCAGGGACACTGAAAGGTAAGGCAGACCCAGAGGAGGTGGGGAGTTGATGTGCATAAGGTTAAAAAGCTCCCTTGTGAATGCTCTCTATCAAGAATAAAGTGGCTTTAACTCGCTGTAGCTTAATTAAGCCTAATATCTCCCAAGGTTAATTAATCTATAGCAAACCAAGGCCACTTTAATGTACATTCTCTTATCCAAGAGGAGTTTAATACCTCTTAATTTATGCATGACTTTGTATTTCCCATTGTTCTGCCTTAACTTTTCCAGGTGTCTCTTGCTGACAGAGACGGAAAATTCCAGTTTCCACAGTTATCATCCATGTCCTCCATCAGAAACATCTGCCATTGCAGGACCTCGCAGAGACATGTGAGCTACGTTCTGTCTCAGAAACAGTTCCGGAATTCCACGTCAGTGGCTCCAGGGAACAGGCAACGAGCACATATGGATCCTCAACCTATTTCCTCTGCTCCGGCCCAGTAAGCCATACACAGGCTTTGGCGTGGTTGGAGATGGGGCGTCAGCCTAGAAGCATCGGTCCAACCAGATTCGAGCAGAAAAACTTCTACACGCAAAGCTGAACTCATCAGACTTCGTTCTGGAGCCTGAGAAGCACATGGCAACCGTCGCTTGCGTTCACATTTGGTTCAGTGCCCAGGAAAGCCAACTGCCGTCCTAAACCAGCCCACGAGCCGTAGCTTCAGCAGGGAAATCTGAGCTCAAAAAAAAATCAGATTCACTGCACTTGGGATTTTTTTAAAAAGCCGTTTTCCAGCAAAGTTTTCCAGCTTCTTGATACCAAATGCTGCTACAGAGCAGTGAGATTATGTAACAGAGGTAGAGAATGTACACAGAATCAGTGCCCTCATCCTCCTTACATCCTATTCAACACATCTATAAATCATTTAAAGATACAAATAGCAATGAATAGCTTTGCCCAAGCGATGCACGGTCATGAGAGGAGCTCTGACCCCTGAAGCCAGGCAGAAAGCCACTCACACCGTGTTACTGCACCATCAGTAAGAGTATTTCCGAGAATTAGCAGCTGAGCATTCTGCTCACGCAGCACGTCCCGGGCTCTGCAACGTGCGTGCTAATGAAGCGCGACTGCTGGGGAAATCAGCTGTCTTAGGACTGGCTCTTCCCAGCACAACACAGGAACTCTGATCCTATTTACATACAGCAATGCCCAGTGGTAAGAGTAATCGGCAAGAGGAAAACACACCAGGACCTCCTTTACTCCTAGTGTGTGTAGAAGCTGATTTTCTGTCTTGTCCTGTCTGCCTCGATTTAGCTCATAAAGAGCAGGTTTTTCATGTCTATTATTAGCTCCAGCAGTCCAGAGCAGTGGTGGTTACTGTTCGCATGGTATGCAATTTCCATAGTACAACAAAAGCGAGAGATTGCGATGCCTGGGATGGAATAATTATGCCAGCAGTGAGCAACACGGGCAGGACAGCGTTCGGAGAAAATGCACAGAAAGATGAACGCACAGCAGAGGAGCCCATGCTGAAAGTGTTCATAAACACAAGCCAGACGGAGCTCGCTTTGGGCGCGAATGTAAGGGGCTGTGCCGGCACCTGTAGGAATCTGAGCTGGTTTCCCGGTCCAAGGCTCACCCTCACCAGCTCAGCGCTGAAACGTCTTAGGAAAACCAAACTTGGTTTGCATCACTTACGAACAGTCCCTCAGGAGCACCCACTGATGGGCAAGAGGGAACCTGGTTAAGAACTGAGGCAACAACCGTTGCTAAAATAGAGACTCGGGTCCTAAAAAGCAGAGAAAAATTACACTCCGACGTGAAAAACTGCTCTGCCCGGGCCTGCAAGGCCACAGGTGAAGACCGAGTCATGAACATTCACTATCTGGAATCTGAGATACTATTTTAACCGTAGTGACAGATGACAAAACTGAGAAGTGCATTTACAGCATTTGTAGCTGCTCAGCGTTTCCCCCATTGGCTCCAAACGCTATTTACGTGTCCCTCCTGCCAACACGAGCGGTTTTGCACAGGAGCTCTTTATCCAGCCAGAGTGCATTTCCATTACAATACTAAACCTACACAAAAAGCTGCTAAAGATGTTATTAGATAAATTAGAGGATTTTAAGTACATCCTTCCTGATTCTCTGGGAGCGTGGGTGTGTTTAGAACACCCACAGTTGCACTGCAGCAGTCCTGGAATAACTCTGCTAAGGTAATAAATTAAACCTAAAAGTGGGCCATTTCCATCAATTAAGTTTGAGAAAAAACAGTCTGAAGTGAGCTTAACTCAGCCCACATATTATTATGTTACCAGCTTAACACACAACTCTGCTCCTTCCTGATAGCATTAAAGTGGTGAAGACTTTCCAACCATTTTCTCTGAGCTATTCCTCTCTGCTCTAAATCCGGTACGAGGTCTCCTGCTAAAAAAAGAGATGGCAAATTTAAAATTCTTATTGCATGAAAGTTCACCATTGGGGTTTGAGCGACTTATCTGTTTTGATAGAAAAGGTAGGGAAAATAAATCAGCTGAAGGCTTTCCTTCTATGTCTGGCCACTCTTTGTCCTAATAATAACAGCTGCCTGACAACGAATTAATTGCCCTTGACATTTGTTCATCACAAATCTTCTTACGTAGCCGTTAGAGGACTTTGCCATGTGAGCCGGGAAGTGACCAGATGCAGACAGATGACTTCCTCTTCCTGATTAGCACAACTCAACATTTACTTCTCTCACTTGGCTCCCGAGAGGACTTTAGTTGAATTACTTCTCCCCTTTAAGGAACAGCAGACCGCACTGGAGTTGTTTTTACTTTAAAATCATATTAGATTGAAGTCAAACCCGTCGGGACACTTCATTATTGTTACATCAAGAGAAATGAAAAATCAGGGCTGGGTTCTTTGCTTTGATCCCAGAAGGGAACATTCAGGTGAGCACTTAGAGCACCCCACAAAACAGCACTGACCACGCTGGAAGGACCAGACCTCGCCATGCTGGTGCTCCGTCCTCACCTCCTTTAGGAAAAAAGAAGCAGCAGCAGACAGGATCCGTGGGGACACGGGAGGTGCACCGAGTCCTGCTGTTGGCCTTGGTGCACCCGTTGGCTCCTGAACATAACATCTTCTGCCTCATTCCAGATACTCAAATGGTATTGGGCATTAAGTTATGACAAACTGAAAGCGGGAGGGCACAATTTTGTATAGCAGAGAGCTCGAACGCCTACATCTATTCATAGCCGGCCACTAATTCAGCGGCTGACCTTGGGCAAGTCACGTCACCACTCAGACCTTCAATTCTTCACCTACAAACAAGGAATGATCATGTTATTTCCCGGAGGAGTGGAGGAGGGAGGCTGCAAAAGGCTTAATTCACTGTGAAATACTCTGAGAATTCTAGAGAAAGGCACAACTGAAGAGAAAAATACTAAGTCGATAGTAGGAAATATTTTCAATCTACACAAGATTTATGGAGCCTTCAGGCTTTTTCCTTGCTCCATATTCTCTGTTCTCATACACTGCCAGAAGCGCTGAGTGCAATACATGGGCAAGAGAGAGCTCCAGGCAGGCAGGTTTAGTTTGACGCAGGCAGATACTTCATCGTCATAAACAACGGCACAAAGAAAACACATTTCTAGCAAAGCTGATGCATCTCAAAAAGGGAAAACCATGAAAGACAGACATCAAGTTCTTAAAACTCAGTAATGCCGGTGTTCCTGGAGCATTAGCGCTGCTGATGGAAAAACGATGCTATGGACGCGTTACTGCCCCTGATCAAAATTCACAATTGAGCACCACCAGGGCTAAAAACACTTACCGCTGTCATGGTCTGGTGAAACGATGAGGCATTGCTAACCCAAACAATGCAGGAAAAATGGACCGAAACGAACTGGCGCCTTTCAAAGGCCAAAACGGTCAGCAAATCACAAAACATACAGTGTTCCTATTACCTCAAGAATCCCCTGACATGACAGAACAGCAATTGTTTTTGTTAGAATGAAACATGATTTAAATAGAAACGCTATTCAATCTGCTGAAACACAAAACAAATCCACAGGCAAACAGTATAAAGCATCGTATAGGGTTTCACACAGCAATCCAAGACCAAGAACGTGACCTGAAAAGAACCAAGTTCAGCACATTCCCATAAGGCCTATAATTTACTGCGTTAGTAAAAGACTTTGTAGGGATGACAAACTAACTGCACCCTTTCCAAAAGGCATTACACCAGGGATGCAGTTTGGTAAACACTCTTGTGCTAATGTGGCCTCTCTCAAGTTCTTGGTAAAAAAGAAGTTTTTGCAAGATTCGGTTTAGGAAAAACCTCGTTTGTCCCCAGTCTGTATTTACAAAGCACTCCGAAGTCTCAAGAGACTTCATCCAGATGCAGCTTCTGATACAGCCTAGAAGCTCTTTGAAGGAGCCTTTAAAGTCTTTTTTATTGCAATCCCCATGCTGTGAGCTGCAGCAGTAATGAGCAGAGAAATGCTTCGGGAAGATCCTCTGGCTGCTCACCCAGCCCTCCTTTCAGCCGCCTCCGATTCCAGTGGCCAGCCAGAAGGACAGGGCACCAGCCAAGAGGCTTCTCTTGGTCTCCTAACTCCTGTAAATCAGACAGGACTCCCAAGAGGAGTCCTCAGACCAAAATGATTATGGATGTGTCTTCAAATTACGCCAAGTGGCTGCTATTTCCAGCTCCCGTCTCTGCGGGTTCTCCTCTTGTTACTCACAGGGCACGGTGCTCTCCTGCCAGCTCACTGCTCTGCCCTGTGCTCTTCTGCTTTGCGCAGCCGGTGGAAGTTCTGATGCTTCTTTAAAGCCTGGTCACGGTGGACAAATGGAGTACGGGTTTTTTCCTAGCACACGGTGAAGCCCTGCACTAGTTTGTAGCTGCTGCAGTGAGTTACTAAAAAAAAACCCAGCAAACACACACAAAAAAAGAAACCAACAGAAAAAAAACAATGCACCTTTTAAGAGATTGCATAACCAAAGCTCCTTGAGAAGTCATTTGAGCTGGCAGCGTTGAGACAGGAAAGATGCTTGATAAATCTGTTTGAAGGAGCTGAAAATGTGCTACACAAGGAAGCTGCTATCTATAGGCTTCACAGAGACAGCTGCCTGGTCACATTCAAAATGATTCTGTCCTTGTGGTGACAGTTGTAAGCAACAGAAATATAATACACAATCATGACAAAAATACACTCTTTCTGATGTGTTTACCATAGCACCATCCTATACAGACACTGTGGTGGAACCACTTTTTATTGAGTATTTAACCTTTTGCACTGTGCTCACAGCAACGTTCGAGGGAATACAATCAAGTCTATACAGATATTTTTCTGCTGTTAAGTCTGTCTTAACTGGACAGAACCTGAAGGGGCTCCAAGAGAGCTCCGGAGGGACCGTTCACAAAGGCGTGGAGCGATAGGACAAGGGGCAATGGGTATAAACTGGAGAGAGGCAGATTTAGACTGGACATAAGGAGGAATTTCTTCACCGTGAAGGTGGGGAGGCCCTGGCCCAGGTTGCCCAGAGCAGTGGTGGCTGCCCCATCCCTGGAGGGGTTCCAGGCCAGGTTGGGTGGGGCTTGGAGCCTCTGATCCAGTGGGAGGTGTCCCTGCCCATGGCAGGGGTGGAACTGGATGGGCTTTAAGATCCCTTCCAACCCAAACTATTCTATGATTCTATGGACATAAAAAAAACCCAGAGCTGCACTTCTCACCAGGCACCATCCCCAACAGCTGGATTAAGATGACTCAACTTACCAGTGAGGCTTTCAGTACTTATCAAGATATTTATTTTATAACAGCTGTATCTTATTCGTCAAAGCATTTACGGGGGTGAACTGTGAAGAATCCAAACTACATAAAACAGCTTCTACAGAGGTATTCTGCTGAATAGATTGTCTGTCTGTTATCTTTGAAACTTAATTCTATGGTTTCTCTAACTCATTCTCACAATATGGCAGTTCAGTGGTTACTTATATTGCAATCTCTGTAAAGCCGATGCTGCCTGCATTAATGGCTGCTTCTAAAATGACAGAAGTCATCTGCTGTAACATGAACAACCCTTAAAAACCCAAGATGAATCTTCCCAGAGCTGAAAGCCAAATTACTGCAAGAGATTGAATTCCCAGGAGTGACCATATGATAGTTTTCTTCATTACATCAAAGAATTGAAGATACAAAGTTTGCTGTTGAAAACCATATTCCAGGAGTAAAGCCCTCCACAGCCACATTATATCCATCTGCGAGTGAAAGACAGTAAATCTGGACTTTGGCAGAACGCAAAGAGAAATCATTTTATTAGAAATGGACCAGAATACCGAGGTGTTGATGTATCCATATAGCAGTCTTCCTCATTCAAATCAGAAGCTTTTCTATCTGAGAGCAAGATTTTGAGGGAATGGACAGTCTTTGATGGAATTTCAGTTACCCGCTATGGAATGTCTTACAAAATAAAAAAAGCATTATTATAAAATGTAAAAAGTAGTAGCAAGCTACGTATTGGAGGGACATTTATTATAAAGCCCAGGTCTCTTTCTTTGTCAAAGAAAAACATAGTAAAAAAAAAAATCTATCTATCTATCTGTCTGTCTGTCTGTCTATCTATCTATCTATTCATCCATCCACCCATCTACCTACCTACCTACCTACCTAGGACGAGGGGGAATGGGTATAAACTGGAGAGGAGCAGATTTAGACTAGACATAAGGAGGAATTTCTTCACCATGAGAGTGGTGAGACACTGGCACAGCTTGCCAAGGGAAGTTGTGGATTCCCCATCCCTGGAGATGTTCAAGGCCAGGTTGGATGGGCCTTGGGCAGCCTGATTTAGTGGGAGGTGTCCCTGCCCATGGGAGGAGGCTGGAACTGGATGATCTTTAAGGTCCCTTCCAACTCTTAACTATTCTATGATTCTATGATTCTACCTACCTACCTACCCATCCACCTACCCACCTACCCAACCATCCATCCATCCATCCTCTCATTAATTAATCAAAATAAAGACATTTTATTAGAATTACCCATACACGTGACTTTCAGGACTTTACACAGAGATAAAACACCCTTCCGCTTTTTGCCGTCCTTGTGCAGCAAGGATCATCCTGCACATTTACGCAGTGCCTCCTCGGCCCCACCAGAAATGCTCAGCGCGAGTGACGCAGCCCCTGTCAGCAGAGTCGTCTGGCTGCCGTTCCAACCACCCGTCACTGCCTACTTAGCACCTCCGTGTCTGGAATGGTAACAGAGCCGCCACCTATGCAAGACGCGTGCTTACCTGAAGCAGTACATTTCTTAACTGGAAACCCAATGTCAACAGCAGTTATCTCAGAGTGAGTTTCTCTGCTAGACCAAGGCCTGTTTAAAAGCTCCACAGGACGTAAAAAATGTCATTGATTTTCCTCTCTTTGGCTCTCAGTCAATTTGAAAGTCAGCATAATTCAATATCTTTCTACTAGTTCCATTAGCAAAGAAAGGAATCCATACTTCAATCTATGCTGCCTTATTGGAAAAAGTAATTTAATTTTACATCTGAAAGTGTGCCAACATCAGCATAAACCCGCGCGCAGCATACATCAAATTTAATTTATAAATTCTGTATTTTGTCAAGCCAGAATGAGATGCTGTCTAAAATCAATGAGAGCGTCCAAACCTGCTTTGAAGTTATTTACATATATTCTTTTTAATTCAGGTATTTTATGTTCCAGTCAGAGTTTCTGCTGATTTTTCTCCTTACTATAAAATTTAATGACATACTACCTAAAAAAGTTCATGTTGCAGAAAACCTTGTTAGAGCAGACAGGCTTCGTCCCTAGAAGTTCAGCCTTACCACTGATTCACCTCCTATTTTTTTCCTCGCTGTTAAAAATGAACTTTCATTGATACCTCCCTTAACCTGAAGGGATACACAGGACAGATTTGATGCGTCCAGGAAGAAGACTGAAATAAGAATCACCCACTGCAGAGCTTCTATTTTATTTCAGGTCAGATTAACGGGCTGAAGTCCTCGGGTTACAAGTCAAAAAGAAAAATGCATTATTGCACTGTTCTAGTTAATGACTTGATTTCAAATAAATGAAACAAAATGCTACGCAGCAGCACATCCTGCTCTTTTCATTTCTGTCTCTGCTGCAGATCATCATTAAGGCAAACGAATGCAAAATGACTTCTTTAAATAGGGGTGAAGGCGATGACCCCAGAGCGCCCATTCCAACAAACAGCTTTCGGTAACACTGCCCAGAGCAGGTCCCGAATGATTGGGCTCGCATCGTAATTATCTGTCATCTTATCAAGGAGAAAAAAAGTAAAAGCCGCAGGCCAGGATTTTCAGGTGACATTTGATCACTTAACTTCTCTCAACCCATTGAACAAATATCAAATATAAAGCAAAACACACCCCAGAAGATTGATGACCACTGAATCAGCAGAGAATGTTCTCTCGCTCCTGCAAAACGCAGTTCATCATAAAAATGACTTGGGTGTTTATGCCAGATGTACGATTAGATAATTAGTCATCCGAGTCCTGGATGTCAACTCTTTTGTGATACAAAATTTATTCCAAATGCACCATTTATAATCAGTTGACTTGCAAAAGCGTTCTGGTGTTATACAGGAATACATCTTATGATCTACAGCCAAACATCTGCCTCTACGCTACCTGCCTGCTCCAGCCCTTCCAACGGCTTTTTCATCTGAGAAACAGGAAAATGGTATTGACCTTTGGAAAAGAATTTCAGCTCTAACGATGAAAGTACCGAGAAGGGTCAGATATTGCTAATTAATCCTAAACGGGAACGGAACAAGAAAGCGCCAATTCACCTGCACTGATCACCAGCAAACACTGCTGGTCTTTCACCTGCTTTCTGCTGAGCGCGGCATGCAAGACAACCAAATTAAAAGCAAACATGAAAAGACTATACAGTACTTTTAGCAATAATTTTACAGATAAGCATATAACTACAAGTAGATTCAAATATTACGGAGTAGGGCAAATTAAGGATTTTATTGGAACCTCAATTCTAAGATTACTGACATGGATGCAGACGGAACAAGCCAGAGGGATAAACAGGGCTCTATGATCAGGATGTGTGCTCTTTCAAAGGAACAAAGCTTTACTTACTCTGGAAAGATCACATCCTAATTCCCACTCTCACTTGTCCTTTGCAGAACTGCAAAGAATATCGGCGAGTTTAGGGGTTTAGGTTTTTTCTTTAAAGAATAATCAAAATGTTTTAGCTATTTGGTTTCACATTAAAGTCCCTAATGCATTCTGTTCTACTGAGCCACATAGTTATTTCAGTCATTCTTAATAAATAACAGTTGTCAGTAGTAGTTAAGCCAACAGATCTGAATTATTTATAGTGTTGAGGAACAGAACTGCAGATAAAATGCATCAGAGTTTTCAGCCATTCTTGCCTGAACGACACAATGGCAGCCTTCAGATGTTTTTCCAAAGGCTGTGAAATATCCTGCTTCCAACCCTGGTTTCAAAGATTTCCTAAAGAGAGAACAGCCAAACCTATGGCTATCCACCTTCAATAATCACATCCACCAAGCACAGGTAAGAGAGTCTCTCAAACACAGTACACTATGTAAAAAAAAAGGGAAATAAAAGCACAGACTTCGATTTGATTGAATAGGTCCTATTCAAACTACTATTTAGGATCATTAACCAGAACTTCTTTATTTAGATATTATTTAGCACGGCTCTATAGTCAAGTAATGATCTAAAAGCACCTCACAGTGTTAAAATCAATGTTTCTCTTCTCCTTTGCCTATAATCTCTCCTTCACCTGGAAAAAAACACAGATACCTTCACTTTACAGTGGCAAATCTAACTGCACATTCAAGGGTAAACCATGGAAATCCCGAGTCCGGTCTCTCCTCTACGCCTCTTTGTTAAGAGGCCACATCATGAAACACTGAACACTCAAAAAACCAACAGGGACAGAAATTATCTTGACAATACCTCACAAATCAAGTTAGACACAGCGGTTGAGTTTATGTTCTTTGTGGTTTAAAAGATGCATTGAAATACCTGTCTCGATTGACTGATGGCATAACGCGCCTCTGCTGAGCTACGTCAGGGTACAAATGTGAGACAACATCTTGCTTTCCCACCTTGTACCGACATCACAAGGGACCGCACCGGTGTGAAATTCACTATGCACAATCAAGTGCATATTCACATAATTCACAAGGAGAACCGTGACATACGACAAGGAGAGATTTACACTCCAGTGCTGCAGAGAAAAGTAGTGGGGGAGTAGTTGTAGCAACACATAAGCTTAAACCAAATAGTTTTCCTTTTATAGTTCACCTTCCACTTTATTTACAGCAGGAAATGCTGCAAATTGTAGCATCGCTAAGGAGTAAAGAAGAAGAAAAAAAGCCAAAAACCCAGAGATGTAAAAAAACAAACAAACCTCCTCCATCCAAATAATAAAGAAACACTTCCAGGCCATGTCAGGTCATCCAGGTATCTGAAACTGGCTCCATCACACGTCAGACTGTGGGAATAAGCCATAGCATCCAACCCGTCAGGCAGACTGGAATGACACAGATCTCCGTGCTTCCCCACCCCCTTCCCTTGGCTTAGCTTCCCCACTCTCCCGGATCAGAGGCTTATTTAAAATCTGTGCTCTGATTTTACTGGGACAGTTGTATCGACGATGCCATATGTCACAGGAGTGACCAGGCTGAAGAGATGGAGAATATGGCTTTTGCTTTGGGTAACGCAGGTCCTGAGCCTGCGTAAGATCCAGCTTGCCTGCAGTAGGCGTCTATATATAGCACTTTTTGCTCACAAAGGCTATATGAATTGATTCTGAACAAGCTGAGGATTTCAAACAAGCCTGCAGTGCTGTAGCCTCTCTCCCATCCTGAAAGGTAGAATGAATTATTTAGAACTTGGAAAACATGCCCTAAAATTATCTCCGGTACGATTTAAAAACAAATCTGTGTCCACATTCCCATCACTGTTAGAAGGTCAACCGAAAATAAGCGCCATCACCTTTTATAGCTATGACATTACAAAATAAACCTTGCAAGATCATAGACACTGTTCCTCTACCATGGACTTTTCAACGTGACACAAATTCTCCCAGACTATTCACCAAAAGCTGAGGCTTTGTTTATGCAAAAGAATCAGCTTCTTATTAAAATCTTTTTTTGTTTCATTTTATTTTATCTGAGCACTGTTGGATTAACGCATTGAATCCGCCCAGCTCAGAGGCAACGATGCTGTCCCCAACCCACTGCAGCGCAGGCAAGAACCACTCCACACCTCTTCTTTCCTTCTACCCCCTTCAAAGAAGACTGTCATCTTTTCCTGTAAGTTTATTATTCAACTGTGATCTCTCCAGAAGACAGACAAGCTCTAAATAGAAGGAAAGATCTGTTACACAATGCCTGAAGAGACAGGAGGCAGCACACAACACAAGCCTGAGTAAAACAGAAGTGGGAAGGGGATGAAAATCTGTGCTGTTGTCTTGCCTTTGCCCAGAGCCTGGACTCGTTTCCATCCTGTGTGTAGTCAAACATAAAGCAGAATATGCAATCACGTATATACGTGTGTAAAACTTAGGGTTTTACCTCTGTGGAGGATAAAAAAACGCAAAGAAGCAACATTATCTGGAAGTTAATTCAGGATCTGGCAAAAATTCACTCAGCTCAGAACCGTTTCCCTCAGAACAGAAGTGGTCTGAAGCACCATGACCCAGGACTGTAAATAAAACAAGAAGGAACCTTTGGAGACAAATGATTATCTTCTATATCTACAGTGCTTTATACATTCTCAAATGATTTAGAATCTAAAAATAAATGATTACTTCTACCAGCGCTGACATACAAGCTGCCTTGGATGAAAAGCAGCAAATTGCTAACCATGGATAGAAACATTACACAACTGTTTTGAAGAAACAGCAAAAATGGACCACGCTAGAAAGAACAGTGGGAGTCTATATTGGAATTGAAGTTATCCAAGCTAAAATTTAACCAGAATAATGTGAATATCACCTCGATTTTCTATACCTACAATGGGACTTTCCATAAAAATGAGAATGGTTAGAGTTATCTGCTACCTCGACATCGCATCGCCGAGTCTACATCATCCTTCTCTCACCGTTCTTTGCCGTCATACTGAGACACCGGTTTGAGGGAAAATACATGACATCTGCAGCTGAAACACAGATACATCTAAATACGTGTTTGTGTGTGTTAAAATATGAATGATCACCAGATTCCTTGGGAAAAGGCAGAGAGATCACCAAAACAGGTAAGAAGATCGAAGGTCACACAAAAGCAAGCAGCTAATCCAGAAAAGATATCATCGAAACACAGTGCCAGGTAATATTTGGAAAACTACAATGCAATCGATTCCGCCCCCACCACACACAGCCGGGATCAGCTCTGCCACTGAAAATGCCCCTGAAAAAACTAAGGAAACAAAGCGGTCTCTGCGAGGCACAGTGCAGGACTGAGGGCAGCAGTAAACTAGAACAGCAATTATGTAATTAGAAAAGAGTAAATGCAGGAAAAGGCAATGATGTAAAGATGAAATACAAGCATGTTTTCTCCGTTTGAACAGAGAATTTTGTGAAAGAGTTCAGACAGGCCTTGGAAAGAGCCCTGAGTGTGAGAATTTCTGTCAACGAAGCATCACACGGAAAAAATATAAAATACTCTGTATTCTAAACCCACACTGAAAAACAGCAAAGAATTATCTCTGTTGGATTTAGCTGTGAGAGACTGCTAAGAGCACGCAATTGGATCTATAAGAAGTACAGTCAGGCAGCACGAAGATTGCCTCAAGGGCAGATAGTTTTCAAATAAAAATACAGGTGGTGCACCTGCATGAGTGAGCTTTTTAATGATGCGTGGAGTCAACAGCAAAGACCCAACTGCAATTGGTTAGATTGAAAATAATATACCAAGGAAAGAAAAAAAAAGATTAGGAAGACCAGCTGAGCTCGGAGATAAAATAGGAAAACTTACTGTTAAGGGAAGATTTACATTATAGTAATGCAGTGGTCATAAACTGGAAGAGGTAACATGACAGGAGACAGCGTTGCTCTCAGTTCTGCATCTGACAAATGACACTTCTGCCAGCAAACCATTTCATCTCTACCCATCCGTCCATCGAGGTGTCAAATAGGTTTATTGCTCTAAACCTTGAGCACTGTGACACTTAGTTCATTAACACCTGGAAAATATGCTTTAATCCTTGGACAGAAGGTGCTGGGAAAGGACACCGTATTACAAAATGAAGACTACCTAATGAAATATTATTGTTTACTTCAGTCAACTCCTCATCTGTCTCTCCTGTTTCAGTTCCCGGGTTCCACAGCGCTTCATGAGTTTCTCATTTCTTTGTCTCAGGTTAGTAGGAAGTGGTAGGTGACTAAATTGGAACATCAGAGCTGTCCATGGGACAGACAATTAGCAGTTGCTCCTGTCAGAGACAATATAGGAAGAATCCTACTTCTTCCACGTAGTGGCATATATTATTCTGAAATTTTATGCTAAAAAGTACTATAAAAAGCAGATGGGAAACTACAGGGGGTAAGAAAGAGTAATCTAGGTCCAAATCTTTTCTGAAGTTACCAAAAATTAAAAGGTAAGGGCTTGATTTGGCATGAGCTGAAGACACTAAAAACTTCCAGAAATGGAAATGAAACACTGTGCATAATCAAACTCAACCATTCTCTTTAGTATGAGCAGGGAAAAAAACAAAAACTTCCAAAAGATCTTTACAAGTGTAAAATATTGTAGAGCTTTATGTGTGCAGAAAAAGCGCATGTTCAGTCCTATACTGTCTGTAAGCGTTAGCCATATCCATCAGCTTTGCTTTCCTATTGCAAAACGAAAATCCTAATTGAAATGAGATTAATAAATGGTAGCGATATGAAATAAGGAGGAATGCAAAGGCAGCAACAGGAGCTCCTCAGGGATCAGGGAAATGAAACAAGTATAATGTGTTATAGCTTTGTTACAGAACAATAATGGACTGGTGACAGAAATCTCACCCTTTCATCAAAACTGCGTTTTCTATATCCAGCCTGCTCCTTGTCAGCAGCGCTGATTATGCCATCATCAGCCATCCACGTTTTTGCTGAAATAGTGCATTTGATTTATAGATTTTTATAAGTACCAAAGACAGCGAGAAAATCGATTCATTCCCAATTAAAGTATAGCAAGGGTTGAGCCTCAGCACCAAAAGACTTTCATACGGGCTGGATGGCAGTCAAAGAAAATGCTTACGATGATAAAATAGAGACATGAGCTCAAGTAACCACCAGAGAAAGGGAAACAATGCATACAAGAATGCAAATCCACCTCACTGCCATCCAAAGCCAAGACGGATCACGCGCTCTTACCGACAAGGACAGCCGGTCTGAAAAATCCAATAAGGAAAACTGCCCAGGTCCCCCGTTTAGAGCTAAGCATTAATTCTTGATATTTAGCACAGCTTGTGAAGAGTAATGCAGTACTGCACAATTGTTCATGAGTCTCTTTGCCTTTTAGCTATGAGTCACCATTATATTAAGAAAAATTGAGCTTAATTTAGACAACACAGAAGGGTAAATTACACATTTTCTTAAGGTTTCTGATTCAGGGGGCTACATTTTTATATATATATATATATATATAAAAAATCAATTTTAAAGTCTCATTTCTCTCATCTTTACCTATTATTTTTTAAACAAAACTATGAAAATTTCATTGCTCTTCACTAGGCGGCGTCACAGGAAACAATCCAGTCCTGGACATGAGGGAAAGGGGTTTCTGCTTTTGATGCAGGACTTTCTACACCTGCTATGGCCTTTTTCCTGCAGGAATGACTTAAATGAACAAAGGAGTATTCCTTCAGAATTCTTCGTCTTGCAACACATATTGCCCAGATCCACCCAGCAAGAAGGAAAATGGAAAAACTGCAAACAAATATTAGTATTTATAGCAATTTCTTAAATACAGATCTAGTCTTATTAGACAGAAAATGTCTGTTTTGATAGCAAACTTCATTTAAGCTTGAAAAGGAGGAGTATAAGTGCCCTTTTTAGTACACGTGTTGGGTTTAATGTGATCTCAATTGGCAACAACAGTGAACCTCACCTCGGTGATCAACAGCTCTCCGACATTTAGTAGCAATTATGAAAGGTTTGCAATGCACAGAACAATAACGTACAATAAGACATGTCTGAGTAACTCTTCAGGTTTAGATCTCTGCAAAACCTTACCGAGAGAGAGGAAGAGAGGAATAGAACGACTGAGATTAATTTGCATACTTACTACTACAATAATTAAAGACATCTTTCTTATTAAGTGAATGTCTCAGGCATTTCATTCATAATGAGATTGACATGCTGTGACATGCTGATATATTTTACTTCCAAGTGAGGAAGTATTTCTCTTTCATTGCAGCTACTCTGGAATTACTAAAGGAAAATAGAGAGAAAGACTGATAAGAGAAAGAAATAGCGAGTAACATTCAGTCAGGACTGCAAACACTCCTGCATTCTATATCACCACAGCCTTCAATAGGGGACCAGGATGGCAGAAATAATCAGACATCTGCTCCCCCCTCTCCTCTCCATCAGTTATCTTTTCGCTCTCCCACACCTCATCCCCTGAGCTCAGGCCCACACAATGCAAACTGACTCCTCCGGGCACCTCTTGGCTTTGTGTTGCCCAAGTCTGATGAGCTGATGATTACCAGATGAAACCTCCCAAGGTTTCTTTGGACATCCTTCCAGGACAAACTATTTCCTCCAAAAGAGGATGCTGTGATGTTGAAGGCACACAAAAAGACAAGAAATTGTCAGGAAACAGAGGAAATGAGAGGAAAAACCTCTTGGCTGTACGATGTTACAATAATCAATATATACATACTTCAAAGTTTGACTGTTAGAATAAAGTGCCCGTTGAAGCACAGTATTTTAAGGAATATAAAGCAGCAATCAATTTAATAAGAAAACCAGGCAAGCTGATTTCTCACTACATGTACTTAGTATTACGTTGTTTCCTGATGAAAACCTCAGTATGTGGGTGTACTCAGGGAGACATTTAGATTTACATAAATTTGAGACAGAAAAAGGCTGTTAGACAAAGTTCATTGCGCCGCATGGTTGGGATTGAGGCTTCCAGTAGAAGCTACAGCTGCCTCCAGACAGACACAGCGCTCAGTCTCAGGCCAAGCGCAGAATGACTTCAGAATACGTTCTTAAAGCCATTCACCTGTCTTCACCTTACACCATTAGCACAATATTTCAAGGTTGTTCATGCATAATACGTAAAGTCTAAGTTATGATTTTACCTTGCTTCTAAAGAAATAAAACGTTCATGAGCCCATTCCATCACTGTCACATAAATCTAAAATATGACTACATGCCACTTCTGAGAACCTGATTTTTCTCCCTTCTTTTGGGGGAACAGTACGCGCCTCATAGCAGCACTCAGCAGTTAATATAATTCAATGTAAGATTACAGAAAATTAAAAAAAAAATCACAGTGTAATTTATTTAAAAGCTCTGCAAAACTCAGCTCGATACAGGGCATCATCATACTGCGGAACGCGTAATGAGTACTTGTGAGTTTTCCCCATTACAGCCAGTAAATTCAAATATTAGCGACTCTCTTATAAGAACTTTCATCTGCTACAGACCCAGGTGAAGCCTAAGCCACTCACCAGAAGGTACCCGGACTCTCAGCTTGGCAAATGCAGAAGAGATTTAAAAGAATTATCCACTTGCTTTTTTTGGCACAAGACCACAATCAATTTTTGTGTATAAGAGATCCAGGATAGAAATAGCGAGCACCACGCATGACAATGCTTGTTGAAAAGAGTTTACTGAAAGAAAACACACAATTTTCACATCAAGATGACTCCTTTCCCAGATGAGTTCCTTCAGCCATTCCTGTATTTTAATAGTTATTATTTAAGAGGAAAATGTAAGATTAAAGTATGAAGAATCTGGAGGCTGTCACAAAAACCAGCAGATGGCTAAAGAGCGAATGCACGCCCCAGTTCACTCCTGGGTTCCTGGTACCATCCCTAAGCCGACAACGTCAGCAAAGCCCCTCCAGTGAATCGCAGCTCTGCGTACGCTCCAGGGCCACACGTTACCCTGCGTGTGCTGAGACGAGACGCCTCGCCAGGCAGTGGTTACTCACCAAGAGAATGCACATCCTGCACTGGATTCAAGGATAATGTCTGTTTGCTGATTTTTTTTCCATTCAACCAGGTAACAGTCAAACCCCTTCAGCTGCCATAAAGATCTTTGGTTTAGAAAACACGAGAAGGAGGCAATCAGAGAGCAATGAGAACAATCAAAAGTTTAGAAAATGTTATCCGTGACTAAACGATGACACATAAAGAAACATGATTAATTCACGCAGGAAACAATGAGTTAGAAAAAGATATTCTATTGTTTTCTGTGTTAATGAGGGAAGGATAAATAACATTGAAAGAAATTAACAGGAGAGATTCAGATTAGGCAGTAAGAAAAACTTTCCACCTGTAACTAAATCTACCAAGAACTGGAAGAACCTGAGTAAGGAGGTTGCAGGATCTCCGCTGCCTGAAATTTAGAGAGGAGGTCAGAAAAGGACCTCACAGGATGTGGTTCAGATTTAGCACGTTCTACCTTGAGGTAGAAAGATGGACTAAGCGACCTCCTGAGCCGCTTTTCAGCCCTATTTTCTACATTTTTTTCTATTCTATTAAAAACATGTGAAATTTCCCTCAGCTCTTTTCCTTAAGAGGAAGGAGGGTAATTCGAGAGACACAGCATCTCCAGAGCATAGCCCTTATTAATTAACCTCATAACGTAACCCGCAGTAACATTGTGCAGCGTTGTGTGCCCCCTCCAGAGCCTGTCCTACATAAAGAGTGGCTTCTGGCTACTGAATGTAGAGCTTGATCACAAAGATACTGGGGTGTCCTAACTCTCTCTGAAATCAATGGGAATTTATGTAACTCATTAGTAATTAGCTCTTAGTCCAAGGCGATAAGAAAGGCATGCTTTTAGAATCAGACTGGTTACTTCATCATTCAAAACAGACACCAAACAATAAATTGACCGCCTGTGCATCTCCTTCTCAGGTCCTGAGCCTCCTGGGTCTCACATTTCCATTTAACGCCTAAGGAAACTGAAGCCAGCTCCTTAGCAAAGCAACGTCTACCACTGATGATAACATTTTATGGTTGTTCCTCAGCTGGGGTTGCTGTGAAAAGACGCAAGACTGAGGAACCAGCCCTTTTACATATTTGTAAGAAATCATTCTGTAATGATTCCAGTTCTTCTGAGCCTTCTCTGCCCTATTAAATAAGAAATAATAAGAAAAAAAAAATCTTTTTCCTAGGGAAGCACCTCCCATACGGACAGAGTAAATTCTACTGGTAGCCTCTTGCTTGAGGAACAGTCTTTGGCATCCACTGTTCTCATCCCGGCTGGCAATAATCAGAACTGAGAGACTTAATTACTGTACCTTTCAATAAAGCTTTAATTTTATTTTTGTTCTTTCTGCTGCAAATGCCCATGAATCAGAGGGTCACTTTAAGCACAGAATTCAATTTAATTATACTCACAGGCATTTTTATCATTAAACGGGTCAACTTATTAAAAAAAAAAAAAAAATCATTCTGATGATGAATAATGGAAAGCCTGGCAGGCAATCCAGAAGAGTTTCACTCTGAAAGCTCTCCCATCCATTTGTTTAGATTTATTTACGAAGCACTGGGCGAGGCCCCACTGAAGGAACACGATGGCATTAACTGAAACTACATCTAATATTTAGCTCTAAGTGGATTTTCATGCTGATTTATTTATTGACTGTTTTCATGGGAATATTTACCAGTATTTGTAAACTGGACTATTATCCGCTAATAAAAGCAGGGAATGAAAAAAACCACTGCATAAGGTCATTGACTGAGAGTATGACTGTGCATTCCTGAACTGGATCTGGCAAAAGCCTCCCCGAGTTACACAATTGCTTTATACAATCGGGTCCATTCTTCAGATAGGCTGGGATTCTTTTGCAGAGAGGACACTGTTTTAATTACATGCCGGGGAGGATGTCTCTGACGGACTGTCCTCACGTGAACTAGATCTAAAAAGAAAAAACAACGCTGTTCATGCAAGACTTGAGCTGCAAGGTAGATGAGAGTAAAAATTCTGGAGAAATAACATTTTGGATAGCAGAGAGCAGAAGAGGTCTCCTGGAAAGCTCCTCTCACGCTTTATGCCTCAGTACTCGTCCTGGGTCTTTTCAAGGCAATCCTTTTGCATATTTTTGCTCTATTCTGCCCATTTTCATTAACTTTTCATTTTCAAATAGCTCAACACTAGAACTTATTTATTAATCTATTTACTTAACAGTACGGTCAATACTAATTTGAAAATTACCTGTTATTTTTAACCACTTGAATACATAAAAAAGCATTGATTCAGTTATTGGAAGCTTGAGTCCTAAAAAGGTAATTACACAAGGATGCAATGCAAGAAGTTAAAGTACTGATCTGAATTACAAAAATTCTTCATGATCATCTTTATGTCGTTATGACACAGAAAAGAAATCAAAGTACAGCGAGAAAAGGAGCCTGACTGCAAAGCCAGATCCTCTCTGTACTTGAAGACCACATGGAACACTCCTCTAATTCATCCAGCATTACAACAGCACTAATAACTAACCACAATCGATCAGATACCTATAATAGAAAAACTAGGAGCAATTTCTGTTCTTCGGAAAAGCCGCCTTTTCCCGATTCATTAAGGTATCCAAGTATTATAACAGTAGCATCTCTCAGAATCCAATTTATATCCATTGCCCCTCGTCCTACCACTATGGTACCCTCCTACTCTCCTTGCACGCTGCTCCCTACTTCTGCATCTGCCCTCACACGACCCTCTTGTCCCTTGTTCCTTCTGCAACTCCATGGATTAGCTTGCCAAGTGACAGTGGCTGGAATCCTAACCACGTCTTCCCTGTCACTCAGCACTTCCAAGGACGGCATTGCTGTCACCTCCAGGCTGCCGAGCGAGCATACAAAGCGAAGCAGCTTGGAGGCACAATCCAAAGGCTGAACGGGATAAAGGAGCAGCAAAGGCAAAGCGCAAACAATGGATGGCGGCAACAGCAGTGTAGTGGTGACTGGGAATGAAGGGCTCCCTCAACAGCGATGCTTTTACCTTAGTCCTCCGTGAACCTACAGAAAGATACTGATGTGTATTAAAAGTCTCGGTATCCAGACCGTCATTTCTTGTAATCCAGAGGAATTTCAAACGATAGCTACTGCGCACAGCAGCAAATGCTCCCTGACCCAAAGAACCTACAATTTAAATATTTAAATTGTCAGTCAAAGAAGGGCGAGAGAAGTTAAGTAATAATTGCATGAAAAGAATAATGATTTGCTGCTGAGGTTGGTTCCACCATTTGGAAGGTAGATTTCTATTTAAATATTGTTTACATTATTATGAAATTAGGACAGACAACAAAACACAATGAAATGTAGGGCAAAATGAGGAGAGAGAGCAACTTTCTAATGGAGGTGTAAACCACCAAACAATGATGGCTAAAAATAAGAACGATAACTGTTCAAATGCAACATTAGTATTGCTGCCACATATGTCAATCCTCTAAACACAGGAAAGGAATCACGAGGCAATACCCAGAATGCAAATTGCACTCACAGCAAAAGCAGCGGCGAAACAAAGAATGAGCTGATCTGACACTTGCTAAAGAAAACTATTAATCATAGGAGAAATACTTATCTTTTGAAATCAGAAATATTTCCACACTTCAAGTTACAACATGACTATGTCTGTGAAAAATGTGATTGTACAATTTCATATGCGAGTGTTAATGATGAGCGTGTAAGGGAAGAGACGCCCCATATGAAGAGACCTACAAAATGCCATACAGATAATGTGAAGTGCGTTTCAAACGGGCGCCAGAGCACATCATGCAAAACTGGTAGATACAACCTCTAAGTTGGGATTGATTACATACCGTAACATTTCTCCCTATTAAATCCAAGTACTTCGTTAAAAAACCAAATTATTTGGGATGCTTTATTTAGTGGAAATTTTGAAAAAATAGACAATATCTAATCTTAAAGTTCTACTGAATTTCTGTTGCTATAACAACCTGTGAAAACCTTTTTCTGTTGAGGACATCTGTAGCTATTTTTACATGCAACAGCTGGATTTGTCCAACTGAATTTCACTCAGAAGAAAAAGTGTTTTGTTTGCCGTCTTTGAATAAGCTTTTAATAAAATGACAAATGTCAGAGTCCAGCAGGCTCGAGAGCTGAATAATCTCTGGTATAAACCACATATTACAGGGCAAAACTGTAAAATGAGCAATAATTTGATTAAAAGCAGCGAGAGTGTCGCATTGCCCCCATGCACACAGGCCTCCCCCTCCCAGATTTGCATAACAATGGCACAACAAGACTTTATAAATGAGATATCTGATCTCAGGAGATGCCACCTTCATACTTCAAACTTGTCTAAAAATTATCAATAGAGTAGAGCACCAAAAAGCCAACTTGCAATGAACAAAGCACATCTGGCAGCTGGAAGCAACCAGTATTCAGCTGTGATGCCCAAATACATGTGTAAATACAACAGCTAAATGTTTTCATCTCTACAAACGTTTCTCATACAACAAAAACAGCAAATAAAACCAGCGACGAATGTGCAGACTTCTCCAAACCAAGATGAATAGCTGAGCTACCTCAGCACCTTGCACAATTAGGCCACACATCATTTTGCCTCCACATCATAGATACCTGTAAGACTGGAAATGGAAGTCAGGAGCTCTGGTCACAATCATGCATACGATGGAGATTAGACAACTTGGCAAGACAAAAAGTGACATCTGGACAAGACAATTTAATTTCAAAGCTCCTCTTTATACTACGCAGCAATGTATTTATTATTATTGCACCATAATTTAGAACGTAATATCATTATAATGAATTACTGAAGTGAACTGTTCACTCCCTGTGAGGATAAGGAAAGAATGAACTACATCTTAATGCTGTTACAAAGCACTTCTCGCATGCACGGCTTGGCTTTGCAGAGCCTGCTGACACCCATATCCCTACCCAGCCCAGGCAGAGGCAAGCTCCAGCAGGGCAAAGGCTTTCAGACCACAAAGAGTCACAAAAGGCTACGTGGAATCCTGAAAATTTCTCTCCTACTGTTTCCAAAAAGAAACAGTTACTTAGGAACTGAAATCACAAAACAAAAACCAGCAGACTCCACTGGGATACTGGAAAAACACAACGCATACGTTATACAAAGGTCCTAACTCCATATCTGCCTGGTGCACACAGTTCACAAGAAGATTATTCGCTTTATTTTTCAAACACGAAAGAGGAGGGCATGACATTTTGTGAACAGGGTCCTGTATCTTTTTTCCTTTCCGTTCTGATTTTAGCTGTAAATACTTAATTACTGTAAATGCATCCAACGCCTACATCATTTCTAAAACAGTACAGAATTGTTCGGATTGCATCTGCTGATCAATAATTACTAATGTCATGCAGAGACAGGTAAATTGCCAGTGCTTTAGCCTGGGACATTTCGCGCTCACACAGACGCCTACAGCTTAAGGCAACAGTACGCAACACAAAAGGCAAAACCAGCCTTAAGGTTTTTCTTAATAATTTGCTTCCAGCTGATCGCCCAACACATTAAAATGTACTACTACACACCGAAAAAGCTTACTGAGCGTGATCTGGGTGTCAAGAAGATTTACAGCCCAGTGGCAGACAATAGTTTTGTTGAGACTTTCTAAGTTTAATTTATTGGAGAGTTCCTGAAGAGAGGGGAAGCATTCAATTCAATATGCTTTGGTGCTGCCGTTCTTCCCTCGGATGGGAGTTCCATACTTCGAAGGGTGGCCTTTTGTGCCGATCTATTGGAGTCTGTCTTTAAGCTGTGCTGGAGAATTGGACACAGTATTGAGCTTAAGAGTGATTTCCATGCTGCTTAATATACAATGCATGAAGCAGCAGAGGAATCATAGACCGAATGGCCCAAGGCAGTGGTTTCTCCACAGGTCTCCAAAAGAACAAAACAAAGCAAAAAAAAGATTAAGAGCGGAGATCTGAAACAATTAAAATCCAATGTCCTGAAAGAGAGATGTCTGCCCTGGTAGCCAAGTAATTCTGTGAGCTCTGCCAGACTGATGAATCCACACGGACCCTCTGCTGCTGTTAGTGAGGAAGTTGAAAAACTACTAACATGGAGAATAAAACCATCTTGGAACACAGACAGTTCAAAGCAAAGCACTTCTGCTCCAGGATTCACTCCAGGAAGGGCCCCTAATAAAACTGGACACGTCAGCGTATTACATTGATCTTCAAGATATAAGGTCAACACAAAGTCTTCAGAACTTTGACGTGTGACCTACTGGGCAACCTACTTGCACAGGATGGAAAGCAACATATTTGTTAGGATATGGCAAAAAACAAGTAGTTCAAGCAACTTAAAGAATTTGAGAATGACCTTGTGTTAATCAGGTTAGCATGCCCAAGGGAGTGGGAGGGAAATCTCCTTACTTAATAAGATCAGTCTTGATTTTAGAGATAATAGGGACATAATTACAAGTTGGCGAGGATGATGTGACCTCCAACCCATCTTTCTAAGCCTCATCTAGAGACACTTAATGAAGCTAGTGAAAGTGGAAAATAAAAATGGAGTGAGGAATAACGATCAGCACCAAAGTCCAGTGGAGACATCTTCAAACAACAACTATGCCAAATGTCGTGGAACTGAAAGAAAGGAAACATTTTAATCCCATGAGAAATAAGAGTCGCGTCCTTTCAATGCATCTTGTTGAACCCACAGAATTTAACACACTCTGGGTTTAAGAGTGGTTTACAGCTTTGACATGTGCAAAATGAGGACAAAGCAGACAGAAAACAAACCGGCCTTTCTTTGGGGGAACCATCATACGCAGCATCCACCTTCCACAGTGATCTGCCTTTCTACCCGGCATTTATATTTACTGTAGCTTTTACAATGTTTTTTGGAAGTAAGCTCTCAGCAAACAATCTTCAGAATCACAACAGGACGCGGGTGTTACACAAAGGGATACACGTACATCTCTACCTTTGCCGGTGCTGCCACCTGCTCATGTATTAGAATTTGTACCCACAAAAAACTGTTGGTACAGAACTCTTTCAGCTGCTATAAATACCTGTGGTACAAAAGAGACACTATGGGATAGAAGATAAACATTAATATTGATTTGAACACTATCAAAAATTGAACTCAGTTATATGATAGCAGCATTTGATTTTTCTAAATGTTTGATATCAAAAGTTAGGGAATTTCAAAGACAGTATTTCTGTCAACAGTGACTGACCTTGAATTACACGTCAGCATGAAAGAAAACACTCCTGAATTTTCAGCAGGTGCTCTGCTCATTTAAAGACTGTCAGCCTTCATAATATATGAGTGACACTGATCTCCTGTGTGCTGAGATTCTAAAAAGTTACTTTTAATAAACAGAGTCAGTTCTTTAGTATCAAAGTAACACCAAAACATTATTAAATCTCTTTGCTACTATTTTTCCAGATGAATGATTTACTATTAAAAAAAAAAAAAAGACAAAAAAATTATAACCTAGTGACTTCAAGATGGTATTGCTCTCTGTTCACAATTCCTATATGCTTTTCCAGCTCAAATGAAACAGTGCTACATAAATTTAACGATATTTAACAAATCTGAGGTTTAAATGAATTTTAAGCGGAAATAGCAATAGACGATAGCTCGGGGGGAAAAAAGAAAATCAATGAAAAGCCATGAAATTTCTCTGTGTTCTATCCTTCACGTCACAAATAATCTCTCTAGAGATATATATACACACGCACAATTAAATTAATGCTTTCAAACTGACAAGTGTGGTTAAAAATAATAAAATTAAGCCCTTTTAATCAGAAAGCACTGCCAACAGGTGCATCCGCTGAAGCCTGCCAGGGATACCAAGGCCTGGCCAACCTGACTGTTAAGAATATGACTTAATGAGCAGAGTTGTCTTAAGCCTCGTGTGTCTTTCCCCAGCCATCACCTCTTGCCAAAGCTCAGAGAGGTGCTGGCAAGCTCCTCTCAGTGTTTTTTGGCTGGAGACTTGAGTTGCTATGATAGATGTCTACAGAAAAACCAAGAAAAAAACAAAACCTGTGGAAAATGTGAAGATTGCGGGCATGTTCCCCGGAAAAAATGGATTTGATTACAGCAAGTCAGAAGCAATCTTGACCTATGAATTCCTCACTGAGAGAAACAAGAACTGTTCTTCCCACTATCAGTTCCAATTTGAACTCATTTTGATATCAATGCGACGGAAAAAAAAAAAGAGAAAAGAGGGGAAACAAAACAAGTATTTTGCAGAAAAAAAATACTAAGACACTATAGAAAGAGTTCTGTTGTTATGGAAACACAGAGCGCACAGGCTAGGAAAAAGAAAAGCGAATAAAGAAGCAATTTAAACTGCAAATATAAACACGTTCTTGCTTCCTGGAAAAAGTCTTTCCAAAAGATTTTGTTGCTGCTGTGGATCTAAGCAACTGAAAACTACAAATTCTTCTTCACAGAAACACAGATAAAAATTTGAAATCCACTGCAGTGAATTAACAAATAGGACAAGGAATAAAAAACCAGGAGGAGTTCTCAAACTGGTATTTTCACACAAAAAAAGCGCTAGTTTGATGAAAATGCACTAACTCCAGACACTTGGTGCTTTAAGTAAACAACAGAGGTGTGAAAAAGGAGAGGATTCTGCATTTATTTGGAGAAAAATATTTCTTTGTTCCTCCTCACATTAGTATTTGTATTTCACATGTGTTGAGCAGGAAGCCAAAGGAATAATTCCACTTTGTGAACATAAACTACTCATTAAAAATCGGTTGTTTTCTACGAACCTACTCTGAACGTGCAAAATAGAACATAAAAATCGGTACTATCTGTTAGTCTGTAGTCATTTGCACATTAAAAAGTTCATTTAAAATATTTGCTTACATGGCCCTAAGTTACATCAAGGAATAACGGTAAATAGTTGTACACTTAGAACTGATTCAACAATTTGGCTTTACAATTCTCACTCTGTTTTCAGGTAATGCTTAATGAAACGGAAGAGATCAGTGATGCCAATAATATCATGTTCTTCTGTACCTGGATAATCTGCATTGGTCTAGTAGAACTCCTCGATGAAAATGCGGCAGCGGTTCATGACAGAGCCTTTACTGAGGCACAGACAAACATAAATTTTCTGTACATATTATTCTATGATGTACAGAAAAATCAGCGCTTTCTCTAGAGAAGGACAGCGAGTGTGTACAGCTTTGGATCCAACTGAAAACCCCTTTCCACCTTGTTAGAAAGAAGAAAACAGATACTCCACTTGTAGCAATGATCACATGCATAAATAAATTAACAATGAGAGACTATGACCGAGGGTTTGTCATCGCTCCTAAATACTTGGGAGGAAGACTGCAAGTGGATCCTCAGTGGTTTTAGCACCATGGGTTTTGGTCAAATATCCTGACTGCTCCTGCTGAACAATTACTGCTGCTGCAGGAATAACGGGCAGGAAATCAGCTGCACATCACACGAGAACTTCTGTAAATAAATTGAGCTTTGAAAGTGGTTTATCTTCCTCACCAAAAATCCCAAACAAAAAACCCCAAGGGCAATAGACCACAGAGTGCACTTTATGGACCCAATGACTTCTAAATTCATTCTGGAAAGCAAACCATTTTCAGTGGAGTCATCTATCATTCACCCAGCTCAGCAGCTTTTTACTCCCTGCAAGGCGAGGTCTCTTCATCCTTGCTTCTGTCATTTTAAACCACGGAAGGGAACAAATTACACACCTAAGACCACTGCTGGGTTTTTATTCTTTCTTAGACCAAATTTTTAATTCATTTTGTGACTGAGAACTCTGAACTCGGGCATCTGAACTGTGCTGGCAGAAATGGTACCTGTTAGGAGAAAAAAAACCCACTGAACTCTTTATGCACGCACACACGTACATGAGTAACATCAACCAACACTGACATAGACGTTGGAACTAGATGATCTTTAAGGTTCCTTCCAACCCAAACTACTCTATGATTCTATGTTACCACTGTAATTATAGAAGGGGACTGAACTACACTAAATTACCAGGGGCAACTTTGCCTTGCTGATTCCGTGCACTTGCACACACCCTTAGCTCCAAACACTTGTCAAAACCACTGATGTTCTTCACAGAGAAGTACAACTTTTAAGGAGATACACAAACCTCATCAGGATCTAATAGAATGTTTTGGGCAAAAAAAATCCAGGTGAAGGTAAATGCGTATGATTTTTAAAAATGAAGCATTTTACCATTTTGTGAGGATACCCACAGGAAGCCAGCCTGTATTTTTCCGATATTCTTTAGCAACACACACACAAGCTCAAGTCTCTAGAGATTCATGAACACAAAAATGACACAATAAAACACTGTTACATCTCTACTTGACCGACTGTATTTCAAGCAATAGAGTTTAAAATTCTACCCCGCAGTAGAATACCTTGTTGAAAGTCCCGGTGGCTGCCGGCTTGGGAGCTTTACTGCCAGTTCTTAGCCAGGAGAAGGATAATTGCAACAAAAAACCCTTGGGGAAATGGTCACGGAACATGAATTTTCCTTTGGGCCACATGTGAGTTGGACTTAAGAAGCACCAAAATGAAATCCCTGCTGATTTCCTGTCTCTGCTGCACTTTTATCTGTGGTGCACAAAATCAGTCACAATCTCTGCCATAAAAGATACAATAGGGTGATTTATCCCTAATTAAGGGTGAAGTACAGAAACAACATTTGATTGTTGTTTACCTTTTGACATCTGTTGGCCTCTTTCAAACACAGTGATTTGAAAAAAGGGAAGAAACCTCTCCAATTACTCTTAGAGCCGCGTGAAGAGTTCAGGCTTTCTGTTTCTGGGCTTTTGTAGGAAAGAGCGATGTTTCAGATGTAGTGTGTGTTGCTATGGTAATTATTATTTTACTAAATGATATACATTCAGAACTGATTTCATATTGTCAGTCAGCAATTAAACAGATTAGACTGTGTATACTCAAAATCCTGAAATATTTCCCATTTGGTTTAAATTTTTGGGCATGTTAAAAGTATTGGTCTGACAGTTCTGGAAAATGAAATGCTAAGGGCAGTTCCAGCTGTCCTCTTACCCCCTCAGCGGTCTGTTCACAGGTTTGTGTATCTTAGGAGCGGAGTTACTGCAAGGCATTTTGGTGACGGAAGTCAGACACTGTCTCGCTGGCTCCTCACAGCCACAGCCATCTCCTGTCCATTCTGCTGCTGCAGACTTGAAATCTCTCCATCCAGATGGCCGGAGCAGTAACTATCAGAAACTGAACACGTTGGCTTCTATATTCCATTATTATAGTCAGGAGGAACTTTGCAGTTGCCAACCACTGAGAAAAACTCCTAAGTGAAGATAAATCGCTTCCCTCGTTCTGCAATCCCCTCTGCCGCCAAGCAACCTCCGAGGACAGAGCACCACTCTGGAAGTAGGGAGGCATCCACATAGCATCAGCTGCAGCCCTGCATCCTAGTTTTGTTACCCGCACGATAGAATCGAAGCACGAAGTCCCCGCTCTTATTCACAAACTTATCATTCGCCACTTTGATTCCAGATCCAACACATACTTCAGACTGACAACTGTTTCAAGATTTATCTGGCTCTCTCCGGTATCCAACTCAAGTTACAGAAACACAAAAGGAGTCGGGGAAGAAAACAAGGAAGAAACATGATTTAATTTTCCTGCGAGAGTCTAAGTATCTCAGAGTAACTAGAGAGACAGTATTCCTACAACATAAAAATGATGCTAAAATTTGTGTAACCAAAATCATGAAATCCTTTGGAACTTCATTTTTGTAACCAAAACCATGAAATCCTTCGGAACTTTATTTGCTATGCCTTAGCTTGGCAAAGGAAGAAATAATAGTGGCAAGAATAGGAAATCGAGAGAGCTCAGGCTTGCGCCTAGCTTTATTACAGGCTTTCTCTGGTAAATCAATCAAATACAGAATCCCATTTCCCCCCATAACTCAAGAAAAAACTTAATATATGTGACTAGGGATAGTCAGGGAGATAAATGATGGGTTTGAAAACTCAGGGATGAAAAGCACTCGAGAAACATAGAAAATTGTCAGGAAGGAAAGTAGCTGTGCAGCTTCTGAACAAAGGACAATCATCTCTAAAAGAGCAGCAAATTCAGTGTCTGCCTTGGCTGTAGAGCCTCATGGCTGAACACATGCAATAACACAGACAAAACTGCCTAAATCTTTAAGTTTCACCGTAAGGGCATCTGTCAGAGCCAAAACAATAAGGGAAATTATAAGACGTTATTTAATTATCTCTGTATTTTCTTGGTCACCCCCTCTACCACGTAAACTATTTTCACAGGTTGACATATTAGGATTTGCGGGATCAAGTCAGTCAGGAGATCAGGAGTGAGTCAGCAGCAGACGGATGGAATCATTAATCTTGAAGAAAGAGCTAAAGGATGAGAAGAAAACAGAATATGATTCAAGATCAGAGAAAAAACAATGAGCACAGAGGGTCTGAAAGGTGAATAGACTGACTGTTGCCGCAGAAAACACCAGACTGCCAGAAGCTGGTAGAGCACAGGCCATAAACAAAGAGGAAACAAAATGACTAAAATAAGGGGGGAGCCTTGAAAAGCAAGATAAAAATAATTTTGATTCCAAGAGGAGATCATAATTTACCCAGAGGAGGTCATGTCATGGCAACCTGACTGGAGCAATTGTATAGCTTTGCCGTTTCTCTTGGTGATAAGGAATCAACATAATCTAGTCATTCCACTAGCGGCATTTCAGACAGTTCACAAAGGATTTGGCATTCATTCAGGAAAGTCTTGACTTATCTTTTTGTCCCAGTTCCCAGCCCTGTGAATCGTGGGGGTTTGATATGTCAGCAGCATATCAGTAAAATTCTAATTTGTTCACAACAGTTCTCACTACCTAAAATCACGAAAGTAGGAAAGACTTTTTTACATCTTTTGGATCAAGCTGTCATGTTTGCAAAATAGACTTTGCTGGGTATCCCTGGCATATGGTCAGAATAATTTAGTTTGTTTTCTTATATACAATCTTCTTTCAAGGAAAATTTACTATGCGAGAGGTATGGAGGAGAAAAAGATGCAAAATGAAGAAGCATTCATTTCCAAGGGAGCTTATAATACACATTTAATTTTTATAGCTATTGAAACCGTCTGCTGGGCCTACTAGTCGGGCTAATTACAACTAACCCAAAACGGTGATTCTTTCTCTTTCCTATGTGTTTCAGAAAATGTGCTTTTGTCTGCAGAGAACAGGGAAATACAAACAAGGTTGTTGACAGCAACCAGACCAGCAGCTGCCAAAAGAGCTTCAAAAGGGAACCTTAACTCTAATTTCTGCATCTGAAAAAAATGCCAACAGTTAACGGCAGGATTCCGCCAAATGAGTTTAGTAAAGCTCAGAATCCTCGGCTTGCCAGAAGGGCCACAACATTAAAATTCAGTGGTGAAGGAAGAGATCATTACTTAAGACAACACCAGGAGCTGACGCGTAAGTGAAATGGCAGTCCTAACGACAGCCTTAACTTTCTCCATAAAATGGTTATGTCCTTCAGCTTTTGCCGAGTTAACGGGCATGAGGCTGAACTAAAAGTTATTTTAGGAGCCAAATGGAAAGAAGAGTCAGCCTTTTTAAAATTGAATTGTTTTCTACGGTTTAAGACCGTTTCCATGGAGTGACCACAGCATATGAACATCTTCAGGCCAAGCGCTTTGCTGCAGGCTTATCTGAATGAAAGCACCCCAGCAGGAAGGATAATTGAGGCCAGTTGTTTAAAATTCATGGGCATTCTCCTATGCTTAACACAGGAGCAATTTATTTTCATTATTTTGATCTGTTAAGCATTTAAAAGTTAAACAGAGCTATACGCGCCTTCTCTTGAGCGCCGTATCTTAATATAATATTTACACAAGACAGAATAATGTTAGTTGTAACGACGTCATGCTGTTGGGTGATGATTGCAAAGTGTTCTACAGGAACGTAAAGGGATGTATATGGGAAAAAACTGCCCATCCTAAATTCACATCCAAATAGTGGACTCTGAATTGATTATAAATGCTTTGGAGAAACATCTTGTAATTTATAATAACCAGGTCTGTTAAAAGGCCAGCTTACTCTTCACTAAAGGAAAATGAAGCAAATAGAATGGCAGCAATTATTAGAAACAGGAACACTGTTATATTACTTTATAAACCCTGAGTGCACATGCAACGTGAATACTGTATCTGATCTGGATCTCAGTCTGGGTTTCTCTCCTTACACGTTTCCCCTTCTACTGCGCACACACACAAACAGCCGAGAAAAAGTACAGAAAAGGGCAACAGAAATGATCAAAGGAAGAAAACAGCTGTTCTTTGAGGAACAATTAAGCGACTATATTGTTTTAAAAAAATCACTTGAAGGCACCCGTGAAAGACCAGCATCGAGCGGATACGCCATATGCTCTCGCACACCATCACCAGCCAGATTAAAATTTCAACCTTTCCTCACGAAACATTTTACTAGGCAACATCCTTCTCCCTCCATATATTTAAGAGTATAATGAACAGTGACACCGATGTGTAGATATTTTTGAGGATTTCTAAATTAGTTCTCCCAACATGCGTTTAAGTTCCCATTCTCAAGGCTTCACAACACAGCAACTGATGTAATTTAATTAATACCCACATCATCTCTGAGGTTGCCAAAATCACCTCTATTTTACACCCTGGAAAATACAGAAACAAATATTTAAGTGGCTCAGAAAACGCTAATAGGTATTTTGCAGAAACAAGGCTTTGATTCCAGGAGCTCCTGTTTAAACTTGAACAATTCATAGACATTTATATATCAATTCCTGATAATATTTTCAGAGCTTAACAGATCATGAGAGTATCATTAACATTCCCTGATTAGCATTTTCTAAATAAGGACCAGAGGAAGCCTGTGGTAATTTCCATAGACTCATTTGTACTTTCATCTGAACCTCAGGCTACAAATAATCTGTTTTATCTGCTTGACCCCTTTGGAGGCAAGATATCAGGCAAAAGGGGAACACGGACCTTGCAAAGGATTTTCTTAACCATATTCCTGCAGTCTTTAAACACAAGCCCTGAGATGTATCTTCCCTCCTCTTTGCTCATCCCTTCACGTGAATTACTGGTTTAGTTTTTCATCTAATGCAACCAAGACCCAACCCAGCCAGTGCTGCCTGGACACAGCTCTCCAGCCTCCAGCTCTGACAAACTCAAGTCACGGCGTCTCGGGGAGACGCTGTAGGCCTTTTCCAGGGAATATTATATTATATTAATTCACGGAATGTTATAGCGTGCAGCCCATTCCCGGTGGCAAGGCTAAACAAGGGCAGTGATAGTACAGATAACTTAGCACAGTTATAGAGCCACTGTCACATCCCATCCCACCCCAGGAAAACGGGTTCAACACACTCAGATATACGTCAAGTTTTTTGGTAATGAAACAGGATCCACCAAACTACCTTACAATACAGTTTAAGAGCCTTCACCTTCTGTTTTAATTCATTGCAATGAATTGTTCAGGCAAGATGTCTGGCTTAGACAGACATCTGCAAACTTTTCCCATGGCAAAATGATAATTTAAGACCTGAAAGAAGGAAGAAAATGTTCTCTGGCAAGCCAGGATGTTGCCACTTGCACCGGTCTTGCTCCTGGCTCCCCTGTTCATAGAGTAGTTTAGATTGGAAGGGACCTATTAAAATCATCCAAGTCCACCCCTCCTACTCAGGCCAGGAAATGATAAATGTTAGTGTCAGGTTCTCATAGCTGAGTACCAGATCAGACAAGCTGATACAAGAGCTGAGTCTGAGAACATTTGCTATATCTAAAGAAATTCCAAGGCATTTAATACCAGAACATTCACCTTTGACATCAGAACCTCTGTATACACGAGAGGAACAATTTATGCTGACATTTTCCGCAGCAGTGTTCTTTTCCGTTACAAATGCATCATGCTCGTTATATTCTTATGCATAAAGAACAATGACCTTAAAAGTAACATTTCAATTTACAGGAAATTCTCACTAGTCTGGTCATCATACCCAAAGGAATCCGATGGCAAAATATTATTCTCTTGAACTTTGCAAACCACAGTAAGATATCAACATGAACAAGAAACCTGTCACTGGTTCAATACATATGTACTGGAGTGAGGTATTTTTGCAAGTAAGTTCATTTACTTTTCCCTGCACAAATAATATTGATAATTAATAGAGCTTACAATTTCACTCATACAACCCAGATTTCCTGGAGGTGCATAGCAGTACACAGAAGCAAAATGATCACATTTTGATTGGGTTCTTTGTGTTTCTCAGACCAGTGGGGAGAAGCTAAGATGCAAATGAGCAGCCCATGTAAAAGAAATTCCAGCCTACCCATCACCTTCCTAATTCCCTGTATTATAATAAACATTTCTAAATGCTGGGAGATATTTTCTAGCCACTGACTGCAGACTTGCACATTATGTATAGATCAAGATCAACAATGTAGAGTAATCCTTTCTTTTTTTCTTTAGTAGAGAAAACAATTCTGTGGCAAACATGGGTAAATGAAACAAGACACTGATGAGCCACAAAGTACTCTCTGACAACATCCTGGAAACAAAGTTTGTCAGCTGAAGAGAAAGGGAACGCTAATGTATTTTACTTCTTGAAATTCTCGATTTGATTCTGCCTTTTTATTGCATCTCTGGGGATAAACTCAAGAAGCAGACAGGCTTGCTTTGTCACACTTCTTCTCTGGAGAATTTTGAACAAGAATCTATTTGCACCATTACACGTTGAAAAAAATCTGAATCAAGAGTCGCTCAGCTGCTTCCTGACTCCAAGGCAAGGGAATCAAGAAGACACTGTATATTTTATCCAACTGTAGCGACTACCCCCAATGGATTTCACACATGCAAAAATATATTCAGGATGCCTCATTAGCTTGGTATGATGAATAAACTCCCATCAATCAACATTTATTTTACTAGATTTAACTGCTATTACCCTTGAGTTGAAAAAGGAATGAAGAAAAATGTAGGCTTGTAGGAGCTGTTTGCCCAAGGGTTTTGTTACAGGCGAACGGAAAAAAAAAAGTCACAAGGGTTTCTTTTGTCTTGGGTACGGGATGAGAATTATTTACCTGCTTAAAATGTTCCTCTTAACAGACACACCTGACAGGTGGGTAAGGACACAAGCTGCTGTGGTCTTCACAGTAATAATGTCAAAAGTTATTGGTAGTTGCATCAAGAGAGCTGAAAGTGATGACCGTCTACTCATTTGGCAAGGAACTGAGATGACTTGAATTGGTGGCATTGGTCTGGTTCTTCATATGTGACTGTCACTACCACGTAAATCACCGGTAGGATTGCCAGCAGCACACAATTTCAGATGAGCACTGACTGGGGAAGAGGCACGGGAACCACCACCAGAAACCACAAGAACCTCTGAGCTAACTGCTTTCTCCACTAGAATTATTTGCATTGGGCAGATGCCATGAGGAAAACTGGTACCACAGAAATTCCTCTGAGAAGTAACACAGGACTTCAGTTTTAAGAGAGAAACAACAGTTCCTATCAGTCCTAAATTAAAATACTTTTGTTTAGAAAGCCTGTGTATGCACATACCTGTGAGAGCATGGTTTCATAGATAAAATAGCAAGCAGATAGATGCTGATTTATGGAGCTAGAATTAACACAGCCTACTTGCAGATTACACCATTCAGCACTAGGCTCTTCTGTTCTATCTATTTTTCATTGCTGAATGCTACAACATTGTCTCATCTCCAGTGTATTTCAATAATACGTTCATAATGCCACAAAGGTACTAACCAACCAGAACATTTCAACAGTGTGTAGAGTGAGACTTCCATCATGCAAAAACACCTCCCCACACTGCTAGTTTTGTCTGTGCTCTCGATCTGTAGAAAAGCAGCTCTAGTCCCAAATGTCTTTATCACTATCTTATCTCCAATAAAATACTGAAATGGCTCATTGTCAAATGAAAAAAAATAGCCGGGTTTACGTCACACTATATTAAAAACTCAGCAGTATTTCATTAAATAGCTACATTTGCTTTGTTTGATATTACAATGACAGATCTTACTCTTTCTGACAATACATAATCCAAGATATTTGGCACCCTATCAACTATTCCAGACTTGGAAGGATTATAGATGTGCTGACAGTTAAACGGAGTTAGAGTTCTCTGCCAAAGATAGATAAGTAGCATGTACTCTTTGATAAGTCCTAGCAGAGCCACACTCTGACAGGAATTCCTTTACAACGCTACTAAATCTCATGCGATGAACCTCATTATGCACACTGCCGTTTGCCCCACGAGAGGCTGAAATCCCTTGCCACCAATAAATATATTCCATTCCTTTCCCCAGTTACATTCTGCTTTCTATTCCAGATTCAAAATAACTCATCAGGCATGATGGGGCTGGGAGGGGGAGAAGATGGAATGCTTTTGTAATAGCATACAGAGATCTGGCCAGAATGCTTAATCTGGTTAGCTGTAAGTCGAAAATCTGTCTGGTGGCTTTGTGACAAAGGAATGAGGCGATGTAGTACAATGCAAACGCCTTATTTTAAATGTTTACAAACAGTGGTTCCCATCATTTGCACAGAGTTACTCCGTTAAAAGAAGTTCCTGTAGAAACATTACAGCTGGGAGGGCGATTAAATCTTAGAACTTTAGTCACGACGACTCTTCTGCATGCCAGATTTTTACAATATAATTACCCTCACAGGCACACACATGCAGAGCATGAGGATACATGCCAGTGCCGTGCGGTAAAAGCAGATGTAAGTTGACTGAACTTTCTCTTTTTATAGGGATATAACAATGCTAGCTCCTGTAGAATTTGGTCATACTTGTACTCACTTCACTGGATGCTACATCATTACAAAACCTATTCTGAAATCTCTTCTTGCCTTCAGTGTAAGTTGGCAGAACAGCAGAGCTCTAGCAGCGAAAGCATTCCTGTATGTGTAATGAAGACCTCAGATCAAACATCTCAACAGATTCATTTAAAATAAGTGTATTATAATTTCCTAGATTATTACCTGCCAAAGCTCAGTGGGTGGTCTCTGAAGGCCTACGCCGTCAGGAATCCCAGGTTCTTCGAATCCTGTCATAGCTGTCTGCATCCACCCCCTCAACGCTTCCAGCTTCCCTTCTTCTGCTTCAAAAAGTAATTCCCTTGGTAGCTGTCACATTAAGATACTGGGATACAGTCCTCCTGCTGAACTTTTGAATTCTAACTGAACCTGACTGCCAAGTTCACCAGCGGAAAGCGAGTACAACCTGCTGCAGCGCCTGGAGCTAATGAAAGTAATTCCTAATTTCAATCCTTAATTGTGATCAATAGGGCTTGAATGAAACTTATTCATACAGAGAGAGAATCGACAGGAAGAATTCGTACTCGGTGTGGCTATTTAGGATTATGTATCATCCAGATTTGCTTCAAGTTTAGATGATTTTCAGAGGGAGATGACAGCTCAGAGTGTTATCACAGGAGCAGATCTGGCAGAGTTTAATCACACAGTAAACACCAAGAATGGCTTTAGAGCCATATGTAGTCAAAGCAGCTTATAACTATATACGATCACTATACAGCTACCTTTTTATATATATATATATAAAAACAGGCGTTCAAGAAGGTGCCTCGTATACTTTATTGAGAGAGGTCTGTTCCTTGCAGGTCTTAAGGCCTAACTCCTGCATGAGAAATCACCTCTGGCTCTTCACTCCCTCTTGTACACTCCAGGGATATAAATCAACTTAAAGCACATAAAGCTTTTTATGTTTGTACAGCAGTCTCTGAAATACAACCCACAGGAAATTTTTTTTTTCCTGTCAGAATTTTCCTGCTTGCCTAATTCTGAACAAAATCAGCACAAGAACTTATATACACACACATTAACATAGCAATTAACTGATTTTATATTTCTTAGGATGCTCACAAGCATGTTATTTTTAACTAAGGAAACAGTTTTTCTCTTACTGGCGTGCACGGTTGAGCTTATTTACTTTCGCGGGTATTGGTAAAAGCTGTCACAGACAGGATCTGTGTATTTATGTGCTTTATTTTTTTTATTGAATAATATGACTTGGCCAATAGCTTGCAGAAATAAAATTATGCAAAAGATATTTTCAGGCATAATTATCAAGGGTAACACTTCCTAAAGCGCTTTGTCTGTTGTGCCACTATTCGGAAACCCTCCCGGTTTGTTGTTCCCACCAGTGTTAGGATCAGGGTAGCAATTTTAGACACCTCACTGTAAAATTCCTTTGTCGTGTCACTTACCCTTGCACTGAGTCTGGCAGCTTGTGTCTTCTATTTTCTAATCACACTAACGCTAGTAGTCTCTACTGTTTTCATGGATAGTACTGCAATGCTTCTGCAACCACACACAGAACACAACCATAAAAGTAAAATAAAACAGCCATATATCTGTTAGCAATGCTGTTTTAAGAACATATTGCCTTACCATGCATGTATGTTTCTCTCTGATTACAATTATAACAAATTAATAATTAACCTTTGCAAGCAAATACAGAGAGACACAGCATCCTCATACAATTAACTGCATTCACACAACAGATGTGAAAACTCTATTTGGACCCAGGAGGTGGAGAAAACAGATGAGTCTATGGAACAAAGGAATACTTGTGAAATGCTTTCTTTTACAGGACAGCCAAGCATGTAGGCGGGAACGTGGAATTTGCGGAGTTACAAATACACTTAATACGGCTGCAAATTCCTTATTTTGATATTAAGTCAACATATCACTCCACCCTTAAATGCTGCTGGCAGCAAGAGTATCAGATCTCTTGCACAGGAGAAAGAACAAATCCACCAATTACCAATTCCTCTCACATATCAGAAAGAACAAATCCACTAATTAGCAATTCCAGCCAAAGTGATGTATTTTGGGGGCTGGAATTAGGAGATTAGTTGCTGTCTTTGACCTTTGAAACTAAGTACATTGTTTCCTTGTCTTCCTCCTCCTCTCTAAAAAGCAGCAACCCAAGTTCACAAACATCGGTTTCTTGGGTAGCTTGTTATGTCAATGTAATTCTATTTTTTATGAGACTTCTAGACGATGATCAATTCTTATTTCCCACTTATGAAACAGTAAAATAATGTGAGGAGGAACTGATAGAAAATGATAGATTTATCTTTTCAAACTGCTCCTGGAAGTATAAAAGCACCTACAGCCAGTTTGAATACAGGAATACAGTTGAACGAAAGCATCTGGACCACCTATTTACCCTGCCAGACTTTCTTTGTCATGAAAGAAACATTCAACACTGATAAGAGAGGACAGTGAGCCTAAGAAAGATTGGAATTCTGTAAACCCATAGTAATAACATTAAAGTTGTTGCACTACAGCTACTTCTGACTATATCACTGAATAAGTAAGTGAATATAATTCAGAAAAAAAGGTGCAGTTTTCACCAAGGAATCAAAAAGAACATAGAGTTTTTCACCTCGGAGAGGGAGAAGGAGCACCAGCCCTTTAGTTTTCAGCCATTTCAGCTGTCCACACTTTAAATGGAACTGATTTGGCTATTAGGTTCAATCAGCACTTTACTCAGATGTTTAAACACAGCCCATTAGGTACAGAGTTAGCAGGTAACTGCCCGAAGAAGCGAGCATGTTTCTTTTAACAGTGTTCCAGCTGATCTGATGTTTCAGAGGGTCTAATCACCCTCACAGATTTTTTTTTTATATTCATTTGGCACAGTGTCTGCCACATTTTTCCCTTTCAACCCTTTATTCTTACAGTGTTAGAAGCGGTGACCTCTATGGACGTTTGGAAAATGACCCCACCAAGACTGCATCCATTTCAGATTCTGTCCCCTTTCTCCTTGAAGAATTATTTGTCAGGTCTTGAGTGATGAGTGCTTGACTTGGGGGATTTCTTACACCTCAAAGCACCCATTGCTTTCACTGAAAACACTGAAGAATGTGGGTATCACAGATGGAAAAAAGACCTCTCGAGAGCAGTCCAGAAGACCCTGTACATTCAGTCACAAAAAAACCCCTGAGAGACAAATGATTAAGTATTTCTACTGTAACTACCAGCGGTGGAATGTCAACAGCCTTTTTTACAGGGAGATATTTAATCTTTTGAAAGACACTACGAGTTTTCATCACGTTCTATTTAAAAAGGTCTTGGTTTCACCGGAAAGGCTAATAGCCCAGGACCATCCCAGACCGAGCACCATGGGCTACGTTACCGATCGCAGCACAGCACGCCTAAACCTTTCCGACAGAGAAAAACACACCTAAAACCAAATGTGTACAATGGGTTAAACTGTGGTCCAGAGGAAGCCTGGAGGAGCCCGAAGAGCAGTTTCATCCCTTGATGCCAATTTGTGCAATGTCATGGCAAGTTTCATAATATTCTGTGTTTTACTTCAAGCCCCAACTGTTTGAAACGGGCAAGTACTTTCAGACTGCAAAGCAGAAGTTAAAACTCTTTCCAAGTACGTTTCTCAAAAGCAAACCCAATTCCAGTTTGGGTATTCTTTTTTTTCCTCAATTACTTTAAATTTAGGTCAGTTGCTGTTTTGAGCTAAATGAGTACCTGGCCTGGCAGCTTTATCTACTGTACCTTTTCTTTCACAGAGTCAAACAAGGCTGCCCGCTCTGGATTTTTATCTGTAGCAGCAGCACAATATAATTGCCTTTTACTTTATAACTATAGAAAGACACGAAAACTTTTTGATGGAGGGGGGCAAAGGGTGTGGAGAAAAGATTAAAAAGGATTTTCTTAAGTGGAGAGGACTTTTTAATGTTTACTTCTAACTCAAGACTGACTTGCTCTTTCTTCAACCCTCTTTTATGTATTCATCCTTCCTTATTCATAGAAAAGGAAAGTAAAATAAATAATCTTCCTTAAAAAAAGAAGGATAAATATATTGTAAGTTAATTAATGCAGTTCTGAAACATATGTGTTTATGAAACTACAGAATGTGTTAGTTTGCTCTTGGATTTTAAAGTAGCAATTTTTTGAGGGTCATATCCTGTGCCTTTTTATTTAGCCCGAACTTCCTCTGACTTAACTTGGAAGCTCTTGACATGCAGAAAACATAAATTAACCTCCATAGGCGCTGTTTAGCTTGGCATTTCCCAGAAATTTTCCATGTTTATTGTTGTCATCGGTACTACTCCAAGGGCGGCTATTTTAGAGTTCTCACTGTAAACATTTTTATCATCACTTAACCTTGCTCCGAGTGAGATCAGCATCTTGTATTCCCGACCGCTCCAGTGCATAACGTTATTTTGTCACCAAAACTTAACAACTAAGAACAGTAAATACAAGTTAGTGCAGAATGTATTCCCAGAGCCTACACAGACACTTTAGCGAGGTACAGCTCTACGGGACTGCTTCCAAGAAAACACCTCGCTAATGTACTCGGCTCAGTTTTCTTGACCATCCCCACAAGACTGGTTTAACAGCAATCTTTCTTTCTAGCAAGCTCTGAATTCTTATTCTACTCCTACCATGGCTCGCAGACACCTATCAGTGCAAAACCCCAAAAGATCCCATTACAGAATGCACCACAATGGTACCAGAATAACGTGAAGATGTGGCATTTTAATATTTTTTGGAGTAGTGAGCATATTGGAAAATAAGGAAAACATCCCTCACATAGTATATTAAATGCAACATGATTTTATGCTATTATTTGCTTGTTATTTTTAAGAAACCTAATATTTTTTATTCCCAGCTGATGGAAATTGGGAGGTTACGCCCTTTAAAAGAGGGGTTTTTTTCCCTCTGATTTAATAACTCTGAAAGCTTTCTTTTCTACCTACTAGATGGCCACAGGCAAAACAGAATGGTGTCACCCCTTTTTCACCATTGAAAAGAGACAATTGAATTATTTTTTCAGTCTTTCAAAAAAAACACGTTTCAGTGAAGCCTAAAACAGGTCCCTGAAAAGCATCTGTAAGCAGATATTAACAGCAAACCCCTACGAAAGCAAGACCACAAGAAAGGACCAGATCTTTATTTAACTTAAAGGAAGATCATAGCCCCTAATATCTTGCAAATGAGTCAAAACAATTCTAAATACAACAGTGCAGAAGCAACTTCCAGTTTAGGAAGTCTGCCACAGTAAAACAGAGGTTAGAAAACCACTTTGAGGAGTTTCTCTGTTTTGCAGACCCATTACACGGACTGACAACAATTCTCTAAGAAATGAATGGAAGGAACATGAATGGGTTGCTCAGGCAGTGATATTGTTTAATGCTTTCTTCCTCCTTCTCTTTTATTATTTCATGCTACCCCATCAGCTGTTCTTCATATCTTTGCAAATATAAAGCAGACTTCCTCAAAGTGCTTTCCTTTTTCTCTCTGTACACCCTCAGCAGATGTTTTCTGTTATCTCTATCTCAGACAGCAAATTTTTCAGAGTTAAAACCAAAAATTAACCTCCCACACAAGGTCTTACTTCCAGATTTAATATTTTCCTCCATCCCATAATCAAGAGGATGCGACTGCAGGACAGCTTGTAACTCCCTTCTTACTCTGTGCCTGGCTAGATAATTTTAGTTTATAAAGAAAATGATGAAAATTTGGTGTCTAAGAGGGCTTAGACAGAAAATCAAGTGTATACACACAGATGTGTCTTACTGCTACATTTTTTGGGCTGTCACAACCTTTGTCTTTATTCCTGTTTAGACGAACAGTCATAAAACGGAATCAGAAATTGTATTACTTCATCAGTTTTGAGAGGACAATAAATTAAAGTGAAAAGCTTTCAATATATTAATGCCAAACTGGCTTTTTATTAACCAAATTATATATTTTGTATATTTTTTAAACTCTACTATAGAATTACATTAATAGAAGTAGAAGGACACGTTTTACAAACAAAATTAACAAGCACGTTCATTGCTTTCTGCATTAAATTTTCCACTCATTAGGATGAATTTAAGAAGTGTTTTTCTAATCTATTGTATTCTACTATATACACTGATTCCAGATAATTAAAAATGCCTGTTCTTACTCCCCATTGACAAATGTTCCTTCTCACACCTCCCAAGATGTAAGGAGAGTTTGTAAGACTTTGGGGGGCAGAAATATTTTAGGATAATTAGTAATTTTGTAGGAGAAACTATTTTTCTTTAATCCCCAGACCGCAATTAAGGACTTTGTGGCCTGCATCATGTTTTTAAAGACTGTACTGCAGGTCATAAACATCATCAGCACCTAAAACCAAAGTCAACATGAGTCGCACCAACTTAGTTTTGCTAAACCAAAAGTATCCAATATCCAAAAATGTTATTCTAAAATTAGATATAATGTAATTAATAAGATTTCAAGTATTCTATAGGATCATTGGGGAAATTCATAGTCAAACTGAAAAAGGTTAACACCAATGAGGGAAGTTTAAACCACTTACAACTCATTCTAAGATGAACAATGCACTGGGGAAGAGGTTACTTAATGCTGGCTCCCTTGTCTCCAATCAAGGAGCGTGGACATCCCAGCTGGACTCTCTTGGAAACAGTATCTTCTTTTCTCCACTTATTTCAGTGGGAATTGCACAAGCGTTACACAGGGATAAGTCCAACCCTCTGTTTATGTGGGAGACAAATCTTTCAATGGATTTTACACAGCTCCGACCACTGAGATGAAGGTTAAGGGCCAGAGAAGGGAGCGCACATATTTTATTAATTATCTTTTAAAGGATGCGCAGCATTGAGGGTGGGGAGGAGCCTTCTCTCTTCTGATCTATGAGGTGACATAAATGAATAATGTATCTCACTTTCTCTTTAGATTTCTAAGACATGAATGTATCTCAAATTTCATCCTTTTTGGGCACATCAAAACTACTGTTGGTTACTGCTCCTTGCCGTCGCAGAGGGATCATACGTACAAGCACCACTTTGAAATTGCCTCCATGGGTGAGAATTTTATGACAGTCAGTAAAACCCCAAAATGATCTCTGTTAACTACCATAACGCTTATTTGAATTTAACAGAGAGTAACTAACTAACCTTAGTAGTTCAGCAGAGTATTTATACCGATGCTCATTTCTACTGCAGGCACTTCCACCAAGAATTCATGTGTGAATGTTAAGTTTAGGATCAATTAATTTTCTTCTAAAATCTGACTTAATGTTTTTAGAGTGCCAAGAAGAGAAATTAAATTCATTTTATAACAGATACATCCCTTATTCTCTCTGGAGTATACTCCACTAATAAAGCAGAACCAGGAATAACCCAACGCACCCATGTTCAGCCACCAGAAAGCTTATCTGTTCCCCAAACAATAGGGTTCCTCCTAATCTCTAGAAATATTGAGTTTCTGACTTCTTGTTACCTAATGTTTTTACACAGCTTTTCAGAAGGAAGTGGTACTAAGACAGCTGAGAGCATAAACTCTTTTAAGACAGAGACCGTTAGTACACGCGTTTGATCATATTTGCCTCAACAATCAGAGGTCTTGAACACAATGACACCATGTAGAAGAAAACACGGTGAAACTTTTAGTTTAAAATATACATCATGTTGTAAATCTAAGCGTGTAAAATTAGTTTATATTAGCTCACTAGTTCAGATTCCTACTTTTTATGCAAGTAGGAATTTTAGATAGTTTATCACTGCGCCCTCAACTGGGCCCACAGGTTTCAAGAGGAACCGAATGTTTCCCATTTTTCAGGCAATCTCTATCATAAACTAATGAACCAAATACCTTAATAAAAAAATTGTACTGCGAGGTTTTATCAGCGCTACCGTGTAATTTAAAAAATAATCAAGCAAAGTCTTATTGAGCGAAAGTTCATTGCGTATAAAGCCAGCGCACATGGAAACCCAAATTTTAGTTACATATATTTTCTCTGTTAAGAAACAGAAAAAGCAAGCACAGAACTATTTGTTGAATTCTCAACCAGAGCATGGGGGTTTCACCCTTTCATAGCTCCAAGTTAGGACTGCAAGTAAAAAGAATCATTCTGGAAGCTAATTAACATGATTGGTAGAGGACAGTTTTCGTAACACTAATGAGGAATAACTTACCGCATTCATTTCAGATTTTTGAACCTCAGTAAGAAGGTCATAGCCCGAGGTGAAAGCAACAGTCCTAGAGACATTGCCAAGTTAAAATGCCAACTCTATTTTTATACACTGCTTCTATTTTTAGTTACATCATGATGGAAGTGCAGAGCCTATGAAAAAATCATATTCTCAGATGAGAAAGTACTCAAATTCCTTCTTGTAAATGAAAAGCAAAAGAAACTAAACTTAAAAAAAAAAAAAATGTTAGGTACAATTTAACAGACTTTACTGGATCATAAAAGGCCAGCAAAAATAACTTCAAAATCATACCCTCAGAGAAAATGAACCTTAAGCAGCTACTCACAATTTTACCCAATTAATCAAATATTCCTTTTATTGCAATTACAGCTACAAGAAAGTGCAAACGTTTCCCCTTTCAGACTTGCCTCCATCCAAGCACATTTTCCCAGGATCAAAGTTTAGCAGTCAACTTTCAAAATCTGCTCTACCAACAGAAATTCTCAACCTTCTCCATGGATTGCAAGCAAAGCTGAGAACTGGCGAGCAGTTCTGCCGCCGAAAACATTGGTTCAGTGACTCAATTGTTAGTTGCCTTTAGCTGTTCTCCATCCAATATAAACATAAACTGAGGTAATCCTGTGATCTAGTTAACTCATTTCACTTCTGTATTAATTATGGAAGTACCCAAGGGCAGCTTTTTCCCTCGCAGTTCCAATTTATGACTGATGATTACTTCTTTATAAAATGTCTTATTAAAGGTGGCTTATGTTGTTTCTCCCTAATGAAGTACAACGGCACAACAGAGATGTTTCTGTAAAACACGTCTGCAATCTGCATTCATTTTAGCTAATAACTAATATGTTGTAACAACAAAATGGAGACTGTTTTTGTCTAGTGGTTGATGTCAGCTAAACCAAAGATGAAGACCTAGGCTAGAACAGGTAGCAATGACCATTTACAGCTTAGTAGGACATCGCAGGTTGCCAACATGGAACAGACACATATTGTCCAGGACACGTTCGTTTTTATAACCCTTCGCATTACATAATTGTGATTGCGTTGCATAAGACAGTCCTGCAGCACGGTTCAAAGAACATCTAATGTTTTAAAGCACTATCTCCATTTCAGCTCATTTCTCACACATCTTTCCCAGTCAGCGAGAACGCTTCCTAGGAGAAAACAAACCAAAACACGCTATGCACAAAACAACACAGAAAATGATGCAGAACCGCGAGAGATTATTTCAGAGTGACATCAAACACAGGAATAAACGGTACTCTCATTATCTGTGTACTACATGCCCTGTTGCTTTTGCTTTTAATGGGATCATGTAAGTCATTTAGCAAGACAACAAAAAAAAAAGAATAAGAGCGTACACCAGTGACAGAGCAGTGGAGACACTGAAAATTCTGCTGAGATACTGTAAAGCATACTAAAAGTTTACCCTTAACATCAAGAAATAAATATTTTTCAATCTTCTGTTAAGAGAACTACAACCAAGTAGACCACCACTTCTTCAAAACACGAGCGGAGAAACTCTCTGCCATTGAGGAAAGAAATCACAATGAGCAGTTTTAAGGATGAAAATCCTCTATGCAGAGTGATTTCTGCAAAAAAAGAATTGTGAAACAAACTCTCTAAATGAATGGAGCTTAACACGGTCATCACATCCAAAAGGTAGACTCAGAAGTTTCACAAGATGGCCAACAGGATTTTAGCTAGGCAGAGGTTTTTGAGTATCTCATAAATGAAAAGCAACATATTACTAATACAAATTATTACACAGATTCATCTATAGCTCCTTTCTCGATAACCCAGTCTAGTTTCAACAGTGATTATATAAGGTCCAAAAAAAGAAGGCATTAGCACAGGTCTAATTCTTCAATCAATTTGTATGCAAAAGCAAAGAGCTTCAGTAAGAGCAGAAGCTATGCAAATCGCTCTTGGGTCAAAAAAATCTCAGTGTGAAAAGCTCCTAATAAAATTAATTCCCTTTAATTTGTTGTACTACTTGCAATTCATTGAAATAAAAGCACCAGGATGAATATACTCCCATAATACTGTTCACTAAGAATGATTTTTTTTTTTTTAATGCTATATAAAGCAACTTCCAAGCACAGTCACCACTGCACTTGGAAAACTCGGCATCCTTTTAATCATAGATTAGCAAGTTTTGAAACACCACCATACATGTTAACCATTGCAAACTTTAAATAGCTCATTTTAGCTGATACTCTTTTCTAAAGAGAGTATCGAACTCTCTGATTTGATTCAGTATTTTTAAAAGCGTGGGAGCACGCACTGAAGATGCCTTAAAAGCGACTTACAGAATCTCTCACTATGTAAACCATTAATTGTGGTTTGGAAGTGATTATATTTGTAGATTGTAACAACTTCCAGCCTGAAGTGTAGGAAATGTGCCCATCTCTGTATGCTACAATGTCACCACGATCAATAGGAGGTGAATTTCATAGTAGGTTCTTGTGAAGAGTAATAAGGCATTAATAACAACACTGAAGTTCTCTCAACTTTCTGGATACACTTCATTTAGATTTAGAATTCCTCTACAGAGGAGTCTAGGACCAAAATCCTTTTGGTCTGAGGATGCTGGCGCCAGCAGCCGTACCGCCACGGCTCTACACCTTCGGGCAGAGCGTTTACCGTTGATTCTCTGAGACCCCAGGTCACCGCTGCTCGCTCTCGCCCATGGCAGGCATCAGCCAGCCCAACAACTGCCCTCAGGAAGAGATTCCTCATCTTGGAAGGGGCTCCACTGAGACATTAACACAGCTGCAACCTGCCTTGCCTCCCTTCCCCTCCTGTTTCCCAGGAGATGAAGTGTAAAATCAAACCATCAGTAGAGCTGACGGTGGGAAATCTCGCAGTCTCTGTCAAAGCTCCTCATAAACCACCAGAAAATTCCCCAAACCACACCTACTCCAGTCACTTACTGTGAGCACGGACAAACACGGTCCTAATTTTGATCGTAAAACTTCACAAAAGAAGATGAAACAAGTACCATCCAAAAAAAGGATGGCGTTTATTTTTCATTGGTCCTTGTGATTAATACCAGAGACAGTTAAATAGTTAATTATATGTCCTAAAAGGGCTTTGAGATTCCAGTCAACAGAATAATTTAGCATAATACATGAATTTCAACTTACTGACAGTGACAATGCCAGCTTTCATTCGACAGGGGTTAAGAAAGCAAGTTAAAAGCATGTACACTGGCTTTCTAAAGGCAGAGGACACAGCCTCTTGACTCATCAGTGAATGGAGACAACAGAGGGAACATTGTTTTCAAGTTCAGAGCTTCCTTTATTAAAAGAGTCTTCTGGTCATGTAAAATTAACATGAACAGTTCTTCCTCTTTAGCTTAAGATTGCAAGCTGAGGGGCAAGAACTCCACTCTTACTTACTGTCCTCATTTTAACATAATTCCAATGATAAAAGTTTGAGTCTACATTGTCTTGCCTAATTTTGCATAGCAAGACTGTGGCGAATACTTAATTTTCTCTCTTTAAAACACAGATTAATTTAAAAATAAAATCTCACTTCAAGTGTTGCACTTTTTAATCCTGAACTTGGGATCTGTGAAATTCTGTGAATGTTGCATAGTATTCTGCAAAGAAAACCAAAAGGGCAAATCTTACTAGATTTTGGTTTCATGTTCCAAGTCAGAGCAAGATTTTTGCAGTCTTCCAAATAAACATTTTGTTATCAGCACCTAAGATGACATAACATTAAATTTTATATTTATTTGACTTACAGTCTTCTGCAATTCTCAGTGCTGGAGAAAGAGGCTTGCTTTCTGAGCTTGCCAAAGAGGTTTCCAAATGAATGTTTGAAAGCAAACTATTGTACCACCAAAATCACTGAAACTAAACCTGAACATACAAATGACACCAACTACAACCATTCCTATCAATGACCGGGGGGAAAGAAAGAGAGAAAAATAAAAGCAAGAACAATATAAAACTCATTTTTTTCTTTCAAATTAATTCATTTGTACAGGAAAAATGTAACAGCAAGATAAATTGTTCTTCCTAGTGGCACAAGTGCTAAGGATGCACTATTTAACTCAGCCTGGCCCTCTCCCCTTTTAGTTGATTATTTTTTCAGATGCCCTGTCAAGAATCAGCTTTCCAAATACATAAGATTTAATGAAAGTATCAGCAGAAAGAGCAAAAGAACAGAGCCTCATATTTAACTTCGTTACATCAGGTTAGTGACTTCTTCCCTTAAAATAAGTCAGAAATGAGATCTACTCCTGAATTAGAAGCAAGCAATGGGGTCTCATATTTAATGGATATAAGATTAAGTCCTTACTATACTTGTTTCTACACAGAAACTATTTAAATTATAGAGCTTTCTCTTGAGTAAGATATTATAGAAGATAATGACAAAATGAACTTTCAAGCTATCAGACAACGTTCAAATACAATTCCTCAGGCATTATTCTATTTTGATTATTTTCTTCACCTGATACACCCCCTATGGATCGGTTTCATTCTGTTCAGGATCAAAAGAAAGCACACAGGACACATTTCGAGGCATTTAGACAGATACAAAGATTACATTAATCTCATTTTCCAAGCATATGCTGTCTCTAGAAAGAAACCAGGAACTGGAAATCTCAAAGTGGAACACGAGTCGCTTGGAAAATAGCAGGAAAATCTCATAAATAGGAACTCTCTGATACCGATCGACACAGTGGCAGAAAACTATTATATTTTTTCCATGATTGGCAATATGTTCTCATTTCTGAGACGGTCTTACTTCCCTCAAAAAGAACCAAAGCTGTGTGCTTAAAATAGCCGAAAAACAGCTGTTGGATTTTTCACAGGAATGGGTTTTATCCTCATGCTACATATAATGCAAACCAGTCATTTGACTAATACATAGTTACGCTTGCAGAAGATGCATCTTCATAATATAATCTTTCTTGCTAACTAGAAACCAATAAAATACTCCACATAAGTTTTCACGTGCTTTTTTTAATCGGTGTAATAAACATTTGCCACACGAGCAGCTTTACTCATACGCCTGAAGTTTCCCATCTCCAGAATCATCCGACCAGTTGAACCCTTGGCTGTAAAGGGGGAGGACGTTCTGCTTTTGCTGTATAATCCCATGGCAGTTTTAAGTTCCTCTGGTGACTGGAGAATGTACTAAAAAAGCCGTGCCTTACCTGCAGAACAGTTTTGCATGCTTGTACTTACCTCAGATTTCACCGTCACTCAAGAAAAAGCTATTTCAGTTTAGTTTTCTGTGTTAAAAGTTATTAGATTTGGCTTACAGCATTTTAAAGTGTTTTAAGGGACTGCATTTTACAGTTATCTTTGATAGCTATAAATCAATGTCTATCAATCTTCAGTTAAAAGATAATTAATTTACAATTTAAAAATGCATTTTCTATACATTGTGAAAATATTTAAGCCTATGGAAAACAATTCCCTTATACGATGTTCCCTCGCTCCCTTAATTCTGAGGCAGATTGGTTTTTGCTTCATAATGCAGGTGCCTAGAGAAGGAAGTCTGCACTGATTCCATCATAAACAAAGCCAGGGAGACGCTTCATTCAGCAGCCATCAAAAGATTTATACAAAGGCTGAAAAAAAAAATGCACAACCTGGCAGGAGCTACCCCTATATAAAGAAACGTTTCAAAATCTGGCTTTTTTTCCCCCCCCTTAATAATTTCACCCATGCATATGGATCTCAGAAACTGGGGAATCTAAGCCTGCCTGTCCTGGGGCATGGGGACACGCAGAGAGGGAAGCAGCGGGGGAAATTCAAGTTGAAAATCATTCCGTACATATACTTTAAATAATACTTGAAAATAATCTTCTTTATGTCTAGAACTTTATTTAACCTAACCTGACTTTTGATTTCACGGGTCCGTTTATTAAAACAAATCACGTTCCCAATACGTAGCAGGGACTTGCCTGCCTCTCCTCTCCAGCACATCCTGTGAATGTGCTGCTGTGTTCCAGAGAAAGACTTTCCAAAGGTGGCAGGGTAAGCGCCACTGAATGGGAGAGCTTTGTCCTCTGCAGCTGTCATTGTGCTGTCCCTGTTGCCCACAAATGCAGAGGGCAGGTGAGAATTGAATAGAAACAGACCGTGCAGTTGTAAAACCCGGGTTCTTTATATATTTAATTTTGCAACGGAGTAACACCTCTCATTACAATTATCAGCTCCCCGGCAGAAAGCTCCCCGGTGTGCTGTGCATATTTTCACAGGTTCATTTGTCTCCTCCTGTGGCATCAGTTCAAAAAGGTTCCTAAAGAAACGCCACTAACAACCGCTTATATTTCGAGCCTTCAAAGCCAAAGCTGAGCCCAATACAAGCGCTGGTAACTGATCTTTAGGTTTCAGTCCACAGACTTTTCACACTGGGAATAGATCCCATCTGTTTCCTCTTTATGCACCAGCCTTTGGAAAGCACAGATCTGGAAACTGCCTCCACACAGAGCAGAGGAGAGATGGCTTTCCCTTCTGATGGCAGAGAGAGCTCCATCATTATGGATAGCTTTCTCCTAAGGCTTCCTACCCCTCCTTTCTCCCTGGTCTCTAAATACACGACGCAGCTTTCTGGATGTGTGTTTTTCGGTGGGGGGAAGGAGACGGACCACCTCTCTTTCCTTGCCCCTTGTTCTTCCCGCTTCCTTCTCTCTCAGCAGAGGTTTCCCGGTTTACAAACCCTCACGCAGGGAACATTTTAATTTCAAGCCTCAACACAATGAGCCACAGGCAAAGCCCCACTCCCGCTTTGGCACCGGAGCGTGAGATATTCCCCCTCACTCTCCCTCTCCAGCCAAGCTGCTCTCCAGATGGATGCTCCTGGCTCTCCCCTCGTCTATTCCCTTCGCCTCTTCGCTCCCTGTCCCGGCGAGAGGGAAGGAGGAAGGCAGAGAGCAGGGCTGTCATTTGGGAAGGGGGAAACAGGACAGAGCAGGATGCTTTGATCCCAAACAGCACAGCACTGCTTAAGTCCTCAACTCCTCGCTCCGGGGACCTTCCCCTCCCCAAGCACCCCGCTCTCGTCCCCAGTACAGGGGGCTCCTTCAGCCCACCCTCTACCTCCCCACACACAGAGCAGGGGGTGCCCCCAGCCCCACACCCTGTCCCAGCCTCCCATCGCCCAGAGAGGTCTCCTCACACACCGGAGGGATCCCCCCAGCCCCACACCCTGTCCCAGTCTCCCACCCCTCATCAGCCCCACGCCAGAAGGGCTCTCCCCTTCCACCGGGAGATTCCCCTCTCAGTGTCCCACCTCAGGAGGGGCTCTTCCCTCAGTCGCTGGGGACCGGTCCCCCCCAGCTCCCCACGCCGGGGCTCTGTGTGTGTCCCCTTCAGTCCCTCACAAACCAGGAGACAGGGGTCCCACTCAGCCCCTCACACTGCGGTCAGGTCCCCCTTCAGTCCCCATGCCAGGGCTGTGTGTGCCCCCCTCAGTCCCCCATACCGGGGTTGGGACCCCTTAGTCCCCTAAGCCAGGACATGGGGGTCCCCTAAGCCAGGACATGGGGGTCCCCTCTCAGACCCTCACGCCGGGATCCCCCCCAGCTCCGCACGCCGGGACTGTGTGTGTGTCCCCTTCAGTCTCCCACAAACCAGGATACAGGGGTCCCACTCAGCCCCTCACGCTGTGGTCAGGTCCCCCTTCAGTCCCCGTGCCAAGAGATGGGGATCCCGCTCAGCCCCTCACACTGGGCTCGAGTCCCCCCATCCCCATCCCACACTCACATCCCGTATTCCCGGCTCGTGTCCCTCATCTCCGCTTGGATCCCCCACCCCTATCCCGAGTCCTCCATCCCCGCTTCGGGTCCCCCATCCCAGGCTCGGGTCTCCCATCCCCATGCAGGCTTGGGTCCCCCATCTCCAGCTTGGGTCCCCCATTCCCGGCTCGGCTTCCCCATCCCGAGTCCCCCATTCCCGGCTCGGGTCCCCCATCCCAGGTCCCCCATCCCGGGTCCCCCATCCCCATCCCACGTTCCCTACTCCCGGCTCGGGTCCCCCATCCCGAGTCCCCCATCCCCATCCCGAGTCCCCCATTCCCGGCTCGGCTCCCCCATCCCCATCCCGAGTCCCCCATTCCCGGCTCGGCTCCCCCCTCCATCCCCGCACTCACTACTTGCAGAGCTGCTGCAGGCAGAGGTCCAGGCACTCGCCCTCCACCTCCTCCTCGGTGATGTGCTCCGACAGCGGCCGCGGCAGCGCGGGCAGAGGCGGCGGCGGCGGCGGCGGCGCGGGGGGCCGGGGGTCTCCGGGCTCGCTGTCCCCCTCGCCCTCCTCGGCCCCGGCCGCGTCCCCCCCGGCCCCGGACTCCTCCTCGGCCTCGGCGGCCGGGGTGTCTGCGGGCGCGGGGTCGGGCTCTGCCCCGAAGGGCCCTCGGAACTCGCCCAGGAAGAGCTCGAGGAAGCGGCGGTAGGTCCTCTCCTCCGCGCTGCCCGCGGCCATCGCTCCGCATGCCCGTCCGCCGCGCCCCCGGCAGCACCGCGCACCGAGCCTGGCGCCGCCCGCCCGGCACCGCCCAGGGGGAACGGGGGCGGAGGAGGGGGGAGGAAATGGGGGCAGGGGGAGAGGGGGGAGGAGGGGGAGAGAGGAGGGGAGAAGGGAGCGAGGAGGGGAGGGAGGAGGAGAGGGGAGAGGGACGGAGAAAGGAGAGGGGAGAGAAGGGGAGGGAGGGAGGAAGGATGGGGAGAGAAGGAGAAAAGGGAGAGAGGAGAGGGATAGGGAGAAAGGAGGGGAGGGAGAAGGAGGGAGGAAGGAGGATGGAGAGAGAAGGAAAGGGGCAGAGGGAGAGGGAGGGAGGAGGAGAGGGATAGGGAGAAAGGAGGGGAGGGAGGAGAAGGAAAGAGAGAAAGGAGGGGAGGGAGAAGGATAAGGGGGAAAGGAGGGAGAGGAGACGGGAGGAAGGAGGGAAGAGGAGGAGAGGGATGAGGAAGAAGAGGGGAAAAAGGAGGGGAGGGGGAGAGGGAGAGAGGAGGGGGATGGGAAGAAAAGAGGGAGGAGAGGAGAAGGAGGAGAGGGATAAGGGAGAAAGAGGGAGGAAGGAGGGAGGAGGGGGTAGAGGGAGAAGAGGGGAGAGGGAAGTGGAAAAAGGAGGGAGGAGGGAGGGAGGAGAGTAGGGAGGGAGAAGGAGGTCGGGGAGAGGGAGGAGGGAAGAAGAGAGAAGAGGGAGACAGGAAGAGGAGAGGGGTGGGGATAAGGGGAGAGAGGGAGAAGGGGAGAGAGGAGGCAGGAGGGGAAGAGTGGGGAGAGGGAGAAGACAACGGAGGAGAGGGGGAGGAGGGGAGAGGGAGAATGGAGCGAGAGAGGGGGAGGAAGGAGGGAGGGGGAGAGGGAGAAAGGGTAAGGGGGGCGAGGGAGGGGGAGAGGGAGAAGCGGGGGAGGATAATGAGGGGGAGAGGGAGGGTGTCGGGAGGGGGGCGGTGCCGGGCGGCTGCGGGGGGGGAGCGCCGCGGTGAGTCACGGCGAGGCAGCCAGACGCGTAGGTTCCTCTCAGGAACCCGGAGGAAACCTGAGCGCGGTCCCCGTTACCTAATCCCTCGCTCAGGATTTCCCTGCGCTCAGCGTTTCCGCCGCCGCCTCCGCGCGGGGTCCCTGAGGGGAGCCGGAATCAGACCACGGTATGCCACAAAAAAAACGTCCGCTCTGGAAAGCATGTGGAGAAGGATGTGCGGCCCTGGGCTGCCCCACATCGGGAGGGCCCGCGCGCCCCCCCTCCCCCCCCAATTCCTTCCCGGGTTGACCTGGTGGCTCGAGCTGAGCCCCCCTTTCTTCCCCCCCCCCCCCCCCCCCCCCCCCCCCCCCCCTCCTTCCCGGGTTGACCTTGTGGCTTAGGCTGAGCCCCTGTCCTTACTGGGTTGACCTGGTGGCTCAGGCTGAGCACCCCCCCACCCCCCCTTTCCCGGGCTGAGATGGTGGCTCGGGCTGGGGTCCCTGCACAGGCTCCCCAACCGCTCCCTCCCCAAACTCTCCCTGCATTCCTGGCAAGAGGAGTTTTGGGGTCCTCTTTTCCTTTATCCAATGCTTCTGACTAATATACATCCAAGCTCTGCATGTGGATTCATAAATGATCCCTTACAGGCTATCCGCACGTTCCGTGCTCTCCAAAGGGGAGTCCGTGAGCAGCTGAAGGTGCTGCACTGAAGGAAACTTAAAAGTTACCTCCAGCCGGTAGGATACGAGCTGTGGTTGGTATTGTACTCTTGTCGGATAAACGTCTTCCATTTGCGAAAGACGTTTTGGCTTGTTTTGTTCATTACTCCTGAAAAGCTATTTTCAGAGCTATCAGGTCCATAAATACCAATAATGAACAGGTCTAATTGCCACACAGTTAAACCAGCTTGTACACATGGGAGGGAACGCTATCCGTAATGTCAGATACACCTGGAAAAATGGCTACATCGCAGGCCTTATACGCACAAATATTCTCCAATTTGGATGGATTATTACAAGGACAGTAGCTTCCTGAAGCCTGTTGTTCTCTGCACTGTAGTAATTACCTCTGCACGTCAGGTGCTGCTGTAAATCTACCTTCTGTTTGGTGAATTCTTCTTTCAGAGCCAAACTACTCTTAGAATATTTCCGGCAACTGCATTGACTGATCGTGTTGCGATCTTGTGAATATGTAAAAGCCATGAGAGTTAACAATGTGATTGTCACAGTGGGTCTCAGTCTTTCACAGCCAAATGCTATTGAAGCCACTGAAAATCATAGAATAGTTTGGGTTGGAAGGGATCTTAAAGCCTATCCAGTTCTACCCCTGCCATGGGCAGGGACACCTCCCACTGGATCAGGGGCTCACAGCCCCATCCAACCTGGCCTGGAACACCTCCAGGGATGGAGCAGCCACCACTGCTCTGGGTAACCATTTCCAGGGCCTCCCCACCTTCATGGTGAAGAAATTCCTCCTTATGTCCAGTCTAAATCTGCCCCTCTCCAGTTTATACCCTTTACCCCTCATCCCGTCACTCCAAGCCTTTGTAAACAGCCCCTCCCCAGCTTTTTTTGTAGCCCCTTCAGGTACTGAAAGGTCACTCTAAGGTCTCTCTGAAGCCTTCTCTTCTCCAGGCTGAACAACCCCAACTCTCTCAGCCTGTCCTCATACAGGAGGTGCTCCAGCCCTCGCATCATCTTTGTGCCCTCCTCTGGATCCATTCCAACAGCTCCATCTCCTTCTTACGTTGAGGATTCCACAACCGGACACAATACTCCAGATGAGGTCTTAAAAATGGCATAGCTTCTCCCAAAACAATATCTCTTTAAGTATTAATTTTTTTTTTCAGTATACCATTTATAGGTTTTCAATTTAACACTCATTTGTTTAAGAATGCCAGGGTTTGAGGGGTAAAAACCACTGCAGTTCTTTCTGGAGAGAGAGCCCACGGTTGCAGCTGCTGATGTCATTGCTGGGGTTTGTTTTTACTGTTTTAGGTTTGTGTGTACTGCATCATCGGTGAGTCACCAGCCTCGAGAGATGGCACGGCAATGCAGGTATCAGAAAAGCAGTTTTAAGCTCATGTTTGTTTTTCACTGGCGATTCAGAGGCAGCTGGAGAAACCATAATCCAGACAATCTTAGTGAGAATATGATCTCAGTTCTAAAAATTCCAATATCTTGGGGACGTAGCAGCTAATTCTACAGGCTGTATGATCAGATTCACGTTGCAGGACAAACAGCAGTTAAGGCTGCCCGAGAAAAGGTTCAAAAGCATCTAGACAGGCTTTTTCTTAAGTTTTTGTTAATTGTATATTTATTTAGTTGTTTCAAAGAGCACACCAGAATCTGAAAGCAATACCTACTTCATGTTGAAACATTCAAGTTACCAGATGTCCTTGATTCATCTTGGCAGTCCCCATGTGCTTTTCATCATTTGTCTAATTGCAAAAGACACTAATTAAAACGAAATAGAGTAGAACTTTGTACTCGGGATGCTTTGTCGAGTTTTGGCACTACGGTTGTTACTATTGTTTTGCTTCGATATGAAATAAAGAGCTTATGGCTGTAAGCCATGCTGACATTTGTTTCTGGGAGGGAAGGTGAAAAACCATTCTTATTAACCTGCAATGAGGGACATATGGTGACCGTGGGAGGCTCGGCTAAGTCGGGCAGCCAGGAACCTGCGATCTCTTCACTCTGCGAAGACCGTGGGGTGGGCAATTACCACAGAAGGCAGCCACGCAGTTACTGACTGCTGCCCAGAAAAGGAAGCTCAAAATACAACGTGTTATCAAGGAAAGCATTAATGTATGAGAGGCTGTTGGTTACCATTGTGAAATGTTCTAGTTGAAGGAAGAAATGATCTCTTATATGTTGCTAACCAATTGTATATTTGAATATTATGTATAGCTTTTGTGATTTTAGAACTAAAGTATAGGATTAGCTTGAATGATAACCTTTACCTGGCCTGTGCGTGGAAACTTGTGCTTAACTAAGGACTTCTAACAGGGCTGCAGTTAGAAAGAGTGTGACTGTATGTAATGAAGCCAGACAACAAGGCCGAGCGCAATAAGAGAGAGAAGAACCAGCTGGGACCAGGTGCGGCTTGAAGAGATGCCCAAGGAGTCTAAGAGCAAACACAAAGAGAGGGGAAAAGTTCAACTGTGAGGAAGATCTACAGCTTTCCTCCCGAGACCCTCCAAGGGCAGAGAATGTGCACCGAGGGGAGGAAAGGTGAGTAAATTCCGGGGATTGATTATAACAGACACTCCCTGTTCCAGGGAAAGCGATGGATGTGTGTGTTTGGACTGTAGATCCGTTTGTGAGCGGCACTGGACGGTGCACGCGCATTAGGTGGAGCGTCCCATTGAAGAACGCCTTACTTAATAATCAAATTGACACTGGCTTTTGAGTTTTCATGGCATCATAGTGCTCCCTAACTCTGGAAGCTAAATTTAGAGTGCCTCGGTGCGCTCTGGATTGCCGAGTAGCAGCATTGTGAATGTTTCCTAGATAATGAGGTTGGGTGGATGGGATAAACTCACAATTCATAACATTTTGAGTCTGAACTCATTGGTTTGCGACATATTGTTAAATAGAGGATAAGACTTGCACCTGACTTGAGAAGGAAACAGGAGTTTGTGTCCTTCCTGGCTTCATCATGTTGCTTTTTTTTTTTTGTTTTAAAAAAGAAGGTTTTACAGTGTTGTTTTAGAAGAAATCTGCTTTATTTTAGCCTGAAAATGATGTCTTCCTCTTTCTCATTTTGCTGGTGAGAAATAAGCAGGATTTGAGCAGGCCTTTGGGGAGGTGACCTGAATTGTACGGAGTGCAAAAAAGAAGTGCTTTTTAATTTTTTGTCACCTTTGGCAGTGATTCCTGTACACTGAAAAGTAGAAAACATGTAGGGCATTAAGAATGATTTGACAATATTTAATATACCCGTGATATACACTCCAATACTGTACAGAAGAGTAACGGGAAAACCCGGTGGTATATAAATTGCCTTTCTAAAGTGATCTCTTTAAAAAGTAGGGCTTTTGCAATAAACCAGAAGTAATTTTAGAAGCTATATTCTGTTTTCCTGGCCAGGTGAAACCACTAGAAAAACAAGTATTTCCAAGCCTTTGGCCGTTCTCATTTTGAAGGCACATCTACTGTTGTGTATGGCATCGTATATGAAATGATGCTTGTGATGTACTGTTGAGAGAGATTAAAATTCTTTATATGTATCTTTATGATCAATTTTGGTCACCTTGTGAATGTGAATATATGTGTCTTTTCTTTTCACAGCTCTTCAAGCTCAATGGGATAATTATTGTTCAATTCACTAAAATAATTTCAGTTGCTTGAGTGAGAACAGTGAGAATTCAAAAGGAAAACAGTGAGAAAGCTCTTGTTGATGAGCTGCATCACGCTCCAGGTAATTTTCTTACCTTCAATCTTTCTTCAACTGCAGTTCTAAAAAGCACAGTAACTTTTGTTAACATATTTTTACTGTCTCCTTTATCATAGTAAGTACTGAATTAGGGTGTTCTTAAATACCAAAGTCCTTATCTCTATTTCTCACTGTTGTTTTCCAAAAGCTTTTGAGGTCAAGCCAGCTTTTCCAGTTTAAAAGTCAAAGATTATTCTGAAATATGCACGTTCATTGCAAAACAGGATTTTGGGCCTGAATCCCACTTCCAGCTGTCATGGAAATTTCCAGTCCCATTCCGAAGGAAAATTCCATTTTCAGCCTTCCATTCAAACCCTTGTTTAGCAGCAGGGGGTCCTCTGAACAGCGAGAAACAGGGCATTAGTCCATGCCTATTTAGTTAGATTTGTAAATCTGTCGGAGAAAAGTATGTGGAATCATAGATTCATAGAGTCATGGAATGGTTTGGGTTGGAAGGGACATTAAAGATGAGCCAGTTCCAACCCCCTGCCATGGGCAGGGACACCTCCCATGGGATCTGGTTGCTCCAAGCCCCGTCCGACCTGGCCTTGAAAGGGATGGGGCAGCCACCACTGCTCTGGGCAACCTGGGCCAGGGCCTCACCACTCTCATCATGAAGAATTCCTTCCTAATGTCTAATCTAAATCTTCCCCCTTCCAATTTAAAGCCATTTGCCCTTGTCCTGTCACTACATATGCTTGTAAAAAGCCTCTCCCCAGCTTTCTTGTAGCCCCCTTCAGGTACTGGAAGGTCACTATACGGTCTCCCCGGAGCCTTCTCTTCCTCAGAAGAAGAACTGTTGAAGAACTGAGCTGTTCACAATGGCTAAAGCGGTCTGGAACGCAGTTGAAACAGATACAGCGTGACAGAACTTGCCACGTCACAAAACCTGTGACTGCCCGATTCAAGCATTCCTGTAGCCGAGTGCCGGTGGGACGGCCACAGCGACGTGCGACATGTAACACTTCACAGTGTGCTCTGGATGCCGTCAAATCAGAAGCTCATCCTACAGGCAGGAGGGTACCAGAGTCTGGTATCTTCTTGTTAAGGTTGATCCACTTCAGCAATCAGTCGCCCTTCATTGTCATCATTTCCTTTTACTGCTAAACGGAGATGAGGGGGCGCAGACCTCCTGGCTATCAGCAAACACCAGAGCTCGCTGGCCGTGTTTCTGTGCCAGGCCCTCCCTCTGTACTTTCCATTCTTGCAATGCATTTCAGCTGAGCCTGGAGTCCCCCGGCGTGAATAGGCAACTACTGGAATTCCTCAGCCCAAAGCTCACTTTTGCTCAGAGGAGGCAATGCATAATGGTTTACCCCTTCAATCCCATTTATACTCTCTTCCAGGGATTTGTGCATATTCTGCCCTTTTGGGGTGGAGGGTGAAGTTCATCCTAAAACAAGAGCAAAGTTTAAGGCAGTTGTCGGTTGGGATTTAAAAAATTATGTTGGCTTTTCCACGGACTCACTTTAAATGCCGTGTTCACCGTCTCGCTGCAGATTAGATTCCTGATTCTGTGATACCTTGCTCCAGTCACAAGACCTTGAATTTTAAGTCACCTACTTAGTGGGACTTACAGTCCTTAAAAATATATATATATTATAAAAGCAGCCACTTGCATGAATACCCAAAAGCAAGCGCTGCTGGTCCCAGTCTGGTCATTATATTTGTAATATGTGTGCTGTAAGAGTACCGATAAAACAGGATGCAGACCTTAAAGTACAAATGCAGCTGATGTTAACTTCTTTGAACAGTCTCAAATTCTATGATTTAGCCACAGAAATTCATGTTAATTGTGCAAAAGAATGAATGAATGGCTTTTAGAGAGATCCATTTCTGTGATGTATTCCAGGCGGAGAGAGTTGGCGTTGTTCAGCCTGGAGAAGGCTCCAAGGACACCTTAGAGCGACCTTCCAGTACCTGAAGGGGCTACAAGAAGTTCCAAACCACTCCATGATTCGCTAACAGTTACAGTAAGCTTATATAGCAAAAAAAGGTGTTATAAGTTATGTCACAATCCCATATTGACATGCTATATTTTATAGACGTAATTTTCATCCTAAGGAGACAACTTACTCTTTAGTCCAAAATATTTTATTTTAGCAATGTATTTAGTACAAAAAGAACCACTAACTAAGCGTAGTTGTAACTGCATTGCTAAAATTATAGTGGTTCACACTAAATAGAGTATTAGAAGTGTGTGTGCCATGAATTTAAACCTCCAAAATAATGCAATGTGAGATACCAATCTGAGCAGGTATTCAAACAGGCTTTGAGAAAAGCATCCAGATCCGGTTAGAACCGTTTATTGAGGTGTGTAGAGTTTCTTTTTACTTCCCTATATACGTTACTAAATATTTTGTATTGTGAATGTCCCCTCTTCTCATTGAAACTGAAATGTGATTATTTTTTTCTTTTAATATCCTGATGCTTCTCTGGCTCCATTTAAATCAATGGCAAGTAATTCTTGTAATAAAATGAACAGTATTAGCTATAATCCTTGAAGAATGACTTAGTAAAGTACGTATTTTTCTATGCATCCTTTCAGCATACGAACTAACGTTTTTACTGCTTGTTTAGTGATTGAACTATTGCTTTTAATACCTTTTCGTATTCCTGTAGATGTAGTTAAGGCTCCGTAGAGCTTAGACTCTCTGATAAATAGACAGTGCATATTGTACGAGTGTTCCTTGCTTGTAGGAAGCAAGACAGTAGCTTACAGTTTAACAGCGGGTGCGTTTGTGGGTGAAATTCAGAACTGGGAAGGGTTCCAGTTCCCGGTGATTTCATTCTTCAGTGCAGAACATTAATGCAGAAGTCTCGCGCTAGCCAAGGGAGCCAGCTCTCCTGCTCCTCATCATCCAAAACGACTCAATGGCTGAAAGCCACAAGATGCTGAGCCCGCAGCCTGGGGAGCCAGGGCGAGGGGAAGCCCAGGAGCAGGTCGCAGCTGGCACTGGTTCCTGGAGCCGAGGGGAGGACTGGTGCGGAGGAGGACCGGGCAGGCTGCTCAGCAGCCTCCGACCCTGCCAGCTCCGGCAGCCCGGCTCCTCTCAGCAGGGCCGCGGTGCTTGAACCGGTTGGTGATGGCTGGTTACGTTCCCCAGGTCTCACCCTGTAAAAAGAAGTATTGTTTTCCATATGTGCTGTGCTGCAGGACTTGAGTTCCTGCCCTGTGAGCACTCCATTCGATTTCCCTGAGGTGCTCTGTCTTAGAACAAGAAAGCACCAGACCATACTTCATAACTTAATCAAATATACTTCATGTCGAATTAGCATCTGTTAAAATAGTATAATACAGCTTCATGTGCTTTTCCAAACAATCATAGAATACTTTGGGTTGGAAGGATCTTAAACATCATCTAGTTCCAACCCTTCGGCTATAGGCAGGGACATGTCCCACTAGATCAGGCAATTATGGTCCTAAGCACAGTAAAGCCCATCTCTTCTGGGAAGCTGCAGCACAATGACTTGTCCTTCCCACTTACCTGTCATCGTTTGGTCAGAAAAAGGGTGGTGTTAAAACGCAGGCAGTTAGGATTTTACCTTTGCTGTTAATCCATGAAATGCTTTGGAATAAAGCTGACCCTAAGTTTAATCTTCCCAAAACAGCTAAAGGAATGGTAACTGAAATGCAACAGAAGAATAGATGTCATATTTTAAATGTTTTTATCTCAGCACTCTGTTCAACATTCACGTTAGCAGCTGAGTCTCCTTCCGCATTAGTCAACCAGTTTGTAATTGACTTTGATACAAGAGTGCAACTTGAACCTTGGCTGTACGTTCTTACCTTCAGCTCAGCTACTTCTCTGTCCTTTCTTCAATTTATTCTAGTTGGAAGCTCGTGGGTTTCACACGGTTTCATAATGCTAAAGGTGCATAACACAAAGTCAGGAAGAAATAAACTGTTCTTTTCCCCATCCCTGGAGGGGTTCAAGGACAGGCTGGATGGGGTTTGGAGCAACCTGATCCAGTGGGAGGTGTCTCTGCCCGTGGCAGGGGGTGGGACTGGATGGGCTTTAAGGTCCCTTCCAACCTAAACTATTCTATGGTTCTATTCTATTCTGTCTAAACTAAAGAGTTTCAAAGCAGGACTCTGGGCTTAAGAAGAATTATGGTGTGACCACAGTGTTTTCCTGTTGCCAAGCCCTGTATTCTTGTTGCGGTGACAGAGTAGGTTCCTACACTGTAAGTAAATGTTATCCCTACAAAATGCAATAATTCTGAACTCTGCATGATCATTAAAGCTCTTGGCTTTCAGAAAACGGAGACTTAAGCAGCAAATCAACCAACCTGTTTTTTTTTTTTGATTCAGCTCCATGACGCTGGCAAGTTAGAACCTTTCTGTCTGTACAGTCGTAATGTGGCCCTCACTGCTGTGTGCTGATGCTGTGAAATGCAAGAGAATTCCAGGCACATGTAAGCAAATATCAGCTCGCCTCAGAAGATTTATTGGTGAGGCAATGGTCAAATTCTTTCTTTATATGCAATTCTAAGCCTGGAACAGCTTCCTTGTCTCCAGCAGATGAACGAAATCTGGCTCATTTCATCTAATTTTGTCTCCGCCAACAGATCCCTCTCTCCAGTTCTGGTCTGCAGAGCTGATTTTTGTAATAGCTTCGATGTGGAAAAAAAAAAATATATTAAAATTCTCAGCTTAGAGAGGCTGCGATGCTTGCTCCCTTTGGATGTTGTGTAACTCCCACTGTTAACCAATAACTACACAATTGTTTTATTTTGATAATGATGCCTGCAATACTGGAAGATCTAACATCTACTTAGACAAAACAATTTATCTTGGTATGACAGGATCAGCATCTCAGCTGGAGCTGCTGCTACAAACAAAATAAAACCTCACAGTCAGCTGAAATTAATGGTGTATTAGACACGTCCTCACTCCCCTCACACATGGGAGAACGTGGCGAGGGTATTAAATCAGAACACAATGAATTGAGAGAAGCGTACTTTTCCATGAATATCAAACACGTTAGGTAGCAGCTATCACTCGTAACCAGCAGGGCGTCTTAAAATACCGCTACAACACTCTTAATGGATGGTTTTCCTTATGGCTGCGTAGGCATGCCGGCTGCACTCGCTCCCCCCTTCTCTTGCACTGCAATACGTAGGAAGCTATTATTCCCAAACGGAGCATTTGCTTGCTGACATCACATGCGGTAGGATCCTTTTGTTTGCCTGTGTCTCCTGCATTAAAATGTTTGTCTGAGTCACAAATCCCGCCGCTGTTCCTCCCCTCTTGTCACGCTTGCTCGAGAGCTTCACCCTGACTCACAGTTTGAAAATCTCAACGCAGCCCAGTTTGCTGCACAGCAAATTGAATGCTTTCCCTTTTAATATTTCATTATGTAACCTGTACGTAAACACCATAATGATCCAAAAACCACTGCCACGTTTTTTTGCGGCTTCTTGACTAGAGATGTTTTGTGACTCGGATTCAGCACTGAATTCTGTCACAAGGCAAAGCCAGACTAGTGTTGCTAAATTAAAAATGAAAGATAGTGACTCCCACAACTCGAATTCTCCATTGAGCCTCGCTGGCTGAGTTCCTCAGCTAAAACGTTATCGAGCACCATGCCAGAAAAGGGTCATGCGTGTGCATGTGTACAGACAAACACTTCTGATAATTGAAGTAATTACTATTTTGCACTGCAGTACCTTTCTTCTCCTCTAATTATCTTATCGATTTGTTTTCTCTTAATAAAAAGACGACAAAACGCTGCTGTATTTTCAGTGTACACCCATTCTTTCATTTGGGTTAGATTCTGGAGCAGCTAATACATTGCTGGGGTGTAAGAAGCCTGGGCTTCCTCTCTATTAAAGCCACAAACAAAACAGATCCCAATTACAAAAGCTCATTCTAAGTGCTTTGGTGAAAGAACATGGAAGCTACAGGCTATGCAGCATTTGGTTCAAGCTTGAACGACGGTAAAATACTCTTAATAAGACAGGAACATAAAATTACCATGCTGGATTAAATCCTTTGTCTTTCAGATCTGGTCTTTCTTCTCTATTGTTGCCATTTTAAGATAAATGAGAAGTTCAAAACAGTGCTTTCATTGTCCTTGACCAAGGACTTTGCAGCAGGTAAGGGGTAATGCCCCAATCTGGGGTAGAATTTAAGCCTGTATTTATCTTAAAGCACCGCTCAGCAGCTCTGCTGCCTTCTGCCCTGCTCTGAGGCATGTGAGCAAGCTGCTCCTCGTTAACATTCAGGTACACACAGAACCAGAGGAGCGATCAAGGCCCGTGTCACTAAATGTGCTGTATGAGATGCTCACATTTTGCTGTTTTTTTACCCAGAGCAAAAGCAGCAGTTGCGTTCTTCCTGAAATTCTGAGCTCTCTTCTTTTAGAAAACATAGATTTTTTTATTACAAAAGTAAAACTATGCCACACACAAAGGAATTTCCTGCATATTGCAGTCTTAATATTAAAATTATGTCCCGAGCAGGAACTTCATATAGAGTCTCTCAGTCTACCTTTGGTTGCACGTTCACTACAGGACTGTTCTCATGTAGCACACATTTTTTGAACATCCACTTCTGAACCGGTGCTACTGCTCCTCTTCTTGCCGTGCCCGTTTGCGCGGGTTCATTTCAGTCTCTTCTGCCTTCGGAGGGACAGCTGGAGGCTGCACGTCTCGGAAGCCGTGGGACTGGAACATATAAGTGAAACCATGTGATAATACTTCTGTGGATATAAAGCATGAGTAACCGGTTCCCAGAAGATCAGAATAAGGTATGATGCTGTCATTTATTTTAGATGAGCAGCCACAGAATGTTTACAGACCGGGCTAAGCTCAGAACTGCGAGCTTTTCAACACACATGCCAACTAATAACTGTGCCTCCTCATTTTCTTTTCTAAAGACAGTCTTATTTTCACCAACCAGGCTATCATTTTCATTTTACCTCTAAACCCCCCAATAGCTATGAAGCTCTGCTTCTCTGTAAATTAACTTATGTTGCCTATTTAAATAAATTAAAAGCCAAATCCTTCAGCCCTTACTGCAGCTCCCACAGAAGCAGGGAGATGACTGGATTAATTGCCTCAGTCATTTTCAGAAACAAAATTGTGAATTTCTAAAACCTAGGATATTTTTGTTTCATGTAGCTACTTAATGAACCGTAAACATCAATGAGACATTGTAAAACAACAGCATATCTGAATCAGTCTGTAGACTGCCAAGACTGTCCAGCATAGTAATTTATGGGACACAGTGGGATGAGAACCTCTTAACTGCCATGAACTAAATGTAGAAGTGAAAACTAGACGCTGCTGCTCAGCAGAGAGCTTAAAGTGATCCGTTTGGCTTAGTGCCGTTCGTATTTTCTGTTACCTTAGCTCACAAAATAATGATTTTAAAAGATTTTATAATAGGAAAGGTCTGGAAAATCAGTTTGGTAAACATGTCATCAGTGCAGACAGTGATACTGAGATGTGGAGGCTGCAGCTGCCTTCCCATCTCCAGACAAACGCACTGCTGGGAGCTCCGTGAAGACTCCCACTGCTGTGCAGGCTTAGAGAGGAAAAGGAGCTAATCAGAAAGAGAAATTGCTTTGAGGATCCTAAATGCTCAGGTAGAGACAAAGCAGGGATGAGAGCGTTTCAGGGAAGCTGACGTTTTAGGCTGGCGCAGTGTGACAAAGCAGGCAGAATCATCTGCGTGACCTCTAAAATGCCAGCGTGTCCCACACCAAGATCAATCCAAAACAAAACCCAATCAAAATGCTTTGCTTAAGTCTCCCATCTCTGTATTTCTATTTCTAAGTGCCTCACCTCACACAGCCTGCTATGTTTGTAAAGGAACAAACAGCAAGAGATGCCACAAGGGCAGAATTTGCGCAGTCCCCCTGCTATTATAAGCAACTCAAGTGGTTTTCTAAATAGCGTAATGGGGAATCTTTGAGTTTAGTGTTTCACTGCTGCTTGCATCTAATCTCTGCCATTTCCCTGAGGCACAAAGGTGGATCTGTAGCCAAGACACCACTTAATCCAGCACGCTAGACTCCCAGCGAAAGCATTCCAATGGTTATAAAGGCCAGAACGCGATAAAGCAGGCTGTTTAGTATGGATGTTTTGCATTTAGTTAAAGGTATGTATGTACCTTCTGGGCATAGCGCCTCGAAAATACAAGAATTCTGTGTATATTTGTAAACCTTCTTAGCAGTTTTCAGATGGTGAGAATATGGTTAATGGATCCAAAGACCTGCCCAGCTCAGATACTCTACAGTCATTTGCAATTGTTCTTTAATGTCTTCTGGCTACTACAGGCTGCACTGGGGTTGACAAAGGTGGGTGGCTTTATCAAGGCCAGGTTGGATGGCGCTTGGGCAGCCTGATCCCAGTGGGAGGTGTCCCTGCCCATGGCAGGGGTTGGAACTGGATGGACTTTAAGGTCCTTTCCAACCCAAACTATTCAGATTCTATGATTCTACGATTCTATGACGTGAGTGGGATTCTCCTTGCTGGCCTGGCAGACCTTCCACAGTTCAGGAAAACTCTCCTATGAATCTATGGGACACTGACAATTCCTACCCAGAGGTAGGTCCTGGGTCTCTGTCTTTCACAATGAAACAATAGAGTCACATTAACCTGGGAAATTTAGGCGAATCAGATGATCTTACTCCCTTGTGCATAAATCGATTTACATTTTTATACTCTGCATTTAAGAATGAATCATAGAATAGTTTGGCCTGGAAGGGACCTTAAAGATGATCCAGTTCCACCCCTGCCATGGGCAGGGACACCTACCACTGGCTCAGGCTGCCCAAGGCCCATCCAACCTGGCCTGGAACCCCTCCAGGGATGGGGCAGCCACAGCTTCCCTGGGCAACCTGGGACATTGTCTCACCACTCTCATGGTGAAGAAATTCTTCCTAATGTCCAGTCTAAATCTGCCCCTCTCCAGTTTATACCCGTTCCCCCTTGTCCCGTCACCACAAGCCTTTATGAATAGTCCCTCTTGAATCCTTATCAACCTGTGAAGGAACCTCCCTTTCATTTGATAGGTGTTCCACAGCTTCCACACTCGCTCAGCGTGGGGACCAACTGGTCTGTGTGCTGGAAAGGACACAGCTGGGAAAGAACTGGAGCTCGGTCACTACGTTACACACTTCTCCACTGGTTGACAGGCTCCAAACAGCCCGTTTGTCAATGGTACCAAAGTATCAAATTTGCATAAGCCTGAACATCTTTGAGGATCTAGGCTTGAGGAATTCATTATTTTTTTAATTATCTTTTTTTGGATGCTGGTTATACATAGCTGTGCTGGATCAGATTTGGAAACACTGAACATGTATTTACATTTCCAGTTTAACTATGGATAAGGGAACGAGAAATGATAACAGACTGTTACCATCAGACCTGAATTTCATGAAAGAAATGGGGATAATACATTTTTTGCTTACAGAAATCAACTGCTGAAGCAGCTTAACAGGATTAAGGGGAAAAAAAACCTCAGAGATAATCTTAAATTTTAACTAATCTTTGATTAGGATACACGCTCAACTATATTTCAAGATTGTGTGCATTCACACGGAAGAGAGCATAGCTGTTTTATAATACATATAAAACTGAAAGGAAAAGGCAATTAAACTGTCTAAGAAAAAAAACCCATCTGTCAGCTGTAGAGAAAGGGCTGCACTCTCCCATCATGATCCAAACAACCTTGGGATGCAGTTCCATTTACCCTTCTAGTCTTCACAGAACTAAGAATATACCTATATTTGCAGTATTTCTTCTGTCCAGGTGAATATATTCAGGAGTGAAAAATTCTCAACAGTTTGAAGATCTCATCTTATGGCAGCATTAAATTCTGCAGGAAATGCTATGGCAACGTGTTTCCATGAGGACACGTAGCAAATGGTTACGGCAGGTACCTATGCATCTGACACTGGAAGATGGAGTTGAGTGGTGGGGGTTTTTAAAACCTAAATACAGATGGTACGCGTTCTCATTAATATGTATCGAAGCACTCCACAAAAGGATATAATTGCAGGATTTAACTAGGGATAAATAAGGACTCCAGCCGTAAGCTGGAAGCCCCTCAAATGAGTGACAGTAGAGAAAAATCTGTATATATTGGCTGATCACAGCATCAGAGGTAGGATTGAGCTATGAGAGAGATAAACACAACCCAGGTTATATCAGGCAATGCACTTAAAGCAGAGATATGGAAATAAGTACAGCACAGAGCGCTGGTGACACCGCTGGGATATCACGTATGATTCTGGTCACCCTTGTCCTGAAATGATAAACTCAGCTGGAACAGATGAAGGGAAGAGCCACTAGGGAAAGAATAACCCAGCTGACGAGGGAGAAAACAGTCTGGCTTGTTCAAGTCTCCTGAAATGAAGGCTCAGAGAGTGCATGATTGTTCTCTGTAATTGCACTTAGGCCAAAAGTTAACATCAAGGGCAGCTAAAACAAGCTGTACTAGCACACGGACAGATGGGGACAGGCTGCCTGTACATTTTATCTGGACACCAAACTGTTGTAACTCTAAGAGGACTAACATGCTGGGTCATTTTCTTAAGAGAAAAGGTGCAAAACATTCCTAAGCCCAGAGACAGCCCAGTGTCACTGGTTACCTTCAGAAGGCAGCTGAAAGGCAACACTAAGAAAGCAAACATCACTCTCAGATTTGTCTGTCTGAAAATTCCTTTACAGCTGACAATCTACCTCCATCCCAAAAGAAATACCTACTGTAATGCGATATGGTACGGTTGACTCCTTCTGACTCGGTGACTTGTACAACGTTGCCAACCTGGTTAAACAGAACCAGATAATTATGATTAGTGAATACATTAATAAAGATTTGAGTAACCAAGTGACCAGGCCCAAGTTTTCCCCCCAATCAAGGGTTTGGAGACCAGTGGAATTCTTGGGAAAGTGTTCTCACATAGGTCAGTTAAACCGGGGATGCCAAATTCCCATCCTTACATTGTAGCTCAAATACAATGCGGACCTAGCAAAAAAGAGTGAACAATTAGCCTTGTTTCATCACTGCATTTGATCATATTTTGGGGACAATATTCATTATAAATTAATTCCAAATGCCACTTTCTTAAAATGCAAACAAAAAAGGCTTTGAGCACAACTCTTTCCTGCTCCGTTAAGCAATCTCTTATTCCTTGACCTCTCAGAGTTGGAAGACAAATGCCCTCAAGAGTTCAGATACTTCTAGGGAGGTTTTTTTTCCCCTAGAGATTTCACAAACCCGTCAATACGATCTGGTGGATGGAGAATAAGGTGTTCTATTTCTAAGCCTGACAGTACTGCTGACATTCAGGATAACCTTGAGAGAATCGTTTCCCTTGTATTACTCCTCCAACACTTCCTTGATTCTGTGCACTTCGACTCTAAGTGATGTGTCTTGATTTGTGATTATACAGCACCCATCCCAACAGGCATGTTATAGACAGAAGATTGCCAAACAACTTAAAAGCAAGGGATTTTCCAGCCAGTCAGCACCGTGCCCAGCACCCCAAAACTTATGTAAAGCCAATGCAGCAAGCGTTCTGCTCTCTGTTTCAAGACACCCTGCCAACAATCCCGTTAATTATTTCGGAGTGGGGGGGTTCCTCCCTGAGGTGCCATTCTATTAGACAGCACGTAATTACAGCCTGAGGAACACTGCCACTTCGTATTAGCTACACAGGGATTCCCTCAGAACATTGAAGTGGTGGGTGATACTTCACAAACCAGCCAGAATCTGAAGCTGCAGAAGCCATGCTCACAGCTCACAGCGTGCCTCTAACTCAACGGGATCTTTCCTCAAACAATGAGAACACTTACAATTAAGCTTTGACGTTTTCAGCAGTAGAGAGAGACAGGAATCATATTGGGACTAAAGCACAACTTGAAAAAAAGAGGGCAAACGGATTCTCTAATGGTTATCTTTGTGCCTCGATAAACTAAGATAAACCCAAGAATAACAAACACACAATGGATCATCAGATATAGGGAGTTCATATAAAAATGCCACAGCATTAGCTATTTCTGATTTTTACATACACGCAGTTGTAATCGGAATTGCTCTGCTTCTGCAGGCCCTGCTCCATATTAGGTGCATATTTAGAACAGTAAATAGAACATATTTGTCATTCTGGCTTGCTTTCCAGAACCTGCATCTGCAACTTTCTGTGCTGTGTTGCAGGGAAAAAAAAAGCTCTTTACTATTGATATATAAAATTAACTTCTGTTCGCTCTGCAGTCATGACGTTGATGCAACTTGTGTCTTATGAAGGCTGTTAACTAATCAGTGATGGTAATTAATTCCAAATTAAACAGCCTGCTGTAATCATTCTGCATTGCCTTCAAACTTAATATGTAAAAAGCAAAACTGCACAAGAAAATGTCATGTGTTTCTCTTTCGAGTTTAACAAGCAAAACTACGCACAACAACATTCCAGAAGCGTTTTTGTTCGCTTTTTGCAGAAGATTAGGGAATTGCAGGAAGGCATCTTAATCTCGGGCGGCTGCATTGTGATACCACAAACAGGACAAATAGAACTGACCAGGAAAGAGAGTGAGCTTGCGATATAGTGGAGAGGGGAAAAAAGAACCAGGAAACAGAAAAGATCTCATTGCAACAGACAGAACTTCATCCTGTTTATACAAGGGTCATCTTCATTCCTCTGGGCTTCTAAAATCATCCTCCGTAGGTCAGCTCTGCATTGGGAGCAGGCACAGCTCGCTCTCTACCTCTCTGCGGGTCCCTGTAACTTGGTACCTGCACAGCTCTCTGGTTTTGCAGAACCATCCTGCACTTGAAAGCAGAAAGATCCAGTGGCTGCCAGCGAGGCCTCAGGTTTGTCCTCCTGAGAGCCGCCGTCTAGCTGGAAAGCCACCTTTGGCATCTTTGGCTCTGGACTTATAGGAGCTTAAAGGACCAAAGCAAAGAACTTCTCCTCCCTGCTTCCAAAATAGAGATCGTAAAAAAGAAATTTCTACTCAGCCACCAGATCTTAAACTCTCGTGTCTGAACAACTGACATTAGAATCACGGAATCATTAGGTTGGAAAAGACCTTTGAAATCATCAACTCCAATTAGGATGTTAGACTTTGATGAGCCATGGCATCTTGTCAGAAAGCTCATACAGTACCGCAGCAAGCTGACCATGGAGGAGGAGCCTGACAGGTCAGCCCACGCTGTCTCAGGCTGAGCTAGAAAGCTCTTCTTGAGCCTCAGCAGCCTGGGACGTGGCAGACAGAGGCCAGAAGTCAAATTCAAACCACTGCTTGGCCACCACAGTCAGACTGAGAAAGATTCTCAAATGTCACATGCGTCAGTATTATTATGTACTTTAGCTTTTCACTCACCTCTGACTGTTGTCCCAGTGAAAGATCAAGCGGATGGTAGCAGCGTGTCCCCAGCTCTCTCCTGGGTGACACAAAATGACAGGCCATTTTATTTACCTCCTAGAACAGCAGCAGCAGGCGACTGAACTGAAATGAGAGCAGTCTTCAAAGAAAACCCTACAATTAAAACACGTATACCTTTCTTGCAGTAACAAATCACATCTTTTTTTATATGCAAGGATTTTACAACTAGTTTATCAAATATACCGAGACAAGGAATATCCTCTCTACTCACAGTGTGCTTTATAGACAGCTTGATACAATACTTCCATGTTTGTAAAGACTTTATAAATACCTAATAAAGCACAGGCACCAGATAAATCTTGAAAACAGGCAGCGTGAAGAAAAGATTTTTCTAATTACTACTGAAGAAGTCTAGCGAGTATGTGTAAATCCTCCTTCAAATTGCAATATTCTGTCTCTCACACATAATTATGAGCAAACATCACTCCCTTTGGGATACAAGCTTTGGGAGAAAGTAAATGATTATTAAAAGTATTAAGGGCCCCTGAAGCAGTCGTCTGCTTCTGACGGCAAAATGCAAAAGAACACAACCAAAGGCGAGGGGCGGGGAGGCACGGTGGAGGGACAGAAGGAAGTTTGGATTGTTATTCCCACTGTTTTCAGTTCATGCCTGACCACAAGGCTCAGTCAATTTACAGACAGTGCTATTGGGTGCTTTCCTCCGTTTATCCCAGGAAGCAGTCAGTGGTCCACAGATGGATTGCATTTTAAACCAGTCATTTTTGTCAAGTGCTGCAAGCCTTTCCTCTTCACCTGCCCACAGCCCCGTAACCTCCGAACCACTCGTTGCTCTCCATCGCCTCACCAGCCCCGCGTACCCCATGCGCTTTGGTATTCCTTAGAGCACAGAGAAGAAAAAAAATGATTCAGCTGTTATGAAGACCTAGAACCCTCCAGGCATCCTGCCAGAGCTTGCTGCTCTCTATCTAAGTTGAGATTAAAGATTTTGGCTATCAGATACGGTTCCGAGTCAGAGATCAAAACATATTTTACAATGGGTACAAATTCTACACCAGAATGTTTCCAACTGTATCAAATATGGGAGAGAAATCTACTGTAAAATGAGATATTTCTGAGGTAAACTGGCAGTAGATTAATATTTGTCCTCCTTTCTAATATATCCAGCAGAAATGTCTCAGAACACCCAGCTTAGCTATCACTAGTGGGAAAGCTGTCTCCTTCATAAATCTCTTGATTTAATACCTTGCAGCATATACGCTACTTATTTTTTTCCATAATTAAGAACTTCCCTTCTGCGAGAAAGCTGAAAAAAGAGTTTTGAGATTAATGCTCTTGTGAAATCTTAGAAAACATAGTTTCTAAGGGTTATCAATCAACGGAGAAAAAAAAAACCTGTTAGGAGAGGCAATAGAATTGATTTTACTTGGGGTTTTCTCAGCAGTCCCTTTGGCTACAGACAGCTATGGAGGAGTAGAAGGTTCGTTAGCCTCTACAATGAGACTGTCAAAATAGCCTCCCTTCAGAGCGGGTCATAAAAATCACCCGGTAATCCACCAGCTCAACACTTACACTGAGTCTATGGAATAAATTCACATCAAAATGAAAGCAGCTTTGTACCAAATGCTCAACTTGAGATATCGCTGTTAGGATGAGGGGAATGTCTTTTAGCTTAAATATTTTACCAACTGGTACAAAGTTTCATTATTGCAAGACCACACACTACTTGGTTTAACAATACTGCATGGTTAGGCACACATTCTCTTGAGAGCCACAAGCAGTTTATGGTCAGTATGAGGCTACGTTAAATTCATAGAACCATGGAACAGTTTGGGTTGGAAGGGACCTTAAAGCCCATCCAGTTCCACCCCCTGCCATGGGCAGGGACACCTCCACTGGCTCAGGCTGCCCAAGGCGCATCCAACCTGGCCTGGAACACCTCCAGGGGCAGCCACAACTTCCTTGGGCAACCTGTTCCAGGGCCTCACCACTCTCATAATGAAGAAATTCCTCCTTACGTCTAGTCTAAATCTGCCCCTCTCCAGTTTATAGTATTAAATGTTTGTAAAAGAAAATACGCGCAAGACAACGCATGATCTCTTTGAGTTACAACCTACTCTGAATATTTTCATGTTCTTCACTGTCCCTATGAGTCAATGATCACAACAGCTCTCAAACAGCACTGGCTATTGAAAAAAAAAAAAGATCAAATCTATCAGCTTTCATTGAGGTTGCAGCCAGAAAGGCTGCCAAAAATAAATCAGAGAGCAAGAGGCAAAAATGACAAAAAGGGTCAGATACTGGAAGCTGGGTCTCTATCTGCATGAACAGCTCGAAATTCCACATTCTTCACATTCTCGAAGGAGATGGTCTGTCTCCGTTCATTTTATATTACATCGGTGCCAAATGGTTCAATGCCTGTACAGACTGAGAACATCTTTGCCCTTGTACCGTCCTCTCCTCCTCCATCCGTCCCCTCCCAAGGAGGGAATCATTACTTAGTTCAGACACTGAAGCTGTGGATAGATAATTTGTGCCCTTTAAGTGCATCATAAAATACAATGTTACAACCTGAAATAAGATTTAAAGAGGAGCTTTTTCTCAATTAGTCAGAATCTCTACTTCAGAAGAACTGTTCTGTTTTGCCCTGTGACCGCAGCAGAAGAATCCGTATGAGGCTCCCTGCTCAGTAGAGGGCAAAATGGAGCAGCCCATAAAATTCACTTAAACTCACTACGGGCAGGTTGAGGATCCCACACAGCAATTCCCTCTACATCAGAGCTGGAGAGAGCAATGGGGAGAGAGTTCCAGCTCTGCAGCAAATATGAAATGACTTTGCGAATAATTAATGGAACACGCTGAAGTGTAATGGCAAAATAAAGAATTTAAAGTGTTTTGGAAAGGCAGTGAATGATTCTCAGGGAATTTATGATATTGCAGCGTCATTCGAGGTATGCCACCGTTAAGCTGTGTTCTTCTCTTTGTGCTTTAACCTGTTCCTCACACTGTTCCTGCTAGAGGGTTACTGTCCCCAGAGCTCCATCCCTGCATTTTTTTTTTCCACGATCATTCACCAGCCGAGTTCAATCTAAATTACCTGATTTATCAGAGGTTTCCTTATTATTTAAAGAGCTCAAGCTTATCTGCCCTCTTTTGGCAGAAATGGATTGGGAGACAATCACATAAAGAGCTCAGGCAGCACAGAGGATGCGGCAGTGACCTCCAGCAGGGGTGGTGGCCTCCTAAGCTGACACAGCTGCTGCTGGAACAGAGGCAACTCCGCAGCCTGCGATCCCCAGGGGAAGGCTGCAATGCATTAGCTGCACGTCTGAAAACCTACTTACTCGGACTCCTCAGTGCTTCCCCACAGAGGGGGATTCAGTCTTTTTAAGGAATACTGACAGACCTAATACCAAGTTTAGTATTAAAAATTTCGGTTTAAAAAGGAAAGAAAAAAAAAAATCCAGCTACACTCTCAATCTGTGACTTTCTAGAGGCGTAAAATGTGATGATTTTTAAATATATTAAGGCAGAATTTCCTCACTATGAGAGCGGTGAAGCCCTGGCCCAGGTTGCCCAGGGATGCTGTGGCTGCCCCATCCCTGGGGGTGTTCAAGGCCAGGTTGGATGGGGCTTTGAGGAACCTGATCCAGTGGGAGGTGTCCCTGCCCATGGCACAGGAGGGGACTGGATGGGCTTTGAGGTCTCTTCCAACCCAAACTATTCTATGATGCTATTTGTAACATTAAAAAAATCCAACCAGGATTCTAATTTGCCCAAGATGTTTAAGTTTAGAATAAAGCTTGATAATTGTTAACGGCAATCCCAAGGCTGACATGGATAAGCATCGAGTTGCACAATGCTGGCAGTTCCAGACGGGTCCCAGTTTTACCAGGGATTCCCCTACACTGCAGAAATTCAGGAACTGATTTCGTTTTCCTCGTACACGATGCCAAAAGAAAGGAAGTCATAGATTTGACGATTAACTCAGTTTTCGACTCACAAGCTCAACACCTACCTAAAGCAGGCACCAACGTGGACTGGCTTTGTCCGATCCTTGTTGTCATTTGGTTTGTCAGAACTACCTAAAAGAGGAGACAGAGGCAAACAGACATGAAACTCTCCAGAAAAGAACCATACTGGTGGGAGGGAAGAGAAGCATTCAAAAAGCTTTGAGCAATAAAGCAATTGCTCACAATACTCTTCCCTACTGTAACGAAGCTCCCATGTTAACGAGAAGAAACTGTAAAGGTGCCTCATTTTTTCTCAATAGCCAAAAGCAAATAAGAGAACCTTGCAACATGAATTTTCAGTCTGCATGGAATGTAGATTCCTTGCATTCAAGACTTTAAAGAATCCTAAATCTCTCCCTTCCCAAGGGATGCCAACTCTGCACAACTTGTACCTTCCACCATATTTGTACTCAATGCTGCTTGGATCTGTATTTAGATGCACACAATTCAGACTAACCCTCTACAAAGAGATAGATTTCAGTCACTGTGGCATAAATGAACTTGGTGGTGCTGCTCAAAGCATGCATGAGCCCGGTGATTAACAGAATTTCTGCACCTTGTAGTCTAAAAATGCACAAGTGGGTACAATACAAAGCAGAATGAAAGTGAACAGACAGAGCGGGGGAGTGTTTTCGCAGCACGAATCACTCGTAGGAGGTTCACAGACAGTCTAGGTTAGATCCCTGGTAGAAGTGGGGGTGGCTGAGACAGAAAAGAGCCAGGAATATTAATTGCAGAGTTCATTTCAAATGAAAAATAAAAAATTGTACCTATCCTAAACCCTAGGGGCTGTCATTGTTTGACCTTCTTGTATGATTCTCGCTTTGAACAGTCAGAAAAGCATGCGAGAGAAAGTGATTCCACCGAGCACGTGAGGCACACCCCAAAACACTTACAGCCCCAAGATATATATACATATATATTTTAGAGAAGCAACTCATCATACGTGGATGCTAAGAGTCCCAAACAGGCTCCCCATCTCACTGGTGGGGAAGGGCTGGTCTGGGCATCCCAGCACCACTAGATTTAGAAACGAACTTGCTTCCTACCATATTAGAGCGTTCCGAGCGCCCGGCTCTGCTGCCGGACAAGCCACCTCTGGCACGCGAGCTGGATTTTGACCGTTCAGAAGCTACATGGAACCAACTTAATAACTAACAAGGGGACCACTCCGAGCTAAATAATTTTTGAAGCTCTTGTGACCAATCACTTCTTCAGCAAGCGTTTATTTAGCATTTGTAGTAAGCCGCTCGCTTGTTCAATTGAAATAACTTATCTGTTTTCCTTGAGCAAAGCAAAAAAAGACTGTGCAATGACAACCGCTGCTGTTCAAGGTCACCAGGTACCCAATTTATGTATGAAAGCACTCAGTCAGCTGGAGGCTGTGCAAATCAAGCTGTCACATAACATTCGTCTCCCTCGGTGTGGGCACCAGCAGGAAGCAGCTTCATAATTCACGTCAGGGCGCGCGCGCGAGGGGAGGTTTCAGCAGCAAGCACAATCGCCTGCGCCAGGCGGAACGCAGCGCCGTGCTCTCTCCCTTCCTGCAGCTATCGGAGGAAGCACAAGGGGAGGCTTATTTTTAGCAGTTACGTAGGAAAGCCAATTGTGCCAGAGAGTTGGGGGTGACAAGGCTGCAAGTCACCTGTAAACGGTTACAGGCACAAGCACCATTTTGAGAGCTGGGTAAGCTCTAATTCCTGAACAATGCTTTTCCCTGCTGGTTTTACAGACTTGCCAAAACAACTTCTGGAACAGAGGAAGCTTCCCAGTGCCATCTGCTGGCTACGGTGCTGCTCACTCGCAGGCCTCCAGATTGGCGTAAATGACGTAGAAACAATGCCCAGGAAGGGAGCGATGGGTTCCCATGGATGCCAGGAGGATGCCAAAGAGCAGATAAAGTGGTTTTCCTCCCTAAGAATAGTTCCTCCAATAAGGCAGTAGTTAATTTTTAAACAAAAAGTGGAAAATTATGTTGGAACTTCTAAATCCTCTGCTATGTTTTAATGCATGGGCTTTGTAGGTAAAAGTCACCAAAGGAGCTTTCCTTGTCCAAACAAATCACTAAAGAAGATGATGTGAACCAGCATGGAAAACTGATATACTGCCATTTAATTAAGATGCACAGGATGCTATTAACGCAAACTTTGCTTATTTTAGCAAGTCTACAAACTTTCCACCTGAAGAGTTTTGCCTGTGCAATCGATCTGTATTTAGTGACCAAACCTGCAAACGTGAATGTGGAGGACATACTTGCAGGTTTATTTTGCTCTTTACTGACAACCATAAATCATATTTGCTTAATTCTTTGCAATGTATTTATCCCAGATTATCATCTTTTTGCGATTTAAACCTGCCCCAGACTTACCGCTGATTTATGGTCATTTGCTATGATGATCAGCTGCTGCGCCAGACCGTTCAAAAGCCTCGTCCGGAGTGAGAGGTCCTCAAAGTCATGGCGAAAAGGAAATGCAATTCCATCAATTACCACCAGTCGGACCTAAATGTGGAAGAAAAGGAAAAACGACCACCGCTGTCCTACAAACCAATGACAAAAAGCAGTAAGACCTCTTTTTAAGAATGTTTTATGTATGGTGATGACAATCGTTCATGCTCAGAGGTGCCTGACAGCGTAACACTTATTGTCTCTCTATGTTTATCGGAGACAAGCAGCACTCCAGAAGAGTGCAGGGTGAAGAGCCTCAAGCTCCAAACACTCTAGTACACTTGCTAAGTACACTACTGCGTTATGCACAGATACCAGCTCAGACTGCCGCTGCACTGGCTTAAAACAAAATGCTGCAGGAAGCTCTCCCATGAGTTAACTCAGCCCAGAGCTGCCCTTCCCTCAGTTTCCAGTTTCAGAGCTTACTCACTTACAGCTTTATCTCTGCAGCACCTGGTAGAGAACACAAAATAACAAAGCTGTGCTTAAAGCCTTGCAGAACAGAAGCTAGATTAAAAAAAAATAAATAAAATCATTGAACATCAGAATTGTACTTCAATCGACTCTCCACAAACACTGCTTTATTTCCCCTTCTCCCTCAAAAAAAATAAAATCCAAACCAAAACTAGAACACAAGCTGTCTGCAGTCACTGTTAAGATAACTCAGCTGATTCTAAGGCTCACGTCAGCGATCTGTCTCAGAAACACGGATTTTATTAGCTGCTTAAAGATATTCCAGACACTAAGCAATGGAGCTGCGGGTCTGTCTTGCCTGAAGATGTTTGCTCTGCTGGATTATTTCTCTTGTAGCAATTATTAGCTGCAGCTAGAGTACAGTGCTGCTGGCTCATCACCCTCAAGGCACTATAGCAACATTAGTCTGGGATTTTGATTTATTCTAACTTCATTTGTTGCAGCTGTTTTGATGACCCAGGTTTGTCTGAAATACAGAAGGGAGACGGATAGCCTTACAGTGTTTGCATATTCAGATGTCACTCAAATCCTCAGTATCTACAAGTTCTTGCATTAATGCGCAAGATAACAAATGGGAAACAACACAAGAAAACTGATTTTCTGTGTTATTGATTTAACCCATTACTGGGAAGTATCTTTGTGGCTGGAACATACAAGCCTGCAGTGAATATCACTCTGTGAAATGGCCCAAGGCCTCCAGCTGAAAAAAAAAAAATAAAATCTTAATTTGAAAATAAAGATTACATAGTTAGAATTAAAATAAGACCTTCTTCTATTCGCTTATTTTTCCTTCTTCCTGCAAATTGTTTTCTGAGTCCATACATCTTCCTCACACACAATTTTTTAACTTAAAGAACAATCAGTTTAGCAGCATGAACATGACCCACGCTAGAAAGGAATGCATATGTGGTTATAGAATGTGCACAGGTTGCCCAGATAAGTTGTGGATGCCCCATCCCTGGAGGTGTTCCAGGCCAGGCTGGATGGGCCTTGGGCAGCCTGAGCCAGTGGGAGGTGTCCCTGCCCACGGGAGGGGGTGGAACTGATGGGCTTTGAGGTCCCTTCCAACCCAAACCACTGTATGATTCTACAATTCTGTGTTCAAAGGGAGGCTCTCTCAAGAAAGCTGGGTACCATGTGCCTTCTCCATGTCAGTTTGTCTCTGCTCTACCTTAAAAAATGTTGTTTATTATGACAAGAGTATTTTCTAACAGTCTTTTTTATATTATTGGTCTTTCTCCTATTATTAAGAAGACCTCAAACTAATTAATATTTCCAAATGACATTCCCTCCAACTATGCATTGCTCTAAAAAAACCCTAAACCCCCGGAGGTTTCCTGCGGTCCCAGTCTCAGCTCCAGGAGTGCTCAGAGGGACCAGACTAATTTTAATGAGAGCTGGACTGCAATGAGCAATCTGTCAAGTCACTTATAGGCTGTCCAAGGAACCACCAGAAGGTCTTACAGTTCTCCGGCAACCTTCAGTATTTCAGGCTCCAGGCCAAGCACAGATAATCAGCACAGATGGTCCCAGAGAACTGCAGCCCAGCGCAGCCGCGCTAATGAAGCCGTGTACTTTCCACAAGAGCAAACACAACAGGGCACCGTTAGTACCTGGCAGGGAAAGGGAAATACCAGACTACACTAAGTAGTCTTACAAAAGTAAGACTCCCATCTGCACTTTCAAGAATATAACAGCTTCCAAAAATGGAAAAGATGTGCAAAAGGCAATCTAACTAAACAACGCTGATTTGTGCTCTGTTCGAATGAGGCACCAGTCATCTTCCCTGAAGGCTGTTGAGAGTGATCTGCTGTGCAGAAACTGGAAATCTGGAAAGGAGGTGGTGAAAATCTGTCTTACAATAGCATTTCACTAAGAGACTAGGAAACTTTTTGGCTGTAGTCCACCCAAGAGTCAAGCTGCAGGCTCTGGTTGCTTGTAGCAACAGAAAATGTATTGGAAAGAAGGAGAAGAGTTACTTTCTGGATGCCAAGATGGTGCAGGATGCTTCTAATCCTCAGTGATCTTCCCAGACAAAAAAAAAAAAAAGATGCTAAGCCTTTCTGATCCCCGGTCATCACACACACACCTGGCTCAGAGACTCTTCCGTAAAACAGTTTTGTGCTGATTCGTAACTCAATGCTCACAGAACTGTAACAACGCATGGCAGCGTAGATCCAGTATCCTTGCCTCAAAGTGGAGATTCATGGGGATGGCAGAGGTGGTAGCGAAAGCAAATGACTCTTGAGGGTAACTGGGATGGGAAAGGAAAAGCAAACAAGCAAGCAAACTTTGCATTTGTATTCTGGCATCAGCCAATGTATTCCTGCCAAGCTGAGGAGGTACTAAGGTGTTACTCATCTTACTCTTATTACACCAGATTAGTATCCCTGAAAACGTTTACTGTGAAGATGAGTCACATCTTCTGGTACGTCTTCAATAACCCTTACCTTTGAATGCTCTGAAAGAAACTCTGGGAGGAGGTAGACCTGTGCGAGAAGCTCTATGTAGTCACGGCAACGGAAGTAATAGATGTGAGAAAGGATACTTTCAAGAGAGAAGGTCTCCAAAGCCTTTAGATGACCTGAAAACAAATAAATAGATGTGTAAATGAGTCCGAATTCTGTACTAGTGTAGTGCTGCTTTCATCTTTCTACCGAGCTATGCCCTTCACATACAGCAACAACAAAGCCCCCAGAAACTGAAACACTCAAGGTAAAGAACACGGGAAATATACCTTCCATCTGGCTTGGAAGTCAAGGAGGTGGTGAGCAGATGCTCTCTCAGCATTTGCACACGGATACACCGGAGCCTCCCAGGGAGTGCTCCGAAAATGAAAAATTTATTTTTGAAAGTAGAACTTTGCGAGTAAATAATTTTCCAACCAGAACACACCAGAGGACAACAGTGACTATGAATCATCCATTGCTCGATGTACAGGCAGTTGCTCATTTAATGTGGTGTCCTTTTACCTCTGGTCAAACAGAAGTTGCATAAAATGCTCCGAGAGCAATACAGCAATTGTGTCAGCATCCCTAACACACTGATAAACCACAGAATAACCTGTATGCACCTTATAACTCTCATTAGCCTATATCAACCTTATGAAGGAGATGAATTCCAGCCAGTTTTACAATGTGAGGCTTCAGCAGCAACATTGCCTTAGGAAATTCTGCCTTTCCTCTTCTCTTTCCTCAGCTGCTCCTCCTGCCCCTGCATTGCAGCACATTGTCACAAAATCACAGAATAGTTTGGGTTGGAAGGGACCTTAAAGATCATCCAGGTCCAACGCCCCTGCCATGAGCAGGGACCAACCCCCACTAGATCAGGCTGCCCAAGGCCCTCAGTTTTTCTGACAGATTTGTGTTTGGGTTTTGCTGTAAGTTTGATCATTAAAGCGATCTCTGTTTAAAAGTAAAAACAAAAAAAAAACCCCAAAAAACCCCAAGAAAACTACATGCCTAAAAGCTCCCAAAATCATCACGTAGAAAAAGAACTATTCTTCAAGTAGATCAGCTCAGTCTGCAGCCTGGCTGCACGTACTGATGCCATTCAGGTATGAAACGCATGAGTGGAAATGAAGGGCTGGCAGCAAGAACTCCCTAAGCCAGCAGTGCTGCTGAAACCCTCAAAGTGTAAAACTACAGCCTATGAGACACTCGCTTACTTAGATCTTACCCTTGTAGGCAGAAAAGAACGACTGCAACGTACCTTCTTCTTGCTGAGCTTCGGCAATGAGCTGGCAATGCCGCACACAGGCAGCTGCGATCTCCACCACTCTGTCTACCATAAAACTTCCTTCAGTATCGATGAACACGGCTTCTCCAGCTACGCCCCCAAAGCATTCTGGGATCTGTACGTCTACTGCCAACTGCATACTGCCACGGGAAAGAGAAAATAGAGAAATACTTACACCGCAAAGCTCTCCCCTCCCAACTCGCTCCTAAAATGACATTTCTGCTGCAGAATACATGGAACAGGAAGCGGTCATGCCAATGCTGGAGAAGCATCAAGAGATTGCAGTCATGACAACAGAAAAATGAACTCTGTTCATAGTTTAACTCAACAAAGAAAAGTGATTCTGAGTTGCACAAAAGTAATCTAAAACCAAAATACCATAGCTGCGTCTTCCCAACACCGGGCGCTCCACAGATCTCAGTGATTTTAGTCAGTTGGACACCCCCTCCCAGGATATTGTCCAGTGCTGAGCAGAAGGTGATGATGAAGCCCTGGGCTTGTTCCTCTTCCAGAAGTTCCAGTGCTGTGCACTTTCTGGTGGCGCCTGATCCCGCGGCCGTCCTTGCTGCATCCCCGTGACATTCCTGCCTCACAATCTGTAATGCTTCCAGTGCCTCTTCTTTGGAGATCCCAATTTCTACAAGAGTGGAATCATGGAATACTACCTTATTTTCATAAACAGTGAATTATTTAAAGAAGAGAGAATTCAACGCTATTTCACAGAACCTGATCATTCTGCAGCAGAAAACAAAAATATTAATCCTTGCAGAGACCTTGCCAGCATCCCTGGAACCAATGATGTGGCTTTCAAAAGAACTCAGCAGGGTGATGCCCTGTGTTCAGTTTTCAAGTGGCAGTAAGCTTTCTGCAAATACACCCAAGACTGCTTTTCAGAGACCTGGAGGAGATCTGGCAGAGCAGTTCACCTACTCTGCACCGAATGTGCTATCCTACTCATTTCACTGGAAGCCGGTAAGGTCCTGCAGAAGGAGTCAGACTGCGGACTGGTGACACTAACAGGCACTCAGGGAATTCCAGGGCTGAACACCTTATGCATCATTTCTAGACTTGAAACACAGAGCCAGTAACAGGGGACACACAAATAGCTGTGTGCGCCCATCTTTATACACATGGCTGACAGGATCCAGCTACTTCATGTGGATCTTCAAGGCAAAACTATCACCACATGTTATCATAGATAATAAAACTGCTGGCAACCAAAATCATGAAATCCTTCCTACATGGTTGGACAAAGCTAATATTAACTTCTTGGGAAAGGCAGCTTCCTGACTTAACAGAAGTTTATTTTATATAACACCTGGAGTGATGGGGAAAGAATCATAGAATCATGGAATGGTTTGGGTTGGAAGGGACCTCAAAGCCCATCCAGTCCCACCCCCTGCCATGGGCAGGGACACCTCCCACTGGATCAGGGGCTCCAAGCCCCATCCAACCTGGCCTGGAACACCCCCAGGGATGGGGCAGCCACCACTGCTCTGGGCAACCATTTCCAGGGCCTCCCCACCCTCATGGTGAAGAAATTCCTCCTTATGTCCAGTCTAAATCTGCCCCTCTCCAGTTTATACCCCTTCCCCCTCATCCCATCCCCACAAGCCTTTGTGAACAGCCCCTCCTCAGCTTTCTTGTAGCCCCTTCAGGTACTGGAAGGTCGCTCTAAGGTCTCCTCAGAGCTTTCTCTTCTCCAGGCTGAACAACCACAACTCTCTTTTGTTGGACACCCCCTCCCAGCATACAGTCCAGTGCTGAGCCTGTCCTCCAATCATCCCTGTAGCCTCCTCTCGACCCGCCCCAACAGCTCCATCTCCTCCTAACGCTGAGGATTCCAGAACTGGACACAGTCCTCCAGCTGAGGTCTCCCCAGAGAGGAGCGGAGGTGCAGAATCCGCTCCCTCCCTGCTGGCCGCGCTGCTTTGGACACAGCCCGGGACTCGGTTGGTTTCTGGGCTGTGAGCGCACGCTGCCGGCTCCTGTCGAGCTTCTCATCCCCAGCACCCCCGAGGCCTTCTCCTCACGCTGCTCTCAATCGCATCATCCCCAGCCTGTACTGAACACAGGGATCGCCCCGACCCAGGGCTGGGACCTTGCCCTTGGCCTTGTGGGCCCTCCTGCGCTCTTTCAGCCGGTTACCCAGAGCCGTTCCCGTCTCTCCAGGAGCTGCCCCACAGCGATGCAGGGCCTCCCCTCCCCGGCCGCTCCCGCGGGGCCCGTTCCGCCGCCGCTACCTTTGCTCAGCCCGCAGGGGCCGGTGTCCAGCAGCTCCTGCGCCGTCTGGAAGCCAGCGGCGGCGAGCCGGGCCCGCAGCGCGGGGGCCAACGGCAAAGCGCCCACCGCCCGCTGCATCCCGCGGGCCCCAAACGCGCCCTTATAGCCACGCCCCTCCGCAGACCACGCCCCACAGCAACATGACACTGCCCACGCTTAGACCACGCCCCTTCCTCTCGCCACGCCCACATTAGACCACGCCCCCAATAAAGCTCCTGCACTGCCATAGGCTAAGCCCCCTCTCAGGCCACGCCCCTTCCGGAAGACACTCCCCTTCAAAACAGACCACGCTCCCATAGCAACCCTGGCCCTGTCACAGGCCCAGCCCCTGCGCACCAGGCACCGCCCACTATAGACTCCGCCCCTACCACGCCCCTACACACGCGCCACGCGAGGGCGGTGCGCATGCGTGAGGTTTGAGGGGCCACGTGCTCAAGCCGCGTGGAGGCGGTGGCGCGAGGCAGGTGAGGAGGCCGGGCCGGGACAGGACAGGACAGGACAGGGCCCGCCACAGGCCGGGCCGGGACACGGACAGCGGCTGTGCACAGGTCGGGCCTTATCACGAAGGGGGCTGCAACAGCACTGACCCAGAATGGTGCTGATTGTGCCTTCGCAGGCCCGAGGGCAGCTCCTGCCACCCCCTGGTGTACCCTCTCCCTGTCCCTCCTTTGCTGCTAACAGCATCCTCCATCCCCGTGTCTGACGTGCAGCCCTTTTCTAGTGCAAACTTGCGAGGAGGGAGATTCCTTTCGCCTCCCACCTTGGGACTCGTCTGCACGAAACAGCTTGAAGGGGTTGTTTTTGAAGCCTGTAAAGCTTTACGAAAACTCTAAAGCTTTTGACGTAAAAAAGAAGTTCTTCGAGCTATTGTATTGTGTAGTTCATTACATTTCCTTCCTTCTAGTTCTGTTGAGGAAAGAAGATGTCTCATGCTGTCCCTCTCCCAATTCCCTGCCCGGTCCAGCTTGGAAGTATAAAAGGAGACTCCCTGGAAGCTCAGCTGCATGAGTATGTCAGGCAAGGGAACTACGTGAAAGTGAAGAAGCTTCTGAAAAAAGGTAAAAGCTAAGCTTTGACACATGCTGGAGGAAAAGTTTGACTTTTTGCTGCTTCTTTATATTTCTTGTAAAAAAAAGTTGTCCTCATACTTTCTACAATTCAGGTTTATGAGCGTAACATGCTTACAAAATGTCTTATAGTTGTCCTTTTCTGGTAAGCAGCGTTAATTATTGAATCAAAGAATGTATGAAAATATGTAAATTGAAAAGCAACCTAAGCTTTTAGTTGTAAGGTGCTCAAAAGGAAATGGAGAAGGTATTGTAACACTAAAATTCTGAAATTTTTTTAGGAATATACTCTATAAATGGGATTTTTACTCTTAATTCTGACTGGGAAACACTTCAGGTGTGGTTTGATGCTGGTGTTTTTGACACCCAGATTTGTAACAATGTGTGAGCAGGAGATTTTGTAAATGAAACCTAATATTCTGTTTTAAGGAGACCTTATTGTGACCTTTTGACACTTGTAAGAAAGATGGCGGAAAACGGAAAACTTTTTAGCAGCGCCTGTAGCAATTGGATGAGGGGTAATGGTTTTAAATTGAAAGAGAAGAAGTTTAGGCGAGATATGAGGAAGAAATTTCTCATGCAGAGGATGGTGAGGCACTGGAACAGGCTGCCCACAGAAGTGGCTGATGCCCCATCCCTGGTAACATTCAAGGTCAGGTTGGATGGGACTCTGAGCAATCTGATGGAGTTGAAGATGTCCCTGCTCGCTGCGGGGGGGGTTGGACCAGATGACCTTCATGGATCCTTCCAAACCAAATCATTCCATGACTGTATGATTTCGTTTGCGCTGTCAAGAGCTGCAGTAGCGTAACGGCTGCTCCTTTGCGCTGGTGACTACGTGTGCGGGGAGCCGAGAGCGGAGCGTCTGATAGGGCAGCTGGGGCAGGCTATGCAAATGAAGGGGCGTGGCCTACTACCGCTCTGCGCGGGGTGGTGTCCGCGCGCGAGTCGGGCTGCGAGCGGTGCACCTGATTGGGCGGCCGGGGTAGAACATGCAAATGAGGGGGCGGGGCCCCGTTTCCGCCCAGCGCCGCCGTCCCGCGGGGCGTCGGTCGGGCACGCGGGGCTCGGGGCGGGGATCCGCCGTTGCGGACACGCGGGGGGACGGCGTGGGGCTGTGTGCCGCGTGTGCCGCGGGTCGGCGGGGCCGGGTGTCCGTGTGCTGGAGGGCGGGGCGCGGCGGTGGGGCCGGTGGCGGCGGTGGGTTAGGGTAAGACTATACTTTCAGGGATCATTTCTGTAGTTGGTCACTGGAGGAGAGCGGTCTCCCCTGATCGGCGTCACAAGCCGCGAGGAGGATGTGTGCGCTGTCTCCTGAGCGCGAAGCGGGCGGGCGGTGCTGCTTGTGCAGGGGCCGCCCGGCATTGATGACCGTTCCCCGTCCTTCGGGGCGTGGGAGGGAGACAGCGCGAGCTGAGTGGTTTGTGGCGCCTTCTTTAATGTGGTTCCAAAGGCAGATGCATAAGCGAATAACGGGTGTGGAGGTCGTTTATGACAGAAGTAGCGGTTACTGTGATACTGTTAATGCTTCGGAGGCGGTAACGGTTTGCGCTCAGTGTGACCCGTGCTGAGCAGATCTCTCAATCGCCTCTGCAGTCTCCCTCTCAAATGGGAGGTCAGGCAGGGCGGGCTCCAAAACTCCAAATCAGCAAGAGATTTGTCTGCTGTGAAATTCATAGTAACGTTAAATATGGAAGTAATAGAATATGCATAAGATTCCTGGGAAAATGTATCTGTGTATATATCTAAGTCAGAAATCCATTCTGTCCCAGCTCATGTCTGGCTGCACACAATTGATGGAGCTCGCTCCTCGTGTTGCCCAGCCCTAATAAAGGGCACTTGCTTCCTAAAACTCCAAAATGAGTCTTAGAGAGTTGATTTGCTGGCATTTTCAGTGTCCCTTGCACGAGGTGGTTCTCTATGAACACCAGTTCCCAAGTGAATCTGTAGTGTCTGCACTGCGCCTGCATCCCAGAGGGAACCGGACTCGCTTTCTCAGCCCTCCCTTGGTGGATTCCTTTCACTGTCAGTGTCGCTGTGGGCTGCCAGGTTGGGTTTTAAGGTGCGATGAGGTGAGGTGTGCAGCGAGAAGACACGGTTTGAACGTTTATCGGTACATGGGTGTGCAAGGGAGGCAGTGGCTGTGCTTCAGCTGCGGGTGCAGACGAGGCGGTGGAACCTCGTCCTCCAGCCGCCTGCGATGCTGCGGTGGCTGCTGCGGAGTTGTTTGCCATGCAGAGTGTTCCTCAGAGACTGACAGGACCTGTGGAGAAGCTGCTCAGGATGCTCAGGCTACATCTGGAGGGTGGTAGAACCTTTGATCAGAGACTTAGAGAGGGACTGGCTGGTGCTGTGCTCTCTGTGCCGTGTGATGCTGTGGGAGAAGTACTCTGTGGCCCCAGGATCCAACCTGATGTGTCTGCTGGGTTCTGCAGAAAGTGCTCAGTGTTTCGCTGTGCTGGGGAAGCCCTTGCAGCTCAGGCTGCATCCAGTGTCGTGAAGGGTAGCGTTAATTAAGATGGTCCTCTGCGGTTGTTCTAGTCGGTCTGCGAGAGTGTGCCGTGCAAGCACTGGGCCGGGGAAGCCCCTGGAAGCCAACGCCTCCCCTTCAGTGGCCACGGAGGAGCCGTGCAGTGCTGCCTGGCGGTTGTCCCTGGGTCTCTTCTCCTTGCCGCGGGGCAGAGGGAACACACACGGAGGCGGGCGGCCCCGGCTCTGCGGAGCTGCCCCGCGTGGCTGAGGACAGGCCGGAGGCAGCGGGGGGCGCTGAGCATGGCCGCGGAGTCTCGCGTCGCGAGGCGGTCGGGCTGCGAGCGGTGCGTCTGATTAGGCGGCCGGGGTAGAACATGTAAATGAGGGGGGCGGGGCCCCGTTTCCGCCCCGCACCGCCGTCCCGCGGGGCGCCGGTCGGGCACGCGGGGCTCGGGGCGGGGATCCGCCGTTGCGGACACGCGGGGGGGGCGCGGGGCTGTGTGCCGCGAGTGCCGCGGGTCGGCGGGGCCGGGTGTCCGTGTGCTGGAGGGCGGGGCGCGGCGGTGGGGCCGGTGGCGGCGGCGGGTTGGGGTAAGACTATACTTTCAGGGATCATTTCTGTAGTTGGTCACTGGAGGAGAGCGGTCTCCCCTGATCGGCGTCACAAGCCACGAGGAGGATGTGTGCGCTGTCTCCTGAGCGCGAAGCGGGCGGGCGGTGCTGCTTGTGCAGGGGCCGCCCGGCATTGATGACCGTTCCCCGTCCTTCGGGGCGTGGGAGGGAGACAGCGCGAGCTGAGTGGTTTGTGGCGCCTTCTTTAATGTGGTTCAAAAGCAGAAGAGTCTTTGAATCAGCCCGAGCGACTGTGTGCGGCAGCGCAGCCTTCCTGCTTCCGCGGGTGGAGTCCTATCTGCCACTAAACCGTGTCCCTGAGCACCTCCTCTGCCCGTCTTTTAAACCCCTCCGGGGATGGGGACTCCATCCCCTCCCAGCGCAGCCTCTGCCAGAGTTCGGTGAACCCTTTCTGTGAAAAGTTTTTTCCCCGGTATCCAGTGTGACCCTCCCCTGGTGCAGCTTGAGGCCATTCCTCCTTGTCCTGTCCCTGTCACTTGGGAGAAGAGCCCAGCACCCTCCTCTCTACAACCTCTTTCCAGGTACTTGTAGAGAGTGATAAGGTCTCCCCTGAGTCTCCTCTTCTCAAGGCTGAACAACCCCAGTTCCCTCAGCCGCTCCTCATCACCCTTGTTCTCCAGCCCCTTTTTTGGCTTCATTGCTCTTCTCTGGACACGCTCCAGAGCCTCAACATCCTTCTTGTAGCGAGGGAACAGAACTGAACACAGGATTCGAGGTGTGGCCTCACCAGTGCCGAGTCCAGGGGCAGAATCATCTCCCTGTTCCTGCTAGTCACGGTGTTTCTGATCCAGGCCAAGATGCCGTTGGCCTTCTTGGCCGCCTGGGCCACTGCTGGCTCATGGTCAGTCACTGTCAATCAACACCCCCAGGTCCTTCTCCTCTGGGCAGTTTTCCAGCCACTCTTCCCCCGGTCTGTAGCACTGCACAGGGTTGCTGTGCCCCAAGTGCAGGACGTGGCCTTTGGCCTTGTTAACCCTCCTGCCATTGGCCTCAGCCCAAGGGTTCAGCCTGTTCAGATCCCTTTGAAGCCTCCCTACCCTCCAGCAGATCCACACTCCCTCCCAGCTTAGTGTCATCTGCAAACTTGCTGAGGGGGCACTCAGTGCCTTCATCCAGTGCATTGATACAGACATTGAACAGGACTGGACCCAGCGCTGAGCCCTGGGGGACACCCCTTGTGACCGGCCTCCGGCTGGAGTTCATTCCATTCCCCACCACTCTCTGGGCTCGGCCATCCAACCACTTTTCCACCCAGGAGAGTGCTGCTGTACAGGCCGGAGGCTGACAGTTTCCTAAGCAGAATGCTGTGAGAAACTGTGTCATATGCTTTAGTGAAGTCCAAGAAGCCTACAGCCACAGCCTGTCCCTTGTGCAGTAAGTGCGTCACCTCGTCCCGGAAGGCGATCGGGTTAGTTTAGCAGGACCTGCCTTTCATGATCCCGTGTTGACCGGGCCCGATCCCGCGGTTATCCTGCGTGTGCTGCGTGACCGCACTGCGATCAGCTGCTCCAGGGAATGAGGGGGGGTGGCCCGTTGCCCCCTGTGCGGGGCGGTGTCCGCGCGCCAGTCGGGCTGGGAGCGGTGCGTCTGATTGGGCGGCCGGGGTAGAACATGCAAATGAGGGGGCGGGCCCCCGTTTCCGCCTCTCGCCGCCGTCCCGCGGGGCGCCGGTCGGGCACGCGGGGCTCGCGGCGGGGATCCGCCGTTGCGGGGACGCGGGGAGGGCGTGGGGCTGTGTGCCGCGTGTGCCGCGGTCGGCGGGGCCGGGTGTCCGTGTGCTGGAGGGCGGGGCGCGGCGGTGGGGCCGGTGGCGGCGGCGGGTTGGGGTAAGACTATACTTTCAGGGATCATTTCTGTAGTTGGTCACTGGAGGAGAGCGGTCTCCCCTGATCGGCGTCACAAGCCACGAGGAGGATGTGTGCGCTGTCTCCTGAGCGCGAAGCGGGCGGGCGGTGCTGCTTGTGCAGGGGCCGCCCGGCATTGATGACCGTTCCCCGTCCTTCGGGGCGTGGGAGGGAGACAGCGCGAGCTGAGTGGTTTGTGGCGCCTTTTTTAATGCGATTCAAAAGTAGAAGAGCCTTTGAATCAGCCCGAGCGACTGTGTAGCGGTAGCGCAGCCTTCCTGCGTCCGCGGGTGGAGCTGCACAGCTGTGGGCACCGTGAAGGTGCGGCAGGGTGTGCAATCATAGAATCACCAGGTTGGAGAAGAACTCTTGGATCAATGGTCCAACCATTCCTATCTGCCACTAAACCATGTCCTCGAGCACCTCCTCTGCCCGTCTTTTAAACCCCTCCGGGGATGGGGACTCCATTCCCTCCCAGCGCAGCCTCTGCCAGAGTTCAGTGACCCTTTCTGTGAAAAGATTTTTCCCGATATCCAGTCTGACCCTCCCCTGGTGCAGCTTGAGGCCATTCCCCCTTGTCCTGTCCCTGTCTCTTGGGAGAAGAGCCCAGCACCCTCCTCTCTACAACCTCCTTTCAGGCAGTTGTAGAGAGTGATAAGGTCTCCCCTGAGTCTCCTCTTCTCCAGACTAAACAACCCCAGTTCCCTCAGCCACTCCTCATCACCCTTGTTCTCCAATCCCTTTTTTGGCTTCATTGCTCTTCTCTGGACACGCTCCAGAGCCTCAACATCCTTCTTGCAGTGAGGGGCCCAGAACTGAACACAGGATTCGAGGTGCAGCGTCACCAGTGCCGAGTCCAGGGGCAGAGTCTCCTCCCTGTTCCTGCTGGTCACGGTGATTCTGATGCAAGCCAAAGTGCCCTTAGCCTTCTTGGCCACCTGGGCCACTGCTGGCTTATGGTCAGTCACTGTCAATCAACACCCCCAGGTCCTTCTCCTCTGGGCAGTTTTCCAGCCACTCTTCCCCCGGTCTGTAGCTGCACAGGGTTGTTGTGCCCCAAGTGCAGGACTCGGCCTTTGGCCTTGTTAACCCTCCTGCCATTGGTCTCAGCCCATGGGTTCAGCCTGTTCAGTGCCCTTTGGAGCCTCCCTACCCTCCAGCAGATCCACACTCCCTCCCGGCTTAGTGTCATCTGCAAACTTGCTAAGGGGGTATTCAATGCCTTCATCCGGTGCATTGATACAGACATTGAACAGGACTGGACCCGGCACTGAGCTCTGGGGGACACCCCTTGTGACCGGCCTCCGGCTGGAGTTCATTCCATTCCCCACCACTCTCTGGGCTCGGCCATCCAACCACTTTTCCACCCAGGAGAGTGCTGCTGTCCGGGCCGGAGGCTGACAGTTTCCTAAGCGGAATGCTGTGAGAAACTGTGTCATATGCTTTAGTGAAGTCCAAGAAGCCTACAGCCACAGCCTGTCCCTTGTGCAGTAAATGCGTCACCTCGTCCCGGAAGGCGATCGGGTTAGTTTAGCAGGACCTGCCTTTCATGATCCCGTGTTGACCGGGCCCGATCCCGCGGTTATCCTGCGTGTGCTGCGTGACCGCACTGCGATCAGCTGCTCCAGGGAATGAGGGGGGGTGGCCCGTTGCCCCCTGTGCGGTGTCCGCGCGCCAGTCGGGCTGGGAGCGGTGCGCCTGATTGGGCGGCCGGGGTAGAACATGCAAATGAGGGGGCGGGCCCCCGTTTCCGCCTCTCGCCGCCGTCCCGCGGGGCGCCGGTCGGGCACGCGGGGCTCGCGGCGGGGATCCGCCGTTGCGGGGACGCGGGGGGGGGGCGCGGGGCTGTGTGCCGCGTGTGCCGCGGGTCGGCGGGTCCGGGTGTCCGTGTGCTGGAGGGCGGGTCGCGGCGGTGGGGCCGGTGGCGGCGGCGGGTTGGGGTAAGACTATACTTTCAGGGATCATTTCTGTAGTTGGTCACTGGAGGAGAGCGGTCTCCCCTGATCGGCGTCACAAGCCACGAGGAGGATGTGTGCGCTGTCTCCTGAGCGCGAAGCGGGCGGGCGGTGCTGCTTGTGCAGGGGCCGCCCGGCATTGATGACCGTTCCCCGTCCTTCGGGGCGTGGGAGGGAGACAGCGCGAGCTGAGTGGTTTGTGGCGCCTTCTTTAATGCGGTTCAAAAGTAGAACATCAGTGGTTCTGAGCTTTGTAGTTGGTGTATTGCCTATTTGGTTTCTTTTCAGCCCAAAATCCTTCTAGGGCGTTTTCTCTCTTTTGAAAACGTGATAAGTGTTATTATCACTAATGAAAAACTACTTCTCTAACTCTCAATGACTTCTATTGGAAGAATTTAATCTTCTATCGGTGCCATCCTCTGGTGTCACCTGTGCTAATACTTGGCCTCTGATATTTATACACACCCTACTGGAAAATATGGTATGTATAGAGAGTTACAATAGTGTCATTTAATCTCCCTTTTGATATAGAATCATAGAACAGTTTGGGTTGGAAGGGACCTCGAAGTGCACCCAGTTCCACCCCTGCCACGGGCACGGACACCTCCCACTGGATCAGGGGCTCCAAGCTCCATCCAACCTGGCCTGGAACACCTCCAGGGATGGGGCAGCCACCACTGCTCTGGGCAACCTGGGCCAGGGCCTCCCCACCCTCACAGGGAAGAAATTCCTCCTTATGTCCAGTCTAAATCTGCCCCTTTCCAGTTTATACCCGTTCCCCCGTGTTCTATCACTCCAAGCCTTTGTGAACAGCCCCTCTCCAGCTTTCCTGTAGCCCCTTCAGGTACTGGAAGGTCGCTCTAAGGTCTCCTCAGAGCCTTCTCTTCTCCAGGATGAACAACCCCAACTCTCTCAGCCTGTGTTCAGCCCTTGGATCATCCCTGTAGCCTCCTCTGGACTGGTTCCAACAGCTCCATCTCCTTCTTATGTTGAGGATTCCAGAACTGGACACAATCCTCCAGATGAGGTCTCAATACTCCAGATGAAGTTTCTATTACTATCTTTATGTTTTCATATTTCCAGTGTCTGGAGGGAACTTGGCAGCCAGTTTCAGCATTCATGAACCGTTGCTTTTAATTTGGGGTTGAGGGGAATGGTCCCCTTCTCATAATCTTTTGTTTTCCTGTAGGTGCTTTTGTTGATGCTGTAAATTCCATGGGCCAAACTTCGCTCTTCACTGCTGCTTTGCTAGGTCTTGTTAAAGTAGTGGATGTGCTGTTGGATTATGGCGCAGACGCTAATCAGTTAAGTATAAATTTTTATTCTTAAATTGAAACTAATCTTTTAAATTTTTAGGTTTTTTTTTAGTCAGTGTAATCCACAATATTCACTGTATATATAGGAAGAAGTGCTTAGGATACATATTGCTGTTTTAGCCATAGATCCCCAGATGTGCATAGACGCCTAATTTTTCTCATTTCATGGTTATCCATAGAATAGTTTGGGTTGGAAGGGACCTTAAAGCCCATCCAGTTCCACCTCCCTGCGATGGGCAGGGACACCTCCCACTGGATCAGGGTGCCCAAGGCCCCGTCCAACCTGGAAGATGCTTCAGCCCTTGGATCTTCTTTGTAGCCTTCTCTGGACCTGTTCCAACAGTTCCATCTCCTTCTTGTGCTGAGGATTCCAGAACTAGACACAGTCCTCCAGCTGAGGTCTCCCCAGAGAGGAGCAGAGGGGCAGAATCCCCTCCCTCCCTGCTGGCCGCGCTGCTTTGGACGCAGCCCGGGACTCAGTTGGTTTCTGGGCTGTGAGCGCACGCTGCCGGCTCCTGTCGAGCTTCTCATCCCCAGCACCCCCGAGGCCTTCTCCTCACGCTGCTCTCAATCGCATCATCCCCAGCCTGTACTGAACCCGGGGATCGCCCCGACCCAGGGCTGGGACCTTGCCCTTGGCCTTGTGGAACCTCCTGAGGTTCTCACAGCCCCAGTTCTCCAGCCTGTCCTGGTCCCTCTGGATGACATCCTTCCAGTGTGGCAGCTGCACCACTTAGCTCGGTGTCATCTGCAGACTCGCTGAGTTGCTTTGAGTTGTGTTTGTTGTTTGTTGTTTGCGAGTACATAAACCTTCTAGGTGTGCTGCTGCTCATCCCCAAAGGCGCAGCTGGCTGAGCGTAGAAGGGATAGGTGAAATGTTTCTGCTTTAACGTTCCTCAGTCGCTGTTACGATGGAAGCACTCCAGTCCATGCAGCTGCTTTCTCCGGAAACCAGTGGATTCTTAGCAAGTTATTGGATGAAGGAGGTGATCTAAGAGTACACGATGAAGATGGAAAAAATCCGCAGTACTGGGCTATGTCAGCTGGAAAAGAGAGCAGTGCTCAGGTACGTGTGTGCAACACTTGTTGAATACGTGCTGAGTGTGTGCTCACATCTTCATCTTAAAGTGAAGAAATGTCAGCATTCCAGAGGTTCTTGGCTTTCCCCTCCCTTTCCTCTCCAGGTGCTGGAATTTATACAGCGTTGTACGTTCCACATGCAGGCTGCCATTCAAAACTTTCCTTCTGATCTCTTGAGGAGGGTTGGCTCATCAAAAGCGCTGGTCTGCAGTCCCTCTAGGTTTGGTGGCTTTGTCCAAGGGTAAGAATATTCTCTAGTACCAAGGGATTGAGCTGCAGCAATTTTTGCTTCCATGTTATTTTATCTTAAAATTAACACAAAATCTATCAGATTTCAAACCAACCTATGTCAGAAATGATGATACTTTTTGTTCCTCTTGTGAGAGTTCCAAATAGAAACTTGACAGCTGTAAATATCTGGATATTAGGAAATACTCCTGAAATCAGTGATGAAAAGTATTGGCTTTTAATGGTATTAAAATGGCAGTAGCATAAAGTATTGTTTCTTGACTTTTCAAGGTCACTGAAAATCTTTTGGGCATGTATTTCCAACAGTTTTGAGAGCTTTTATGTCAGATACATGTTAGGAAAAATGCATACTTGTGAACAAAAAGCGATGCAGGATGCCTGTGTATGCATACGTGTATATTAATCTGCTATCTTGCTTTCAACAAATGAATATCATAGAGTATCTAAAAATGTTTTAATGAGTTATACAGTAGTTTGGAATTTTGCATTACACTGTTTGTGTGGGATCGCGTGCAACGTTTGAAATACACGGCTCTAGCAGAATTTCTGCACTTTTTTCTCTCTTTTGCATTTTTCTTAAAGCCTTAGCACGTTACTTACTCTTATTGCTTATGTTTTTCATACAGAAATGCTGAGAGCCCTCTGGGTAGATTTCTAAAAGATGGAGGTAATGCAACCAAGAACGTTTACAGCTTTGGTTTTGGGAAGGTAAGATGCTGTGGATAGTGGTTTTCTAATGATATTAGTACAGTTTTCAGAGTCCCATATTCTGCTGAAATGGTGGGGAAAAACCTGAGTGGAAATATTCAGACCTTTGGTCATTAGGCCCTGTCAGACGAAGCAGTTTTGGAACAGACAATTGAAAGTCTCCTGCTAAGCATCACGTGTGGGAGTCCTTAATGCTGCCTGTTTCTGCTTTCGCAATTTCAGCTTCACTAGAAAGTTCAGCTTTTGACGTAGATATCACAGCAGGTCGTTGTGATGCTTTGGCTGGTGCTGCCTTTGCAGTGACGGCACTCAGGGTTTCAGTAAGTTTGTGCTGAGTCCTGGGAACCCAGCACCTTTGCCTATTCCTTTTGGTTATGGCCTGGTCTTGTTTCAGTTTTATCTTGCAGGCAGCAGGCATATGGGGTACTTGGCATCTCTCCCAATTATTGGGGAAAAAGATGTGGTTCAGGCAGATGATGAACCAGCGTTTTCTTACCACGTTGGACCATACATGATCATGACGAAGTGAGTGGAATCAAAGGGATTTTAGCCCTTCTGGGTGTGTGTCTTGCTAAGAGGCAACAAGTTATTGTACCAGGTGCTTCGTTTGGGTTTTTTTTTTGTTTTCTATTCTATATTCATCCGCTGCTTTCTGTTTGCAACTTGTTTTCTGTTGTCCCACTTATCAATGTCTTCTTGAAACCCTCAGCATCTGTAGGTTGCTCTGGTCCTCTCCAGCAATATTAACCCAATTGTGGTTATTTATTGATAGTAATGTTTAAATATTGATTCCTTTTGTGGTGGGAAATACATTGCTAGAGTTGCAGAGATTGTGTGGTTCAATGTTTAGTCCTTGTAATAGTTGGATCAGACCTCAGTTCTCTCGATATGCATTTCTGCAGCTCAGACCTATTGTGAAATTAGAGTTGCAAATGCAGACGGAGCTTTTCTTTAATCTTTTGTACTGTGTAGCAAGTAGTTGTGCCTCAGAGGCATCCAGTGATTTAATCTTTCCCAGCGCTCTGGCTAGTATCACAGTCGGGTGACGGCCTTTAGTGAAAGGAGCTGTCGAGTGTCCTTGTTCTTTGCCTCGGGTCATGGAAGAGTGGTGCCTTTGGACCACAAACCTGTCATTCTACATCCAGTCTTTAACAGGATGAGAATTTATTGTCGGTTGGAAAGAGCATATGCTGTAGCCAACATCATCAAAGCGATGCTCCTAATCGCAGCAGAATCATCGTTACAAAATTATTTGTAAGTAATCCTGTAAGTGGAAAAAAAATACTACAGAAAGCATTTCATAGAAATTCTTCTCCCTGTTCTTGTAGCTTGATGTGGGGAGGCAGCAGAGTTACAGTGAAGGAGCTTGGCTTTGAGCCCCACCAGAACTGCAGTAAACACCGCTTAGCTGATCTTCTCCTTGCAGAGCAGGAGCATAGCAGGTAAGAGAGTGCGTGGTAGCCACAAGTGCTCCTGCAGTTTGGTGTCTCCAGTGATATGCGGGAGCGTGATTAACCTCAGGAGGACCATCAGGTTGTGGTTGCACTCTCTCTCCAAGTGAGAAATGCAGGTCTTGTTTTCTCCTGTCTGTTCCCACTCCCTTTGCTTCCCAGTGGATAATATAGAGGATGATACTCCCTTCTCCTTTGTCTGGATGAACGCTTCATTGCATGTTTCCTGGATGAGTTATTTAGAGGCTCTGTTAGTTGGGACAGTAAGCACTGTTTCCTAAATGATCTTAATTTGCAGTGGTTCTTAAATATTGGGTATTTTAATGATAAATTAGAAGCATTCATGGCGTATTGGTAAAAAGGCCTAGAAGGCTAGGACTCTTTCTCTTTTAATCTCAGATTTTTCTTATTTTTTTTCCTTTCTCCCTTTGCAGTAAACTCCATCATCCTCATTTGCTACAGCTGATGTGTGTTTGTCTGTCAAGTGACTTGGAGCAAACCCGTTTGGTATATGAAAGGGTTAACTTCGGTTCTCTGTACAGCATCCTTCATGAAAGGGTAATTGGAATACTTGTTTTTTAAACAGTAATTAGCTGAGAGGAAAAAGTTTAGTCACTACATCTGCCATCTTCACTCAAAGAGCAAGACAACAAAATGATCAGTCTGTGTATCCCGGTTTCTATTCCGTTGCGCGGTGTCGGATCCTCTGTGCAAGCTGGTAAAGGCTGTCATTGGCAAATGCTTCTGTTAACATTTAGGTGCAATTGCATTGATTTTCTTATTTAGAATCACGCTTAAAATGCCTGCTCTTAAATTCAATTGAACTTCTAATGGTCTGCATGTGGTTTTATACCGCAAATGTGGTGAGACCGGCTTTGCCCTTGAGTATTTGCCCGTAGTACATTGCAAACTGCCTGCGTATAAAAGTGAAGGCTTGAACTCTGTTGTGGTTCTTTTCTTTCTTTTTTTTTTTCCTTTTTTTTTTTTTTCATCAGCTGATCTGTATTTAATTTTTGTCATTTCATATTTTTCTCTTCCTTTATTCAGAGCTGAGTTGTTATTTTTTCTTTAACTGTTTGCATGCAGACATCTAACTTAGTGGAAAAATTGCGGTCAGAGGAAAGAGTTGATTCTGCTTCAAAGTGAATTTTAGCATTGTCTATGTCTTTCTTTTTTTCTTAGTTACTGCATGAGGTGTCACTGATTTACTGCTGAGGATGAACATTATTTATGTTTGCTTTCTTTATTTTTCTGTACAATGATAGCTTTTCACTACCTTAAGCTTTAAAGGCCTGCAATGCAGATTTGGTACTTTTGTTTCCTTTTTTCAGCGTACGGAATTCCCACTACTGCACATAGAGACAATTTTGCGTGTGCTGCTTCAAATTAACGATGCTCTGCGGTTTCTACACTCCCGTGGATTTATCCACCGTTCAGTCACCTCCTATGCTATTCAGATTGTTTCTTCTAGTGAGGCAAAGCTGTGCAACTTGGAATACATGATAGAGAGGTAAAGAACTTCCTCACTGATTCCACAGAGGGGCCAAAGAAAGTCAAATTTATACTAAGTTCTGCTGAATTGTTCCTCTTGATATGACTGGGGACTCTTCTTTGAGTATAAATTTGTTAAAGGAAGCGTTACTTTCACCAGAAAGCCTCTGCTGTCATGTGCCAAAGTATGTTTATCGCTGTGAAAATATTACATATCTTTCACCCAAAGTAGACTTGCAAATAAACTTGGGTACTTCATTCCAAAAGATACACCCTCTGACTGAGTGTTGTGTGTCCCAATTTACAACTCTTTTTCCCCTTTCTGCAGCAAAGACGGTGGAGAACACAGTGATCTGACCCGTATTCCGGTCCCAGTCCAGCTGCATAGATGGTGCTCTCCTGAAGTGATCCTGGAGAAAGCTGTCACAATCAAATCAGATATTTACAGCTTTTGTGCTGTGGTGCAGGAGGCCTTGACAGGTACATCTATAGGTTTAGGCTTCTGTCTCTGGAATGGCCCATGGAACGTTTTCAGTGCACACTGTCAGCCCCCAAATGTCTGTGTAATTCCTGAGTGACCGAGTGAAACTTTGCTGTGAAGGTTCATGCAGAGTTAACTTGGAAAAGGAGCCCTCCGGGCAAAAAATACCAAATGTTAATGGCAATAGCAAAAAACTACTGGAAACTTTTGTAAAATGTTATCAAAGTACTTAACTTTGATAACTAATAATAACTAAAGGATGAGATTATGGCTGGTATTAGAGATCCAATTTTGTGTACGGTGGTTTTCTGCTCTATCTTCTTCACACTAACACAGCAAAACATTCTCTTTGCAAAGCACAGAATGAGCTTGTGCAGCCTTTGTCTTTTTGCTTTCATCTTTTTTCACCGAGATAACTTACAGATATTGTATTGTTATTACAGATAATGTAATGAATGTTGTGCATGGACCTTGACTATTTTAACAGCGAAATAGGATAAACAATTACCCTAAAAATTAACCCCTAAAAATTAACCCCTCTCTTAGCTAGTTGGTAATGAAGAATCCAGAGCCTGTGCGGCAGCATAACTGTCCTCTAGAGATCACTGTCAGCTGCCTTTAAAGCATCTGCTGTTGAGATAACACAGGGAGGAGATGCCAGACTGGATGGAGTGCTCATTTGGTTTGTGACAGTAGTTGTAAATTAGGGAATGTGCAGATAATAATGCTTCAGTATCTCTGCTTGTTTTCTCTTTTTCTCCTCTTCTCTATTTTCATTAACATTGGTTTGTAGCTTATGACATAGTCTGTATTCCTGTCTTGCAGAGACTCCTCCCTGGAAAGGACTTGAAGACTTGGTTATTAAAGAGCTGATAAGTTCAGGACAACAGTTAGAAGTAGATATCAGACTTCCTAAGCCCTATTACGATATCGTAAAGACAGGGCTAGAACCTAAACAGAAGAACCGCTCCATGAAGCTTCAGGATATTCAGTATATACTGAAAAATGACTTTAAGGTGACTTAGAGGGTTGTAGCCTTTCATGTATTTAAAATGGCAGAATTTTGTGTCCATTCAGATTCAGGTTGTTATGCTTAAATCTAGGTGCAAGGCTTTTTTGTGTGTGTTTTTTAACACTGAGTACCCTTTTCTGATCGTGGAGGAAAACCACATTAGAAGGGCGAGATATTGAATTGTTAAACGTAGTTGTGTCTTATACCATGTTTTCTCTTACAGGACTTAATTAAATCTCAGACTGGCCGTGCTGATGAGCTGTCAAAAGGACAAAGGCCTGCTGTTTTTGCAGATGTCAATATCTGTTTGGCATCAGCTTTTAGTTACCAGGAAAGAACACAGGAACTGCAGGGAAAAGAGATAACCAAGGCTGGTGAGTTTCTTCTAGCAAGATGTCATGTGTCCTTCACTTAGCATGTTCCTCAGTCCATAAAAGTCTGATATAAATAATTGAATTGTGAGTACTTACAGGTTTTTATGGCAAAGTTTCAAAATAGAAGGCACTTAACTCTGAGTTCCAGCTACCATCCTCATTATTAATGTAAACTCCAGACTATAAGTCCAGTTAATATTTGAAGTTCAGGAATGCTGTTTTTAGCAGAGATGCTAAAAGCTACTCCTCTAATCTCCAAAAGACAAACTCTGAAATGTATGGAAGCAATGTATTTGATGGATATCTAGAGAAACAGCTTAACACTTAAAAATCAATTTTTTTCAGACAGCTCTCCCTCCCCGGAATACTTTCTTCTTCCTGAGGAGAATAGTGCTTTAGTGGACTGCGAGCCATCAACCAGCCTGCAGGCAGTTGCGCAGGACAAAAGTCCTGACCTCCAGGGGACTCTTAGTGTCAGTGATGTGGACGACAGCCTCCATAGCTTTGAAATCAATGAAATCTATGCCAGTTGTTCAGAAGTTGACGAATATTTCCTGGAAGAAGGAGCTAGATTAGGTCAAACTCTAGAGGAGGAAAAAAAGAAGCAAAAAGAAGAAGATCAGACTACTCACAGAGACATGTATGCGTTCCCTGCAGTGCACTGTGAGGCAAATCCAGTTGATGAGGAAGATGGCTTCTCAGAATCGAGTACAGGGCACACAACAGAAGAGGAAGACAGGGCGAGCGAGGCCTCTGACACATGCATGCAGGCACAGGCGAGAGGACGTGCTGGGGGAAGAATGCGTGGTCTGTCCCAAAACGAGCATTACATCAGCAAATGTGTCCTTAATGTAAAGATCGTTCAAAGCATGTTGCAGCAGGCAGCAGATTCCCTGTGCAGAACAGAGGAGAAGCTGGACAGATTAGAGACCTCCAAAAAGCAAAAGAAGCCGCTCCAGGATGTGGGAGCGAGTCAACTTTCTAAGCAAATTTTTCTAGATAGACACTGGAACAGGTGTGATTATACTTCCCAAAATACCAATAACCCTGGTTCTGGAGCTAGTACTTCATGGAAGGCGATAGGTCCACCATCAAGTGACTATATTCCACCGCTGATAATGTGTCAGGCGCAAGGAGCGTCGAGTAGAGACAGTTTCCAAACTCTTTCAAAGACGGCAAAGGAAATGGAGGTAACTCGAAATGAAAAGGGGAGGTGCTTTCGTGAGGTGAGTAAGAATGAAAATGAAAACAACCATCATGGTCGCAGCTTCAGAGTGGTGAAAAGCCTGGAAGAAGAAATGAGCCGAGATCAGGAGGTAAAGTGTTGAGCAGGGTAACTGTGTTTATCACCCCTGTATTCTTAGCAGGTAAAAATAGATGTAGTTAAGGATGACATCCAGAGGAGGGGCGAATCTGTCTTCCAAAATATATTCATATGCCATATGCATTGCATATAGGAATGAAAGTAGTCAGCTCAGCAGTGTAATATTCTTATTTCTTCTTTCTTCCTACTCCACCCAGCAAAATACTAGTCCAGTGACTCAGAAGGGAATAAAATCCTGTACTGAAATGGAGATGGGACTGTCAGGGAAAAGAGCAAGTGGAGAAAGATTTTTGTTTGTATACTTAGTTATGGAGGTCTAAGCTGTAGTTATTAATTTTCATTTTTAAATATAAGTAGTTGATATCCTTAGCCCAAAGAGAAAGAGGGAAATTTGTGTATGTATCTGCTGTGAGAATAATCCTGAGTCATTTAGGTCCACTCATTCCTTGGAAACTACGTGTTAGTGATAGTCTGCCTGCTATAAATCCAGGGCACAGGTTTTAATAGACTAAGACCTGAAGCTGTCATCCTTTCTTTAGTAGCGGTGCTGCTAAAATGTAACCTAAGGAATAAAGTTTACTCGGTCTGGTTCTTGGTATGTCTCATAGACAGCTCAACTAGTATTTGCCAGAATGCCTGATGTGTGCTGAATCACTGCTTGTTGGACTCATTTCAGCATTTACTCCCACACGTATCTGTAAGATGCAAAAAAAAGCTCAACTTGCAGTGTCAGAGAGGAGGTGATTCACATTCTGCAGCAGGGGAACGTGAAGGAGAGAGATGGTGAGTTCTGGTTGTATTCACAGAAGAGTTAATTCTAGTAGATGCATCTTGATACACCTGCTGTCAAAAGTAGACACATCCAGGATCAAGGATGGCTTTAAATTTGTTTTTTTAGTAAGCCAAAAGCCTTCTGTCCACTTAAGACCCTACGGTGAGTCTGTCAGCTGCCCAGCTGCCCGGGTACCTGTTGTGACAGGGCAGTTACCATTAAAGAGTTGTGTTCCAACAGATTCCAGCTGCGTCTCTGGTGGAGGTCAGTGGTCCAAAACTGTAACAGTGCCTACGGAGGGTAATCTATAATAATAAGTTACTGGTTAGAGTGATTCTCCTCTCTCTGCACAGTCTCGTTCAGCTCTCAGCAGAAATATTTTGGTTTCCATCAGTGTAGAGCTAGGACCTGGTAGGGGCCAGAGGGTTAGAATGGTAATGCTAAACCCAGTGACACATGAGTGTATGTTACTTTAACATGTTTGCTGTGCTTTTTAATGTTATCTCTTTGTATTTCTAAGTATGGATGAAAGTACTTGTTAAAAGTACATGGGAGAGCTCGTGTAAATTAATGCATCTTGGAAAGATGGGAACAGGTACCTCCTTCAATGTTTGGGTCAAATCAGTCAGGAAAAACTATTCCAGTTTCTAAATTAATTCACAACCCAGTTGGATCAGTAAAGACCCATTGGTAAATGACATATTTGCTTAGAACATAAGTATGCCAGATGCTGACGCGTGGTGAGATGGTCACGTGAATGAACTCTGGATGGGAAGCGGACTGGTGGTAGGGTTGTTACCCAAACCTGAAGTTCCGAGTATCTCCAGTTGTCCACTGGTCTAAATATTAAATCTACATAGCATTCACTGCCTGAAGGCAGTTGACAGCTTTTGAGATCTAGATTTTAACTTACAGCTTGCCTGGTTAATGGATAATAGACCTAAATAACTGTGCTTCCCAAGCTTCTCAATCTGCTAGTTCTGTTGGGTTCTTAGAACGTGTGTGCTCTCAGCCTTTTAATTAACATTAAAACAACTTCTAGTTTCTTACAGACTCCAGAACACTTAACACAATATACTTGTGCATGAGCAGAGGTTGATGATTATATTACATTATATTATGGTTGTGATTATATTATGTTATGTTATGTTATAGGTGCTATCCAAACCCAAGATCTGAAATTTGCAGTACAAAAATAAGTGAGGAGAGAAGGATGATTCAATCAGAATGGAGGAGTAAGTAAATCAGTGTTAACTCGGCATTAATGATAACAAGTTTTACTGCAGTGCAGCGCATTAAAACTTAACACATTTTATTACTTAAGAAAGGTCTGTGTGAAGCTCTGACTGTCTATTAGGCTGTTCTTGGATGAGAACCAAATGAGTAGGATCCTGAGTCTTACACATTCAGGGCATAAAATAGTCACAACCACATTAAGATGGTTTGGTTATAAAGCTCAAGGAATTTATAGCCTTGTTTTGGAGGATGTAAGGTGTGTAAATATGAAAAGGTTAGCAGTGACCAGTGGATGGCGGTACAGGCATGAATAACAGAGAATGCAAACTAACAAAAACTGTTCATGTAAAGGCTTGTCCATGTCAATTTATGCAGGTTTAAGCTTTCCTTAAAATGGAAGGAAGTGTTTAGCTCTTTTAATGGAAAAGGACTTAATATGTTATAACTTCAGCATTTCTAAGGCTGCAGACACGATGAAAACACAGGGAATGCTCTGAAGGTCCAGATTCTGTTGTGTGAACTGATAATTTTGTTCTTCTTGTGTAGCTGAAGTAAAGCAAATGGCCAGAAAAGTGGCCTCAGGACAACTAGAACTCGGCTCTCCATATCCAGCTGGTGAAAGTACATCTGAAAGTGAAGGGGAGATTGTAAAGGAAGCCTTTCAACACACCACTGTCCAAAAAAGTCAAGACCAGCAGAGATACATGTGGCAGACAGATGATGATGAGCCTTGGGATCTAGGCAGTGAGGAGAGATCTGAATCTGAGGAGAGTGATCTGGATTCTGCATTCAAAAGTTCTGGAGGTGAGGCTGAAGAACAATAATTTCTTCTCTTTTTTTCTCTTCCCATCTCCAAGCAGATTTCAGCTTGTGTGATTTTGTTACAGTACTTGTCGATTTTATCTTCTGGAGTCTTGCCTCCAAAGCAGATCAATCATTCTGTTCTTAGTGAAGGTAGATGATAGACTAAGATGAGTATTACATGTTAAAAGGTGGAGGCAATGTCCAGTGAGCTTGGAGACCCTTCGTCATCACTGGTTTCCATTTATCAGCATGGGACACTACAAACTTTTTAGTCCATGCTTTCCCACTTCTTCCAGCAGGACTACAGAGGTGCTGTTTCCGTAGCAGCATAGTGGGTAGTGCTTTTTGTGATAGTTCTGGATAAAGGAAACCTTCACATGCATGGATTAATGATATGAGCCTTTAAAGTCATTATTTCTGCACATTTGGCAGACATTGTAGTTTTATTGTCTGCTTTCATTGATATTCCATTAGCGCTTCACATCACTCAATTTTATTATTTACCTAATAATTTTGTTCTGACACTCTAGGGAGAAGTTGCGAATCACCATTGCGAGGTGAACAAGCAGAGCCTGGAACAGCCCTTCATAAGAAGTCAGTCCTTCCTGAACAAGCTGAAAATCTCTCTAGAGTATGTATAGTAAGCCAAGAAATCTAGTTGCAGCTATTTATGTATAAAACAGCTTAGCCTGGTCTCTCTGTGTTGCACACGGAACACCGCTGAACACGCTGATCTCTCCAGTTGTGATCTGACTAACAATCCTCTCTTCTCCTCACCCTGTTTTGTTTTGTTCTCTAAACCTTCAAGGTCATGTAAGGAGCAGGAGGTAGGTTTAAACTCAGAGTGGTTAAATTAAACGTAATTTCAGTTGGGTGCAGTACTGTTTAGTGTTGTTGCCTAAAATGTATATTTTTTAATAGAAGTGGAGAAAGCATCTCAAATGATGATATCTTACAGGTGCATTCAAAGGAGTTGCATTGTTCCCTTAATTCACCTCCTAAGGCACCCGAAGAATTTTTACTCTTGATCCTGATTATTTCCTTCCTCCTAGTACACAGGGAAGTTCAGAACTAGAGGTGGGAGTAACAGAAAAGACAGGAATGAAGTCTGTGTCAGGAACTTTGGACATCAGTTACACAACATGTGGTTGTGTAACATGCTCCCATTTGATTTGAAGAAGAGCTGTAGAAAATGGCAGACTGATGGGTTTTATTCTTCTCTTTTGAAATAACATCTACAAATAAAGATTAGTCTAAATGTAAGAAAATTATAACCCTATTGCTTTACAACATGCACCCCTGCCCAAAACTGAAACAAACCAAACCCCAAACATAACCAAAAACAAACAAGAAAACCCCAAACAACTAAAACCCCACAAACACTCAGCCTCCCAGAACAGCAAGGGCATATTTTCTTCTTTTGTTTGCTGGGAAGTTTCATAAACTGTGGCTGAGGAAAGTTTTAAGCAGTTGATAATCTCGGCCTTTCCTTCACAGTTCTATCAATTATAGTACTCAGTAGTCTTAAAACAATCTTCATTAATTTCTTGAAGATTTGAAACTGTTGTATGGGCTGTTCAATCCAATCCATGCTGTTTGCTGATAAGCTCTTGGAAAGTTTACCTCTCCATTCTGATTATTGTGAGTATCGTCCTACCCTTCACAGCTTGCTTGTGAGAGAGTGAATTTTGCTTCCTTTTTTCCCCTTCTTTCAGACCTTAAATGCTCAGGGCAAATTAGGAGATGCTTGCGAAGGATTTTTACAGAAACAATTACCTGAAGATGCGGGATCAGGTATTCAGGGTCCAGGTAAATGTGCTCTTTCTTTTAAAGGTACTTTTGAGTTAGGGAGACAAGAGTCTTGTTCCACTTAGACTTTTGTCAGCAGCACTCTTATCAGAAGGCTAGAGTATGATTCTTCAGCATCTCTTATTCCTCATTATTTTAGTGAGAGTTCAGGACACTCAGGATTTTGGAAGATGAGGTTTGAGTATTGCAGACACTGAAATATTGCTGAGTTCTGTCATTATATTTTCAGTTAAAAAAAAACCCCAAAATTTGTTTGCAACCCTTTTGTTTTACACCCTAGGGCTATGTTTAATGTTCTTACGCAGCTTGCTGGAAACTGAATTAGAGTTGTATTTACGCATTAATATTTTTATTGCTAGAAGGATCTTGAGCTTTAAAACTGTGAGAGCTGACATTGTACGTGTGCAGTGCAACGTGGAAGGATTGTCTCTGTATCTCCGGTCTGTTGCCTCTCAGCTCGGATTTGTAAATGTTGCGCTGTTCCCCAGTGCTTCACTGGTTGACTCTGGCAGCTGTGGTGTGTTTATGAGAACGCGTCTTTAAAACACATTTGTCTCTGGACAACAACAAAGGTCACAAGAACTAAAAAGTGTAATAAAGTTGCAATTTCCTGTTCAATGAGTTGTGTCGCTTTCTTTTGTACTTACAAACCCCAGTAACAGGGAACATTCGTTATTTGCATTCAGGAGGAAGAATGCTGTGCTGCAGCACAGCAGTGCAGAGCTCTGGCAGGGACACACAAGGAGTGTATCAACAGAGCCGTATGCCTCTACCCAGGTAGACAGACTTATTTCCATCATTACTTCAAGTATATATGAGGTTATAAAGTGTTCTCTCTCTATTAATTCTGCTTACGTCTCTGAAATTCAAATAAGATGCCAGCAGTGGTTTTTAATGATTATCTACATATCGTAGTTCCCTGCCAAGAAAATATTAAAAGGGCTTTCACGAGTCCCTTGGGGTTTTGTCTTTTACAGTGTTCGGTGGTTTTTTTGTTTGCTTAATGAGGAAGCTAAAATAGGGAAAATAAGTCATGTATCCATTACAGTTCCTTTTACACTGATAAGCTACAGTCTTAAATAGAGCAAAGATAATTCAAGTTAAGGCTTCAGTCATCTGTTTTAATGTCGTTGTGCTTGGGTTTTGGAGCTCAAGTGGCATGAAGAGTATGCATTTTCCCCTCCTGTGGGAAGACTCCAACGCAAGTCTGCTCACTGCATCTTGCCTGCAGATAACATTAGGCCATGCTTGGAGGCCTTCAGTCTCATCTGTCAAACGTGAGGTGTTTACATCCAGTATTTTTGTAAATTTCATATTCTACTCGTACGTAGAGATGTTGGCCAGAATCATCACTTCATGCTGCAAAGGGTACTTTCGTTTAAAGAGAAACAGTCCTGACCCTGAAGGACTTCCAGCAGTGGTTTTCAGGCTTCTTAAAAGCCACTGGTGTCCCTGAAGCTCAGCTGTCCTCCTGTTCCTCCAGAGTTAGCACCTGCTCACTTTGAGGAGGCGTGAGAGCTGCTTTTACTGCTTGTCATGTTGCACTCTCTCCCCTCCGCTGGAGGAACTGAGTTACCAGTGTCAAAGGTAGGCATCAAGTGCGGAAATACTTGGCTTTAAGGTGGAAGGCAATGGTTTTGGTTGCACCCTTCACTTAAGAATTCGACAGCAGGACAGAGGGGACTGTTGCTCTTTGACCATCTGACTCTTCGACCTTGAATGGGGTTGTTAGAGCTTGAGAGAAGAGCTTACAGTACGGCCCAATCAAAGGATGAGAAGACAAAACAGCAATGTATACTCATAGATTTTTATTTCAGTTTTGTTTTGAAACTGCATGCCTGTTAGAAGTTTTCTCCTTACCAGATACAAATCCATAATGTGTTTAAAATGGCATTTTCCTCCTAAAGCTCTCTCCGTTTTAAGAAAAAAATATTCTTATGAGCTGCTCGGAGAGCAGGTAGTCCATTAAACTTGAGAGACAGGAAAATAAATACATTTATTTTCACAAATTTCTGGGAGGATCAATGAATGTGATCTTTCTTCCTTCATTCCAGCATTGACGCAACACAAGAAGTGATACCATGGGACCCACAGGAAGAATCCAAAGGAAAAGATGTGTAAGTGCCACAGACCATTTTATGCCAAAATTTGGGAGATTGGTGTAAGAGCTATCACATACAGCTGTCCTTAGTTTGAAATATTTTCATATTCATCAGTAATTAACTTAGTATAATTGGATGTTCTTCACATTAAAGTGTGACAATTCCTTGTTTTTTTCTGTCCATGTTACTCAGAAGAAATAATATTTCTTTAAAAGGAAATTGTCAGTGTGTAGCTAAATAATATTTATTACAAAAATAGTCTGGTGATTTGAGATTCTCAGGAAAAATTTGCAGAATAGGTTTGTGATTTAACTATTAAATTTAGTTTCTTTTTGCAGATAATGGAGATTTCAATAGAAATTCCTGGTTTGGTTACAGTAGACACTGGAGACCGTTTCCTGGTCTCCGAGGACAATGTGATCCAGGGTGTATCTGCAGAAGATGTTGCTTTGCATAGTAGAATCCTAGTCCGGCAGCCACTTAAGAATTTTTGTGACTTGAGTGGATGTCAATGCCTGTGCAAATCTTCAGCAGTTTCAGTTTATCTGAGTGATTCTTCTAAAGGCTTCTAACACCTACACTTAGTCTAGATTAATGGATCGTTAATTTTTATTAATCCTTGAGGTCTTTCCTTAGCGTCAGAGAGGGATTTCTACCTAACGGTTCACTTTTGAAGTTCTTACTCTTTATGGCGGCAGTTTCCTGAGCTTGCTTGTATAGCAGAATTATTAAAATTATTAATTATTAGAATTATTAAAATTAAGAAAACCTTTTCTGTCTCTGCAAGACTATTGATGATGGTGATCTTTAGCCTTCCAAGAGTTCTGTGGGAAGTTTTCAAAGGGAATGTCTCTTTTCTTCTGGAAAACTAGACAAGACTAAACAATAGTAAAATTTGAAGAACCTGAAAAGAGCAGAATTTAGTGATTCACAAGTGTAAGAAGTGGCTATTCTAACTGTCAGAACATCTTTCAATGCTTCAGATCAGTGACAGATATTCAGGATTTGTCGAGTATCCCCTGTGAGAAAGAAAACTACTACGGGGGTGTAGACTGTAAAACACCCAGAGTGAGTCACGCACCAAGCGTCAGCACTCCACTCAGCTCAGGTAACTGTGGAGAGGAAGGAAGGGAGGACTAGTGAATTACTTAACCTTTCTGTGCCAGGAGTCAGACCTTTCTGCCAGGATTTGCTAATGTAAAAATCACTGGTGTGAATCATGGAAACTCCATTCACAGAGCACCAATGCAGAAATGTCAGGCTTAGAATAAGGAACAACAAAAAATGCTGTCCTCGTTTGAAATCTCATTGTTTTGGTCTGGATAGTTACAACTCTGTAGTTACAGCCTGTTCGAAAGAAATCTCTAACGTAGAACTAAAGGAGAATTTATGGGGACACAATTGAAAGAGCCCATATCTGAAAGGGCTCTGGAAAATCATTAGTTGGTGTTTAATAAATCATAGATCAGACATTGTTTTAAACATTTAGAATAGAATCATAGACTATTTGGGTTGGAAGGGACCTTAAAGCCCACCCAGTCCCACCCCGTGCCATGGGCAGGGACACCTCCCACTGGATCAGGGGCTCAGAGCCCAATCCAACCTGGCCTGGAACACCTCCTCTGGGCAGCCTGTTCCAGGGCCTCCCCACCCTCATGGTTTAGAAATTCCTCCTTATGTCTAAACCTGCCTCTCTCGAGTTTACACCCATTGCCCGTTGTCCTATCACTACAATCAATTTAAAAGTGATTTGGAGTGATGAGTGCAGATTTTAGCATTTTAAAGACAGGCAATGTGTAATAAACACTTAGTGTGTTTTCAGAATTGATAAATTGATCTTACTGTTTCTTGAACTTAAGTGTTGTTTAAGAGCAATGAATTACCATTTGCTTTGTACCTTCATTAATTTGGTGTAATACATTAGTCGAAATTTCTCAGTTGGGAGGTTTTACGGGAATAATGCCTGGTGGAACTCCTGGGTAATCAGTTTGGACATCTGCTTAGAGGTCATTTATGGATGATAAGTTCTTAGAGTTTCCTGTGCTGGTGCATGTTCAAGTATAAAAAAACATATTGCTTCTTTTGAAATGTGACCAAGACACAAAAAATCCAAGAGTATTTTTTCAGCTTTGCTATCATATTTTTATTTTCTCTCTTTTTTTTTTTTTTTTAATTCTACAAGAAAAAATTCCATTAGCCTTTGAGAGATACAAGCTCTGCTATGGGGTACCTTCAGATACTTCCTTTTTTGGTTCTCAAGAGATTTCCTCTGCAGCATCCTGGACATACATTACTGCCTACGAAGAGAGCAGGAGCACTGAAATTCCCACTGTTTCTTCAGGAGTTCACAAATCTGAATTGAACAAGCCTGTAAGTCTAGAAAATTTACCTTACGCCAACCATTCTTTAAAATAATTTTTAAAGTACTTTTCCTTAAAATACATGCAAATTGAGGAGCACAGAAGTACTTCTAGATCCTTGTGAGTATTTTGGAATCAGAGATCTGTTGATATAATGACAAAAGTTCTGACTGATTTCAAAGCAGTCAGTGCACGTCACTGCTTATACAAAGAGTTGGCTTCCCCTTTTGACCACCATCAAAAGGGCCTGTCCTGCCCTCTGTCCCTTCCCTGGCTCTAAAGAATTGCCATTTTCCAGTATTTGATCCAGTAATCTTCCAGTGCCAAAATAGTATCAGTAAAATGGTATTTTGCTGCTGGGAGAAGGAGAGGTTGATGACTGGTGAGGCAGCAGCAGATTGCGTATGTGAACCACTCTGAATTCACAAGTGATTTGTGAACTGTAGGCTTTTGTGTGTGTGGAAGCAGGGAATAAGCTGGAATGAAGTTAAGTAGATGTGTATGTGTATTCAACTAAGTTTTTAAGTGAAACTGAAGAGTTCTCCACACTTACTGAGGGGAGGTAAATGAGTACGTATGTGAGTGATTCCTTGAGGAAGAAAACTGAGGTGGAAGCCTCAGACGAGTAGTTTGGAAGCAAAGGCAGAAAGCCTTAGTATCAGGAGATAAAGTTTGTACTTTCTATGCAGATGTGGCATACTGTTATCAAATTTGTTGTGTCAAAAAAATCCTCTCTCGTTGGAGCTGACAATTTCCAAGGTCACTAGAGTGACTTCCAGTAATCTTTTTGGACCTGAAGATGTTCAGGAGCCACAGCATTATCTTAACTGTCTTTTCAGACAGTTAAAGTACTTGCCTTTATGGCTTTCTTACTGTTATTCATTGATGGGATTGTCATTTAAAGATTAAATTAGAGTTTATTCAACCAGAACAGTAGTGACTGCATTCATTGTCATCAGGTCAGGTCGGTGTCTCTCTGCTTGCGTAGCAGACAGTTGGAATTCATTAAGCCCATTAACAGCACAGCGCTGCCTTGACTGGCTCTGCAGACATGTTTGATTGTGTCACTTGCTTGTCTGCAATCTTAGTCTAGGTTTAAGTGCATGAAGCACCTCTTTCCATTTTGAAGACAGTTAGGACTTGCTTATGATTATAGATTCTTGATTTTTAAGGCTCTTTTGGTAAACAGGTATGCCTGGCTTTAATAGTTGGAGATCCAATACAGAGAATGGGACCTGAAGAGATGCTGGAACTGTCCTTTCAGAGAATTCCCATCCAGTGGTCCATACATGGGTAAAGATTACGTCTCTGACAGTATCTTAGGGCTGGATGAGTGCACAGCAGCCTAAGCAAAGTTTTTTACGGATCTGGCTTACCTGGATGTTACCCCTGTTTTCATATTCTGAACTGATTGATGAGCTTATTTAAAAGTTTAGTGGTCAACTAAGGCTTTAATTAAGGCTTTACCTATTTTGGGATGTAGTATGGTGAAGGGGAGAATTGAAAACCAGCAATTCTTTAATTTACCTTCTTGTGTTTATTCCATGTGCTGTTATGCAGGATGGGTTGCCAATAGTCGCTTCATCCATGAGAGGTACTAGGAAGGCATCTGGTAAGTCTCTTAACCCCCCCCAGCCAAAATAGAATGATCAATGATCAATACATGGAGAAACAGAACTGGAAAGAAATTTTGCAGATCTACTGTTCCCTGCATCTCTTTTTATAGGGATAAATAGCTTTACACACATCTCTATTGCTGGTGGTAATCAGGTTATGGATTTTGTGCTTGGACCTGCAGACCTTGCACTCTGAGCTCTAATCAACCTACGTTTGAAGTGTAAATATTAGTGGCCTAAATTTGCAATACAAGACTGAGAACTGAATGTGCAAGTCTGGCTCTGAATGATTTTTCCATTATGAAATTATTTAAGGATATTTGATAAAAAGTGAATGAGCCAGGCTCACGGAGGTTGATAAATGAAATATGTCAGCAAGATGCTGTCACAATGCAAGCCTATATCGCAGTTATTAAGGATTAATCACTGCTAATTAACTAGACCTTTTCTTTTTCTGTCTCAGCACTCTCCCAGGCATCAAACCCCTCCATTGATGAGCTGCCTCCACCAGCCCAAGAGCTGCTGGATGAAATTGGTAAGAGGCACTTCACCCAGAATGGGCTGAGGCTTGCCAGCTGCGTTCAATCAGGATTTCTCCCAAATCATTCAGTACTAAAATACATGAGGGCTTCCAAATTAGTTGCAGGCAGGTCAATGATTAGGAAGTTAGGTGCCAACAGCTTAAACAACCGACAGTTTTTTAAGTTAGTCCTTGAAGGTTTCACGTAATGGTTGGTTGCTGATGGGGACAGTAGCTGGCTGGGTGAGTGCAGATGTAATTTGACACTGGGATGAATTTTGGGTAGACTGAATTTTGGGAAGGTGTCCCAGTGCTATGCGTGTTCTCCATTAAAACAAATGCGAACTGGGTAGCTGCATCCCTCAGGTATTTTTGCAGACCTTAGCCTCAGTGAGTTATGGTTCTTTTTGTAGTCACATCTCTCTTCAGGCAGAATACAGTGTAAAAACTGCTTCATTTTTACTGATGTGCATTACAGAAGAATTTCCTTTGATTATTCGGCTATAAACTCTTCATAAACTAACACCAGACATTGGAATAAACAAATGTATACCTATTCCTTTTAGAAATGAGGCACCCAGGCGTGTTCTAATCTTTTTATTTCCTCATTCACCAAGGACATCTGGAGACTGGCATGAGGTGAAAAAATAACAGTCAGAGACAATTTGTAAGATAAACATATGAACTAATTATACATTACGTAAAGGTTTTAATCGAGGTTTGGGTGGATAAATAATGTGTTACTTGAGGTCGTATGGAGTCAATTTAGAGTATTTAGATCAATCGGGAAATATCCTGTTTTTAACAGAATATATAAAGCAGCAAGATCCCACTGCTCGAGACTTGAGAGAGAACAGACTGTATGACCGTGGAGTGCAAATAAATGGTTAGTTATAATAATAGTCCTAACGTAGAGATCACAAATAGAAAATTACTTTCACATTGCTGCAAAATCACTCTGAACACTTGTCACTGTTCAGCTGTGTGATCAACTTCAATTTTTAGCTTTTTTTGGTATTTGTGGCTCAGCAGAAATTTGAGAGGATTCTCCTTCTCTTGGTAAGGTTATATGCAGTGTTTTTGCAAGTAGGACCCCTTCCACCAGTGTTTGCTCTCTTCCTCTGTGTATTCGCTCCCCGAAGCCTGTGGGGGGGTCTGATGGGGAAGGTCGCAGCTTTGAACTGTCAGAATTCATCTTCTACTTTTATTATGCCATTGTGTGTGTTCAAACCCAAGTGATGAAATGCACAATGGGATGGGTAGTGGGCAGCTGACGTAAAATAGAGCTGAGGTTCCATTCTGGGAGGGCAGTTCGGTTGAGCAAGCGGCCAGTGCACGCTAACAGCTCTTTTTTGTTATTCACCATAATGAAATAACGCGTCTGATGTCATGGTGTGAGAAAATAGCCTCCATTGGGGTAATCGATATTATATTTCCTGTTCTGTTACAAAGACGGCAGTAGCGAATCTTTCTGCTTCTGAAACTGCAAACAGTTGTAAGTGAGAATAACTGTTAGATGTACAGCGAGTAATGTTGGAGGAGCAGAAAACTTCAATCTCTGTTGGCTCTGTGTTTGTTTCCAATGAGTCGGAAAGCAAAGAGCAGTTTGGAAAAAAAACACAAAACAACCCCAAAAAAGGCAGAACATGAGTTAGCGTGTAAAAAAGCTGAGTAGCACAGGCACTTGAGAATGATACTGGCACTTGTTTGTGTTATCCTACAGCATTGTTAGATCTTTCCCCATTTAAAATCCTCACCCAAAGGATAGAAGCTACTGTGCCTTTATTCTTGCCGTTAGGTGGTACGGGAGGCAGCAGCCCGTACTGCTCGCTGTTCAATCGCTTTGGTTTTGTTGTATTTGCATAAAGTACAGCTATTTCAGACTCCCATTTTTGTGACAGCCTACTGCTTCCTGCTTATCATAGCTTAGCAGAAGGTGGCTGAATATATTCACATGCTGTAGGGAACAGGACTTACCGAGATAAGTCTTGGGGGGATATCATTGGATTTGGCTAAGTAGGGTAACAAAGCAAACATCCACAGGTTTTCTTTTGATTTTTTTTTCCCCATATCTAGGATTGTAGGGGGAGAGATTAAAGATTAATTTCCACATGCATTTTTCATTTTAGTATGAAGGAAAATGTTCAGTCCTGTGAATCTAAAACTGTGATACAGTAAAATATTTATCTAGGTCTTGCTACCAGCCACCTTTGACTGTAGATAATGTGAATTTGCTTAACTGGTAGAAAATCAGATGACTGAAAAAAGAGCGACTGAGTAGTGGACAAATGGAAATTTCCCAAGTGCAGCGAATAAAAACGCATTTGAATTTTCTTTTTATTTTCTTTCATACCTTTGATACTAAATTTTTTTCTGTTTGTCTGAATAGTTCCTGATCAAATTAAAATGGAAGAAAGCAAGTCAAAAAAAGGATCTGAGAGAAATAAGAAGAAAAATCATAGTTCATGGACTAAGCGGTCATTTAATCTAGCAGACGAAACAGAAAGGTATGAAAAAAGGACAATAAAGCGTGTTTGGCTTTGAGTTACAAAGGTTTAGAGTGATGGTTCTGGTATATTTTAATAAGATTTAATGCTTACAGTAAGCCAACTTTTTTAAGAATCCTAGTAATTATGGCTGCTTTCTTTTAAAATGTGTAGGATTATATTTGCCAGCACCATGTAAAATCTTCTCTTCAACAGGGCTCACTCTACACTTGACGAAGTTTTAGAAGGAATGCTCGTTGCAGTTCCTGGAGATGAGGACATGCAAGAACAACCTCGGGGACGCACTCTAGGGTTAGATAATCGTTGATGCTCTGTTCAGAAGTTTTTGTGTTCTGTGTACTGACCTACGTAGGGCTTTTTAGAAAAGGGGCTGTCACTGCTTCGAGTGTGGTGTGTTGGCGAGCTTGCGTGGAGACATCCAGCTAAGCTCTTCAGACTGAACTGAGAGGGAAAATAATGTTTTGATAATATAATTTCCTGTAGGTGGAAAGCAAATACTTCAGTAGGCTTGGAAGGCAGGGCATAGCCTTCACAGAAATCAGATAATTTGACAGAATGGTGGATTTTTGAGATAGAGGAGGGTGTATATTAAGAGAACAGAATAATGAAGGCTCTTCAGAAAAGACTTGAAGGAAATGTTCAGGATGGTGGTTATACTGTCAGGGCAATACAGGTGGGAATAAGGGAAGTAGCAGATGGCATGGCTACATCACTTCATGGCCCCAGGAATGTTTTTCCGCTTGGAACCAAAGATCAGAGCCCAGTATCTGAACAACTCCACAGTCAATGCCAGCGAGTGGTCACAAGTCATTCCTGACATATTCCTTACTAAGGAGCACAAGGTATTCTTGTGTTTGGCATCAGGACTTTTTTGTTGTTGTTGTTGAATGTAGAAGACAAATGTCTTGATAACCAGGAGGATCTTGACAACAAAGCAGACTGATTCCTGTGGTATTTATACTGCCACGTTCATAAATGGTTTGGTCCAAAGCCCATTTACACTGTAATCAGAAAATATTTGCTTAATGCTGTTATTGTAGTCTGCATATGGATATAAAGCTAAAGCACATCTGTAAGCTTGGGTGGGGAGAGGCAGTTTGTTGGGAGTTGGAGAGGACAGATGTTCATTAATAGGTCAGGGCAAAAATAAAAAGGCATCTAGTATTTGCAGAGGGTTCTGTTTCAGTGCTGTGTATTCATCCTGTCTGAGAGAAAATAGAAAGAATTGGGATGATATACAAAATTCTGTTATTTAAGGGCTGCAAGCCTGCAAGATCCAGAAGATGCTGGAAGGAAGAAGGGAGAAGAGGAAGGCAGAGCTGTGGCCAGAGGCGGAGCACTAGAAAGCTGTGCAGGGAATTCAGAAGGTCCTCTTCTTCTGTAAAGCTACTGGACTTTATAAGACCAAACCTTAGGGTCCAAATCTTGAGAACTGTCAAAGCTGACTGGTGTTCTAGAGCTAAAGTAAAAGGTTGCCATTTTCAATATTTCTACGTTAAAGACGTTTTGTGTTACAGGGAGGGAGCTGACACACTTGAACCAAGTTAGTGTGCACTTAGTGCTTTGCAAAAAATAGCCAGGAACCAGCGTTTTGTCTGAAAGGAAAAAGGCAGTAGTCCTTTTCAGAGAGAACTTGTGATTTTGCAGTGTGTAGCACAAGATGACTTAAAGGAACCTGAGCTCCAGTGTTGTGGGCATTTAACCCTCCTACAGCAGTCAGCTCTACAGCCTTCGTTTTATTTTCTAGTTAGGCACCCAGACTATGAAGTGTCCCGAATCACTAATTACTTGGAAATGTGGATGGTAATTTTTAAACCTAGAGGTGTGGAGGTAACATCATTAACGTTTATTATTTGCACAGCGTCAGCATATATGACCCTCTTTACTGTCAGACTCTTAGAAGAACTAGAGCTGGTAGGGATTGGGCTTCAAGTTTTGAAAATGGAATGACTTCTGCTCGTAAAGAGGGTCCTGTTTAGTAGATCCAACATCCACAGAGCTGGGGCTGGTTTCTGGGCAACTTAATGGGGTTTGCAAAAGGATCTGTAGCGTGCTGCTACGTGCTGACAAACCCAGAGCTTTCTCTTTGAAGTGCTGTGCTCTATGTGTTCTTGGTTCTGAGCTGAATTTACATGTTTTTTAGACACACATCCTGAAGATCAAAAATCCCTCTTACAGGAACGGCTGTTTTCATCTGCACCGTTCAGGTGAGCCTCTCTGTGAATTCACTTAGGCTTTGTGGCAGAAAGGTGTGTATTCCCTGGCTGCATGAGATACACTCTTCTTTTCAGTGCCCAGGAGGTGAAAGGGGAGCTATGAAGTCTCATTCCCTTCAACTTGTAGTTTGATGTAAGAAAATAACAAGTCTAACTTTTTTTTTTTTTCCTTGCTACAGGATAATTGTTTTGGATCAGAGCTCTCCTGATGAAAACGGATAGTGAACAAGTTCTGATGCGTCACCTGCTTACTGCTGCCTGTGCGGTTACAGCCTGTGAATCTCAACCCTTTTTGACCACACAAACTGTAAAGCTCAGGCTCCCTTTAACTGCAGCAGTAAGTATAGAAGAAAATCTGATGCTCAACTTTGTTACACAGTTTGTACTGTTTTTACGCAATCATTGCATGTAAAGGCAATATCGGTGATATTGCAGACTGCTCTGTTTCTGAGCATCCTTACCAGGCTGGTGATGTGGTGGGTATTTTTCTGTGCATTCACGCTTTCATAAGCAAAAGAATTTCTTGCTCTGTTGCATTATGCGGTTTTCAGCGTTAAGACAAAGTGATTGTTATTCCGTGGGCTGCTGTTACTGCTCAGGCACTTGTTACATTTTTCCATGCTGGAGAGTGGAGCGCTGTTACAGCCCATGTAGTGTATGTTTTTCCTTGCTCATTAAATTTAACAAGGTAATTTCTTGTTTTCTCTTTTCTTAGTGCTTTTGTGATCTAGTGTCGAGCTGATTTGACTGATTAAGGGGATTAATTGCTGTGCAAAAAGCTAATGAGGAAAAGGCAGTGTTCTCCAGAGATTGCAAGTGCAGGAATACATTCCCTGCCAACATTAGACAGGAATGTGAGAAAACCTGATTAGTATTGTGAAGATTGTGAAGTAAACTTCACCTGTTGGTGAAGTAAACCACACTCTCAGTAGGGCCTTATCAGGAGAAAAAGTAGTCCCTGGTTATAATTGAGCTTTGGGTGAGGATTTTGATGGGCACAGCAACTTCATATTTAGCATTTCTTGTGTTAAATAGTGTTCAGGTGCAGGAGGTGTGAAGATGGTCCTTCTTTAACACACCCTGGCATTTTGGCTGCCTCTGTACAGCTGAGGGCACTGCGTGTTGCTTTTTCTTCCTGTTGATGTAGAGAAATGCTGTCCATCTGTAACTGTTGGTTAGTTTGGTTTAAGATTGCTAATAAAAATTTCCAAGCTTATTGTGCTGCCCTGTGGGTTTTTTACTGTTCTTTGGGGTTCTTTTCACTTGTGGCTTTCGTTGGTTTTCACTTGTTACTGTTTCCCATCATCAGACTGTGTCTACAGCTACGTGCGGATGGAGCTGCTCCATTGAGGGTGCTGCAAACTGGCAGACTTGAGGGAGCTTCCTTTGGAAGAGAGAGAGAAAATAAAGCGTCTTTTATCCATTTAGTAGCATTGAGGCAGTGATAGAGCTGGAGCAAAGCACCAGCAGAAAGGAGGCTGCAGTTTGAATTCCGTACCTTGGATTAACAGCGGTGCCGGTGCGTGGGAAAGGACTCACTTTTGTGCATTACACAGTTCTGTCCAGGCAATAGTTTTCTCTGTGCATGAGTTCTGTATCCTTGCTGCAGGCCGAGGAACTGATACGAGCTGCTGGAACACGATCCTGCTTCACATCAGCCTGGGGCTGTGCAAAGCGTTGTGTTGCAGCCTGTTGCAGAGAGCAGAGGGCGATGGCAAACGCACGCAAAGTTAAACAGCAGGTTTATTGTGTGGTTCTGTCCTTAGTGTCTTGTTACCCTGAACTGGCAAGGAGCTGAGGGTCATTCCCTCTCACTTGGGGCTGTATTTTATCTTTCATAGACTTGCTGGATTGAATTAAAAGTACAACTTGCAGGGCTGCGGCAGTGTGGAGGAGTGGAGCAAGTACACGTGCATTTTTACATGCTCATAATTGCGTATCGCTGGTGTGCAACATGCGACGTCTCTATACCTTCTTGAATTTCTCTATCTGCCAAACCAAATGGTGAGCAAACTGTGAACCATTTCCCTATCTTTTTTTTTAAATCTTAATGTGGAGAATTTTTATTTCTGTTGGTAGTGAGCCTTTCAAGCAGTCACGAGCCTGCCTGCTCTCCTTATCGGGGCCAGAACGCAGCAGTGACAGATTTCAGTTTCTCAGCTGCTTGTACTTTTCCCTGGTATAAGTTTAGCGTGAATGTAAATCATCCTAATAACATAAAGCACGGACACAAAAGCTGTAATTAACAGGAGCAATTAAACAAGGACTAGTGGAAGACAGCAGAGAAGATCAGAGGGGGCCCATCTAATGCTGCTTTTCAGCTTCCCAGAGAATGAAAGGCCAATTAATTAAATTAAAACAGTGAAACTGAGCTGTTCCAATTCCTCTCTGAGCCGCTGGCATGCGAGCTGTTTTGCATGTAGGAAAGCAGGCAGAGAGGGGGAGGGGGAGACGCAGGGATGGGGTGAGGAGAGGGGTCCTGTGCACTCGCACCGCAGTGGGCGCTGGATTTCTCCGCAGGCGCTCGATTCTGCTGAATTTGAGTGAAGACAAGCAAGAAAAGCAAATGTTCGTTCTCTAAGCAGCTGTGTTTCAGCTCCCTTTTACCTGTCATCATACTCATCTTGGTTTGGGGTTTTTCCTTCTGTTCTTGTTTTGGAGGAGACAATATCTCAGATAAAGGAAAAATCCCTTGGTCTCCCAGATCTCATCGTAATCTGGGCTGGTGCAAATTGCCTTTCTGGCTACTCGCAAGGCGGTTTAGTGAGGTGATGAACAACTTTAGCATTGCTTCCTTCATGGGTTTTTTACAACAGCAAAAGCTGAGGAAGGTGGTGGAAGGAGGAGGGAGTTGAGGTGTGTTTTGGAATTGTCTCTGTGGACGGTGTGCGATAGAACAAAACTGGAGAGGAGAGTGAACCTTTAAGCTTGTGACTGTGGATCCATCTCATTTTGAAAGCAATTTAAGTGTTCAGAATCAAACTTTGAAGGACAATTAACTACGAAGGTAGACAAGCTGCTGACGGCATTTCTAATGATAGAACTCGATGAAGCGGGGTCTCAGGGGATTGCTGCCTGCGGGATTGTCTGCACCTTGTGCTTTGTGCCTGCCTTACCCACAGGCTCCTAAATCGCATAACCTGCACCGCGGGCCAGAAGTGTAATTGCAGCTGGCGTAGATAAACATTGTGTTTGGAGATTTGCAATGGGTTGTGGAGCTGTGCAACCCCACTGAGGGGGGCCCTGGCTTTTGGTTTTTTCTTACAGCCTTTGGCATCTTTTGCTTTCTGCAATGTCCCGGCTGCTCAGGCAGCAGTGGCTCTGCTGTGCCTTGTCCTCAGGGTACACAGGGCCTGATAGCGCCTGTGTTTTCTCCCTTGCTGGGAAAATAATGGATTTAAAACCTTTTTTTATTGCCTTAAATATAAAACAATACGTAACTTTGTGTCTTTAACTGTACTATCTCTTGTTATCTGTTACGAAGGCATGCGTGGCACTTGCCACGAGAGAGGTGCCGGCTATAGTAGCAGGATGTGAAGTGTTTTCTGTTGAACCTTCTGTAAACTGCTAAAACAGATACATGGGACCTTGTCAAGGTTTATTAATGTTTATTAACAGGGTTTGCACTTAAGCACGCCTACTGGATTTTTGCCATTTCCACAGTGTGATCTTGAACTTAGCAGCAAGATTGTGTGATGCAGGTAGGACTGGGTCTATCTAGGGATGGTGAACGTGTGGCTCTGACCTACGGATGGCTTTGGGGGTGGTGTTCGGCTGACTCGGGCTGAACAGCAACTTGGGATGTTCCATTGAGCAACGGCTGAGAGAACTGGGCTTGTTTAGCCTGGAGAAGAGGAGGCTGAGGGGAGACCTTATTGCTCTCTGCAGAAAGGAGGTTGTAGCGAGGTCTTCTACCAAGGAACAAGGGATAGGATGAGAGGAAAAGGCCTCAAATTGCATCAGGGGAGGTATAAATTGGATATTAGGAGAAGTTTCTTTACTAGAAGAGTGGTGAAGCATTGGAAGAGGCTGCCCAGGGAAGTGCTGGAGTCCCCTATCCCTGGAGGTGTTCACAAAGCATGCAGACGCGGCACTTTGGGATGTGGTTTAGTAGGCACGGTGGTTTGGGGCTTTGGTTGGACTTGAGCTTAGCGATCTTTTCCAACCTTGATTCTATAGCAATTACTCTTATTTTTTTTTGTTCTTAAAAGACTCCTGATTCCCCGAGGTGAGAGGCTGGAAGGGAGCTGGGGGGAAGGGGGTCTTCCCTTAGGCAAACAAAATAGAAGATTGCATTTTATGCTGTGACTGGGTGGCATGAAAAGACAATGTCATGTCTTTCTGGAGAGCAGTGTGAGGGGGTTGCTGGGGACCTCTCTGACCTCCAAAAGCCACCCTGGCTGTGGGGAAGAGCTGTGGCACCAGGCCATTCTCCATGCCCGTAAGGCTGAGCGGGACAGGCTGAGCCTGATGCTGGTGCAGGCAGGATCTGGCCGGTTAGACAGGGTGAGATGGTGTCATCTTATTCCACAGCCCATCCGCAGCGACGCCTGCGTGGGGTCCGAGCGCAGCTGGAGCTGTTTTTCCTGTCCCCCGTGGGTGGTAACCACAGCACAGCATTTTCAGCAAGCAGCTCTGAAACTGGGCAGGGACAAGGTGGGTTACGTATTGTGGGAGAAAGCTGGTGTCCACCTCGAGACTCGGAGGCAGCAGCCGCGGGGTGGGTGCTCCTCAGCTCACTGTGTTTGGGTGAAAGCTGTGCTAACTGCCAGCCCAACTCTTTGCAGACCCTGGCAGTTTATTGTCAATAAGCATTTCATTTGGCTTTGCGTGTTCATTGAGCAGATTGTGATCTAAAATTAAGTTGCCTGACCCCATAAAATCATGGAAACGGAAAATGAGCTCTTGTTCAGGCTCAGAGGCTGTTCCCGCTCTTTCCAGTTTATTCCCCAAAACCTTCCTGCTTATGCAGCAACTCCTGGGTTGAGCCAGGGTCTGCTCTTTCAGATGGGATAGATGGTTCCTCCACATTTTGTGAGGCCATTAAGTTGTTCTCCAGGAGCCCCAGTGCAGCTATGGGTTGGTTAGCTAACGGCTTTCTCTCTCACCTGTTTGTTCATGAAGACATAGATGATTGGATTGTAAACTGTGGCAGTTTTGGAGAAGTAGGAGGGCAGGGATGCAAGAGCCGGTTGGATGGTGATGTCCTTGCTGGTGGCCACCACGAGGGCAAACGTTGTGTAGGGCAGCCAGCAGATGAGGAAGGCCAACACCATCACAATCACCATGCGCGTCACCTCCCGCTCTGCCTGCTGCGTCGTGTCCGATTCCTGCTGTTGCATCGCAGCCTGTGGGGAGTTTTGAAGAAAGAGAGATGCCCGTTAAAAACTTCCAACAGCATTTCCATCCCTTGGGTGCCCTGACATCAGCACCAGGAGATGTCGGCTCCATCCACTGTCACTAAAACCTGCCGTGAGGCTCTTCATCCTGATGGAGATGTGCCTCACTGGCAGTTTTGTGAGCAGAAAACCGTTAACTCACCCGTACTTGCCATACTTACCGCTCGCAAGGTCATCACCAGGTTGGTGTAGGAGAAGAGGATCAGGCTGAGGGGCATCAGGAAGCAGGTGGTGAACAAGGCCAGGATGTAGCTGTTGTTGTTGCTGCCACCAGTGTACCAGTTGGGCCCACAGGAGGTTCTCAGACCTGGAACAGAGAAGTTTTGAAGCAAGCCTAAACTGATCCTGGGCTTGGACAGGGGCTCAGGAACAAGTTCCAAAGTAGCAACCATCAGCACTGCCCCAGGCACCTCTCCCTTTTCTGTCCCCGTGACCTGGAGCTCCGCCACTGCTGGTTTTGGCTGGACGGCTGCTCTGTGGAGGAGGGTGGTTTGTGGCGTGCAGCGTTACACCGAGCCTCTGCGTGAGCAGATTTGGGCTGAGTGTGTGCCGGGTGCTGCTCGGAGTGCTCTGGCAGCCAGAGCAGCTCGTGTCTTCGTGTCCATCAGACACGTAAGAACGGCTGCGACGTGCTGTGCAGTTTGTAAATTCTGAAGAACATCCTCTGAGAGGACTATTGACTGAGGGAGCGGGAGGTGTTGACATGTTAAACACCAAAATAGAGACTCTCCTCTACCCCAACAATGCGCAAGAAGCAGCTGTGGAGTTGAGCTCATGTTCAACACACATCTCGCCTACCTTCAGGCACGTAGCTGCTCCAGCCCAGGAGCGGTGGGGTGGTCCAGAGTAGCGACCAGCCCCAGGTGAAGGCGCAGCCGCTGACGGCGTGTCGGTGCTGGAACCGAAAGCCTCCCAGGGGTCTGCAGACCACAACGTACCGCTCAAAGGCCAGGATGGCCAGTGACCACAGCCCCACGATGCCTGAGAGAGAAGAAGGGTTTGCGCCTTGGGAACAGGCTCTGCCACAGCTCTGCTGCCGGCGCTGGGACGTGGCAGACAATGATTAAGAGCTACTGAAGTAAATACCCTTGTAACGAGATGTCAGATGTTTTTCTTATGGCAGAGAGAGCCGTGCGGATATTTGGCCCTTAAAAATCAAGTTCACAGTGGGGTGTCCGTGACACGTTGTTGTTATAACCACAGTTTCTCCCCTGCAGTGTTTCTCCTGGACAAAAGGTTCTGTGCAGTGTTTGGTGTTGCACACACACAAACCCCTGTGTGCAGCCATCCCGCACCCACGAAGCACAGCCCGAGCCAGGACTCCTGATGTGCCCAAGTGACATTTCCCTCCCTATGGAGACCAAGACAGAGCATGGGGTGACACGGTGCAGCCAACCGCCTACTTGACCCTTCCCTGTGCTGAAGATTAGATGAAGGACATGAGTTTTATGTCGTGCGTGAAAGCATTGCCCTCAGGAGATGCAGCAAGCTGATGGGGCGATCCCCAGAGCCGCTTTAATAAGCGCAATGGCAAAAACCAAAGAGCGAGACAGGTCTCAAGCTTCCTATCCTTACCTGTCAGGGAGACCATGAAGCCCTCCAGCTCGCACATCTGTTTACCGAACACGAAGAAGCCGTTGATGTTGTTGGAGAAGCTGACGGAGCTGCCGCAGAGCGTCACCAGCAGGTTGGCAACGGCCAGGTTCACCAGGATGTAGTTCAGGGGCGACCGGAGCTTCTTGTGCCTGATGGAAACCATGATGACCAAACCGTTCAGCACTGAGGCGGAGACCACCACGGTGCCCATCAGCACGGCCACCGACAGGTACATGGCCCGGGGGGCCTGGTGGGGCCACTGGGCGCCATCGAAAGGCCCCGGGGTCCTGTTGTTGGGGAGTTCCTGCGAGCTGTTAGCGGAGGACATCACCCTGGCTCTGGCGGATGCAGGGCACCCTCCCCAAAAGCAAAGCCTCTTTATAAAGCAGGGCCTTGGAAGCTTTGCCTTCAAATACCTTAAGCTTTTTTTTTTAATTTGAAAGGTTTGTCCTCCTGCCTCTTTATAATCAGCTCTTTATTCCCAAGGGGATAAAGAGTGACTTAGAAAAATCTGATGACTGAACGGTGCATCATTTAATTGAGTAAATAGGGTTGGGTTTTTTTCCACCGTGCTGCCCAGCCGCTTTCCCTGTAAGCGCGGCGCTGCCCAGGCTCGCTGTGGGGCTGACCCGTTATCCCCCGTGCGGGGCTGCAGGTGCCGGGGATAGAGCTGAACCTCCCCAGAACCCCCCGAGCCCCGAACGTGCAGCCTGGGGTGCTGGGGGCGAGCAGCTGGGTCAGCTGCTTCTAAATATACTTACTAAACATATGTTAAATATAGTAATATTATTGATATATTCTCTATATAACAAATAGAACAAAATATTAATTACATTTAATATAAATTATAATAATAATATATATTAAGAAATAGTGTGTGTGTACACATACTTTTATAAAAGTATGTGGAGAAAGCGTGCAAGAAAGTATAAGAGCAGGGTCCCTGTAACTGCTATAATGAAAATATATATAATAGCATATATAATATGTTCCGTCTACTTAGATAAGATATAAAATATATAGTAGTTATCCGTGGCATGTATTGCACAAGCATATTTTCTTTGTATGAGTTAATATGCATGTATATGTGTATAAAATACCTTATATAGTAGATTACGTAAGTAGACGCAACATATTATGAGATTTTGTATGTTATAAAATACATAGAGCACACGTTTTCATGTTTGTATGCATTTAAATGACTACCTCTATCTATACCCCCTCTCTCCATGCTATACATTCACTATATATTTATGTATCGTATTTGATATCTATATATTTTATGTGGTATATAGCATATATGTATATCTCATAGAATAGTTTGGGTTGGAAGGGACCTTAAAGATCATCCAGTTCCAACCCCTCTGCCCTGGGCAGGGACATCCCACTGGATCAGGCTGCCCAGTGTGTGTATATATATATATATATATATATATATATATATCCGTATATACTCCAGCAAACAGGATTGTTGGTCCTTGGCGCTGCTGCTCCAGCCCTTACTGCTTCTGCATTGTGTCAGTGGGGAAAAAAGGCACAGAGAAAACACCATGCCTTTCTTTTTAAACATATGTAATTGGACACAAGCATCTAATTAACTCATTCACACACACATACGCATATATATGCGCACATATAGGCATGATTATATATGTATATATAATGTGTGTGTGTAGAGATATATATTTGTATTGCGGTGTGTGTGTGTATATATATATATATTTATGTAGAGCGAGTGGGTGCGTCTCTCTCTACATTTGTCTCTGGTGGAAGCTCAGTTTGGGCCGTGCTTGCGTCTCTTTGGGCTGAGCATCTGCCCGTGCCGGGCTGCCGCAGCCAGAAGCTTCTGGTGTGACACAAGCAGAGACCATCAGTGAGTTTTTAATTTCAACATGACGAGGAGTGGTGCTGATGATCGGTGAGGTGGGTGCAGCGAGCTAATGCCATCAGAGCTTCCCGAGGGCAATGGCATCTCCTGCTCGCAGTCTGGACACCGACTGCTGACAACGTACCTTCAGGCAAACCCAAGATGATTGGGAAACACTAAATATCGAGCAGCGCCGCAGAGGCACCTCAGCTCCCGCCCACCCCAGGCCAGGGAGGTGTCCCTCACTTTAGGGATGGATGGGGCTCACTGTGTCAGGATTGGCAAAAATCCATGCGGAGACAGCGCTGGCCACGCCATGGGGCAGCCCTAACGCCCTTCTGCACTGCTACTGAATAGCGCCCTACTGCTGTGAAGGTAATGGAAACTGCAGAAAGACCAGAGGCTTTGGTTGGTTGGGTTTTTTTGTCTTGGTTTTGTGGTTTTTTTGTTTTTCAGGGTTTTTTTTTTATTTTCCCTTGACTGATCTTCCTCCCTTCACCACCACCAGCACCTACAGCTCCAGCATGAATGTCCCAGCACCCTGCTGAGGCAGAGTGGGATCCCTGGTGAAAATGGGAAACGTGGAGCCAGTGCAGTTATGATATTTCTTTTTTTCAGCAGCAGCAAGAGCTTGAGGAGTGGAGAATAAAGCCAAACAGCACCTGATGCTCTGGTTTAGAACAGGTACCCTTCCTCGGGTCTCAGCTCTTTATCTCCCATCTCTGGGTCTCAGTGCTCTGTTGGAGAAGTGCTGTGACACGCTGAGCTCACAGGGACTGCGGTACCGACCTGGGGAGGCTCAAAAGCTGCACCAACAGCATCGACCCTTTTTTTTTTTTTTATTTCCCTTTTTATTTTGGGTTCTCGTTATAAATATTAACAAATCTGACAAAAAGTACACAGATAGATAATACTGAAATACAAAAGTCTGTTAGGATGCAGGTAAGGACAGTTTCTGCAGCCTTCACGTGGTAGCAAAACATCGGTATCAAACATTTCACGAGGCCTGGCATGACAACCACCACTCTGCATGCAGCTGGGACGGACAAACGGACCATCCGCTTAGAAAAGACCGGGATACAAAGTGAAGGAACCCACACACACGCACACATCGTGTCCTACTCCACCTCAGGCATAAGCCAGTTTTCTGGCAATATGTGCTGAAACAAATGATGGATTGAAAGTTAACTTTGCAAGAAAAGGGAGGCACAGCCAACCTGGCACTCCTGTAGCTCTCCTGGAAGCTCAAACCCAAACCAGGTTTTAAGGTGCTGGCCCAGTGACAGAGAGGATTATCGGGAACATCCTACTTGACTCGCTGCCAGTACTCAAATAAAATCCATGCATATCTGTAGAATGCATTACAAATATTAAGTTATTAAAAAAGACCCTATGAATGTTGTGTTTTTTATCTTCCCCCCATATCAAACAAGGTGTAACACGATCGTCACTTTGAAAAGTAAACAGAGTTTTCCAGCGATTTGATTGTTTTCCAAAAAAAATAAGTCAGTAATGCACGTGCGCACGCGCACACACAGCTCCAGGGCTCAGAAGCTGTAGGTAATTGAGACCAATGGGGAATAGCAGCTCGCTCTTCCTAAGAAATCATGGTTTAAAGGCTTCAAAAACTTCTGGTAAGGTGCAGCATTTTGCAGAAAGTTTTAGCTCTTTCCACCCGATGGCTCATCCCAGCGGACACCAGCGACCATCTGTTTGCACAAGAGCCGGCGTCCGCTGGGATGAGGATGCAGAGGCTGAGCAGGGGGGGTCACAGAGGACAAGAGCTGGGGTCATTACTACATTATTACACAGAAATTTTGGTTTGGATGCTGTTTGAGGCAGAAAATGGACCAACACGATGACTGTGCTGGAGCTGAGCAGCCGCAAACGTGACGCCAGCTTGGGCTCGCTGCGTAAATCGCCTTGGTTGGGTTTTAGGTAATGGCATGAATTGGAAAAAGATGATTAAGGGAAAAGCGATAGAAAATTATAGCCTGAAAGCTTTGCTGGGAAAAAATAGCTGTGCTGAAGCCTGGCTGCGTGGCTCCAGGCAGAAAGGCATGGTTTCATTAGGAGAGTGGCTGCTGTAAGGGAAGCGCGAGGCTCCGCTGCTGGTCCTGGGATGCAGGAAGGGGCACAGCGGCTTTGCTAAGCTTTTTCTTTTGCCCCCCCAAGTTCTGCAAAGGTGAAGCCGCTCCAGCCCGGGGCCCGCGAGAGGCGAGCTCTGGTCTGCACAGCCCTTTCAGCTTTCTGGCTGACATCACAGGGAGTAGCGGAGAGGACGAGCACAACATTTCGGGAAGAAAAGCAGTCTTCCTAGGTTATCGGGGGACACAATCATTCCGACGGAGGAGATTTAAATGCATAAAAGACTGTTGAGGCCCAAACCACAGAGACCGACAAACCACCAGGAATATGGCACAATTGCCTTGAGAAAACAGTTCCATGTTGTAGTGACGCCTTTTGCTCATATTGGATACACGAACAGAGAGTGACGCATTCATTTTTGCCACTGAATTGCAAGGCAGCGAGAAGGTAATTCAGTAGAGCAAAGAGTTAGGAGAGGAGTCGGAGCTGCAGTGCATGCAGGCGTGTGGTGTCCGTGCGCGTGGGCACACGCGTGTTGGCTGTGTGCATGCACGCGCATGCTTGCCAGTGTGTGTGTGTGAGTGTGTCAGGGTGCAAAGAGGCATTGTGGAAAAGCCTTAGGGGACGGGACCTGCCGAGCAGAGCGAACCGCCACTGCCTTGGTCCCTGGGAAGGGTTTCCCTGCAGCTGGGCTGTAGCGTGGGGTGTCCCACTCTCCCGGCTGCCCTGGGACCACGATCCCCTGTACCCAAAGCCGTAAACGAGAGAAGTCCAAAGGCTGTGGCTGGCAGAGCTGTGCTCACCCTCAGTCGCTGAGGACGGCCCCCGGCAGCTCGTTCGTTAGCGTGTGCCAGCGCTCGATTTTCTTGTCCTTGTTTTTCAGGCAGTCGAACCAGTGCTTCAGCCGCTCGCCTTTGGCATTAATTCCTAACACAACTCCACCTTGAGAGAGAGAGACAGAGAGAGAGGGAGAGGTGAGGATGTGCATCAGCCCTGCCAGGGAGGCCAATGGAGCCGGTCCATGCAGCCACTCTCACAGCACCCGATGCCACAACCTGATGTGACACAGGGGCTTCCCCAGCCCCTCGCAGCTGCTTCTTGTGCCAAGGGCTGGGAGCTCATTGCGATTGCAGCGGCTGTCAGAGATACCGGGCACTTGTTAGCAATAAATCACAGTGGGCAGCAGCAAAACCACAACAAGCCTCGACATCCAGCAGAGGTAAAGGAGACCTCCCCGTTAAACCTGGTTTTTATTCAGAACAAGAGGTATGAAAATAGAAAGCGACAGGGAGACCCATCTTTTCCCTGCTTGGGTGTTTGCAGCATGGCTGGCTGCAAGAGAGGAGGTTCAGGAAAGGGCTAAATGCAGAACACAAACCCAGCAGGAAGAAATGTGGGGATGGAGAACAAACCAGGAGGATGGAGAAGTGCAGAAGAGCAGCAGAGGAAAAAAGGAAGAGGCACAGAAGTTGAAGACTGAAAAAAAAGGGTGAGGAGACCTGGAGTGCCCCACTCACCTATGAAATCGTTCGATTTCCCAATATCGTAGTCCCACACTGTGACTTCCAAGGTCTTTTTCGCCAGGTCGCTATGCTTTATCTCATAGCAAAATTCCTGTTGGGGAGCAGAGACAGAGTCAGGACAAACCTGTTGGGTTTGGTGCAGGACAGCCGGGCAGGGGCTGGGGCTGTCCATCCTCCTCCTCGGGCTGTCACCCTTGGCCACCTGCAGGGAACTCTATCTTGATCCCCCAACCTAACAACTGAGGTTGGTTTTCTTTTTTTCACCTTTATAGTCTAAGGACTAAAGCCCCCAGGGAGAGAACCAGAACCAGCAAAAACCCACCTCGTTGAACTCGGGGTTCAGTGTCTTCTTCTTCACTGCTGTCTTGTGCTTTGATTTCTTGTCCTCATCTGGTTTCAAGTAACTGCAATGAAGCCAATGTGGCACAGTCACACAGAGGTCCCGCAGCCCTCCCATCCTGCCCAGCTGTGGGTGGGATGTCCTGTGGGACCAGCACTGCGCAGAGGCAGGGGGAGACGGGGGGCTGAGCTCCATGGGCCTGCAGCTCCCTCCTCTACTGCAAAAGCACCAGAGATGGCTGGAGGGAAGCAGCATTGCCCCACATTAGCACAAGACAAGTGCTAAGATCTAATTTAAGGTCCCTTCCAAACCATTTCAAGTCGCTGGCTGCCACCGCAGAGCAGATATCCCATTTCCAGTCCCTAGGGGACACTGGCACCGCACACATCCTCCCAGCTTCTGAAATCAAACCCTGCCAGACCAGAGCCAGTCCAGACTTGGGACTGTGCGACCAGTTTGCTCATCCAGAGCCTTGCCAGGAGACAGAAAACACCCACAGGGGTGTAAAAGGGGAGCAGGAGCTTTGTGCGCCGCTGTTATCTGCAGATACTTTGCAGCACAACAGCAGGGATGAAAAGCAAACAAGGCTGAGTGTCATCAAGCAGAGAAAGCACCCGAAATCTAAGCTGGGACAAAGCTAATCCATCATTGTTTTGTGCTGGTGCTGCTCCTTTAAGCATCAGTTCTGCTTTCACGTTACACTTTCCAGATCTTGCTCATAATTAAAAAATTAGGGCTTGCACTGAGAAGCGCCACTTCTCTATCTGCTCCGATTCCAGCCCCGCAGATACGATCTACTGCAGACAGCAAGGGGCACCGACAAAACAACTGCGTATGACAAAGGGAATTGTGTTCCTTCGGGGACTGAGCCTCTCATGAGCATTTAAAAAAACGTAAGTGGATTTTTATGCAAACGTTTTTGCTCTTAAAGAACACATAAATAGGAAGGTGAAGCCATGCTGCCGATAAGCTCCACCACTGGCCTTCCAGGTACAGTCTATCCTGGTAGCTCTGCCTTAACAAATACTGTCCCTGGAAGTTATGGGCCAGCACCTTGGGAACAGGGACGCAGGGCAGCGTGGGGGCTGCAGCCCTGCCTTGCCAAGGACCCTGCTTTGCATAGAGCAAGTTGGAAAACTGCCGTTACCCCCAAAGCCAGAGCTGTGGTGATATAGGGCCCCCAAAGCCAGAGCTGTGGTGATGCAGGACCCCCAAAACCAGAGCTGTGGTGATGCAGGGCCTGGCGTCAGCCCCACTCTGCGTCAGCAAACCACCACCTTCCTGAGCAGCCCATAATAGCCCTGGATGACACCGAGTTCCCTGAATCACTGGGCTGCAGGCGAGTCACAGCAGCCCATTACACACATTTTTAACGGCTTGCTTTAAAAAATAGTGCTGGTATTTTCAAAAGGAAGGAACTCCCAGTCATTTACACTGGGAAGTGTCAGCGGGACCTGTAGATGTGCCCTCAGCTCTGTTAACGAAGCCCTGGAGCCACCGGAGCCCTGGGTTGCAATTAAACTGCTGTCTGACCTAATTAGACACACATTGTAATTAGAGCCTTTTCAAAGTGTGGGGTGGCAGCCCCGCTGCCAGGCTGGGAGCCTCCTCTGCACCAGGGACCTGGGGAGGGGAGCGATTAATCGCCTGTCGCTGGGAGCGGGGGATGCCCACACCCCAGTGCCACCAGCCAGGAGGACCAGACCTGACCCAACAGCCACCTCCACCCTGGCAGGGATGGCGCTGGATTCGAAGAGTACAAAGGCTGAGGGTATCACTGGGAAGGAAAGCAAAGGCTCTCGCAGGTCTAGGACACGGGCACTGTTCTGCTTCATCCTGCGCTACCGGATGAGACCCACCAACTACGAGACTACCACCGTCCCCTCCTGCTGCAGACTCCATCCCAAGCCAGGGCAGCGCTGAGCCTGGTGGTGGGACACCAAAGCCACTTGGCCACTGCAGAACCAGCGGGGACAACACGCTGCCCTGGCGCGGCCACACGCCGCGGGGCAGATCCTGCGCCCACGGTACTTTGATGCGCTGTAAAACAATCCCCGGGGAATGACACGCTTGAGGCGAATGCAAGCTGCTGCCGTCATGCCCTCGTTTGCATCTCCTAATGAGATCAATTAATTTCCACTGTGGGGAGAGACATGGGGACAGTGTGGCTTCACTGAGGGCTGGCAGTGGCAGCACCTGGCCCGGCCCAGCCCACCGCAGAGCAGCACTTACGTTTTGACGTAGGGGTCGGAGTAGCCGTTGGCATCCATGGCAGCCAGGTGGGCGCAGCGGATAATGCCCACCAGCAGCCCCTGCTTCTGTGAGCTGTACTTGAGGGAGATGAGGATCCGGCCACGCTCCTCCAGCGACTTGTCCTCTGTTTTATCTATCTGGAGGATGGAACACAACCAGTCCAGGGGCTGCTCTGGGATTCAGCACCTCCCCAGCACGAGGGATGCTCTCCCCATCCCTCATCACTAAGGGACCAAACTACCCCACACTTCCCTGTGCCGCAGGGACAACCTGCTGCACCCTGAACCCCTCACTCACCGGCAGCTGCTTCTCCAGGCAGATGTTGAAGTTTTTGGTCTGGTTGGGTTTCAGTTTCTTCAGCGGGATCCGCGTCTCCCCAATGAATTCATTGTGGCGGAACTTGTCCTCGTCACAGACCGAGATCCTGCAACAAGCACAGGGTGAGCAGGGCTGCTGGGGAGAGGGGAGGTGATGGCGTGAAGGCAGGGGCTGCCCCGTCGCTCTGCGGGTCCCCCCAGCAAGGGGACGACTTTGAGGCCACCATTCCCCGGGCCAGTGACCGGGCACGTCCTTCACAGGCAGATGGAGGGTATTAATGGCTGCAACAGCCTGGCAAGGGCAGCTCCCCATGTTTAAATCTCGGTCTGCTTTACCTCCACAGCCCAGACCTGAGGCTGCTGGGATGGAGGAAAGGCCAGGTCTGGGGAAGCAATGGAATGCAGGAAGCAGAGGCTGTGCTGCACCACGCAGCCCTGCTGGGATGTTGCTGCACCAGCTCCGCCACACAGCTGCCCGTGCAGAGCTACATGTGTGCCCTGGTTGGGCCCCACGGCCACCACGGCCGTCTCTCCTCCTTAGACCCCATCCTGGCCAGGGCTTCTGCAACCTCAGGATGGCTGTCACCCTGCGGAGGACTGAGCTTCCCTCCAGGGAGATGCTCCTGACCCCTGAGCAGCGGCACAATGCTGCAGCTTCTGTGTCTAACGCATGCACCGGTTCAGACACTGCTGGAAATGCAACCCGGGGCCTCAAGCATCCTAATGTCTCTTCACTTAAAACATCAAAGTCATTGGTGACTGGAATAAAATTATTCTAAGCTGCTGCCAGCCCGGCTGCCTCCTGCCCCGTCAAGGAGGCTCTTCCTAATGCTGCCCTCTGACTGCCGGGCTGGAAGGAACACGCCTGCAGGCACGGTTCTCTTCTCTCCCACCCAAGGAGCTCAGGCACTGCCCGAGTGTGGCAGCTCTCAAGGTGTCCCCCAGCACCAGGGACGTGGCTGCTCACGTGGCTGAGACACAGAGAGGGTCCTCCACCTCTGCTCCCACCGAGCAGATGAGACCGGGAGGGATTTGCAGATGCAGCCTGTGAGACGCATCACACCTCGGCCAAGCAAAGCTCTCCCAGAGCCCCCGAGGTCCTGCGCAGGGCTGGGTCCCGGGATGCCCCTGTGCCAGCAGCCTGCGTCCCAGAGCAGAGAGCCGATACTGAGTGAAGGCTGTTCTCTGTGCGAAAGCTATAAATGCCTCTCCCTCCACTGGCAGCTAATGAATCATTTCTCTACCGCTTCCCAGCCCGCTCTGGGCATCAAGAGAAACGACAGAAGAACAAAGTTAGCACTTGCAGGGAGGCTGAAATCCCAGAGAGGGGCCAGGGGGTGCTGGCTACCCTGCAAGGGACCAGGGGGCAGGGAAAGCCAACTCATCCCCCTCTGAGGGGAGCATCCTGCATCCTACACCCCCACTGGAATCACCCTGGCCTCCCTGCCCATAAAGGAAAGGCATTTCCCTTCCTCTCCTTTCTCCCCTTTTTTCTGCTCTCTTTTCTTTTCCTACGGCAGCTTCTGCTCCTTTTCCTGCCTGATTGTTTTGTTTCTCTCTCATCCACTCCCACCAGTGCCCATTTCTCACAGGTGGCACCTCTGCCTCTGGGGACCACACTCCGCCTCGCAGAGTTTTGACAAACAGGATCTATTCAGGAAGGGGTAAAAGTGATTAAACAGTGCTCTGCAACCCTGCCTTAGAGTAACTAATTGCACACATCACCCCTGGGCTTTGCCCTGCCTGGATGGCTTATCCATGGATAGTTTATCCATGGGCAGTTTATCCATGGACAGTTTCTCCATGGATGTTTATCCACGGATGGTTTGACTACCCTTGTGCTCATAAGTGAATAAGAAGGCAGGAAGGGGGATGGTTCAGTCACATGGCACAAGGATTGTCAGGGCTGGGGAGCAGCAAAGAAAGGGGGCTTGGAAAAAAATAATGCAATCGGGAAGACTGGGAATGCTGCTCTCCAGAAAACTGTAGCTGGATGCAGCGTTACTATAGATACCCACGAAAAAAATCACCCCACCGCAACAGTAAAATCCTCAAAGAGAATCTGAAATGCGGCATAATATTCCTTATTTCCCTGCCTCCTCTCGCCTCTCTTACAGAACAAAACTGAAAAAGGAGCAGCAGCAGCAGCTCCAGACAAGAAGCGGCACTTGCCAGGCGTGCACAACCCCACACCCATCTGGCCAGATCTCTGGGGAGGGAAAGCGAGCGCACGGTGACGAAAGCTGGGCTGAAGAGGAGAGGAGCGTGGCCGCACGGAGCTGACAGCCTGGGGTCTATTTTTACCCCAGCAGTTGTGGAGCGGCGCCGACTCCTGCACGGTCGAGAGAGGCAGAGTTTGGTGCTGGTTGTACTTCTTAAGAACATGAGTAACAAGATCTTTCCCTGACAATGTATAGATAAGCCCCAGAAGCAGAAGACACCAAATTAAATGTCCTACTTGCTGTGGAGCCCCAGAACCACCTGTGATGGGTGGAAGGAAGCTCAGGAAGGAAACGGCTGGAAAACGTCAGCTATCCCCCCTGTCCCATGGGACCAAAAGCACCCCCAGGTGCTGCATGACAGAGGCAGCCTGGCCTGGCACAGCACTGGGGTGACAGTCATCCTCCGTGTCCATCCCAGCCCAGTTCAGGTGTTCGTGCAGAGGTGGTGCAGAACTGGGTCCCCTGCGAGGCAGTTTTTGGCACATCTGCAAGACCTGGAAACTCCTGCTGTCTCCGAGCAGCACGATGGAGCCAGAGACACGGTCAGGTCTCTCCCAGCCTCATCTGCCTCCACCTCTCCGGTGGGTCCCCGCATATTGTACCCATCTGTACTGTACAGATGTTGTACAGTTTCGTGTCAGCCCTGCCAGTCCCTGCGACTCAGCCCCCGAACCTCACTCCCTCTGGCTGCCTGTGGCTCATCTCCACCAGGACGGCGGTTTTAGCCCGGCGGTGCACCAGCCCTGAAAGCAGCAAATGTGAGCCGGGTGAGCAGGCAGCTCTGGCCCCGGCCCTCCCTTTGGAAACAGGCGTAATGGAATTACACCGGCTTGGATTTTATTATGAGAAATCAATGGGATGGAATTTTTATGCCTTGGGTTAGAAAATCAGCTTCATGACAAACAGCAAGAGACACCTCCGGCAGCTGCATTCACCTCCATCCCGAGCCCTTCAACTCAAACGTTACCCCTCCCTCACCTCTCTTTATTAAACCAAATCCCTCGAACCTGGCTTTTGATTTGACAGCTTCCAGCGAGGGGTCTGATTTTTTTATGTTAAGGGCTGTGAAAAACTACCTTGGAAGAAAACTAAGCAGCAAGTGAACAATCACTGCTCATTAAACTTTTTCTCCCTCCTACTCAGCCCCGGCTCCCGGGTTACAGTCCTGACTCACCGCGCAGCTCAAGCAACCCCGCTCTGCTGACTCATGACTTCTGCTCGCACACATGCTCCTCCGACCTCTTTCCCATCATGGAGAGGGGAGGATGGGGGTGAACAAGGTCCCTTTTCCACAAGGCGCATGCACGTAATAAGCAGCAGAGCCTTTAGACGCATCTCCTGTATCCAAGAACCCTTGTGGTCCCTATAGCAACTTGGGAGGCTTTTGATGGAGGAGCAGACGTGTGGGTGATGCCGGCTTGGCGTAAGGACAGCCAACACCTGGCAAGGAGAGAAAACAGGAAAAGGCAGCATCCTGGCACTGTCCAGCTCTCCCAAAACCAACAGGAGGATTCAGTGCTGGGCTCCATCACAAAGTGCCTCGAAGTCTGAGCATAGAAACCACAGTAAAAGTTAGATGAAATTACGAGCGTGCCTGCAGTTGCAGAGCAAAACTCGTTCAGCGCTTCTGGAGTAAAGCAATTTGGGACCCCAAATCTCGAAGTGTCTGCGCTTGTGCCTAATAGAGCCGACCAAATACTATTTTCTGAATAATATATTTAATGAGTCATTATGTTTGTCAAAGACATGATTAAACAAAGAATTCCTGGCATTCGTGGGCTAGCTGTGTATCATATGAATAATGCATCACTTCGCCAATATATCTGGGTATGAATAATTGTATCCAGTTTCTGGCCAGCTCTGATATTTATTATGAATACAATCTATTTATCGCGTATCACATGTATTATTTAAATGTGGGCGATTGTATTCGGCCTATTCCAATTTCCTCTGCGGCGTTTCTCTGGTCATGCACCGCAGCTTCCCGCTACCGGAGACCACGGCCAAGCTGCTGTGGCACAGCCGTGCTTGGACCGCGGACAGGGAGCAACAGTGCCTGCAGCTGGGGATGGGGAGCGAGGACTGCAGGGGGAAATTCACTCCTGGCGCTGGCAGAGAACCTGCCCCCAAATCCAGCCTTTCTGGCCATCCGAGTCCGGTGTCTTTCAAGCGGCTCTGAATTTACCTTCTCTCAGGATGGTGGGTGGTTTCATTGCTATTAAGGCTTGGGCTAGACTCAAGGCTATTTAATTCAATGAATGGATGAGACCTTTCAAGATCCTCCCACCTGCTGCGTTTCATGAAATCTGAAGTATCTGGTGTTTTTTGAGGGGGTTGATTCATTAACTAAATCCTGCTTTGCCAGCTGGGCTGCCTTCACCTCTCCTTCTCCCTTGGGGGTGGCCCTGCTTGGGGACGTGAAGCTTGTCAGCTCCTGGGGCTTGGGTCCATCACAGCAGCGGCACTCAGCCAGCTTGGATGAGGCTGCACAGGGAGCAGGGGCAGCCTGTCAGGTCATGGTGTGGGGTTGGGGGTCTCAAGCGAGAGAGGATCTGTTACTCTGCCCTCCAGGAGGCAGAGGATGCCCCTATTCCAGCCCCTGCGATGGGGCAAATGCCATTTGTCCTCCTGCAGGCACTGTCAGAATGCCCCGTGCAATGCCAACCTCCCGCTGAACACGTCCCATCAAGAACCCAAGGGGGCAGAGAAGATTTTGGGGTCCTTTTACATCTTTTCTGCTGCATCACCCCCTCTCCAGGCAGCAGGGAGGTGAAAGCTGATGGCTGCTTTGATCTCCGACGTTATTTTTACATTAAAGAGACTTTGCAATCACGTTTCCCTGCTCGTCCACGAATCTCAGCACCCGGGAGGCACCCGGGGAACGATCACCTCCCAGACCGAGGGAAGCATCACTCATGCTCTTTCAACTGCCTACAGCTGCCTTGCAGGAGCCTTGCCTGATGAGCGCAAGGAAAGCCAGCAGCCCTGCAGCTTTGAAGTCGGATTTTCCTGGCAGAGAAGGAGATATTTTGCCAAGATGATGGATGGGCAAAGCAAAGCATTGAAGATAGGACAATACAAGGCGCAGGAGATACTTTTTTCTGGGAAACGGCATGGGGAGCTTCCCTTGCCTCCCTGCTGCCTCCCAGGAGCCGGCGAGACCAGCCCTTCCCTGGGAAAAAACAGCCTCCAGAGCCCGGATAAGGTGGGAGTCAAGCCCTCTGCTCCCTGGCACATTTCAGCAAACAACTCAGGCAAACACCTCTCTACAAACTGATTTCCACGCTTGAAGAGGCTGAAAAACTTCAAAGCCTGGAGTGAAAAAATAAAAAAAAAATGACCCACCAATAATAATAATAATAATAAACCAGAAGCTTTTCAGCCCGACAAGCCTGCAGCACTTTGAGCATGACTAATATTTTCCATGTGAAATAACAATACGCAGCGCTAAATTTCTCATCTCTATGCACGTTGCAGGCAACAGGTGGGCTCTGCCCCAATGCACCTCTGAGCAGGATCTTTTATAAGGCAGCTTCACGCTCTCATCATGGGGAAAACAGCAAAACCCCAGGGTACCTGCACGTAAGGAGGGTCGGATGCTGGCCATGGAGGTGACAAAGCCCTGAGTCCTTGGAGCAGGATGCAAAGTTCTCCCTTGTTTAACAGCAGATCTTACAGCAAATCCTCCTGTGCAGTGGTCCCAGATCACAGCAGTGATGGAGCGGCCAAGGCCACCACACCCACCCCAGGCAGGATCTGTCCGCAGACTCTGGATCACCCCTTGCCCTCACCCAGGTGGGATGGTGGCCAAGGGATGAAAACCTTTGCATTCACAAAGATCTGCCCCCAGCAAGGCAGCACTTCAAGCTCACACAGCCCCACCGTGCTGCCCCTGCCCACCTCCAGCCCCACCATATCTCCCAGCCCCTGGGAGATGCTGCCAGGAGATGCTGAACGTGTAGGGGCTTAATCAAACCAAAAGAATAGAATAAATACATACAAATGCTCTTCATTTAGTTTGACAATAATTCACAGATGCTTCCAGCTTTCTTCCAAAAAAAACTCAACTATGAAAGGGGCCCAGAGCTTTCCCAGGGAGATTTGCTAAGCAAGATGTGACCGCAAAGCCTTAACACATGTCTGTGAGGGCTGGGCATGAAGGGGTTAAACCAAAATAACAGCAGCACCTCTGCAGGCAAGAGCCCAGCGAGTGAGTTATGAAGTTAATGACAAAGCAGGACCGCGCTCCTCACCAGCTCCTCACCGTAAATCACGAGCCAGTCACCGTGGGGGTGAGGGATGCGTGCAGGGCACACAGGGGAGGTACAGGCTCTGCTGGGTAATATCTCCGCTGGGGCATGGGGGTCCCCGCGAGCTCTGCCGGGAAATCATCACTGGGACGGGGAGGGGCGGCAGGGGTGACCCTGAGAGGAGGGGAAGGGAGCGCCCCGCCGACCTCCACCCCTCGCTCCCCACCCAGGGCCCTACCGCAGGGTCTTGCGGATCATGTCCTCATCGGTGATTCCGTAGTAGGTGAGCGTCTCATTCCAGGTGGGGTTCAGCGTGTTGCGCAGCGTTTTGGTTCTTAGCTTATTCGCCTGGAAAAGCAAGGGAGAGAGCGGTCAGTGGGATCGGGTGATCGTTTGGGCACCGAATGCACCCGCGGGCAGGGACGGGGAGAAAAGGAAGCATGTTTTGGAGATGAAAGGGCAATGGGTGTTGTGGCCCTTCAGCCTCAGTGCCATAACGCAGCCAGTCCTCGACGGGGCAGCCAAAATCCACTCCGACCACAGTGATATCCAGAGGGATAGAGACACAGCGATAGGTCATTTGCAAAGCAATCCAACCCCATATCCTGGAAACAGCCCGCAAAATAGGAACCTTGGCAGAACACCGTGAGAGAGGATGGATATCTCATTTATGCAGCAGGAGAGAGCGACAGAGGGGAAAAAAAAAACCCATCTTTTCAGGTTCATTAAAAAATACCAATTTGCTGTTCTGTCTGTTTGTTTGCGTCCCTGCTCCCAGCACAGCTCCCGTTCCTGCCTGACTCAAAATAACTTCCTTGATACGCATTTTGTAAGCGCTGGCAACTCTTTCCAGTGCTGCAGCTCTGCAAAGTGGGAGGCCGGGGAGAGAGGGAGAGCAGAAGCAAAGGGCTGCAGGCTTCAGACGGGGCTTCTCCATCAAACCCCAGCCTAGCACGGCCTGACAGAGCAGCAATTTTCCCTCTAATTAGGTGTAAAGTCAGAAAGTTCAATCCTTGTCTCAACCACCACTCGGCGTAAGGAACTCTCAGGAAATCAATACTTCAAAGTTGTCTTGCGTGTCTTTATGGGAAGCTGCTGCCTTCCTCGTCTTTGATTTGCCAGTCCCAAGCTAGAGCCAAGAGCGATGTGAAATATGGGTGAATAAAAGAGCTTGTGTTTGCAGCTAAGAAGGGTCACCTTGTCAGCATATCCTTTCCCCACCAAAAGCACCCCGAACACACAACGTCTTCCAGATTGACCCGACCTGGCCCGAGGAACTGCCGGGACAGCAGAGCCAACGAGGGACCACGGCGCAGCATCTCGGTTTGGGTTTGATCTCTTGGAGATAAAGCCTCTAAATTTTGTGCTGTGCTTTCCAAAGCCATTTCTGCCTCTGAAAGAAACCCGGGCCCCTACAGCGCTGCAGAGGCTGGGTGAGGAGCTGCAAAAACATCGAGTGCCCGGTTAGCAGGAGGTACCCCTGGAGCTAGGCGCGATGCTCCAAGAGCCAACCAGGATGCAGGGGCAGAGGCTCAATTAGCAGCAGCATCTGAAGTCCCGCAACACCAGTCGCGTTTCTCATCACTCAGGCAGTTCTTCTGCAGTACAGGAGGAGAAATCTCTGGTTGGGCTGTGCGCAGGCAGCCAACACCGCTGCTCCTGAGCACCAACATGGTTAAGTCGATCCCTGTGTCAACAGCAGAGCGGTGCAAACCAAAGGAGACTGCAGAGAAGTGCTCCTGTTGATGGCTTGCTGTTGATTTAATGCCTGCAGATCATCCTCCTGCAGGAACGATTGTACAGAAGCTTCCAACCCAAGACACATGCAAAACCCCCAATAGCTGCTCACCTCCCCAGAGCAGATTTGGGCAATGCTCTTTGGAAACAAGGAACGTAGACAGAGCAACCAGAGAGGCAGAGAGATGTAGGGACAAGGGAAGGGTCCTCCCGCAGTGTGTAGAGTCTGCAGCTCCTGCGCTACCCTTGGCTCAGAGCCTCCCTCCCACCTCTCTGGTCTCCATCACCTCCAGCAGAAATGCTAATCAATGCATTTGCAAAACATGGAAATGACAGATAATATCGCTGATGAAAGTGCTTCTGGCTCTCCTATTTCCAGTGGAACTTGAAATGTGGTTAAAAACTCCCTCTACCGCCCTGAACATTATGAATTAATTCAACCGAACCGTAACAAGTAAATATAACTCCCCCAAAAAGGTCTTTCCTTTAGTGTAAAATAAAAGCGCAATTAATATTCATAACACATACATTTAGCATTTAAATTCCACATTCCCATCAGTTACAGCAAGCTCTCACTACACATCAATATCTTTAATTACTCTTCTCTCCAGCAAGTGCTGAACCTAAGCAGAAGGAAATGTTTCCCTTACGATTTATAGTCTGCTTTACTGTGATCTGAGGGGTTTTAAATGCAAAAGAAAAAGGGGGAAAAAAAAAAAAGGGAGCCAGTTTGTTCACAGCTCCAGATCGTTTCACTCGGTGCTTTCCAGGGACTTGCTGAGCACAGCATTTGCATCCCCTGCTCCCAAGGCACGCAGCTCCCCGGCACTGTTCGGGGAGGCACTTGCTACCCCTGCAAGGATGGATTTTACCCCAGTTCTTACCCCCTGTCACTGCTCTCGCCTGAGAGCCAGGCAGGAGACTCGAGGGCTTTATGCAGCAACCAGCAGTCCCAGGGTGACGAGCTTCTCCCTGGTCCAATTTGAAATGGAAAGGTGTATCCCCAGGGAGAGAAGGAGAAGTAAAAATGTGTCTCACCTTACTGGCTCCAGGAAGCAAGTGCAATTTGACGTATGGATCGGCTAAACCATTATGGTCCATCGGCTTCAGGCCCTGGAGAGGAAACGGCAAAAAGCAGGAGTTAGGACAAGAGTGAGACGCTGTGCAGGCAGGGTGGCTTCACTGAGCCCATCCACCAATGCCTGCTTCCATGTCAGTCCATGGAGTTATTGCACAGCTTCTCTGGGATCAGGGGAGGAGGAGAGTATGGTTTGGGGCAGGATCCAGGCTGCACAGCAAAAGCCAACCACACTCAGCATTCAAATATCGACGGTGGTTTGCGCTGAGGAGGGGCTGCGGGAAGGCTTCTCACCCGCACTTGGCATCGGCCGCAAAGCACCTCTCTGCTCTTCCAGCAGCTGACTCCGACACCACGATCACAATTAATTTGGGGGTTAAGTAAATCAGCACAGTGATTTTCGAGATTTAAAATTACAGGGTTTTGTCATTTAATAATTGCTTATGAGCAAACATACACCTCTGCTGTTGTGGTGTTACTTTTAAGTGCTCCCAGAGGGTGTGATAGCACCTACCTACTCCTCATTATTAAGACAGAGTTGAAGGAAGAACAGCTTTCAGGACAGTGGGAGGCTGTTGCCAGCCCACTGCCACGGTGTTGGCAGGGAAATCTCAGGGTATGGGACTACAAACACAAGGAAACGCTCACTCCGGCCATTCCTGATGGACTCTCTACAAGACCCTCACAGGATGGCATGGATCATTTTATCTACAGTGATGCTCTGGAGCTGATCCTGCACTGGGCAGAGGAAGGAGACAAACCTGCTCTTCTCCTAAACCACCAGCAGGATGAAAATTATACAAGCGTGAAGCACAAACCCAGCCCAAAGCCATAACTGCACAGACCGCATGGAAACAAACTCCATGGGGTAGGGAAGTGACACAGGAGCATGAAATATGGAGCCTAATTTTTACTGAAATGATAATGGCCACACTTCGCAAGTACTTGGATTATTTCCAGCCTGGCTGCGGGACGATCCTGCAGGAGTTTTTTCTAGGCAAACCTGGATCAGATGAGGGTTTCTCTGCAGAGGTACCCATTCCACCCAGCTCCAACCTGGGAATGGAAAGCAGGCTGGATGATGCTAAAGTCTCATCGTGCTCTTTGCATGATGAGCAGAGCGTTGGATGCCCAGGATTTATGAGAGAGTGCAGCTGCCAGGGATCCACCTGGCAGGAAAGCATTCACATGGGCTGCTGGAGGAAAGACTGTGTGCAATGAAAATGTAATCATCAAAGCCTGGTTTAGGCAAATCAAAGAGAGAAATGCTGGGGTAAATCACTTCCACACTTCACATGTAAGAAATAACACATCTGGCTGAGCCGCCACCACCAAAGCAACCCCTCACGATGCCCCTGTCTCGCCCCTCCTTGACCTGCAACAACTCAGTTGAGGGGCTGAGCTGCTCCTGACCTTGGTGAGGGCTCGGCTTCAGAGACGAGCGCGCTGCCCCAGGGCAGGGGAGACCAAATGGTGCCCAACAAAGAGGATTTTGCTTTTAAAGCAGAGCCAAGAGGATAAAAATATCGCCAGCGAATGCAGGTTAAACAGTTCTGCTTTAACTGCAGTGCTCCTCAGGTGATGTCCCTGGTCCAGGAGAGGGGAAAGCAGCAGATATGGAGAACAGGAGGAGGGTGGGATTGGCTGTAGCTCTGCAGGCAGACACGTAGCAAGGGGCTGGGCTGGTCCGCAGGCTCTGGACAGGATCTGGCCAGCTGGGCACAGAATTGCTCTGAGCTGAGTGAAGCAAAGGTTCCCCCAGCCTCTTGCTGCAGAGGGGCCCCCACCTGCCTGATGCTGCACAGCAAATGAAATCAGAAGCAAGCAAGCAAATTCCCATGAAAACAGATGGAGAAAGACAGGCAGCTCTGTAATTCACCCATCAATTCAGTTCAATTAAATTACCTTCTGAGGAGGCTATTAAAGGCTTTTTTAATAGATGTTCTATGGAAGATGGAGTGACATGAGCCTGGAAAATGGCTCCTAATGTCACGTCTACCTCCCTCCCATGTCACTCGATACAAGTTTGATACAGAGCTGAATTGCACAGGAGAGCAGCCCTGATGGCTCTGCCCCGCAAAGCTGCTCCTGAGGGAGCTCATCCTTCCCAGCGACCCACAGAGGGATCAGCACCACTGCTTCCCCTGTGTGGGGAGACCTCGAGCCCAAACGTGTTCCGAGCAAGCCAAGAGGCAGAAGAGCATCATAGAGCTCATCCATGGGGGCAGAATCTCCTGTTGGCTTCAGCCAGTGCTGCCCCAGCTCCGACCGGTCCTCCTGCCAGGACCAATTTAGGGTGCTGTACATCACGGCACAGGCGATGAAGCCGAGACCGAGTTTCATATTTTCCCATTGTCTACCCAACACCAAAATCCCTATTGCAATCCTACAGAGACCAATGGCTGTGACTGCATCCCAGCTGCTGCCAGCTGCTCTCTGTGCCAGTGACATTTAGCTAATCAATAGGATTTAATTATGAGTTGGGCTAATCGAGATGCCGATTAACGCCACGCTAGAGGCATACAGAAATCACAGGAGACGGATTCATTCCATCACTCGCCCCAGAGCGAGCTGCCTGTTCACTGACTGCCTGCCAGGTACACAGGCTCCCTTCTGCCCAAAAACCACCCCGGATACCTCTTCCAGGGCCAAGGCATCCCATTCCAAATTGGGACAAACTGCGCTTCCACCGTGACAGCCCAGAGGAGACACAGAGCTTTGAGATGGGAACTTCCCTGCAGCGATAAATATTTATGAGTAAATCCATAAGTAATGCTGAGTGCAGACCTCCAGCACTCGGTTTTGGTTGGAGGTGGAGGAGCATCCAAATGCTCAGCAGGGTGGAACTCCTGGGGGTTTTCTAGCTGCGGCTGGAGCCAGTGGCGCGGGAGAGCAGCCCAGGTACGCTCGGCTGGGCAGTGCCTGCCTGCATGCCCCGCCGCAGGGCAGGGAGATGCTGCACCGCTGCCTGCACGGCCATCTGAGGCTCACCCAGGGCATCTTCCTCCTGAAAGCAGGAGACCAGTGGAGCTACAGGCCAGCACAGCCTCACAGTGTCTGCACTGCCTCACCCCCCTACAGATCCCCCTATAGAACGTTATTCTCTCTCTCCATGCAGCCAGGTGGGCTTTGCAGCACGGAGCAGAGAATGAGACCCTCACCCAATGGTGCGGCACAGCACGCAACGGTGCAGACCCTCACACCCCCAACGTCCATGGTATCATTTTCTACCACAATTTATAGAATCATTGGGCTGGAAAAGACCTTCGACATCATCAACTCCAACCGTACTCATCCACTACTAAATCATGTCCCCAAGCAACTCATCTACCCACCTTTTAAACGCAGACTAACACAGCCCCGGGAGAGCGTACGGCACTCACACACCTGGCAGCAGGGGGAGAGTCCTCCTGCCAGCCTGGGGAGCAATAGGGTTTCTTAGTCTTTATTTTCCTGGTGCCGTGACAGCCCCTGCTTCAGCCACACAGTGCAGCACAGCCAGGCTGACAACCTGGTGGTGGCACAGGTGGTGTGGGGGGAGGTCCAGTGGCTGCTCCACTTGCTGAGACCGGACCCCAACGGCATCCGCTGCAGGCAATGCCAAAGCATAGGGCTGTCCTAAGAGTTAAGGCTGGAGGTGGATGCACTGCAAGCATGCCATGGTCTTCCCTCACCATGGAGAGGTAGGACTCCATGAAGAGGGGCAGATTTAGACTAGATATAAGGAGGAATTTCTTCACGATGAGGCCGTGGCCCAGGTTGCCCAGGGAAGTTGTGGATGCCCCATCCCTGGAGGTGTTCAAGGCCAGGTTGGATGGGCCTTGGGCAGCCTGAGCCAGTGGGAAGTGTCCCTGCCCATGGTAGAGGAGTTGGAACTGAATGATCTTTAAGGTCCCTTCCAACCCAAACTATTCTATGATTCTATGATATTCCTTGCGATACAGCTGTGGACCAACAGTGCCTTGCTCCTGGTGTAAGCAGACAGGCTGCCGATAGCCCCACAGTTACCACCTTCCACATCCGTACCTCCCACAACAAAGCAAACCTCTGTGCATTCCCTACTCCACCTCCACTTAAACTTGGGATATAGGCTTGGCATGGAAACACCCAGCGTATCACAGATCCCACCGTGAACGTAGACCAAGAAACACCTCCGTAGTCCCCAGGCAGCTGTCAGGAGGGCAAACCCGCACGTGCGGAGCAGTTATCCCGACCTCCCGCACAATACAGCACCTGATGGCTGCAGAGCAGAAAATTGACAGAGCACAACTGATCAGATTTAACCTGTCACTGGTGCCTCCAAGAGCCCACCAACCGCGTCCCTCTCCCCAGGAGCTGATAATGGGGCTTGTGAGGGACTCCAGCAGACATAAAACTGCCGGAGATGAAAATAAATAGAGAAGTAAATACATCAAAAAGAAGAGAGGGTCATATGGGGGGCGGGGGGGAAGAATATTGGAGGGAGAAAGAAAAATGCTTCCCACGTGGCTGAAATAGTCCAGGTTTTAACACCTGCTGGCACCTCCTAGAGCTGCTGGAGTTGGGACATATCCCGAGGCCACCTTCCCTGGGGGCTTGAGACAATGTACCCAAGACACCATCCAGGTCAACTCCAGCCCAGCCTCAAGGGCAATGCACATCCCGGCACTGCGCTGTGGCCCCGGTGCTCCCTGGCCACTGCATCACCTCCTCTACCGCACTACGGCTACTGTCTGCACAGCCAACGCCGGCTCCCACCGACGGCAGCCGGGGTCCTGGCCCTTACCTTTTTGTAGTCAAGTTTTGGCAGCTTTCCCCAGGCGAGAGATGAAATGAGAGCGAGCAGATGGCAATGTAAATAAAAGAGAAAAATGGGAGAATGAGAGCAGAATGGAAATGAACAGGACTCGAACGCTTGAATGTCAGAACGGTGAGGGGGGGGGCTTGCCCATTCCACAAGCGGGGATGGTGCTGGCTCTGCCTGGTGCTCCCAGCTCCATGGGTTGGGATCAGCAACCACTATTCCTGCACAGGCGGGTGGGCACAGCAGGGACCAGGGCTTTCCTTCGTCGGCCCTGCCTTCGCTCTCGCTGCTGTTAGATCTATCGCTTGCTGCTTGCAGGTCTCTCTCCTCCCCGTCTTCCACCCACTGCAAACCCAATTAGAAATCTCCTCCTTGGCACCGCTCCCGAGCGCACCAAGGGAAGCCTGACCCAGAGGCTGCCGTCAAATTCGCGGGCGACAAGCAGGAGGATGGCAGGGAGGGAAGAAAACCCAGCGGCTGCCTCAGCCCTGCTCCAGAACTCTGCCCAGGAACCGCGGGTGCTGTGCTCGGAGCAGCTCCAGGTCTGCTGGGGCAGATGCCTCCACGCTCACCCCCAAAGCCAAGCTTTCATGCCTGAGGTCCTGTTAGAGACTGGGAGAACCATTAGGTGGGGACGTGTGTTCTCAGCGCCCAGCACAGCACTCGGAGCTGGGGGCTGCAATTCAGGGAGAGGAACGTTCTATGAAGGCAAATAGCATGCGCTGATTCTCTGGGGGCTCAGCTCAGCTCCTTCTCCTCCAGTTTCTCTCGACTTCTAAAAACCCTCTGGCCCTTCCCAAGGTCTACAGGGACTTAGATCTTCTTCCAGCAATCCACTGGGGCTCAGCCGCATTGACCTGGAGCCCTCCCTGCTCTAGTCCTTATACCAGATGAAGCACAGAGGAACCCAACAGCACCCAGAAGCATCTTCCACAGGCTCAGAGGCAGAATCAGGACCTCAGTTATCCGTTTCTCCTCCAAAATGTGAAAAAAAAACAAACCCCTAATTGCTTCAATCACGCAGACGGCAAAGGCGCTGAGGCAGAGCACTTTGTGGTAACGATTATCAGCATTTAAAAGAGCCATTTATAAACTGACAGCCGGTCACAGCGTAGAGTAAATAACAACATCGGGTTGGGTGCTCTTCTAAAAAAGCATCAATAGCTGCAACCATCTCGTCATGGGGATAAGCAGCCATCTCCATCCCACTGGAAACACCTTGAAAGGCAGGGATGGAAGGGAGGAAGAGGGCAGAAACACTGGGCGTTGGGGTGAAACTGGAGCTGGCAAAGGGATGGCTACAGTCGGAGCCCTCGGTGCAGCCGAGGGACAACTGTCTGTCCCAAGCACTGCCCTCAGTGCTGCATTTGCTTGGTGCAGCCGCAGCACCGGGGCGGCCTCGTGGCTTTGGCAGGGCTCCGGCGGCCCCACAGCGCAGGACAAAGCAGCCAGGTCTAGGCATATTCAGTCCTCGCTGCTCGCACACCCAGCTCTGAGACATACCTTGGCTTTATTGATCGTGCAGTGGAGAGCGTTGTTTTCTTGATCATACAGCAAGCTGAAATCTAGTGTCCCCAGCGTGGCTGCAAAAGAGAAAAGATGTTATTAACCCACGGGGCCTGGCAAACAGTGGCTCTTCTCCTTTTAAACACAAAAGGAGGAGATGATGATGCTAGAGAAATGGTTGCAGACATTATAAAACACAAAGCATCCTCCTGTGAGCCCTGTTATGAAACATGGCTTTGTGCTGGGACGTGGGTGGCCATCCCCACGCTGGGCGGGCAGAGCTGGCACGGTCCTGGGAGAGGAGAAAGAGGGATGAGAGGCTGTGGCTCACGTAGCCACTACAGCCAACACGGAGTTTGTGCCTCCGCAGGCTTTAACATGGGCCACCCCTGTCTACCAGCAGCCCTGCCACAGCCAGCAGCTTCCCGTCCCCCAGGAGCTGAAGGATCTTCTCTGGGAAGGTCTGGGCATGGCTAGGACACAGCTGAGACCCGCTGTCAGCACATTTCCCCCTCTCCAGCACTGCTGGCATTCCCAGGATGCATATTTGTATACTGACACCTTCAAACAAATGAGCCACCAATGGGATCCATTCCCAGCTCCAATTTGGCTGCAATCTGTAAATTAAACCCAATGAGAATGGAAATAGTTTTATGGTTAAAATGAAAAACACCAACAGCTTTTAATCAGAGCAGTGTTCCCTTAAGGCATCCACAACCCAGGAATGATAGCAATGGGGGCAGCTCTCGGACCACAGCGAAAGGGCAGGAGACCAGACCAAACCAGAAGAGCCTCAGCATTAAAAACACATTTGATTCGAGAAATTCTTTCCCTTTAGATGATCAGAGCAAGTCGTGTTAATCCAAAGCAGGGGAAAAGCCTTAACAAGACATGTTCCCAAACCCATACTTAACCTTCTCAAAGGCTCCTGGACCTGATTTGCACACCAAAGCCCAGACACAGCATCTCCCTCAGCAGAGCTTCGTCTGCCACCAGTCTTTAACTTCTAGGGCGGCTCTGAACCGAGAAACCCACAATTTTCTGTGCCCACCTTCCCAAAAGGGGTCTGCCCGAGTGCTACCCTACAGCCACAGCATCCCACCGCTGTTTCCAAGGTAACCGCACCTTCCCACCACACACAGAGGTTCAAAGCAGGGGGAAAAAATATCCCAAATAAAAACCAGAACAATTTTGCTTAATATCAAAGCAAGGTTTTGCTGCCTGGGAGGTAAGTTGGACAAACTTAATAGCAGAAACAAGGTGCATTTTTTCCAGGGCAAATACCCTCTACCTCAAGGTGACCTGGGAGGCAGCAAATATTCAGGGGATCAAAACCTTCCTGCCACGATTTCACAGTGATATTCCAGCCCCAAACACAAGTGAGCTACAGGTTTGCCTGCTAGCAAATAAAAATCATTGCTCTGGATTAAATACCTTGCCTTCAAAGCAGAGCAAATATCCAGAGATTCCTACCAGAATAATGGACCCCCTGCTTGTTCTGGAGTAATTTCATGGCACATTAGTTATCAGTTCAGGTAAGTCATAAATTGGTGGGGTTTACCTGCCAGGGCTCAGGGAAGACAGAAGTGACACAGGGTGAAGCCAAACCTGCAACACCTTGTGCGTCATCCCTGGCTTTGGCCCAAAGGGGCATTTCCACAGGAATTACCATCCAAGTTTGCTCCACACCATGCAAGGAGGAGGAAAAAAAGGAAAGTTAGGGAGGGGCTCTTTATCAGCGAGTGCAAGGATAGGATGAGGGGAAGCAGTTTTAAGCTGAAAGAGGGGAGATTGAGATGAGATCTTAGGAAGAAATGTTTTCCTGTGAGGGCGGAGAGCCCTGGCCCAGGTTGTCCAGAGCAGTGGGGGCTGCCCCATCCCTGGAGGGGTTCAAGGCCAGGTTGGATGGGGCTTGGAGCAAAATGATCCAGTGGGAGGTGTCCCTGCCCATGGCAGGGGGTGAGACGGGATGGGCTTTAAGATCCCTTCCAACTCAAACCTTTCTACCATTCTAAGTCCCAGCAACGCCCCTGTGCACTGGCTGCCCCTCGGCGATGGGGAGCTCACGCCTGGGGTGGGCGCAGCAGGAGGCTCCACAGCACACGGGTGAAAGCCAAGTCAGCAAAACCCAACTAATCTGCGTTTGTGTTCAAGAACGGAAGATGAAGCCTCCGGTTTCGGAGCCTCATCATTCCCACCTGCCCTTTAATCAGCCGCTTCCTGCCAGCCCTGCCGCTCGGCCCTCCCAAGATCAAGCTGTTATTTTATTTTTATCACAGAAGGGGGCCCGCGGCTTAGCCTACTGGATTTGGCAATTTATAAAACAAATTAAAAGCTTGGCGTGAAAACAGACTTCAACCAGGAAATACTGACAAAGCCTCTCGTCCCCCTGGTGCAGCAACCTGCTCCAGGGGCGAGGGCAGCGGGGAGCCCCGCTCCAGCTAGACAGGCAAAACCCAAAGCACGGAACACAGCAGATGTTTGTTTTGCACACGGGGACTCAGTTCTGCTCCCCAGCACCGGTGGCCTACGAGCAAACCTTGAGCGGTTCCCATTCATCTGGAGCTGCCAGCAGGGCACAGAGTGGGGTGCATGGCTCCCCCCAGCCCCGCTGGGCTCCGTCCTCAGCTCTCCTCCAGCCCTGGAGGGCTTTTCCTCTAGGCAGGGACTGGTTTTGTTGACGGTGAGCCTCGATTCCCAAGGAAGGGTCTGTCTTCAGCAGAAGGACGTGGAAACACCAGCAGAACATGTTGTGCTAATTGCTTAAAAGCACGGCCGTATGGAGATGACAAAAGGGATCAGACTAACTTGGGGTTTGGCAGCTAAGGTGCCGCTACGGAGCCGAGGGCGAGCGCTGCTGCCAGAGCCAGGGCCCAGCGGGGCGCCGGATGCTGAGGACACATCTCCACAGGAGCAGAGCGCCTGCGGTGCGGTCACAGTCTCCGTTACCTCCTGGGGATGCGCTGCCAGGCGCTGGATCCAGCAGAGCCGTGAAGGCTGAGACGAGGCTGGTTCTCAAGCTGCCCACATCCCTGGCCGGCTGCTCCCGGGCGGACTGGCCGCAGGGTTGCTGGGGAGTCGGAGGAGATGGCAGAAGATCTCCAGCTGAATCCAGGGGTGGGAGCCACGCTGCAGCTCACAATGGCTCTGCACAAGCCTTCATGGCACCTCAGCCCAGCGGGAGAGCCAGCCCTGCATTCCCGGGGTGGGGAGCACACTGACCGAGCAGTTGGGCAACCCAACACCAGAACACCAGCACGGATCTTGCCGCTCTCACCCTTCCTGCAAACTGCACATCCAGATCCACCGTCTCCAGCCGGCAGGATTGGCCTCAAAGCCTCTGGGTTGCAGCAGCCACCCAGGGATGCATCCAGCTCTGAACAGGGCCCTCCACAAAGCGGACAAATCACCCTTCTTTGATTGCTTTCCCCCTCCCACACATCCTCACAGCTGAGATGCAACTTGATTGTGCTCTTAATTAGGGGAGCGAGTGCCTAAAAAAGAAAAAGGCAGCAATTAGACTTGAAGCGCTGTTACTAGATGTATTTAACTCGACTGGGCTATTCTGAACACTGCCCTCTAATCACACAGGCTGCAAATAAAAAAATATAAATAAATGTCTTTGTCAGACATTACAAAGGCAGCTTTGCGCTCTCCAGACAGCAGTCAGGATGTATCATTATTATTACAATTATTCTGCTCCAATGATAAAATAACCATTAGGAGAGCTGAACTCATTAGCAGGTTCCAACCCTCTTCCCACTCCATGAATTGGGGGAGATTGATGGGAAGGCGCCGTCCGGGATCCGGCATTTAACACAGGCTCTAAAAAGGAAAATAAATCTGCCTTGCACAGGAATTCGGCCTCTTCTCCCACTGACCTTTGGGCATTTTGATTAATTCAGTGGGCCACAAAGTTATTAGAGGCCAGCATAACCGGCAGATGCATCTCCAGGCTTAGCCATGGGATACGGCAACTGCGCCTGCAGCCCGCGGGCAGCGCGGCGTCCTGGCACAGCGCCGCTACCGCCCTGGTTGGTGGAGTCGGCAGAAATTGTTTATTGCTGACATTTCCCATCAGCGCCCAGGGTGACGGCGAGGCTGAAGTAGCTTCTATTTATACCTGCAGGATGAAAGGCAAAACACAGTGATGAATCTGTGCTCTGCTCCCTTACCCAGCCCCTGTCCTTGCAGGCTACGTGCCCTCGCCTGGCCCACGAAGGGCGGCAGATCCACCCCCTCAGTGGCCTTGGATGCCCCGGGGTGAAGAGTTTCTCAGCCCAAGAGATGCTCGAGATACAGGAGAGACGCTGGCGCTTGCAGCACAGACCCATGAGCTTCAGTGTAGAGGAAGGAAGCGATGAGCAAGTGGGCTCCTTCCCTTCCAAAGTCAGGGAAGCTTTTGTGGTGCGACTGCCATTAGAAAGCCCAGCAAGGCTCTACGCCGGGAGAAATCGAGGTGTGCACAAAAAACCCACTATAGAACTAATTAAAAAGAAGTCTAAAAGCCTTAAGTCCCTCTGCTTATCAGCATTGCTGCTCCCAAGATAATCTGCTCATGGATTTTGTGCCAGGGAGATCAGAGTGGAGCAGTAAAAAGACTGCTGGGGATTGTCTGGATTAGCTCTCCCTTACAGAAAGCACAGGTTCAGTAACCTTCAGACTGGGTATTTTTTAATGCACTATAAAAGATAGGCCCCTATTCTTCCATTGCTTTAATTTTCCCCTGCAATGGAGATAATTTTAAAGGTCCTGAAAGGCAGGAAGTAATTCTGTACACTTACAGTCCCATGTAAAACGCTGGTAAATGACTCCTCAGGAGGAACAGAAATTATTTCTTGCCATTTCCAAGCAGGACTGCTGAAGATCGCTTTGGTGGGGGCTGCGTGCGCTCCTGCCTCCCCTGGTGTGGCAGTGCCCCAGTGGCACGTGGTAGGGCAGTGTGGGCAGCAGGGGCTGGGGCAGCTCAAAAACCCTGAGTGAGTCCCTGAAGAACACCTGTTTTACCCCTGGAAAACACCACCACCAATCCCAGCAGCCTCCTGCAGCCAGTGCTGAGCTCGCCCAGCATCCATGGCATTCCCAGTCCATGCACAGACCTGCTTGGGCTGCTGCCTGCGACTCACGTAGCTCCACGGGCAGAGGATGCATTGTGTGTCGGGGACAGATCCCACAACACGCTGAGTTCGTGCGCTGTGGACTCTGACGGCTGGAAGCCCCCAGGTCTGATGGCAGCACTGACATCTGGCACAAAGCTACAGCCGTGGGCACCGCTATGGGTTTCAGAATCAGCTGGGGAAGGTGGTGAGGGCAGGTGAAAATGGACACTTCTGAGAATCAGCATCACTATGAGCTACTCCATGAAAAAGGTGTCCTGTGGCAAGTTTTGTGACGTGTCCTAGGGGTGGCACACCACGCTGGGACACAGACACTCCAGTAGGCACCTGGACCACATGGTGCCAATGGGCAGCATCACGAGACTCTGGTCTGTTGCTGCAGGCAGGGAAGGATGTTCCCAGTTCTGCACAAAACCCCAGCAGGGACCAGATCCAGCGCACAGGCAGAAGACCTTCCTTCCTTGAGAGCCCCAATGGATATGGTTGAACTCAACAGGACCAGGAGTGAGGAACGAGCACACCTCTTCTTTCTTGCAACACTCCCTGCCTCATCATGGGTTTTTCACATAAAAACTATGGCAATTAATAGTTCTTCAATTTGGAGACACAGTGCCAGCCCCTGGCAAGCTCCAGAGCACGGAGCTGCTTCTTCATGAGACTGGTTGATGGATGCTCATCAGCTCTTCTGTCTTCTCCAGGAGGAGTGTTCCGAGGAACACTTATCTGCTCAGAACAGTTCAGAGATGCAATTATGTTTTACAGCACTAAATGGTCCCTGATGTCAGCAGCAATTAGACTTTCAGCAATTTCAATTTAGAGATGGCCTTCGAAGCCTTCCTCTCTCTCTCTTTAATGAAATACGGTATTGCAATTAACAACCCCCCCAGATTGCCTTCAGTGTTAAATATAAAGATGAAAGACCTGGGAACCCCTTGGGCTCGAGCGTGTTGGAGCGAGGGGTGTCCATGAAGGGATGAGGGTGGCAGAACTGCCGTAGGGCAGGGAACCTCCCTCCCCCAGCCAGGCATCGTCTCCCCTCCTGCACGCAGGGACAAGGGGAAGGTGAAGGGCCAGACAGGGTGCTGGGGGAGGGAGAAAGCCAGGCAGGAGGAGATCCCTCGTTAACCAGCAGCCGTGCGGCTGCTTCATTAGCAGAGATGCTGGAGGCCACCGCCCATATGCTCCCTCCATTGCTGTTGGAGGAGGGATGCGTGGACAGACCCTGCTCACCCTTGCCTGCTGGCCTCACCGAGTGCCCTGCATTTGTCCCCAGCACTTCAGGGTGTCCCTGGCCACAGCTGTTCCCTGACAACAAGCATCTCTGAGGGCTGAAGGATCCTTAGCTCCAAGGAGGGCCAAGAGCACCCAACCTACAGCCTCCACCTGGATGACTGACGGCATGGTTGGCAGGAGAGAGCAAGAGCTCACCCCATGCCAGCACCTTCCCAATACCTAGGAATCCTGTGGGAAACCAGAGAGAAGCTAATAATCCAAAGTCACCTCAGTTAATACCCCGTGTCTGCCTTGGGAGGGCTACAAGCTCCCCAACACTCTCAAACCTGGGGTCTGACACTACCTGGTACCTACCTACATTTCTTTGGTGTAGGCAGCTTGAGTCGAGGTAGGGTTGGCAAAGCCATGCTCTAGGCTCTGCCGAAATCAGCAGCAGTTTGTTTAGTTTCCCGAGTAAAAAAATACTTCTTTTGCCCTTATCTGGATTGAAAAGACGATTCAAAGGTTATAAATAGCAGTGGCAGCATATGCTAAGGAGCTGCACTTCAGAAGTAAATATCCTCATCATTTCAACACGCATTTCCCCTTGTCGTCTCTCCTGCCTCCTCCTGTCTGGCCAAAAGCATGGCCAGGTGACTCGCAAACCCTGCACCCCTGAAGACCTCCATTCTTCTTTATGTCTTTAAGCAGCCAGCAATTAATATCTACATGATGGCTTTGCCTGCCTAATTATCTTCTTTGCTCAAAATAAGAGTCTTCCTAAATAACTTCCGTGGCGTTACTTGCAGCAGGCATCACAAGCAGCCATGCACCAGGACAGGCCTCTCAGCTGTAGTTTGGAGAAATCATTTTTATGCTGCTGCAGCTTGAGAGCTCATAAGCCTGTTCCTCCCATGAAGAAAGCTGGGCATGCTATAGAATTGGCTGGGTTTGTACATATATAAACAGCCTGGAGCATTGGCAGGAACAGCATGGGGCAGCTCTCCCAGAGTCGCCAGCTCCTGCTACAAGTCCCTGCTCTTGGGCTGCCTCCCCATCCAAAAACGCAAAGCCAAAAACATAGAGAGGAGGGAGGAAATTCCAGCACCGGCCGCAGCCTCACTCCAAAGCCAAGCAGCAGCTCAGTGGAACGGAGCGTTTCTTCAAGGGCCAGACACTTGCTTGTACGTTACAGAAGGATGGGGGCTCCCTGCAGTGCCGTCCCCAGGCGAGAGCAGCCACGTCTGTGCTCCCTCAAAGGGACCACATTTCTACCCCTACGCTGCTTGCACAGAGATTTCAGAGATCTTTCAAAACCTGTAAGGTACAAAGCCACTCTGGTGCTGTGGAGGGGAAAGCACAGCCACTCAATTTGCACGAAATCAGGAAAAATGGGAGGTGAGACCCAGCTCCTCGCAGGTGGCACATTGCCACCTAGCTGGCATTTGCTTATTTTCCTTGCAAACCAAGTTTCCCTGGCAGCGTGTCGCCCAACTGGGTGGGAAGCATTCCTGGTGGATGGGGATCCCATGGGACGGGGCATTGCTGCTGTCATCGGGCACCAGCCAGGGGAACAAAAGATGAGGTGACAGCTGGGTGTCCCGAGGCAGTAGGAGTGACCCCTGCTCCCTTCCTAGCCCCAAATCCTGGCTGGTCCTTTCAGATCACAGCAGGTGCTAATGCTGGTTTGAGGGCATCAGACCACCCTTCTGCAGGGTTTGCACCGATCACACGTTTCCCCACCTCTCTTGCCTCATTCCCCATGCTCAGCAGCTCCGCTGGGGACAATCCTGCTGTGGAAAAGCCCTGCTCCGTACAGCCCAGGCTCTGGTCCCAGAGCATCCCTGCAGACAGGAGACAGAGGAGGCATGGGGCAGCGATGAGTCCCTCTCCCAAGGGCCTCCCAGGAGCCTTGGGATGATAGAGGGTGCCAACCACGACCCTGCAAATCCTCACAGTAGTGCTGGGGGGGTCTGACGGGAAAGACTGGCTCCACGCAACTCCCAGGGCTCCCAGAACCGGCGACGCCGCTTCTGCTAATTATGTGCTCTGTTAGCTCCCTGGCCCTGCTTGCCCTCTGCCACTCGCTGCATTCAACAGGCTGCTTACGGCTGCCCCACAGGGACCACACTTCTTCTGCACATCACCTCCACAGTTCCTGAGTGCTGTGCTCCACAGGGCTGCATTGTGGTGCCTTGAACCATTGGCCTCAGCCCCACAGGCCCCAGAACCATCAACCCAAGCCTCCACATCAGCCTCTCAGTGACTGCTGCCATCTGCTCGTGGCAGCCGGTCCGCTCCCACCCTACTGCACCTCAGCCAGGTCCCTGCTCATCTCTGGAGGGATCTCACCTGCCTCCAGATCTCTCCCAAGCCCTGGGACTCTTGGTTTTCCAAAGCACCAAACCATGCATGCGCACACAAATGTGCACGCATTCCTGTTCCTCATGGATGCCAAACTGCTGGGTCAGGCTGCCGTGCTCGGATGGAAGCAGACACTGATGCTTCTCCCAGAGCTGCCCTGCTCCAGGGCTGCCCATCTCCCAGGGAGAGGCTGCCTGCAGGAGGGGAGCTCCTGCTAACTCTGCAGGAGCCTCCCGGGACTGTTGCTGGGGCCAGGAACACCACCCAGGGAAGGATTAAGAAATGCATGCAGGACCCATCCTGCACACACGCTCCCTGCAGCTCTGCCAGGGGTGCTGGAGGTCAGGCAGGGGTGCTGGCAGCTCCGGACTGATGCCACCCTGCAGTGCTGTGGTGACAGAGCAGCACGGCACCCACATTCATCAGGCTGCTGTTGCTGGAAACACTGAGCTGGAGAAGTAACCACAGGCAGGAACGAGTGCAGAGGAAATCCGGACAAGCACTGCATTTCTCCAGGCAGGGGCAGCCCTACTCCTCTCACCCAGTCAGCACCACCACTTCGGTGTTGGAGAAGGGAAACCTGCAGGCAGGTGGGACAAACAGGAAGGAGCTGTTGTCTTCTCCTCCTCCTGCCTATGGATCCTGCCATGGCAAACCCTGTCTCCTTGCACCTCTCCGGGTGCTGTGCTAGGAACATCTCTGGGGAACGAGGTAAGAAGTGCCCCTGCTCAGCAAGCCCTCGACTCATGGGTGCTGCACCCAGGCGCTGACACCCTGTCCCCGGAGACCCCAGTCAGCTCCCCGAACCCCCTGGGTTGTGGAGGGAACTGACACCACCTAAACCTCCAACGCTGCCCTGTCATACAGGGGAGACAGGTTTCCCAGGGGAAATTCAGTGCAGGTGACGAACGCAGCAGCTCTGAATCACCCTCCAGGGACATGGGGGAGCCGAAAGACACTCTCCAGTGTAGCGGATGGCTCAAGTCAGGCTGCACAAATTCCCTCCTAGCTCCCTGCCTGGGAAATGGGGCCAGAGAGCCCTCATCTGGCTTTGCGCCTTGATTGCTAAACATGGAGGAGTGACAGTCTCATCCTGCACATTCATGCCAGCCAGTGCCCTGGGAGCAGCTGGGACCATCCTGTGCCATCCTCAGAGATGCACTACCAGCAGTCCCACCTCCCTTCTTGGCTCCTGGCTTCGCTGTGCCGTTGACAGCAGAAAACCCACCACATCTGGCAAAGCAGCCTCAGCAGTTTGCCTGACACCTGTTATGCTGCAAGAAACACTCTTCCTAACACTAGCCGGGGCGAGACAAACACCCACCGGCCCCTGGCACCCAGCCGAGCCAAGCTGCTGCCAGCATCACTGGTGGGGCTAAATAGAGAAGGCAGCACCCTGGGCAATTACCCCAGTGAAAGCGCTGCCTCCAACACCCCAAGCACTTGTGCTCCCACACACACCTCTGGCCCTGAATCCCAATTGCTCCTATTTCTATTGCCGACACAAGCAAAGACGATCTAATAATTAGAGCAGCAAATAACCCAAATCCAGTTAAAGTCACTGTTAACTGCCCGGCTGGGACAAACGCAGCTTAGTGGAGATGTTCTCCCTGGCAGTGCAGCGGCTCCTACCTCTGCCAAAGAGAGCATGACCCTGACACCAGGATATGGAGAGAGGGAGAGTCAGTTTGGGGCTTTCACGCAGAGCCCCAGCCTCTCCCGGAGCTGTAGCTGGTGGGCAGCAGGCAGAGACGGGCACGGGGGCAGTCGTGCTGCCCTGCAACTGGCACAGCCCTTCAGGGATCTCTCCCTGGGGTCACACTCCGACGTCTGGCATAAATAGCAGCAGCTCAGGCCAGCCCAGCGCCTGGCATTGAGGGAACGATGCTGAAGCAGGGCTGTGACATTTTGTACAGGGAAAGACACCGCCTGCCCGGTGCTGGGCCGTAAACAGCTGGGCATCGTGGTAGCTCAGCCTCCCCCCTTCCCCAGCACGAGCATGCAGCACCATTCAGCAGCACGGACTCCCTTCCTTCAGCATCTCCTGGCTTCCAACTCAGTGCTCAGCCCCTGGCAGGATCCAGCCCCTAAAGGCTGGGCTGAAGAGACCTTGGTTTTTCAACCGACCTCAAGGAAAGCAATGCTATCCCAGCCACTGTGGCTGGCAGAGCCAGACAGCAGCTGCTTTGCAGCCGGCAAGCTGCACTGAGCTGGGTGGGAAGGACGTTTTGGGTGGGGAGGGGTTAAACCTCACTGCAAACACCTGCATCTACCTTCTGTTCAAAAGCCCCAACCCTGGTCTCATGCAGGGCTCTGTCTGCAGCTGGAGGGTGAGGAACAACACACCAGAGTTTGTCGAGGCAGAGGGCAGAGGTTTCCTGGGTGGATGCGATTCCAAACATATCTCCCCGATCTGGAGCTGGGCGATGGTGGAGCGTATCGCCAGCTAATCAGCAGGGTGGAAGGAGTAGGCTGCACCACTGAGACGGATTAAACGAAGGGTCTGAGCCCGGCTGGCAGCCTTAAGGAGCAAGGAGGCTAGCAGGGATGAGGCAGAGAAGTGCATCAACTGCAACGGCAAAGGACAGCAACTGGTGGCTCTTGGGAGACTTTCCTACTTTGGGTTCAGCGGCCAGCCTGGCTGCAGCAGAGACACTCCCAGGGCCTTCCTCCACCCAGGGGCATCGCCAGAGAGGTGCTGTGGCAGCCTCCCTGCCTTGGCACTGCTGCAATATAGTCCCAAGGATGGACAGCGTGGCCCACGGCCGCGAAGGGCGCACAGCTCAGGCAGCAAGATGGGGGACCAGTCCTAAGACCCACCCTTGCCCTCCATACCCAGCAAACTCCCGTGCAAACTTAAGAACTCACTGCAGTCGTCGGACTCGTAGCCCTCAGGGTCCACCACCTCCTCAGGTGCTTGGCTCTTGGCTGGCTGTTCGGTGGGTGTCGTGCCATACGCCCCGAAAAGCTGGTCCACGTCCTCGTCGTCCTCGCGTGGGGCCTTCGTGGGGCTGACGGAGGGCTGGCTGACAGCGGAGCGCAGGGTGCTGCTGCGGCCGACGGTGGCTGGGAGACCACGGGGGAAGCGGGGGAAGTAGTCCGAGATCTGCTTGATGGGTTTGATGGGGCCGGGGCAGACATCAATAGCCATGTGCTCCTGGATACTTATGGTCATTTTCTCTCCTTTTCGGAGTGTCATGCATGCGGCTGTCGGTGCCAAGTTCCCCCAGAGAAGCCCGGACCACGTGCGAGGGAGCCGTGAAGTTTCTGCCGGGGGAAGCGGAGGCAGGCGAGGGGGGGGCTCCAGCAGGCACCTTACGTGGTTCTCGTGCCCTGAGCCTCAGATGCCGCACGCATGCTGCTGCCGCCAGCTCTGGCTCTCGCACAGTCCCTGATCCTGCCAGCGCTGCCTGTGAATAAGTGAGCGAGACAGAGAGACGGATAAGAGGCAGGGGGTGGGCTCTCGGGTGATGTCACCAGCTAGCAACAAAGCGGTACCCAGCAGCGAAGGAATGAGGGCTGTGGCTGGCCCATGGCCCTGGCCACACGGCCACCAGCATGGGCAGCCAGCCAGCCGCCCGCCCCTTCCCCAGCAAAGCAAAGCAGAAGTTCAGTCAAAGCCCACCTCCCCACACGCATTCATCCCATTTCCCTGCCAACGCGAGGTCGGTCTGTGCCAGACCCCTCTGGGGAGGGGAAGGTCACTGATCCGAGTCAGGAGCTGCTGTCCTGTTGCATTGCATCCGTGGTGGGCTGTGGCAGCCCCCGTGTCCTCCCGGCTCGCTGCGGGGCCGTGATGGGGCGATGCTTGCTGCATACTGAGCAGGGGTGCGCGTGGCACACTGCCCGCTCCCAGCTCCAGCTCGCAGGGGCAGCCCAGGTTTGGTGCTTTGCAGCCAGAACTGGCCCCCGCCCTGAGCAATGCCCGCTCCAGAGCTCAGCTCTGGCTGGGTGGGCTGCGTGAGCTGCCCGCAGCCTCTGGGGCTGCGAACACACCAGGGACTGTAGCAACACATGGCACTTGTTTGCAGTCCAGCCGGCACAGCCTCTCCCAGCCAGCCTGTGGCTGCCAGCACAGAGCGATGCAGTAGGTAAAGCATCACAGAGGAGCAAACGACAGGCTGGGTCAGGGCCCACAGCCGGTGTGGTCATGCGCAGCACTCCTTTAGCAACCTTTGCAGGCAGGGATGTGGCCCCGTCACTGCTGGGAAGGGGATAAGCTCCCTGCAGCCTGCCACAGGCCCCCTGGAAAATGCTGAGCTATGGTTTGCTCAGGGAGTTGGCCTCAAACTGGTGTTTTTACCTAATCTCCTCCTGCATTCAAACGAACAAATCTGTGGTTCCACAAGCTACTGGAAGTGGACTTTCGAGAAAGGAGTGGCAGAAGAGAAATGCTATGAGAACATGGTGCAAAACAAGGCACACAAACTCATCCTGCCCAGCAAAACATATCTGAAATATTTTGTAGGGGCAACTGCCCCAGTGTAGACGTTCTGCTGGCTCAGGCGTGGTGGGTCTGGCATGGAGCTGGGACACAGGGACATGCTGTGTGTGCCGGTCACCACCACCATGCAAACCCCATCACAGCCAGTACCATTAGGTAACCCGACAACCCACAGACCCCGTATCAATGCAGTGAACTGCAGACTCCTGCAGACCGGTATGCAGATGTCTATGAAAAATAAAGCTCAGTTCTTAGAAGAATTTTCCCTCAAATCCAGGAAAATGACACCCAACCTTTTTGTCTAATGAAAAAAATCAATTTTTAATTTAGATTTTGTAAATGTTAATGAACTTTCCTGACTCATAACATACTGACTCTAGGCAAACTAACCTCATTTACTTCTCGCCAGGGAGAAAATATTTCTCTCCCGAAGCATCCAAACTTGTCATTGCTCTGTACCTTGACACGATGCACACCGATGCTCTAATGACCTGGGAGAACACAAGACCGTACAGCTGCTCCTTCCCCCTTCTGCCATATTTTTGCTTCGAGGCAGCTCCCACTTATCGCGCAGAGGTGACCTGCACTGCTCTGCCAGGAAAGAGAAACTGCTCTCTTGCAGGAAGGTCCAAGAGCAGATCCAGCCTGAGGCAGTTTAACCCCCTTCCCACATCCAAGGGCTCCTAGTACATTAAATCAGATGGAATGAAATGCCACTTGCTTTGCATTCGTGTGGTCGAAGCTGAAAACCTTGTGGGTGGCAAGATGATGGTTGGGATCGTCAGGCAAGGCACAAAGAGCTGCCTCCAGGTCTGGAGCTGTGTGGATGTGCTCATCCACACAGACTTCATCTTTGGTGGGATGCAGTGTGGACTCAGATAGAATGAAGCAAAAATTGGGCCTGATGCCCAGAAAATAGCAGCAATTCCCTCTAAGAAAGGGCAAATAAATAAATAAATTAAATTATGTTACGTTTCAGATCCTAAAGTCATTATTGCTATTACAGAAGCATTGTTATTGCATATGTTTCCTCAAAGAGCGCAAAATCCTAATAGAACAGGATTGTTTTATAGGTCAGGAAATTAAGTTGAAGCTTTGAGCTTTGCCTCCTCCCACGTTGTGCAGTAACCTGAAAGCTACCTGACCCCTGCCAGCCCACAGCCAGGATCAGGGCCCAGTGGCACGGATGGGAGATGCTCAGCTCACCCAAGGAAGCAGAGAGCAACGAACGATGCAAGGGGCAGGGTGCACACGCAGACCAGAGGGAAAAGCAAAACCAGAGCTGAAGCAGGCAAACCACCCTGCTGCCAGAGCATGACTCGCCCCCAAGGGAGACCTTGTCCCCAGACCTTATAGACTGAAAGAAACAAAAACAAGACTTACTGCTAATAGCCCAGATGGGACTTTCTAGTCTCTGACTGATCCCAAGCCTACTGAAAGCAGCTGGAGCCTTGCCTTAGCTTTTAATGAGTCCCAAAGCAGCTTGTTTTTGATAAACCACACTTTCCTACTGTCTCACACTGCCTGAATGTTTCCTCCCAGACTGCACAGCCCCAAATTTACCAGGAGCTCCCCGAAAGTGGCTGGGGCCACAATCAGGCACCAAGCACTGGCATACACGACACACGACAACACAGAAGGTAAAAGGGACAAAAATAGAGAGTTGGGCTGGGAGACAAAAGCAGGGCTTGGAGATACAAAGCCAGTTTCCAGGTAAAGCTTTTAATTCCCACCGTCTGTCTAATGCCCTGGAATGTGACTTGATTTGATCCCTCGCTCTGCCAGGGCGATTGAGAGCTACTGCAGCACCCACGCACACAGCCTTCATTTCGCCAAAAGGGGGAACGCTGGCTTCCTCGCCAGCCTGGCAAGAGGGGAGATAATTTAAATATCACCTGGCTGCTTTCGACAGCGGGGCTGACAGCTCTGCCTGGCAGGGAGCAGAGCCACTCTGCAGGGAATACTCCTGGAGAAAGGGAGCTCGTTCTTTAGAGAAGGTGAAGATGGCCATCACAGAATCAGCATCAAAACAGGAACAGGGTGATGGAGAAGAGCACGTTGCCGTGTTTCCTCTCCGTGGCGCTTGCAAGTCATGACAACATGTTCTGATGGGCAACAGAGTGGTCCAGCTGCTCACATCAAATGAGGGTATGGGCTAGTGTGCCAAAAGCATCCCATAATGACAGCTGGGTTGTGAGGTGCAGGACTCATCACTCCAATTCCACCCCGAGTTCAGAAAAGGATCCTGTCCCAGGACAGCTTAGACTTTAAATGTTGTCCTGAACAAGGGGCATAAGGAGAGACTTAAGCACATCCCAAACCAAGCCTGTGCCACTAACTCACCCCGTCCACCAAGCAGAGACCTGCAGCAGCCCAGCTTCCTTCTGCTACCAGGGAGCCGCCCCGCCAGTGCCGTGAACAGGCAAACAGGAGGAGCATTCCTACAGCAAACAAAACAGTAGCACGTAGATTAAACGTGCATCCAAAATACAGGCTGTCCTCAGGACACATTGCAAACGAATTTGTTTCAAATACTAAGCATCAAATGCTGCTGTCAGTTATTCCAGGTTTAAATCAACAAGAACAAGAGTTGATTCCAGTTTAATTAATTCTTTTCCAAATGAAAAGTACAGCAGCAGGACTGCACATCCCATCACCTACCAGAGATTTAATCACTGACCCACTGGTTCTTTATTTAGTGCTTTGTCATCTTGAACCCAAACGATCACACAGAAGCCTTCTACTCTGCCGGTGCTGCTGGAGAAGACCTGAGCCTGAGGAGTGCATGAAGAGCTGATGCCACATTAAAGCCTCTGTTCGGAAGAACTGCCTCTGGATCTCACGTACACTTGAACTCAGGGGGACTCGCAACAGGTTGGGAGCAGAGAGGTTTGACAGTCACCCAGGTAGGTGGCACAAGGCAGTGTCAGCCTGCAAAGCTCTAGCTTCCTTTTTGCTTTTTCCCATCCATTTCTAAGCCTGGGTTAACCCACAGCAAACACCCACAGCCTTAGGCATGAGAGTGTGCAGGGAACGCCAGCTCAGCGGGGGCATGAACAGGGGACACCTATGCTGCCAGCCCAGCTCTGCTAATGCTGCTGGAAGACACCCCTCCTTCCCTTTGGGGTGACTTGGGACCTACACTGTCTCCAGTCCATCCTGCAGTTTGGTCTGGAACATATTTCTTTCTTCTTTAAACGAGCTTAGCTCTGGCATGGCTGTGTGCATGGGAAGGGGGTTAATTGGAAAGCAACATGTGCCTTGCTCCTTGGCTCATGCAAGGCGCTGTCTTCTGGCTGATGCACAGCTACCAGCAACAAGGCTGCTTCCCCTGAAAGATCTCTGCCCTCGGTAGCTGGGGAGGCTTGGGTGAGCCCATCCAGTGCGTTGCAGACCCTACCTGGTTAAACCCCCTTTGCATTTGCTAAATAAAGCAATAATAATAACGATAACTAGGAAACTTGGCTAAATAATCCTAAGAGGCTTACCCCAGGCTGTTCCGATTAAGGCTCCCCAGCAGTGCCGATATCCCAGTGCACCCTGGTCCCCACTGCTCCTCTGCACGAATAATATCCGAGGTTATCTGTGCTCAAACAGGCCCTGCTAACAACCATCATTTGACCAGATTTAACCAGCAATTACTAGCTGGGAACAAAATCGCTGTGGTAAAATACAGCCCACACTCTATTACAAAGCAGATACAAACAAACCCTTACAGAAAGCCAGGCAAAGGGCAAATGCCAGCAAGAAAGAGCCCTCTCCCCTCAAAACACTGCTTAAGGTTCCTAGAGACCTTATGAAACACCCAACTTATGGCAAGGGGGATGGCATATTTCCTACCAGCACTTTGCTACCTGCAGATGAAACGCCAAGACAGCTTCCAAGAGGGCAGGGGGAGGTAGGGAGGCATCTGCTCTCTGTGCATCTTCAGAGCCATTCAGAATGGGTGCAGAATAGCTAAACTTGCAGCAGGGACTGATGTTTAATGTGTAGCATATGTTGCCATTTCGATGTGAATCTCAAAATAGTCGGTGTTTTGTTTGGTAATTTTAAGGCACTGGTTTTTGGAGTCCTGTGAAACGTCTGCTCTCCTGTTTGGGGAGGGAACATGCTGTGTGTGTGCACCCTGGCGTACCATTTCCAAAACATTATTCACCTGCAAATCAACCAGAGTAGATATTCAGCTGCTGCAAATATTAGCTATATGGAGCACGTACTAAATACACACGAATTCACTCGAGGTGGGTCTGTGCACAGTGAGAAGGGGAAGCTGCAGGAAAATCCGTTTAAACATTGCGCACAAGGGGAGGGTGTGCTGTCCCTGACCATTACTGGCTTGCTGGAGTCTCTCAACACAGAGGCTGAAGCCCAGGGGCCGGGGAGCGGGCGGGCAGCCTGCAGGCAGGGCAGCCTGCCAGTGAAGCAACAGGTAGCTCCGCAGCTGCACAAGCACAGCTCATGCACGCCCTGCTCCCCAAACCCAGGACAAGCACCTCCATCCTTTGCACCCACCTAACCTGCGCAGGCAAACCTGCATCCCCAGGGTTAGTCTAGCTGCTTCCAGGGATTTCCCAGCAGCAGAGAGGGGAAGCACCTGAGTTCCCTGTATTGGCAGGCAATGCCCAGCTCATTCTGCTGAGTTAGAAACGGGGGATGAATCAAGTTCAGCCCTCAATGGAAATGTGAGCCGCGTTCCCCACTCCAGCACCACCACTGCATCGCACTGTCTTGCAGTCAGCACCTACCAGAGACAGCAAAACTTGCAGGAGAGAGGGGTCAAGACAGCTCTGGCAAAGCTGGGCCCCAAGCCCTGGCTGCCCCAAAACACCTTCCTGAACAAACGCTCCCCTAACTGCCTTGGTCCTGATTCACCCTTGCTGACATCCCATCTCAGGACACAGTGCTGTCTGGGGCAGTCCTGCAGGATATTTTCTTAAGAATGAGACTTTTTGGACTTTTTCCTCGTATTTCTTTCATGATCCTTAGGTTCCCCCTAACTCCAGAGCCTTAGCAGTGGGGTGCCATCATAAGACCAGGCAAAACCACCCTTTTGCATCGTGCTGGCTCTTTTCATTATGTGCCTGTAAGCTAAATGCAGACCAAATCACTTGCATTCAAGGGAGGGGAGAGTTCTGCATAGCATCAACTCTTTATTAGGCTAATTTTATCTGCTCTCAGTGCCTTTCTGAGCTGGAGTCGATGTCCTCTGAGATTATCCAGCTGACTCGTCTTGGTAGTTCTACCCTGCTTTTACCTCTTCCCCTCCCAACTGTCTCCCAGCTGCAGGAGGATGACAGCATCATTTCTCAAGACTTCCCAGGCAGCCAGGAGCAAAGCCTGATGTTTATTCTGCACCAGCACTTTACCTTATGGTGAACCAAGCAGTGCCCAGCCCAGCACCATCGACATGGGGAGCTGCGCTTGGGCTCAGCACAGTTGCTCCTGCACACCCAAGCCCTTCAGGCTCCATAGAAGTCCAGAAACAGAGTTAACATCAGCATTTAGGGCCTGGCCCCGTTGCCATGGAAATTGATAGACTTTCTGCTCACATTTTGATGGGAGGAAGCACTTCAGGAGTCACCACTAGCTTCCAGAGTTAACACGCGCAAAGCCAAGCCAGGGCAGAAAGCAGCCAGGCTTTGGGGAGGTAAGGGGAGGACTGCTCCCACCCTACGCTCTGAGAATTTTGAGCTGGATGCAAGCAGAGGAAAAAGGCCACCGATAACCGGCAGCGTCAAGAAGCTGCACAGCAAGCTCTGGGGATTCATGAAATAACATCTTGGTTTTGCAGAATTAAAGAGCAATTTGGCTGCATTAAGCGAGCATTATAGCTGCTCCTCTCCCACATACACATCAGGCTAACGACATCCTGTCAAAAGCAATCTAACGAAAGCCCCCATTCCGTGCTGATACTTGGGTGCAGTAAATGTACCTGTCACAGCCTTGCAATGCCTGGTGGATCTCTGGCCTGGCTGCTGCTCCTCCCAGCTGCTGCTGGCGTGACTCAGAGTTGTCCAACCCATCCCCGGATCATGAGGCTCAACCAGCCTCAGTGACCTGCAAGAGAATCGGCTGCTGGAGCTGCCAGGGCATTTTCCTGGCCCCATCCACAAACCCCAATATCATGCCAACACTGCAAAAAGCAACACAAATGAAAGAGCAACATGAAAGGTCCTGGAGGTGAGCAACAAGAAGGGTAAATCCGTATCTGCTATGAGGTCAGCAAACAGCCCTAGCTTCTCTGAACTGGGCAGGGCTGCTCAGGCTTCCACCCCAAACCTGCTCTTTATGGGACTGCAACAACTCCATGGATATACCTGCAGGAGGTACCCCAGGGAGCGATCCTGCTTGCTGGGGAGGCAGCGGGGTGAGGTGCTGAGCCCTTCCTTGGGGCAGGCAGCTCTGAGCTCCTTGTGGCTGCCAGCCGGCACGAAGCTGCAGGAGCAGCCGGCGATGAGGATGCCCTGCAGTGCCCCAGCAAGTGGCTACACCGGCACCTGCGGGTTAGCAGCAAAGAAATTGAGGCCACAGCCGAGACAAGCAGACTCCTGCCCAGAGAGCAGCTTTACCGGCAGCATTGGGGAAGCGAGCCAGCCCGCAGGATCCCTCTCCTCTCAGACCTATGGGCTATTTAGCTGTCTGACCTTATGTCACCCAAGCCAAGGCAACACAGGACAAATTTCTATTCCATCATGGAGAGGACCAAGCATTTTCCAGCCCTGTAGTGAACCAGGGCAAAGAAAATTGCAGAACGAGGGATAACCACCAGCTGAAAAAATGAGAGAATGAGGGAGAAGTGGACAGGTAACAGCGGCACAGTTCAAAATACAGACACTGAAATTATACCCATCTAACAGGGGGCACCTCCCAGGTCATTAAGCAGCCAGAGGAGTCACTAGATGGCCCTGCTAGTCCTGTTCATCTGATCACAGCAAAGGATATTGAGAAACGCTAGTTGAGCTATCTGCAGGCTTTTGGGGACTGTGAAATCTGCTCTGAGTCTCCTTCTGGGAGAAAGTGCCTCCCAAGGAGTGCACGGCAGCCAGGTGGCACCTTAGCCAGGATGTGGAGACAACTCTCCAGGACATGTGGTACCTCCAGTCCTCACCAGGAAGATGGATGGTCCTTCCTGGTCTCATCCTTCCCTTCCCGAGACCAGCACCACTCGTCAGAGACACTGTAAGTGTCTGCCTCAGCGTAATCATGATGACAGTGATGGGTATAAGAGCCAGGGAACCATATTAATGAACATCGTATTGCTGGATAATCATGACATTAGCATTATTGGATTAGAACATTTGCATAATTTGGGCACGAGCCGCTACCTGCACCAAGACATATGTTTACATGAATTTTCATCAATTTGCATCCCAATGAAGCTCATCCAACTGCATCCTCAGCAGCTTTCTGGGTGACCAGTCATGGCCATTGGCAGCTCAACCCCAGGGATCATCTCCTGCTGTCAGGCACAATCCCAGGCTGCTCAGATGCCAACAACAACACAGCAACATTTGTCTTCCTCAGGGTCTTAGACAGATTATACCTCATCTGGGAAAGACATGCACCTTTGCAGGGGTCAGGAGCAACAGAAGCCCAGGCTCACCATCAGGGTCACCCAGGCTAACACTGTCCACAATCCCCACAGACTCTTGCTGCCTCTAGAGAGCACAGCTCCCAGGTCCCAGGATAACGAGCAGTTAATTCCATCTTACAGCTGCGAAAAGAGCTCAGTAAAACACTCCTAGCAGGCTGCAAAGCTTGGAATTTAAGAGGCCAAATAAAGGGAACCCAAAATAAATTATTTTCTCTCTCTTAAAAAAAACCCCAAACACGTGATCTTTGACTCAATTACTTGATTTTACAGGAAGAGGGAGAGAGATTCAATTACTTGATTCCTGATTTCTTAACACAGAAATATGGACATTGCAACCATTGACCACCGAAAGGCAAAAAACTCCTTCAAAGATGCATTGCAACAATTTGATGGCAACCTCAGATTTATACAGCTGTAAGAAATAAGCAGTTTCCCCTCCTGGCCTCCTCAGCAGAACCTGCTCCAGCATTAAAGTAGTGCAGTAATATCTGAGCAGAGCCCTACAGCCCACCCACAAAATTACAGGGCGAGAGGCACGCAGAGGAGCAGCTGCCTGACTAAATGCCCCGACGTGCTTTTCTAATGTAGAGCAGCACAGGGAGTCACCGAGTTCCTTCAGTTGCCAGGTAATTATGAGTTGGGAGGGACCCAAAGGTGCACGCTCACTCCCTGGGCATCTCCAGCCCCAGAAATTGCAGCTGTGCTCCTTCCTAAGCAAACAGATAAAAGGACCATCCCAACAGTGTCCAAACCATTTCCATCAAGACTCAAAGTAACCACAAGCCTCACCACCACTGAAAGGTTTGCAAATTACAGTGACTTATCTCCAAGCATTGGCCTGCAAGATGCAAAGAGCTAAACCCCAAATTGCCCTTGGGATTAAGCCAATAAATGAAAACGAATGCAGTAAATCCTGTGGGGAGCTCGGTGGGAAGTTTGCTGGGATGCAGTGAGCGGGAGCAGCTCTCTCTCCCCTCAGCTGGTGCAGGTAATGATGCTGCCATGTAAATGAAAGCGCTGCCATGTAAATGAAAGCGCTGCTGAGATGAGATCACCTGGTACTCTCAGAGTCTGTTCAACCAAACCAACCCACATCTGCTTGATTTCTTGCCCCTTCTGCAGCTGAAGAAACTGGAAAGAAGAGCATTAAGCCATGGCTCACCTGGGATAATTCAACCCTGGGGGACCCTCGCTCTCAGCACACCCCCCCCGCCCAGCTTGACCCTGATCCTGTTTTGCAGCCGGATCAGCCAGCTGCGCTGCACAGCACCTCCGCAGCCAAGCAGAGGAAGGTGAGGAAGGAGGTCTGTCTCTGCCCTGCATGGCTCCCACCCACCACCCCTGCCACCCGCCTCATACAGCTTCAAAGCCTGGCATTCAGCACACCTCTGCATTAAACACTCAAGTTATTAAATCGGGACATTTTAACTTGCAAAAAACATGCCAAGACCCTTGGCTGGAAGGCAGCTGAGAAGCTCCCAGTAGCTTTGGTAAACTTTTATCCTTTATTTAAAGTAGGGTGCATTGTATTTCACTCCAAAGCGGTGCTCAGTTCCCATATCTGGATCCTTTTGAACTCACAAAGTGCATGAGAAATCGAAACAAACTTGGCAGAGGGGTCAGAGGGATCCCATCTCAAAGGGAGGGAGAGAACCAGAATTTCTGGCTGAAAAAATCCTGCTCGGAGGAAGGACACGTTTGCACGATTGTGTCATTAGGTGCCAATGCCAACTGCTAATGCCTAATGACTCTGTGTCACAAGCAATGAAGGCAGGAGCCCAACATGATGGCAACATCAGGAGGGAACGTGCTCGTGCATTGCTGCCAGGATATGGGCTCAGGCAGGGGCAGAGCACTTACATTATTTATGACCACGTAGATGGGACACTGAATCAAGGCTGCTCGAGTGTTTGATCAGCCCAGGGCTGTCAGCATGCCTCGCAGCTGGAGGCACCAGATAACAGGAGAAAATTAAACCCCTTTTCCTCCCTCCCCTCGCCTCTCTAGTGGGCCTCAGAAAAGAAAAAGGAGGGAGGCAAAAAAGCCCAATCAATTAGGTCCACTGCAGTACAACCTCTAGCTCTGCACCTCCTCCTGCCTTCGCTGGGGAAGATGGTCCTCCCAGGCAGAGCCTGGGGGATGCAGAGACAAAGGCTCAGGGATGCAGCCCCTTGCACAGGAAGGGAAAAGAGCTCAGGGAGCAAGGCAGCTGTGATTTCTAGCTAGTGAGGAACAAACACAGCTTAGCTCAGCTCCAACCTTTGCACTGATGTTCCCAGGCAAGCCCTACACAGAGCCAAAGCAAGGCGGCATCACAAAAGGAGAGCCAGAGCCAGGAACAGGCTGCTGTGCTCTCATGGCTTCAGCCTGGGCGGAGGAGCAGGACCCAGACCCACACACAGCTCTGGCTGTCCCTGCATGCTGGTTTGCAGACCCCGATCAAGGTGGGGCTTGTCCTTGGGCATCCCTGCCCTGCTGCAGGGTGGCTGTGCCTCAATGGGCTGCTCCCCTGTTGAACAAAGCCCCTTTCTCTGCCTTTCCCACACACTGGTGTCTCACTCACCTCCTAAATAAATCAGTGTGGGACTGAGCCCATGCTGCAAAAATCTGATTCCTGTATGCTTCCCTCTCCACAGAGGCAATGAAATGGGCCGCATCTGATTTCTTCCCTTCCTTTCCAGTCCTTTCCCTCTCCTTTCCCTGTCTTCACAAAACAGATGCACCCATTCATACCCATGCAAAAGAAAGTGTCTATTTGCCTTTCTGACTGCAGTGCAGCTGGTAAAGCACAGGAGGGAAAATGATGTTTTGTATGAATACACAAATTATCTGCACTGATCTTATTATACTTGAATAGCAAACCGACATAAAAAGAAAACATGAAAGAGAAAGGCATTGTTTGGGCTGTGCCGATGTAGCATCATTATTGTTTATCCTCTCCAAGCACTCCATCATCCTAATCCCATGGTCTCCCACAGTGACAGGTCAGCAACAGAGATCTGCTAAAGAGCATGATACAGCGGCTGCCAGGATGAACACAGGCAGGATGCAAACCCAGCGAGGCAACGCCTGGGAGACAGCAGCACCTCTGGACATCTCGCCTGCAGTTCCCAAGCAGGTCCAGGCCAAGCATCCAATAACTCACAGACATTATCAGTGTTAAAAAGATTCACGTTACAGTGGTACCAATTAGCGTCAGAGTGCTGGAATACACAGGGGTGATATAGAAGCAAAGGCTCAGTAACTCCCTACCCCAAATCCTAGCAGAGATATTCATCACACAAATAAATCCTCAAAGCCCACAGCAGAGCTGAGCAAGGCGAGATACAAGACAGAAGGCTACTCTGTGCCCTGAGGATCATCCTTTACACAGGACTGACACGTGTGGCTCTGTGCAGGCTCAGCACCTCGAGCCAAGGGTCCTGGCTCACCAAGGAGCCCTGAAAGCAACACAGAGAAACATGAGCAGCTCACTGCTACCTGACATGGGGCAGACCTCGCATTCAAACCCTCCGAGAGGCATTGGGTTCGTATCCCAGCCACGTGGCTGAGTCCTCTGCAGGGAATGGAGCTTATCCTCCCTCCCCAGCCTTCAACTAATGCAGCACGGAGAAGAGCACTTCTTTTAAAATTTCCACGTGGCGAGAGACCTTTGTACCCCAGGAGGACAAGAATGAAAAAGCATGATTAAATACATTAACTTCACCAAACAACACACTGTTGAAATAACTTTGCAATCCCTTAGGCTTTAGATGCAAAGATCCACCACTGCAGAGGGCTCAGGCAGGATGGTATGGGCAGCTCCCTCCCGGTGCAGTGGCATCTGATTAGCCCAGGTGACAGCAGCTAATTCCTCATGCTACAGACACCACAGCAACTCTGGCAAGTACAGAAAAACAATCATAAAGTGGAAATTTAAACAGAACAAGTCACCTGCTATCAAAATGGGGAGAAACTGGCAAGTTTCCGACCTAGCACTTACTACATCAAGGCTGCTCAATGATGCTAATTAAACAGGTACCTCCCAGACACTGCCAGAAAGATTTATATCCCTAATTTGCCTTTCTCAGTTTATTTTTTTCTGTCCTCCAAGGCACCACTTTAATGGCCATGGTGTGATTGCTTGGAGGAGTTTAATTTTGCATGAGTGTCATTTGAAGATGAAGGTCTGTCCCATCAGCGGCTTGATGACTGCTTACCCAGGGCCCAGATCCTGCCCCCTGCTCTCCTGCAGTGGGGCTCAGCTGTTCACTGAGATTTTTCTTCTTCTCTTGAGCCTGGCTTCACCAGCAGGAAAAATAAATAATGCTAGGCTCAGCCGCTCTTGGTGCTCCAGCTGCTGTCCCCATCCAGGGGCCGGGTATGCATCAGTCCGGGGACTCTTTTAGAGGTGAATGAGAATGAATTTCCAGGGCAGAACTGGGGGACGCAGTGCAACGCTGTCACTACAAAGCAAGGCCAATCTTGGAGATGGGATCTCTCCACCCAGCTCCCAAATCCAGCCTCCCAAAAACGAGCTCTCACATGGCAAGGGGCTGGGACAGCTCAGCTGGAGCAGAGGTGGATAACTGCAAACAATTAAAACCTCTACTGTGCTGCGCTCATTAGTCAGAACTTCCTCTGAAAGCAGGAGTCAGTCACGCTCAGGAGGGGGGAGGTGTTTCTGCCAGCACCCCTTGCCCAGATGGCCCTGATAAGGCCCTGATTAGCAGCGAACCTCCAGCCCCAGATAATAACTGCCTACAGTGATTAGGCTGGCAGGAGGGTTGATGAGAAAGGGAGGCGGCAACGCCTGTTTGCTGCATTTGGTCAGCTAAGGATTCATAGGGAAGCACCTGGGAGGAAACGGCATATCCTGGCAGCTGAGATAAGGCTCAGGACATAGCAGCTGCTGTTAAACTGATCCAGTCCACAATAAAAATAGTTTAAAACCCCAATCCATCTTCCCTGGCAAAACATGGATACATCATATAGAGCCATTCATTCCAGAAAGGGAAAACAAGAGCAACAATCCCACCAAGATATTATAGTTTCCAGTGCCAGAGAGAAACTGGTGTAAGGAAAAAGAAATGCAATTGATATCTTCAAACAAACCCACATTCATCTTTGCAGAGCACAGAGGTGCACGTGTACAGCCCTCTGCCTCTAGGGGATTTGAATCCACCCCTCAAAGGAGCAGCTCCCACGCACTGATCAGAGCAGAACCCTTGCGCGTGCACAGACATCTCCAGGGACTGCTCGGCAGTGGGTCACAGGCCAGCAGCAGCGCGCTACACCACCCATGGGGCTGGGCTGCCTCCTTTCTTGTTTTGCTGTGAAGACGAGAGGAAATCTTCCCCAGGGAGAGAAGCGCAGGGCAGGGATGCGTGAGGAGGTGCGCGGCTGCCTGTGTGCGCTGCCACAATCGATGGCAGGCAGCACGCATCGCGTTCCTGTCTGCACGGCCATGGAGTTACACAGCCAGGTACTCATCTCTTGCTTCTCAAGCATCACAGGCATTTCTAGTGCTACCTGAATATACTGCTAATAAGAAGCAATGGTCAGGAAGGAATTTGAATGAGCAGCTCGAGATAAGTTTGCCACAAGATGCTTACCCGCCCCCTGCCATCTTGCACCTGCTGAAAGTCTCATGGTTTGATTGCAGTGTCAGCCCTTCAAAAGAACTTCCCCAAACTCTTCCTTCAATCAAACCCATCTGTGGAAACAAGGTACTATGATCTGAAGAGCATTCTTCATTGCGGAGAAGAACAAAGCGATGGGAGCAGTGGCAGGAATAAATGGAAGAGGTGGTCCGGTGAGACGTCACTGCCACCAGCCCTCTTCCCTGGAACGAACATCTTCTGGGACAAGTGGGGAGGAGGAGAGCAGAGCAACTACTGCTAAGCTATATTTTACAAATAAACTTCAGCCATCTGCAGAGTTTATCTGCCATTTTGTGTCACTGTCCAAGCACTCCAGTTGACAGTCCAGGGCCTTCATAGTCCAATTCAGTAATGGCCAGAAACACACAGTCTAAACACCAGTTGGAAGCCCCTTGGCTTCAGCTACATTGAACTGCTGCACACTGTTCCCACAGAGAAAGCACCCCCTCCCTCCTCAAACTACACCTGTAAAAAGCAAACATGGAAACTTGGCAATTCATGGCCAGTGGTTTTGACTCAGAGAGATCCCGCAGTCGACTTTCTCATATATGAGTTGTTGTCATGGCAAGCGGAGGAGGGAAGGAACAACATAAGAGGTGGTTAGTCCTTGACACGCTCCATCCTTGGACTAATGGCAGTTCCCCAGCAAAACAATCCCAACAGCAATTATGGAGGCGCTTTTAAAATGAGAAAAGCAAAAACAGATTAAAAAGCCATTTGAAACCTTGAAGCTGAATGCCAAGTGGAAAGGAACACAGAGCAGCCAGGACTGCACACGCTCGGGGAACAATGCGGAGAGGCTTCTCTGTAGGCAAAGCTAAATGGACCCCAACTGTCAAACCCGAGGACTGACAAGACTTCAGAAGCCACGGGGACAGCACTTGACAGAATGACAAGCCCTGCTGCTTTATGCTTAATGGTTACAACATGGAAAACCTTCCACAGAGGGGCTGAGAAGCAGATCTGTGCGCCCTGCCATGGGCAGCTCAAGGTAGCAAAGAGGGGTAAGATGAAAGATGAGTATCAAGCGCAGAATTCAGTTACGTTCCAGTCACAATTCCATTGGCCAGATTATTTCTCTCCTCCTTGGAGGCAGCCCAAGGATTTGGAAAGTATTTGCAACCTGGGAATGGAAAAAAACTTTTTACTGTTTCAAGAATGGCAAGCATTTGTTACTGAGCCAAAGCTTTATTGTTTCGAGTAGTAAAACACTACATAAAAGTTGTAAGGGATGGAGAAAAGAACAACAAAATAATAAAAGAAACACAAATGACCAGAACAGACTGAGCACTATTCACTGAGCCATTCTTGCCCCCTTAAGCCAACAAAAATAGCAGTTGACTGGTACAGGTTTCAGATAATATTCCAACTAAAGCTACAAAACACAACAGAGAATAAAGTGGTCTTTTAACAGAAAGTACGTGCACAGAGCTATGGATGTTCCTCTATCACATTCATATGTGGGAGATCACATTCTCCCAGGCTACATTCTTCTGTCCACCCAACTGGAGTCATTCCACAGTAGACCAAATGGTTCTGGTTCAAACTCAGGTGGAATTACTCCAGGGAAGTAAAATATAGAGGTAAGAAAAAAAAGGTTTCCTGCCTCACTGGCACAAAAGCAGTCTCAAATGTTTCTTTGTGAGTGTTTTATAAACCTAGTCTCAGCTAAAAATCAAACTCATGCCTCAACGTGGCACAGCAAGCCAGGAAGGACTGTTGGATTCCTGGGCAGAGTCGGTAACCCACAGTGGTAAATGGCCCTGAGAAGAGAGGGTGGGGATGAAAACATGACTGACCTGCTTGGTTTGCCCAGGAATGAAACACGAGAAACACAGCAAAAGTTAGAAATTACATACTCAATTTTAAAAACTCTTTCCAACTCAGTGCAGAGCTTTTGATGAGAAAGTAACAGGTTTAAAGAAAACGGAGTAAATTTTTAAATGCCTTTTTTCCTTCTTCAATAGAATTAACTCAGGCTGGCAGGCCAGGCTGTTTGAGGCAGTGCGGTAATGACAGCGCGAGCAAGACAGCCTCAGTAGGACTGTCAAAAGCTCCAAGGCAAGACAGGACTTTTTGGTGGCAAAACAATCTGAAATTGAAGACCTTACAGCTCTCAGAAGAACAGCATGACTTCAGCTCTGAAATCATACTGGCATTTCAGCTAAAGCTGACTTTTGGATTTCCTTTTTCAGAAACAGCTAGTAATGTTGATTAGAGATGCAGCCGGTCAAGTCTCAATGGCCAGGTCTAGAAAACACAAAGCATCGTTCCATGGAGAACAACCTCACCCCTTGCTTTCTACAACACCTACGTGTGAAGCCCACGTTCAGTGGTTTCTCTTTACAGCATCTCAAAGAGTCCACAACATACAAAGGTTTTGTTTTCATTTTTCAAAGGGCAGAAACAGGTCACGGAGGAAAAGCTGGAAGGATTTTCCCAGCAACTTGCCATAGCGCATTAACTGGAACAGCAGTAGGGGAATGGTTCTCTGTTGGACCATGTTAATTTAAAAGAAAGTCAAAGATTGATTTCCGATCTCCTGTTAGAGTGTTCCAGCACCCAATCTCATTTATCTTCATACTGCAGCCATTTGTAAGACCGTATACTACATGCACACAAAGCGCCCCGCAGCAAAGGAGAACAGAAGAGTAATAACCAAGGGAAAAGGCTGACATTAACAGGCACAAATTGCCTTTAAATCTATGATTTCAGAGGGAACTTTTTGGAATACTTTGTTTCTTCGGCAGAAGACAGGTCAGATCCAAAGCATTTAATAAAAATCCACAGACTCCTACTCGTGTGGGTTTTGTTCAGGCCTTCAAAGATCTAATTGCCCTACAGATGTCAGGTAATTTGATTTTCTCATCAGGCCTTGGAGGAAAATGGTCCATCCCAGAGAATAAGCAGGAACAGGGCAGGCAGCTTTCTGGAGCCTGACTCATGATGACACCATCACAGTCAGCCAGATGCTCAAGGCTTGCAGGAAAAAGGTAAAACAAAGGCTCCAGCTCATGCAAGAGCCGACAAGGTGTGCATGCAGGAGGAGAACCGCAAAGCTTAACAAGATAAAGTATTGAAAGCTTTTATCTGATTTGGGTAGGCAATGGCAGCCAGCTGGGCCACGGGGCAGTGGATGTTCTCCCATGAGGAGCTGCAGCACACATTCACTGCCCGTGCCCCCACCACCAAAGCATCCCCCTCACCGCAGGACACACAGGCCAGCGCACAGCCAGCAGGACTGAAAAATTCCAAGCAAACCTCCTCGAGTGTTTCTTTACTAACTGAAGCATCTCCCTGAGCAGAAAGCACCAACACACAGAGAGGCCCGCAGTGGATATGAAAGGGAGCACAATTTCCCCCGTTGATTCACGATACCCCCACCAAACTCACACCAACTCAAACCAGAACAATGATGACAAAAAATACAGAGGTGACATCCTGGGCCCATGAGAATCAAATGCAAATCAGAACCCCGATCTCACCCTTGGGGTTCATAGAGGGAAATAAATCCCTGGGCTGAGAAGCAGTAGAAGGGCCGCAGTCTTCTCACACCCCATTTCAGGGACTGAACCCTCCTTTCTCCTGAAGACTGCAAAGCCAGGGCTGCAAGGTCAGGAGCTGAACCCAGGGCCGGGCTTGGCAAGCCGGGAACAGCAGAGGTAGCACACATTTCTGCAGTTCCAGTGAGTACTTTGTGTGCACCTTTCAAACACAGGCCTGGACCCCACGGCAGCACCGCACAGCACCCTGCTCTGAGCAGCACCCCGAAGTGTGTGTCAGTCAACAGGAGGGGAAACCAGACCAAACCATAAGCCAGGTCAGTGAGGCAGGGAGGACAGGCAAACGCTTTCCCAGATGCCACTGTGTTGCCAGTGCCTGTGGCAAAAGCCAGCGTCATAAAGTCACCATCAGCAGCAGTTATTGTCTGGAGTGAGGTCTACAGGAGTGGGCGAGGGTTGAACATTGGATCCAGGTAGAACAGTTCCATCTTCACCATCATCAGCATCTTTTTCTGGTGTGGACACACCGTTTGCCTTCAAAATACATAAAGACAAAAGTTTTGTTTGGAAAGAAGTGAAGGGTAGAGACTTGACAAAGCTATTTTATGTTGCTTTTACGTGCTCAGTGCCACTTCAACAGCTTCCTAAAAATAATAATGAAGAGAACGTCTGTGCATCATTACAACACACTCTGTCAGCAGTCAGGGCCCATTAAACTTTATTAAAGAAAGAAAAGACAGAGGAAAGAAGGAGAAAGGAGTTGTACTGCTAGAACTGGTTCACTGGTACTTGCTTCCCTCAAAAGACCAACTCAGACAAAAAGCCAGCCCTCAGCTCTCAGAGGTTTCCAAACCAGATGACAGCACCCACGTGCCCCAGAGCAGATCCTCCACATTCCCCTCCTGCCCTCTGTGTGCCAGGGCTGTGGACAGGAGCCAAATCCTCTTGCCTGTGGTGGGAACAGGCACAGGACAGCAATGCTCTGCTGCAGAAGGCACTCTGGATCATGTCGACTAAATGAACCAGAGCTCATCTCTGCAGCAGCACCTGGCAAAAATCAGGGCCTGCTGGGACACGCTGATTCCAGCTCATGGAGTGAAAAGGGGGGCTGGCAATAGGAGAGCTTTATAATACTGACCCAGCACTGTCTTAATAACTTCTCTCCTTCTTCTCTGAACTGAAAAGGGCACAAATTACGTTACCTCCTGGAAAAAGGACAGGGGCTGTTTCCATTTTCTGCCGTTCAAGGCACAATGAGTCCTGCAAATTCCTCCCACCAGTTACTGGCCAACATCCCAGCTGAAACCTAGCCTCCCGAGCCATAAAACCTCTCAATACGTTTACAAAGACTCCCAAATCCGGACTTTTAACTTCTGGATTATTGACATTTCATGCTCTTTTCTTTATGCTTTGTTTTGAAAGATTACATCAGCTATTGCCCTGAGTGCTCTGTGCAAAATGCTCAATAGAAAGTTGGAAGCACAAGGAGTAAACGTATTGCAAAGGGCAGAGAATAAGTCTAAGGACATGGGGGCAGGAGGCCAGACGGGCTGTTTGATCAAAGACCAAGGCACAGAGCTCTGCAATGTGAAAGAAGGCACAAAAATAGGAGTTTCATCTTCAGCAGCAGGCTTGTTTCCAGATATATTGAGTGAAAGAGGCAAGAGAATGAGTCTTTGTCATTCCTCTATTTTCAAGGCAAGAGTCTTCAATTTAAAACTCCATAAAGAATTACAGAAATAGTGAAAGTAATTTATTTTTTAGGTACTCGAGCCTTTATTCCCTTAACTTCAAGGCGGACTCAAAAGAGCTGAAAATATTTTGATTCTACCACTTGAGGAGGAAAATATTTTAATTCCTTAAATACGGAAGGGGGCTTACGCTGTTTGTGAGGTTCATATTTACAAACGTATCATATCTCAAATGCAAACCCTGAATCATTTCCTAATGCTGTCACTACGCGAAGACATGTATTATTTATAAACAAGCAGGACCATTCGGTGCTCTGCAGTACCAATACGAAGAGGCAGAGACAGCTCAAAGCTTCTCAGCCATGAAGGCACATTTCCATTTTTGCACTGTGTAGAAGAGGGACAACTCATCCTCCTTGGCAGGAGGAAAACTCAATCCTGTGGCAGCGTCAGCAAGCTTTGAGCAAAGAGGGGACAAACAATGGTGCCCAAAGATTGATGAGGTAGGCAGTGCAGGAGGCAGAGGCCTGGAGGGGAGAGGCTGCATGTGGGTGAGGGTCTTTCTTCCACCTCTGACTCCACCTTCCTTCCTATCCTGAGCCCTCAGCGCAGGCAGAGGCTGAAGGGAGAGGGAGGAAGAACAGGGGCTGCGAGCACGGTTGCCCACCTATTCTGCCCTTCTGCAACGCCAGCCCTGGAAGACTATGCTCACACAGACAACACACCAAGTGGTCTGAAAACATTTAAACAACTTTCTCACCACACACAGGAAAACAAAAGTCACCTCCCTGAAGACTGCTATGAAGAAAGTCATTAAAGAAATTACTATCCCATTCACAGCCTAATTATTGTGTTAGGACAATTTTTTTTCCAACATGGAATGGAGTAGCTAGACCTACTGAAGTGAAACGTTACCTTCTCACCATCCCTGAGGGAGCAAATCAGACGTCTGAGAAACAGAAGGGAAGAAAAAAAAAAAAAAGAAGTTAATGCTTTAACTTCAAAGATACCCTGAGAATATCCTGCCACTAAAATAATGCAGAATGGCTCTGCCTGTCTCATGTATTAACAGCTTGCATATTTATGAGCAAAAGCTGATGCCCACCCCAGCCAGGGAGGCACGGAGCCACTGCGAGAGTGACACCACCTCATTTCTAAATCCAGTCAATTCCTGAAAGACAGGGCATAAATCTCCCCAAATTGAGAGAGCTACAAGCAGCATGTCCTGGCCATCTTTCTCAGCTCCAGGCCCTTTTCTCAGCTCTGCTCAGTCTCTCCCAGCACGACAGCTACAAAGCAAGCAGCCAAAGGGAGGTACCCAGAAGATGCAGCTTCAGCTCACTGGGAGAAGGGTTCAAGCTGGACCTGCTGACCTCTGGAAGTCTTTCGAGCCAGTCTCACCCTGTGACTGCAAGCCCCAATGTCTCTTACATCGCACCAGGCACTGCCATGTTTGCCTCAGCTCCCAGACTCGGCCATACCACTGTTTAACATGTCTCTGTTTAACTGCCAGCTGCTGTACTGCTCTTTAAGTATTGATAATTTAGACAACACATTGGCAAACAAGTAGAGATGGAGAGACTGTGATTTGCACTCAGACGTATGCTACTTATTCATCAGCTTATCTTGTGTCTGTTTCTCAAATCTCCTCTTTAAAGCACAAATCAGGTCCTTCTCCAGCCCCACATCCCATGCCAAGCAAGCCCCATCTGCAAGCTACTCACACAGCTCACAGAGTACCAAACACGATTGACCCGTTCCTCTGAAGATACTGAGGACCCCAATAACTGGGACTCATCAAAGCAGAACTTGCTACTGATCCAAGGAGAAAGGTCTTTTGCTCTTAACTTCCCCCTGCAGCAGTCAGGTCCAAGCTCAAAGCTGTCAGCTCTGTTAAAAGGGCTAATGAAAACCACTGTAAGATATTAGTGATTTCTTTCTTTAATTCTGTTTAATATTGCCTTTCTTTAATAAAAATGTCATAGCTAACAATAGCAAGGATTTCACTCTTTTTTAACTGAGGCACCTCTTAACATATCAGCTGTACAGCCAGAACAAGGTGAGTCACCTCCCTAGCTGGGGGCAAGCAAGGGGATAAAGAAAGATTGTGTTCCTTTCCTCTGTGTAAATTTCATTCTCTTTAGGATAAAACACTCTCCAGGAAAACTAGCGCATGACCTTCCTCTTAACAGCTATCATGTCAGAGTGGGCACGTCCAGGAACCAGAGCTTCAGAAGAAAACAGCAGCCCCTCAGAAAGTGATGCTTTTGAAAGGGTTTGAAAGCAGGTGGTAAAAGAAAAATAAAATTGGCAGCCTCTCAACTCACCGCTGTCTCCTGCAACTTTGGCTCATGGGCTGAGGTTGCCTAAATCCCAATGCAGCTCTGACAATGAGTCATTTTATGACAAACCCCAGGCTTCATTATCTGCCTCACCAAACCCCAGCCGGAGTTGGAGCAACATGCTGGAAACCTTAATAGCTGCTTGTTTTCCTTTAGCTGCAGGACCATGCTGTCATCTTGGCCTCCAGGCTTAAAGCAGTAAGGACTATGAAAGCAGCTGCATTTGCAGTACCACTCCCTAATTCCCTGTTCTGGCCGTGGCCTGGGATTTAAGGGTGCTAAAGTGTTCTGCAAAGTCGCACTTGAGAGCAGAATTAGAGCAGAGGTGAGAAAAAGAAGTGAAAAAGTCATCGGTACAACAACACCTGAGGTGCTAATATGAAGAAAAAATTGCTCCCAACACAGTGTTATAAAGTTGCAGAGCTTTTCAGAAAAGCTATAGCAAAATCTCCCTTTCACGTCCCCATTCTGCAGCCAAGGATCAGCAATTCAAATGAGAAAGGATCTTTGCCCCTTGCTCTGCTTTTGTGTCAGAGCAGAACACAGCAACGGACCCACAGGCAGGGAGATGCAGTAAAGAGTTTTGCCAGTTCTGACATACAGCACCTTTCACCTCCTCTACTCTAAAGAGATGAACAGGAGCAGCATCTGCTTTTGGCAAATAGTGGCACCCAGAGGGACCCATCGTGTAAAGCCCCTCACAGACAGATGAAGCTCTGACCTAAATAAAGATGGGGAGAGGCACTACCACCTGCCCTGAAGCTCCCAGCATTTCCATGCCCCAGACCTCAAGCATCTCAGAGCACAGAGAATCATAGAATCATTAAGGTTGGAAAAGACCTCTATGCTCATCCAGTCTAACCATCAGCCCAACACCACCATGCCTAAGAAACCGCATCCCCAACTGCCATGGTCACACACTTTTTGAACCCCTCCAAGGAAGGAACCCCTCCAACTCCACCACTGCCTCGGGCAGCCAGTTCCAAACCCTTTTGGACAGCAGGACACTTCCTAAGGGACTACAGCACTGGTTTTGCTCTTCTCTTTATTTTCTGCTCTGGCCAGGCTGCTGGCTAAGCATGGGGGCATTCAGTATCGCAGCCTCGTGGATGTCCGATCTGCAGAAACCACCTGCCACAGAGCTGCACAGAACACAAGGCCACACGAGTTCGTATCACAGCATAGTGCTAATTACTAACTTCAGACAGAAGGGATCGTGATTGCCAATAGTTCCCTGCACAGATCACACTGTAGCAGCATCTCTCCAACTGGGCACATTAACTGCTCTCAGATTAAATGAATGTCAACCACACTTACCCCTGCTGCTTACTCACTACACAGACGCAAGACCACTTCCTAAACACATCAGAGGGAAAAGAAATTCACTGTTCCTCTCTCCTCTCCACCCTGAAGTGCTAAAGATGACCCACAGTGTGGAACAGAGCATACAGCTGTGGCAAACACAACATGAGCATATCATGTGCCACTCAGGTTCCGGCTTAGCCTTCTTACAGAGATCTTTAATAGAGTCTCCAACACTGCCACACCAGCCCTCGCCAGCATCCGTGGTGCAGAAAGCAGCGTGAGGTCCAATCCAAGCACAGGGCAGGCTTGAAGACAGGCCAGCTGCTCTGTGGCTTCCGTGGCCACAGAGCTCAGAGGAAGGGAGTATCTCAGCCTGTGCTACCTAGCTCCCTGCGAGCCCACAGCAGTTCCCCAGCCTAGGAGGATGCTTTCTGTCAGTTCCCGAGCCCGTGCCTGCCAACTGCAGCCACCACCAGCTCCATTCTCCTCCAGCGCAAGGGAGCAGAAATACTTGCTGCCACCTCCCTCCTTCCTTCCCTCGTGTCTGGGAGTCACAGAACCCTCCTACCAAGGCAGCAAGCACCATGTTTGAACAAAGTAGCCCCTTCTTCCGCAGGAAGACTGCAAAATAAGTAACCCCAGACATAATGATGGTCTTTACAGATATTCTCTAGTCAGTTTCCTTTGTTTTAATATATATCCATGCTGTTTGCCATTTTTAGCTGTTCTTCTACCAGCAAGGAGAGATCCCACTGGAAAGTGTGGACCCCTTGTGCCAAGCTTTGCATATGAGTTTTTTAGCAAGAAAAAGGCATTTTCTGCCTGAGAAATATTGTTTGCACTGTCATGGGCAGGTTGTAGTTAGTTCAAACAGCAAGTAGAAAAGCTTCAAAGCACTTTTTTTCTGTACAAACACACCATCCATCCAAACTTCAGTATGGCAAGCTAGGAACAGCAACAGAAGCACCCAGGGGGTCACACTCGCTATCCGCCACCCCCCTCTTCAATCCAGCAGAACAACCTGTTGCTCCACTCCGGCAAGCTGCAGAGCCAACACGCAATGGGAATCCACTGTTTCTGATGCCACAGCCAACAGGGGCTTAAAATAAACCCAGCCCGGGCAGCCCCATAATCCAGAGAGAGGACGGACAGGGGCAAAGCAGAAGTATCATTCATCTGATTTGCTTTGTGAAAACTAAGACTCAAGAAAACTGCTAATCTCTGAAACTTGGTGAAGGAGGGAAGAGTGGAGAAACAATTTTATGCCAGCTATTTCTAGCGGGAAGCGTGGAGAGGGGGTCTATGTCTCCATGTTTCACTAAAGGATAAACCTGCTCCCTCTAATCCAATTTACGCCTCAGCATGCACAGCATAAAACACGCTCAGGAACAAAGGAGTGGCAGTTCACAGGGTGGCAGGAACGCTCTGGAGGGAGCAGCGCTAAATGCTAACTTAAGGGGTTATTGAATAGATTAGCAAGAACCGCAGAGAGAACACATTTGCATCTCTTTCAGCTGCTCCAGATCAGATGTGATAGCAGCCTCTGCTCTCACAGTCTTAATTGTTTCAAGGTTGCTGGAGAGGGAAAAGTGTCTTTTTTTTGCACTGCAGAGTTCCGGGAAGAGCCATGCTTGGCTTTAAGAGCCATCTAACATTAGGAAAATTTTTATTCAGTTTCATAAAGCTGCTGCACTTCCGCTTTGCTTCAGTAAAACTCAATCAATTCTGCTGCCTCTGAAGCGCAGACAGGAGCTCTGGGCCTCTGCAGGGGGACAGACCCAGGCTACGGCTGCTCTCAGAGGTAGGTGTAGGCAGCGCCCACCCCAGACAATTACTCATCTTGCTGAATAGATTCTGCACGTGGGGAAGAGGGAAGGAGTGAGCTGTAATGCTGTGACAGCATCTGACACAAGAAAAGCAGCAGGGAAAGGTGATCCCAGGATGCAGATTTAGCAGGTGTGCCTCCAAGAAAGCTGTGCTTCGAGAGAAATCAGCCCCAAACACATGTTTCTGCTCAGAGAGGAGGTTCAGCTTACCTGGGACTCTGCTGCCAACATCACTGTCGCGCCCGTCTGCTGGCTGGTCGCTCTGGGAGCTCTCTGTGGCGCTGAGGGCAGCCCCCTGTTCGCTGCCCAGGCTGCTGTGGCTCCCCGAGAGGGTAGGAGAGTGGATGCTCCTCAGCACCCGGGCCATGGCCTGGCCAGGTTCCCCAATAGATGCTGCAGGGACACAAAAGAGATGCTGCTATAGAAGTGAGAAGTGGGTGCAGACGTTGGGCCAGGACCCAAGAGCGCAGCAGCCTCCCTGTCCCAAGTCAGACACTCTCAGGAGCAGGGTCAAATCCCAAGTCCCATGCTCCGTTCCTAAAACGGCACAGGTGATTCCAGTGGTATAAAGTCAAGAGTGAGGAGACGGCCAGAAATTTGCTGCCAGGCAGCCGAGAGCAGCTCCCAATAGCAAGGGCAGACCCTGAAAGGCTGCAGGCAATGGAGTGACCCACCACCAATTTGACTCATTGATACTGCTGAGTGAGAAAGGACAAGATCCTCAGCTGGCAGAGCTAAAGCTAGCAGGCTGCACTGCAAACGGCAGGCAAGAGGCTAAGCCAAAGACCACAGCACCAAAAGCCAAACATTCAAGCACTTTACACTTCTCAGCCTCCAGCCACAGGGAACAGCAACTCCTCACCCAGTCCTGCTCCATGCTTTCTGCCTTGTGAGCCCTTTGACCCTGCAGGTACAGGCTTGTCATCCAGGCTGGAGGAACTGAACTCAGAGTCACTCTCACTGTCGCTAGAATCCACTGCAGAAAAGATTAGGGGGAGGAGAGGAGAGAGACAGTTATTCACAATGTTCATAACACCTACCAAACAGGGTGCCAGATGGATCCAAATAAAACTTGAACAAATGCTGACTCGCTGATCACGTTCTCCCTCTCCAAAAGGAGCCCTACCTGCAGTTCCCCCACAGCTGTTCACTCTTGCTCTCAAACATGATGTGCTTTTACTTTTTACAGATGATTTATAACTCCGCTGCACACACTCCAGTGGTGCCGGCATCTGAAGCAGATGCACACCTCACCAGTGTTTCTCTTCCAAACCTGACTGGGACCATACGGATCATCCTGCTCCTATGCCATGCTTTGCTTACCCAAAGCTCCCTGCTGCAAAGTCAAGACCCCACATCATCTGGAAACCAGGCTCTGCTCCTGCTGACCCCCACACTGGCATGCGAGTGAGCCCTGTCCTCCTGCTGTTTGCTGTCTCTCACGTGGGAGCAACGTGCTGAGGGATGTGAAGCTGGTTCCTGCTCAGACGCAGGTGGAGGGGTCCTGACTCCACTGCAAGAGCATCCACATTTAAGTAATGTAGGGAGAGGGGCTGGCTTCCTCTAAGCTGCATTTCAAGGGCAGCAGGGCCTCAATGGAAGCTCCCAGGATCTATGAGGAAAACGCCAGATAAATACTGAAGACAGCAAATAAAAAACCCTGCAGCGATTACATGAAGAACCAGCCTTATTAGCTCATCGCCCATTCAGCAGACACTCATCCCTATCAGCACACTACCCAGAACTATATTACTACTATGCCCCCAAGGCTTAAAAGGCAAGTGTCGTTCCTCTTCCTCAAGCAGACTGTTCGCCCATTTCACGGCTGTTTTTCTTCCTTCTTTCTTCTCGCCCTGGATCCTGGCCCTAATCCTGCTGCTTTCCATCCTCCATAGTTTCCACAAGAGCTGAAGAAGCTTCATTTTGCCAGATACAAGCTCCCAAATTGGCAGGTTGTTTCCATTTTTCCATGCAATTATGCAAGTACCTTTCCTGCTTATACCAGTGTAAAAGATAATTCCACTGCCAGCTGCTCTGGGTAAAATGAGAAAGGTGTTTTTCCATCTCCTGGGTTTTTCTAATGGCCTGATCTCAGAACAGAAGTTACGAGGCTGCAGAGGAAGGTCACAGGAAAACAGCTGTCTTTTGTTTGAGGGATTGCACCTACGGCATTTCTCCATCTGACCAAGGCAGATACCAGCGATCCTGGCAGCTCAGAAGCCATTTCAAACAGCGGGTCATAATTCCTGGTGGAAAGTACAATATTGGCTCATGTGGGACATAGAGTAGGCAACACTGCAGCCTACAGCCTTTACTGTAGAAAAAGGAAGCCTCAATTTTTTCTTTATATTAATCAGAATGTATGTATAAGCTCACAACCACATGAGAAATGAGTTCCCTCTTCTGCTACTGAACCTTTTGCCCTTGCACTGTGTTACTCGTAGTGCCCAGCCTCGTGGTGGTGCTGGGCACGGGAGGGACATGGGAGCGGTGGTACAGGACGACAGCCAGAGGGTAACAAAGAGAGCTGTCAGTTCACCTCTCTGCATCAGCGCTATAATGGACTACACGTGGTTTGCAGAACTACAAACCCTTTAACGCTGCCCAGGGCAAAAGGATGGGTTTCCCTCCCCTCGCACAGGTGAGCACAAGCTGTCAAGCATTCCTGGCAAGGATCTCTGCAGAGGCTCCTGTATTCAGGCAGCGATCTGTACTACATAAAGTGTGTTATTAAGAAAAATTAATACCTGAAGTAGCGCTTTTCTGGAGTTAACATCTCTTGAGGATATTAAAGCTGTCTGCCAATGTTATTGCAGTCTTATTGGAATTACCCCGGCAGGCAGCTCCCCATGTGCTGCTGGGAAGCACTGTGCAGAGGGCAGGCTGCCAGGCGCCCTTCTTGCTCTTGCACAGCCTTCTCCTGGGCGTTAGCTCCACCTGTGCCCACAGCTTGCCCAGGGCTGGCCCTTCCTCTCCTGCTCTGCCAGCACCAGCAGAAATGGGAATTCTCACCTGTTTGGAAAGGGGATGCGGAGCTGAGCCAGGCAGAGAGCAAAGTCCCGCTGCTAGCAGGGGAGCTGCACTTCTGGCTAAGTGTTCTCAAAACAAAGGTTTGGCTTTGGGCTTTGCTGCCTTAAAGACAGCTTCAGTACTTCCCCAAAGCTCCTTGGGAGAGATGAGGGACTATAGACAAATACTGATACTAACAACCCATACATACCAGGCTCTTTGCTACCAAACCCAAATCTCAGCCGTGAGAATCATTCTGACAGTCCCATTGCCCAATTTCCTCAGCAAATGCACTCCTGTCCCACTTGGTCATCATCCTTTTTTTGCCTCCTGGACTCATAAAATCCATCAATTGAGAACAGCTCCTTCCTCCACGATTCCTTTAAAAAAGCTGGAAGTCAGGATTTACTTGGGAAAGGCCCCAAATCAATCAGTGGAGGTGATTTTAGCTGCCTTTCCTTCTGCCATTCGGCAGTTCAGAGAGGACCAGCACAAGAGGAAAACAGTAATGACACGAAGGCATTCACACCGCAGGAGCAGCCCTGTCTACTCTCATTTCCTCTGCTGCCAATAAGAGTGTATTTTACCGACTGCACCAATGTTTCCCTTCAAGGTAATTTTTCTCCCAAAGCTCCCAAATCTTCTGCTGGCACTTTCCAGAGCCCAGAAGTCGTAAATCTGGTGTTCCAGCAGTTGCTGATATATCAATAAGAGTTGTTGGACAGCTGTACGTAACAGATTTATCCCTCTCCATCTCAGCTGACTGAAAAGAAGCTCATAAAAAAAATATGCTGAAATAAAACTTGCCAGAAAAGCACTATTCCCACAGGGAATGGGTCACTCACAGAGGATCTGAATCCCCATGGCTGCTGCCAGAGTCCACGATCCCTCCGACACATAGTTCAACCTCCAAGCCAGAGGTACCAGAGCCTTGTGGCACTGACACCCACAGGGAATGGTGAAGGGCTGCCGGGCTGCACTGAATCCCAGCAGCCACGGATGAGGGCAGGCTGTGCCAAGGCCAAGCTGAAAGGAGCTGGAGCTGAGCTGTAGTATTAAGTGCGTGCATTTTGCACAGGCTCACCTGCAATGGTAAGAGCCAGCCACGCTCCCTGCCACTGCCCATCGCAGGGCAGAGCTCAGTCCCTGCTCACACGAAGCTTAGCATTTCTTGCAGCTGCCAAAAATACAGAAAAAGCACATGGGTACACATGGGCACCCTGCAGCAACTGCTCTGAGCAGCCGCACATGCCCAGCCCAGCCAAGACGTGTTGGATGAGCAGGCTGAGCGCGAGCCCTTGGGCACACAGCTCGCCTGCAGCACCCATATCATCAGCCTCTGCAAACACAGCCTCTGGGGAGCGGGGAGGCTGACAGCTCCCAGTCACCACAGGTGAAAAAGCCAGAAAGTAAGAGCTTTATTACAACCAAAGTGTCTCACTGAGTGCAGTTCCCATGCTAGATCATGCCTAGCACTGCCCCTAGACACAAGGACATCCCCAAGCGGGAGGAGGGGACCAGATCCAACTGCTCTCCCCCTGCAGAAGCAGCACGTGCAGCATCAGCATTGCCCAAACTTGTAGAGAAGATAGGTGACCCCTCAGCGGTCTGCAAAGCACTTGACATGCCCCAGCACACTCCTGTCTGCTCCATTACTTAGGGATTTGGCCTCCAGCACACAGACACTGGACAAACTCACTGCCCTGCCCAGCTCCTGTGCCTCTGACAGCACCAAGCCCAGCACATCGCATTGCTTGGCAACAAGACTGGAGCACGTTGCAATGGGAGAAACAACCGGAGCAGCAGGCAGCTCTCATGTCAAACAGTGCAATAGCTCAGGGATCACACTTCTTTTTGCACGCAGTTGCTTTTCAGGTTTTTCTGCAGAACTCAGAGTTCAGAGGAAGGAAAACCCTGCTGCTTATTGCTCCCCACCCCCGACGGCCCCATCCCGCCTGACCCAGTGCAGAAACCCACCCACATTCCACCACATGGAGCAGAGCTGCTCCCCAGCACAAGAAATATTACTGCTATTCTCCCCACGACAATACATTTGTGCCTTAACTAATAGCAGGGTTCCCATGGCAACTGCTTGTTTATTACAGAAAAACTAAAGGCAATGGCAAATCCCAGTGTTGGTGTGCGCAAAAGAAATAATGGGTGTGTAAAAATAAAACTTCTTCCTGCTAGGTTTGGCTTTTCTTCCCAGAGGCATGTTCCTGTGGTCCCTCAGTCCTGCTGCCTTCCTACCCTCCCACAGCAGGCACAGCCGGAGCGGCCAGTCCCCCTGGCATGGCACTGTTCCTTTCCTTTGAGGGGTGAAAAAGGACACCTGAGTTTTGCCCCATCCCTGCTGAAAGGCAGCTCGCGGCATGGAGTGTGGAAGGGACAACTTTAGGTCCTCTCTCTCAGGCTCTTCTGGGGCTGCACTGGGACATGGCTGCCCCTCTGCTGGTCCCACCTGACTCGAGTCCCTTAATAGTTGAGAGACGGCTCCTCCAGCGCCTCGGGAAGCAAGCGGTGGGGTTAGCCAAGATAACAGAAACCCCACGGAGAGCAGCCTGTCACAGTCAGGCACGTTAAATGCCAGAGCTCATTCTCGAGAACATCCTGCCAAGCAAGCAACAGGGCTTTACTCAGTGTCGAAAGGACATGTTCAGATGAGAGCACACGAGGTGCGAGCTGACAAATACTATCAGCCAGGCAAAGGTAAGGCAGGCTGCCTTGTCAGCCACGGCCTCATAAAGCTCAGTCCAGGCCCAGTCATAGATTCATGCCAGCAATATCACAGCCACATCGTCTTCATGGGGAAAGGCGGCTGCCCTGCACATTCCAAGGGTTTAAGATAACAAAGAGCAAAAGTCCCAGCACCAGCAGGTGAAAAAGAGTTAAACGGACTGGTGAGATGTACAAGCTCCCAGCTTCAGGGATGAATTACAGTCTGCAGTGCCCATTGAAAGCTGTCCAGAGGACAGGCGAACCAACAGAGAAGGGCAACAAGGAAAGAAAGCACCAGAAAATATTGCAGCCAGGCAAAAATCAGAGCACAGGGAGAAAGGCAGCTCACCACCCACATCAAAACTCAGCAAAGGCCACTTTGCTGTCCTCCACCTGTTCCTTTGCCGCTCTTGCCAGTATTTAGGGGGAAGCCTTCCCCCAAAACAGAACTCAACTAAAAAGCTGAACTATAAATCAGGCCAAGTCTAGGCTCAACATCTTTGACTCGTGATGCTTTCTGTATCATATGAACAGAAAACACCTCATCAATCAGTTCATTTGCTAAGACAACTCCTTCCAAACATCTCCAGGAGGGAAGCAAAACCATCAACTGCTGATCTAATTTGTCTTTAATTACAAAAGTTACAGTAGGGCTGGGAGTGCTTTCCTAGCTGGGGACTGGAAAGGAGGTTTGTAAACCCGACTCTCCTGAGCCCTCTTTATTAAAAGGTTATTTCCCCCTGCACTACCGATAAGATTTATCTTGATCTGGAAGAGTGTGTGCTGCTGGTACACTGAAGAGGTCTTCTCCAGCTGAGGGGATCTAATAGCAAAAGACAGAAGGAGAGAGAGGCCAGGCAGTTCTGCTAATCCACACCAGAAAGAAATGAAGAGAAATCAAAGCAGACTGGCAGCAGCTTTAATTCTGCAGCATCTATCCGCTGCTGTGCTAATCACCCTGAGTGCTCAGCTCCTCAGTGCCAAACTGCTGTTTCCCCTCAGCTGGCTCTGGGCACAGCACAGGAGTGAGCATACAAGCAACAACAGGGTGGGCAGGCGGAAGAAAGGCAGAAAAAAGATCTACAAGGCAGCACTGTGAATGGGACCTGACACAGCAGTGATCCAAGATGCTCCATGTAATACGATGGTCTACTTCAATCAAGGTCTACCTCAAAGAACAGGGCTGTGAGTGCTGAAGCTAATAAACCTTCAGGCTTGTCAGTGCTCTGGTCTCAGCCCTGCAAAGGGCTAAGTTAATCAACAGCTGCTCCAAGACACATTTAAAGAACAACACAGCCCTGAGCATTTCATGCTGCAAATCTCAGCCTCCTGCCCAAGGCCTAGGGAGGGAGCTTCACCTTTGCTGGTCTCACTTGCTCAGGGGCTTCAGGGACAAAAGGACACAGCATCAGCTCATTTCTGCCCACTGACTGTAGAAAAATATCTCTGCCCATTTGGTCCAGGCCCTGGGAAGACCCCCGGGAGATGTTGGGGGTGTAATTTCCAACTCAGCTCAAAGTGGTTTGAGGTATCTGCCCAATGCTGCTCTGCGGAGCAGCAGATGCAAGAAGTCCCAAGGAATGAGGGAACGAGTCCAGCCTTGGCTGCACAATGTCCATCAGCGGCACCATCCTAGACAGTCCAGCAGGAGAAGCTCTTTGGGCTATAACTGCAGACAAGTGCCTGCTCCACAGCTCATCCCTCCCTTGGCAGTCCCAGCAAATGTGTGGGCTGCAGGGAATGGAGGAAAGCAAGGGTGGACTGAAGGACAGGGAGTCCAGGAGGACTTGGGGCTAGTCTGGGCCACCAACGTGCACTTAAATAACAGTGAAGCCTAAAAAACATACTATAGCCAACAAAATCCACCACTGCACGGGAAACACTCCAAATCCTGTTATCTCTCCCTCACTTCTAACAGACACCATTCCCTATTAGCTAAATCCTGCTATCAACAGCAGGTCCTTCACCCCCACCTCCCTTCCCATTTCCTGGGCACGGAGCAAACAAACCTTTTTCTCTGGCCCAGGTGAAGGATCGGCTGGCGCCGATGCTCTCTGCCTCTGGCATGGCTGGTTCGCTTTGCCAAGGTGGTGAGGGCAGCTCACTGGATTTGCTGCTGCTCTTCAACGGTGTGATGTACTTGGGCAGCCCTTTGTAGAACCATGCACCAGATCTCTTCCAAACCTGTTGGAGATGGAGACGCAACACCTTAAGCCTGGTTTTTAACAGCAAGACCGCACAACCAGCACCACATGAGCTCCCAGCAAGCGCAGCCCAGCCACCTGCTCTGTGCTACCTCAACCCCACTCAAATATGACCTGCAGACACATTACCTTCCAGCTCACAGAACCCACCAGTTCCCCTGCACTGGCACTACCACAGCATTCCAAATCCCTTCCCACACTCATCCACACTCCCATCAACCCAGTTTGACCTCCACTTGCATTCCACCACTAAAATGCACAACTTTGAGTGAGCAACGGGCACAGACTGAAGGAGCACCACAGGGTGATCGTGCAAATCATGGAGCTTCTTGCACTCTCCAGGTCAAGACTAGATGTTTCTCGGATGCCGTGCTTGAGTTAAATGCACATTCCCAAGCTTACTACAGGGATACTGTGATGAAGTTCGCTGGCATGCACTAAGCCGCAGGTAATTCAGATTCTGCATCTGTTGCTTTTCTGTTGGTAATCCACAAAAAGAAGAGCTTCCTGGAGAGAGCAGGCACGTGCCACAGGCGGCAACAGCAATAGCACATGCTCTGCTTAGAGTAAAAGAAGTCTTGCACTGGCTGGAGGGGCAGCAAATCCTGACATATCTCTCCTCCTGGGCCAGGTGCCTCAGCCTGGCTCATGTCACTTCTGAGACAGTTGAAGACCAACAGCAGATGGGGGATGCAGGCAGCAATGCCAGGACAGCAGAAACGCTGTCTCCGATGGTACCAAATGGCACAGCCCTGGTCTTCATTTCACAGAGCAATTCAGGCTAAGGCAGATCATTTAACAAGCGTGCCTGAAAACCCCAGACGAAAAGAACGACACTCAAATAACCTGAACCTGCAGCAGGAAACAGACTGCGAGCACTAAACTGTAATATCTCCTGTACGAACACTCTCTACTCTCCAATTTAGTTTTAATGCAGCTTATGATGAAAGATGTCTAGTAAGTATATTTAATATAAAGCCTGCTGTGAGGCAGAGGAAGGGAAAAGGATGGCAGCTCAGACAAGAAGAAATGGCCTCTAAAAACCTACCTAATTCCTTTCTGCCTTCAGGCAGTCTAATAATGAGCTAATGAGACAGCCAGGGCAAAAATAAGTTAATAGAGTAAAAATATCATTTTCTATTTAATGCAGGGGTTAGAAATGTTGCACTTCTGTTCAGAGTGAAGGAGATCATCAGTGCTCCTACTCCAAGTTCCCAAAGCACTTTGCATATAGTATCACCATGATGGCAATGGGTCCAAATGCAGATACTCCTAATTACAGCAATACATTTTCAATTTGCATTTAGAGCTTAATCAAAGCCGAGGGCAGTGACAACACCTGGCACTCATGAGAAGTTCTCTCATGCAGGCACAAAAAGCAGGACACCATCATCACCATTTCACTGAGGGGAGGAGATTGCTCAGCAAGCTGCCCTGTTCCTTGTCCAGAGCCACCAACACAGAGAGCTAAAATCTGGGGTTTTGAGTCCTGGAAGCCAAGAGAAGACGATCTGAATTCATGGAGCAACCTGGGAACAGGCTTTTTTAAAAGAAGAGCACCCAGCAGAACAAAGCAGAGCATCACTGTGACCCAGCACAGACACCAGAGTGCAAGACAGTAGCTCGTGTGCACCACAGCAGGATTTAGAAATGAGATGAGAGCACCCTGCAATTACACCACTGTTTTTCTGCTGGTTAGAAGCCCAGTGAGATGGTGAGGCTGCTATCCAAGTGAAAAGCTGGGAAGCCAGTTCCTCAAAGGAGAGAAGACTGCAAGTTCTTCTTCAACAGAGGGGGCCCTTGGCAGGCAGGACACCCTACCAGCTCCCTCACCACAACACAAACAGCCAAAACAGTGACCCAGCCAGTCAAGGCACAGGCTGACACAGCTCCTTCTGTCCCCTCTGCCAGCACTGAGGGACCGCACAGCATTTGGTACAGCTCGTATGGCAGCACTCGTCAGTGCACCACAGAGACCCTGAAGGAACATGCTCTTCTATCCCTGCAATCCCCAAAATTGGAAAATACAGTACAATTATTAAATGTGGGATAGATGGCTCTACACGGAGCTTATTTCACTGTAACTCAGGTAAACATACATGACGTAGGAGCAGCAGGCTGGGCAAGCGCCATCTCCCTGTCTCGGCACAGAAGGAGGCCTGGGGAGCAGCTGCACATGCAGGACACAGCAGGCAGAACAAGGATTTGCACCCCAATCAGTGCCATGCCTTGAGGAGGGCCAGGCTGTCCATCCGTGCTGCACACTGGGTAGCTGGAACACACAGAGCATCCCCTCACAGACTGCTGGGAGGAAGAAACTCTTTCTAACAGTTGTTCTCTGAACATCTGTAATTAATTTGAAGCACTGAAGAGACCAATTGTCTTCAGGCAAACTACAATTTAGGCACACCGTAAAACCAATCAGACACAGCAAGGACTGCTGTGAGAGAAGGGTGGTCACCCCCAAGTTCCTCACTACCCCAAAGCAAGTCCAGTTGTACAGAGAGTTAATGATATAATACAGCCAGCTCTGATGTAGTAATGCTAGTATAAAATTGATTCTATGCACATATATTCACTTTAAATTGGTTCTAATAGAGTTTGGTCTCATTATAGCTGTACTGAAAGTTTTGAGATCAGCTCGAAAATAGCCACGGCAAGATGCTCTCCCCTGTATTCATTTTTACCTCTGCTCCCCCCAGGTTAGCAGTGTGCCCCATCCGAAATGACTGCGGTTCACGTCCTGTTCTGCACACGGGCACACAGGTTAGTTTTAGCATCCATGCATCAAAACAAATCGATGCTGCTGACTGCTATTGATGGAAGTTTTATTGATCGTAAGAGTGGCCTGACAGCAAAGTTCTTGCTTGATTTTAAATTAATAACTTTATACAGTGATCCAAGAATAAAACTGTTTATTAGCAGTTTGCTCTTCCAAGGAGAAAAGAGTTTTGCTCCCACCAGTCCCGTCGACATACCTGATGAAATCCTGCCCCCATGGCAGCCTGCGTTTGGGTAGAGATGGAATTTCATCAGCAAGAGGGACAGCCAGACCCTTAGAGGCTGTTGCAACAACCCAATTTTAAGTGATATTTGATCAACCCTCACTCTGAGTGCTTGAGAGAAGGGAGTGAAGATCAGTACCTGCATTATCCCAGATCAGGACAGGGTGGTCCACCTTGTGGCTCAGAACAGAGCAGCCACACCACGCTTCATTTGCTGCAGCCGTCCCCTGCCCACTGCACTCAAACTAACTCAGCCAAACACAACCAAAATCCACACTAAATATTGACTTCCTTCAGGCTCCTGTCCTTCTGCCTCCCCTGACACCTCAGCTACCCTAAAGCGAAGTGGAGGAGGACACGGGGGAGAAGAGCTACATTAGCAACAGACTCCTTTTTTTTATTACTTCAAACCAATTTAACAGCCATGGCCATGACAAGTCCAGAGAACTCAATGCCTTTTATAACCCTGATAAAACTCCTATTAAAGTTGCATCAAGCCATCATTACAGCTACAGGATGAGACAGTCAGAAGCAGATGCGTATTTTCATCCAGCACATTCAAGTGCAGCCTGTAAATGGGACCTAACAGAAAATCACTGGGCCCTGGTGAAATGCACGTTACTGCTCAAATTTCACCCTCCTCTTTCTCCTTCTCTGAACATACAAGTGCTAAAACAAGCTCCTAGAGAACTCACTAGGATTTGCTGTTGAAGGGAAATGGTCACAGCTGAAGGAATCATAACACACCCTTGCAGCCCTCCTGGAGTTCACCTTACCAAGCCACATGTCCCACAGGGATGCTTTGAAAGGGTCTCAGCTGCAAAGCCACATTTTCCTCTACCAGCTACTCTTTGCCACACAATAGCTGCTCTCATTCTGCAGCCTCATTCCTCTGCAGGACCCCGCGCTGGGCTGTGCGAAGGCAAACAGCTACCTTCACATTCCATGCTGACACCAGCATTATTGGCTCCATCTCTCAGCAGCCGAAAGGCGGAGAGCAGGTTCTCGTGGGCTACAATGCTTCATGAAGAGAACGGCACCTGCAAACTCAACCACCCAGGGACGACTTCGTTGCCATTGCCCTCACGCAGCACATACCCACACACTCACTTTGTCCCAGCTCCCTACCATGGCTCTGGCACGCTGCAAACCACTGGCAGAGAGAAAGAGCTAACGCTCTTCAGCTTCGTTATTTGCATTCATCTGCTTTTCCATAACACAGAGATTTCCAATTACATTATTTACAGCAATCTGTTGTCAACTCCCACATTCAGCACTCGAGGATGAAGAAAATTAAAAGGCAGTGAAATTGCTGTTCGGAGCTTTGTTTCTGGAACAGCAAAATCTATCGCACCTCTGACCCCATCGTTTCTCAAACTGCGATGGCTGCCAGCCTTCAATGATTTATCATTCCCCTCTCAATCAGGCCTCTTTCTTCCCCTGTGGCTCTATTCTAGAGGACACCGTTTGAGTCTAACCACTTGCTACCACCCCCCAAAATAATATGGCAGGCTATTGATGAGTTGTTTGAATTGCAAACAGGTGCACATCACTTCGATTCAATCCAGAGTCACCCAAAATAAACACTCCCCTCCATCAGTATGGTATTTTGCCAAGAAATCATCATACCAGGCAGGAATAACCCTGGGCTATGTTGGCTTATAATGTTCAAAATGATATGAATGTATATGTGAAAAGGGAAGGCTTGGGGGCAAAAGGGGAGGAGACAACTCCATTCTTCCAACGCAGTAATCTTCTTCCTCTGCAGGGTTTATTGTGATAAACCATGAAATGCAGCCAGCCATGACACTGCCATTCATCAAAGGAGAAGACATTAAAGGGAAAGTGAAGCAGAGGGGGCAAATTAAAAGTTTAAGAGGTCTCCAATAGCTGTCACTCTCTTTCATATTCAATGGGTTTAAAAAAAGCCATTTCCCCCCACCCTACTGAAACTGTTTTCATTATCGCTACAATTCTGGATGTGTCAATTCAAATGTAAATGTGCACAAACGCTTCCAAGAGGATTTTAATTACGATGATAGCATCGCTAATTATGGATATAAAAAAAAAGTTACATATATAAAATGGTAACTCAGGAGGTGCTTTGCAGTACCTGGTGGTATGAGTCAAAACAAGGCAGTGCAGAGAGTTAAACAGCTGGGCAGGGATTTGACAAAACCTAGCAGGTCCCATTACTGCTTTGGGCCAAGAGGTGACAGGCAGATTTCTGCCACACTCAACTAATTTACCACGGGCATTGCTGCCCAAGCTGTTATCAAACTCACGTGCTCTGCTAGAGGCCTGGCAGCAGAGCATCATTCCAGCCTGTGTCACAGCTCCTCCCAGGCAGTTTTGCTTCTCTGACAGCTGCTGCAATGAGCCCTTTTTGCCGGAGGACTCGCTCCTTTTCTGCCCTGCATTCTCATTCCTGTGGGTGCATCACTGCTTCACTGCCAAGTTAGCAAACACGCTCACTGCAAACCCGTTGCCACCATTCGCTACAGCCAGGGATCAGCATCCCTGATCGCGCCAGGGGTCTTGATACACATGCAGAAACAGGACTGCCCCAAGGAGGATCAGCCCTCCATGCTTCACCTTCACAAAGGCAGTGCAAGACGTATAGCCAAGAAAGGCAGTGCAGCACAAAGAGGAAAGAAGAAGGAAGGGAGATTCTTGCCCTCGAAAGTGAATGTGAGCTTGACTGAAATAGCTCCTACCCTTGCTCGCAGGAACAATAAAAATCAATCCACACCTGCTTTAATTCCACTGCCCTCAGAAAACACTGCAAAGGAAAACAACTACAGAATGTTGGGAGAACAAAAGAGGGGTTTCAGTGGATGTTTCTGCAAAAAGCTGGGACAAGAGGTATCTCCAGCAGGCCAGTTCTGGCCTAAAGCAGATGAAGTCTATCTTATTTCAGGAAGAAGGGATGCACTTATGATGCGGGGGTGTCTGTTGGAACTTGGGGATGTTCTCTTTGCCAGTAGGAACATAGAGGCTCTGCCAGGTCCCGGCCACGTTTGAACACTGTACTTTCCTCCCAGCACCTCAGGGGCAGCTTGGAGACTTTCACCTGGCATGCACACATCATGCTCAGCAGCTCGAGTGCTGCCAAACACGCTGTCTTGCTTCTGGATGACTGGGACGCTGGCAGCACGCAGAATCCATTAATCACCTCCGCTCTCCAGAAATAAGACAGTGTCAGAGGAACTTGTTCCTCATTGCTATGCAGCACAGTCTTCCCAGTTTTCAAGGAAACAGAAAGCAGCAAAGAACGCTTCTGAATGGCTGAGGATAGGATTCCAAAAGGGATCTATGGGCATCAAACACTCCAACTGAAAATTTGACGTAAACAATAGATTCTTTCTTTAGTCTTCCTTCGACACAGGCATATGGATGGTTTAATCCTAACTGAAGCAAGCAGAGATTCTGTCCACATAGCAAAAGGGGAAAGATGACTACCACATGCCACTAAACTTATGCTAGCTTAAATTAAGCCTACAGGGATAAATAATAACAAGGAAGACAGAGGGATGAAAGCTTTAGCACGTAAGAACAATGCCATGCACTTTAGCTGTTAGCTAGTGTGTGTGAAAGTCAGCCCCACCATCCTGGCTTGGGATCCTGGCGGGCAACAAGACTCATGAGCTCACTAAGCATGTGGCAGAAGCTAAGAGGACAATTACAGTCCTAGGTTCTTGTCCCAGCCCGACGACACTTATTAACTCTAGCTGACATCATTTAGTCCATCCAGGTTTCCGAATGACCTCCCTTTCTCACTTCAGTGCCTGACAGTCTCTCACTAACAGAGCTGAGAGTTTCATAAATATCATGCCCAAATAGCTTGAGCGGTGGTTCAGAAAATTACAGATGGCGATCAAAGTGCTGATGTTAAGGGAGCTGCCTAGCTTGGAAATACCACACCTCACCACACCTGCTGGGCGAAGGCACTCTGGACCAGTATCAAACACTCACCCATTAGAGCTGGCCAAGCTTAGGGGTCTGAGCATGGCCCTACAAGTTAGGGGTGTTGCCAGAGCTCTGTGGCCTGGGACAAACCCACTTTAAGCATGTGCTTTGTTAGTGTGGGTTAAAGAAGAAATGCACTGAGAATTATAGAATGGCTTGGGTCAGAAGGGACCTTAAAGCCCACCCAGTCCCACCCCTGCTGCCATGGGCAGGGACACCTCCCACTGGATCAGGTTGCTCAAAACCTCATTCAACCTTGGCCTTGAACACCTCCAGGGATGGGGCAGCCACCACTGCTCTGGGCAACCTGGGCCAGGACCTCACCATCCACAAGGTGGTAAAAAAAAAAATAAAATTCTTCCTAATATCTCATTTAAATCTCACCCCTTTCAGCTTAAAACCGTTACCCCTCATCTTATCCCTGCACTCCATGATCAAGAGCCCCTCCCCAGCTTTCCTGTGGCCCCTGTCAGTACTGGAAGCTGCTCTAAGGTCTCCCCAGAGTCTTCTCTTCTTCAGGCTGAATAACCCCAACTCTCTCAGCCTGCCCTCATACAGGAGGTGCTCCAGCCCTCTGTGCCCTCCTTTGGACTCGCTCCAACAGATCCACATCCTTCCTGTGCTGAGGACTCCAGAACCGAGTGCAGGGCTCTAGATGAGGTCTCACCAAAGCAGAGCAGAGGGGAAGAATCGCCTCCCTTACCCTGCTGTTCACACTTCTTGTGATGCAGCCCAGGGTACAGCTGGCTTTCTGGGCCACAAGCGCACAACTCTGGCTCATGTTGTGCTTCTCATCCACCAGGAAAGGTCGTACTGGCTTGTTACTGCATCACACAACCCAAAGCGCTTCAGAGGATTCCTGAAGCTCCCTGCCTGGATCCCAGGAAATAAAATGGGACTGATATTTCCTCGCCATACAGGTTAGACAGAAATGAGAATATCTGATCCCAGAGAACAGACATCCATCTGCACTCACTGATAGCAAATATAACCTTTAGCAAACAGCATGGCCAAATGGGTTTTGTCCAGAGCAGATGGCAATACAAGACAGGTCCAGATCACAGAAACAGACGGCAACAAGGGACAGGCTGTGAACACAAGCCCTTAAAAGCAACCTGGCAGTTTAGTGCATGCCCTGTAATATGACACCCGAACCAGCTTCAAGAACTGCAGTAGCACCAGCCATCAGCCTGAGGCCAAAGAGCCTCACCTCTTCCTCACAGACTCCCAAGGAAGACCAGATCTAAGCCGCTTTTCAGACATTTATTCTGATATCGCCTCGACTTCCCTGCCCTGGCTGTCATGCTTCAAGGCTTCTGCTAATTCTCCATGCTTCCCTGCCTTCCTCCAAAATAAAAGCAGAGCATGTGGGACGACAAGGGGGATGTATGACTCGATGCCTGGCTGCGTGTCCACATTGTGACCCTTCCAATCTTCTCCTGGTCAGGGCACCAGCAGCAGTGCAAACAAGAAGGGAGATGGGCCTGAACTGACCTTAAAGGGAATAAAATAAATAAAGATGAAGCTTAGGGATGGGAAGTAAGATGAGGCTGCTGATTTAGCGAAAGAGGGAAAGTTCCATCCGTTTTCATTAGGGAAGTGTTTGGGCCGTATCTCAGTTTTCACAGAGAGACCAAGCTCTGAAGGTTACTGTAACCTCACATACTGGCCAGGTTAATATTCTTCTCTGTCCTGTGACCACAGCTCCTCATTATTTTTATAAGAAATAGGAAAAAATCCAAATTATACAGTGTGGGATGAGAAAAAATACAGGAAGAACACAATAGAAGAAAAAGTCAATTTTAGTTCCATACCCATCTCCTCTCAGAACACAGAAAATACCTTGATCTGCCTCACTCTCCATTTTGGAACATCCGTTTGGACTTCAAAACATCTGGATGATTTAGTGTATCAAATTATTAGAAATATTGAAGGAGTCGGAATGCTCTCTGCTGGCCCTACCCATACCCACACTGCTGCTCCAAATAGCAGCAGCATCCACATACCCCTCATATTACCTGAACATGAACTTTGCAAGTGATCCCATGCAGAAAAAACCCTCCTCTGTAAAACCTAAGTAATGCTAAGTCTCCAGAACTAGTATAAAAATAATTCAGCATCTCAGACATCTGCAGAAATGCTCTCACTACACTTTCAGAAGTGATTTAACGGAGCACCCAGGTTTCACAGTTGGTTGCAGTGGTCAGAAATAGCTGCACTGGACTGATGTTCAAGGACCACAAGCAAAAGACCAAAACAAATTGATGAGAACAAATGAAAATCCTTCTATAATCACAGAACAAATTCACGGACTTCATTTTACTGCAGAGCAGCAAGCCCTGATGTTGGTGGATGCTGTCTGGCAGACAAGAATCGAGGCAGGCTATTACTTTTTGCAGTGTAAAGTCAAGGATGAAGGATATAAAATTTAGAAACTTGCATCAGAAGTCTCTTGCCCATAATGCCAGCAAGTTATGGGATTTTGCAGGCAGGGAGGAAAACAGACTTAAAAGCTGCAATCCTAGTTATTTTTAGAGGGACAAATATTGCAGTTATGATTTAGACCTCACCAGCTGTATTAAAGAACCAGTGTTAGCCAAGTTTATTTGTCACAGAGCTAGGAGGGAAACAGCACAGCAGCAAAAGGTAACTCTTTACGACTCCAGGTAGAAAAACCACACAAAGCCATGCAGGCTGCACAAACTGGTGTCTTTGTTTCTCTTCCACCCCCTCACACACCAAAGCTGTCACCATCGTGTGTATTCATGGAGTCTGCTTGATCTCCCGGACCCCATCCCAAGCTCCCCTCTCCAGACCCAAGCACAGGAAAGAGCCCACACACGCTCAACACAGGCTTGGGGCAGCTAGGCACATGCTGCTGAGCCCCATCTCTCCACAGCTGCATTTTACCTCTCTCTGCTCGCTGCAGATCTTGCACAACCAAAGAGGACGTTTCTGAGCTCCAAAGGTTTCTATTCCACACTTGGTGCAAACTTTCTGAAACAAGGAAAGAAAAAAAAAGGGAAAAATGTCGGTGTTAGCAACTCCCCACAGCCATATAGGCCTTGGGAGAGAGAAGGTTGAGAAGCATCTACCCTCACAGTTCTGTCTTGCTTTCCTTAAAAACCTAAACATGGCACAATTTTCTTATTTAGCCTCAAGAACCACTGATTGCAGGAAGCTGCTACAGGTCTTCATGGACAAGGTAAATGTACAGCACAGCCCTTGACTGCAGGGTGAGAAGAAAACCGGACAGCGTGAATCAAATCTCATGATGAACAGGCATATTTCTAGAGAGGTTTTTTTTATTCCTCTAAATCCTAAACCCCAATCACTGTGGCATGGAAAGCAGCTGTAACCAAGTACAAAACAAGCACAAGTATGTGCAAGACTGGAATCCCCCTACTCCCTTCCCTCCCACAGGTAGTCTTACACCCCACAGCTTCCCCTCCCTTTCAGCACGCACTTGGCACTATTGATTTGTGGCTGCTTGGGAAGCGGGCACGACTGTGCCTACACGCACATTTCCTGAGCAGAATGCTTGATAGCACCGCGCGGCCTCTGTTGCTGCACAAGGGAACTTTCATGTCTCCGATGGCATTACAAGCCATTTACAACCTGAATCACCTAATATTATATAATGAAGCTGATGTGTATCAGGCTTGGCTGACAGCTTGAATGAGAAATCGGCTGAATTCTTTGATCCTCACAACCAAAAGCAACTCACAAGAGGGCCCTGGAGAGCAAAGAGAGACGTGCAAATTTAATCCCCCCCAGCTAAGGTTTTACACATCCCCCTAACCAGGCTGCTCCTCCTCTGAGCCATGACTGTCCAGGGAGGAAAGTCTTAGTGGCTCACTCGGCCATCAGTGCCCACGCCTGGAGGAGCAGAGTGGCAAAACGATGGCACCTGAGGCAATGGCTTCATTGCAGGAATAAACACAACTACTTTGGTCAGAGTAGTCCAGCGCAGGTCTACTCCCAACTTGCACTGCACAGCAAGTGGCAGACAGCACCAGCAGCCCCACAGAGGTCGGTGCTCCTCTCCATCTCTCTGTTCCTCTCCTTGCCCTCATCCTCCCAGAGAAATAAGGAACAACTATTGGGTCTGGTGCATCAATACTCAACATGGTGCTACCCAAGCCAAGAAGGACTGCAGATGCAATATGCAGACACCACCTGAAGTACCCCAAAATCTTCCCCCCTCAACCCAAAATCTGAGGGAGTAACTCGGTCATAAATACCCTCAAAGATCCCAGTCCCCGCCTGTATAGCACATTCAAACACTCCCTCTAGTGGAAGTTTCCAAGTGATTTTATTCCTAGCCATAAATTTTTAAAGTTCCTCCAATATAAGGAGGTTTCCTCCTCCCTTTCTTCACAGACTAGCTGGAAAATTGAGCATCACTCACAACCCCTCAGAAGAAGACATAAAAATCAAGGACATTAAACGCAGCCCCATTCCTTATTAAGTACAAGATAAAGCACTTTCTCCTCCTATTTATACTTCACCTTTTATATATGATACCAATACCCTCTGCATGATAAATGACACATTATGCTTTGTCTAACTACTGCTATTGTTAGCACACCTGGATTTGCATACAGCTTTGTCTTGCCATAGCACATTTATTTCTAAGAGAATAAAAACTAGTATTAAAAATATTCTTCACAAAACAGAAAGTGGTGCTCAGAGAATCCACCGTGCTACAAGAAATACAGAGCCTCTATTCAGCAGAAAGGACTTGCTGAAGGTAAGTTCTTTGCTATATTTCAGATGCGTCATTACAACAATTCCTATTATTGAATTAAATGAGCTGCAATGAGGCGGTAACAGAGCAACACTAGCAATAAAAATATGAACTTTAAAAATCCATAATTCCCTGACAAGGCATTGCTTATTGCATACAACACTGCATGAGTGATGGATATCCCTGGATGAGAGGGAACAGCTTAAAGTAACAGTCTACTCTGTGTGCCCTGCTAAAGGGTTCACTGCTCCCCGAGTTCGCCCCACAACATTAAAAAGCAGCAAGGGGAGAAGCCCAGGGCACCCAGTCAGCATTGCCCTGAGCTTGCACACAGCTGAAAAGTGCAGCCAAGCTGAAAGCAACTGCAAAATGCACACTGGAAAAGTAGGGTTTCATCTTAAATCAACGTGGATATGACTACTCCTGAACTGCCCATACTCCAGGCAAAAAGGGAATAACCACAGAGAAACCCAGCCCTTCTCTGGGGTCTTCTGGTCAGAGCCCTCCCGGAGCCTCGGGCTCACACAGCTGCACTAGCTGGAGGGGTTAATACCTGCCACTGCAAATGAACAGGGCACAGAAGGGTCTGCATCAGCTTCTGCCTCCTCATTAGAGGACAAGGCTCACAGGAAGGCTGTTAGAAAACATTGTCAATGTGACCTAGCTGGCTTTGGACAAGGTGAGAGTAGAACTGCCAAGGGAAGAAGTCAAGAATACAGCTTATCCTGTTATTCTGCACGCTTGAAATGCAGGAAGCAGCTAGTCACCTCCTGTCTGCCATCCAGCCCTTCTTTCTTCACAGACTTTGTGCAGAGAGCCCGTGCTCCTCTCCAGGGAAGCTGCTCAGTAGCTCCCCTTTAAGCCAGACCCTTCCTTTCCCAGTACCTTACTGCTGCTTCCTTCCCCACCTCTTCCCCAAAGGGCTACTTTCTACCTGGCTTAGGACTCAGTGGTTCAAAGACTTATGTTTACTTTTCCAGTTACTGCCTTACAAGTAACCCTCTGCATAACCCCTGCCTCACTCAAGCCATTTCTATAAAGAGCATGCAGCGGAGAAACTCCCTGGACAGCAAAGGCAGCTCAGCTCACAGCAGCTCCCGGCCCAGTCAGCACATCTGAGGGATGCTGGGACCTGGGTTTTGACTGCAAGCAGCACCCAGCACCCTTCTCCCCTCTCCTACAAGAGCTCTAAGCCCAGCAGAGCTGCGGCCGACCATGGACCTCAGGCAGAGCAGGCTGGCTGCACTGAACTCTATCACACAAATTCCAGCAGTGCCAGTGGGAAAGACTGCACGTGGCTCTTGACCACAGGGGTGCCAACATGCACCACGCCACAAGAAAGAAGCAGGTTTTACTCAGTGCTGTCCTGTGGTCTCCGTGGGATATCTCCTCAGTGACAGGGTAGGTGACATGGACAAGTGTCTCCTTGACTCCAGTACCACCATGATCAGAGTCAGCACAGGCTGCTACCTTCCACCCTATCACCAGCACATCCTAGCAGGTACCCTCACCTCTTCCCAGCCAACACGATGAGGCAAAGTCACTTACAGAGGTATCTCCCCAGGGAAAGATGAGCTTTAAGTGCAGCCTCCCAGCAGAGGGAGGATAAGGTGGTTGCCTTGGAAATCATCTCCACAGCAATACAGATTAACCCCTTGGATGCAGAGCCTAGACAAGAAACAATTGTCCCTGGGACACTGGCAGAACAGCAGCCTTCCTGGAAAGTGCTGCCCCCTTTCAAAGAGCCCCCGTGCAGTCCAGCCAACACCACAAACACCGCCCCTGAGGCACAGGCTAACTTACATTATCAGGGTTGGAAATCTTACACTGGTTTGGAACTTGAAGATGGACTTGAGTCCTCTGAAGAGACACAACACTGGAAGGTCTAAGGGCATGTCTTGCAGTAAACAACAGTAAAATACATGGATCTTTCCACGAGTTGCCTCCAACAGAATTACATTTCCGCCCCTTCTCCCACTCTGCAGCTCCAGAGGCGGGCCGATGCACCCCATCTCAGCGCTAAGTGCAGTTCAGGCTCTTTAGGGTCCTGAGGAGCAAATTAACCAAGGTACAAGAGAAAACCCAATGGTCTGACAGCACTACCTAACTCTGCCGAGCCTCCTAGCTTCCAAGAGGCCTGGGAGCATTTCCTGGACAGATCATCTACCAGGAACAGGGAGAACCTGTGTGACCAAACCCACCTTTTTGCAATCCTGACAGAAGACAGATGTGCTTCCCAGCAGCCCGAGCAGTTCACCGCAGAGCAGACACTGGGAGAGGCCATTGCCCATCGCGTTCTTTCTCATGTTCTCCAACCGCTCCACCAGGCGCCTGCGGGGAAGCAGGCAGAGCAGAGGTCACAGCGCTCACCTGGGAAATCAAAGACTCAGCCTACCTTTGCTGCTTCTGAGCAGTTCAGGGCCACTTGCTGGGACCATATGCACCTTCACTTCAGTCTCTCTTTCCCATCAGCTGCCTCTTGGACTTGAGGGGATACAAACTTCTGTAAATCCATCTACCAATGCTCACCAGGCTCAGAATAATCAAAACCGCAAATACACTGCCAGGCCTGACTCAGTTAGTGGGTGCAGTGCAGACGGCTCACAAGAGGGGTTTGTCCCAGTGCCCTTCAGCTCAGTGTTGCTGTGGCCACACAGTCTCCGCACAATGACTTCCTGCCTGCAGAGCAGGAAAAGCATTTAATGCTCAGATCAGAGCAAGTCAGACAGCATTGGAAAAAGGCAGAGAAGTTGGATCTGCCAAGCCCTGCCCCGTTCTTACCTACAGTCCCTGCAAGGAGCACTGCAGGCACACGATTTGTCCACATGCCATTAGAAGCAAGAAAGCCAGACTGAAGCCATTAGACCAGAATGAGCCCGGCTGCAGTACAGAAATGCCAGTAACTAGTCCCTGCTTCATTACACAGCCCGCTTGGAAGACAGGAAGCACATATGTATGCACAATGTCCATAGCAGCAGGACTACAAAAGGGAAGGAAGGCAGGATATGCAATTAGGATGCAGGATATGGAGAGCATGCAGAGCAAGACTGCTGTCATGAAATCACTGCTTGACAATTCTCAGGCATTCATTTGTTGATGGGGACGATAACAGCCAGGCGATTTATCAGAAGCAGCGACCAGACACAGCCACGCACATGCATGCGGCTCAGGGAGGAAATGCAATCCCTGCTATCCATGCAACCCCATTCCCATCAGCGCTAATGTCCCATCAACCAAGTCCCACACCAAGAGCAAGACAAGGTCTGTTTGAAAGAGGTACTGCCTATGGTGATGTGGTCAGACAGCACAGCCAGATTGAGCCATCATTACTGGATTTATGATCCCTGACTTCAGTACAAGAGAACGCCCAGGAGTTAAGAAAGGCAATTCAGAGACTGCTTCAGCATGGGAACAGCAAGGGCCTCACTTTCTCAAGCAACACCATCAACCACACAGGAACAATCAGCCCCTTGGGGTTGCTGGCTGCTTCTGGGGCTGCTGCGGTGTCTCGTGTATCACACCAACATCACTGTCAGTTCTTGTCAGCAGTCAGTAATGTGCACGGCACAGGGATAAACGAAGCAGAGCGGCACAGAATGGGCCCTGCTGGACACAGGCTGGGAGTCACCGGGGTTTCCTGCCTCACAAACACCGGACGCTGCTGGGAAATGCTGCAAGACTGCCAAACTCCCCAGCTTTAAAGGCAGTCAGTGTAGGAAGAGCACAGACACAGCTGAAGTTGGACCTCCAGCAGGACTGAAAGCAAATGGAATTCTACAGCAGCAAAAGGATGTCCGTAAATTAAATATTTCAAGCTAGCAAACCCCTTCTAGAAGGCTCAGCCAACTAGAACATAAACTCATTCACTGCTCCCAGCAAAATCCCAGGGGGCTGCTGCAGACAAGGGAAAACTTAACTCTGCTGCCAGCAGCAGTTTCCGAGCCGTGCCATCCACTAGCCACGGGTGCAGCTGCACAGCTCGGCACCTTCCCCAGCCTCTTCTGGAGACACCCGGGCAGCTGCCCTAGCACAAGCTGCATTTACCACGGACCGTGTCACTGGCTGCATGCACAACAAGCCCCAAGGTCCAAAGAAGGCGTAAGAAAAGCTTGAGCCATGGAGAGAAGGAAAACATCACATCCTTCTCAACGCTCATCACCTCCAAACAAGCAGCATGAGAGAAAATAACTGACCTAAGGGATGCTCTGATTGATAGGGGCTGAGCTCAGGCAGCCAGCAGAGCCATTCCTCTGTCTGCGCTGACCTTTTCTTTCGAGGGCAGGGGACAAATGAACGTGACTCTACCCAATGCGCTGCTGCTCGATGATGTCCAATTTCTCTGCCTTGCGGATGACTTCTAGAATGACCTCAAGCTCCTGTGGGCTCAAAGCCTGCATCTTCCTCTGCTTCTCAGTCTGGAACGTGTGCACCGACCAGCCCGTCTGGAGCCTGTGGGAGAGGGTGGAGAGAAGAATTTAGCTGTGAAAGGAAAGCGCAAAAGCCCTGACCGGCCCCACAGGCCAAACCTGCCAGGCACACAGAGCCTGCTCTATGTCAGCCTTCCATCAGAGAAATCTGTTCTCTGGCTAACGCCCAAAGCAGGAGTCTCTTCTCATTAACCAGATCACCACACCACCCCTCCAGCAGTACCAAGTGCTGCACTTCTCCCTCTACCCCTCATTTCCCTTTCTGCTCCAGTTTGTATTTTACCTCTCCATGTCCTCACTCGAGGTTGACTCTGCCCAGTGCACCTTGGGCTGCCTATCCCAGGGGCACCCTTGCCAGAATAGTGCCAGACACCACAAATGCAACAGCAGATTCCCAAACACAAGGATTACCCACTCCCTCCTCTCTCCAGATCACATATTTCTAAGGTCCTCAGGTCAAGCACACAAACCGCCAGGCATGCTTGGAAATACAAATTTGGCAGCTTCCTCCCTTGGTCTAACCCAGGCCCACAGGAGGATTTTAGCAACTCACTTCCCTCTCTGCCTCACGTACAGCAGCTGACATTTCTCCTCAGCTCACTTGGGCACAGGCAGAAGCTTTCACAGCTCAATTAATTACCATTCAGTAGGGGTTTAGAGGTGATTGGATAAAGCCAGGGCTGCTAGCAGAATGCAAGGCACTATCAGACACAGCTGTGTTAATGAGGCTTTCAGGTGAAGGCTGGAGAAGGGGCAGAGGTGTGCACTGTTAAGGTTCAGGCAGTCCCCTCAGACACAGGGTGACCTATAGTCTAACACTCTGCAACAAGCTGACCCCAGAGATTCAGACACGAGCAGAGGTGGCAGTGACATGGTACCTGCTCCCAGAGAAGGAAAAGCACCAACAAATACAATTCTAGTGCTTGACTCACCTCCATCCCTTTTGCAGTAATGCAGTAATTTAACTTCAGAGGAAAATGAGATCAAATGACAAGTTTCTAAAACAAGAGAGTGCTGGCAGCTATCAATTATATTCAGGGTGCTGCAGAGATGTGAGCCTACCTCCAAGGCTTTCCCTTCACTCAGGGGAGGGCTGGTGGCATAGATTCCCACCTCACACCAGCCTTGCTGCAAACTCCACTGCAGGCTGGAAACTCTGAGCAGCAGCCACGCGCTGAGCCCTAGCTTAGCAAGCTCCTGTCCTACCCAAGTAGCACACTTCTAGAGCACAGAGGGGTGCTGTGACAGGCAATCTCCTGTCTCCTAACCAGCCAGTGCTCCACAGAGATTCTGGGAAACCATTCAGGCCAGAGCTGAGGCTGGAAGGAGGTTGGCAAGGACTCACTTGGCACGCAGTGCCAGCTGCCGGTCGTTGGGGCACACCCACTGGCCCATCCCGCTGCCAAATATCGTGTAGGCCATAGCACCAGGCTGGAGAGGAGAGGCAGGGATCACACCTGTAAGAAGCAAACAACAGCATTGAGCACAGCTGTCACCCCACCCTTAAGAAAGCTTGCCACAGCCTTGTTAACCACTCTTCTGGCAAGCAAAACAAAGGTGATCTGCCGGCATCGCACGTGGTAGAAGTAGACAGACTCTTACCCACAGACAGCGATAAAAACACACCATTATCCTCATAAAATATAAGACAATAAATACCTTCAAATACCTTGAAGGCAAGGCTGGAAGTTTAGATTTTATGGCACTCTGAACAAAAGCCAGAGACTATTTGTCAGTTTTGATGCTTCATTTCAAACTAGGGAAAAGCACTGTTTGTAAGAATAATCTCTGCCCCATCACCTCTAGAGGCCCAGCACTGCAGTACTGACAGAGAAAGACACCCTAAAGGACACAAAGAAGCCACAGTTGCTTTTTTTTACCTCTTAATGGGGTAACAAACAAAAACCCACGCGACAATCAGCATGAATAGTGGCAAGTCATTTCGTTCATTAAAACTGCCTCCATAATAGCCTGATATTTATAACTACAGCCTACAATAGCAGCTTGTTTGCATTCTCTGATGTTTAAGACAGCGCCTCTTTCAGCAGTTCTACTGCACCTCCTGTAACCAGCATGATCACAGCAGTGATTCCTGGTGTTCAACGGCAATTTCACCATGAACTGATCAGTAAAGGCAGCAGGAGCCAACTTCCACACATTCTTGGAACAGATTCCCAAAGGAGACCTTGCAGCTAAGCAGTTTTAAGTCCTACCAGCAGCTCACACAAATGGAAAGTGCCAAGGGACAGGCACAACCGAAAGATTTCAGTAGAGGCAAAACTAGCCTTGATGTACTGAGCTTTTGTCCAGCTGGATTTACCTTCCAGCACAGCAAGAGTCTCATAACCCTAATGCACAAGCTTCCAGGTATTAATACTCACCTTTCCCAGATCAGACACTTGCCAGCTTTGAAACCATAACTGCAGGGCAGATAACGTATTTAATGCTCTTTGGCAAACACAAATCAGATACAACAGCAGACAAGGAATATCACCTGCCAACTGTGCAGTAGTTCCCAAGAAAACACATGTTCCGGTCTCAATCCACAGCACACTTACCTCAGCAGTGCCTGCCTGTGGTTCAGCGTGCTGCATCTACACTTGCTATCTACTGCTGACACACAGAGCTTTCTGCTGCTGTGCCAGGCACGGAGGCTGCATGACCTTGGCTCTCTCACACAGGCAGGCACACAGCTTGAGCAAATCGATCTTTCTCTCCCGAGGCTGAGCTCACGTGTGTCACACTCAACCCCGAGTGCAGAAACACTAACTCGTGTCAGAGAGCTGACAGCTATCTCCTGCCAAATCCCACATCAGCCTTGAGAGCCCAAATGCTTACAAACAATGAACCGGTTCCTTCCTCTCTGATCATCCAGTTTCTGAGAAGAGTCTCAAAACTCAATGCTTACGGCAGACAGGAGAGAAGAGGAGGAAATCCACATGAAGCACAGGTTTCTTTCAGCGCAAGGGGACAGATGTGTAAAAAAAGGTGAAGGCTGTAAAAATTCAGCATAATGCTCAGCAGCACAATCTGACTGCACAGCAAAATGAGGCAAGGAGGGGATGGGGGGCTGCAAGAAGGGTTCAGAAGATGGTTGAGACAGGAAGGATACAGAAGTGCACACAATTTTTTGAACTTTTACTACATCAGTTAAGGTGATCCCTTTTTTAAAGGGATTGTCTCTAGAAGAATTCTTTGAACCCTGGCATCCATGATTTACCAGGTGCTTTCCCCACTCTGCTCAGTGCCACACATGCTGTGGGCTTGCATTTCGATTTTGTCCTAGAACACCTCCTGCTCTTTTCATCTTGTTCGTGATCTCAAGCAAGGAGAGAATGCAGTCCCCACACACATCCCACAGCAGCACACACACAGGGGAGTGATCAACCATTAACTGCAAAAGAATACAGAGGTTTTCGCCCCCGGGCCAGCGTCAGAAACAGAGAGAAGCTAAAATTTCACACAAAACAGCTGACCTGGGATTTTGCAGATGTTTTCCAAGCCTGTGATGTGCTGTTACAGGATTATATGCACCCGTACCACCCCCCCAAATGAATACATTAAGTAACTCTTCAGAAATACCACATACTCTTCCCTCCTCGTCACATACACCTGAAGAATAGCACAGCCTACAGAATGTTCACTGGTGAGGCTGAAAGCACACAACCATACAGATGTGACCAGCACTTGGCAGCTGTGGGATGTTTAGCATAAAAGCTAGAGCTGGAGATGGGCCCCAGACCCTGGTCAGGGCAGAGGAGTGCACCAGCAGCTGTCCTTTCAGGATAGAAAGCAGTGCTGAATACATCTGTCCCTCCTCTGCAGAGCTTTATCTGCTCTAATAGAGCTGAAGGCAAGTCAGAATAGAGCACATCAGCTAAGCATTTTTCTCAGGAGAGATTAAACTCATTCTCCAGCCTCATTCCATAGCGCTTTTCTCAGCATGACTGAACAAAAACAAGCAATGTCATGCTCTTTTGCCACTTGTTACTCAGCATATGCTTTCTGTTCTCCACCATTCCCTAAGCAGCATCTGCAAGGAGAGAAGGAAAACAAAACACAGCTCAGAGTTCCATCATATGCTAAACCAGTCTCCAGATAGATTATTCCCTAAAATATTTACAGGAACATTTTCTTTCAGCAGCACTGGGTATCTGCTGCTCCCTCTGATACAGACTGGCACTGCAGGTGGCTTTGCGCCTTTGCCTCTGAAAAAAGCCTAGTGCAGTTGGACACAACTACCTTGGGGAAGAAAACAAGAATTGACATGGGACTGTGGGCCACAGTCTGCTGGGGTGGAAATGGGAGCACTACTAGGACTGAATGGAAAGGAATATCTTGCACAGCCACAGGAATGATGCCAGAGACATGGTACCGGTATCTGGAAGGCATGAAGCATGCTCCCTCTTATCTCCGTACAGGACAAGAAGTACGGTGGAATCAGCATAATCAGAAACACCAAGACAGAAAAACCACGACAGCCTGCGGAATCATTTCTACGGGCTGTGGTGAAACACCCCTCTCTTGCAGTCAAGACTCCTCTGTGTTCTCTCTCAATATTCCAGTTTACACCTACTGAGCCAAATCATCCCCCTCCCCAACCTCCTCTCCATAAACTAACAAAGGGCAGAAGCAGCCAGTCTCTAGCGGCAAGAAAGATCCACAGATCTTGGCCCACCTGCACACAGAATAAAGCAGAAGTACTCAGCGTTACAGAAAGAAAACTTCCCACTCCAAGATTCTGCTCTTTACTTGAATTAAGAATGAAAAGGGAGCTCTTATCAATACTCTGTGACCTGCTTTAAAAACACTCCACCTGTTTGTTCCTTTCCTGTGATGGAGGAAGTCATGTGAAACACCACCTCATTAAATCTGAGTCCACCTGGCTGCTCTTGGCACAGGAGCTAAGGAGAGTGCTGCAAGGAAGGAGCGCTGCCCCACAGCGAGCCAGCCCTTTGCATGGGGCCAGGGGCACTTCAGAGGATGCTTAAGTGAGCACATGTCCGCCTGCAGCTCTGACGTAACATCACTTCTAATGATAAGAATTGGACTCTGCAGCCAGAGAACAAGGCACCTGAGAAAATTACTTCAGTCTGCAAGGGAAAAGTCTTCTGGTGGGGTCTCAGCAAAGGGAACAGCAGCAGGGTTACACTGCTCCTTGACCCCACATCCCTGCAGAGTGACCACAAGACAGCAAAGTGAGCAGGATCTTTCCCACTGGACAGCCCCTACTTGGCCTGAAGGATGAAGTAGTGGGGCAGCACATCCTCCAGGCAGAGGCTGGGGAGTGGCAAGTGCCCTTCCACGCCACCTCACCCCACCAAGCAAGCCAGCCACAGATCCTTCAGCAGCAACACCTTCCCAAAGCATCAGTAAAACAGCAGCGGGAGGTGTTCCCGGATGTATTCCTGATCCAACCACCAGCACATTTGGTACCAACTAACCACCAGTGACAGTGATGGCAGAAGCTTGCCGTGTTGGTCCACGCCACAGCTAGCCCTGGCTGACAGCAGTAAGCAGACACAGCCCTTTGACACGACACTCTTCGAAGCAATTCAGGCTCTCCTGTGAGACAAGACCAGTTTTCTCAGCAGACAGATCACATATATTTACCTTAACAACAGAGCACAGTCACAGCAGGTCATGCCAAAGGCCCAGTGAGCACAATACCTGCTATCTGATCAGCTCCAGGAGCAGATGCTTAAAGAAGACCATAAGAACAAAATACATAAAAGCAATATTTTTCCACAATACCCTCCCAGCCTTCAGCGATTCCTGGATCGTGCACTCCCTGAACCAGTCAGTGGCTCCTTTTTTAACACCCTTAACAGCTTTCTGTCCTATATTTATCAGTTTGCCTTTTCAGTTCACGTACACTTTCAGCATTATCTTGCTACACCAAGTCCATTCCCCACTCCTCCACCTCAAACACATTTTGACTTTACCTTGGCTACATCAAAGTTAAAATTGAAGGGTCTTGTTGACTTTGAGGTAGTCATTGCAGTAGAAAACACCTCCTGACAGCAGCGAAAGCACAGCCTGCTCGAGCCCTCCTGCAGCTGGGCTGATTACAGGTGCCCACGAAGCATGAATTCCTTGGAGCCCTGCAAATACAAAAATGTCCTGTACAGGCCCATAAGGCACTCTCCAGTCAGCTTTCATTCGCCTGGTTATTTCAGCTAAGCAGCGAGTGTCTATATTAATTTGTTTTTATAGGAAATTAATTAGACAATTTTTTTTTTAAATACTTCATTTAAAAAATAAAAATTAAACAGTTGGGCAGAGACGAGTTCCCAATTCCCAAGCCGAGCTGTGCCAGTATAATTAACTTGCCTGCTTGGAGGGCATCACCTCCCCCAGGACTCTCAGCTTGTACCAGGTACCGTGCTGGTCTGTTTTTCCTTTTAGCTGTTGCTCCCTCAAAGAGGCAGTGTAATTACTCTCTGCTCTGCGCACCAGACCCCATTATCCCCAGGAAACCTTAGCAACTAAGTGAGTGTTTGCTCTTGTTGCTATGACAGAGGATAAATGACTAGCAGAGATAGATAAGGTTAACCCAGCCTCTTCCTCCCCTCCACTGGCGGCCAGTCCCTTTTCCTCCCAGACACAAGTCACACAGCAGAGAGACAAGAGCAAGCAGGCAGTGAATAAAAGCTATTTGGTCCAGAGGCAAGCCCTCCATTCATGTTTTAAAGATCCTAGTGCCACAGTTGTATTTCAAAGCACACAACTGTTCTAAAGTGACAGAATAACCCTTGGGGCTGTAGAAGTGTGGCAGAAAACACACACTCGACTTTCAAGATACAGCCAAGTCTCAGAGTCAGAGCAGGGGAGTAACTGTGCCTGCGTAAGAGCAGCTCTGAATCAAGGCTTCATAAAAGTTTTTCTCACACACAGACCACTTTGAACTGCCCCTTCATGCCTACATCAAGCAGTTTTTCAGCCCCTCCAGCGGCAAAAGAGCCTGCTATAAGCATTGACGTTTTATAGGGGCTAAGGAGGCAGGAAGCACAAGGGCAGCAGAGCCAAGCAATCCTCCTCACCTCCCTGCTGCTGGCGCTCAGGAAAGGAGAAAGCACACAGGGACATGGCTGAGAAACAGCCTTTTTCAGTTCCTTACTGTGGCAAATCCCCACCGTCAGTGCAAACCCTTAAGAGCAGACGGACATCCAAGCAACACAAGGAATCCAATATGATCAGACTCGACATGCAGCTCTGCAGCTTGGGCCAACAGAAACAAGGAAAACACAATCTCCAGATAAACACTACAAAGCTTTGGCAAGTTTTGGGACAACAACTTAAGAATCCAATCAGACAGACTTTCTACCCATCTGTCCCACCATGAAGGCTCACTCTAACCAGTACCAGCACCAGTGAAACAGGGAAAACCTCATTGAGAGACTTCTATTTGATTTTGATTGGCCCAGCTCAAGGCAGACACAACCCAGCCTCAGAACATGGAAAGGGAGAGAAGATTCACTATCACATAAGGCCAAGTTGGGAAAGGAGCAAGTGAGAATGTGATTTGGGGTGGAAATGAAGAAGGTTCCCATGCACCAGAGCTGCTTTCCAATCTTAGCAGGAGTGGCAAGAAGTCCAACTCCTTTTAAGATACAGCTTATCAAAAAGCTTATAGAATACAATGCCTTAGGGGGCCAAGCCAGTCCTACAGTGTGAAGATAAAATCAGCTCTCCAGGAAAACTGACATACGGCACCAACGATCCTGTATTAATGAGGCACTTATTAGCATGGCTATTTGATATAGGGCAAGCTATAAAGAACCAGTTTTCACCCAAGCAAAGCAGTCTTCTGGCTCCCCAGCACCCTACAATGCTGGGGAGGAAAGCCAGCAGTATTCCACCTGCCAAAAGGTATCTTTATTTATCAGACTTTGGCCCTATTTCCTTCTGATCCCCAGCCAGGCAGGTGCATTGTGCAAAGTGAATAATTCATGAAGACAGCAGGCTCATTCTGACTCACATTCTGGGGCAGGTTGATCTGGCAGAGGCCTAGGAGAAGGAAATTAGCATCTAAACGGCCAATTAGAGAGACTCATTTCACTACTCTGATATACTAAAAAGCTCAGGAGGCCTCCTGGGCTGGAGGTTGGCAGGGTGGAATCAGCACCTCCCAGACTCCAGAGAAGCATCAAGTTTCTTAGAAAGAATTGGACATCGCAGGGAAGTGCTGAGCACGGGCCAGAGTTTATCAAGGAATCCCTTGCAGGAGAATCGCACGCCAGCCTGTATCATGGATAACCTCAAGGGAACCAGGAAAATCACATTCACAGCTGACGGAGAAACTGCTGAATAGCCTGACCCCAGGCATCACCAAAAACTTGCTATCCAGAGTAGAATCATTTGGTTGGAAAAGACCTTTGAGATCAAGCCCAACCATACGTGTCCACTACTAAACCATCCCTGAGCACCTCAGGCTTTTAAACACCTCCAGGGATGGAGACTCAACCACCTCCCTGCGCAGCCTCTGCCAGCGCCCGAGAACCTTGTTGATCGTAGGATCATAGAATAGTTTGGGTTGGAAGGGACCTTAAAGATCATCCAATTCAACCCCCACTGCCATGGGCAAGGACATCCCACTAGATGAGGCTGCCCAAGGTCCCATCCAACCTGGCCTTGAACACCCCCAGGGATGGGGCAGCCACGACTTCCCTGGGCAACCAGATGAAGAAACTGATGAAGACATCTTTCCCGATATCCAACCTGAACCTACCCTGGTGCAACTCGAGGCTATTCCCTCTCGTCCTATCACTTGGGAGAAGACACCAGTACCTACCTCTCTGCAACCTCCTTTTAGGTAAGAAGCGATGAGGTGTCCCCTCCTCTTCTCCAGGCCAAACAGCCTCAGGTCCCTCAGCTGCCGCTCATAACCCCTGTGCTCCAACCCCTCCGTGTCCTCGCACTGAGGAGCCCAAACCCGAGCCCAGCATCGGCGCTTCGGCTGCACCAGCGCCGCCTGCAGGTGTCGGTCCCTTCCCCGCTGCCGGGGCTTAGCTTGGCCCCCGCGGGTGGCTCCGCTGTCCTTGTGTCCCCCCTCCCCGTCCCCTGCGCACCCACCTGCCCCGCCGCCTCGCCGGCACCGCTGGGGACAACGCGGAAACGCCACCTGCACCGCCCCCCCCAAGGCTCCGCGCGCCCCCTGCCGGCACCGCCCAGCAACCGCCCCGCCCGCCCCCGGCAGCCGGCAAAGCCCGGCCCGGAGTACCGTGGGGCGGAGCGGGGCCGCCCGGCAAAACCCGGCCTGGAGCGTCGTGGGGCGGAGCGGGGTCAGGGTAGGTGAGCAGATGGAAGCGGGGGGGTGAAGGAGGATAGAGATGCTGGAAGAAACGAGGGAATTGGGAATGAGGAAAGGTAGGAGAGAAAAATGAAGTAAATAAAAAGGTAAAGCAAAAAAAAAAAAACTAACCCAAAACTGGAAACCAAAGCAAAATGTCAAACAAAACAAAAAAAAACCCCAAACCCAAACCAATGAAAAACCCCAAACCCAATAAAAACCAGACAACTCCTAAAAAAAAAAACACCAGTCAAACCCGACAAAAAAAAGGCAACTCCAACAAAAAAAAAACCAGACAAACCCAACAAAAAAACACCAAATAAACCCAATGTAAACCCAAACAAACATAATAAAAAACAAAACAAACAAACAAACCCAACATAAAACCAAACAAACTCAACAAAAAAAACAAACAAACCCAACAAAAAAACCCCAAACAAACCCAACAAAAAAACCCAAACAAACCCAACAAAAACAAACAAATCCAACAAAAACCCAAACCAAGAAAGAAACACAAACCAACAAAAACCCCCCTGAACCCAATAACAGCAAACCCAAACCCAACAACAGAAAACTGAACTACAACAAAGAACAAAACCAACAAAAGCAAAGTTAAAACAAACACAAACCCTCAAACCAAACCAAAACCCCCAAGAGAAACATAAAGCAAAACAGAAACCCAAAACAAAGAAGCAAAACAAAACAAAAAAAAACCTCAGTCAAAACAATTTAAACAAAAAACCTAAATCAAAATACTCCAATGATAAAACGAAACACACACCAAACCAAAACCACAAAAAAGTGAAACAGACCCCCCTAGCAACCCAAAAAAACACAAAAAGCAAAAAAAAAAACCCAAAAAGCAACCAAAAAAACCCAAAAAGCAACGAAAAAAACCCAATCCCCGTTGAAGCAATCAAAATAACCCAAAGAAACAAACAAACAGAAACTCACAGCAAAACCCAACTCCACCACAAAAGTGCATTTTGCAGTGAAAAAATTGTTCCCTTTGTACAAATGGCAATTGCTGTCCCATGCAGGAGAGGGAGGGTGAGGAAAGCACTGGGTGAAGCCTGGGATTGTACGGTGATCACAGAGAAAAGCACAGCAAAACAATGATTCCTTTGCACTGGCCTGCAAACACAGAAGTTAGAGCTCACCGCTGTCTAAATGTGCAGTGGACGCAGGGAGTAAATTTGCCGGGTGATAGGAAGAGAAAAAGAGAGAAGGAAGAGAATAGAAACTCTCAGCTTGTCCTTCCGTTGCCTGTTCAGAGCCTGCTCTTGGGAAACCTGGTGGCCCTACAAGCCCCGTCACTTCCATACACACCTAAGACTTAGGGACCCTAAGCCACCTTTTACCTAAGTGGAGTTACAGTCTGAGTAAATATTTTGCTTTTCGGTTTAAGCAAGTGTTGAAACATATATCAAAGGAAGGAAGCAGTGTTTGCATTGTATGTGAATGTATTTCTGTGGCAGAAAGCAGTTGAAGATGACATTTGGCACCAGGGCAGTCCTCCACACAGTCAATAATATAAATAAATTAAACACACGGCTCAGCCAACTTCAGGAAAAAGATAAATTACCTTATTTAACCAGCAGTACTGGCAGGAGCAATAGGCACAGGAAAAGGCACACAGCTCAGAGCCTGTATCCATTCTGCTGTTAATTTGCTCGTCGGGATCTCCACAGAACCACAGATGCATTGGAATCCCACTGCAGGACTGGGCCGTGATATCTGGAAGTGACAGAGAATAAATATGACATTACATTAAAAATTTAAAAAGGCTAAATATGCACTTTATCTTGATAGCATGAAGTCAATTTTTAATATACTTGTTTCTCAGAAAGCTGGCACTTCCAATTCCACCCAAAGAACCCTTCAAAATCTCTCTTTTATCGATGATGGGCTTCACTGAATTATTCACCAGCTTGCAGCTGCCAGAGATTTGAAGTACAGACACAACAAGGGCTGCAAGGGATAGCAACCTCCTCCCACAGGGCCATCAGCAACGCTGACAGTCGCACCGCAGATGCCCCAAGCCGATCCGTTCTCCTTCCAGCACAGCACATAATTGCACGCCAGGGAGCAGCCTTCCTGTGTCACCGTTGGACAGGCACATCTCTCAAGAAATGGAAAATAAAGACCACCATTTTTCAGAGAAATAATTATCTCATGGGCAACGAGGTGACCTCGAGAACTACAGGTGCTTAGACGCAGCCCTATCGGACAGCAAAACAATCCTAGCTGTAATATCATGAGTCTATGATTCTATAACAGTTCTAAAGTGCTACAGGAAATGATTCCCAGTTTGGATGCTGGGATAGTGACAAGGGGTCTTGGCTTCCCAGTCTCAGCTTGTCCTGCTGGTCTGCTTTCCATAGGGTGGCTTTTGTTTCTGGTTAGATCAGGGGTTCCTTCAGCTAAGGATTCTCATCACCCACCTGTTCAGCATTTGACACAAGAATTTGAGGGGACAATTAGTGTTTTAATACACAAATAATAATAATAGCATTAATTATGAGCAGTTTTATACACACAGAACAACCAAAGGCCAAAGTGGCTGCTGCTTATCTCTGAAAGACCATTTCCTAGGACACAGGCTGACACCTAGCAAGGATCTGCCACTGCCACAGATGTTTGGTGCTGCCTTCCCATCGCCCTGACCACTGCGGCTCAGCCTTGCTGCTTTGTAATTCACAGTGAGAAGACACAAATTTTTTCCTCCAAGCAGATATTCTGATTGCAATCCTCTACTGTTTGTTCCTCAATGATCCAATTTGTATTCATCCCTCTAATTATCATTCCTCAATAAAAAGGTCAGTGATTCAGTCTTTAATCTGAACAAAAAACATCTCGCCTATAGAGCACACCCGCTCAAGAATGCGTAAGACAAAGGAAACGTTTAAAGAATACTGATGCTTAGTAGTAAATTAAGCTGCTTTTTTACTTGTTTCAAAGACAAACTCTCCACTCTGATCCACTGCGCTTTTTGCTTCCATGAACAAGTCTTCAATCTAATTCTCTTCTTGTTCAAGGTAAGCCTTACAGCATCATCTATAACATTTTCCTTAGTAGCCCGTTGCAGCTGGTCTATATGCAGTTTCCGTCTGTCTATGGGAAACACAGACACACGGAAACATGTTTTTCACCAGGGAAATCTAGAAGAATTTCACAGTGTAGTTGCATTTGAAGTCAAAAAGTGTACCAAGAACTATCCCCCCACCCCTTGCCTTCAAATAAAAGCCTTTTTTTTAGAACCCTGCAGCTATGGGTTATAATATTTGAGGTTTGGGCTTTTCCTTGATGCCCCGATAAAACCACACATATACATATACATATACATATACATATACATATACATATACATATACATATACATATACAGCTGAGAAGACCCACTTTCTGACTCCAGCTTAGGCTGGCCTTTGAATTTGAAGTTTCTTTGTGTCACCAGATCTGTATAACTGCTTATACAATTACTACTTTTTCCAATCCTATTAAGGATGTTCACAGATCTCCTCTCAGAGGCGCCTACCTGTTGAGTTACCCAGATATTATACTGAATGGGGGGTGGGGGTGTCACCATAACACCCCTGTGTCAACGAAAGAGACAAATACAGTGGTACTTTTATTTCCTTCTACACTCAAGGCAAAATTAAAGAGGACAGTATGAATATTCAAGCAAATCAAAAGACAAATCTAACCCTTACACATACGGCTTAGATCTTGCTTGAACGCAATTACCCTTCCTGGCAAGTGTTTGCAAGTTGGATGTCTCTTTTATGAATTCATGATGTGTTTATTTTTAAAATAAATATGCCTCCAAGACGCAGTAAAGCCTTCAGGGGCTCATAGAAAGTTTGTTCTTGGTATTTATACAGTGAATTGCAGGTGTGACATCCACTGAGGCTGGAGGCTGGCTGCGCTAGGCACAGCAGAGTTTGAGACTCTCAATCTAAACAGAAAAGAGGGATAAATAGAAAAGTGACAGAAAGCAGTGAGAGGGTGAGAGGTTTGCCTGGCGATAATGCCCCTTCCGAGTAAAATTACCGGCTGCCAGAGACCGCTTCTCCACCCAGCATCCTCCTGGCCGGCTGCAGCATCAGAAAGGGTGGGTGAACCAGGGGAATGCTGGTCCTACCCATCCTGGTACTCTAGGGAGGAGCTGTCAGAAGATGACTTTCTTTGTATGTAGCTCAGGCCAGCCACTACCACTGGGATCTAATTTTGGCTGGCAAGTCAGGTTTTATCATAATAAACTAACAACAACCACCACTAGCTACAAGTAATCCCCTTCCCTCAGCTGTCCTCCAAAAATATCATACTCACTTTTCAGCCTGGATGAATTATTTACATCCCGTCACTGCTGTTGCTGCTTTCCTTGCCTTTTTGCCCTGTGTCACCATCCCTTTCATCCACGCGCAAGCCTTGGAGACCTGCTGGCTGCTGTACAGCATCAGTAATAACAATCACTGTGAAACTCCTGCTCTTGACACTTTGAAATCAGCCCATTAGCGGCAGTCGGAGAAGCGCTGCTTGCAGCCCAGGGATCCGCTGTGGCAGCAGCCTCCCGGGAGCCTGGTTTCATCACAACCTGTCCGAATGCAACCGCAAGCGCCTGCCAAATTTCACATCTAAATAGATCAGAAGGAGAGGAGGAGAGAGGCAGACAGGGAGGGGGAGAAAGAAACCAAACCAGGATTAAACCTCATGTTATTTCTAGGGAGAGGATGACAAATAAGCAGTGCATTGCTTCAACAACTGTTTCTAGAGTTCCTATGAATGCTTTTCACCCAGGCTCACCTCCAAAGGAGACGCAGTGATCTCCCTTGCTGGTGAGGCTGTTGGAACGCTCACTGCCACAATGCAGCCGCGAGGGCAGGAGATCTGAGGAGATCTGAGGAGATCTGAGGGCTGCACCAGCTCCAAAACTCTCAGGAGAGCTATTGCCACCTCAGAAGCTGTGTCTCATGTACCTTCACTGAGAAAGGTGGAGGAGAAGGAAGAGAGAGGGGATTTTCCCCCCAGCACCTTCTTTTCCAGGCCTGAGGCACTTTGAAGGACGCCAACAGCCGGTCTGCCCTGCAGTTTGGGTTTGATTTTTTCCCTCTGCAGAAGCACCGTGCTGCAAAACCCACAGAGTTGGGAGAGTTCACCTGCTGCCAGGGCTGTGCTACCTCAGACAAGCTAATACTTTCTGGTGAGGACATATTACCTCGGGCAAACCCCAGTAACCGCACGTGCAGAGGAAACCCGTGCGGGACAGGGTTGCTCAGACAGAGCAATGGCGCTGGGCGAGAGCTGTGGGGAGTGCAGGGGAAAGGGAAGAGGGGAAGGCGGCGGGAAGATGGAGGGAAAGGTGCTGAGGGGAAGGGAGAAGGTGAGGTGGAAGGGAAGGAGCTGAGGGGAGACAGAGAGGAAAGGCACAGAGAGGAAGAGCTGAGGGAATGTGGAGCGGGAAAGCACTGGGGGGGAGAGGAAATTGGAGGGAAAGAGCTCAGGGGAGAGGGAAGGCAGTGAGGGGAAGAGATGAGGGGAGAGGAGATGGAAGAGAAAGATCTGAGAGGAGATGGAAGGCAGTGAGGGGAAGAGATGAGGGGAGAGGAGATGGAAGAGAAAGATCTGAGAGGAGAGGGAAGGCGGAAGGCACTGAGGGGAAGAGCTGAGGGGAGGTGGAGGAGGATGGCACTGAGGGAAAGAGCTGAGGGGCAAAGCTGAGGGAAGTGAGAGGAGGAAGGCACTGAGGGGAAAGGAGATAAGAGGGCAAAGCCTGAGGGGAGCTGGAAAGCACTGAGGGGAGGAAAGGGGTCACGGTCAAGGAAGGAGGCTGGGCCAGGGCTGCTGACTTTCCCTCCCTTGCCTGCTCCCTGCCAGGCTCGCAGACAGCCCTGGGGGTCCATGCCATGCCCGCTGCAGGATCCCACAGGCAGGAGGGCGGTGTGGGCAGGCGGCGAGGGACGAGTGGCTGCCCATGAGCCCCAACACCACCACAAGCTCCTGGCACGAAGACACCACAGAGACAGAAGAAGCAGCAGTGGCAGCTGTGTAGGAATTCCACCACCACCACCGTGCGGGCAGGTGAGCTGGGCCGGCTGCTGCAGCAGGCGTGGGCAAAGGCCACCAGCCCCTGGGAAGCCACCATGCTGCCCTCAGTTGTCCTTAAAACACTCCACGCAGCGTCCGGGCACGGGGAGGGAAAGGGTGGTGGGGTGAGGCTGCATGGGCACCAGGCTGGGATACGACCACCGCTCACCATCGCATGTTTGTGCAATTGATGCTGTGCAGGCATGAAGGGTTGGGCAGCCAGAAAACCAGCAGCAACGCAGCTCGGATTCACCTGTGTCGGGCAAAGGATGTGATGCTCGGCTGTCCTTCCATCCTGCAGGACAACTGCTGTGGAAAGAAAAAATGACCTGTCCTAGGAAATCATCTATAGCACTAGAAAACCTTTCGCCTGTTTATCCCTACGCTTTCCTACATAGCTACAATCTGTCCCAGAAAGATTGAGTACATGTAACTGCACAGCACAAGCAGTAGGAGGCATAAGACGTCTGTCAAGAAGCAGGATATTTCATAAACTGCCTAAGATTTGGGATGCTGTAAATATTTAGTGGTTTTCTTTTGGTGAGCGACAGTATAGTTGTTTAAATATTTGCCGTTCTGCGGGCATGAGTCACGGCACTGATCTGACTTCCCATCAGTGGGGCTGAGTTGCTGCTATAGCTACAGAAAGGGGAGGTTAATTTCAAAGAAATCTTCCATGGAAAGGAACAGCCATTCATTTCCAGTATCTCAGTAAAAAAGGTGGCTGAAAGTTTCCAGAAATTGCACTATAAAAAAAAAAATCACATTGCTTGCTCTAATTAATGGATAACAACTTAAAAAAAATCCCTAACAACTAAGAATCAATTTCCTGCCCAAATTGAATTAGGCAAGCACGGTGAACTTGATGCCAGTGTAGGAGTGCTATTTATGCATTAACAGCCTCAATAAATACATCTTACAGGTGTGAGAATCATTGTGTTAGCTGCTAAGATAAATATATATTTCCTACTTAAAAATAAGATATTCAGGCCATTAATCTTTTCTTTTAGATTTGGTTTCTTATGAATGGGCACGTAAAGGCACAGCAAGCACTTTATCCCATCATTCTCTTTATGAAATAAGCGGGGAAGCCTCAGAGGCAACACATACTTTTTTGCTAAGAGCCCTTATCATTTTAACAGGTAAACAAAACCACAAAATCAGAAAACAGCAGGCACGCTCCCCTCCACTGCTTGAAATCCCAAGTCCTGGGGGGAACCCCGACTCAGCCCAAAATAACGAAGAAGAGAATCAGAAGGATGCAGAATTAAACAAGGTTTCAGCATCAGCCTCCACAGTTTTGGACTCTAGTCAAGCAGATCGAAGTCTTTCTGCTCAGCTTAACGAAAGCCTTCGACGGGACAGGATTCTTGAAGATCCTGTAGCAGAGGAAGAAAGGCTGCGTGTCTATAAAATGAACAGAAGGAAACGGTACGAAATTGTACATCCAGCAACATTTGCCCACTGAGCCATGCTCAACCGCCAGGCATTCCCCATTACTGCATCGCAGGGTGATGTGCACGAGTGATCGCACAATACATAAAGAAGATCGCTGTAGTTATTTTCCAGAGGAGCAAGCATGAACTGGTCCTGAACAAGCTAGCGCAGCCCGCGGCTGCAACCAGCGGTGTCGCCCAAAACCTCTAGACACATTCTGTAGCTTACCTCCGATTACTCACTGTCTTACATCCGTATGGAGAACGGAACATTTGCATTTTAAAACCAAAACAAGCTGTTAGTTAAAATATGGACTATTTCAGCAATTGAAAGTGCTCCTCCCCACACTGCCTGTTTGTCCCGGAATGTCCCTAGTTCATTTCAAAATAATACTCATTGCATTACACCTGAGCTTTTCGAGTATTCACCTCCTGAACTGCTGGTTCTGAAACCAGCAAGCAGAGCCCTTGTGGCAGATGGGGAAAATGAGTTTGAGCATCTGAATGACCACATACCCCGTTTGGAGGCTAAGTTGATTTGCAGACACATAAACTTACCTAGAACTTGAAACTGAGTGAGCTACAGAATAGGGGTCGGAATACAGCCCTCATCTCCTGGCTTGTGACCTCACTGCTAGGTAAAATATTCTGTTTTAATATAAGAAGTCATTGTACTGGACCTTCAGATTTGATATTCTGGAGAAGCACATCATAAAGACAAGGAAAATGGAGCACATCTGTAACAATGCGGTTATCCCTGTCCTGGTATGGGCTAACTAGAGGCCTGTTTGGCCACTATGAATTAAAAATCACATCAAGCAGTAGGCTGCCTTGTTCTCCCCTACTTCAACTTCTCATAGTAAAGGAACATCTTTCATACAGTCTTCCCACATTATCAAAGGAAAACACCCAGGCCACACTAAAGGAAGTATCTGGAAGATAGGTGCCACATCTGAAAGGAGAGAAAGTTTTTCCTGAAGCCCTCCTGAAAGATACTGTTCTGATTTTTAAAGTTTTTTTCTTAATGGCTCTTCTTTTATACAGTAATTGATAGTTATATATGGCTTTTCTCCTGTTTAATACTTTAAACACTGCATGATATTCAAATGCATGCGCAGATTCTCACAGGAGCTGCACCGAGCTTTAGAATAGCTCTACATCTTCCTAGATTCCAATAATGTCATTACACGGAAATCTAGAGCTTCTGCAAGCAGATACCCAGATGAACAATAACAAGTAAGAAAAAAATCTCATTATGAATTAATTAACTGAAGTTCAATTGCATCCATTCCTACTTTACCAGGGATACTAACAAAATCAGCATGCCCACAAATTCGGAAAGGTTTAAAAAATAGGTTCAGCATCCAGAAAAACACTATAGCATTTATCTGAAACCAATAGCTTGTAACCTTCTGTTTTTATCAAGTTTAATGCATACCACATTATAGTCTTATTTTATCCTGTGTTTAATATGCAGCATTTGAGCACCTACATTTTTAATTGAAATTAAAAAAAAATTCCTGTCTGGTTAAAAACATGTTAAATTTGAAAAGGACAAATGCTTCACTTGTAGGATACGCTGAAATCCATACCAGAAACTCGCTTTAAAAATAAAACTCTACCAAATGAATGACTCAAATACATGCTGTAGAGGATTTTCAGCTGTCTTCAAGACATCTTTTCAATGTCTTACTAAACTAATAAACCCACAACATTTGGTGTTGTGGTTTTTTTTTAAATACAGGCAGTTTTTTATAGGAATCACCTTCCTGGAATACGTAAACAACAGCAACAAGATGATATATGAGAAACAAGAGCCGAGCTGGGACTGGCAGGATACATTATGTATTTATTTCTAAGTAAATAACGTAATAAACACTGAAAAGTTTTGAATAAAAAAGAGACTTCCCTACAGGATGGTTTTCAGATCATTTATTACCAATAAAGTAAAAGACAAACTGAAAATTAAAAGAGGGGTGGGAAACGTCACAGACATCAGAACACTTGCACGGAGCTAATCAGAGCTTTGCAAATGTTGGAGCATAAATAATTTAAAAAGGTATCTCTACCAATTAAAATAGTTTTAAAAGGTACATAATTAAGTTTGTTTGCTTTATAAAAGTCAGGTGCTTTATCCTAAAACCATAGTGTAAGGGTCATTTCGTTTCTACCTAGGGACAATTAATGATCGCAACTTAAAATAATCTTCTCTTAGATCTCCTGCAAGTGAATTCATTGGAAGAGCGTTGTCGGAGCAATCCAGGGTCTGTGTTCTTCCAGCGTCCTGCATCCAACAGTGGCCAGCACCAGCTGCTTCAGGAGCAAGGTACACAAAACTGCAAAGCCAGCACCGATGCTATAGCTTTCCCAAAGAAGAGTTCTGTCCATTTGAAACCCCACACACTTCGGGGCTGGGTGGTGCCTTTGGTTACACAATTCTCCCGGGGCAACGTTCAGGGGAGAACTGCAACATGTATTTCAGACACATCTAAATACCGTAGTCTAAAACCAACATGTTTAATGAGAAGACTGCTCTGCTCTTATGGCTCTGGAGCAATGCCTACTGACTTTGGCACCCTCTGTCACCCTGGGATTGTTTTAGAATCTGATTTTCTGAGGCAAGTACCAAAGATTAAGGACATTCTGTTCTGAGCTAATAAATAAGTAAAAAAAACCAAAACAAAACAACAAGAAACCCAAACCACACAAACTCAAGCTTTCTTTCCTGCTGCATTTCTACTCTCCCAAATCATTCTGGTTCACACTACCGTACACTTCCACATCACTCATCACACCTGTACAAACACGTGTGAAGTGCAGCTCAAGAACACGCTCCCGAGTTCCTAACTCACCACTGTTAAGAGCAGGTCCAGGACTGACTTTGCACCAGAAGGTGACCCGCACCTCAGAGAATTTTAGACTACAGGGAAAAGCCGTGTCCAGCTAAGTCAAATCTACCGAGTGTTTCTGAGCTGTTCTAGCATGCTAGCCACCAACACAAGCCAGGCTCCCAAAAGCAGATGCTCTCCACGCTACATTGCTCTCTGTCAATACAGAAAAATCATCTGGGCGAAGTGAGAAACCTCTCTGTCTTATTTTCATCAAGGTGCACGATAAACCAATGCACATAACATCCAGGTGGCCTTTCAGAGTATTTAAAATTATTCCCTTTGGTCCCCAAACTCATCATGCACTTGGGATGGGAGGGGTTATTCATCAACCTACAGACAAGGCAAATGCTACCCCATCCCAGTGACATCCTGAATATTCAAGTCCAGAGAGGAGACACAGACCTTTGCAAGGAGAAGCTCAGCAGTGAAGCAGAGCTACAGGTGCAGATTTTGCTACGCAGTAAAAATTCGCCTGTCCTTTGCTAACATCTACCTCATCGCAAACCGCGACAGCATCTCACACCTGATCCCAGCATCTCCTTCTCCACTCTAGGTCCCTGTACACACAGCACTGTTCCTAGTCACAGCTCCCTTAGTGCAGACAGTACAATGTCAGTAAAAAACAGACACTGCTGTTTTTCCAGCACTGCACTGTCAAGACTTGAACTCTCTACAATACAGGAATAACTTTTGGCCTGATATTCTTCACGCGCAAATGCTAGGTTGTTACAGACTAGAGTGATGTAGGCGTCATTACAAGCACCGAAGACACATCAGCCGTTCATCTAAATAATCCGAATTACCTGATCCTTTCTCTGCTGCTTGGAGCTGCAAAAGCTGTTTATCTCCTGCTCTACTCAGAATTCCTCTTCTTTCCAATTCACACCTTCAAACTGGACACGAATGCCATGGAATATAATTTTTCTGTCTGCTAAATCCAGGATTCCAGATTTTCAGTTAGCTTTTTCCAGCAATTTCCAGGAGACGGCTTTGCTAGAGAGAACAGTCTCGCGATCTGAACCAAAGTGAATGACAGCTCTGGCTATCTGTAACCAAATGACCTGGTCGATTCTCTGCAAGACAGTGAACCGCCCTTATTTTTGCACATCATCACAAAGCATCAAATGGATGTCCACCAAAATGGATATCATTCTCTCTTATCGGTCAATTTTTTCTCTGGGAAAATACTTCCCGTTATTTTCATCTGATTACTGCACTGTGGGGAAGGGGAGGGAACTCAACACTTTAAAAGCAAAGAAACAAGTTCCTTACTAAGTTACGTTCCCACAGAAAACCACATTCAGGCCATTCTGATGCTTAAAGCAGGAATTAAGAGCTGAGAAAGGGGGTCTGTACCCACTTTAGCTAGTGGAGTTAGCACAGTACGTTATAGATGGGACTGGGATGGATCAGAGCAAGAGAGACAGCCATCAGTCAGCAACCATCCAGAACAGAGTCGTTCCCAAGGCACTCTGAAGTTTCCAGCTCTACGCTAGAGAGGAACCGCCGTGTGCTCTTACGACAGTTGTAATCCAGCGTGGTGGTGTACACAGTCTTGGCATGCTTCGGGTAGATGATGGTGGTGCTGGTGAAGCGCTGGGGCTTGTTGCGGGGCTCAAAGCGGATCTCAGCTTTGTAACTGCGCCACGTGCAGTTGGGGACACAGACGACCGTCTGACTGCAAGAAGAAATGCTTAAGCCCACTGGCATATAGACGTTGTCAATGAAGTGCTTCTCCGAGTCATATCTAACTGAGGACGTGTACCTGAAATACAAGATAGAATTGTGTGAGCTCTGCTCCGGAATAGCAGACTGCATTGTTCAGAAGGCAGAGCTGTCGGATGGCTCCGCAACCCTGTACCCCACACCTCAACCCAGGAACAGCCACATCACACAAACACTGCCTGCTGGCGTCTTATTCATGGGAAGAGGAGAAAGCCTTAGGTCAGCAGCTTGCCCAGCACTGTCACCATTTGGTGCAGCTGCCAGCACTACCAAACACCTTCTCAGTCCTTGTGTCCACTGTTTGAAGCCTAAGCTCTTCAAAGCTATAGACTTTCAAACTCCAGGGCCTTAACCCAGAGCCCTAGATCCACATTCAGGCTTTGCACATACGCATTCTCATTCCTTGGAGTGCCAAGTCCGTGGAATCACACGTTATATTCTGCCAAGAGTCACACAGTAGTTCTCTGCTATCACTCCCGGCATGGGGCACTCTCTGAAGATTCAACCGGCAGGAAAATACTACAATTTGCACATCAAACTCTGTTGGCAAGAAAATCCTCTGTGCTTGGACTGCAAAAGAAAGTTTTCACCTCCTTCACACTGTGACAACTCTGTGTTAGCTTTTTTCACAGTGCTAACTGCCTTCAATGCCAGTTGCAACGCAGGCTCTTTCCCCACACCAGGGCACCCAACGCTTCCTACCCTCCCCTGCGTTTGGCTTCCGTTTGATTATATCAGCCCACTTCTGCTTGCACAGTAATCAACTGGGAGCCTTCACTTCTAATTACAGCAAATCATAATGTTTAAAGGAATAATTCACAGGCTGCAAAGTGATGCAGTGCATTAAAAGAAATAATGGTGCACTCTTAATATTAACATTTCTTTTAGTTCATAAAACAAGCCATAGCTGATAAGACAAAAAGCACATTACTACAAACCCAAGAGGTTAGGAGAGCAAAATTCCTTTCCTCTAATAAAACAGTCCTAGAAAGATGGCTGCTTTGAAGATCTTCCTTCATGATTGCCTCTTGGTTAATCAGTTGAAAGGCAACATTTTGCAGCAGTGCAACGAAGTAAAAGCAGGAGAATAAAAGACAGGAAAGTCTTCCTGGAAAAAAAAACCATATAGGTTTGAAAGAGGCTGAATGCTCCTTCAGCCTGTACAAATGTCCAGGTCCAGGAATGTACAGCTGCGTGGAACAATAGCTTTGCAAATAAATTAACTTGACTCGCAGGCACTGATAAGGCCTCACTACTCCTTCACAGGCTAACTCCTTCAAAATTGTAACATAATATTTACCTTATTTCCTTCGGTGGTAAAGGGTCAAACTCAACTCCTTCGCCAAAGGATAAGGGACACAATTTTGGAGTGCAGCTGGAGAGAATAGGGCTGGCAGAAAACACAGAGTTCTGCAAGAAAAAATGCAAACATAATGCTGTTTATGTCACAATTCGGTATATTCTCAAGAAATGCATTTACTCAGCCCTTGGTGCACGGCTGTTGAGGTTCACATTTAAGTGTAAGAGGATCTGCTAGTCAAGGCGTGCCTACGGGTGCAACCCACAGCTCTGGCCAAAGATGTGGCAAGGTGTGCTTTTTGAAGACAAAGTCCTAACTTCAAGAGCTTACTTCAGAGGAGCCACCCTGAGAAACAGGAGAGACAGACAGCTCTTCGGTGCAGCGTAGCTTTCTGCAAGACGAACTATAGTCCATGAGCTCGCATTCAATTTGTAGTGAATGCTATAAGAGTGTATGAAAGAGCTCTTTTTGCTGGACACATCAGATACCCCACGGGCTGATTGCAGCAGGAAATTATTGCAGGGGATCATGACTTGAGCAACCTCCTGGTTTCACAACTACACTGTGGGTACTATTTGAAGGCATTAAATCCAACCTAATTCACACGCAACCTGTTGGGAAGCATTAACTCGTTCCCACTGAGCGGTGATTCACGAAGCGTCCTTGTGCTCCTCTCTTGGCCTGGCAGTGCTGTGACCCGGCACCGCCCTGCCAATGTCCTGCAGAGCTGGAAGGAAACGAAAGTGGCCCTCGGTGAGGGCAGCCCTAAAGGGAAGCAACCTGCTTACATTTTTTAATCCATTTCTGTACTTGTGAGTTACCATGCCGGGGCGAGGGAGCTGTGAGCATCTCTCCAGTTCGATGCATGGTTTTCCTACAGCCTTTTCTAATTTCATGGCAGCAGTCCTGTAGAAAAGGGGTCGTTCCTGTAGACCTGCAGTTCCTGAAGTATTTGTACCAACACCTCAGCATCAAATTCAAAAATCATTTGGCTAACTAGTGCGTCTCTATTTAATACTATCTCATATTATTAACTGAAAACATAATTTAACACACATACTTCCTATTCTGGGTCACCCTCTGGGCTAATGAGTTCATTGAACACAAGGATTTTTAAAGACGTGCTGCGACGCCTTCCCAAGCCCTACCTGGGGTAGGAATGGTAGGGGCTTCCCAGTCTGTTCTGTAACACACCGTGCTAACTCCACTAGCTAAAGTAGGTACAGACCCTCTTTCTCAGCTCTCAATTTCCACTTTAAGCATCAGAACGGCCTGAGTATAGTTTTCTGTGGGAACCTAACTTAGTAAGGAACTTGCTTGACATCTCAAAGGCGAAGGCTTTATAAAAGCACCGCTTGCTCCCCCGACCCAACACAGCCCCAGCCCTGGCTACAGACACCCCGATTTCCTGGTGCATTTACGGGATACAACAGCATCAGCGGAAGGGTGGGAAATGGGGCTCAACCGTTCACCCCACCGTACCACCAAGCCCCGATGGCTAATTTCCACCCTCCCTTCCTCTGGGGACGCTGCGAGGCTGGGAAGCCTGAGGAAAAGCCAGGCGATAGATCACAGCAGGCACCAAGGAGCAGCGGCTTCCCCAGCCCCTGGGGTCACCACCTCTGGCAGCAGGTGTTTCCATTCCCCGTGGTGTCTCGTCCTGTCCTCTATCCCCCCAGTGCTGCCATCCTCCCCGTGTCTCTGACCCCCTGGTGCTTCCATCTCCCTGGTGCTCCTGTCCTCCCAGGGCCCCATCTCGTATCACCCCAGCGTCCTCACCCTCCTGATGTCCCCATCCTCCCAGTGACCCATCCCCGGGTCCTCTCGGTACCCCATAATCCCAGTGCCCCGTCCTCCTGATGCCTCCCCCACCTCGGTGCCTGTATCCCCATGGTGCCTCACGCCCCCGTCCTGCATCTCACCGGTGTCCCCATCCTTCCCGTGCCTCTGACACCCTGGTGCTCCCATCCTCACGGTGCCCCTATCCTGTATCCCCCCAGTGTCCCCAACTCCCCAGTGCCTCATCCCGTATCCTCTCAGCGTCCCCATCCTCCCGGTGCTCTGGTGCTCTTGGTGCCCCGTCCTCCTGCTGCCCCTTCCTCCCAGTGGTCCATCCTCTGCCCCTCTGCCGCTCCCATCCTCCCGGTGCTCCCGTCCTCCCAGGGCCCCATCTCATATCCCCCCTAACCGCGATGCCCCATCCCGTATCCCTCCAGTGCCTCCATCCTCCCGGTGCCCCCACGACCCCGGTCCCCTGGTCCTCTCGGTGTCGCGTCCTCCAGCGCCCCATCCCCCCGGTGCCCCGTTCCCCAACACCCCAGCGCCTCCATCCTCTCGGTGCGGCATCCCCGCTGCCCGGTCCCCCGGTGCTCACCGCGGCGGGCGGGTCGGGGTCGCTCAGCCCGTTGGCGGCGCGGTCGGGGCTGCCCGGGGCCAGCAGCCAGGGCGGGGGCGCGGGCCCGGGGCTGGGGGGCAGCCCGGAGTCGGGGCTGTCGAGCCCCGCGTCGCCCCTCTTCCTCATGTCCGGGAGGTCGGGCACCTCCCGCAGGCTGAGCCGCCCCACCATGGCCGAGCCGCCGCGCTCCGAGCGCTGCGCCGCCTGCGCCCGCCGGGGACGGGACAGCGCGCCGGGGCGGGGCGGGGCGGGGCCTGGGCTCCCCGGCGGACCCGGCCTCCCGCTGCCCCTGACCCCGCCGTGCCGCCATCCTCCCCATGTTTCTGACCCTCCGGCGGCCGCATCCTCCCAGTGTCCCCATCCTCCTTACGCCCCTGACCCCCGGTGCCACCATCCTCCCGGTGCCCCTGTCCCCCCCCGTGTCCCCGTCTCCTCGATGCCACCATCCTCCCAGTGTCTCCATCCTCCTGGTGTCCCATCCTGTATCCCCCAGTCCCCCGGTGTTCCTGTCCCCACAGCGCCACATCACCCCAGTGCCCCACCCTGTATCCCCTCTAGTACCCCTATCCTCCCCGTGTCTCTGACGCCCTGGTGTTCCCATGCCCCCAGTGCCACCATTCGCTCCGTGTCTCTCATTCCCTGGTGTTTCAATCCCCCTGGTGCTCCCTTCCTCCCAGGGCCCTTCCCCTATCCCTCCAGTGCCTCCATCCTCCCGGTGCCCCCACGACCCCAGCCCCTGGTCCTCTCGGTTCCCCATCCTTCTGTGCCCCATCCTCCCAGTGCCCCCATCCCCATGGTGCCCAATCCTCACGGTGCCTCCATCCCACAGTGCCCTCACCGCACGGTGCTCCGTCCCCACCGTGTCTGCTCCTCAGAGTGCTCCCAGCCCTGCGGTGCCCCATCCCATGTCCTCCAGCGCCCCATCTCCCAAGTGCCCTGTTGTCCCCATGGCCCATTCCCATATCCCCAGACCGCAGCCCTGCCCAGGCGCGGTGCCCTCATTCCCATCGGCAGCAGCCACACAGCACCAGCCAAACCAGCTCCCGGCAGCGGCCCTGATGGCAGCCCAGGTCCACCCCACGCACCCTCCTCATGCACTGCGCATTCAACTGGTTTCATCTGGGTATTTTTGCTGGGCTCAGCCCGCTCTCTGCCCAGGCACTGCTGGCGAGCGACGGGCGGTTTCGGACTGGCACAGGTATGGGGAGCTGGGACCAGAGCCAGGCAGCATGGTGCTCACCTGGCCCTTGGAGCAGGAGTAGGACAAGCGTGGGGACATAGTTCCCTGGGAGAGCAGAAAGGAGATGGGAGGACGCTGGTCCCTTCACATATAGCCACTTATCCATTGCTCTACCCCGGCTTCCCTGGAGGGCAGCTCCCAGTGGGCACATCCCAGTGGAAACGGGGGCTTTGTTTGGGCTGCAGAGCAGCAGCGCTTGTGCATGGGCTTTACCCACCCTGGAGGGTTTAACAACACCCTTCAAAACTCAGTTTTTCCCCTCGGGCTGCTTTTTCTCCCTCCACTCCCTGAGGATTCAGACCCAGCCAGCAGCGCTGTCACCCTCATTTTTCAGGCAAAGCTGCAGAAGCCAAGACAAGAAAACCGAGGGAAAAGACCTTTCTAGCACAAGAGGAGACAAAGGGAAGTTTTTTTGGAAAATCCTAATGAAATAACTGCGCCATGTCATCAGATTCGGTGGGGGAATACTCTCGCGGAGGGAAAGCGGCTGCCTGCAGCCAGCCAAAGTCAACACTCCCCTGTGCAGTAACAAGCAGTCTGGCCCAATGGACCCAGCACAAGTGAACCCAAACCCCTGAAAAGAATTCCTTCCTTGCCTCAAAATTAAAAGCAGAGCGGAGCTTTCAGCCGTAGGCGTCTGTGGTTTGCAGCTATGCGGTGCTGGGAACTCCGGAGACTTCCTCAAGGAATTTACATTCTTTTGAAGAAATAGCATGAGGCTGTTTGTCTTCGCTGAAAAATGTAGATGGAAAGAAAAAGAGCATTAAAGATTTTGATTGAAATCTTTGGGCTCAGAGCAAATGTGCTGGACAGGTGTTTTCTTCCTTTTGATTTAAATGAATCCCAAAAAAAAGAGAGATTCTGGTCTCCACTAGCGATGGGAAAGCTGATCGCTCCTTGCTCCAAAATCTCCCATAAAAGCTCTTTATGAAATTAGACGCCTCAGAAGGCGCTGGGGCAGTTTCCAGATGAACACAATCATTATTTCAGAGCTGCTGTGGAGCTCCTGGGCTAAAAACCACGCTGCCAATAATCATTAGTGCAATTTAGGGGGACCCTGTGGCAACTCCCGGCATCTGCACGGCTGCTCCCACTGGCATTGGCACAATGAGGTCCGAGCATGAGGGATCTCAGTGCCTGGGGAGCTGCAGAGCCGCACAGCCTACTGGAAATCTCACTGCTCTTTATTTACCAGCCAAAACCATCCCACGCTGGCCTGGCTTGACACAAATGACCATTTTTTTGAGCCCTTCCAGGCTCTCGTTTCTGGGCTTGGCAGGCGAAATGGAGGTGGCTGAGCAGACCGAGAGGGCTCTGCAGGTTGAGGCTCAGATCTGAGGATCTCCCACAGCACCAACGTCTGCAGACCTGCCTGCTACAACAAAACGGAAGCATTTCACCAGAATTTTACCTACTCAGTAACTAAAATACTATCAACAGGCACCGCACAGAGGCATGCTTTTAAGGCATGTGCATCCTGCCCTTCCGGAAAGCCCATCTCTTTTTAAGCCTCTCAAACCGTACCAATCCATGCAATTCCCAATGGCCTTGGAAATCTTTTCCCTTCCTTGTACATCACAGCCTGTTTGTCCACATTATTTACTTTTTAACTGCCCGCTCGCAGCCGGAACAGAGCAGATATGAGTATCTTATCAAGATCCTCCTTCATAAAGGACTTTCCACCGGGCTGGGCACACTCGGCTTAATCAGCAACCGAACACTAATCACACTGACGTGGTGCAGGGGGCCATTGCTGCGGGCAGGGGGAAGCAAATCAGAAGAACCTCGTGTTATTTTATAACAATGGAAAATTATTTCCAACCGATGGGAAATCGACAGGCTGCTCCTCACGTTGCAGACACGAACCCACCAGGCACAGGAGTCGCACTCACAGCAACACATCCAAGCGCTGGGCTTGACAGGAGCCCTGGGAGAGGTTTGTCTGCAGGCACAAACGCTGATGGCATTTGTGAGTTTTGATCGGTTTTTACAGCCCTGCTGCTGTCACCCTCGCAAACTGCCGAGCCACGAGCCGAGGCTTTCTCAGTAATTCGGGAAGGTCCATGTGCTGCAAAGGCTGATTTTCCCCTCCCTGCGGGATTCAGACACCAATAGCAGCCCAATGGGCTCCCAGCAGGACGCATGTGCCACATGGGAGGGCACTGCTGCAACCCAGGGGCCTGAGCACAGGGAAACTGGGGTACTTTGGTCCTGGTGCCCTAGTATCCCAGGAAAAGCCAGAGCCCAGCCAGTGCCCTCCTGCTCTGCTCCCAGCAGGGACCCCCAGCACCGTGAGCAGCGCTGGCCCCAAGCCCCTGCCACCCCCGGATACCCATCTGCAGGTGGATTCTTGTGCTCTCAAAGCTGAGACTGGCAACACACTCGAGGACACGTGTTCCCACCTGGATAGTAGCTCAGGACCAGTGGAACTGCTTCAGCTGAGAGAATGGAATGGGCACAGGCGTTAACCTAGAAATATTGGGAGACAGCAGCCTAAGCTGTTGTAACCGGCCCCAGCAGAGCAGTCGCGCAGAGCAACGCCTTCTGCCAAAGCCTTTTCTGACGCAGCCCAAATGCTTCAGCTCATTTTCCTAAGCACAGCAGAGCTGTGGCCTGATGCGGCTGAACAGCATCCGCGTCTGCCACCCGCCCAGCCGTAGCCAAGAAAAAGCTCGTGGAGACTTGGACATCATCACTCAGATGCTCGAACTCATGGCTGTAAATCTGGTGAAAGAAATAAACACCCGCGTCGCCTGGCGCAGGTGGCTCCTGCCCAAGGGCGGAGGGGGCAGGACCGGCAGGGCGGTAGGAGAAAAGCAAATGAGTCATTAATTCTCCAAGCGAAACCAACTCCTCCAACGTCATGCATCGCGTAGAAAAACGGTGCTACCTCTTAATTAACTTCAAAGGGAAAACTCTCATCAAACTCTCTCCAGCAGTGAAAGTCACCAGAAATTATCTGATTATTTAGGGGCACAAGGTCAGCTCTCAGAAATTGGGAAAGCCAGGGAAGAAAGAAGCTGCCAGAGAGAGTGATGCAGATGAACATCGCGGAGCCTTGGGTACGGCACGTTTTGGGTGAGGTCCGTCTCTGCCCTGGGGGTTTGCTTCGTGATGGCTGTACAGGAAACACCCAGCAGATCAACATCAGTAACCATTTAATTCATTTTAGTGTCACAGTCCAATATACAGCCAGAATTATGCCTCCGCAAAAAAACCATAAAAAGTAGCATTTTATACAGAGGAAAAAAAATCATCCTTTATTCCCTGGAGATACAAACCCCAAACCGCTAAGGTTCGCACACAGATATGCCAAATCTGATAGAGCCGGGGAGGGGGGGGGCAAAACCCGTATAGCAAATGTGGAAGCTGCTAACTTGCACTCCAATAGTGGAACTCCAAGCACCCAGACCTGTAGCGTTCTTCAAAGGCTAAAACTAAAGAGGAAATAAAAGGAAAAATGAATTTTATCTCCAGAGTGAAATTCAGAGAATGAAATAGGGGAAGCCTTTAGGGAAATACACATGATGATGCCTTGAATATTGTCTCCAGCTATTCATAATTTAGAGTCATTTATACAGAGAGAGAGAGAGAGAAAAGAAAAATTAATCTACAATAAATTATTCATCTCCCCCCTCGGGAACAATGAATCTGCAAACCTGTGTTCCCTTCTCCCCAGCTTTTGCATTTGATATGGTGTGAACCACTCTCACATGCACCTTATCATGTGTCCTTGGGGAATGGCTGTTCGTAATCCCAACGCACTTTCAGCCACCGTTTCTTCTTTTGTCACCTGAGGTGTAAACAAGAGAGGAAATAAATAAAGCAGCAGCAGATGTGGGGGAAGATTTGTAAAATTGGAGTGATGAGAAACTGTCATCCCTGTCCACAAGTGTTGTTACTGCTGCTCTGCAATGGCCATCGGCTCTCTACAGCTGAGCGCTCACACGGCACAGCCAGGGAAAAGCCTGGGGACCCCTGGAAATACATCCTAAGGAGTTAGCGTACCTATTAGTGTGCACTCGCTGCAGCAGCACGTCAGGCTGAACAGCGTTAGAAAACCTGGCCAGGGAGGATTTCATCTCTGTGGATTTGTTCTCTCTGCTCAAAGCCTAGGATCAACTCCTGCCTGCGCAAGTGCAGACCCACCTACTGACCGTGCAAAAGGAAGGTGGGATTTTACCAACTAGGCACAAAATCTGCCCTCCTGCTGCTGCAGGGCTGAGAAGAGGGAAGGAGAGCAGCCTGTGCCAAAGAGGAGACAGCACTGAAGCACAAAGGCAGACACAGCGTGAGCCCAGGTTCTGCCTTGCTCAGGGATTTCTCATTCCACCTCCTCCCTCCCCAGTTCCAGTGAAGCTCTGGGTTTGGGTGGACAGAGCTCATTTTCCTGGAATGTTTCTGATCCTCCCTCCCAGATGTGCAGCAGCGAGTACTACAATTCCTAAGGAGCACAGTCCCTAACAAATGCAGTTCTAAGGCCCAAAGTTGTTGTGGTGGGGGCAACGACCTTCCCAAGAAGCAAACTGATGGTGCGACCATCAGATCATCCCAGGACTTCTTTTTCCTACGCATACAAAGTGAAGCTTGAGTTAAAATAAAGCAGGCACAAGTGGTCGATCTGCCCCTAAGCCCATACGGGATGCAATTGTTCATAGTCGGGCATATGTCTTCAAAGCCCCACAAAAAGGGTAGAAAGGAGTCTGGGAAGAAATCCAGCATGGCCAAGGACGAGGCGATGTCTCCCCGCACTGAGACTCTTCAAGGAAGCTCACACAACGGGCAGGGCGCAGACACAAACCGCTCCCATGAATGGCTCGTTGTTGAGAGAGGGTGAGAGGCGGTATGGGAACTCCCATCGGTGACAGCGGGCGAGTCCAGCACACCCGAGAGAAATAACGAGCAGCTGGAGATGGGCTCTGCAGATGTCTGGTTTGGCCTTTAAGCTGTAACAGCGACTGAGGCTGCTGGCTTGTTGGCAGGAGGCTCACCAAGGTGCACTAGGCATTAATTCAGCCTTTTCCTCCTGGTCTGAAAAGGACTTGCCTTTGGTTTACACATGCCTGTCTGGGGAGCACAGGAGAAATCTGCTTTGGAGTTTTCTTTTGGGCAGCTCATTAATTCAGTGGAGCTGCAGATACCTGCATCCCAGCTGTTAAAGGGCTGCGTTTCTTTTTGTGGTGGTGATGGTTTGGGGTTGGTTTCCCCACCTAATAATAAATAAAGAAGCAGAGGAACAGCTCTGCAACAGGGAGTGCGCGGTAACACCAAACTCTCAGACAAAATCCTCAGTGTTGCAGCAAGAGCTCAGCCAGGCTGAAGGCTGGGACACCAAGTGAATCACAGCCAGATACTCTCTTAATCCACCTAAACCATTTTTGTAGCTGCTGACGCCCAGACACCTCTATTTCCTCCACGATATGGACCAGTCCTGTCCTGGGTGACATCCTGCTAATCTGTCTAAGGGCAAACATCCTGGTCCGATCCTCCCTTGGTCTGAACAGAGATACAGTGCCATGGTTTACAATGGTTAAGAGATCACAGGGCATAGGAGAGATGGGACACAGATTTTTTTCAGCAGCACATTGTAAATTGATGAACTTTGATCCCAGTCACTGCAGCTAGGCCTGAGCAACAGTTTCCTTCTGCTCACTTAGAGTCTTTTTTTGATGAGTTTCTCCAGTTTCCGTATCCGAGAGGACTCCTGCTCAGGCGTGGGAGCGCTCAGCGAGAGGGAGCCGGTGTTCTCCACTCCAGAGGGAGGAGCCGGGAGGCGCTGTCGGAAGAGCTCCAGCATGCTGCTTTGCTCACTCCTCTTCAGGCCCTGTGGAAGTGAAAAAACAGCGAAGCAAAGCCGGTTAGCCTTCCCTGACCTTGGAGTGGGTGTGCGTGAGAACGGCTGCAGGAGGGCCCATTTCAAACCCCAACACTGCGTTCACCTACCAAGATCTCTGGATGATCCCAAGACACCCAAGCTCAGATAAGAGCATGCAAAGTGAACCGAAAAACTATTGCTGAGTAGCAACTCTACACACTGTCAGAGTACAGAGTACACACTTGCCTTAAAGTGGTTTTCCCACTCCAAAACCCCTCTTAATTTCTACTGAAAAAAGTCACCACCAATCTCAGTGCAGTGCTAGCAGACAAGCAGAAACCCTGTGGGACTTGTGCTGACCTTCATGTCCAGTATCTTCTGGAAGGTGTCCGTGCTGCAGTCAGCAAGGAGCTTGATATAATTGTCGACAAACACAACTGGGGGCTCGTGTGGAGCCATAACCACCTGCCAAGACAAGAAAAAAAAGAGATCAGACAAATTCTAAGAGTTCAAGCCAATGCTCAGTCAAATCAGGCACGCGAGTGACAGCAGAACTGGTGTCTCCTGAAATAAAACACTCAAAGAATAAGAAAGAGGCTGTGCGTGCTGCTAGGAAGTGAGAGATAAAGGGGTAAGTGAAGAGCAGTAAAGTAAGCAGGAGGGAGAAACATGGAGTGTCTTCTGCCAGTGGCGCTCAGACCCAAGAGGCTGCACATCAGGTTTCAATGAGCAGCAGGACTTTGTGCATGCCAGTGGGCTGGTGAGCACTGGAATACTGGCAAAGCTCAAGGTTTTACCTTTGTTGCACGGGGAAGACTCCCTGGGGAGTTGCTCAAGGGAGGAAGGCAGTGTTGTTGTTGGTGGGAACACTTAGGAAGTCCCCAGCAGATCAGGCAGCCTGGACGCAGTCCAGATCTGCACTTTGGCTGTGCATCCCTTGTGCTCCTTCCCTCCCTCTAGAGCACAGCAATCCAACAAACAACACTCTGCAGCGACTCCCTCGGTCCCCAGGATGGCCCGGGTCAGGGCAATCTGCTTTGCAGTCCCCCTGCTTCTGACATAAAACCTGATGGCTCAGCGGCACCACATGAAGCTACTCTGTTCTTTTGGGTGCTTCTCTGGAGAGACTGGGACGCAGTACGTGAACTCCCTGCTGACTTCTGCCCCAGAGCTCACAACCTCGTAGTCCCAGCAACGGTCAAGTCAGGAAAAAAAATTAAAACAGCCTTGAAGCTGCAAAGATGACTCCTCACTGCTGTATTTTCCTTACATAAGCAGTGAGCTCTATAGAGAACACAGTTCTGATAATGCAAAAACCCCATCCTTCTGGGAAAGAAAGAGAGCGAGAGAGCACGCGCACACACACACAGAGGGCAGGAACAGCACAGGACCAGACTCTTCCCTGTCTCTGAAAACATTTCCATCTGTTTGCATTGACCCAGCTCACCCCACACTGTATTCTGTCACCGAGACATTTCTTTCTTTTCCTGCACTTCAGACCAATGAAACATCATAGCCATGTATACACTTATAAATCCTTAATTTACAGCCCTTGTAAAAATCTTCTGCCAAGATGAAAAGCTGGAACTTCAGACAGCATCGCCAGAGGAGAAAGGAAACAGCTCTGTGGGACGTGTGCACCCTGACGCCCTCCTTCCCGCTTGCAGCTGCACTTTGTAGGGCTCAGCTGAATGAATTTGTCTGGGGCATCTGTGAGCTCAGCGATGCTCCTGCTGAATTAGCTGCGCTGGTATAAGCCTGGGCTTCATACTGTAAGGTGATATTGTTTTATGGAACAGAGGCAACGCTTCTGAGTCATCTCGGTACTAGGTCGGAGAGCCCCAAGAACACTGTGGTGGAGTGCATTAGCCTGGGTGTGAAATAGTTCTTAGGGAAAACACTCTTCAACATACAATTTGGAAACAGCAGAGTCTGAGCACCGATAAAGAGAGAAAACCCACATGGCAAACATCGGCCAGAGATGACCAGCCAGCTCTGGGCTCCTGCAAGGAAACCTTCCTACAGCACTACTGGCAGTCCAGCAGCAGCAGGCACTTCCAAGGGGCTGTTTTTCTCTCCTAAACCCAAGAGATGGGTGCTGACACCAGCCCCACGCGCTGCGTGCGGGTTACTTAGACCCAGAGAGATCTATTCAGCCGCTACCATTAACAAACCTGCCCCGGCCAACCATTCAGCCCTACCACCCGCTGACTGCATGGGTATTATTCTACAAAACAGCTCTGCAGACCACTGAGTGCGTGTTGTTTAATTACTAATGATATTGAGCCCTCGCTTGGGACCAGCAGAAGTGCTTTATGCAGCAGCAGGGCAACCACGGGATGTGTGAAAAAGCAACCCTGCTGCTACTGGGCAGCCTGCAGACCAGCAGCATCCCGCAGCCTGCGCTCCCCACCCCAGGCGCTTCCTATCCTGCCTCCATCTCAATCCTGCTGAAGCCAACTCAATGTTAGGGGTAGGCAAATTAATTCTGCTACTTTTCTGATTCGCATGCAAGCTCCAAGGAAAGTCCTTTTCCTGCACGCAACATGCACCAGCCTCCCCTGCTCTTCTGCTGGCAGCACTGGGGTCTTTGTCTTCATGTCATTTCCAAGAAAATTTAGACTTGCTTTAACCTAACTACTAACATCTCACTCATCTTATAGCCAAAGCATGGAATTGCAGAACTAATTTCTAAATTCAGAATGCAAACTTAGCTGTGACATTACCTTGGGCATAAGAGCAAAGCACGCTGAGCAGCAGGCAAGCATGGAGAGTCTGACTCCGCACGCCCTCCTTGCTCTGGCTGTGGGTTACAGCAGGCTCTGGCTGGTGGCCGCCTGTCCTGCCTGTCCCCAGGTCCCACTGGCTCACTCACAGGAACAGCTTCACAGCATCGCTGGTGAGCAGGGGACAATCCCATCGCCCAGGAGGGTACAGCTGCACAGCTCTCATGGCTTCTCCAGGGATCAAATAAGCAAGGCAATGGGGGGGGAGGAAGGGAGATTGCTTTGCTTGTTCCCTTTTTTTATGAAGACAACATACTCCTTTTGGGTCATTTTCCAGGCACCAGGTCTGGAAAATGAAAAAGGACTCTGGTGAATACAGTAACCCAGACATGTTTGCACTGGCTGTTACACTAGACAGTAAACAGGTGACTCAAGCACGGCTTGGCTCCCCTGCACGATGGTCTGCACAAAGGCCTGGAGAAACCTGAACCGGAGGCTTTGCCCCGCAGTGCACACTTACAGATGCTAGCTCTGATTTTCACAAGCTCCAGAGGGAATCTGGTGCCCCAGCCCTCCTAGTAAGCAGAACTTGAGCCCTCGGTTACCTTGAAAAATGAGGATGAAAACTCAAATGCGATATCAAAAGAGCGAGGGGTAAAACCAAGGCAAATAAGTCAGTTCTGTAGAACAGCTGGCAGCACACCCGGACAAGCTCGCATACGTTCACGTGCAATTGCAGATTGCTGCATTCAAAGGAAGGGCCCCCTGGAATTCGCTAGCTCTGATTCCCAGTCCAGCAGTCTGGCTGGCAGCTTATCAAAAGTCTTGAGTTACCTTCAGGATCATTTCAGCCCGAGTCATGCCTTTCACCACTATCTTCGTGTAGCTGGCAGGAGCCTTCCTCACCACTTGGGACCCAATGGAGGGCAGATCCAGGAGAACCATCTTCAGAGAGTGGGTGTCCAGTAGCAGCTGCAACAATGAATTGCACCCTGTTATTCAGGTCCCTTTTACCATGCACCATTAGCTGCCCTAATCCAACATCCTTAAAAGTTTAACACTTCCTAAGCTGGAAGACTTCCTGGTAACTGGAGTGCACAAAGAGAAGGGATGGACCCATGCAATGACACTTCAGGAGACACGATCACTCATGGCTACGAATCACCGCTCGTAGATTTTAACAGCGCATGGCCCTGCCGACTTGAAATGACTTACAGCACCTCAACATCTGGCATGTACAGGATGGAATCTGTATCCTCCCCTCCCAGTACAAAGTGAAACAATCTCCATTACCCGCAGCCGCATCATTACTTAGATACTGAGGTCAAATGAAGAAACGCCATGCTTCCTCCTGTGCCCAACCAGCCATTGTGTCAGATTTTCTGCATTTATTCAATGACTCGACTATTTTTTTTCTTTAAAAAGAACAGCGCAAAGCAATACAGCAGCATTCACCTTGCTCTGTATCCCATGCTCAGTGGCACATGGGAACTCACAGCTTGCACGGTGTTTTTTACTAGACCAGAGGTAAATAGGCAACAAGCAGCAGCAATGAAGCTTAGCCCAGACAGACAAGCACTGTCTGATGACTAAATGCTGTGGGTTAGGGTTTCTTAGAGCAAAGTTACTGCAAACCATAGAATAGTTTGGCTTGGAAGGGACCTCAGAGCCCATTCAGTTCCACATCCCCTGCCGAGGCAGGGACACCTCCCACTGGATCATTTTGCTCAAAGCCCCATCCAGCCTGGCCTTGAACACCTCCAGGGATGGGGCAGCCGCAGCTTCCCTGGGCACCCTGGGCCAGGGCCTCACTGCCCTCGCAGGAAAACATTTCTTCCTAACATCTCATCTCATCTCAATCTCCCCTCTTTCAGATTAAATACCACACTCTTCTGACTGCACCAGGTATGTTTGAAGAAGTGAGACCAGACCAGTGAAGGACAGAGATCTGCAATCAAACTAGAGGAAGTGGAGTGCTATTTATTTATGCAGCAGCAAGTGTGAGAGATGGTTGGGCTGGCAGCACACCCAGTGCCTTTCCCACAAAACAGCTCTTCAGGGCAACAGGACGCTTGCTCTTCTGGAGTGACACACAATGTTACAGGCATTGCAGAATCCCCAGCAGTCGCCACCAACAATATGAACATTTATGGTACGGCTTTCAGCACATGTGGGAATTCAGTTCAAATATAAAGGACAAGGAGGAGGGGCGGTGGGTCACGCTGGTTCAAATCTGGACCCTGTTATCTGCGACAGCATATGATCGCTGTGTGCTGTGTTTCATGGTTTGCATGAGATGAACCAATGCCATCGATCTCGTCTTGGGAAGCCAGGAAACCACAGCACCAATAAGCAGCTCAGTGCACCCCAGAGCGGCTGGAGCCTGATGTCAGCTCAGGCTGTCACAGTCAGATTCCTGCATGTCTATCAGGGATCCCATAGATGGAAGATTTTTCCACGGTTGGGGAATTCATCTCTTTCCCATGTAAATTCTCTCACGTCTAATAGTTCTGTGCACTCAGCAGCCTTTCCCACAGATGCAGCACTCACAGGTTCTTTTCCCTCACCCCATCTCCCCCCGCTATCCATTCCAGGTCCCTGACATCGCTCCCTCACTGCCAAAGCTTGCCGAGACAGAGAATTGTTGTTAAGTCAGACAGATCAACACAGAATATGAAGCCCCACAGGTCTCCTTCCCTGCACCAAACACCTCCATAAATACCGCCAGATTTCAAACATGGTTACTAGCAAACAGCAGGAAAAGCTGTGTTTTGGACGAGAATGCCAGGAAAGCGTATTCCACAGCAACAGGGGAGAGGAACCAGCATAGAAAGACGCTGGTGGGTGACCAAAGGGGCGTTCAAGAGTTCCTACAGCAACTGAGGACCTCTATGCTGCAGAGACAGAGGAGATTGGCTTCTGCAGACCTCTGCACATCGAACCCCAGGAAGGTATGTCCCACTTGTAATGAGATCCATCCACTGTGAATCAGGCTAATAAAAACCTTCCTGGTCTGCTTTAAAAGAACCAAATTTGGCCTGTACTCCCAATACAATAATATTAAAACCTTTTAACATTAGACACAAGCCCACTGATGGCAACTAGGTAATCACTTTAGGTGCTTATTTAAAAATAAAAGACTTCATTTAATCACTCTCAGGTTATTGCTCATCACACAAGAGGAGCAGGAACCGTGCTTTGCTCGCTTGCTTTCCATTAAGAAAGAGGAAAGGTTTGATGTAAAGCTCTGGTTTCATTTCGCAGACACACCGCTCAGAACTCATCTTTGATGCTTAAAATCCAAACAGCTTTTAAGGTTCTGATTTGAAGTTCACAGTGGTTCCATTAGGGACAATTCTGCTTCATTTTTTTTAATCAGCTCCCAGGGGAGCAGCTGTATGTGCAGGGGACAGCGGAGAGCCTGCCTCATCCAAACCTCACCCTCACGGAGTGGCGAGGTCCCAGCCTGCAGGCAGGGCTGGGAGGGGTGGGGTCCCAGCCCTGCAGCTGCACCCAGGGTAATAAATACCCTGTGCTGCCCACCCACGTGCAACTCGGGGACAGGAACTCCTGTCAAAGGGCAGCATTTCAACAGAAACGTTAATTTAAGTGGCAGTAATTCAATGTCCTTTCTTCCCTGATATCATGTCTCACCATCCTGCAGTATCTACAGCTCTTAAAGAGCAACAAGGAGGTTCCTGGGAGAAAGTGGGGAGTTCTGAACGCCAGATAATGGGTTGTCACTTCCCTGGGTCTCAGTTACTGAGTCACAGAGGTGGAGACAGCTCTTCTCCATCAAGTGCACTGTTTTGACATATGTTTGTAGCACCTGGAAAGCTTTTATGCAGGAAAGAAACTCCTGTCTTCAGGCACTGCAGCATCTCTCACTTCATGAGTTTAAAACTCCCATCAGATCCAAGGCTGCAGTTCAGCAATTTTTGGGACGGAGCAGAGAAAACACTGCACTACGCCTCCACAATCCCATCCTCCCGACACAGCTCTGAGGAGAGGGGGACAGTGGCCATCCATAACTAGCAGGCAGACTGGAGGAGGCAAAGATCTATTTGCACCCACTGGCGCTCAGCCAGGACTTGGGCTCCAGCAAAACTGCCATCGGGCTGTGGAGAAGGCCCTGCGCTCCCATGGCTTCACTTCCTCAGAGGTGAAGGAGCCGACACCTGGGAGCAGTACACACAGTCCCTGTGAGGATCTGGCACTGCTCTGCTAGAGCTGGCCTGCTGCCACCACGGGCACGTGGCGCTGAGCACTCTGTCACTGGGTCTGCACAGGGAACGCGCAGGAACCGACCTGCTCTTGGCATATGCACTGTCATGTGAGAGCAAGCTCGGTGGGCATTTAATGACCAAAAGGTCTTGGTGTTTAAACCACCTGAGCTGAGAAGCTGCCTGGACACCAGGGGTGACTGGGTTTTTGGTTTTTGAGTTTTGGTAAAGTTTTCCTGTTGTCAGCCATGGACTGACCGTGCCCCAGCTCTACTGAGCAGAGAAGCAAGAGCCTTGAGTTTAACCCCAGGAGGAAGCACAGCAGCAGCAGAGGGAGACTGAGTGCTGACCTATTTTGTGAAAGGATAGCATATTAAAACCAAATTTTTCTGAGGACATGGGAGCTTCTTGCAATAGTTTCTACCGTGAGCAACTTTTTTTTTCTCTCTGTGCGAGCACACTGAAGTCAATCTCATCATGACACCTTAGAGAAGAATGCAAGAGGTTTGTTGTTCCTGTGCTATCGTTGTTTTGACTGGCAAAGTGAGAGCTCCCCTGTGTGGGAAGATGCCTAGGACCTCTCTCCCAGGACAGGTTCAACTGCACTATGATTGCCCTAAACCTGCTGCCACTCTGCCCTGTACCTGAGCACATACTTGGTGCCTCGGCTGCCCCAGAGTGCAGGACACAAAACTCAGCTCTCTGCCCCTTTTTAACAAAAACTGCCCCAAAATCTTGAACCCTAAAGTCATAAAGTACTGCAGCCAACGTAGTATCTTTCTTACCTGTTCTGCACCCACCATGCTGATAGGTTTGCATTTGAAGAGATGATTAATGAACTTGGGAATGAAGGAGCTGCAGAGAAGAGACAGAAAATGACACAATTACATGTTGGCATTTGGAGTCATATGAGCCTTCTGTAGTAACAAAGCGCATAAAACCAAATGAGGTTGGCTTTCCACAAAGACCCTGTAAGTGCCTGGTTCTCAACGCCAGCCACACGAAGCATAAAAAACAACCAACCCTAGGTACAATTATTTTGGCTTAATCCTTACCAATCTCTAAGTTAATTGAGAAGTTGCACTCTACTCTATGTAAACAAATTGCTTTAAACGATGTATGAATTATTACAGCACAAGGACAAGAACAAGCAAACAAACGGTTGTACATAGCAAAAATAGCAACATTCCAGAATTGCTATGGCTATTCATGGAGTGGAAGTATCTTGATTGTATCCAGAACCTACATTACAGTGCATACGAGTAATTCCATAACATGCATATTACACACTGAGCTTGAGGTTCAGCCAAGGCTGGAGGTCTGCTGGGCCCTGGACACTCACACAGAAAGGCACTCTTCCAGAAAGCTTCTGGCCAACACAATCAAGACAAGAAAAAGTTGTGTGAGAAGGAAAGCACCATTGCCCTTTTTTTACTAGTGTGGACTTCAGACTCAGAAAATTTGACTAAGTTACATCTACTCAACCAGGAAGAAATTGGCAAGGATGGAAACTCAACACTTGTCGCCTTAGACAATGAACTCCAGAGCATCAGCTTTGGGTTTAGCTTTTTGCTTCTTGATTTTAGGCTTTGCAGCAGTTTCATTCCTCAGTGGAGAAGCAGATGCTGTCTTGTAACAGAAGCACTGGCTGAGCACCTGCCAGACAAGGTCCTGCCCTGCCTGTACCAAGGTGCAGCACCAGAGCAGCTCAGGAGTTGAATGCAAGGAGAGGGGCCAGCGTGAGTAACACAAACTCCATCTGTCAGGACCACACCACTCATGCTCATCTTCCTTTTGCTGCCTTGTTTTTCAATTCACTCTGCTTCTTTCACATGGCCTCTTTGGCTGAATGCCTACAAGGCTCACATTTCCAGGACCCTGCTCATGACCTGGTGTGGCAGGTCTTGGATTTTAATGGCCCTGTCCTGAGTTCACATAAGTCAGGCTGTTTTCTGTCCTTCTGAATGAGGTGTCGATTATGGTGATGATCTAAATTCAGCATGGTTTCCCCCTTGCATCTGTCAAGCTATTTGTTTCCTTCCCATGAAGCAAGGAGCATGGACAGCATCTTGTTTGTCCTGCCACCTGTTTTCCAAGCCAGGACATTTTTGTCTTTTGCCCTTTCTCATGGAAGAATGACAAAAGCGTAACTCAGGCACGGAGCATGCCAAGCTGCTGAGCAAATCGCAAGAAACAGTTCAAAGATGAGTCCTTCCAAGCAAAGGTTCCTTCCCTTTCCCTTCCCTCAGACAGAGCCACGACCTCTCTCAGTGATTCATCCTTTCCTGGAGAGGTGTCAAGGAGAACAATTTCAAAATGCTACTGAGAACCAGCTACTGGGCTGCCCTAAACAGCTTTGGATTTGGCCACCAGAGAAATGACCTCGGCAACAAAATACAAAAATAATAGGAGGAAAACAAGCCCTGTCTCCTCTGGCACGAAAGCTTTACAGCAGAAATGTAACTTAGCTGGTTTAGAAGCCCATTTTTCAGGTGCACAACTAACTCCCAGAGGGCAATTAGAGAGTCAAGCACAGATGGAGCTTAGGTGATCCTACAAAATCATCAATCTGCTCTGGATGTTGCAGCTTGTACAAGCAGGAGAGCACAAAAGATTAATTGTACCTTTGATCCTGCATGTAGGTCCAAGCCTCCCTCCCTCTGTAAGGTCAGGCGTGGAGCTAATGCTCATGTTGTGCGTGAGAAACAGGGTGAGCCTCTCTTTCTGCAGGGTGGCAGCCAAAAGACCCCTTCCTCTCATATTTTAATCTTCTTTTCTCTATAACCACGTGGTCTCCCATGGACAGCATTCTGTCTTGCATGAAACAATTCCCAGGCCCCTTAGGAAGGCCACCCACAATCAATGCAGAAGGGTAAAGCGACCTTCCATTCCCATATGCCTGTTATTTCACGCTGCCTTATTGGAAACAGCTTCTCAACTCCAGCAGGACAGACAAGACAAACCATAAGATCCAAGGGTTGCTCTGGTATAGTTTTTCTCCTTTTTTTTTGGACAAGCAGAGACCATCGAGAGCAGTTGCACTTAACTGAAAAATTCACTTGGGTCTCTTGCCTAGTCTGGACTCAATCTTTGGCTCTCCCAGCATACAGCAGGCAATCCTGATGCGAATAATACGTGCATATGCAATAGTAATGCTCTGCATGCGGTTTTGTACTCTAAAAGCCTTTACTCCCTGCACATCCACAGAGCTAGATTGGATGCCAGAATTCATTTACAGTTTCAGCTACAAAACTGAATCCAGCAAACCCTCCATAGAAGCAGACAAGTCCCCAGTGTAATAATAAAGCAGTGCAAGACAGATTAGGAACCTAAACCACAGCATCTGAGAGGCTCCCATCCAACGGGAGTGGCTCTGCCAAAGCCTGCGTTTTCCTAATCCCCTGCACCGATGATGCATCAAACACCGTGCCTTGCTAAGCAAGGCAGACAGAGATGCACCTACAGTCTGTCTGCCCGACAGATGAGCTACTGCAGGACATCATTCAAAGCTGAGTCACTGCAGCTGAGAAGGGGTTCACTTTACGCCACCCTCTGAGGTGGTGATCAGCCCTTGCAGCCTCGCCCAGGTTTAGCTCAGCCCGCTGCTTCAAAACCTCCAGAAGCCTCTTCCTCACGACCTTCCTCCACCCAACTCCTCTCATAACAAGCACGATGCAAAGGGCAGAGCAACTGGGAGGATGCCTGCTGCAGTTACCCACCACACTGGGCTGTTTGTGACGGACCAGCCGCTCTTCTGGCGAGCAGGAGAGCTGTTTGTTTTTCCTGTCTCTTGGTTCTAATCTCTTCCTCATTGAGGTCAGGTCACAGACTTCCCAAACACATCCTGGTGTAGCAGCCATGCCTTCAACACTGTGGTTTTTGATTTCAAAGGATAAGGACCGAGATGCAGGGAGAACAGAGCCCCTCACCGTGCCTGCAAGTGCCTCCTGGAAAGTCGGCTGCTTCTCACCGTTTCAAGGGAGTGAGGGTTGCATATTGGTCAAAACAAAGCAAAAATGACAAATTAGGTTAGAGGATTGATGCAATTTCTGATGGCCATTTTTCATTTTCCAGACTTGGCTCAGATCCCTCAGTTTTAAATTTAGTGACTTTAGATGCCTTCTCCCCTGTGGTCCTGTAACTCAACACTAGTGCTTTATACAATCCATTAGAGCTGAGGAACGGCTGGCAGATCAAAACTGATACAGGCATTAGCATACGCCGAAGCACAATGCCTGTTAAAAGGATTTGCAGCGTTGTGGGGCACACAAAATGCCAGGTCTTTATATCGGGCAGGTCAGCATATTCCGTAAGAATTCAAAGCTTCAAAAATACAAAATGTTTGTATGCATTAAAATAGGCATTTTAATAGGACAGTGCACCCTTACCACTGGGCTAATTATCCTTAAAACCAAGCTGTACAGAAGGACTACATATAATCCAGCAAAAACAATCTTCAGGGGCACTCAAAAGATGCAATTTCCACTCCTACACCTGATCTACAGTGCAGAGAATTCCGGACTGTGCCTTAATTTTAACGTGCTTTAGTTTTATTAAAAAGGTTTTAATGGGGAGCGGCAGTTTTGCAGGTTTCTGCGCTTTGCCAGAGAGCACGCTGGGATGAAGGCACTCAGATGGGAACTTCTCTCAAATATGAGAGCTGGGTATTTTATTTGGAGTTTATTTGGTACGTGCTTAGCAATAAAGTTAAAAGGGAGGCAACTAAGCTGAGGTATTAAGAGTGCGCTGGGAACAGATGATTAAATGGGGGTTTCTATTTATCACCACGTTAGCGATATAAAATTCAAGCGTAACCACATCGAAGGCTTAAGTGCAATAAATTTTCACAGAGACAGCATTTCAAACAGTGATTATGGGCAACGTCATAATATGATTTATCAGTAACTGCTCCTTAATGCAAACTAATGAGTACCCTGAGATAGAAAGAGGGAACAAAACTCTCAGGCCAGCCTCCCTGCCGCGAAAGCTGATGGTTCTCAGAAGAGCCAGCTGCATCCTGAAGCAGGAGCTGAAGCTCCAGTCTCGAACTCACACAGTAACTGCCAGGCCATAGAGTTTATTTCAGGCTGATTAGCTTATTAGAGATGAATGAAACATTAAGGTATTTTAGAGTGACACATGATCCGTATGGTACTGCTCCACCAGCAGGGTCACATGCAACACCAAAAGCAGCAGCTACAACTGGCAGAGTCCTCCCGAGGGTTTTTCTTGGGGCATCGGCATGCAAAGCTCAGCTGGCCACAGGCGAGCAGGCAAGAGTTCAAAGTATCTGCCCAAAGAACTGAATTTTTGTTTCAGACAGCTGTAAAGTTTGGATGTTCAAAAGATCCTGGAGAGCTGCACCCTCAACCCTAAATCCAGAGGCAAGGGGAATTTCTGTCTCATTTCCCAGCTCCTCCCTGCTGCCCAAGCGACTTGCCAGGAAGGCACTTGTAATAGCCCCCAAAATCTGAACATGTATTTCCCCTCCTTCCTAAACTATTTTTGCACAGAAAAACAGCTTTTAGACTGTGAAGTTAAAACACCCTCATCACACATGCCCTTCTCACAGTGCTATAGCTATTATAAAGGTATTTTGAGACAAATGATGCTTCAGTTTCTCTGTGCCTGGAAGCACCATAGCCTCTTATCACTGGAAGGAAAGTAGGTTCCCATAGCAAGAGTCATGTCTACAGTCAGCAGGAAAATCGAGACAAGAAACTGAACGATCTTTTAACCTTGCCAGGTGCTGCTCGGGACGAAGAGCGTCTTCCCCTGGACACCGAGCACCCCTGATGCTGCAACGCTGAAGGCAAAGAGACTGTCCCATACAGACTAGTGAGAACCAGAGACCCCGAGAAACCCTGTGCCACAGGTTGGTAACTTACTTTGCAAATTTTATACAGAACTGGGTGAAATACTTTCTCGTGGAGGCCAGGTTGTCGCGGATGATGGGGACGTTCTGTTTAATGTGGAGAATCACTGAGGTGACATAAGGACTCTGGTCACCAACGTGTTCCACGTTCTGCCACTGCATCTGCACAAAGGGGAAAAAACAACCAAAGAGACTGTTTAACTCGTTAAGATTCAAGGTAAGGAAAGCTGTATGAACTTCCTGCCGAAAAATCTCTAAGGAATCATCAAGCCTCTGTGATTCAGCACCAAGGTCATGTTCTTCATCACTATTCTGACGGAGCAAACTCCTCCACAAGAAGATAACACAGAAAACTCAAATAATCCCTTTCTGCACCAGAGCAGAGAGAGATTGTGACTGGTAACCTACACAAATGGGAACCACTAGGATTAAAAAAGCTTTTGGAGCACACCAGACTGTCTTAATATTTAACAGTTTCCAGTTTGCCAGGGTAAAGTGCTCTTATAAATCCTGATTACAGGCATTTGAGCAAATATCTGCAAGCTTGCAAAGTCTGGATTCCTGTATGGCAGCCAAGACTTTAATACTAGCGAGCCTGCTGACAGATAGATGGAAGAGGTAGAAATAAAGTCCAAAGCACTCTACACCAGCGCAGCTCGCCCTGCAAACACTGGTGGTGCACAAGTCAGGATGCCAACTTCAGCTCATCCCAAACACATGTCAAAAAAATAAAAACCAAGAAGGGTTACTCAACCTCCCGGTTTGTTTCCATTTACTGTGAGCAGACCTGCGAGGGAACAGCCCCTGTGAGCCATATGTGCGACTCCCCTGACTTTCTCTAAGCCTCATTTGCCATATGCAGGGATTGCACAGTCATGTGAAAAAAGAGGTAATTGGTAAGGCTTGGCCAAGTATCCATGTGTCTAATAAAGTGTCACTGAGGAACACAAGCATGCAGAAAAGCATTTGTAGCTCTGCTACCGTTCAGACTACGCATTCTGCAATGTGTTCCAACTCACTGTTTGGAGATGCGGTTCCTCATGCTGGAGATGGAACAGCAGGAGAAGGCATGAAATCAAGAGAGGAACCAGGACACACGCCAAAGCTGAGTTTTTTCTTTTGAGGGGGTGTTTGTCCCCAAACCTGTTTTCTCAAGTTCTGGATTTTGCATGTAAAGTTTTTTATTGCTGGTTTTAATTAAATTACAGCTACTTTGTCCCCTGCAAAGCAGCTAGTTCAATCCCATCCAAATAGCCTAAGTGAATCAATGGGCAAGAGAAGCCAAATTCTTTGTAAAACCACAGTGTCTGAGAGAGTCTAACGTGTCCTATCAAAGCTGTCCTTATTTAAACTAAACAAGCAAAACCCCAACCTGCCCATCTCACACCACCCGGCTGGCTAGGAGAGATATCTGTCTCATCGTCTGCTCTATGGCTTTTCATCACATCTCCCACCCCTCTGGAAGATTGTTCAAGAGAAAACTGCTTTTCTACTTCTCACGGAACTTGTCATATCTAAAGAAAATACTTAGCGCCTGTCACCCTGATGGATTTGCACATTCCCAGCTCTGGCCCTTCCTGACAGACAGCGATCAGCAACTAAGAGACCATCTCTGTACAGCAGGAATGGCCAGAAAGTGGGAAGGGACTGCTGAGCTGAATTATTGCAACGACAATAAAACAGTAGCTTTTTCATTTTGTTGGCCTTCATTCCAAAAGCAATACTTTAGAAGCAAACCTTTAAAGCATGAACAATAAAAATAGCCCTTTGTGTGTTTATGTGGGTGTGTTTCACCCAAAAAAAACCCAGTAGCTGCAATGAAAGACATAGTACACATACTGAAAAGTCATCACAAGAAATATGAGCCCAACTCTTCTGGTAAAGTTTTGTTTCTGTCATTTTAAACGGATTCTTTTTTTCCCCTTCTCCTATGTTTTTCTTGGGATATCCACCTAGTTTACATACATCAGCTGAAAAGGAGCCCAAAGAACGGGAGCAGCGAGGCCTCGCGTGTGCCGGCCAGAGGGAGAAGGGAGCAGCGCATGGGGTGCCCCAGCGGCAGCTGAAAGCCACCCGCACGCCACAAGGACACAGGCAATGCAGCCAACTTCACGGGCAGAACCCGGGCTTGAAAATCTGGCACTACCTTCAAAGCTGTTTTTTACAACAAAAACATGGAACCCCTTAAGATTTTAGGGTGCTTTCTTAAAAGAGGGAGAAGAGAGGAAACGCTGAGCGAAACTGTGGGGTGGTTTGGTACATAACAAGAGCTGCAGCACCTCCTGAGCTGAGGAGCGCTCCTGGCTCCCTCCAGCTGTGGGTTCCCATGTCCCCACACGTCCCTGTGAGACACAGAAAGCTGGGAGTGGGGTGGCAGGGCCAAACCAGGAGCCACCAGCTATCTCCACGTCCAGCTCTGACATGGGTCTCTAGCAAAGGGGTTGCTTTGTGATTTAATGGAGGATGAATCAGTCTCCAAGTCTCGCTGTGCTCAGTCACATCCCAGCTTATTGTTAGAGGCTCCAAACTGGGCACAGGGAGCATCTGTAACATCTGGGTACAGGGAGCATCTCCAGGCCAGGAAGAGGTGGGAGGGGAGGAAAGCTGATGGGTGCTGCAGGCAGCAGATATTGCCTCCTTTGGAACTGCTTCTGTCATTTTTCAACATGAGTTTTGGTTTGCACTGTTGCTGCACCCTGTGTGATGGCTAAAACGCACCCACGCTGACTTTTAATCAGCAGCTGGCAGCTCTGTTTGCTCTGTTCTTGGAGCTTTCCTTGCAAGTATTGGAGAGATTATTAGAGCTTCGTGTTTAAGTGCTTGCTGTTGTCCACTCGGTTGTAAGGGAGTAGGGAACTGCAGCTGTGCCAAAAGGTTTTAGCGAAATATAAAAAACCAGCAAGCGATCGATATGAGTCACTAAAATGTCCCCCAGCCCCGCTTACAAGCACAGCTTTACATATAAATCGATGCTTAATTTGGAAAATAAATCAAACCTTACCCAGCGCAATCCATAAACTTAACTGGGGCAAAGACATTCCATTCAGATTAGCAGTTCCCTTATCCCAGCAATTAAAAATAAAGCACACCAGGCGATTTAAGTGCCTGCTCCGGAGCACTACAACACATTCACAGTATTTTGTTATCCAGAATATGACAACAGGGGTTTAGGGCAAATTCCTCTTCCACTCCACATCCCAGCTCCCCATCCCACAGCCATGTTTAATCGTTCTATACTTGCTATAAAGTTTGAGTAAAGATTATCACCTACAAATTTTGTAGTATGAGACCTTCCCATCGTTTACCATTTCTTTCAGAACACGCAAGGTAAAGAACCAGGGAAACAGCACCATTCCCAGCTGAAAGCAATATTCACAATGCTGTTTTCTGTGTTAAATCTCTCAAGTGGCCTGGAGCCAAAGGCGATTTAGAGGTTTAAGCATTTCTTGATTTACCTCTACAGTTATCAAACATTTTTGCAAGAAAAAAAGCCCAGTCAGAATCCAACAAAGGACTGAGAAAGTTGAATCCTGGAGGACACCAAAGTGAGGTAAATGAAAAGAAGCTAAACAAAGAAAGAACCCTAATGAGTAGGGGTCTTGAGACAGACATGCCTTTCCAGTACAGGAAAACAGGAATGGATCAGGCACAGAATCTTTCGTCCTTTATTAAGGACTGAAATTTTACACACCCGAATACTAACTCTGTGCTTAAATAACGATATGCATTTCTTAGTCAACTGTCAGAGTAATAATGGAGCCCTGAAGGAAAGGGGGGAGGAGAGAGAAGGAAAAAAACTCCTGCACCAAATGCAGGTCTAGTAAAAATCACATAAAAGCGACACTGTCTGATGCAAACAGTGGAATGTGTGCACAAGTGACAAGTATTTATTTAGCTAATTTCATAACACTTAACTTGTTTATGTATCATCCGTCCCATCACATGTGCTGTGTTTTACCAGTGTTCCAAAGACAAAAATAAATGGCCCACCAGCTGCTGCTTTCTCAAGGTTGTGGTTTACTCGGGTATAAACAGTCAGAGCTCAGTGATTCAAAATCTACTACGCTATGTAGGTTCAGGAGATCTAAGGAACTGACATGGCACACATACACCACCTGAAGTGCCGAGCCCTTCCTAATGGTGTTATTTTACTGGGAAAAAAAGTCCTCTTTTCATCTGGAACAAGTACAAGCTCTATTACCAGCTGCATTCCACTTCAAATATTAGCTGGGGGTGGCGGGGCCAGTTACAGCTGGAACACATCATAAAGCAGAAAGCTATTAAAATTCATGGCAGCGAGACAGTGTGTTGATCCTACAAAAATGGAGCTCTATGTTTAATATTTCTAATTAAAAAAATAGTTCAATCCACTTTTGTTGTCTTCACCTCTGTCTAAAGCAGTCTGAGTTTTCACAATACTTTGGCAAGAAAACGCAGCTCTGCATTTCAAACGTATAAAAGCCAGCAGTGTAACTGCAACAAAATCCTTAAGCACTAAGCACATGGTCCTCTCTAGGAATGGCTCCATATGTCCTTGAGGGGATCACAGAAGCAGTAGGGCTCAATCTCAATTCCATATTACCCTTTGAGTACCTCCATTTAAAAGCCACAAACAAGCAGGCTAGTAAAATTCCTCGTCAAAGAACACAAAGAGGACAGCAAACGAGAAGGTGTATTTGAAATTCAGGCTAACAAAAGTTTTCCCCATGTTAAAGGCTCTCACTGGCATCAAGAGTGGAAAGAGAAATCCTTATACACTTAAGAGTTCGTTGTCTGTGCTTTTTAATGTGCTGCAAAGACTGAAAGCTCTAATCTGAATAAGAAAAGGTTTTGCAGTGAAGGATGTATTTATAAATACAGGAATTGCTGCTCTAAGAAGCAAGAAGAAACCAATACAGTGCTATGTCTCAAGGGAACGTAAAAGGATACATCGATAGCGAAGTCAAGCAACCAAAGCAAACCAGAACTCCACAAGAATTGTAAGGCTACTGCTTGCCGAAACAAATTTGCCCCCTACCTTGCTCATAGCAGTCAGGGCAGGGTCACAGGCTGCATCCAGGTCCTGCACCAACAGCTGGATGCTGTTTGAGATCACACTGCAAAAAAAACCAATCAAGCATGAGTTTTAAAATAGTATTCAGCCTCACAGCGCCAGAACTGGCAGATTTGACGGTGTAAGGAGAAAAATCATCGACTAGCTGACAGTAGCATTACGCTGGGAATACACATGGCTAAAACTTGTACTGAAAAGAAGCTGGGAAATTCTGTATGCTGTTCATCAGGAGCTACACAATGGGCTCTGGTGTGGCGAGGGCATTTTTATAGGTGACCTTCCTGTTTTGACACATAGAAAGGACTGGAGATCAACGGCACCAGACCGGGGTAACCCCCACCTTCCCACTAAGACGAGGAGAAAGCCCTGAGTACTGAGCCCAGACTGGGATGTGGCTTCGAATTTAATCCAGTCTGTATAAAACTAACATTTTATCATCTCTCCGCTTACTCACAGTCACTATTCTACCACTCACAGGAACTCGCAAAGTAGATTTAAAAATCTACGTCTCTGCGAGTTCTGAACGTGTCTCCCATTTGAGAAGATCAAGGCAGATGCCTTATTTACACTATGTCTAGGATTGCCGCCATCCATTGTTCAAGTTTCTCTCAGACATATACCAGACTAAAGCACACATTAGTCAAACACATTTCTCTCCCGCCCCTTTTGGTTTTAAACGGCATGATATTGCTTAGAGACATGTTTGAGGCCACGATATTATGATGTTCATAAAGGTGCGATTGATCCTAAAACAACAGCCGAGAAACACTGTGTGCGGCAGCTCGGACCACCCGAAGGGCACATAACCCGGTACTCATCACAGACAACTTCTGCGAGAAGTAATAACTGACCGTGTTTCACTACTATACACAGTTTTTAAAACAGTGTAAACTTTAAATCTGCCGCAGATGCCTGTTTACAACTTTGGGATTATACACGTAAGAGCCGGATTTTACTTTTGCTCTTTGTCATGGTGGCAGCACAGATGGGAATCGCAAGATCTATAACCAATGTTTCCTCAAACCATCTTTCCTCCCCTACATCTTCTTCATGAAGCTCTGGATACTGCTCTTGTGCTCACTGTTCAAAATATTTCGTGTTCACCTCCTCATGGAGATACAGCATCACCCACTTGTAATTCCACTGCTGGGATCTGGGAGTTGCTCGTCACTGCAGCACACAGAGGTTGTCTATTCCCTTTCCTAGAGCTCCAGCACATAAAGACTGGAACAGGGGGCCAAGGAAAAGACTGTTACTTCAGAGCAATTAATTTGTTTGTAAAGGTAAACTCATCCAAAATTAGTTAGAAAAATTAGTATGGGAGATGACGTGACCATTAGCTTCAAGTTACACGAGCTGAAACTTGCATTGGGTTAAAAAAAGCCTGTGACCATTTCCACCGGTGCCTCTGCATCTGCTGGGCACGACAGGATTTACTCCCTTGGGGGATCCTACCAGCTCAAGGGAGCTGGACTGAAATAACCATCTCTTGGGCACAGCTGACTCCTGCAGGGCGCCCACTGTCACCAACTTGTAACAAAGAGTTGCGGTCCAGCACCCAAATGAAACGCAACCCTCACAGTGGAAGGAAAGGGACTTCATCACCAGTCTCCATCCATCAGGAGTCTGTCCAAAGGTGGGTCACCACCTACAGGCTCTCGCCTAAAAGCCACAAGACTGCAAATAGGGAGAGAAACAAATTTGTCTCCACTTCAAAATAAATCCCTGCTGTAAAGGAGTAAAGGTGCAGCAAGAAGAGTGCTGCAAACACAAAGCATCATGAGAAGCCAAGAGGACTGGGACCCTGGTTCTGCTAGGAGCCACTTTAAACCTTTGCCCCGGGCAGCACAGAATGGTTCTTCAGTGGCAGTTAATGAATCCTCATGTGATCCCCGACAGATGCACAGAACTTGAAGCATAGGGAAGTCAAGGCCACGAATGAGCAGCGCAGCTCTAATACAAGTTCTTACTATAGTAGTTTAATGCTTTCAGGCCTTCACAAGTGGTCTCTGAACGCTGCCCACAATCTCACAACAGATCACCAGGGTAGGGAGGTGGGAATAGTGGATCTTTGGATTTACACAACAATAATTTTCCTTCTATTGAGCTTCAGGAAGAGCTCATTATCTTTTCCACATTTCCTAAATAAAATACTTAGCCACCTCAGGGGCAAAACCCTCTGAGTTGACCACTCTATACGCATCTGGGGTGGTTCTGTGAAAGAAGGAACACTTTCCAGGGTGTGTAAGCAGTCAGGTTTTATCACTTTCTTTATGACCATGTCTAACAATACATCAAATCCCAGAAGAAACAACTTGTTTGATGTTGCATGAGCAAACGCCAGAGAGGTTTATAGCTATGACTTACGCTGACAGAAGACTGGACAAAGCACTACCCTGGAACAGATTCAAAGTCAATTAAAAAACCTTTGTTACAAGATACATCAGGCCTGGTGGTTTAACTTTAAAGCTCTCCAAAACAGCAAATGTGAACTATACATTGAAACAATTTCCAAAACACGTCATATTGGCCACCTACAACCAAGCACCTCGTGAAGCAACCACTCTGGAAACAGCAGCGACTCAAGGTAGGTGTCTCCTGCTGGACAGGTCACAAAACCCCACAACACTCACCCATGACTTGTCCATGTTAAGAAAATCCCAGCATAAGGCGTACTTTGTTTCTACTGACCCAGTTACCTTGATTGCTTTGGCTTAGTGGACACGGCAACCCTAGCTTTTGGTCAACGAATTGCTCTTAAATAGGTCTGAGAAATATTTAAAGGGAAGGGAGTCTCTGCAGCCTGGAACAGAGCCCAAGACCATGTGAAAAAACTGGATGGAGATTCAGTGGGATCCTGCCCACTGGAGCAGGAGATGAGGAACCACAGGAAGGAAGTGTTCTAAAAAATTCTTATTGCTATCTGAGCTGAGTCTTAGTTTGGGGAGAAGGAGAGCTGGTGATAGGGATTATTCTCGCAGCTTTGCCAAGGTTTTCTTTTATCCTATGTGAGGCAAAGCAATTATATTTTTGCCTTGATTTCCTTCTCTCAGAAAATATTCAATCTGTTTGTTAGTGGTGGAGAGGAGAGGACGTTAGAAAGCAGTATTTTTAGTATCGTTACATGAAAAGTTATTTTAATGGATGATAATCTTTTCTCAACTAGAATCCCCAAATATAAGATTGGATCAGTCTTTTATGTCAACTGAAATGGGGTTTGATCAGACTGACAAGGCTTCTGATTAACAGTGGGAAGTTAAAGCAGGAAGGAATGTACTGAAATAGCTTCATTTCTTGAAATGTAACAGCCACCTCACAGAGCTGCCAAGATGCAAATGATGGTTCAAATGGAAACTCACTGTTTCCTTTCCCCTTTCCAGTGCTCTTGTTCCTTTGGCTAGGACGATGGGGAATGACTACACGCGAAGGCTGTACTACTGCTGCTCTTGAACTGGCGAAAGGATGACCATTCCTTCACCAGGGAAATGCCTGTGCCTCGGCTGTGTATCTGGGTGAGTCCTACGACACTCAGATCTTGGGCTCGTATTACTCCAGCACCATCTGGCTGACAAACTAGGATGGTTTGATATACTCTGGGAGGATACATCTGCTGAACGTACATGCTGAAAGTGTCCATCTCTCCTGTCAGGTTGATCCTCTCCACTAGACTCGCATCCACTTTTTCTTTGAGTTTCTCTTCCAGCTGTCAGGAAACAAACCAAGCAACGGAAAGATCAGATTTCTTACTTGAAATCACCATTCTTGAAAACTTACGTCCTGCAAAAGTCAGCTTCTTAAAACCTAATCTGTGCACAGACAACAACCAAAACTCAGACAGTGAATTGAACCATGGAAATTTTCCTTGTTGGACACCCCAGACACTGCCAGGATGGCCTGTGGCACTGTGTCCTCAAAGAAGCAACCTCCAAGGTCACATATGTAACTCTAGTATAACGTGCTAATGTACTAGCTTAACACCATGGCACCTGTCCTGCTAATAAAGATGTTTTCCAACATCCCGTCTGTCCCCAAACAGCAGAGGAGAAGGATTGCCAGTTCTCCTGGTGGAGAGGTCCTGATACGGCCAAATATCACAGCTCATCTACTAACCTACAGCATTTTGAAAGCACCTGAATGTAAGGAACACTGCGGCTGCAAAGTATATCAGCATAAAGACTTCCTCGCCTCTCGCCTCCACTCCACCCTGTCCCAATATTTCATGGAAGCATCTTCACAAACCTACTGTGAATTACTGTTTTTCTTGGTTTTATAAAATGGAGATCATGAACCACAAAAAGTCTCTTTTCAAAAAAAAAAAAATTGGGCCCAAATCCAAAACAAATTATGTAAAATGTATAAAAGGATTGAATCCAAAACTGATGCTGCAAAGCAGGATTACAGCAAATTACTTTTCTGAGGCTGAAACAACAAAATCAATACTGTCTTTTCCCTGAAATATAGATATAGCCATGAAATAATTTCATAATCAACAGGATGCTATGTGAAGCAGAGACCACTACGGACATTTTACTACTTCTGACTCTTCCCGTCTCCACAGCAGCCTAACCCTGAAGAGGGAGCAGCACAGGATCTCGTGCCAGAAGAGAGGCTGCGCTGGGTGCCACCTCGGAGGTGCTGTAGAGGAAAACTCACCTGCTGGGTGGTTGCCAAGCAATACTCTGCAGTGCTGAGGATGCTGCAAATGAGGCAAAGCTCTTCTAAAGTAAACTTAGCCACTTCAGAGCCCTCTTTTTCTTTCAGCAAACTGGTGATGGTGAGCCCACCACTGCTGCTAGTTGTCCTGGAAAAAGAAAAGACAAGAAGCGTAAAGCTTTCAAGTGTACAGATGCACATTGCAAAATTACTGCTAGATTTCAACGCCAAAAGAAATCCTTATGATCACCAAAGCCCAATGCAACACAGCTCAGTGTCATTCTACAACAAGCCCACAGCTGCTATTTTGGTTAAGGAATGTCTTTTAGAAAGACAAACAGAATCTTGTAGCAAGTCTTCAGGCAAAAGACAGTACACTCGTTCACAACACGCAGATCAGGATGCAAGGGGAATACAGCTTTCCTCAGCTACCTTCACCTTCGCTGCCAGTTACTCAAAATCTAATTACAGGGTACAGAAAAATCTCAGTGACTATCAGGCAGCTTGTCATGTTTATCTTCTCGGTACTAAACAGATGTCGGCAAGCATTTGAAGCCCTGGTAACCTGTTTAAAAAACTGATGGTATCAACACAGTAAATTATAGAAGATGCAGCTTCTTTCAACCATCTTCCAGTGATTAAAGGCTGTGTATCAACAAAGAAAGACTCAGAACAGTTTAGAGTCAGGAAATTCCCTACCTCTCTGCTCTTTATAATCCAAATCCATTAAAAAAATAGGACATTGATATTTATCTTGGACAGCAAAAATGGAGCACACAAAAAAATGAGTATAAAGAATGCAACTGAGGTCTGATGGAGAATGCACATTAAATTTATCTTTCCACTTGTCTAGATGTAACCCTCTGCCCTTCCATCTGTAGAAGATTTTACTGGTTTCAGAAATTCATTCTGCTGCTCCCAGTTTCACAAGGGAAACAAATTGAAGATGATGAGTAGCATACAAAGTTATCTGTAGTTAAGGCTGGCAATGTCTCAAGGTGCTCCTTCAGCCCGTAAACTCAATCATTATTTGTGTAAACTCATAATGATTTCCTTTATTTTTACTGGATTTACATCTACATATTTTATTAATACATATATAAAATGCTACAGAGCAGGAGAAGCTACAGGTAAGCACTTCAGCATCACACAAATTAAATCCCTTTCATTATATGTGTGTACAGAGCTGAGCTAAGGCAGCTAAGAATCACAGTATGAACTGGTTACCCAAGTAGAAGAGCTAAGTGCAGTTCTGAAAGCCAGACCTCTCTACAGAGACTTGGGCTGACATTTCAAATGCAACCTCAAGAAACTGTAAATCTGACTGTTAATCAAAGCCAAATAAGCAACCTTCCAAGGGGCCTTAAAAGGAAAACAATGCTGTGACTGTCCATTTGGTTTCTTGCTGTTTCTCAGTGCAACAAATTAAATTTTGGACAAAATCATGATGTAAAAGCAGTCCCACTGCTACTAAGTGGTTTCTTTGACAGTGAAAGGTAAGTGTTCACAAGTACGTATTTATTAGTTATCTCTATAAAGCATCTGCTCTTCACTGAGATGTCTCATCAGACAGTGTCGCAGCATTTGGGAAGCAAAACTCACTCACTTGGGCAGGTTTCCAGATAGAATTTTCCAGGCGTATTCCCGAAGGTACTTCTGGAATATGGTGGTCAGGGCTATCATGGGCTCGCCCGTGCTGAGCTGGGAGCACTGTACCATGCACTTCTTGTAGTACACAAAGAGGTCGGCACAGCTGGGCAGGACGGCTCCTCCTTCGTCCACGTTGGGCTTGGGAGGACCTTGAGCCTTGAAGTCGGCCACAAACCTGTCAATCAGTTCGCTGAGATTTCTGGTGAGGGGGAACAATGGAAAATATTTCAGGATGTTGGAAGAGGAAACAGAGGGAGGGGAGAGAATAAGGCTTAAAACCAGATGCCCCATCTTGTCGCACCAGCAAACAGATTCAGATTTTAGCAGCTGGGTATCCCAGCCCTTTCTTATCTCCGTCCCCTCAGCACAACCTCACACAATAACGAGGACTGGGCCGATGAGTAACGACCTTTTGTACTCAAAGGGTTTTAGTGGCAGTTTCAATCTGTTCTCCAGGCACATATAAAAGTTTGCAGGTCTGCCAGGACAGGGTTCAGCACATTTGATGCAAGCACATAAAGCTTATGATCAAATTTCATTCCTGGCACCAGCAAAAGTAACAGTCAGGCTTCCCATATCAGCAGCCTCCAGAGCAGACCTTGGGGAGCACGGCTTTTAAAAGGGTGTGCTCAAAATGGTGTGCCATTTGCTGTTTCTTGGTCCCATTTGGATACCACCTGGTTTTGCACAACTTCACACATTCTTTAAACAAATTTTATTTAGCATGAGCGCAAAGTGCACTTCCTACTTAAACTCTTTTTAAAAGCACAAAAAGCCCTCCTATTGTCTCGAGTGATTCATTATAACTTGGTCCTTACTCAAATATTTTGGTTTTTAGGCAACAATAAACTTCACTCCACCATTTCATCACGACAAAAAGGCTTTTAGCATGGCAGAAGGCCAGAACCATCAATACAGAACCAAAGAACTCTTCTGATCTTGGGGAGTTCCTCTGGTCCTACTCCTCCAGAGACAGCACATCCGTGTCAGGAACCAAGAGCAACTCTGCTGAAACCAGAGCTCAGCCGAGCACAGTAACCTTCGCCAGACGAACTCAATTACAGCAAACTGCCTCCCCCAGACAAATACATGCATCCTTCCACAAGGAAGTTTAGCTTTTGAGGAATATAGACATTTCAGATGACAGTGTGGCACTCTGCTGACCAAAAGAAGTTCTGAAATTCCTGTATTTTATATTCTCATTTCCACAGCAGTCTGGGCTCCACTTCCCCAGCTCTCCCCTTCCCACGGCACAGCCTTTACGCTTCTCACTGCTGAAGGCGTAACGGCTGTGCTACGCCATGATCCAGGTAGCTGAGTAGAAAGCCATATCCTTAGAAGGAGACTGGGAAAAGAAAGAACCTGAACCGTAACTCCCACAAGAAACTGAACTACCATTTAGGAAAAAGAAGGCATTACTTTATAGTTAATATAATTACTTTTCAGCAACAGAATTATTTGACTTTGCAATGTTATCCACAGAAATGAAAACTCTGCTTTAAAAGCCTGTCAAAGAGTTTAAACTTAAAACGTTCTTCTGACCTCTCAGGGCACCCAGCGCAACAGGAGAGGTCATTAATTCTGCAGGGATGGGTATGGCCTCACCATCAGCACAGTGGCCCAGACTCTTCAGCACATTCACACTTACTCTTGTCAATGAACGGGAAAAAGTCCTTCAACGGCAAAAACTTTTCCCCAGTTTCTGTCCTTTCTTTCTTTTCATCTTGTGAAAGAGAAAAAAACACTCTGATTCCAATTTACCAAGGAATTCAAAGTACTGCACAAGTTCAAAAGGTGACCTGGCTCCTCCCTGATAAGCCGACAGATTGCTGCACCAAAACGGCTGAGCTCCTACCGTGGATGATCTGCTGGGCCAAACTCATCTACAGAAATATGCTTGGGGTAGAAATAGCAGGGCTTTAAATCATGAAGCAAGGCCCTTCGGCTTAAGCGAGGCTCATAGGCTATTGCGAAGACAAGTAGCCCCTTTTTTCATGCTGACTGCTTGCTGCCTTGAGTACTTTACATAGCTCTGATTCCACATAAATGCACAGTTCCTCGGCTTTGTTACAAGAACTGTAAAAACATCAGGCTGCTCAACTGCTGTGATAAATCTCTACACTGGCACGAGCAATTTGAACGCTGAACCGAAGCACTGATTGTACTGGACCACAGTGGAGCAGATATACCTCCCCCCGTGGCTGTCGGGGAGCCAAGCAGATGGCTGCTGCAGGAGGGCTCACACGTGCTGCACGCTGCAGCGTTCCTCCAGGTTCTCAAATACAGCGGACGTGGCTTGCTCCTTGTCAAAAGCCCCACTAAATTAAACAGCTGCATTTCCACCTCTGCATCTGCGCTTTTGCTCCGTATGGGCAACAAAGTGGGGCTTTCTTAGCATTCACCAGCCACTCGGGTTTTTTTTCATGCTCTCAGTCTCAAGACACAATGAGGAATGTCAATGGCTTTTGTTTCTTTATGCTTCCTCCACATGTTCTCCTCTTCTCCGAGGCAAAGCGAAATATAGCTACATTTTCTCAGTCCCCCAAGGTCTTGTCAACCGGGACGCACGAGCAAACGCAGCTGTCCAAAATAGCTGGGAGAGCAGCGATAGAACTTCATGCTTGTTCTGATCCTAACCTGGACAAAGCGCCTGTCAAAGGCAGGCCATGAGGACTGCTCTTATTTCAGCATGGGATTGATACAAGCAAAACATCAGGATATTGTGCGTTAAGGGAACTAATATATTATTAATGTACAGCTCAGCTGATGTCAATCAAACCCACACATTAGTCTCAGTTGGCTCAGATATAATATGAAAGCTAAAAACCTTTGTGTGGTACGATGGGAGCACAAGGAATTTGACACAAAAAGCTACTGGGAGGTGAAATATGGAGAAGGCAGGAAAGCTACAGAAAATGAACATTTTCTCTCTACAGGCTCTGCAAAAAAGCTCACAGTAAATTCTGTGGTACCACAGATATGGTATATCCTAAAGCAGCATATTTATTGGGAGCAAAAACTCTCCAAATCTAACCAAGAGAAAATATGAAATGAAATGATATAAAGGGAATTTTATTCTGGTTCTTAAATCCTTTCATTCCTATTTTCCCCTTCCTTTTTTATTTTGTACAACCTATTCAGCGCTTTTCCTGCCTCTCTGACAATCCTGAGAGGAACCAGGTAACTCCTCAGCAGCACAAGAGAAGACGGTAGTGCTCAGTACGTCCATCTGTTTAGTGATGTCGATGGTTGGTGTCTGCTGGGCACTGGGGAAGGGCACTGAGACACCGGGACCATTTGCAGGACAGTTTCCATGAAGGCTGCAGACACACACCACAAAGAGAAAGCTCTAGTTTTCCAAACAACGTGAATGCCCACATGCATTTTAGCACACTTAACCAAGGCTCTGCATTCTCTCAGCACTGCAGACCTGATAGAGCTCTGTCTTCACTCCTGCACAACAGCTTGGCTCACACGTGTGCACTTCTGTTGCTCCAAAAGACCATAACAGAGAGCTAAAGATACATATCCCAAAGGGGCAGAAATGAAATCCACTCTGCTGTTGAGAAACCTGATACTTACATTGCAGCTAAGGGTGGGGAGCAGCATCTTTAAAGTCTTTCTTTCAGGTGTCTCCTCTTAAATTGCAACAGATTCTGGCACTGTATTTCTTTAAACCAGTATGGAAACAATTTTTCAGGAGAGAAGGTCCAAGCTGCTTTCCACCACAGACTTAAGGGAATGATGAACAAAACCGTCATGCTACTTTCACTACTCAGAGCCCAAATATACAATTAATTATCTAAGCAACTCCTCAATTTCAGGCATCAGCAACAGATTCCTCAAAAGTTCAGTCAAAGGAAGAAGGAGAAAATCTTAAAAGAAAGCAATTTTGACAGACTTTGAACTCCTTGCAGTCTGTTGCTCTAAAGCTAATATAAAACATCTCAAGATAGTAAAGGAAAAGGAAGGGGGGGAAAAAAAAAACCTGTAAGAGCTAGGAGCACAGTGGGGCAGAATTACCAAAACAGGGATTAAAATGACCCCTGTGAGAAAGGAAGAGAGATCCAAACAAGTTAGTGCTCAGTTGGCTGAGGGCAGGAGGGCAAATATCTGTTTCTGTTTGTTACACTGCAGAGAATCTGCATGACAGACTATTGTACAAGGTTTTATTTTATTGGTCTCTTTAAGGCATAAAATGTTGATGGGAAACCTTTTTCAAGATGACTGTCTTGGAGTTTGGACAAAGTCAGGACACTATGAGCGCTCTCTCACATGTAGGTCCTTGGAAGACAGAGAAGTTACAGGAGATAGGCACCTCTTTCTCCTGTCCAGCCACTAACCTGCACTAAAAGACTGTATCAAACCTTTTCCAACTACCTTGTCTCTCAGCCAGTGCTGCAGTTGTTACAGAGATGTTATTTAACCAGGGCGTGAATCAAGGTGCACAAGAAAGCGTGCCGAGAGCTCTAAAAACTTCTCAGAGCTCTAAGCTGGAAGCTCCTTTCATTCAAGTTATTTTGCTGCAAGTGAAAGAGGAGGACAAAGAAGGGTTCCAGGGATTAAAGCCTCTGACAAAGTCCCGATCTGTGAGTGATGATAATGTTATCTTCCAGCCAGCTCCTCTACAGCAGCTTTCATCTAAGGATCTCAAATAACTTATTTCTATAAAGCAAATCTTGAAACTCCTCTGCTACCAAGCCACATGTGGATTTTACACAAAAAGCAAACCTACTATTTGTGGAAGACATGAGACGAAGGAAAGGCAAATGTCTGCAGTGGGAATTGCAGAGGCAACAGAAGCAATTTCAGAAACACTAAGCCGCAGAAAGGCAGTGGGCATCATTCCCGCAGGCCTTCACAATTACATACGAAACCAACGTCCACAGCCCTCTGAATGATCATTTTTGCCCAAGCAAAGGCCCTACTTGTTATAACTTTCTCCAACCACGAATACTGCTCCTGGTGAAATCAGAAAGCAGACTTTCGAGAAATTAATCCTCTGCAGCTTGAGTACAGAATGTAGTACAATCCAGCTGCAACACAGTCAAAAGCAAACAAATCCAAAAGAGCTGGTTACTCACTTGTCCTGGGACTCGATATACACATAAAGGTGAGGCTCAAAGCACTTGGAAACAATGCCATGGAAAGGATTGTCAGGGACCTTTGGCTTCTTTGGCTGTAAGAAAACATTAGAGCATTGGTTTCCAACCTGCTCTGTAAGACCTAGGAGAAACAGTAATACAACAGCACAGAAGGACTCAATTCTTTAGAAATATTATAACACACAAATTTATTGTCAAAAAATCAAAGGCTTGTAATCAACAGCACATACAGCATCCGTGTGTCCAAGTCTTCCCTCGCACTTACCAAGCTGTTAGTATTCCAAGAAATTAGCTTTTCACTTGTAAAATGTTCTTAGCCTTAAACTGAAGACTGCTGCACACTAACAGATCTCAGCAGAAGAATCTTAATGCAGTTTGTAAGTAAAACCTTCCTGCGCCCTTTGAACAGTAACAAGACTCCTCTAGTCACCTCGGAAATGAAATGCAGCAGTTATCTGGAAGCAACGCTGAATAATCCCTACATTTAAGGATAATAACTCAAAGTTACAGACTTCATCTGGATGAATTTTATTTAGATAAACAGAACGTAATTACTGGAGGAGCAGGAACTATAAAGGCCACATTACAGGGCTGCTTTCACTGTGAAACATGTTTCTGGGGATGCAAAGGCTTCTATTTTAAAATCACATTTAGACCATTAAGCACATGTGCCATTTGGGAGTCATCTGTTTTACTCTCATTTTAGTTTAGTACCGTTCTCTACCCAGTGGCCAAGCACATCTCGCTGAAGCCACTGGGACTACTCACATGCCTAAATTTGTGCATGTTGAAGTACTGGCCGGGCAGAGCCTCTAAGCTCATTTTTGCTCTGCAGCTACATTGTAGTTTTTTTTCCCCTCACTGATAGACAATTTTTCTTGTTGCTTCCCAGCAAGCTGATGACTTTTCACTGCCTGCAAAGAGGGCTGCAGTAACTCTGGAACAGAATTCTTGCCTCTCTTCACAAAAAGCCAGGATCAGCTCTCAGCCAATGAAGACATGATTTTTTCCAGCTGAAAGTTTGTTTGTTTTTTTCTAGTGTAAGAAAAGCAAAACAAGTGAGCCTAAAGGACAGACTCTCCCTAAATGACAGAGGAGGTAGCACGAAGTCACTTGCAGAAGTAGCAAAGAATGACAAGGCAAGCATTTCTCAGAAGTAATTAAGACTCAAAGATGCAATGAATACCAACATTTGGCAGCAAACCTAAAGCAAGCAAAGGTTTTATGGAGACCAGACCACCTCTACAAGACTGGCTTCATTAACCTTCTCCTTGAGAGCATGAGTAGAGAATGTCAAGTTTTACAGCTTTGGGAGAGATCCACTACCCAGCATACTCCACCCCAGCCCCTTTGCCAGTGCCTGCCCATTTCTCCCGGATGCGTGCTCATCAGAGCCGGGAGGAAAACAATAGGAGGTAATTACAGAAACCTTCCAGTTGCCAAGTCTCCAGGATGGTAGCACCAACATGAGGTTGCAGATTCATGATGTTTACAATTTACCAGGCTGGAAAAGCCAACTCCTAAGGCAGGACTGGTTTCTGCGTGTGCGCGTGTGCCTCTGCACCGTGCTGCTCCCAGCATGTCTGGTGGAGAAAGTACTAAATCTTTTAACAGTAGCAGTGAAGCTGTATTTCTCAGTGTGCAATCCTGTCCAAAAGCTGCAGATGTTTAAGCTATTTCCTCCTTGAGTTTGATGGAAATAATAAAAGGTTACTGTTGTCACAGTAAGGAGGTCTGCAGCTGGCCCAGTTTCCTTTCATTACTATCCAAAGTAAACAGATTAAAATGAACTGCTAGGATCACTAAAAGAGGTTCTTTTTTAACATGGATTCCCCTTGCCCAACTCCTGTGCTCCCTCTTACACTCCCAAGAGTCTTGAATTCTCAAGACTAGTGTCTTGGAAGAGCTTTACCACTCAAAACTCTTCAACTGCAACCCTTCCTGTCCCTTCTCTTCTTCGGCTGCACGGGAGATGATGAGACCTCCAACACGAACTCACCGGCACTAACCATGTAGGTGCTTTGAAGCTGAAATACAGGGCTCCCACTTGGCAGAGAGGTGCCTGCAGGACAGCCACTCCTGCAGAAGAGCCCAGCACTGCGTTGTGAACACTAACACAGGGCACACCTAGAGAGAGCAATCTCACCACAAAAAGCATTACAAGGGATAGCTCAATGGATGACTCTGTATCATGTACGGGGAGCAGAGCAGCTCCTTTCTCAGAAGCATCTGCACTGTTTCTGGCCAGGGCAATGCGTTCTCCTGCTCACTAAACCTGGCCCTAAACACCAAAAAGGCTTTGTAACTCATCACCTGCCTCTAGCACTACTGACTTCTCAACGATGTCCTCTCACCCCAGCACAGCACATTAAAGCCAATCTTCTTCCAGTCATCATAGATGGGGGAAAGCAAGAAAAAATAACCACATGTGTCTCCCCATGTTCCCACAGTCTGTCTTCTACATCACTGGTAAAGTCTGGCCAATACCAACTGTCCAAGTTGCATTTTTAATGGAAAGAGCAAAACTTTGCTCCATTATTTCATTTCAGCTGTGCGTGGAGAGCAGAGGCCCTGCTCATGTGAACATCTGGAGGGGATGCACCACACCAAACTGCGCTGGCTGAGAGCTACCACCCCACAATCTCTCCAGGGCACAGATCTGAGTAAGTCCTAGGGTCATACATCAGGATACCACCTGTAAACGGTCCATTTACAGGGCTGTAAACTCACTGAACAAAAAGAGGTACCTGCCTCAAGCAACTTACAACACTTAGAAATGTCTGTCTGGTGAGTAAAATACACACGGCTTACAAGCTTTGATATCAGTGCCAATTAAAACAATTGCGTTTACTGTGCACTGCTTTAATGTTTGCAGAGAGCTTTGGAAGCCCAGTGCTTTTACAAGTGGTTATGTGTTGCCTGCTTTGCAGAGGCAATGGATGAAAAACACTAGAAAGATAAAAATCCCAGAAGTAATCTGTTTGGAGTGAAAATCTAAAACTGACACTTGAAAGTTCAATGAGTCGCCTGGCAACTTCAATGAGTTTGCCTGGCTGACAAGGCAAAATAGGAATTGCAACTGCTTGCAGTGGGAGATTCTTCTGGGATCTGAAAACCCAATGGTGCTTGTTCATTTTTCTTTAACAGAAATCCCGTCCTTACTTTTGAGCTGTTGCTGCATGGTCTAGCACAGAATCCAACTCCCCCTCACGCGGCGGGATTGTCTTCGCGCTATTAACTAAAATACCAATTGTTTTGGATTCAGTGAAGTGAGCCAGAGCGAACCATGGCCGTACTGGGAGCCTGTAGGCTGCACAGAGGAACAAAACTGTGCTAAATTAACTGCTGTGAAAACAAATCTTTCAAATCAATGTGATGGGAAAAGCTTAGGCACTACCAGAGATTCTGACACAGAGCCTGCCTCACTGACAACTGGAAAACTTCAAAGACTTACTTTGTCCGTATCGCTTTTCTCAATCACAATCTCATCTGTCTCTGTCCCAGCTTCATCTTCCAGAAACGGGTTGGTAGAGGGAGGCGGCACTTCTGGCTTCTTCTGCTCAAGAAGAGGAAGCTCCTTAGAGAAAAGTTTGGTTTGACCTCTCTCACACACAGCTACATCCATGTTTTGCTTTGCTAAGCCCTTCAAAGCAGTAAAGCAGTTTGTCTTAGGTGGTGGCTCTCCATCAAGGTCAGAGCACACTCCCTCCTGCTACAAGGCCAGAGCATGGCTCCCTCTCCACCAGCAAACTGCATTACCAGCACCCTCTAACAGCCTCTGCTCTTGCACCCATGCCCTCCTGCTCTGACTGAATCCACCCTGGAAGGAGCATTTTGACTAGCATCACACATCTTCCTCCCCTTCTGCTTTTCTCAGTTACAACAGCTTCTGTGCCCACCTTTCTGAAAGGACAATGGCCCAGAGAAGCCAATTTCACTAAAGCTGCAGATTTCATACAAAATACGAATTTCACATGAAATTTGTCAGAAAAATAAAGCCATACTCTTGAGAGACTGAAATTCAGCCAGGAGGAATACCTTACAGACTTATCTTTTTAATTAGTGGCACCTACTGATCCACAGCAAAGTACAAGTGGGTCCAGCAGGCTTACTGCGGCAGCTGAATTATCACATCCAAGTAGGCTTTAAGACACCAGCCGGACAGAGAAGCCAACCTCAAACTAGTGGCTTCTGAGCCACACATGGACTCTGTGCTCCCAGGGCACGTGGCTGGCAGAGCTCTTGACTGCGATTTCAGGCAGAAAAAGCACAGAGATGATGCCAGAGATGTTCACTGAGCTGTTTCTCTAGGCTCTCCTTTTACAATCTACCACATGAGACATTGAAAAGTGGAAGCTACCAACACCCCTGCAAGTAAGACAAACCCATCAGACAATGTGGGATTATAAGTTGGCACCATGCGGTGAACATGTGGTAACTAGAAATGAAGATAAAAGGGGACTTTTAGTTATAACATGTCATTGACATGCAGAGAACAAACATTATAATGCAGTCACCATGCCATAATTACTCTGTGGTTCTCCACACCAACGTGACTTCAGTTGCAAACAGCACAGGGCCGAGGAGAACTAAAAAAGTACATAACCAGTGTAGTTCCTTTCTTATGAGCTCTACATCCTCTTCTCTTCAAGATCAAGAGTCATCTTCTCAATCACAACCCACCAACCACAGTCACACTAAACAATCTAACCTGCCAGTGCAAGGAGAGGCTGCAGGTGACACTTTCTGCAGTCACCTATTACCACAGCTAGGTGTAAGAGGGAGCTTTTTTCTCCCGAAGCAGCTGTGGACTAGAGAGTTGCTCTTTAGAAGTCCCCTTACCACTGTCCCATCAGTGAGAGTGCAACCTGAGAAGCGTTTGGCTAGAAGTCCTTCAAAGTTGGTTGTTCTCTGAATTGCAAACAAAAGCAATTTCACCTCAATTTCCTTTGCTCTTGTTCGCATTATCTTAGCAAGCTCAGTCCTGAAAGAGGGGGGGGGGGGAAACAGGAAAGACAGACATGACTTTCTATACAGTGAAATATCTGAAGCCTAAAATTGTGATTCAGTCTATTCCCCAGAGACATTTTCACCACAAAATTCAAGCTAATACTTAAGATGCTCTCTAATATAAAACTTCTTTATGGATCACATTTCAAACATAGACACAGTTGTTTAGAGCTTTGTGGGTAACAAGACCCCATCTCCCAACACGCAGCACAGCCCTGCAGCCAGAAAAGCCCACAGTATCAAACCTGGGGAAGTGCAGCGTCTCTGACTGGGGTCCCAGCACAAAGGCAATAGTGCTACTGGGACTCCAGCTGGCACCTTTCTCTGGTCATAGAATGGTTTGGGCTGGCAGGGATCTTAAACACTATACAGTTCCAACCCCCCTGCCATTGGCAGGGACACCTCCCACTGGATCAGGTTGCTCCAAGACCCATCCAATCTGGCCTTGAACACCTCCTGGGATGGAGCAGCCAAGACTTCTCTGGGCAGCCTGGGCGAGGGCCTCCCCACATCATCTCTGGCTGGTCTGTTGCCTCTGGCTGACAAAGAACTGGTCCGAAGCAGTCACGCCACAGTCAGCACACAATATTTCACTTGGCCTCTAATATTACTGATTTTTACATCTGTTACACTGAAAATTGCTTTCCACGACACATCACTCTTTCAACGGTACCTGCAGTTTCAGTAATACCTTTCACAGTTTTCATTCTTCACTTGCTTTAATCCTGGATGATTCTACACAGGTATTTGAAGACACCTTTAGAGCCCCACAGATCCACAATCAATTTGGCAAAACACAAGCCAACCTTTTGTTTTAAGGAAGGTGACAGCTGGGAGGTATCAGACGCTCACCTTGTGACATGGCAGAACTCCACAGCAATGCGCTCCGTCATGCACCACTCCTGGGGAAACATCCGCCCGTACTTCTCCTCGTAGTCCACCAGCTGACGCTTTATCCAAGCATAGCGCCTGTCAATCTTATCCAGCCAGGCCACCTGAGATGGAGAACATCACTTTTAATAGCAGCAGCTGCTAACAATCCAGCCTGGCTGCTTAACTGTGCTGCCGCAGATTCGCAGAGGAGCTCGGGCTATCTATTGAAGCTACCCTGGCTACTATTAATAATACTTTGACTGCTAACACTGATTCTTCAAAGTGTTAAAACACACGCCAGACTGAAAACTCTACCTCCTGCAAATTAATAGAGCAAGTTCTGTTGAAAACTAAGATAACAGTTCTCCTAAATCACGTAGGGACCATTGAAAACTCAGTCCAATAATAATTCTTTGGAAATCACCTTCTTTGTTTTGCAGACAGAAAGGTTAAAGCCAACAGTGGGATGAGAACCCAGGAATTCCTGGATTCTCGCAGGTTCAGCTGGTTTTCACACTCTGGGGTCCAGAGGCCCACAAACTTCTACAAGAATTCTTACAACATAGGCAGGATTGGATTTTTTCCAAAAAAAAATTAGTGCTTTCTAGCCAAAAAGTAAAAAGATCAAGAAAAAAAATTTTGATGGAAAAATGCTACTTAAAATGAAGTATTTCAGCCTTTCTTCTCCTCTTTATCACAAACTATCAAAACTGAAATTGTTAAAATACCAAAATATTTTTTTCCAATCCCAGACGATACCAGTAAATTTTTAAAGAGCTGTTAGAATCAGGTTTGAAGTTTAATAAGTAGCTACACGGATCAATCACTTCTCAGAAATTCATCTGCCTCTATTTGAGACATCTGGGGGGATTTTTGTCTCTACGGGGGTGGAGAGGTGCTTTTTAAAGTTTTTGGGTCTGCAATTTTCACCGTTTAATTTTTCAACTTTTTACAGGGCAGAAGAGAAGGCTCCAGGGAGACCTTACAGCAGCCTTCCAGTACCTGAAAGGAGCTACAAGGAAGCTGGGGAAGGACTTTTTACAAGGGCCTGGAGTGACAGGACGAGGGGGAATGGTTTTAAATGGAGGGGGAAGATTTAGATTAGACACCAGGAAGAAAGTCTTCACGATGAGGGTGGGGAGGGCCTGGCCCAGGTTGCCCAGAGAAGTTGTGTCTGCCCCAGCCCAGGAGGTGTCCAAGGCCAGGTCAGATGGGACTTGGAGCAAGTTGGTCCGGTGGAAGGTGTCCCTGCCCATGGCAGCGGTTGGAACTGGATGGGCTTTAAGGTCCCTTCCAACTCAAACCATTTTACGATTCTATGAACTTGAAATCATCTGTTTATTATAGGAGAGGGAAACATTTCCAGTGCTGATCTACGAAACTAAGGTCTAATGTGGGAGGAACTCATCCCAGCATTGCCTTCCAACTCATCAGCCAGTCCATATCACACCCACACATCACTGCTTCCAAGCCCTTGGGTTAGAAACACTTCAGCTCAGGAACCTGTGGAAACGTGAACATTGTGAACGCCAGCAGAGCAAAATGCGAAATCCAAATGTCGCTTGCTAAATGTAAGCTTCCCTTACATCTTGGTTTTCCTGGAAGAGGACCAGATACTCCGAGAGGTGCTGTTTAATGAATTTCTTGATGATTTCCTGTTTGATTCTGGGATCCAGGACATTGGCGACAAGACACGCATCACGTAGGACATTACTGGGTCCACCAGGCCTCTATCAAAATAAACAGGAACAAATGATTCAAGGTTAAATAGCTGAACAGGTGATTGTCGATTGTACTGCATTCAGGTTATCTTGGTTTTATCTTTTCCCATTATTCTTTTCTTTTTGATACTTCTGCTGCTACTCTTTATTATCGCTTAGACATCTATCTTCCATTAAATGAAAATTGAGCTCCTGCCATTTCACATTTTCGCTCCCTACCACAGGAAAGCAGGCAGTTCCATCTACAGAAAGAACTGTTGTCCCATTGCTTCTGCAAAGCCTTTCATCAGCCTGGATGTTCTGAGGAACAGCCAAGAGAAGTGACTGGCAAGTGGGACAAGCGAAAATGCAGGCCAAATTAACGGGGGGAAAAAAAGCAGTCTAGAGATGATCAACTCGCAACACTTCAAGTGGCATCTGGTGGTCTGTACTGGTGTACCATGATGTTAGCGGAGGAGACAGAAGATTTAGAAGCATTTAATAAAAATATGCTCTTTTGAAGCTACGTCACATGGACAGAGATTTGCCCTTCATCAAGGATCTATTCCAAAGAGTTTTCTCCTTGCTGTACTTGCTAGCTTTATGAAGAAACCAGCAAAGCTGGTACACTGAGAGACATAACTCATGTTTTCTTTGAAGTGCACACAAATTGACACCCACCCTCCAACATTGTTTGCAAACATTTGGATGAATAACTTTGGGGAAGCACATTTGGTGCCTCAGCCCTAGCCCAGATTTGTATCTGCACTGAGTAAACCAGAGACAAGCTTGGTGGCAGCACGTCAACAACCAGCCTGTGCCTGGCTTTCCCTAAACACAACACAAACCTTTTGTGTCCAGCAAATAACCCGTAACCTAGGCGAGACGCCAAGGGAACCCCACTCTGGTCTACAGGGCCGCACATGAATCACTTGGGGCATTCCCTGATTGGCTGGCGGACCTCACTGTGATAGATCCGTGCAGCGTGACGGAGGAAGGCTGCTACTTCTCTGCCGCATTCACTATGAAGAATGAATAGAATACCTAGCACCCTGCAGCCTAGGAGACTCCTTTGCTGTCTGAAATAACTCCTGAGGCAGAGGGATATCAAATTGAGAAGTAGAATGAGCTAAAGCTGATGACAATTACATCGGATAGTTTTCAGCAACACTTTTCAACAGGACAAAGTGGGGGAAGTGAGAACTTTACCTTTGTACCTTGAGAAGGAAAGGCTTCCTCGAAGTCAGCCAGGATCTGCTGACCCAACTCATTCTGCGCTGCCTTCACCCTGGTGAAGATAGAAGCAGCAAGGGGTTTGTTGGTGGTAAGACAACTTGTTTTGTTTTCTGCAAACTTTACTACAAAGTGGACTGAAGCCAAAGGAAGGTTTCTAACGGACAAAAAAAAGCACGCTAAAGAAAAGCATCCCTGTTAAGAAGGTCTGTATGTCAAAACTGGGAGAGCATCTGTTCCCTGAATGACACTGGAACAACAACTCCAGCTCTACAGCATTGATCCCTGAGCTCTAGCAGAACACGTCTCAGATGCTCTAACCCTGGTGTAATGTAGTATTTCCATAAGGGCCAGTTAATCAGCTAAGAAATCAGCAGGGTTCCTGTAATGCCAATGTGATCAGTTTATCTTTACATTCGTGTATGTTGGCCACATCTCAATAAAAATATGTTCCTGCTATGCCCCAATCTTCATTGTGAACCTTTCACAGATTCAGATGCACTGACCTACTTTTAAATGCATCCACGTGAATACCATTGGCTGCAGTTTTATCCTATAAATCCTCCCTGTCTTAAGAAGCATAAAAGAGCAAAGGTATGAAATGGGTGAAAAAGTCTGAACCACTACAATCTTGCTCTTTATTTAGCTGAGAGAATAAAGCTTCCCATTTCCAGCAATAAAAGTCAATATGGCTTAATTGATACTTCTAGGGAAATGGAAATGCCTACACATAGTAGAAAGAGCCAAACCAAACAGTCAGGCACTTATATCCCTCTGTAGCCCCTGAATTCTTCCACTTTTTATTATACTGGAAAGGCTTTAAGGTCCAAACTGATCGTCCAAAGCAGTGGATTTTTCCACTGCGATTGATATGTTAGAAAGAGTGGCTACATTTACTTCTGTGAAAATGTTTGCTCAGGCTTTGGGGAGAAGAACTTGGATTTTTTGTTTGTATAAGACTCCTCAAGCTTATCAAGGAAGGATCTGCTGCTTTAATCTTCCCATTTGAGGTCCATTAGTAGCAAAACACTGCAAGAGGACCCGACAATGAGAACAGGCTGGATTCTTTAATGGTGTCAAATGCAGAAAACTGTAGTATTTTAAAAGTGACGGTTGAAATAAAACTTTATACCTGTGATTTAACTGTATGTATGACCTGCCTCACCCAGGATTTATTTATGAGGATTTTGCTGGAAGGGCTTCCTGCCTGCATGTCAAACCTAATTCTCACTTAAGCCCTCAGATTCATAGCAATCTTTAGAAATTCTTATATCCCAGGTCCCCATTTAACACCTTCGTAACTGTAAAACAAAAGGAATCCACCAATATGTAGAAATCAAAGGAATGAGAGATTTAAGCAGTAAGGAGGAACCTGGCTGAGCACCCACAACTGCAGGTATAAATTGCACAAGTGAGCACGAGTGATTCTGGTGAGAAAGCACCACAGAACCAAACTCTTTGATCCTTAAGGAAAAAAAAAAAGAAGAAAAAAGACACTAAACATGGATTGGAAATTTGTATTTTTGAGATAATAATAATAATAAAAAAAAAAGTCGTTAGCAGTAGGAGTCACAGAAATGAAAGAATTACCACAGTTATATAAACTCGTTCATTGTGCTCTCCCCCTTTGACAACAGCCGCAGTGCCAGCACAGGGGAGGCACTGGAAAGAGCAGCAGCCAGATTCCTCAAGACCCAATAAATTTAAAGGAGGCACTGTCAAGCAGTTAAAAGCCCTGTCCATGGGCTTTGTTGGTTTAGGCTCCGATTCAGAAAAGTACTTAAGGACAGCCTTAGCAGGGATTCTCATATCCTGAAATTAAGAAACCTGCAGGAACGCCTTCCTGAACTGGGATGTTAAGAAAGTATCTTATTTTTATTTTTTTTGTAAAATCTGTCCTGCTTAAAAAATTCTGAAAAGCAAACAGGGAAAATAGCTTTAATCTTTTCTTTCTTCATATTTTGTAAGATAGGGATAGGGCATAGACATCAAAACAGCCAAAGGTTTGAGTACGTGTGAGCAATGACCAGGAGCCTCCCTGCTCTCCCAGTAACCGTCGCTCTTTATGTAACACACACACAGACATCCACAATTTTTTTTTCCACGAGCATGCATGCAGAAACATGAAAACCTTTAGGCCAGCTGTTTACAGAGAGACTGCTTTAGACAGAGAACACGGGAAGGCACTTGCTTTAGCCACCAGAGATTACTGCTCCCCACGGAAAGCTGTGAGCGCTTCAATAATTCAGAATCATCTTCGTGCAACGGAAACTGCAGCTGTAAAAACCTCGACACCAGGGCTGCCTTCGCTCGCATCCACTACTGAAGGACCATTTCTGTATAAGAGTGTGTTTAACCACTCGCAGACGATGAATTACCCACTAAAGCTCAGCAACTCCAGCCACTCTTGGTTGATAAAAGATTTAGGATGCCTTCCCAGGTTGGTTTGATAAGGACAGCTTTCCCTGACTGCATCCTGGGATATCGCTGCAGCCATCCTGGCTCGCTGCAACAGGGAACTGCCTTCTCCTGGGGTTGCTCGTGCGCGCCAAAACTTTGGTTACCCGAGTATTAGTGATTTGCGTCTCTCTGACTTTTGTTTTATTATTAGTGGCTTTTGTTCTCCATTTTCCCCACTTTTAAAAAAATAAAATCAAGAAACCCCACTGTTACATTTCAAATGACATTAAATTACTCGAAACCACAATTCCTTTAGCCAAAGCTACCAGAAATCTTAAACTACGCCTGGCAGCTTGCTGAGATAAAAAGAGGCTGAGCTAGCCTGTTTTTCTGTGGCAAATAATCATCTTTCTCCTAAATACTTTCCAGGCTTTTTTCCACCATCTGCTAGCTTTCTCGACCACTTTCATGGGTGGGTTTGTGACCGCTAATTGTACGCTCCCTCCACAGACAGAAAACAGAAGAGGATCGAGAGATAACAAAATGTTCCTATTTACTAGAACAAACAACTTCCAACGCACCGCAGACGTTGTTTCAGGAACGAGATTAGGGAAAACATTTACATTTGAACACGAGTTGTGACATTTTTACATCTATTCTCAACAGGATCAGCACAAGAAGCCAACTAATTGAGAGTGCAGCCCAGGTTTCCAATTAATACTTCCAAATAGGATTTTGTTTGGTTATTTTCAAAGGGACAGAACAGGTGGAAAGCAACATTTAAAACACATCATTAGTTTTCACAGCATCTAGGAGCAGGGACCTAAATTGAACACCCCACGACAAAGAGCACATCCAAGACCACCAAGCAGTAGGCACTTTTCCTTCCGATGGTTTCCCATTCATATTTGGCTTCACTCCATTCACACCAAGAAAGAGAGGCTCTTTATTAAAGAAAGCAACAGAATCTGCTTGTTTAGCAGTGTATATAATAGAGCTATTGTATGGAATAGGCTTCGATTACCATCATAGATCTGTGCCAACATCTATGAAAGCATTTCTTGCCTTTGCAAACATCCAGAGGCTTCACTTGCACTATTAACCCAAATTCATGAGCTATCAAACCCCAGCAATTTTACAGTCTAAAAACAGCACTGTGAGAAGCCAGGCAAACTTCCTTTGATGTTTCATGAATCACAAAAGTATTGCCAAGCGAAGATAGAGAAAAGTCAACTCCAAAATGGGCCCTAATACGTACATATGTAGTCAAACTCCAAAGCCGATATTACTGTGCCGGAGACCTCCTTGTAGTAATTTGCTGCCTGGCTGTCGGAGCAGTAAAGAGATCCCAGCAACACCCTGGGTGCAGCACTCCTTTCACCCCACAAGCAGCCGCTTCTATCGCTACCAGATGGCGCGACTCTCCCTGTGTAAACACTGGAAGGAAAACCCTGCCGAGGCAATTCTAAAAATAGGGGGAACAGACTTTTGAGCTTTTCAGATCCTTATCTTGAAGAGAGAATAAAACAAAAGTTTTCCTCCTCGTCCTTGCCAGTCTCTCTGGCACAACTCAAAACCACTGCGCCTTTTAGCAGCAGTATGAATTGTTTTCTATAATTATCAGCAAATACAGAAGTATTAAATAATCATCCATCAGAAAAGGAAAACCAGCCAGAATTCTGGATCAAGGCTTAAATTATATCTGGCCTTAAACTGGGCAATGACAGCAGGTTTCTGCCCAAAGGCATCACCACTCTGGAAGAAAACGAAGCAAGTTATCTTTGTGAGCATGAAGTTGAAGTAGACAACAGCCTAAATTCAGGAAAACACTGACATATGTTTATATTTCCTGGATGTTCACATTCATTTAAGCAAATGCTTATGGTCAAATGCTTTGTTAAAAAAAGGCCCCATCTCCCTCTCCCTAGATTTAGGGTGGATTTTTCTTTTGCTCAGTCACATGGATTCCATCTGGATTTTCTGGATGAGGTATCTATACCATAAAGCAAGCCCAACAGATTTACAAGAAAATATTACAAACAAACCATTCAAACACTGTTTCCATCACTAAACAGCACGGGCAGCCAGCTGCTGTCTTAGCAAAGGGAGACACCAAAAAAATTAATTACTGTGCCTGGAAGGCTCCTTCAAGTACCTCTGTAAGGAGCAAAGACATCAGGCATCAAGAGGAGGGTGGTGATAGATTTGCAGTTTTCACACTGAAAAGAAATGCGATCAGGGATGGTTGTACCAGTAAGAATCAGAGTGGTCTGGGTTGGAAGGGATCTTAAAAGCCCATCCAGTTCCAACCCTCTGCCATGGGCAGGGACACCTCCCACTGGATCAGGTTGCCCAAAGCCTCATCCAACCTGGTCCTAAACACCTCCTGGGATGGTGGCTTAGCCACCACAGAGCCTCTGTCTGCTACTGCTGAGAATAGTGGGCAATCGCTGCTGGAGCTGCACCAGAACTTACCAAGCTTAAATGTGTGACTCCACCTCAGAAAATCAAGACTACACAAGCTCAGCATAAATGTTTAGAGCAGAAAAGATTCGCTATAGAACTCAAATCTCAGCAGAATGGGGCAATGGGAACAGGTTTTGGCAGAAGAAACTCAAGGTGCTCAGCGTAAGTGAGTTTGGCAAATGCACAAGAAGAAATCCTACCTGCCTAAACCCTTGGGCAACCATGCAGTTTGACAGGAATTCAACAGCAGTGAGGCTTATGTCTGAGCAGAAAGGGGCCCCAAGCATCACTACGTTAACGCAGGTATTTCTGCTTTGTGCCAGGCTGCTGAACTGTGTTGCTGAGGTTAAGAAAGCAGCAGAAAGCATCACCTCAGGGTTCACCACAAACACCTGCACAAAAAGATCACGTAAAATAATCTGCACTTCCACAGATTACTCCAGGTAAGTGAATTAAGAAGTAGAGATTGTTCAGGAATTACAGCTGTACTAATTACTGTTATTTAACAGAATAAGCTGCTCAAGATTTGAGCAAACCATGTGCAATTTTAACCTGTTTGTTTTGGCTGGAAAGAAGCTCAAAGGACCATGTCCAGCCTTACATCCTTGAGAAACAAATTCTGCCTAGTGCATTTTCTAACCTTCCTTGCCAGCAGGCAGGCAAGTGCTCAGGATTGGATCATTGTACCTTTCGGAAAGCTGTCGAATCTGAGGAATCCCCATGTATTTGTTGAAGTGCTCCAACACATTCACGACACCTTGGAGAAGGTTGGCAACTTCTCCATATTGTCTCCTCCTGGTCATAGCCCTGTAGAGGAAATTAAAGATTTACACAAGCAGGTTCAATGAAAATCCTGGGTGGTAATTCCTCAGGTTACCTCAGCCCCACCGGGTCGTGCTGGTCCCTACTGACATTTATTTTTCTAAAATACACAACTCGTCATTAACATTCCAGTGCAGCATTAAAATTTCACTTAACTGATCCTAAAATAAACCAATCCGGCACCCATCTAACAATACTTCAAAACCCACAAATGTCAAAAGCAACACTTGGCAAAGAACATGTAAACTACTGAATGCATCCACATCCCAGTATGGGTCCAGAGGCAGCAAATGTTATTTCACTAGAATGACCTGAGCTAAGCCATCCATCATCACACACTAAGTGTGAGTTAAAGCTTTACAGGGAGGAGAATCGTTATGCTGAAAAGCTATTAGCCTCGACTTCTCAGTTAATAACTTTCCCAGGGAACTGGCAGGGAAAATAAAAAAATCAAGCTTATTTTTATTTCATCCTTTAGGATCATTCCAATAGAGACAGCAGCCTACGTAAAATTTAATTCTGAACACTTTGCCCGGTTCATGCAGAATTTCCTACAATCTAGGAAGAGGCCGTGCCGGCGTTTTCCAATTTCACAGATGCAATATGTAAAAAACCAGATTTCCATAACCTGTGTGTTCCTCAAACACATTAAAGAACCCGCGAAGGATTATCAGAAACATTTAACCCCACTTCATACACAATACAAACTGAAAGGCTTCTTTGAACTCATTCGCAGAACTAGAGTAGACCTTTCTGAAGGGGAGATCTTATTCCAGTTAAGATAAGACTGATAAAAATCCCCCCAGATCCCTGAAGAGCACATCCTTCACGAGGATACCTAACTGCACAGGTTGGTTTACTCTTTAATGAAGCCAGACTCATTCCTTATCATCAAGGATCAACACAGCAATTCAAGCAATCGATGCTGCAAACACTTACATACAACAACGTAGCTTGCAGGTCAGTCAGAGCAGCACAAAAAGGATCTGCCAGCGAAAATCCCCTCTGCAACCTATTTAGCAGGTTTCCCTCCAGAAGAACAAGCAGCTCTTACACAGCTATTCAGAGCGATGCACCCAACCTAAGGCATGGAAGTAGCACTAAAATTCCCATACTTACTCCAGGGAATCCACTCCCCCCGCCAGCATGTGCAGGTGATTGAGGGTGGTGATGGAGGTGGTCAGATGCCGCTTGGCATGATCCAGCTGCTTGATATCCCGTGTGATTTCTTTAACCTAGTGAGTGAAAAAACAGTAGTTTGGTTAAATAGCGAGCCACAGCAACAAAATGTTAAGGAAGTAAAAGGGCATTCTCCTCCCATTGGACAATGAACATCTTAGCTCTACAGTTGTATTAACAGAAGCACAAGGGTACAGATTCAACACGGCTGACGTTAATTTACCAGCCTGTCAGCAGGACCAAAGGCAAAAATGTTCCCTTCTTAACAAGAAATGGAAGTAAAACTCAGTGTCCTTCTCCCTGCCAAAGGTTAGAAAGAAACTGCTGCTCACCATTTGTTCTGATTTTTCAGCCTTGTCTTTAATATCCTTAATTTTACCAAAGAGCTGTTGAATGGCTTTCTGGGCTTCTTCCAGGGCCTGGAAAAGAAACAAGGTCAGAGTGGAAAGAAAACCTGCATTCAATTTTCACGTTCTAAGAAATACAGAGTTGCTCCCTACAGCCCCTGGGCCGAGGTAGTGGAGGAGAGCTGCTTTCTTACACAGAAAATATCGTCAGCACATCAAAAGTCAATGTACCATGTCGGGATTTTTAACCTGAGCGGACCAGGGTTTTAGTATCCATTTTACAAAAATACTCTGGCAAAATCTGATTGAGATATTCTATGAAAGCACTTTTGTAATATGAGTTATGAATAGACTTAAGGTTACTGCAATAAACTTTGAATCATTAAATGTGGAAAAGTATGTAGAACTTACTCCTGATCAATAGGCATTTAAAGCAGGAAAATGAAACCGCCACAAAACCTCTACGCTCATCATTAATTCTAAATAAAAAGTACACATTACATACAGAAGACTGAGGGTTTGCCTCAAACCCTCACTGAATATTACCTAGTTGGAAAACATGACATATTTTGCTGATACCTTCAGCTCAGCCTCCCCCCAACCTCCAGGAGAAAGGGCTTGCTCTGGGCACAGAAGAGAGGGCACAGGTTTGCCAGGAAAAGAGGGCTGAGCACAGGAAACAGGCCTTGCATGGAATTCTGTGCTGTTTTACTGCACGCTTCTTGGGGCACCTGGTCCCCTTTATACAACCATGGTGCATCCTGACCTCACACAACCAGTGTGAACCACACGTGGATCCAATAAGTGAAGCCACATGCCCAAAATCACGTCCAAAATCTGACTTCTGAAGTAATTCAACACATTTTGCCTTTCCCGTCTGATAACATTTCCAGCTCCTCTTTGTTTCCCACTGTTAAGTGGGCTTCTATCCCTCTGTTTTTATATCCAGTCCCATGACCAAGGTTACAGCACAAGCTACAAGCTCCTTCAGCAAATAAATTTAACACATCTTCATTTGGAAATGTATGAGTGAAATGTCTGCCAGGTGCTCTTGCTGGAACCAAATTGTGTTATAATAAAAGTATAAAAGTTGGAAACGTTTTATAATTCATTTTCCAGAGGGGGGGGGGGGGGGGAGAAATTCTCCTCTGAAATCTCCTCTGAATCATGTGAAAGTTAACACTTTATCTATTAGTGTCACACAGCTATTGCATAGCATGTTCGATCGGGGAATGAACACACAAATGTGCTGCAGGGACAACTACATCAGAAACCAACACCACCTTCTCATTTGGCTCCAGTCTTGCCACCCTTAAGAATAAAGTTTTCCCTTCTCTTCCATTTAAAGGCATGCGGATTAAGTGCAAACCAAAGAACTAAAGAATGTTCTTTTCAACATATTTAACTACGGTCTCTGTACCCAGTCCCAGACCGCAGCTGCAGCACGTTACTCAAGTGGACTAGTGAGCAAACAGCAATTCCGAGATTTGGATAGGGTTGTAAAAAACAAAGTCAACCTGAAATCCTTCAGAGATGCCAACTGCTGTGTTTCCCTTTGCTTCAGCATGAAAGTTAATTGCCAATTTCTCTGCATGATCGTAGGGAAGTCAGAGCTCCTGAATTCTCCAGGAGGAGAGATGAGGATTTAGCCAGCCAACAAGATTCTCCAAAAAAAAAAAAGTTATCCTCCTTCATATCCAAAGCCAAGGCCATCTCACAAAACTCACTCAATCTTTGGATCATCCCAATCCAACTTAACATCTCACAGATGCAGAACCACTGGGCAGCAAAGCAGGGAGGATAAGCCGTAAGGAGCCTGGGGAGATCCTACCCACCCCACAGCACAAGAGAGCAATGCCCACACACAGCAGGACCACCCCGAATTCCCAACCAGCTGTACGCTGCTTAGACGCATCTCTGATCCTGTTCCCCTCTCCTAGGGCTAGTTTTTCAGACGCAGACTCAGACAACAGGCATAGCAGCTCTCCTTGGCATGAGTGCAACAGCGAACCCTGGAACCACCAGCTATCCACCGCAATCCTCTACCTTGGGGGTGGCATCTCTAACCCGTTCTCCAAGGAAAAGAGCATTTGAGTTGCTACTTCATCACCAAGTTCAGAGCGAGGATGTCCATCTCAAGTCTCACAGGTTTTACATTAAAATCCCTTCCACAATGGGAAAACTGCCTTTTCCTTTTTCCTCAGGAGACAGAAAATCATCTACTTGAATAAAGGGAACTTTTCCAAAGATAACACCTATAATTTATTCTCAGATAATGGCCCAAACAAGGATTCTGAGCTGCCCCCACATCAGGAGGCTCTCTTGCTCACTGTTAAGCCACCCCTCAATCTATTTCTCATGTCACAGTGCTGTTCAATAACACTAAGACAAAACCCAGCAGGGACTATTTACAGGAATCTGGGTTACACCTGAAGAACATGTTCCTGCTGCTCACTGCTCCGCGCTTGGTGGAAACCAGCATACGCTTCATTGCGTGGGCAAACTCCTCACCAAAAGCCTGCCCCCAAAACACCGGCCATAGCAAGCTAGGATTTTGTTCTCATATGCTTACAACTGCCAAAAATAAGGTGAACTGGTGTCATCACCTGGACCTGACATTGGTAGCTTTTACCTCCTTACAGACTCTGGAACAACACAACTGAGACAACACATGCTCTGCCCCTGTCTGATGACTTAAAAGAACCGTGGTCTCCCACTGCTGTGAAAAATAACACGGCTGGGATGTGGGGAGAGACCCAACAGCAGCTGCCCTTCTATTCACGTTCTGTATGGCTTCGCTTAGAGCAGGGGATACATTCCCGTAACTGTTAAAAAGAAACACATAGAGAACTCAACAGCAAACTTTACAGACTTGGACAAATCTGAATTGCTCATAAACACTTGTTTCATTTCTTAAAACTTGCTTGCAAACACTTGCTTAGCCACTGAGACATAAATCTCCAGCTACTCTCCTAAAAAAAGAACTCCATATTCCTTGTTTGAGGGAGAACACGCTAATTCATCAGTGTGTTTTGTTTTCATATAATTTACATTTAGAGATGCAAACATTTCCTCAAACACCCATAAGATTTGCTTAAAACAACACTGCCTGAAAATCTGCTTTTTTTTTTTTTTCAGTCAGGAAGACACTGCCAGGTAGATCTGATGGGAAGCTAAGAATCATATCAAAAGTGTTACTTCTTGCACAAACCCAACAATTAAACCTTCTCACGGTTCTTTTTAAAGGAACTAATGAAACCTTTTTGGGTGTAACAGTCCAGCTGTAGCATCTGAAAGTAAAACAGTGCATGTAAAGGAAGGAAATAAAGAAAACTAACCAATACTGGAAAAAAACATGACCTTCTTGGTCACTGTAAAGACAGAGCAAAGCAGAGAGCAAACACTACGAAATATAAACTTTGATTTTAAGAAAGCGACTCCTATTTGACAAGCAGTGTTCAGTATTAACGGATAATAATCCAACATCTAGGGTGTGAAAGGAAGTTTCATTGTTTAAGGTATCATACATTATATTATTAATGTATCTAAAAATTATTCTTCCAATCTTAAAACAGGAGACGGGAAACCACAGCCATGCTAAAGGCTACACTGTGTTGGAGAAAATCCATTTCCCTTCACACCCTGCTCCTGTTGAGATAGTGAATTAAAAGCATTTTTGTACTGCTTTGGTTATTATTTTATTAATGGGTGGTTTATTTTGGACAAATTCTAAACCCCAAACAATATCAAGAGCATAGGGATTCCTCTTATTCCAGCCTAACTAGTCTATATGATGTACAACATCCGGTAATCCTACAGCTGCGGCTTAACCAGAGTTCACCTTGCATCACTAATTTATTGGTTTCCCTGCCAGTGCGAATAGGAAACATGTAAACCTACGCACCCTAAAAGCTAAGTTACTGTGTTTCCTCTCCTAAAACAGCAGTTCATTCCGGGGGCAGAGGACCAGGAATAAATAAAGAGACTGGCTACATAATCTGTTGTGGTTATGTGAAACACGGATGTTGAAATTAAGGTTGCGATGTACTGGAAAAACACCATATGACTCTAATCAACAACTGAGCCTGCAAGCTACAATTAACCCATCAGAATTATTTATTAAACTTTGTGCAACCTCTGAGGTCCCTGAACATCAAGCCTCAGCTGAGAAATACGGCACGGACAGGGCTCGGCTGCCTGAGAGATGCAGAGCCATTGGTCAGCAGTGTCCGAATCGCAGCCACCGCTCCTGAGAGGCTTTTCCTGTGGTGTCTGTCCCCGGGCACTCCAGCGGCTCCGACAGCAGTAAATATAGCAGAGAGGGCAGGACAGCAATGGAGCGAGAGCCTCTAGACACAGCCCTCCACACAGGACAGGCTTCAGCTACGTATCACTTTCCTCCTTCTCCGGTGTAGTGTGTCTGATCTCCCGCCGCGGTGCGGGCTCAGGAACATCTCCTGCCTGCACAAGGGAAGCAGGTGATGGCAGGGTGTGAAGGTCCAGTGCCCATACAGGGACTGAAAACATGGTTTCTGAGCCAGCCTGTATGTATTTATGCAGTGGAAGCTCCCCTGCTCTTGTGTTAACAGCAGAAATGAAATGCAGGAGACTGAGAAGCCATACAGGAGAGATGGAACTCCAAAGCACACAGCCTGAGCTCAGGTAAGTTGGGCAGACAGCGAGCTCCGCAGGTTTTAATAAAACTCTGCAAAGCTGGATGGAAAAACACAGTATTTGCATCAGCTATAGCTCTTCAACCTTCTTCACCTTGAGTTGCAACAGGAAAATGATCCAAACAAACACACCAGTATAAAACAATAGGCAATAAAATTAAACCATGAATCACTTTACTTGCTATTACCATATGCAACTTCTAAGGTCAGTCTGCACAGCATCACTTGTGACACCATAAGAGGACTTTAAGGAGGTGACTGGTAACAGCCAACACGGCTTCACTATGGGCAAATTGTTCCTGACAAATCTAGTGGACTTTGATGATGGGGTTACAGCGCAGGTAGACAAGGGAAGAGCAGCTGATGTCACCACCGTCGTGCACCACATCCTTGTCTCTAACTTGGATTTGATGGATGGGTCACTTGGTGGATAAGGAATTGGCTGGTTGGTTTCCCCCAAAGAGCTGTGGTCAATGGCTCAATGTCCAAGTGGAGATGAGTGGTGTTCCTCAGCGGTCAGCATTGGGACCAGCTGTCAGTGACATGGACAGCGGGACTGAGGGCACCCTCAGCAAGTTTGCCGACAACATGGTGAAAGGAAGGCATGGATCCAGAGGTACTTTGACAGACTGGAGAGGTGAGCCTGAGCTAACCTCATGAAGTTCAACAACGCCAAGTGCACGGTCCTGCACCTGGGTCGGGGCAATCCCAAGCACAGTTACAGACCAGGCGGAGAATGGATTGAGAGCCTTTAAAAGGTTACGTTCCAGCAGTTTACAGTATTAGACTGACATAAACACACACAAAAGCAGCATTAACAACAATAACAGAGGCAAAAAAAAAAGCGGTTCTTGTGAATTAGTCAGTCTCTCCGAATGCCCACAGCCGTGGAGGATAGACACAGCCTCCTCCTTCCCACCCCAGCCTAGGCACAGGGCAGTCACAGCGCTCCCATCAGGCACTGGTGTCTCATTAGTGGACGTGTTGATTTCTAAACACCTCTTTCTTCATCCTATGAGGAATCTCGTTCAAGCAAATACTGAAGTCCTAGGAAAGATGCAAAAAGGAACTGAGATGCCTGCGCGTTGCTACGAACTGTCACTTAACTGGGGAAAATGCAAATTTCCAGAATAACTTTGCTTGCTCGGGAAACCCCAAGCTTTGGGACTGACTGAATTAGCACTCTTCTGTCCCCAGTAACGGTTAAAACACCTCGATAATTTCCATATGCTGACTGCTGTTGTGCTAGAAACGTGCTAGTTTTATTTGATTCTAGCCAATATACATTTCAATTGCATGTTATTACTCACATCAGAAAGCTGCCCTCTGCTAAGCAGTTTATAGACACTTGACACATCTGCCAAACTCACAGCATCCAAATGCATTTTTAATGTTACAAATCGGGCTGCAGTCAGGATGCTGAGAATTTAATGCTTCTGAATCAGTCTCTGCTCTTGAATACAGAGTGTTAATGCTTCTTTCATTTGCTGCCACACTTACAACCCAGATCAATGAAAATCTGGACTGTGACTAAAAATAAGCTCCCATCCTCAATTCTCCAAGGAGCCTCAGCTGCAGGGATTTCAAAGAAACCCTTGCGCACTGTGACCAGCCTAGCAATTTCTGCTGCGAAAGCCTCATACAAATGAGCCCCTCCAGACTGAGAAAGGGTGGAAATACACTTCGATTCTCAGGCTGATTTCATTTTAGAGAAAACTCTAAAGTTTTAAAGCTAGGGATAAATCTCTGCAGCTGAAGCAGAGAAGGCTTGTCAGTCAGAGCAGGGCAACACTGCATCGCAGCTGTGCCAGCTGATTTCCCCAAGCAGACAAACCTGAAGGGCTCATCACTCTTGGTTTTGATTTTAGAGGATTTCTACCCTAGGAGTTCATCAAATGCTACATAACTACTACGATTGTCACTAAAGAATAGAGTTTTCTCTCATCAGCTCTGGTCCTAACCACTAAGGCTGCAGAGGACACTTTAAATCAACAGAGAAGATTATGTCCAACACTGCACCAAGCTTAAAATTGCTACTATTGCCCCTTCACTTAACCCCGCAAATCATACTTAGAAATCAAACCTCACATTCTGAAGAGCTGCACAAATACTGAAAGACATAGGGGGTGAAGTGCATGGTGATTTCCAGGTTTGCTGGATGAAATCTTACAGCTTAACTCCTGAACTGCATTGCTGTGCTAGTCCAAAGCCTTTCTGAGCTACCGTTCTCTATTGCGTTGCCCAGCCCTGCACGATGATCCCTGCACCTTGAAGAAAGGAATAAAGTCATGACGTGCTGTAGGTGACAAGTTTTACAGTCATGCATCTAATCAACACGAGTGCCATGGCCACTTAAACGTTAATTTTGCAAGTTGCACAACCCTCTAGTGAAGCCTTGAGCCTCATCATCCTCCGACCTTGCAGTGGGTTACTACCGCTTCATCACATGGCTCTACGTCGGCAGGTGAACAGCCACCGCCTTCCCTCACACCCAGCCCTGCTCAACATGCTAAACACTATCATCATGCAGGAAGAACTCCTCCTTCCAGATGCTTATTACTTCCTTTATCACTCCTATTTATTTCAGAATAGCAAAGCTGTGAGTCTACCCTTCGCATCAGTTGTGTTTACACCCAGATCGCAGCTGCTTTTTGCACATCCCTCTGCCCACAACACACCTCATCTTGCAGGGCCTCTCCTCCAGTGCTGGATAACTGACTGCCCCTGGCTGCTGCAGGCAGCGGCGCACACTGCTCCTTCACTCACCCCCAGTCGTAGCACCGAGCCACTGTTCTGTTTGACTGGGAATGCTGCACACTGCATTTGCCTAGGAAATCTGTAAATGACTGAGAAATTCCAGTCGATTTGTCTGCTGGCAAGTTTGCATACTGCAGGCAGTATACTGGTCATATTTGCACTATCGGAGCTGTACTTGAGTTACATGAGGGGCAAGTTCGGGAACCACTTGAGTTGCATTAGATTTTGCAAGATGAATTCATGTTCAGGTTGAGAGATTAGAGGCAAAATATAGGTGCGGGGAATGGACAACCATACCATGGATGCTACAAGGAAGTATTTCCAAGTGCTGACAGGTCACCTGCCGTAAGCACAGAATCAGCACAGCTGGAATAAATATCACCGCATACTGAAAATGTGAGTCGCAAAAGAGAAAGAAATGAAAGGAAAAAAAAATGAAGAAAAGGGGAAAAAAAAGATCTCCTGCTTGTTGTCAGGATTTCTATTTTCAGGCTGGGCTTTTCGTTTTGCTCAAAATAAAAGTATTGGCTGTACAACAGCCCGGTCTTATTTTGCAACTTGTACTGCCTTCAATGCCACCACTGAGAAAGCATGGGTTTTGCAGGCACAAAACATGCCCTAGTTTCCAGCCTCAGGCTGCAGGACAGCAATAAGGTGCATCCACCACCTTTCCATACAGAAGCGCAAGGCAAGGTCAAGCTCAGACTTGCTTCTGCCTTGAACCAGGCTTTGCAGCAGATGGCAGAAGTTATGCCCAACCTCTCCATACAGCTGCAGATGCCAGTTTTTGTGGCCAGTAGCCAGGAGGATAAGAAACAGCACTATTTCTTCTTGACATGACATTCACCTGAAACCCTTTTCAATAAATATGTTGTAGGCTAGAAAAACCTCACTGTCTCTCTTAGATGGGAAGGACATTGTCCAACTGTCATAATTCACTAGGGAAATGACTAAATGAAACTCCCTTCTGATTTATTTTGGCAGCTCAGCTTCTGTTTATTATTCACCGATTACAAAAGAATATTACAGGACTTTAGTCACTCGACTGGAGTCTTACAGAATCTGTGGCATGACCTTTTTTTTTAAATATATAAAATTACACAGCTTAAGACACAATATTTAACCCTCATCCATTTACCTTCTTAAAATGCACTGAAATCTAACACTAGTCTGTTCATATTTCACAATAATGAGCCATTCATCAAAAAAAAAACCAGGAGATAAAGCTTAGCCATGCAGGGCAGAATGAATATAATTGAAAGATGGTGCCTCAAACATGAGGAATTGTGACACAAAAAATGCCCCAAATGTTTTAGAGACTTAGGTTTAATTAGTTGTTAAGAACTTATGGTGATTTTCCTTGTCTGCTCTCAAGGCTCAGACAAACGCAGTCTATGCTGTCCCAGCAGCAGAGGCATCCTCAACACCAACCACGTGAGCCCAACCTGGGCACTGCGGCCATGGAAGCAGCATGCAATTTGTTGTCTGGAAGTGAGTATATATTCAAATAAATTAAAAAAAATGAGATAAAAGTGCCTACAGTGGGAGCTCTGAAAGCACTGTCTACCTTAGTTCACCTTGAAACACAACCTGCAGTCAAAGCCACCTCCACCCAAACAGGCGGAGGTAAAAAGAGAGGCTGAAGCAACAGCGCTGCTTATTAAGCATGTTTATGCCAATAGTGCACAAAATCACCCCCCTGCCTGCCCGGCTGGCACTGCCTGTAACCCAGAGCTTGCAGAACCAAGGAGAGGAGAAGCCATCCACCAGCTGCCCCAGGGCTCAGGACACTGCTAGCCCCGGAGGCACTCGAGAGGCCATATTCCCCCTCTGCCCCATGCAGCACTCTCTTCTTCTGCTCACCATCCATCTCTTTCTTCCTCCCTAAACCGATTCTGCAAAGTGTTTCCTGATCTCTATCTAAAGGGAAAAGAAAAAGCATTTCCACATACTTCCGTCTATGACCTTGTCAAATCCAATAACCTGTGGGTATTTTCCTATGCCAGACACATCCTTCTCCTTCCAGAGGCTTAAACACTGCCAGACACTGCAGCGCACACACAGGGCAGGGCAGGCAGCCCGAGCCTCCCCACAGCTGCAGAGCCAAGATGTTTATTTTCACATGCAAGGAGAAAGGAAAGCACTGGTGACCAAAGGACAGGATGGCTAATTGCACTGTCTGCTGCTGTGCTGGGTTCAGGCTGGGCAGGAGGAACGCATTTGTATTCTTTAACCACAGCAGCTGCCATCTCTTCTTGTGCTGCTGTAGTTATGAAAAAATAAAACATATTACTGTTCTCACGGAGCAAAGAAGTAGGAGCCAAGTAAAGCAATCCAAGTTATCAACCAGTATCTTCAGCCACGAGAAACATACAAGGCTTTTCCCAGCCCAAAAAACATACCTCTTCTCTTCTTGTTAACGCTTAACTTTGTTCCAGCACCAATTGAGTCAGACTCTAAATAAAGTAGAAGATACTAAGTGATAAATCAAGCTTTTCTTTAAAATAGTCTTTACTCATCCAATTTCAGTCAACTATTTTATGCGTGTGTGTGCACAGGGCTGGGACAGACAGATCAGAGGTAACGAAAGAAATATTTGTTTTAGATTCAAACTATAAAGCCACAAATCCATTGGGAATCTTTGGATTCCTCTTGAATTCTTGACTCCTTCTGAAATGGATTTTGTATGAAGCTGCCTTACTCTTACTGACCCAGGCACCCACATTCTGGCTGCACAGATACTGTCAAGGGTTAAACCGGACTGAAAACGCAGAGGCTACTGTATTACAAGGACAAAAGCCTCAGAGGTGAAGCAGCTTCAGCCAAACAACCAGTAAAGAAATGTCAGCAACTGTCAAAAAAATTACAGCCAGCCCATACAGAAGGTTTAGCAATAAACACAACTAAAGAGTGATAAATAAAACCGTACGGAGTGTGTTAAACGCTCAGTGGAAAAATCTATGGGAACTTTTTATACTACACCCTGGGGCAGTGAGGAAATTATGCCACAACTGGACTGCAGCTCTCAGCAAGGTCAGCCCAGACTCCAGTTCAGCAGCAGCTCTGAGAAAAGCTTTACAGAGGAAAAATCGGATAGCGCTGGCTCCCCAGAAAGTGCAGGCACAGCTTGAACAGTGCATTGTTACAACTGAACCACAGCAGCTCCTGCATTCCCAGCCTCTCCCAAGGCAGCCGAAATAGCCCGAGTCTGGGACTCCCAAGGAAAATTTCGTTACACCCTGCAGAGGAATGTTCCACCCGCGACTGTTGTTTCCTCCCATAAAAGGCTCGTTAGTGAGATAATTTCTGAAGTGCATGGTATTGTCTACAGACTTTACTGAAACATCGCACCAGGAAGGGGAAGCCAAGCGAGCCAGACTATTTTAAGGCTTTTGCATTTAGAGGAAATTCTAGGGCAAAATTTCAAAAAGGCAGATGCTTTGAACTGGGAAATGTTACGCCTTGTGGAGAAGGAAGCATTCCTGTCTTGAGAGCTGCTTAAATAATTCTTTTGGGGCCACATCTATTTGATCGACTTTATTTTTAGATTTAGAATCTGCTTTTTCAGACACCTAACTACTATTTTATACAAACCTGTGCATGTGATCAAGACTATTCGAGAAGCAGTTTAAAACTCAAAGAATGACTATAACAGCTATTCTTACATCCCTTTTATACATACAATCCACCTTGAAGACCTACTCAATCATCTCGGCACCCAGGTGGAGCACAGAAGTGTTGTCCCCATCATTAACACATTATCGGCCAGATGGGACAGGAGATTCGACCACAGGGAATACAGTGGCTGGAACTGCAACTAGAATTTTGAACTTGCTATCTCTAAGATCTCCTTGTCCTTAAGGAGCGTGGAGAGGACATTTCCATAGCTGCATACTATATGTTCCCTACTGGATCCGACTGGGATTTCTATTGCTCTAACTGGGAGAATAACACGCAGCACTATTCAGACACGTCTCCCCTGGCAGCATTCCCTCACTATCAATTATAAGTAAAACGTTACCCTGGTCTCAAAAACAAGGCTGGGCTCCCCTCTCCTGGACAGCTGCGAAGGTGCAGCTTGCAACAAGGCTGAGGGAAGCACAGCTCCTCTGTGTGAGAAGGAAAGCTGCTTTGCTGGGCTCAGCTGGCAAATGACCCCTTCCTCAAAGAGAAAGCAAGCTGTCAAAGGCTAAATACCCTCCGTTTGTCTTCTAGGAACCTGCCTCGTATCACTGGTCTCCAAACATACTACCAAAAAGAAGAGATTAGCTGACAGCAGGTCCCAGGTGATTCGGGCAGCACTTGAACCAACAGCCTACCAAAGATTCCCAGCCTCTTGTTGAATGGTTAAGGCTGAGGGGGAGATAGAAAAGCCAGTGATGAGCTTCCTGAATCAGCTTCTGCACAAATGGCACATGGTGCACCCTCACCTGCACGAGCAGCAGGGATGGCAACTGCTCCTGTGTGCATCGCTGCCAAGGCAGGCAGGGCACAGCTAACACGGACAGCCGAGAGCAGGAAAACCCCTCCAGCCTTGCTTTGACTTAAACAAGAACTTTTTTTCCTTCTACCATTGCACATGAGGCTTATGTTTCCTTTGGAAGGAAGTCAGAGATTGAAAGGATGTTGATGAAAACTATTATTTATTCTCCAGAAAAGAATGGCTCCTCTAGCTCCAATACCACGCAGTCAGGCAATTCTGGCTGATTACAGCTTGCATCGTGAGGCATTAGGAGAGGATGTAACCAAAGAAAAGAAGCTCTTGCAAAACACCTTCCAGGTCTAGTCTTGCAGTAAATACACAGGACACCGAGATCCCACTGAAATTCAAGCACCTACAACATCAGATGTCAGAGGCATTTTTATTTACAGCACGCGCTTTCAAGGACATGGTAGATTGCATCATTCCTCTTGGGTCTCAGGGTGTCAAGGGATGAAGAGATGTCAAAAGACAGGAATGGCTTTTACCAAAGCTTGTCTGCTGCAAGTACTGCAGACCACGGGCCATAGACACCCTGTATGGTAAGAAAGTGCTATAAACAGAAAAAGGTATCTGCAGATTAAACTTTTCACTGTGGCTGGTTTTAAGCTTTGTTTCAAACCTATTGCAAAAGCTGTTTGCCAACTGTTTCTTTATTAATCAAGGGTGGTTTGCAGTTGTGGTTAAAATAATAACATGCAATAACGATGTTCAGCCTAAGCCTCTTAAGGGAGGGACTCACAGGATGACAGTGCCTATCTGTGTGTAGGCTTCGATCAAGTTTTGCAGGGCAATATTGGTCTTGAGGAAACAAATTTCCTACAAATTTAATCAGAATAGAAGATCAGTAGGAAAAGAACCTAATTATATTGTGGAACCAAACTACTATCAGGAAAGGTAAATAAGGGAAAAAGACCCTTTTCAGTAGCAACAACTCCCTTCCAAGCAGAGCACTGACTTGTCGCAAAAGCACCTTGCTTTCAGTTGTTTCAAAACCGTTTCTTACCATACATTGGAAAATTAAACCCTTTCCCTCCGATGGGAGAAGCCAAATCTCTTGCTCTGTAAAAATGTAACAGTTCTAAGTCCTTGATTCCACTGAGAATACGTTGGTTAAACAAAGGCACTCTTCAGCAGAGAAACAGGCAGCTGAAGCTGAAAAGCAAAGTTTTTGCTTTTTTCAGCTATCAACATGGTAGTCATGTGAAAAATGTTGCCTCACTCCCCTAGCTAGCACACAGGACACACTGCTCAGAGAGAGGGGTGCGGGAGGTGACGGAACCAGCAAATGTTTCTTCTTCCTCCATCTGGTTCTGGAGAGACAAATATAAAAGTTCATCTCAAACTGAAATGTAATTCAAACATTCCCCAGCGCTGTAAGACGACCTCCTCCGCTGCGGGTACCTCTGACCAGCTAACACAAGGCCTGAGCTGACTGATGCTCTTTTACTGCTTTAAACATCAAGAGCCAGATGAGTCCTGCCCCTCTACCAGTCTGCTTCCAGCGATTCACACATGGAATGCACATACAAGTGTGAAAGAGTGGACTTGGATCAGAAACACAGAAAGAATAACTCACAGCATTTCAGATTCAAACAATTTTTCTTACCAGAGAACTAACACTTTCAATAATCAAATGGTTTCGGTATTTGTTAGGATCTCCAAGTAAAAAACAACAGTAAGGCTTCTGGGAGACTGCTTGACCCTGGGCCAGCTGTCAGTGCAACTGCAAGCAAGCCCTGGCATCCACCTGAAAGTCTGCTTCTACCTTGCAAAGGAGCAAAGTGAGGGAAAATGAGAAAATTCACAGCTAAATACAGGAATATTTGAGACTAACTTTAGTTCCAGGCCACTTGAAAGACGCCCTGCACAGACGCACCACATACACGAGCACATCTGAAGGTTTTTAGCTGGACAGCAGTTTAACTGGTTCCTTTACAATCAAACTATAAATGATGGGCTGCATAGACAGATCTGCCTCCCCAGCATTTCAGAGCAGGATACTGTCCAAGTCCGTTCCTACATGCTTTGGAGAACTTCAAAGAGATTAAAGAATGAGAAAGCACCGACATAAAGCAAAGCTCTAAGAAAAGCTGCTGAATCTAACAGAATCACAGACTCTTCTGTTATCCTGCAAGCACAGCTGACTGCAGCGCTGCTTTTGTCCACCTCTCACCATGTTCATCCTTCGGACCTGCAAGTCCTGAGGCACTCTGGGGCAATCCTCATCCACAGCTCTTCTCAATCCCACTTTTTTTTTTGTGATCTTCTCTGAATTTGTCACCTCAAATGGGCCCAAAAGGCTACAACAGCATCAGTTTTCCAACCATGCCCAAACTCTAAGTGCTGTACTCATTTCTAGTCCCTCAATTTCTGTAATTGCCTCCACACTCGATGTCTCGTCTCAGCCCTGCACAGCGATTACAGGCAGCACCACTCCTAGGTATTCCACATCCCAGGCACATTCCCAGTTTAAGAGCAGTTCTCAGGCAACCATGCAAACCTTAAACAAGTTTTGCTAGGAGAGGGAAGCACCTTGCACTTTTTGAAAGCAATACAAATTAGAGTAATTCACTCAAGGCCAAAGACTCTGTGGCAGATCTAGGATTAGAAACACACGCCAAGAAGTGGAAAACACAGCCAGCCATACTGGTAAGGGAACGACCACATCCCAGCAAACCAGTCTTAAATCGAGTATCGAAAAGATGAGTCGGTGTTGACAGTGGGGAAAGCAGCACAACTGATAATTCAAGGCATTAATATTCAGACACAGGAAATGGAACAGCACTGGGATATCCTCAAACTCAGATAATACGTGGACCAAGCTCAGTGTTCACAAACACTGTAGCGGTGGCCATGCTGTTCGATACTGTACTCCCAGCAAACGCATCTGTCAAGCAAGAGACAAGCGAAAATCTGATCATTGAATAAGATATGCAAGACAAACTGGAAGTCCATCATCAAGCTCAGTCACTAGCAACTCGGGATACTTCAAGCAAACAACCTAGTTAAGAGGCTAAATAGCCTTTTATTGATCTGCACTCAGCAGCAAATGTGCTTGTACCTATTTAATCCTGTTCATTTCATCATTAGCTTCAGAGTGGCACAACTGCAAGCCTCCTGGTTTGGCTTTTGATTTTTTTAATCAATTTCTCATTCACTTCCCTTCGGCGGGTGACCAGAACAGAGGCCTGAACAGTTTTTCAGTGAGCAGCTTGCAAAGACTTTAGTGTAAGAGACGGCACAAACACCTCCCTGACAGCGAGAGTGTGTTTCTGCCTGCCAGAGCCATTCCCCAGCTGAGCATCGCAGGATGAGAACCCTTAGCATGACCGGAGATGAGGCGCACATACCTGTCTGCCATCCTGTCCCACGTTGGTCTGTCCTCTCACTACCGTTCGAATGTTGTCATCCAACCTCCTGGAGAAAAGAATCTATAATGTCAAACTCATCCTATACGCATCTGACCCAAATAATTGTGGGAACCTTGAGAGCTACGGAATACATTTAAAATAAAAAAGCTGGTGCTACCAAGGATAAACTCCTCTTATTTCTCTTCTCTTCTCTCTCTCCACAGGACATCACTATCTTAGTTAACTTAAAACTCCCATTGCAAAACCAAAAATCCATTCCTTAATTTAATCAGGGCTTCTTGCATTTCTCTTCCCTTAAGCAATATTGTCAGTTTTCTCTTGCCCATTTTCATTTCTACTTTCTACATCTTGAGGCGCTGCCTCAATTATTTCAGGTTGGTAATGCCGGACTGCAAATGAAATTTAAGTATTTCCTGCACACTTATGTATCTTTTTCTTTTAGTATCAATAATGACAACAAAAAAATAGAAATTATGTGTTTTACAATTCTTATTTTGACCTCACAAACTGAACAAATTTGCAGCAACCAAACCTCCTGGGTAGTTTGTTATCCCGGCCTTTGGACTGTACCAAAATTTGGTACTTGTTGATTCTTGGTTCATTGTTTTTTTTACAGCTCTACTTTGTAACCCATCGGCTAAAATAACAGGAAAGGCACGTATTACACAACAGGGGCAAAATATAATAGAGAATTATAATTACAGGGAGTCATTTTTGTCTCTGTCCCACTACGGGAGCTGAGACTGACCGTATTCATGCCTTTTAAGCAAATTAATTTCTATCAGCTCTAGTACAAAGGCCATATTAATGAAGTCTCAGTGACAACCAGGCTCCTCGTCACCTGAGGTGCAATGAAATGGTGAAACATTTACCTTATTTTCAATCGGATTTTGTTCACAACTTCATCGATGTTTGCCAAAGACTACAACACGAAAAAAACAGAGCAAAGTGAAACAAGGAACCTTTCATCGTGATACACATGAGCTGTGATACCTAATGTTCTCTTATGCGTAGCACTTCACAAGGTGAGCAACGACTTTAGTTTATAGATGGAGGAATTGAGACATACAGCACCTTAGGTGCTCCCCAGGTCACATCCTAAAGAGCAGCAAAAGACAGGGCAGGGCAGATCCCAGCTTCGCAGCCAGCCCTGACCCAGCAGGGTGTCCCAATTCCTGACACGGCTCCCAGAATGCTGTGGTGACACTGACCTCCAGTGGGCAGCGGGGACCGAGCCTTTGACTTTCTTAGGCAGAGAGCCTCCTGCAGAGCTCAGACTCCCAGCACAGGTGGCGGAGGAGGCCTGGCTGCTGCTGGAGCTGCAGTGGGGTACTGCAGGGGAAATCACTCTTCTGTTGGCAAAGGGAAAAAAGCCAAGCCAGTGCCATCAGCAAACTGACTAGAAACAACTGAAAGCAAAAAAAGCCAATGCTGCAGAGGATCTTAAACATGGTAAATGTTGGAGCTGACTCAAAACCCAATCTTCGGCTGCAGAAGCACCTCTTTTTTAGCACTGTCTTAGTCCGAAACTGTCTCTGAGGCTGATTTGGAGAAGACAAAGTACGGATATGAGATGAGCCCACGGCAATCTCTTTCTTTACATCGCAAAAGAAACAGTAGGTTCCAAACATGGATGACTCTCTGGTGACATTTCACAGGTAATACCTGCTTCATCTGGCTTAAAGCCCCGAGGATTCACCAATGATTAATACATGCCAAGTTATGCAATTTACCTCAAGGAAAAATTCGTTTTCTATATAGAGGTTATTTCTACAGTCCAAAGCAGGATTTTTACTGCAGCAAACACTTTGGGTGGAAAGGAACTACATAATGACAGTGAACCTCATGAGATGCGAATTTAAGATGTGATTATTGTTACAGCCTTACTACCTCTGCTACTGTGTAAAAGAAAAGGCTTGGGTACAGGTTTAAACAGCCTCCAGTCATTTAGTATCAGGTTACCCCTCACGCTGAGAGGGCCGTACTGTGAGCGCTACTTACTTGCTCAGTAGGAAAGAGAGTGTTGATATACTCTACAGCGTTGAAATCTGCTCTGTCCAGGGGATCTTGGCTGGGAAATACCTGCAGAGAGGGAGGAAAACAAATACAATCAACAACACATCACCATTAATTGCTGTAACTCTATACAGTACCTACTACTTTTCATTACCTCTGCACCCACTTCCGACTGTGTTTCAGTGTTGTTCTAACAAGCGTGTGCAGAGAGCAGTCAGGCTTCCACGCAAAAGTAAGGTACCTACATGCTCTAGGGTTCTCCAACTGATTAAAATCCCTATGGATATCAGCCTGGGTTAACACAGATAATAAACCTGCTTGCTTCTACACACAGCCCCCATACAATCGATTATGTGGAAAGAATTCCCAAGGGATGTGATCCATTAATTATGCAACCCAAACCGCACTAATGTTTTTGTGCTGTCTGGAAGTGAAAGCCCCTGCTGAGACACTGCTCGGATCCTTGCCTGGGCTTTGCAAGGCTCCATGGTGAGAGTTGGAGGATTTGCTTTTCAAAGCCACGTAATAGGAAACACGATGTATTAAGAAATGGTTGTACAAGTTCTCTGGAGACTTGGATTGGCTGCTTTCACATGAAAAAAAGAAGGAGAGAAATAGAATCTGCTGAATAGTTCTTCCTACCCACGGGAAAGGGAAAAGAGCAGCTGTGGTGCAAACAGATCTCCGACAAAGCAGCTCAAACAATGCAAACACAGCTGCCAGGCTTTGATTTTTGTCCTCACAGACTAAGAAACATTGTGTCCCCTTCTCTGCTACCATATTCACTCCATATTTACACAGCTATCAGCTCTGCACTCCATGGCCAAAACCCTGCCCAGCTCAGACTGCAGCATCACCTCTGCACACCACCCTGGTCACGTGCAGCATTTATATTGTTTTACACATTTACATACAAACAGCAGTTCTGTGAGACTATTCAAGTGAGAGAAACTTCTCCCTGAAATAGGCTGTTCAGCAGCACTCCCGAAGCTATTCCTGTGGCCAGGAAGCAGACAGCAGTTAAACGCGCAACAGGTCAGGTCTGAGCGAGGAAGATGCTCTACCATTAGGCCATACGAGAGGACAGTTGCAGCGTCACAACCAGCCTGTCCTGCTCTGTGCTCACAGCTCCTGTAGGTTAAATTAATCCCAAATTCCACAAGCACTGAGAGGAGCTGAAGCAAGACGCATGATGGAAGATAAAAGCTAGCCAGGAACTCCACTCTCAAACCGCAGATAGAGATCAGTGCTGCAGGATGAAGTAGCTGCTCCCAGGAACTCACAGCCCATTAACCAGAAATGATGTTTGGTGGAGCACCAGCCTGCGTGCACTCCCTACTCTGCTTCAGGCAGGAGTCAGCTGAGCCAGTTCTGCTCATTTAATCAGAACCTGTCAGGTTTGGGCCAAAGCTGATTAAGGAACACTCCTAAGAGCAACAAGATTATGGGGTTGGGACACAAGACAAAAGGCAGGAGGCAATGTTACCACAAATATCTGCCTACAGCTTTGTTACCCGCAAAAATAACTCAGCCCAGGATATGGTGGATTCTGCATTGCTCAAAACCTGAAGTCAAGACTGTTTCTAAAATATGTGTTTTACATTGAAGAGACATTTGATGAAAATGCTATTGGGTAACTTTCTTTGCTCATATGATGTTGGAAATCACACCAGGCTTCTCCTTTCAAACATACAGGATCTATAAAGTGTTATTTTGAGATGTTATTTTGAGAGTTAGCTTCTGTGTCCGTCCACAAGCTTCCACTAGGAGAGAGAGCTCATTGGACAGAAGGGCCGGTTGAAGCCAGAGCAAGCTCAGTTGCAGACTCCAACACAAGGGAGATTTCACCTTGTGTTTTGCCGGGCTCCAAGTGGCACAGAGGGCTTCAGGGAACATTGAAGGACTTGGGCTGGAACGTTATAGAATCACTAGGTTGGAAAAGACTGTTAAGATCATCAAGCCCAACTGTCCCTGCCCACTACCAAACCATATGCTTAAGCACCTCTTCCACCACCTCCAGGGGTGGAGACCCAACCCCCTCCCTGGGCAGCCTCTGCCAGGGCCTGAGAACCCTTTCAGTGAAGATTTTTTTTCTTATGTCCAAGGTTCTAACGCCCTAACGTTCCTATTGATCACAAAAACCAAGCTAAGACATTTAGCCCATCCTGACGTTGAGCGAGCCGCAGGGCACTGACTCCATTAGGACGCTTATATATAAGTAACAAGGATTGGGTGAAGCCTGTTCCCTGCATCCTAAGCGAGCAGATGGGGCCTGCTCACCCCGCCGCTGCTGGGGGAGAGCCCGCAGCACCGGGCTGGCCCGGGGACACCGGCAGAGCCCGCGCCACAGCTGGGCCGCAGCCGGCCTGGGGCTCCAGGGGCCCCCGGGGCCCTCCCGTAGCGGGGCCGGGCCGGCCCCACAGCCAGCCCCTCTCTGCGGGCAGGCCCTGTCCGCCCCGCGCACCTGCTCGATCGCGGCCTGCACGGCGGGTGCGAGCTCCAGAGCCGCCTCCAGCTCAGCCCCCAGCTCCGGCTCGTCCTCCTCCATGGCGACCACTACTTCCGGGACGCGCGGCACGACGGGATGCGGGAGGACCCAGCTGTGGGCGGGGCTTTGTGAGGACGCGCCAAGGGGGGCGTGGTTTCATCTCGGGAGGGGGAGGGGCTTGAGGTGGCCGTGGCCTCCCGAGGGGGCGGGGCTTAGCGCGGGCTCGGGGGGCGGCGCGGCGGGGCGCGTCCCGGCGGCGGCGGCGGCGGCGGCGGGGCAGGACCCAGCCGAGCCGAACGGAGCCGAAGTGAACCGAACCGAGCCGAACGGAACCGAACAGAGCCGAGTCGTACCAAGCCGAACAGAACCGAGCCAAGCCGAATTGAACGGAGCTGAACCGAGTAGAACCGAGCCGAACGGAGCCGTACCGAGCCGAATAGAACCGAGCCGAGCCGAATAGAACGGAGCTGAACAGAATTGAACGGAGCCGAAGCGAGCCGAACGGAGGTGAACCGAGTAGAACGGAGCCGAACCGAATAGGACAGAACCGAACCGAGACGGATTGAACGGAGCTGAACCGAATTGAACGGAGCCGTGCCGAGCCGAACGGAGCCGAGCGGACGCGAACGGAGCGGAACGGCGAGAGCGCGCCGGCTGGTGCCCGGCGGCGGGAGGCGGTAACCGTCCCCATGTGGCGGACGCTGTCTCTCGCCTCCCTCTTCTTCCCGGGGCTCTTCGTCCTCTGCATCCGGTTGCTGCGCGGCGCCGCCCCGGGATGGAGCCTCAAGGACCGCATCCTCCTCAGCGGCAGGTACGGGACCCCCTCCCCGTGCCCGGTACTGCTGTGCGGAGCGTCCCCGAGCGCACGGGACCGGCGGGATAACGGGGGGACCGGGCGGGGGGGGGAACCGGGTGGGATAACGGAGGGACAGAGTGGGATAATGAGGATACTGGGTGGGATAATGGGAGGACCGGGTGGGATAATGAGGGGAACGGGCAGGGGGTAACCGGGTGGGATAACGGAGGGACCGGGTGGGATAATGAGGGGAACGGGAAGGGGGGAACCGGGTGGGATAATGAGGGGAATGGGCAGGGGGGGAACCGGGTGGGATAACGGGGGGACCGGGTGGGATAATGAGGGGAACAGGCAGGGGGGAACCGGGCGGGATAAAGAGGATACTGGGAGGACCGAGTGGGGTAAGGGTGGACCAGGCGGGATAACGAGGGAACTGGGCAGAATAACGGGGGAACCAGGTGGGATAATGGGGGGAACAGGGCAGGATAACAGGGGAACCGGGTGGGATAATGCGGAGGGAATGGGGCAGGATAACAGGGGGAACCAGATGGGATAATGGGGGAAGCGGGCAGGGTAACCGGGAGAACCAAATGGGATAACAGCTGGTCCATGGGCATGGAAAAGACCAGCAAACAAGCTAGTGCTGGCACAGCCACCCCAGCCACATCCCACGCCGTGGCGAGGCTGTGGGGTGTGCACGGAGTAGGCGTCTGAGCGCTGACAGCTCCGAGCGCAGCCCCGCAGCAGTGACGCTTGGGGTGACTCCTTTCCTCTCGCTCGCTCTCAGGTTGGTGTCAATGGTCCAAGCTACGATGGCAACGGCATCCGGGATCGTGGTTGTCCTTAACTGCAAGAACGTGGTGTACGACAGGTAATCGTCCGACAGCCTCGGCATCCCACAGGGATTGCGCGGAGGCTGTGCCCAGCCAGCTCACAGCTGGAATATTTTATGCCGAAGGCTTGCGTGTACAAAGGGGAGAGGAAAACCACATTCTCGTTCCTCTTTCCTCCACTTTGGGAGAAGGCTTGGGCGATGTGTTGGCTCTACAGCCCCTGAAAGGCACTGCCTTATTCGATGTGCTCAGACTGGGGCGGCTCTGCCAGCTTGGAGGGTCTCCCTTGGAGGAATGGATGGAACATGGGCTGAAGGTGAGCAAAAACTCACCTACTTATCACTTCTAAAGGGGCAGGGATTCTTCTTACTGGAATCTGAAACTCCTAACGAGTCCAACAGACCTAGTGAGAACTGGGTTTTAAAAGTACATCACCTTTTCCATGCCAAATGGATGCTGAAGGAGTCCAGAAATGACTCCTTCAAATGAATATGGGGTTTATCCGGAAGGAAAATCACAGCGCCTTGTCGTCCGTGCTCCGAGATAAACTGCCCCAGATGTGGCTGTCAGCAGGAGCGATAGCGCAATCTGGGTCAGAAGGCTTAAACCCAGAGCTATTATCCAGAACAGCAGAGAAAATTGTAGGAGGGAAGAAGATAATTACGCTGCGCTGGAATTTGACCATCACACTGGGTTTCAGGGAGGGCTGCCCTCTCAGTTGCTGCGGATGCACAATGTCCTACCTCGCCCTAGATAGTGACATCTACCTAAATTGCTCGGTCCTGCTTAACGCAGGCGGTCTGACGAGTTACCTCTCTGCTCTAAAATAAAATATCTGCTGTACAGATAAATCCCAGACCCACACGGACGGAAGGTGTTGCCGACAGCCCTCCTTCTCCTCCGAGCTGGGTGCTTGCCCAGCTCTTCTCAAGGCCAGCACCTCCGTGGCCAAAGACCTCGATTTTCTTCGAATCTGGAGAAAACAGAGCCCAGCACTCAGCGAGGAAGCTCTTGGAGAATGAGAGCAAGACAGAGGTTACAGTAAAACTTGCCAATTTAATTGCACGGGCAGCTGATCGTTATATTGCTGGCACTGTAATTGCCCTCCAGAGCCCTGGGCAAGTTTTGCAAACACAATAGTTGGTCACTTCCCCTCCCTGCTTTACATCACTCACATTTTTCTGTCCAAAACAGGAATGTAGGCAATGACATTTTTCTTGAGACAGCAAGAGAGCAATAGCAGATTTATTTGGGCCCCAAGCAACATACTCTTTTTTTTTTTTTTTTTTATTTATACTTTTATCAGTGTGATTTCACTCAGGACATCCTCAGGAGCCCTCTCTCTTGCTGCTGCCCGGATTGTGCAAGCAGGATTCCGACATGCGTTGAGAACAGGCAGCTGCCTGCAGTTATTTCCCAACAGACGAACGTCTCGTGGGGGTTTATTGCCTATATTAGATATTTTGCACTTCACTCTAAATTCCAGCCCGGGCATCTCTAACTCCGAGGTCTCTGGGTGCCTTCCAGACTCTCCCCGGGTTAGGCAGCCAGCTGAAGCGATGTGACAGGCAGAAAGGACGGAGTCTTGGACTTTTTTTCTCCTACCAGGCGTTAGCTCTGAGTGTTCCAAGGCTTAAGGGAGAAGATGACCTGCTGTAAAGGTGTCAGATCAGTGCTGGATCCCGAGTGGTGCTGTGCCCCCGGCCCACACGGCAAACACCCGGCTGTAGAGCTAATCAAGATCCTTCCGTTAGCACCTTGTTTGCGCTTGGCTAAGCCGAGCTCGGTGCCTGGCACAGCCGAGCGTGCAGCAGGGACAGCCCTCCACGCGTACCAGGTACCTTTTTATCTCCGGTGAACCAAATCAAATTAAACCTCAACACCTCTCAGCTTCAAAATCCGCTGCTTCCATTTCAAACCTAAAGGCTCTTCCGGCTTCATAGAGCATCGTGAGGTGCTCAGCGCTGTCGTGATGCCGGTGTGTGCTCTGCTCCTCCCCTAGGCACTGGCTGGCCGTCGAGTACATCTGGGTCCTCGTTCCCTACATGACCTACGACATCTACGTCATGTACCTCTGCCACTGGCACAAGAGCCAGGAGAGAGGAGTGGCCGAGAAGAAGCACTCGCTGGCCAGCGTGCGGAGCTTCCTCCTGCAGGAGCGGCTGATGGTGACCCACCACCTCTTTATCCTCATCGTGCTCACCCCCATCACCCAGGTAAGGGCTGGGCACGGCCACCGTGAAAAACACAGCCCACGAGGAGCCCCGCGTGGCTGCAAGGGCTTGCAATTGAAGCTATTTCTGGCACAGCATCTCTGGTGGGCAGGAGCCCGTGACCTCCTGGAGATGCTTGTGTTGGCTTCTGGCCACCTCTGCAGGAAGGCTCCGTGTTCACTCTTGTCTTTATTCGCAGCACTTCAGGGGAGAGCTGGGGGACTTCTTCGTGGGCTGCATCTTCATAGCAGAGTTGAGCACGCCCTTCGTATCGCTGGGCAAAATCCTCATGCAGGTAGGTGAGGAGGGACGGGTCTCTTGGGTCTGAGAACCCCACAGCAATTTGTACCCTTTCCCTGTACCTTTTTACCTCCACCAGCCCCTGTTCACTTAGCAGCAGGGCTGGGGGGGGGGGTCTCAGCTGTAACCCCGAGCTCCCCCCCAGTGCTGCTTTCCTCCCACTCTCCTGTTAGGCTCCCCCAGTAAGCAGCATGCCCAGTGGCATCCCCAAACTGGGGGCTGTGCCATGTCCTGGTGCTGCCCGCTCCGTCTCTCCTCCCCCTGCACTACATTCCCTCCTGTCCCAGCCCCCTGCCCTCCACACCCCCCTTCCCATCCCACTTTCCTGCTCCCTCCAAACACTTCCATACGTCCTCTGTGCTCATCTCCATGCTTCCAGTCAGTGCGCAGGGAGCAACAGGGCGCTGCTCACCGCACGTTCGTCTTCTTCCTTCCCCAGCTCAAAATGCAGGACACGCTCCTGCACAAGGTGAACGGGATCCTCATCTTGGTGACCTTCTTCCTCTGCCGTATTCTCCTCTTCCCCTTCATGTACGCGGCCTACGGCAGGCAGGTGGGAATCCCTATTTACATGGTGCCTTTCCGCATCCCCCTGCACTGCAACATTGCCAACGCCTCCCTCATCGCTCCCCAGCTCTACTGGTTCAGGCTCATCTGCCGCAAAGCCGCGCGACTCTACGGCAGCTCACCCGCCGACAAAAGCAGATAACGGCTCGCGGTGGCAGCCCAGCCAGGGCTGGAAAAGCATCCGCCTCCCTGGCTCTTCCACCTTCAATGCCAGCGCTGCAGGGACCATCGCGGAATTAGCGCTGTTTTAGCTGGAAGCAGCCTCGCCGTCTCCACTGCTGTGCCAGGCAGCGCCAGCCTGCGCTAGGAAGGCTTTCCTCCCACGCCGCTCCGCTGTCTTATGTCCTCTCAGCTGTGGGAGCCAGTGCAGGAGCCAGCGAGGAGGAGGTTTGTCCATAGGCACGACATTCCTTCTGGGATTCAACACTGCGGCACTGAACTAACGGTTAGAGGGGTTTGTTACAACCCTCTGGTGACCAGACACCAGCTCCAAGCACGGTGTGAAGGAGCCTGCAGCCCGGAGGCGATGCTGGAGCGTGCCAAGCCCCACGCAGCGGCTTTGGGGACTGTGGGAGCCGTGTGGTGGACCTGCCGCATCCTCAACTCACTCCTCCAGCTCTGGTTTACCACCTCCAGCTGAGAGCAGAGCCGGGCCCGTGGCATTGTTCTGCACAGCCCGTTCCTGACCTTTCCCGATGTCACCTCTACACTACAGCCGCCGTCAGCCTCTCGCCTCCCACAGACTCATTTAAGATTCCACTTAACTCAAAGGTGCTTTTCACTCCGACTGTCTGATATCTGTGGCTGGCAGTCCTGGGGTAGCGGGGCTCCGGTGTCCTCAGGAGGCTGGAGGGAGAGAAGCTTGCACCAGGATCGAGGAATGGTCGTGCTGTCTCAAGAGCAATGCTGGTAGGGCACAGCACCCGTGGCTGAAGGGCAGGATGGGGACAGGAGCCTGCCAAGCCCTCATCTCACCAGCACAGAGCCCTTCGTCAGCAGGGGATGCAACTTTCAACCCTCTTCCCTAATGGCAGTTGCTTTTCTCTGCCCTGTGTCCCCGCAGTGGATATTCTAAATCACCGAACACGCTCTGCCTCCAGCCACCCCCGGCAGCCCCGGTGGCACCCAGTGCGTACCAGTACAGCCTGAGCTCTGGTCCTGTGGCCCATCCCTCCTGAATCCCACTGCCCTGTGAGGCAGGGGACGAAGAGCGTCCACGCAGGAGCAACCAGCAACCCCAGAGCCAGGCGCTGAGCTGTGGCCTTCACTGGTTCAGCCCATTTCCACCTTCAGTCCTGGGAAACAGAGTCAGGCTCCCCATCTCGCCCTGCGCTGTGGGGTTCACAAGCCTTGTGGGTGCACGCGCGTCAAACGGCACCAGTTGGGTTCCTTCCCTGCAGCCACCGCCAGCCAGGGCCCCCCCTCCTCCCTGCAGCCTCCCACGCTCACCTGGTGCCCCACTGCTCCAGGGCAGGTTCTACACCAGCGAGACACCCGTACCCGCTGCAGCCACCCATGCTGGAGACCTGTGGCCACATTGTGCCTTCTATTCTGTCTAAAACCAACAGCTGGAAGGGCTGAGGACGCAGTTCTTTTGGGTGTTGGATCTTGTCCAGCTATGGCTGTATTCTGGAAAGAAAATCAAAGGGCTTCTTCCAAGGGTTAATGCAGAAACACTCATGGTCGAGACCAGCTGATGTTTGTTATAAACTGCTTGCTACCTGTTACAGATGTTTGTATCTCACTGTTTTCATGGCAAATAATGTGCCTTACGTAAGGACCAAAAAAAAAACCAAACCAGCCAGCGAGGCACCTCAGTTTGCACTAACACTGCCCTGTTTCATATTACACCTATCGGGAGACCAATAAAGCTTTCCTTTGTGAGTCCCAGCACTGGACGTCTCTCCCTCGTGCCATTGATTCTTGGGTGTGGGGTGTTAGCACACGGGGTTACCGCTGCACCCCACCTCCGGGCAGTGGCAGCGAGTGCGTGTACCTGCCTGTCCTGAACTCACCCAACTCGCTTCCCGACCTGCGGCAGCACACGGCAAACCCCACAATCCGCCCAGGATGAGGAGAGGGCTGGCGGCTGGGGAGCCAGAGGGAACAGATTTCCCCGATGCCGGAGGGTCTCTCCACAAATCCAGATGCCAGCAGGCAAGGTTGGAGCTACAGGACCTGCCGCTGCGCTCCGGATCGGCTGCACCCACAGCTCTTCCTGCTGGAACACTGGAGTGACTGCTCCTACCCATCTTTACACAGCTTAGGTTGGAAGAAAACAGCAGTGGAGAAGTAAGTTCAAAAGAGAAAAGCAGATAGGGTTTATTACAGATCTTACACCTTTCCACACAAGGGGCTCCCTGAGGCAGGGTCCGTGCTCTCCTCCGTTACCCTCTCCAGCTTCTCAAGCTTCTGAGCGGGCTCCCAGCTTGCTGAGCTTCTGCAGGAGGGTGCTGCGCAGCGCCTCGGCACTGACGTTCTCAGTGATGGACTCAAGGAAGTGCTTCTCGTTGGCTCTCCGCAGCGTGTTGCTGGGGGACGTATCGGCGCTGCTGAAAGTCTCGTACTGCGAGAGGATCTCCAAGGCCACCACCACCAGCGGTTCGCCATACCCCTCGTCCGGTAGCATGGCAGCGACGTGGAGCAAGTGGCAGAACATTTGGATGCAGATGAAGGACACCTCCTCCGTGCACGTCGTGTCCTTGGCGGGTTTGGAGCGGAGCCTCGCGGCGCTCTTCACCGAACCCAGCAGGTCTGTGAGGCTGCTGCAGTAGAGCTGGACCACATGGAGCCAAGCTTCTGCTGGCAGCCAGGTGGAACAGCTGGAGCTGCAGAGGAGCTGGAAGCCCCGCAGGAAAAGCACGGAGAACTGGAGGTAGCAAGCAAAGGGCCGAAGGTTGAGCAGGGGCATGTATTGCACGTACTCCAGCGTGTATGGCACATGCAAGACTTGCCTCTGAAGCAGGTCTTCCACCACGTGTATGAGCCTCTTCCACTCGCTGTGGCTGCACCAAGGCAAGACCTGAATGAGGGCCACCAGGAACCCTTTGCTGAAGAGATTCACTTCTTCAGGGTTGTCCACGTTGACTGTGAGGAGCGTCAGCATCGTCTCCCTGAGCTCTGTGGACACACAGCAGCACTCCATCCATGCCAGGAGCCCGCTGCCCGGTCCATACTGTGGCAAAGGCTGGCACGTCCACTCATCCTCAGGAAGTGCGCAGACCTCAAACAGTGTTGCTGGGACCTCGTTCTTGAAGTGGTCTCCGTAAAGTTTCTTCAGGCGGAGACCAATGGTCCAGTCCAGTGAGGCCACCTTCCTGTGAAGCCAAGCCAGCGACTGGACCCACAGCTCAGGGGAGGGGGCGGCTTCTGGTCTTACCACCTCACAGAGCTGGCAGAGGATGTCCAGCACCAGGTCTTTGGTCTCCAACGAAGGGAAGAACTGGTCCCCAGGTTGATGCCAGTACTTTGTGTAGCCATCTAGAAGCTTGCAGAGGCTGAGGACAAGTGGGAATGGGTGACAAGACTTGATCCAGTGCTCTTCTGAACAGGACTGGATCCTCAAAGCCTTACTGAGGATCTGCAGGCTCAGTTCAACTTGAGCAGAGTCTGACTTCAAATAGGGAAGGACAAAAGCTCTGGTCACCTCTGCAGGTGACACAAGCGGGGTGGCTGAGCTTGGTTGCATGAGAAAGGCCAGGAACTCAAGGAACTGCTCCTCTTCCCTCACAGTGGAAAGCCTCCCCAACACTGCCTCCTCCAGACACCTCACCACCAAGCTGCGTGGCTTGCCTGGATCATCATGGGTCTCCTGGAAGCTCAGCGCTGGGAAGGAGCAAAGGATTTGCCCGAGGAACTGGTGCGCTCCTAGGTTGATAACAGCAAGATTACAAACCTGCTTCACTGTGGCCTCGGGGTACAGCAGCGCGAGCCTGGCCACAGAAGCCACAGCCTTGCTCAGGCCTTGATCAGACACACTCTTTGTGATCTGGTTGAAAGTCACATTCAGATCCTCCTGGAAGCCCTCCATGACAACCTGCAAGTGCAGGCACAGACCTGCCCCACCCCAGGACGCCAGGACACCTGAGAGCACATTGTTTTTGTCAGGCAACGAAAGCTCAGTGTAACACTCCACGATGGCTTGGGTCACTTGCATCTGCAGCTCTCGAGCCTCTTCATCTTGACGGGACATGGCAAAGTTCATCAGTGTCTCCAACAATTTCAAAACTAGCTCTGGTTCCTGAAAGAGAGCTTTGTTTTCCACAAGGCAGTCAACCCACTCCTTCGAAAAGGCCCAGGTCTTTTCAGAAGCAAAAATGGAGCACATCTCCTTGTGCCGGCCCAGCTTTTGCTCAATGACTGTCATGGCAACCGAAGACACAAGGCTGGTGTCCAAATCTTTGCTCTTCAGGGTGGTGCAGATCTCTTTCAGAAAGTCCTCGGTCATCTGTGTCAGCTCTAACACTACACGTGTCTCATCCTCACCCAGGTCTCCCATCTCTGAGAAGCAAGTGAGCCTCTTCCCAAAGGCACTGAGCGTGTCCAGGAGCCGGTAGCTCTCATAGCAGAGCTCCTCAGAGCTGCTCAGGGTGTCCTCCAGCTCCTCTCCCCAGGCACGCAATAAGCTGCGCAGCAAGTCCAAGCCAACAAAGAGCTCCTCACGAGACAGCTTGGCAAAGGACGAGAGGCTCATGCTTCTCTCTGCTTCCTTCACCTTCTCGTCCAGCCTGCAGTGCCGGTACCCGCTCTCAGTGTCTCTGCTCCAGAGCCCGACCACAGAGCTGATCTTGTCCAGGTACTCTGCTGCAGGGAGCGGGCTGCCCGCTGGCTCCAGCTCGCTGAACACAACCAGCAGCTCCACCAGGTTGGCCAAGGCGTAGCACTTCATGCGGGGCAGGGTGATGTTTCCGTAGATTTGCTTTAGCCCCTCCATCAAGACCACGAGCAGGCTGGTGGCAGCGGGAGGGCCGCTCGGAGAGCCAGGGTCACCCTTGAACCTCTTTGGGGCCTGGAGACCGTCATCTGGAGGGGTCTCGCAGCCGTGCTGACGGATGAGGGCACCGAACGCAGAGACCGTTTCATCCTCCTGTCCCTCCTTGTGTTTCATCACCTCCCACCACACGTCCAAGAAGAACACGGTGTCTGACGGAGATGTCTGGTGGGCGACGTACCGCACCAAGCGCTCCAGCTGGCCGTGCCGCACCTGGTGGGGCAGCGCCAGCAGCATCTCCACCAGGAGCCGGGGCGCGCCCAGAGCCTTGACCAGCTCGAAGAGGACGGTGTGGCTGAGGTCGGGGATCATCCTGCCCACGGAGAAGAACCCATCCTCCTTCCACTCCTGGTCCAGCGAGGCGGCGGAGGGGCCCGGCAGCAGGACCTTGGCCCACACGAGGGCCACGGCCTCCTTCTTCCAGCGGCAGTGCCGGCGCGGCGAGGGGCATTGGGCTCCGATCTCGCCGAGGGCGTCGGTGATGGGGGGTCCCACGCGCTCCCACTCGTCCTTGCGCAGCTCCCGCAGCGGCCGCGGCTGCGCCAGCCGGGCGGCCAGCAGGAACGCGCCCTGCAGGATCGCCGTCTCCTCGCACACGCCCCACGGCCCTGCGGAGACAGCGTTAGCGCGGCCGCCCCGGCCCGCCCCGGCCCCGCTGCCCCCGCACCCACCGGCCTCCATCGCCGCCGCCTGCCCCGCGCGCTTGGCGCGCTCTGACGTCACGGGGAAGCCACGCCTACCCGCGACCGCCCCAGCAGTCCCTTAACCCCGCCCACCAGCTGCGTCCGTAAGCCACGCCCACTGCCCACGCCCTAAACCGTTCCTAAACCCCGCCCACAACGTAACCCGCGACCATAATTCCACGCCCACAACCTCCATAACCACGCCCATCACCCCAATAGCAAAGTGCCTGCGCTGTTAAGCCACGCCCACTCCTCAGCCCCGCTCACAGCATAGTAAACACCATAAGCCCCGCCCACAACAACGCCCATCATCAACACAGCCCTCCCATCAGCCTCATAACCACGCCCATTATCGTTATAGCCACGCCCATGACGTAAGCCACGCCCATGATCCATGTAGTCCCGCCCCTGCCCTAGCGCCCGCTAAGCCCCACCCACCAAATAACCCTTAAGCAGCCCCGCCCATACCCGAAGCCCCGCCCCCTCAATCCGCCTCGCCCAGCGCCCCCTGCCGGCCCGGAGGTGTCATCACCTCTCCACCCTCCCTAGCGTTAATTGGTGAGCAGGAACATCCAGAACTCAAAAGGCAGAGGAGTTTCGGCGTGCGCCGTGCAGGTGGATCAAACACTTTCCAACCGTCCTTTTATTCATTTAAGGGTGACAGCGCCAGTTCCAGGGTGCAGCTTCGCATCACATTTCATAGAATCACAGAATGGTTTGGGTCGTAAGGGACCTCGCTCCTTCCCTCAGGACACGATTCTCACCTTGATCAGAACATGATCCAAAAATCGCTGCCGAATCTGAACCAAAATCCCAAGCGACAAAAACACAGCAAGGAATTTTTCCTGTTTGAACTCAGAATATTCAAAAACACTGACGTGCCTCTGCAACCGGGAATGCTGCCAATTGTGCCTGCTTTTCTCTGGGAAGCTTATTTGAGGTTTTCATCAAGAAGGATTATACGCCAGGCAGCGTGCCAGACGTGGACAACGCCAGTAATTACTCTCTGTATTCCCTTATTCCATTAGCAAAAGCAGAGCAACTTCATTCCAATGGAATGAACTCTGAACTGTTACTTTCAAAGGTAAAAACCTAATTGTAAAACCATGACACGCCGATTTCAAGCTGCCTCCCGGCACCTCAGCAGACAGCACAGCACTGCTGGGCAGCACAAAGCACGTCCCCGCTCCCATCTGGAATGTGGAAGGCTCCATGCGCTAACGTAAGGAGACAGGTATGCAGGAGCTTGGTTTTGGGTGGAAACCACCACATCAAGGACGTGTCCCCAGTGAGCAATGCACCACAAGCTTCTCAAATGAACATCTCACCTCAAAAGCTGGAGAAACAGCTCTGAATGATAACAGGGTTTGTTCCAGAATAGAATATTCATGTGCTTTCACGAGGTCGTTTCTCTGTTCCCAGTCAACGGGCGCTCACGATATCTGAGCCGCCCCAGTTCTCCGTACACAGTCCATCCCTTCAGCCCAAAACTTCGCCACAGAAATGGCCTGAAAATCTCAGAGCTGCAAATCCAGGATGGCTAAAGCCAATTAGTTAAGAGAATTAGATGCTATAATGAATCTAGCAATGTCTTTGTCAAGCACAACAACAGAGAAACGCAGGGTTTTCCTCTTGACAGATAGCCCTGGTTTTGAAGCCACCTGCTCCCTACTGCATAACTTGATTTTTTTTGAAGAAGAACACGTTATTTGCTTGAAAGGAGAGAGTCACAGTAAGAGACAAGCTGAAATCAAACAAACCAACCGGCATGAGACATTGCGTGCCCTCTTACTGGAAGAGGTGATGCAACAGATTAGACAGCACTTGCATTTCACTCAGATGAAAAACAAGGCACAAATGAGCAGTCCATTCCTTCTCTCCAGCTAAGCAGATGCCTTCTTCCTATTTTGTGCAGCAAACCATTTGTCACTGTCGTCCCCTGCCATGGCCTGCATGAAGAAAAGCATAACCACGTTCAGAACAGCAGCCGACTCACCAGCCTCTCCCATTCAACAGCCTTTCCCACGAATCCAGATTGATCACAAGGACACTTTCTAATCTGGAGAAGTCTATTCTGATGGATAAATTATTTTTGATGTACTAGTAAGGAAAACAGACACTGAAACCCAGTATTCTCTGCTGCAGCAGATAAATACGTGATCTACTAACACGAGAGCAAAGCAGGACGGTTTGAACACAGCCTTCCCCCAGTGCTCACGCTCCACACAAGAGCCCCTCTGCCTCAGGAGGGTGTCCAGCTGCGCTGATGTTACTGCAGCTCACAACTCATTTTCTGTAGTAACTTACACCAAAGCACTGCGGATGTGTCCAGCAAAATATACCCACACAGCCAGGCTGGAAAACTAACCAGGACATGAAGTGAGCTTTAAAATTCATTTTTAGGTTCTATAAGTGTCTGTAACTGGGAAGAAAATGGATGTGCACACAGCATTACTTACATCGTTTAACAATTTGTCACCATTAGGGTCCACCTTGGACAGATCTCGGAATGCTTCATCTCCCACAAAACAGATTTCATGGCCATCCTAAATGAAATTTAAAACCAGGTAAGTTAGATAACTGGGAGAGAGAAAATGAATTCAATTTAACCACTATTTCCTATATTACTCACAGGATCAGCCAAAATAACCACTTGCACTGTGGCTTTGCCAGGTGTGTCCAAGCTAACCAGAGGAGTTAAAATTTTCTGGTTCTCCTTTTTCATCAGTGCTTCAATCTTTGGCAACTTAAATAGAAAACAAACAAAATCAACTCTAGTCAGGTGCATTCAGGTCGTTACAGTTCCCCATCATCCACAACTCCAATACATTCCCAGCGCCAGAAATATAAACAAAATATCTGCTCCATATTATTTAGTTCCTATCTGAGATATTTTGCTAATGCTACTAGAAATTAACCTCCCACTAGTCAGCTCTGGGTAACGACAGGCACAAAGGAAATGTGATCACCACCTCTTCCTTTGCGCAGGAGAAGGCAATCCGCCCAAACGCTGTCCCATGATCCACCGCTCCTCCAACAGCCTTCAGCTCCAACTTACACTGAAAGAGGAAAAAAGAAAGCCCGGCTCGCAAGATGCTGTTCTCAGCGCTACATTCCCTTTCAAAACTGCCCACACAAATGTCCCAACAAGTCAGAATTACCAGAGCAAACCACAGCTTTTTCTAAATAACTGCAGTTACTTGAACGCAAGCTTTAATTAAAACACACAGAATTAAGCGCACAGTTGCTTTAATTGAGAGCTTTTTTTTCACATTTAAGATTTTGTTCTCACGAAATTAGAGGTTTATCTGATGAGAGACAACTTTTGAAGACAACAACTGGAAAGTTTTCTAAGGACTAACCTGGTTATCCGCGTAGCCTAGCAAAGCCTTTTGTTTTTCCTCATCCTTCTCATATATTTTCATGCCAAGCAAATCAGACCAGTAGTTAACAGACTTGCGCAGGTCAGAGACACCCAAGGTTACTTTCAGCACAGGATCTTGAAGATTGCAATAATACAAAATTAGTTACAAACAAGTTGTAGTTTTAAATGCAGTTTTACACTCTTGAGAAGTCACAAAGAAATACCACCACCATACTCTGCTTGATAAAATGCTATGGAAACAAATGCACAGCCTGCTCTAACATCCCACTTGTAAATCTCTCCGGAATACCAGTAAGAGCAAGTGTGCATATTTCACCTTGCTTGAGCTGTTCCTTGTCTTCCAAGTAGAACTTGTAGCCTCCTGGGGCTTCAGCTTCGAAAACACCAGTTGTGACTTCTTTGAGGGGCCACCCCATCTTCTTGGCATTGCTCACGGCCTGGCTGGACACAAGTGTTATGCCCTACGGGAAGCAGAGCAGACACACACAAATTCACATCATGGACGGTGCCCAAGACCTACCTTTCAATCGGCTGCCTCCACATCGGACCAGAAACAAATAAAATTACTTCTTATAACAGATGAACCACATGATCTCCGGAAAACCGTCTATCTTGCTCCTATAAAATAAGCTTAGTCTTACTGTGCATCCCCCATGTATTTGGCACGCGTTAATCTACCCTTCTTCACATCAAAGGGAAATGAAAAGCTAAAGGAATTTAAAACTGTGATTCAATACGTTGTACAGAAGTGAAAAATAGAGTTCCTAACTGTTCTGCCAGGTTAGGCAAACAGCCGTGGCTCCGAGCGGCTTTTCCCTGGCACCTCACAAACTGGGGGAGCACAGTAGCTAAGGAGAAACAATGACCAACACACGATATGTATTCATAGAAGAAACATGGGATTATTCAAGGGCTGTCAGCAAGTAAATAACAAAGAACTATGTAATAATAAGTAAAAGAGCTTTTGCTGCAGCAAAATCCTCCTTAACTAATCATTTCACGTTGGATCTGGCAGCAAATACCAGTTGTCCTACACACAGAGAGCAACTGAGCCACAAGGTGCTCATGGAAGGATTTCCTGGATCCTAACTGAGCACAAAGCCGCTCTAGTTTCTGTGTTTCCAAATTGGAGACAATTACAAACGCAAGAGAGTCTAATAGACTAAACAGAAAAGGAAACTGGTTCAACCTATAAACTGAACAGACGCCTAACCATAAAAATAAAAAAGCTTATCTCAAGAAGGAAATTTTGCTACTAAGCATGGTACTTGCCAGAAAGTCATTGCCCAGGCGATATTCTCCAATACCATAATTGTAAGTCAATTCCGCAACAAAGTGATTGTCTTCTGGCCCGTAGCCCACCATCGTTTTGCTCCATTTTCCATCATAAGGGCTGGAATATCGATATTTAATTGTCGTCAGTATTATAAATAAACATCAAGAACAGCACATATCAGTGTTCCAAGGAAGAATTTCATTTCTAGAACAAACGGCACGGGCAATCCAGTCACCTCCCACCAAGCAGGAGCTGACACCTGTGAGCAATTCACACTGCGGTGCAGCACACCGACATCCCCCCACTCAGTACTTTTGACCTCAGGCTGCCATACACAACCAAGCAACAAAAAAACAGCTCTACTTCTTTCTTAACAGCTTGCATTTTAAAGCATAAACTGCTCATTCGCTGGAATTACACAAGAACTTCCTTATTAAAAAGTAGGAAAAGTAGACAGTTGGGCACCAGACTGTAACAGTTCTTAACGTTAAGAAACGTTACGGTCTGACAAAGGTTAAGAAAAGACAAAAAACTTTGGGGCTAACAGGAGCGATCTTTAACTTAAGACCCACAGAGAGCCCCGGGTCTGTTAAAAACTAACATAGCTGAACTTAATTCCAGCAAAGTTTAGAAGTAATTGTACAAAGTTCAGTATAAAGACTATAAGTCTATAGGTGTAACACAGCAATGCTTGTGTTCCCACATACACATCACACCTAATACTCAAAACCTGCCAATTCCAAAGGTAGCACTTTAAATAAAACAACCCCTGTTTTACGTATAGCATAACAGCATGGCTGGTTGGTGGGTGCTTTACAAGAAATGAAGGTCTGGGGGAGGACACAGGGGCCACACTCACCCATTGCAGCTGGCTTTGCAGCCCTCCTCAAACTCCTCGTGCCTCAGCACCTTGTGTATCAGGAGAGGGAGAGGTTAGAACAGAAGAAACGCCTTTCCCCTTTACCTCAGCTGTCCCATCAGGTTTAATGCCAAGCTGGGGGAGCCAGGGGAGCTCGGGGCCCCCCATGCTGAGGTGGATGACCCCTTGTTCCCCTTCTCCCCTCCTCTGAAGCCGGTGACTCCTTCCTCTCCCCCCTCTTCCCCCAAGATGGCGGTTTTCCACCCCTTCGCCTCCACTGAGTTTGGTGACCATTCCCCCTTCCTCCTCACTGAGGTGGAAGACCCCTTCATACTCACCCCTTCCCTCTCTTCCCTGAGATGGGCAACTCCTTAGAATCATAGGATCAGTAGGCTGGAAAAGACATCAGCTGCAACTGTACCTGTCCACTATCAAATCACGTCCACAAGCACCTCACCTACCCGCTTTTTGAACACCTCCAGGGATGGAGGCTCAACCACCTCCCTGCACAGCCTCTGCCAGTGCTTGATAACCCTTTCTGTGAAGAATTTTTTCCTAATGTCCAGCATAAACTTCCCCTGATGCAGCTTGAGGCCATTCCCTCTTGTCCTGTCACCTGTCACTTGGGAGAAGAGACCAACATCCACCTCTCTACAACCTCCTTTAAGGTAGTTGTAGCGAGTGATGAGGTCTCCCCTCAGCTTCCTCTTCTCCAGACTAAACAATCCCAGCTCCCTCGGCCGCTCCTTATAAGACTTGTTCTCCAGACCCTTTACCAGCTTCAGCACTCCTTGGACATGACCTAGGACCTCAATACCTTTTTTATACTGACGGTCTCAGAACTGAATACAGGATTCGCAGTGAGGTCTCACCAGTGCCAAGTACAGGGAGGATCCCTTCCCTGCTCCTTCTGGCCTCACTGTTTCGGATACAAGCCAGATGCTGTTGGCTCTCTTGGCCATCTGGGCCACTGCCGGCTCACGTTCAGCCGCTGTCAACCAACACCCACAGGTCTTTCTCTGCCAGGCAGCTTTCTAGCCACTCTTCCCCCAGCCTGGAGCTGCACGGGGCTGTTGTGTCCCGAGTGGGACGAGGAGGTTGTAGAGTGGAGGGTGCTGGGCTCTTCTCCCAAGTGACAGGGACAGGACAAGGGGGAATGGCCTCAAGCTGCACCAGGGGAGGGTCAGACTGGACATCAGGAAAAAAATGTTTCACAGAAAGGGTCACCGAACTCTGGCAGAGGCTGCACTGGGAGGGGATGGAGTCCCCATCCCCGGAGGGGTTTAAAAGACGGGCAGACGAGGTGCTCGGGGACATGGTTTAGTGGCAGATAGGAATGGTTGGAATCGATGATCTAAGACGTCTTTTCCAACCTAGTGATTCTATGAGTGCAGGACTCTGCACTCCTCCTCCCTCTGCCTGAGGCGGACGATCCCTTCCAGGCCCCCCGGGCCCTTCCTGTTGGGTAGATCCCTTCCCCCTCTCCTTTGACTGATGGGAGACCCCTCCCCGGTTCCCCCCGGCCCCGCTGCTCACGCTCATGCCCAGCAGCTCTCGGTAGAAGCTCGCGGTCCGCGCCCGGTCCCCAACTTTGAACACGAAGTGCAGCGCCCGCCGAGCCCCCATGGCGGAGCGGACGGCGGCCGTCGCGCGAGAATACGTCAAGCAGCGCGCCCGCTGCCTCCCCACGGCTGTGCCTCGTGAGGGCGTCGCGCCACGTTGACGTCACACCGCGCGCCCGCCGGTGTCGCGGCGCCAAGATGGCGGCGCTAAGGAGGCTCAGCTGTTCGCTGCTCCGGACCGGCGAGGCCGTGGTGGGGCGGCGCGGGGTCCGTGCGCTGCGAAGGAGCCCCGTGCGGGTGCTGCCGCCTCAGAAGGAGCGCGGCGCCGCGGCCGAGGCGCAGCAGAGCCCCCGGGAGCGCCCCCCGCCGCCCCCGCCCGCGGTGGAGCGGAGCGCAGCCGGGCCGGGCCTGTGGTACGAGAAGGCGGCGCCCGGGGACAGGAGGCTGGGGTGAGGCCCGCGGGTGTCGCGGGGGCCGCCCCTCCGTGTCCCCGGGGCTGCTCGCTGTCACAGCTGCAGGATTGGAGGCTAACTGTCACACTGGGGGGTTCGGCGTGGAGGGGGGGCGGTTCTGGTTCTAGACGCCTACAATGTCTGCAACAGTCTAGGCTGGGGGAAGAGTGGCTGGAAAGGTGCCTGGTGGAGAAGGACCTGGGGGCGCTGCTTGGCGCCTGAGCATGAGCCAGCAGTGGCCCAGGTGGCCAAGAAGTCCAAGGCATCCTGGCTTGGATCAGAAGCAGCGTGGCTAGCAGGGCAGGGATTGTGCCCCTGCGCTCAGCATTGGTGAGGCCACACCCAGAATGTTGTGTCCATGGGCCCCTCACTACAGGGACATTGAGAGGCTGGAGCGTGGGCAGAGAAGGGTACAGAGCTGGGCAAGGGTCTGCAGAACAAGGGTTATGAGCGACCTGGGGTTGTTTAGCCTGGAGAAAAGGAGGCTGAGAGGAGCCCTTATTGCTGTCTACAACGGCCTGAAAGGAGGTTGTAGCGAGGTGGGTGCTGGTCTCTTCTCCCAAGTAACAAGTGATAGGATGAGAGGCAATTGCCTCAAGTTGCACGAAGGCAGGGTCAGAGTAGACATGAGGAAAAATATCTTCACCAGCAGGGTTCTTGGGCACTGGCAGAGGCTGCGCAGGAAAGTAATTGAGTCTCCATCCCTGGAGGTGTTCAGAAGGCAGGTAGATGAGGCGCTCAGGGATATGATTTTGTAGGAGACGGGTACGGTTGGACTTGATGTCAAAGGTCTTTTCCAACCATATGGTTCTATGAATCCATAATTCTATAGATACTCCATGGGCTTCTGAGTGGGGTTCTCGGGCTGGCAAATGCCACACTGAGGGTGTTAGCGTCATGATGTCTTTTGTAATGAACTTCTCCTCCACAGAAAAGTGGTGACTATCGCCAAATCAAAGAAGTTTCGGGACCATCAGGGAAAGGTTCTGCTGGAGGGCCAGAGGCTGATCAAGGATGCTTTGGAGGCGGGGGCTGTGCTGCAAACTCTCTTCTTCAGCACCGTGGGGCAGCTGAAGGAGCTGCCTGAGGCACAGCTGAAACGAGCCAGCCTCGTGAAGGTGAAATTTGAAGACATTAAGAGCTGGTCTGATGTTGTAACTCCTCAGGGGCTGATGGGTAAGTTGCCTTAGAAACGGCCACAACGATGATTAAAGGGAAACTTATTTTACATTTGATAAGTGGATAATAACCGTCTCTTCATAGCCTTCCTCTGCACATTCTGGCAGTGTGTCAAAAGTGCTATAATTCGAGAGAATTCCCTGTTCCTTTGCCTGCTGTGGTAACTGGGAAGAGGCTCCTAGAGCGCACTGAGGTGCTCATGCTCATTTTTAATAGTACATTGCTTATGCTGTGCTGGGAAATAGAATCATAGAATATTTAGGGTTGGAAGGGACCTTAAAGATCATCCAGTTCCACCCCCTCCCATGGGCAGGGACACCTCCCACTGGATCAGGCTGCCCAAGGCCCATCCAGCCTGGCCTGGAACACTCCCAGGGATGGGGCAGCCACAACTTCCCTGGGCAACCTGGGCCAGGGCCTCCCCACCCTCATGGTGAAGAAGTTCTTCCTAATGTCCAGTTTAAATCTGCCCCTCTCCAGTTTATACCCATTCCCTCTCGTCCTATCACCTCAAGCCTTTATGAATAGCCCCTCTCCAGCTTGCCTGTAAAATAGTTCTTATGAAGCCACAAACTCTTCCAAAACTTTAAGCCGTGCTTTTCCTAATGCTTTCTCCAGCACCTCTTTGGTGAGACTTGGGCCATGACGTGAATCAGAGACGCCCTGTCCTTAAGGTGTGTTAGTCAGAAGCCTGTCAGCACTTTTGTCTCCTCAGGGATTTTTTCCAAGCCCAACCATGCCAAGATGTCCTACCCTGCTGCTCAGCTGACCAGCTCCTTGCCGCTGCTCCTCATCTGCGACAATATCCGAGACCCAGGAAACCTGGGGACTATTCTGAGATCCGCAGCAGGAGCAGGCTGTGAGAAAGTGCTGCTCACCAAAGGTAAGAGCCTTTCCCTGAGGGGGAAGAAGTCTAATTTGAGTAATGGGGGGGTAAGGCAGGGAATAAGAGGTGCTTGAAGATGTTCCCAAGAATTTGTATCAGTGCTCAGCACAGACAGGATTTGCTGTGGGAAACAGTGATTGCTGAATCCCATTTGTGTGGGAGTTGCTGCATTGAGGCTGTTTTCCCTCCTTCTATCTCAGGCTGTGTGGATGCGTGGGAGCCGAAGGTGCTTCGTGCAGGCATGGGGGCTCACTTCCGTCTGCCCATCATCGCCAACCTGGACTGGGAATCTGTTCCCAGCAACCTTCCTGCCGGCATCCAGGTGTACGTGGCCGACAACAAAGAACCAGGCGCTCAGGCTGAGACTGTGTCTGTGCTGAGGGGAGGCGGCAGGACTGGCTCTGCTCCTGGCGACCTGAAAGCTTCTGTGAAATCCAAATTGGATGTTGCTCCAGAGCATGAGGATGAGGAGAGCATGGCGGGGGTGTGTGTCCCAGAGCTGGCCGCACAGTATTACTACGAGAACTGGACACAGGCTCCGGTGGCGGTGGTGATTGGTGGAGAGACACACGGTCTGAGTCCAGACGCAATTCATCTCGCAGCCAGCACGGGCGGGAAGAGACTCGTCATTCCCGTGGTGCCAGGCGTGGACAGCTTGAACTCCGCTATCGCTGCTGGCATTGTGCTGTTTGAGGGGAAAAGACAGTTGCTGCAGAGGCACAAGCAGGAAGGCAAGAGGCAGAAGTTCCCCACAGCGGGCTAAGCTGTGGACGTTTGGGTGCTGAAGAAGGCTCTCCTCTTTTTGGCGCGCTGTAGAGTTAATAAAAGAGCAGCTCAGGCTGTTTTGTTTGCAGTAAACGGGTATTAAACAGCTCTGGCAGTGTTGGAGCTGTGCCTCGATGAGCGTGCGGCTCCGCGGAGAGCATGCGGGCGATCTGGCCGCAGGGTGATGCTAGTGAGAAGGGACAGGATGGGAGCCCTCACCATGCGGGCACCCAGCTCCCCGCTGCACTGCTTTTATTGCTCTTGCACAGACTTGGGGAGGCTTTGGATCAGGGTTCAGCTGCCGCAGCACCTTTTCTGCTGGCCTGACTGCTGCTGACAGCACGCGTCCTTCCTCTCGCAGCCCTGGGCCGTGTGGCCTGGCTGCTGCTTGTGGTTTTGGGGTCAGAAAAGCCAAATAGTGTCCACTTGAATGGGTCCTGCCTGTGCTTACCCAAACCCTGTGCTCTAACGAGTGCAAAGAGCTGCACAGAACCCCTCCTGGGGGTGCCTGCCGTGCACCAGGCTGGTTTGGGGCCTGGCTGAGGTGTGGGGTGTCTGAGCTCCGGCATTCACAGCCACACCGCTGCCAGGAGGTGGTGTCTGTCCTCGCGCACAGATCATTCCAGCAGCTGGGCCTCAGCACGAATGAATTATGAATGAGGGAAAGGTGGAAAAGGAGCTGTGGGCGCGGCTGCTCGACCGGGCACTGAGCACCAGGGAAGGACACCCCAGGGCCTGCCTGTGCCTCCCAGAGGGCAACAAGTTGGCTCACAGTGACCTACCTCATGGATCCAGGATGTGTCAAGTCACTGGAGGCTCCAGCCCAGGCTCTCGCCATCGTCGGCAGCTGCAGATTGATGGTTCCTGCGACGGCGCTGGCTGCTGCCTGTCCTGCTGGGCATTTAAAAATGTCCTCTCTACTCTGGCTGTGAGTCGTGCAGCCAAGCTTCTGCTTGCTGCAGCTTTGGTTTCCTGTTACCACATTGAAATAACTTAGAGTGTCTGTTGAAGAAATCCTCAGATTCAGCCTCTTCCCTGCCCTTGTACCCAAGCACTGTGCAGCGCTGCCGGGCTGGGCGTGGATGCGCCATCAGACAGTGGTGTTACCACAAGCCTGAAACTACTCCAGCCAAGCAATTCCATCTCCAGAGCACAATTCCAGCCCAGGTCCCAAACAAAGCCATTCTCACGCAGAAAATTGCTGCTTTGCTCCAGTTCCCACTGAGCAGCTACGACAGTGCTGAGCTCACTGCCTCTCCCACAAGCCCAAACCAGAGGGGAAGATGGCTTCTCTAAGAAAAATAAATCTCCTGCTGCTGCATGAATAAATGCTACAGCCCTGCGGTCCTTCGAACCCACCAAACCCCTCCAAAGCCCAGGCACAGGACCAGCCTAGGGCAGTGCAGGCTCAGCGAGGCAGCGAACACCCCGCTGCCGGCCAAACAGCTCCTTCCTACCCGGGGCAAGGGTAATGCTGGTGAAAAGGGGTTTCACCAAGCACTGGACCCATCCTGGCTCCAGGATGAGCCACTCACAGGCGCGGCTGCGCTAGCAACCCGTGATTCCGGCTCAGCCATCGCAGCACCGGGAGCTGCTGGCACCACCACCTACGCCATGGGCTCTGGCTCCTCCTGCTCGAGACCCAGGTGGCTCCTCTCTCCTCAGCAGTGGGACACAGCAATCGGCACCTCTGAAGACGAGGTTATTATAACGGTTTTATTACAAAGTTCCAATCACCATGTACAGTTTTTACAATTTCACTTTCATCTGTGCTGCTCGGGTCAGGGAGAGAGGATTTTTTTTGTTGTGGGTTTTTTTTTTTGGTTATTTCTTAAAGAACAGCACCATTAACATTGGGTTTGGGACACACCTACAAAAAACAGCTCAATCATCTAACATAGAGGGGACAGGAAAATTCATACCAGAAAAGAGGAGAGTGGGGGACAGAGAGAGCACAAGGGAGAGACGGAGAGGTGAGGGCAGCCTGGTGGCGGTCCTTCTCCTGGCTCAGAGAGGGAAGGAGGGAAGATCCGCTGGTCGCAGGTGGGTGACGCCCCAACACGCGCAGCCAGTGCTGCCTAAGGCTGTCGGTGCTTGGGGTGGGAGGTGGGAAACCCACCTGGAAAGGTCTCACCCCCAAGGAGGAAGAGCTTGGCTATGCCATGGTCTTTCAGAGGTTGTCAGCAGTTAAGACTTTGTCTCGGCCTCGTTAGGGCACCGGTACTCCAGAGAGGGAAGTAAGACGGGCCAGGGGTGAAGGGGTCAGCTTCCTTATTGCTTCCTTGAAGTCACTTAGTCAGCAGGGGTGGTAGGAAAGGAAAGAAGAGGGAGGAGGAGAAAAGAGCCCCAGAAACCCCATCCACTGCCTGATGCATACGTTGGGAAGAACACCATGCAAAAAGACTTGCCTGCTAGCTAGTGCCGTGTATAAAATAACGATACAGTAACAGTTCTGGCCTGGTTATTAGAGAATATATCACCATGAAGCACAAGCAAAGTCTCCAAACACCAATGACTCCCTGCTGAAAGTGCATCTCGAGGAGTTTGCTTAGGAGAAGGATTCACTGCGTAAAACAAGGCACCACAAGAAGGTTGGATACTGGGTCGGGCGTGAGGACACGCTGGAGAATCCACGAGCGGCGGAAGAGAGACCTAGATTTAAATAATGTCTGTTGGCACAGATGCCGCCTTAGATGGGCTCGGGTTTTAGCTTGTCTGCTAGAAAGTCGCTGACAAAGGCTTCCACGATCTCGGGCGTGATCTCCTCCACATCCATCACGTACTTGGCCCGGGCTGACATGTCCAGGATGGTGAGCAGGGGCGCGGCCTCAGGCAGGTTGGTGTAATCCCGCAAGGAGTCGGTCATGTCATCCTGAAGGCCAACATGAGAGGGAAAGAGGAGTTACCAATAGAGCCCAAGACACCAGGAGCGGTTTGCTGCTTCCACGTCACGGTCCAGCCCACAAATACACACCAATATTTGCTTGGGCTTCGCAGCAGTGCTGCAGGAGCGCGAGCACGGCAGGGAGCACCCACCTCGCTGCCTGCTCTGCCGGTGCTTCGTGTCAAACCCAAACTGGGCTGATTTATCCAGGGTGGGATGGGACCGTGCGCTCCTCCCACCCATTCCGCAGAAGGCACAGGCCCCAGCGCCCCAAGACTGACCCGCTGCCCCTGGCCCCCCCCAAAGCCTCTGCGGCAGGAATACATTCTGGGACCAACTCAGGAGCTGAGGACAAGTGCTGGATGTGGGGACTGGCCGGCCCTCTGCCAGCACAACCATGGCCTTGCTGCTCGCTGGCGTGGATGCCAAAGGGACCTGGAGCAAATCAGAAAATGGAATTGGGATGAAGGCCCATGCTTTGAGCCAACCCCAAATCCCCACCAGCAGCTCCAAGTGGAGAGGCCGCAGGACTCCTCAGAGCGAGCTGCCTCCTTTCGGCCAGGCACAGCACGGCGAAGGGGAAACACCAAACCTGCCTGTGCCAGGGCTGAGCGGCGCAAAAGCGAGCGCTGGGGTGATTCATCTCCTGCCCGAACCAAGCCCACACTGTGCGGCAGCCAAAACGAGGCGGTCCCCTGCACCCCTTTCCAAGGGCAGCATTAGAAATCCATCAATGCAGTGAGCGGCTGGTGGCTCTGCCACGCATGGCACGGTAACTCCTGTCGCACCTCCCCTTCCACTGCAGAGGTTTCTGGCGCAGCCGGACCACGTGGCAGGGAAGGGCGAGCGGTGCTGCGCCCGCTGCCTCGGGGCTGGGGTGCTCAGCCGCCCCACACCCTTCCCGCCTCCCAACCCAGGTGGGATGCTTCATCCTTTATCTGATTGTCGCAAAGGGACCAAAAATCTTTTTTTAATCAATGCAAAACCAGCCCAGACAGCACTGGGAGACGAATGGGAGGCGCCTGCTCTGGCTGTGGCCGAGCTGCTTTGTGCACAGGGGCCGGACGAGACCCGGGGCCAACGCTCTGGGCTATTGAGGTGACGGATGAATGGGACGTGCTGGACGCTCCCCATTCTTCATCCTGGCTGCCACAGGGACGTCGGGAGCTGGATGAATAGCAGCAATGTTTCAGCTACAGCCGGCGAGGGGAGGAAAACGCTTTGCAGGCTCTGGGGGAGGGGGGCAGGTCCTGGACCCTCCCGAAATAGCCTTTCCAACAAGGGGCTTATTCAGGGGCGCGGGGCTGAGCTGGGATGCTCAGAGACCCATTATAGCAGCGAGAGCGGGAGTGCCTGCAAGGACAGAGGTGACAGGGCTGCAGAGGAAGCAGGGGGGCTCGCCTGGCGGGGGGGGGGAGCCAGGGTGCGGTAGTGGGGACCCTTTTTTGTGCAAGGCAGCTGCAGAGGGCTCCGCTCGCCACACACTGCGGCTGTGACGTGAGCATGGAAAGACGGAGCAGGCGCAGGGACAGGCAGCAGCCACCACCTGCCCAGGCCCTGAGCAGCACCTGGGACAGGAACCGCGGGCTTAGGGGACTCTGGGAACTTTTCTGACCCTTACACAAAACCTTATTCATTTGCAAGTCAGCAGCAGGGCAAAGGGAGGCCAGAAGCCCTATTTTCCCATTTCTCATTTTCTCCAGCAGATCCCTGGCTCCAAGCACTGCAGCCCGCGCGTGCCCCAAACACCAACCCAGCCACCAACAGTGCCGCCAGCTCAGGAAACCCCTCTCGTTTCACAGGAGGACAGGCAAGCAATGCAGTGATGTGCCCAGCTGAGGCCAGGGCAGGGCAGAGCTGGGATGCTCGTGCTGCCAGCAGTGGGAGCACAGCCCCGTCCCGCCCCGCTGCTCCCCGAGCAGCCCCAGGGGCAGATTTGTCCAGCGTCACCCACACAGCACAGAAACAGACCCAGCCTGCAGGATCGGGGCTGCCTCCCGCAGGCACCGCTTAGGGGAGAGGCTGGAGCCCCGGTCTCTGCCCTCCTCCCAGGGCAGGAAGGAAGGCAGCAGCACCTCAGTGAGGGCAGCAGCAGCCGGGCCAGACTGAAACCCAGACACTGCCTCCTCTTCCCTTGCCCAGCCAGCCTCCCTGCCCACACAGCCTCTGGGTTTGAGGGAGCAGCTGGCGGCTCCTTCCCACCTTCCCCAGCCCCTCTCAGCCCATCCCCACAGCTCCCTCACCCGCTCTCAGGCTTCTCCATCTCTCAGCAAATCCAGGTGGGCCCCCTTTGCCAGAGGAAATCACCAGCAATAAGTTCAGGGGACGAGCCAGGACTTAAGTCTGTTTTTTCTCCATGGTCTCCGACTGGCTGCAGTAGCTCTGTGCCTCAGTTTACCTACTTGAATAGTGGCAACAGTGGTACCCAACCCAGCTCAGTCCTCATACAAAGACACAGCAGGATGCAGCCCGGCGCACTCCTTCCGCTTACCTCGCCTGCCACGAAGAAGAGCAACGGTGCCTCCTCCTCTTTGGCTTTGTACTTGGCGATGATTTTTTCAGCTATGGGCTGAATCAGTTGTTTCGCTGCCTCTGACTCTCCATCATCCTCTGAATCTGCAGGGCAGAAGAGGGAAGGCAAAAAGGAGGTCAGGATCAAATGGATGCAAACCGGCAAGGCACAGGCAGCTCTATCCCATGGCACCACCATGCAGAATACCGGAGCCTGGATGCACAGCACGAACTTCAAAGCTATGTGGCTCCATAGCAATTAGGGAGCAGCTGAAATGTGCTTTTCATGTGAGACAGAGAAACACGTAACAGAGGAGCAGCTCCTGCTCCCCAAATACATCGCTGCTCACTCTCTGGTGCCGCTGCTGAAGCTCAGGGACAAAAAGGTGCAAAAAAGCCACTTTGCAGTTTGAGAAGCACTGGGATGTTTTCAAGACCAAACAACTGTGCTGATCAGAGGCTGCCTGCCACCCCTGCCCGCCACCCACCATCTCTCCGCCTCGGGACGGCTGCTCGGCAGCTTTTTTGCTCAAGTCTCTGCAGCAGCAGTGCTGTGAAGGGAGCTTTGATTTGACAGAGGTGGAGTAGAAAGAGATGGCAACATCAATCAAACGCCAGCTACCACTGAAGTTCAAATACTGAGCTGGAAAGAAGAGAGACTGCGTCCTTGAGCAGCATCGAGATGAAAGGACTTCAGTTCGGGGACAACTTTTTAGCATTAAAAAAAGCTAAGAAGGGAGAAGAGAGGCCCCTGGTCTCCTGCAGCTCATTCAGCTCTCACAGCCCCTCATGTAACGCCCCGACACACCTGGTCCAGCCCGGAGCTGGGACAGGCCCTGCCCACGCCCAAAGCGCTCTCTGCCCTCGCTCCACACTCCCCTGTCCTCCCCTCTGGCTTTTCTGACCAAAGCAGGAGATGCTGGAGCCAATGCACCCCGAATTTCAGGGCCTGTCCTACATGCACGACAGTGATGAATACGCAGAGTTGGGGGGCGTCTGCAACGATTGGTTTTTCTACGAACAACGCTGCTGGCGGCACTCCAGGCAGCCCTGCACACTCTTAGCTAATCTAGCCCTAACCTCTCCAGGGACGGATGTAGATCCGTCGGGATTTACTCACAACCAGCACTTGCTAATCCTGCTTTCTCCTGGCGGTGCTGCTGCCCGCACAATGCAGACACTGATCTGACGGGGAGGTCTCCCAGCAGGACACGGACTGGCCAGGAGCCCCTGTCCCTGGCGCAGCAGCAGCTTCGCCTCTGCCCCAGCACATCGCCAGCACATTTCACCAAGGCTGCGTAGACCCTCGAGCGCCGAGTACAAGCCCCAGCTGCTGGCCAGATAGCGCTCTCCCTACAAGTGTTTTGCAGCAAGGTGATAGAAAAACTTTGCTCAGAGCAAGATAAAAATAACTCTTTCCAGAAGCCTGCAGCGCCGGCCTCAATCAATCACGCTTGGCGTGGCCGGCCAGTCTTCCCCACACCAGGAGAGTATTTTTGGCTCTGCGCTCACATCCCCTGCCGGGATCTGCTGAATAAATAATCAGGGTCAAAAGGAAATCTGAAAGGGAAGAAGGGAAAGAGCGAGAGCCATGTTATCAGCGCTGCAGAGAAGGGTATGCTGCTCACAAAGGGCGTGTGAGGAAGCAGTACGTAAGCCCTGCCCTGGGCCAGGACCCTGCACAACCCCAGCAGGCTTGGGGCAAAGGGGCTGCTTCAACAAACCCCCACTGCAGCTCCAGACAGCGCTAAAGGGACATCCACATCCCCAGGAAAACCCAGAACCCCTCCGTTCCCTCCCCAGGACGCTGTGCACACCCCTCACAGAGCTGCCAAACCCCCCGACAGAGGCTCAGCCTCCAGCACAGCTTATCCCGGCCACAGCCCTCGCCTGATTTAACCATCCATTGCTGGCAGGGAAGTGATGAGGAACGAGCCAGCGCTGCTTCAGACGAGCTCTAGGGCTGTTTGCAGCTGCAGCAGAGCTTCACGTGTGGGTTAGCAGTGGAAAAGAGACAGGAGCTTTGGGAGAAGCCCACCCTGTCCTGCAGCCAGCGCCCCACAGGGGAATACCCAAGGATCAGCAGACCATGCAAGAGGCTCCTCTGATGGTAACAGCCTCGCTGAGCTCAGGGATTCGAGCTTTGAACCGTGGTTTCCAGCACAGAGCTGTAATCCTTCCCTGAGACGCTTCCTTTGCCTCCTCTGGAAAGTCATGTGTGCCCGAAATCCCCGCTCCAGAAAAGGCCTTTCCCACTTCCACCCCCATCGGCTGTGACAGTGAATTTCTTGTACTCCTCCACACCTATTCAGCATTCCTCTTTGCAACCGCTGCTGAACCATCTTTGATACAGCAGCTCCTCTCCACTGCAAATCACCGCTCCACCGCATCCTCCTGGCTGGGCTGGAGCTGCGGGAGACTCGTGGGCACGGGCGGGCTCTGACAAACCCCTGCGAGCTGCCAGTTCCTCCGGTATGGGCAAGGCTTGGTCTGTCAGCCCCCTTGGACCCCTCGAGGGGACTGCACGGAGATCTCTGTCTCTCCATAGCCTCTCCGGGCATGTGAGCGCATAGCAGTGCACAGCAATGCAAACAGGATGATGTCCCTTCTTCCCACAGATGCTGCCATCACTGGGGGCAGATTCTCAGCCCCATGGCCAGCTCCAGCCGAGCTGGCAGGCAGCCCAGTCCCCATCCCGAGCACAAGCTCTGCTTTCCAAGCAGCGATGCTCCGTACCTACAAAGAGAACGAGGCAGGGGCCCTCATTCAGCTGCACGGCGTTGGAGTCCGTCAGCTCCAGTACGGGCTTGGGGTGCCAGGGGAACTCGTGGCATTCGATGTCGTTTAGCACCTCCACCCGCCCTTGCCGCGTGATCACTTCTCCCTTGGGGTCCAGCACGATGAGAGTCGGGATGCCTGCGATGGAAGAAAAACAGGGGAGGGATCAGCCAAAGCATGAACCAGCCAGCGACAGGGCGTGGGGAGAAAGGCCTTTTCCTATTGCCTCCGGCTCTGGCAGGAGCCCAGCGAATCATACACGGTGTGGGAATCTGGGTCCCTGGATCCTGTTTCCGTAATTCAGCTGTAATTCAGCAGCCAGAGCAGGAAGCAGGAAGACAGGCTCTGGCAGTGCCTGCCTTTCCCTGCCCGAGGGCAGGCAGGGGTCACCACCATCGGCTGCTGATGTTCTTGGATGCCACCACTGCCACACAGGGACCCTCCTTGCGAGGTCCCTCTTGCAAAGGACAGACGCGCCTCCTGCACGCGAGGTGGTGCAGCGCTGCCCTGCAGGCACCATCGCCCCAGCGTTGAGATGTGGCTGCTGTTGGGAGAGCCCAGTCACTGGGCTTCAGGAACACGCACAAACCTTTTTGCAGGGCGGACTGCAGACAACAGCCAGGAAGAGGGTGTGCTCCTTCCCAGAAGAAGGAAATGTCATGAATTTGGCAGCCACTAACTCCACCAGTCAAATCACCCCCACACTCCTCCTCGGTGCTTCCCAGCCACTTCCAAAGCACGAGATAAGTCTGATGGATCATCAACATCATTACCTACCTGGTTGGGATGCAGCTACAAACAGACTTTTGGCAGAGCAATCCCTCCCTTGGCCAACTTGGGATACCCTCAAGGAGCCCAGTGGCCCACTGTGCTAAGGCTGGAATGACCACGTCTGCTGGAGAACAGAATGTAGGGAAGGAGGGACTCTCACCCATGCCAGAGCTGGGCTGTGGATCGTGGGCACAAAAGCAGCTTCGTTTCCCCAGCTGGGGCCTGGAGCTGCTCGCTGCTGAGCACGACACAGCTCTGTCAGCACTGGCACAGCGCTGGGCAGGGGCCCTCCTGCCCACAGGATGGAGGTCTCAGTTTCTTCCTTTCTGCAGTTCTGACCCTTGGGGAAGGGAAGAACATGTGTGTTTTGCTTTGTTTGGGGAAAAAAAAAAGCCACCAAGATATAATGAGTTAAATATGTCCCTCTGTATGAAGGGGGACAGTAGAGGTCTGCCACACCTCCCTCCCAACACTAATGAAGCCGTGCAGGAATGTCCAGGGTCTCCTGGATCCTGGTGTGGTCCAGATATGGGGATGGGGGACATCTCATAATGCCTTTGAAGCAAAGCATCAATTTGCTTTGAGGTACGGGGCTGGAAAGCCCCATAAAGGAAAAGCTTTTATCAGGGAGGTGAACACGCTTACAGCAGAGATTTAGCGCAAATCACCTATTCCAGCCTGGCCAGGCCGGCAGCGAGGTGGGGTGGACACCAGCTGGTGAACATCCCATCTGATAAGGGCACGAGGCTTTCCTACCACAGAATGGTCACGGGTGAGCCAACAGCAGCGGCTCTTGTTGGTGACTTCATCTGGAAAGCACATCATTCCTCTCTCATCAGGAGGCAAAGAAACATCCCACAAGGAAAAAAAAGAGAAGAGTTTGGGATCAGGCCTGAAGAGATGGATCAATTGACCACTGTCAGTGCCAGGCACTGTCACCCAAGCTTCAATCCACTCGCTATCCTGTGTCTCCTTCACCCAGCAACGCCCTCCAAATCACAACCAGCAAACCGAGGCAACTCAAATCCTCCTGCCCTCATCCAGAGGCTCATTTTAAAGCTCATTTGTTAGGAATACCCTGCAGAGCCATTCTCCGAGGAGGGAGTCCCAGCGTGCTCACCCCTGCTGGACTCCTGGCACCGTGCTCCCATGTTTGTTCAACAGTGGGTTACTCACAAAGTCTCTGAATTCTAAGCATTTCTCTAGGAAATACATGGCCGTCTGTCTGTCAGCCCGTGTGAGCGGCCGCATTCCCCTCATTCCAGCCCGGCAGCGCTGCTCACATTCCTGTCGGTGTGCCGGGGCTTGCACACGCTGGGCTGGAGCAAGAGCAGCGCAGGAACGCAGCGATGGCTGGGCTTGCAAATCCTAAGGGTATGCCAAAAAAACCATTCCGTATCACAAAAAAAGGCTTATTCATTACCTGCTGGTATTCAAAACAGCTCTAGGGCAGGGATGGGTTAAACAGACTGCAAAGAATTGGGAAATCTCTGGCCCTATCCTGCAAGGCCCTATCCTGCAGCCAGGAGAAGCACATGGCGATCAGCATCCCACATGATTCAGAGCTTTATCCATTGTCGGCAGAGCAAGGCAGAGATTCCAAATGAGTTTTGCTGATCTGGGAACATTAAAGGTCCTGTTTAGACACAGATCGGTTGCGAGTGTGATCCCACAGCTAGCATGGATTTCATCCACTCTTCAAAGCATTCCGACTTCACCTGATTGGCGAACAGAGACCCCAAAGCACGCAGCCACCAAACCCTCCAACTGCAAACACAAAACTAACGCAGAAAACAGAGAGTTTTGAAGATAATTCATCCTGGGTTTAGCATATTTGGGAAATATAAGTAACACATCAGAAAGCGTGAGGCTGGGTTGTCAGTGTTAGCAGATCCGTGACACGCGCTGGGTGAATCCCTGCCGGTTTTACCTGGCATCAGAGGTTTCCCACCAGCCACAAAGCTCTGGTTTCCATTCCAGACCTGCGTGGTGAAGGGTGAGGCTGCTGTGACCCATCCACCCCACTCCTGGAGGTGCGCCTGAGCCCCAAGCATCACTGCCCATCTCCTCAGCTCCTACTCACACACCTCTGGAAGCATCCCCAGGGTTAAGGCAGAGCCTCACTGCGCTCACGGTGACATCCCGTAGGATCAGCCTTGTCTTCCCAGGCAACCCCTGTTACTGCTCCCCTGACAAACACATTGTCTCTGCACGGGATGCAGGGGAACTGCCCTTAACCTTATTCACGCCCATAACCCCAATTCTTCCCCCCCAATTCCCTCCTTCCCTGCTCATCCCAGACACTATTTGTTATTTTAATGCCTTTTGGGGCCTTTGGTAATTGCCGTGAGTCATAACATCAGAATTTACTTATCAAGAAGAATCATAGATCAGACACTCTGCAATGAATATTGTATAAGCTTGGATCAGAATTAGCATAAACGGGCTTAGTTTGATTTTATGCATTAGAAAATGGATTCGGGTCCCACGAGGCCATCATTTTATGAAAACACAGGGGCCAAACGATTTGTTACTGAACCTGGAAATACATTTTTACTTACTTACGTATTAAAATCCATATCCAACATGAAAATCTCATCTGTGTTAAGTCTGTTGGGCGAGTAATTAAATTGACATCAAGCAAACACTCAGAATACACCAAGTGCAGGACAAGTGGTGGGTTTGATTGCTGTTTTTTTCACTGTTTTAGAAGAAACCGGTACAAGGCACCTCCTACCACAGCACCAGCAGCCAGGCTCTCAGAGTGACTTGTGGGTGTCTGGGCTAAAGCATGGGGGTAAAAACAGGTTTTGGGAGTTCTCCCAAATCTCACACTGCCACCACAGAGGCCACAGGAGATATTTAGGAACCTCAAAGTTCTCGTAAGAGTCATAACAAAAAAAAGGCAATTCTCACCTAAGCTAACATTTATGTCTGCTCCCCATCCCGTCCAACGGAGAGCTAACGTCAAGGGATTTTACCCATGGCAGGACCATGCAAACCAGCATACAAAACAGAGAATTCTGTCTAAGCAGCCACAACACAAGACATGACTCTCTCTCAAGATAGTGCTGCACCCAGAAGCAATTTAATATAGGTGGGTACGGTACAGCCCACTGGCTGCGCATGGGTTATGAATAGAGGCATTCAAGTACACCTAAATAAAGGCCAATAACTCAATTTACATTTTACACTGAGTTTTTGAATGCTGCAGGGGCCAACACGGGACTAAAACAACAAGAGATTTGACTCTCTCGCTGCTTTCCACCACTCAGGAACTTGAAGCAGTCAGGGAAGACAAGCTCGTCTGTTGTTTCAGCTCCTGGCCCTACAAAAACCAGCGGAAAAACCACCTCACGTGCACGCTGTGCTCAAAATCCAAGGCACCACTGGATGGTAACCGGGACATCGAACAGGCCACAAGCTCTCACTGGTGCTTTGAAGATGCTTGGCAGCATCAGAGCCGTGCATCTGGGGAAAGGCAGGTCAGCTTACAAGGATCCAATTTTTCACAACCACCACTGGCGATGAGCTGAGCCCATGATATGTAGCTCTGTTTGCAGAAAGCTTTTGCTACAGCCAGTGTGGCAGCCTGCTGCGAAAGCCTGACCGCAAACAGGTGGCCAACCCCAAAGGTGGCGGGGAGGATCCCAAGTCGCTGCCTGTGCAGGGGTCAATGACAACCTGGAGCTCCTGGGAGCAGCAAGAGGATTCCCATCCTGTCCTCTCCCTCATTTCCCAGTGCCCCAGCCCCCTGCTCCCCCCTGGATAATCAGAGCCCAGCCCTCGCCAAGCCCTCTGCCCGGACAGGGGTGGGATAGCGGTGCCTCCTGCACAGGGTGCAAATTAGCCTGCCTCCACATTTTGATGTGACTTTGTGGGATCACAGTTCATCCTTGCGGAGAGGTTCCCGCTTTACAAGAAAATCATGACAGACAGGCAGAAGGATTTGCACTCCCAACGTGCCCAAATCCCAGAGTAAGCATCGCTGGGAGAGCAGCTGAAACGTGGGAGCCACCCTGGCAGAGAAAGGGGTCAAGGCTCAGGGGAACAGCAAATATTTACATTTTCAGGTCAGCACACAATGAAGAGAGACATTTAAGGAGCCAGCGGCTGGAGTTAGAGGGAGAGCTGTTGTCACTGTTTCCCTGGCTACAGCACGCCTGGTGCTCAAGTAGCCGCGGCTGGACACCTTATTTACAGAGTCCCAGGGAAGCTGGCAGCAGTCCCGCAGCACTCAGCCGAAACCGGCACTGGAGAGCTTTGTGAGTGGGCCGAGGACAAGACGGGTGAATTTGGAACGCTCTCACCTCATGGGAAGGTAATTAAGCAGCAAAGTGATGGCTATTTAAAGCAGGTGAATGGTTTAAGGTCAGAGAACACAGCTGAGTGACAGCACCTGAGCTCAGCCCAGAAGGGGTTTTGGAGATGACTCCAAGGAGGGATTATTTCTCCTACCGCTCTCCCCAAGCTCTGGGCCACCTTTGGCAACACTCCTCCCCTGCCCCTTCCCAGCCTGCAGACATTACCAACCCTCTGCCAGCCTGTGCTCACCTCACCAATACCGCATGGAAATGACTACGGAACAGGCACGTTGCAGCAAGACCTTTCAACCGCAGGGAGAAACCACGCGTGCACACAGAAGACCTGCTTGCGAGCTCTTCACCTTGCAGATCCCTACACTGCACTTTGTCCCCCGCAGGAACAAGGTGACAGTCCCCAGGAGAGCTGCTGTGAGATTTTATCATCTTGAGGACACTTTGAAGCCACCCAGACAGACAGAGCCTTCTCTCCTGCCCTTCGAGCAGCTGGGGCTGCTGGAATTCCGGCACTGGCACGTACAGTAAAGGCAAAGCCATGGTTTACATCAAACACACACTCTTCTGTAATTCATGTCACTAACATAAACCAGATGCCATCGTCCTCAGTCTCTGCAGAGAACGATGGCCTTGCCTTAGCGCTACATAAAACAGCAAGAAAATGAAATTTAAACCGTCAAGAAAAAGCAAAATAAATAAATCAGTAATTAGGCAAAAAACATCCGAGCCAAAACCAGCTTCCAAGTCTCCAGGAAGAATTAGGTTGTTTATGGAAGTCCTGTTTCAACTAACAGCCTGCCTGGCAGGTGGTAGGAATGTGAGTTTGGGGAGAGGAGAAACATGAAGCGGCTCTGCCTGGGGCACTGTGCTTTGCTTTGCTGTTTTCTTGTTTTACTTAAGCAAGAGGAGACATTACAAATATTCAACAAAAGAAGCAGAAAGGAGAGCTGTGCCTCGTCGTGGCCCTTCCTACCTTGTATGCCATAGAGTCGATTCAGGCGTGACCGCCTGGCCTCGTCGGCGTACGGCACAGCTACCCAGGGCATCTCGCTGAAGTACTGCTTGAAGGAGTCCTCTGACCTGCACAAGGGGAACAGGGCATGGGATCCAAGGAGCAGCCTCTCCGCCTGCAAGGCTCTCTCCTCTGCTTCTCATTAAAAACCCGCCCTGCAAAGCTCTGTATCCCTTCCATAAAAACCCACCATTCAGGGCTGCTGGCAGACAACCTGGGGAGAGCCAGACCTATTGTAAATCCCCCAGTCCCTCAAGAAGGCATCCACGGTGCATTTTTTCCCCAATAAAATATTTCAAACTCTCCAGGGCATCTGAATATCAACCCACGGAGACAGCAGCAGCTCGAGCATCTTGCAGATCTCAGGCCCACAAGTCACAACGTGAAACACAGAGCTGCTCCACGCCAGAGCCGGCTCTCAGCCCACCCCTACCCTCGCTATCCCACCTTTGCACTTCCCTGCTGGGCAGAGGGCAAAGGACTCGGGCAGCCTTTCTGAGCCAACCTGCTCTACCCCAAATCAAATTTCCTCCTCAACTCAAACCGACAACGCTCAGAGCTTCCCAGCTTGCGCACAGCCAGCTCTGCCTGCGCGGGGTGTTAGCCCTTCCTTACCTGTCTGCACTAACAAAGAGTATCTCAAACTTCTGTCCCGCCTCCTTGATTTTCCGATAGGACTCTACCAGGACCCTTGTGAGGCTTCGGCACGGTGGACACTGCAAAACACAACACGTGCATAAGGGCATCGTCTCCTCCGTGGGGCAGACCCACACGCAGCAGGTCCAGACAACATAGTGACCATGAAAAGACAGATGTGACCTCATCTTTGCTGGAGTGCCAGGCAGCAGCCCTGAACGTGGCAGGGGCTTATGGCCCAGAAGGTGCCAACAGAACCTCTTCCATGTTTAAAATCTGGCCACTCTTCCCCTTCTGAAGGGCTGGCTGAGGATAACGGGCCACTGCAACGCTGCAGCTTCTACCAGGATGACCACAGCATCGTGACTGCTTCAACAGCAACCAGCCTGAGGTTCTTCTTCTCTCATAGAGCTCTGCAGCAAGAGGGAACTGCAAAGCAGCCCTGAGCTCATTCCAACTGCTCACAAAGCACCTACCACTCACCCAGTGTGCGGAGAAATAGACCCCAACGTGCGAGCCCTCCAAGGCGCTGCTGTCTATCGTCTGGCCATTGTTCCATAGCAGAGGCCCAGCAACAACTTCACTGAAGGGTTTTGGTCCCCAGGGGAACTCCAGACCTGGGGAGTGAGGGCAAAGAAGACATAAAACAGCAAGATGCACGTGCAGCATTTCCAGTTTGAAGCTCCATCAAAAGAACCCATCCCACCTTCTGCAAAGACATGGGAAAGCCAGTGAAGCCAAGCTCTGCACCAGCCAGGGCCATCTCTTTCTCATGGGTAGGGTGCATCCCTACTTGAGTCGCAGCACCTTCGCAGCTCTGGTTTTGTACCCCATAATTCATCTTATCCTTATCAACAGTATTTCTTTTAACAAGAGGGCAAGGTTGATGCGTGCTCAGGAATGCAGTCAGACTGTTTGCCTTACACTGCTTTAGTTTTATGTATGTGTGTATATAAATGCACACACACACATTTATTTATAAAACCTTTGAGATATCTATGGTGAAATATAGAGTATTATATATATAAATCTAAATATAAACTAAACTTAGCCCAATCATCTGCACCCCAAAGCAAGCATGTGCGTGCACACACAAACACATGCTCTGAATCATCTGCTGCCAGCTCCCAGAGCAATCAAGCTATGTATTCAGCCAGAGGGGAGGGAACATCACAGATGGCTCGGGCCACAGCATCTACTTGCTGCACAGTTCCTGCCACCTGAAGTAAAGACTCAAGTCGCCACACTCAGCATCTACTGCATGAAGCAACACGAGCCAACAATACATGTGCATGGACAGCCTTGAGGTTAAATGATGGGTCCAGAGAGTCTGTGAGTAAGGGCAAATATTTTGCTCATTTTGGTTTTTGCAGATTGGAAGAAGATGGATTTAACATCAACCCCCAGCAGAGTAAACCTCAGCAATGGAGAACGGGAGCTTCTTTCTCTTGCATTTGTAAATAACAGGAAATTTATTATCCTAACAGAGTGAGATGTCAGCGATAAAGTCCCTCTCAGTATTCTGGAAGGATCTGGAAGGATTCTGCTCCCAAGGTATGGGAAGTCTGGGCTCTCAGTCTGTCTGTCCATGTGCCTCCATCAGAGATAAATCCAAACTTCATGTTTCAGTTAGTCTAACTTTTTCCTCATTAGCACTTCAGACAAAAATCCTGGAGGGGAAACCTTTGTTCTTTCAACAAGCAAAACCAAAACACAAGATCTGGCAGGAATTATGCAGAAAATGTTATGCTGAGAATAATACAGTGTCTCGATTAGTGAAGTATGACAATAGCTGTTTGTTTCCTTTATTTCCCCCCCTCCAACGCAATTCAAAATGAACTGAAATGGAAAAGCAGCCGTGTGCCCATGTTTTTATGGCACACGAGATTCCAGGTCTTACCTTCTGGGTCATCTCGGATTACCAGGAGCCCATTCCTGCAAACCACCTTCCCGGTAGAGGCATCGATAAATATCAGGGAAGGAATGTTGGAGACTCTGTACTTGTTCCACAGCTTCAGCTGTAAAAGAGATCGGGAGAGGAGAAAGATAAACTTGGCAGTGTGAAGAGGGAGATTTTCGGGCTGTTATCATCTTTCAGACCAGAGGTCAGAGATAAGCACAGAAACAGAGCTGTGAGGGCATGCAAGGGCATCTCTCCTGAGCGGCCAGGCCGTCCAGAGCCCGCAGGGTCCCACACCGTCCGCACGGTACCGCGGGCGAGACCAGCCTTTATCTCACGCCTGTTGTGGGCTTGCCCGTGAGCCCAGGTAAAGCTTCTCCTCCTGCTGCATCTGCCTCTTTGCAAGTAAAATGGGGATAGTATTTACCATACTTTGAGGTCTTTGTTTAGAAGACATGGTAAGTATAAATACTTCTAATGCCACTGCTCTGAAGCAATTTGTAATCCTTCCCTGGCTGCTTCCTCCCCTCCCATTTCCATGTTCATTAAACAAACCAGTAACCCCTGCCAAGACGCAGCCACGCTGAAAACAAAACCAATGCAACAGAAGCACAATTCTGCGACTGAGGCTCCCCGGGTTTGTTCCCAAGAGCTGATGAACGGGTTTGACATCAGCCTGGGAGCTCCCTAGCCCAGCTCTTCACTGCCAGCCTCACAGTGGTCCCCGACAGCCACGGACAGAAGCCACACAGGCTGTGATGGCCACGTTTTGAGCACCCTGGTGTAGATGTTGCTGTCTGCTGGTCCTTACGGTTTACGGTCAGCACCAGTGATGGAGTGCTCCGGCTGTCACGCAGTCCTGGGTTGACATTTCTCAGCATGTGCTTCTGGCACAGGATAATTTGGAGCTTAACCCCCGTACAGAAGCTCGCCAGGATGGGAGGAAGGAGACGACGACAGCTGCTGGCACAGCCCTGCCTGCAGGTGTGGGCTGCCTGCAGGAGCCGGTCTCCCCGCCACGCACCGAGGAGCTGCTGCCATCACTGCATTTACTTACGTTTCTCCAAACATTTCAACCTAAACAGCCCAGCAGTGAATTATTAAACTCCTAAACAAAAGCCAAACCACAACCGAGAGCCAGAGGGGGAAGGAAATGAATCACCACCTTCCCCTAAGCTCTGCTTTGCAAAGCCCCTCTGGCTCCAGGTGTTTACAACTCGCGCAGCTTTGGAGAATAAAACTCAGAGACAGGAGAAAGGCAGGCGGGGATCCCGAATCCCAGGCAGTGCAGGTTCGAGCATCAGAGCCAGAGAAACCCTCATAACATACTGCTGCTTCCATCAGTGTCTCACACAGAAACTGGACCCAGATGCTTTCCATGAGAAAAAGGCCACAAACCTGGGATCACCATACCCGAATTCCAAATAGAGGCAATCTCTTTTCCCAAGATGGGAATCAAAGAATGGAACCATTCAGTTCCAAGCCCCTGCCATGGGCAGGGACACCTCCCACTGGATCAGGGGCTCCAAGCCCCATCCAACCCGGTCTTGAACCCCTCCAGGGATGGGGCAGCCCCCACTGCTCTGGGCAACCTGGGCCAGGGCCTCCCCGCCCTCACAGCAAAACATTTCTTGCTAGCATCTCATCTCAATCTCCACTCTTTCAGCTTAAAACTGTTCCCCTTGTGCTAACCCCACATTCCCTGATTAAGAGCCCCTCCCCAGCTTTCCTGGAGCCCCTTTCAGCACTGGAAGCTGCTCTAAGGTCTCCCCGGAGCCTTCTCTTCTCCAGGCTGAACAACCCCACCTCTTTCAGCTTGTCCTCGTACAGGAGGTGCTCCAGCCCTCACATCGTCTCCATGCCTTCCTCTGGACCCACTCCAACAGATCGATGTCTTTCCCATGCTGAGGACTCCAGAATTGAACGCAAGGCTCCAGGTGAAGTCTCACCAGAGCAGAGCAGAGGGTGAGACTCACCTCCTTCACCCTGTTTTGCATGCAGCTGCAAAGTTCAGGCAGAGCAGAGATCCAGTGGAGGGAGAAAGTCCCCATTCAGGTTTTAATGGCACTGTATTAAATATTTCTTCCAAGACCTTTTACGAAAGATACACCTGGATGAGTGACCGAGCCAGCCAGCTTGCAATGGGGTGTTAGCAACGCCCTCCTGGGGCTGAAGGAAAACGTTAACGCTGATCTAGGAAATCTTTATTAACTTCCATCTACTAGGACCCAGAGAAAGGCAACGCTTTGTGTCCTGCCCACCAGACTTCCATGTCCAATAGACACGTTTCTTGGGACAAGCAGACTCACTCGGAATGCCGGCTCACAAACCACATATCTTTGGGTATGAAAAAGAAAATGCAAACCAGCTCCTTCACAATGAGTGCGTTCAAACCACAGAAGGTAAAACCCACTTCTGTCAAGTTTAAAGGGTGGCAAAAGCTCTTTATAAGGATCACAGGCATTTAAGAGGGTGTTGCAAACAATGAGAAAATTACAACTAGCAATCGGATCACTTTCTTTAAATACCTGCTTACATTACACTTGGTTTTGCCGAGCCCCGTGTATATGCGGAACACTCCCCTTGGGCCACTACCTCGAGTCCTGGCAGTTTTCCTTGGCTGGAGAAGCGGCAGGGTCTGCATTTCAGGGCCAAGAGGCCATTGGCTCACTCTGTTCTGTAGGACGGGGCTTGGACACCCCAGATAAGGGGATAAGACCGAACTAAACCCGCTTTTGCTAGAAGCACTGGAGGAAGCGGTGCACAGCTGGCTCCAGGCAGTCTACGGCGTTCTGCAGACCTGGCAGCTCTTGCCAACAACCAGCTCTGGGTCTTATTAGGACGTGCGTCCATCAGGCCCCGCTGGGTGCCAGCTGCTTTTGCAGAGACCAATTTTGGCTGCTGGTATGGGCAATCTGCAATCCAGACGCTTGCCACTTCTACCCCATCATCGAGTGTCCACAGGAGAGTGCTCCAAGCAAGCCTGAAGCAACGTGTGTGTCAAAGGGGTCAAAAAGCATCAAAAAAGGCCAACATGAGATCTGAACCCAATGAACCTCATGTCAAGCTCAGTCACAACTTAAGCGAATGAGAAAAAACAACCAAAACCACTGGGTCTGACCTTGCGTCTTGTAAAAACTGCAAGCACCGTGAAGCTCCCAGGCACAACCACCCAAGGTCACACCAGATGTTTGGGGCTTCATACACACGTATTTGCTGATGGGGCTATCACTGAAGCCCATTACGTGACATGGAAGAGCAACCACAATTACACGTATGACTGGAACTGGGTTGCCATTTTAAGCCCGCTTATAAAAGGCTTTAATTGCAAATTAGTGGTCTCCACGCACCAACAATATTAATTTCACTGTCTGTAGCAGAAAGCACAACTAATGTGCTGTTTAAAGTGGGAGCAGTTTGGTTTGATGATTCTCCTGTGTGCTAGGAAAGCTGACGGGGAATGAGAAACGCGTGCACTGCAGGACGAGAGCCAGGGTCTACAACCATTCCCATCATCCTCTTCAGGAAGGCTCAGCTTTCCAAAGCCTGTCAGACACTTCTGAAGGAAGCCTGATGGCTCCTTTTACTGCAGGTCTGACCTGAAAGAACAGAAACGTGATAGCAAATAGGCCCGGCTCGTCTCAGCTGGACTTTTTGGACAAGATAGCTCGCTATGGGATTCCCACAGCCATTTCGCAGCTGAACTGCAGCTTCCAGCAATGACACTCGACCTCGTCTCATCACCAGGATGACCTACACCCACCTTGTAGTAAACTATTTTACTGTATACTTTTCCTCAGGGTAAACTGCTGAGGGTTTGCACGCACACGGGCTCTGAAAATGAGATGAGCTCCTCCTTGGTCCCATTCAGCGTATACCTGCTGGTTGTGGTCCTGGCAGGAAGGGGAAATCAGGAGAAAAAAGGCATCTCCTGTACAACTACCTGCCCAACCGTGCACCTCGCAAAGCATCCTGTGTTAGGCTGGGCGTGGGATGCAGGAAGCAAATTACATCTTGCTCTGAAACCGCAGGATGATGGGATGCTAGCTCAGGCAGCAGGGCAGAGTGCTGCCTCAGCGACTTTTTAAAAGCTGTTTTTTCCTGCCGTGAAGAGGATGACATAGAAATAACATACTTCACACCGAGGATTTGATCATCCATTTAAAGAAGGGATCTCTGCTCCGCTTCCCAACAGCTGTTGCAAATCTGTGGGATCAAGCCAAAGCTAACACAGATGTGGAAATAATCTACGGTCTATTCAGCCTGAAAGCAGCTGATCCTCTAGAGCGCCCTTCGCTCCTGGTTCAGGCTGCGCGCTTGCCAAACTCACTGCTCACTCCAGAACGCCCACTGGAGAAGGAGCGAGGAAATACCCCCCTCGCAAGATGCCGTACGGGCTGATCAGCTTCATCTCTGGCTCCTGTGCAGGTGGTGAAGTACAGCAGTCAGTGGAAACAACAGAGTCACCAGATTCCTCCAGTAACCTTATCCCTACATAAAGCATCACCACAATGTCCTGGAGGACTTGGAAACCACAGCCTGGGCTCTCTCTGTGACTCCATCCATGACCAGCCACGAGAGGCTTTGAAACGCTCACTTATTATTGGAGGTCTGAGGCGATCCCAAGATATCAGGCCAGGCAGCAGCACACAGCATCAGTCACAAAGCCATTCTCTGCACCGGCTGCTGGCTCGGTTACGTCCCCTGCCCCGGTGACTGGGAAATACCTGTCTGAGAGGCATGCTGGAAAAGTTTGCAGGCAGCTGCAGTAATTTTTCCAGATAAAGGACCCAGATGAGAGGTTTCCCCAGCAGCCCACGGCTGTTTCTGCACAGGACTGGCACCCATCCGGGGCGGATGAAATCCCCTCCTGCTCTGCGGGTACTGGTGGGGAAGGGATCCCCTACTTCCATCAGCTGCTGGGTGCTATTTTTGGTTGTGCTGATGATTTATCACCCCTTGGTCACATTCGCTTACTAACATAAACCCTGAGCTGCAGCAGCTAATGCTGGCAAAGATAAAGCACAGCTTCTTGCAGTGCAACGAGCCCTGGCCAGTCCTCCCACCCTCGCTCAGGGCTGTGTTTCTCCACTGTTGTGTGAACCCGGACCATAAAAGCTCTCACACCGCCATCCTCCACAGCATCGGGATTTGCCTCTACACAGGAGATGCAGAAGTTTCAGAGGCCCCGGCAGCACAGCAGACACTGCCTCTGCTCATCCTTCAAGCCACGCTTCTACCCTGACCAGTGAAAGGAGACAAAGCTGATTTCAAAACTCAGAAGCAGATCCCCCATCAATAACAGCCACATTCCCAACACCAACGGCTGCTGCCTTCTGCGCAATGAAATGCAAAGGCACTTTTCTTCCAAAAAAACACCCTTGGAGGCAACACCCCCAGGGCCTGAGCAATTCCTCCACCAAGGCATTGGAAAGCCTCTGCTCCTCAGCAGCCCCATAAGTGCCCATATGAGAGCCGTGGGGTTTCCATTACAGCCACAAGCACAGCTCTTGCCAGTCCCTCATTCCAGAGCCACAGGCTGAAACATAAAGTCTACCTGAGGAACTCACAAGCAGCGCTCGGGTGCAAAAGCACGCTTGATCCAGGGCCACAGGAACCAGCAGAGCCCGTGTCCCAGCTCTGCCTCCAGCTCCACCACACAGACGGGCTCCAGGCTGGAGACACAGCCACAGCCATCCTCACCACTCCACTCCCACAGTCGGGCGCTGCAGGGGACCCTTCTGTCCTCACTCACTTGCGATGTTAAATTGTGGCTTTTACATCGTGCCTTAAAGGGTTTACAAGCACCGGGGGCCACCCAGGCTCGGCAGGCAGCAGGCACCGGGCTGCAGAACAGGCTGCTCCCTCGCCCTGGCCATTGAAATCCAGGTCACGCCTGTCCCTGTGATTCAAGCTCAGCTCCAGCGAAGGTTCCTCTTCCAGCCCTCCCTCGCTTCTCCTTTCCCTTCGTGCATAAGGGAACTCCCTTAAATGATCGGGAAAGCAGTGCGGGAACAACAAGCAGCCAGATAGCTGGGGGAGCCACTGATGCACAGATGGTGCACGCCAAGGTCTGACCTTGCAACACGGAGGAGACTGAGCAAGGCTTGGGATAAATTAATGCCTATTGTGCTGCTGCTTCTCTCCGAAAGTAAATCAAAATCTAATTACAAAATACAATGGTCTGCTCTGAGAACGTTAATGAGCTGAGGAGGGAGGATCTGGAATTGCAATAAACAAGATCAATATGAACAGCTGAGATTGACGGCACAGGCACACATGGACCGGTGGGCAGCGAGGCTACCATGTTACCATTCCCTTCTATGCCACCACACTGCCTACGGTAGGAGAAAGCCCAGTTAAAACCAACCCTAGGACCAGTTTCTTCCAGCACTTGGCCCCGCAGCGCCTGCTGGGGATGCTCCCCTAACCATTCGCATTCCAGCAATATGACTTGGTGTGAGCAAAAAATAAACCAACCCCACCCAAAGCCCCACTTCTCACCTCCATCGTCTCCTTGCAGCAGCTCCACGGTGGGAGACTGGCACGGCACGGTCCAGCTCACGGCCACCACATCACCCCAGGGCTGGCAGGGGGGACCCTGACAGGAGCCAGCTTGCAACGCTGTTTTTTTGTTCTTACGGCCATTAAACACAACAGCAAATGCTTTGGAGCCGAAGCAGAAGGAAATCCTCTCTGCAGGGTTTTTTGGCAGCACAGCTGCCAGCAGTGGGCTGCTCTTTGTTCCCTGAGGAGCTCTGCAGCCACGGCCCTGGGGTGAGGGACCTGCGCCAGCCCAACCTTGCATCCCAGCTTCTTGGCTTCCTCCCGTTTTCTTCCTTCTGGTCACCCAGCGCTGGCACCGTTGCTCTTTGCAATTTCCTGCGCTAAGCCGTCCAACCGACGGCGAGCTGAGCATTTTATTTGAGGGCGAAGCAGCATATGGCTCGCGTGCACCCCACTCGGAGCACAAGCTGCCTCCTCTCCTCCTGACGCACATGCAGGCTGACAGGCTGGATCCTTTGCAGCCCGTATCTGATAGGAAAACATTTCATTTGAGCAGAATTGAAGAGTGGTTAACATGATCTATGGAAAGCAAAGCCCCAGGGGCTGAGGCCAACACCAGAGGTGGCCTGGTTGGTTTCTACGTGCACATTTCAAAGTCGCGCTGGGCTGGCAGCTTGATTTGATCTCAGGATGAGGGTGAAAAAAGGCAGCATTTATCTAAACATACAGATAACAATGCAGGCAATAAATCATGCCACAAGACAGGCTGGTCTATCAATACTACAAGGATGTCTTTTCTAAGCCTCTTTTTTTCCAGGTGTTCCTCAAATTATATTCAGCAGCCCAAAGATGATGCAGAATGCAGGGATACAGCATCGTACCCTGGACTAGGAAACGCACCTTCACGTGTTCCTAAGAAATGCCTTTTACCTCCACGCCTTGTTTTACCTCTTACATGTAAGCATCTTGAGCTACTTCATAAACAGCTTTTACTCTCTGCAGTTCTGCGCTGGTTAAGCACTCTCTATCGTTACTCCAGGAGAACGGGGCTGGCACTAAGGTGGGTGCAGAACTCAGGAGGTCTGCCAGCACCTCGAACCCACTTTCTGTGACCTGTTCTTCACCAGTATTTTTTCATGCTTTTCTCATAGGTAAAGCAAGACAAACAGAGAAATTATTGAGGATGGAGGGAGTTAAAGCGTTTGTGGGAAAAATCTAAGACACATGCAGAAGTGCATCATATGTGGCCCCTATAAATTACACCCCCAAATGACTAGCACTGAGTAAGAAACAGCTATGTAAACACAAAGGTAATGAGAAAAAATAATAATTTCTCTCTGTGGGGAAGGGATATTTTCCCATCTGCTTATAGGAAAGGCGAGGGGTGGGGTGGCAGCCTGGGACGTTGAATCGAAGGTCAGGGTCTCTCCTGGTCCCCAGTCTCATCTGTCACTGGAAGCAGGCTGGCGGCCAGCAGCACTGCACTTTACAACCTGGGTTTCCTACCCACTGCCTTTGCTTTTGCTGCTACCGTTTGCTCGAAGGCACCTGGCATCGAGCGCTGGTGGTAATCTCGAGGTCAAATGCCCTGCAATCACTGAGAAACAAACATTTCTGAAACGCCCCGAGTTTAGACAGTTCCCACCAAATTCAAAAGCCTTTTAAATCTGCAGGGAAATCATGATTGTTGTTGTTGTTTTAATGGACACAATGAGGTATTGGCGTGATTTCTGTTTTGTTTTCAGCGGTTAATTTGAGAGGGAACCTTACATAGTCAGACCAAAACCATGACAGAAAACAACAGAGTATTTGTTCGCACTGTAAGGCACCCAGGGGAGCGAGGGCTTCAGGATGCTGCAGCACTGGCCAAGAAGCTTGGGAGCAGCCACCTCCCTGGGGCACGGCAGCACGACATCTGCAACACAGAAAACCCTTGCAAACCTACCACACCATCTGCAAACACATTCTTGTGCCACTGCTGGCGATACACCCACTGGGTGTACCTGCAGTACACCACATCCTTTGAAATGCCATAGCCCATATGTAGCATCACTGCTGAAGCTTCGTCACCTCCACTCAACACAGGACTCGCATCACTGCAAACACTCAAAATGATTTAAAAGCAACTACTTTCCTGCAGGTGCTCCAGGGATCTCTGGAGAGGGTACACTGGTTACGGCACATCGGGTCTGCCCTTCCCTACAGCCACATTTCAGTGTCTCAGAGCTGACCGCATCGAATCTTAGTCTGGTAGCACTCCTGGTTTGCAACCCAAGGAGGATTTTCATGCAAAGGTTACACAGCTGCAGAGCCAGAAAGGCCACAGCCACAGCCGCCGTGTCTGCTCACGGTGTGTGCTGCTGGGGCAGCTCTGGGCTTTGCATGCAAGACAGGCAACGGGCTCTGCTCCGCAGCTTGGAGGGTGGCACAGCTCAAAAGGTTCAGTCCATAACCACACTCAGGACAAAATACGCCAGGAGCTAAGAGATCCAAAGCGCTCTCAAGCTCCAGCTGGAAAGAGCACTCCCTACCAGTGACAGCTCAGTGTTACCCATCTCCTCCTCGGCTCTGAGGGTGGAAGGGGATTACACAGCCCATGTGGACCCAGCACAGCCAAGTGCTCGCAAGGCACTTCTTCTCCAAAGCCATTTTTGTCCATCCTTCACAAACATCTCACCTCTGAAGCTGCTCTGGGCTAAACCACCGATGACAATGTGCATTCATGGCCTCCGTGTCTTCTTCTAGTGCTCCACAAGCACAGGTAAGCTCAGAGTCACGATGGCATCTGCTGGCACTGGGTGCCCTGCAGGGAAGACCATCAGACCAACTGGTGACACAGGCAGGATAGACGGAACGGGTCAGGAAAAACACTCCCCTGCTGAGCACTTCTCCTTTTCCTCCTGCTTCCTAGACTGACGCTCAGCTCCTCTGCAAAAAGGCTGCAAGCTGGGAACATCAGCCTGCCTGACACCGAGCCACTGATGCCTACACGCCACTGCAAGCCCTGCATTTGCAATCAATCACCTGCACACATCAAACACCGGAGCTGAACAAAGCTGACCACAGCTCAGATGCACCAATGTCTCAACCGCAGCACAAGCCAGCCAGCGGGAGGCTGGAGAAGCCCCTTCCCCACCCAGATGATCCTTTGTGGAGGTGCTTTGCCATCAAGCTGATGGCACTAGGTGCAAGGAGAAAGAAATTGGGAGGGCTGGGGGAAGGAGCAGAGATGTGGGCTGGGCACAGAGGGAGGGAAGGGATAACCAGTGCTGGGTGAGCCTAGAAGGGGCCAGGCAGATGAGGCCAAGGGGATGTAGGGTTTAGGACACTCACACATGGTGGGCCAGCTGCAGGGCAAGCGAGGGAACTCAATCCATGCCGCAAAACCCAGCACCAAGACACAGGAGGCCCCTGGCTCCAGAGCCATCGACTGGGAGGACTGAGTCTACAGGCTGGGGCTCCCTATTCTTTATGTTAAGGCTTGAGCGGTGTGTCTTGCAACCAATTAAAAAGATCCCAATTAAAAGGGATGGTGATAAATGAGTAGCAAGGTCCAAAGCTCCTGCTAAATCCCGACTTGACTGAAACCACAGAACAGTTTTCCCAAAGAGGTGAAGCCCAGTCAGCACATGGATGAAACACGGCACCGAGAAGGTAGGACTGACCTCTGGCACGAGCAAGCCTGGCGCACGGCATCCCTCCCACCGCCCCGAGCACGGCACGAAGGCAGCCACTGCGAAACAAGAGGCTGCTGCCAGGAACCGACGACAACACGAATCCCACTGGGGCCATCAAAATGTCAGAGAAGATGGGGCGTATTGATTCCCTCCACTGACAGCCAGCTCCAGCTGGAGGGGGAGGCTCGGCTGCCCGGCGCCCGCTCTGCCGTCAAGGCTTCGCATCAACGGCAAACCAGGAGGTGATGCAGAGGCCTTGACGGTAGGGGTGCTACCTCATCTTTTTGGTGGGAATAAGGAAGGTTCTGTGCAAAAGGAAGAGCTGATTGTGTGTTCTTTCATGAAATGACGACAACTGCTGTGTGCTGGCAGCAACCTGACCTTCCTCAGATATGGCTGTATTTCAGCTGTTATTATATTCAGAGTTTGTAAAATGCTCTGGGATAATAAAAATCACTGCAGAAACAGTTATTAAAACTGTTTCCAGGAAATCGATCCATGGAGATGGGAGAAAGCCTGGTGGTTTTACAAGAGCTCTGACTAGAGAAAGACTAAAGTTAAGGAGGAAATTTTGCTTCCTTGTCTTTTCAGCAATAAAAAGGCACTGCATCAGGGGGTTATTTGATTTTGCATACATGAAAGAACCAGCAGTTGCTTCCTCAGAGGGGAGCCTGACCTGAGACGGGCAAATAATAACCCTCTGGAGTCACCCAGAGCTGAAGGCTTTCTGAATTAGTCAAGCTCTGGATGTGTTTGTTTATGTTCTTGTTTTATCCTTTGCTTTCCATGATTACTGACCATCCAGAAGAGGCTGGTATAACAAAATGCACACTGCAGGAAGAGAGATTTTACCCAGAAAAAGGGCACAAACTGCCCTGGGAGCACTCTCTGCCTTCCCATCCCTGCTCCAGCCTCACGGCTACGAAGCAACGAGTTTGGAGCTGGATGAGCCACAGGAAACACAAGCAAAACATCTGCTTGCATCCAAGCAGCTTTTTCCAAGAATCTACTAGGAAGTTTAGGGCTTGGTCACCCTCTTCCTCACCCCTGGATCAAAACCGATTCAATGCAGCTACCGAATCAAACTCCAACACACTCATCTTGTTCGGTAGCTCTGAGGTTCGGCTGCGAGCTCCAGGCATTTTTGCCCCCTCTCCCTCCTTCTTGTTCAATTATCTTGCTTCATCTTCATTCTGTTTCCAGGAACACTTAGCAACAGGCTCTTGCAATCAGGATCTGAGGAGAAGACTCTGCAGTTATGATGACCTTTTACTACACTCATGCAAATTTTAAAGAAAGTATGCGAACAATTTGCCTCTTAAGTATCCTCTGGTTACATTCTCCAGGAGTTAATTTGCCTTCCCTCCTTAGAGACATCAGAAACACCAGACTTTATGATTTTACACTAATGAGAACAAATCCTGCAGCCTCATTCCAGTTTGCTTCGCAGATTTTGGTCCTATATTCCTCATGCAGCATGCAGAGCCCAAACGGACAAAAATTAACCTGCAACATCTACCCCAGCCAAGACGACAGGTCTGCTCAGATGCTGCATGCTCACGCTGCTGAAAGCCAAGCACAGGCTTCGGGATCTGACCCAGTAGCCAGCCAAACTCCTACCGAGATGGACAAGATGCTGTTGTCCATCACAACATCAACCAGGACAGCAAGTAAGAGAGCTGGGGCAGTTAAGGACTCTCATTCCCATGGGACTCACAGGGCAACACCGCAATAGCTCCTGACAAGCCCAGGGACTTGGGTAAGTGACATGAGCCTCCCGCAGTGCCTCTCCACCTCCAAACCAACACACCAACCACCACCAGGCTCTCAAAGGTGGGCGGCATTGATGCCCTAGAGATGGAAACTGGGAAATAACAAGGCCAGCTTTGGCAAACCACAGCAGCAAACTCACAGCAGCCGTTTTTGTAGCCACCTCAATGGCTGCTGGCAGCTGACAAGCCAACCAGGCAGCAGTCTTGCATTTTCATCAGATTTAAATCAAATCTCCAAAGCTTTCCAGCACTTTCCCAGTCAGTCAGTAGTTTTCCCAGACCAGGACAGCCTGCACAGCTTGCAAGGCACAGGGCATTACTACACTTAAGTCCTTTCTCCTTGAAATGAATGCCTTGTGTTTGGAATACAACATCCTGCATTTCCAGCAGAGACTAGAAGCTGGAGGGAAAGAATGGGTGAATACCAAGGTACCAGGCAGGCAGCTCACTTCCTTCTCCTTCCTGAGTGGTGTTCATAAATAGGAAATAATTTGCAATGCCCTATACCAGAAAAGAAAAAATAGCTCAAAGATCCTTGATACTTCAGATGATCTTAGAAAGTATAATCTACTTCTTTTTTTTTGGTTAAAAAATGAAAAGTCTGAATAAGCATGTCATTGATCCGACTGCTGGGAACAGCATCTGGAACATCAATGTCTGCCTGAGACTGCAGAAGCTGCAGGAGAGCTCAAAGCAGCCAAGGCTGCCCTTGAACTCGATGCTGCTCGCTCTTAACAGCAACGCCTGCAGATCTGTGTGAAAATGATTAAGCAAAATTGCTCCCTCTTTTTTTTCAACTTTAGAACTCAAATCTGTTTTCTCTTAGAGGGCAGATGCTCATTACACACCCTGCAGCACATCAAAGGGCAGGAAAGGCAGGAAGGCAGCCGCCCCGCCACGCACTGGAGGGCCAGTGCCCAGCATCCTGCCTGACCAGCTCCCACCAGCTCCTCCCCACCCGAAAGCTTTTGGCTTAGGGTAAAGAGCCAAGAGGGTAAAAAGGCCTCTTCAAGCTTTGGTTCCCTCTTAATGACATTATGAAGGATGCCAGCCAGGGGTTACTTCAGCAGCAGCAAATTGCAGTAATGTGTTTTTATAAGGAATTGTCTTGTCTTCAAAACTCAAGCCCAGCGATTGCAGCACCCCACGGAGCCCCCGCTCGCCAGTGCAAAGCTGAGCATTTCTCCAACACACCCTCCCCACCAGTGCCTGAGCATGCAAATCTGAACACTAGGGACCAGCAATCCCCGCCTGCACCCACAGCCACGTCATCTTCTGACGCTCATCAAGAAAATGACAACATTGAGAGAGCCTTGTGCAAGGACATGGGTACCAGGAGCCCCTCCACCATCCATGAGATGCTGACCGGAGAGGCAGGACTTGCCAAGGCACGGCTGCCCCGGAGCAGAGCAGAGCCAGCAGAGCAGCTTCACATGTGAAGCAAGTCCTAATTACACCGCGTATGGGTGCCAAACAGCAACACTTTCCACCCTGCCTCAAATAGGGCTTCTTCTTATGAACAGGGCAAAATATCGGAGCTCCGACACAACCATTTCCTTCACTCAATGGTCTCACATTCTCAACCCCGCTGGCACTTGACTCCATTTCTACAAACAGAATTCACTAAATACCTAAAAAACCAACACTGCTGCGCTACAGCCCGTCCACACGCACAATGCCTTTGCTCCCTCAGTCGCCAGCCAGGAAATCCCACTTCCCAGTGGTCCATCCCACCTGTGCCCTCTCAAAATCGTACAAATACTGCCCAAAGTTTCTTGGAAACGTCTCCAAGATCTGAATCCGGGATGCAGATGAGAGCTATTCCTGTTCTGGGAAAATTTGCACAGAGAATGGCGAACAAAGACTCTGAAATCCCAGAGCCTGAACCCAAACATCACACTGCCTCTTACCCAAAGCCTCCTTTGTCCTTTCTTCACTCATAAACGCTATGGGAAGATGCTCAGATCTAAAACCTTGGTTTGTTGGATCTGCGGAGCTACAGCAAACACCCAGCACCTCGGGCAGGCCTAGCAGGATGTGACCCACGGGACACTAAACCATGTGCATTTAATGCCCCACCTGAGCCAAATGCAGCCCTCAGAGGTGAAAGGTGAGTGACCGATGAGAGGTCCCAACCCCATTCTAGCTCAAAGAGCTCAGAAAACTCAAGGCAATAACTCACCAGCTCAGATATTTACGGAGGAGTGAGGGGAAAGGCACCTGGGAAGCATGAATCCGACTTCATCCAAGATGTAAGACAGGGGGGACGCAGCCAGGCTTTTACTTAACAGCTTCTTCCAGGCCTCATCCATCTTCGTCTTTGACCATCAAGAGATGAAAACAATTTATCCTCATTCCCTGCTCTTACTGAGAGGTTACAAGAAATAAAAGTAAAACTAAAACAAAGATCAATGTTATACCCCTTCTCAGACAATCTCCGGCTGACCTGGACTTTCTCAGCATCGCTTTTATCTAGCGGAGTGTTTTGGCTAAAGCTTTGCAGAGGAAAGCCATGTGAGCAAGCCAGTTAAAAACCTGGTACTTTCATGTTTATACAGCACACTACAAAGGCTTTTATTCAAAGTCTCTGCTGACAAGTTGGCAGTGATAAATTACAGAAACCACCCAGGAATTACAAGGCACAGGCGAAAAAAAAAAAAAACAACAATTTCCTAGGTGGGAAATACAGGCTCAGAAACCCAGCACTCGAGAAAAAGTCTGAACAAAAATAACCTCAAGATCAGGGGGCAATTTTCTTGTACTAAAAGGGGAGAGCAAAACCAGCTGAAGATGCAGATAGACTCCCTCCTCATGTTCTCCGAGAATTCACCAGGTCCAGAGGTGAAGACAGAGATACCTTAAAGACATCTCTTCTCCCAAATGCCCCTATTTCCAACAAAAGCAACCTGAAACAAGCCCCTGTGTAGTGGCAAGTAGTGCAAGTGCCTGCAGGCACGAGAAGAGAGGCTTCCTGATCACTGAGGTGCAATGGAGGCACTGAGCAATCAGCTGATGACTAGGTGGCCACAGAAGAACAGCCTGAGTTCCCAGGTCACAGCAAGACTCGCGTCCTGCATCCTGTTGGCTTACTGTGCATGCAAGAACCAGGAAAAATCCATCTCAGTTTTCCATAACAAACCCTGAAGTAAACAGAAAGTGCAAGGCCACACTTATTATCCAATTAAGCAGGCATATAAAGGAGAAAGCAAGCACTGGCCATCCGCTTGCTTCTGATTTTTGTTGTTTCTCAGCAAGCACTGACAAAAAAGGCTGCATTAAGCCCTGCCTGAGAGGGGTGTGGGAAGTGAGGTGTGCTCCCCTCCCCAGAAGAACCACTGAGTTTAAAAAAGAACTCTGAGATCATCGAGTCCAACTGCCAGCCCAACACCAAGTGCCTACTAAACCATGCCTGAAGCGCCACATCTACAGGCTTTTTGAACGCCTCCAGGGATGGAGATTCCACCAAGAACAAATCTGCTCCCGAATAAAATGCAAAAGAGTTTTGGAAGAGGAATCAGCATTTCACAGTCTTTGCATTGCTCTCCCCCCACCCATGGAGCAGGCAAGAAGCACACCCCGGCCCCTTGCAAATGCACACCCAGAGGCTGCTCGGGGCTGGGCAGCTGGAACAAACACCCAAACCCAGGAAATTCCCAAGCCTGGAGAAACCAAATCAGAGCCAGCTGGTCTGTAATGCTGCATCTCTACACAAAAACTTCGCTTGTCTTCAATTATCAAATTCATGGCATTTGCTCTGCATGTTATGAACTACAAACAGAGTTTTGCAAGGCAGTGGACAAACAATGGGGTACCTGATAGTCCAGCTGGTTCTTGATGGTACTGCTCACCAGGACACTGTTGAAGATCCCCCGCACAGACCCTTCTACAGGGCCCCGATATACAGAAGTGTAAAATTCAAGCACAACTGGACTTGGTCTTCTGTGTTTTCTCTGGGAGGGTTGAGGACCTCCTCTCTCCATTGGGCAATGCCAGGGACCAAAAGGTTAAACTGCACAAACCAGCACTCTGGATTACCAACAATTTCAAAAGGAGGAGAAAAGCCCTTCTCGGGTAAATTCTTGCTGCTCAGTTCGTTGAAGGGTATCAGAACAGTCTGAGCCAGCAGCTCCGCTGAATGCTTCCAGAGTCTGTCTGGCAGGCTGGCACCCAGCCCACTCCTCCACTCCCACGCCAGCAGGGACACCCAGACACACAGGACCCGAGTTTGTCAAGACAGCTACGAAGCAGAAGGGAAAGCCATAGCAAATTCTACAGAAAGATGCTTCGACAGGTAGTACCTTCCAAGACTGCACTTGCTTAAGAAAGGAGAGATTTAAAGCTCCAAATTCAGCCCATCTGCAAAAAAAAAAAATAAGCTCTTGTCCCAGATTCTGTACTGAATCCCAGGGAATCAGCAGGTGGCAGATCAGTAAAGCCTGAACAATGCTATTTCAGATCTGCAAGCTGAACCACCTCACCGCATCCCTCCTTTCCCTTCTGCAGGTCTACAGGAAGGCCACAGGGAAGATTTAGCATGTGCAGCACTGGGTAGTTGTGGTTACCCTTCAGCGGATTAAAAAAATATTACAATGTATTCCCCAAGGGAGTCCATAAATGGCAAAGGATTCTGCTTTAATCCTCTATCTGTTCCTATCTGGATAATATGGCATTTGGACGAGCACTGCCAAAACGCAGATTTATGGTAAAGCTGAGAGTATGCATGGCCAACACGTGCTCTACAAACTCCGGATTCCAAAGAATAAATAAAAGCCTTTTCTAGGATATAGGCAGCTCTTCAGTTATGGAAGCTTCATGCAGATAGAAACCTGATTTCAGGATTTCTACCTCCTTCTCCCATTCCAGATGAAAGGCATATTTATACTGACCTTCTTCAGTGCTACTATCAGCTCCTTTCACTGAGTGTTCCTGCTGGTACCACCACCACACGGTCTTCTGCTCGCTTTTCATTTCTTCACTAATACTTTATATTACCGATCAGGCTAGCTTCAAACTTCTTTGCTGACAGTGACCAACATCAAAAGGAAAAGAACTATAAAAACTGCTGACCAAAGGGAAAAGGATTATAAAAAGCACAGCAGACGCGGGCTACAGTCACTGCCATGCTGGAGACACTGGATAGCCACGCATTCATAAAAGCTCCTTGGAAAAAGGTGTATTAAAAAAACCCAAATCCAAACAACAAGTTTGCAGACAACCTAGTGCTGCCAACACTTTGCATCCTTTGCATTTTTTTCCAATACAAAAACACTAGTTTTTGTATTGGAAATGCTGACAAAAACCTGAACAACAGAGGCACAAACAGACATGTGCATCTGTGAGTGGCTGCCACAGCCCACCATCCACCCCAGCAAAGATGGGTATCCCTGGGAAAACAGCCCTCCTGGATCCCAGCTGCTCCTGGGCAAGACAAGGCAGTTTGAAGAGGCTGTGCTCGGTGTTTGGTTGGAGGGAGGGATGCCAGCGCCTGTGGGTCGCAGAACGGTGGCTAAAGATGCTCACCTCCCTGCCAGCAACCTGTGCCGGCAGGTCGGCCAGGGAGAGCGGTGTTACAAAACACATCCTGGAAAGGGAATAAAGAGAAGGTCAGGATCGAAAGGATGGTGCTACATCCTGAAAAATTACCTTCTGCTCCAGGAGCCACATCTTAAAACTAGGTACCAAAGTGAAAAGGGAGCCAGTGGAGGCAGAAAATTCAGGGCAAGTGCATGCTAAGCGCAAGCAAATATTTTGCCCAGCCACAAAGACAATCCTGTAAAGACGCATCCATTCCCAGAGGCACCAGACCAGGCAGGACTGCCTCCTATGTCAGATTCCCCAGGAGTGATTTTAAATTACTCCCTGACAGGGCTTCCACACACCTCCTTTGGGAGCCTGTGCGCAGCTGGAGCCAAAGGCACATCTCCTGCTGGCTGCAGGGGGTCAGAGCAGCAGTGGGGTCGGGAAGGTGCACGCTAGGTTACAAAAAGAAATACACAGTCATTTCTGACAAAGGGGGAACACTGCATCCTTGCCAAATCGCCATTGTTGGCTACACACCCTTTGGATACCAGCTACCCATAGACAAAACATAAAGCCAAGGATATTTGTTTAAAACCCACAAACGGACACTGTGATTCTCTTAAAAAAATACAACTGGCATTAATTCTAAAAACTTCCCACCACTGCGACTGAGATTCAAACCCAGCACTGGGCAGTGAGGCCAAAACACACTCAGAGCAGACGCCTGCAAAAGATTCCAAGGGAAATTAGTTATGTGGGCTTTGTAACAAAAATAAAATCAAATCCAACGTTTATAGAAGGAAAAAGAAAGGCAGCTTTCCTAAGAGACAGTGGTGCAAAAAACCTTTGCAGATAATGGAAGATCTGTCCGGATCCAAGGTTTTCTTGGCTCTCTGTGCCGGTCAGTGTGTGCAGCAAGGTGAAAGGCAAACACGAACCCAACGGTCTCCTCATCCTCCAGGCTGACAGGGAAGGGGGCTGTCCTGCCCCAATTCCCAAGCTGGAGCTGTGCCATCTCTCCTGTGGCAGTGGACAGGAAACTCTCCAACCAGCCTCAGCTTCAGAGAGCAGCGGGCAGAGCAGGATGAGCCCCTGGGCTTTCACCACTCTGCGTCTCCCCTCGCTGTTCTCTCCACACAGGGACACTGGGTAAACTGGGGGACTGACTGGATTTACAGAAAGCCCCAGCTTCCCTTCTTCTTGTGTGCTAAACTCAGCCTTATACCTTAACCTTTTTTTTTTGTCCTAAGTAATTTTTTTGTAGCTGACTCACACGGAGCTTCTGCCAGGGATTTTTATAATTAGAGAATTAGAGCAAGGTTTTGCCTGTGCACGCCTGACAACATCTGCTGATTTAAGGGAGCTGCATTCAAAACCTGGAAGAGCACGGCTGAGCACAGCCCTGCCTCCCAACAGCCCAGCTGATGGGGATCTTCTTGCCAGGCTGGTATGAAACATGCTGCTCTTCCTACAGAGAGCTTTGCAGCTCCTAATTCACATTTTGAGGGGAAGGAGATAAGCCGGAATGAAGTCCAGAGGGTATTGGAGAAGGGAAAAGCTAGCTACTTCTCAACTTGGCAAAACTCTTGCTGGAGCATCCCTGCGACAGCATCCGCGGCTATGCGCCTCTCCATCAAGCTGCATAGCTGCAAAGCCGTTGTGCGTCACATCTTCCTTAGAGACAGACGATGGTATAGAGTTCCATAAAACCACAGAAGAAACAACTCCCTCAACCTCTTTCTTCGATGGACACAGGAGTTATTTTGCAAGAGAGGTTCCAACACGCAACAGTGGGCCAACCTAAAGATCAAACACAACCCACGTACAGATAAACCAAAAGCAGACATCTGGCGTTAGCAGCCTGAACTCCACACAAGGTCCTTCCTGGATGATCCAAAATCCTTCCATTTTCTGCTACAGGTCAGAAACTCAAATGAGTTACTACCTTCAGATGGAGGAATTCAACCTCCTCCCTATAAGATTTGCTACAAAGCAACGCCTTTATCCTCTGCACACCAATCCTTCCTTGCTTGGTCCCATAATTTATACCATATTTACATCTGAAGGGCTGCATTAAGAGAACGCTACAGTTGCCAAGCTCTGAAAGAGTAGGATGTGCTGGAAATTAGTTTTCTCTGTAGCTTTAATCTGGTCCACTTGCATAGGGTCTTTACAGCACGGCCACATACCACGTGAGCACACAGTCCTGACGCAGTTAGCACCAAGAATAGAGATGCTCAACAAGCAAGGAATTATTCAGTTTAGCTTTTCAAAGGGTTGTTCATGCGCGGCACTCAGCCCACTCCACTTCACTTCACACTTTTCATGTGCTGCTCCAAGGCAAAAATGAAGGCGTCTTGCCACTGCAGACTGGGATTTCTCAAATGATCGTGAATTTAGTTTCATAAATCCTAGAGAACTATATTCACAACACCTCCGGTTTGCAGCCAAAGAAAAGAGGCACAGAGAAGCTCTGGGCATCCGCTTCCAGAAGCAGCCTACAGCTCCCCTTTTAAAAAATAAATAGCACTGAGTGGTGTTTTAAATGTTTGACGTACAACCTCCCATGAGATCATCTGCAGCAGGAGCACTCCGTACTACTGCAACTCAACCCTCAGCCTGGGGACCCAGGAAATCAAGTCTCTCATTGTGCATGAAAAGCAAATTTACCCAGCGCCATACAGGAGCCCCGTGGCAGAAGCAGAGCAGGAATCCAGTCTCCTTAACCATCACTTTACCCTTGCTATTTTTCCATGACTTGCCTCGTTCCCTTCCCTCCAAATCCCGCACTGTGCAGGGCAGAGGTCCTACACGCGCATCCCCAGCCTTCCCGCGGGCGGCTCGACTGCCCTCCCTGCTCAGAGGAGTCATGGAAAAACCCCCTACATGATCCCATAACCAGAAACGGCATCGTAACGCATATGGGGGGCTGAATTAAGGTTGCAGAGGAATACTGTAAATTGGATGCACATTTCTTGTTCCATTTTACTGCCTTTTTTTTTTTTTTTTTGCCCTCCCCCTTATTTGGCTTTGGCTGCACTTCAGATTAAGCTCCTAATAAGGGCTGGAGTTGGATGAGATTTTTTAGCCCATCAGATTGGAGCCTTCCAAGCCATTGAAATGAGATTCAAGCTGAACTTGAATTTTCAATACTCTGGCCTAAAGGCAAGGGTGTTAACAACAGACCTGCCAACACCTTCGCTATGAGAAATGTCTGAAAACAAGTCTGCACATCAAATACTGCTCAGGCTCGGGCAGACAAAAGCCACAAAGCTAACATCTCAAATCCACCGCTGACTTGCTCAGCTCGTTCTCCTGTCAATAAAGCTCATGCATTTTCTCTGAATATCCAGCAAATCTCTATGTTCTCTCTAGGAAAATGGGGTTTTCCCCCAACCACCCTAAATTCTGTTGTAGTTTCATTATGACAAGGAAAGGCAGAGGATAAGGAGACATCAGGTAAATCAAGTGGACACATAGGAAGCAGACATACACCAATTCACCCAACACAGTCTCCTTAAGTGATACGCATCACCAAGATTAAAGATATCACACCAACAAGCATGGAGAAGCAATCAGAGAACAGTCTGTCCTGCAGTCATCTCCTCCTACAAGCAGACTTTCTGTTCCTTCCTAGCATATTTCTCTCTTCATTTTTTAGTTATAACAAACTATATTTTTAATCTACACACTATGACCATGGGAGATTCAGCCCGAACCATAAAAGCAAGGATGATCGGATAGAACTGGAAAACATCCTCGGTGCCAGCAGAAGCAGACTGCACCCAAGGAGAGGGCATGGAGGGTGGGTTTCCTCTCCCACCTCATCCCCCCGGTAACTGCATCCCACCTCACCCCGCAGAGCACCAGCATGAGCAAAGGCAGGACCTGCCACAGGCTCCTAAACCACCCCAACATTGAAGCTGCCCTTGCCCCAAGATTTTTTTAGCTAAAACCTCCAACTTCAGTTTTTACTAAAATAAAAATGTCATGCTACAAATCTCTCAGAAATCCTTAGGTCACTCCTGCCTAAATGTACAAATATAAAGCACAACACAAAGATGAGCCTTTCACCTTCATAACGCTGCTTTGGTGGAGGAGGGCATTCATCGAGACCTCTGCCGGCACCCTGGATGGATTTTGGGTTGGGTTTTTTTAAGTGCTAAAGTGTATTTTCTTCAGGACAGTGATGTTTCAGCTTCCCTGTCACCAAAATCTTTCCTAATTCCCATTTCTAGTGCGATGGGTCTGAAGAACGGCCATGGACATCTACTCTTGCCAGTGCTGGAGGTTGCAGGACAGTGCAGGGCAGGCGCTCTCCTCCCTTTGATGACAAACGATAGAGAAAAGGAGCGATGGCTTCTTGAACTGCATCCAAAGGAAAGTAACCCTGCTAGAGTGCCTGGCAAGGCACCAACAGCAATGGAAATTCCAGCTTTCAAAGAACAGAAATAAGACTCAAGAAGGAGCTGGGCAGATCCTGCAGGAGCCGAGGTGCTACCAATCCCATGGATTGTTTTACAAACTCCCACTTCTCTCCAATTAAATTATATCCTCCGCGGAAAAATCATCTGGCTCAAACCTCTTCTGGTAAGCGAAGCATAAACAGGACGGAAAAGAGCTCATACCTGAGCAGACATCGGGCTTGGACAGGCGGGAGAGAGGAGGGACAGCAGCCAGATCAGTGGGATTTTGCAATTTTCTTTGGACAGATGCTGTGGGATCACTGAACCCCACCAAGGAAACAAGGCTCTTCCAACACAACAGGCGAGCACTGGCTGAGCCGGCACGATGCCCTCTCTCACTGCGAGGGGAAGGACAGCACGGTGGAGAGAAAAGGCACTGGCTGCAGTGGTTCAGAGCAAACATCCACACGGATGATAATTCACATGCACACACTGACAAGTCTCCACTGCCAGCACGTGCTGCACAAGGCTGGTTCATCCTCAGGGCCAGCAAATGCCACGCAAGAAGCGCACAGAGAACAGCAAAGGCAAGGCACAATCTGTAAACTACACTAATTGCTAGAGTAATTAAAAAGTAAAAGATCAGACTAAATACCAGAAGGCTGAGCAGCAGCAAAGAACCATTTTCCTTCTCAGGAGCTGCTTCTCAAACGCACGCCCTCATGAAGAAGCGCCTTTTGCCAAGCCACCTCCAAGGCCCTGAACAACCGCTTCAGCAGACGACAAAAAAATATGTCAGGAATTTCTCCTTTCAATAGATCTAATCTTATTTTCTCTTCCGTGTGGCAGGATGAAAAGACATTTCTATTGAGCAATTGAGTTTTCCCCACAACAGACAGGAGCTGGCACGTTCGGAGTATTCGGTATTTCAATCTCAATTAAGTAAAATAATAATTGCTGCACCTAAGGGTTTCTCAGCTCCCTAAGAGGAAACATTTTATACATACACAGATTTTCCTAGCTTTACCACCACATACTTAAGACGTGAATTGACGGATGAATCACAACTTCAAATTCTTCACTACTAAGCCTGGCAATCAACACTGCCACTTTCTGGCAAAGAAATCCCCAAAAATCCCTAATCTTCACCCATGACATCAGCTGCAACCAGGGACGTGATTTATGTCCCGTGGGGCACTCCTGTCCTGCGACTCCTTCACTGCCAGGCGTGCTGGGGCGAGGAAGGGTTCCATCCCTGCGCCCAGCAGGTCTCCACCATGGAAGCAGCTGGGTAACAGGATTTGTTCTGGATAATCCTCATTCCGGCTTTCAGAAGCAGAGGGGAGGAAGCAGCTGGAAATGCACTCAGCCAGAGATGGCAGCCACTGAACACAACCGGCTCTTTTTTAGATGACTTATTCTTCCCCAGCCACAGGGCAGGTGTAATCATGTCTCCAATTTCTAACCCCGAGAAGAAAAGGCAGCATCACAAAGCCAGAAAGGAGATGCATGAAGTTGGTGCACTGACATCAGGGTGATGAGCAACCCTGTAAACCAGGTGGGTTTTCAGCATGTTTTTAATGCTGGTTTAACTCACTGACCCAACCTGGTCAGTTGGTTTGGGACAGCAACCAATTCCACATGACAAACTTCTGACCATTTGGTTTGGTCCTCTCTCCTGCGAGCAGCCTACCAAACTCCAGCTGCGTGAGCCTGGCCAGGGTAAATGCTTCTAAATAAAGGACAGCTTCACGTCATATGGATGCACCTCCAGCTGCCACTGAGAAGATGTCCAGCTCCAAGGAAGTCAGGGCTCCTGCCAAGCCACCGTGCAGAAGGAGCCACAAGGACAAAACTAAGAGCTCTGCAAGCCCACAGCCACACAAAGTACATCACCTCACATAAGACACAGTCATGGAAGAGGTCTCCGCGTGCCTTCCCCTTGCAGATTCTAAACCTCTGTGCGCATGAGGTAAGAGGCATTTCTGTCAGCCTGGCTTGTCACTGCCCACAAGGCACCCACCCTCTCCCCACGGCACGAGGACAGTTCCTTACGGAGCCAACCACAGGACAAGGACCATCTCTTTCTCATGCAGTTGTCAGAACAGGGCTCAGCAAACCAGACCTTGAGCTGCCAGCGGGGCTGTAAGCTCTGCCTGGGGTTATTATTTTAATGATTAGAGGGATGGCCACAGACAGAGGTGGTATTTGGCGGCGTCTTAACCTAGAGAGTTGCTGAGTTTTATGTAAGAGACTCCACTTTTTCAGCTGTGAAGACTGCTGCAAATCCTTATGGAGACACACATCAAAAAGATTCGCTGGATTCAGCCCAACATAGGGCAGCCGCTCGGCCAGCTCAAGCCAAAAAGCAACATAAAACATGCAGGGCTCACAGGGCGTCTCACTTTTAAAACAAGGTAAAATCTGGAGCGAGCCTTCCTGTGATCCAAAGCCAGGCTGTCTGGAGCAAAGTGACTTTCCAGGTGAGGCAACTGACTTTCCAGGCTGGTCCTCACGCCTCTCTCTCTCCATCCATCCATCCATGTGCTCCTCCAACGCTCACCATCCCTCTGCAAGACAGCTCTTCCCAATTCAGGTGGCTCACCCCAACCTACCACATCACCATCTTTCCAGCTCAAAAGCCACTGTCCCCACGCAGCCAGGAGGGACATGACTGCAGGGAAAGGCAGGGACAGGCATCTACGCTTCTGCTGCTCAACCTGGCTATTAACTGGCTTGAAAACTGCCTCTCTAGGCAAAACCCCATCCTGGGAGCAGCCAGGGCAGCAGACACTGACTTTGTGCACCACTTAAATGATAAACACCCTTAGCCAAATGGGGCTCTGGATGCTTCTGTCACACACAGTAATTAAACCATCAATCAGGAGACACAGGGACTTAGCACAGACGGAGGTGGATAAGCGAATGACACTGTTCCACTTGAATGCCCACAGCCGAACAAACCTAAACGGGATCAGATTTAATGAGGAAAAAAGTGAAAGACTTTAAAGATTCAAGAAATCTCATTTCACAGTCAGGTTTCGCAGCATTTGCCAGGAAAGCAGAAAACCGAAGCGTACCCAAGCATGCCAGAAGCGGGATCGTGAGAGCACAGAGAGGCACGGAGGGCGAGGAGCGAGCACAGGGTGCTCCTTTCTTGACTGTCAAGAAAGCATTTCGATAGGGGTGGCCTGAGGGTCTTTGAAGACAAGGGGGAGGCAGAATTGCTGGTAGCACAGGCCAGAGCTTTTTCTATTCCCTTAAAAAAGAAAGGAGTCAAAGCTGTGCCATACGTTAGCATTTAAGTAATCCCTGCCCTCAGTTTCCCACCATCTGCACTACTCTCTGAAATTCCCCATCTCATTTAATTTATTGCTGTGTTTCTCCGCCAAAATCAGACCTCAATATCAGTAATCTTGGTGGGAGGTATCCAGCTGCTACAACCCATTGTAGGACTAAAACATATTTGTGCAAGCTTGCATTGAGAAAGCCGGGCAGGAAATCTTCACAGGAAAAACTTCCCATGCTTTGAGATTAGCAGATCAGGCTGCAGGCATTAAGACCTTTCCCTTACATATCTGTGAAATCCAGCGCTTAGGACACAAAAATGGGTCTTTTCTAACCCTGGAACGAACCGATTTTGGAAACGCACGGCACGACGGCGGCGGCAGCGGGGGGCAATGGCTGCGGCTGATGCGGCGGTGGGCAGGGAAGCAGAGCACAACTCCACGCTTGAGCTCACATCCTCTGTGGGGCTCGAGAGGTGGGGCTGCTCCTGGTGGACTGGGGTGCCGGGATTGGAAAATTCCAGCACTGTCAGCTACAGAGCCCCACTCTGGTCACTCATGCAGTCCCCAGACCCATCTCTCCTCAGTGACCCTGCCTGCTGGAGAAAGACAGGCTGAGAGAGTTGGGGGTGTTCAGCCTGGAGGAGAGAAGGCTCCAGGGAGACCTTAGAGCAGCTTTCAGTGCTGAAAGGGGCTCCAGGAAAGCTGAGGAGGGGTTCTTGATCAGGGAATGCAGGGAGAGGATGAGGGAAACCGTTTTCAGCTGAAAGAGGGGAGATGGAGATAAGACTTTAGGAAGAAATGTTTTCCTACGAACGTGGGGAGGCCCTGGCCCAGGTTGCCCAGAGCAGTGGTGGTTGCCCCATCCCTGGAGGTGTTCAAGGCCAGGTTGGATGGGGCTTGGAGCCCCTGATCCAGTGGGAGGTGTTCCTGTCCATGGCAGAGGAGTTGGAACTGGATGATCATTAAGGTCCCTTCCAACCCAAACCATTCTATGTTTCTATGACTATAAAGCATGCCGCCACTTGCAAAGCTCCTGAGCATGAAGATCACAGGGAAGAGCTCATTAGAAGCAGCCTGTAACCTAACAGGGATGCGATCTCTGCATTATAGCCACAAATTGGAAATAAAAAGGGAGCACTCTAAAAAATAAGTTTGTAGAGTCATCAGCCTCTCAGAAGGAAACAAGCACAGCTCCCTGCCCTCTTAAAACACCAGCTATCAGCTGATAAAAGTGCATTCCTGCAAGTTAAACACCCAGGCAGTACTTGCAAGGCAGGATTTGTAGCCTGCTGCCCTTCAATTCAGTTCGCTCAAGAGTGACAGAATAATAGTAGCCAGAAAAACAGGGGTGGGGAAGAAAATTTCTACTGCCCTGGTGACCTGCCCGATGCTGTAATCCCATCAGACCCAAGTATGTGTGCGAAGACCACAGTGCTGCTGCTGCTGCCTGGCCCCTGGAAAGGGAAACAGAGGGCTGGGGTCCCTTGGTGAGGCTGGCGGCACCAACAGCTCTTGGATTCACTTGCTTCTTGGGGGCTGAAACAGTCGTAGAATCACAGAACGGTTTGGGTTGGAAAGGACCTTAAAGCCCATCCAGTTCCACCCCCTGCCATGGGCAAGGACACCTCCCACTGGCTCAGGGGCTCCAAGCCCCATCCAACCTGGCCTGGAACCCCTCCAGGGTTGAGGCAGCCACCACTGCTCTGGGCAACCTGAGCCAGTGCCTCCCCACCCTCACAGCAAAACATTTCTCCCTAAGATCTCATCTCAATCTCCCCTCTTTCAGCTTAAAATTGTTCCTCTCATCCCATCCCCGCACTCCCTTACCGAGAGCCCCTCCCCAGCTTTGCTGTAGCCCTTAAGCAGTGAAAGGCTGCTCCAAGTCACACAAAGGAGGTTTCATCTGCTTCACAGCTCCAGCAGCAAACCCGGGAACTGTCATCTTCCTGCGCCATCGCACAGCTTGGTTCATTTGAAAACAGCTTCACCCTTGCTGTCTTCCTCCCGGCGGAGTTCAAGTCATCTTATTCCTGCAGACAACAGCAGCTGCCAAGCAAAGAGAGGACAAACACGGACCCTCGGCGCATCTGGGACCCCCAGCGAGGGCCCGGCAAGTGGCTGCTCAACTGCAAACGCAACAGCACAACCCACAACCGAAACTGTCCATGCACACCTCCAGCTCAGCATGCAAGCTTTTAACCAGCGGAGAGCAGGAGGGGATGGAGTGAAATTCCTGGCAACACTAACAAAATCACTGTTTCTCCCTTTTTTTGGGGGGGGGAAAGGCAGAATAATCCTTTTGAACTATCAGCACGGGGAAGAACCGACATCTGCTCAGATTCAACCGCTCGGCTCTCGCTGTGTGAGCTCTAACTGTCTCCCGATGGGTGGGAAAGGTCTCTAGCTTTTATTCAAAGGCACTGCCCCTCTACAGGGCCTTTCAGCAGAGGATCGCCAAGCACCTTACAGACTTTTAATTAAAACTCACAATGCGTCCCGGCGAGGGAGGGCTTACAAACAGGCCCCCAGCTCAAGCAGCAGCTCACCAGCACAAAGCATCTTTCTCCCACACGACTGAGGCTTTTGGCTCAGTTGCAAGCGTGCAGCACTCGCAGCTTCACCAAACTAATAAATACACTCCAAACAGCACAGAGCCTTTGAAGAGCCGTCGGAGCAGAGGGGAGAGACTGGGATGGGATGGGCAGGCAGGGGCTCCTCTCTGCTGTCCAAGCCACAGCAAGGGGATGGGTTCAGCCTGTGCCAGAGACAACCTTATAGTCTTTTACCCCTCTGCAATTTAAATACTACACATTTCCAAAGCACAGCATTACCAGGGACCAATTAATCCACCTAACAGCCCTGGGAGGTTGATAAAATGAGAAACTACTTTTTTTTTTCACCACTCTTCCTGCTTATCTATGGGGCAAGACTTTTGCTGGTTGAATGAAATCTATTTAAACAAAAGTTTAAGTTCAGATATCTTTACATGTTACGTTCAGCCTTTGCACAGTGTCAGCTGCGAGAAATGAGCTAACATCCAGATGTAGTGGCATGTCAGGATTAGCCCAGGCTGGGGCAGGAATGCTTCCATGTATGGAAAAATATCGGAGCAGTGAAACCATAAGCTTGGAGCAGAGCAACGTGAGAGGCTCTGTCAATGAAGCTGCAGGCTCAGGTTTATAGGATTTAGCAGCTCGAATCTGCCATAAGATCCTCAGCATGCATTACAATAAATTTCACACTTTTTCCAACAGGGATTCCCACAGCAAGGCTGCGAGTTGCAAGGGCAAGATCCTACACTCGCCTGTTTGCTCTGGAAGCGGGGCTTGGACCGCTGGGTACCATTAACGCTCCTGGCGCTGGGCACGGGCTGGGATGTTGATGGAGAGGTTCTGCTGAGAACAAGGCTGCTGCTCACACTCGCTGCCTGCCCGGCTCTCGGCGGCTGCCTTCCGCACAGCAGGATTTATAAAAGCCAGCTCGGAGCTGGCACACGGGACCAAGCAGTGGCAGCTCAAAAGAAAAGGCTGAGCTGAATCAGCACGGCTGGGGAGTTGGCGTGTGCTTCTGCCAACGCTGCAGCAAGGGCAGCGACTACCAAGGCACGGGGCGAGAGCCGGGGCAGTGTTCTCTTCAGCCGGCCCAGCACAAATCAAGAGGGCTCATTTGTCAGCATCCTGAGTTAACACTAATGAAGTAATGGCTATGACTTCATCTCTCCAGTGGGAACCTCTTGAGAAGGCAGGAGAACTAGAGTTTTTCTCTCAGTCTCGCTCATGCACTTGCAATTCATTTCAGTTGCCTTCTACTCTCTTCTGCAAACATTACCTAATTCTCACCTAGATTCTTAAATCCTTGCACTGAAACATAAACCAACACTCCCTTCTCAGCTGTCAAAGCCCAGCCTCGCAGAGATCCCTCCCAGCAGGATCCGATCCCCCGCACCGGCTGCCACTCCTTCCCAGGGCCAGCCACACTGAGCCTCAGGTCACACCTGAGGATGCCACCAGTTATTTTTTATGTCTCAGACACGAAATAAAAATCCAGCAACTCAACAAATTCACTTTAAATAGGGACCTTTCCTTTCTCCATGAAAATACTTTGAAGTCAGCTTGGATTCAGCCACAGTTGCAAGGACAGACAAAACGTTGCTAGAGGACCCTGGAGTTTCTCTCCTTGGCTGGGCAGGACGGCTTCAACTGCTGTGGATCTTCATGGGTGCAAAATACATACAGCAACCTCTCACACCACCCTGCTGCTACAGCACTTTGTCTTCCTGCTGAGGCTGTCAAGCCTTGCCCTCAGCAGCTCGAGGCAGCCTCGCTGCCTTCTTCACTAAAAGCGTTTGGCTTCCAGGTTTGCTCTGCCTCGACTCTGCTTCCCTATGATCCCACTGAAGATGTTCTCCCCGCTGTGCACCATTCCTGGTCTCCGCAGTTGCGATTGCACCCATCATCTGCATCATCCCATCCTTTATTTTTGAACAAGGAAAAGAGTAGGCAGGGACGTGTTGACCTGACTGTTGGTCTTGATGATCTTAGAGGTCTTTTCCAACCTTAATGATTCCTTCTGGAGCAGCTTCTCCCCAGCATTTCGGCTCTGGGGCAGGGGGCTGGCAGCCCCGTGCCTCCTCGGGGGCTCCCATGGCTTTGTTTGGAGGCCAGAAGGGCTTGCTGGGCTCCAGGCAGGGGGCTGATCAGATTGCAAAAGCTCAGCTAATGCCCTGACGCAACCAAAGCAGTCAGTCACACTAAATAAAGACCGCAAATTCTTTACATATTAATTGTTGGTTGCAATTGTTCGCGGTGTTGAAAGACAGACGTGAGAGTATGCAGAAATCATTCCTGCATCTTTTCAGTTCCACCCTTCCATTAATTGTGTGCACTCTTAGCCAAATCAATAAGACGCTACAGTTTCTTTGGAAAACTTGGATGATGAAAATGCCATCAGCTTCATACAAGACCCTCATGTTGTAATATGAAATATTTATGCAATTCACTTTCCCACAAGAAAATGTAGTGCGCCTATTTGCTTACTCACCAACTCATCTTGTTCCCAGTCTCTCTACCAGCCACCCCCTTACCTTGTGACCTACAGATTTAACTCCAAGGGAGGGTTTTGCCTACAGAGCATCTGCAGAGAAAGACAGCAATGCCAGAAGATGCTGCTCTGCAGAGATACGTCGAGGTGGCACTGGGGCAAAGCCCTCTCCCCCAGAACCCCTCCCCAGGGCTCCTACTCCCAGGAACGGAGGGGAATTAACGTGCCCAAAGCTGCAATAAATCCAAGCAGGCATTACTCCTCCCTTTCCTCATCATTATTATCAGGAGACGGCGCGAGCACAAAATGATCTGTCTAGAAAAACACTTCAAATCTACCGTGCATTACGCTGCGATGTGCCACGGAACTGGTTTAGAGAAGACACGCAGCTATAAAGTCGTGATAATGCAGTATTCAACCCAATCTGAAAGCTCAGGAGTCAGCTTGTTATTTACTGAAAGCAGGGGGCCTGAAATTATCCATGAATAGTTCAAAGCTGCAGTTAATCCAACATCGCTACTTTCAAAAGCACAAAAATCACAGATTCCTGGAGTGTGTAAGCTTTTTAAAAATGACAAACTGCTAACTGTCAAATCAAAGCAGCAAACAGAAATCCACAGGGCTGATAAGACAAATAGTTGCATTTTAAAGAGTAATTAAGTATCACTTCGGAATATTTTGCTTGGAACTTGTTTTCCCGATAAAAAAAAACAGGGAGGAGAAGGAGGAGGCAGCAATCCACACACACCAACTAGCTTCTCACCAAGCAAATGCTCAGGCAAACGCTGCTCAAACTTGTTTCCTTGAATCCAGAGTTAAGCGTGCTGTATCACAGCCTCCCATACACTCTGACTTTCCACGTAGCCCTACATTTCACATCAAAACTCTGCCAATAAGGAGCAGACGATCACTATGTTGAATTTGCCTTGTCAGGGAGGAGGGTGTGTGAGGCTGGGGCCAGGAACCCTCCGAGTCTGATCAGCAAGAAGTGCAATATCTTCTGACTTGACTTAGATGAAAACCATACCCCGGCTTCCATGCTGGGAGCATGGCTGAAAAAAAAAACGGGAACGCAAACCAGAGCGCTCTACCCAGCTGCAATTCAAGGGAAGTGAAACCCTACCCCAGCGGCATGAGCTAACCCTACCAAACGCCGCTTTGAAATCCTCATGGTTCATCCATGCGAAAGGACCGAAACCTCCAACTTCAACCCCCTCCCCGGACTCTCTCCAAACCCATACGTGCTAACGACGAACGCACAAGGAATTTCAAGCTAATACTCCCCATAGTAAGAAATATCTACAGAAACTACCGACAGGCAATGGTTCAAAATTATTGGTTTGAGTATTAAACAGGAGACAGCTTACTGCATTTCAAACTAAAACATAATCAGACCGCTTGAAGCAGCCACCACCAAAAGGCGATGCAAACCTGATGTCAGAGTTTAGGACAGGGCTTGATAGGCTGAGAGTTGGGGTTGTTCAGCCTGGAGAAGAGAAGGCTCCAGGGAGACCTTAGAGCAGCTTCCAGTGCTGAAAGGGGCTGCAGGAAAGCTGAGGAGGGGCTGTGGATCAGGGAATGCAGGGATAGAATGAGGGGGAATGGTTTTCAGCCGAAAGAGGGGAGATTTAGGTTAGTCATTAGGAAGAAATGCTTTCCTGTGAGGGTGGGGTGGTTCTGGCCCAGGTTGCCCAGAGCAGTGGTGGCTGCCCCATCCCTGGAGGTGTTCAAGGCAGGTTGGAAGGGGCTTGGAGCCCCTGATCCAGTGGGAGGTATCCCTGCCCGTGGCAGGGGCTTGGCACTGCATGGGCTTTAAGGTCCTTTCCAACCCAAACCACTCTATGATTCCTTGATTTGCAGAGCCCAGCCTAAGACCCAACCACGTGCAAGCAGCGAAAGCTCCCACTGCTTCTCCCCACCATAGAGCCAGGAGGGTTTGATGATGGAAAGATGTCCGAGGACTTTCAGAGCTGGCCCTCAAACACGGGCAATTACGGACTGACAATAAACACCACGGCAGATGACACATCAGCAAGACTTCTAAAATACCAATTCTCTCCTGGGGAAAGCACTCAGGTGGGCCACGGTTTGGATGTACGGGGAAATCCATCCACTAAGGACATCAATGATGTTTTTCCAAGTACTGCAGGACAACACACCGCCCTCAGACTTGCCGTTTACTGGTAGCAGCAAATGCTTCCTGGGATTTCACTGAAGGATTAGGGTCTTGGCATGAGAGATGACTGCTAATTGCACTGCAAAGCTCTATAAAGCGCACTCAGAAATTATTTGGAGAAGCAACATCAACAACAACGACAACAAGAATTACAGAACGTTTTGGCTTCGATATCATCTGCACAGCATGAAAATACTGAACAGCTTATTCCTCATTTAAAATGGAAGTTCACTGCTGTACTTCTCCAAAATCACACAGAAAAATGCTTCATGATTTTGTACCTTCTTTCGCAAAGCTGTTACACGTTCAGCTCCTAAAAGTACGCATTTTTGGAGAACTATGCACCCATAATACTTTAAAAGGTAATGTTGCTTTGCTCAGTTCTGCAACCTGAGAGTAACAAATGAAATTGCCAAGCGTGCATTTTTAAATGAACGTTTTCATTTCAACATCTGGATTAAGATGCCACAATGAAAAACAGCACGCAGGCTTCTCCCTGCTCCTTTCATAGATCTCCCATTCTTACGTTTCAGAACCAGCGAATTTCAAAGCAAACAAAGATTCAGTTGGTGCTGCTAATGCCTTGCTTCTTACTCAATAGCCTTATGTCATGAAAAGACAATGTTTTTCAAATCTACATCTCTGCGAGCCAAAGATTTCATATACATTCCCACTCCAGAAAGAGAGTCAGGAATACAGCTGAAAGTGATTACCTCGATATTTTTATACGAGGAAACTCAAAAGCTGCTTCAAGTGATTTACAAAATTCTCTGTTAGACAAATCCCACATCTGTGCTGACCACTCGCCTCCCAGATCTCAGCAGATGGTGATTTCAGAAAGAAAAGTTACGAGTCCCTGAAAATCAGGTTATATCTTAAACTGTAATCAAGGGTTTAAGGGTATTTTTCCCCCAAGAAGAATTGTGTACAGTCTAATTTAACAACACTTCTACCTCCTCCTCGCCACTTCTTGCACAAACTGTACCTACGAAACGAGCACAATTAGACAATCCCACGGTAGACAATCGTTTTTTAAGCAGAAGGAAAGAAAATGCTCTTTTCTTGGGAATGTGAGGGGGAACAGAATTTTAAATAAAAGAACGAGCGGGTATTTGTTGTGAAAGGCTTCACAGAGATATTCAAAACAAGCAAGATAATGGGCACACTTTACCCATCAATTTTAAGAGCACAGTTTTATCTGTGATGCTGAGGAGGACGTACTCCCAGCATGGAGGGGCTTTCTGTCTGCATCCATCTCGGATCCCACCCCAGCAGTCAAGCCACCAAAACAACAAAATCGGGAAGTACAGACTTGCTCTTTTCCACCTACTTAAGGCAAGACAGAACAGACTTCTCTTCACACACCAAGACCATGTGCCTCTGCCACTGAGTTCAGCAAAGACACATTCCATGTGAACGTGGGAGAAAATACAGAGAGCAGGACATACAAATCCAACCTCCAAGATACAGCAAACCCACTCTGTCCAAGCAAAGCCTATTTACCAGAGATTCTCAAGCTGTTTTCAGATACTTCACTGAATAATCACAGAAACATAACCAATACGGTTTGCATTTATTTAAAACCAGAGAATAAGTATTCCAGCTCCAGTGGAATTGGGTTTGACTTCCCAAGGGGCATCTGGGCAACCCTCAAGCAGATGCATAAATATAACAGGGAACAAACACAAGAGGCAAAGCACAGACCCTACACCACCACAGCACCGCGCGGACACACTAAGTAAGTGTAATTAGAAAAATCAGGATTAAAAAGAATGAGGAAGGCAACTGGGCCAAGTAAGTAACAAGTAAAAACAAAAGCAAGGGCAAATAAACAACACTGAAAAATAAATCGTTTCTTTCCCAGCACAGATCCGCTTGCAAACTTTTCTCCTCCAGCACACTGACCCTCCTATCTCCATCCCCTACGTGGACCCGTGTGAGAAGTCCTACTTGACAAAGAACATGGACAACTTAGGGTGGGGTTTTTTTTCAGCAGAAATGACCAAGACATCCCACCGCAACACAGCTCAGCAGGACAACGTGCTCCTGCTCTCCTCCAAAAGCCTGCATGCTGTAATCCCTCGAAGAGCGCCCAAATTCACCTCAAATGCAGGTGGACTCTGCCGCAGAGATGGTCTGGAGCTCACCAGGAGAAATCTGGGATCTTCCCAAGAGCAGGGAGCGTGCTGCCCCATTACAGGCGCCAGTGGACATCAGGGCACATAGACAGATGGGAGTTGTTTACGTTACTGAGGTTCTCAGTAGCAATCAGGAATTAAAGCTGTTATTAAATCAGCCCTCCAGACCTTACGCAGATGTTCGTGCAAGAAGATAACAACAGGGTGATGTTAAACCAAAACCCCAAAAGAAACAAAGGCACGGAGCAATATCTCTGCCCCACGTTCCGCTCAGCGACGCCAGGCATTATCAGAAAACAAATCAATTATCAACAGCAGCGTACAGCTACCCGAATCCAGGGCTGAACAGCTTAACTGAGGGATGTGTGTCATGAGTTAAAAGGCCTCCGGTCTCGTTTGGCACGTTACGGTGTTGTTCTCAAAAACCCCCAATACCACGGCTGGCTGTGGCTCAGACGGAGGCACAATGCCATCCTCCTCATTAATCAAAGGCTTCCCCCACATCCAGATGTTTGCTGACTTATACTGCTTGCTTTTATTACTGGTTTGGAGACAAAAGTTGCTCTATGCTAAAGTTACCCAAACTCACCCGGCTGTCGCAAGGCGCACGGGCTGTTATGCCCTCGGTAACTGCACCCCGGCATTACTGAGTTACTGAGGCACTCAACAAAGAGTGGCTGTTTTCTTTGACAACCCATACTACTTTCACCAATAACCATGAAAAAAAAAACATATTATTTTTACTGTTAGGACTGTGGGAATTTTACTGCAAGCCCAGGAAGGAACCTGGTTTTTGGTTTTTTTTAAGACCTATAAGTCCAGTGCCGAGGCTTCAGAAAAGAGAGAAAAGCAAAAAGATGCAGGATACACCACAGAAAGACAAGGCAGACACTGATAAGCATTCCAGCAGGAAATCAGGACACCAAGAGCCATATTATTCAATAATTCTCAGCAATAAAGATGATGCTACAGCCAATATGGGATAGGAACCTCTCCCCAAAGCTTTCACAACTTCAGAAGACAAATTAACCAGCTCACACTTGGAAGCGCTGGCTGGAAGGGACCTCTGGAGATCCTTAAGCCCTGTAGTCACCAACATGAGACCCCATCGGCCACGGTTTCACCCAGCCAAACCCTCCAAGAACAGAGGCTCCACAGTCTCTCCATGGGCTGAGGCTGAGCGCTCGGGGATAGAGTTCAGCTCCCAGCCCTGTGTTCCCACCTCTCTCTCTCTCTCTCTCTGGTATCTCTATTCTGTTGTCCATAAGATCCCTTTCTTCTCATAAATCTATATAATTCTCTCCGGGTTGTCTCATATCGGGTTTAGGAGCAGCCTCTAGTGCAAAGGAACCATAACTCAAAAGGACTGCCTACATTTTTCTAATGCTTTTGTCTCTAAACAAATTAAGCCCGCGAGGTACCGACCATATGCTAGACATGCTTTTGCTGGCACGTTCTTGAAAAATAGAGAGTTCGAGCTTTTCTGGAGAGTCAGGTCATTAACCTGACTATTTAAAAATCAGTCTATTATACAAGGAAATTTCTAACTGCCTGAACCACAGGTTATAAATCTCCTGTTTAGAAATCCGATCTCCTGACATAATTGCCCTTATAACTTACAAATAGGTTCTCTGTTATCCATAGATTAAGCTTCCTCCAAAGCCACATCACATCTGCTTAGTTTTGAAAATATACAGCGCGAGCTTCAATTACTTTACACCCTGCACAAAAATAATCCTGAATTTAACTCAGGGCTTCTTGGAATAAGAGTTTAAGACCCCGTAATCTTTTTATTTCATGTTGTCTTGCAGTCTAATAGATGGAAGCACCGGCCAGCATGTAAAATTAATGCCACCTTCCACTTCCACGATTTCCCAACCATTTAACTATGCTGCAGTGGAATTTTTGAAGCAAATATGGCAAGCAAAAGTCTCACCACCTAAATAATTGGAAAGGTTCTGAAAGGTTCTGTAAGGAAATGGCCAGCTACTAATTGGAACGACAATCTTTTCACACGTCTCTGTAGGAAGAGGGTTTGGGTTTAGAAATAACAGAATTAAATGGTAATTTCTCTGAAGGATGAAGCTTCTGTTACAGCTCTTGGGGTTAATGAAACTCGGATCTGCTGTTCCTGTGAGCTCCCACAGTTAGAAAAGCCTGGACTTCAAGGGGGGAACCGGGAGGCTCCAACAGCATCACCCCGGCGCACGGCTTGGAATGCCGAGGAAGCACTGGCAGAACCGAGGGCTTCGCAACAAAAACCTGCAGAAAAGGAGCCAAAAGCAGAGTGGGTGTTTCAAACCAGCTCTGCGTCTTCTCAGCAGAAGGGACATCACCCGGCGCAGCCAGACAACAGCCAACTTTTCCTTAAATGACTCCTTTGCCTAACGAACAGCGCAAAGCGCTGGCAGAGGAGGATTCAGAGACTCAGCGAGGAAGAAGCAATCCCTCTCATCCCAATACGGCGTCTGCACACAGGGGATGCCGAGGGGGCTCAGTCACCCCCAAACCCTGCCCCACAGGTACCGGCGTCACCCCAAGCCGGGGGACGCGCCTTGCCGAGCCAACGCCTGCCTGCTGCTTCCCGACCGGCAGCCGCAATCACTCGCTAGAAAGATGTTTAGAAATGGCACTGTGGGGCACCATCTTTTCAATTCTTACTCAATAGCTTCCAGAGATTAGAGTTGTAAAGAGGTTTTGAGTTGTTTTTTGGGTTTTTTTTTTAAACTACCAAGGCTGCGAGCTCGCTGGGATGCGGAAGCCCAGCCTTTGCTCTCCTGACCCTCACAGCCTTCCCTGTCTGGGTCTCACAGAGCACTTTTTGTGCGCTATCACTCTTTCGGATTGAACTTTTTGGATGAAGGGTTGTGACTCGTAGATGATTGAACGCACCAGCTGCTAAATGAAGATGAACAACGAGCACCATCACAACAACTCTCCTGGCAGCTTTGCCAGCAGCTCCCAGACCAGCTGGGCTCCAACTCACGCTTCAACCACAGCTGATGGAAAGCACGGCCCCTTTCTGTGCCCACACCCATGCGGGAACCCACAGGAGCCGCGTCCACAGCCCACAGGATGTGCAGTGGCCACCAAAGAGGAGCCGAACTCCCAGCTTCCATCCCACGGGAGCAGTTTTCCATGGGAGCAGGGTGCAGGCTTGAGCCTCGTTGAGGCTGGTGGGCACCCCGCAAACCACAATACCTCCACTCCCACCTGGGGATCCCCCTCCCCACACATGGAGATGGAGCCCAAGGGGGGATCCCCCCACATCCACACATGGACACAGAGCCCAAGGGGGGATCCCCCTACATCCACACATGGATACAGAGCCCAAGGGGGGATTCCCCCACATCCACACATGGATACAGAGCTCAAGGGGGGTTCCCCCCACATCCACACATGGACACAGAGCCTAAGGGGGGATTCCCACCCATTCACACATGGACACAGAGCCCAAGGGGGGATCCCCCCTCATCCACACATGGACACAGAGCCCAAGGGGGGATTCCCCCCTCATCCACACATGGACACAGAGCCCAAGGGGGGATCCCCCCTCATCCACACATGGACACAGAGCCCAAGGGGGATCCTCATGCCCCACTGGTGGAGATGGAGCCTTCAGGGGGATCCCCCTCCCCACATTTGGACACTGCAGGGGGATCTCCCCCTTTGGAGACAGAGCCTGCAGGGGGGTTACCCCCTCCTTCCCCACATAGAGACGAAGCCCGTGGAGATGAAGCCACTGGAGGGATTTCCCCTCTTCCACTCGTAGGAATGAAGCCTGCGGGGGGTTCCCCACACATCCACGGGTGGGGATGAAGCCTGAGGGGAACAACCCCCTATATCCCCTATATAAACGGACCCTGCAGGGGTATCGCCCGGAGACGAAGCCTGTGGGGGGATCCCCTACACCCACCCACGGACACAGAGCCCTCAGGGGGATCCCCCTCCCCACACTTGGACAGAGCGCCTGCGGGGGGATCTTCCCCTTCGGAGACAGAGCCTAAAGGGGGGTTACTCCTCCTTCCCCGCATAGAGACAGAGCCCGCGGTCCCCACCCGTGGCGACGAAGCCTCTGGAGGGATCCCCTCATTCCACTCGTGGGGATGAAGCCTACGGGGGGATTCCCCCCCATTCCACACGCGGACACGGACCCTGCGGGGGGGGTTCTCCCCGTTCCCCGCGGGCACACGGAGCCCTCGGGGCTCCCGGGACGGCACCGGCCCCCTCCCCAAATCCACCCCCCCGGGAACTTTCTCGAAGGTTTCCCCCCCCGACACACACACCCCCTCCCGGTCCCGCCCCGGCGGCGCAGGGGGGGACCGGCTCGAGCCCCGCCGCCCCCGAACAAAGCCCGGGGCGCCTCCCCGCCTCACCTTGCGGTGCTTGTCGGCGAAGGGCAGCGCCAGCCAGGGCATGGCCCGCACGGCCTCCTGCCACTGCTGCTGCTCCTGCTCGGCCGACACGAAGACGATCTCGAGGCGCTGCCCGGCGGCCGCCGCCGCCTCCCCCCTGAAGCGCCCGTAGAAGGCGGCCAGGCTGGCGCCCAGCTGCGCGCAGGAACCGCCGAGGCTGCAGCCGAAGTAGAGCCCCACCAGCGAGACCCCGCGGGCGGCCAGCGCCGACACGGCCACCTCCTCGCCGTCGGCGGCCACCAGCACCTCGCCCAGCACCTCCGACAGGGCGCTCGCCATCCCGACCCGCTCCCGCAGCCGCCGCAGCTCCGCGACGGCCGAGCACAGCCCCGCGCCGACAGGGGGCGCTGCCGCGCCGCGACCGCCCCGAGACCGCCCGGAGACGCCCCTGCTCGCACGGCCACGCCCGCAGAACGGCCAGGCCACGCCCCATCCCGAACAGGCCACGCCTCGTTCCGACCAGGCCACGCCCCTACATGGTTAGGCCACGCCCCATCACCGCCCGGGCACGCCCCTAGTCCAATCAGTGTCCCCAGGACCGAGAGGCCACGCCTCCAGCAACTACAAAACCACGCCCCCAGCTCCACGGTCACGCCCCCACAAATACGGCCACACCCCTACATCCACGGCCACGCCCTCAACACCGCCAGACCACGCCCCTATATCTACGGTCACTCCCCCTCGCAACCCGGCCAGGCCCCCAGCAATACCAGGCCACGCCCCTAGCGCTACCAGGCCACGCCCCTTTCTACCAGGCCCTGCCTCCACACTACCTGACCACGCCTCCGTTTAAATAACCACGCCCTCGCACTACCTGGTCACGCCCTTGCCTCAGTGGCCACGCCCCTGCACACCAGGCCACGCCTTCATTTGCATGGCCACGTACGGCCCGGCACTGCCAGGCCACGCCCCCGTCTACGAGGCCACGCCCCCAGCGTTCGGTCCCGCCTCCAGGCCACGCGGCCACGCTCCCTGTCACTCCCCATGGTGGCACTGGATGGGCTTCAAGGTCCGTTCCAAGCATCCCATTCCATGATGCTATGTGCAAACGTGTGCGAGACTGAGCCCAAACCGCGGGCGGGGGGGGCTGAGCCCCGAGGCTGCCGCTCTGCCCCCATTCACGCTGCAGCAGAGACGCACCGGGAGCAAAGCGGACTGAATGCCTTCTCCGTTTCACTGTTTGAAAGAGTCCCAATGCAGCACTCTTAAATCTTGCTACACGCTAAGATACTCCTTTATTTTTACACCGCTTCCTTATTCGGTTTCTCATTTGGTGCCGCATTCAATTGTACTTAAAATCTTTGTACAGCATCCAGCACCATTAGGGGATGCTGTATAAATACAATTAATTATCATTATTATTATTACAGCTTTACAAGCTCTCTTTTCTTTTGCCAAGACCTGCTCCCTTGAGGTGGTTCAAAGCAAGAGAAGTTTTGTCTTGTTTTTATTTGTCCTGCTTTATCTGCCTTAATTAAGTTATTTGGGCTCTTCAGGGCAGGGAAGCTGATTTTTAAGTCTGCAGTCCTGAACTCCACTAACCCATGTGGGCAATATAAATATTCCGTCGTAAAAAAAAATAACATTTATGGCTGCAGCTAATTTGTCTGGCCCCATTTTTAGCAAACAAAGCAGAAATAAGATGCTCTGAAACACAGAACGACTCGAAAGCATTTCTCTCTCGCTTGGAGAGCAATAAAACAACATAAGGAAACAACCGCTCTGCCCCCAACAACATCACAACATGAGGCGTGACTGAGCTGGGGTTAAACCATGCAACAGCTTGCGGCGCTCCCGTGGTGGGAAGATTCCTGCCCATGTGCAGGCTGTGAAAAGCCAGACTCGATAATCAATGCCAATTTGATTATTAAGTAAGGGGTTCTTCAAGGGGATCGCTCCACCTAATGCGCGTGCACCGTCCAGTGCCGCTCACAAAGGGATCTACAGTCCAAACACACACATCCATCGCTTTCCCTGGAACACGGCGGGGGTCTGTTACAATCAATCCCCGGAATTTACTCACCTTTCTTCCCCTTGTGCTTGTGCTTTTCCCTCAGGGGGTCTCAGGATGAAGGCTGTAGATCTTCCTCACAGTTGAACTTTTCCACTCTCCTTCTTACGTTTGCTCTTAGACTCCTTGGGCATTTTTTCAAGGCTGCACCTCGTCCTAGCTGGTTCTTCTTTCTCTTATCATTGCATTTGTCCTTGTTATCTGGCTTCATTAAATACAATCACAATCTTTCCCACTCTTTCTAACCGCAGCTTTGTTAAAAGTCCTTATTTAAGCACGAGTATCCAGGCTCAGGCCGGCTAAACGTTATTATTCAAGCTAGCCCAATATTTTAGCTCTAAAAATCACAAAAACTATACATAATATTCAAATACATAATAGGTTAGCAACAATTAATGTATTCCTTCAGGACACTGGAATTAAAAAGCCAAGATAATCCCATAGGGCTTTCAATAAGCAGTTTCTTTTCTGTACAGAGACAGCATCAAGCTGCATTTCCCTATCTCCCATTCACTTTTTCTAAGGACTGGGTTTTTTCACTGCATCCGCTTGAACAGTACATATTGTCTTTTTCACTAAATTATTTGGCAGATTTTGCCAAATATTGGTGTTTGTCTGGGTTTGTTTCCCCCACAACCGGTGTTTATTTGGGTCTTGTCAAGAAAGGGGAAAAGAAACATTGAAGACAGGATGAAAGTGCTGACCCGGACAAGACAAGAAGGGCTGGAAAAGGGGGAGAAAGGCTGGAAAAGGGGGAGAAAGGCTGGAAAAGGGGGAGAAGGGCTGGAAAAGGAGGAGAAGGGCTGGAAAAAGGGAGCCCTTTCTCTCCCCACCTCTGCCTCCCCCTCTGCTGGTATGGGCTCTACAGAGAGCTGGGTGAAGGTGCCCCAGTCTCGGGTGGAGTAGGAACCTGCTGGGCTCCAGAGGCATCTCCTGGGGACTGGGGGGGGCAGCAGGACCCCCCGAGCCCACCCTTGTGCCCACCGAGTAGGGATGTTGGGTGAACCCCCAGCCCACATCCAACAGGTCAGGAGCAGAAATGGCAAATTGAGTTGGGTTCACACTTGCTCTTTCATTTGGGGAAGCAAGTGAGGCTTTGCGGCTTCTGCCTAAAGCCAATGATACCAAGCTGTGAGGATACACGCTCATCACAGTGAGCAAATTAAACCCACGGCAGCAAAAAGAAGAAAAAGAGGGTAGACTTTGGGTGTCTTTTCAACAGCAGTAGCTGAGTTACCTTAAAGTCACAGCATAAAAGAAGCCATCAAAGAAAACTGTTTACCAACAGCAGGAAAAAAAACCCAAAAACACTTCAGTCTGGTTTATCTGAGCCTTTGGGAAGGCAGCTTCCCAGGATACAGAAGGAGCCAAGCCCGGGTTAGCTCCCAGCACCTGCAGCGCTGCGAGGACGCGGGCCGGCAGCAGCACGCAGCGGCGGATGCATGGCAATGCAGAGGCACAGAGGTTGTGCAAAGCCTGTGGCTGCCAGCGAGCTGCCAGATTTCTCATTGCTTTGGTTTTTAAACAAGGAATTGCCTTTTGGACAAATTCCATTCACCGTAAACCTCAGGTCTGAGCCTCGGTGTAACGCTTCTTAGCTTCTTAGACCCAGGCACGTCTGCACTAGCAAGCTGGAACAAATAACGGTGTGAACAGTCCTGGTTATAGGACCGTCCATGCCAAAAAAATAGCAGTTAAGGGCAATGCGAACACCCAGGATGATTAGAGACTGCGGAGAGCTGCCCACTCCCAAGCCAGGGCACATCAGCATCTCTCCTTCGCAGGCGAGAGTTGCGGGCAGCCAAATACCTGCAGGTCCTCTACCTGCTTCAGTGCATCACCGACCAACAGCATTTAAAACATTATATTATTGAAGGTTAACGATACCACGGAGTTGCAGGCGGTGGTGGAGCACTGATTCTTCTGGGTCTGAGGAAGCCACGGCAATAAGAAGGATGGACTTGAGAACACTTACGTGGGGTTAAGCAGAAAAACCATCCCTGTGTAGCTAGTAAAGACTACCCTGCAGTAAGGGTCACTGTGCTCTAAAAACAATTAGCAAGTTTACTAGCTCACTTACTGCTCCAGAACAGAGTAACTTTCTTTCCAGTCAGATCATCACGCAAAAGGAGCTATTTAGAGATGGCTATTCTGGTTTGTTCTCCCTCTTGACACACCCCCAAATCCACATGCCATATCCACTGCTGTCTCTCATCATCTGATCCTATGGTGCAGTACTTAAATAAAAACTCATTTGATTGCAACAGGCTCATTAGTTTTTAATTTAGCTGTATACTGAATTCCAAATTGCAGGGAGGGGAGGGGATTTTCCATGGTGTTTGGACATCAGCCAGGAACGAGGTCTCTTAGAAGAAAGGGACACTCTTCAAACAGTTGAGCGTTTGACATAAATCCATTTTGTTCTGACATTTTTCTTATTTGGTAGCTCTTAATCGCAATGGTTCCAGACATGGTACGTTTGTGGTGTGTATTTTAGTAACAGGATTCATCTAGAATATGGACATACATAGCTAGAGAAAGCCCTGGGTAGTCTTCCTGTTGGAAACGTACAGAGAAAAAAAGCCTAATTCAGCTCTACAGACAATGCAAGCAACTGCAATCCTCGCCTCAGCTGCTTTCTTTGGGATTCACATCAGCATCACTGAGAACTGCAGAGGGTCCCAGCTGCTGGAACCCGCTCCCCCAGGGCACGCCATCTCTCTGCTCCAGATGGTTTCGAGCTGGTCACACATTAACTCCTTTTAACAGGTCTGTGTGAAGGTATCAGCCTTCCAAAACGCTTCTCCAGATTCACTGGAGGTCTAAGATGACTGAGTTTAATGATGTTATACTCCAGAAGAATTCGACCTTTTGAATTCTTCTAACTGGTGTTGCAATCCTGTTAAGGTCTGGATTGCTGAGGGCAGCTTGGTGCGAGGGCAGCGGTACCTTTGACCCTCCCCACGTGCTGGGGGCTCCAACGGGCGAGCCCTGCCAAATCTCACCAGGCAGCTGGCAAGGTCCAGCTCTGGCGTGCTGGGGATGGGGGAGACCTCAGGGCACCCTCAACTCTTCAGACCAGGTCCTGGGATGCCCATTCTGCTGCTGGGATCCACATGTGACATGGATCTGGGATCCACATGTGACCATGGAAACACAAAACGGCTCTTCTGAAAGCAAATGTATTTGTTTTCAAACAGCAGCAGCAAAAACACAAGAGGAAGGGTTTCAATCACAGCCCATCTCTGCATGTTGGGGTCTCTAGAGGCTGGCTAGTCCCGTACCAGGCTCCTGGGCTGCGAGGTAACACTTCTACCCTAAGCCTTTTCAAAACTTCCCCTATTCTTTTCAAAGCTTCCCCTTATTCTTTTCAAAGTCCTTTTTTTCACCCCCCAGGATTCTGCCCGATTCTCTCCCTCCTTTTTTTTTTCAGCACATTGATCTCAGCAGGGTCACAAGGAGGCTTCAAAGCGACTCACGCTTGCGCTGCTTATTGAGGACCACGAATAGCATCATCTGAGCCTTATCACTTCCCCTGCTGCCTCCGCATGAGATAACAGCACTGCAGGAACCTTCTGGCCATCCCACAGCCAGGCTGGCGATAGCAGGCACACTACCAGCAAGGACACACTTTTGTTTGCTACTGACTAGTTCTGTTCCTTCAATAGCTGCCACTGAAGTGCCATCCCGCAGGCAGCACCGGCTCCAACACAGGCACCCGACAGGGGAATTAAGGATCAGGGAAAGAAGAGACAGCCCCAACTCCCTGAACCCTGCACAAAGCCATGCAAACACCAGCGAAACTTGCCTCCTTTCACCCAGCACAAAACTGGAGTGATGCCTTCTCTTTCACTTGTTCTGTCCATTTTCCACCCTCTGAAGGCGTGGTTGAAATTTGCCCGCCGGCTGTCTTAACATCAGCGTGAAAAAAAGCTCTATTTAACCTGTTTTGAGTGGTGCTGAGCAGTCTCATCTGCAACTGAGTGCGCTGGATTGTGAAAGCGCTGAGCGCCCAGGCAAGAAAGGCCTCGAGTCTCTGAAATATTCGTGTAGGAATCTGACTTGAAGGGCCTAAAAAAGCGGACCCAGCATGTTTCCATCTTGCAAATCAGTTTGTTCCTTTCCTTTCTCCTGCTGGAAAGGAGCAAAGTGTTCACCTGAGCCCAGCCTGTGCCCACTGTGAAGGTGGTGTCCCTCGGGGCGGGTCGTGGTGATGGGAACATCGCTGAAGGAAGAAACCATGGTTCCAGAGTTAAAATACACTCCTGAATTTTACACTGAACTTTTATGTTGTTCTCTCCCCATTTGTGAAAAGAGTTTGGTGATCTGTGAATAAAATCCTCTGGCTACACTCTATCTAGTTATAGATATGTGTGTTTAAACCATATACAGCTCTTGAAGAAACAACTTTAGATGAATTTTGCAGTTTGCTCCTCTCCCCCTTGACTACCACCAACATCAGGAGGAACTCGGGGTCAGATCACGGCAGCATTTTGTCCTGAACTACTTTGATTTCATCATAAAATCAGAGTAGCTATGACTCACCACTACTACTACATCATTTTTCTCGTCACACTATAACTGAAGGAGCAAAGGGGTAAGTGAAACATTAACGAGACTTTGCATTTCTGAGTGGTGACACCACAGCTATAAGGCATCAAGGGCAGCGTTCATACAGCTGTAAAACCAAGCCCTCCTTTCCACTGTAATCTTCTGTGCGTTGGAAATAGATTTGGTTACAGCTACTTGGTTACAAGACCCTGCACTTAGGTAGAATTTCACTCCTGGAACAACCCAAGCTCCTACTCAAACCAAGGCATCTTCTTCCTATATGCCAGGCACACACGGGCATCGCAGCCAAACATGGGGTCCAGCAGCTGCCCAAAACCCTCGCGCTGGGTGGGAATCCCCAGTTTAGGGGACAATACCCAGGACACCCTTTTTACGAGGTACTGGTGAGATGGAGAAGAAAGGGAGGCCACTCAGAGCCAGCTGCCCCCGCCGTTATCGCAGTGCTGATAGCAGAGGGGACATCCCCTTGGTCCGGGGGGGCTGTGCTGGGACATCCCTGCCTTTGACAGACTCCAGTGTTGGGGAGTTCACCCACAGTGAGAACATGGGGGTCCGGAGCCATCACCCCACAGGGTGGTGGTGCCCAGGCTGTAGCCACCAGCTAATGTGAGAGTCTTTGGATCTCTGATGAAATCCCGGGCGTTGGCCAACAGCGTGGGACCTTCTGGGGTCCCCATGACATAGGCAGCAAGTAGGGGGGCTCTAGATGGTGGTTAAGAGATGAGGGGGATGACCTTCCCAAGCAGCAGGGCCCCAAGTCCCTCACCAATGCATGTAGGGGGGTCCCCAGCCCATTGTTCCCCCCATTGGGGGTCCCCCAATCCCTTCAGAAGCCCACGGTGGGCTCTGGCAAACATGGGGAGCAGGGGGTATGACCCAAGCTCCTGCCCCCAAACAGAGGGGGCCCCACCCCATGACTGGAGCTTAGCGATGGGGTGACCCTCCTTGGCCATTGTCCTTAATATTGGGGTGTCCCCACCCCCCCAGAACCCCACATCAGGCTCCCCTCAATGCATTTGGGGGGGGGGGCGAGTCCCCAGCTCCTGTCTCCCCACAAAGAGAGGTCAGGGAGGGCCCCCAGCCCAGTCTCTACATTGGGGGGTCCCCACCCGGCAGAACGGCTCCCCTCCCTTGTCGGCGGAGGGTCTCCACCCCCAGAGCCCCAGCACGTGTCCGGGGGTGGATGGAGGGGGTGGAGTCCCCGCCCCAGGACCGGAGCACGGCGGGGGCGGGGGGGGGGATCCCGCTGCTGCTCTTCAGCCCGGGGAGGGTCGGTCTCCCCGAGCCGAGGCGCGGCGGTGCCGGCAGCCCCGGGCGGAGGCCGTGCCCTGAAGGAGGGGGGGGAGAGGCGCAGCCCATGGCGGCAGCGGCGGCGCGGGGCGTGCGGCGCCTCCTGCCCGCGGGCGCCCGGCGGGAGAGCGGGGAGCTGGCGCGGCTGGCGGGGCCCGTGGTGAGAGACGGGGCAGCGCGGGGGGCGGGGTCCCTCCTCGGCCACTACGGGATCGATGGGGTGGGGTGGGATCTCGGAGCCCATCTTGGAATGGTTTGGGGTGGGGTGGGGTCTCAGAGCCCATCCTGGAATGGTTTGGGGTAGGATGGGATCTCAGAGCCTATCCCAGAATGGGATCTCAAAGCCCATCCCGGAATAGGATCTCAAAGCCCATCCTGGAATGGGATCTCAAAGCCCATCCTGGAGAGGTTTGGGGTGGGATGGGATCTCAAAGCCCATCCTGGAATGGTTTGGGGTGGGTTGGGATCTCAGAGCCCATCCTGGAATGGTTTGGGGTGGGATGGGATCTCAGAGCCAATCTTGGAATGGTTTGGGGTGGGGTGGGATCTCAGAGCCCATCCTGGAATGGGATCTCAAAGCCCATCCTGGAATGGTTTGGGGTGGGATGGGATCTCAGAGCCTATCCTGGAATGGTTTGGGGTAGGATGGGATCTCAGAGCCTATCCCAGAATGGGATCTCAGAGCCCATCCCGGAATGGGATCTCAAAGCCCATCCTGGAGTGGTTTGGGGTGGAATGGGATCTCAGAGCCCATCCTGGAATGGGATCTCAAAGCCCATCCTGGAATGGGATCCCAAAGCCCATCCTGGAGTGGTTTGGGGTAGGATGGGATCTCAGAGTCCATCCCAGAATGGTTTGGGGTGGGATGGGATCTCAGAGCCCATCCTGGAATGGTTTGGGGTGGGATGGGATCTCAGAGCCCATCCTGGAATGGTTTGGGGTAGGATGGGATCTCAGAGCCCATCCTGGAATGGTTTGGGGTGGGATGGGATCTCAGAGCCCATCTTGGAATGGGATCTCAAAGCCCATCCTGGAGTGGTTTGGGGTGGGATGGGATCTCAAAGCCCATCCTGGAATGGGATCTCAAAGCCCATCCTGGAATGGTTTGGGGTGGGATGGGATCTCAAAGCCCATCCTGGAATGGTTTGGGGTGGGATGGGATCTCGGAGCCCATCCTGGAATGGTTTGGGGTGGGATGGGATCTCAGAGCCCATCCTGGAATGGTTTGGGGTAGGATGGGATTTCAGAGCCCATCCTAGAATGGTTTGGGGCGGGATGGGATGCCAGCCCTTCCAGCAGATCCTGGGTGCATAGGTACCCTGTGGCTCGCTGTCTAATCCTCCCTGGACTGCTGATTTTCTGGAAGGAGATGCGTCCTTTGGTAGTTAAGAGACTGAGCGCATGTTGCAGAGGGTTCTGCAAAGAGGAGCGTGCAGCACAGCCCTGGTCTAAATCCACTGCGTGTGAAATTTTGTGCTTTGAATCTTCTACTCTATCCGGTAAATAAGTACCAACCGACGAACTGCTCACAGACATCCTCCCTGACATCAAAGTGCTGACCTGCTGTGATCAGGCAGCAGAGGAAGTGTAGACTGGTTTCGGTTTCTGTGACTGAATACATCAGCCCTCGCTCAGTCCCCTCAACCGTTCCACCTGCGGCACTGCGGGCTTCTCTGTGGGCACAGACAACCTCGAAACCAAACCCACAGCTGTCATTACTTATAGCTCATTTCATGTCAAACCCTGTGCTGGAACGCTCATGGAGGTATGGACCCCTCCAACAGGGATTACTGACAGCAGCAGGTCGAACGTGCCTGGGCCTGGCAGGACGGCACCTACAGGCACTGGTGGGAGGTCTGGAGAGGAGAAGGTTTTATTCTATTCTTCCTCTGACCCCTTAGGAGCTGGTTTTCCAGCAGCACGAGGCTTGCTTGCCAGCTGCTAGGTGGAAAGGAGCGTGAGCAGACCCTGGGCATGGTCCCCAGCCATGCCTACCCCTCAGTGGGTATAAATGTCTCTTAACTCCTACCATCTGGTTTCTAGCTGTGCCATGACTCCGTGCCTCGGATGCCTGTAGAGAGGCTGTCTTCTTGCCAAGGGAAAATGAGGTCTGGAGTGCAATCTCTGCTACAGCATTGTTAAGCCTTGCTGTAGCCGCCGGCGAGGAACAGCGAGCTGGAGTTGGCGTCTTACCAGGAGAGGACATTGCAGTTTGGGAAGAGAGTTTCCCCCAGATGCACAGAAGTGCAGAAAAGCATTGGGATTTTTGATTTGCCCTCTCTATGTATCTTTCATCCTGGAAAAGAGGATTTCTAGTGAAGCCCTTAAGCCCCACTTAAGCAAGGTCATCTGGCAGATTGGCTGCGTAACACCAAAATACCAAAGGGCAGGTAGAGGCCTGCTTAGAAAGGCAAGGAGAGCCTGCATGAGTTGTAGAGCTGGCGCCTCTGCCCCCGCAGCACTGAGTTCCCAGGACAGCAGAGCCCTGGCCTCAAGGCAAGGCACTGTGGTCACACCAGGACACCAATCTGTTCATAGACCAAACCCCTGGGGGCAGGGTGGTGTTCCTAAAGTCCTAACCCGTTCTCACCTCACCATCTCCTCCTCCTTCCATCCCAGTTTGTCGCCCAGCTGCTGGGGTTCCTGATCAGCGTGGTGAGCTCCATCTTCTGTGGCCACCTGGGGAAAGCAGAGCTGGATGCTGTGACGCTGGCTGTGTCTGTACGTATTACTCCAATTTCCCTGTGATTTAAAACATAAAATAAAAACATAAAAAAATAAGAAAAAAACCAAAACCTGTAGGAATGTGTATGTGAGAACCCTGTGCATAAGCACATCACAAGCACTGCATCTATCAAATTGTTCTTTTTGCCCTGAGCGCAGGCGGGAGATAGGAACTGAGCAGTCAGTGACTGTGCCAGTGCAAAGCCAGCGCCTGGTCAGCGAGCTGGAGCCTGGACCAGCTCTCTGGATCACCAGACCTAGGCATGCATGTGTGGCTAGGAGCAGCACAGTTTGTGGCCCTTTAGATAGTCACCCGTTGCTAGAGGATCCTTTTCCACACCAGAGGAGAGAAGGGACTATTAGGTAACAAGAATGTGTTATTCTGAGAAATAGAGAAGGGCTGGAGACTTCCCAAAAACTCATAGCAGAACTGTCTCCCCACCCAGTGCTTTGGGCCAGGTCCCCTGTCACTCACCCAAGTCCTTTGTCTCTCTTCCAGGTTATCAACGTGACGGGCATCTCCATTGGGTCTGGTTTAGCCTCAGCATGCGACACGCTGATGTCCCAGGTCAGTAGCAGAACCTCTTTTCTTGTGCCTCACAGGGTTTGTTGGTGTTGTCTCGCCTCCTGCGCATTGATATCTGGGCACAAAGGGTGGGAGGATGGCAGCTTCCAGCCACCATGGGGCTACAGATGCACTAGCTGGAGCTTCCTCCCTCCCTGCAGCTCTCCCAGGGAGCTCTGGGTTGTGCCTGGGCTGCCAAGGGATGTACAATCCAGCTGAGAGGCAGTTAAACCCAACCAGCCTGGCACTGCAGGGCACTGGTAGTGCATTTAATCAGCCTCTTGCTGCCCTGGGTCCAGAGCGTTTGCCTAGACCCACTGGTTCCCTGTAACGCTCCCCATGGTCCTCTCTCCCAACTCAGACGTACGGTGGCAAGAACCTGAAGCAGGTGGGCACCATCCTGCAGCGGGGGATCCTCATCCTGCTGCTATGCTGCTTCCCTTGCTGGGCTTTCTTCATCAACACCGAGCGGATCCTCCTGCTCATCCAACAGGACCCTGAGGTCTCCAGGTCAGGGGTGAGATCGAGCCGCTTTGGACCAGGCTGTGGGTGGGTTGCCAGACAGTGTTGAAATCAAGGCTCAGTGGAGTTTGAGTGCAACGCTGCTTGGCTTGGCTCTTGCTTTGCTGTATTATGAACTGGGCAAACAACTCTCTTTCCAGGTTAACTCAGCTCTACGTGATGATCTTTATTCCAGCGCTTCCAGTAAGTTGCTGCTAAAGCTGCTAGAAGCTCTGTATCCTGCAGTAACATCTAGGGGAAGGATTGCTGTGTGGATCAGGGGGCAGCACGGTTTGGGGTTTTATGTGTCCCTTGATCTCAGGCTGTAACAGCCTGGCAGGCAGTGACTGGACCAGCAAATGTGCACTTCATCCTGCTGTGCAAAGCTTTTCACTCCAGGCCATGTCTCTGCATGAGTAACTGATGATGGACGTTGGAACCAGGGCTCCCTCTTAGCTCTCCGATAAAGGCAGCAGCTCGCTGTTCTCACACACTCGTAGCTGCTGGGCTCTTGGCTAGTTACACCGTCCCTCTGAAGGGACTCCTTTAGGACAGGGAGGAGTTCCCCTGGGAAATAACTGTCTGTAGGTTAATGCTTTCTTCCAAGGTTTTCAGCCTGTCTTGTGCTGATGAGGAAGCATAAGAGATTTCCCACTTGGAGACTGATCTCTCTTCCCAGTGGGAGGTGCCTTTTGTTACTCTTGGTTTGGGACGCAGCCAGTGCTGGCAGGTGCCACAGGAGCAGGGTGGAGGGCAGCGTGCTTGCTTGGGGCACCCTGGGAAGGGGAGGAACTGTGGGAAGGACCTATCGGTAGCTGGTAGTTGATCCATAACGCGGTGATGCTGATAAAATGAATCCTGACTTTTGCAGGCCGCGTTTCTGTACCAGCTGCAGACGAGATATTTACTAAGCCAGGTATTGTACAACCAACCAGGTTCTGGGACATAGATTCCTAGGAACAGGGATAAAAGTGGGGAATCTGAGTTCATCTTGTCTTGGGTAGAGCTGGGCCAAGGAATGTGTGCAGCACAGCCCTCAGGCTGGGGAGAGCTCATGGGAACCACCCTTAGCTCACTCCATTTCCCCATTGTTGCCTCTAAGGCAATCTGGCGTTATCTGCAACAGGAGGTACCCTATTGGCTTTCTCCTTGGGCATTGATGAAGGTCTCCCTTGTGTTCACTGGATGGGGCCTTGAGCAGTGCTGGAAAAGCAAATTCCAAAGTCTTTCCTTGGCTTCCAGGCGATCATTTTGCCTCAAGTGTTGACAGGGATTGCAGCCAACATCCTCAACGTGGCCATGAATGCCTTCTTTCTATACGCGCTGAAGCTGGGCATGGTGTAAGTGTGAGCAGAGGTGGTGACAGGGGTTTGCTTGGTGTTCTAAGGGTGTCTGGGGTGCCCAGTTCTGCTGCCCTCAGCCAACCAACCCGGAAAGGTAAGGCTGGAGGAATCTGCCCCGTTCCTGCAGCAAAGCTTGTATGGGTGCCACCAGGTCTCTCCTGCTGTAGCTGAAGTGATGGTGGAGGAGGGTTTTGTTTGAAATCTGCCTGTCTCTCTTGCCAGGGGCTCTGCCTGGGCTAACACCGTTTCTCAGTACAGCCAGGCCATTCTCCTCTTCCTTTATGTGTGGTGGAAGAAGATCCATGTGGAGACCTGGGGAGGTACTGTTCATAGCTTAGTCCTTCAAAGTACCATAGTGTAGGTCTGACAAAGGGACTACTGTCCCCTCAGAGCAGGTAGATGCTGTAGCCCCAAGTATGTTCTTGTTGATCACCTTGGCTCAGGAATGCACCACAGTACAGCCAAGACTAGGCTGATGTCCTAGGAGCTGTGGCTTGTGGTGGTTGTCCTCAGTGTCCAGAAAAGCATATGGATCCCCTTCAGGGTAGGAGAGGGAGAATGTGCCTTCATTCTGCCTCGCATTCTCATTGCAGGTTGGACCAGGGACTGCCTTCTGGACTGGGGCTCCTTTATCCGGCTGGCAGTACCCGGCATGCTCATGACCTGTATTGAATGGTGGACCTTCGAGATTGGGAGTTTCTTGGCAGGTGAGTCCAAATCCTCTTTATCCTCTGGTTTAACAGGTCAGCTTCCAGCCATGCCTGCCCCAGTGGCTGCTTCTTGAGTCTCCCTAGAGCACCTCCTGCCAGCAGCCCCCTCACCTGCAGCCTCGGTTCTGCGGGAAGCCGGTAGATGGGAACCCTGTAGTCACTGCCTCCTGGTCAGCAAAGGAGAAGTTTAATTCTTGCCTAACAAAGCAAGTGATGAATCTTTTCCAGGGCTTCTCAGTGTGGTGGAGCTGGGTGCACAGTCTGTCATCTACGAGCTCTCCTCTGCAGCATACATGGTAAGGACTGGGTGTATTAAACCAAAATCAGCCTGGGAGGATCCCTCAAACAATGGTCCTGCAGATCAAAGCTGGGGAGGGAAGCAGGGGTGGAAAGCAGGCAGGTGATGACTCTCAGGCTCGCTGTGAGGCTGCACATCCAGGGTGTGCTGCACATGGAAAATCCCTTTACTGCAGCAATGCCAATTTGCCCCAAACTCCCTGCTGGGGAAGACGAAAATTGATGCAGGCTCTATCGCCACTCACCTCCTCCTTGTCTCCTGCTACTCAGGTGCCTCTGGGCTTCAGCGTGGCTGCCAGTGTCAGAGTGGGCAATGCCTTGGGGTCAGGGGATGCGGTTCAAGCCAAGACCTCCTGCATCACTGCGCTGCTGTGCACAGGTCAGCCCCAGTCCTGCAGAGGGGAATAAAGGAACAGGACTTGCTGTTCTTGAAGAAAGCAATTGGACCATTTCTTTCTCTTTCAGAAGTTCTTGCTGTGGTGGTTGCAACGTTACTGGGAACCCTAAAGGACGTGGTAGGATACATCTTCACCAATGACAAGTGGGTTAACAGCTTTCTTTTAAGTGTTATTACCTTCTTGGAGGGTATGAATTATATCCCAGGGGCTGCTTAGAAGCTGCTGACAGATAAGAGTTCATAAGCCTCCATCTGGCAACTGTTCCCCAGAGTTTCCTCCCCACTTCCCAGTGTCGCTGGGCGGCATGGATGCTTCTGATACTGGCACTCTGCCATCGTGGTACCCAAGCTGCTCACATCCCCACTGGTGTCATGGTCTGAGATCAGGCTTTGCAGCAGCCAAGGGAAATGTGTCAAAATCAGACTCCTTTGGGACAAGGCCGTGCTGCTTTCCCTGATCAGTACGTACATCTTCCCAACAGGGAGATCGTTATCTTGGTGTCCAAAGTGATGATCATCTTTGCTCCGTTCCACTTATTTGACGCAGCAGCAGTGAGTATTCCATCATGAGGAATGATTCCTCTCTGCAGGTTGGGGTGCAATGGAAAGTGCAAAGCTGCCTCTAGCTCCCCCTTGACCTGTTAAAATGATAGAGAAGTAAACTGATAAACTGTCAAAGCAGCTGCTTGCATTACCTATAGCACCACAGTGTCCCCCATGCTTGTAGTTGCCCATGGGCATTGCTGCAGAAAAGCCCAGTTCTCCCTCTTTCCCCTCCCCAGCTTTTTGCTAGCTTGTCAGAGCAGCGTAAGTGAGCAGCTGGATCTTCAGAGATGTCAGGTACTCACAGCGTAGCATCAGTGCTCACACAACTTGTTAGATAGCAATTCTAGCCTGTTTCCTCCGGCTGTGTTCCAGGCTGTGTTGCTCTGGGGCGCTGCCCCTCTGGTGGCACCCCTCTTGGTGTCTGCAGACAGCTCCGTGTTTTGCACTTGGGTTGGCAGCAGGAACAAGAGGAACCTTGCACCATGTGCTCTGTGATGTGGCTCTGGTCCCTCTTGGCGCTGCGGGTTCCCAGTTCAGAGGGCTGTGCAATAATGCAGCGTTCCTGTGGTGGTACCTTCCATAGCGTGTGCTCTCTCATGTGTTAACCCCTCTGCCTGCTTTCCTTAGGCGACCTGTGGTGGTGTGCTGCGGGGCACAGGGGAGCAGAAGATGGGTGCTATCGCCAATGCCATCGGCTATTATGCCATTGGCTTGCCCATCGGCATCTCACTGATGTTTGCTGCTAAGATGGGAGTGTTAGGTACGTGCGTCCTCCGTTTGGCATTCCCCAGAGCCTTCTCTTCTCCAGGCTCATTATCTTCCTTTGTTATTGGTGGGGCTGGATTGCACACTGAGGCAGGCTCTGAGTAGCCTCCATCAAATGAGGGCTGAGATGCCCCCGTAAATCCAGTCCTGCTGCCAGCATAGGTCCCCCCAGGAGCTATTTCCTCTCACTGTCCCTCAGGGCAGCTCTCCCATCTGGACTGGGTTAGACGTGGGGTGATCTGCCCCTGCGTTGGGTCCTTGGGTGTTTTGGCGGTGCTTGGCAAAAGCAGGCTTTCCGCCAGCCCTTCCTGAAGTAACTCTCCATCCTGCAGGGCTGTGGGTAGGGATGATCGTTTGCATTTCTCTGCAAGCCCTTTCCTTCTCGGCTTTTGTCGTTCGCATGGATTGGAAGAAAGCTGCAGAAGAGGTGAGACTTGTGCTTCTATTGAGTCCTAGAAGGTGTTGGGTGAGTTCCTGTCCCAGTACAATGCCACAGCCCTCTGGGGAAGGGAAAATTGAAACAGGCTCTGTCCTTGCAGGAGCAGTTTGGTGTCAAGCGTGCTTGCTTTGGGAGGGTGGAGGCTCAGGTTTGCTTGGCTGGGCAGGACGCTCTTGTTCTGAGAAGAGCAACTCTTCCTTGCGTTTATAGGCTCAGATCCGAGCTGGACTGAAAAAACAACTTGAAGATGTGAACTCCAATGGCACTACTGCTAACAAAACATCTGCAGTGGGTATGTAACGAGGCCTGACAACAGGGAGGGAGCCCAAATTCTCTACCTAACCCTTCCTTTCCTTCACAGTCACAGCAGCCATGTCTGTCCTGCTGGCCCAGATGGCTGGAAAGAGCACAGTGGTGCTGGTCTCGGGCCAGTGACACTTCTGTACTTGGTAATGGGGTAGAAGATACCCCGTTAACCCTGTCACCTCCCTGGCTGCTCCAGGGAAGAGTCTAGAGCTTGGACTGCCAGCCAGTGTTCTGCCTTCCCTGGGAATGCCTGCCAGTTTGCCGTGGCACATCTCAGCATCCCTGAGCCTTGGAAAAGGACCCTCAGGACTGCCACTAATGCTTGTGCATCATCAGACTGGGATCCCCTGACTTTGCAGCTTGGCTTCCCCACAGCACTCACCTCTCTGTTGCACAGATTACGTCTCTGGTGATGCAGACACCATGGATACTGTTGTCCTGCCTGAAAGCATCGTGGAAGGCGAGAGACAACCTGACCACCAGTTCATTGTGCAGGAGGAGCCTGCTGTTGTTTTTTCTCCGCCTGCTGTGGCGTGGAGGACCCTGATCATCCGCCGTGTGCTGGCTGCTGCCACTGCTGTTGCTGTCCTGGTGGTGGGCGTACTGGTCCGGCTCCTGACCGGCAGCGGCTAGAACCAGGGACACTGGGGAGACACGCACAGAGCAGGAGGGCACGCGGTGATGTCCCAGGAGGAGGATGGTGAGGGGGAAGGAACTCCCCCACAATTCCTTGTAGAGAGTCACTTTGCTCAGTTTTTGGTTAACTCACAATGTTTCATCCCACACGCAGAGTTCTTAAAAGGGGTGAGGATGCAGCACCTGGGAAGAAGGTGCTCGAGAGCTGGTTCCTCTCCTGCACTGCACTAGGTTGTCACTTAGGATAGGTGGGAGCGTACCCTGGGACTGGCCTGAGAAGGAGACGGGGACCTTGTGCCCCTCGCTGTCCTGCTTCCTACTGCCTGGGGACATTTGCCAGTGTCATTTGCTAATGGCCGAGGTGCTTGCTGCCCACAGAGGTGTTTCCTCAAACACCACCACTCGGCACAGCCCATGTCCTACTGCTGCAGCAGCGCACAAGGCTGATTTTGTTGGAAGGTGGCTGACTCTTCCGACTGCTGCCGGGGCGTTGGGTGCTGGCCCCTCTCTCCCTGCTGCGTGGCAGGCACAGGGCCTAAAGCAACTCTTCTTTGCACTTTTGTAAAGTGGGATTTTTGATACAATAAAGTTTTCTGAGTAAATGTTGGGCTGTTAATGTGGAGTGAGCATGACCCTGGTCGTTGGCATGGCTCGGCTGTCAGTGGGGAGACGTTGGGTTAGTTTGTCCACCACAGTGGGCTTGTACAGGGTGTAACCTCAGCCTCCTGGCCCTGCAGCTTGGGGCTGGCTGTGGGTGCAGCAGCAAGCAGGGGCTTGTTTTAGTTGGGTTCAGAGAGTACACTGCTCCCCTCAAGTAGAAAAGCAATGTTTGTGCACCTTGATTGCACCCACACCGTTGCTGAGCCACGCGGGAGAGGGTGGTGTGGTGCAAACCCCTATGGAGCCATCAGGGAACTGCCGAATGTCTCGATGCAAATGCCCCAGCGCTGCCTGCCCATCCCTGTCCTCGGCGCTGAGCCCCTCAGCACCAGTCTCAGGCTCTTACCTGCGGTGAAGCCAGTGTCTCCATGGTGTGGCGTGTGCTCAGCCGCTGGAGGTAAATACCACGTACAGCTGGGGCACGGCGCCTCGCTGCCACCCCACAACTCTCCTGGCACTGCTTGCCTGCAGGACAAGAAGAATAAAAGATGGCAATAAAAAGATATGGCATTAAGGAGCTTGAAACAGCCTTCAGCTGCGACCTCAGGTGTGGGGAGGATGTGGCAGATCCCAACCTGCTCCAAGTCCCAGTAGTTTTGCGACTGGAGCCTGGGGAGAGGTGGAAACCTGCTTTGCTCTGCTCTCCCCCAGCCCACCAGAGCCCACCTTCAGCTCTGCGCAGGAGGTTCTGCACCACTGCGGCAGCTCCTCTCCACCTCCCCTGCCAAGGGCCAAGGCAGGGTGCTATATTTGGCCTGGCAGAGCAGCGCTGGTGAAACCTGACGCTGCTGTGCGAGGCGGACAGCTGGAGCCAATGGGGCCAGCTTGTCTTGGCCAACACTGTATTGTGATGAGAGAGGCTGAGACAAGCAGCTGCCCCACCACTGTCGGCACCACCTCAGGGGAGACCACCACAGACCCATGAATCCTCTGTCGCTGCTGGAAGAGGAGGACAACCCTCCAGCCCACCGGCTGGCGGAGCCACAGCAAAGCAGGAGAGAGGTACGAGGGCTGGTGGGAATGATTTGGGAAGACTCAGTCCCTTGCAGTACGCATTCGGGCTCCTCTGCGCTGCCAACAGCGGTGCACGGGACCCTTGATGTCCTCCCTGTCCTGCTGCCTGCACTTCCCATCACCACCCCGGTTGTCGGCAGCGAGGAGGACGCGATCGGCTCACCCGGCCCCGGCTGAAGTTCACCCCACCGTGGTTACACATTGCTCACTCTGGCCGGGTGATTTTAACAGAGCGTGGAGGAAGAGGGTTGTTTCACTCCCCTGGCAGAGCGGCAGCATGAAGCAGGTGGACCTCCCCGAGGAGAATGGCTTCAGCGAGGCGGTGGCCACTGGCCAGCTCGATCACACACCCGGCACCTGCGGAAAGAAACGCCACTGGCTTCGGCGCCTGGTCCCGGACAACTTCTGGGAGGATGTGAAGAAGCTGCTGGTTCTCGCAGGCCCTCTGGTAAGAACCTTGTGAGGAGCCCACTGGCACGCTGGGGTGGCTGTGACCGCAGGCGGATGCTGCAGGCACCCAGGGAGAGGGTCCCTCGGCCAGCAGAGCCCAGCCGATGCAGGACCTCAACAGCTCCTGGAGAAGCCAGACCCGGAGTGCTGCTAAATACCCATCAAGGGGGCTCAAAACCTCAGCTCTGAGGGATTGGATTGCTTGACTTAGTTAGATGCGCTCAGCTGAATGCATACCTCCCATCCCATGCGGTGCTCCGATCCAGAGGTCTCCCTCCAGCGCTGTTGTCTCTGATGTTCACCTTTCCTTTTTACCTGCACTCAGATCCTGATCCAGCTGCTGATCTTCCTGATACACCTTGTCAGCTCCATATTCTGTGGCCACCTGGGCAAGGTCGAGCTGGCCTCCGTCACGCTGGCCATCGCTGTAAGCATTCCAGGGGGCTGCTCCGGCGCTGGGTGCCAGCTCCCACTCGCTGATGCTGGGATGTGATATAGGATGGAGGCAGATAAGGATAGGAAATTTCAGATTCTCACTTTTCCTTTTAGCCCCCTCTTCCTACCTAGAAGTCTTAACTGCTTGCATTCTCTCTTTGTTTATTTTAACTCCTGGTTCCAGGTTATAAACGTAACTGCCATCTCTGTGGGATACGGTTTAGCTTCAGCATGCGACACCTTGGTATCACAGGTAGGTAAGAGATGCTGGAACTTGTCCTGGCCGCAGGGGGGGTTTCCAGCTGATACTGATGTTCCCCATCTGCACCTGCAACATGAGGCAGCTTATCCCCTATAACACAGACCTTTGTGCTCCTCTTGAAATACCAAATCTTTCCTGGTCCTTCTCCAGGATGGTCAGGGCTGCTCCACGCTCTGCAGTGCCCCCAGTACCAGCATAGCGGAGCTCACCCCCCGCCCTTTACCTTGCAGACCTACGGCAGCAAGAACCTGCTGCGCGTAGGGGTGATCCTGCAGCGTGCCACCCTCATTCTCCTGCTCTGCTGCTTCCCGTGCTGCGCCATCCTCATCAACATCGAGCAGCTCCTGCTCCTCATCCGCCAGGACCCTGAGGTGTCCAGGTCAGGTGGCCCAGACACCACCTCCTCGTCCCTCTCCGGCGTGGTGGGGCTGCAAGGGAGGGAGGAGATATATCCAGGCCCCCTTGGCTGACCATACCTCTCGTGTCCCCCCAGGTTAACCCAGCGTTACGTGATGGCATTTGTCCCTGCTCTCCCGGTGAGTTGTTTTCCACCGCAGCACCACAGCTCCTGCTCACCATTGGCCTCATTTCATCCACTAATTTCCTTTTCAGGCGGTTTTTCTGTATAGCCTGGAGACAAAATACCTGCAGAACCAGGTGGGTCCCACAGCCCTTCCACCCATGGAAGGTCAGCCCCAGCTGAGGGCTCCGCTTAACCATGCACTCAGGGCTCTTCATACTCACTGCTCTTGGCGGCAAGGCAGCATTTGTCCCCACGACCGCCAAGATGCCCTCGAGAAGCTCTAACCCTGGAGATCACCCCATCCCATGGCTGGTTGTACCCATCTGCCTGATGGACCTCCCTTCACACTTCCCCGTGTCAGGGATTTACCTCCAATACACTCGTTTTCCAATCAGGCAACATCATCAGAAGTGTAATTTTTGTCTGGGAAAGCTGCCGAGCGCGGGGCTGGTGAGGACCTTCGCACTGCTCTCCTAAAGCTTTTGTGAAGACGCCGCAGTCCCCATCTCCTTCTCTTTGCAGATGATCATGTGGCCACTGGTGCTGAGCGGGGTCGTCGGCAACATGGTCAACGTGATCGCAAACTGCATCTTCCTCTACGTGCTCGACTTGGGCATCACGTGAGTAGCGCCTGCATCCCACGGAGGGGAAACACAACACCTGGCAATGGCAAGGGACTCTTCACGGATGTTCTCACCACCAGGTGTGGCTGAGCATCCGGGGCACAGCAGGACATTACGCTCCAGCACCCTGAGGCCAGAGAGACACCAGCGGGATGCTGACAACTTCTCTCATTTCCTTTGCAGGGGCTCTGCCTGGGCCAACACCGTTGCTCAGTATTCACAAACCATTTTCTTGTTCCTGTATATTATAGGCAAGAAACTCCACGTGAAGACCTGGGGAGGTAAGGGCATCTCCCCAGCTTCCTCCCGTTCCCGCTTTACGCCAGTATTCATGAATCTTCCACCCATTCCATGGAGCGATTTCTCTTAGTCCTGACAGTGAAACATTAACCCCAGCCTGGTACAGCCCAGGAAAGCGGTGCTGCTCCGGTGGCAGCACGTCATGCGCAAGTGTTGGCAGAGCACCGTGCCAGGCAGGAAACATTAATTCTGGAAAAATGAAACTTTCTGCTGAGGCTTTGTACGGTTCAGCCTCAAAGCCGGATAAGCACAGATGTAAGCATGAGGTTGTCCTTAGACACTCTGCTCCGGGATGGATGAGCTGAGGGTTGCATCGCTCCGGCCCACAGGATGGCATCAGCAGATCTTGTACGCGTACGCTGTGCTGCTGGAGAGCACATGGAGCTGAGGAGCATTGCCTTTGGTGGCTCTGCAAACAGGAACAGCATCTCCAGCTGCCTCTGGTGCTCTTAAAGATGCAATATGTGGGAAGTCTGGTCCTTCATCAGGTGACAGTTGTCCTCTCCACAGGCTGGTCCAGCGAGTGCCTGCTGGAGTGGGACAGCTTCATCTCCCTGGCTATCCCCAGCATGCTCATGATATGCATCGAGTGGTGGACCTACGAAATTGGGAGCTTCTTGATAGGTCAGTGGAGAGGGGCAGCTGCAAAGAGGTGGACAGGGTGTGACCTAGAGCGGCATCACAGGGCTGAGAGCAGCTCTCTGCTGGGCACCTACGTGCAGCGCTGACCCTCACCTCTCCTCCAGGCCTGCTGAGCGTCGTAGAGCTCTCTGCCCAATCCATCATCTACGAGGTGTCCGTCGTTGCTTTCATGGTAAGGGCTGGGGGTTATTTCCAAGCAGGGCTCCTTAGGGACAGTCCAGTACAAACATCCAGCGAAAACCAGCTCTAGCAAATCCTGGTTTGCCCTCTCTGCGCTTAAGCCTCTCCTTGCTCCTGCCTTTCTCTCCCATGGAGATGATTTCAATAAAATCCTCAACGCCACCCCCCATTCCCTGCTGAATGGTCCCTCTGCCGTTGCTGCGATGGCCCCGTTACCTGGACGCACACGTGAGCCTCTTCCCTGTGCTCACAGATCCCCCTGGGGCTCGGCACAGCCGCCAGCGTGCAGGTGGGGAACGCGCTGGGTGCCGGTGACATCGAGACGGCCAAGAGATCCTCGTCCACCAGCCTGCTCTGCACAGGTCAGGCCACCCAGGCGCCACGGAGCCTCTGCTGGGGCTGCTTCCAGGCACAGCGGGAGCAGGGAGAGTTTGCAGTGCTCTGCCCGTGCCACACACCCACATCCCCTTTTCTCCCTTGGGCTGTGCCCGAGCTCCCTGGCACGGTCAAGCTGGGCGCAGGGCTTCGTTTTCTTTTTCAGGTGGGTTTTGCGTAGCCGTGGGGGTCATTTTAGCTGCCGCGAAGGATGTGCTGGGATACATCTTCACCCCTGACAAGTGAGTGCTCCCAGCTCCCAGGCTCAGGGGATGAGGTTGGTTCCCAAAAGCGATTTTTGGCACTTCTCTGTCTCCAGGGAGATCGTTGATTTGGTGGCCTGGGTCATGCCCGTCTACGTTGTCTTCCACTTGTTTGAAGCCATGTGTGTAAGTCCCCAGGGATGCTGCTATGCTTTCAGTAGGGAGCCTTGGTGCTGAGCAGGTCACTTGGGTGAGCGTCCCTCAGGCTGCACGTGGCCACCAGCACACGCTCCAGGACCGTGCAGAGCTCCTGGTGTCCACCCTTAGAAACACCGAGGGCATAAAGAGCTGCCAAGCCATGGGATGAGGTCCTAGAGGGGTCCCGGGGGGCTGCAGAGGGGTCCTGCTTGGGCCTACAAGGGTCCCAGGGGATTCTAGAGGGGTCCTGGGTGGCTGCAGAGGGGTCCTGCTTGGGTCTACAAGGGTCCCAGGGGATTCTAGAGGGGTCTTGGGGGGCTCTGGAGGGTCTTATGTGTCCTAGAGGGGTCTTGAGGGTCCCTAAAGGGGTTCTTGGTGTCTCCTAATGAGGCCTTGGAGGCTCTAGAGAGGTCCTGGGGGTCTGAGAAGGGTCCTGAGGGTCCCTAAAAGGGTCTCTAGAGGGGTCCTGGTGATCCTGGAAGGAACCTGAGGGGCTCTATAGGGGTCCTGGGGAGCCCTAAGGGGAACCTGGGGGTCTCAGAGGGTTCCTGAGTATCTTGGGGGTGGGGGTCCTGGGAGTCCCGTGCAGAAATAACTGGGTGGAGATGGGGAGCTGGTTGTTCACCAGGCTAGCTGACCAGCCCCCAGGCTGCGGCAGAGCCCCAAACTCAGCCAAAGAGGTGGTGGCAGCCGTGGCCCCAGCCTCCCTCCCCCTCCTCGGCAGGGTGCCTGCAGCGGGGTGCTGAGAGGCATAGGCAAACAGAAATTCGGTGCCATCCTCAACACCGTGGCCTACTACGGCATGGGGCTGCCCCTGGGAGCCGTGCTGCTCTTCGTGGTCAAGATCGGAGTCATAGGTACCCACCCTGGGGACACGACTCCCCACAGCCCCGTCAGCGGGTCGCCACCACCTCCTGCCTGGCTCTGCAGGGCTGCCGGAGACTGGGGGGAACTGGGATGTTCCCCACAATGACTGAGAGCCTCTAATGGCCCTGGAAAAAAGCAATCGCTGCCAGGTCTGCCAGGCAGCCGCGCTGCAGGCGCCCACAGCCACCCCACCCCGCGCCCCTGCTGACCTCGGTGTCTTTCCCTTTCTTGGCTCGCTGTCCCGGCTGGGTTTGCTCCGGCCGCAGCCCCTGGCTGACGCTGGCGTGCCCTCGGCAGGCCTGTGGCTCAGCATGCTTGTCTGCGTCTCCATCCTCTGCACCTGCTTCGTCGTCTACATCGCCCGCATGGACTGGAAGAAGGCAGCCGAGGAGGTAACCCACGCACCTACGGCATCGGGCCCTGCCAGCGGGAAGGACCTCAGCGCCTTGGCTGAGATCTCAGCGGGATGAGGCGGCATCACAGGCTTGATCCCGCAGGCCAGGGCTGTTCTCCAGTGTCCTCAGCAAAAAGCCAGCGCTTCTAGAACCCTGTGCTCAGCTCCCGCCCCACATACGCACTCAACAGCCTCAAAGTTTCCCTCTGCACCTTGTGTCGCCCTTGGTTGGGGGACATGAAGCACAAAGCAGCCGGAGCAACTGAAGCTCAGGGGAGGTTCAGGGAGGATATCAGAAAAAAATTCTTCACGGAAAGAGTCATCGGGCACTGGAACAGCTGCCCAGGGAGGGGGTCGAGTCACCTTCCCTGGAGGTGTTTAAGGAACGGGTGGATGAAGTGCTGAGGGACATGGTTTAGGGAGTGTTAGGAATGGTTGGACTCGATGATCCAGTGGGTCCTTTCCAACCTGGTGATTCTATGATTCTATTCTACGATTCTAAGCTGGCAGCCCTGAGCACCACCTTGTACCCCAATAGCTCCGGGGTTTCCACAGCCGTCCTCTTTCAGCTACACAGTGCCATTTGAGCCGGCAGCGTGCGCTCACAGCCCAGAAGGCCAACCGTATCCCGGGCTGCATCCAGAGCAGCGTGGCCAGCAGGGCGAGGGAGGGGATTCTGCCCCTCTGCTCCTCTCTTATGAGACCTTATCTGGAGTATTGTGTCCAGTTCTAGAATCCTCAATGTAAGAAGGAAATGGAGCTGTTGGAACGGGTCCAGAGGAGGCTACAGGGATGACCAGAGGACTGGAGCATCTCCTGTAGGAGGACAGGCTGAGAGAGTTGGGTTTGTTGGAGAAGACTCAGAGAGGATCTTATAGTGACCTTCCAGTACCTGAAGGGGCTACAAGCGAGCTGGAGAGGGGCTGTTCATAAAGGCTGGTGGTGATAGGACAAGGGGGAATGGGTATAAACTGGACAGGAGCAGATTTAGACTGGACATTAGGAAGAATTTCTTCACCATGAGAGTGGTGAGACACTGGCCCAGGTTGCCCAGAGCAGTGATGGCTGCTCCATCCCTGGAGGTGTTCCAGGCCAGGTTGGATGGGCCTTGGGCAGCCTGATCCAGTGGGAGGTGTCCCTGCCAATGGCAGGGGGATTGGAACTGGATGATCTTTAAGGTCCCTTCCAACCCAAACTATTCTATGATTCTATGATTTCCAGGCAGATGCTCCCCACAAGAGGCAGCACCTTGGCTTTGTTGAGGGTTTCCCACACCAGTGCTGCTGCCTAAACCCACAACCTTCCCTCCCCCAGGCTCAACATCGTGCAGGAGTGACCCAACCACCACCAGCGGAGCCGAACGCAGGTCCCGAACCCTCCTCCAAGGAGCTTCCCTGTGGTGCAGGGCCAACCCCGCTGCCCCACGCTTACCCCCCTGCCACGGCAGTGCGGGGCTGCGTAGGTATGGCCACAAGCTGGGTTTGACGGGATGGGGAGCTGGGCACTGCATGCCGTGGTGGCTTTGGGGTCAGGAACAAGCCCACCAAATGGGGGGGGGCAGCATAGTGCTGGTGATGCCCTCAGTTACCGGGAAAACAGGAATTACAAGGGTGGGCTTGGAAGGGTGACAGAGACAGGCAGGGGGGATGACCTGGAAGGATGGGGCATCCCGGGCAGTTCTCACCTTGCAGATGCTGGGTCTCACCAAAGCTCCACTAATTGCCGGAGATCTCCATGCTCCGGGCTGATCCTAACACGCTTTCAGACCTCAGACAAAGCCTTCCCAAGAAACCCCTCAATCCTCCCAAAAGCCCTCAGCGACGCCGCCTCATTCTCTTTGCAGCGGGAGTGGACGCGCAGAACGGCATCGTGCTCACGGGCATCACCAGGATGGAAGGACAAACGTACCAGCTGGAGCCCCAAGAAGCCACCACACGTGCCACATCCTCTCTGGCCACTGCCATGACCCGCAGGGAGCTGATCATCCGGCGCGGGCTGGCGGCGGCCGCAGCCGTGGCAGTATTTGCCCTCGGCATTGTCATAAAGCTGACAACCAGCACACACTGACCCACACCAGGGACTGTGGGGACTTTGTTCTGGGGGCAAAAGCACTTCCTGATGGCCATAGAAAGCACGGACTGCCCAGTGAGAATCCAGCACTAACCTGTCCCGTGGGAGCCAAAAGGCTCTGTCAGTATTTGGCAGCATCTGCTCGGCCACCACTTTGGAAAGAGTCCTCTGGCTGCTCCAACACCCAAAACACTGCTCCGACACCCAAAACGCTGCTCTGACACCCAAAATGCTGCTCTGGGCTGCCCAACGCACACCAAGCCTGTGGGTCTCCCCCTCCAGCATACGTTGCCAGCTGTCCCCCAGCAGCTGTCACCCAGCAGAGCCCAACTCACACTGCTGCTCGCTGACAAACGCCTAATAAAGAATAAATCCAGCTGGACGTGGCTCGGCTCCTTAGGGTGGAGGCTGAGGGCAGGGCTCGGGCTGGGCAACATCCTGCACCGGATGGGCTGCAGCCCTCGTGGGAGTTGGGGGCACATGGGTCTCGCTCAGGTGGTCTTTGTGGTAGAACAAAGGTTTTATTCAGCAAGGGCAGCTTCCAGTTATAGGTTTGGGGGCAAAAGAGTACCAATAAATCAATAAAAAAATGGAAATTCAATCACAGCTGAGCTGCTCAGCCGCTCTAGCCAAGGGCTCTCCCACACCTGGGGCTCTCGTTGCTGCAATGTTGGCCCCAAATTCAGTGCAGCAGTGATGGCCTTTGGCTCTCCTCAAGTCCTTGGGGCAGCGTGGCCACAGCTCAGAAAGCCTTTGCCGTCACCTCAGGCAGCCTTTGCACACCTCGAGTGGCTAAAGGTAGTGTCCCCTGCAATAAGACATCAATGGGTCAGTTGTGAGTCCTTTCAAGCGTGGGATATTGCAGGTTTTTAGTGGCTGCGGGGGACAACCAGCCTGGACTGTTCCCAGCAGCAAGACCCACCTTTTCTTAGGGTTATTGTTGGTATAGAATGGTTTGGCTTGGAAGGGACTTTAAAGATCATCCAGTTCCAACTCCCCTGCCATGGGCAGGGACACCTCCCACTATGTGGGAGACAGCTTTCTGTGGGGATCACCAAGATGTTACATAGATAAGAGGCTCAGTAATCACTGACTTTGTTTTGATACCCTTGTGACGATCAATTTTCCTGCTTCCAAGAGCTTTTAGATAGCTCCTGTTGGCAAAGCAGAGCAGATGCTGCCTCCTCCTATCAGCCACCGCTCCCTGCTGAGGCACCACCAACAGGGAAGGGCTGATTCGATTCCTGTGTTTCAGCAGAAGGTGGAGCCTTCAGCTTGGGGCTTCTCTGCTCTAGATAAGTTTCGTTTCCTTCTGACTCTTCAGTGCATTTGCTGCCTTGGAAGAGAAGAAATTGCAGCAAAAAGTAGTTCAGCACTAGGAGTGCAGGGAACGAGATACAGGTCCGGTGTGGTGCTGGTTGCCGGTCACCCCTCTCGTGAGAGGGACAGAAATGAGGCTGAGTCCCACCAGAAGGGAGCAGAGCCCAAGACAATGGGGTGATGGAGGCTGAGACCCGGTGGGGCTCGAGGGACAGAGATGGGAGCGCACACTCAATGTGGAGAGCAGAGACCCAAAGCTCACCTTTGCCACCAGCACTGCCACAATCCCCAGCAGGGCCAAGATGACCAGCCCCACTCGACCCTTCTTAAACTGCTTCAAGAGGAAGAACTTGACCCAATCCATCCTCACCTGGATGTTGAGTGGGTGCCACTCACATCCCCTGTTGTTGTTGAGTGGGGGACAGGCCGTGCCTTGTTTAGTCAGACAGGTTGAGGGTTGCATTACTTAAATCACAAAATCCGCTCAGCTGGGACAACCACAACATGAAAAGGCTTCACCAGAGCAGGACGGGTTAGAGACAGCAATTCATCAAACCACACCTGGGGTGCTCCTCAGCCCTCCCACCTGAAACACCCAGAGCCATTGTGTAAGGGCAAAGGTGACCCTGACCTAAATTCCTGAGCTGGCACAAGAGAGCCGTGAAGAAACAGGCAGGTAACCAGCATCCACCAGCACGGGATGGCCAGCTGAGGTGCACAGGGAGATGTGTGACCCCAGAGACCTTCAGCAGGAGACCAGGACCCTCCAGCAGCTGTGGGGCAAATCATGGTCCCCCGAGAGCCAAATGCTGTGATTCACATGCAAAGGGGAGCAAACAAGGACCCTGTAGAGAGCTGTGCCTTGCACCAGCCACGTTCAGGACACTTCCACAGCGCAGCACAGCCCAGACCCACCTTCTTGTTGTTGGAGAACACATACAGGGCCAGAGGCTTCTCCCGACTGTTGATAAAGTCAATAGCTTCATCTATGCTCTTCACGGCCGCAACACATCACGGCCACCGCTGGGAGCCAACAAACACAGCCCACGCTCTTGTCCGGATCTGAACAAACCCCAGGCTGGTAGCGCCTGCACGTGGGAGGCAGCCTGGGGATGGATTTGCCCAAGACAGGAGAAACAGTCCAGCGCCTCCACAGCTCCCGGCACCGCCTCAGCCCACACCCTGCCTGGCTCCAGGCTCCCTTGGGCAGCCTCTTCTGCCGGAGCTCTGGGGGATCATAGAATTGTTAGGCTGGAAAAGACCTTTGAGATCATCAAGCCCAATCGTACCCGTCCACTACTAAATCACATCCCTGAGCACTTCACCTTCCCATCTTTTAAACCGCACCAGGGATGGGGACTCAACCAGCTCCCTGCGCAGCCTCTGCCAGTGCCTGAGACGCTTTCCGGTGAAGAAATTTTTCTGAACGTCCAATCTGAATCTCCCTTGGCATAACTTGAGGCCATTTCTATCTCCATCATCATCACTTGGGAGAAGACACCAACACCCACCTTGCTACAACCTCTTTTCAGGCAGTTGTAAACAGTGATAAGGTCTCCCCTCAGCTTCCTCAGGGTTAAGCAACGCCAAGTCCCTCAGCCACAACTCCTAAGATCCTTCCCTACGAGCAGGACTTCATCCTGCTTGACATCATCACGCTGGGGACCCGTGTGCCGGGGCAGAGGCACCTTGCAATGCAGCTGTGATGTTTGGCCAGGCTGTGGTGAGAGGTGGGAGCGGCAGAGGATGGGCAGGACTCCCTGGGAGACTGCAGGGACTTAACTACGCTCAGATTATTATTTAAATTCTCAGTGTTTATTTAGTACTTGCAAAATAGATCATTAAAAAGGCTTAGCACATGAATTTTCACCAGACATGAACAAATCCCACTTATTGCACAGTAAATATAGTTTTCTACTCTATATTAATTGCATTTTAATAATAGTTTTTAAATTTTCTTTATTTAAACAGTATTTCTATGGTCCTTTCACCTTAAATTTCTCCAGCAACCTCTCCCCAAGCTAGAACAAGCCCCTTATTATCTCTCAGCGCAAGGCTATAGCAGACCCAGAAGCCTGAACACAAAGGAGTACACACTCTTTTAGGAACTGTTTTCCCTTGGAGGAATCTGTCCGGGAACAGGTTTGTAGTGGTTTTGGCTGGGATGGAGTTAATTTTCATCATAGGTGCTAAGTTTCTTCATCGTAGGATGATGCTGTGCTTTGGATTGTGATCAAAACAGCATTGGGAGCACAGCCATGGTTTAGCTGTCACCAAACAGTGCCTGTAAAACATTAGGGTCTCTCTTGCCCAACTGACTCCAACTGACCAAAGGGAGATTCCAGACCCTACAATGTTGTTTGTGCTCCGTGATAAAAGCTGGAGGGAAGAAGGGGAAGAAGAGGAAGGCGGGGGGACCATTTGGAGTCTGGCATCTGTCTTCTCAAGACACTGCTACATGTGACGAAGCCCTGCTTTCCCAGGGATGGCTGAACCCCTGCCTGCCAAGGGAAGTAGCGAATGGATTCCTTAATTTGCTTGGTTTGCACACGCCGCTTTCACTTTACCTATTAACTGTCTTTATCACAACCTACAAGTTTTCTCACTTTCACCCTTCCGATCATCCTCCTCACCCCACGGGGGCAGTGAGTGGCCACGAAGGGCTCAGTGTAGGTGAACCCACCAGAGGGTACTTGTGATTCCCACTTCTCTAAACAGTCCTGAAAGTTCTTTTGCACGAGCATAAGATACTCTTCTTATCAGCAAAACACAGGCGGGGCAGGTAACACCGTCACTATTTTCTAACTGTCAAATAATTCCTACAGACATGATGAAATCCAGAGCCTCTCAAAGGGCATCAGCCTGCACCTCCTGAGCAGCTGCAGACCATCCCGCTTTGGGGAGACCCATAAATATTTCATCTCAATTAAACAGCAGGTGGGAACCTCACTAGGTTTACTCATAACCACCACTATCGGTGAAAACCATCAGGCAGCACAGTCTGTCTCAGATCTGTCACCAAGAGGGTGGTTGTTCAGAGCATAAGAGAACACAGACCATGGTGAAAACTGCAGGGAAAGCACTGTAACCCAATCACAGCTGGACTTACACTCCTTTTACTCACTGAAGGAAGGTAAGCGGTTTGAAGCAAGACACTGTGTGTGTCCCTGGAAGCAAGGCTCTGCAAGGCATGAGGTGGAGGTAGGGACTGGTATTTCTTGCTCTGCAGTCCTCCTTTTGAGAGCTTGTACCTTCTGATCCCTCTGTTTCGGTATGTTTTTTTAGTAAACAGGAGTCCGAGCCTTCTCTTGGTTAGTGCCTCTCCAAGGCTACTCCGTGTGCTCACAGCTCACTGAAACAACCCCAGACAGAAGAAAATAAATGACTTCTCAGCTTAAGGAAACAGACACAAAGCGAGCACTCGGAGTACGACTTGCACATGGCGCCTTCTCCTCTCTTCAGTAGTAAACGATCTGTGAAAGCAAAACACCACATCAACATCCTGTGGAGGATTTGCCGAAACAAAACCAACTCCCTCTGCTTTTGCCTGAAGCAAAGCCCCTTCTCTCTGAGGGTGATTTCCCCGCAGTCGGGCTTGCCTGCCTCCTGCCCCCTCGGCATGCACTGACCGCTGGGTATCTCGGATGCCGTATGAGCTCCGAGCACTGCCAGGGAAAGAAAAGCATTGCTCTCTGGCTCCAAGGGAAACCTGCAATCCCCACATTCGCTATTCTAGCCCGATCTCAACTCAGGACTACACACAGGAGAAGAAAAAGGCTCCTACCTCACTGTGACAGCCACAGCAGTGCTCTGAAACCTGCTCCTCCTTACCACACACTGAGCCGGCCCAGCCTCTGAACAGCCAGCACAATCAACAGGGCTTTTCTCTTCAGCACAGACTGGTGATTCTGAGAAAACCCAAATGTTTTCAAGATGCTGTGAGTTTCCCCGCTTCGCTGAGAAAACATTCACCTAGCCAGGGCCTGCCTCCCTGGCCGGTGCTTCCAGGCTGGAGCCATTTGTGGGCTCTTACACATCTTCCTGGACTCAGATATGCAGAAAGGTTATTTCTCCCTGCTTGTTGGGCTCCTGCACATCTCCTTGCGGTAGTAAAAATACACAACAGACTCAAGGATAGAGTCCTGATCCACCCTGCCATCTCCTGTCCTTCAGTGGCTGCTCCCTTAATCCTACTAAAGCCCAGGATGGATAGCTGGGGTTTGCAAGATGCCGCCAGCGCAGGCACACAGTGTCTGGCCCACCAGCCGCAGAGAGCAACCAGCAACCACACTTAGAAGTTTAGATCTTACCCCTCCGCTTCAGGAGGCATCTCGAGTCCTCTAGCCTGCACCAGCAGGCTTCTGCCTCCTGCAGAGAGGGGAGGACACACCACCCTTCCACACTACCCAGTCGGAAAAAGAGCAGGGAAAGGAAATAATTGAGCTAAGGTCAGATGGGGGCAGCAATTGGGGGAGGAACAAGAGCTTGTTGGAGCCCTTGGCTTTGACACAGTGTCCCTTCCCCAGGGCATGATGGCACACACGCACAGCCAGCTGCGCTAGGCTGTGGAGCAGCTCACAACACTGCTAAGCAAGCCCTGGAACTGAAATCACTCCTAATCTGTCCAAAATGTACCAATCGCTGCCTCTGGAGGGAGCTTCTCATGGGCGTCACCCACCAGGGTGGAGCAAAAAATAGTAGAGCAGCCTAGGAGATTTCTCTGAGGACATTTCTATTCTAGGTACTACTCGCAAGAGGGAGAAGCAGATGGTGATAATTTCAGGTGAGCCAGATATCATGAGTCTCAGGACAGAAAAAAACAGGCCAGGCCCCAAGAAAAGGGTGCAGTTCAAAAGAGTGAACTTGCAGAAGATAGGTGAATTGCACATGCACTCATGTAGACAGCAAAGAGACAAAACTCACCTTCATCACCACCGCTGCCACAATCCCCAGCAGGGCCAAGAAGGCCAGTCCGATTTGGCCCTTGTTAAACTGCTTCAAGAGGAAGAACTTGGCCCAATCCACCTTCTTCTGGCTGGCAGGTGGGTACCGGAGTTTGTTCGTACCCTCCATCTTCAGGTCCTTGATCAAGCAGGAGCGGCGGTGGGAGAAGGTCTCAAAACTGTGCTTGCCGTGGTAGGCGCCCATCCCGCTGTTACCTGAGACACAAGCCAGGCATGTCACACCACGGGCTCAGCCTGTCAAACCTTTGGCCGTCAGAGGCCACCAGCAGCACAAGAAACGTCACAGGAAAACCTTGTTGACCTTCCAGCTGCACTGTGTTAACTCCTCTGCATCTCCCTCACTGCAGTTTAAAAGCACAATCTCTCCTCTACATTGCTGCAGAGAGGACAACTCTTCTTTCCTCCCTGTAGCACTTCTCAGTCTCTAAGATGTCCACCTGTACTTTATCCCCCTTCTCCCCAACCTTGTCCCCTGTACACGCTCTCCAGCATTTTGGTGTGTTCCTGCGTGCACTGTTCACTGTGTCTGAGCCATCTCCAGCTCTTCCCTGGATTTACCTCCCTCTCAAAGCCTCGTGCCAAGGCTCCAAGATCCAACTGGTGCTGTGTGAGAAGGGATTCCTGAGGAGCCCTACAGGGTACATCTCTGTTTTCAACTCCAGGACAGCGTGTGCAGTTCACAGCAGCAGAACGTTGTTGGTTCACAGACACCTTGTGAGCACCCTAACACCCAAACTCTCTTCCGCAAAACTCCCGTAGGCTGTTCCATAACCTGTTCCAGCACTCCTCAAGCTGAAGTTCTACCCTTTCTCCTGTAATAACTGCTAACCACTCCAAACGCAGCTAATGTTTTTAATGCACCTTTCACATCAGTCTGCACTAAATGCTTCAGCCTCTCCAAAAACACACTCTACAGCTTTTCTCTTTTGGCCTCTTTCCTAATGTAGTCCCAGAACTTACTGTTATTATTGGGTTCTGCTGTACAGAGACCCTTTGCTGTAACAGGCACGGGGGTACTCGGACACAAACCAACTGCTGCTGTTCCCCGAGTCACCACGTGCACCAAGTAACCCTTAAGGAGCTCCAGTAACTTACCGACACCACCAAAGGGTAAAGTTGAGAGGAAGAAATGCATGATAACATCATTTCCAGTAAAACCCCCACTGGAGGTTTGAGAGATGACTCTCTTGATTAACTGGCAAAAGAAAACAAAGAAACAAAACATCACAAAGGCCCAGACCAGACAAGACTGTGTAACTGAGCAGGACCAGGAGGGGAACTATGAGCCAAGAGGCGACTGGGTTGATCTTCCCTGCTTGATAACTCAGACAAGCCCTTTCCATGCAACGTTAACCGAAGGAAAAATGGAAAAGTTCAGAAGAGGAATGGGAAAGATGGAAACCTGGGAGATTTCCTCCTTAGTAACACATTAAAAGTAATTAAATTAATCATGAAATATTATGTGGCACTGAAGGGGAAATTCAGTGTTTTAGCCTTGTATTTCATAAAGCCAATACAAGCGCAAAGCACTTCAGCAGGAGACCGGGAGCCTCCAGCAGAGCTCTGGGGGCAATCATGGTCCCCTGAGAGCCAAATGCTGTGACTCACATGCAAAGAGGAGCAGACAAGGACCCTGTAGACAGCTGTGCCTTGGACCAGCCACGTTCAGGACACTTCCAAAGGGCAGCACGGCCCAGACCCACCTTCTTGTTGTTGGAGAACACATACAGGGCCAGAGGCTTCTCCCGACTGTTGATAAAGTCAATAGCTTCATCTACGCTCTTCACGGTCAGAATGGGAAGGACCGGTCCAAAGATCTCCTCCTCCATTACCTTTGACTCCGGAGAAACATCAGTGAGGATAGTTGGTGCTAAGGCAAACAGGAGATGGTGTGAGCAGGATGGAAGATGTGGTCAATGACAGGACCTCACCCTGCACGCTGCCTGCATCAACGCATACCACGCAAGCCCCAGACACACACAGGCCCCAGAAGGCACCCACTCCCACAGCAGAAGGTCCCACTCTCTGCCATCCCACCCCAGGAGCCGCCAGCAGCACCTATGAAGCAGGAGGCCTCATCAGTCTCTCCCCCATGAGCAATCTTCTGCCCTTCCAGTAGGCCCAGGATCCTCTTGAAGTGACGCTTGTTGACAATCCTCTCGTAATCTGGAGATGACTTCACGTCTTCCCCATAGAATTCCTGCCAGAGGGCACAGCAGAACCAAAGTGCTCAACACAGCACTCCAGGGTTGCAGCTCCAGCAACTCAGACCTTGCTGTATTGGGGCAATTCCCACAGCGCGAAAAACTCAACACTCACCTGCAGAGTAGCCTTGATGTTGTCCACCACCTGGCTCTGGATGGACGGGTCACAGAGGATGTAGTCTGGCGCAATGCAGGTCTGTCCACAGTTCATGTACTTCCCCCACGTTATCCGCCTACAAGAGAAGGGGAGATGGTTTGTCCATGGTCAGCCCCTTCCAGCCCCCACAGCCCAGATGACAACACCCGAGTGACACCCGCGATCTGGGGACAACGGCCCGCTGAGGGCTGCAATGGCCTGACCTGCAGGCGACGGCCAGGTCACAGTCCCTGTCGATGTAGCAGGGGCTCTTCCCGCCCAGCTCCAGGGTGACGGGCGTCAGGTGCTTGGCTGCTGCTGCCATCACGATTTTGCCCACTGTGGAGTTGCCGGTGTAGAGGATGTGATCAAATCTCTGCTTCAGCAGCTCTGTCGTCTCGGTAACTCCTCCGGTGACCACAGGGTACAGCTCCTACGAGGCAAACAAGAGTCTTGCAGTTACCTCGATTTAAAGCAAATATATCAAGACAGCAGCTCTGCATGGGGTAGACTAATTCATGAGAAGCAACAGAATCTGGACAAATGACAGTGGTAGCAGAGACGTGCTCTGCAGCTTCCCCTGCAGTGGAGTTTCCCCTGCTATATTGTGTCACATGAACTAAACGAAACAGGGGTCGAGGCCAGGGCTGAGGCAGGCTGTGCGCCTATTCATACACAATAACACCAAGGGCACATGTGACCGCCAGGTTCACCCAAGGGCCATTCTCCTTGCCCAGCTCTTGCCCCTTGCTCAGGGGAAGCACCGAGTCCTTGGAGGAAAGCACTCAGTGGAGCAGTAGCCTCAGCGGCACAGCGCAACGGCTGTCAGAACTGTCACACAAGTAGGGGAGAAACACCACCTCCTGCCATGAGCGTGGCGGTTCAGCACGACACAAAAACCTGGGATGTGCTGCCACCGAGCAAATGGCACTCAGTTCTCAGGAAGAGCCAGGCACAGCCAGCACCCAACACAAACTTGTGCTTACGTAGGGGCAACTTCAGCAGTGTCGGTGAGAGCAATGACTGCAGTGAGAAGTACACACCGCCCTTACACAGTCATGCGTGTCAAAAACACTGTCACATGGCAGCAATGGTACGTAGGCACATTAGGTTACACAATGGCAAGAAGAATATGTCAACGTGACTCTCTAAGAGTAATTCAACCCGTCGCATATCACCTGCTTACGCTCCTCTAGAGAAAGCAGGCAACTGATTTGATTCTAACCTGCAGGAGCCTTTTGAAAGCATGACAGATGTTTCCTCAAGACACTCATGTCAGGCGCGTGGCCACACTCACCCGGTCAATGTACTGAGGGAGGAGATCAGCCACCAGCTGAGCCGTGTTCTCGCTGATCTCCGATGGCTTCACCACCACAGCATTGCCTACAACATAAACCCAGCATGGTCACTGAGCCCTCGCACTCCTCTCCTGCTTCCCACAGCCTGCGGCCACGGCCCAAGGGACAGGACCTACACTGGGTCCCTACCAGCTGTGATGGCCCCGATCAACGGCTGCATGATCAGGACGAAGGGGTAGTTCCAGGCCCCGATGACCAGCACCACTCCCAGTGGTTCAAAATGGATGAATGCCTCGTCCCGCATGGTCAGCAGGTTCTTCTTCACAGGCTGAGGGGCTGCCCAGGACGGCAGCTTGTCCATGGCCAAGGCCAGCTCTCCCAGCACGCTCAGGATCTCATGGCTATACGCGTTGGGGCCACACTGCAACGACAGGGAGCTTGGAGAAGGGATGGTAAAGGCACCCACCTCCTGCACCCACCACAGCAGCCTTGGGAGGCAAGGTAAATTCTGCTAATTCAAAGTGTCAGACACTGGTAGCGCTGCCCCAAAGGATCTCTGGCAGAAGACAGGCCAGGTGCGTGGGCTCAGTGTACAGCAGAAGCCAACACCTGAAAGCCAGGACTTGCCCCCACACTTCTGCCTCAGAACCATTTAATGGTTTGGGTTAGAAGGAAACTCAAAGCCCATCCAGTTCCAACCTCCTGCCATGGGCAGGGACACCTCCCTCTGGATCAGGGGCTCCAAGCCCCATCCAGCCTGGCCTTGAACCCCTCCAGGGATGGAGCAGCCACCACTGCTCTGGGCAACCTGGGCCAGGGCCTCCTCACCCTCAAAGTGAGGAATCGCTTCCTAAGATCTGATCTCAATCCCCCCTTTTTTAGCTTAAAACTGTTCCCCTCATCCCATCCCTGCACTCCCTAACGGAGAGCCTCCTCCAGCTTTCCTAGAGCCCCTTTCATTACTGGAAACTGCTCTTAGGTCTCCCTGGAGTCTTCTCTTCTCCAGGCTGAAGAACCCCAACCCTCAGCTTGTCCTCGTATGGAAGGTGCTCCAACCCTCGCATTGTACTTGTGGCCTTTAGCAGACTGGCTCCTCCTCAGAAATCAGCACAAGCCAAGGCAGCCCTTGGCCCTCCTGCTTTCCCCTCAGGGCTGACCACCCTCCATTCAGAGCACGAGGGAGAAACGCCTCCCCACCAACCCAGACCTTGTGCAGATCCGCCTTGAGGGCTGCCAGGATCTCCTTCTCCTTCTCCTGCACCATCCGCTCCAGGGCCTTCAGCTGCCGCATCCTGAACTCCAGCGGGCGGGACCGGCCCGAGTTGAAGGCGGCTCTCGCCTTCCCAACCACCTCCTGCATCCTCTTCTCCATGGCTGCTCAGCACTGCAGGGACAGAGCAGCAACACTCAGCTCCCTATGTGACACCGAGGGCTGCTCAGCGTGGGGCCGCTACCAAGAGATGTCCTCAGGCTGGGAGATGTTCTCCTTCCCCGGGTGGCCTCCTGAGGCACCTCTCAGGGCTCCTGCCCTACCTGCCCAGGCTCCACCAAGGGCGGGCACCTCTCAGCAACACAGCATCTCTGGGAGTGGCTGACACATCCTGTTCTGCAGGAGCTCTCTGCTACCTTTAGACCCACCAGCCATCCTCCCCTTTGCTCTCAGGGATGCTGTCCTACCTGCACAGGCTCCACCAACCGAGCCCAGCGCTGCGAGGAGAGCAGCAACGCGGAGCTGCCTGCGAGCCCTCCCTCCTACAGCTCCACACCCGCTCTCCCCACAGGCCCCGGCTCCCATCCCGGCCCCGGTATCTGCCCCCCTCACTCCCGCCGCCTCTCTCTTCCTCGCTAAACAACTCGCTACACTTTAAAGTTGGAGGAGGAGGAGGGCGGGGAACCGTGTACAGAGCGGGGTGTCGGGCGGGCAGCCTCGCCCCGGGATCCCCGGGACCCCCACCCCGGGCCGCCCCCGCCGCCCACCGGGTCCCGCTCGCCTCCGCCGCTTCCGCCTTCCGGTGACGTCACGGCACCGCCCCCACGCCGGAGGCGGAATGGGAGAGGCCAAAGGGCCACTGCCCCCCTCCCCGAGACGGAATGGGCGAGGCCAAAGGGCCACTGCCCACCCCCCCCCGACCCCCTCCGGCTCCCCCCGCGGAGGCGGAATGGGCGAGGCCAAAGGGCCGCCGCCCCCAGCACAGCCCCGAGGTGGGCGCGCGGTGGTAGCGGCCGGCGCGGGGGTGCATAGCCCGATGGGTCCCCTCTCCCCGTGCTTTGATGGGTCCCGGAGCCGGGGAGCGGCTTTACCGGGCTGCTGTCCCTCCCTCTCCTCCCGCGGGCAGAGCCGCGGCAGCCGGAGCGGTTCCTGCGGAGGCGGGGACCTTCAGCCGCAAGGGTGAGCTTAGCCAGAGCGTGGGTTGAAAGAGCAGAGCCGGGTGAAGAACGAGAACCGGTAACCCTGGATCCCCCCGGGGACCGGTAACCGTCTCACCCAGTAACCGGTAACCCTGGATCCCCCGGGGACCGGTAACTGTCTCACCCAGTAACCAATAACCCTGGATCCCCCGGGGACCGGTAACTGTCTCACCCAGTAACCGGTAACCCTGGATCCCCTGGGAACCGGTAACCATCTCACCGGTACCCAGCAGCCCTGTATCCCCTGAGAAGCGGTGACCACCTCAGCCGGTAACGAGTAACCCTGGCTCCCCATGGAACCAGTAACCATCGCACCGGTAACCGTGCCCCCGGTACCTGCTCCTTCCCCCGTCGCGGCTCTCCCGTGGCTGCGCTGCTGGCGAAGGCTGCGGGCCTGGGCGTGGGGCTGGCACTGGAGCCCAGCGGGTTGTGAAATGCCAACAGATGCATCGAGTGAGAACCCCAGGGGACAAAGTCCTGCCTTGGGTTCCTTATCTAAAGAGGGGAAAATGCCATCAGGCAGCTTCACCCCGTGGTTTTCCCCTACAGAGCAAATGCTGCACAAAATCATAGACTCATAGAACATTTTGGGTTGGAAGGGACCTTAAAGCCCATCCAGTTCCACTCCCTGCGATGGGCAAGAACACTTTCCACTGGATGAGGTTGCTAAAAGCCTCATCCAACCTGGCTTTGAACACCTCCAGGGATGGAGCATCACTAAGCGCCTCATCTTTGGGCAACATTTCCAAGCTCAGGTGCTGGCGAAAGGATCCTGGTGCCCTTCCAGAACTCTCCTGGGGAGTCAGTCAAGGCAAAGCAGCCATTGAGCCCTGGAAACACAGGTGGAGGTTTGTAGGAGGCGAAGTGATCAACAGGAATAGCCATAGACAGTCAAATTAAACTTGATCCAGCATTCGCGTGGAAAACAAGCCAAAGAAAAGCAGTGAAAGGAGCCAGGACAAGGCTGGGCTCATTCCAGTTAAAAATAGTCCTGCCACAACTTGTTCTAAGAAATGCAAGGAGATTATTTGGAAATTACCCCCCAGTTGTTCTGCACTGTTTCTTACACAAGCCATCTATTGCTAATGCTCCTCAGCTCAAACTATGTGCAACGCAATCACAGCCACCACAGACCTCTGGGACACACGGGGCCAGGAGCTGGGGCTAACATGGAGCACATGCTTCCCCCCAGATTTCATGACATTTTTCCCAAGGCTGGAGGATGCCCTTGACCTCAGCAGGCTCCGCCTGAGCCACGACTCCCCCCAGACACAGACCTTGGCTTCTGTGAAGTCAGCTGGCTTTGCTGACAACTCGCGGGCTGTGGCTCAGCCAACACGTGAGCGTTGCACAAATCTCAGCAGTAAACAGTCTGCCGTGGAAAAGAATGACAAGTGACTGCCAATACTTGCACGCAGGAGGCAACGTGTGGAAGAAAAACAGGCTGGGCTTATGGAGCCCTTGCGCTATGGGACAGGAAAAGGAGTTTGGTTTGCATTCAAGACAATGCTGGTAGAAGTGGGAACTTTCCTTGCAGGAGCATTACCTGATGCAAACATTGTTCTTGATCCTGTTGGCATCCTTGCCGGCAGGGCAGGTTGGAGCTCTGTCTCGGCACTGCGCTCTGTGGAGGTCCAAGGAAAACTAAATAAGGGGTTAATGCTACAGCAATCAGAGTAAACGAGCTCTTGGTGAGGAGTTCCTTTGTGCCTGGCGAAAGAGTGCAGCACTGCATCCTCCGCAGCAGCACACCCACCAAGCGGTGTCTGCTTTTTCCAGAGTGGTCAATTCTTCAGACCCTGTAAAATTCTCACCCTTTAACCCTGAGGGTTTTCACACCAGAGCAGTGCTTCTTGTGCCTGGCATCACACAGAGGAGGCAAACATCCCAGCTTCCAGTCCATCCCGGTGGCCAGCAGCCTGGGGCTGTGCCACGCTTTCGTGGAAAACTTGGTCTTGAAGCTCCTTGGTATTTCCAGGAATGAGACAGCAGCAGTGTGGCTACATCCTGGGAGGTGGGCCGTTTTGGTCCATGTTTTAGCCAATTATAGACAGGAAACAAGAGTGAGGGTCTTTTAAGCATTCCAAAATACCAGTTGAGTCTCACTGGAGTGGCTGAGTGAGACACGAGGATTTCAGGGAAGGGTGGAATCTTGAGTGAGATGGAAAAATATTCCAGACAGCACCCAATGAAACGCATGGTCTGCAGCGTGCTCCCCACGCTTAGGAGCTGACAGTATTTTCTATTTTTATTCAGCCACTAAGGAACAATAAAGAAGGGAACTATTTATGGGAAAGTAATTGAACTGCAGAGGAATCGGGAGGTGAGGAGTGCTGGGGGTGCTCTAGCCCCTAGGGATGTACTTAACAGCAGCAAGAGATGTTTTATTGAGAAGTTGAACTTAAGACACCCCTCTCCCTTTGTTCCTCACAGCCTCTTGCTCTTATTCCCCTCTTGGAGTCAATTACAGCAACGTACCATGGTAAGACAGGCTCCGGCACTGCACCGGGCCTGGAGCGCATGCCTTTGTGCTGCTCCTTGCTCCCAAAAGCATCCAGCAGGGCCTGGGGAAGGAGGACTTTGCTTTGGAAGATAAGCTGTGCAGTATTTGGTTTCAAGAGTCCATCAAATAACACAGCTAATCAATAAACTTTTTTTTTTTAGCTTGCACACCACAGTCACAGAACTTCAAGATTTTACCTAAGCTAACGATCCTCAATTTCTGCTTAAACGTCTCCCTAGCCTCAAGTTCCAAGTGTTTTCTAAAAGTCACGCAATCCAGCCAGTGGCACAAGATGACAGGCAGATACAGAAGCCCAAACGGCACTCAATCATAAAAGCAGGTGCAGATTAACAACAGGCAGAGGTTTTAAGGAACCTACATGAATAAATGCAGCTCAGTTCATGTACGGCATCACTTGTTTTCAAGGCTGTGGCTGATCTCACATTTACAAGAACAAGATACTGTGTAGTACAGACCATGGTCTGTGGGCTGCATTGTAGGCATAGCTGGGGCCACGGAAAATGTGAAAGCAACACAAAGAAACAATGAAAATGATTGGCACAAAGACTGCAACAAGACTCAACAGCACCACTGGCATTTAGTTTGCTTTCAGCCAAAGAGGAGGCGGGAGCCTGCCACATACAAAAGCCTATTGAAAAGGTGTTTGTCCGAAGAAGCAGTGCCAAGACTTAGTTGGACTGGGCTCCAGCTGACTTTGAGACCTCAAGAGAGGGGTTACGGAGCTCTGCTTCACTGATCTACACAAAGGAGGAGCTACGCGGGCACAGAGTACAATAAAAAGCCACAGCCAGGGCCTATGGCTCAGGTTGCACAGGGAAGTTCAGGATAAAAAGAGATTTGCTTTGACACTTGAAGGCATCCTGGACAGTCAAAAACTAGTGGCAAGTAGAGATGGGAACAGAGGAAAAAAAAAAAGTCCAAGGATCAAAATTTAAAAATAAAAAAACAAACCAAAAAAACATACCAAAAGTAGGAGAGGAAGCAGGAGTCAAAAAGGAGGCAGGGTCACAAGTTGGGTCACAAGCCAGCCTATCTGAATTTCAAAACCTCCACGAGCTTTGAAAGCAGCATTATCCAGCTTTACTGCTCCAGACACGAAAGCGAGCTTCCCTTTTCAGCGCAGCTACACTGTGCAGAGCGCTGTGACAGCAGTGGATCCCACCAGCTACTGCCTCTGAGCCCAGAGGCGACCGTGTAACTTTGCCATAGCTGTACGAGAAAGCAGCTCGATCTATGCACGACCTAGTGAGAGTCCTAGGAACACCTCGCATCTCTCAACTGAAAAACACCTCAGAGCAACTTGTAGTATCTCAGTTAGAAGTTAAATTCACTAGAGTTCATTCTCCTTATCAGAGGAAGGGCTCAGAGTTCAACTTATTGCTTATACAAAGCAGCAAGCATCAGAATCAAACTGGTTTAGATTCCTCGCCCAACATTATACACTACGGAGAGAACACGCACAGAACATGGTGCCCTTGAGTAGACGCTAGAGAGCTGAACTAGAAAAGCAGCATATCAAATATCTCCTTTCAAGTTCTGTCTTTAAAAAAAGCTGAAAAAATAAAAAAGTATTTGGTAGAAACAAGCACCTGCTGCCCAATGTGGAGCGCTGAAGACAGAGGACATCTTCAGGATCTGTGTGGAATGAGTCTATGCAGAAAGACAGGCCATGAACATTGGTCTCCTCCTCCTGAAAGCAGCAAACAAGAATAGCCCTTTTCTTCTCCTCCTGTTTGCGCAGCTGTAGTTTTGCTGGCAAGAGTGGAAGGAGAATGAGCTTGAATCCTGAGGAAAAAAAAAAGAAAACCAACAAAAACCAGTGAGTTCCTGGGAAAAGCAGCCTATCTTTCAGTATTTTGCATTAAGGCTTTTGCTTTGTTCTTACATTCATGTGCAGATATATCATTAGCATTCCCTGCTCACTCCTTCCTCATCCTCTTTTATCATTATGCGCGAGCCACAAAGGTAGTTTTAATAAATAGGGAAAACTGTGACAGTACAACCAAGAAATGCAACAGCCGCACCCCAGCTACCACAGCACCCCTTCGTGGGGAGAAGACATCAGCATCGAGGTGGACAAAGCCTGGTTTTTGTAAGGCTTGGACAGAAATTGTAACTTGCCGCCAGTTAGCTCTGCATGTGCTGTTCTGGCAGCCCAGACAGCAAATACACAGGCAACAAACAAGCACCTTGTTGAGAGAACACACAGCTGTTACCCAGTAACCTACTTCACACTTTTGTTTTCAAATCCAAGTTTAAAAAACAAAACCCAACAAAACAAAACAAAAAAAAAAGCCTGGTAAATTGTTTTCCTCAAGCAAGGGAAAACAAACGCAGGGACACTTTGTGCCAGAGCTTTGCAGAGATAAGGAGCTGAAGCAATTTGCCCCGTCCTGCCCTGGTGGCACATCCAAAGAGCATCTCAGGGAACATCGAGCAGCTGGTTCAACCAGCCAAGCACAGACTGTTTCTTTGTCGTTAACACCTTCATTACAGAGACACAGAAACTCTGTTTTACCATAGAAACACTTCTAGTGTCAGTATTTATTTTTACCTTAATATACATTTATACAGGCCATAATAAAAAGGCTGTAACGCAACAGTTCAGTGAGTTATTACCTAGTTTCAAGAATAATGCATGCAATTACAAAGGAGAGGTAGAAACACCGTATTAAAGACCTAAAAATACAAACATTATATAAACAAACACTTTCAAATTAACTGTTGGAATTTCATACAGATAAATAAGATAAAAAGTACATTACTCTGTCAAAGTAAAGGAAACACATGGTTATCCGAACACTGAAACGATATTTTGATGTGTAAGCCCTGTACAACTTTGTCAAATAGTTCAGAGACCACTGCATTTAAGAGGATTAAAATGATTTTTGTCCTGGACAATGGTTTATTCAAGTATTCAAGCAGTTGAGTAACAAAAAAAGTCCCAAAAATAAAAGTATAGGAACCATTTCCAGAGAAGCCGATCTGCCTAAATACTTTGCAAATTGCTGTCCTGATGATCTCATGAGATGCTTGAAATGTTAATGCCTATAAGGTGAAACGAAGCTTCCCACCTCTCCCCCCAACTGCACACAAAATAATCCTGATTTTTTCACATGCCATATGTAGATATTCTACATCAAATTACCAGCATCTCAAACCCCAACATTATTTTCTGGTTTTGCATGGTTCCTTGCAGAACCTTTCAGTTTACAGTATTTATTGTAATACTGCCCAAGAAACTACAGAGAACTGCCATTACACCCTTAGAGACTGCAGGCATTAATGCACATACCGCATGCACAACAAAAGATGCAACCAAATCTAGATAAAAAGCCAACAACCAGCAACTCAACATTGCTATTGCCGAGAAAGTCCAGAGCAGTAGTTACTCAAGTATTACACAAATAGGTATAAAATGGAAAGGTTCACATGAATACAAGTTTTTACAGTTTGAAAGTCTTCTAGAAGCTACATTTGAAATTCTGAAAAGAATTTTATGTACACTGAAATGAATTTCAGCCAAGTCCGTTGTGCCTTCTTTCTCTAATTTTTTTTTTTATACAGTTCTTCAAAAATGAATATACAGTTGCTTTAGTAAATTAGTGCAAAACAAAATATTTTGGAAGAAGATCATCAAATTCTATCCACATCAGCTGAAAACCCACTGGGGTTTTACACAGATGGAGCGCAATTTCTTCTGTTAAACTTCTTTCCCCTGTGGGAAAGAGCACTTCCTCGCCATCCCTTCATATGACAAGCTGAGCCATGTTTACAACAGGCAAGCTCTGATGTGAGCCAGCTTCGCCACAAAAGCTTCAAACAGCACTTGCACATGGTTAGGGTTTCCCAAATTCACTCTGCCACGTTTTATTGACCACCTAAAAATTTTTTTTCCACAAACTTTTAAGGGAATCTTCTGAGGGAAATGTCTTTTTGTACCTGATGCAGAAGGATCCACTCTCTATAAACCTCATGAGGAAAAAAAACCCTGATCATTCAAGTCAAAGCACACATTCAAGGTTCAGTTTGAAATGTGAAGAGATTCTTTTAATTCTGTTGAGAGGAAGAAAAAAGGAGCTGCTGTATCGGTAAGGCAAGTGTACTTTTGGAATTTCTCCTCTTTGAAGATGCTGCTGTTTCTTTGGTAGTCACCACAGAAATGTAAGAATCATCTTCCACGTGGGGCAGAACAAGGACAACATTAAGCTGTAGTGAAAAGCGTGCAGTATCACTGATGTGGTCCCTTATGTTCACACCATCTGGTCCTCAGGATATTCCTACTGCTCATATACAGCCACTGTGCTATAGCAGAGTGCGGAAAGCCTTCGCTCAATGCTAGATTTATCTGAAAACAGAGAAGTAAAATAAGTGATGACTTCAGTGTTATTTTATCAGGCATTAATTCCATGTAATTGTCAGTATTTTTATTCAACAACATCAACTTACACTTGTGTACGTTTTCTATATCTGCAGGGTCTTGCAGTATTTTAGTCAGTCCTTCCAGCAGCAAGGCTGCTTTGTGGTATCGATATGTAATATCTTCAGTTTGCTGAAACATCTCATCCAGCGCTGCCGACTGAACCTGGAATTGTTTGGGAGATTCAGTTACATAAACTGCATTAGACAAGTAATGAAATGAAAAAATTAAAAATGAATGATACGAAGCGTCATTAAGAAATAATTTTGAAGGCTTAATTTAGCTGATTCTATAACTGTAAGACAACAAAACAGTCTGAGAGAATAGAGTCTGTTCTAAGCATATTCTGCATATATAAGCTATAAAAACACCTTTTGTATTAACATATTTTATAACAACATATAACTAAATACATGTATTATGCCTACTTTCTCTTGTAAAGAAGACAAATTAATTGTGCAAGACTACACCACTTATCAGGGTTAAGCACAGTATCTGCCAGTATCTTTTGTGACACCTGTGTTAAAAAGACTTCCCTCTCATCCTAAAAGCAGTTAAGTTTCCTGTATGGTTACTGCAGCTGCTCCATGGCAGATAGAGACTTTATCTATTACATGAAAAAGCTTCCACATTTGCTATCATTTTGGCTTTGTATGGATAAGGCTGATGCTCTTCAAATTGACCTGGCAGATTGATGAAGCTGCTTCTGTTGCTTCTATGCTTTAGGAAGCATTCCTGGATAAGAGCTCAGCACACAGGGCAGTGTGGCTTAGGAGTTCACTTCCTAGTGTTTATGTACCAAATGTGCTGATGTAGGGAAACGTCCCCGAGGAACAGTATCTGCCAGGAACTTTAGCCACAGTTAAGGCAGGACAGGAAAGAGAGTGAAAGACTAACAAAAATGACCATGAATAGAATTCTGGAAACATACATTCTATTTTCTGGTTATGTGGAAGTATGTGAGACAAGGAAGCAATTTGCCTCAATGTCTGACTGTTTAGATAAAAGGAGCGACCTACCATTTCTACAGCACAGCTGTAGATGAGTTTCTCTGCAGTTACACTGTTGATTTCATCAATAAATCTTTGCTTGTCCGAAAAGAAACGATTCAACTTTTCCGTCAGCTTCTTGCACATGCTGATACAGAATTTGTATCTCTCATTGAGGCTTTTCACAACTGAAGGAAGGTAAGAAAAGAATTAAAAACCCCAAACCCCAGTCAAAAAATCTTACACAACCAAACAACAGCATAGCCTAAGTTCAGCTTAGTGCTTTTATTTACTCTGTCAGTTCTATGAATTAGGTATGTATCAAATAACTTCTAGTTCCAGTTAATAACTACCCATTTCTTAACAGTTGCTAGCTGGGTCTTTGTTTACTATCAGAATTGTGCAATTGTACATACCTATAATTCTCTTGGATAGAAGAAAACAAACAAATGTTGCAACTTAAGCTTTTTGAGCCGTGTATCAGCAAAGAAAATTCACAAGCAAAAAAAATCAGATTACGTCACATCTACCTTGCTTAACAGCGGTGGACGGGTTCAGTTTCCCCGATTTGACCTGTGCTTTGGCAAGATGCAGAGAAGATGCTAGTAACTGGGCGGCTTTCATATACAACACCAGCTGTTCTACTTGTCTAGGAAGGGGAGGTAGAAAAAAGAAGTAATTATGTATTAAAACACCTGTCTTGAACACATTCAAGGCATGGGCAGACAGCACTTTTAAATCACAAGCCTACATAGGACCCAGCAGCAAAAGAAGACAGATGCTTAAAATGCAACTCCACCCCTCCCTTCCCTTCACAAACATCCTGTCACGGGCTGAGAGTACATCTGCTCATCTAGTAGATGCGGCAGCAAATACAAACTGCTTTAAAGTAGACATTTTAAAAAGGAACATTTATTTGTGGGGATTATCTGACTGAGGTCAATGTCTTACCACAAGTGACTGAGTGTACTTTCCTTGCAGTGCCATTTCCTATGCCCCTGGAATTCTCAGTTGTGAAAAGCAAACACTTTGCAGGGTTATTTTTGTGTGTGCTTTTGTTGTTGTTACTGGTTTTTTTTTCAGAAAGAAGGCAGGAAGTAGAACTGCCCTTTCCCACCACTCCAAATTTCTCATCTTTCTCCTTGATTTTAATTTTGTATTAGGGCTAATTTGTTCCACTAAAAAAGGCCAGATTAGGACATTCCTTTCCCCTTCCCACCCTCCATCCTCAGTGCTGCTGCTTCAGCCTCGTCAACAGGGAGAGGTGAGGGCTCAGATCTGACAAAAGCTGGTACACAAATTTCCAAGCTTAGAAATGCACTGCTGCGCCTCAAGCCTGAACTTCTGACCATTTTTCCCAACAGAAAACACTGTCTTTTTATTTGTCTGCTAGCAAATGTCTCTCTACCCTTTGCTCTTTCTGATCTGTCCTCATCTGTTACAAAATTACTCCTACAAAAGATTCCATACATTAAAACAGTCACTCCCAAGGAAAAGAACATAATTTGCATACATTCTTGATGTATTCAATATTCACTATTTCTCTTGATACTATTTGACCGCATACTTACCCCCATTCTTTGCTCAGCTGGCTGATCTGATCAACAACTATGCTCTCTTGGATTTGGTACAGTGATACTGCAGAAGTACACAGGTCTGGGTTTCCTCCTCGTATGGCTGTCAGATCCAGAACGCATTCTGTAAATGTCAGCATCATGTTTAGATGACGCAGTGTATCTGTATGTTCTCTCTGTCAGAGGGAAAGACGACAACAAGTTAACCATTATAAGTTATAAAGCAAACAAGTACACTTAAAACTCTTGCTAATTGTTTGAGGACTTTCTTGGTTTGTCGATTCTATGCAGAAATCATAGAATCATAAATCATTGTGGGAGAGCCTGCACTACAGACTACAGAACCAAACGGGTCCAAACAGGTCAACAGATATTAACTTGCTCTCTCTTCATTAATGATTTCAAGATACTGTAGCTTGTACTGCAGAGGCTTTCAACAAAGCCAAAGGAATTGGGACATGGAGTTCTATGTTTGTTGAAACCTGAGCAACTAACGAATCACAAGTGGGAAATATTACTTGTTATTATATTATCAGCAGCCCAAAAGTATGCTCGGCACTTGTATGAAAAGCCAGGAGGAACATTTGGCTTTTATTATACAATAGACGTGATACCTACCCAGAGAAGCAATCTAATGCTCAATACTTATCAGCTTCCCTCTGATTTACACTTAGATCTAAAATTGCATTGTGTTAAAAGGTGGCTATTGCCAAAGTTAAGAATTTAAACTAAACAACTTCAATTTGAGCTAACAACTACCTATTTCTTGGTGACTACAGCAGATACGACATACATAGCCTCTACTCCAAAAAAAAGCTACTCATCAAAACTAATCGAAGATATCTTAGCAATATTTATAATATTTCCATTAGTAATGCAGCTCTAAATACATTTTACACTCTATCTGTGGGAAGAATGCAGTGTATGACAAACATTCACATGTAACATACAGATTCAATAGGTATCCAAACACCTTCCAACAAGATGTGAATGAGAACACAGATCAGCAATCTGTCTTGAGAAATTTACAGTCCAAGGACAGCATTTTGGTGAAAGACCACCTCAATTTGTCTTTTTGAAGTGTCACTCCTCCACACGTTTTAAAAAAATGTAGGACACTCTTCCCACAAGTAGGATTTAACGTCATCAACTGATCGCAAAGAAGTAGTTAAAAGCAATGCCTAGAGGCATATTGCTCCTGTCAGCATCCACGTCCAGAGACTTGGCATTAAAACAGAAGCCTCTTTGGAAGTCTCTGGTTAACAGAAGCAGTCATGTTCCTTGGTTACCTGTTTGAATACATGAAATGCCAGGAATGACTACCAAAGAGAAATTGGCCACAATTGGTACAGGAATATTTTCAAGATCTTACAAAAGAATACGTGAGACAGGGAAGAGGAAACTACGAAGTGCACTGAGCAGTCCTGTTTTGTACCATGTCTCTGTTTGAGCAGCATTATACATTATAAAACATTAAATTATTTTTTCTATACCTCCATTAAAGTTTCCTCAGGCAATTCGGGAGCTTCAAAAGTGATAAAGCCCTCTAAGCTGGGAGGCGAAGTACCATAAGGCATGTACTTCAGACTCGGAGCTGCCTCGGCTCCCGGAGGAGAAGAACCCATATAAATACCAGGAGGAGAGCCCATATATACACGGCCACTAGTAGAGCAGAGAGACCCTCCAGAACTGTTTGATCCAACTACAAGAAAAATAACACACACATTCAGTCTAACAGGTTGTTCCATCTCGCAGCGCTGGGGCTGCGGATGATAGCAAATGACAAGTCAGTAGTCATCACAGATTCACTCTGGGGAGGCTCTCCTCCTTATTCCTTGCATTGCTCTGTAGAGAATGCAAAGCCTACACGGTAACACCAGCGAGGATTCATAACAGGGATTCTAGGAAACAGCTGACAAGGATTTCAGGGCAGACAGTTGGATTGTACGGATCAAAGGTTGTGCTATAGTTCACAAAAGCACACCGCTGCAGCCTCCTGCTCATCCTGAGCAGATGAAGACCTTTGCCTTGAAATCATTGATATCAGGCAATAGAGCTGACACGCCGAAATGCAGTCAGATCACACCCCGTGTGTGCTGTTTCTGGTACAACGCACAGCAGCAGGCAAAAATGCACAAATGGAAATTTAACTTTTCCTCTCCACCTTTGTTATATAGATCTATTATACTCCCTGTGGTGGAGTAAAGCTGTGTGCACAGGTTACACACAACTGTATTGTAAATTCATGCCTCTGGCCCACTCTTTAGGAGAGAAACGGCAGAAGTCACCTGGTATTGATCTCTACAGAGCACTTACTGTACGGCCCAGAGGACCTACTGTGCATGACAGTAATGAAATCACTGGCCCAAGAAGTGGGCACGCCTAAATATTGTTTTGATAACAGCTCATAGTTGTAAGGAAAGCCTTACCTGAGGTGGTTCTTGTTCTGAGGACCATATGGGTGCAGGTAGGAGGGGTAGCGCTGCTTGGGGGGGACCCAACAGTAAACATGACAGCCCGAGAACTTGCCCCGCTTCCCATGGAAGGAGGTGCCATTGCAATTCCATAGGCCCCAGCTGGAGCTGGAAGAGAAAGGCTCAGCAAGTTAGACCATATTACAAATAATCATACTGATACGTACTTATATGCAGCAAATTGGAGCACTGCAACACAATGTGCTTTGATGTAGGTCCAAGAATTGGACTAGTCAGAAGTTCTGACAGCAAATAAAGATGAGTGGGCAGCCTTGGCAAGACACCAAAAGAGTCAAGGTACAGTCTGCACATATCTTTCTACTTTCAATCTCTCCTCGCTCTACTCCCACCTCAAAAAGAGCGATAAAAGCTCTGAGAGCCCGAGGACAACACTAGTCTTGCAGCAAAAGATAAAGCAGAGAAAGTCCAAAGGCAGACCATGACACGTCTGAAGGCAGAAGACCAGTCCTGTCTGCAGAACTCCTCCCATCTGCTCAAACCCAAGGTGAAAACTCCTGGTGGCCACTTGTGACAAGAGACAAGTCGAGGAGTGACAGAGGAGACAAATAACCCAGAAGTACATAAGCTGACTTTCATATGAAAATGGAGTGGTATTAAGAAATGAAACAGCCACAAATGTTGTATTAAAAATAAAACCAGCCAACCAAAAAAAAAAAGAAACCAAACTGCCAAACCCCTCCAGCCAGTATAGAGAGTTGAGATATTTCTGTGTTGAGCACAGAAATAGGTATTTTCCCATCTCAGTTATTTTTAAAGCTATGCTAAAGAATTGGAACATATCCCCTTCCAAGATTAAAAAAAGCTTTCCGTACCAAGGCTAAAAATTGCCAGAACCAATTATTGAATTTGGAAGCAGAACTGTGTCTAGTTGGCACTCCAGAAAAAAATCTCACACATAAAGACAGCTTGGATTAACCAGTCTGTTCCTTACCTGTATCCATTGGTCGTTCTGTATTGAGGCTGTCTGTGCTGCCCTGATATAACTGGCCACCAAAGGTAGTCTTTACCTGCTGATCTGACAGCTTCCCAGTGCTAACAGATCTAGACAGAAAACATAGTAGTTCACAACAAAGTTCTTCAGTAAGATCTTCCTATCTAGCTTGCAACTACAACTGACTTTCAGATTTTTGGTATTTATTATAAAGAACTCCTCCACAAAAATACACCAAGTCTCGCTGTTCATCATGGAGCTACTGAAACAGAGCTAATCACAAAAATAAAGAAATCTTTTTCCCTTAAAGTTTTATACTGCAAATTTTGTCATATGAATTTTCAAGCAGAAAACTGAATGGGCTTCACAGAGGCAACAAAATTCCATACTCAGATAATCAAAACAAAAGGGAACCAGAAAGCAACAAAAAGCACTCCAGGAAGTCCATGCTATATTTATACACAGCACAAAATGTTTCTGTTGTAGAGACCAAACCACAGCTCACTTTTTGCATACTCTTCCTCTTCAAGCTGCTGCATGCAACAGACATTCTTCTGTCATGTTACCCACCCAACTTCACAGGTTATACGTACTACAATGCCTACCTGCCGAATGTAGTTTTACTGTGCTGTTCTCCTGCCTGCTTTTCACCTCCTTGGGTTGATTGGAAGTGCGTGAAATCCCTTGGGTCAGCAATGTCTTTAGGCTGCAATGGGGTATCTGCCGAGCCCTGGCGATTAGCTAGAGCCAGCAAGTTGGAGGATGCTTGAGTTTTAGGTATTTTGAAAGGAGCTGTTGCCTTTAAGAATCAAGAGCAAGAACACACAAAAGTCAAGGTTAGAACCCCAAAATATTCTTGGGAATTGTTTCAGACAGTGTATTACCACTTCACGTTTTACTGTCAGTGGCAAACTTGACAAACCTTCGTAGGAGATCCAATGATTGTTGGTAACGGCGTTTTGAACAGCCAGTCTGAACTCCTGGGTGACGATCCCATATGTTTGGTAGGTGATGTTCCCAAGCTACCTGGCCTACTTGGTTGTGGAGAATGACTGTATCCATATCCAGCATAGGATGGGTAGACTGGGTCTGAATGCTGCTTTCTGAGCTTCTGCTTGTTTTGGTAAATATCCGTAAGAGTAGGAGCACTCTGCAACCTTGATCCCATCAAATGAGACTGTGGAGATTGAGATGGTGGTATTGGAGAACCTGTGGGGATGAAAAACAATGAAGTAAAATTCTACTTGCATCGCTGGGAAAGCATATCGATAAAACCCAAAATGCCAGAGATCAACATTAAACTGAAAGAAGATGGGACCACGAGTTATCACGAGACACATTCGATCATTAGCTCACTAGATAGCAAGCAGAACGGATTCAGCCTGTCGGACTAAGGCTATGTTAGACTGATGAGATGTTCAAGCTGCCAAATAGGCAAGATTTCAGGGTGACAGCTGTCCTGGCAGCTGCAGTACCTCTGGCAACCTGTATCAAGACAAATAAAGTGGCCGGATTCAGCAGGAAGAGCTTATTGAAATCTCAAGTGCAGCCACCGAGACGCTAGGTTGAAGAGAGCTTCTCAAGTACTGGAATTATATTCTTGCAAAGAAGTAACTGAATGCAACATTGCATGTTAATAAGTTGTTTTGTATGTAATGACTTCATTTGCAGGCACAAAAGGCAGTCCATCTCACAGTTCCTGCAAGAGAATTAGGTAATAAAAAGAAGCAAATTATTCTGATAGAACGGTTTGGGGTCATTACTTTGGGCAGTCATTTACTTTGCGGTCTCTCAGACTGAGTATTTTTCAGAAGTTTATTACGTGCAAAGGAAGTCTGCACTTCAGAAGAAAGTGCAAAGTTCCTCCCAAAGCAAATGGAACAGGAATAGCTACAAGCAGTCATTTGAACAGAAGGCTTTGGGGAAATATTTCTTGTGCACATCTCATCTACTCAAAGATGCCCTTCCTCTTTCAAAATAAGGAAACCGAATTTGATGAAATGGTCTCTTCCTTGGGATATTTTTACATCTCATGATGAGGAATTGTGCAAAGTAACAAACAGTACATAAGACTTCAGCTTTATAGCCACAGCTTCCCAAATAAAACAATTTCACTCACATTTAAAACACAAAAGGGCAAAACTGAAAATGAAACATGCTAACTAAGTAAGTTTTTTAAGAGCTGGCCAAGACAACCTTATGAAATAGGCTCCGTTTCATAAATGTACACTCAAAAAGCATCACAAACTTCTTACAGTTTTCTCAGTGAAGTGCCCAGCTGTTAAGACAAATCCTTCACCCTTCTTAAGCCTAGGCTTTTGCTAGTTAGATTTTGAGTATGAGCTACTTCATCTTGATTTCATTCCACTCCATTAAACAGTACATTTTAGAACAGCCTTTCTGCCTGCAGCTCCAGCAGAGAGAACAAGTCTATTTCTCATTAACTTTCCAGCCAAGAATTTGCTCTTTGAAATCCCTCTACTCGTCAGTCTCATGGCACTGAAAGTTGTCACCTGTTGTTTCAGAAACTGGTCTTAAACCTCACTGGTTTACTGTTCTAGTGTTACTGCCACCACAGGGAAGGCTCCTGAATCACAAGTTTGTCCTCTGCTGCCACTGGCAGCAAGAGCAACTCAATTAGTTCAGAAGCCACGTTACGACAGACATCTTCAGTCCTTAGAAAAATCTCAGTACAGATGACCTCACTTCAACCCAGAAGCAAAAGACAGCTTCCCACACCCATTTAAACTCCGAGAAACAGACTTGCTGCAATTTGTGGAATTGTAGAAATGCCACTGCAGTAATTTGTAATTAAGAAATAAAGTCCAGTAGGAAAAGAATGCAAGAAACAGGTGAAAAATGAAACAGTAAATACCCTTACAGCCATAAAACCAGTGCTGGGGTATGTTACAAGTACAAGTCAGTTTAACACTGGCAAAAGGCACTAAACCAAGAGCCCTACAAAATTCTGTTCAAAGAAAAGATTCAACAAGAAAAGCACACACACTGCTTTGTAATCTCTTCACAAGCATCCTTTTTTTTATATAAGAGACTTTCAAATCTGAAGATTTACTCATTCCTCATCTTTTGTTGAGACTGACAATGGCATAGCAATTACGAAGGCAATTTTTGAGACACATCATAGAACTTCTATCATGTGGATGAAACCATTCCCAGATATTTGAAACAAGGTTACTCCAAGTAATCAAGGCTCTATCGTCTCCAGATGATTTTGAAGTGTGTTTAAATAATGGATAAAACCACATGCAGTTTCAACATCACCTCTCAGAAAGTCAAAATACAGAGTATACCTTGTATTTTAGATAAAATGCACCCAAAATGGGCATAAAGCGAAAGAATGTGTTGCAGAGTTGCATATTCTTATGGGCTATCCTTCTCGTGTTACAGCGTGATTCCATTTTTAACAGTCTCAGAGCATTTTCAAGTCTATTTCTCACCAACCATTTTTTTTCCCTGCTGGCATGCCATAATGATTTATGTCTTGCAAAGCTTACTGAATGTTTAGCAACGCTAACATAAGATCCCAGTCAATATCCTAAGGGAATGAGGAAAACGTGCCGCAGGCCGTATACTGGCAGTTTTTCCTCCTTTTTCTGAGGATTGGCCTATCAAAACCAGATTGAGAAGCACGCTACTACCACTCATTATAATCCATCCCTTGCATCCCTGTTTAAAGACAGGCATAATCAGAGTTGCTTTTTTGTCTTGAGAAAAAGATACTTCAGTCAGTTTCTTACTGTGTAGGGAATTAATTATGGGAAAATATGTCTTGATACAGCCACAATTGGGCTAAATTTCTACAGAAATTCAGTGTACCACTTACCCAGTGCTTCCTATTAACCCATTAGAATGTACTGTTGACCTTCCTCTGTTACAAAATGCTGCAGAAACTCTATCAAAATCATACCGGTTGCTTTGTCCAAAGTCACTCACCTGAGAAGTTTCTACTCCTTGATTCATGCCCTTGAAGCTGTCCACAACAGCAGTGTCCAAGCTGCTCAGGTATGGTTCCAACTACACAAACAAAATCAAAATGTGAATTTACTCTTTATACTTCACCTACAAATGAAGGTAAAGCAAAATAAAACTGAGTTAGTTTACTTCTGTGAGTCATTTAACAGAAATTATTTCTGCCAATGAGACCTAGTTGGGCAGACTCTCATTTAAGACAATTACAAGCAAGAACTACCATTCTGGAATACTGTTCCAGACAAGCCTTTACTACTAAGAATTTATGGGCTTACCTAGCGGTGAAGGAGAATACGGTCTAGAAGATCCTGTGGATAACCTGCGCCCAACACCCTGTGCTGTGTCAGCTGGCACTGGAGAACAGGAGCCCATCTTCATAAAGCCCATCGGGCTAGTATTCGAACGTCGTACTACTCCAGCTCTAACAAGGTGAAAAGAATGGTTACATACACTATAGCGATGGTGGTTGCTTGAGATAAGCTTCAGAATTCCCTGAGGAGTATAATGATCAGTTGAAGAAAATACTGATATTTGAAGAGAAAGTTAGGATGTTTAAGCTTATTAAGCTAATAACTTGAGCTAAGCTTCCCATACTGAAAACCAGCAAGATTTAATTCCCTTTGTTCACAAGGGCTTTTAAACTTTCAATGCCATAACAGTCTGTTAACTGGAGAAAATTAAAGCAGATATCCCCTAGTACATGGATTCCTAATCTTCAAACTCCTCAATCATCAAATTTTTAATTTTAAAATCAAGTGGAATGTACTGCTGAAAATGCCCATTTTTATGTGGACAAAGGTTATGACAAAGATTTCATATTGGGTCTGGTGTACAGGGCAGCTAACTAAGAACAGATTAAGGAAAACACATTTCCCCAAGTGTGGCAACTGTCATAAAATCAGAGAACCTGAAAAAAAATGCAACGAACCAGGGGCTTTGTTTTTGTAAAGATCTCCAAAGTTCCAAATACCCTGTGCCTGAGTCTTTGACCTTCACCGTTCTGATCCTGTAGAGAATAAGCGCGGCACAGTACAGCTTTGTAATAAGACAAGCCGGTTCGCTAGCATGCCAAAAATTGTTTCCTTGATATTCTACAGAACAATGCATTCATCTCATCACTACATGTGTAAAAACAAAACATAACTTATTACTGACTCTCTGGTTTATGATGTAATGCCGTATAATACACAAAGAGGAATAAAAAAGCAAGACTTCATCTTTTCACCTTCCTGGGATGCATTTGAGTGGAAGAACAAGCTCATTTTGTTTTTGTGAAAAATTTCAAGTGCCCATCCAACAATCTTGAGATTGTGAAGGACTTATTTATCACTAAAATGTCGCTCTAGTGTTTGTGCAGAAACAATGACATCAGCAAGAAAGTATGGACATCTGTCAGGGCACAAACACAAACTAGAACCAAGAAAAAGGAGTTAAAAGAATCCAGACTCACCTTGGTGATCCATGGGGGTTTGACACAGGGCTGGCAGTAGAGGAGAGGTTCTGTTCTATGCGCTGGTAATTCCGTAGCTGAGTGGGAACCGGGATGGGTGCCGTTTCGGTGCGGGGGGATACGGAAGGCTGACAATGCCTGAAGTTGGAAAGCATGGAGAGAGGTGTTGAATATAGGTATGAAGATCTCTCCCTGAATTGTACCATTGTTGAAATTTCAAGAAAATCTAGGAAACAGGTAAACAACCAGCTTCTAGACTCTCTGCAGGCAACATAAACTCAGCTTGTCCTAACTAAGCTCTAACTCTTCACAGAGGAAGATCAGAAACTGTTTGTTACTACCTACCTCTCTTATACTGGCCAGTATCAGATAGAACCGAAAGTGCAATACTGGCTGAAGCACTCCGTCACGCTTCACAGCGATCTACAGATCCCTCCGACTTCCTGCCAATCAGCCTGCGCTGTTTACCACGCTTCAAAATAGCGTTCTAGGAAAACCCACTGCGCTAAGAACAGGAAGTTCAGCAGCAGGGCTGGAATGTGTACAAAAGCCACTGAAGCACAGTCAAGAGATATCCCAAGAGACACCGTGAACTTGCAAAAGGAAAACATGTTATGTAACCAACCACTGACAAAATGACCCAAACCACACACCTGAACATTAATCCAGACTCAAACTGCAGAGTAGCGTTACCCAAGTTCAACTGAAGTGTCAGCGACCCGGCTTACCTCAGTGTACTACCTGATAAGGGAATCAAACCACTGCAAGGTAATCAGTTACCAACACTTTTAAAGGAAGACAGAATTCAATGGAAAGAATTTCATACTAATGGGCTGCTTGGAAGACAATCACTTTAGTATCTTGGCCTTTACTGACCACCTCTTCAGAGAAAGATTAGGAATTCTTAGAGGAAATGTGAAAAAAGTTCTACAATGAGCTCTAGAGAATAAGCAGTGAGAGGGCTCAACTACAGCCTACAGCTGAACAGAAATCTGGGTTTCTGACTGTATTTATCCTGCTCTCTGTGGTACCTCTAAGAGTGAAGTATTATTTCTAATATCCATAGAGCTTCCTTAGCAAAAGAAAAGAAATTTGTCCTTCATAGCCACACAGTTTCTAGACACCACAAAGTAATTTGGAAGTCAAATGTGAGCACACGGTTGGTGGAAGGTCTGAAAGCTTCCATGTGAGGAGTTGCTCTCATCACTGGAAACCACACACAGGCAGTGGGCAGAGGGAGGCTCCCTAGGCCTGGCCTCTGGGAGAGGGGAAGCTGATGTTGTTTAAACTGTGGCAGTGGCATTGAGGAGACCACGAAGGCACGTTTGAAGTACTCGGCATGGGAAATGCCTTCCCTTGCTCTCGCACATCCCTGTGAGCTGTAAAGTTAAGTGGAGGAGTAAAGCTGTGTTAGTGTGATGGAGAGGCAGGGTACAGTACTCAGCCTTCCCCAACGGCTTCCTCGCTCAGGCCCAGAGCCAAGCTCTGGTCAAGCATCTTCCAGTCTGATGTGGTTTGTTACTGGTTATAGAGAAAATGCAACACAGATGTGTGCAGAGTTGCACGTAAATCTTGTTTCTCTGAGATACAGAGAATAAAATTAGACATTAACCACAGGAAAGTGAATTGACTCTACCTATCTTGCCTAGAGCCAGAGAAGTGTTACAGCTTCTATTTGAAATTAATTCAGTTTGATCAGCTTATCAGAAAAATTGTTTCATAGGCCACAATATTTTGTAAAAAGATAAAAGTATGGTCCAAAAGGACCATCTTGTAGAATATCAGACTCACACTGCCTCCTTCAGAGTGTGCCCCAAGCAGCCAGTTACTGAATTTACTCAACCAATAATCAATTCAAACTATTACAGAACAAACACTTGAAGGGTGAACGGTGGGCACTTGTTACTAATCACACAGCCATTTGGCTCTTCACTTACTGATGTACAGATACTGTAACTGGCATATTTTCATAAAACCTGTAACTCTAAAACCTATGATGCCTGACAATTTAAAATAGGTAATTGCAACGTATTTATAATATGCTCTACACAGCCAATCCAGAGCAAATGAATCTCTACCGACAAACCATTGCCATTATCTGCCCTTAAACGTAAAAGGTAAGACTAAAGCTGTATCGATACCCACTGTCAGCAGATTTCACAAACAGCACAAAGATCAGCACAAAGTAGCAAACTTTTCCTGTGGCAAGCGTTTCTAAACAAATAATGCTGACTCGCAGCCCTGCAGTATTAGCATAAGCCAAAAACACACCCAACATAATAGCTTTATTCCCCATTTAGCCACTCATCCTCTTTCTGTTTGTACTGAAAACATTATGAAATTCATTACTTGGTCAAATGACAAATCTAATCCTTCTGTTTAGGTAGTACATGAGTAGTTAAACAGCATGACTAAGCTTTACATTTTCACGTATAAGACAGGAAAGATCTCAGGCATCTCTGAAGAATATCAATTCTATTTCAAACTGGCAGAAATGTAGTTGACAACCACGTAGAAGAAAGAGGACTTACTAACAGTCCTGCTGCTGGAAAAGATGTGATACATGCTTAGCTCTTTTCATGTGGCTTCTTTGGTATCTTCCGAGACACAAACACAAAATTCACAATAATCACTTGCAGACAAGCCACACCCAGTTACCAGACACAAGACAATCTGCCACGAGACACAAATCCATAGCAATCTGGGCATTTAAGTTTCTCTTCTCACACAACTACTTCTTAAAATATACACTGCATTCAACATCTTCACTCAGTAAGTAAGACTGTGCTGTGCTTCATAACACCAAAAAGGACAAGTCCGTTATGTCTCTGAAGTTTCTGCTTTCAACCAGCTCAAAATTGAAACAGACAAAAGAATGTTCTCTTTCCTTAAGGAAATCTTTTGTGAATACATCAAAGCCAGAAGTTAGCTATGCAACCATCAGCCATGAGAATGCATTAAGTATAGAGAGCCTGGAAAAAACACATCCAGATTCTCTTTGAATTCAGTTTGCAGAAGCCATCCACAATTCAAAACCCCACAGAGAACTTTTTTAAAGGAGAGGAAATACTAAGTCTATATCACATACCTGTTAGCTGCACCAGAAGCAGTACTTCGAGAAGAGGCTGAGGATGGTTTTTGTACAGTTCCTGAGCTTCCAGAAATAGTTAATGGTGACTGCCTGTGAAAGCAAAAAACACTGTCGGAAGACAGTCTTCACATCAAAGAAACTCTCTCCTTTGCAGCAAAATGTTCTGAATTTAAGCTGTTTACGTATCCATATTAAATTGAACTTGGCATCTCAATCTTCTGTGCACACACAGCTCTATAAATCCACCACCGCCAAAAACCCAGCAACCCCCTCTACAGCTGCAGTATCAATTTTAGTACATGAGATTTCTTTCGGATAAAGCTCAGCACACTTACCCTCCGCACATCAAGAACTCGCTGGAAGCCCGCCTGCCAGCTGCTCCCAATGGCATATCATCTACAGTGATCAGAACACAGGGAAAACCCACGTCATGAAGCAGAATCTTAAAAAACACATCTCCAGTATTACTGTCGTACAAGCAACCACTTCTGACAAACATCTGACTGTGAAAGTTTTCCAAATGTGACCAACAACAAAAATGTGATCGGCAGAGGTAGTTCTTTAACAAGGTTTTGTTGTTTATTTTTGTTGGGTTTTTCTTCTATACTAATGATAACAATTTTGAAACAAATTCCATTAAGAGTACAAGGAATCAGCAGTAAGAAATTTATAATAACAAATGACAAGAGACCCTTCAGAGATCAAGGCACTAATTTAGTCAAATATTTAACAGGAGTTGGAGGCACTGTATAGGAATGTGCTCCATAGCTTCCTTATGATAATTCAGATTTGGAAGATGTTATAAAATGGCAACATGCTACATCCAAGACTTTCTACTGCATAAGCCCAGTCTGGTACTCTGCTCTTCACCTTAAATGTCTTTTTTTATGTCTTTACTTGTTTATTATCTAAAGCTCTACAGCATTGTCTATAAACACTCAGTTCAGCTGTAGGAAACAATGTGCCTGCCTCCACTAAGAGAACCCTTGGGCTTCTTATCAGCAGTTGTTTACAACCGACTCTCCTCTTCTACTGCCAAACACCAATATTTTCCACGACTTTAAATCACATTGGTATCTTTGGCATGTCTGGCTACTCGGTTGAAGGTGAAAATGTCCCTGATGGACAGACAGGTATACCAAGGAGACACCCTTCAAAGAGGAACCAAAGTAAATAAATCTGTTCCAATGTGAATTACAACACATTTAGAGAAAAAGACAAAGCGTAACAGGAGATAAAGGTATGTTACAGGTAAAAATTGTTCTAAAACACAGAAAGCTTCTTACACGAGTGGTCTGAAGAGATATTGTGTGGGACAAGAACAAAGTCATCTGTGTCACAAGAGGAGTTCTTGCTACTGGTACTGGCAGAGTCTTTAGAGACCTGAAGATAGTTAGGAGGACCCAATGGAGGGGAAGACAAATTTTCTTCTTGAATATGCTGCATGTCTGGCAGAGACTGGAGGGAGGGGGGGAAAAAGTGAAAAAAACCACTGTGAATCCAGTGATTCAGAATGTAGAATTGCTCTTCTAATAATTAAGTGTCTAAAGTAAGAATCATCACCAGCTTTGACAAAAAAAACCAGATAGGAAACAAAAACTAGCCCAAGACTAAAGTATTTAGAAATATTAAATGCATTTGAATTTGGAATTTTGAAAGACAGGATAATCCTGTAGTGTCTATTTAGACAAATCTATATTAAAGAGGTTGTGAATGTAAACAATTGCAATTTATTCAACCGTTCCTGATGATACAGATGGACCTCTTCCAAATACCACAAAGTCATCAGCTCATACCACTATGAGGAGCCTTAGCCAAAAAGGCCAATTAAAAAGTTATTTGTAAATTAATTACATTGCAAACTATGCTATCTCAAGCTTTAATATTCTAGTCTTTGATAACTGTATGTATCTTTTTCTTTAACAAAAAACAACAACAACAAAAAACCCACAGGAATACAACACAAGAGACAAGAGAGAACCAAAATGTCAACGCCATTCTTCTAGTAAAAGACAGAGCATTCCTTGCTCTGTGCTCTCAAATGTGACAGTTTACACTGTTCAAGAACTGAAAGATCTAATTCAATTACTCTTGGATAAACATTACAGAAAGTATTTTATAGAGATTGTTATGTAAAAAAGAGAACTTACTGGAGGAGAAGCAAAACGACATGAAGGAGAACTACCACAGGAACTGCCAGAGACTGAGCCTGCGTATGTGGGCACTGGCACAGGACAAGCTGGAAGAGGAAAATCCAGGGGGAAAAAAAAAAAAAGGGGGGACTAAGATTTTGAAAGGCTGAATTTCAAACAAACTAATTTCCTCAGTGCTTTTCATTCATAAACACTTATACAATTTGTAAGCACAGCAGATCCTGGAACACACAGGGGTATTTAAGTTCATTTGAAACGTCAAAGGTACTAGTAAATAAGTATCACATTTCAGTCTAGGATAATAGAAAAAAGGATTCAACACACACAACAGAGCACAACAAGTTAGACTCAGGAAAACGGCTCATAGACACTTGCTGCGGTATTTGGCTGTGGATCTTTCTCCGTTCCAGCCCCCAACATTCATCACTTACACAAATAAGTGGAAAAACAAAACTGCTTACACTTTTTGACTGTTGAAATCTGATCCAGGAAAGGGTGGTTGAAAAATGCTTCTATAGAACAAGAAACAACAACCAGGGTGAGTAAATGTACAAATGACATAGGATTTACAGACTATCTTGTGGACAGTGATAAACGGTTGCCTTCCCAGAATCAATATTTCAGAGCCAGAGGGTGAAAAGCTTATAAAAGATTAAAGCCTTCTATGTTATATATTGCTATAGCATTCAAAAAGGAAACAAAAATCAATGGAATAACTTCAAACAACAGCCAGCAAGGCAAAGCAGACTGAATTACTGGAAGACGTTTTATGGCTGTACTTAAGTTCCATGTACACAAGAAGCCTTCCTCATCATGAAATTGTTCTCCGTGTTCAATATGGTACTAACTCAGTTTTAATTTGCACTTCAAAATGATGAACATCTTTCTCATCCAACACTGAAAGTATTCCCACTTCTGCCTTTCCCAAGTACTGACGCTTATTTTTGAACCTATTAATGAGACTCCTTAGGTGGCTGAAAATCACAACAGAGCAGCAGCCGTTCTTCTTCCCACTTCCCAGCAGCAGAACACTACCCATGCAGCCAGTTCATAGTGTAACGCAGAATGAAACACGATTTCTCTAACAATTTGGAGGCAAGTAACAAGGAAAACAAATAAAAAAGACCGAGGCCTGCAGTATCTCCTCTTCTTTCAACAGCACTTTCTTCCATGGCCCGATAAGGAAGGCAGGCTAAGCTGTACTGCAGGAACAATGTAATGATTAACAGGAGGATCAGGTGTTCCTAAGCTTTTGAACAACACCTGCTGTTCTACTTTATATTGCTGGAAGATCAACAAGATTTCCAATTCTATTTTTACTTCAACAACAGGCAACTGGGCTCAGTTATACACTCTCCCTTTCACTCCCTTTGCTAAGCACATTCCAGAGCAGCCCCTTTGAGGCCCTTTAAGTGGCTCAGCCAAGGAAAACATGACTTTCAACACTACCATTCTACTTTCTATTTTACTTTCTAAGCACAAATGCATTCCCCACTCCCACAACTGATACAGTGAATTTCCCATGTTTGAAGAAACTGTAGGGATCAGCACACCCAGAGTGGAATCAATTACTCAAAGTCCATGCTTGTGATGTATTAATTCTCCTACACATACAGACTCACACATCGGCCTCTGAACACTGTCATCATAATCTGGGAAATTTTACCCAACTATGATGAGTTTTTTCCGAATCTGACTTCTACTGAAGTTTTTACATACAGCAGCTAAATGGAATCATGCCAGTCAAGAGCAACATCTTAACTGCACTAGCATTGATGTTTTAAATTCCAAATTAGTAAAACCATGTTTGATATATCTTGGAGCAAAACACAGCATGAATTCAAAAGGAAAAAATAATGTAGCTAGGAGAAGTCTTGAGCTTCAAGTAAAGAACTAAAGCACTTCACGAATCCTCCCTCTCTCCATAACCTAACAAATAGAGTTGTCTTATCACAAATGCACAAGGAACACATGTGATGGATGAGTCAATTTGTGTACGTCAGTAATGCATCAGAACCAAGCCTGCATGCAGAACTGAAGAGCAACGGTCAAGTTGCATAGCAGAAGCAAAACCTGACGTCTTACTTTTGGTTGCAATGCACTCTAGGATCTCATATCACAAGAGCTCATAGCTTATGGTGAGGCAAGAACTAAGTCTTATCTATAAAGAGCACAGAGACTTTAAGGTTTAGGCTCTTTCTCGCTATTCCACAGATTAAACTTAGTGGGTCACCTAGATTGTTGCGAAAACAAATCTCAGTAATAGAGCACATTGCTATCGATATAAAATAACAACAATAATGAAAAAGATAATTGTATTTAGCTAAATTAGCTTAAAAAAGGTTTAAGATTAGCATTTCCTGGCACCTATGACAAAGTTGCCATAACAAACAGTGCTACAAAATCTAAACAACCAGTATGAATAACGACATACAAGATGCAGCTAAGAAAAACTAATCAAGCTTGAACTTTTCAGTGGCCTTCTTTTAAAAATGCTGCCCGAGTTTGCATTAAAAGAAAAAAAACCCCAACATTACTACTTTGCAGAAACAGGCAACTGAACTTCCAGCACTAAGAAGTCTTTGTGAGACTGAAGTGAGTAACAAACAATCCAGCCAGTACAAAGAACACAAAAATCTAAACACTACTCCTGACCAATTTTGAAGAGGCAACAGTTGTAGTCAGTCTGAATGACTCAACAGTACCAATACGAGGCCTTGAAATCTTAAGAAGTTAGAATAATTTGGCAATCAAAGGTCTCCAGCTAAAGAGAAAGAGCCAAACACAGCAGTAAATCCAGAGCCAAACAAGTTCACTTTTGTTAGGAGAGTATCCACCTCATTTGTACTCGGTTTAATTTCCCAGCCAATGCAAAACACAGTCCTAAACAGACATTGTGCTAACGGCTAACAGTAGGCAAACTTCAGTCACTCCACAGTTTAAAAATCTTAGGACTCAATGAAAACCAAAGATACAGCTGTTGTTTCTACCACTTTTGGGCTTTAAAAAAACACAGTGAAAATATTTCACTAAATATTAAATTAAAGAAGTCTCTACAGCCAGCAAGACCAAGGAGCAATACCAGGAACTTATCTTTGCAAATATAAACAATTTTCAAGTAACACCCCTTCTCTCATTGCCCTCAGATATACATACAGAGCTTTCGAGGTCAAATCAAATGTACTGTTATGATATTTGCAGTCTACAAGAGAAAAGAACAGGGAAGAAAGCATTTAAAGCAACTCTGCCACCCAAGTGGATTCTTCCAGTACTTTCTTACATTTCTGCAACCAAGACATGGAGATCAGAGATGCTTGCTCCCAGTCTGAAGCTCAAACATCAGTTAAAGTAACAGAAACAAGACTGACATGAAATTTAAGGGGTATCACTTCACACTGTGGTGGAAAAAAGACCACAACTGAAAGAAACTAATCTATATTTCACTACTCTAAGTCCTAATTTATGTACATCACTTAATACTGACTGACAGCAGCTGACGAATGATTTATATTGGCTACTCTGCCTTGTTTACAATAACTGAGAAGGAGAAAACACTTCACTTTTCACGTCATTGGCTGCAGACGAGAGGTCAAGACACTTAGTCTGGTCACATGAATGCAACTAACAATGAAAGTCAAGAGAGCAAAAGGAAAAGTTACGTACCAAAGTCCATTCTGTCTTTTTGGTTTCTCTGAAGCAAACCCAACAGCAGGTCAGCCAGATAAGCTGATGTTTCCCTAGGAATACTGCACACAAAAGGAATTAAAACATGCATTAAACTTAATGTATGCATTAAATAATGCATAGCACATTAAATTTCAGGATGTCAGCATTCTGCCACGTCTGTAAGCCTTCACTATACATGCTCTATAGCCTTAGCACAGGACACTTTCAACTCAGCATGGTACAATGAAGGCAAGATGCAACATGAGTCACTGGTATCGCACTACATCCTTGTAAAGACTGCAACATCAAGTATCTTTATGAAACCCAAGCACTCCCAAAGATGAAAAAGTGTACAGTCAACAAATGTAAGCAACAGGAAAGGCCACAGTGACATACCTAGGAATCAAATTCCTGTTCTTTTCATAAAACATTCTCAAATCTTGAGGACTGTTGGCCTGTAAAATAAAAATGCACATTAATTAAAGCTCATTTTCATGGAGTAAATAGCTTCTGTACCTATGCGCACATATACAAAAAGGCTTTCCCCACAGGCATTAAAGAAGAAAACTCCAAGCACAGCAGTGACATCAGTACTGAGTACCCTTACATATTTCCTCTGGATCGAACGCACTGATCTCATAGACTAAGTATGAGCAACTTCTCCCTTACTATCCTCAAGGGATCTGGCCTTTGAAGCACTGACACTATACTCAGACATCACTACTTCTCTGTTTTCATGACTGGTAGGAAAAGCCTTAGGAATTTCCATGAGACTAGTAAGAGGGAAAAGAAAATAGTATTACCTGAAAAGGTGGTTTTCCAACAAGACACTGATAAATCACAGTTCCTATGCTCCACAGGTCTGCTTTAGCATCATAGTGTTGAGACATAATCACTTCAGGGGCCTGGAAAGAACAGCAAAATCTCAGAAGGGGAAAAAAGAAAAGCAAAGCCACAGCAGCATGAATTCTACAGTTCTTCTGTCAAAGCACTACTAACAGAGACCACTTTATTCTAAGACAAAATTAACATTTTAATCTGCAGATCTTCCCATGACCATACAGGCTAGCAGTGGTAGCACCAAAGTCAGACAGTTCAGTGCTCAACTGTGTAAAAATTAATGGCAATTAATTCCAATTTAAGAAAAAAACCCCACCCAAACAAAAACCAACCCCACAGGCAAGAGAACACATTAAATAACTAAAATAAAAAATTGAATTAGGGTTTTTTAACTACTAGTGTAAGGCTCTTCTAGTTTGTATTTGGTTGCTTTTTATTTTCTGAAAAACAGGGAAGGAGATAATGACCTATTTCAGAAAAAAATAAGTATGTAAGTGGGGATGAATCTACTTTGCCAAAAAAATTACGCTAAAATATATTGCCTTTTAATTGTCTAAGATTTTTCCTCCCACAACACTAAGAAATGTTCGATGTCTCTCTGATTTTTAACAAACGTGATCTCCAAATCTCAAGGGAAAAAAAAGAGCTAATAAAACTATGGCAAAGTGAACTACATGCTGCCTCTGATACTTCTGAAGCAACACTAGGTATTTGCCAATCTGCAAGCAATAAATTATTTTGTTCTAGTAGAAGAACATTCGAGATAAGCAACATAATCTGAAATACACTGTCACCTACCATGTACATAGGGGAGCCACACAGAGTTGCAGCCATCATGTTGCTATGCAGATAACGAGCAAAACCAAAGTCAGCTATGTAAAGAAACACATTTGTCAATAAAAAGAAAGATAATTTTCAAATTTTTCAATTCTAGAAATAACCTGCCTCCCTGAAATCTGCTACTTGCCAGTTAGAAAGAAAAAGATGGGTAAAATATATAGTTGACTATATGAAATAGTAAAATTTATGTTAAACTGAAAGAATAATGCATTATCTTCCAAACAGCGAGCCAAGAAACAGCAATGGCATCATTTGTACAAACTGCTGCTCAGCTATCTCCCCAGCTGGAGAGCACGCTGCCTGGCGTCAGCAGGAAAGGATTAAAGTCAGTGGCTAAATATAAATGGTTCATTAAGAGTGATGAATATACAATCTGCTTCACTGAAATCACATCAGGTAGATGTTTAATAAGACAAGCTTCAGATGCCTGCATTTTCCACATAGGCAAAAGCATTTGAAACTATCAACTAAGAACAGCAAGAAAGAAGTTTTGTCTCCTCCGTGCTGTTTAGGAGACGGAGTGAGTTGACAGATCTCAGGTTTTGGTTCAGCAAAAACGTAGAAAAGAAACTTGTTAAAACCAGGATCTTTTTTTCCAAATGGACACTTAATAGACAACAATGAGACATTCAAACTCTCGAAACACCCTCTGGAGAAGAGTTTTGTAGTATCCTGGACAGCTGACATCTCTCCCCAGTTACAATGCCAAATCTCCTTCTGCCAAAAATAGGTCCTAACCTACATTTCTAAACGTCTCAAATAACCCTAACCCTTAGGAAGGTCTACCACAACAAACCTGAGCTGGAACTACAACTGGAGTCTCACATGCACACAGTTTTCAACTGGGCTAAGGCTACTTGAAGTTTGAAAGGTTACAGGTTTATGTCTAATTTAAAAAGTTTAATCCTAGGAACATCAGCTAAATAGCTTTCTTTTTCCTGCAGATTTAATCCAAAAGGTCTTTATGACTCAATTTCTTTTATACTGAGAATCTGCATTACAGCATAAAGCTCATCGTTTGAGGCTTACTACCCGACTTGCACCAATTTAATAAGCACCATATCCAGTACACTCTCTGCACTTTAACTACAAAGACACTTCTGAGTAGAAAAACAAACCAATCAGTGATTATTTACCAGAGAAAAGCATATTCACCTATTTTGATGCGTATGCCACTGATGCTTGATTTCCTACGACTGGCGTAAGACAATAAAATATTCTGTGGTTTAAGATCCCTATGAATGATTCCTTTACTGTGTAGGATACGCATAGCTGCTGCAATTTGCTGGAGGAACACTCGGATGGTATCTTCACTAAGAGTTCCTTTAGCTGGAAACAACATACACATTAGCAGATGAGAAAATAAGTATCATTATCTTCAGGCAAAAAGCAATGAACTCCACAGTAATCAATCTTGAAAACACTGAAGACAATACTAGTGAATTACATTCAGAAATACAATCTCCAGTATTTTCCTATAAATGTATATACTCTCAACATACAAATCTCCATAGTTTTACACTAGTTACAGTACTTCAAATTATCTGTTTTACAGTAGATTACTCAACTTGGTAGCACAATAATTGTAAAAGTTCTCACTTTTACAATCACCATTAAATCCTAAACTCGCTAAAAAAGCAAAGGAGCCAAAAAAAAGAAAGTTCACAGTTTAGAACATTAAATCTATCTACAACCACATTACGGCCTTGCCCTTACAGCCTTGTCTTACACATTAAGACTTGCCCTTTAAACAAATTATTTTGGGGATGCAGATAACTCTGCTCAAAAATTTCATCCATGATGAAATTTATTTTGAAGGGAAAAAATAAGCTGTGCTTTTGAAAGCTCCTCTAGAAGGTATTATCTCATCCTGCAGTCTGAAGAAATACTGAATGCAGGGGCTGGATTATACTGTTTGAGTCTTTCCAAGGAATTTAATGGGAAGTTAAATATGCTTTTAATATACACAGTTACCATAACAATAGCTGTTCACAAAGAGATTCCTTCAACATACTGCAGATACAAAAGTAAGTGGAAGAACAGTTTCATCAAGAAAAATACGAAGATTAACATCTCTGCTCAGAAGTTTGCTTATAATAGGAACCCATTTGTTGTGATCCTGTAACTTCTATCTCCACTTTGGGCAGAACCATGACTACCTCTTTGTAGAAAGCACTGTTATATAAGTAATCCCATGTTTTTAAGTTCACAGTAAGCAGGTGGAATCAAAACACTGGGAGCAGCCTCCAAAGTAGGACTTCAGAAAGACAAAACCACACATTTTTCAGCATGCCACTTATATTTAGCTTCATCTTCTCCCTCATTTACAAATAAGGGAATGTTACACTCAATGTTTTGAAAGCAGCGGCAAAAAGCATTTGCTGTCTGCACATTATTTTATTCACCTTCATTGCTACTTTGTGGAGTTTATTTTCAATTATGAGGGGCATTTAAAACACTGTGAAATATTCTTAAACAAATATGAAACCTTATGTCTTCCTACAGCTTCAAAATGTAGTTGTCATGCTCTCCAGGTGGCAGAAAAACACATAATGGACAGCACTCTGCCGCTGAGCCTGACTGGAGACAGAGGACAACACTAAACAGATCCTTGGTCAATTCAATTACTCTTACAAAGAGGATACTTTAAAATCACACCAGGGTGAACATGTATTGTGGAATTACAGACATTCCATGAACAGCAAAATATTTATACCACAAGCAAAAACAAGAGAGAAACACCAAGGGATTACAAGAATGTAGACTATAAACATGTAAAGCAACAACTTAACAGGGAAACACAGCAATCAATTACCTTGTAAGTAATCTGCAAGATCCCCACCATTGCAGTACTGTTGAAAAAAAAAGGGTTTTATTCAAAACACAAGCACTGAATTACTTGCTATGTGATTTATACTTGGTAAGCGATTCATTAAAATGACAAGATCCTTTCCAGCTGTTCACCTCATATTTGTTTCGTCAATTATTTGTGATTAATGATTTGAGGTGTAAAGCTTCATCAATACTTCAAGTATCATAAAATGAAACCGAATAATTTATGAACAAACACTGCTGACGAATTTAGTAGTGCATCAGAAATTAATAGTCTAGTTTTTAGAATCGCTAGTTTTAACAAGTCACGGTTATTTTGCAACTGTGCAAAGGAGTTTTGCCCAAAAGTAAAATCAGCTAGAATGAAACGTGTTAACACATACCTCCATCACCAAAAAGACAGAATTGGGCATTTCCTAAAACAGAAGGAGAACAAATCCCATTTAAGAACATGACAAAGCAAAGTCAAAAAAGTCAAAAGCATCAACCAAGTGTAACATGACATATTTCAATCAGCCGAGACACCTTATGTTAAAGTCACTGTTTTAGAGGGTAGGAAGTACATCATTAAATATTTCACATTTTTAAACCATCAATATATGTAAAAAAAAAAAATCAGGTAATATCCTATCAATTAAAGTTTTCATTTGAAAGAGCATCATACAGTAACATCAGCTTCCACTTCATGTCACCCCCTTAGCTTTCAGATGTCTTGGAATGTTCTATCAACACAACCACTATACTAAAAGCCTTTACAAATAAACAAACTTTCACTACCAGACATTACTGATCAGTCCCTAAAAGGACAGCAATATTTATTCCCAAACATATGGGCCAATTAAAAACTGTAAGCCAGACAATTTGGCTATGACAATCAGTTTTCTAAGGAGGAATTCTTTGGTTCTGCCATCCAACAAGCCATAGGTCAGTCAGAAATCACAGAGCAGTTAACCCTCTGGAATAAAGTAATTCCCAAATGCTATTCTGTAGGATAATTAATCCAGGAATCGTGCATACTTCTGCAAAGTATCTCCCTCAGCGAGTCCCCAGCAGAAGTGTGTCCCTGCTGTGGACCTAAATGCCTTGTGGCAGAGGTGTGATTTGTTGTGGCAGTGCTTTTGAGATTTTCCAAAGCACTGACCTCCTCTGACCTACTTGCAACTCAAATTCCCTCTCTTGTAACCAGGCAAGAGTTACTGAAAGACAGATTAGCTAACTTCTGCTGTAAATTATCTACGCACTCCACAAAAATGCAGTAAAAATGTCTGTGCTTAAACTCAACTCTAAGAAGAACATTCATCTTTTTTACATATACTTATTTTGTGAGGGAAGATATAATCTGTCTGTCTATGCCAACAGTCAACATTGTTTTCCACGAACTCTCCTGCACAAAATAGTTTTGTTGTGCCTAAAAAGCTGAAGACAGTCAGAATCTTTTATAAAGTACTAGTGTTTTTCCCCCTCAGCTGACTAAGACTGAAAGGGAAGAACACAAGGAGAACTCAAAGCAAATATACAACAAACATGATGATGGTTTTAGTTACACAGTGTGTTACCTTTCTCTCACTTTAAAAATAAACTTAAGCAAAGGTTGACAGTTTGTGGGAAAATATGTTTTTAAGACAGTTGAAGGAAAAGAGCAGGATGGCATATCAGACAAGGCCAGGCATATTGCCCTAGTTGGAAGTGGAACTGTAGACGGTTTGACTGAATTCTGCTAACTAGAGTCAAAATAAAGTCAAAAGGGACATTGCATGGCAAAACAGCAGCTGTGAACTCAGCCAGCTCTCTCAGTGCTTGTATTAAAATTTCAATTTGACCATACTGGCAAGAACTACCACAAGGGAGCCATTGTCAAGGGCTCGCTAACAGGTCAGGCTAGGAAGTTTTAAAGAGAAAAATGAAGTAAAAAAGGGCCCATGGGAAAACAGCTACCCTGGATTTCACACACAGCACAGAGTCCCCAGACAGCACAACCCATAAAAGCAGATTTCTCACAATCCATCACAGATATCCACTACAGATTAAGTGCAGTAGGTACAGTTCAAGATGAACCGAAAGCTTTAACTCCAGACTGTATTAGGCTGCTTCGCTCTCTGGAAGCATTTTGTTTAGCCAATCTTGTTTATGTTACAGAAATGCATTTGAAGTTCTTTCCAGCTCAGAACATCAAGCACATTACAGATTTGTTTACACTCGGAAATTAGCTTCAAAGAAAGCAAGCTTCTAGGAACATTAGTCAAATCTGTTGGGAATGAAAGGCAAACTCCAACCAATATGGAATATTAAAGCATTAGCAGATCACATTTCAGGAAGTCCCAATTGTTCAACATTTCTTTAACAGCTGTGGCCAACGTGACCATAATTATCAATCCTACAACTCCCCAAAACCTAAGTGCATTCCTTAAAGCAAAAAAAAAAAAAAAAAGAGAAGCATCTACTTGCTCTGTAAACTAGTGGAAAATGCATAACCATAAATGTTGTTTCTTTCTACATTGTTCCTTTCCAACAACATCTTTCAAGACAGAAACTTTCTTTCAGGAACCCCAAGGACGCCAAACAGCAACTCTGAGATATTTATCAAACTGAAGATTCTGCCAACTGAGAATCACTTCACTCAAATGACAACCATGATGTTTAAAAGAATAACACAGCTAAGGAGCATGGAAACCGTCCATGAAAGAAGCTCAGCTAGTGGATTTTCACCCAAACAGAGCAATCCCATGAATCAGAAATAGATGTTCCACAGCATCAGTGCCTCCACTACACACCATGCTCTGTACAAACCAAGCAGCTTATGGCAGTATGGAACACTCAGCTCATGACAGACATTTATTCACCACAGAACTAAGAGAATGTGTTTTCTGGATTCCCTTGGAAACAAAGTCCTTTCAAATGAAACCGCTCTCTTCAGAAACATTGAGCTGTTTTGCCCTGTTGTACTAGCCCTCACCTGTTTAAAGGAAATCATTCCTACAGACTATACCAGATTTCCCTCAAACAGCATTATTCATCTTTTTTTTTGACTGATACTCTTGATTAAAAATAATCAAGCAAGTCAGTGGGTTAAAGTCAGCAAGAAGTAGAGTATATTTCCTTATTGTAGCTTGGATAATCCTTTTTTATTAAATCAGAGCAGATTAGAGGTTTCACCAAGAGATTTTCTCACACTGGTCAAAAGTCCTATCTAATTCATATTGCCGAAGAAATATTTTGCACATTACCAGTACCAAGCTCCCCAGCTGCATCTCCTCCCAACTTTAACCCACAACCAAATACTTTTCAATATCCAACCAATGCAAGCTTTAGTTCAAAAACAGCTGAAGCTGTTCATCCCTTCACAGTTGCTCAAATTTTGCATTATAGTTCTTGGCCAGCCTGACTGGGAATGTGATCTCTGTCTTGGGAATACATTCAGAAAACACAAGTCAATTCTGCAAGATGCATTTTCCCCTTCCAAATTAATTTGCTGAAAAATAAAGCTATTCCAATTATCATCCCCTTGACGTGTGATTTCTGTTTACTTGCTAAGCAGAGCAAAGTGCTCAAAAATGAAAACGTTAGTAAAACAACACGTTTTGGGTCTAACACTCAGGAATAAAGCTGACCTAGCAAGCTATTTTAGACTGCTTCTTGAAACACGTAACAAAGCTTTCAAAAATTTACTTTGATTAACAGATAATAAAATTACTGCAGCTGGAGTTGTCCTGGCCTACACTTCTACCTAGAAAAATAACAAGTAAAACAAATGTATGTTGTGTTTCAGCAGTTACGGAACAGTTTTGCCCAGCATGCCTTGCTTTGCTGCTTAGATTTCTGGCAAAAACCTGCTTATGCTCTTTGTTATTCTGAATCTAGGTTTTACTTGCAAGTTGAAGTAAAAGATAGCAAAGGTTAATAGGAAACTATTCTACAATTCTGAAAACTAACAGATAAACCTAATAGAAAGAGATTAAGAGGCAACTCACTTGCCAAAACTTGCTGGGTTTTAATCCCAGACTTCCAACAACTGACTCGGGGATGTGAAGTTCCAGCCCAAATCACAGGCTCAGCACAGCAGTTCCATTTAAAAGACATTAATTGGAAAAGAAGTCAAAACATCCCTGGTTACTCCTGACAGCTGTTGCTAGAACTCCGGCGTATTGGCAGAAACACACCCTGGATTCCTTTTGGTAGCAAGTCCTCCTTTAGAAACAAGCTGCAGGTCTGCAGGGTGTGAAACTCTTAGTGAGCTGCCAAAGCAGAAACTGTGGCAAATAAATAGTTACTACATATTTGCTCCAAGTCTGTAGATTCTGTTTAGCTGCAGTTCATGATTCAAGTTCAAGAGCATAACAGCTAACCCGACAGCTTGTGCACTGCTATTATCTGATTAATCTTCTGATATGTTAATTTGTGCTACATTTGCTTTAATTTTTTTTGGCCAGGAATATGCTCTTATCTTTTTGAGCATTACATACATTTGGCAAACGTTCTAATGAGTTGGTAAAAAAGAATCGGTCTGGATATTTTTTTAAGGCCGTTTCCCACTGTATTACAGATACTCTTGTTATACTTTGTGAGTGCATCACAGCAGCAGCTTCTAACATGTTCGGCTCCTATCATCTAAAGGGCTGAACATTTCCTTAGTTCTGACTAAATGTTAAGTCTCAGCCTAAATGTCAGCTGACATGTGCCTGTAGGCTTCAAATAGCGTGCATGCTGCCAATTATTCACATAAAAGAGCAATCAGCCACGGAGAAATGCACTACAATAACCGTATAACTCATTTTCTGTTACGCGAAATGCTCTACTTAACTAACATGTATGGGGGACCATGAAAGAGACTGGCCTGCTGCACACACAGAGGAAAGGCAGAACTGTTCACAGCACACCAAGCATTCAACATGCTCACATACTAGAAGATCTTTTGAAACAATTTTGAAATACAAATGATAGTCATGAGGCACACACAGCAGGTAAGCTAGGGACTGTGTAGTAACTCCAACTCTTCGGATCTATGGGCCAAAACAAATTCTAACTGGTTGTTCCTAACCTTCAACACCTACACTGGCGTCATTCCTTGCAGTCCAACATTGTCATAAGCAACCTTCCAGTTCACATCAGCTGCCAGGGAGTATTTCAAAACCTTATGGTTTCCACAGGGCAGGATATTTCTTTTTATCTGAAAACCTGCCAAATGGCATGTTTTCACATGACTATTTCCACACAGAGCGAGGATGGATACTGCCAAGAATGAAGGCCTTAATCAAGGAGCTGAGGGGAAAAATAAAGATATTGAGACATCCTCATTCAAAAGAGGACAGGTTAGAAATGGCTGTGGGGAGAGTATGGAGGCAACCAAAGCTGTGAGACATCAAGACCAAAAGTACACACCAGAATGCTTGAAGCAAATGGATCAAGAAACCTATGCAACGCCGCCAGACCAACCAGAGTCCTTGGGTAAACCAGATAGCAATATTTAACTCCCCTGGTAAGACGAATTACAGATAAATACAGCTCCTTCCACAGGCATCCCTAGTAAGATCTCATGGGCACTGTGTGTAAATAAAGGCTGAGGTGCAGGTACCAGAAGGACCGCTGGCTTTGCTCCCACCAGAGCTTTCACTGCTTTCAAGGACAGCAGAAGCAGCTGCAGTTATTTTATCTACTTTGTACCAACAAGCTAAGACAAGAAACATTTTCTGTTCAGCTACTGTTTTTCCAATAAAACACCAGAAATTAGTTCTCCCTAAACTACTGTGCAAATAGCAAACTTCAGACTCCATACAGTGAAGACATTAATTCATTCTCCTAAAACGCTATCTCTCAGATACATTACAGGCTTTCATTCCGATGGCTGACATTCTGAAGAGGTTTTGAATTAAATTATTTGCTAAAACAGGCACTGTCTGGCACTGTGTAAGAGATTAGTTCTTCTCAGCACACACTGGGGATCATGAACTGCACAAAACTGTAAATTCACAGCCTAAATAGAGCACATGCCAAATAACTTACTGATACTTTCATACTTAAGTATAATACTTTACCCAAGAACCTCAATGTACTTTATGCTGGTGAGTGAGAGGTTATTTTAGGCTCCTTTTGCTTTTGAGAAACAGTGGGCTCCATTTCCCCAGTTAACATGATCCAAGAGACTGATCTTTTGCAGGATGAATGACATCCCACAGCAACACCATGGGAAATGAGTTGCATTCTTACACCACTCTAGAGATTCAAGAGATTCTTTACTCTTTCATTCAAGAATACCAAATTTCTGCCCAAGATGATAAGTAAAATAAGTCTCAGCAGGTTATGTCTTGCTATACATCTATTATAGTCTCAGAGGTTTTTTAAACATTTCACTTCATGAAAAATTAATTTCACGTTTAAATGTGAGCTGCATATGCTTATTGTTCAGAGCCCTACTACTGCAAAACGTTTGCCTCTCACAGATGGAGAGTTCATATTTAACTATCTCCACAAACACCTTCAGCCTTAGAACCACTGGTGTGGCCCTCTGCACTGTGGTGTGTGCAGATCCACAGCCTTCTGATACGGCACAAACAATGAGGGTATGCTCCGCTGACATAAAATGCTTAACTGCGGATCAAACCTGCCAGCATTGCATGTAACCATCTTATGGAAATCAAGGGCAATTATCGTGCTGGCACCAGAACAAAAGATCGTTATGCCGACTGATGCACATACGACATTAGCAGCACATTGATTCCTCTGGCTGCATCTCCAGATGAACGGGCCTTTCTAGCAATTTAACTCAGTGAACCCTATACACACACCGAGTAGCACATCAAAACGGTGTTCGTGGGAGTGAAGCAATAGTAATGTAGGTTTTATAATGTTCATATGCTATCAGCAGAATGGCTGGTAAGTTCTCCCTGGATCTAATTAAAACCTTAATGGTGTATGTATCTTTATTATACTGACTTGTGTGACTGGTCACAGATCACACAACAGGAACACAACCATAAATGAAGATGAAAGAAAATCTCCTGTGAAAACAATCCCAAATGAAGCCTTTTGCAATATGTAAAACAGTAACTACTCTTTCATTCTCAAACTTAAAAGATATATTCCAAATTGCTATGCAGGGATACAGCTTTAATCTCAAATCATTGCCCTTAAGTACAAAGAATTTCATTTACTATTATGCGATGCAAAAATATTTATTCTTCATTGCAATTAATTTACACTTTTTTCACTTAATTTTGCGACTTATACTGCATATAATTTTTTCTATCTGAAAACTTGGTACAACAGTCAGTTCTTGGATTATTCAGCTAAAAGGTCTGCCAAACAACACACTGGAAACATAAGCATTTTCTTATTTCTAATTGTCAAAGATTAAGAAAAACTACACACCAACAGAACTCTAAAAATAAAACAGTCTCCTAGTCATACTGAGAACTTCCTACAGTGACACAGACTCCAGTGGCTCCAGCACTGAGGGGGAAAAAGCAGCTTCAGTAACCTAAAAATTGCTTGAAATCTTATCTACAGTCTTATCTACTGTACTATATCCCTGTATTCACAATACTACAGCAAACAAAAAGGGCAGCACACGCTAGAGCATGAAATGCTGAAGAAAATTAGTAGGTGTAACAGCCTCCTAGACAGGTGAATGCCTTGCATAGTGTTTGTTCTTGCTGGGTTATAAATTAAGGTAATCATACAAGTTAATGATGTATAATATTTCACAAACATAGCTCTCTGCAGAAAGGGAAAAGCTTATTTGTGCAAGCGTCACATTCTTTAGACTGTACTTTGAAAAGCAATTTCTTCTATAGAAGTAGCGTAGTACTGCCAAGCTTTATGCTTGACAAGAACGTATTTGAAACATAGCCAGGGTATGAGATAGATTTTCCCTTCTTCTGCTTTAACTGTTCATAGTATTTCAAGGCAATACTCAGTGGCAAGCACCAACATCCCCTTCTCAAATGGAGAACACAGGACACTCAATAAGTCTTGTCCCTCTAAGGGCACCCTTTCCTGTGGCAGAGGAGAAAAGTATAAAAGTTACATTTTTAGGCAAAGAACCTAACCTTTAGGCAAAGAAACTACAGACAAGTGCACGGCTCCGCCCTCTCTTCCCTTGTGGATATGCTCTACAAAAATCAAAAGCAGCAAAGGCCTCTCCAGTGTTTTGAACATACACAGCATTAAACAATCAAAAATATCTAGTCACCTACCCCCAGGTTGAGCTGCAAAGCTTAATAAGTAATCTTCACACACAAACAACTGTAAATGATAAATATGAAATTCAGCTTCTTACTCACACACCAACGCCCTCAGTCAACAATTCCAGTTTCTTTTAAGATGTCTCAATATGTTAAATTTAGGGTGCTGAGAGATTATTTCCATTGAACAATACCCAGGAAAGCCTGGTCTCTTCAAAAAGCACAAGAACTGCACTTTCCCTCTCAGAGCAGCAAACATCACTCAAAACGTGGAGTTCTGAAGTCAAGACTCATGAATGAAGAGTCCCTACATCCAAGCAGGAAGCTTTGATGCACAGTCTGCTCCCTCAAATCAAGGGTAGTGATTCTGAGAGCGTTGGGCTTGTTGAGCCTGGAGAAGAGAAGGCTCAGAGGAGATCTCATAGCGACCTTCCAGTACCTGAGAGGGGCTACAGGAAAGCTGGAGAGGGACTAATTCATAAAGGCTTGTGGTGACAGGATGAGGGGGAACTGGTATAAACTGGAGAGGGGTAGATTTAGACTGGACATTAGGAAGAATTTCTTCACCACGAATGGTGAGACACTGGAACAGGTTGCCAAGGGAAGCTGTGGCTGCCCCATCCCTGGAGGTGTTCAAAGCCAGGCTGGACGCAACCTTGGGCAGCCTGATCTAGTGGGAGATGTCCTTGCTCAGGGCAGGGAGGTTGCAACTAGATTATCTTTAAGGTCCCTTCCAACCCAAACTATTCTGTGATTCTATGATACATGAGCATGGTCACTTTGTACCAGAAGTCAACAAGTTTGCGTTACACACTAATGCCTGAGCCTGCCCAGTGCATATTCTTGAATACAGATCCTTATGGCTACTCATCTACACATAAGCTGAAAACCTTTCAGAATGCAAACATCTAAAGACAGAATACACTGAAGAAAGTCAAAATGTCTACTTTGCATTGTTTTAACTATGCAGTCCCCCAAGGGTGGTTCTTATTAATTTCTTTTCATAAATACAACTCTGTATTTAAGATTAGAATCGAGCCCAGGAGATAAATGTAGAGTTCTCATTCATGCAGAACAAATAGCTGCATAATCTACATCACATCATATTTAGCTTCACTCAACACTTGCAGGCCTTAGGATACAAAAAACGTACTTCCTACTAAGTAGGATCCACTATTCTATATAGGCTGGAAAAGTAACTCCTTCACATTATCAGGCAGAATCCTAGGAATAAAAAGAGGAAGACAATTTGAAGCAATTTAATATTTATTTCTCCTGCTTGAAAAGATCCAAATGTCTGCTTGACTTTTATGCTTTATCCTATCCTTCTGAACACAGATGACAGCAACGTATATATGTGCAACTGCAGTCTTCCACTTCCTTCAGCTCTTCCTCACTGTGACACAGGGCTATGCATGTCTTTGTTACAGAGATCTCAAAGATGCTGCTCCTTTTCTACAACAGAGTATTTTAAGTTATGTTGACTTCTCAATGTCACTTGCTTCATCCATTCAGATCAACTCCTACTGGCACATCTTCCGTCAGGTGTATTCAGCCGTTATCCACAAACGCCCACTTTCAAATTAAATTATAGGTCCAAGGAAGCGATGCTAATTCAGGAGCATAGTCACTGCCACCAACAGAGCTCCCAGCCAGCTGACGCTTTTTCTCCGGAGACAGGACCAGACTACAGAAACAGCCTCTGCAGAGATTCTAGGGCTACCCTTGCCCCTGCTACCTGGATGTAAACCATATTCCTCACAGCCTTCTATCCCAACAAGCCTCCTGCTTGCTAAAGAAAGCCAATACAAAATAAGTGCATACCGTGTTGAAGACGAAAGAACTCCCCTGTCATTGCTAGGGAACTGGATCTCTCTAAATGCCAAACTGATTATAGCAACAAAATATATGGCCACTCAAAATTTTCTGTTCGCTGTACATATATATTTTCATAAATACATTTTAATTAAGAAAAAGGAATCAAATAATCTATTTTACCTGGACATCATAGAGAGCTACAATGTTCTCATGCTGAAGTTCCTGTAAAACAAAATATTTGTATTATGGAAATAGCCTGTTGTTATCATTTTAACATCCCAGGTGATAATCAAAAAGAACCAAATTTGACAATGAAAGATGGTATCTTTTTCAGACAGTCTGATTGGATTTGGAGGAAATCCCAGCTACTTAGACAACATTTACAGGAATAGGAAATTAGGCAATATCTCCAGAGGTCAAAAAAACATTTAGTTCCACAGGTTTTTCGTATGTCTTGTTCCAGAAAGTACAACAGCACAAGCTCCTTTAATGAGTGCTGAAAACTGATTACATTTAATGTTATAGTTCCAAGCAATTTCTTGCTTAGCGGTGTAACAAACTACACTATTTTCAAGTCAATGTTACCATTTTACAATAAAATGGAAATCAAACTAAATAACACCAAATAAAACTCGTAGGACAGCTCACACAATTGTTTTTAACTGCTCAAAAAAGCATCTATCTTTGCTTAGTACCTGCAGCACACTACCATACCCAACACGACAATTTCTGCTATATAATAAATATACTGGGATACCATATGTATATATCGGTATATAAAATAGCGATGTACCTCAAGAACATGGCAAGAGAGCAGCACTAATTATCACTGCAAAGCTATGAGAAATGAGATGTGGTGAAGTTCAGAGAGTGGAGCATACTGAAACACCACCCAAGGAGACATTTCCATAAAACAGCATTGAAAAACTAAATGATGCTCCATTTTATTTTCTTCATTAGAGCCACACCACACATTTTAAGTCAATTAACACAACTCGGAAGCGGGAAGACTGCTTCAGGAATCAAATTCAGCATGCTGATTCTAGCTTCCAAGGCATCTTGGAGAAAAAGAAGATTAAGAAAGATCAAAGACTGAGGTTTTACCCTCAGCTATGACTTCTGTTGCATGCACAGCTTGGGAAAGGGGCCACAACAGCCATCCTGAAGGACAAAGTGCAACAAGTAAAGCACAGAGACTGGTTCTACATCAATTTGCCACTCTTAACTACAAAAGCACGTCCACAACCTGTTCTGATACCATTTCCAGAACTAAAAAAAAAGTATCTTTTTCTTTTTTTTTTTCCCTCTTGGCCCTTTTAGTTCTGTGTTTCTCCTCGAACTAACAAAGAAACAAAAGGCAGAATAGCAATTACTGTGATACCATCCATGACCCAGAATGAACTAGGTCAAAAGTCTCTTTCCCTTTTCAAGTAAAGCAGCTTTAAAAATCACTGCAATTAACATACCTTTAAGATTTTTATTTCTTTTCCAAGTAGGATTTGTGACTTTGACAAGTTCTTTTTGTTAATGCTCTTTATGGCTACTTCCCAATCAGTTTTCTGGAAACAAACAAAAAGTACTGTGAGTTTTATGGTTTTCCAAAAACTTTTATCCATTAACAAGGAGCCAGAAAAGCACTAGAGGAAAAGTTGCGATATCACCCCTGCTCTGCCCACCAGTGATTACTGTATCACATGACACCATCAAGAACTATTTGATTCCACAATAGCTCAGACAGAGCTACCCAGCTATATGAATTTTCATGGATTCAAAAGCATTTAAAAAACAAAAAAGTGGTAAGCAATCATATTCCGTTTATTTTTTGGTAGTGGTGCTACATATCTGCTTTTTAGTCCTCTCTCAACAACCAAGTTACTTCTACTTTCCTTTAAGGATTTCTCACTTTCAGCCTTCTCATGCTGTACATCTCTTTGTTTTTATTTTACGTATATGGTCTATTTATGTATTATCTAAAAATAAACTGTTTATTTGTAAGGTGGAGGCATCTCCACTGGCCCTTTTAGTTTCTGTTTTCCTTTTCTCCTTTTCTTTTTAACCCCAAATCCCAGCTCTCCAAGCCGTGAGTGCTCCAACATGATAAATCTTAAGAGTTGTTTTCTGGAGAGCAGGGCACTTCAGGCACCAACATCAGAACAAACCCCCACGGCACCACAAAACCACAACCTAACTATGAATATCCGGGGTGATTAGCAAAGCCACTCCGGGAAACCAGACACTTCTGAATCCAAGAAATCTCCAGCCGGTCCCAAAGGAGCCAATTTTCCATTAGATCCCTGGTTTAACAGCGAGTTGAACGTGACCCTCCTACCAAACAAAGGGCTCAGCCTCCCCTCGGCTGCAGCTCGGCGTTGTGTCACGGAGCCACCAAACAGCTGGGAGGAGAGGTTGGGGATGCGGGGAGCAGGGGTTGGGGGACTAAGAACAGGGACTGGGGATGTGGGGAGCAGGGGTGGGATGTGAGGACGGGGAGAACAACCAGGGTTTCTTGAGGCCGGGAGCCCAGCCGATGGGTGCCCGGCAGTCCATCCTGCACCTTCTCCTTTCTCTCTTTTCTCCCTAAACGCCCAAATCCCGACAGAACCACCCCCCACCACCACCCCAACCGAGCTGTCACCCACCGGGAGGGGCTCCTGGCGGCCCCGGGCAGCGTTGTGTAACCGGCCCCGAGCGAAGCCCATCGCTGTTTACCTTGCGGTGGCGACCTTTGAAGACCACAGCAAAGGCTCCGTGTCCTATCAGGTCCTTCTTGCTGTACTCAAAGTCTCCCACCACCTCCATCATCCCTCAGGGGGGCATGAAGCCCCGGCAAGGAAGGAAGGAAGGGAAAACAAAAGGCGTTCTCTCCCCACAGCCGAGGCAGCTTCGGGGCCACCTCAGGGCCCCGGGCGGCGGGGTGGGCGCCTGCCCCTCTCCTGGCTGCCCCCGCCGCGGGCAGCTCCTCTCATAGCGCGGGGGCGGCCGCAGACCCCGGGCCGGCGGGGCTGCTGCAGGGCGTCTCCGAGGCGAGGGGCTCCGTCTGGCATGGGGGAAGGCTCTCAGGAGCCGGCGGTAAGGAGACAGCGCGGCATCGGCGCCGGGACCTCCTCCTCCTCAGCGGGGCAGGGGGCTCGGTGCCCGCCCGCCCCCACGGCCCCGCCGCCCGCCTCAGCGGCCGAGCCCCGCGGCATCCAGCGCGCCGGGGGGAGTCGCGGCTCCGCGGGTGGCTGTCGTAGTTGCCGGACCCCCCTGCGAGGGGGGGTCAAGGAGCGAGGGGGATAGAAGCAGGGGGTGTCTGTCAGGCCGACACCGCCTCCCGCAGCTCCCGTCACCGACCTACACTGCGCCCGCCCCGGCGCCGACTGCCGGCAGCGGCGCACCGCCCCGCGCTTTTTATAGTTCGCATCGCGCAGGTCCCCAGCACTCGGATGCTTCCGCCGGCGGTCAAAGAGTGCCTCACCCCGTGTAACCTGGCGGCAGTGCGAGGCGCGGTTCCTCCGCCATCGCCTCGGCAATGCGGCCGCTCCCGCCTCCCCCCCCATCGCCTCAGGAGCGGGGCTGTTCCCCCCTCAGCATGGCCGCAGCAGCTCCGACCCGGGTTCCCTGATACAAGAACCAGTTACTGCTACAAAAAGCGGAATATCTTTGATTAAAGCTAAAGCAAAGCTCAGTTTCATCTAAAGCAGAGTTCAGTTTCGTCTAAAGTCATTGTACTTCTTGGAAGTTAGAGAGAACGTCTCTCTGACAGCACGTTTACTTTACAAAGTGTTGTTCCAGATGACCCAAGAAGCAGTTACTGTTACAAAAAAGCAGAATATTTTTGATTTAAGCTAAAGCAGAGTGAAGTTTCATCTAAGCAATGGTATTTTTCTGCAAGTTAGACAGAATGTCCCTCTGACAGTGTGTTTTCTTTATATTGTTCCAGGTGATCCAAGAGGCAGTTACTGCTACAAAAAGCAGAATACATTTGATCTACGCTAAAGCAGAGAGAAGTTGCATCTAAGTAATGGTATTCTTCTGAAAGTTACAATATCTCTCTGACAGCGTGTTTTCTTTCAAGCAGTGTTTTTCCCGATGATATAAGAGGTAGATACTATTACAAAAAATGGAGTATTTTTGATTGAAGCTAAAGTCAAATTTCATCTAAGCAATAGTATTTTTTTTTGAAAGTCAGACAGACTCTCACGTTTTCTTTCCAGCAGTGTTTCCAGACACCGTTGATGCTTCGGAGGCGGTAACGGCTTGTGCTCAGCGTGACCCGTGCTGAGCAGATCTCTCAATCGCCTCTGCAGTCTCTCCCTCTCTCTAATGGGAGGTCAGGCAGAGCAGGCTCCAAAACTCCAAATTAGCAAGAGATTTGTCTGTTGTGACATTCATAATAACGTTAAAATTAGAATATGCATAAGACTTCTCAGGAAATTTATCCATATGCATCTAAGTGGGAAATCTCTTTTGTCCCAACTCTTATCTGGCTGCACACGATTGATGGAGCTCACTCCTCATGTTGCTCAGCCCTGATAAAGGGTGTTTGCTTCCTAAAACTCCAAAATGAGCCTTAGAAAGGTTACTTGCTGGCAGTTTTTGATATCACTCCCCCACCATCGTGTCCGGAGGGCGTTCTGACACGGGTTCCCCACCACAGCTCCTGGGGTCCCCTAGGGGGAGGACAGTAGTCCATGCACTGGACACCCCCTCGTCCTCACCCCCAACACCAGGGCAGAGAGGCCAAAGCTGAGATCAGTGCCTCACTCTAACATTTGCTGTATTTCACTCCAGTCATCTTCTTGGCCACCTCCGTGAGGAAAAGGCTGAGGGGCCACCACGACAGGAAGGATGGCCAGAGGCGTCCTGCAGCATCGAGTACCTGCCTTGCGCTATCATCCCTCTCTACCAGGGAAGCGATACTCCTCTCAGCACTGTCCTTCCACCATTCATAAACAAGACTCTACCTCAGACCTAACACAAAGAACTCGAATGGAGAAGCTATGGTGGAACAAGCATGCAAAATGCCCTCAGCCAAAGACACTGATTTGCTCGCTGTCTCTGGAAGAGGAAAAAACCTCTAATTTACAGCCTTTGCCTCCTGCACTTTTAGATCAACCTCGGGCTGTTTACAACAGGTACAATTGTTAAAAAAAACCCCAACCACTAGCAGCCACCAAGCACCAGTCACAGGGAGCCTTTGATCTTCACCTCCAGATCTACATAATTATGCTCCTTTCCTTTGTTTTCCATTCCTCACTGCTCTCCTCCTCTCTGTCCAGTCTCCATCATGCCACCTTTGCATCCCAGAGCTGTTTGAGGCCTCCCCCATGTCCCCATCTGCCCCAGACCTCCTTGGCAGCCTGACACCAGAGTGGCAGGGATTAACACTCCTTGAAGTTACAGGTGTGCACTGGGATCATGCGGAGGCAGAGCTCCAACCCCACATAACTGTGTTGTGCCTTCTCTCACATGATAATGGGGTCTGCTTTCAGCACCGCTAAATCAATATAGAGACTAAGCAAAGAGTTATGCTGTTGGTCCCCTCCTTACTCTTCACTTATCTCCCTTTGCTTTCTAGCTCTGAAAACCAAGCATTACTGGAGCTGCGTTCCATGTCACGTAAACCTCCACTGCTGGTCCTCTCCAAAGACAACACACAGAAATTAAAAATATATTCAGCAAGAGATTCTTAGGGGAATATTGACAGGTTTATCAAGGACATTTTAAGCTCTAGATATTATATGGAGACATCAGAGGAATCCTAAACCATCTGTTTTGTGCCAAAGAGAACCAGAGGGCTTTAAAACCTCTCGAGACCAAATCCCCCCTTTATTTTCTGAAGTTCTGAGCTCCCATCGAAGATATGCTCATGGCACTCATCAAGAAATGAACCAGAGGAAGTGAAGCCGACCAAGTAGTTTCAGCAGCTCGGAGCGCTCTCATGAAGGAATAAATGAGATGTAAAAATATTCCTGGTTAATCATAAGTTAAAGTGTTGGTAGTAACACAGACACTTTCTAGTACCCGTTCACAGTGCCCTTTAAAAGCAGGAAAAAGCCCACAAGCCTCAATGTGTTAAATATCCTGATTCAGAAAATAATTTCCCTGAGAATTGGCTGTTTATTGCCATCCATGATTCTCACATTCAGTATTAATCCTCTTTGCATCAGGGTGTATCCTTACTCCAAAGTCAATGTTACAACCTTTGTTTGAAGGAAGCTAAAAAAAAAAAAATCCAGAAAGATGCATTTGAACAGAGAAAGACACTTGAGAAATTTTTAAGCCATCCATTCTGCATTCCACTTTCAAACAGAGACACATTTTGCTTCAGTAGCAGCACGTTTGTCCTTTTGTCCCTGTAAGGGGGCTGGAGCCCTCGAGCAGGTTTGTTTCAGCAGGTTTGTTTCGGCGCAGCAAGGACAAAACAGCCAGGAGCAGCAGGGAGGTTGGAACAGAATAACTAAACACACTGCTGTCACACTGGGATTCGAACGGGATCTGAAGGGCTGAGGTCTGAAAAACCGCCCAACGAAGGGCTGCCAGATTTGCATGCAAGTCACTCGCTTGAGCTGGGTCCTTGATTATCGTCTGGGAGAGACTCTAGGTGTCAATACTTCCAGCACCAACAGACTACCATAAACCTATTTACAAAGAGCACCTTTGCTTGCTTTTGCTGCTGCAAAAGGTCAGAGACAGAATGGACTGAATTCACTCACCTTTCCCAAAGGGAGCCTCATTACTAGAGATGTTGGGAGAGCCATGCAGGATAACTCCACTGGGCTTGTGCTGCTCCTCCCTCACCCAAGAAACACTCACAGATATTTCCCATTTAGCACTGGTGGACGGTAGCAGCATTTGGAGGGATGCACTGCTCTACTCTGACAAGCCATGAGGCAGGACAATAAAATACCCAGCACTCTCAGAGTAAGGCCAGCCAGAAGGCACCAGTACCATGTCTAACCAACCAGTGATCCCTCAAAAAGAGTAGTGTGCTGAGATTCTTTAACATCATACTATGCAGCCGAGACAAAGACCACCAGCAACCCTGTAGCTCAGGAAGGACCACTGATTTACAGGGCCAGTGTGAAAAAAAGCACAGAATAACAGCACTGGAGATGAATTTGTGGCTCTCTCCCAGCTACACTGCATTGGTTCAGCCAAATTAGTCCCTCAGATGTGAGCCGGGACTCATGAGCACAAGAGCAACAGATCTGGGAAGGAATTAGCATCTTCCAAGTTGCTTTTCTGACTACACAGAAGTATGCTTTTATCTGGTAGCACCTCCCCAGAGCACAGACATCACTGTTCTGAGTTTTCGTAACACTTTTCACCCTCAAAATTGCTAATGGCCTTCACAACAAGCCCTCTTCTGCCATGCCGCCAAAATACAGCCCTTCCTGAAGGAGAAACATTGCCTGAACCATGCCTGGGTTGTCCAAAGAAAAGCAGAAAGAAGGCTGCTTTTCCTCAGGTCCATGCAGAACAACGTATGAAGTTTATTTTCTTCCTGTTCACTGAAAGATTTTTCTTCTCTCTCTCCCCAGGCTATGAACATGCACATAGAAGCTAAATTACTGATCCAGGAAAATAATCAAGAGATCAGCTGAGCTGAGCAAAACGTGAATGTGAGGCTCCAAGGACCAGGGAGCACAACGCATATGCCACTTGCCAGCCCTCCTGCATGGATAAGCGGATCACACAGCCCTGATAACAATTTCCAGAAGGATGCTAAAGCCCCACTAGGATCTAAATCTGCCCCCAAAGGCAGGAGTCTGGCACCATCCTGCTCATCTCAGTGCTATCACACACAGCCCCCTTCACCCTCGGTGCTCTCACCATTTTCTTCTCTCCTTCCTTCCTTCCTGACCTCCATCACACCCAGGAATTTATGAGACAGGTAAACCTTTCTCAAAAGGCTGGCGTGCTTCCCAGTTCTTATCGTCACTGTCCTCCCATTGGGGATTTGTAACACAATTAATGGTGGCATCAGCTGAGCCATCTCAGCTTTTAAAGGAGAAAGTGTCAGAGGGCTCCATGGGACAAACAGTTCCAGATATGCTTAAAATGATTCTTCTATTACCACTAATGCCCTGTGGTGGGCACACCTGTGGGGTATGCTTAGCAACTTGGGTGAAACCGGACTGAAACACAGCAGCAGATACTGATCCTCTTATCATACAGCACTGGAGAAGTTTAGGTGTTTCAGCAGGTTTCTTGTACAGTTAGCACTGTGGTTCCCAGAAAACCAATCAGCAAGCTCCAGCCTACCTTCTAGATTTCTCCTTTAACAAAAAAAGTAGCGTCTTTCCTATCAATAACACAAATCTAAATCTGCAACTGCAATGCTAAAAATTAGTTAATTAAAACTCACATCACCAGGAAAGCAATGAAGGCTGCACGCTCGCTTCGCCTCCTGCCAAAAAGGAGCCACCCTCAAAGTGAAGGACAGTGGCTTTTCCCCAGTGCCTGAGAACAGGCAGAGACTGCAGAGCGAGGCCCGGGAAATGCCGCATTCAAATAAAACTAGGAGAGTTACAGGATTGCTTAGAAATACAGCTGGAACGCAGCCAGCACTTAGTATGCATGGAGGCTGGTACTGTATGAATGATAAAAATAGTCGCAGCTACTTAGATAGGAAAATAAAATTTGGTCTATGTGCAAACCCACCACACAGTGTGGTCCAAACTCTACCCACTACCAGGTCACAGAAAGATTAAGACTGAGATACCTTATTTTGGTGTAAACTTCTCTTTCTTCAAGAGGTCACACTTAGCTTTGGAAAAGCTTTTTGCTTCAGCATTAGGAAGGTGGGTTTTAATCAGGCTCTGTTTGGTGCTTAATATTAAAGAAGGAGAGTCTGAAGGAATGGCAGGAGCTAGCCTAGGAGAACATCCAGAGGGCACAGCGATTGCTTTGGCTGGAAATCAGAGGACAAGGAAGTGGTCTTCAGGTTCATAAACACACTCGCACAGCCAAACCAGTCCCACAGGGAGGGTCACTTCCCCCAGTTCAAATACAACACGCTTCTACAACAAAGATGCACCGTGGATTAACAGTGCACAGTGACCTCACACAGCACTTTGGGAGTGGAAACAGAGAACGATGCTTCTTCCCTTGGAAAGAGCCACAGTCTACCAGGAGCTGCAGAAGCTGCTGCTTTCAGCAAGCCAAACCTGGGGACACAGAGCTGAACTCCTGAGAGTGGGTTATTTCCTTTAGCACAGGCAGCCCAAAACACTCCTAAACTGGCAGAGTTCTTGGCTGTTACCAGAGGTCTGTCAGCTGCACATGTGCTCCTCTCCTCCCAAGGGCATGGCAGTCTGGGGAGGCAGAATTAACGGCTACAGTTTTAAATCACCGTCGCACAACATTTACTGTAGTGAATTACAAAAGGTTTTGTTTATGCAGATGGACGCAACATGGCCTTCACTGTCAGCAAGAACCAGCTGGGAGAAGCACATTAATGAAGAGGAGGTACAGGATATTGAGTTCTTCCCAAAAGATCTCACGAAGATAGAGCCTGCTGAGTCAGCTGGCAGAACGAGATACTAACAACAGGAACTTCAGCTTGTCTTCTCAGCCATATTAAAGACTGAACCCTTTGTTCCAGTCTTTTGCTCACCTGAACACTTGGAGATGAGCAAATGGCTATTACTCCACCACCTTTTTCTAATTCTCTGAAGCAATCCTGCCAGTAAGAATAAAGTCCTAAAATGCATCATCTGCAGCTGGGAAGCATCTGAGACCCAAACTCCTGTTCTGAGTTGTAGTAACCACCATGTAGCAACTGCAGTATGAGGCCTACAGAGAATGTTTTGGTCTTCATGCTAACTTGCTGCAACTAAATCTGACAATATAATTTCTCCTCCTTAATAATTGCATCTTGATTTTCACTGTTTCATTACACATCCTGGAAATTAACACTAAATTCATGTGTATTCATCTCATGACTGTTGGAAGCCTTAATTGACTTTTAAAAAGGCTCATAAGCAAGCTTATAAATATGTAACTGACAGTGTGAATCCCTCTCACCCACTGGGCAAGTAAATGCACTTGAGAAATTCCACCAGGATCCAACTCTCTGCAATGGAAGTTTTGCCATTTGTGACAGTCCCAGCCCTGCTCTCAGCACGTATCCAGGGCAAGGGACAAACACCACCCAAAACGCCTGTTCTGTTCTTCTCCTTCCCCACCCCTTCCTTCCTTCCCCCTGAGCCAGCAGTGAATGGGAAACAGGCGCTCTTGTCCAGAGACACAAGTGCCTCATTTCCCCATTTCCAAGACCCATTGAGACCTGAAAACTCCACGCAGCTCTCACGGTCCTTTGAAGTCCTGTTGCACCCTGACCAGATGAGTGAATGAGTTATCTGCTGTGAATGCGGAACATTACTAACAGGTAATGCTCAGCACAGCCCACAGGGAAATAAAAAGGCAAAACTTTACTGGAATAACGAGAAGCCTAAGATCTTATTCTCAGCAGATCTTTGTCCCAGGCATGCAGCCGAACACAATTTTGCAATGTAATGTTGTGCCGAATTTCCCCCTTCCTCTTTCTCTCTCCGAAGGTCACACAAGGACAACCCTTTCTGTTCCCACTAAAAGCCTCTTCTCTGCAGGGTTCTTCACAGAGCAGGAAAGGGCATGAGCTGTCTCCACGCTTTGCTTGCCCCTTTCAAGGCAGGAGGCTACTGTAAGGCTGAAATGCCAATAAAAAGCCAGCTGAGATGGTGGCAGATGAGATAACCCTGCTGTAATGTTCAGAGAAAGTCATCCTGCAAAGCACAGCTCTTAATAAGAACTAGAATTAAAATTTCCTTAAATAAATGTAAGGAAAGAGTCCACGAGGGTGGGCAGCCAACAGGAACAAGGAATCATGCTTGGGTCAGCCTCTGTCATCCATCCCCTTGCAGATCTCCAAGACAAGATTGTGCTGAGGGTAGGCCACCTTAGGATGGGACCGGTAGCTTTGTGTCACTGCTCCTATCGACGCCATCTGCAAACAGAAAGAGCCGCTGCATCCCTGTAGTCTGGCACCAGCGTTGCCACATGGCCCAGCAGGTACCGTACAAGAGCAGCACGGCGGGGGCCTGGGTTCTTTTATCAGCCATGGTCAGATAAATAGCAACCAGCTGACAGGAATTTGTCTGTCTGCATAACTGGGAGACGGAGGAAGGTGAGAAAGGAAGGGTCTGATCGACTGGTACAACTGTTCCTTCTCCTCTCCAGGAACCAAAACATCTGAGTCAAATTTCACCACTGACTGCTCAGTTGGAGGGATTCTGCTTTCTAGTCATCTCCCAGGGGGACAGCAGCAGTTCCTGCTCTGAGGGAGGTCAGGTCTCCAGGCTGGAATTTGACCCAGCACTGTGCTCTCTGCAAGGAGAGATCATGCCCTAACCACGCACGTCTCTGCAAGGAGACTGCAGCTCTGAAGGACACATGGTGTAACTGTAACATCCTCTGTGGACAGACAACAGGTTACTTACATCCGCAAGCACTTATCCTTCCCTCCACTCGCCACCCTCTGTCCGTCTGGGCTCCAATCTGTTGCATACACCTAGTATTGGGGAAAGACACAGTTATCTCTGCTGGGACGAGGAGTCACTCCTGCATCTCTCAATGCTTGAAGACATCTCACCTCATCCGCATGACCAGGAAGATCGATGGCCAGTTTCTTCGTCTTGGCATCCCAGACCTTCAGCGTGCTGTCACTGCTCCCACTCACGAGCAAGCGGCTGTCAGCTGACCAGGCGATCTGATACACAGCCGAGACATGCCCTCTCAGCGACGTCAGGTACCTGGTGCGAAGGAGGCATGAAGAAGCTGTTAGAGGAGCAGGCAGATGGGTTTGTTCCAAACATGCCCTTGCCCAGTCTTTATGTTTCTTCTCCATTTGTGAGCAAGCAACCACAGTCACAGGATGCCTACCAGACCAAGCCAGCACACACACTAAGCATTCAATTGCTATATGAATGCCACAGTGGTGCGGTCTGTCTAAAAGCCAGATGGTCTCAGAGCCTTCTAGAAGGCAGCTCTTAATCTCTACTCCTCTGCCATGAAACCCTCATCAAGCAGGCAACGCTACAGCCCTATGGTACAGATATGTCCTTTCTCTCTCTGGCTGAGCAGCCTGGATTCAGAAGGACCATTAAAATTACAGACATGAAATCCAAGTTCATCAGCATAAAGGTCGATTTATAGGGAAGGACCGCTGCCTCAGAAAACTCACCACTACCTTGGCTGAAGGTTAAAAGCTGGACTATAGGAGCATCCAAACACCAACAGCACCACTTGTAACTACAAGAATTTGCATCATCTAGAACAAGCTGTTCTCTGGCACAGGAACTGCTCAAACTGGGTCAGTCTACAGAGTGCAATACACACATCTTCAGGAGATCAGCCGAGTGGAACATCCCATCCCAAGACAGCTGCGCCTGATCCAGAGAACCCACCCTGCAGCAGGCAGTGTGCGCTGCATGGGTGCCAGGCAAAGCTGGGGCTGGGTGATGGGGGGTATGCACTCAGCCAGCCAAGCACAGACGCTGTAACAGGAGAAGAGTAGGACAACGAGCTTCCCAGAGACAGAGAGGCTGCAGAATTACTTTGCATGAGTTCAGGCTCCAGAGATGCTGAAGTCACCAGGGAGTTGCTAGCAAAGACATTGGAGCCCATCTCTGTGTTACCAGTGCATTACACAGACCCCACGCAAGCACCGTCTCTGTAACAAAACAAACCAACTTACTTTCCTGTCCTACCATCCCAGAGCTTTATGGACTTGTCAAAGGAAGCACTGGCTATTATCCGTGTGTCTGGTGAGAAGAGGACTTGGTTAATCAATGCCTGGTGGCCCGTCATTCTCTCCAGTGGCTTCTTATCTTCTGCTGGTCTCCAAAGAAACAGTGTGAAGTCATCTGACCCCGAGACGAGCCTTTCTGGCTCCTGGCCCTGAGAAGGGGATGGATGAAAGAGCCCAAGTCTCACACAAGCCAGATGTGGAGGGCTCGGAAGCACCAGCGTTGAGGTCCACAGCAAATTGCACAAGTTTACTGCTTCAACCAGGAATGGTGTTAGAAATGACAGTAGGGACAAAAGAGACTTACCCTGACTTGATCATACCTCTGCTGAGCCTTGTCCTTCAGCTGTGCCACTGAAAAAGGGAAAGGAAGAGAGAAACAGATATGAAATCCTGAGATGAAACAAAACTTTATAACCCTGTGATGCCAATTCCAATCCTGGCTCCCACTTTCTCTTTGATAAGGACACTATTAGGAGCAAACACCCTTGAAAACAAAGTACCACCTCCCGCACTGGCTTGACCCTGTGCATGGGCAAGGGAGACCATAGCTGCCAGCACGACTGACACCAGCACAGGACCTGCTCCCAGCTCTCAAGATTGCTTTGGCTGGTAGGAGCATTAAGAAGAGACGTCAGGTTTCCTTGCCATCCTCCCAACTGCCACCCTCAACCGATGACGTGGGTGCTGCACTTACAGGAGCCGCTTACATCCTGTGGGTTGATGGTGGCTTCAGCAGGTTCGAAGGCACCGGTGCGGAGAACGTAGTCTGTGCTAAGGGCCATGGTGTTCACCCAGTGAGCGTGGCCCTGCAAGGTGCGGCACAGGACGCCCTGGAAACACAACCACCTGCTCAGAGAGGGATAGGAGGACAGAGCCAGACCACAAAGGACCCAACAGACCCACTGCACTGCGAGGACCGACCCTAACCTTTCCAAACCCTCTTGCCCAAGCTGCAGGCAGGACTGTAGCCAGGCTCAGTAAGGAAGAAATGACACTGTTGAGCTTCAGGAACCAGTTTCCTGCAGGGCCTTGCAAGGAAACCACCAGCACAGATGACTCCAGGGATGTTTCCAGCTTTTAGCCTCATTTTACACTTCAAGGGATGAAAACATTATGCAACAGCTACCCCTCCCAAATGTGTCAAGCAACAGGCTCTAACAGGTCAAGAGGATACAGCACCCACTTTGTATCTCCATTTCCCTGTGCCAGGAAGAGCAGATAAAGCTACAACACGGCGTGTCCAGCCCCCTTCGCCAGCAGCCCCACGGCTGCCTGCCCCACTTACGTCCAGGCTTCTCCAGACTTTGATGGTCCTGTCCTGGGAAGAGGAGTAGAGCAAGCCATCACCCCCCCACTTCACACACGTCACTGACTGTGTGTGGCTTGTGAGGATTTTGTCACACCTGCCCATCAGCGTGTCCCAGATGCGGATGCTGCCATCCTTGGAGGCACTTGCCAGGTAGCGGCATTCCGGGTTTCTAGGCAAAAAGATCAAATCGGCACACACAACTCCTCCACTAAGTTCTTCCCCTACCAGCCCCAGAGGATTCAAGGGTCCAAAAGGCAATAAAAGGCAACTTTCTCTTTTGGCTTAAGATCAGAGAGAGGCCAGGCAAGGGCAGAGCACTGACCTACAGAGGACAAGATCCCACAAGGCAGTGGAGAAGCAGACAAATCATTCCCTCCAGAGAGACTCCTGGACTGCACATGGGAGGCATCAATCCAGGGTAAACCTGGCACCTGAGCCCTTGGCAGTGACTTTTTGTTTTCAGAGGAGGCAGCTTTAACGCACTGGATAATGAGAGGACCACAAACTGGCACCTTCCCTGGGCACTGGCCGGGAGAGCCCTGGGCAGGGGGATCAGGCAGCACAGACTGGGAGCAATGAGAATGCATCTCATCCTCCCTTGCCTATGCCATGTATCACCTCCAGCAGGAAACAAGCTGACCTCAGGACGGTGCCGCAGTGCTGAAAGCAGCAATGTCCACCCATGTGGCTCACGGGGGGCAAATCTAACACATCTGGAAGCAGCTGGCTACAACCCAGCAAAGGAGAGGGGAGCCACAGCCCTGTCTTTTGTAGAACACCTTTATCACTCGACAGGGTTTTAAGATCAAGGAAAGCTGTCCCTGGCACTAGCAGCAGTGAGGAAGAGCATGGCTTCTCCTGTTGCACAAGAACTGAGCAGGGAGCACAGCTGGCTGGAGACAGAGAAACAGAGCCCTCGCAGGGTCATCTTCCTCCTCTCCATTTCCTCTTCATCCTTCATAATCTGTTTTTGCTAATCCAGATAACTGCTTGCAAATAACTGGAGTTTCCTACTAGTAAATTCAATTTGCAGGGCTCTGCTCTGAAGGGGCCCCGTTTCTTTTTATTTTACTTCTACCATGTCTTGGCTTATTGGCCACAACCATCCCTCTCCACCCATCTTTCCCAGACAGAACTTCAGCTCATTGAAGGGATAAGGGTATTGCACAGTTAATCAGCCTTCGTGATAAATAAACCATGCAACAGAGGCAACTGGGATGCAGGTAGGCAGAAAGGGAGTTGCGGAGCCTGAGCTCGAGCACCACGCAGGCAGGTTTTTCTGCTCCCAGGTGTTTCTGTCATACAGGAGAAAAGAGACACGGACAGGCAGTGGCTGCCCCAGCATCCAGGCAGGGACCGTGAGCAGAGGCTGGGACTTCTGGCTCCGAGCTTGATGCGCTTTTCCTAGCCCACCTTGGGGCCCCTCTCCTGCACGCACCCACTCCGTGCACCATAATGGGAGAGAGGCAAACAGGAGCAGCGCCTTTCGCTCTTTTCCATACAAGTAAAGGGAAAGGCTGGGCTGGTTCTTCACTTACATGTGGAGCGGTTCCCAGCACAGACACGTGATCCATTTGGAGTGGCCTGTGAGCACCCGACCAATCTGATTGCCGGTGGCTGGGTCCCAGAGAAAAATCTGTCCGAGAGAGGAAGCAAGAGGGTCACATCAGGCCACACACATCATGTGAATCCCAGGGATGTTCGGGCTCCATTTAGAAAGCACAGGTGCCCTTGGTGTTGCAGTCACGTTGGCAGGAGCAGCGAGCAGACAGGGAGGGGGACAGGAGGGCTGGATGCCTTTCCAGATCCCTGCAGCAATCAGCTGACATCTCGAAGCATGAGACCTGATCGCCCTCCTTCTCTGCCTAAAATGCGGCTGCTACAAAAATATCTGCCTCCATCAAAACCGATCCAGGTCTCCAAAAAGCCAGTCTGAGCCTTCTCTGTGCCAGGGAGCCAGTGTATGTTTGCAGAGTGTGATGAAAGCCAGAGCACACTGAATGCTACTTATTATCGGTTCTGTGGGCGGGACACATGCTGGTTTTCTCTTGTTTTTTCTCTCTCTACATAAATGTTCATCCAAAGAGCTGAGGCATTAGTCATCCCCTACTTAAGAACCTGGGAGAAACGGGGAAACAGAGGACAAGCAGCTCCCTGGATTAGATTAAAGCCAGAACAGCGCTGAACCAGGGCAGAACCACCCCAACCTGGCCCGTTTCCTTTGGGCAGGTATCACAGCGGCCTGATAGAGCATCTGCTCAGACACCGAGCACAGGGCAGCAGTGCTCGACAGCTCCGCAGCTGCTTTCATTGCTTCCACACTGTTGAAAGGTCTGAGCGACCGACTGCCCCTCTGCAAGTTCCTGGCTCGCTTCCGATTGTCCCCAAGTGCTCCTGCTTCCCCGGGCATTTCTACGTGGACCCTAAGAGCAGATAATTTAGGCAGGGCCCCTTCGCATTGCTCTAAGAGGGAATTTGGCTGTGTCTGAGTGGGAGCACTGAGAAACAGGCTGCTGCTGCGTGTCTGAGTCAAGTGAACAGCAGCCCTGGCTTGGCCTGGTGACACCCTTTCTCGCTCCAGACACTTCCCTCGTGATGGAGCCGCCTGCCAAGGACCACGTCCAAAGCCCGAACTCTTTACTGTGCAGACAGAAAAGCATCTACCAAAAAACAGCAGAGCTCGGTGGTGAGAGGTCTACAAAGTGACAAAGCCAGAGCCCTGTCCAGCAGAGCTCAGAAATGGTGCTTGCAACTGCTGCGACGCATCCACACGCAGAGCTCCTCTGGGTAACAGGAATCCAACTGGATACACTCTTCACGCATCAGAAAAAACAAGTCTTTGCCTCTAACCCCCGCAGCCCTTTGGCCAGGTTTTCTTTCAGCTCAAAACAGGGCACTACAGAGGGTCTCCACGCCCCTACAGACCCCGCTTGGTGCAACTGCGGGGACACGAGGCCCTGTGCCAAAGAAGCACGGAGCCATCACGTACCTGGCTGTTCTTGCAGCCCGAGGCCAGCTTCTTGCCGTCGGGCGACCAGGCGATGCTGAGCACCCAGTGCCGGTGACCTGGCAGAGAGAGCGGAGCGGGAGTTACAGGAAAGCCGCGTCCCAGCGTGCAGCCACCCCCAGGCAGGACTGGAGCTGGGGAGAACCCTCCTCCTTCACTTCATTAGTCAGAGAGAGCTGCTCCCTTCCTGAGCCCCATCCGCAGGGCTCAGGCAGCACCCAGGCTCTGCCCTCCCTGAGCACCCCACACCCACCTTTGGCCGTGAAATGCGGTGTCTCCGTGTTGAGGTCCCAGAAGCGGACGGTGGTGTCTCCAGAGCCGCTCGCCAGGTACCTGGGAGAGGAGGAAGAGACCGGCTCAGCGCGGCGTCCCCACGGAGGAGCGACAGCAGCCACTGCCTCTGCCTGAGCCCTCTCCCCGCAGCCAGAGCCGCGTACTTTCCCGTGGGGCTGAAGGCCACGGAGATGACGGCCTCGGTGTGTCCCTCCAGCGAGCTGGTGCAGCGGGTCACCGCCCGCACCCTGAACACCGCCTGCGGCTGGTAGATGATGTCCAGCACCTTCTCCGTCTCCACCGTCTGCCCCGACAGGGTCTTTTCCAGCGACACCACGATCTCGGCATCGTGGACGAAGAAGGCGAGCGGCACCGGCTCATCCTGCGGGAGAGAGAGAGAGAGCAGGAGGAGTACGGAGGGCTGTGTTCGGCGGGGCCGGGGCGCTCGGGGGCCTCACCTTCTGCAGGAGGGCGTTGCAGACCAGCTGCAGCTTGTCCGGGGTGATGGTGACCGGGACATCGAACGGGGAGCCCAGAGATTCTCCCGCCTCGTCCCGGAACTGGATCAGGAGCCGCTGCACATCCTCGTCCGGAGACATGGTCTGCGGGACAGCGCGCTCAGTGCCGGGGGCGGCACCGGCGGGGACCCCGCGGAGGGACCGGGACCCCGGGGAGGGCGAGCAGGAGCCACACAGGAGACCGGAGGGGGATGAGGAGAGGGCGGGAGACCCCGGAGCGTCCTCCCACCTCTCCAGCATCCCCGGCCCGGCCCGGCCCCGGTCCCTCCCCGCTCCCCGGGCTCTCAGCCTCCCCCGGCCCCGCTCACCGCCGCCACGCGCTTCCAGCCGGAAGTTGCCGCTGCCGCGCGTGGCGGGAGGCGCTGCCGCCCCCTGGCGGCCGGCGGGTCGCGCAGCGCTGGGGCCGCGGGTTCGAGGCCGCAGGTTCGAGGCCGCAGGGGGCGCGTTCCGGAGGCCCCGAGGAAGCGAAGCCCCGGCGGGGATTTCTCCCTTCTTTTCGTGGAGGTTTTATTCCTGTCGGGCTCCAGCAGCCCCGCGGGCGTTTGCAGCCGCGACACAGCCACGCCGGGCAGCGCGGTGGCTGAAGGAAACGCAGCCCTGAGCCGTGTTTGTGCCCGAAACCACGGCCGAGCGCCCCGAAACAGAATCACAGAATCACCAGGTTGGAAGGGACCCACTGGATCATCGAGTCCAACCATTCCTAACACTCCCTAAACCATGTCCCTCAGCACTTCATCCACCCGTTCCTTAAACACCTCCAGGGAAGGTGACTCGACCACCTCCCTGGGCAGCTGTTCCAGTGCCCAATGACTCTTACTGTGAAGAATCTTTTCCTGATATCCAACCTGACCCTCCCCTGACGGAGCTTCAGGCCATTCCCTCTTGTCCTGTCCCCTGTCACTGGGAGAAGAGCCCAGCTCCCTCCTCTCCACAACCTCCTTTTAGGGAGTTGTAGAGAGTAATAAGGTCTCCCCTCAGCCTCCTCTTCTCCAGGATAAACACCCCAAAGTACTCCAAAAGACCCCAAAGCACCCCGGGCGAGGCAGTGCGCGTCCTGCCGAGGAGGAGAAGGAGTCGGTGATGCAGGAGAGCAAAGCCTTCACGCCTTCTGCAAGGAGAGAAGATGATTCAAGAGCACATGCATAGCTCAGTCCTGTGCTATGCGGGCGAGTCCTGCCCCTTCTGTCCTTTCTGCCCCTCAAACACCTTCTGATTTAGTGCTTACACAGAAAATGCTCTCGTTCCACCGCACATCATTAACATCAGTCATTAAAAGATTAAGAAACCTGTGCAAATGTACCAAGGACAAACTGTTCCCTTTATAAGGGCCTGGAGTGACAGGTGAGAGGGAAGGGCTTTAAACTGAAAGGGAGAAGATTTAGATTAGATATCGGGAAGAAATGTTTTCCTGTCCCAGGTTGCCCAGAGCAGCGGTGTTCAAGGCCAGGTTGGATGGAGCTTGGAGCCCCTGATCCAGCGGGAGGTGTCCCTGCCCACAGCACGGGGTGGGACGGGATGGGCTTTAAAGTCCCTTCAGAATGGTTTGGGTCAATGTTGTGGGGTTTGTTCCTTTCATAAAGCCACAAATGTTACATTTTAAAACCTCATGTAAAGTCAAATCCCATCAAAACAGAAAATTGACACAAATTTTAATATTTATATATTTTAAATCAAAACACAATTAAATATAGTATGTTTTAAGTACATGAATACTTGGGCATGAGAGAAATAAGAGGTGGTACATAGTACCAAAAACCTATACACAGCCTTTTTTTGCTTTTTTTCTAGACAATACAGTGTCTCTCTACAATCGAATATTGCAACAGAATAACACTTGCTAGTCAACCAAGATATCCTGAACATTGGAAATGATCGGAGTTCTTTTGCAAAGTGATTTTTGTTGCAAAAGTTTGAGGAAAAAAAGCAATCGTAAAACAAAAAAACCCAAAATAGAAGTGTTGTACAATAAAAATTCAGTGAGAACATGATGGTGAGACACCAAGTACTTCTGATATCCTGCAAAATCAATTCACTGGGGAAAAAAAGAGAGATGCTGTGTAACACAAGTGGCTTTTTTAGTAAAACAAAAGGTTTTGCAAGAGTTGATGATGTCAGGGAGAAGGCCAGAGGTGATTAAAAATCATTGTTCTTTGTAAACCAAACATCTGGAATTAGATACTAGGTTGGTTGGAGGACAACAAGCTATGGAGAATGGCAGCAACACAGGGCAGCAATTACTTTTTTCCTTGCTCGTGGGATGGAGTGGAAAGAAAATGGAGTGGCCTCTGGGGTATGGCCTCCTCGGAACGCGGACTGCACTGGGAGCCGCGGATCAGGAGCAGAGGGTGGCACAGTGCGAGGTTGGCTTCTGCATCTGCTCCGTGCTGGAAGCAGGGGTTTGTGTATGGGGGTGTAAGAGCTCGACCGGGGAGAGTTACACTGTCCAGGCTTCGCTCCTCATCATTCTACGCTGCCTTCAAAGTTAATGTAGTTATGAAGTAAAATACATTTATCTTACAGTTGAATACGCATCTATTTCAAGTAAGGAAAAATTAAACTTAGAACTTTTTAGGTCATTCACTGCCAAATAATAAATTCACTGTTTCAGGTTCGCTTCCCCAGCGGGCGGTGTTGGGGACGGCCCCCACGGCCTTTCCAATCGTATGTTTAAAAACTACAAGTAGTAGAACTAGAAACTACGGCAAAACCTTCCCCCTCTTTGTTGTGGCTTGTGTCCCATTCCAGATATTTTGCTTAAAAGTCTTTTTGAGACAGGGTCGAGTAATTGTGAAGCCGATCACAGTTTCTCAGTGACACAATCGTAAACTTCATCTCTTTAAAAATCATTATTACTGTGAATGCCACATACAACAGGAAAAAGTGTTTCTTCACGCTCTACAGTGGAGGTACGGGATGGCTTCTTCTTAATTCTTCCTTAGAAATGAGGGAGATTTCAGCAGTTGGAGTAACAGTTTTTATTGGCTGTGTTAAAGAATCCACCGAAAGGGAAAGTTCACTCATTCTCAAAATGGAAAACTGGATTTCCTGTTCTGATGCTTCTAAAATCATAGCTGGAAAAGGAAGAACAGGGTTAGAGTTCATTTTACCCTGCAACATACAAGGGAATCACTCAACAGAAAGACATTTTGTGTTTAAAAATACCAAAGCCAGGTATGCTTATGACTGGGAGAGAGAAAAACCACTAATCCCATAACACTCAACCTTCTGATTACTGTTACCATACTTGCTAAATTGAATCCAGAGCATCTGCTGCCACCTGACATTTCTAAATACTGCGCTGAGAGAACTTTTCATCCAGCCAGGCTGGAATCATCTAATTCCCAGCCAAGCTATTAAGTGAAATCATCATACAAGTCACTTAAATGTAGCTGCTGTGACTAAAATCAGTCACAAAGTGAGGCTATGGATCCATCCGTAGGTCTCATCACCGGGCTTTGGCACGTGTTTACATTCAATAATTAAAAAGGGGTGAGTTAATTTTAAAACAGCCGGGTGCCTGAAAGCCAGAGGCATTAACTTGGTGAACTGCTCCCATCATTACTTCACAGATCTACCGGCTGCGCCAGAACTGGGCTTTTTGGTTTGGAGTTTTTAGTTTAAACAGAGAACACATGAACCTGTGCAACCACACAGCCACTAAACACCACCAATGAACCACAAACCTACGGACGGGGCCACCGCGTCTCCTTTAAACAGAGCAGGCACAGCACGGCGCGACGCAGCACACCCAACAATACAACTTCCCAGCCGTTGGGTTTTACTAACGCTTTAGGGAAAGACACCGGCATTCACTGACACGAAACAGCAAATGTGAACTCAACGAGAAATTAACAGTATTGATCCTGCAACACAAATCACCCCTGACCAGTTAAGGCAGTTTGTAAAGACTCAAAAGGAGCAGAGACCATTTTAATGCCGGCACAGGAGAACCGCTACAGGTATCTGTTAGGGAATTCCACCATCATCATATGTAGGCTGAAACACTTCCAACCTTTGTTTCTTCGCATCGCACTCTGCTAGTTTGAACATTTAGAACGTGGGTTTCAGACACTAGGAAGGCAAAAGCTCTGCTCCTCCCACAGTCTCGCTTAAAGCAGATGAAGACCGGCAGCCTTTCCACCCCCTTACCTTCGTAACCTTCTCCGAAGGCGGTTCGCACTGCGCCTGCTGCATAACGTCATTGACTATCATCTTTGCTATCCTCCACGCCATCTCTTCTTGAGCCTGAAAGAACAGCCCCAAACACAGGTTAGTTTCAAGTTCTTCAAATAAAGTCCTCTCAGCACAATTCACACACTCAGCCTTGGAGATGCCATTAACCTTCACAACTCGGTGACCTGGAGTAAGCGCATCCTCCCTAGATGGAAACACACCTGGTTTCCAAGTACAGGATTAACTTCAATTATTGTCAATATTTATGGCTCGGTGTGATTTCCAAGAAAGTTAGTGATGTTTTTAGACTTATCTGTTGGGGACTTGTCCAGGCCCCTCTGAGGGGAAAAAAATGCAGCCTGTAAATCCACAGACAGTGGTAACTTCACAGACAAAAAAACCCCAAGAACAGCAGCATTTCCACTCCTATTTGTATCTTATTACACCATAAAGAAAACCTTTGTCTTCAAGCACACATTTAACCGTTACACGAGTTAAACCAGCGAGCACTGGCAAAAATCAAACTAGTTTCACACAAATCGTGTCTAGCTGACAGTTCTTGTCGGTGCACCAAGAAGATGCTCAGAGAAACAGCCAGGATTAGGAACTCCAACACTTCATTACTGTAATCGACACTGTGAAGTCAGTCACAAGGACAACATAAAAGCGAACACACCTCATCTGTGTTTCCTTGAACCCATTTCTTCATTGCTTGTGAAAACATGGACCCTAGTGGAGATAAAGAACAGGAAACAAGATATATTAGCAAACTCCATGACACACCTCTATAAAAGCTAATTCCTTCCATCCCTCTGAAGGGTTCGCGCTGCGAGTGTTGGAGAACAGAGCGGCATGAAAGGAAAGGGACTACATGGAGCCATGAGACACTGAGCCCCAACCATTTCCCTTTACCAGAGCCGAGAAGCAGCACTAACAGCAGCCCCCAAACTGGGTGGGAAGCATGAGGAGAGATGAAGTTTTTCATCTTGAGACCAAATCTTTAAAGGTTTGATCACCAGCTCAGCTGCTAGCGGCTTTCATCCCTGCCAGGTTCCATCGACAGCTCCAACTCCCACAGGCTGCTCATACTCTCAGCAGTCCAGCTGGATCAGAAAAGCAGAATTCAGTTACGAAACTGGGCCAAAGATGGGTTTTGCCTCAGTACGCAACTATCCCGTAAGCATCTCTATTTGGCTGAAAACAGATTTGAAGAGTCAAGGTTCTGGCTTATCTCGACGCCAGGAAGGAAAAGAACAGTTCTGCAGGTGTTTACAGAAGCCAAGAGAAAGAGGAAAGCAAACCTTTTGATTTTTTGACATCAGGCTCTGGTTCAGACTCTCTGATAAACTGTCCCAGGTCACTGACTCGTCCAAATGTCATCTTCCTGAAGAGAGAAAAAAAGAACCACAAAGGTTTCCAAGAGAACTCTGTCACTACAGAAAGCTACCAGTCAGAAAAACAAAAAAACCACCACAATAAGGACACCAGTGCCAGAAGATGGGCATGTCACCAATTACCACCTTTTCCATCTAGAATTTATATGCTGGGAAAAATCTCCCGCTCTTCTCACATAGCTGAATTCAAGGTATATCTTAAAAATTCTTCTAGAAACTCAAAGTAAGCAAACACTTCAATGACTCCATCACGTAATCTCAACAGGCAGCGCTAGCCAGTCTATGCTATCATAAAGACGTCGCTAGGGAGAAAATGGTTTGCAGTACTAAAAGGACAGAAGACTGGTATGCGATGGAAAAGCAAAGTAGCTACAGAAACACAAGATTTCTGTATGACATCCACAGAGCAGAAGAGTAACTTACAACAAAGTTACTCTCTACAACAAAGAGTAATTTAAACAGAGGAATGGCTGTGCAATCTTCTAAAGACATGAAGCACAAGCCCTTCTCTACCATGGGGCAGGGAGAAATCAAAGTTGCTCATCACAATATCAAAGGTGCCTGAGCTTATTCTTTGCTGTTCCAACCCCAAATAGGAACTATTTCGCTCTAGTTCGGACTCAAAGAGGAATAATAACTAGGATAGAAAGAAAACCCAATTGGAAATATTTTTTGGGCTGCCACTCTGGTCAGAGAAACATTCACTATGATATGGGTGTCAAATCAAGCTATTGAAATAAATTTACTTTCAAGTATCAAGACATGTACCAAGATTGCAACATCTCGCATTTATGTGTACTTTCCACGCAGGAGGACACAGCAGAAATCAAATAGAGGTGAAACACGCAGCTAGGAAGAAGGCTGAATGAACCTTACCCTGCATATGTTCGTTGATACAAAGATTCTGGATCCAAACTTGCAGCATCTACAATTATTGCTTCATCAAAATTTTTCAAGATTTTAACATTAGCCTTTTTGACATTCGACTACAAAGAAAAATTTTAAGTATTAGTTCCCAATGCAGACAACTCATAGCTTCTTAACAAAACTCCTATTTTAGTGCTTTTACACTTGGATAAACCTCCATAAAGTCTCTAGGCAAGCATAAAAGAATTAGAGAGGGTCTACACAGCAATGAACTCCTAATTCAGTGTGACGCTGCTTTTAAACAGAGGATGATAGTGTTATACAAACAGAGCCACAGGCACAAAGCACAGGTCAGCATCGTGCCTCTACAGACTGCTGCCTAAGCATCGCCAATCGAACAGATCTGCGTGTGCATGCAAAATGTTTGTGAGTACCTAACACTGAACTACCCCAAAAGCTGCAGCACCTTCGCTCAGCCCTCTCACACGCTTGGTAAGTGATTCCCACCCACCCTGTGCTTCCCCCATACACCAAGAACAAACATTTCTCTTTTGACTTGGAGTATTTATGTAAGATTATGAAAAAATCCAAGCAAATAGAGCTGCAGCAGGGAAAGCACAAATGCGCAGCAATCTATCAGCAACTTAACCCAGAACAGAAACATTTATAGCAGCTGCCTTGTGAATTCCTTTCCTGCTGCTCTGCGTAAGCGCTGTTCTTTATGCAAAAATATGCAGAGACCTGGAGATTCTCCTGTTCACATAAGCAGGAATGCACAAAATGCAGCACTTTGTTCCTAAATTGTCCAAACAAGCTGGTTAACAGCAGTTTCTCCTGCTCAGGCCATCAGGCAGCAGCAGGATATTTCAAGATGGCCAGAACACACATTTAATTCCCCACTTTGCAATATTCTCTCCTTGCAAAATAGGAGGTTTAAAAACACTACAAGCAGGTGGTAGAGTTTCCAAGTTGCCTGAAACACAGTACAGCAATAAAGTTGGTCTGGATCCTGGATTTAAACCCCACGGTAGCACTGCAGCATTCAATAAAAGCAATTCAGCAAAACCAGTTCTAGCTTAGCTCTCGGCTGGGCTTGCAGTGTGCATGCTCGCCTGGTTACAGATAAGCTTAGAATCTGCTCATCCTTTCCTCTTTCACACCTGAATTAAGCAAAGCTAGAATTCTTGGAACAGATGACTCCTGGTTAAAACCATCTCTGACGTTACTGGGATGGTTTGAGAGTGTAATGAGCTCTGCTGCCCGTTGCTGAGGCTCAGCCCACACGAGAATGCAGCTTGCAGAAAGCAGCACCACAAAAAGCAACAAAGAAGAAAGATGCTGGCCCGCAACCAGGGCACCGTGCAAAGCAAACACACAGCGGAGATTTCTCAATGACGCTGGAAGGGTAACTGAGCCGAAGGAGCCCGGGCATTCTTGTTTCTACCCAGCACAGCAAAGGAGCGGCCACACGGCTCTAATCATGCTTAAGGAACAATTAGAACGCCTTACCCAGCAATGGAATTTTTTTTACACCCAGCTTTATATTAAACTATACACATGCAAAGAAAACACAAGTATTCCCAGCTCAGGGCGTCTTGGGGTAACACAGCAGAGTACAGCTGCTCTCTTTGGGGAAGGGCAAGACTCTGGCCATTTTCTGTCAGACCAGCTGTCTTGAGGAGGACAGAGGGGCAAAGTCTGCCAAGATAAACTAGGGAACATCACCTGGTCAGGTACAGACTGTCACCGCTCTGTGCGCAAGCAGATGAATCCCTTAAGCCCTAGAACTGAGAGAACTCTTCAAGACAGAATATCTGGCACTTTCATAGAACTGAGCACACAAAACTCGTGTATTTATATGTAACCTCTATAGCATGTTCACAAGTGTCAGTGGTTATAATTATGGCACTCATTAAAACAACGTTATTTGTAATAAAAAGCATTTTTAAATGTTACAACACCATGAAACAGTCCAGTGAATGCCAACAGCTTAATATAATAACTTTGACAGGAAGAACCAAAAACAGTACAAGACTTTGGGTACAACAAATATCAGATACCTTTCTGTGCCAGTACTGTTTGTTTGAACTTAGGTTCAGGTACAGGAAACGCGTCCTAACATAACACAGGCTTTCATGTTAAAATGGCACGGGAAGCTTCAAATGAAAAGATGTTTCCTTACAGCACAGGAACTTTGATATTGATACAGCAAAGCCATTGCAGTATTTGCTACAACAGACTCAAAGCAGGAAACGCGTACCTGGGAGGCAGAACCATCCGGGCCCCCGACAGAATCGCTATCAGGAGAACTGCCAGGGCCATGGATATTCAGTGCAATATTCCCTCCTGGAAATTCATCTCCTCGTACTGAATGGATGAGATCATTCAAGTATTTGTAGTAAAGGTTGCTGGACAAGAAGCCAGGTAAAAAAACCTGAGAGACAGAAGGAGTCCTCTTTAATCAAAGCTGGTCTCACAACTACTGTAGATGATTTGCAGAATACAAGGGAAACACAAACATCTCTGTTCTTGCGTAGATGGTACACATGGAATTGTTCTGGATTAGTGATTGCATTGCTCTAAATTTGAGTCCTACTGCAAAATGAACAAATAACTATATACTAACTAAATCTTCCAGTAAGTGGAACTGAAGTTCCGATTTTTTTTTTCCCCTATAGAAATTTTAACAGTTCAAAAGTCAGCAGCAGCTCCAGAATCGAGTTGCTGATCTCCAGTATCCACGTATCCCCAAATGACTATGAGCCACACCACTGGTATTAGACTTGGACACAGCTGCTACTAGCAGGAAAATCTTCTAAAGACGTGTAATAAGCTGTTGACAGCAATTCACACAGGAGGAAATTTTGTTACTTCCATTCAAATGCAATAATCACCCAAGACAAATGTTTCACAGAGAATGAACAGAAGTTAGTGGGTGGTATCTTTTTCAAATCGGGCTGGGGAAAACAGTCTAGCAAATTTAGCCAAAGCTGTGATATTATCCAGGTAAACAGGAAGTCGGTGAAGGAACAGGAGAAATCAGAGATGCTGTAGGGGACACCTGACACGTTGCAGAATCTCCTCATCAACTGTCAAAACCGTTCCAAAGAAGGTATCTCACCGTCTCCATGGTAGTCCACGCCTGCCGCAAGGGAGTAGTGAAACAGTTGGGGAGAGGACCACCTTCCCTGCAGATGTTGGATTCAATCTCTAACCTCACCGCATCATCAAACCCAAGAGGATGCGTGGCTTGAAGGGAGAAGTACCTGCAGCACCGGAGGGGGAAGAAGACAACACAAAAGGATTTGCAAAACTTTGCTGGTGGTTAGCACCCACCCTTTCCACCCAAGACCATTCACCAAGCTGCAGCCACTGGATGGTGCAGGCTTCAAAACCATCCCTAAACCTGATCCCCACCACCTACAGGGGCAAAAATCCCAAATTCACACAAGCATTTTTGATAGAGCCTCGCCCTGAAGGTACAGATAAAAGAAAGAGCATCACGTGGTGATGAGCAGAATCTTCCACACACAGCTTTGCAGCCGGGATGAAGCAGTGAGTGCCCAGAGCTCTGATTTATCACTCACTCTACTAAGGACACCACTGAAAACAAGGTTTGCAAATGGAGTTGTGGGGGAAGCCTGATGAAAGTCAGAGGGAATTGTTTGCTGTCTCTCCATTTATTATTTCCTACTAGGGTAGGAACTCAAAAGCTCGTGGTCATGAGTCTCACGTTTGAGCTTTAAGAACAAACCTTTTCTGGAAGCAGTTTTGATGTCTGTCTTCCAGCTGCACTACTGCTAAGGGGAAGCACAAAATAAAGGCAAAAAGTTACACTACTGAGAGTGAGAGGAAAGTCTGATATTAAATGGGGATCTGGTCGCTTCCTTAAAAAAAGGAAAATCTTTTAAAATACTTCAAACAAGCACTATTTGGCTTTTCCCGTGTGTGATAACAGCTCCCACAGCCTACTTTAAATGGGTAACAGTATCTGAAACTTAAGGTTTTTCTACAGTGAGGCATCTGCCATCAGGTTTACACTTTCAAATGGCAACAAAATGGCTTTGATATTTGACAAACAAACAGGAACCCAAGCACTCAAGTCCTGAAAACCCTGAATTGTGTTTAAGAATGGAGTCCTTATACAGATTTTCTCCTCATGCATATTAAAAGTCCTCAAGTGCGTACACATCGAAGATACCTTAATAAAATGCATTTCAGCACAACAGTGCAAGAGGGCACAGTTAAGGTTTGAAAATGCAAGTTTCTTTTGTGCAGCGCAACACGAAACTACAAGCACAAAAATCAGAGCTTCAGAAACAAATAATTGTTGAACTCCCTCACTTGTCATATAAAATCATGGCATCATTCTGTGCTTCTTGCCCATCATACTGGCCTTTTTTGGCAGCGAGTTGAGACTGGAAGTTATCTGCTGCCAACCAGAACTGCAACACGTTAACTGCATCTTCCTTTTCCATGTACTGGAAGGGAAATTAAAAAAAAAAACAAGAGAGGAGGAATTAAAGGAGTTTCAGCAAGAAACTTAATAAGCACAAAGCTGCTCCTTCCCATTTAAAACAAGAAACAAAGACCAAATATTAATGATGCAAAATTGTCACCAGGACTTAGAAATATTCTGATTTTTCATATAGTGTTGCAGACAAAATCGTTAAAAAAAAAAAAAAGGAACTTATGACATTTCTGTACTGATTTTCACATTTAGTTTCTAAACAACAATTTATCACAGAGGAAATGTCATTTTCATGCTATACTTAGTTTATACTGAACTCAGCATACTGTCTCAGCTTCCCATCTTCCTGTTCCTAACTATGTTGGCTTGTCAGACTATTAGGACAAGTATTTTACTACCGACAGATGATTCCCTAGAGGCAGAGGGCCTCCAACTGTAAAGTCATACATTTAACCTACTACACTCCAATCTGACACCCTCTCTATGTAAAGCTCGTGAATTATTTGCTATCTGTAAGATGCTTAAGGCTTAAGTCACCACTTCACCTGGCAAGATTAAGATGACTGTGTCAAAACTGTTACAAAGCAAAGAGACACTGAGATGCAGCCACTAACTGGAAAAGATCTGCACAAATATGCACTCTACAATATGGTGCGCAGGTCTGAACGCTCTACACATGGGCAGGAAACACTCTAATGCATTTTCTGCCAGAAAAAGATAAACCTCATCTTTCTGGTTGTATCTGAGGTGTCTTTAATTGGGGGATAAATAGTTTCTTCCCTTTGATACAAAGGAATAATTGAAAAACCCAAACCCTAACACTCACCTCAGAGAAATAGAACAGGGCTGATTCACAGAAAAGTATGTCAGCCAGATAAACGGTCCCGCTAGTCAGCACCTCAATCTGGTATTTACAGAAATGATGACTTCGCAAAAATTCACTAAAGTGCCTGCACACGGACAGACCAAATATTGGTTATTAAGGGTCAACAGCATTCAAGGCACCTCATGAACCCATTAGTTCTTGCCCCAGAAGTCTTATAATTTTAGTTAGATAAAAGCAAAACAAGCAATAAACAGTGCAGGTTTACAAACGGCACAAGGAAGACAAAGAATGCAATTACAGTATGCACATACGAATGGATTTGGAGGAAGAAATCGGAGCAGTTTCAAGTACAGAAGACTGCACAAAAAAGGGATTATATGGTTACGCCTCCATAAACATTTTTAATGAACCAACTTTTGCAAAAGGACAACAGACACACGAAATCAAATCATTCAATCAACTTACTCTTGTTCCATTGCATTAAACACTATTGACTGTGCTGTAACAAAACAGTTTGGATCCACTTGTCCGTCTTCCCCACAAATCTTTGCTGCAAAGAAAGAGCAAGTTAACTTTAACGTGCATTTGGCTGATCAAGCTGAAGGACACGAGCGATGATCAGGTAATAAAGAATAGCAGTTCGAGACTCAAACCTAGATTTCCTACAGAACCACCAGGAATCTTTCATTAATTTAAGGGAGATCTCTGAAAGTTCTTCAGGGGATATTGCACAGCAGGGATAATTGCACAGCAATCCTGAGAGGTCAAATCCACCAATAGCTGTGATATGATAACTACCTTTTCATAACTGACTTTAAAAGTCACAAAAATAAAAAGAAATCTGAACATATGTGGCATCAAATACACATTTTTATACATACAGGGAGGTAGGAAGCTCTGAAACGAGTAGGCAATATATGTTCTTACCAACTATGTCATTTCTCATTCCTTCTGTAATAGGTATTGGTTTAGCAGCATCTGGAGAAATATATTTGGTAAAGGTACTAACTGCATCCCGTTCTATACCTACAAAGAAGAAATACACAATCAAACGCTGAATTCCTTGGCATAGGTGTGAAACGAGGAGCGAATAATCAATATCTGCTCTTCAGAAAAGCAAGTATCTAATGGTCAGTAACAAGTTTCCTTCCCATGAAACCTCCCTTCCACTAGTCAGTACTTTGCTACTGGCTGTTCTGTCTCAGTAAGCCCGAAATGGACCAGTTGGTGAGACGGAATAAAGATGCAGAGCTCTGAATTCCTTACCACCAGACAAGACAGCACTCCCCCCCATCAGCCGCACACCTCAGTCCCTGAAGCAATGCCTTTCTGCCAAAAAGACTGGTGAAGTTCCCAGTTTCTAGCTCTCATCATAGAGGCTATAACACACTTGTGTTATAAAGGAATTTAAAGAAAAAACAATCTCAAAATGGGAAGCCTCAGAACAAGGCGTACGCTTTACGTGTCATCTGTCAGGAGTTAGGACACTGCTCTGGAAGAGAGGGGAAAAAAATACACTCCAGACTTTTCAGATTTCTCAAAAAGGACACAGTACTTTCAAATTCTTTACAGACATCAGAAAGCAAAGGTTTTTTGTGACTAAAGTATCCCTGTGTTTAAGCTACTCTGGGGCTAAAGGTATTGTGGAAATACGTGATAAGTAACTACATGAGAACGACAAACAGCAAAAGAAAGGGATGCAACACAAGGAAACAGTTGGGCAAACAAAAGGAACTGATATGAAGAAAGGAGCATTTCCTTTTTGTCTGTACACTTGCACAAATGAGGGAGGGCTCAGTAGATGCAAAGTAGAGAAACAGGTTGCTGTGCATGTATCTTTTAACTTTATACGTATGTTTTAACTTCATCCTTACTTCTAGAAACCTCTGAGGAGACGGACTCCAAATGAGAACAGATCAGCCACAACGGGAGGAACTCGATCTAATAAATCCAAGAATGAAACCAGCACATTCCACACAAAAAAAAATCTCTACAACCTTCTTGTAACTGTTACTTCGTCATTTTATACGATGCACAATATTTACCTTTCATGGCAAGTTAATTATCAATTCTCAGCCACATCAGCCATATTTTCTGAAATGCTTTTAAGCTGGGGGTGGGATGGGTGAGGGAAGAACGGGACACGGCAACGTTCATCTTCACCTTTAGTGTTACACAAGTAGGACAGAGGTAACCTAAGCTTATTGGAGCACAGAATGATTCTGAAGTCTCTTCACAGCGTATTTATTTTTAAACAGACAGACAATACAGAGCTCAAACTGACCATCAGCTTATCCACAAGGTAACACACAATTATGTTCCTCCTCACAACATCATGTCATCCCAAGAACCCACGGGAACTGAGTCAGCTCACTGCACAGAGCAAGCCGCAGCCAGCACGGTCCCCATCTCTCCACCTTTTCAAAGAAAGAGAACACATGGCACTTACTTTTCATCAGTTTTCCTGACAAGTCTTTTAGTGCAGAGGAAGGGCTGTTTCTATTTGATACTGTAAGCTTGGAAGAATCTTGCTGATCAGCTGGAACAGAATGGGTCCCAGTCTCAGATTTTCTTAGACAAAGAACACTGGCGTTATCGCTCTCCTGATGTGAGAGCACGTGGTTCGGGCTGTTGCTAGTTCTGTCGTCCTTGTCTGAAGCCAGCGGCTTGGTCCTGACCAGGCAGACTGTGCTAGAACCCTCCAGTCTCTCCTCAAGTAATCCTGTTGGAGAAGACAATGCCATTTCCTGCTGTTTGGAGGGTGACACGGGCTCTGCCAACGAACTCTGCTTAACGGTGTTCAGGCTATGCGCTCTTATACGGGACCATGTTGTGGAGTGGAAGCTTTCGGCCTCTAGCCAAAATTTAACCAAGTGTTCCATTCTGCGTAGTTCCATAAACTGGATAAAATAAGGGAGGGCTACATTGTCCTGCAGAACTTGTTCAAGGGTCTTTGAAAGGCTTGATTTGGTCTCTTGAGCCTGATAATTCAGACACGATCTGCCTAAAGAAAAACATCAAGGGAATGACTCCACATTGTACAACAGATAAGGGCATTTAATTAAAGAACATCCTGCAATGGAACCGGTGAAGAGGATTCCAACGGAACGGTGCTACACAAAGTAACAGAACCTCTTTTAATAAATGTACAGTCCCCATTCAAAATCCTTCTAGGCTAACACATGCTATTGTAACATCAGTCCAATTCTTTAATTACCTAATCCACTTGCCTGAAAATCAAAGGATGGCGAGCGTACCACTAATACACACAGAATAAAAAAAATGTTGACATTATAGAGCCGATGAAGCCTTACCTAAGTCTCCAAAATGAGCAGCTTCCATGTGACTCGGCTGCTTCTTAAGGGCAGCTGTTCGACTGCTGGAAAAGGAGTCCATGTTGGCAGAGATGGCATTAATCGCCACATGGCTTGGTCCTGCAGCCTCCAGCAAGGCATGATTTCTAGTGCTTCTCTGAGGGGAATGTACTGGTAGTGGAGCTAGAATCAAGACAGAAGTCATTAAGACAAGGACCCCAAGACCTCTTCTACACTGTGTCCAATGCTAAGCACCCCAAGATAAGCCAGAGAGCTTGCAAGAGTCAATCTTGTTAAACACCTCACTGTAGCACGTGATCAAGGATCTGGTGAGATTAAAGACCACAGAAATAAACAAGTTTTATTGTAGCAAGAACAAACTCACTTCTAATAGATCAGTGGTACCACCCCCCTTTATTTTCCTTATTCTGTAGCTAATCAAAACATGCCACGTCTAAGTTTACAGCTGAAATATCATCCCAGTGTCTTCCTGCTTCCTTGATAACCACTATTGTAACAGCTTAATACTTTGTCAACAATTTAGTGTGGCTGCAATGCTTATGATGATCCATTTCCGTACCTTTTTTGAAGGCTAAAGCGCACTACAGAATCCCGAATTATGAAACTATCTGTGAGTTTTGACAAGAATAGTTTTAAAAAATGTTTCCTTTGCTTCTAATTGGCTTTAAGAGAAAACAGTAGTTGGGAAAGATCCCTGATGAACCCCAGGTTATGAGCCCTAACCTCCTCTAGCTGTGTCAGAACTCAGCTGGCTATTTGAGCCCAAATAAGAACTTCCTCACATAAAGCTCTGCCAGCGAAAAAGCATCAACTAATTGTTAATTGATGACAAAGCTAAAAAAAACAAAACACACTCAGACCGGTTTCAAAAGCTCTTGGGAAATTCCATTTGATTAGGATGTCATGCAAGGACATCTTACACCTCTGACTCTTAAAAATAAAGTGAGTCAGATGACACTATCGCAGCACACTACTTCCTAGGAATGTGTTTCATCAGGGTGTCAAGCTGCTTGGTTTTGATGCTGCATTACTTTATTTTTGTTCACAATTTTGACACGCGATGACAGTTTCACACTTGCACATCATGGTAACAGAACCTTAGGAGCAGCACTATAGGAGCGCAAAAATGTTTAAACGACTGCTAAATGTTTCTCCAGCTGCAGCATCTGCTACCAGGACACTGCTTGCCACCTTTTACAAAGCCTCTGATATTTAATACTAACAATAACGGAGAAAACACACACTTCTTCAGGCCAAAGGGTGGCAGCCAGTTGCTGGGCTGATGGCAGTAACCAAGGGGAACTTGTTGGAGGCTACTCAGGTAGATCTACAGCCACACTCCTCGCACCGGTTTAGGTTTTTGTGAATTAGATTCAAATTTGATACTTTTTATGATGAACTTCTCAAGCAAAATCATTCTACTTCATCTAAGGATCAAACATCTGTTCCAAAACCTCTAGAAAAGCACTGCATCACTCGCCTCACATCATACTGCTTATGGAACAGTCGCTTGCCAAACTGGGAAGATGTTCCCTGCTTGCAGCAGCTCGCAATGTGGTAATACAATCAATTTTTATTTTTATTTAAAGGGTCACCACACTGCAGCCTTTTCCTGGTAAACACTTTCAGGTCGTCATCGAAGATTGTAGTAGCACTGAAATCGCATGTGTTATTAAATGGATTCAACTCCCTGTTCCCTATATTTGATTTGAAAGGCAGACCAGCGAGGTGAAAAAATGCCTTTAATTTTCTCTTGATCTCCACGTAACATATTAACAAGTACGGAAACAGGATTTTGCCTAAAGGATAAAAAAGTAACAGCTCAGATTCACACAAATTACCCCATTGCCTTTTAGTATCACAATAAAAACTGAGAGGATAAATAGCCTTGTTTTCCCATGGTTTATAAACTTCATTCCTATCAATTTTTTTTTCTCTCCTAACAGATTTAGCAGCAAAATTGCTGCACCGCACAGAGCGGCACTGGAATAGCTACTCATTCTGACCAAGACTCAGCTCTTCAGCTTTAAAATCCACATCAGTCAAAGCTAAATCAGACACTGGCAGCCTCTTCCAAATCATACACAGTTAAATTACACTTTCAAAAGTGTAAAGTACGCTACGTGTAAGCAAGAACCTTCAGAAGCCGTTTGTTGTAGATAAGAAACAACCACTATCCACAAGGTGACTGACTTGCATGATCACTTTGAATTAAAGCTTGTGTCTGACATAATTTAATAACCTCCTCTACTTGCAGATTCAGCAAGATGACGAGGAAAGATTAGTTACTATAAATACTTGGAAACAGAATTAAGTTTTGGTTTGTTTTAATGTATAGGTCACATCCGCGCTTGGTTGCAAGGAAACTATTCCACTGGTTTAAATAAAAAATGGCAGATTATGTTAGATAGCTGTATCTATAGACAAAATAAATATTGATCTTACATTTAATTGCCTTCACATCTGTGGTCTTTTCTTGTTCTTTGCCTTTCACTGCAAAATACGAAGGAAAATGTTAATGCTATTTTGGGTGCCTAATAGCATTTACCCAAGAATGGCCACAAAACCCCCAGCTTCAGCAAGCACCAAAGGCAGATGTAAACTATTAATTTATTAAAACTAGTCCCTCCTATTTAAATATGCACATCTAATAGCTGACAGAGGCTCTCAAAGCTTTCGTGTTGGTTTATTTTCAAAAGCAAAACCTATCACCCATGAATTAAGTTTAACGAAATACAGTATGCTAAAATTAACACCGAGAAAGACGATTGCTGTCTGTATGATTAAAGCCAGGCCACATCCAAGGTCACTTTAATAAACAACATTAAATGGGAAGAATGGGACAGGTGCTTCTTAAGAGCACGGGGCATGGCAGATGCCCTCTGTGAACCGGTTACCGTACACCTAAACCAAACATCTCCCTCGTGCTACAGGAACTGTTGTACCACACCAGAGACATAAGTAGAACCAGCCCGTGACTCCTCAGCCGTGACAAATGCACAGAAACGGTCTGGAAATACTGCAAATAGTTAATTCTCTCACAAAGGACACTGCTGATCCACCACCCAGCCCATGGCACGAACTGACGGGAAGATAACAGTGAAAAAAGTTGTGATGGAAAACCAATCTTTTTTATTTTTAAAAGGAAGCTCCTAACGGAAGCAGAGGCGGCAATCAGCTTAAAACAAAAATAAAGAAACCAAAGGAGTACACAAACAGGATGGCATGAGAAACAAATTAAGTGGTGATACTGAATAACAGCAGCAAAACCTTCTCTGCTGCTCCAGGCTGGGATTACTGCTACAAACAGGTCACCTCTGAACACAGATTGTGGAGTCCTTCCAACCATAACCACAAATCACAACCCAGCACAATCACACATTAACATCACAAAACACGAGTAGATTAAAACCCCTTTCCTATTTCAACTGGAGCATTTTGAATATTTTAAAGGTCCAGAGCTCTCTCTGGTTACATAAGCGCCCGGTGCGGTGGCGGCCACAGCACTGCTGAGCCCTTGGCCCTCGCTGCACAAGCGCAAACGGGCCACTCGGCATTTCAGACCCAAGCTGGCAGCTAGCACGTTCCCTCTCTGGTAGAGGGGAGAAGCCTCCGCTAAAAGCACTGGATTCTTTCGAAGCTGCGTTCCTGCAGCCCGACTGCAGCTGTGAGCAGCGAGAAGAACCAGCTTTTACATAACTGGGGACTGCTGACATGCAGGAGAAAAAGCACTGAGGAAAACCTGCATGGCTGCAGGAGCATGGGATGAAGCAACCTCTCTACACAGCGTTACGCACGCTTTATCTTTCCAAAGCGATTCCAACAGTTGATTGGTCAAATCAATTCCTAACTACCGGCACGATTCCTGCGTTTCAACAGTCTCCTCCATAAGCCTATTTTCAGTTTAAATACATCTGTTCCCTCTCACCAACTACTCAATTCCTCTCTAATTACCTACTTATTACTGGTAATACAAACTCCGGGTTCATGTTCCAAACAGTTTTATACACAGGCTTCTTTTGTCCCCATCAGCTTCAAGCAGAACAAAATTAGGAAGTTAAGAGCAAAGGGAAAAAGAAAACTCCTTTCCGTGACCAGACCAAACCTTAGAGAGAGAAGTTTCACTGAGGAATTTACTTTCACTTCCCTCAAAAAAGCGGATGTCACTTGGTATCTGTGTGAAACCAGAGAGGGGACTGTGGGACGCGATGACCAAGGACTGAAAGTTTGTGAGAATTTTGAGCAGTAAAGCCCACGCACAAAGCAGCGACACATCGAACTGATGCAAGCCAGGCACATGAGAGCTTAGAATTGTAATTCGCATCTGGAAATACAGAAGCGGGAACAAACCTGAACTGTGCACACGCTGTATATATGTATCACAGAAATGATACATAACTCCAGAGGCCAGCCAGCTAGATGGACTGCGCATGTTATTTCCAAGATATCCCTAAAGAATGAGCGTGGAGCCCGGCTGTTTTCATTGATAACAATTTCATAATCTGCCCTCAAGCAGCCGGCTCTGGTTCAACTCTTACAGTTTCATTCTTCAATCTACTATCCACCGTTAGTTTTCCAGACCTTTGTTTTAAGGCCTAGGCTAAAAAGAAAAAAAATCATTTCACTGCTGGTTTTGATTTTCGACATGTTAGTAGTCTTATGATCCTTGCTCTGATTTAATTTTAAAAAGTTATTTTAACTTTTATCCAATGCTATATCCTCCTAAATAACAGCAGCTCAGCTGGAGAACGCTGACACTTTTATGTGGTCTTGGATTGCACGTGTCTGGTCTACAAAGTTTTATCGTAAGCCTTAATTTGTTGCTTTTCTCCCAGCTGCAGTTTAAGATCCTCTCGAAAAGCCAGTATCTAAAATGGAGATTACACAAACCAATACTATCTTACGTACAACCCTGCTGAAAGCATACTTCTGTCTCCTTCACGGGGCCTCTCCAGGGCATTTAGACCTGACTGTGCTTCTCTGACCAAAGATTCTTTAATCAAAGGAACACAGATACTCAATTAGACATTTCATTACTTCCTCCCTGAGAAAGCTTTCACCGAAGCTTACACCATTGCTATGAGCACACACCAGGATGGAACATCAGCTCCACAATTCTCCTCCTCTGCGAAGCAGTAGTTTGAGCAGTTCATAAGCAGAATGCAAGTCTTATTCTGCAGCTCGACATTAACGTGTAAACATCCCCAAAACAACTGTGGCACTTGCAAAACCCTCAGTGGATTTCAAGAATCTTCAAAATTACTCATACAAACTGGAGTTTAAACTAATTTCTTCCAGGACTATGGCACTAACCTCCACAAAGAATGACATTTTCAAAGCTGCCGCTTTGCCTGAGCAAGCTTACAACAGGCCATCGTCTTGGATAATACATTCTTTCCTTCTAATTTGCCTCCCAAGATGAACATTTTGGGTTTTAGGAACTGAGAAATGCTTTAGGAGAGCTGGAAGAGCAATGGTCAGATTGCCTGGGCTGCAGCACTACAAGAAAAAAGAACCGCTTTCCCAAGAGGCCCTTCCTAAAAGGTGCCACTTTCAACAAAAACCACTCAAACCACACAGCGTGCAGACCGAGAGTCCTCTACACCGCGTTTCATCACACGCTGCAGCTCAAGTGCCTTCAAAGCATTTCACTCTCAAAGAACATTTCAGCTATATCCATTTGCACTACTGGAATATTATAAATATTTCAGGAGCCTTAGGTTTCAAATCTCAGCTCGTGCTCCAGAGCATCAGCAAATCCATCACAGAGTGATTTATCAATGACTCCTCTGGCTTCCACTGAAACTCAGCACCTTGAGGTCCCTTTCCAAAGGGTTTTCAGCCACTGCTACACTGTGCTCGGCCTGTTATCGTTTCCACGAACATCAGCACTGAGGAAAAAACACTCTGTAAGCTGTTAAAGAGGCCCCAAAACTGCACAAATTTTGTGCAAGCCTGTCCCACCACCAAAGCTATCGGTCTGAGAAGATGAGCTTGCATTCTCCCAGGACAGAGGGCTGGGAAGTGGCTCCCAAGGAAGGAGGGAAGGGAGAAAAAGGGAAGGAGGGAGGGAGAGAGAATCCCTGAAAGAGTTTAAAAGGCGGGTAGACCAAGTGTTTAGCAGTAAGATTTAGTAGTGGACAAGTATGACTGGGCTTGTTGATCTCAAAGGTCTTTTCCAATCTAGTGATTGATTCTATGATTCTATGAAAAAGGGAAAGAGAAAGAGAGGGACGGAGAGAGGCAGGGAGAGGGAAAGAAAGGGAGGAAAGGAAGGAGGGAAGCAGGGAGAGAGAGAGAAAGGGAGGGAAGGAAGGAGGGAGGCAGGGAGAGAGGAAGGCAGGGAGGGAGAAAGGAGGGAGGGAGGCTGCGGCCCATCCCCGCTGCAGCCGCGATGACAGCGCCCGCCCCGCGCCCCGAGGGAGGGAAGGCCCCGCACTGACCGTGATCCGCGGGGATCCCGCTCCTCGGGGCCCGCGCCGAGGCCGGGGGGGCAGGGCCGGGGCCCGGCAGCCGCCGCTCAGCCCCCGGGCTGCCGCCCGCCGCGCCCCTACCTTTCCGCCTGAAGAAGGACATAGTGCCGGGGCGGGGGCGAGGCGGCCGCTGGGAGGGGGAGAAGGAGGGGAGGGAGGGGGCGAGGGCAGCGCCCGGGCTCCCTATGAATGAGACGCCTTCCTCCGCCCGCCGCCTCCTCTCCCTCCGCCTCTTCCTCCCGCGGAGGCGCCAGCGGCCGCCATGTTGTCAACAACCGCCCCGCTCCCTCTTCCGGTCGGACCGCGGGGCACGACGGGACGCGCCCGCCTCACTCAACATGGCCGCCTCGGCGTCGGACGGGCCTGGCTATCTTCCGTTCGGGGCGGCCATCTTGGATGAGGGCAAGAAGCTCACGGGGGTCCGCAGCTGGGGCGAGGAGGCGGCCATCTTTCATAAGGGCTAGGGGCGCGGGCGGCGTGAGGTGCGGGCGGCCATGTTGGTTGAGGGCCAGCGGGGCCTTGAGTGATACCGAAAACGCCAGCAAATAACCTCTCTAAGACTCGTTCTGGAGTTTTAGGAAGCAAACACCCTTTCTCAGGGCTGGGCAACACGAGGGGCGAGCTCCATCACTCGTGTGCAGCCAGACGAGAGCTGGGACAGAAGAGGTTTCCCACTTAGATGCATATGAATAAATTTTCCCAAGAATCTTATGCATATTCTATTTCTTCCAAGGTCTAATTTTAACGTTATTATGAACTGCACAGCAGGCAAATCTCTTGCTGATTTGGAGCTTTGGAGCCCGCTCTGCCTGACCTCCCATTTGAGAGAGACTGCAGAGGCGATTGAGAGATCTGCTCAGCACGGGTCACACTGAGCACAAGCCGTTACCGCCTCCGAAGCATCAACGGTGTCTGGAAACACTGCTGGAAAGAAAATGTGAGAGTCTGTCTGACTTTCAAAATAAAAATACAATTGTTTAGCTGAAACTTGACTTTAGCTTCAATCAAAAATACTCCGTATTTTATTATAGTAACTACTTCTTGTATCATGAGGAGGTGCTTTGGGGATGCTGTGGCAATCTGGGCGCTTCCCGTGGGCGAAGGATGGCAGCATGGCCTGAGGGCAGGTGGCCGTGAGTGCCCTGCAAGAGCTGAGGTGCTATGGAGAGCTCTGGGACCTGGGCCCAAGATGTCCCTTTTGGCCACGGGGCTGGGGCAGAGAGTATGTGACACCCAAGAGACCGCGCGTCTGTCTGAGCACCAGCACAGGCTGCAAAGGGCTTTGCAGTCCCAGCAGAGGCAGCCGTGGGCTGTGGGTCCCCATCCCAGCGAGGCTGTGGTCCCTAAAGGCAAAAGGCCATCCCTTTGGTACATGTGCTACCAGAGATCATAGAACCATAGAATAGTTTGGGTTGACCTTAAAGATGATCCAGTTCCAACTCTGCCATGGGCAGGGACACCTCCCCCTGGCTCAGGCTGCCCAAGGCCCATCCAACCTGGCCTTGAACACCTTCTGGGATGGGGCAGCCACCACTGCTCTGGGGAACCTGTTCCAGTGCCCCAACACTCTCACAGTGAAGAAATTCCTCCTTATGTCCAGTCTAAATCTGCCCCTCTCCAGTTTATACCCGTTCCCCCTCGTCCTATCACCGCAAGCCTTTGTGAACAGTCCCTCCTCCGCTTTCTTATAGCCCCTCCAGATACTGGAAACTGCTCTAAGTTCTCCTCGGAGCCTTCTCTTCTTCAGGCTGGACAACCTCAACTCTCTCAGCCTGTCCTCGTATGGGAGGCGCTCCGGCTTCCTGCAGCTCTGTCATTCCATCGCAAACCACCCGGCTATTGGTACAGCGTTACCAGAAAAGCCTGACGAGCGGCATAGCGCTGGCCAGGATGTGGAGACACTGCACGGGTGCTGGGAAGCTGAGTATCTGATAAGTCAGTTCCGTCTGTGTCCGGAATCCTGCCACAAAAATCCTCTTAATTATCCTCCCAAGGCAAATCTCCTCTTTTCTTGGCTACAGAGGGCATTTGTAGTTGTAACACATTGCTTACATTGATCTCTGAAGAGCAGCATATGATATGGATGCTTTTTGAACACTTTATAAAGACTGCTATTATAAATTCTGCTTTATGCATGAGGAAACTGAGGCACAACACCAGAAAGCACATCTCCTAAAATCACAGCCACACCTGATCCGTGCAGCAAACCGCACAACCTTATGCAGGAAAGCTGGGGAGGGGCTTTTGATCAGGGAGTAGAGGGATAGGATGAGGGGGAGCGGCTTTAAGCTGAAAGAGGGGAGACTGAGAGGAGATCTGAGGCAGAAATGGTTTCCTGTGCAGCTGATGAGGCCCTGGCCCAGGTTGCCCAGAGAAGTCCTCGCTGCTCCATCCCTGGAGGTGTTCAAGGCCAGGTTGGATGGGCTTGGAGCCCCTGATTGATTGGAAGCTGTCTCTGCCCATGGCAGGGGGTTGGAACCGGGTGGGTTTTAAGATCCCTTTCAACCCGATTAATTCTATTATTCTATGATTCTATGCCTTTGAAATTGCTGTGGATGCTGGAGAACCAGCCGGGAGCAATGAAGTCCACTGGCGGTAAACATGAGAGAAATACAAACCATATCCATTCTCCTGTGGGCTTTGGCTTTCCATACCAGACAGGAATTAACTTTCCAAACACAGAACTCAGCCCAATTCCTCTTCAAGCTCTTTATGCCTCGATATTTCTGGGCTTGATCCCCAGGACCTTTTCCCATAGGGGCCAGTGAGTAAGACACCACAAGGATCTTGAAACAAAGCCAGTGCAGGGGCCACGGGAGGCAGCTGCAGCTCTTCCTCGTACGTCCCTGTACCATGATGGATCGATGCAGTGTCATCCCTCTGCGGTGTAACTGTCCTGCCGTCAGTGCTTCAGCCATGTGAAAATTATGTACTTAATAACCATTACGTAATTTCTGCAACATCTTTCATCCAAATGATCCAAAGCTCTTTACACTCAGTAATTAAGACTCATAAATTGTAAATTGCGTAAAAGGTATATTGGGATCTCTTCAGGGCTGAGATGAAGCTGTCTCTTGGGCAGGGTGTTGCAGCTCATTGACGCCCTATAGCAACAGCATTTTCTCTTTTGATATTATTTTTGTTAACTGATGCTCTTTCATACATTTTTGTACACATGCCCAGAGGCTGGTTTGAGAATAATTAACATGTTCTATGTGTTTTTTTGCATAATGAACTGAATTATTTAGTTGGCACATGACCTAAGAGGCTGGTAATAGACTAAAATATTCAAAAGGTGAGCAAATTTGAAAGAATGACTCAGTTAGGGACCACTAAATTAACATTGCACCCAGCCGCCTACAAACATGCAGTGTAAAGAGAGCCCTGATGCAACCAGTCTGATCCTCCAGTGTGCTGCACGCAGATTTCTCTTTATCCCCATGCAATTGCATGTGGTTAAAGGCTCTGGTTTTGCCAATCAAGCTGTAGGTTTCAGTGGATGTGTTGGGACTGAAACAAGACTCAATGTATTACAGATCCCCGCTCTGCCAGGCGGCCTAAATTGCAGTCGGTGGCAAAATACCCATGAAAGTCCACATTCTGGACTCTCTTTCTGGCCTTACAAGCTGATCCTTTATCTGCCACAAAGCCCATAGATCCCCGACTGCTGAAGCTCTTCTGCCTGAGCGGTGGTAGAAGCAGTCGTGCTTCCTAACCAGTTTATTTAGCTATGCATATCTCTTTCAATCAGAGCCGACCCTTTCACGGTGGGACAGGTGGTCTCCCGAGACTGCACCACCAGCTGCAAAGTGACAACTGCTGCCATCAGAAAGGCAAAGCTGTCAGAAACCCGGCCAGCTGGCAACGGGAGTTTGGGGTGGGTGAATTAGAGGCATCCCCCATCGCACTCGATGGGGAAAACCTTTTATGTTGCAATTAATTTTCAAGCAGCAGCTCCTTTTTCAAAACCCTCATCCAACCTGTCAAAGTCTTTGGGACAATTCCAATTATCTGTGCACCAGATTCTAGATAATTGATGAAACCTCAAGCTACAAGTATGTTTGGCATGAATTATATTTCCTGGACTAAAATTTTCTCCCTGTTTTGGGAAGCTGTGGAGATCTGAACTGGAAGCACAAATAACATCAGGTTCTGGAGTTTTTAACAAAATGTGACAGTTTAATTAACTGAGCAATCAGTTGAAATATGACTTCAGGACATAGGTTGGGCAACATCAGAGAAGCTGAGGGACACCTCCCTAAATTAAAATAGTAAAAAAAAAAAAGAAAAGAAAGCCTCACTGCCTGGTGATTTTTCCCTCTCCAAAGCTAGGAAAATAAGCAAATTTGAATACTTGAAAAGTTCTAAATGGAACGCTCTTGTTTGGACAGAATTAATAAAGCAGAATAAGACTTTGTTGATAGCTCAGTGTCTTTGATAATTAATAACAGGGAATTGCTCTGCTCAACTACAGCATTCAGAAAACCACAAATGTAACAAATCATGTTACAGGCCATTGCCATTTCTCACATCTTTGGGACAGTCCATTTATTTACATGTAAATACATGGTGTTGGGATTCTGTCTCATGCGTAGACTTCTCACTACTTTGGGAATACAAGTAACAAAAACTGTGTGTCTATGGTTCTTAACAGCCTAGATATTACTCTGGAATCAATAATGTCCAGCACATATAAGGAATCAAAGATGCCTTTGTGCAGGAACACATTACAACTTTAAAAGTAATATATTGTGAACGTGTAGCATTGCTAAAAAAAATCATAGAATATTATTTCAAACACGTCATTAGACATCTTAGACAACTTTGTAAAATAAGCAATACAAATAACTAATCACTAAGAATCGAAGAATTAGTGTTGGGGAGAGTGGGAAAGATGCAAGAGAAGCTGTAAGATTGAGCAGACCATTCCAGTAGGAGTGCTCCAAAGCTGCAATCGCAGCAGCTTCAGTTGGAGAGTTGTATTTTAATCTGTTTTTTTTCTTTTATTTGAATGGGAAAACAAGTGGCTGCATGCGCACATAAAATTCATCGCAAATTTGGACGTGGCTGACCTCAGACCATTATCCTTAATGGGAATGGGAGGGTTGGTACTGGCTTTGCGACTGTGCTGAGGATTTCAAAGAAGGGAATTATCCCACCTCCCAGCCTGGCAAAAATTAACTGGTTTTCTTAAAACCTTGCAATCCTTCCTTGTCTCCTTCCACTGAGCACACGCCCAAGGGGGAAGGTTTGTTCCTCCGTGCCTGGCAGTTGGGCACAAGTAAGGGGTGAAGGGTTTCTGTCTGAACCTCAGTGGGTGGGTCAAAACCTTGAGGTGTAAAACAGAAGAAAATGAGAGGGGGAAGCCTCAGTCCCGGCAGAAAGAGCTGCAGCAGTGACCTGCTGCTGGAAATCTCTGAGCTTTGGGGAAGGAGCTGTGGGCAGGAGCATGGACGTGAGAAATGCAAAGCCCTCACCGCAGTTTCTGCGGCTTTGCCCCAGCCCTGACCCTGCTGCAGGCTGCTTCTCGCTCCCGTCTCTGCAGAGCTGTTGTGCCAACAGAACTGTTCTGATTTACTGAAAACCAAATGGATCATCCCTACCTTGTCCATCCCAGTGTATTGCCAGTGTTGTGCGGGACTCACCTCAGACGGCCTTTCTCCAGTTCACAGTGTTTTCCTCAAATTCTTGGACATTTATGGTGTCATTACTTGATGGTCCTTTCCAACCTAAATGATTCTGTGGTACTTGACTAAAACCAAGTTAAAAAAAAAATCTAGTTTAAAACCACTATCTCTGTTTCTCCTTTTAAGCCTCTTTTCCCTTTTGGTTTTCTAAATGCCTCAAAGAGTATAAGAGATGCAACACATGAGCGTCAGATATTTCTGCAGCCCAGGGATACTGGGAAAAACAAGTCTTAGTGGGATTTTGTCCCTTCAAAACTTTCCTGGAAATTACAGGATAAGAAGCACACACAACATTTTTAAACGCAGGGAAAACACAGCCCTCCATGAAGCTCAAATGATATTTTATCCTAGACTTTCTGTCCGTGACCTCAGCTGTGAAAAGCAAATTCTTTGCCCATCCCTTGCCTCCTGGGCAGCCCTGCATCCACCTGCCCCCCCGGTATTTTATCTCAGACTTTTTGTCCATGAATTCAGCTGTGGAAAATTAAATGCTTTGCCCATCGCAAGGCTCCCGCCCCGCAGCATTCTCTCCGCACACCAGGAGAGGGTGCCAAGCCCCCGGCTCTGCGCGGATCCACCGGGAGAAGCCGGCTCCGAGCCGCCCGTCTCCAAGGGCTGCAATGAAAACACCAACCAGCGCGCCCCAGATTTAACGGGAAAGCTCTTTTTTTTTGGACCCAAAGCTGCTCAAGTGTCCTTATCTCTGTTTCACCGGTAACGGCACTAAGTGCCCGAGAAGCAGCTGAGGACTTTAGGGCAGGATAAATGTATTTTTTGGGCTATATTTCTTAAAGGATTTGTCTCTTTTTGGCTTGCGGCTGGTGGACGTGGGTACCGCTCGGGGGAAGAGCCGAGCTTCTGGGAATGGGGAAAACCCGGTGAGATCTGCGAGGCAAGAGCATAAGAAATCAATTCCCGTTGCAAAGCGACAAAGAAGGTTTAGCGGGAATAAAACCTGGCTGATCCATGAAGTTTCAGAGCGGCTGTGAGCGAAAAATCCATCTGCAACTGGGAGGCGCAGCTCTTATACCTGAAGTGCGAGCCCAGATCGTCGGGACGAGCTGGGAGAAAGCTGCGAGGCTCAAGGATCCCCTCGACGCTCTCGGGGCAGCAGAGCAGCGAGAGGCTGCGGCCACGCGTGGGGTTTAAACCCTCCCATGGTGACAAACCCCCCGCGTGTCCCTGCCGGGGAGGCTGGAGCCGCAGCATCGCCGCCCGCGGGCACCGGGGAGGGGGAGAACGTTAAAGATACCGGCAGGAACGCAACGACTCTTTAGTCCGTAGGGGAAAACGGCCTGAAAGCCCCCCACCGGTGCGCGCAGGTGGAAGGGACCCCGCTGCATCCCGGGGCTCGGCCGATGCTGCCGGTGCCGGGGGCGGCGCGGGGCTCGGGCTCCCTGCCCCGCCGGCGCACCATGTGCAGCGGGGTCGGCTGCTTCTGGGCGCTGCTCTCCGCCGCCCTCCTGGCCGCCTGCTCCGCCGCTTTCCTCTCCCCGGCCTGGCTGCTACCGCCCGGCCGCGCCTCCGCCGGTTTCGGCTTGTTCTGGCGCTGCTCCGGGCCGCCCCGCGGCTGCCACGGCTCCGCCGGACCCGGCGGCTTCGGAGACATCCCCTCCGGCTCCTGGCAGGTGAGCGCCTCGCCCGCCGCGTCCCCCCCGCCTGCCCCCGGGCTCCCCGGCATCCTCCTTGCTTGTCCTGGGCTCCCCGGCGTCCCCCCATCACCATCCCAGCATCACCCCCGCCTGCCTCGGGCTCCCCTGCACCCCCATCCCCTCCCCGGCATCCCCCCCGTCTATCCTGGTCTCCCCGACATCCCCATCAGCTCCTCAGCATCGCCCCTGTCTGTCCCCGGCGTGCCTTCTGCCCTTCCCTCTGCTCCCCAGTGTCCCCCTAGGATCCGCTCATCTGTCCTGGGCTCTCCAGCATCCCCCCATCAACTCCTCTACATCCCCCTGTCTGCCCTGGGCTCCCCGAAGTCCCCCCATCACCTCCCCGACACCCCCTCATCTGTCCCGGTCTTTCCAGAGTCTCCCCATCACCTCCCTGGCATCCCCTTGACATGCCCCAAGCTCCTCGGCATCACCCCATCACCGCCCTGGCATCCTTCCTGCTCTCCCTGGACTCCCTGACGTGTGCCCATCACCTCCCCAGCTTCCTCCCATCTGTCCTGGGCTCCCCAGCATCTCAACATCACCTCCCTGGCATCCCTCCTGCCCTTCCCTGGACTTGCCAGCATCCCTTCAGCACCTCCCCAGCACCCCCAGATGTGCCCTGTGCTCCCTGGCACCCCCCATCATCCCTCCCACATTGCTACAGACCTGCCCCAGACTGTCAGTATCTCCCCGTCCTCCTCACCTCCTGTCATCACCTCAGCACACCCCGTTCTGACCCAGGTTCTCCAGCATCCCCTCATCCTGTCTCACAGACCTGTCCTGCCCTGAGCACCCCTGGCATCCCCTGCATGCCCCGTGCTGCCCCCGAGCATCCTCTGCATCCCTCCATGCTCCTTTCGAGCATCCCTTTCATCCTCCCATCCTACTCCTGAGCATCTTCTCTGCACCCCCTGGCTGTCCTTGTGGTCCATGTGGGGCCACATCTCTTTTTGGAATGTTGCACAGAAGCCTCCGGGGTACCTTTGTGCCCGTCAGTGCAGCCTGAGAGTGGCCACGGTGTGTGTCCTGGCTGTGGCCATCACAGTGTAGGCATCTGACCTTGGCACCTTGCCCTGCTGGGGCTCCTGGCTGTGCCTCACTGCCAGGACCTCAAATCCCTCCAACCTGGCGGGAGCTCTTGCATGGGTGTGCGGGAGGGAGTTGGGGGAGAAATGGGAGAGGTTTGATGCTCTCCGGCGGGGCACTGAGCATCACTTGCCAGCTGAGTTCACTACAAGGAGCAGAGAGGTGGCTGCAGCTGCTGCCCCTGGGGGACACAGATCCAGAAATCGAGTCTGGACGTAGGGACTGTGGCCATTCCCCTTCCCATCCAGCCCGGGGTGATGACCTTGCCAGGTTTTGAGAGGAAGGAGGCCAAGGCCTCTCTGCTTGCCCTGCGGGGCCTGGGGTTGCTGTGATGTCCTGGTGTGACAAAGAGCTGCCTGTCCCTGCTGGGTGATCATGGGGATCACACAAAGCCCAGCCCTGATGTCCCACCCGCTTGCCCCTGCCCTTTCTCCCCTTTCCTTTTATTCTTAGCTTCTTACCCTCAGGTTGGGAGTGGGATTTCACTACTGCTGCTTGAAACACATAAGCTTTGACCTGCTCCAGGTCACTCCGTTGCAGAAATCCCAATACGAGGGCTCGGTCCCTGAGTGGTTGTGGCTGTGCCTGGCACGATGGGTGTCAGTAGTTGAATTCTCAGCCTGTAGTGAAGCTGTGCTTTTATCTCTCCCAGGATGTCAGGTCTGCGTTTGATTGCTTAAATCCATCGTGATCCTTAAAATTGCCATGAAAGACAAATATTGTGAATTACAAAGAAAAGAACCAGCTGCAAAAAATCCTTCCTATTTATATAAAAATGTGCAAAAATGCTGTGGTTTCCCTAAGCTGGCCTTTGTTCAGATGCTTTTACAAACGTAATTCAGATAAACACTTCCAAGTAATAACAAGCTTCAAAGATAAGAACGAAGCTCAGCAGTGACTCATTGGAACAAGCTTCAGCTACACACAGCCTCAGCCACCAATAGCCTCAGAAACCACTTTTGATCCAGAACGTAACATAACACAAAGTCTCTGTGCTCCTGAGCTTGGGCTGTGGTAAGGGAGGATAAAATCATGGTACCGAGTAGGGCTTACAGGCGATTTTGGTGACACATCCTTTATTAATACCACTCAAATAATGCATGAGCAACAAACAGTGTTGTCTCTTTCAGGGGAAAGTGATCCCCCACCAGTGTTCCACCAAGGTGAGGATGAGAATACCTGTTGTGATGGTTACTTGATGGGGTGGAATACGATAAAATATCCCTGACAGCTTTGCTAAGGCAGGCAACAGCTTTGGTTTTCATGCATGAGCAGCCTCCGAACCGGCACGCCTCGGTGCTCAGGACAGAGGGAGCTGAGCGCTGTGAGCCCCAGCCACAAGTTCAAGCAGGAGATTCTCCGTTTTGGAGAGATGGGGAAACTGCAGCTCTTTTTTCTTTGCTTTCAAAACTTGTGACATTTATTTCCAATCTTTCAAGCAATCTCACGGGCATCTTCTTTAAATGAAAGCCAGGAGCCTAATGTGGACAGAGATCTAGGAGCTTTTGAAAACAGCCACCAGCTTAGCGCTGAAGTGGTGAAGGCTGGCCAGAAGGGTGTGAAGCTGTGGCTGTGAAAGCTAATGTCAAGACGGGGCTCAGGAACTCTTCTAGTGTGAAGCTGGTGGCGCATCTTGGGGGATGCTGAGAGCATATCCGAGGAGGATGCCCACCTGCAGCACACGGGGGGTAGGAGCAGCCTGTACCCAGAAGTCCATCCTTACTGAACGTTGTCCTTTTTGTTTCCCAAAATGTTCATGGTTGCTGCATTTCCAATGTTTCCCTGTTCTAATGTGCCGATGTGATGAAGGAGTGGGGGAGCGTTCAGCCCTGCAAATGATCGTTAATGCCAGTTGTGTGTTTGCACTTGGGAGATTATGTTAATCATGTTACAAATGATGCTTTGAATCATGTCTAGAGGTTAATTAACATGCCTTTCTTCTCTTAAGAGGACCTTCATGTCTGCTCAGAGTTGCTGGCTTTTTTCTGCTTCCTTTCATAATTACTTTGCAGCTCTCTAATATCATGGGTACCTTTAATTTAACCCTGTCAGTGCTCAGGCTGCTGGGACTGTGCACCGTGCTCAGCATCACGATGGTAATTTGATGGGGTGGAATAAAACAAAATATCCCTGACACCTGGAGATGTTGTGGCCAGCCTGTCTTGTGCAGAGAGGGTCTGGCTAAAGCCAGGTGTGAAGAGAGGATGGTGATGTTGTCCAGGGACCACAGCCAATTTATGAACAGGGGCTCTACAAGGACAATTAGTGGAAAAGAGGATCTGTTGTGGGGATTCTCAGGGCTGGTGAGGGGCATCCTGAAAGGTGCAGGTGCCCTGGGAAGTGGAGATCACTCTTGGGAAACCAACTGGTAGAGCTAGGAAGAACAGGTGAGCTTTTGAGCTCTGAGCAGTTTCATTGCATCTCATTGCTTCTGGGTTGTTTTTTTTTTTTAAAGGCCAGATCCTTGTGTATGTGTGTGTGCAAAATAGTGCTTTATCCTGAGCTAATTTATTTTGTCTTTCAGCAGGAGCATTTGGCTCATGGGTTCCTGTCTCAATGCTGCACTTTGGAAGCTGCTGCTGCTTCATTTCAAATTTCTATTTTTATTTTTCCAGATAGTCTCTGGTTATTTTCAGGCTTTGCCAAGCACGTAATCTAAAATAACAAAGAAGCTGATCAACTCATGGTATTCAAGTTAAAGCCACACGGACCGTTTGCCTATGAAGCCTGTGATGCCCTACTAGAGCAGAGCACAAAATGACCCACTTAGGACAGAGGGACGGCTTTGCACGGCCTCATGAGTTCCCCAAGTGTGTCTTTCCTGGGTTTTTGCCCAAAGCACACCTTGAAAAGATTGAAAAGATTCAGCCTAGTGAAAATGTACAGTGCTGAACCTGCTTACCCTTCTATTAGAAAAATGGGGAAAGGTTCAGCACTGAGTTCCTGATGTAATTTTAGGGTTGCCCATAGAAGTCAGGTTTGCAGAGCTACGCAGCCCTGTTCCAAATAGTAAAGCATGTGGGGTGCTCATGCAGATAGGGAGGGGAAGGTTCTGGAAAATCCATCGCTCTCTTTCTATCACAGGCTCTGGCAAAAGGGAGAGCTCGGTGTTTTGGGAGTCCCTGCCTTGCAACGTGACTCTGGGAGCCACGTTAATTTGGGATTATTGGGAAATCAACTTTTAGCTCCTCATCCTAAGAACTTCCCAAGAGAGCAGATCCTTCCCGGATTACTCTGCCTACCAGTCAGTTTGATTTTTAATTGCACTTACACACCCTTGGCAAAAGGAGCGAGGGATCAGCAATTCTTGAAATCACCATCTTCCTCTTTATGCAAATTACTTTGCGGTAGGCTTTATCTCCTTTCATTAACCACCCAGAGGATTTTGACCTACATTAATAGCACAGAAAATAGCCAGTGTGGGGTAAGCTGTAACTCCTGGGCTCTGGCTCCGTACTTCAATGCCTGAGTAGCAAATCATAACCAGGACTCACTGACCAGTGAACCACTCGCCGCTAAGCTGGGCTGAAATGGGTGCTGAGGCCGGGCCAGCCTATGGGTGGGGCACGGAAGGTCAAATTGATTGAAAATACAGACTGTTCTCAGGAGTATTTCTATCATCTCCATCCTCAACAAGAGATGGAAGCTGCTTTGCTTGAACAAAGGCACAGAGGGGTAGGCATTAGCCACAGCGTCACTGCTCGGGCTGTGGGTCCAGGGGCTGGGCAGCAGCCGGGGCTTAGCTGAGCCTTGGCGGCTTGTAGCAGTGATGACGGCTTCACGCTGGGTTGCCGGCCCACAAACCTGCTCGACAAACAGAGGGTCCTGAACCCTGCGTCTTGGGAAGGGCATCGCCTGAACCCATCAGACATATTTTGAGCTGAGCATTGCATTTCCCCTTTGTACAGCCCAAAGCAGAGCCTGGCTCAGAATGGTGGGGACACGCAGGGATGTTTTGATGGTGGGACACTCCTTCCATCCTTTTGAGGCTGCAAGTCCCACTGCCTTCAGTCTCCTCTCCACTAGCTTTGTAAGAAGAAGCCAGATGGGAGAGCTTTGTGACTTGCAGGGTGTTCCCCATCCCAGGATGATGAGCCCAGCTTTGCCACCGGTGCCAGGAAAGGGCTTATCCCAAGAAAGGATAATAAGAGAGTACGGGTAAGGAGGTCTGATCTGGTACCCAGTGACAGCACACTGCTTGTTGCCTAATTAAAATTTCATTAAGCTGGTTCACATCCCTTCATGGAGGTCACAGGCCCACCATTGATGTGCTAATGTCTTACTTTTTCCCCTTTTTTTTCTCTTTCACCAGTATCCATCATCCTCTTAGATAAAGCAGTGCCATTAGGAACTGCTCTCCAGTGTCCCCAGATGCAATGGCACTGGAAGAAAGACAGCTGTAATTCATCAGACATTATCTGTTTCTTATTTTCTCCCTGAGTAAAAAAAAATGCATTTTTTTTTCTTGCATCAGTTTGGGCATCAAACAATTGTGCTGAATACCCTGATTAGCTTGAAAGTGGGGAAGTTACCTGGAAGGCCAGGACTGGCTGATTTGTGTCTTGGTGGTGGTGGGTTGCTGGATTTTGTGTGTGAGCAGCTAATTCTGGGGCTGGGGAGAAGTACCCCCTGTGTGTGCTTCAGCACGGGCAGGTGCCCATCAACCAAATCCTTCATTTGAAGGGGAAGAAATAAGGGCTGGAGCCTGATTGCCTCCTCTGCATCCCTGTGCCCCAGCCCAAACCACCTGGGGTCCGGGGACTGTGAGACATCAGCCACCTCCCTGGCAGCACCACACCTGGGGCTCTGCGTTACTGCCGGGCTGGTTTGGAGAGGCTGGACCTGTTCCCACTGTGCCCATCAGAAGACACCAGGAATTTCTCAGTGCTGCTGGGCAGGGGATGGCATCTGCATGGGAGCAGGATGGAAAGGGAAGATCAGATAGGAAGGAGAAAGCTCTCAGATGTCGCCAAGAGGAAGGTTATTGCCAGGAAGGAGAAGACTAGGACATGTGAGATCCTCTTCCTGGCCGTTGTTTTAATGCCGACCAGATGGCGGATGTTTGTTTCTGTGATTTGTGTGGGGGAAATATGAACAAGCTGCAAGGCTCGATCCACCCACCCCTGTGCACGCAGCGTCTCTTGCAGAGGCAGGCACCTCTCTGTGGTGCCCCAGGTTGGTGTTCCTGGCTTCTACCAAGATCTGTTGCGCCTTAGCCCAAGGAGAAGGAACTACTGCTTAGGGTGCAGGGCAGTCTTGCCCAGCGTGGGGTGAATGAAAGCAGGGGGCTTGGGGTACAGTGCAAAACTCACGGCAAGGTTTGATCGCAGCAAAGGACCTGGTGGCCGCATGGTGCTGGTGGCAGTGACTCGTGGGCTGCAGAGACACGCAGAGACCCATCAGGCGCTGGGATGGAGGGAAAGCAGCTTTGCTGCTGCAGCACCGCTGTTGCCCTGCAGACAGATACCAGTCTGAGCATTTGCACAGATCCTTTCCAGCCCCCTTTATTTAACCTTCCAACAGCCAGGAGCAACTGCTCCTCCTCCGCCAGGAGACTGGCCAAGGGCATCTCAAGCCACACAGCAGAGCCAGAGCCAGCTGCCAACATCTGCATCCACTTCCCGGCATCAGGCCCTGGTGTGGCCTCTCGGGTGCTTGCCAGCAGTGCTGCAAATCCCAGACCCGAAGTCCTCACTCAGCACCTCCATTTAACACTGATTTATTTTTTTAACAAGGCTAAAAAGCCTGGTGTCCGTTTGGTTTCTGCCTTTCCCGGTACAGCACTACCCAGTTTAACCCCGATTATTTTATTAACATATTAACATATTCCCTAGGTCAATATTTAATGACGTAGAGCTCAGACAGGATGGGACAGTATGTGAAGACAGAAAAAGATTTGAGTAATTTTGCCCCCTCTTCTCTTAGTTGATTTTACAGCCAGTTTTTTTCCCAGCTCATTCAGAGGTTCTCAGACTTTTTCTGCCTCAACAGACAGCCCCAGAAAGACAGATGCACTGTGACCTTCACTCTTATTTTCTCTCAGTTAACCTACAGCTTTATTTCCTAATTATTTAGCGTACTTATTTTCTGCTCCCGTTTGCAAAGATGCTTAAGCATTTGAGAAGGGATGAAGTACCCAAGCGGTCTGTAACCTTGCCTTCAGCCTACAGCTCTAGATACTACAGGGCCCATTCAGGGCAGCAGCTCTCAGAGCGGTCAGGTTCCAATTAATAATTTGTATTAATAAACTAAAGTGCATCATGGTGTGACCAAACCCACAGGACTCGATGGCAGGAGCTTTGCTGAGCTGCTCTCTCTCTGCCAAGCCAAACAGTGGGTACCACTTCTCAGCGCTAACTCATTGCGCTGGGCAGTTTTCTCTGTTAGCCATTTTCGCTTTAAAGATCAGAGGTGGGTTAACTGTTTTCTTAAACTTTTCATTAGGGATATTAAAGGATTCTTCCCAGGATGGTAATTGCGTGACATTTTGATTTTTTTTTTGGTGAATGAAACAGTTATCTTCAGCAGATTTATTGCTCAGTGAATGGCACAGCCGTGGCATGTGTCAGAGCTGTAAAATATTAAAATAATGGGTAGGGGATTGTTGTTAATCGGAATTTATTACGCTACATAAAGGCTTATTTACAGTCCCACCAGGAGACTATTAATTTGTTTAGGGATAAACAATTAATCTCCCTGGGGGTGGGAGCAGAAAACCTGACAGAGTTTTATGTCTCTTCCCAGCGCGGTGGCAGCAGGATGGCTCCTGGCCCGGGGCTGCTGGGTTCTCCAGGGAGGTCTTCCCTGATGGGGACATGGGTCTGTGGTGCCTGGGGAGAGGCAGCCCACTGGGTAGTGAGGTCCTGCTTCTCCCTGGCTGGTTTTGCACTGGAATCTGTGCTCTCTGCTGTGATGAATATGCTTTTTCCTGCCCCTGCCTGAGCTGGGCTCTCACAGGTGGCCTTGATGTGTCATGTTTGTTTCCCCTTCCCGTTTATTTTTGGGTTTCAGACTTGGCATCCTGTTTCCTGCATCCTCTCTTTTCCTCTTAAGATGCAACAGGCACAAACAAAGAGGAGAGAGAGAAGCACTGTACAGTTAAAAGGAGAGGGGTTTTAGCTGCTACTGTTTGGTACCTTTGCTCCATGGACTCCTTCAAACTTAAGGCTCATTATCTTTCTTTGGAAGCAGCTGTTTGATCTGCAGGTGTGATTCCATTACAGAGCAGGAGCACTTGGGTTTAATTCCCAGGCAAGGCCCTGGAAAGGTTACAACAAAAGCAAAATTTCTGTTTTACAAGAGCTTATCCAGTCTTCTGGCAGGTGATGACAACGCGGTAGGGAAAGAAGTTTGCATCTTGTATTCAAGTAGCTCTGCCCATTGTGTACCAGCATAATGTAAGAGGCAGACTAAGCCTGCCAGCTTGCAGCAGGGTCTCCAGCAATCTGTCCTGAAATGCTTGTGCCTTTCGCTGTTGCCACCTGTTCTGGGGCAGCTGTGTTGCTGCCATCCCTTGTGCCCCACAGCAAAACTGCTCAGCAGCGTTACCCCTTCTACCCCAGAGCTGCACGATGGCCGTTTGGTGGCTCAGCATCCCTGTTGCACATGGCAGGAAACAAACCTCACTATTTACCTACACCTCTTGCCCACACGAATTTGAACACATTTATTCAAAATATTAGTTCCCTTTGCCAAGGTCTGGATGGATTTGGTCTTTTTTTGGCCACCACTGTGCACATCGGGGTACTACTGGCCCCAGAACCCCACAGTCTTGCTGCTGTCTGAGTGAACCCAATGGCAGGACCCAAACCAGACACAGCTCTTCTTTCAGTGCACCCACCTGCACCCACCCTATTTGTGCCTTTTTCTCTTGGCACTACATCCTGAAAAACATCTTTGCACCTTTCTGCAGGAATTAGCAGCCTGAGCAGCTCATAGGTTGTTTCCAGCAAGAGCTGCATGTTTTAGGGGATTTGTGCTACCATAATTAAGATGAGCCTAGATTGTTAAAAATAATATGCTTCACACGAGAGAGGAGGAATCCTGCTTCACGAGACCCCTTTCTGCTGAAAAATTCATTGCTCTAAATAATTAATGTTCCTCGCGAAGGAGAATGGTTTGGGTGTTGCTGGGTGGAAGGTGAAATTCAGATGCCAGGCAGAGTAATCTTTCTATTTTCTTTAGTCAGTCTGTATTTCCTCCCTGTGCTGCTGCCCTGGGAGTGGTGGAGAGGAGGGCTGTGGCTGCTGTCCCGGCAGGGCCCTGTGCAGGGAGGGCATCGGTGCGATTCCCTCCCAAATCGGTGCCCATTCCAGCCCAAACCCCATGTGTCTCTCCTGAGGTACAGATGTGACAAGGGGCTGGTCCTTGCTGGGGGTATCCCAACCTCATCTCTTTGGGTCTCAGAGGCTTGGGAAGGCACTGGCGAGGAGCAGATACCCTGCTGCCACTGTCCCTGCCCAAACAGCCTCTCCAGTTCTCCCGGTAGCTATTTGCACTGCTGTGCCTTTTACATTGCAGTCAGGAATTAATTTATTACCAGGACAGCGTTTGCATTGCTTGTGTGCTGTATAAATAGGCTATAAATAAGATGCTGATTTCTAATCAGTGCACAGCACTGGGGGAAGCACTCACACCAGGCTGTCGGAGTGGTGCCTGTGTTCCCCTCACCCATCCCTTTTCGGAGCAGTGGCAGCTTCCCAGCAGGACCCTGCAGGCAGCGGCTCTGCCACCACGGCAGCAGCCAGTCCAGCTGCTAAAAAACACCCCAGAAGGAAAATAACGCAGGTGGACGTAGGGCAGTGCCAGGTCTGTGGGCAGCACCCTTAGTGCTGGAGGGTTTTCTTAGTTGTTTGGACTCCCTGTAGCCATCACAGGGTAAACCCAATTTACAGAATGGTATGGGTTGGAAGGGACCTTAAAGCCATTCCAGTTCCAACCCCCTGCCATGGGCAGGGACACCTCCCACTGGATTAAGTTGCTCAAAGCCTCATCTAAACCTGGCCCTGAAAATCTCCAGGGATGGGGCAGCCACCATTTCTCTGGGCAACCTGGGCCAGGGCCTCACCACCCTCACAGGAAAACTTCCTAAAATCTCATCTCAATCTCCCCTCTTTCAGCTTAAAACTGTTCCACATCATCCTATCCCTGCACTCCCTGATAAAGAGCCCCTTCTGAGCCTTCCTGTAGTCCCTTTCCGTACTGGAAGCTGCTCTAAGGTCTCCTGAAAGCCTTTTCTTCTCCAGGCTGAACAACCCCAACTCTCTCAGCCTGTCCTCTTCCCACCTCCAGCCTTCCTGTAGCTTCTGCAGCATAACTTGCATTTAACAGATTATTTACGCTTGGTTTGTAATCTCTTTGGGGGGTGGGAAATGGAAATGTATTTGGTTTGTTCCTATTGTAACTATGGTTGCCCAAAACCTCAAATATAGGGGGAAAAGTAGAAAAGGAAAATAGTTCATTTCTAACCAGAATGTCCCAGCACTGCAAGAGGGCTGAACAAGGGTGGGTGGAGGTGGGACTTGAGTTCCTTACAGCAGCTCCTGCACGAGTAGGAAAATGATGATGAGCTGTCTTAGAGCTGTACTGCTTTAGGGATCCAAGATGCAAATGTTCCTGCAGGGCAACTCACCAAAGCCAGGAGCATTTCGTGGAATTTGCCATGAAATGACAGGACTTGACGTGGCCCCTGCAGTGCCGGGACCGAGGTGCCCTGGTGCTGTTTGAAGGCTGCTGCGAGCAGGGTGCTGGAGGAGGGAGCACTCATCGTGGGTCCCTTCGCTGCCTCTGGCTGGGCTGGCACATATCCCTGCGGTACAGGGATCACCTCGCTGCCAGTGCCGTCCTGGTGGCAGAGGTGTAAGTGTCACCTGCAACTGGGACAGAAACAGCAACCGTGCAGCAATCAGGCATCTGTACCCAAGTGCAAGCTGTTTTGCAATAACTTCGAGCTTTTCCTGGTTTTGGATGCTGATGCAGCTTGCTAGAATATTAAATAGCAAAACTGCTTCCGCCCCAGCCAGGTGGTGCCAGGGTCACAGGCTGTGCTTCCTCCCCTTCCACTGCCCCTCCACACTGTTCCAGCTCCAGGGAAAACGTTGCCCACTGGGCACTGGCACCACCCCACAGATTGAGCTGGGTTTGTAAAACAGCCCCAAATGACCCAGTTTTGTTGCAAAAGGGGATAAATCTGAGAAAAGCCAGTGGGGCTGCTGGAACTGAGCTGCAATAGGTAGCGGGAGCAGCCTGCCGTGTCAGCAGAGGGTGGCTGCAATGACACCTTCGCAGCAGTGGGTTCCCTGCCGTGGAGCATCCTTGGCAAAATACCTTCTAATTGCCAGGCTTGCAGGGGCAGGCGCCGTCGTGAGATACATTTCAGCTCTCAGTGGAGGCACTGACAGGCGTTTTAGGCATCTAATGGCACTTATATTGGTGACGTAGCCCTTCATGCATGTAATACATTTGCTATTATCACCATAGCCCAAATGCTAATAACCCCTGGGACGAGGTGACGGGTGAACTGTGGGCTCAAGACTTAACAGTGAATTTAAGCAGCAGAAAGTGGAAGGGAAGCGGTGGGAGAAGCTGTCCACAGCGGGGCCCCACTGCTCACTTCAAGAGATGGAATAGTGGTGAGGGAATCACCTCGCTGACAGCCCTGTGTATCTTTTCAGACAAGCGCCGTGCTGTGTGCGGGTGGCTGTGCCCTCCTGGCCCTCAGCGCGCTACTGGCCATCGTCGCCATCCTGCTGCCCAGCGGAGCCTGCGAGAAACGAGTCTGCACCCTGGCTGGCTACATGCAGACAGCAGCAGGCAAGTGACGGGAACTTTGGGGTGAAAAGATAGGGTTTTTCTAGGTTGCTGCCCAACCATTCACAGCATCCTGGATCTCAGCAACAAGGAGCTTGCGAACTGTAACCAACAGTGGGAGAAAAGAGAGCAGCCCCTTGCTTTAGCAATTACCTCCTGCATTTATTATTATACAATCTATTAAAAATCCCCTCTGCCTGAACACACAGGTCTGTGGCACAGAGCCTGGGCTGCAGCTACTGCTCAGTGCTCCCTGCTCAGGCTCCTGTAGGGCAGGCTGCCTGCTGGCAGGGTGCTGCTGCACCTGCTGAGCTCTGGTAGATGCCTCCTCTGAAGTGTGCAGTCCCATTTAGGCTATCTTTGCAGCTAAGCCTCTGGAGGGCTTTCCCTTGCGGCCGAGACAAGCTGTGGGCCACCATGTCCTGCATCACCCCTGACCTCCCCTGCCAGCCCTTTTGATGCCAAATTCACTTGTATTTCCATTGCAATCACTTATAGTTTAGCCTTGTAGAAGTGCTAACACAGAGAGAAGGCAGCTGGGAAAGCTCTGTTCCCATCCTGTGCTCCCTACAGAGGGACAGACCCCACCCAAAACCTGCTCTCCACTGTGGGGAGCTGTGTCTCCAGGTGCTACAACATTGACCAAATCACCCCAATTCGCCAGTGAAGTCACTGCACTGGACACCAGCCACAACAGGAGATTAAACCGCCTGTTCATGTCTACGGCTGAGAATAAACTCCTTTTCTTGGAGGAATCCTTATGGCTAGCCAGACTTCATTATCTGCCTGGCAGCATTCAAGCAGCTTTTGGGGAAATCCTGTTATGCGCTCTCCTTGCCAGGGTTCATCCTGCGGGAGCCAATTCTGGAACAGATGGAAGAGCCTGGCCCCTTCGCCGGGGCTGCTCCAGCTCAGCCAGGCTGTGAGTGGGCACAGGCAGATGCTTGCCCCATCGCTAGTGACCAATGCATCCCTCGGAGCTCCGATTTAGGGATTCCCATTGCCTCCCTGTGCTGGATGGTGGCTCTGGCTGATGGATCCCCTGGGTGCAGGGCAGCAGCTGGAGGAACCCTGTGCCAGCAGGTCTCAGCCCAGCCCAGGGATGGACTGGGTCACTGCGGCTCAGGGTGGCATTGAGGGTGCCCTCTTGTGTGGGAGAGAAGCGGAATGGAAAGTGGTAAAGCTGGTTCTTTGCTCAGGGGGGTGGCACATCCCCACAGTGTCTGGCTCTGCAACAAGAGACAAGCGGGTGCAAAGCAAAGGATTAGAAAGAGTCCCTGGGAAGGAAACGGACTGTGGCAGATAAATACAAATGAGGCGCTCTGAGGGGTTCTGGTAATATTGAACAGCCTGTAAATAAACTGTAGGCTTTAAGCGTTACTGACAAATGAAAATTTACTGGGTACGTTCGAGCAAGCTAATGGGTTGCTTTAAACCCTGGTGATGCCTTGCTAAGCATTTTGTATAGCGGTTTTTAATTTTGGTTCACTGTGAATTAATTCCCATTCAGAGCGAGGCAGCCCTGAGTCAACAGAATTAAATGGTTTAATGTATTTGGATTTGGAAATGCTGCCCCTCCTTAATTTCTCTCCCTGTTCCCCACCATCCTCGGGAGGAAGCTCTTCATTAGAAATCAGCTTCAGGCAGGTGACAGAGAAACTCCTTCCCAAGAATCACATTATCTCATAGAGAAAAGCAGGGATTTTAGGGTAGATGAATTTACATGGGAGAAGGAAAGCAGTGCAAGCTGTGAGGTTTGGTACAGCAGCTGCTGGTGGGGGGCAGCTCTGACCCAGTGTTGGCTCTGCCAAGGGAATCCCTACAAAACCAACAGGAGGTGCCAGCAGAGCAGCAGGAGGGAGGAGGGGGCCACTTATCTCCCAACCCCCAGGCTTCCCTGAAGCACAGAAGGTCCCCACAGTCACCTTTCCTCTGCTTGCCCTGACATTTTACCCTGAAAGCAGATATTTTCTTCCGTTCTCCCCATCCCACAGAAATGACTCGAGGTATTTTGCAGAGCACCAAAGGCATGGGTAAATAAGCTCAGTACTATAAAACATTAAGCAGGCAATCTGATTTCCCGATAAAGGGCCAGGTGCATGGAATGTGCCATAAAGCGCATGAGCAGAGGCACCATCAGAGCCAGAATCAGCCCCTACAGGCTCTGCATCATCAGACAGAAGCCCCAAGCCATGCTCACATAAATCCAAGTGCAGAGGCCAAGCTGAAGCGAACAAGACCCAGTCCGGAGAGCAGTCTCACAGCAAGGGGCAGTTGGGCTCAAGCTATGTCTTTAATACTCTCCTGCCATTTTTCAGAGATCAAAGCTGTATCTTTTACTGCTCCAGAGGGAAGGAAGCTAGAGGAAGATAGAAACCTCATGCAGATGGAGCAGAGCATTAATTGCAGACACAGACAAGCCATCAGGGTTCAGAGCTGGGCTAATTGTCACCATACGTTGAACATGTAATTCCTGATGCCTGGCATCCACCCCTTAGAAAAAACCCAATATATCCACACAGATGATAATAGGATGATCCTTAATGAAAGAATAAATGAACAGCAGAGCAACAAGGAGAGGGGGAAGCATAAAAGACAGAACATTTGTTCAGCTTTCACACCCTACAAGCAAAGTCAAAGATACCCCTGAGAGATTAGAGAGCAGGCTCACTCCCTAAGCACCGTGCCAGCCCAGTAAAACCAAATTGGTTCTGTCATACCTCCTCCCAAACACGCACAACAGCATCTCTAGAGAGGCTGGGGAGCCAGGCTGGCCCCATTTATAGTGGTCAGTGGGGTGGTCTGAGCCTCCAGCTGCAGCCCATGATTGCTCACAGACAAGGGCCCTGGGGTGCAAATGGGTGCACAGCTGAAATCCTGCAGCAGTTGGTTTTCAGGAAAAGCCTCTTTGCAGGCATTTTAAAAATAGGATTTAATTCCAAGGAGAAATGTCTCCTGTTGTATGGGGCTGTGAGGGAAGGGCAGGGGATGTTCTCTGGGGCTGGCTGTGCCTGTGCAACCTCTCCGGTGGCTCCCAGGTGCTGTGCCAAGAGCCTGTGGTTTAGCTGGACATTACAGTTTATCTCTGCAAAGCTCTCAGATCAGTTTTTGAGTGATTGCCAGTGGCAAAGTTGCTGGAAGGAGTGTGTGGCCATCTCAGGCACCAGCTCAGCCATGGGCACCCATCAGTGATGCTCTGGGGAGCCCTGAAGCCCCACTCTGAGCTGTTGCAGCCCACACTGTCCCCAGGAGCATCACTGCATTAGAGGAGTGTCCTGAAGGCCAGGGGTGCCAAGAGCCAAAGCAGCTTCTGTGAGCTTCCAGCTTGAACTTTCTCTACTCCTTGGCCTGGGAGCATCTGTGCTCCTGTGGGAATGGCCTTCCCAGGAGACTAAGGCTCCCTACCAGTGAAAACTGAGGTTTGAGCCGAGGCTGAGTAAACCCCATCAAGCAGCAAATCCATCCCTCTGTCTGCTTTTGGGGCTTGTGGGACTAAGGGAAGGATTATGGATCTGCTCTTGGATTAAACTGGTGGTGACCGCGCTCTGGTACCAAAGTGGATTGCATCTGCTGCTTAGGAAAAACAACAAGTCTTCGTAGGTGGGCAGCAGGGACCAGCAGCCTCCCTCCACAGCTCCTTTCACTACCCTGAAAGCCTCAATTAAAAAAACAGGACTGTGTTGATTTTTGGAAGCTTTTCATCATGTGCTTTTCAGAAAAGGGTCTCTTGCTTTTCTGGCGAGTCCATCAGTGGTTGGTAAGTGGGTGCACCCCCAGTCACCCCACAGCTGCTGATGCTTTTCGTGAGCTCTGAGATGTGACTGCAAAGGAGCCTGGCAGGGGGAGGCTTCAGAGCTTTGCACCTCAGCGAGAGCACAGGCACAGTTGAGCATGAGGAAAGCCTTCGGGGTGAGTTTTGTTTTCACCCCACACTGCTCTCTGTCTCATCCTACCACCATCAACTCGCTGCTCAAGACAACCCAGTGCTGAGGGCAAATGAGCCTGACCTGCTTGTGCCTTTCTAAGGCTCTTTTAGTTTTAAAGAGCAATTTCCCAGCATTGCTATGACAGAATCAGAGCAGTCATAAGATTCCAGCAAGACAGGCAGAAAACCCCCATTACGCAATTCCCTTACTTAGCTGCACTTCAATCCCAAATTTCATGGTAGTCTTAAGAGCTTCTTCCTGCAAAATTTGATTGCATTCTGCAGACAGGATCCCTTTCGCTGGCAGAAGCAGGGTGGCATTACGGAGATGAACTCAGATTTTGGTTAGTTAAGCAGCAAAGCAAAATGAAAAAATGGATTTTTTTAAAATGCATTGTGTCCCAAGGACTGAAGAGCAACTGAGATTAAAGGAGGCTGTACCATTCCTCTGGAGGTGCTGTGGGACAGGCGGGATGTTTGCCCCAGCTTTGGAAAACAGGGACGTGGTGGGGACAGCACGGAGATGGCAGATGCCTGGGCAGGACGCTGGCCCAGTGCCTGTGTCACAGTGTTAGGGAAGCAGTGGGTGGTCACTGCCCCCACCGTGGCTCCCATCCCACCCTTCATCACAGCCCACCTTTGGGATCGATGGCATCCTGTTTTTCCCAGCTTGTGCAAGCTCTGAATGGCAAACAGCACTGTCATCCGTGTTCGTATTGATCCCTCAGACTAACATCGATTAGCCCGGTGACATGTAGGTAATGTGTAATTAATAACTTAGATAAAAATAGCACCAAGAGGGTGTACAACCAAGCCGCCTTGGTATTCCGACCTTTGCTAGCATCTCCATTGTGGCAGGAAATAGAAGGGTAGTGGCTACCTGGTAATTGCTGACCTGCTACTAAAAACACTGTGAAAGTCTCCCCTTCCCTGCTGTCATCACTACTACGTGAGGTGATACCGGAGTGCTGCCTGATGGGGTCTCTGATGAGAGACCTCTGTGTTTTGCTCTGTAGCTCAGGCACTGGTTTTTTTTAGGGCTCAGAGATGCTGAGAGCTGACAGAGCTTCCCGTACGTCTGTGTGTGGCCAGGCTGCACCTGCAGCAGTTGCCTGTGAGGTCTCGGATCCTTCCCGTCATGCCCCTCACCAAGAAATCACGATTGAAATAATGGCCTGAGGAAGGCACTCTGCCAAACATCACTTTCCAGTTTCCTAAAGGACCTGTGGCACCAGCAGCTGCTGGGGATGCTGGAGAGCAATGTCCGAGGATGGACATTGTGGCCAAGTGGCCACCGGACAGTGGGGATGTGCCCATTGCTCCCAGGGTGCAGGCAGTGTCACAGCACGGCCTCTGCAGCACCTCTTTGAGCAGATATAAATGGAGCAGACATCTGCCCAAGGCAGGGGACAGTTGGAGGGGGTTGGCCCATGCTGTCACCAACACTAGAAATGCTCAGGGCTGGCCGAGGAGACGAGGGTCAGAGCCAGTCCCAGCCTGTGCAGTCTTTCCCCCCCACCTCCTGCACAGCCTGTGCTGGGGACCGACCCACAGCCAGTTTCCTGATGGGCGTTTTTGTGGCCGCGGCACCCAGGAACCCCATCCTGTTGGCGCTGAGGGTTGTTTGTCAGAAGAAAGCCCTAGGATTTGGAAGAGCAACTTGGATGGGGAAGAAAGGGGTGAGCAGCACTCTGTTGTCACGGCAGTGATTTGATTTAAAATCACCCAAAGCTTCCCCTATTCCTTTTTTAAATACAGCATCTTGTTTTTTAGCGCACAGCCCATGCAGTCCCTCTTCTTGTGGCAGCAGTGCCTTGAAAAACATGCTTAGTCTTGATGCAGTGACATTGGTGGAGGTGTTCAATCACCAGAGAAGCATTAAAAAATATTGCCATAAAGCTGTTTCCAGCCATCCACAAAAGGTCCTCCAAAACTCCAAGATTTGGCTAAGTGAGAGAAGTGCTGAAAGATAAAGCAAGTGTAGTCTTGATGGTGCTCGGGCATGAAAGTATACAACAGTGACACAAAATCTGGAATGGGAGATGGCTTCAGCTCCTGAGTGGCACAGGCAGCTCTTCTGTTTTCTCCTTCTCTTTCTCTGAGAAACGTTCCCATTGCAGCTGGGAGTAATTGCACGATCCTTGTCACTGCTCCAGTCCTCATTGCCACCTTCACCCTTTCCCCTTCACATTTCACATCTTGTCGTTGCAAAAGAGAGAGCGACCAACAGCGTCAGAAGCCCGGGTTCCTTCCCCAGTACAAGACTTTTCTCCCTGCTTTCTTTAATTACATTAACAGAGTTAAAAACCTGCCCTTGGCACATTATTATTGAGTCAGTGAGCTCTCACTAATTCCTGACAAAACTAATAAATAGCTGATGGTAGGAGCGTGCTGCCGGGGCACTGGGGAGGGGGCTTTGTCACAGCCCAGCCCGAGAGGTGCTTCGCTCTGGCGCCAATATTGCTTATGCCTAACTTAACACATGCTCTCATTTTTTCACTTGCGCAGATGCAAATCTTCTGATTTGCTGTATTTTTGTCCAATTTGCTCCAGAATTCAGCTCAGTAAAAGTCATCACCATTGTGGGCCTTAGGCTGGTGTGTCCTGGAGCAGAGACTGCTCTGAACCTTGCAGAGATGCTGGGCATCAAAGCCCAGATGATGTTGTTCTTCCAGTCTCTGCATGTTTAAGAATCTGATGAACTCTCATGTTAAAACCAATAATTGACTTTTTTTCCGTCCACCTTCCCTCTGGGAGGTGTCATCTGGGAGGACATTGCAGGGAAGCAAAATGAACTTGCCACATCTGCAGAGCGACAAGCATGAAAGTGGAACCACAAACATCGACTCAACTTCAGTCTTTCACCAGAGGAAATTTTTACTTCTGCTGAAACAGTAATTTCTCCATCTTCACTTCAGTGCATCCATGCGAGTGACAGATCATCTTGGTTTGAGAGCCATTTTATGATTTCACTTTCAAAACCTAAAATCTTCAGTGGAAAGCCAGACCATTAAACCTAGCAGTAAGAGGGAGGGGGTGGCAGCTTTCCTTATCAGCCAGGCTCCCTGCCCCAGGTTAAGTGTAAATTTGCCTTCCCCAGGGCTTGAGCTCATTGCAGGCAAGGTGCAGAGCTGCGGAAGGAGGAAGGGCCAGATCCTGGCTGTGCTGTACAGCAGCTGAGTCCTGCTTGAGCCTCAGCAAGAGAAGCTCAAGATTCATTTTCATCTGATACTTGGACAGTTTTCCTCCTTTTGCTTAGTTTTCAAACTATGGTTTGGTTTTCTGTAGGTATTTTTTTTTTTCCATTTGGCACAAACCTGGTGGTTTGGTGCCTTTGCCCTCCCTTTGGGCCGGGGCAGCAGCAGCGTGCCCGGGCTAATGCCGGGAGCAGTGTATTTCTCAGTAGCCTCATTTGGAGAATAAACAGCCCTGTCTTTTCATTGTTTTTTTCGAGAGGGGCAATACATTTCCAGTGGCATCAGTGACAGAAGCAATATCCTTTCCTTGCTATCATTGGAAAAGAGCAGTTTCATACTGCAAGAAAAAACTAGTTTGCTTATAAAAAATATATTTTCTATTCCCTTAAATCTGGGGAAATCCTTGTTGTATTAGTATGTGCCTGAATTGCTTCTCTTGCAGCATTTCTCCTAGGAAGTTGAGTTTAGATCAGTTATTGCACTTAGTCCATAAAAAGTACATTTTGTAAATAATGTCAGTGCTTTGTCATAAATGGGAACAACGAATAACAAGGCCCCCTGAGGAGATAGCAGCCAGACCCAAGAACCCCAGCACCGCACCAGAGCCATATGTTTCAAGTTGGGAAAACCAGTGCTCCAGTTTTAGAGGGAATTTGCTTCCCTTTGCCTGTGACTCTCCGTTCAGTTTGCAGGCAGTTGTTCCTTCTCCTACAATGCAGGATGGTTACTCACATCATAATATTTTCAAGGTACCAGCGTGGAGCTCAGGGGTGTTACTGGTGGGTTCTTTGAGTCAGACCTTTCTAAGCAGGCTCGCTCCTGTGAGATTTTAGGGAAAGATAGCTTCATCTTTCATAAAGCTTAACCATGCTTGTTGGTTGTTCTGGGAGAGAAACACAGATTGAGAGGGTCCTTGCCTTGCAAGGTCAGGCTGCTGGTAGCACAGTTGGGACCTGATAAACTGGATCCCACAAAGTTTTGGAGCACCTATCATTTAGTAGCTGTCATTAGAGGCATGCACGCAATACTGGGAAGCATGTCTTATCTCCTTGCTATCTGATTATGTGCTTCAGATGAGGTTTGTCTTCATAAATTATTTGACTTTTCCCCTTTCCTCCCCCGGCTTGGTTCATGTTTGTGTCTGCTTTTGCTGGGAAGATCGAGATAGACTCGTGCAAACCCCCTCCAGGACCACCTGGATATCCCACCTTGCTGTGGGGAATGGAGTTTCTAGCTGAATTTCGTGCTTCCCAAAGCAATGTGTAGAGGTCGCATCATCTTTATTTACCCGTCCATCTGGACTGAGCAGTGTAAAGCAGAGGGAAAAAACCCTCCCCATCCTCTCTGACGTGAACAAGTTGCTCAGAACTGTCATGGGCAGTTTGCAGCTCAGTCTGCTCAAGAGAAGGATGCAAGCGCTTCAGGGAGCTTTGGTCAGCCCCAGTACCAGACCTCTTTCTCTGGCAGTGCTGGCAGTTTGTGGCATGGGATGATGGGCTAAACCAATATTAGCAGCATGGAAGAGTCTCTGGCCTTGGTGTTGCACTGGGATGGGCTGGTTGGATCCTGGCTGTAATTTGACAGGCATCTGAACGTGGAGACAAGGATCTGTCAGGACACAGGGCGGGGTGAGATATGGTGATGAGCACAGCATGTACATCTGTCTGCCAGCAGCAACATGCTACCTCAAAATCTGAAGGTTGATATCAGTTTAGGGTGGAGCAATGAGCCCCCAAATGCCTCAAAATCTGTTTTCCTGAGATTAGATGAAGCTTACACTATCTGTAGATCCACCTGGGAAGTCATTACAAGGCCTTGCTGTTGCTGTACGGCAGAGATGTGCCGGCCTAGCCTTGGCGAGCAAGGTGATAAATCTGAGCTGCAGCTGCTCACTGTCCTTTGTGTTGCAAATTGCACAGGCAGTTAAAAATGTCCGTGTTCATGCATCAGCCAGTCCTGCCTTAAGAAAAGGTGTGCACAGAGACAGGATTTCCCTGGGAAAGGAGCTATGAAGGTCTGACGAAATGGGTCTTTCAAATACCTACAGTCCCAGCTGCCCAGCAGGGTCCAGACTGCCTGGGACAGACCCTTCGGAGGGATGCAGGGTGTTTCAGTCTGGCTTTGCTTGCTCTAGATGAGCGTTTGGCTTCAGCATCCTGAATAACTGGCAGGCGGTGCTGTGTGATCTGGGCTGCTGGGTGAGCTGAGGAGCCAGTCCTGAGAGCAGACGTGTGAGCGGTGGCTCTGGGCCAGTTCCTGCTTCCTTTTTCACACAGTCTGCTAATGCAGGTGATCTGGCAGAGGTCTCCGTCCTTGTGTGGGCACGTAGCACAGCTCCCAAGTGAGCGCTGGTTCGGAAATGTTTTGCTCTGCCTTCCCGTCTGAATCTGTGCTGAGTCATATTTCTTTGCTGGTAAGGAACAGATCTGCTAGGAGGAGAAATTTACTCCGCATTGAGTGTAAACACAGAAAACATGGTGAAGCCCTTTTCGAAGTCAAGGGACTAAATCTGTTCAAATGGGTGAACACCTTGGGCAGCGAAAGAGCAGGTGGAGAACTAACCCGAGAAAGGAGAGAGGCCCTAAGGGATGTCTGTCTGGGGAGAGGGCACAAACTGTAGGACAGTGGAAATATATAAAGTGGGGAAATTACCCCGATGAGCAGCATAAGGCTCCAACAAGGTTACTTTTTTGGATCTTTTGAAGACTCTTTTTTTTTTTTTTTGGTTTGTTTTCAGTCCTGTGAGTTGCATCCCAGGCATTTTAGATGGAGCGAGTTGGTAGCCTTTTCCCCTGAACTAATCTCATCTGACCTTTCTAAGGCAGCACGCGAGGGATGCAGCCCTGTGTCTCCTCCAGCTGCTGGGATAAGCAGGATTTTGCTCCCTGGTTAGGCAGCAATTGTTGTGCTGCAGAAGCTGCTCTGTGCATTGCCCTGGAAGGGCAAGACTGGCGTGTTCACGCCACTGGGAATCAGCTTCATGCTGATGGTTTGGTCAGTTCTTCTGGTCCAAGTAAGAGCTTTTTCTGTGCTCCACAATAGAGCACTCCTGGACAAAGGCCCTGGTCCTGCAGGGCTTTATTCACTTGTCTAATGAAAAAAGCTAAAACCATGGATAAGCCTTGGGTGGCAGAGGAAATGTTAAATTGTTTTCCCCTCCCAGCCATAACCTTGGCAGAAGCACGGCTCTGTCTGCTACAACCCATAAAACGAACAGACCCTGTTGCTCCTGGTAGAGGTATAAAAATATAATTACTTGAAGGGTGACTTACGATCCAGTGAAACAAGGATCTTCTCTTTTTGGATTGAATTATGCAGCGGTATTCCTAGAAGACTGGAAGCAGATGGTGAGCTCTGGCCAGGCGTTTAACAGCCTGAGTTACTGCGTGGAGGGAACAGACCCAAGCAAGGCTGCAACATGCCGCTCTGCCTTGCTGCTTGCCCTTGGTCACCATTGTAGTGTATTCCCTGGGAAAGGAGAAGCTGGAGAATGGTTTGCAGCAATGGATGGAGATGTGGAGCAAGTCCAATAGCAGACAGCTTGTTTTGCAGTGGTAGCATAGTGCTCAGGTGGCAGCAAAGAAGCCAAAATTCTGTTTCTGCAAATCCAGTGCTGCTTTGGTCCCAGGTAGGCACATTGTGATAGCAATCCCAGTGTGCGTTGTGTCAGGTTGCTGTGGATTTGAGAGGTGGCAAACTTGCCCATCTGTCATGCAGAAGAACTCCTCATCCCTCTGGGACCAGGAGGAGGTCAGACGAAGGCAGACGGTCCCCTGAGCTGGGGTGGAACGAATGCCGCTGTATAATTTCTGGCTCGCTGCTCCTCCTGCCTGCATATATCTTGAGCATGTCAATAAAATCGAACAGACTATTAGCAGCATGTCATGTTATCAGCTGTGGATGTGTGTGCCGTGCATTAGGCAGCCATGCAGCCTGCATTCTATAAAGTGAGCTGCAGCGATTATCACATCCCCTCACAGCTGGGTGATACTACGGTTTTTATGTGCTACTCTAAATCAAAGGCCCTTTCTCTTTAAAGACAAATTAACGTTTCTCTCCCTTTCTTTTTTCACAATGGCATAACAACCAGCTGACTACTAGGTGAGACACAAATCTTGTTGCTGAGTTGTGCCTACTGCATTGTCTTTTTCATTATTTTTACCAAATAAGCAAATGTTCTTCTGGACCTCTGAAGTCCATACGAGGGAGACTCATTTTTCTGCTACTGTGATTTCTTTGTTGTGGGTGGGTGATGTATGAAAAGGAATTGCAAATAGCTGTTTACAGCAAGCAAATTCACGGAACAACCCACTTTAATTTCTGCTATCTCTCGGATACTGTTGTTGGTGATGGTCAAAATTAATTAAGCAGGAAGGAAGAGAGCAGGGAGGCAGTGTGCATCCAGTTCTGACATTGAAATATTAATGGTGAGCTAATCAAGAAAGACTATCTATGAATATCTAATCAGCTTACAGTTTGCATTTTTACTGATGCGGTGAACTTCTGAGCAACAGCCCTTTGCAGGAGGCGTTGGGAGTGGATGTGGGCTGCCGGCTGCCTGATCACTCTATCTGGGAATAAACAAAGAACTTGTGCTTGTGTCAGGGACTGAGACACATTTGCCTTTTGTACCTCACAGCCCTGCTGCCACTGGATGCTGCTGTATCCTTCCCACTGTCATCTACAGAGGGTCCAGCCCATGGCCTCCCCCGTGCTACAGGACACTTGGAGGGCTCAGCTCCTCCAGGAATGAGCTGCAGCATCTTTCCTCTTCCAGGTCTTGGGCGAAAGCTCCAAACAGCATAGCCTTGAACGCAGAACCTCTCCTGCTCACTCCATGCCTGCTGTGGGGTACCCCATGGGAGGGAGCAGGCTGCATTCCTGTCTCCTGCCCGTGTGTGACTGGTGTTTCTAAGTCATATTTCCAAGCTTGTTTGAGGGAAACAGAAGGTGATGGTTGTACTGCGTGGCTGGGGTGCACGGCAGAACCCCCATGCCCAGCGCCTGCTCAGCCACGTTTGCCAACCCACCACACAAGCAAGTAAAAATAGGACGAAACAATCCCATGGCAAATCTGAGCTGATTCTCATCAGAGTCACAAAAGTAAATGTCACCTTTGGGTGCCTGAAGGAGTCAAGCAGCATTTCTCCCTTCACCGTAATGATTGCTGTGGCTTTGGAGATTTGTATTGCTGTGTTTCTGCAAACAGTTCCCTCCTCTAACCTCTTGGAAATTGGATTTAGCAGGGCTGAGCAGTTTGTGTGCAGCAGATAGCGGCGGGACTGATAAGCAGAAACCTGTTTACACACTCACTCATATCTAATGCTACAATTGGGCAGGGGACTGCCTGGATTATATTTTTTTTATTATTATTTTTTTTAACGCTATCAAATCTAATTCTTGTGGCTGTTTAACAGGGAGAAATCTGAACTGGGCAGTTTAATGGGTAACAAATGTGAAAATAACTTCATATAGAACAGAAGGATAAAGGTAATAAGTAAATCTTAAATGATAATAAGGAAGAATTGAGTGGTGATTAGTAGGGAATAACATACTTACACTCTCCTGTGCGAGGTGGTATGTCACGTATTACCAGGTTAGTAGGAACTGGACCAGAAGCCAAACGCAGAGTCCTGGCACGTTGCTTTAACAGCAACGGGGGCTTTCTGGGAAAGGAAAATGGGAAGCAGATGGTATCAGTTAAGAATAGCAGGAGGGTACCAAGGATGTCCAGGGAGGTGGTGGAGCCCAGTGGCTGCATCCGTCCACCGTGGCCTGCAGGAGTGAGAAACCCCCTTTGTTTTGGAGATGTGGGCACCAGAATGCCCAGTTCCAGTTCCTGGGGGCTGGCGGTGGAGCGAGCAGCAGGGATTTCTCCAGGAGGAGCACTCTGAAGCGTGCTTCTCTCTGTTGCTCCAATATAACCCAAATCTGTCAGCCTTTAGGGCTTGCTGTGAAGGTCATCTGTGAGCAAGGCTAATTATTTCAAGTAAAGCAGCAGGTTAATGCCACCAACCTGCTCCCGGGAACTGAGATCTGCCCTGTGCTTTGGCTGCGTAGCTGCACACAAGCTGCAGGGAATTATGGATATGCGGGGGTGTACGTTAAGCCCGCAGATATAAAAGATCCTACTTGCGTGTAGCTTGAGCACGAAGAGGGAAACACATTTTTCATAGCTGATTTATTCAGTTGTCATGAAAATGCTGTTTAAGCCAAAAGGTAGTGTCTCTTCTTTCCGCCATTTAATTTTCTTTAATCTTCTCTTGACATTTATTGAGAGAAGTGTTCTACGCAAATCAAAGCCAAAGATTTCAAAACATCACATGAAAGCAACACTTAAGGTCAGTCCGAGGGACGATATGGCATTAAAGATGAGATGAAAGACTCTAGTTTCTACAAGGAAGGTCTGTGTAAAACAAGAGGTCACTCTGATCTATGGTCCGAGAGCGCTTCATTTGCACCTCTGACACGAGCTACGAGTGGTAGGCTTTGAATGTTGTGATACCCTCAGCAATTTAAGCAAGGCCATCCTTAGTGTGAACAGGTTTAAAAGTAAAAGATGCCTTGATAACATGACTTTTCAGGACCTTCTTTTTGTGGGTGAAGAGTTTCCCATGGCTCCACCCAGTGTTGGCCCAACTCCCTGTGCCTGGGGCAGCGCTCGTGGGGCTGCAGGCAGAGCTGAGCATCCTTTGCATTCACTCTGCATAGGCGAGCGTTGCTGCTTCTCACATGATTAAATGAACCAAAGCACTTAACAAACTGAAGGAGCTGCTGAAAGTGAATCCAGTGGAGGGGCAAATCCTGCAAGATGCCTCCTGATGTGCTGAGCATCCCAAATGCCAACACTGGAGAAAGAGAAATGTAAAAGATCCTCAGAAAACTTCAGCATTGGGTCCATTTTACATGGGTAGAGGTAACAAGCTGACAGAGGTTAATTTATAGCTCAGTTGTACACTGATTGCAAAGTACACATTTCCAGCCAGCAATCATTAGTAAATCACTTTCCCACCGATTCTCTTGGCATGTAAAAGAAATTTCTCCCATCCTGACATTTAAAAAAAACGTAATAAATGATACACTCCGTGACTTCATAGCATTTTTAATATTTAAAAGAAGGCTAGAATCTATAACCTCAACCTTTAACAAATGTACAGTAACGCGATAACAAATTCATCTCGAACAGCTGCTATCTTGGTACCAACTGGCATGAAGAGGAGGGAAGTAATTGGCTTGTTTTCAGATAATTACCATAATTGTAGTGACACCATTTGGATCACATCTAACTGCGTTCCTGCTGCAAGTTGGATAATTTAATAATTGGCAGAATTTAGACTGACAGTAAAGGTAAAGTCAGCGTATGGTGGGGAAATCAACCGACTCCTCCCTGTGCTGCTGGTACAGGCTCTGCTGCTCTTGCTGTGGAGTTCAGCAAAATCTTTAGATTTTGCTGCTTTTCTTAAGCCCTGTGACTGGTTCATGTCTTTGCTCCCTTTCTGATGCTTGACCACGTTTTGTACCTTTTGAACTCTTTGATTTGAGATAAATCACTTTGGTTCTGTCCTACCCAAACTACTATTTAATTTGTGCGCTGAATATTTTTAGCTGTCCTAGTTCTGCTGGGGGATTGTCAGAGCTCTGCACTGAAAGTGGATTAAACCACAGTCAGGTACTTACAGGCAGCAGCCAAATGCCTTTCCCAGAGGTTGAACCCAGCTCCTCTGGAGCAGGGCTCGTTCCCCTGGCCGAGCCCTGCCAAACTGCAGGGCTGGTGGGGAGCAGAGCGTGTTGGGCTTGGAGTGACACGCTGCAGGGACCTTGTCCCTGTTGTGTCTTCTTGTGCTTGCTGCTTGTGACCAGCGGGAAGGGGACTCAACATCTCCTGTGTCTGCAGTCATGACAGCTGCCCGGCCAGAGTCCCAGGAGCAGGGGGGCTGCAAGGTAAGGCTAGGAGGTGGCTGAGGTTAGCAGGGAAAGACCAGAAGGTTTTATCAATTTATCAGTTTTTCCAGGGAGTTGCAAGATGGAGTAGAACGCTGAGCTGGTGCCTCGCAGGGTTAGTGCAGGCACCAAGAGCTTTCCTGCAGTGTCTGCCCATGGCCTCACCCTGCTTCCATTTTTGCCCTGCAGTGCAGAGGTCAAGACACCTCCCTGTCAGCAATAGTGACAGTGCCTGAGGAGAGGGGTCCACTGGAACTTCTCCAGTCCCCAAATGAGACACACTCTTCAGGCACATTCACTTATTTTTCTTCATGCTCCTACTCCTTCCTGTGGCTCTTTAGCTTTCCCTGGCTGAATCCTGACACCTCTGGCAGATGACAGAGAGGTTGAGGAGGCTGAGCGGAGCCTGCAGAGTGAGCAGAGTTAATGCCTGTTGCTGAGGGGCAAAGCAGAGAGATTCCCATCTGTACCAGTTACTGGCAGAGCTGTGCTCTGCCATGGTTCGGACTGAACCAGGCCCTCCATCCCACCTGTACTTTTGATGGGTGCCAATGGCAGGGCAGCTGCTGATGCACTGGTTCTAGGTCTGCAATGCTGGGAGCTGCCCAGCTCATCAAATGCTGGGGAGCACTCTGGCACAGAGCAACTGTAGTGTTGATCTCTGTAATAAACCTCTTTGTCAAGATGATGTTGATGGCTCCATCCCAGCCTCCGTTACCTGGGTGCACATGCAACACTGGCAGGGAAGGGAAGGCAGATGACTAAAAACCACATTGCGTCTCTGTTTCCCCAGGCTCTGGTGTAGCAGTGGGAAGGTTTGGGATGTTGGTGCTACGTGCCTGGGAGCGGCTGGCTGGTCCCCACATGTCTCTCTGCCCCTCACACAGAATCTGCAGGGTAACCATTTCCTTGCAGCATTCCCTCCCCTTCTGTGATTTATTGCTGCCAGGAGGCTGTGCGTGTGGAGGTGGCATAAATCTCACCCAAAAGAGAGAGAAGGAGGAAATTTGCATTTGCTCCCTTGCTGGCATATTGCACACAGCTTTCCAGTTCACTGCTGAAACCCTGAGCAGGTCCCAGGCTGAGGTGCTTCCCTCAGCATAGAACAGGGCCAGCACCAGGGGCTTCCATCCCTGCTGGAGGAGGCTCCCAGGGCCAGCAAGGAGCCACTCCCCACTCAGCCCAATTATCCCTAGATTAATTTCAATCCATTCCTATGTATATTCCATGGTATCACTCTACATATTTTTGTAGTGTTTACAGACTTCAAGCATTCACTGTTCTCCCCTCTGCTGATCTGCCAACAACCACGAACCCTTTAAATAGCTTTGTCTCATTCAGACCTTCCAATTCTTCTAATCGTTCCTGCTGTGTCTCACCCACCTCCTTCCAAGTTGCTTACATCCTCCTCCTCCTGTGCAATGCCTCCAAAGCATTGCGGCTGAGAGTCAGTGTGCTGGAGCTAAACTCCTGCAAGCCACTACTGGAGACTACAGAAAGCAGTAACGGAGATTATAGTCATGCTGCGGCGGGTCTGGATGTCCTGTCATGAGCAGCCAGCTCAAACTAAGAGGTTTTCAAATAACAGAGCATCAGCAAACAGAAAAGCCTGGCAATTGTTGTCTCTGGGATTAGATTTTTAGTGGAAGTCCATCAGTGTTTTCATCTGTTGACAGTAAACTGGATACAAAGCAAACCAAAAACACAAGAGAACAAGGAGAAATAAAGGTGGATACAACACATCAATCAGAGGCAAAAGTTGGAGGCAGTCTGCAAACCTCTGTGTTTGCACGGGCTGATGGCTGTAAATAGCATATTGAAGCAATGGAGGAAGTAAAGAATTAATTACAGTTCTGAGACCCGATCCCACTTCCAGCCACAGGCAGCATTTATTAAGATCTCACTGAGGCGGGAAAGATTGAACAAGGGACTCAGGGGACTGCGAAAGGGAAAAGAATTAATCAGTTTGTCTCGGGAGACTGGAGAAGTCAGATTAAATAAAAACTGGAAGTGAAATGAAGGGGGGAACAAGGTGGTTGGAAACCTGGATGTGTTGGAAGGACAAATTCTGGACTCATGGCTGAGAGGAGTCCCAGGGGCTGTAGTCCCCCACTACAGAAGTTGGGGAGCTTTGGGGAGAAACACTGAAAGTTTTACTTGAATTCTTTCATAGGTTTAGAAATGTCATATTTAGGCTTTTTTTTCCCCCCTTGCCTGGCTGCAGGAGGCCACACCGGCTGGCCCCAGCTCTCCCATCTCTGGACCTTGCTCCAGTGCATCACTAAACTGCCCAGGTCCCTGTGCCCCAGTGTCACTGGGACCTGAGAGCTGTTCCCCAGCCAGCTGAAATTCCCTGGTAGTCAAGGATGGGGCAGGAAAGGAAGCTGAACTCAGCTGAATGAATAGATGTCCAAATCCCACATGTCCCACAACCAACACCCTAAAAGGAAATTCTTTGTCCCTGCCTGTTGTCAGCCCAGTGTTTTCCATCACAATAATATTCAATTATTTATCTTCTGAAGTGTACAACGTTTTCTTCCCTCTTTTGTGTTGTTACTTTTCTGCCTGTCCTTCTGGGAAAGGTCACTGGGCTTCCACATTCCTGCTGCGTAATGAGCTGCGACAAATGCTGCCGATCATGACTAGGCTGGGGTCAAAGAGTTTTAGTGGGTGTTGAACACCAACATCGCAGGGAGGGAGCCTGTCTGCAGCTTGTGAATGAGTGACCCCTTGCCAAGCTCCTCCCTCTCCACACAACTCAGTGGCAGAAACTTTGGGGAAGCCAGGTTAGAGACTTTGGTCTTATTCTTCCCCGTTGAAAATCCCAAGCCATAAATAAAACCTCTGATATAATCAAAGTAAACAGTGAATGAGGGAACACACTATCTCCTCCTTAATAAGTATTTTGTCTCCAGGCATGTCCAGGAATAGGCCCTTTTGGGAGAGCCCTATTGGAAATGCAAAGTACATATTCCAGAGAGACAGTTCTTCAAACCCAAACAGCACTTGTTCAGAAGGGAGACACCAAATCCCTCCCTGTCGTTGGCTACAACAGAATCACTTTCCAATTAAACTCTACTTGCAAAGTTCCCAATTTCATCATAGCAGTTTCTTTCACAGAAATACAGCTCTCTGCCTATTTCTTTAGCAAGCTTCCAGGCTACTGGAAATTACTGGTTATAGTAAAGCACAGGAAACAGCAAAGCAGGCTGCAAGGAACGGAGGCTATATTAACAGCTGTGTTGGGTAATAACCCTTGGGATATCAGAAAGCTTCATAGCAGGATGTTTTTTTCCCCCTGTGTTATGCCAAAGAATAGTCAAAAGAAAAAGGTATGTTCTACTGATTTTATAGTGGCATTTCCTAGTGAAACCACTAACTACTGCTTGGTGTGGTAGCTGGAGTTTAATATGCATGAATGATGGTAGGGAAGGATGTGCACTGCAAATTTTTATCCTGCACCTTAAACCCAGGAATAACTATAAAGATGGATCTCATTCCTCTGCCAGTGAAATATTACATTTGTCAGCGTTTTTTCAGTGCATTTCCTTATCCAGTCCAGTTTTAAATATATTGGTATATCCAGGATAAAGTGTTTTTCACAAACTGAGGTTAACATGGCATGAACACCATCCTAAACATGGTATAAAATGTGGGGCGCTAAAGACTCTCTGAGGAAAAGCCGATAAACTGCTGCATTGTGATTTTTGTCGTGAGAATCACTGCAAATAATAAATCATAGTGTGATTCTCATGTTTTGGCTATTTCAAGCAAGAAGGATAAGGAAAAGCAGCCGTCAATTAAGAAAATGAGACTGCCTTCTCTGTAGGATCTGAAACAACTTTAATGAATTGTTGAAGGTCACTAACTCATCTCATCGATGCAAAATAATGACAGCATCCAAAAGATGGTTTTACAAGATGTGAATCACTATACCATAGCTAATGGGTTTTGAAACCTGGCACTTGAAATCGGTATGTGCATGTAATGCAGCTCTACCAGCCTTACTCCCTGATGTCCATCAGTGTGTAAACCTGTTCACACTGAACCTGAGCGCTGGCACCTGCCTAAGTGGTGTCAGCCCCTTTGCTCAAGGCACAACTGACCTCACGTTTAAGGTGAAGGAACCACCAAGCCACAGCTGCGGGCAAGACTTGGGAGAAAAAATGTTTCCCAACACATGCATTATTTTTCCAACAGAAACCAGCCACAGAACTGAATGCGAGACTGGTGCAGAAATATATTCTCCTTTGGAAAACTAATGAGAAAGATGTTTGCTTGGGGCTACAGATAAGACAGGAAATTATTTATGATTTTTTACTACTAGATTGGAGGTAGAACCTGAAAACTTGAGGTGGAAGAGACTTCCGAGGTCCTATGAGGCCCCAGATTCAGTCTTGGGGCTGTACAGACCCAATTGCACTTATGCTTATTTTGCACTTGGCGCTTCCCAGTGATATCTCACCTGTACACAGAGATGACCATCCCATAACCAAGAAAAGACAAAATCCTCCTGTCAGTTTCCAGTCAGGCTTTTCAGACATGGTGGTGAAAGACTCGATGCATCTCACTTTAATGCCCCTAGGGTTTATTGATGGATCCCAAAATTAGATCAGTAGAGCCAGGCAAGCTCAGAAGTCTAGCTAGGCTCGTTACTTTAATGAAAAGCTAATTGCTGCTTCTGCCATCTAAAAAAGTGCCTTTTGTCCAGCAGCAGCTTCAGTTAAGCAGTGTTAATTGCCAGAGCTAATTATGTTGCTGTTGCTCCTAGATACTGGTTCAGGTTAGGTCTATAAACAATAAACAGTACCCACACTGCTGTAGCTTAGCTGGCGTGTGACCTGTGCAGGGCTGTGGCTCTGTACGGGGCCAGCTGAAGGCGTCGTTCCACGCTCTCAGTGCTTCATGTGCACATCAAGGCACAGGCCAGGTACCTCGTGGGGAATGACATCCTGAGCTGATGCCACCCAGTCTGCCCAGGGCAGGACCAGGGAGTTAAAAATTTCTAGACAAGAGACCTCGCAGCAAATCTTCTTGCTAAAATTTTTAGGATTTTAGTTTTGAGACTAAAATATGATTTTTTTGATACTGCAAAACCAAACCTCAGTTCCATAGGTGCAGATTTTATTCATCTCTTTAAACAGCTACCCTACAAAGGCCTGAAATTTCTTCTGTGTTGCAATTAGTGGAAAGCAAAAGAGAAGATTTGGGGTTCCTGATCCCCAAGGAGAAAAAAACACCAAGCACCTTTTCAGTTGTACATTCCACATCTGTTTCATCGATGAAATTCCCATCTGAGAAGGTGCGTTACACCAATTAAACCACTAGAACTTTCTAAGATCTTTCTGAAAAACAAGCCTACTGTTAGGATAAAATATTTGCTGTTTAGAACAGCCTCGTATAATTGCTCCGAAGGGGTTATGCTTTGTCAGGCCCCTTGGAAACCACTGCTTTGGGACTGGAGGCAGAAGCAGCTGTGCTGCCATTGCAAAACCCAGCGTGAATCTTCACCAGGACAGTGACAGCCAAACCAGAGCAGCCTGGGAGAGCCATGAGGAAGCGAATTTCTCTTGAGCTTGGCCCTGCTGCCTTACCACTCTCCTCCTCAATGCCAGAGGTGGGTAAAACAAAGAGGGCAATGCTATAGGTTATTATTCTGGAGAGGACTTTACGGAACCCTGCTAAAGGAACATGCAGTGAAATAGATTTTATCTCAGATCCAATTAACAGCTGAGTTACAGGACTCAAGTGAAATAAAGGGCAGTGAATCTCTGAGACTCTATTTACATGATTTATTAGAATACAGCTGTCTGCAGGAGCTGGCCACAGCCTTTATGTTTAATTTATGAGGACACAAGGGGGAAAGGGCTCAGCTACCAAGCTGTTGGGGAGTTCCTACCCCAGCAGTTTAAAGATTCTCCTACAACAAAGGCCCTAACAGCCCCCCTTGCACCAGTATTTCTGACTGTTGGTGGGACTAAGTGGCATGGCAGACACGGCTTGCTGACTGGGCTGGGCAGAACCGACGAGGGAAAAGCACTGCTTACTTCCTCTGACTTGTTTCAAGGGTTATGCAGAGGGAAGAGCCAAAGCTTAGAGATCCAAAGGGAAAAAACAGGTGAATTCCCAGCCCTGCAGCTGAACTACCAGCGAGGGACAATGCATGTAGTGGGAGTTTTTGCAGCGAGCATGAAGAAGGTGAAACATAAGTCTTCTCATCTCTGTTTCTGAAACTTCCCATTTTAAGCATCTTCCAGGCCAGAAAAGGATATTTGAGTTGACTGTCTTGGAAGAGCTCCAGCATTTGATGTTTGTGTGTTTGTAGAGGAAGCACAGAAGGATTTTCAGTGACAGATGAAATCTGCAGTCTTTCTGACACAGCAGTTAAAGTGATTTTGCTTCTTGAAAGCCAAACTATAAGGTTTCTATCGAAGAGATGTTTGATACTAGGAAACCAAGTATTGTGAGAAAAATAAAGAGTACCCACAGCTTTCTCACATTGCAATCAGGATTCGGATAAAATAGCTGCTTTCACTCCCTTGCATAGCAATGTGCAGGAGTCAGAGCAGCTGCTGTTTAATTTTTCTCTTTCTGGTTTTATTTTTTTTCAGCAATGGCTGATGTACAGTGGTAGGCAAACACAGCCACAAATAATGTGCCTGTCTATAAGTGGCTGTTCTCAAGAAAAGTGTTGTTGGGTTTTTAAAACACTTCCACAGTGTTCTGAATATCTGTTAAGAGGAGAGGCTCTGCTGCTCTCTTGTATCGCTATCACAAAATTGGGTGCTCCAGAGGGAAGGAGCCTAATTAGGTTTATTATTTATTGCTAGAGCAGCCCTAGATTTGGCAAATCCCCTCTCAGCAAGACTGTTCAGTTCCAGCATATGTTGTTTGGATCCATAATTTGAACTTAAAGCTAAAAGTACTTTTTTTTCCAATGCGCAGATGTGAGCTTTCTTCCATAGATCTCTACAGGAGGTGGAAGGCTCTCCCAAGGGGGGTTGCCTTTTTCTGTTAAGTGTTTCTCTAATGGGTTCAGTGAGAAGCTGTACTGACATAGCAGGAGGACCAGAAACCAGCGGCACGGTTACAATTTAAAGGTTCAGTTCCAACCACTTTTTCAGCTTCTCTGTTCACCTTATTTACCGAGTCTGATCTCTCATAAGAAAATAAGGGATGTCTTTTGTTTGTTTCTGAAAGCTGACTTACATAACATTTTTCAATGCCTGCAAATACAGTTAAAATATATTTTGCAGAGTAAGAGCTATCCATTAGAAATCAGGTTGCTAAATTTAGTTTTCTGCTGGTAGATGGAGAGCCAGGGATGCTGATGGACTGCTCGTAAGATGAGCATCAAATAGGACCAAGTTTTAACAGTCATTTGTGCATCTTGCTACCTCAGAGGCAGCCACACAAGTATCTCCAAGATTTGGTATTCCTGGGTGACCACTAACACAGCTCCCAGGGGCACCTGAAACACGACACAACAAGACAACTGAGCCATATGGGGAGCTCTGGGCAATTGCTTTCGCTGTCAAAGATGTTGTGATCTCTCATGTCCTAATTTAGGGATCACAAGAGAAATAGCAGAAAACATGGTTTTAAATGAAGGGCAAGAAAAATGTTAGTTAAATGCACCAGTAATTAAGTTTTGGCAACAGAAAACTGCTGCGATGTTTTTCCAACAATATTTCATCCAGTTCCTAGGTTTAAGACAATAAACTCTACAGTTCATAACATGCATGTTCATTTTAATAAGGGATCTGTCTTCCTCAGTAGTGCTTTGGCATAGACCATACTTAAAACTCTGCTGTGCTGAAGTAGTGCATGCTTATTTTTTGCTTTGGAGAAGACAGCAGCCCACAGAGCTGCCCCCAGAACAGAGAAGAGCCGGGTACAGTCTGCTCTTGTGGGAGCAGTAGTGCTTGAGTTTCACTAGAAATCAGAAGAGAGAATTCAGCCTCTCAGAAAGAGGGTTATACTAAGAATTAAAACCAGGTCTCCTGAGCCACGGACAGTGCTAACCCAACAACCCCTCCTTATTAGAAAGGTCATTTTTCTCATTTCCCTCATCCAAATTCGAAATGGCAAGGGAGATGATGCTTGCAAATTTAGCTGAAAGCTTTCAGCCACATTCCCATTTGCACACAGGTGCCAAAAAAAGCATTATTTGAAATATAAAAGATTTTCAGAGTACTGGACAGCAAGTGATTTGTTTTAATTCCTTCCCTAGCTCCCTTCCCTTTGACAGCCCTTCCGGTAGAGTTGAGTGAGGTTTTGCTGGAGCCACATGGGATGCTTGTCTCCAAGCATAACTCCCTGGAGTGCAGGTAGAAGCACTGTTGCTGCAGAGTGAGGGCTCAGCAAGGAGCTCCTCTTCCATCCTACCTAACCAAGGCTGCCAGCAGAGAAGCATTAGGGGCAAAATAGTTCCTCTGGCTCCTTTTCAAGAGCTCGAATTGGACACAGCCCATTTTACCACATTACTTTAGGAGGAAGTCACAAGTCAACCCATACCAAGTTCTAGAAAAGTCAATGCAACATTTCAGGGCACCAGTTTTATCAAGTTAATCAAAGTTTGGCAGCCAAGTAATGACTGTAAACAAACAGCCATTAGCCCCATTATTATTATTGTTATTTTTTACTGTTATCAAGCATCCAGTACTGCATGATGCATGGCAGAGGGGAGGAACAGGTAGGCATTTGCTCCCGGAAACCTACAGCTTAGATTTAGTCATAGCAAAGCACAAGAGGTTTTTTTACATCTCCTCCACCCATCAAAGTCACTGTGAACTTTTAGTTTGAGGACAGTGTTGTTACCGACAGTAATTAAAACCATAACAAGAGCCACAGTCAGTGTCTTCACTAGGCACTGCTGTGCCATGCGTAAGGCAACAGAGAACCTGGCTCAGCACTTCCTAGAAGTTTAAGCCGCATTTTATGTCACAGCAGGTTTGCCTAGCACACACACAGGGCACTTACCAAGGCTCAGACAAGTAACACTGCGAGCTGGATGGTGTGATGGCTTGCAGTCACTGCTCTGTACTTAAGTGGTCACATACAACTTCCATAACAAACAGTCACTTGGCTCATCTTCTCTCCTCTTCCCCACACAGCCCCCAAGCACTCATAGCTGCTCCTGGGGTGCCCCACAGGAAACCACCTTGTGGCTCTTATTCACCATAGCGTTCCCCCCCAGCCCCTGCCAACAAACTCATCTTAAAAAACTGTGTCAGCTGCGAGGATGCAGATGGTCACATTTGCATCAAACAACTTTTAAATTATCATTCAAATTAAATTAAATTGAAAATGCAATGAGCTGTTCCTGTAGATCTAAGCGCAAAAAGACGAATTAATGAAGGTCACATTTATAACCAGTGAAGAACATTTAAACTGTATCATGCCTAGCCTGGTGTGCCATTAGAATAACATGCTTTTCTAAATAAGGATAAATTACTCCTGTAGGCCTTGCGCAGGATTACTCCCCACTCCCAGGAAGGGCTCTTTGGGATCTTTGTAGCTCACACAGGGAGGAGTTGTGCTGGGTCCAGCAAAGCACCAGCAAAACTCATTGACTGTGCAGCGTGAGGCCTCAGGCATCAGTTCGGGCCACGCAGGTCCTACCTGTTCTTCTTGCCTGAATGTAAAGCCGGGCAAGCCTGGAAGGCCCTGTGTAACTCAGCTGATCTATACTCAAAGAAGGGAGTTATAGATTTGCAAACATGCAGTCTGCATACCTCTGGTTGTAATCGTCTCATTTACACACAGAAAACTGTGCGCCTTTTCCCTTGCACTGTGTTTCCAATATCTTTGAAGCCCTGTAATGGCTTTGTGACACCTGTCATCTTTACAGCTCTGTGTTGTCACAACAATGTCATACAAATTAACCATACCTATTTCCATGTGCTAAGATGAAAAATGTAACCAGTCTGGCTTACAAGCGGCAGAGCACAGGCTGCCTTCATGCCAGGCTTCCCAGCTCCACTCTGACACCAGGCTGGGCTCCGACAAAACCTGATCTAGAGCAGGAACTGCTCCAACCAAGTGACCTGAGATCAGGCAACCACGGAGCAATAACCTGAACAAGCCAACGCCAAACAGAAACGTGTAGTTACTCTCCTTTCTCTCTCTTTAGCATGATCCTGCCATTATCTACAACTGCTGCATGCTTCATCCTGAGGAATGAACTATTATTCAGTATAGGGAAATAAATAGCAAAAAATACATACCAAATGCTCCTTAGCAACAAAGCTCTTGTTTTCACGCATTCTGTCTTCCAAATTCAGGTGTGAAGTCAGATGCTGAGAGATCAGAGAAACCTGTGAAATTGAGAGTAATAATTGGCAAGATTTTTGGCATCTGGAGATAGTTTTTACATGCAAAGGCTTAAGAGCTGTTGGGTTGCTGGAGCAGTAGCCTGCTCTCTCAAAGAGAAGAGCTAAGGTTTTAGTTGCTTCAAAGTGACTGCATGCATCCAAAATCTTAGAAATCAATGCTATAAACCCACCCGCCCATGTTTCTGACATATTCCAAGAGAAGCAGCCAAGTCACAGCAGAATGCAGTTGATAATTCCTTGCATTAAGGATCATCAGGTTCAGCTCCTGAACTGAGGACACTAGATAAGTGAGTTAAGCCCAGCTGTAGAATGTGCTGCTGAGTGGCAGTGATGTGCCTTTGCTTACTTGAAGGAAAGCTTTGCTTGGAATTTTTCCTAAATGCTCATACGGTTGTAAATCTGAGGAAAGCTCTTTTGATCTTGAGGGATAATGGTCTAATTTGTATCAGCACAACTGAGAACAAAATCTGGACCTGAGTGTTCTACTCGAAGCAAGCTTTTGTGTGATGGCATCAGAGAAATAGCAACAACTGGAATTAAACTATTTTACATAATCCATTCATAAGATACAGCTCATAAATAATAGTAGCAAAACAAAATGTCAGGCCAAACTGATTAAAAAACAAGCTTGAAAGCTGCCTTACAAATGAGAGGCACAATAGTGGCTCAGCAGTGAATGGTGATTTACTCTCTGGTTTGTAAACCAATTTATTTATCAATAGTTGAAGTTAAAAGATTATGCGAAAATAACAAAGTCAAGGGTATGTGACTAGAAGGAATGCATTACCACTGTTGCCTTGCTGGATTCAACAAAGGAATTTTAGGCTTTGTGATCTTTTTTAAACTGCAGAACAATTTCCCATCTAAAACCACAGCCTCCCCCGGGCCATGGGAGCAAACTTCTACCCCCAATGTCTGTGCCTTCTCTTCACCAGTTCTGGGGGGGTTCAATGGCCCTGGTCAAGGAGGCCATGGACTTCGTGGGGTTTACGGATGCCTTTGCCTCTATCAGCTGCTGTGGTACATGAAAAGCCTATGGCATGGACACAGCTTGGCTACTGTCCCCTGAAAAGTCAATGACTTTTCTGAAGAAACAAAGAATTTGAGCCTTTCCATTGAATTCTCTTGCACAGCATCAAAGCTTTACAAACAGGAGCCTTTGCCCTGTCAGCTCACGTTCTCCTAGGAATCTCTATGGGTAGGAAATTTTTCCTCTTTAGCTGTTCCATTAGAATCTGCTGATGCAGAATCCATCAAATCCATTAAAAGTCCATTAAGTCTGTAAGGCTGCTGTTTGTTTTCCTGTGTTGTCTGAAGAATTTGGAAGGCCACAAGCTGTACGTTGCCTGTGGCAGATTATCCTGCGCTGGCTGGCTCCGTCTTCTGGCTGCAATAACCTATATGCAATATGGATATGTGGTTTTGAAACATGAGAGGATACAAAGCACTTTTAATGTGCTTGGGTGGCTGGGCCAGTGCCTTTGAGTTATGTTCCACAAAAACAACAGTAGTGGAAGACAGGAAACAAACGAAGCCAAACAAGTTAGGCCCCAAATACACCATGCCATTTTGCATCAGAACAATTCTGAGTCTGCAATGTTTGCTCTTTACTCAGTAGTGAACTGTATGTTATTCCCTAATGACTCCACCAACAGGTGGCACTTACTGAAATTATAACCAGATATACATTAAAGTAAGTCGAAGATCTATGATTCTGGGTGTGACAGTTACCTTGTATGTTGGCCTGAATGAAAAATCACATAGCATTAATGTCCCAGAGCATTTCACAAACTTGTTGATGCATATAGAATCATAGAATCATTAGGTTGGAAAAGACCTTAGAGATCAACTCCAACCGTACCTGCCTACTACTAAATCACGTCCCCAAGCACTTCATCTACCTGCTTTTTAAACACCTCCAGGGATGGAAACTCAACCACCCCCCTGTGCAGCCTCTGCCAGTGCTTGATAACCCCTTCTGTGAAGAAATTTTTCCTAATGTCCAATCTAAACTTCCCCTGATGCAGCTTGAGGCCATTCCCTCTTGTCCTATCACCTGTCACTTGGGAGAAGAGACCAACAGCCACCTCTCTGCAACCTCCTCTCAGGTAACGCTGTGAAATAGCTTTGTCTAAGATAAAACAAGGCACAATGATTCTGTGTAACCCGAAATGATCGGGGGCTTTAGGCAGAGCAGACTGATTAGGACACAGGGTTAACCTGTAAACCAGCGTCAAGCTGAGTGGAGGGTTGAAGGCAAGGTTGTGCCAACAAGCAACATGCAGTGATGATACTTTGATGAAGCCTCATGACACCCTGCTGTGAATTGATGGTGGTGTATAAACATGCAGCATCTTGGACTCTTGCATGTAGCGGGCAGATACACCTGGTACAGCGCAGAAGTCAGACGTGACGTGCGTGAGACGCTTGTCTGGTTTCTTACAGCCTCCTGGGAAATTTGTTTGGGTATGGTTAACTTGACTTTTAAATGCAGGCATCCTACGGAAGGAAACTTCACTGAATGACAAGTTTGATGTAGTTAAACAAAACCATTTTTGAAATGCAGAACTCCAAACGTGATTAAAATGCAGGTTTTCCAATGTATATTTCATCAAGGCTAACCATGAGCAATCCTTTTAAGATATTTCCTTTGATGGCCGGCTGTTTATTTGGATTCAGTGAATGCAGGTTCTTGGTGAAAGAAGGTGTCAAACAGGTCAAGAGGCGAGACAGACACTGTGCCCTGGAAATCCAAGCCTTTATTATCTGGTCTCCATGGGATTTCCTTTCCTACATGGAAAAATGTGTGGTAATGCCATAGCAACAACAAAGGAACAAACATAGCAGGACACGTCTCTGCTGTTTAAGGCTTAGGAGGCTGGATTTTGTAAATGACTGCATTTCCAGAACAGTTATTTTGCTTAGAGTGGTATAAACAATGAGAAGCTGAACTAAAGGCACAAGAAAGAAGGATGAGCAGCTTTCCATCTTCTGTATGAGGATTTGTCTGTAGGGCAAAAAAAAGCCTTATAAATATTAAGGATGAGATGAAAAATCCTCATTTTAATTTAAAACTGATTCCTCTCCCTTGTCTCGTTCCAAACTTATAAAAGGAGCATCCTTAAGCCCCACGATAAACCTCTCTCTCTGTGTGGGTAAGCACAGCCATCTGCAACAACACATAGTCTCTGCCAGCCAGTTCCCACACACAAAATCTAACAGCTACTTGTTATGCCAAGGGACTTTGCTTAAGGATTCAGGGACCAAATGGCCCTTAGGGCATCTGGGATGTCTCCAGAGATTCACCAAACTGGAAGAATCTCCCCTGTGTGTTGCAGGCAGGGGAGTTTTAAGGCTGGGCAGTTCTCAGGGTGGAGGTAGTGCTCTCGGGTGGCACAGGCCAGCAGAATGTACATAGAAAGGCATAAGCTGTTTTATTTTTCTTATACTTGATCTAGTATTTCACTGGAATGCATGACTCGGCAACAGCGCTCTTAAAGTCTTTTTTTAAATGGTAGATCAACATGATTTATCAAAATCAGGTTATAATCATGACATTGATCTGTCAGTCAGCAGCCCCAGAGGAAAGTTTTTGCAGCCCTCCTCTAACCTTTAAGATCCTTGACATGAAATGCAAGGCTTCCTGACCCGCTTCCTGACCTTCTTTGTGACCTTCCTTTCACAAGCCATTATTCTTCACACAGTGAGCCCAGATAGCAGGGCCCATCAGCGCCTGCCACAGAAGAGGTCTCGGCTTAAAACTCACACTCTAGCTGTCATATTTCAAACCATCCCTTTATCAGAGGAGACAAAAGTCCTGCCAGGAAAGGATGTAAGAGGAGGACGTGCAGGAAGGAAAAAAACCTCTCCATTTTTCAGTAAAAATGGCTAAATGTAACTAATTTTCACTGCATTGCCCAGTTTTTGCTGGAGTAATTCTCAGAGACTGGATTCCAGTCAAACCTATTCTAAATACCGATCATGGGCTCTGCAAACCAGTACCTCTGATCTCACCTCTGCCCACTGCTTCTGGTCTGCCCGGGAACCTCAATTAGTCATCGAGTGCAATGTTGTGATAACAGCTCTGCAGTTTAAGTCCTTCGCTCAGATCACCTCTCAAGGGAGGGCACCGAGCATCAGAAATTCCCTGCCCTTGTGCAGAGGGGACAAGTGCTACGTATCTTGCCTAGACCAAACCCTTCAATCATCTTCTTTGAAGCTTAAATCTCAGTTTATTCAGACCCTCAGCACAGAAGAATGCCAGCATTTAATTTACAACTTACCTAGTGTTATACTGCCTCTGATTTTACCGTAGGTTTCTTTGAGGAGAGTAACCAAAGTTGGGCGGTATCCAGAGCCCATCAAAAAGCTAACGGCAAGAGGTCCTAGCACGCCTTAATAATTAATGTGAGCATACGACTGACAAACTCACAGATAGGGTTTGGTTCAAAAGGCTCCTTCATAAAGAAAAATAACTGCACTAATTATCTGAATTCCCTACTAGCTCAATACACGTTGAAATCATTTCAGTAGGTATAAAAAGAAGCATCATGAGATTAACACTTAGCAGATCAAAAACATCTGGGTTTAGAAAATGGATTGGCTAGCCAGCCAGCTTTTGCAGGGCTTTGGGGGGTTATTTCCCCCTTCGGATTAATCTGCTCGACTACAGAATAAGTATTTTTCTGATCTGCCAGCAGAGACAATATTAATAGTTTCTAATTCTTTAGTCAGCAGAACAATAAGGCGAATGCATGCTTGGGATTGGGTAGAGAGGAGTCTTTATGGTCCTCTAGCATCCCTTTAAATTCTCCTTCTGTCACTTGCAACAAAACAGACACTTTTTGGTATGGAGAACACATGGCACACAAAGAAAAAGGGAAAATAAGCCTGACACCTTTAAATGCAGAACTACACTCAGATTTATGGGATTGTGGCTAAAGAATAGAATAACAGCTGATATCTTTTTATGGGTGATAGGGAAAAAGTAAACCTATTTCATATAATATGTACTATCATACAATGGTTAGTGAACTCAAAGAGATAATAGATGGACTCTTGTTTTCATTAAAATGCCATTAACAAATGGAATGGGTGGGAGGAGCCATTGACTTGATAGTGGTAAATGACCTGATCACAGGTGAGTAATAATAATTGTGCATCGGCAATGATCAGTGCCAACTTGACAGATAGCTCGGATTTGACCTGTAATATTTGGCATCAAACCTCATTTCTATGCATCCAGCTCCATGCCTTCTATCTTTATTACCTAGTGCATTTTCTTTTCTGAGAGCAGTCTGATTGCTACTAATCTTCTAGCCTGTAACCTAATGCTCTCTCTTTAAATGAAGTCCCCATATTGTTGATAAAGAGTCATTGTGTTCGCTTATCTCCCTCCTCTCCAGAAGTGATAGCAGGAAATCTGACTTCTCAATTAACCTGTGCTGAATGCGAATCTTTATGATCAAATTGGTCGATGTGATTTTTTTTTTTTTTTTAAATCCTGACCGCTTGATACTCAGTGGGAATTAGGATTTGTGAATCTCACCAGAGCCTCTTTCTGTGTGTCAGATTGCTGTGGTGTACACAAATGAGAAGCCATTTTCTTGTCATTCTTACAAATTGCTTCGTCTGAAATTTTCGAAGGAGGAATGAACATGACACTGCGTTGCAGGAAAAGCAACAGAAATGAGATAATTTACACCATGGAAAAATAATGGATGCTTCACAGATCTAGCAAACAAAGGCGAATACGGCATAGTTCTGTCTGTAAGACAGGAGCCAGAGACTCCACAAGTTAATTAGAATTTTTATTTAAAGTGTATTTTTCTGGGATGTGAAGTTAGACCTGGGCATGTGAGAATGAAGGTATTGAAACCCGAGCGTACTTGTGTCTTCTGCATGTTTTCCAAAATGTTCTTTTTGTAATAATCTATGTCTCACAAACGCCGTATCTCATGTGGGAATCTCATCAGAGGCTGAGGAAAAAGTAAATGAGGAAATAAATGGTCAAGAGAGGCAAGAATTTCCAACTGAGCCAGGCCAAGAGGTGTGTGGGCTGCTGGGCTGGGAGCACATCCCGCCCATCGGCCTTGACACAGCACAAACGGCACGGGCTTTCCTTTACTCTGCTCTCTGGGGGCTATCTGGGATAGGGACATCCTTCTGCTCCCATGACTGCTTTGTAAAAGCTGCTGTTAGGCAGTGACTTCCCTGCATGTCTTTGAGTTAAAGTAGGGCTTAACCTGGAGGAATAAGGCTTACTCTGATTCCTTGGCATTTTACATAGATAAACCAAGAAGTTTAATTACAGAATGTTTAATTAGAGACTGTATTTAAGATCATCAAAATGTCTCCTGCATTAAAAATCATATAAATTTCATTAAAATATGGGTACCTAAGAGGAAAAGATTTAGAGGCTAAATGGAACCCCTGTCATTACCACTTCATTTCCTTGCCGCTGTTTGAGTTTTGACAGGAAGGGCACTGGCAGCAGATCCTACTCTGATTAATACATTTCCATTTAAGATTCCACCTGTAATTATACACTGTAGAACATGAGGACTGGGCCAGGTTTAAATCAGCATGCCCTGCATTTCTCCTTCATTCCCCAGACAAGTACTTCAAATATTTCTCCTGTTCAAACAGGGCGCGTAGCTATGGGTTGGGGAGGGCTCATCCAGGCTGTGTTTATCCGGCAAGAAAAAGCCTGCCCAAACACACACAGAGGTTGGTACAAATGACATTTTCCATCTCTTCCCTAAAGAGTAAAGCACAAACTAAAACTAATGCCATAAAATAAAACATGGACCTGATACAAAAGTTTAGCCTATTTTACAGAAAAGTGAGGGTGTCACTGAAATGCAATGGAAAGGATGGAGGGAGTCTGATGTGCCAGAAGTCAGAGGTAATTCTGGGTAAGTTGTCTGATAGCAGCAGGTTCAAAACTGAGAGCAGTGAGAAGACATGAAAGTCAGCAAGGTGGAAAACTTCAGAGTGAGGTGGTGTATGTGAAAGATTAAATTATAGTCAGGGTTATGTAAGGCTTTGAAGAGGACTGGACATCAACACTATTTTTTCACATTCTCTTCGAAAAATGAGACCCTCCCTGGAAAAAAGTAACTCTCGCTTTCTGAATATTACGGATGAATAATAGCATTGCTGTGTAATGTTTGGTTTAGGCAGTTTTGCTGGGAGGAGAAAATTCTTGCTAATCTTTACACTTTGCACATAGATCTTCCCATCATGAATTTGTGCCAGAGTGCAGACTTGCGCTGACTCCCGTGTGCAAGATACACCATAAAACTCCAGCTCTGAACTGCATACTTTTCATAAAGGTACTCCTTTGCTGAAGATTTCAGCAAATTTCAACAAATATTTTCTCTTCCATCCAATATTTATGTTTTCCTTGAAAGATTCTGTTTAAATTCGCATTATTTCAGGATCATCGTGTAGTGTTTGCACAGTATTTCAAAGCACCTCCCCATAAAGAGACATTAAGGTAATCTATGATACTATAAATAAGAGGCTTTTTTAAGATAGTCCTTGAATCATTTCGCTGTAATGGCAGCAGGCCTCATTAAACAGCTGCATATACGGCACAGATTGGGGACGTTTGCAATGCCAGCATGCCTGCGTTTTATAACAGCCCCAAACATGACCCCTGGGAACACAGCAGTAACAGAGACAGGACTCTTAAATTGGATTGCAAAAAGAGCAGGAGTGTCAAAGTTGGGCTCTGCCTCTGACGGGCAACGTCTGGGCAATGGCTGGGGTGCCACCTCCCTTTGCCTCTGCTGAACGCTTCATTACTCTGTTCCTGCCACCCCTCTGTGCTCAGCAGGGTGACATTGTGCTGTGCATGACAGCCACACACACAGCTCGGCTTTTCCTAAGGAAATCCCGTAGCAGTTTTGTCCAGAGTCTCCCACGTGTGGGGGGTGTCAGCACCTTTCACGTGGGCACACTCAGCTGTGTTTCCCTTGTGGTGAAATTATATATACATTTCTCCTCGACAGCCTCTTTCAGTCTTTAGGCATTCAGGGTTCTGTTAGGCTTCCGTGTCAACCTTGTACCTCTATAATAGTGCTCAGCGCAGTAACACCTGCACTGCATTTTGTAATTAATTTTGAAGAACACAAATAAATACCCTGAAAATCAAATCACCATCGCTACAGAAACTGCTTGATAAGACCAACCGTCTTTCTTGCACACCAAATCTGACCTGCTTTTAGCATGCAGGCTAATGCGGGCCCCAGAGCTGCTCATATTCTGGCTCACTGAAATAGGGAGAATTCCCTGCAAAAAGGGCTTGTGCCAGTGCTGATAAGGGAAATGCAAGGAGCAATCAACAGAGGTCAGACACTAACCCCCTAAATCCCACTGATTCTAGTCTGGAGAGGACAAGCTAATTTTTCTGACTCAGTGACAGGTTGAGGTTTTAATGAGGATGGCAAATATGTTGGGAGCTGTGCCAGACCCTCAGCCCATGGCAAACATTCAGCTGCCCGCTGCACCACCCACACCTCGTAGCTGTGGAAGCGCCACATCCTGCACTGAAGTTGCCTAAATAGCAACAAGAGCAATTCAGGTGCTGGTGGTGAATTCACTGATAATTGTTTGGGCATTTCAGTAAATAATTCTGCTAGGAAAAAAAGCTGTAGATATGTAAGAACAGGAAATTATTTTGAAATGCACCTTGTTGTATACACGATGGAGAAATCAAGCTTGAAAGGAGCTTCTAAAAGGCTGAGAGAACCCAGTTGAGCACTTGTTGTTCAATTAAGCTGCTGAAAGTTCAGCTCTTTCTTGTATGGAGGCAAAACATTCAAGTCTGGACATCCAGGCACACAGGGGTTTAAGTAGGACTTTGTCATTTGCCACTAGACAATCTGGACTATGAATTTGTCTGCAAGTCATTTCACAAGGTCTGAGGGGTTATATCCTCCATGGGTCACTGAACGCAGGTGAACATTTTATAAAATATTGTTCCTTCAGCCCTTCTCTAAGTGTGCACAGAATACCAACCTTCCAGACTCCTGAATTAAAGCTGTAAATTTGAACTGTCAAAGCCAAAAGATGTTGGACCAGGCAGCAGGTACCTTTATGACATTTTCTTATTACAAGCACTGAGATGCAATATCTCATAGAGGGCATTAAATCAAATCGTGGATGGGAGCTGCGACAGAAACACCCCAGGTTCCTGCCTTACCACAGGCACTGGCAAAATACTTGCAATTAACCTGCATGGCTGGGGAGTTGCAAAGTGGAGATGCTTTTGGGTCTCGCCATCCCAAATTTAACTGTGAACCTGTGACTCTGGCCAGCCATATTTATCTTAATGAACTTAAACCTATGGGGCAACTGTTCCATCACGCTTGCAGGACAGCATCTGCTGCTTTGCCCTGTTGGGCACTTGGTGCTCTGGTGAGTGATGATGTATGCCTAAAATGGCATCAGCCACAGGGAGCAACCAATGCCCAGAATCACAGAGAAAGAGTGATTTGACAAAATTAATGATGCTAGAAAACCAATACTGTGCTGAATTGGTTTTATATTGGTTATGTGGTTATTGCTTTGTATCTTGCATGATCTACAGTAGTTCACCAGACAGCTGAACAGGGTCTAGGACAACTCCCCACAGGTCAACTCTCTTCAGGGACAACTCAACGGGGACAACTCTATACTTAAACTTCAGCCTAACCGTAACAGTAATGGCTCGCTGCAGACAGCTGTCCCTGCGTATTGCTGTCCTTTCCCAAGCTGAATAGTGCTGTTGACAGAAGTTTGCACTGAGTTAAAGTTTTGGTGTGGACATGACTTTCGGGACAGCGGAGGTAGATACTGTGCTGCCAGCATCAGTCAGCTGGGCCACGGGTTCCCGATCGGAGTTTACTTGGGCTTTGTTATTAATTGCTTCACTCATTGCTTCTTTGTAGTCAATCAAATTTAATTCCATCTGCGAATGAAGTAATTACATGTTCTTGGGTTTGTGCAGGGCTAATAGACCACCTAAGGCTTTGTGTAAATTAGTTAATGCTTTCTCCTGCAAAGCTGGCATTTTTCCTGTTTTGTGGTGGCAGGTGCAAAACGTTCCTTTGCAAAAGCATATGGCAAATCGCTGAGGTGCAGTGAACACTTGTGGGTTTTTGAAGGACAGGGTTAAAGGAGCATGTTCTTCATGACAAATATGAGCATAGCGTTAAATTTATAGTTCTTCAGTAGCCTGAAATGCCTTAAAGTTGCTGCTGAGAAAGCAGATGGGGAAAAGATGCTTATAAGGAACATGGAGGCAGAATGATAATTTCAGAAGGTGATTAAGCCAAGCGGGAGTGGCCATGCTGGGCAAACAGGCTGAAAAGGAGCACGGGTCAGTGTCTGTCTTGCATTGCAATGCAGACCTGTGGAGCAAAAGTTTTTAGGCCAGCTGCATAAAAACGAAGGGTTCTGTAGGGAAAGATAAACTGGTATTGTTGAATATTAATCTGCTACTCATTTTGCGAGAGAATTGTGGTTCTTTGTAGATATCTGAGGGCAAAACTTGGCCTAATGAGGTCCGTGGCAATGCTTCTGTTGACTCAGTATAGGCAGGATTTCATTCTAACTCTTTAATAGTTTTTATTTCCTGTAAATAATGTTGGTCAGAGCTGAAGAACATTTTTCAGTGAGGGTTGATTCCTGAGTGGTAACTATAGTGCATTAATAAATTGGTCGCCAAACCAAATAACTGCTGTTTTCCAACTACATTTCAGCCTTCCCACTTATTTCTGGCTTTCCTCTTTTTCATGCTATTCTGAAAACAAGGCAAAAATCCACATTTTCTGGCAGTTTTGGAATGCCCAAAAGAGGGATAGCACGTCTTCTTTCTCCACCAAACAATCCCTGCCGTGTGTTCAGGCAGAGGTGGAGACAGAAGCACAGCATTAGTTCAGCTTTGTCTCCCCTCACATTCTGCTGATCCCATGAAATTGAAAAAGCAAGTGGAAAAAACCTGAAAGATCCCATCACATTTTCTCCGCTAACTATCATGTTATGCAAAAGCCTGAGGTAAGCCTCAGAGTTGGATCTCTTACATGGCAATTTCCTTGAAGAGTTGTTGGATCACATTTTTGTATGAGTTTCTTCTGCATAGAAGTATTTTATTGCATCTATTTATCCCCATGACCTGGAATTCATTCATCTGACACAGATATTTCCATGACTGAGCTTCCAAATGTACAGAGAAAAGTACGACACATCTGCTTTTAGTTTGTACTTTCTGTAGCTAATTTGAAAACGAAGACCAGAGAAATACGTGTACAGCACAGAGGTTGCACTTCGTTGCTAGCAAACACCAGGTTGCAGACTTCTAGGTGGCAACAACTGTGCCAAACTGCAATAGTAACGTGACTATGATGGAGTGTAGGAAGGACTGCAGTCAGGGGCACGCGATGTATCTCAGGCACTAAAAATCCAGGGAGGGATTTAGATCAGCTGAAAAATCCTTTAAGTCTTCTGACTCATTCCCAAGTCCCTCGCACTGTGATCAGATACCACTGTTGGGACCTGATGTCCTCCCCTGAACGGTGTACCTAAGCATGCGGCAGGCATGTCTCAGTTTGGAAGCTGACTCTTATGCATTTATAGTCTCTAAAATGAGTACGGGGCCTGTTTATGCCTTCATCAGACAAAACCCTAAAGGAATTAGGACAGCAAACAAGTGCCTGGGCTGAAACGTGTTCTTTTCTTAGAGGGAAAATTAGTTAAATGAATGGAAACTTTTGGCCCCTGATGGCTGCTGTGTGCACTTAGGATTCATCATTTGCCCTGCCTAGATGCACATCCCTCCTGCCAGAACAAATGAGGATTTCCCTGATTAATCAGTAGCCCTGAGGGAACTGCTCTTTCTGCACACATATTATGATCATTAAGAAGCCTTTACTATCCTGTGCTTGTTCCAGGATATGGAAAATGCAAAGTAAATTGTGCAAAATACTCTGCATTCATTAGGCACATTTCTCTATATCTCTTTCAGTAACGCTGTAACTCGGTATCCTGAGATGACAAATGATGTATTTAAGTTAGTTTTTCTGTGCTGCCCCATAAATGTTATTAACTCAAACATTTAAATGCAGGAAGATGGAAATGCTGTGGGGTGATTTTTGTCATCCTTCAAGGAAGCCCATGTGGCAGAGTAACCAGCCCCAGTGCGGTGCCTGGGGCAGGCGATCTCAGTGCCGGTGCCTGTGGCAAAGGGGGTCCCAATGCTCAGCAAGGTGCCAGGGAACGGACAGGCAGAGCAGAGCAGAGGTGCCAAGGCTCTTCTCACAGGCTGCAGTCAGAGAAACCCAGCTGCATGGCTGGCAGTCTCCCAACAGCATCCTTACACCCCCGCTGAGACTGATCCAGTGGGTCACCGTAACCTGCCAAACTCCAGCACAGATTCCCTGCAGGGTTTGTTCTCCTTGCTCATCCAACCCTACCCACACTCGACACTGTCACAGGACAACTGTGCTGGGCAGCATCCTAGGCAGGACTGGCATAGCTTGACCCAGCGGTGGCACAGGGGCAGGACAGAGGATAGAGCCCTTTACTATATCTGAAAATGCAGCTTTCACTTTGCAAGCAAATTGCTGGGTAAATCACATTTGACAGACTCCAGAGTAATTGCTGTATGAGCAGCGCCTGAGTTTAGGAGGCAGGTGTGACTGCATGTTCACCTGACAATTAGGTGTCTCATCCCATCCAAGCAAGCGTCTCACCATTGTACAGTATTGGACACCTAATTAAACAGCAAATTAAAATGAATAGGTTCCCTTTCCACAAGTACAACCATCTAATTCTGGTACTGCATAAAGCTTGCCCTTTCGCAAGATAAATTACTAGCTTTTGGACAAGAGAACATTTCTCCTTCCTGCCAAGCACTTGGCCACTTCTGAAGAGAGGCTGCTGAGCCATAGAGGGCACGGGCTGGGTCTCTTCTTTCTTTACTTTCCTGCAGCTTCAGGCTCTGATTTCCATGGAAATGACATTCAGGTCTGCAGGGTGGATCAGGACAGGCAATGAGGAGGCTGTCTTCTGTGTCCTGGGCTGAGACAGATGGAGAGAGAGGGGGCAGAGGGCTGGCTGGGGGCACAGCCTTTTGCTTTACTCTGTCTAAAACACAGGAGCATCACCAGTTCGTGCTGCCAACGGTTATTGCTCACTGAGACAGAGTGGAGAGGTGGCTGTACGGGAAAGAAGCCATTAAATGCTGCTTGCGTCTCCTGTGCAATCACAGCGCTCGAGTGCCCTGCTGCCCTCAGCTCTGCGTGGCACTTGGAGCCAAAATGAAAGGAAATGGGAAACTGCAGCTCCATTATTTCAAAGCAGATTGCACAAAAGTTAGCCTGCTGCTAGCAGGAAAAGCCCTGATCCTTCCAAGCTGACCTGAGACCTGTGCTTATCTGTGATCATCTTTTTGGTTTAGGTAACTGAACAGAACCAAACCCACTGACTGGGAGAAACTTGCACAAATTTCAGCTTCTGGAAATCTTTCCGCTAATGCTTTTCTCACATGAAAGAGAATTGGGCTGTCTGATATTGTCCCTTGCTGGGCCTATATTGATTTCTTTTTTAAAGATGAAAATATATGATGCAGTGCTCTCAAAAAATTAGAAATACAAATCAGCCTAGAGCTTGATGTAATATGTAATTTTAAAAATGCTAACTAAAGACTATGTGAAAGAGAAGAGAAATATGCATCTTTTATTAAAGATCTGAGCTTAGAAACTGGCTTCACTTCCCTGACCCCCTGGACTGGAGGGCACTGCTTTTTTGGCACTCTAACATATTAACAAAGTCATCTTCAGTCCCAGGAGAAACTCAGAATTCATAACTGGAGTTTCAGCAGAAGAAAAAGAGAGGAAAGAGAGACTGATTTGCTGTTTCTTTACATACAAATATATTCAGGCAAATTTCCCATGCACATGTCCCTCACTATGATTGGGGTCTTAAGCAGTTTGCTTATCAAGAAAGACCAATGTTTATTTTATTGAAGCATTTCAGCTCTCCTTCAAACAGGAAGTGTAGAAAATAAATAAACTTCAGTGTCAAAAGATCTATAGCGGCTCTATTCTCTGTATTAATAAAACAAAGGGAATAATACAGATGTCCTTGGGAGTAACTGTTTTTTACAGAGATAAGGTGGTGATTAATGGCAAATTTGTTCTTGCCAGAGGTGGCTATCAAGTATAAGTAAATAAATGGTATGGTTCCATTCTTGCAGTCTGCCTACCATAAATATTATTACTCTGGTAATAGGAAGCTGTAATACTGCCGGCCATTCGAAGGTTAAGATTCTGGAAACATCCTTGCCCCTAAGGTTATTCTGTTGATGATGTCATTTACTATGATGCCACAGGCAAAACAAATGGCATGGCAACAAATTCAATTTAGTTTTAAAATAATTTCCAGAATATAATGTTGTTTTCTGATGGTGTCACTGCACCTTGTCAAAATTGGCCAAAGATCTTAACCTCAAGAAATGGAACTGCCTTTATGAAGCTGGGTTTTAAACCTGATAAAGTGTCGGAACAAATAAATATGGCTTATGTCCCTTCTGATGCATTTTAAGACGTCTCCCTGTAGGCAGCAGTACATGTCCTGCAGCAGTTTGCCTCCTGCCTCAGCACTCGCTGGGAAGCAGAACATTGCTAGGAGGCACCAACCTCCTGCAGTTCTCCTCAGCACTTGCCTGGAGTTACTAATACTTGAACGAAAGACAGAGGATTTCCAATGTTCTCGTAGCTGGAGACTGAAAAATAACCCTCCAACAAAGATATTCAATCGTCCCCATGGTTTATTTATGGATTTTGTATTTCACGGTCCAAATATATTAACCAAGTTATTCTGTCAAGAAATATAAATGATGATCATTTGTTAGCTGCACCACTTGAATAATTGTATTGAAGTGCAATAAAGTTATTGAAGGGATTTATTAACCTGATGAAGTAACTCATTAAATCCTTCAAATGCATTAATGAAGGAGGAAGTATGGGCCCTTTTGGTATAATAGGAGATGGGAAATTGTGCAGCTGGGCTGACCTGATAAAAATTATCAGATATCCCAAATCACTTCTATTTAGCCAGTAATTTGAGGCTTTTGTATCACTACTCTGGCTTTCTACAATATTTTTCTAACCTAAGTAGCTCTTAGGTTAGTAGTAACCTCACAACTCAGTTACTTCTTTTGTTTTACTGTGGCCTGAAGTTACGTTTGTCCATTTACAAGCTGGGAGCTGAAGCACACGACAGGCAATGATGACTTTCTTGCCCCATGCAGCGGAGAAGAGACATGAGCCAAAACCTGCCTTTAGAAGTGCACTAGAATGGCTCATCGCTGGGGTTGACAGGGGCCATTGCAAGCACTGACTTGCCCAGGTACCCATAAACCGTGTCTGCAGTGGGAGGTGAGAGCACACTTGGTCCTTCCTGCTGGCAGGCTGACGGTGTGCTCAGCAATACAATGCCAGGAGAACTTCAGCTTTTCCAGTGACTTTGGACTATATTAGCCTCTTGTGTGGGACATAGCTTGTAAAAGCAGACCTGTCTGCTGCTGACTGAGTGCGTGGCTGGACGAGCACGACCCAGCCTGGTACTGTTTTGTACATGTGCTTTAACAGGACGTGTTCCTGAAAGTTGCTGTGAAAGGTTTGGCTAAGGAACATAGGAGTCAAAATTCATTTGCACAGTCAGCAATCAGTACCAGCAGTCTCTGCTTGGAGAAAAAACAAGCTGGGTGATAGGAAGAGGGTGCTCTGACTGAGGGAGGACAGGTCCAGAGTGCACATGCCAGCAGACTTATCTGAGGATCAGCCCAGGGATCACCTGTGGCATTACCAAGCAGCTCTCACTGAATTGGCAGTTGCTATCCCATCTCCTGTCTGCACAGCATCTGCTTTAGGCCAGAGCTGATGCCTTTTATATCATTTTTAAAGGTTAGGAAAACCATTGCATGACTACGAGCTGCACTTTTCCTGTCTGCAGCATTAAAAAGCTTCCAAGTACTCAGGTTGTGTTTCCTGCTGGAGGGGCTGCTATCACCCACTTCCGCAGGGTGCAGTCTGCCATATGGCTACAGCTGTGTGGCACCTGGGCCGTAAAAAGAGAGGATCTCAGGAACAGACAATTATTTCCAATAGGACTCGTGGTGTTGCTGATTTATGGTGGGCAGGAATCAGTAGCGTGAAATGAGGGTTGTTACAGAACTGTTTTTTATGATTAGGTGGCAGTAAGCGTGCCTCTGCTGAGTGATGACATTGACAGGACTAGGACATCTGAGAAACAGAAAACTCTGGTTTCAACCCCCTGTCAAGGAGTTTTTATTAGGAGATACAAAAACATGCAATTTGTGTCTTCCTGGTAGTTCCTGCGCCCTAGGAAAACTGAAGCGGGTCTTTGTAGCTTAAATCAATTAGGAGAAGGATGTAGGATGCCTTTTTTGTTCTAGGCACATATTTTTCATGGTTGCATTCCAGATAAAATGCTGTTCTGTCAGGGATTCTAATCACCTTTCAGCCATTTATGTAAAATACATGTCTCTGAAAGAGGTAATGAATGCGATATCCCTGAGGCTTGAAGACTGCTGGGATGTGAAGTGCAACTGTAACGAAGTGAGACGTGGGCATTATTCTCAGGCATCAGGCCTCCTCCTGCCACCACCAACTTGGCTGCCACATTGTACATCTCCACTATGTGGGAGACAAGGTACAGAATGTGCAAAGTCAAAATAAATTCACCACACAACGCTTTACAATAAGGTCACCTCTGATGTAAGGCCAGTATTTAATGGCTACCAGCTTCATTATAAATCTGTTTTCGTGAGAGTCTGCCCTGCTTAAATTGTGAGTCTTGGGAGAGCTGAAAAGATTGATTTAAAACAGACCTGTGAGGTGAGCAGGTGCGGAAAAGAAAGGAGCAAATGTGTCATGTCGAATCATGACATTTCAGGTGATCTACACATCCCTGCCCATCTTTTGGACCTCAGCCCCTGCTCTAAATAGCTATTTAAGAACTTGGAACTGACAGCTAGAGCAGGAGCCAAGACCTGCTGTAGACTGGGCAGCGTCTCCCCTTCCCAGGAGAGCCGGCTCCAAAGGAGGGACAATATGCTGCAAGGAAATGTGGCCTCTTCCTCGCTACTTGCAGCTGCTCGTGGACCCAGGCTGGTACTGCTCCTTGCTAGGGAATGCATCAGATGGCAAGGTAGCCAAAAGATCACAGGAAGAAGTATTAATTTAAATTTTCAGTCATTAATTTCATTCCCTGCTTGGGCTGGAGAACATATTGGTTTTGGCATGGATAAGTTAATTAGGAAGAGAAGCAAAGCATTTGCCACCTTTATTTCTGTTTGAAGAAGTGGAGTTGAGCAGTTAACCAATGTGCAATGCTTAGAAAATGCTACCATATTATGTTTACCTAAAATAGAACTGAAATATGCACTTTTTATTAGCACTTCTTAACTGTTGAATGAAATGTAACACAGAGATGAGGGAAAGAGGCACATCACAGGCACAATACATTCTGAACATGCTGCTCGCATCTAAGGAATCCAACACTTAAATATGTCAGTATTATATTATTAGTCTGCTTCTGTGTTTGCTGTTCTGAGAGAGATGAAGTGAGCATGATGTACATAATTTCCAAAAAATGAAATATAAAATCTCTGTAATTACTGAAGCAATACAAAAAAGGGAAATCTTAATCACTTCTGAGTTAGAGTGCACCTGACAGTCCCCATTTCTTAGCTCTCTGACTCCTGTAAAATTTTGTGTAACAGTCTGCTATTTTGAGAAACATTAGCTCTTGTCTCTCCCTTTTACAGCCTGCTAAATAGGCTGTATATCTTCGAACCTTGCAGATGACAAAATGCACTCCTTCACCATAGTCCACACAGTGCTAGATCATTTCAGCCTTTTTGAGTAAATGACACGCAACTCTATAACTGCATGATTAGACCCATAGATTACCAGATAACATCTATAAATCTTCACCATAGCTACCACTCACTTGGCAGAAAGAGTGAAGTTTCATTATTTGTTCTTACGTAGAAAACATGCTGTGAAATGCAACCTCAAAGGTCACTGGGATGTCATTTCCTTTTGTGGCCCTTAAACTTGCAGCTAATGCAGCAATTACCAAGCCCAATTACCTCTATGTAGGCTTCAGAGAGTTTCTTTTCCAAAGTCTGGATAGTTAGATTCCACTCTCTTCCATTAAAAAGTGAGGTGGTCAGCTATTTGTAGAATTGTTAGACATTTCTGAAACAGGCTGTTTGTGCAACAAGGGCCCATCTGAATAAGGCAGTTGTGCCAACAGGACTTGAACGAGATATTTCAGTGGTACTAATAAGATGTGTGCAAAAAATGGTGCAGGAGCACTCATTCCAGTGCCAGTTTTATTTAAAACAGCCTGCTCCTATTCCACCTCAGGTAAATTCAAATAAATTGAAATGGAAAACATTGTCCAGCTTTTTATATACATATATTCCTGAGTAGTTTTGCACATATATACAGATATAAAAATACAAATTCCTATATCTGATGCATTTCCTTAGCTTGCGAGCTGTAGTCATATACTCAGCATTTATTTAAACATAAAGTTTGGAGACATTGTACAAACTAATTCATTTCCTTTGTTAGCTAACAAAGGGGCTTGACAAGCTCCATAGCTTTCGTTGTAGCCACATTGATATTATAGCCACTGAGAGCTAACTTGTGAGTTCCACTGTTTAGAAAAGCTAGAAAAGGGAACTGGTGTAATCTACTTATTTGGCAACAGTCCAGGACTGATAAATGCTCTTCAAATCACAACATATTTGACTGAAATGAAGCCAATGGAATAATTCTTTACAAAGGGAAGAGCTAAACTGTAATATGCTGGAAGTGGATGTATTGTTATTATGAGTTCCAGCTCTTTGTTCAGTTACAAAGGAAGGCAGCTACATTTTGATACCAAGTAGATGGGCGTTATTATCCCTTTCCTCTGCTCTCCATTTTGCTTTCCTTGGAGGGGATAATTGCTAGGGCTCCTTTCAGGAATTTGAACTATGGGAACCTGCCATGCACCTGCCAGGAGTGCAGCAGAGTAGAATGGTGTTTAACAGTTGCAGGTCCCTGTTTGCCTCACCCCTCAGGAGTTTTGCTTCCCTAACAGCAGGATTTTCTCTGGTTTGTTTTATCTTTGACAGGCCACTTTCCTGTTCATTTTATTTATACTTATTTGGCATTAAAAACGATGCCTGCTAATGCAGGCATTGCAGCTCTCACCAAAATTACTCTAGGTAATTCCTTCTTTTCTGAAGTAGCCAAAAGGAAATTCCTAATTTTTGGATAGCACTAAATTCCATCTTGTTTCAGTTTGTACTCTCGCGTGCAGTTATTACTGTGGAGAACAACAATTGTGCCCATGGATCTTATTTAGCATTGTCTCTAGGTTTCCAGTTGTTGGAAGAGAGACATCCAGGTGTCTCCTTTTTGTACAAGGGAACTTGCAACACCTATGTCCAAAATATCCTAAAACTAGTAACCCTTCCAGCATGCTACAAGCACATTTGCTGGGGAAGAGTGCTGGAAAGCATTGTGTGTAGGCTATCCAGTGCAGAAGGACAAGGGATGATGTTTTGGACAATGTCTGGCTTCATTGCTGGCTGAAACATTTTTCTCATTGCCTCTCAAGATGTTAAATGTATTCCTGGCTTTGTTTTAGGGTATCTGCGACTTTGGATCAGCATCTGCTTTCTGTTCTAAAATGATGTAAGTAAAATCAAATAAACATAAAGAAACTGTTAAAAGGAGCTAATACAATTAGTAGATGAATAAAATATATAAACCTGACAGGAAATGTGTTACTCAGGGTCAACTGATTGAGAATTGCCAGCTTTAAGAAGAGAGGTTTGTACTCTCACGAGTATGAGAGGAAATTTGTTGACGAGATGAGTGAAAACTGCTTTGGTAGATTAAGCTCCGTCAATAAAAATGTTCCAAGACGAGGTAAGACTGTGATAATCTGCAATTGAGCTGGAATAATACTCTTGCTGACCTATGATTCAGGCCTAATTCTAATGACTGTTTGGTATGTCCCACAATCTTGCGATTCATCTGTCATTGTCACAAGTATCAGGAATATAATATACTCCTAAAATAAGAAAATTAAGCTTCTAAGACAAACAAATCTTCTTACAGTAGGTAATTTCAGGAAGATAATTCATGCACACAGCATAGTTTACTACTGGTGATCAGTACTGCTATTACACATCATCTCTACATAGCAACAAATACCAATAAAAGAGTGACTCTTTCGGATCTCCATAATATTTGCAGTCCATCTTTGGATTTTCATCTATTTCAACATTAGTATGGAAGGGTACACATAAGCTTAGCAAAGTTTTCACATTCCTGCTTCACAATGCAGAAAACTGTTCAATTGTGGTGTTTCATACATTGAAAACTCCATCAGTCTTGCCAAAAGAAGCAGAAATGGAAATGGCCATATTTTGTGCATGGCATTTAAGAGCGTTGTACATGGGTGCCCTCTACACACACTCTAGAGAACTGCATTACTTTGGTTTGTCTGGTTTAAAATAAACTTGAAAACGGTATGTGATAAATTTAAATAATTAAACAGTATTTCAGGAGCTTAATGAAATGAATGAACCGTTGCAATGACAAAGAGTCACAGTTTATTAGATTCTAAAAGAGCAGAAAATGCTCTTTTCCCCAAGTAGAAGTGTCTTTGATTCAGTATTCTTATCACCAACCATTTATATCTTTTTCTACAGAATGCTGTCTTCCCTAAACAGGAGTGTCCTCCTTTCTAATAATATCTTATTCCTGGTAATTAAAGTTGTTTTATTTATAAATTGACAATTTTTTAATTAAAAAATATAGGTAAACTGTATTTTTTTGAGCTTTGGGTCTGCACAGGGAGCAGGGGCACAGCACAGAGGTACTGCCTGGGCTAGCAAACCCTCCAGGGGAGAAACTGTAGGCTGTAGGACATCAGTGGAGTAAAGAGGCTGTGAGAGTAGGGGGGGTGAGGCTGTAACTGCTTGAGAGGGCAGAAGATCATCAAGTAGAAATAAAAGGTGACTTACAGTTGAACGAAGGAGCATGGACTTGACTTTAGCCCGCCTTGCAGTCTGCAGTGCCTGGGACATACTGGTGAGAACCCCAGCAAGGAGGACCTAGCAATAACAAACACCGTATGTCATATCATCAAACATGAAAATGCATGTTGTTAACAAGACCTAATAACTGATGGGAAATGAACCAAATGATCAGACAGGCCATGTTAAAAAAAAAAAGAACCCCAACTCTCCATTTTACTAGCAATCCCCTCTATACGAGCAATCCATACTCTATAGAACACCCCCAAATATATTGTCTGGCCTTCTCATCATCTTGTATGACACTATACATAATGGCAAGATGCACTCACTGTATGCTGACACCCTTTAAAGTGATGTTTGTTGTTGGAAAACCATGCAGGGGTGTATGTGTTATATGAGGAGCCTAAATGGAGCCCCACTGTTTCTTTGTGTGCTCGCCCAGCACACTGCACGGCTGATAGACAGCACTATTAAGCAGTCATTAGCACCGTCCCTGAAAGCTCGGCTTCTGCTGATGCTAACAGGCTATTCAATATTTTGAGCTTTTGTAAGAAAGAGGGCACCTAAATGAGAATAATGAGGTCATTCTATGACATGCCTGAGGATATGAAACCATGGGTAACTTTTTAGGCCGTTTGATATGTGAACACATTACATTCGACTGTGACAGATTATTTCTAGCCTTCAAAAAGAAAAGCTTCTTCCATTAAATCACAGCACACAGCATCAGCACCAAGTGGTAATCAAAACACCAGTGTCACTGTAAAGCGCAGCCTTCAAAATAATTCTGTGTAACCTAATAAACAAGAAAACATTTATATGGATGGAGACGTGAGGTAGAGCAAGGGATTGGGACAGATCCAGAAAAGCAGCAGATTTTAACAGTTAGCAAAGTTTAAAAGGATTTTCTGATAAAACAATTGCTGCCAATTCAGCATAATGTATTCTTTTGCCGAATGAGATGCATGGACTATTTTGGCTTTGAAAAGATGAACAAACTGAAATTTTAATTTTAGACCTGCTTCTTGCATAGAGCAGTTGCTGTTTCTCTTCAAACTGGCTCGCTTTCCTCTGCAAATGGGCCCAGTGTTTTCCAGCAGGGTTTGTACCATAGGGCTATTTCAAGATTCTTCGTGCAGGCAAGCGGCCTGGGTTTGGGTGGGGCTGTGCTGTGTGTCCAGTTTACATCCCAGTCTCTCAGGACCTTGTTCCGCTTCCCAGCTGTATTTAGCCCATGAATGAATGCTACAGCCTGCACAGCTCTACAGATTAACGTGGTTGGTTGTTGCTCAGCTTTGCAGTTTAACAAACTCAAACTTCACAACAGCAGTAGGAAAAGCCTCCCTTTTCTCTGGCTGTTCTCCAGGGCTGCTTCTTGTATTTCTGCCTTCTGAGGTGATGCTTGGGGAGTTTTCCTGGGCGTGCAAGTGCATCACACAACATTCAGGCCTTGAACAAAGGAAGCGTGCTGGCCCTTAGCTCTTTTTATTCTGGGAAAGCTCAGTGACATTTGCTAGAGGAGATGTTTGTGCGTGTGTCTGGTTTAGCTTCATTTTGATTGTATTTTCCTCTTGTATTGTTTTTAGCAGTGTTACATGTGTGTAGCTAAGAGTGATCTGTGTAATACAATTTGGTATGTAGCTTCAGCTTCTGTATGCTTGTTTAATGTTAGAGCCTAAATGCACAAGCACGGCTGCTGAGAACTCGGTGCTGAACTCAGCGAGTTCCCTCCTGCTCTGGGCACCCACCGCAGGGGCAGGGGCAGCTGCTTGGATATAAGGGCGTGTGAGATCTGCTCAGGCCGTTGTCTGCACTGGGGATCCTTAACCGGCTCCTGCAGCATCCCCTTCACACACAGTGACCCTGGGAAGAGGGGAAGGCCACAGTGTCCTCTCCTTGGAGCCACTGAAAACTTACCCTTTGCAAAAGCTTGAAAGCAAGAATGCTATGGGAGCAAGAGCAGGTAAAAGAATCTCACTCTGAGAGAGCTCTGCTTACTGGCGGGCACTTTCTCTTTGTACCTTTACATGAGCTACCCTAGATGGAAACAGACCGTCAAGTTTGCTGCTATTCCAGTTTCCCTCCTTTCAATTTCTATTTTCCTGGTCTTATTATCTTTAGAAGGGATGGAACTCAGCGGTTCCATTTAGACTGGAAGGTAAGGTTTAATTCAAATTATTTGTGGGCTTTACAGGCTGAGCGTGTTAAACTTTTTTACTTCATCTAGCCCCCAAGCTTATTAAAGACGTTTTTTTTAATTAAAAAAGATTAATGAGTGACTGCCCTTTTTTAGCCTCTCCAATATTATAATTGGAATAATCTGCACATGCCCAGCCTGAAAGGCAATTACTAATATAGAGAATAGCTTGTAGTGTTTGGTTTATAATCTTAATGTTTCATTAGATGTTTGCTGGTTATGAATTATCCATCAGCTCAAACATAACAGTTAATTCTGATTACCACTACTCTTGAATCACTAACACCATGCTGAATATGAAGAAAACACTAATGTGGAAGAACGGGAAGGTAGGAAAAGGGACTGGTACATAAAATAAAGCCTTTCAAATACACTATACATTTAAAATACAGTGGTTATTCATTAGCCAAAAGGATAGAAATGGAAAAATGGTTTCTCGGTGCTCTCACAGACAAGGGGTGCACCTGGAACCCTGCACACCAGCCTCACTTGCCCGTCCTGACTGTCGAGGGCAGGAACAGGCTTTAAAGACTTGGACCCGGAGGGGCATCTTTATCATAGGTGTGGTTTATACCTTGGGCAGTCTTATTGTCATTTTCAGAATCTGAAAAATGACATTTAGCCTCTTTCACTGGAAGTTTTTATGTGGCAGAACAAAGTGATTGTTTCTCTGAAGTACAAAAAATGCTATTGAGAATAAAATCAAGCTGGTATGGAATCTGCAAACTTAGGAATTCTTCTCCTCTGGATTCCGTTGTGTATGAATCACCTTAATTTTTAAATGGCTCCATAATTTGGATTACGTTTCTGAAGTGATGTAATGGGCAAGAGTTCTTATGAAAGAAGTGCCAACTTGCTACCAATCTAATGACACTGTCCATAAGAGGTGTTTATGAAAGCAAAGATAGTCTGCCAATTAAAGTTTTAATGACTTCTTCCACTGCTTTTAATATATTTGCCTTTCTAAAAGAAGGACTTTTTTTTTTTTTGAAGGAATTAAGTGTTCGATAATAATGGCTGTGGTTTTTTTTCTCCTCTCTAGTGTTCATTATGGCTTCTGGGCTTTTGGTTTACCCTTTTGGTTTCAACTCTGCTACTGTGAAGAGATTCTGTGAGAATTCAGACATCTACTATGCAGGAGACTGCCAGATTGGATGGGGGTACATGCTGGCAATTGTCGGGGTTATGTTGTCTGTCTTTTTACCATTCTTTGCAAAATATGCACCAAAAGAGCACATATCTCCAACTCCAATACCTACTATTTTATAGTATTTTGTTACTGTTTAAGAACAGAGCATTCCTGTCTACAGGCAATGGGCAGCAATTATTATAGCACTTCCATTTAGCTGTATTGCTAAAGAGAGAAAGGAGATGGGGAAGAGAAGGTCAGATTCACAAAGACCAAAAGTGCATTGATAGTCTTCCGTGAGAATGAGCAGTGAACACTCTGGAACTGAAATAAGATTAATCAGCAGCCTTTTTACTGCTCGAAACATAGTGGCATAATGCCTTAGACAACAAAAATCTGTTTATCCTCAAAACATCTGTCTACCTCCCAGTTTCTTTTGTGTCTCAAAATCGTCTGTTAAAAGCTTCAGTTCACTTTTTATATACTATGTCAAAACTTTTATGTACCCAATAATTTAAAAACCAACCATAATATTTTGTTACAGTTATTTTGATTAGTGAAAAAGCACCTACTAGCAGCCATGGCCTAAAATTAAGCCTGATATCTAAAAAGAACTGTATATGAGAAATAAGTTTATTTTAATCTGCGTGTACCAGTAGCATCTGCATATTGTGAGTTGTCGGCACAATTTTTAATACTGATCTAATCTTCAAGATTTATAGCCATCTTCATGAAGACTGGCATAAAATTTAGATGACTTTTTTTTCAGAGAGATCCAGCTACTTCCAAAGGCTTCATGAGGATTTAGTAGTTTAGGAACGGAGGGGATAAATGGTAAAAATTTATTTTCAGCACTGCTTAAATTATAATGTTAGGACTTTTACAAAATTATCCAAACTATTACAACTGTAGATTTTGGGGTTTCTGGTTTGTTTTATAAGGCAGAAAAGAAAAAACGCTGTTTACAAAAAGGTGTGTGCCCAATGCCCTTGTATGCGGTGAGAATACAAGGCAGAATGAACCAGGTTCTACTATTTCCATTACCATTAAGAGCCCATTATTGTAAAAAAAACAAAAAGTGAAATGAAATGCTACTGGACACGACAAATAAGAATCTGAGTCCATGTCAGAACTAGCAAATGGCCATATTTCATGGGTTTGTATATGAAATTTGTGAAGTCTGATTTCCACAATAGCACTGAATTCATTACTATCAAGCATTGAAATACATGCACTTGATTGCCTTAAGCAAAAAACACATTGGGTTGTAATCGCACCCCACTGTTATGTTTTTTCATTTAAAAAAAATTAATTCTAATTCTAGTCTCATCTTTTATTTTCTATTATTTATTTAAAAAAACAAGAAATAATCACATAGATTATATTTAATTCAGAGCCATACTTCTTAGTTTTGTGTTTTGGCACAAACCAAGTGATTGATTTATTATTCTTCACTGAGCTGAGTCCAACTGATTCCTGAATTTCTTTTCTTTTAATGGAAAGTGTACATGAAGGGACAGACAGAGGCACGTTGAGGATGTATAAGAAAATGCAAACAGATAGAACAATCACTGTGTTATTTTAATAAATGTCAGAGACTTCTGCAGGCTTGTTTACATTCCTCACCCTTCTAAAAATCAATGTAACATGGCATTGTTTTCCAAAATAATTGCCTGTTGTTACATTTTCATGCACTCTAAAAGCAAATCCTGCACATAAACTTAGCAAGTTCCATTGCTAATCTCTGATATTACAGATCTCAATGTAGAATTAAGTACACTGAGAAAGAGAGTGTAAGCATGTGCAACGCGTTTTTGCTCGCAGTTTCTAAGGAATTAATATCTCTAAAGCAAGAAGAATAAATTTCAGTCACTTCTGTATAGTAATGTACTTTTCAGTAATGTCTTATACTTTTTTTAATGAATGGCTGAAATTGGCAATTTTCACATAAGAGTCAGAAAAGTGAGGAATAACAAACAACGTTTAAAAAGAAAATCATCACCGCAAAGTAGAAAGACAGAGATGCAGGCTTTTCTTTCCTAACCAACCTGTGCCTTTACACTAGAACCATTATACAAGACAGGATCACTATGATTAAAAAAAGCAAAACAAGCAACAACTGCAAAATGTTGATTAATGTGTATAAACTGTATTACGTAGGGTTTTTTCTGTTTGGTGTAATGTTTACGATTGTTCACTTAATGTTTCACTAGAAAAAGTGATTTGTTAGTGTAAAGTAGAAAACTCTTTTTGCAAAGATCTAAACACTTACGGAAATTAAAAATGTTATAGATTTTTATTAACAGCCATAACATACCTGGCAGATGCAAATGACCTATTCCTGTCATTACTTATTAACATAACTTTCACGTGTTCAGAACTGGAACCATCAATCATTCAACCGAAATCGGTAGGACTAGAACATTTGTGTGATGTTGATTACACACACAGATGCTTGCAGGTCCGGTCTCTTTGTTCAAGCTTCCTTTGTAGTTTTAAATTACTCTTACAATGGGGTCTTACAACTTATAACACTGCTGTACCAAATCCTTTACATCTTAAAATTCAACTTCTGTTGTGAACATCGTCAAGCTCTATGACCTGTAATATTCTGCACCTTTTATAAGTTAAGCTAATGCTTCCATTTGGAACTTTCTTTAGTAGTTTATAATACGTAAAGGAAATCAAATATACGTGTATGACCTCTACAACTGATCATCTCCTTGAAACATCCACGCTCAGAACCAGCTTAGAAGGTAGAAATGGTAATGCAAGTGATTCTTACAACAGTTAGTAAAGCACGTACTTCAGATCCTCAGCCAGAACATTACAGGGAGCGTTGCTGACAATACAAATGCTAACACTGACAGATCACTTTTTTTAAATAAAGACTGTCTGCGCGTTGAACTGTGTAAAAGCGTTTTCCTGTTACAAGTCAAACAATTTACTGGACCAGGTTCAAGTTTTATTCTAAATATATAATTTTTTAAGTGTAACTAAAAGCTGTATTTTCCATTAATGTGTTTCTGCGTTGACTAGCTGCCTCCTTTTTAGAATATTAACTGTTTTCTGTATTTGACTTGTTGGATACAATATTTCAATTATTTTAAATGTGAAATTTCCGATTGCCAACACTGTATAATAAAATTTAAAAAAAACAACACACTGTTCACTATTTCCTTGACACTCTTTTGTTTTATGATTCCCAACAGATCTGGTACAAAGCCATTGGAGTAAAGGAACTAGCTAAGGGGAAGAGGAAGTAGAAACAGCAGGAATAATCTATGAAAGTCAATGTTTGAAGGCAAAGGCACATAAACATGTACGTGATCCATCCCTCATAAAAGATGTTTCTGTGGCAAAGGCAGGGAAGTGCTGTGTGCAAATAATTATTTGTCTCCGACTTCCTCTGTGTCCTTGTGCAATCCTCCCACAGCGGCAGTCTCTGCTGCTGTTTCATGCAGGTGTTATGCCAATTATTTATTTTAAAAAAAAACCCCATGAATTAGATAACATATCAATGGTAACTGTGTGAATGCCTAATATGTACAGCTGCAGCCTATGAAATCTTTCTGTAGTATCTATTATATTAATTTCTAGAAAAGCTTTTACATGTGTTCTTGTAATCCAGTAAAAGAAGAGAACCTGTTAGTTGGAATTTAAGGGAAATAAAGACCACCTTCGTACTTGCTACCAAAGAACAGCTTTAATGCAATATGCAGAATGAAACAGAACTTTGTTGATGTTTGTTAGCTGCTAAACTTTGACAAAATACTCCTCAAAAGTACCATATAGTCAACATTTTTAAATAAGTATTGAAAGGATTTCTAAAAACTGAAGATAATGAAAAGCAATGGCAATCTGAGTTAGTATTGATCTTTTTCCAACTTTCGCTACTGCAAGGCTTAAACATTTCAATTCAGAACTTCTCCAGTAAAATTTAATCTAATATGTAACAAAACCCTCTTATTATATATTTAATCGGGAAAGATAAGCTATGAAAAGTATAGTGAAACCAAACAATTGTTACTAATATTTGTTGGATAATATAGCATAGTGATATTTTTCAATTATTTAATCAGATTTTCCGTATTAGCTTTGGTAAATGCTTTAGCATGTCCAGACTTTATGGGCTTCACTTTATTAGTGAAAATCAACATTTAAATTTCATTCATTGTTTTTACATACGCTGTCATTTCAACATCTGCTATTTTAACAAACTCTTGGAAAGTGTTTTGTTCTTGAATAGTTGCTGGCCTTACAGAGACGCACTTGAAAATGTTCCTTTTTGTGTCATAGTTTCCCATGCACCTGTGCACTCGACCTCTAATTAGTCTTGGAAGCTCCCGATCCTTCATCAAAAGCACAATAGACAAATGAAAAAATTATACACCTTTCCAAGATAAAAGTTTTCAAAATGTCTGGTTGTTAGATATTGGTGGGTTTCTGAAGACTACCACAATGCAGAAGAAATTTACATCAGCTTTTTTGCAGTTATCAACTACTTAGAAGCTGAACTGAAAGTCTCACCATTTTTTTTTGCTGAAACAGAATGCCTAAATAGTGACTGGACTACTGCTCTGGACCACTTTGGGAACAGCACGGAATAAGCATCTAGCTTTCCTTTTACACAGTCTTTACTGTTTTACCAGAACATAGTGTTAGCTTCAGTAAAGGGATTATAGCCAGTGGTGTTGGTGTTATGTACAGGCACAAGAATACTTACAATTTCATAAAATACGCAAGGGAGACTCTGCTTTCCATCTCTCAGAAGAAAATTCTTTGACCCATATGCTCCAGGTGTGACTGCAGAATCAAGTGTGCCTATTCCATTTAGTAAAAATAAATCATGGTGTAAACACCAGGGCAGTACTAAGTGTGATATACAAAAATTCCAAGACAACATTTACTACACAAAAGATATATCAAGTCAGAATCAGCTTCCTGTAAGAACTTGTCCTAACAGCCACTGGAAGTTCTGATAAAAATTATGGGCTTTACATAGTCTTTGAATAATAAATTTGTATATGATATCTCTCTAAACTGAGAGATCAAATGCTGTTTTCATAGCCATCACTGCAAACAGGTTATTCTCTTGTTAAGCAAAGCACAACACAATTCTCCAAGTTTTATTGATCTTCACATGCAAATCGACTTTAGCTATTTACAACCTTGTCCAAACAGTTTTCTGAGATGCCACTACATTGTATATTCTTATTCACCTTGAAGTAAAGGTTAGTCATTTCTGTCATTTGTTGTGGCCATTTCTCAGATAACTTTAATTAAAACACAAAGTAGAACACACTAGAAGTCACCTATGTTTAGCAGCACTCCAGACTTGAATTTATTCCCAGTTTAATTGCATTAAAAATTACTGTAAAACTGTATATCCCCACAGAAGGTTATTTTTAATAGGAAAATATATTGTAACATTCTAAGAACAAGGAAAGAAAAGAAACAGGAGAGAAAGAGCTTAAATGTTGGAGGATAACTGCATTATTAATTTTGTACCTATTGCAGTCATAATCCATAACTGAATGAATCTCCCAGCAGGAAAATTATACGGTGCTCATGCCAGTACTTTGTGGTTTTAAATATTTCAGCTATTGTTCCTACAGTTAATAACATTTTCTCCTGGCTGTTGTCCTACCATTATTATCAGCTACAGCACAATCTGCCATGCTTACCTAAAACTTCAAATAATAGTGCAGTTTTATAAGTATATTGACTCCAGTGCCTCAGACTTTCAATGACTGCAGATAGGATTCGCAAAGAATTCTTTTTTTCTTTAATTTTTAATCGAGATGATGAAGCTTCCTTTCAGAGGAAGATGGAAACTCAAGTTAGAGATACACATACAATTTTAAAAGGCACAGACATTTATAAATTATGCTCAATATCCAATATTTGCATTAAAACTGGAGAATTTGTTCAGGCTATGAAAACAACTCCCTGCCAATGTATATGATTATGCTGAGAACTGTAGGTTATTATAGTATGAAAATCTCATTTCTAAATTTTCAAAAACCTACGGTTTTACCAAGGCAGCGAGGACTGATGAAAGCCTCATTTTCCCCACGATTTCCTTTTCTTTACTGTTTCCTTTATTGTGTCATCCTATTAACTCTCAACATCAGTTTACCTGACTTTTCTCTTCTGGAACACAATCAAACTGGTTTTCATTCATTTTATTTTGCGGAATATTGTGGTTAAATTTATATGCCGGGCTATGATCCTGCAGACTTTTTGAAACAGTGTTAGGTTTCACTGGCCACTGTCCTCTCGATGTGTATGTTTGGCCGGCTTCTGTTGTTTTGCTGTGCTGAGCTGAATTATGGTTATTGGGTGTTTTTTGCTGCTGGGCAGTTTTCAAACTATTTGAAAAGCTCTCAAACTTTTGAATAGTTGCACTACGAGATCTTGAATCTGTTGTGTTACTTAAAGGAGTAAACGCATTTCTGTTCCAAACTTTAGTACTGGGAGTCTTCTCTTCTGCCCTGCGTACAACATAAGACATAGTTCAGTATTCCAGTATCTATTCTGAATATTCAGAGATAAAATTAAAGTATGTAAAAGCAATCTATATCTTGTTATAGGTTTAAAAATATCTGTTAGGTATTCAGACTCAAAGTACTTGAGAAAACACTTAAGTTTATCCATATACAAGGCAGTTATCACACCCGTGCTTAAATCCAGCTGAATTCAATAAGCCTTAAAAGCTTGCTTAATTATTGGCCTGCCCTGCATAAGGGATCCTTCCTCACCAAAGTCACATCTTTACCATACCTCTAAAATAAAATAAGCAAAGTTTCTTCTGACAGTGATATTTCAGATTTTTCTACCACCATCACTGAAGAGATAATTTTACAACAAACTCTAGTGCACCTGGATCTGTAAGCTTTTCCCTGATTTATAAAAGCTGTGTTTGCAATTATATTCAGTTGTAATTAAATGTTTTGATGTACAATTGTCCTAATTGTACATAGAATCTTATTTGAATCTATTGATAAATTTGGGTTGGAGGCAGGCAATACTTTAAGTAAAGGGAACATCTAAGACCAGCAGAATTCCATCAGCTTTTAGGATAAGACTGAATTTTAGCCCTGATAATAAGATATTAGGTCTAATTAATAGGCCTCTTTTGGTACACTGGAAAGATAACTTTATTTCAGAGGATTTTGACTCATAAGCACAGTGGAATTCTGATCAGTGATTATCTGAGAATGAAAAGTATCTCTCTGATACAAGACTATGGAAAATCTAAGTTATCTTTTTGCATGAGAATAATTTTGGTTAAGGAAGGGTAACAAAAATTAAATTCTTTACCAACCTGCAAGCATACAAGTTTTTTCCAGCGTTTGCTAATTTAGATTGTGATGCATTTGGTGGTTTCATAAAGGAAGCAGCCATCTGTTGTTCTGTTCGGCTTTCAAAGGTAAGTTTAAAGTGTCAGTGACATAGCAGCATCTTTATTGTTAGATAGAGACATGGATCATAGCATGTGAAACAATTAGTATCCAAATGAAAATGAGTAAGCAACAAATGATCTGCTTTTACTCACCTATTGCTTGTCTCTTTCTCTAGCTCATCCACTTCTGGGTTTGCAGTTCCCCAGCCTAATTCTCAAAAGACAAAGGAGTGAATACTGATACAAACTGAAAAGATTGAAAGGCAGTAGGTCTTCCTAGGGTTCCTACTCTTTATTTGCTTCATGTACCACAAATAATGTACAGCAAGGAGAAGGGGAAAAATGAAAAAAGGGGGGAATGTGATCCTTTGATATCTGTAATTATAAGGCAAATTCTACCAAGTAAGTTGCTTTTCTAGGCAAAGGTTAAGTTACAAACATCAGGCTCATTTCTTATTAGCACAGAGACTTCTACTTTATTATAAGTAAACCATAATGAAAGTACTAAAGGCAGAATTGTGCATCGTTCTTTACAAGCAGTATGTGAAGAACAGAGGTTCTCTTCTGAATTACAAGAAAGACATCTTATAAATGTTTCTTCTTGTAACGCAGGACTTGAATGTTGATGGAAATCAACTGAAAACAAAAGGTCAGAGTTTCAAGAGACTCTATTTAAATCCCAGTGCTACTTCATTCTCTAACACACAAAGAGTCAAACTCCCTCTAGGCACAAAGTATAAAAAGCTCAATTGTATTAGAGGAGAAAGAAATTTCCTGGAGGACATTTTTCGCATAATGAACTTTTCAGAAATAAACATAAAGGATACATATAGTCTTGATAAAGACAGTGCCTAATTTAATAAAATACAATCATAAAGTTAAGCTTTATTTGGATTTAGAGCCATTAAACAAATAAAATATATCTTATTTACCAAATGATGTGGGAGAAAAGTTATAAGTACAAGTCCCAGAACTGGTACCTGGCTCATGTTTAAGTGGATTTGAAGTGAGGGGCTGCCTATTTCTTTTTTTCTGATTGAACAGAGGTACAGGCAGACAACCTAGAATTAAAATTCAAATCATAATACTATACTGATAGCAAAAGGATACACAATATACATTTAAAACATGTAAATAAAATTACTTAACAACTATTTTATAGCACCTACAAGAATTACATTTCATAAGCACGTAAAAGACCAGCCATTGCCTCACAGAATTTATATCCCCAGCTTTCTGTCCTGCAAATAATCCATGAATGAAACACTTCTCCTAGTGACCAGTCAGTGACTCCATTCAGAATCTTGCCCTGTGCTACAGTAAAACAGACAACCCATAGAAGGCCACACAGCGAATGGGGGTTTAGGACTGAATACTCTATATCCTGTAAGAATATTTTGTCTGTCTGTATATATTACGCACATTTAAGCATAATGAGGTATAAACTATGAAGCATAATAGAACGGATGGTACCTGCTGTGCTGCGAGTTGGAGTGTCAACCAAACTCCTTTTCATTTCTTTACTGTATCTTAACAGGTAACAGCGTATTGATTACTCAGGACTTGCTGCATGGAAGGTAGAGAAACAGACAAAGAAAACTACTTCAGGTTGCAAACACACCCACATTCTATGTGATTTTATGGCTGTTTCTCTTAACTCTCGGTACACCCAGTGACACGCATCATTTCAGACAAAAACTTAAAATGTGAGCAATTGTACTGCATTTAGAAGATGCACAAGAACACAAGTAACACCCAACTGCTCTTTGCAGGGCCCAAATTATTATGGTTGTGTATTCTCTACTTTTTTAGGTGCTGTAAAAATATTGAATCCCATTCTGAATTTAAAAGTACATGTACATTCGAATACAAGGATTTTGATTCTTGAAAACAGAATACTAACAGAAACTGCATACTTATATGTTGCTGCAAAGTATGACAGCAAGGTGCATGGCTTTGAGTAAAAAAAATACTCAGCTGCTCTGTGAAAAATAATGTCATGCTTCAAAGAAACTTCGTTGCTGTGCTTTACAGTATAGACCTAAAACCTGCAGCCAATTTCCTTATATACAAAATATTTCACAAATCAATAAACCACATTATTATCAGCCAAATATTATCAACAGGAGAAGTCTGTAGTAGCATATTGAAGTCATAGAATCGTTTGGTTGGAAAAGACCTTTGGGATCATTGAGTCCAACTGTACCTGCCCACTACTAAACCATACCTGAGCACCTCATCTACCCAGCTTTTAACCTTTTTTGTACCTCATCCACACTTCCAGGGATGGGGATTCAAGCACCTCCCCGGGCAGCTGTTCCACTGCCCAATAACACTTTCAGTGAAGAATTTTTTCCTGATATTGAATCTGAACCTCCCCTGGTGCAATTGGAGGCCATATCAAGTATGAGCAGTTTGCTATATTTGCTTTCTGCTTCATCTACTTCTGTAGTAAATTCTATATAATACCGTATGCATTGAGGATGTTACACAGATGATTGCATAGCATCGGTTGCTGTTCCATCAGATTTAGTTACTGGTGCACATTGTTTTTGGTGGCATATGAGTAATACCACATATTTCTGCGTATAAATTATTTTAGACATTACATTTATTTTGATTTGGCTGTTAATCATATGCAGCTATTAAGCATGTTGATAAGGATTAAGCACAAGTATCTACCACAGCTAGACTAATAGATCAATGCATAGAAAGCAGCGTGGCCAGCAGGGCAAAGGAGGTGATTCTGCCCCTCTGCTCCTCTCTTGTGAGACCTCATGTGGAGTATTGTGTCCAGTTCTGGAATCCTCAACATAAGAAGGAAATGGAGCTGTTGGAACAGGTCCAGAGGAGGCTACAAATATGATCTGAGGGCTGGAGCACCTCCTGTATGAGGACAGGCTGAGAGAGTTTGGCTTGTTCAGCCTGGAGAAGGCTCTGAGGAGAACTTATAGCGACCTTCCAGTACCTGAAGGGGCTGTAAGAAACCTGAGGAGGGGCTGTTCAAAAAGACTTGGAGTGATAGAACAAGGGAGAATGGGTATAAACTGGAGAAAGGCAGATTTAGACTGGACATGAGGAGGAATTTCTTCACTATGAGAATGGGGAGGCACTGGCCCAGGTTGCCCAGAGCAGTGGTGGCTGCCCCATCCCTGGAGGGGTTCCAGGCCAGGTTGGATGGGGCTTGGAGCCCCTGATCCAGTGGGAGGTGTCCCTGCCCATGGCAGGGGGTGGAACTGGATGGGCTTTAAGGTCCCTTCCAACTCAAACTAAACTATCAATTTACTCTTCATTTTCTGTGAGATACATCAATTACATGTAAAAACATTACAGCAGCTTCTAGTTCATCACTGTTACACAAATTAAACAGCATTGCTAGCGCTGAGAAACCCCATGACCACCCGTAACTGACGTACATGCAAAATAAAATCCTACAAACTTGACATTTCAGTTGATGAAGCCAGTTTTCGTGTTGCATAGGATTTTAAGCTGTATTTTATTTTTGCTTTCTATCCTCCTGTTGAAGATAAGCAAGCAAAACGCGGAATGAAAGCTGAAGGGAGAAGCTACGTGAGGCTGGGGAGCAGGAGGCAGCGAGGCGAGGTCGTGCGGGGGCTCCCAGAGCAGCAGCGCCCGCCGCCGCCTCAGGGGGGCGCGCTGAGGCGGAGCCCGCCAAAAATAACGGCCGGCTTGAAAAGGGCGGGAAGCGGCTGAGCGGCTCAATGGGCGGCAGGAGCCACCAAAGGGCTTCCCTGGTGGGTTTCATTCATTAACTCCGTGCCTTTGGAATTGGCCCACGTGGTGCCATGTTTAGTGCTTAGAGAAGCCTTGGGCAGGAGAAGGATAGCCAGAAATGTGTGAATATAAGTATGCATCTAAGCAAAGCTCTCTGTGTCCTTCACACTGTTTCCCTTCAACTGCTGGTCTGGGGTTTTTGGTGGAAACCCTGTGACTTCTGACTGGCTCCTGCGTAAAATCTTAGCTCCACGCAGGGTTGGAGCCTGTCCTTTGCAATCCTTCTCCAGGCTGGGAATGCCCCAGCGAGCCCCATCACACCCTTTTCGTGCATCTGTGAGGCTTTGAATCATAGAATAGTTTGGGTTGGAAGGGACCTTAAAGATCATCCAGTTCCAACCCCTCCTGCGATGGGCACGGATGTGCCCCACTACATCAGGCTGCTTTGAGAGCGACAATTAATTCCATTTACATTTCATTGTTGCGTGTGTTTTCAGCTCTGGCAGCATTCTGAGCTTTCAGATGCACTCCCTGTTTTGTCTACAGGCTGAGAGTTGGGGTTGTTCAGCCTGGAGAAGAGAAGGTTCTGGGGTGACCTTGGAGCAGCTTCCAGTGCTGAAAGGGGCTGCAGGAGAGCTCAGGGAGTGCAGGGACAGGATGAGGAGGAATGGTTTTAAGCTGAAAGAAGGAAGGCTTAGATGAGATTTTAGGAAGAAATGTTTTCCTGTGAGGGTGGGGAAGCCCTGAGCAGCAGTGGCTGCCCCATCCCTGGAGGTGTTCAAGGCCAGGTTGGATGGGGCTCAGAGCCCCCGATCCAGTGGGAGGTGTTCCTGCCCATGGCAGAGGTGGAACTGGATAGTCTTTAAGGACAAACCCAAGCCCAACCATTCCAAGCCAAACCATTCTGTGACTCTATGTTTGTCTGTGGTCCATAAAAGCAATCTGAATTTCTAATAAACTAAATATGGTCCTACATAATTTTTCAAAGTGTCAGTGTTGGCAAAGCACTGGAATAAGGTCCTGGTATTTAATTTAAAAGATTGAAAACTTTTTGAATGTCTGCATTTATGCCACAAACTTGTAGGGGCCTGTGATGTCCTGGGAGACCAGGAGTTAAAAGCTGTTTGGAAGTTAAGTTGCTCTAAGGGTATAAAAGAAGCCTCCGTGGCTTTAGTTCCTAAACTCATGTCTGGAAATACACCGTATCTGTCCTAAGCAAGCTCTTCGCTTAGGAAACAAACTCCTTGCATGTTAAATGAGGTAAGTGTACAAACGCTCTCTGTATTTGATTCAGCATTTTGCAAGGAATTATAACCATTACAGTACCACCAGCAATGAGAGATAAGCCACAGATACAGCACTGTGTGTTTGCGTTTTGCCATTTATTCTTCAAAGTGCTTTTGCTTTTCAATTCAGCAAACCAAGATTCAGAGCGCAAGGCACTGTTTCAGGCAGCATAAATTGCTTTTCTTGGCATCACGGCTGAAGAGACTGGGGTCAAAGGACAGTACAGACTGTCCAGTGCTGTAAAATACAACTTTATTGCTTTGTTTAATAAATTACTTAGTATGATTAAATATCTGACAGCTTCTAAGTACCCAAGTGATAGAGTTGAGCATTTAAGTAGTCTCTCTGTATTAACTTGCTGTAAGACTCAGCAAATCTGTATGCATAAACTGAAACGCAGAAAGCAACTTTTGTGGGAAATACATTCCTTGCAGAACCTGTTTAGATAAGTCTTATGTTAAGTTTTCTTTTTGCAGACCTACAGTCTTTCAGCCTGGCTAAAGCCTCTCCCCACTAACCAAATACTCTCAGTCACTGGAATATAATCTTAATAAAAAGGAATTGTTCAATAAACATTCTTTTTGTTTATGTAACAATGTAACGTAACATTTTTTGCAACATGACTTTTTTATACTTATATTGCATGCTGGATTATTGCAAATACTTCTGTCATTTACAGCAGTAAAACTTATTTTCTGTTACTAAGACCTTTGATTCTACATATTTTGATCCTCACAATGGACGTTATGGCTGCTCTTTGGCTTAAGTTTCAGAACCCTATGTGAATGCCTTTGGAAATGGAAGAAGTCAAGTTGTTGACCAAGGTTTTTTTTTAGGGGGGAGAACACAACTATTGTCCCATTGTGGTCTATATCTGTTTTCTTTTTAATAAATGATTGCAGAAGTTAGAAGGGTTGGCACTAAGAGTTGTTTCAATGTGTGTCTGTGTTAGCAGATCCTGAGGCAGAACTGGAGCCAGGTCAGCCAGTCGTGGATAAATTGCACTTTAATTTCAGCTGGTGTTCCTTCTAATCACTGTTCTTCAGATTTATAAAACAACAAAGGTCCTACAAGAAAAAACATGCTTTGAGGAACTCAGCTGTGCTCTGTTCTTGTTTTCTTAGATGAAAGTACTTGATGTTTCAGCATTATGTGTTGATCTAGAGCCAAGAGATGATTCATATTTTACTGTTTTTGCTCACTTTAAATCATCCTGCCCTTGTATACTGTAGTATTTATGTAAGTTCAAGCATACACGAGTATAATTGTTACACCCACTTTGTGATGAAAAAATGTCAGAGATATTTCAGTATGTTATTGAAGTTTACATTTTAAAAGTCTTTTCATACTGCCGTTAGTGCAAGCTTTACCTATATATCATATATTAAGAGAGATTGCCCAAAGAAGTTAACTTTTGAACTGTGAAACAGTACCATTAACAGACTTGGAGATATTACTAAATAAGGTAAATGAAGGGGAGGGCTCCTGGAGAGGGAGGAGTGACAAGTTAGCAACTCCCCACATCCCAACGGGAGTCTAAAACTGTTAGGAAAATGTTAATTCACTTTCATTCACATCTGACCTAAAAAGGCTTAAAGACTTTCCTCTTTAAAAGAGTAAAAAGAATTTTTTTTTTGAGGCAGAAGTTTTCCTTTATCATTATTTTCTGTTTTGCTTTCAGCAATTCTTAGAGCTGCTGAAAAGCATGACTTCCTCTTCTGTTGTTGATAAACCTCCGGTCAGACGGGTTGCTATCTTCGGGGGAACTCATGGCAATGAGTTATCAGGGGTATTTTTGGTCAAGCACTGGCAAGAGAATGGAGCTGAGATTCAAAGAACAGGAATGGAAGTGAAACCATTTCTTACCAACCCAAGAGCTGTGAAGAAGTGTACTAGATACATTGACTGTGATCTGAACCGTGTTTTTGACCCTGATAATCTTGGGTAAGAATTGTTGTATTTTCTGTTGATTTACTTTTCTGTTTTTTTAAATTGTAAGAAGCTTCCTTTCCAGATTAAAATGGTAACACGAGTTCCACTATGATTTTAACTGTGCAGTCACATAACTGAAATTACTGACCTTTAACCCAAAAAGAACAAATTGTTTGAGTGTTAACAGATTAGGTTTGAAACTATTGCTAGGAGAATTAGTTTCAAAACAACACATAATCTTAAACACAGTATTTCAAATGAGTATTAGATTAACTGTATTTGTGTAAACTGAAGTATTGCTGTTCTGAGTTGTGGAGTCATTACTTCTCACATCTTGTGCATTCAGCTTTGTGGCTCTTCTGAATACAGTTATACTTGCAGGAAGATAGCCATAAAACCAGTTTAAAGGTAGATATCTGAGTATCTGAAAGAATGGCAGGGAAATGTATTTGATTTCAGTTATATACAGTAAAAGAAGAAAATTTAAAATTAGCTAAGTTATTAAGAATATATTCTGTGGCAAAATGATAGCCAAAAAAATCTCACTATTTTAGAAGAAATAAAATCGATAATCACTATAAAATAGTAATTAATTCTACATTTTTAGTGTGATTTTATCTTTCTCTGCTTTTGGCACAACTATTCTGGAGGTGTGCTTTGCTATATAAGTACTCATGCTCAGTATAGTTGAATACTAAACAGGTAATTATGTTTCAGAAGGGTCTTCATTGTAAAAGGGAATATTACTGAAATCAGTATGTATCACATACTTGGTAAACATGGTTAATCTTACCCTACACACCTTTTCATCTTAGAAATTTGTTGTTGATTCTTCTCTATAAGATAAACACTTTCTAACACAAGTGTTGAGGCCATTCTTTTAATTGCTTACACAGGACAACCGTATGAAAAAAATAGCAGGTTTGTTTGTTTTCAGCTGCTTTGAACAGAGAATACTTGGAAAAAAAAGCAGATTAAGACACCTGCAGGTTGTCTTAATTTTTTAACTAATATCCATCAGTAATTCTATTAAGTTCTCTTCCAGTTCTATTACAACACTACTGACTGTTTGGAATACCTTCACCTGATCCCTTTTAATTACAAATTATTTTAAAAAATAAGAAAAAGGAGAGCAAAATCCTGATACTATTGACAGTAACGGTGGAAGTCTTATTGGCTTCTATAAGTATTAAGTCTTATATGAAGAAACCATCAATTTCAAAGACAGAACTAAATCATACAAAGGCAGATGATGTCACAGAACCATAAACACTGAAAAAGGAACTTGAGGGGCTCATGTGAAAATTCTAGCTCACATCAGCCCAGTAGATCAACTGCACGTAGACATTCCTAGTAGATTATGTCTTGCCATTTCTAATACTCCAGCAGTGGTGGTCCCATAATTTTCCTCAGTAACCTCTTCTGATGCTTAAATATCCATGCAATTAGTAAGGCATTATGTTATTATTTAACAAAACTTTCTTTGTGCAGCTTCATACCAGTCATTCTCACAAAATTAAAATATTACAAAGCTTGAGCTGTATTGAGAAAGAAAACTGAATTTAGCGCCAAAGATACCAGGTGTATCTATGTTGCACTTGGGGAGTATCCCACGCCTGTCATCAAAGCCAGATGTGCTGTCTGCGCAGAACAAGCCTGAACCTACAGCAGCTTTTTACACCGTTGATATGTAAGGGAGGTGTCTGTGTGCTGCATCACTTTCCTATAGAGCCCTTACAAAGAAAGGAAGCATAACTCAAGACATCATCCCCTGAGATTACAAATATTAAAACTTTGGAGGAATAGATTTGAGGTAGCAAAATCTTCTATGAGTTTTGAGGGTTGGGAGGGCTCAAAACAATAGACCATAATGGTCAGTATATGAGAAGACAAGAAATAAAGCAAGTTACAAAAGACCTTGTGACTGATGTCCAAGGTAAAAGGGCATGGACCGATATCTGAATACCATCTTCAGTAGGGGGTGGATCCAGCCTTGGAAACCGTTTAAGTGGCTGATAAATTTTGAGTTAATTTTCTGCATTGAGAGAAACTGTAGTATGTAAAGAAATAAGAGAGAAGTAAATAGTATCCAGCTAAAATCAGATAGAAAAATTCTTACTACTCTTCTGCACAAGGTACCTAACAGTAAGACCTGTTTAACAAACATATTTGCTTTTCTGAAGCACAAATTCATCAAGTTTTACCAGTTTGGTAATTAAATAGGTGATTTTAGTTCCAGTCAATTATGAATTAAACTGAAAAGAAAAGGGTATGCGTATTTTGTTGCCTGTGAAGCCATGGAATGACTTTACTAATTCTTTGTACTGATATTAACAGCAGGACAGTGGTGGAAGATATTCCATATGAAGTGAGAAGGGCTCAGGAAATCAATCATATATTTGGTCCAAAAGGTAGTGATGATGCGTATGACCTTATTTTTGACCTTCACAACACCACTTCTAACATGGGTGGTACCCTTATTCTTGAAAACTCCAGGGATGACTTTACAATTCAAATGTTTCATTATATCAAGGTAAAACTAATTTAAATGAACTATTAAAATAGATTAGTAGTTGTATTACTATATATGATTTTGTAGTTTCTTTAAATGTACTATTATTTATTCTGCAAAACTGTTTAAAATATTTAATCACTGATAAGGTGGGGGTTCTAATCAGAGATAATTAATAATTTTATTATAATATCAGGTAATTCAGATTTTAACTCATTATAATCTTCATGTAGTAAAATGAGTGCCAGTAAGACTGATGGGCAGAGGAATGCTTAGAGTAACATCTATGAAAATTAATGTAATATAATCTGCTTTCACACCAATCTGTCAGGAACTTGGATAAATTTGAGTCACATGCTAAATAGTTAAACATTAATTTTATGAAATAAAGACATAGAAAAAATAATGGAACCGGGTAATGACAAATGTTCCCTTCATCAGTACAGGAATAGCGATACATCTTTAAAAGCTGTTTGGTTCTGCTGTTCCTGAAGCTGATCAGTTTGGTAGAGGTTTGCAAAAGCGTTGGCTTGAGCATAATCTGTTGGAAGCTGTACTGACCTAGGCAATGGCTGTTGACATCCAGGTTAGGCCAGCAGTGTGGATCTTTATTTTTTTTAACAAGGTATATTTTAACACTTGTTTTTTTTCTTATTACATGTAACCTATTAAATGTTTATCAAATACTTTAAAATGTAGAAAGCTTATGACTACAATTATAATATATGAAGAGCAGTAGTAGGCAGTCACGAGGAAGGAGGCCTGAACAAGGTTTGTTTGTCAAAAAAAAAGCTTAAAATAAGGCTTAATTCACAATCTGTGTCCCCAAAAGAGAATCTGTCTAACACAAAAATACTTGAAATCTGCTTTACAGTACTTTGATCCTAAGTTTTGAAACACTGATGAGTAGATTTTTGTTCCTGTAAGCAATTTCAGACTAGAACTGTGTTCAGTTATGTTGGAAGACGGCAAAGTTCAGCAGAGCACGCCTGGCAGGAGTTAATGGAAAGGAGACCAACAAATACAGCTTTGTATGTTTTCTAAAGATGTCCTACTTCTTTGAGGGCCATGAAATAAAGGCAACATATTGAAGACATTGTGTAAATCACTTCTGCATCAGTAATCTTTTGTGGCACAACATCTTAAAATATTTGCATAACAAAGACATTTTTAACCAATCTCCACAGAACGCTTTGGCTCCAGAATGCTGCCCTGTTCTGCTGATTGAACATCCTAGCTTGAAATATGCAACAACTCGATCTGTAGCAAAACATCCTGTTGGTAAATATGAAAAATAAAAACCATTTTAACTCAGCATAAATAACTTTTAAAAATGCCTATTTCCAGACCTGTTCATTTCATTACATTATACAGAGGGTTCTGATCACCAGTAGCTGTTCGTTTGGCAATGTATTTACCGAATCAAATGTTTACAGTCCCTTCTTCTGAAGAGTTCTGATTTATACTTGGCTTTCAAAATACAGAAGCCAGATGGGAGTTCTTAAACTCGGTTAACCCACTGCTTGCAAAAAATATTTGTAATGTATGAGGATATGGAGGAAGCAACAGCTTCAGAAAAGAAATGTTTACTTCCTCTAAATAAGACTTGGCTGAAATGTTGGTTGTTAGCCAAGAAGGGGAAAAGAGAGGATGTGGTAATGAAAGGGGGAAATGATCTTCTGCATGGAACCTGTACATTTTTTCATTTCTAGAATCAAAATCAGAACCATAGAAAAAAGAAATTCATTCGCTTTTCATATTGAATAAGGAGTTCTCTAAAATGAAGTGTAGAAGGACAGGATGAGGAAAAGAATAAGAGAAACTAATGCACGTAGTGACCCCTTCTCTTACCCTAGTAGCACACCCAAAAATGTACGTATGATTCTTTAAACTGATTTTGACAGCTGAGTTAAATTTTCTGCTTGTCTTACAAAATCACAGAACTCTGTAATTTAAAATTCCTCATAAACATAAACCATAGACCCAATCAGACATCTGTTTTTGCTGTGTGATCTAAGCGTTTGATACATTATGGCTATATTAATAATCTCCCTAATCTCCACAGGTGTGGAGGTTGGTCCCCAGCCACAAGGCGTTGCTAGAGCAGATATCTTGGACAAAATGAGGAAGATTGTCAAATATGGCCTTGATTTTGTGCAACTTTTTAATGAAGGTAGAGTAAAGGAAGAACACAGCTCCTGTGTCACGTCAGCGGGCCAGTTCAGGAGAGTGGTTTTCAAAAAATAGCTTGGGCTACAACATTTTATAGTTAAACAGGTAACATGGGGATGGGGGGTTGTTCTCTTGACCTAAGCGTGGTGTCAGAAAGTCCGAAGAATCCCTGTATAGCTCCTGAAGGGTACTGCCTTTTTCTGAAGGTTCAGTTAAGAGCACGTGATCCTCATCTTACAGTTTCTTACAGAATCCAAAATGCTAGTGAACAATATTTGACAAGCAGTATGTACATGGAGAACATACATAAATTAATACTAACAAGCGTTTACGTGCCTTCTGTGCATTACTGTCTAAAATTAAAGTCAATACATTCTCTAAGATTTTGTCTTACCTGTGTACTCTCTGAAATACTTACTGACAAAAATAGGCCTTTAAAATTCTTTTAGAGTGCATTTTGTCAGTGGGCTTTTTTGGAAACGGAAGGAAAAGAATATAATTGTGTACATCAGAATCTCCACTATTGTGCTGGAACGGTAAAGATTAAACATCACTGATGCCGTTCTGTGTTGTGCAGCACTACCAAACACAGGCCCTTCACTGCTTTCTTCATCTACAAAATATATCTTTAAGTACACAGCGAAAAGTCACATTTCAGCATGAAGTTTAAAGCTGGGCTTCACACGCTGCAGTACAAGACTGGACAACGTTTCTGCAATTTGGCTTCAGGGGGACAAAATCTGGAGCCAGACATTTTTATGATCCATGAGGTAATCACTAGTGTGTAAACTTTGATGAGGACAACCTAATGATTTAAGACCTTCTAAGGAGAATAAATAATGCATTGTTCTTTTTAACAGGCAGTTGCTCATTTCGACATTAAATTACATTTATTCTTTCTAGGAAAGGAATTCCCACCGTGTACAATTGAGGTTTTTAAAATAATGGAGAAAGTAGATTATCCCAGGAATAAGAATGATGAAGTTATTGCTATTATTCACCCTAAACTGCAGGTAAATTCTAAATCGGTTTCCACTTATGACTTTTTATAAATATTCCTAGGTTACTTCTGCTACATTGTAGTACATTTTAATAGTAAATATTTAAAACTACGATTTTGCCAGTGGGTTTATTGAATGCTGTAGACCTTCCCTGTGGTAAGTTCTATCACTAAGGTCAGACAGTATTTCAGTAACTGGCTTGGGAATCACTGAATCTAAACTCAGTCTTGAACCTAAAACTGAAAAGAAAAAGACAATAGGATATGTTATATTCTAAAATGTAAATCTAATACTGAGTTCTAAAATTCTGGTTTTAATCAATTGTGAGCAAACGGTTTCCTTTGAGTTCAGCCTTACCAGTGAATTCTATACAAACCTGAAAACAAGGGCCAGATACCTTAGTTACAAACTGAAGGTTAAAAGGAGTTCTGTTTAAAGGTTTCGCCATAAACTGCACAGAATATAATTATTGAGCCTAAACTCAGAAATCACAGGAAATACACAAAAACTTGAGAATAAATATACTCTTATTTTCTTTCCCTAAGGATCAAGACTGGCAGCCACTGAACAAAGGTGATCCTCTATTTTTGACTCTTGATGGAGAAGTGATTGCATATAAAGGGGACTGTACAGTCTATCCAACGTTTATTAATGAAGCTGCATACTATGAAAAGAAACAAGCTTTTGTAATAACAGTAAGAATGAAACTCACTGCAAATCACATCAGATCCTCAGTCTTAAAGCAGAATGCTTTTTAAAATCTTATTACAGATTTTCCATAAAAGAAGTGGATTCCTTCTCTGTGACATCCAGTGTCAGTAGTAATTCATGAAATAAATAAATGCAGAATCTAATTTTAAATTGTAATTTAATTAACATTGCTGAGCACTTTTAAGGTGACACATACTGTCATAATACTAATTCTGACTACTGCTACTTGTTCTAATAGATTACTACAGATGCAGAGAATAAATATTATTTCTATGGAGTTTGTTAGTTCACATTATATTAAATAATTAAACAATGTACCACCTGGGGGGGAGTGGCTATAAAACTTATATCCAGCGTCAGAGAGAAAGATGCTCATGCACAAAACTACATTATATAAAAAAATACAGCATTTCTACTTTATAATCCCAAACTGCCCATCACCAAAACTTTCTAAAATGGTATGATCTTTGAAATGAATTCTTCAGATAACCATGCAAAATATGAGCCTGAGGAAAAGAGAGGGGAAGGGAAACAAAGAGAGGGTGTGTGTGATAAAATCCTTTTGTATTAGCTGTATATGTGACTAACCCAGACTGCACTGAGGTGGAAGCCTTAGGGTTTGTTTGTGTTTTTATACTTAGGAAGATATAAAATAAGCTAAAACCATATGATTTCTGAGAAAAGTACACTAAAATTAAATGTAAAGCTTTTAGATTTAAAGTATTACAAGATTAATTCCAGCTGTTTTGGATTTAACATTAATTTAAAGACAAAGTTTTTAATTTAGAAAGTATCTAGTAGTCGGAAACATATTGGAGCCATAGTCAGCTTCAGGAAAAAGCTGTGCTTATCCTGCAGAAACTTTTGAAGGAAACATCTATTGCAATAGAGACGAGACGTTTATCGTTTTAGAACTTTGTAAGTGTACCCACCTCCTGCTTATAACATGTTCCAAATAAAGAGTTTAATCAACTGTTGTACCCCAAAAGCTTTTCATGAAGGAGGCAAGACTGGGTAATCACTCAGGTTTTGATGGAGAGCAACACACAAACCATACTTGAGTAGTTCAGAACAGAATTTAAGAAGAATTCCACAGGGGGAGACTTCTCAGCATTTTGACTGACTTGTTCTGTATTTGTAGAGAGAAAGCTTGTCAGAGTAGCTGAAAAAGAGAAGAAAATGAGCATTTCATTCATTTTCTAAAGTTACTTTTAACATATCTGACAATAACTGAGAATACATATGTCCCCAATATAATATTAAGAACTTTCCCAAGGACGCAATAATTAGCTATTTACTGAAGGACTCATTGTCTACTTAACCCCCAAACTGTATCCTTTGAAAAGTGATGTCTTCCTTATTTACTACTAAGCCAAAATCCTTTTTCCCTTGCTTTTTGTAACTCCTAGGCAATAAATTAAAAACACAGGACAGTGTTTATTGTATGACAAGTTTTATTTCTTTAATTTAAATAAACATTGTATAAAAAGTACAGAATTACCTGCTCTAGTTATTATTCATCGTGTTCTTGACCAGAGCCTTGAGACAGGAGACAGTGAGTGAGACCTGGCAAGTGTTGGCGGCCACAGAAGGGTCTGGTCTCAGCAAAGAGCTTTTCAGAACAACCCCCTGGCTTCCTCCTCAGTTTTCTGGTACAGTTCTGTGCCTGGACACCGGCACAGCACCTTCCTTACGGTGTTTGTGCCATGCCTGTTCCATGGCTACGCCCACGGTGGGATCTCAGTCCAGCGCGGGCGTATCTGAGCTTGCTTCCAGTGACGAGTCAGCCCACAGCAGCAGGGAATATGGCACAGGCGAGGGTATTCTGCTTCCTGAGTATGTGTGAAGAGGTATTTTTTTCGTACAACAACTGGCACTCAGAAGAATCCAAATAGAGCTTCCTAAGGCAATATTCTTTTTGGCAGTTTCAATGCAAAATTAACTAGCAAAGATGAAAGATTCCAAGACCAGAGGAATTATTCTTCTCATACTCGCATATCCCACTAAGGCAGCCAAACAATATTCAGATGTTACATTGGTTTATCGATACACATAAATGTCCTTCCCCTCAGATTCCTGTGCCCTGTAAAAGCACAACTAAATCAAAGATTTCCATTTGATCCCATCCATCCAGGCCGTGAGTGGCAGGAAACACAGCATACGGCACGTCTCAAGGACTGGTTGGGTAGCGAGAACCACATTCACCGTACCTGCCAATAGCTTTGCGCTATCGTTTCCGCTGGAGAGTTCCCTCACGCTCTCTTCTGTGTTAAGAAAGTCTTTTGGATCATTTTGCCCACAGCAGGCTTAGCTGTAAGAATCCAATGCAATTCGTATTATCATTCACACGCAGAACAGAATTCACCTGAGTCTTTCCTAAACAGCACCTTTAAAACAGGCACCAAGTGAGCGCACACCATGAAAACCCATGACACCGAAATGCACTGTATTAATTGAAATTTTAAAGTACATAGAACAAATATTTCTTTTTATACATACACACACAAAATGGAAAACTAAAACTATAACTTATAGTACTAGCACATCACAGGCAGTGAAATAAGAGCTACAGAAATGCTTTACATAGTGCTTTGGATACAAAAAAAAAGCTATAAAAGTCTGCAATTGCATTTAACTTATTTTGTAAATTTTTAAAGAAATGCTGATTATTTTCCTGAAGATGTTGAATATTGAAATTATTTTACGTCTAAACACAAAGAGCTTCTGCTGTGATAACTTTTTTTAATGCAGCAAGATGCAGCAGCAAGGAAAAGATGAACAGGAAAAGTAAAGGCCTTTCCACTGGAACAAACTGGGGAATATTCTCTACCTCAAGTTATGTTTCTGCTCTATTATTTTATGGGAAGGTGCATATACACAGCAATAAATAAAAAGGAATAAACACCGCATTATGCCCTGGGGATTACACAGAGGAAAGCAGATCAGACAAAGCTAACGAGACCTGAAGAGGCTGCAGCTTGCTGATTGGCCTTCAGTAACACTGACAATCAACACAAAAGCTTCAAATGTATCCAGAACGTTGTACTTTCAAAATAACAAACTTCATTTAGTAGTCTTAAGAATTGAAATGCTTTTCTCCACAAGAACTTAACCTTTTTCAGTGTACAAAACTTTTTCCCATGAGTAAGAGATTCCAAACCAAAAGACAGCAGACTATGATCTTCATTTTCCACATAAGGAAGAAATATCTCATATTTGTACTCTTTTATCCAGTAAAAAGTCTAGCATCTGAGTAGCATCAGGCAAACTTGGCTAGCCAAGGGTTTTCAAGCTGCTCAGAACTGAGCCAGTGAAATGGTCCATTTTAGTTTAGCTTAGCTGCCCTGATTAAGTGGGTTAAAGTCATCAGACCACATCACTGAAGGTTTGCGTTCCAGCTGGTTACAGCTGTCCAGAACAAAGTTTTCAGCATCCGCTGCTGATTTCAACCTCCAGAATGACCACACATCAAACAGCACAACTAAACAGAAGTTTCAGGCAAATCATCCGTTTCTTCAAACGTATTCAGGGTGGTTTTGCTATTAGTCCTTGAATTATCTTGAACTTTGCTTGGATCTGCAAAACAACGCATCATAAACAACACAGGATATGGTAGGAACTGGATATGCAAGGTCGAATTTCTGCATGTTTTTGTTTAAAAACAATGCAGTTATTTTAGCAGCAAGCTGTCAGTTTACCACCATATCTTATACAGATTGTTTTCTGCCTGCTCCTTTTCACTGTAACTGAGATCATCCCGCTAAGCGATATAAATGCTAACAGAATTGCGAGCAAACTTCAGAACGAGCCTCCCAGATCCTCAGATGACCCTGCTGTAAACTCTGATGCCCACTGCCAGCAGGACATCTGACACCTCAAAGTTCTCTGCTGCGTTTCCAAGACTGTCAGCAGATGGGGATCTTGAATTTCGTGGTCAACACTCACCAGGGGCAGTTTGTCATCCAGTAAGTATTACAAAACATAAACATGAATGTTCCAGGGTTAAAAACAGCTGACTGTAGTGCCATCAGGTAGAATCAGTTCAATTTTCTTACCAAATTAAAATTTAGATCAAGCATAACAGCTTAGAGGAAAGTAAAGAAAAGGTAAAACCACCAGGTTTTGGCACCTGTGTAAATAATGAGAGTTTGTAACCAGCTCTCTCTCCAAATCTTTAAAAATAATTAACACCCCCACCACATTAGCCCTCAGCTTCCCTAGCAGTGAGACGTGGTTGAATACCTGGATAATAAGAGTTTCTATTTTTAAAGGTATAAAACTATATCAAAGCATTTCTAAGAAAAAGATGGTTTCACAAATATGGCATCGTAAAATTCTGCAGTACCTGTTGGCCCTGGATCTTCATTAATAAATGAAACATGTGTTTTCCACTCGGTCCACTTCACTTCATTAATCCTGTTTATATTGTACACAAGCAGTGTGATTAGCAAGCATTACCTCCCAGCTACATTGCTGCAATTCCCCTTTTCTTTTTTATTCCTTCTTGAGATTGCCAATCAACATCTGCACTGCTGGTACTTAAGGCTCAATGGCTTTTGCAGTGCTCGGTAGTAGAGGAAGATGAGAATACTACTATGATGACTTTATGATTTCACACATTCCAAGCACAGTCTTGAATCTCACCTTAAATTAATTTTTTTTTCATAAAACAGCATAGTGATATATTCTTTCATCTGGTAATCATCAATTATCAATCAATTTAAATATAATTACTTTTCAGCTAATATTCAAAGGGGATTATGACAGTGACATTTACTGCAAGCAGACTTGATACTTGTACATAAAAACCATAAAGATGAAAGTCTGTTTCCTTACCAAAACATCGTCTACAGAAAAAAGCCTATAGTTTTTAGCTTTTTTTAAACAATTAGTTGCAACTGGAAAAAAAATATGGATTTTTGTACACCTACTATCATTTGTGGAGATGTAGAAATAATTTAAAGAGGTTTTTTGAGGAGAAATAACCTTGAAGCAACACACAGAGCAGAACTGATATCACAGTATTCCAGCTTTGCTTTACCTTAAGCACACCCTGGTATCATTTTCAGCCACTTTACACCGCTCTCCCAGTTGGAATTTTTTTCTTAAGCATTTTGGTAAGAATTTTTCAAATTCCAAGATAGTTCTGGCTCTCTGTGAACAATAAACAGTAACACGAGCATGGTTAAACATATTAAAAATGGTCTGGTTTCCTAGCATTCACTGTTTGTGGGCTCCATGTTTCATTGTAAGAGGTCATTGCCTCCATCCACCATCCATAACCTCATGCACCCACGCTTCACTAAGCAAAATAACTCGCAAACCAACCTGGAGTTTCCAGATGTGCTCACTCTCTTTAGAGATATCTTCCACTGTTTCTCCCATTAATGCAATCAGCATGTTCAAGAGAAGAACAAAAGTCAACACAACAAACGTTATGAGGAGCAGAAGAAACAGCACAGGATACTTTGAATTTTGCTGGATCTCCAGATCACCCAGTCCTAGGGTGAGCTTGAAAAGATCCATCAGAACAGGCCCCAGGCTGCTGTGGGAATGGCATTCACTGCCATCTTGGCAAGTTTCAATCAACGCGGCAAGAGCTGAGAAGAAAGCATGAGAAAATATTAATCGCAAAAGTGCTTTCTGTATCCATGGCGTTTTATCTGAAAGAATTCTAACAGCACTGCTTGACAAAGAGTGAGAGCTGCCCAGCGACAGACACAGAAGGCAGATCACCAGCAAGCAGAGAGAGCCCATCTCCAAGTGAGATTGCAGGCGACTGAGCGAGAGCCAAATTACTTATCCGTTCAGATAGCCTCTAGACAGTTTAAATCGCTAAACTTGGCTTTTTAATATCCAGAGGAAAGCCCACCACGAGCTCACATCGTGACAATAGGGTTCTTATTCATGATAATGCTAAAATTTTTACTCACACAGAGCATCAGTGCTTTTCTCCAGTAATATTTACCTACGCCAAATCCCAGCAAAAACACGATATAGACAACTAAAAATTTTATCACATCTTGCAGGATGACCTAAAAAATAAATCAAATATTTATCAGGGATGAGGATCGAGAAATAGTTTTATACTTATGAATTCCGCAGTGATGCAGGTGTGCTACCCAATAAAGTATCAGATCGCTTTCATCAAGCAAACTGGTTGTCAAGTCAGTGAGAAACCAAGAGAAGATTTAGGTCTCATTTTTTCTCTCACGACTGATCTGTTGCGTACTTGCAAGGGTGACTAACTCTGTACAGCAACAGCATGCGATGCAATTAAACAGCAGAACTACATTAGACAAAAAAACCCCACAAGTTACTTACATATTTAATATAATACAATGTTAAGATGTAAACTACTTTCTGCCATTGAAACGACATAATGTATTCTGCGGAAATAATACATATAGACTGAAAATAAGACATTTCAGTACGAACGATAAAATGGATCTAAATTGCTAAATATGCTTGATTGGGATTGTATCATAATAAGCAAGCATCATAACAAGGCAGGTAAAGAAAACGGTTCAAACTTGCCTTTTGAATCATAACACTGTAAATGCCCATGGACTGGAAGCCTCTGGTGAAATAGAGCATATTAGCCCATCCCAGGGCCATTGCCAAAACAAGACACACGAGGTGTTCTTTGTAGGAAAACAAGTACAAAAAGACAGAGAAGATCACAAGCAAAGCTTGTATAAAACTGTTAAAAAACAAACACATGTATGTAAAAGAGAGATTACTAGCACAAAACCAACAACATAATGGAAATATATGAAAACAAGACTTCTTTGCTTCTTATGTTTCAATGCTAATGTCATATTGCACTCTGTTCTCCCCCTTATCATCACTGTTATAATTTACAACAAAACAGATGAGTACAGGTAGTATAAGTATATGAACATATTAGCATTCTATTTCTTAAAGTTTACTTCAAGTGAACTTCTCTCCCCAAAATAGCTGATCATTTTGCTGACAAAGACATTAAGAATTCTTTATGGTATCTTTCAAGCCAGTTAATTCAAGCTTCAGCTTAGTGAATCATTACAATCATTACAAATGTTCCATAAATGAGGAAGACTCTAGGAAAAGGTGTGATGTGCTGTGGGAGGACATAGACCAGATTCTCAGCAGCACAAGATTAATATCAGTGTGGCTGTAGAAGGAAGAAAGGTAGCCTTAAGCTAGCTCTCCTTTTATTGATCCTAAATCATATGCTGGGAATGAGAGGGAATCATCTGTGTTTTATCTAGGCCAGCTGCTGGACACTCCCACCAGCCAGCTGGACCAGCTTTATGCTATTTGTCCTTCTCTAAGGAGTCGAGAAGTGTGTGAAACTACTACTGGTTTACTAACCAAGTTTCTTAAACACATTTCTCTACATACAGCTCTAAAGAGATGCAGCATTTGGAGAAGCTAAAGAGAGTCCTGTACTTTGGAAACTATCCAGTCCATACACATCAACTCCCAGCAGTGTTCCCGACCCGCACAACTGTTAGCAGCTGTTAGAGAAAAGCTACATGTAAGATTATGTCCATTTAAAACGAAATCATCTAGAGAAAAAGTGAGCATCTGCCACAGGAGTACGTTTTCTGTGATCATGAGACAGATCAGCATTTTATATAGTAGAGTATAAAAGATACGCATGACAGACTTACAATGCAAAGTGGAACCACGCATCAGAGAGAATCGAGTGGAGGTCTGAGGGCCTAAGCAGAAAGATGGCTACACTCTATGTAGACAGATATATAAAATACAGAAGTGGCAGTAAGAGAAAGCAGACCTCAGTATTGATTTTTCAAAATAATGTAATTGAAGTTGGTCTTCTCAAACAAAAAAAAATTGTCTACTACTAATATATAATTTCTAGAATTAAAAATCTTTTTGTATGGATTTAACTTCAAAATTAAAGTTTGTCATCTCTGGCATAATTTAGCAGTTAGTTACTGGTTTTAATTACTTATGGTATGTGGTAAAAAATTATACTCTTTTTTTTTCCCCGTTACAAGTTCGAATTCAAGTGTCCTTAAAGCCAGTAATTTGACATCAGTGTTACACAAATAGAAAATGTCTTGAGAATGTGAAAGGAAAAGCCCCTCAATATTTGCTTCACGGAGCAATGCAGTTCTACTCAAACATATATTCCGAGTCGTTCTGAATAAGTGATGCATAGTGCCAAAGACTTTTAGACTTTACATGTATAAAACTATTCCAAACATTCCAAGATCATCATCAGTGTACTCACAAATCTAGCAAAGTTCTTTACCTATTTTGATATGTGTTTTATTAAAAAGTCTTACCTCTTTTATGGCTAAAAATATTGCTCCTAACATAACCATCACCTGTCCGGATAACTGCAGCCATCCCACACCATGCATCAGAGCCAGTGGATAAGGTGGAGCCTGTGAGACAGGACCAAAACGAAAGACTGAGTTCCATACTTGAAGGGTAAAAGGCAAAGTAACAGGAAGCCTCATGTATGTAGCTTTCTGGGTACCCAACTCCTTTTTACTGAGAGTTTTCTTCATAATAGATTTACAGAATCAGTCCCCTGATGAGTGTTTGAAATGCCACGTTTCTTTCTTAAAACAAAAAACTCTCCCCACACTTCAGAAATTTAATTCCCTGTATCTGTATTATGAATGTGTAATTTGGGTCACTTTCACAAAACACAAATCTATTACTGCTGCTCTTCCTTCTAGATACAAAGACCTGAAGTGGGAGAACTCAGCCTCAGAACAGCCAGATAGTCCAATATCTGGTTTTGCTTGAGCATTTTAAATACAATTCAGAAAATACCCTTGCATTTTAATGCAGTAAATATTTGCTGAGATTAAGCTGCTGTACTCACTTCATTTTCATTAGGCCTGTGGTAGGAAACCAACGTTAGCGTTATATTGTATAGGAAATAAAAACAACATGACATAAAAAACATGTGTCGTGCAAACTTCTTCCATTTCATTCGCAGCAGTGAATTCAGAGGCTCCAAAGTCAGCATTTCATGACGATTCTGTCAGAAAAGAAAACAAATAAGATTTGAACCTGCCACCTGTAAGGAAACCAAGATCATTTCAGGCCTGTGTTTTCTGTATTCATTGAGTATCTGTCCTTGCTGACTTAGAAACACTTCCATGCTCAGACCCTAACCTGACCAAGAGTATTCTTTTAAAGTGTTTCTGAGTGCTCTCCCTGTTTCCATGCAGTGTCTTGGGCAGCTGGTAGTGGCCACTCTGTGGAGATAAGACTCCAGCTTTGGTCTGACCAGCTGGGCCTTATTATGTTCTTAGGCAAGGCAAATTCACACTTCAAATGTGGAAAACAGCCCCAAAACGCCCAGCTAGCGTTTCAGGAGCTGAATGCACATTCAGTGACAGTCGACAATCTACAGAGGTAGAAAATTCATCTTATCCTAATCTGGATACGAAACCAAGAACCAAAAATTGCTGTTTACTGTTTCAGGAGTAATTCAGTCAAATGTACAGGCTGACACAGCTAAAAGAGGGGGTTGCTAGAAAAAAAAATTATATATATTTAAAAATAGGTTACTTACACCAATATTTGTATTATAGACAATAATTTCCAATACTGAATTGTCTGTGGTGGTATCCAGTTCTGTCAGATCGTAAAGAGAAGATTGAACAGGACCATAAGCCCAATCTGTGAATTTTCTTGACAAGCTCCTGTTAGGCTTATCTCTTATCTCTCTGCTCAGGATGTATTTCAGAATCTAAAACGTTAACAGAATCATTTGTAAGCAGATGTTTTCTTCTTGGGAAAGGAGAAAGCACACATACATTCTTGCCAACCCCCCTGCCATTTAGCTATCACATTTTCTACAGTAATGCAAGTCAAAGTGTTTGTAATTCTGCCAGTCACTAAGCAGCGTTAAAGATGACAGACCTCTAAGAAACAAACAGTGTTTTTAATGTCTCCAGCTTTTCTGTCAAAGAGACACTTATCAAAAAGATGAAAGCACAATTTTCCAGGCATTCACATGTATACCTTCCTTTAATTTAATCAATTGCTTCCTAAATTATCCCATTGTCAATTCTTTACCACAGTACAGCTAATTAATGAGTCAGATTCTACGGCAGCTTAACAGAGCAGTTCTAGGGAGCTTTCTGAAATTAGTCAACGATTGTAATTGGCATAAGTGTAGGACTGTAATAACTGCAGTATTTCTGAGTTTCTGGACAACAGAAGGATTTGCAAGGCTGTTTTTAAACAGCACATGTATTTTGTACAGAGAGGGGTTGTTAGAGGGAGACCTTGAAGGGCAGAAGCAACACTGCAATAGAAATATTTGCTTGTGTTTTAAGCAAAAGTAGTTTACTAAATGTTATTGATGCATAGTGCAGCACAACCAGCATGGAAAACCACATGGCAGAGCATGAACATCTGAGTATAGCATTGGCCTTGACTCTTTGTTGGTATTTAATTTCTCTTAGATGCTACTGAAATCATACACACCTCTAATTTCCCAGTTTTTGCAGCTAATTGTAGTGGTGTCAGACCCTCCTTATTCCTTGTTGTTTCCAAATTTCTGTCTTTACTTTTCAACAAAATCATATCGTACATTCTGATTACAAAGTCATTCTGAGTTTTCAAGTTCTCTGCCACGGTAACTAATGCATGGAGGATATTGTTTCCTCTAGAATCCTGAGAAGAAATGTTAGTCCTGGCATTGTCCATTAACAGTTGAATTATGTCTGGTTGATTAGTGCAGGCAGCCAACGCCAGTGCGGTTTCACCTACAAAATTATAAAGAGTAATGTATTCACGTTTTATTATAGGCATTCAAATCATATTATGAAACAATGACTGCGTTAAGCATCTTAATATATGAAAGCACATTTACCTGTCGATTGTACTGAATTTAGCTCTTGTTTTATAACAGCTTAATTTGCATGAAAATGTTATTTGGAGACAATGGTCAAAATAAAATTTGTTAGAGTTTATTTGCAATTCAGCATTTACAAGATTTTTGTAAAAGTTTTACCGTTATTTCTAAGTGTTTCTAATACATTGTACTCTGGTAAATTACTTCTACGAAAGGTCCTGTGCCATTTTTATATGTTACGATGCGAGTTTCCCAATCTAGGTTTAGCTACAGTAATGATTCACACTTGTCTGTCTTCTGTACTGTCTTAATTGTTCGAGTATTCCTTCCTAACTTTTCCAGAGTGATTGCATTTCCACTTACCAAAATAAAAGCCTTCATGCTTATGTTTGGGATTAAAGAAAACACCCTGGGCATGAGCATTGACATCAGCTCCTTTTTCTATAAGGCTCTGGGTGATTTCATACTGTCGTCTTTCAATGGCAATATTTAGAGCTGTCTGGCCTGAAACAACAGACGCAGGTATTTAGTGTTGAATCTCTTAAACACGTTATGAAACATTAATGATGTTTTACAATGGAAGGCACCAGTGATAATGAATAAAAGTTGTTTGAAGAAAACATTACAGACAGTATATTTAACCATATAAGTGACATTGGTATAAGATGTCAATACCTTTATATGCCTCTTCTGTGTACGCTGCATTGATGAACCTCTCCAAAATACCATTTTCTTCTGCAAAGGACAGTAGTGTATTCACTATCTCATTGGTGTTCTCGTTGATGTTCAGCAGAGCTTTCATCAGGCAAGTTTTCCCAGTATCTACAGCTGTGAATTTTTTCATCAGATAATCTATACGAGTGAATTTTGAGATAAGATCATAGTTATCAAAGTGAATGGAAAAGAATTCAAATCTTTTGTTTATTAGGGGCAGAACCTAAGGGATATCTATGAACACAAATTACTCCATCCTATTCACTTTGTAGTTGAGCTACTTGGTAAGATGATGCATTCAGAGATATGCTACTAATTAATAAGATAGCCAATGCACTTGGTTCCTTTTCCAGACATCCCACTGCCATGAGAACTCCAGACAGACTTGGAACCCCCTCCTAAATTCTCTGCCTGTTCTACCATGCTGGACACATCACGAGCCTTGTCTGCGCTTTGGATTTGGACTGCAGTTTGAATACAGATGTCAGCTTTGAGTCTGGTGCTGCAGGAGGCTAACTCAGGCATGGCTACGGGAACACAGTGCGGATGGGCCTTCTGTGCATCATTAATAGGAGACGAATGCTCTCCAGCGTTGCCTCGGCAGCAGCAAGGAAAGGGCTTATTGAGCACCTTAGGCTTTCACTTAGAAAAAGTTTGCAGTTTAATGTCTGCCACAAGCGATTGCAAACCCACAGGCAAGTAGTCATCGCACAGAGATATTTCCCAGTTTTAGACTATATATACGCTGCCAGAAGAGCTCGCAATCTTCCTTCAGGTAACTCCACAGCTTACCTGGCACAGTCATGTTTCTACACGCGTTTGATCTTTCCTTCAGCTCTGCGAGCAGACATTGCAATTCTTCTATATTCCCCTCAGATACTGCCCGGAATATGTATTTTTTCAACTTCTTCCGGGCACTGGTCTGCTCCGCTCCTTGTGATATGTTAGCACTGAAATGTAAGAAAAAATAACGAAATTGGCAATTCAATTTACTGTAGTTTATTTTATTTTCTATGCAAGAGGAAGAAGAAATACAATTACTTGGCGCAGGCTACATATAGTTGCCCTAATTTCATAAATGTCTTGGCATGAATTTCTTGCAGTGTTTCTGCAAGTTGCTTATCTGCAGATAAGTGGCTGCTGAGGTTTTTATAATAATAATAACGTACATTTTTCAAGTATTTTGCTTTGCTTTTTTTTTCCAGCTTATCCATTCTTCTAAAACAAAGGCTAGGAAATAATTCTTTGCTGTCCACAGCAGAGAATCTGTCCACAGCTCACTGACAGTGCCTGAAGTCACCTGATGCTGCACTCCAGCTACACCTACCCTACACACAGCAGAAGATAACTTTTAACTTTAAATCTTCTTACACAATTTTCCTGATCATACGTTATTCTGGAATAAGAATGATTTAATATTTTTCCCCAATCAGAAACATTCCTAACTGATTTTAGTTGTGCATGGTGTTTAGGTCCTGCATTGCCATCTAGGAAACAGACATTATACGTGATGAATTCTCACACTAAAAATTAGATTTGAGAAAAGCAGAGGTTAGAGTTACTTATTTCAAAGTTCAATTATTGAAGAATCAGAAATGCATGCACATATATGACCTTATTTCTAAAACATGACAGTGCTAAGAAACACTTCACATCTCCACTCACCAACAACTGTCTACATTAGGGCTATATTCAGTCGCATCATCCTGAAGAGACTGTGGGGAATCCATGTCTTCCCCATTTCCAGATGCACTATAGAAAACAGAAAAGTGTATGTGCCAAGTCAGGAAGGTATGGGAAAACATTCTGGCAAATGGTATGGAATCAGTCAATACTAGGAAGTGGTATCTACAGTAGAGCTGAAATTAGTCCAATTTGACACTGTGCTTTTTAACTTTATCGTTTTATCTCCCCCATGAATTTTAAAGCAAGTGGTAAAAATGAAGAGACCCACAGGATTTTATCATATTGGGAAAGCAACTGGTTTTTATGATGCTATTTCATTACAAACACTGGAACTGTGGGAAGGTTTTTTTTCATGTTTTTAATGATCGCTGCTTTTTATGCATCACCCTGAATGCTGGAAGCATACATTCTTCCTTTCCACATGCTTCATTTGTCATCTGCCAGAAAGCAAGTCTAAATCAGTAACCCTGCACGGATTGCAGGCACACAATGAAAGTGATTTACCTGAAGGTTTAGCACCCAGGCAACTCAAGAGCATTCTGCAACTGACTTGAATGGAAGCTTGAGCTAAAAGAAATGGAGGAGTGGGCCCTAAATACATATTTAGGTAATAAATGTAAAGGATTTCAATAGCTTTGGCATTTTGTAATTGCTGTACATCGTTTCCAGTCATTCCTAAAAGCAGATCTGACTTAAAATTTCATTTATTATAATTTTTCCTACTTGCACTTTTGTTTTCTCTGACGTTCAGATTTGATGAACTACCTCAGGTTAATCACTTAGGGAGCCTGATCTGTTAGTTATTGACAAAAGAGATGAATGGATAGTAATGTAAGGATTCAGTAATGCAGGGATTCAGCATTGCTCTGCAGATATTCCCCTCCCTTCGAAACAAAGCTGGTAGCCGAGTCCATTCTTATTCAGTCCATCACTTCTCTGCAGAAAAACGTGAGGCATCTGGTGACAAAACGTACATATGTCTTGTGCAGGTCAGTCCCTGAATGAAGGGGAGAAATTTGGCTACATCTCCTCTGAAACCAAAATAAGACTGGCAGCTAACTCCAAAAAGCTGACCAGACATCCATCAGACACAAAAATATTTGGCCGTTCTGGGCTTATGCTAGATTTGATGCCTATTTCCCTTATTCATAATTACTGACCGTTAGCACCCCACACGTTTTAAAAATTAATTGCCCTCTTCCCAGTCATAGTTTTTCTCAATTCATTCAGCATAAATGTCTGCTTTAAATATTTCAGATTCAGCATCATCTTGTTGTTTGGCTGTTAATGTGCAATAGAGAGAGGATGTCAGCACACAGCTCGGAATAGGATTTGCTAAACTAACTGTGGTCTTCACACAGTAGAAAATCACAAATGGGTGAGTGAAGTTTGTCTTAACGTAACATAAATAAGAGGCTAACAAAAAAAGTGTATTAATTTTAAATTTACTCAGATCTGAGGCCTGATGTATTCAGTGTAAATGACAGCAGTAGGTAAGGTCAAAGATAAGTCACCTAGCAACAAGTGACCTCCGATGGAGTTCTGGCTTTGGAGTGACCAAAAGCTAAGAAAAACCACGTGAAATTCTAGCTCTGAAGTCTAAGGAGAAGTAAGGAGTAGCTGCTGAAATGAGAACAGATACCTTTGCAGTATGACCATTGCATATGCATCTATGACTTACCATGGACGAATATTGGAATCCATTGGTTTTGAAAACACTGGAGGGGATGTGTTATTTGGAGATGCATTGCTTTCGAAACCATCAATCTCCAGAAAAAAGTGTGAACTGTTGAACACAGTGCATTTGCAAAATATTAGTTAAAAACCCAAGCTGAAACATAAAACAAGCAAAGCATTACACGTATGTGCCTAAGACAAGTTTGACAGTTTATAGTTTCTGGCATTATACTGAGTAGAACGCTGGAACAGAGGCTTATCTACTTCCCCTGGGGCAATCCCAACCTCCACAACTGTGCCCAGTACTTCCACACTGGCCGATGGGCAAAAGATCCCCAGATATTTTTAGGATGGATGGTATCAGATTCTGACATGCCTAAGCAGCTACCCCAGCAGCCTCAAAACAGCCTTGCAACCAACTTCTGTGCAGAGAGCTAAGTGCCACACCAGACACTGAGTGAACAGCCAAACCTGTGCACATACATATGTACGTGGATGCACTTTTTAATCCACTGCATTTTAATCCTCATTTCTCCAGCCAAGAGCCATCAGGATGGATCATTTGAAACCCATCAGCAGTGACAATCATTAAGTCAGAAAGCTTGGAAGGTCACATGTCAAATGACATCAGGCGCTTCTACCATCCAGGACTGAATGTGTAACATTGCCCATCATAACATGGCATTTAACTATTTTTTTTCCCTATAAATAATTATTTATAAATATTATTTGTAGAGAAAAGAAATTAAATTTGAAACACCACAGACAAGGGAACATCAGAAGAATAAGAAGATTTTGTCCTTTAAAAGCCTGCACAGCTGAGAGGCAAAAAAATCAATGGCTCTCATTACAACATTTCTTCATTTCACATACTGATGCTGTAATGCAGTATATTATTAGGATGCTACTGAACAACCTGTTGATATCTGCTAAAAATGTGATGCTCTAACAGCCCTTATTCATCTCATTTTCCCAAGGCTTGGTAATGCAAGTGTTAATTCACTGTGTGTAGCTTTTTAAACTTATATGACCTTTTAACATTTGAGATATGCCTGTGAATGTATTCTAAGCTGGCAGCAAGCAAAATGCCACTCTAGGTTAGCAGCACTGTGTCCCTGACATTACCAGGGGGTACTCATCAGAGTACAGGAAAAACCTACACAGAAACAGGACCATTGGCAGGAGTTGTGCCACACTCACCAGATTCACAGCTGTAAATCACTGTTGTTTCACCGAAGCCTGGGTTTGGCTGGGAAACTAAAAAGGAGTGGAAAGAACAGGGGTTCATACTGCATTTTTGCATTCCCTGACCATGATGTGCAGGAGCTGCCTCAATGGGCATACAGCTGCAGGAGGCCACAGCGAACATCCGGGAAGCAAGAAATGCCACACTCCGGGCTTTGCTGGACCGGATCACTGCCCTTGGCTCAGCCACTGGTGATCACCCTGAAGATTTTGGGGTCCAGCAGACATAGGGCAGTGATGAAGTGGGCCCTGTTCTGAAGGCTGACATAACCAGTGTATCCTGGCATATGTGTTAAGTGGGGATACCATGGGGATAAAAAAAACCCAAAAGCCATCATGCAAAGCAGGTGGACAATTGCCAACAGATGCCCAAGTGCTTACGTGGCCGTGGTGCACACTCTGAGGAACACTGCCCACAAACATAATCAGCCTGTGACAGCGTTGGCAGCGCTCCTCCCAGCACGCCTGTTGGTTTTCCTGTACTTAATTACACACTGCTAGTCCACCCAAATACCAGGACCTTCCAAAAGGGGAAGTCATAGTCTTTTCAGAAAGTGTGTTTTGCCAAGATATTTTGTCAAGCGAGAAATGCCACCCGTGGAGGTACACTTGCTGCTGAGCGTCAGAGCAGAAGGAAGCATTTTGAAGCAACAGAAGCACAGCAGCAGCAAAACATATAATTAATGGAACATGTTAAACCTCTGCATTAAAATTCAGGTGATCATCATTCCTTATATTGCAGGAATGTTGTTGGCCACACCCTGGGCTCTTGGTCGAGAGCTGGAAAAACCCCCAAGGTTACTGTTACTGGTGCCACAAAACTGAATGGGAGATAAGGGCTGAAGTAATTGTGGGGTAGTGTTTACCGGTATTTGTTATAACTACCCAATCTTTCATGGTAGTGCCCACATTTTAAATAGTAGGCGTATTTGCGAGCTGTTTGACACCTCATCTCCCCCTTACATAGCCAAAGAGCTTCTCTTATTGAATTCCATGACGGAAAAACAAATTGGGCCACCCAGGCAGTGGGTCTCAAATAACTAATGGCACCATTTCTGTGGAAAGTGATTCCTCTGATTATAAAGAATTATAAATGTCAGAACAGCCGCAAGGCCTTCAGAGTCCCCAAAATTGCTGTAATAGCTAGTAATTAGCTCCTGAGTGAAAAGTTTATGAATGAAAATTCATCCTCACTCTACAGTAACTTAGCTGACTTCAATAGCACAGTACGAGGGTACGAATTACTGCCTGTATTTCCCCATTCATATGAAATACAAATCCTTAATCCTTGTATTAATTCTATAGCATAAATTAGGAATGAAAGTGAATATTTTATTTTATAAAATAATGAAGCTGCATTAATCTGAATAATGAAAACCAGAGTGAATTCAGATTCCTGTTTGTGATGAGACTTTCCAAAGCTCCTGCTCTCCCAGCCCTCATTTTTTCACTCAGCTCTGCCTGCCCATAATCTGTCACATTCCCATATCAGGCTGTTTGAAATGCTCCCTTTTTTCAGGCCAGCATCTCCTGCATAATACCCGGTGTACCTTGCCAAGCGATCTCTTTAAAGGAGATCAGTCTACCTTCTCCTGTTGGAACATTGGCCATCAGATCTCTCATTCATATATGCAGCGTGAATAAAGATGTTAGTGATCTTTCAGCGCGTGTATCTGCTAAAGGAGATAAACCAGGGAGTTTTAGTGTTCTAGGCTGAGCTAAAGTCCTACCTTTTCTTTGTGGGAGTGCTTTCAGTCGGCTTTTTCTCTTGCTGGTTTGAAGGGGGAGTACCAGATGGATTTGTTTTCTTGCCCATTAGTGGAATAATGTCGTTGTTATCTTTAATCATGTTTCTGCAGTAGATAGATTCACAGTTACTTAACTCCTGTTCCTTTGAAGAAAGTATAATGACCAAATTTCCCATTTACAGTCTTTTCACATATAAGCACAGAAATCTTGATTTTATTTTTCTGAAGTTTTTCACTTCTCAGTTATTAAGCATAGAACATACCATGTTATGTGTCAAGGAGGGTTATATTCATGACTGATTAAATTACATTCTAAGAAAAGTGCCATTAAAAGTGATACCATAAATCCAGGAGAACCATAAATTCAAGCATGTGCCTTAAATTAAACTGAAGGAGTCTGTCAGACACAGGAACAGGACATGTTATTTGGAGTAACAAAAAGAGCACAATGACTTTTCTAAGTCACCCTAAAGTTTGTGCATATTTACAGTTAATTCAAGCAGTCTGCTCTTAACCGAGATAACTTCTGAAAAGTGGTGAATTCTGAGAAGATCTGTGCAGCAGATACAACGTGCGAAGTCAGGATTCAGATGCGGAGAGTGGTGAACACAGAAAAAGCCCTAAAATTTTACAGTGCCTGAGAACAGAAGCACCAGACAGACAATGCCCAGGCTGAGCTCAGCTAAACAATCACATGGATAACATTAAGGACTTCTGTGTCCTGGTGACACTTCTCAACATTTCTTTAGGGAAAAACAAAAAATCATGTCTCTATTGGATGGGAACAATCCCTACCATGTAACACAAAAGAATCTTAACGCATGTTATCTGCTTAAAAGCACCCACAACATGAATTCTGTAACTAATAATGAATAACTATCTTCCTGTTTCTCAAGATAATACTCAAGGACATCATTTTAAATCACCAAGGCTAATTTGAAAGCAAGAAGGTGAATTTAGGATACTTTAAAATTCATTGACTGTAAAAATAGCAAGTTTTACGAGGTCATGGGCCCATTCCCAAGAAAATCAAGGGAGTATCCTCCTTCCCCAAGGACAAAAGATAAAAATCACTTGACTGCAAGTTCCAACAAAATAAACTACACATTGTCCCTCTCCTGCCTCCACTTTCCTTAAGGTGACAAATGTCCACACAAACTTTTCACTCCTGTCACGGTCTTGTAAATGTTCTTTAGCAGTAGAATTTCCTCATTATAGGAATATCAAGACATACAAAGCAGATTGCAAAGTGTGTTCGGAAAGACATGTCAGCTGGTATGAAAAAGGAGATAGGAATATCAAATATGTTGATATGGGAAAGAAAATCTCTTAATGCATTTAAGAATGGGGAATTTTCAATCCTAAATACAGACAACTGAGAATTTACAGGGCACAAACACATGAAAAGTGGAGCTGTAAGTTATTGTCACTAAATGGATCAGAGAAGAAACCTGAAATATTGGGAAGTACTCTTTACATTTAAAAGTTTGGCTTGAAAAAAGAGACATGAAAAAATATTTGTTGCGTTTTCTAGCATTGGTAGACATCTTCATATCAGTGCAACTCTAGAAATACACCTAGCTCGGATGCGTTTCCCAAGAATTCATATCACAATTTTCATAGAAATAATTTATGAAGGGCCAATATGACTTCCGTGGTGCATCTGCAAACACAGAAACCATAGCTCTCACTGCAGTAAGCGCACAAAAGAACCGAACTTGGATATTACATATTCAAGGCAGGAAAAAGGGGTTTGTCTATGCCTTTAAAAATGCAATTCATGCAGGCTTCAGACACATGTTGTATCTGTGAATACACAGATAAACAGTTAATCTTAACACAGATGAAACAAATTACTGTTGTCTTGCTTAGTTCATAAATAATTCTGCTATCTACTTCTTACCAAGTACTTTAAGAATACACAGCAGTTCATGAGCAAAGACATTTCCCATCCAAAAGAAGAGGCAAATGTGACACTTGATATAAATCAAATATAAGGGGACTAGAACAAGACGGAGAAGGACTTTAAATAACCTCACAAAAGAACTGACTTTAAAGGAAGAGAATAGTTGGAAACAGACTAATAGGTCAAAAAGTGTGTTGGCAAAAAGAGCTGCCAAGTTGAGAGGGGCACAGCTGGTAGGTGTGTGCAGTTGGAGGGGTCAGCGTGGTAGGAAGAGCTGGCAGAAATAAAGACCAAGGTTAAAATCTCTAAAGCACATAGAGGACACAGGGAAGAGGCTCTCATTTGTGAGCAGTGCTGGAGCTGCCCAGTTATGGCAGCACATTTCTGCGTGGGCCATCTGTAGGGGAGCGAGTCAAATCCCCAGCTGCAGCCAGTTTTCACCACAGAGATTTTAACAATGACACGAGAGCAGGTTACATCGTTTAGGAGAGGTGAAAAGAATCAAAGATAGCACTGAACTTACACTGGATGATGGGCTACTGAACCTTCAGTGATTTAAGGAAACAATTTGTGAAGGAAAAAGGAAAGATTCACTTTTGTATACATGCCCTATGGCTTTCAAAAGCACAGAGGGGATCCGACTGTGTAATCTCAGCTACAAAGACTATCTAAAATGATACTGCAGAGTCTGCACAAGTAAATAACTGCGAGCACAATGGCTGAAATGCCTTGCTACTGTGCTGAGGTAGCGTCTGTTTCTCATTTTTAATCACGATTAATTGTGTACTTAGATGAAAACTCAGCTAGGGCTTTTGACTATATGGCCTACGGAGCTCACTTCTTATTTTAACTATATCTATGCAAATCTCATGTGAGTTAATGGAGGTTTTTAACGCTTATCAGGTTCTTTCCTTACTCTGCTTTGTTAGTTTAATGACCAACTGCTTTCATCATCATCTTCCTGCGCACTATCATTTTCTGTAATCTGTGACATGTAGAGAAAAATAGTGCAACAGTCTGAAGAATGTTAAATCATAAGTACTGTAGCTTACATCACCTGATATGGAGTGCCTTCTTTTGTTGCAACTATTTTTTATTCCTATTATCAGGTTAATTGTTGCTTATAGGCCACCCAAGAAGCTGCTTATTTGAAGTGGGCAGTAAGACAAAAATATTGTGTTGATTTATAGAATTAAGAACTACTTTGAAGTAGTTCTTTGAAGGGGATTCTGAGGACATTGGGAACTTTGTATCTCACCTCCAGTGTGCTGAGATAAGAAAAGGGCATTTCTCCATATTGGTGACTCTGCCACTCCTACAGTAAGTGGCACTTTAAACACTATCACAGACTCACCTCGTGATATCTGAGAATAAGAAAAATCATATGTATCTACCTCTGTAGCTCAATAACAGTATAAAAGTGAGTGGCTAAAGAGAGAATCCTATAAATCAAAAGAAGCACTTAGCTGTGATATCATGGGACAAAAGTCTTCTTCCTTCAGGACAGAGGGGTGGACATGACTACCAACAGCTGCTTCATTCACAAGATCCTTCAAACATTCACAGCACAGACCATGATGCCTTCTAGCACTTACGACCTAACTTTTACTAACTCATAAAAAAGAAATCCCTTCCCTGAGAGGACAGATGATAAAATTTCATTTTGCCTTTTGTGCATTATTTATGTTATATGAATCCTATCAGCAGAAAGTTACACTTGATTGAGTTTCATCTTTCTGTAAGATTTTCAAACTTTTGAGGGGCATTTGTAGACCTCGGGTGTTATCAAAAAGTCATTTTCTTCTTAGTGAGCAACTTGTTCTTTACTATGAAGGGTTTTCCTAACAGAAACCCTAAAAGACTCTGAACAGCAATGTCTTCCCCTGAGGAAAACATTTTACAATTATTTACCCGCCTATCTCTGAATTAAATACAAAGAAGACATTTTACTGAGTTGAAATAAAAACTATTCTACTAGGTTATGTATTTTACTTTTGGCAGTCACTGCATGAACTGAAAATTTCAGTGGAAGGTGAAAACATTTAAATTTAGCTTGTTTGGTAGTATATTTTGGATCCCATTTGCAAAGAAATGTGGAAGTGTACCAGGCTGACAAAACCAAACTAAACACGTCTATCTTCACTTCTGAATGCCCAAGGCATCAATGTGGCACGGCTCAGGAGAAAGACAGATTTATAAACTGGAAAAACAGAAACAAGCACAACAGAAAAGTTTTCTCCAGCTGAAAGATAAGTTTAGGCTTTGTCTCGGAGATTTCACTCTCCACAAAAGCATCACACCTACACCGAACACCCACAGAAACTCCCAAAGAACTTACCCTTCTTACGAAACTTGCATTTTGGTATCAACAAGGTGCCTCAGAATCGTACGAATGAAGTTCGAAGTAGGGGCCCACTGACACCGCGACAACATCCGAAGAAGCTAATCTGCCAAATGAGTAAAACTATATTCAAGCTCAAAACTATCCCAAAAACGCAAAACCACCCTTCTTCAGTCATCCAGCTTGCTCAGCTGTTGGAAAGCAGAGATAAGTACAGTGCTGGAGTACTGCAGCCTTACAGGGTTTGCTGCATCTGAAATTAGGGAGCGGAGAGAAACTTGCTAGACAACAAACGCTTTACTGCTAAAGTGGGATGACACACACGCACACACTAATTATATACTGAATTACTAAAGCTGAGTCGCTCAGACATGACTTAATGGCAGCAGTAGAATATCTAAAATGATCACTGCTCTGCAGTTTACAAACTGTTTTCAAAAGAAAATGGTTATGTATGTGCATTTGGTTTGTAAATGACATCCCTTTATGTCATACTTAGTTTATTACAGATTATGGAACTGTTCAGAAAACACAAAGCAAAAATGAGAAAATGATCGTGCTAAGTGCTCCAGAAAGCAAAAACTCCTGCTATTACTTTGAAAATGTAGAAATGGCCTTAGAAAAATCTTGCAGTGATAATGTCAGTGAAAACACGGTGGGCATGTTTAGATTTTTCCATGTCTATAATAGTTTTTGATGAATGCCTACCCTTAGGGTCTGTGAGAATTCACTCAGGCGTGTTTCGCATACACAGTACTGGTGTTACTTCTTGCTGTGCCAACTGCAGGGAATGGCATTTTTCAGCTTTGCTAGTTTTGAGCTGTTGAGCAATGGTTAATGCAGCCTTTTGTTTTGGGATGTGCCAGAAGAGCAACCGTAAATTTTTCTGCTGCTCTGATAAAGTCTTTCCATCATCACCAGAAATAACATGACTAAAACTTGTATGTCTTTGCAGTGAGTCTAAGAGATGTACTTACAGCTGCTGGTCTTTCCTTTACTTGATTAATAGGTGGGAGCCTAAGTGGAACTATGCAAACCAGCAAAACAGGAAACTTTGTCCGGCTGTCGATAAAAGGGAAGAAAGAATCAAGTCTCAGTTTTTTTTGGTAGGAAGTAGATTGAAAGTTTGGCAATAAAAATGTAAAATATCCTAGAATAGCAAGACCTAGAACCAGACACTTGAATCTGAAAAATATGGCTTTAAAATATGCCTACAAACTGTAGGTAAACAAGTCCTGTTCATCAAGTAGGTATCTTTAGGGATAGGACTACTGGGCACTACATTTGCCTCACTGCACTGTTTCTGGTAATGAACCAGCTTCCTCCGAGCAATGTGGCAAAACAGGCCATGCCTAAGCCAGTTTGATCTGGCATTGGGAAACTTTTGGTTTGATGTGCTGAGCACATATCTAGCTTCACCTGATAAATATATGATGTTATATCCCAAACTCCGTATCAGGAAAAGTTGCTCACACCTTGTCAAATAACTGTGCCTAAGCTCATACACTACAATCTAGAGTCAGCTGCTTTGATGGTCTCTTACCTGCTGGTCTAACAAACTGGAATAAGGACTGAACACTGCACATTTAATCTTGTCTGGGAGAAGATTGGCTTAGATCTGAGCACAAACTGTGAGAGACTGTGTAATTGAAGTACTCTGAGAATGGAAATGTGAAAATAGCCAAAGTTAGATTAAATCTGGGTGAAGGTGCATTTGAGGACTCTTGCTCTAACTCCTGTATCAACCACAGTAAAAGACCGCTTACGAAAGTCTTTTGCTACGGGAAGAAAATGAGTTTGGCAGCAAGCAGTACTTTGAACTCGGAAAGCAGCTATATCTGAAAGCGCCCAGATCTGTGCGGTTTAGCAGAATATAGGATCTAGCAGTGTGGTCTATTTATAAGGTAGTGGCAGTTATCCAAAGAAAAACTGGGACAAGCTACAGCAAGAGAGCCAGAGCCCTGTTTCAAACCTGCCTCTAAAAAGGTGTAGAAGACTGTATGAGCTGTGACAGCTCACATGCACTTCACCCTGCCTCTTCAGTGTTAACAGCTTCTTGTTCCATTAAAAGGACTTGACTTGCTAAACCTAAGTGTGGCATTTTCTGTGCCACGGTCACATTTCAGAACCACGAACCCAGACTGTTTCTAGCTGATCTTCCTGAAGACAGACAAGACCATCATGTGCTACACATAGTTGTTGTAAGCCTGAACTGAGGCGTATTTTTAGGGCAGACTTAAGACTCAGGAAACGAGGCAGAACTACAGTAAGTTACATCTGTGCAAACATTTTCTTATAGTTTTAAAGGTTACGCAGGTTAATGAATATGTTCACAGACCTGCTCCACCCTGAAATTTCTGACAAGGCTACTATTTTTCAGAAACCATGCAAGGTTTTGCAATAGGTTCTATGAGGACCATGCAGATCATTTTATAGAGTTTTACAACAGTTACCAGCTGTTTCAGCTACTAACAGAAGCCGTAAAGGTCAGGAATATTAAAGACCAGGCATGCATCTCCTATGGAAAATTACTGGGAAACATTAGCTTTTGATAGTCTGCTCAGAAGCTGCTTATTCGGCATTCATTATTTTGTTTTTCTAGCAAGTGTCAGACTCGCTAGAAACTAAAATGAACAAGATGAAGGAAACCCCAGATGGGAGGGATTGAGCATTTGGAGATCTGCCATCTGACCATCAGCGACTCAGAGCTGCATTTTCTATTCTGCTGCTAAGTGACACAATCCTAGTCAAACTTGCATTAGGAGTTATTCAGATTTTGTATTTACTTTTGAGATTTTCAGTACCCCATGGGGAGCCACTAAGGAGAAAAGCCATTGTCTGAAAAAGCATTTTTAGCATTAACAGGTAATAGGAAGGATAACTGTAAATTACTTTTTGTCAACATTCCATTCCTCAGGCTCCTTAAAAATAATCCACAGCTTAAGTATTAAAACACTGTGCATGCCAGCTACCAGCAGTGGCCCAGTTCACCCGAGTACAGCGTTTAATTGATTCACAAGTCTTTCACGATTTTTCCACTGTGGAAAACATACATTTAAATTCTTTGTTTCTGTTGAAAAGGATTCAGAATTGTTGATCTGTTGCGAGAAGAATCCACAAGACATCTCCTAAAGACTACATTTTTAAATGAATGTGGATGCATTCAATGCTAGCGGTATGGTTTACATTGAAAAACCACATGAAGAGATACTTCTGTAAAGTATGATAAGATGGATAAGATGCTATCACTTCCCTTTTCCCCATAATTTTTCCAGCTTTTAGCCAGGCAGTAGGAAGGAAGTAGAACAGAACAGGAAAGTCTCAACAGCACAGTCAAAGCGCTACCCCAACCAGAGCTCAGGAAGGGTGCTTTGCTGCCAATTACATTTTAAGAAAGTGTAAATATCGCAGCTATTCCACCGGGGTGATGCTGTAGCAAGACAAAGCTTTACTGATCTTACTGGCTTGCTTGCTGATATTGAACTCTTGATTTTAGGAGTCCTGTTTCTTTGGTACAAATTCAACCCCAGTGCTGAGAGGTTTTGTGTTTCCGATTTCTCTTCAGTCAGTTATGATGAGCAGTCAGTTGTGTCCTTTGCTACAGATCTTTTTTTACATTCCCTAAAAATGCTGCACCAGGAAAAGAGATTTGTCATCCCATCTTTAATCAACAGATTGACCTTGATACTTAGCACTTGCCTTCACAGGGCATTTTACACAAACTTTATAAGCGATGAATAATGCAACAACTATCGCTTAAGAGATCAGTGTTACTATCTCTCATTCTCCCTACAGAAGAATGGAAGTCTGTAACCACACAGAATTCAAAGAGACGCACATCGCTTTTTAAAGGTTGCTTTTTTGTTTCCACAATACTTCAATGCCAGTATCATCCCAGATGAAAAAGTCTTCCATTAATATGCACATCAGCATTTCCCCATTTTAGAGATGTGGGTCTGTAAATGATTTAGGCATTTTTAATAATTATACTTGACTTTTCACCAAACTCTTCCTCGTTTTATAGATTATGTTGAAACATCATTTTATATTTTTCACAATTTATTCAGCTACTTTTACTCTGAGAGGTGAAAAATAAACTCTGTCAGGAGAAGTCTGTACTTAGTTTGTTTTTACCGTGCTAACACTTTCAGATATGCAAACTGTGCTATAGCCCAAGTAATTGGCAACAAACATTTCCAGATTCAGAAAGTGCAGCCTGAGAAGTAAAATAGCATACACCTGACTGTTCTGTAAGTACCCAGCTTCAGCAACACTATCACTGATGCAACGCTTTCCTCATTCCTCCACACAAAGTTAAACTCGTTCTAGGCTCATCTCCGTGCGCTGCTACACACAGGTACAAAGAGCTTCTCACACTGCTCCAGACAACTGAATAGCACTGGCAAATATTTAAATATTATACTCATAAACCGTGAGATAAGAGATTGTTTTGTGCAGCAGAGTAACAGAGAAGTGAATTAGCCTGTAAGTGTTTGATTATCACGTAACAGGAGACAGCCTTGTGGAAAATCATTCCAGGAAAATACTGGGCTATCACTTACCAGTTGGTACAGCCCAGATTGCAGGGACAAGTCAGCCTCTTCAGCAATATTGCTATGCATATCTGCATAAGATACATGCCTGGAGATTTTATTCCCCAGTGATTCCTGTCATAAGTAACAGTCCCATTCACAAAAGGACACAGAAGAGCTACTGGAAGTTCCATCACACATATATTCCCTGCAACCATGTCACTATGCAGCTTATTCTTTTGCTCAGGCAAAAAAACCCAGAGGGAACATGACCCTGGTGTACCAACAGAACAGCATTCTGTTGGGACTCTCAATATTAGCCAATAGCCAGGTACCCAAATTATTTCCTATTCCCCCAGACTACATTTTCTGGGCCCATTGCAAACAGTTTTCTCCAGTTGCAGTGCTGATGCCCTGAGACTCCTGCCTATCACAGTGAACAAAACTGCTCACAGTGCTCCTCAGTCTGCCTCTCTTTCTATAGCCAGGCTTGGGAACGTGAACATCCATAGTCTGCATCTGAGCAGCACCTCGCATAGCAGGGCCCTGCTGAACCAAGGCTAAAGTGCACAGAGGCAACTCTAACATATACACTAAGAGAACAAAAGAACAGAGATGAGCCTGATCCCATATCTCAGCTCCTACCCACTTCCCCTCCCTTGCCAAAGAAACAAACCAGCCTCCCTTCCTCTCTTATTATATTCTTTCTCCACCTGACAGTGCACTCACTTCCACCTGGATCTAATTCCTGCACCGGTGGAAGGAAAGACTCAGTCTTGAAGGAGTTGAAATCAATGCAGTGAAAATAACTTAATGTAAGTGGCATCAGTGTTAGACTCCAGGTCATAGTTATCTCTTCTCTTAGCAAAGTTACAGGGGCTACATAAGCACAGGATAATAGCAAGAGATGAGAAGAATGACTCTGTCACTCCTTTCCTGTGTCTTTTCCCACATCTGTTCTACTGTTAGCGTCCCCTGCCACTCACAAGGCAAAAAGTAACAGTGCAAACCTACAAAGACCTTTCCCAGTCCTCATTCCATCAAAGCGTAGGGCGTCAGGCACTTCTTGTCCCCATCTTGTGCACATGTGCTGTCTTCTGCTTCTGCAGGTCACAGCCGATGCATGCTTGGGCGGGGAGGCTCACATGGGTCTGCAACTTTTTGTGACTGCTATTTGAGGAAAAAACAAAATGAGTTTTAAGACCATGAGATATGACTTTTTTTCTTTTACTGGTTCTCACTTCATAGTCACCCAGGAGATGCCGTGTCTCCTGCATGAAACAACATGCCACGCTCCATCAAGGTCTTTCAAAGCACAAACTTTGCTTGGCTGTTTTGAACTTCATAGTCCCAACTAGGTCAGGGTTGTTCTCAAACTATTTCAGCGTGAGTTCGTAGCCTTGGTAAATCTTCAGTTGTGGTGCATAGTTTCTGGTAACGCTTAGCAGTGCAGGGGAATTAAGCAATATGAAAATGCCTCAAGGAATACACCATGAAGAAAGCGTGCCCCACCTATGTGCTACATTTTTTTGGTCTAGTCTGTACTGCCGCTGCTTGACTCAAGTAGCCTTTGGGGGGTGATCACCAAAACTGGAGAGGAACCTTAATGTTATCATAATTTCAGGTTGAGCCAACAGATCAGTCATTTGATTTTAAGAACACCAAACCTCCCATTTTAAACCGAAAAGATCAGTCTCATCCCTCTAAATCTGGGGAATAGCTCTTTCCCCTTCCCCCTCCAAATATTTGGTTAGTCCTGTAAAAAATATGAGGGAAATAATCGGGTCTTATACTGAGAGCTGAACTTTGCATCAACTGTAGCCGCATATGAGATACTCACTATAACAAAACAGTCCCTGCAGGTCCCTTCCACTTTTTGTCAAGCTTTTCCTGGGAAATAAGTGAAGCAGAATTGAAGGTGAACGTGTACCAGTTGAAATAAACCCTCAGATACTTTGGTTCCCCAAAATAAGAGAGCTAAAACCTGCAGGCCTTAGGCTGCTGCAGTCAGGATGGCACCGGATATATTTCCTTATGTGGGCTGAAGTTTGAAACTTCCAGTGTTTCCAAAGGGAGTTCTTTGGGCAGACAGGCATCACATGTGCCCCACAGAAAGATCATCCTTTCAGGATACTTTTTCCCTGTCTGAATTTCAAGCCATCAATCTAATTAAAACTCCTTTTATTATGCGAACCGCCTCCTCTCTTAGCCATTACTTCAATTTGCTGTTATTCAGTGCTGGGCTAAGATGCAGCCAACTATATCCACCTGTCCTTGCAAATCAGCCTGTTGAGAAACCTTTACCTGCTTCTAGCCCCAAACTCCACTCTTCTGTGTCTTTCTGGTAATGAGGGACATTGCCTTCCTCATGTCCTCCTCTATGCCAATTAAACACTCTTGGCTTTTCCCCTGTAACAGGAGCTGAGGATGCAATGCTTTTTCTCTAGGTGGTTCCTTATCTACATACTGCTTTGGAACAAAAGGATCTGCCTGGGCTAAACCTATTATGTCAGCTTGGAAACAAATTACTTTGACTTAGTGACATGGCTTAAAACTGCTCTTACTCGCCAAGTGAGTAGAACACTTCCTTCCAGTTTCTGTAATCGGGAGTTGCTCTCACTCGCTGTGGAGCAGCCCGCTGACATGGCAATTCCAGGTGACATGAGTTTTCATACCAACACCGGGGTGACTAAAATGTTGATTGTAAAGGTTGATTGCAACAATGACCAATAAGTATTGTTCTGGGTAATGATGAAGTCTGAAAACCTCGGTGATTCTGTGAATGTTCACGTCTCCTCGTGTCCACTCATCGCCCACAGATTGAAACAGGAAGAGTTACTAATAGTGATGCAGCTCTGCTGCAGCACGGCAAACACTCCAGAAAGAGAGAAGACCAGCGAAGTCATTTAGCTGATCTCCTCTCCTTCCCAGAGAAACAGGGTACTCTCCACCACATATTCTGAAGTGCTATGTACAGTTTAACATCTGATGTAGGGGAAATTGGGTCCATATTTTCTCTGTCGAAACTATTCCAGAGTCAGAAGTAATCCCAGTCTGCATGGCGTGGGTGGCAGAAAGCACTTCAGAGCCCTACAACCACATAAAGAAGACTCAGGATGTCTATGCTGCATGTGGTAGCATCAAGTAAGAACTCTTCCTCCCAGGCCCTAGTAAATCTATGCCTGTTGCCTAACGGAGCAAGAAAGACTTGCTTACAAGTATCCAAGCATCCTTCACTGCTAAAGGATTCTCTCTAATGCACCCAAACATGCAAGCTGGTGTTAAATACCCAAGACGCTGGATGACAGCGGGTTGCTCTGAGCCTCACCATACCTGGGATTTTTAACATACGTGAATTTTTTTGAGTTTGGGAGATTTACTATGACTTTGTTCAAAAATACCATATAAAATTCCTATTGATGGGGTTCTGAAAACTTCAGGCATCAGAACCTGAGTCCACTGGCTTTATTCTTTGAGGCTATGGGATTGGAAGGATCCCCTTTGTTCTGTAGCACAGCAGCACCTGTTGGGCACACACCTTGTGGATTTTTGATTACTGAGGGCTCCAGCAAACATGCACGACTGAATAATGTGCTCTTATGATACAGACGCCACAGAAAAATGGCAGGATTAGCTGGCGTTTGGCAAAGATAAATATGATTCTACGTAATAAATTTGATCAAAGCAAGACGGTGGTGTCAGAGGGAGAGGGTCTTTCCTGGGGCAGATCAGTTATGGGGTACCCCAGAGGGACTTGGCAGCATCCCTCTGCACATAGCTTGGGAGCCCTCTTGTGGCCCCTGGTGTCTTCTGTGGGCCCCACTAAAACCTACCAATGTCCTGCCTGAGAAGACACTAACTAACATTAATGTTTAATTAGGACAAAGGCTATTCAGTATCCAATGCCAGCTGCTGCAGAGGGCACAATGAATGCACAGGTATAATAGGTTATGTAACTCCAAGCTTTTCAAGTAGGACGTATATTTTTCTCACTTCAGAAATTATTGGTGTTCGAAAGACACACAGTTCAGTTTACATGGCTGATGAGACAAGCTGCATCTCAGGTACAGCAATGCTGTAAAATACTGAGATTGCTTTTTTGCTTTTCCACATGTTCATCAGCTCATTTTCAACTCCCAACCAACTGTAGCCCAACTCAGCTTCGTCCAGCTCTCCTCTTCTTGCTGTCTCCCATCCCACCCACATTTGCAGTCGTGGCTAATTACAGTCGTCACCCACAGACAGGAGGTGAGTACATCAACACCATTCATTCATTTCTGTTTCTTTTTTGCCAGTGTGCTGGGACATATACAGTTGTCAAACCTGATCATCTCATATTAAGCATTTACACAGACACAAATTAATGTGACTGATAACTGTGAGAGTACAGATCTTTACCAATTGCAAGCCTCAAGGAACAGCACGGGATCCATATGCTGTTTCTAACCATGTGCAGTGTGAAGTAATAATGCAACCTTCAAACTAAGAAACTCCCCAAGTGTTTAAGACACGGATTCTGCAAGGCCATGCAAAATATGTTTGCAAAGATGAGCAGAATCTCCACAAAACAACACAAGTAAGTAACACATTTATTGTCAAGCCATGCTCTTCCCCAGCCAGTGGAGGTATCCAGGAGCAGGAATAGAAAGGTGCAAGGCTACTCCTAAAGCACAAATACTTCTAGTCAAGCCACCTCATGTCCCTGTGGGTGAGCTGCAGCCCTCCACCATGAGAGTGAGTGTGCTGTCTGTCCATTCCGAACAAGTATGAACCCTGTAGGCATCCCACCCAGTCTGCCTGAACAGAGACACACCTTCTTTTCCAAAGGCAATTTTATGCACCTACACAGAACGAAGATGAAGAAAGTAAACTGCGGCAAACACAGCCCTGAGCAGCTGTGTCTGAACAAACATGTGTGACGCTGGGTTGGAGTGACTTCCAAGCTGTACCCTCCTCTGTGGGAAACAAATTTCTGCCCACTGCAGTAACTGACTGATGATATAAGCTGCAAATTCTGAGAGGTCATTAATATCTCACTCTAGAAAAGTGGGATAATTGTGTTTGCTTCTCAGAAAAGACTAAGGGATTTAAAAAATGCAACCAAAAAACCCAACAGCACCACCCTATCCCACAAATACAGGCATCTAAATTTTTAACCACAACATATGATGGATATTTTCACTCAGAATTCCAACATTTCTGGTATTTATTAAGAAGTTCCCTGCAGTCTTTGTAATCTTATTGAAGCAGAAAAGGACAGGCAGAGGTCTATATTCTGTTCAGGTTACCCAGGGCAACTGATCAATCCTTCTGGATAGGCACTTGATGTAAATCAAGGTGAAATTTAAGCAATGGATTAGGTCTCTACTCAGGTTGATAATGAAGAGAAATGGATCCCTCACAGGGAATACAGAAATTTCACGAATCCTTTCCAGCTACAACATGATCCTGGTGTGCTTTCAAGCATAAATTTGACCGGGCATGCAAAGACATGGAGGCAATCAACTACATTTTCCTGGTCAGCCTTTTTCCATATTTATCCTTAATAGTTTTAATAATAAATTACTCCACTGTCTCAGCCTGTCTGGTCTGCTTAGCTGTACTTGTTTTACATGAGGACTGTTTCTTGCCACGTTCAGTGTGGAGTACAATGAAGTCTTGAGTGGAACCTATAGAGATTGCTATCAAAGGTTGGTAGATCTTTATAATGGTATAAAGCTGAACGTACCTCCTATGAACATCTTTTGTGGTTTCCCTGTCCAACAGAGACAAAGCTTGTTGGGTTTAAATTCCTATTTTTTTCCAAGCAATTCTTTCAAACCCTTTGTCCAGCTATACCCTACAAACTCTACGGAAATAAAATTACATTTCTCCTGAATGATGTTAACAAAAGAAACGGGAATTATGAGTCCTCTAGATGGTGCTGCTATTTCAAATAAAGCAAGTAGATGCTTGAAGATTTTGTTGAAATATATTGCTGTATATTCCTGTGAGAAAGGAGCACTGTGACAAATCCTGACCCGTCAGAAGAACTGACGTCAAACAACCCAAAACTTCATCTAACAGTGCTCGCAGCAAAGAGCAGTCTGTATGTTAATACACTAATTGCTTCTCTTTAAGAACAGTGAAAGTTTCAGCATCTTACTAAATGCAGAAAAATTATAGGTATTGATGAAAATTATCTTTCAAAGCCTGGCTCAATTTTCTATGTCTTTGATTTCCAATTTTCCCAATAATTTGCTGACCCCTCCAGCGTGCCTCTTTTCAACTTCAGTGACTCACAGGAGTGTTCTCTGACCACAGGCTTTGGATGAGTCGCAGGCCAAGCATGACGGGTTTCCCTGGCAAAGGCTGCATGCTCTGGCCCAATTTCACAGAAGCACTTGAGCACAACTGTACTTCAAAGGCAACCACAGAAACAGTGCACATGTTCAAGCTGAACCCCGTGGTTAAAAGCTTTTTTGGCTTAAGGATACTTGTATGTGCACAATGTCTTTGTGCATTAAACGTTGTTAAGCCTAAGTGCTTTAGTGATATGTAAGAAAGGAGGTAAAATAATTTACCTTTTCTTGCCCAACAGAGTTGCACAGGTCCAGCACTTGAAATAATGGGCCAGCTGTCCCTTAGACAAATTTTCTTATCCTTAGCTCCTTTCTGTCCAGCCATTTTCCAAGAAGATGACAACGTTCCTCCTATTCTTTCCTCTCTTTCCAGGGCTCCTATCTGTAGTTTCAGAACATCTGCCTATTTTCTCTCTCAGATATTTTTCCTGATTCTCTTTGTAAATCCAGCCAGATGGATTTGCAGCACCAGATTTCTTTCCTCCTGTTGTCACTGTCAAAGTCAAGAACGAAAACTTTCTGATTTCAAGATTATTATTGTTATACATTATTATACAGCTGACCTTTGAAACATATATTCTCTACAACCACTATCTCTTACTTTGTGCAAAGTTCATCTGTCATCTAAATAAATGTCAAATTTGGGACCTTGTTAAGCCTTCAGCCTCAGTAACAATAACTGTGAATTATGGAGTTTACTCAGTGTAAGAGAAACACTTATTTCATTGACTTTGACTATTCAACCTTTAAAATTTCAGAGTATATTTGTTCTTGTGTGATGAGAAAAGAATAACAACATCTCTAGATCACTCATTATTTTGCATTCTTTCACTGTGTTCCCACTTATTCATATCCTTTCCAAGAAACTTTCCTCACAGGAACATATCTCTGGCCTCTTGGTGATTTTTTACTGCTCTTTTATCTGTCCTTCTCCAGTTTCCTAGTAGATTGGTTAGTTATATTCCGAGGCTGTGAAACGACAAATTTAGGGTCTGTAGCTGCTCACCAGAAAATACTTTTTAAAAGACAATCTAAAAGGAGACAGAAAGGATGAAACACACTCAAGGTGTTGAGCGGAAACCATCTTTCCAGAAGCACTTTTGTTATTCTCCAACAAAATATCCCCCATCACTGGCCACTTGCACCAGCCCGGAAAGCTTAGTGATGCTCCTGCTAGCTAACAATGTCAGCTCAGATCTCAGAAGTGCACAAACGCTTTCAAAGAGTAAATGAAATGGATGAAGAAATCTGCACTAAAAAAGGGCTGGTGACCTTATAGACAGATCTGAAGTGTGGGAACTTCTCAATGTATTTACTTATAAAACAAAACAAAAAGACTCCATCTAAGGGAACTGTTTCTAACAATTCATGCAAATATCTAGCCAAGTAAATATAAGCCAAGTAGTATGGACAGTTTCTCGCAGATTTATATTAAAAATAACCATGAAGACATGAGCTTAAACAATAAATAGTTTATTTAGCATACGTAATGAACCCTTGCACAGTAATTTCCTAGATCCTCTGACCTTTTCCCATAAATCCCCGTGCTTTTGAAGGAAGTACTCCAATTGCCCTGCTTGCGAGGACCAACATAGGCATCTAAGAACTAACCTTCTTCTTAAAAACAGAACTAGATTAGGCTGACTTTGGAAGTGACTCCTTCAACATCTCACAATCTTCTGGCTCATAATAAGGTTCCAAGACAGGTTTTAATTTGACTCCTTCTGGTAGTTTTTGAGTCTCTTCTCTCCTGCTTCCATCTCTTAAAAGTGGAACCAATGTTTTCCAGTTTTTCCCTGAAACTAAAAAGGAAAGGAATGGTTACATTTTTCCCCTCCACAAAAACAGAAGAAAATATACAAGTGTTTTGAATAGGAAGCTGAAGAAAGAAGATGAAAGAAGCAGGAAGAAAGGGCTTTGTGGTTTTCTTCCCCATACTGTTCCATGAGTTTTCCATATTTCAGCTGGCAAGTAGAGCAGAGACTGATCGTACAGTTAAATCCTTCTGTGTTGGATGCCGAGCTCCCAAACTATAGGGTATGGGGCCTCTGAAGCATCTTGTTGGCTACGAGGTTGCCACTATACACTGTTCCATCTCCTCAAGATTTACCCATGTTATCTGCCTTGTAAAAATCTACGATCAGAATGATGAATCTATGTGGCTGCTATTCCAGAGTAAAACTGCTGTGTGAATAATGAGCCCTCTTAATCCTTCACATTTTACGCTGACTGAAAATGCCATTAACTTGGCTATTGCCATTATCATTAAGTGCATAAAACTGACTGCCCTCTAACAATTAATTGATGCTGCTTCTATCACTGGTATGTAACCCATACTAGCATTTAGGTCGCTGAAACTCTTACCTCTGCCACGCTTAATAGTGTAACTGGGATTTCGCTTGAGGTCCCCGGAGTACCCAGGGTCTTCATTGATTTTGCCCAGATTAGTATTCCATGTGGACCAGTTCACTTCATCAACCCTGGGGAGAGAACAATAAAACCAATATCTATTTTCATGATAACCAAAAAAACCTCCCAGATGAGTTTGTATCACTAAACACGACCGCTCCAGCCTCAGATCTGACCCAGAAATCAGATTAAACTGTCTACTATAGACAGTGTTAGTGCACTGCTTTTCAGAGAAGAGCTCCAGGGGGAAAGTTCTGCTTCCCATTACTAGATACCTTAACGTTGTCTGCCCATTTGACAAACGAACAGGTTACCTAAAGCACCATCTGTAATCATCTTGGCCATCAGGTGTGACCCCCACCAAGACTTGCTTCCCAGACCGGAATGAGCGTCTCACACAGTTCAAGTAGCTGTTTTCAATATCCAAGATCGTGATGGCTCTCTGCCAGGTAAAAGAAAGCAGAGGACTGAGAGGCTGTTGTTTCAAAGTCAAACAAATCCTGAATTCTGCCTTTACTTTAAAACCCTTGAGCTTTTATCATTGTCACCATCTCAGAGCAGGCATTGTATTCATCTCTGAAATATCACCTCTGTTAATATGTCATTTAAAATGCTACGTTACTGCCCTGCTATTAGAAATATGAAATTCCCTCTCCTACCTCAAACAAAAGCTCATGTGCCTTTAAGATTCTGGTAAAGACTGGTTTTCCCCTTGTATAAACCCTGTCTTCATACTCTGATTAGGATTTTCCATCATCAAAAGCCCAAATAATTCTGTCTAATTGCAAAAGTCCTTCTTTTCTTAAATTCTGAACATCTGTGGAACACTGGGAACATCTGCTCAGACAAAACATCAAATATACATAGAAAAAGAATTAATATACTTTTTTTTTTTTTTTTTTTAACTGTTCAGGGGAGCAGGACAGAAGCAGCAACTTGTTATTTAGAAACATGTCAGTACCTAACAATTCTCTCTGAAAATTCCTTATGATCCCCCATCCCCTCTTTCTTGGACAGCAGCCTCACAGAACTGATGTACCTGGAGTTTCCAGATGCTCTTGCTCTCCTGTGCAATTTTGTTCACAGTTTCCCCCATGAGTGCAATAAGCATGTTGAGCAGAAGGATGTACGTAAGGATAACATATAGAAGCAAAAGGATGACAAACACAGACTTGAACCTGTAGTTCTCTGTGAACTCCAGGTCCCCCATCCCAATAGTGAACTTGAAAAGTTCCAAGCAGGTATAATACAGACTGTTGTAGGATGGGCAGCTTCGTTTCATATTGCAACATCGGGTATGTTCAATGCTTGTCTCTCGCCCCTCATTGTCATCTTCAATTAAAGTCACCACAGCTGTTGCAAAAGAAGAATCACATATGCAGGATAAAAATACAGTTTGAGATCATAATTCCATTGCAAGCAATGAAAATGAGCGTAAAGGTAAAACGTTATCTTCATGGCTCACTGTCTCCAGTGAAATTGCTCTATAAAATATTCTCCATAACCAACACCCTCTCAGAAGGTGGCGTCTCCGATTTCTCCATACAGAACAGGATGACTATACAGCCATTCAGCTTTGCAAATCAGTTTGACACCAGGGATTAAAAGCTCTGTGAAATTAGTATGCGTAACTGTTATTCTGAGGAGATTTTAGTGTAATTAGGTTAATCAATTAGTCTTTTGTTGGAAACAAAAACTCTAAGCCACTTGAAAAGTAACGTTTTCTGACGCTATTCAAGACAACAAAAAAAAACTTCCAGGCATGGTATTACCTGTAGAAAATCCCAACAGGAACACTAGATAGACAAACATGAAGCGACATAAATCTCTAAGGATCATCTGTAACATGGAAACAGAAGATTTTTATTTTGCTAAAACTAGAATATAAACTGCAACAAAAATTGTTAGAAAATACTGCTTCAACTCAAGATGACATTTGCTGTGAACTGGCTGTTCATGCATTAAACTGTTGTTTATCCTGCTGAGATTATAAGAACTTTAATACAGAAAACATTTTCCTCTGTTATTCACGCAACAGTTTACAAACATATGCAAAACATATGCATGGCAAATAATTTCATCTTTGTGAGTATAAACCGTATTAAGACAGTTGCATCTTCCTTCCTTTCTCGGCCTTGCTGGCTACATGATATATAGAGGATTACTAGCCAGCTACAGCCTCTTAACCAACTGCTCTGTCTGGGAACACTTAAACTATCCCTAAAGAAACTTCCAGCTAGTAGAAAGCTGTGCCATTTCACACCAGACCAGTCTGCACTGTTCTCAGTCTCCTTTCATCCATTCCTATCCAACTGTATTTATTTTGAAGCATGGCAGACAATAATAACACTATTAAGACCGATACAAAATATATGGATGAAAGGCAGGTGATTTTTCTACATAACTTAAATTGTATCATGTCACTCAAAAAATAAAGGCCAAGGGTGGCAGCCTGCTATGAGGTTTTCCAGTGGCACTGTGGAGGTAGATACGGCGACTTCTCTCCTGGAAACAGGGCTGTTGGCAGCAGTTTCCTGATTTGAGCACTCAGCTGGCCTCACCACCCACTACTGGACTGACCTTTGCAATCATGACAGAGTAAATGCCCATCTGCTGGAAGCCACGGGTGTAGTACAGCATGTTAGCCCAGCCCAGTGCCAAGGAGAAGACCATGGAAGCCACGTACAGTTCCTGGCCACAGAAGTACAGCACCACAGAGCTCAGGATGAGCAAGGAGTGAACAAAGCTGAAAGACAAGCATGGTCTAAATGCAAAGTACTGAGTTGGCCACAGGTGGTGGGAAGAGGGGAGCCCCATGAGGTAGGTATATAGCAGAATGAAGGATTCCCCAAAGCACAAAGGAGCCTTGACAGACATTTGCTCTATTCCCTTCATTCTTTTCCTTCTCAAATACTACAGCTCCTCTTGCAAACTGCTCAGTTTACCCACACAAACTGCTGCATTCTCATCCCTGCTCTTCCTTGTGACTGGAGGGATGAAAACTGTCTTGTTTAGCTGCACTCCAGCTGGGAAGAGAAAGGGCCCAAATTACTGAGAGGCAAAGCTCCCTTTAGGGATGGGAGGATTTCTGCACATGCAGTGCATGCACTCAATCGTAGGTCCAACTTGGAGAACTATTCCTAACTCTGCTCCATGATACAGTCACTGAACTTCTTGACACCCTCTTTGCTCTACCTCCCAAGCAGCTACTTATTCAGCCCCACATATTCAAGTGCTAGGATATCCATGGACAAGTATTTTGTAAGGACGCAGGAAATTACAGCAAAGCCTCTACCTATTACAAGTGGCTTCAGCCAAAGCCACACATCTCACACATTAATAAGCTTCATGCTGAAATGCAAACAAAGATATTGGAGCTTACAAAAGAACCTCACTGTAGCTGTGAACTATCAGTGTCTTGAACGACGGACGCCTCTGTATGAAATACTGTATCTGAAAAAAAAAATGGAATGAAGACCAGGTTTGCATTCAAGGAGGGGTTACGTACCCCATTTGAATGCATCAACTTCACCTACAGAAGGAGCTGGTACCTATAAAGCATCTCACAAAAACTGCTCAAAACTAACACTGGAGCAAGATCTAATGATGACTCTTCCAGTAACACTAGACTTTTCTTACTTCATTGTGTTTTTTGAAGACAACCACCTATTCAGTCACTGTTTTGAGGACCTATGATTCACTCTACGCTCTCCACTGGCTGCCAAGAGGAAGCAGGGGGATGTTAAGCTGAGATAGGTAATCTTCAATAGAGGCCTGGTTACTTGCAATACTCCGCTCTTAAGCTTTGTCCAGGCTGATTGCTGAGATGCTCATTGACTTCTAAGCATAGTCTTTTTTTTTATACTATAGATAAAACAGTATCTTAGCCTGTGGGCTCATTAGTAGCCTGAAAACTTCTAATCAGGCCAAGGAAAAGGATTTGTAGCTCTTGACTGAAACATGGTTTATCTTAGCAGCTAATTCTACTGAATAGGAATGTTTGGTTCTCTCCTACACCTACCCAAAGAGCAAAAAAAGAAAAAGCTTGAAGTATCTTACCCCTCTGAAAAAAAAATACAGGCCTCCCAATACACTCAGGATCTCTCCAGTAGCTCGAAAATATTCCCCAGTGCTGTGACCGAACGTGAAGGGAGGCTGTATAAGACAGGAACATAGATATGTTCAGCAGAACTGGGGATAGGAAATACCTGGCCTTGCCAGCAGCTGAAAGCAACTGCACTTCTGGAGGCACATGTTAAGTTTCTGAATATGTTGCAGCAAGGGGGCAAGATTGGGAAGCAAGCAGGGTCAAAATCCCCCTTCTGCCTTCAGGGAAAATTCTGAAGTTAGGAGCACACATTTGAATGCGAGGCAGATCTGGGCTATGACGCAGTAGCTGGTTCCCCTGATATATCACAGGGATAACATACCTTTTCATTCTTCTCTACAGGTCTGTAGTAAGCAGCTGCGGTGAGGATAAGGATATGCACAGTATAGACAAAGAAGTTGAAGTAAAATAAGTGTTTGACAAATCGGTCCCACTTGTCTTGCAGCAGCCTGTTAAGGGGTTCCACCAGCAGCATCTCATGACGGTTCTGAGCAGAAGGAGAAAGAGAACCTTTATGGTACCAGTTTGTACCAGGCTTTGAAAACAGCAAATGATACATATCTTCAGCAGATGTTCCTTTTACTACCCTTAAACTCAGGAAGGGAGATTGTTTTAGAGAAATAAGACAAAGAATGCACTGCACAGGACATGAAGCCCTTTCTCAGCAGTGGCCCAGCCTGTGAACAGAATGCCAAGAAGGCGTATACTCACTGGTGTTTCACTACTGTAGGCAATTATCTCAAGCACTGAATTTTTCTCACATGTGTCGATACAGGACAGGTCATAAAGAGATGAGTGGACAGGTCCATAAGCCCATTCAGTGAACTTCCGAGACAAGTGTCTGCACTCAGGATCTTTGATCTCTCTTCTGAGGATGTAGGCGAAAATCTAGTTGCAAAAGAACAACACAACCAACATTCCAGTGCTAATGGAGTCTAGCTCCTCAGTATCTCTACAAGGCAGGATGGCTAATTTCTCCCTAGCTTACTGTGCTGAAGTCAACTCACTGAGGCACTGCAGAGCTCAAAATCTGAATTAAACAAAATTAATTTTCTCACTAGATGCTGGGAGAGAAGAAGTACAAATACCAATTGCAACTTGCCATTATTTGTTTCAAAACTGCAAGAGAAAAGCAGAGATGTATGTTCCACACCTCTGAGCATAAAATCATTTTGAATGGGGACTGTCAGAGGGTGAGTTACACCATCCAGTCAAGAGTACAAGACCTCTAGTAGTTCAGATGATAGCAGGGACCCACTTTCTATTTCTGCCTGGGCTGCCTTGCATACCAGTGGTGTATGAACAATGCCAGCTGGGCACAGGCACACATGCATCCTCTACAGCCTTAAAAGAGTATGCAGTTTTGCATGTTAAACTTTAGCATCAATTCCTCTTAACTAAAAGGCCCCAACAGTAACCAGTGATAAAATCTATCTTGCATAAATGTTTTGCACGTGCTCTGTATAACTTGATACAATAATGGAACAGAAATATATCTGCTCACCTACCCCTATCTTCCCTGTTTTGGCTGCCAGAGTCAATGGAGTTAGCCCTTTCTTGTTGATGAGCTCTTCCAGCTTCAGCATCGGATTAATTTTGGCACCAAGGATCAATATGTTATTGTACATCTTGGTAACAAATTTGGTATTGTCTTTAGTATTATCTGCAATCTCCACTAGCGTGTGCAGGACCGTATTGCCCATGGAGTCCTCAGCGGCGATGTCGGCTGCCTGGTAGGAATTTTCAAGGAGGAATTTCACAATGCAGAGCTGGTTGGTGCAGGCAGCCAGGGACAAAGGCAGCTCCCCTGCAGGAAAGCAAAGGAAATGAGTAGTCAGAAAGCCCATTATTACACATGCGCAAACAGAAAGAAGACCATGTTGTTTTCATCTTTCTCCACAACAAGAAGAGGTGAATTTCTCTCTCTGATATAGCACCAATTATTGTGGTAGCTGTTAGAATCACATTTTCTTTGGTTTAAGTGCATCACAGAAACATGGCTCCTTAAAAAAAGCACTGAAAGGAGAGCTAGCAGAATGTTACAGACTTTCAAAGGACACAGCCCAGAAAACAAAGAGATGCAAGACACCCAGCTCACACTGAACACCATCAACCACCAACTGTGTTTCTTTATAATCTCAGCCTTTGGGAGTAAATATTTGGACTAAGTGGGGGAACAATCCATCTGGTTCTTCTGTGCCTCCAGTGCCACATAAACAGGATTATTTAACAGCTTGTGCTTGGGATAATGCTAGGATAATTCAATCACTAAAGCCCATACTGAGTCCATACTGTGCTTGCTCCTACCGAAATAAAAGCCAGGTTTCCCTTTGATTTTCCTGAAGAACTCCCCACAGGCTCTTGCATGAACATCTGCTCCGTTCTGGACCAAGAGCTTCACTAGATACATGTTCCTCCTCTCAATGGCAATGTGAAGTGCAGTCTGACCTACAGAAACATTCATCAGATAGAAATCTTCAACATTAATATAGACTGATAACTTTCAGGCACCACAGTTCATTCAGCTTCATATAAGATAGTGGAACTGAGAGCTTTGCAGACTAAAAAGCTCTAGAATTGAATAAAAAACAATGGCACAGATTGCAAATGCAAGTCCCCTGATCTTGCTACTAAATCACTGTATATAAAAAATGGCAGAATATTCCACCTATCAATCAGTGCATTCATGCTCAGGCAATTGCACACTGGAACTTTTGGGTGCTGCACCCTCAGGCATAAGGCTTCATGCATAAGACTGTATGAGAGCTCTGCCTCACCCTATCTTCAGTCTTAGCACCAAGAGCATTCACCGTAGCAGGCATTTCTCTTACCCTTGTAGTAGTTGTCAGTATACCCTGCATTAACAAACTCCTTCAGAGTTCCAGTTTTCCTTGCAATATCCAGCAGCAAGGGAATGGTATCATTTTTCCCATCATGCAGATTCAGCATGGCTTTCAGTAAGCAAGTTTTCCCAGTTTCTGGCTCTATAACACAAAAAATTGCAGCTATATAGAAGTGACTACAAACCCACCACCTACTTCCAGGAATGTAGAAATTAATGAGGTTCTTTTCAAAGGACAAGAAAATTCATTCAGGGTTTCACAGGAAAATGCAGCTTTTCAGAATTTTGTAACCTTACAATCAACAGGTTGCCAGATCCATAGGGAAGTACTGGGTATTAAGGACCAGCAGACACTTAACAGGAGCAGTACAAGAAGAAGTGGGCAACTTAAGGTATGTGACACTAAAGAGTACCTTTGAATTCATCATCTGTGAGATGCTTCAAGGTTCTATTAAGATACAGTAGCAGATCCTCCAGGTCCCTTGTGTTGCCTTGGGCTACAGCATCAAAGATCCTTCTGCGGTCATAAAATTTGAAAGCTTTTTCTGAGCAGCCTGTGATGGAATCTATAGAAAGGAGCCTAACAAGGGTAAATTTCAGTTAGCTCAAGTCAGATAATTAGCAGACTTTTTATGAACTACCAGAACACGATTTTTCATTTGCTTGTGTGAAGTAGTAACACTATAGATTACTACAGATGGATCTGCAAAGTCTACAAGATCAAGAAAGCCTGTAAGCAACTGTCCTGATAAAATTATGTATCTGTTGCTGAAAAGTTGAAAAAAAGACTTAAAAGAGGCACTGAGGTATGGCAGTCTAACTCAGGCCTGGGACCCACGCAATCCCACATTCTCATTCTGAGTGATGTCCCTTCCCTGAACAGTTAATTTTGGGCACAATATCCATGGACTGAATTTCCAGAGATGCCAGGACACAACAGCTATTGTCACTTTCAGATGCAACACTCATTATTTTGGCATAGAAAACAGTGAAACTGAAAAAAAAGGAGCATGCTCACGTGGAGAGAGTAATTGCTGGTCTAAGAAAGAGTCTGCAGCTGTCAAACCATTCATTACAACCAAATCTTACACAGCAAACTTACTTGTGAAGTTTACCCCTCTCCAAATTGGCATGAAATTTGATGACAGAAGGTGCCACCAGGTGATCCATCTGGTAAAGGGAGTCCATGGGAGCCATGTCCTTGTCGCTATCACCCATCACAAACCGCCCACGTCTTGCAAAGATGTTGCTTTTGGGTGGCTGCACCTTGGTGCTGGGTGCACCCTGGACGCTGTCAGGTGTTTCCAGTATGGAGTCCTCCCCATCTGTGTGTTCATCTGTCACTTCAGATTCCTCCATATCAGAACTGCCTAATTTCTTCATCTTCACAAGAATGGAAGACATGATGAGCAGGCAGTCTGTGAGGAACAACACAAACATCTCAAGTCAGCACTTCATGGGGCCATGAGTCCCCTTTTGCCTAGAACTACCCTCCAGAAACAGCAGGAATGGATCGGTTGCTTTCATCCCAGAAGTGACAGATGGACACACATCCACTATACCCAGAGTTGGAACAGTTTAGTAGGTAGTTACCTCCACGCTGTTTGTTACTGCCCTCACTGCCCTCACCCATCTCAGAATGCAGAAAGCAAGGCAGAGGGTCCCAGAGCTTGCCAGCCACCTCACTGCAGAGCTGACTATTTCTCCTTAAAACTAGTGCCTCATGCTCTTCCAATTGTTCTTAAAGCAAATAATATCTGCTTTTCTTCTCTACTTTCTAAATGTTTTGAGCCACAATATACTCTCAGGATCATATCAGGCATGTGAAAAAAAAGCCTGCCTGTGCCATAACCGCATTTCAGTGATGCTGAGCACTGAGGACTTCCTGCATATAGGAAAATTATCGCTTAGTGGCTTTACCAGAGTTATGACAGTTCTAGATGAAAACCAGGGGAGGGGGGATGAGTATGGAAAGATTAGCGTCACCTCAGATGTGAGATGTGGAAACGGAAAGAGAACGGTTACCACAGATAAGATATGACGGTAAGACCACACATCTGATCTTGTCCGATTTACAGCCACAAAGAATTTGACACAAGTTAACAAATGTACTATACTGAAAGTAGAGATTTTTTTTTGGCTTTCTTATCAAGCTGTTTCAATCAGACAAACATTGGTCTTCATGCCACTGAATGCAAAATATTCTGGAACTCCAGCAGTGGAGATGGGAATGCATCATATTTAAACTGCTGCATTGCTGGCTTTTAGAGAGAGCTGAACAGCATTAGAAAGACACTCCGAAATCCTAGATTGCTGGGAAATTCTGTGGCTTTGAGCACAGGAGTGTTACAAAATCTTTAAAAAGCCTTAAAAATCTATGAAAGTTGAAATTACAAACCAAATTACAGTGGTCGGAAATCTTTGTGCAATCAGTGTGAGAATATCACAAACACACTTCATGGATGTTTCTCTTAACAAAAGTCTGAAGGGTTGTCTGCAAATCTACATTGTATATCAAAGCCAGATTTTCAGTTCTATGGGGCCAGTTAATACTTATATTAAGGGTCACTTACACTTTCCCATGCAGGTAGGATGGGAAAGAAAATTTTGTTAAGCATTTGCACTTCCTATAAACTTGTACAACATGTGAAGAAAACATTGATTTGCAAACTTGGTTACTGGAAGCAAAACAGCATAATATAGACAAAATACCAATGACTGCAGTTCAGCTCATTGTGTCCTCTGAGCTCACCTTTCAAGTTCCTTGTGTCCTTAGAATCACTCTGAAAGAATAAATAATATCTTATTAACCTAATTGTTCTCTAAATAAGAAATTACATATAGAAAAATATTTCCATTTGGAATATGACACCGAAAATACAGAAGAACAATTACTTCAGTGAAAAACCTACAAAAATAGTTTTATAAAAAATGGAAAAAATACAGAGGGAACACAGCCATGTATGATTTTAATTTCTTCTTATTTAAATTAACGTGGATTGAGCCAAAAACATCAGAGAGATGACTATGGAAAATGGACTCACTTTTTTTCTACACAATAGGTGCAATATTAAAATCAGCAGAGCAGAATCAATCCTGTCTCCTCGACAATTTGTTCAAACCTGTTTTAGTCATTATACATGCTTATGTTATCCTGTTGGTCACATCTTTGATAACAAAGCTGTTTTTCTTCCTGACTACAAATTTACAGGGGAAAAACCCTTCAACATTCTGTGCAAAGATTCTTTAAAAAACATTTATCTGTCTTAAAAAATACATAACCTACTTGAACTCTTGCAATCTTATGCATATTGAGGTTTGAGACAATAAATGAGATATTTTTGATAGAACATCTAATCACATCACAACTTAGAATAAATACTACAGAGCATTAAGAGCTAACCATTGTGTTATTCAAATATGCATGCAGAACTTACAAATATTGCAAAAAGTCCTGTCTTCCACAAAACAGTCCAATCTCTGTAAACACACTCAGGTCTATAGGAATTTGGTGCCAGATATTCCTCCTCCAAGGCGCGTGGACTGAAAACACCTCAGAGTTTGCTTCTCCACTTCATTCGTCTTCAAAAGTGTTCTATGTGCCTGATGATTTTTGAATCAAGAGAAGTTCACTGGAAGAACAGAAAACAAGTGAAATAAGATCATTAAGAACAATTCTGGACCCAGAAGCATCAGTAGCTTCCTCTATTCCCAGGAGTTTAGCAAAGCTCTTTACAAGAATTGCAGTAAGTTGCTGTTGTTTTTCCCTCCCCTTTAATTGCATTTAGTAATGGATGTTCTTCTCCAGATTTCCTCTTTGTAAATACACTCAAGCTTGCAAAAAAAACCCAAACCACCAGACAATGATGGTTTCTGTGGGTCACAGTTTCATTTCAAGTCAAAAAACTTTGTAAAGTATGCCACAGCTCTTCTCTGAGATCAGCCACCTTTCTGGACACCTTTCTTGCATGGCTGCTGAAAAGCCCTACCAAGTATTTTAAAGATAAGCTAATTCTGAACAGAATTTAGAGGGAATCAATGACAGAAAGTCCTAAGGCCATGCTATTGTTCCATGTTCATACTATGTTCTATTTAAATTATACATATATTTCTAACAGTCAGCTTTTAAATATTGTCATTAGGAAAAAAAAAAAATCATACCTAACCCAGCATGGATCCAACACCCTTAAAAATGAAGAGGTGTGTGATATACTGTTAAATACATTATTTAAAGAAGATCTTCCTGCCAAAAACTAATCTAGAGAAACAGCTTTTCCACCCGAGCTGCTAGGCTGTAGCTGTTAAGTTAGAAGCAACCTCCAGATCTCTAGCTCCTGAGTTAGGTTATGAAATTATTCAGTGAAATTACCTGGTTTCTGTTTTGCAAAAAGTAACTATCTTTCTAGTCTTGCCATCTATCTAACTACACATAAAAGAACAATACATTTGCTGATTTAATTGCAAACTAATTATACTACTTACAACACCCTACAACGTTGTGCTCAAAAGAAATAAAATGCCTATTTATTAATTCATAAGTATAGATTACCACTAAGCCAGGTCCTCAAACGGTGCTCCTGGAGCTTTGCTAAGCAGAGCATCTCACTGAACATTACAATTATCTTCTTCACCATTTCCAAAGCAGAAACTCAATAAGAAAACTATACAGATCAGTGGAGGCTTTCCCTTATTCAGCCTCTAGCTTCTCGCTGGTCCGTTTGACTAAGCTCTCCTTCTCTTTCTTCTCCCACTCCAGGCATCAGCTCCTTTGCATCTCTGTAATTAAGACCTCAGAACAGGTTTCTTGCTACAGAAATGCATCAGTCCACGTGCAAGATAGAAATACATTCCCATATTACAATCAAAATATGTTTCTAAGTAATGAAGTTTTATCTAGATAACATTAAATGATCTTATTTGCCTCCCAGTCTCATTTGAGCAAAAAGGTGTACATCCATCTTATCTAAACTTATAAGCTTTAAGGGAATTTGCATGAACAATATTTAACATTAAAATTAGGTTAGAGTCTAGCCTGGCAGCTGCCATATTAAAGCTCAATTTGATGAGGGGAGAATCAGAAACACACTAAAATAGCTATGCACTGTATCACCAGAACAAATTATTTTTGTAGACCATATCTCAAAATACTAATCATGTTTGGGTTTCAAATGGAAATCAATGGAAAAACCAGCATTCGTTCTGTGCAGGAGCCACCAAACTTCCCAAACAAGGCTGGCATCCTGCTCTGCTGCCTCTATGTATATATGTATATTGTGGGACAGTTTAAGGACAAGAAGTTTCTAATGAAAGCATCAGACTACGTTACAGCACTACTCTTCTCTCCTACTGCTTCCAAACATATTTCCTACGAGGAAAATGAACCTCACATGAGGTATCTTTTTAAGCAGAAAGTTAATGGATCTTTCCTAATCACTCAGCCAAATTTTATGTGATAATTACTTCTCATTTCACAAATGGCAATGACTGAGCAATGAAATGCAAACACCCAGAAACAGACATTAAATGCAAGCTTTTTTTTTTTCCACTGTAATGAGCGAGAAGGCGTGTTGAATACAACTCCAAAACAAGTGAAGGAAGTGAAAACAAACACTGTACAGCAGGGAAAAAAAAAAAAGAAGCTGCATCTCAGGTCATTCCAAACAATGACTTTATTTTCTGTGGAACATCACCATGGCAGCCCCCACAGCAGCATCAACATCTTTCCCGTAAACCACAGAGAATGGAAAAATCCTTTCCACTTCCTGCCTCAGCACCTCATTCTTGGCAAGGGCACTCCCACTCCCCAGAATCTTCCTCACTCCCGTCTCCATCATGCGCTGCACGGGCAACATGGAACAGAGGTTTTCAACAATGCCACGGCACAGAGCTCTAGTTACATGACCCAGGGAAAGGTCAGAGGCAGCAATATTGGTCACCGATGCCAGCTGCTCAGGAACATGTCTTTCTCCAAATATAGTAGGGTGGACTGAGAGCTTGCTGTCATTTTGGGCCAAGGCTGCTTGGATTATCTTCATATAGACGTCAGACTCCTGAACTTGAAGTCCTGCAGATGGGGAATATCATGTTACTAATCTGAAAGGGTCCAGTGTGTCTTACAAGTAGAGACTGGAAATGGGTGGTGATCTAGCTCTTCAGCAAAATACTGCATATCTTTTCTCTCTGTCCCAAAGGTAACACTTTTTCCAGGATTATGAAACAGAGTTCTCCCATTTGATTGTATCCAGAATCTGTGATACTAGAGATCTTATTCTGATTACAGAAACTGCCTTTTCTGATAACACAGCTATTCCTCTTTGTCTATCCTGTGTGACGTTATACCAGCCAACATCTTTAAAGTCACTAATGGCAGACTTCAGTTTCACTGGCTGGATCGCACGTGAATGCGGAGTTCACTTCCGGTACCCACTGAAAGAACAATTTCAGAGCTTTTGTACGGCAAATCTAAAGAGATTATTAAAAAAGACCTGTGAAGACCTTGTTTAAACCACTTCTAATGCTTTAACTCATGTAGTATCTTCAAATCCATCACAGTGCTGCCAAATATGCAACAAAAGGCAACTGATCTAATCAAGAGACTCTTTCAGACTGCAGTCATATATAATTAGAGGCTGTCCTCAAATTTGCTGATCTTTCCTCTTGAAAAACAACTTGCAAAAAATAATTCTCTTTTGTTCTTCAAACAAAACAAATCCCAAAACCTAGAGGCAAGCATGACTGTCCCAGCACATTCATAAGCTCCACCAGGAAATTCCGGAGATCTAGGAAGCATGACCCAAGAGTTACACCCTTGTTCCTCATATGGCACAACAAAACAGCTCGAGGCTTGTTCCTTTGCTTTAGCTTCCTTTTGCCTTGCTGATCAACCTCAATTTTAAGCTTTAGCCATCACTGAAACAGCTTACCTAGCTCTCCTGTCCACCGTGCCACCATGTCCACAAATGTCGCTAGCACATTGCCTCCGTTAAGTGATGCTGCCACTGCCAAGTAGTCACCATTGAAGTAGGGAAAGTAAGTAACAGCTGAGGAAGGATCTGGTGTCTCTGGAGGCTGGAAACCCAAGGGCATTGAGACAGTCAGCTGAGCAGAGGTACTGATATTAAGAACTAGAGCATTAAATAGAAAGAAAAAAAGACAAAGAAAAAAAATCTATCAGTGTTTTATTAGGCTACCCTGAAGGAGGACAACAAGAAAACCAAATAAAATACCAAAATGATTGTACCTGCATCAGTCCTCTCAGTCAGACAGGAATAAACGGAGCACTGAAAATCTCCCAGAGCAATTCCTACTTTTGCTCCTTTGGGTATTCCATGCCATGCACAGATTGTCCTGCCTGCAATACTGCCAGGGTCTCTCACCTCTGGAAGCAAGTGAAGCGGAAAGCCGGACTTTTTCAGTCTGCAATCAAAAGACATTATTGTAGGAAAGTAGTTTGGGAATGTGTGGTATGACTACAAAGTCCTCTTTGAAGTCACAGATGAACCTGGCAACACATTTGTGGCTGCTGGATTTATGGATGCTTTCACCTATTTAGAGAGCTTTGTCTCAGTCAGGGGCAGCATTCCAGTTCAACAGGCTGGGTAAACTAGAATAGTCTAGAAGAACAAATACCTTCCCTTTATATGCAATCTGATTACCCGAGATCATCCAGCAGTACATGTTCAGCGAGTTTAACTGACTGATGTCATACAGACAAGCAGTTCCAAGGTAAAGGAACTATCACAAAAAACAGCAAAAAAAATGCAACTTCTAAGTGTCAAAAACTTTAAGCTGTCATGCAGTTAGTGGTTCAAAACCAAATCATTAAGAGTTAATTCCAACAAATACCTTATACAATCAACTGCAAGATACACTATACGGCCAGATTAGTACAAGTTCAGGAGGCAAAATGCAAGTCTCTGTCACGCTTTCATACCTTCATAAGCAGATCTGTTCACCTGGGAGTCCTGGCCTAACCTAAGCCCTGAATTATATAAGGCCTTAGCACTCAGCCCTGAAAGAGCAAATCATTAAAATAAATAAGCAAATAAATAAACAAACAGATTCTCTACAAGGCTTCCTATAGCCTAATAACTCTTAGGTATCATCCTAAGTCTTAGTAATTATGAAGGAGCTCAGCTGAAAGAACTAGAGTAATAACTGTCTTTTACCATCACTTTGGCTGCAGCGTGCACTTGTCCATCCCATCCCACCACCTCACCACAGAAACGGAGAGAACAGTGTGGTACGCAAGGCCTCACTGATGAGCCTCTCAGCTCTGCTCTCTTAGGTATTTTAGAAATACCGTGCCAGATTCTATATAATTTAGACACATATACCTTACAAACCAGACCAAACTCTCAACAGTTCTGCAGTACAGGACACACCACAATTGATTAGGAGTAACTTTCAATCACTTTTATCTGTAGCACATTCAAACTTAGGGCCCTCAAAGGTGTTCACATTGCCTGACACAAGCAATGCACAGAATCGACTAAATTACCTTCGCACTTACATGTCAGTATTCCAGCTTTTGTTTCTGGAATCAAAATAACCCCAGCTGGCAGCATTCTGGATAGACATGAGCGGCTTCTTCAGGTCACACAGCATGGCAACCACATAGTCATGGATTGTGCCAGCTGCATCATAAGGCTTCAGAAAATCTGGACTTTTAAATAAAATATTTAAGAAAAAAATAACAAAGAGTGAGGGGTGATTTAAGGCAGTGGGAGCAAGATCGATTCTGTTGCTACAGTGAACTTCAGACATATGTGGTCCCATCTATAAAAAAACAGCCTGAAACAGCCACCTCAATGACCAACCTGCAGTTTGTTGTTCTGCGGTTTGTTTTTTTTCAAACGGTATTTGTTTTTCACGCTGTTACTGCAGCAGCAACACTCATCTCCTGATGGAAGATGAAGACATGGTGGCTTGAAGGTTAAAATCACACTGTTGCAAAACTTATCAGGAAGGTAGTAATTGCTTGCACAAGATAAAAATGTCACTTTGTTGATACTGGAGCATTTGAGAAAAACAGGTAAAGTCCTGCAGTTGCCCTAGGATCCATGAATTATTAATATAGGAATGGAAATGTGCCAAAAGGTGAAAACAAACAGGAACAAACCGAAGCAGATAGATTCACAAGTTACACAGCTCTAAAGCAAGATCACGCCACACTCCATACATATGCTGAACACACACTGGAAGAAACCAAGATCTAACAAGTTTCTCGCCATTTACTGAACCTGAACTCATTGCAGAGTAAGACACCGGCTCTTTGAGAAACAGCACACTGCAGACGAAACTAAGAGCAAATCTTGCTGATGCCAAATCATAAAATGTAAAAATATATCCTCTGCAAAAATGCCACAACAAAGTAGACCATTCGTAACACCTCATCAGGATCTCAGTGTCTAAGGAAGGAAGGAACTGAAATTAATTTAGAGTCTGTTTGTTTTAGCATCTGGCAGCAAGCAGACAAAGCAACTCTTACTGTTTCAGGCATGTTAGTACTTTTCACAGTCTGCACACAGGGAAATTATAGTGTTCAAACTGCATTAGCAGAGCTCCTCTGAGTGGTAGGACGGACTAGAATTATTCTGATACTCTATGGTTTCCGGTTGTTATGGTCACAAACTTCTTTTTATTAAAGAGGTCTGTACTACTTTAATGCGATCAGAGACTCTTGTGTGCTCAGTTGCATATAGTTTACATTAAACACTGCCATTTTAAATATTCTTTGACTGCTTAATTAATGTTATGATTACAGAGGAACACAGCCCCTCAGCCTTTAGTGGTATTAACATGTTATAGGAATACTGTCACATAAATTCAAGATGAGAAACTGCCAGCGAAACAGCCTGATACAGAAACCCTTTGAGAAACAATGTACCTCTTCTTTAAAAACCAGAAGACTGTGGCACACCCAAATCCTGTCGCCAGGCTGATATGTGACTGCGGCAGAGGAAGAGAAGAGAGGAAGGTAGGACTACAGCGGCCGTCCTGCCAAGTAATCAGGTGACTGACCTCCTGCGGCTCGAAGGTAGGGCCTGTGCCACACTCTGTCCACTTGCAACCTGAAATACACAGTATCCGAGAAATCCAGTGATTCCCTGCGGCACAGTCTGCCTGACGTTCTTCATTTCCGGACACTCTTGATAATTTGGCAAATATCTTGGGAAAAGAGCAGAAACAGAGCCAGTACTGATTGCAATTGAGTTAATTAGTCATTGTTTTCAGCCCTAGATAACGTCATAATGCCAGTCATTCTTTGCTAATATAGAGATATCAAAGGTCTTCCTTCTCTATAAGCACTCCTAGCACCTAGAGGAACAAGCAGCTTGTACCTTGAGATATTAAGGATACAACTAAAATAACAGGTGATCCACAAAAAAAAAAAGACAATTCTGCTGTGGGAGGTAATGAGGGGATACGATGGCTCTCACATATAAACCTAAACTGGGATCTGCCACATCATGACTGAGAGAATGCTGTATTTGCAATGAACTGCTATGATGGATAGCACATAATTTCATCACCTTTTGAGCCAAAGCAACAGGAAACCTGGATATACACGTATGAAGCAATGGACTGCAAAGAACTAGAGTATTCCTCCCCTGTGCTACGCAACAAAGCTTCACCAAAGGTAGAACAGGGTTTAACGCGGTTTTCAGTTTTACCAGTCCAGAATATTCCTTTTGGACAGAAAACACTACACCTTTGATGAAACCTTCCCATTATTTCATGTGAAGGTCTCAGCTAAATGATGGCAGCTTCTCAGAGCCACTCAGAGCCTTCTCAGCAATGTGTAGTACTGCTCCAGTCAAGTGTTCTACCTTCTCCCCTGACACACTCACCCTAAGTCCTGCAAAGGCAGCATGCGGTCTCACCAGAGCAGCAAACTAAGCAGAGACTGAGCTCAAGCACTGGCATGTGATGTTGGCTCGCACACTTAGCTAGCACAGCTTCAGCCTCTGATAACTGCTGTCCCAGACAACGTCTGGTAACAGTGTGGGGACAAGACAGCCCACGCACCATGTCCAGCTAGCTCTGTAACTGAGGCAATTTCAGGGGGGTTTGGCTGGAGATGGGAGCAGAGTCTCAAGCCGTGCTCTACCACTTGTTCCACAGGTCAGGGGAGCACCTGGCAACTTAACCGACTAGCACAAATACAGCTAAGAGAGTCTTTCCTGAGCTGGATATAGGGACTTGAAGTTACACTCACGTAGCCAAAAGCACCTGTGAAAGCTGGGAAGTTCTATGTGAAACATGCAAAGCAAATACTTTTTGTTCTCTTAATTCCCTGTTCTATCAAGTCTGTTTGAACTGAATTTCCAATTGGTTTACTTTTCTAGTTTTAAATGGATTCTAAGAAATATTATTAACCATAAATCTGACCCTAAACGATGCTATTAAAAATGTAATTTGTGCCCCAAAGTGCACAGATTCACTTAGTCTACTCATGACAAATGAGAACAAACACACTCCTACACTTGACAGAAATTAAAAAAAAAAAAAAGTGGCATGTGGCTTTAGGAAATAAAATATTAACCACCATGACATAAGAATCCATGTCTATCATGAACCTCTGAGGCTTTGTAATGGAGCCCTTGAGACAGCCGGAAAGCAAGCAACAGCTCCTTCAGTCCATCAGCGTCTGGATTTCTTTCTTTCTAATCATTTTAGTATTTAATATAAAATTAAAGCCAGTAACGAATAACATAGTGACTCCTAAAGCAATTAAGACCCCGAAAACTTTTGACAGGCAGTGAACAGCACTTTTGGGAAATCTCTTCTGTGTTTTACAACAAATCTTTGCTTAATATGCATAACTCTTATTCTGAAAAGATATTGTATAATTGCTGAGATGTGCACACGATAAAGTGAAGAGAAAAAAGACCTGGAACTACATTCTGAAATCCAAGCCTTGGATGTCAATAGGTTTACAGGAGGTCAGCCAAGAAGATAACCCACCCCCATCTCACAGGGCTGGTAACTCAAGACTTGAATTTCTCAAACAACCTCACTGTCACAAAGATTATTTGAGTATTTGCACAATCAAGCCTCATGTGACCACCTTGCTGTGACTGATTTTGTTTCCGAGGTCTTGGCCTTTCAGGCAGCTGAGTATTCAGAATTATGACCATGATCCTCTTTCAGCTCCTACTAACAAGAGCATAAGCAGCAAGATGAATGAACATGACAGTCTGTGACTTGCAAGGATAAAAATGCCTTCAGGCTTTTGGGGTTTTCTTGGGGGGTGAAGAATCCTGAAAACATCATTTACTAAATTTCAATTTTTCTCCTACTGTACTTTCAAACAGCACTTCAAAATACATAGCAATATGCTCTGTTGGATAGCTACATCTATGCACATGCTAACATAAAGATCAAGCATAGCTTATTTTTCAAGGTGTACACAAAAATGCTAATGCTATTACTGTAGAATCACTAGAAGGTGTTGAGATGCTGGACAACAGCTGGCTAAGTGTTTTATGAGTGAATAAGATCCATCCCCTTCTCCCCAAGCCACTCACATGATGCAGAAATTCTTTCAACTGGCAGCAGATAGCATATGATGGACAAACAAGAAGCCACAAATACATTATTCCTCCTTTGTACTAATAATTGTGCTGACTCTGCAGGGATCTCACTAGACTGAATCCTGTAACTAATCTGTGTAAACAATATCATTAGCCATAGTCAGTAGCTGAAATTCCATTAATTAAAGTAAAATTCTGACAGAGAAGATCTGTTAATTCTGTTTTACAGAAGACTGAAGTGGATGTGGCAATTTCCAACAGATCGTTTCAGTGTTAAAAGTTTTATTTTCTGCACTGGAATACTCTGAACAGGAATACCAAAGAATTAATATTACCTTTATCTCTTTTCCAAAATACAATCCCATGCATTTGTCCAGAAATACCAATATGAGTGACTTTCTGAAGCTGCTGCTGAGGTAGAGCAGTGAGGCATTCATTCAATGCTCTTATTATTCTCTGGACATTCTGCTCCATTCCCTGCAATCATAAAGCATTATTCTGAGCATGAAACCATAAGGATTCACTTGTATTTATTAAACAAGACTGCTCTAGTCTTGTTTCTTAAGTGAATAACAGAATTCATTTAGTTTAATAGCATGTATTAGAATAAAATTCCCCACTAAATTGAAAAAAGTGCAAAAAATCTACAATAACTAAAACTCAATCCTAACAAGTCGAGAATGAAACAACAGCCTCTTAAACTGAAGGCCAAATAATTCCTAATTTCCTAAATTACCATACTCAACTACATCTTTTAAAAGAAATCCATTAATGCTCACTACATGGTTTCATTAGTTCACCTTGTGTTTGCTTTTCTTTTTCCTCATAAAGAGGATTATCCATGTGTTCCAACTGGCATGCAGTTTCCCCTTCTTCCTAAAACTCCCTCATATCAACTCACTACTGATTTTAATGATGCTGATACTTGGACTCTGGATACTCTATTCCTGGAACAAGCAGCAAAGTGATCTACTCAGCAAACGGACGAAGTCATGAGACAAGAGAAGCTGTATTCCAGCTTTCATGTTTTTGAATATTCTGATTACTTTGTAACAGACCAATATGAAAATTGTAAGCAAAAGTATTCAAATATAGTCTACATACAGATGTGAACTAATCTGCACATATATGCTTTTGGTTGTACACAAGACTAGAGAGAACTGCTGGCCTGTTTGGTATCTCTGCTTACTAATTAGCACCTGGACTCGTTACAAAAGTAGGCCAGAGGAATGTTGATACATATTCTTTATGATTCTGAGTTATGGTTTCTTAGACTGACCAACGCAATTAATGTAAAGATCTTTATCAAGAGTACACGATCCTGGTTATTTCCATGGGGAATTTCCAGTTATGACTCCATCTCACATTATAAAGTGCAAAATACCCTTCCAGTTGGCAAGCAGTTGCCATTTGCTGACAAGGCGATCACAGAATCATGGAATGGCTTGTGTGAAATGGACCTTAAAGCCTATCCAGTTCTACCCCCTGCCATGGGCAGGGACACCTCCCGCTGGATCAGGGGCTCCAAGCCCCATCCAACCTGGCCTTGAAAACCTCCAGGGATGCCCCATCCCTGCAGGTGTTCCAGGCCAGGTTGGATGGGGCCTTCAGCACCCTGATCCAGTGGGAGGTGTCCCTGCCCCATGGTGGGGGGTGGAACTGGATGGGCTTGAAGATCCCTTTCAACCCAAACTATTCTACGATTCTATAGAATAGGTTAGCAACTTCTAACAACTCATTTCCTCCTTCAACGCCCTGGCCACGACCAGGTGGGGCCGGTATCGACATGCCAGAAGTGCTACCTGCCTCCCCCTTACCTGCGGTCCAGCTTCCAGGCTCCTGGCGTGTGCCTGGGTCTCCCTGGAGCAGCTCTCGGCCACCACCTGCCCTCTCTCTGTCCCCACCAGCAGGGCCACTTTCACCGACGTTGTGCCCAGGTCGATGCCCAGCACATGGGCAGGACTAGGCTCGCCCGCCATGGCCAGAGGGGATTGCTTTCACCTTCCCCACCACGCTCAGGCCTCTATATGGGGGCACCCACCATGCTGAGCCCCTTCGTGCTGCCTCTTGAGGAGAAATCGAGCCAAGGGCACAAACAGTGCGAGTTCCCAGCTCAGCAGGGCCCGGACTTCGCCCTGATCGAAGCCACCTCCCCACAGCCCTAGGCGCTGCCCGCCATTTTGAGCGTGGCACACCGTCACTTCCCCACGCCTCCCCGGGGACCTGCGCCGCTTTAAGCCAAACTTCAACAAACAACCGAAGCCACCGGCTCTCCTTTCTCTCACAGATCGCCTCTCTTCCCTCGCAGCTCCTCTCCCGCCTCACAAACGTGCTCCAGCCCCTCCCGCTCTGCCACACCCAAGATGGCGGCCGCAGACGGCCGTACGGGCGCGAGGCGGGCGCTGGGCGGGGAGACCCTGGGCGGCCTCCTCACGTGAGGAGCTGAAAAGGGAAGAGCCGGGGCTGCGCGGGACGGGGCTGCGGCGCTGGAAGGAGGTAAGTGCCTTCACCTTAGGTGCTACCGCCTCTCTGTTAGCACGTCTTATAGCGTGGGGTGGCCCTGCTTCGCCGTGCGGCCTTAAGGGAGGTCGGCGGAAACTACAACTCCCAGCATGCACCGCGGCGCGCACCCAGGGCGGGGGCGCGGGTGGGGGCGCAGGGGCTGCCGTGAGTTGTAGTTCCTTGCGGTAAGAGGGAGTTGTGGGGGAAGAGATTCGATCCTTCGGGGCCGGTATTCGTGCATGGCGAGGGGGCTCCGTTATGGGATGCTCCCAAGATTCTCTGGCCACACAGAGGGACTGAAGGACTGGTGCCCTCGAGGACGGGGCTGGGGGCTGTGTTGGTGGGGAGGGAGGCGTTTGCAGGGAGCTGAAGCTGAGGGGGTGGCGGGTGCCCCCTCAGACTGGTGGGTGATGAGCACAGCCTCATCTCTGCTTCTTCTCTGCAGTTCTCCCACCATGAGGATGCCGTGCCTGCTCCCCGCCCTGCTGTACCTCTCGCTTTTGCTGCTGGGACCTGGCGGTGAGTGTCTGCCCGTCCCAGTTTGGCTCGCAGAGCCTCCTAGCCAGGCGACTGGGCTGAACTGGTAAGAGGTAGGATGGGGTGCTCTGCAGCGTCCCTGCCAGCATCTCTGGAGAGACATGTGCCATGGTTCCCATCAGCTCTTCTTCCATGACTTACCCTTGACTCGGTGAGCTCACACGCAGCCAGGGCTACGCTGAGGCACTGGTGATGGACCTCTTGCCTGGTGCTCTGAACTCGCCTCTGCAGAAGCAGGTTAAATACTGTCTGTGGTGCAGCCTGTTTGCAGGGAACTGGGGAGCTCTCCCACACTTAAATAACTTGCTAAGAACACCGTCTAATATATAGCAACAACAAAAAAATGTGTCCGGGGCAACCTGTTTATCTCTCCATTTCTGGTCTGTGTCCTTTAAACACACGGCAAATAAAATAGAATTGGATTCTAAATGTCGAAATTGTTGTTTGTGCCAATGGACAAAATGTCTGTGTCACAAAAGTAGGTAATTCTTCTGAAGGAGTTATTTGTCACTCATGCTAATTGAGATTTGTGTGGGGACTGTCTGTTAGGTTGTTTTTTTTTCTCCCCAGATGGAGTTATTGTATTATCTGCCCCTGAAGTGGTTTCATTAGAAAGTAGAAGTTCAATGAATGTCACTATCTCTCTGAGGTAAATGATCGCATCTTTACTTTCTCTTTGAAACGGGGGATGAGCAAGTGGGTAGGACTTGAGAGCTTCCCGCAGACTCGGTTAATTGTTCATACCAAGCAGCTCTCACTGGTGTGACTGACCACTTATGGACCTTTACCTGGCTTGCTACCAGTATGGAGCGAGATAGTGCAGCATTCTCACAAGCAGCCTTATATTCTTGAGCTCTGACAACATCTCATGCCACTTATAAGCAAAGCTGAGCAGGAAAACTTGTTCTATACTGTCTGCCCTTTATTAGCTTACTGAACTGTCTTCCTTAGGTGAACTTGCAGTTCCTCTGTTTCTAAAAATTGAGGCTTAGGAGAAACCTGTGTTTCCTAGAACAATCACCAATGAAACTTTACAAAGCAAATGAAACTCTCCTTTTCCAGCAAAGAAATGCAGCTACTCCAGCGTGGGAGCTGATTCACCTTTGTCTTGTTATTTAAAACAGTCCATATTTTGCCACGCCAGCCTTTTCCCAGGAGGGGCTTGTTAAATGCACACACCCCCTTCCCCTTTGAGATCTCAAATGTTGAGTAAAAGGAATAGTCCAATGAAAATGTAAAAATTGTGATAAAGAAGAAACTAGCAAAACAAGGCTGGAACAGTCTAGAACTTTTATTTTTGCAAAGAAAGGTGTCGAACTGTAACTTTGTTCATCATCAGGTGCAGTCATTTGAACTTTATGGTATTTTAAGTACTGCTCTGCAATTAAACCTCCTGGACAAATACTCAGTGGAGTTCTCTGGGAAAGCTGTGGAAGACTGTCACTTCTGTTATTTGAAGGAGGGGTATCTTTTTGTTATCTTACCGCACTGCTATAATTTCTACTTTTTATCATCACACTAAGCACATGTCCATTGTTTCTGCCCCCCTTTACCAGCACAGGGATAGCAAGCACAATGATAGTAGGATTCTGGTGGCAATGACTTTGCTCTGCCACTTGTGTGGAGAAAAGGGTGGTAAAAGGTGACCATATAACTGTCTAGTGCCCATTGCTAGTTCAGATAGTATAAATAGTACAATACTAACATAGCTTGGTGCTGTTGTTCCTTTGAGTACATACATGCTGTGTATGGACTGTTATTGTTTGCCACAGCTGTGAGGATTTAGCAGATACTCTCCTGCAGCCCTGAAGTGATCTCTGTGAACTTGGACACAAGTCCAACTTGTTTTTTTCTGCATTCACAGGGCTCCATTAAATGAGACACTGGTGATAACTCTTAATATTACACATTCATCAAAACACGGCACTATTGTCGAACTGCCTGATGAAGTAAGTGACAGAAAGACTTCTGACCTTATGCAAAGACCTGCTGCTGGTATGATGCAACTCTCCTGTTTCTTCCCTCCACTTTGCCTTGCAGGTACGATTGCCTGCAGGTCACACTTACACAGACTTCCAAGTGAAAGCAGATGATGTTGGACAAGTAACAGTTTATCTTTATGCTATTAATTCCAACATAACTGGGTGAGAAACTGGTTTTCAGTTCTACTTGCTATCTTACAGCTTTCTAACCTTTGAGATAACTAATCCCTTCTTATAGTTAATGGGAGATGTGTGGTATGTCATTGAGAAGGTGTGGTGACCCTGCAGCAACATGCAAGGTGTTAGATAAATACAAGGTGTGGAAGCAGTGTGGTAGTCTTGATGTCTTAGATGTCACTATTAGATGACTGTGAGTTTTCATGGCTCCTTAGTCTGGTTTGAATAAGCCCTCCCAGAAACATCAAAACTACACATCTGATCTAGGAAGTGTTCGGTTGTACATATTGCATAGGATACTGTTCTTACTGTGCAGAACTTGTTCTGGAGTGCTGATAGCCTGATGCAGCTGAGCACCCATGTCACTACAGTGAGAAGCATGTGTTTTGCTTTCTAGTTGGGGGAGCCTTCTTTTCACAGATGCCAGTCCTCCCCAACAGGAAATCAGTCCAGCAAGACAGAGAAAAGCTGCATTGTATCTGCTTGTTGCCCTGATGCAACTGAGTAACATGATACTTCTGTTTTACTTCTGCATTTTGCTTCTGCTTTAAAGACTCAAAGCAAATGCAGAGGTAAGCATATAAAATGCTCAACAGGGCAGGCGTTATCATGAGACTTTGCTGGCTGAGGATGAAAAGTGAAATTCTGCTCTTGCATAACAGAGCTCATGCTAAGAAAGTGGAAGCCATAGGCACAAGATGACCTTTTTGAAGATTTCTTTGGTAAAAGAGTGGAAAGAATGAGACAAGAAGGGAAGAATAGGTTGAGAGTAAGAGTGGGAGCTGCCCTGAACATAACAAGGACCCTTAAAGAGAAGGGGAGCAACTCTACTGAAACCAGCTGTGAATCTTTATTGTCTTGTCTCAACATCCAGATTCTGGTTTCTGTCTTAGAGCACAGCAAAGCAAAATCCACTGAAAAAACTGAACGCACAAATTAACTAATTCTGTTTGCATTCACCATCAGACCTAGGATTCAATTCCAAGTGATTCACAGCATCATAGTGAGATATGCTGATGAGGTGATTGGCTGGATCTATTTCCTCGCCTGGTCTATCTCCTTTTATCCTCAACTCTTTGAGAACTGGCGACGAAAAAGGTAAAGAGACTTAAAATGTATTTGCAAGTCAGTTAAGTGCTTCTGCAAATCATGCTCATATCTTCAGTTACATCTGTCTTGGTTATTAGTAATTGTGTGGAAAGATGGGGGAGAAAAGGGGAGACAAAGATAGGGCCTGAATAAACGCACCTCCAGTGAGTTTTTATGCATGCAGGTCAGAGGAAGCTAAGTGCATTTTATAGACACCTAATCCTGTGGTTTGGCATTCAGCACTAATTGGTGATAAAAGACTTCTCCATTCTCTTTGGTGTTGTGCTGTAAATCATCTGGCTGAGCCAATTGTGATGACCACCTTCAAAGATTACTTACCTTGTAAGCTGCTTATCAGACAGCTCCTTGTAGTGTTGTCATTAGGCCAACTCCTTTTAAACTAAGTGACTGAAGAAACAATATTACATGTGAAAACTAAAGCATTTCTTTTGGCAAAGATGTGCTACTGCTTCTATGGATTTGGGCTGGAATGGTTTTATCAGCCTGGGGCATGTGGTGGACATTTCATCTTGCTTTCTGATGAACTCGCAGCATCATGTTGTCACAGTACACAGAGCTTTGGCTTTCATCAAAAATTGCCCATAAATTGATACATTCTAGGGTCAAGTTGTCCAGGGACTGCCTGTAATGCTCTGATGTGTGTTTCTCATACATTTTTTTCCCCCCTTTTCTGTAGTGTTGTTGGACTAAGCTTTGACTTTCTAGCACTAAACCTTACTGGCTTTATAGCATACAGTGTATTTAATATTGGACTCTTCTGGATTCCCTTGATTAAGGTAAGCATGATTACCTCTTACCCACCCCACCAGAGAGTATTATCCTCCAAAAGGGAGTTAAGGCATTTGGTTGGTTTTGATTTCTCTTACATTTAGGAGGAATTCTTAGTCAGTTATCCCAGCGGGGTGAACCCTGTGGCCATCAATGATGTTTTCTTCAGTTTGCACGCAGTAGTTCTAACTCTCCTCACCATCATTCAGTGCTGCATCTACGAGGTAAGTCTGGGCGCTGATAGCGCTGGCGGAGCTCCCTCTGCCGGACACCTCGCCACTCTCTTCTGGGCTCCGCAGCTCTCGTCATTGAGCTTTCGCTGCCTTTCAAACTGTAAGGCTTCACAATCCAGCTGCCTTTATCTTTCCTGAGCTGGTAGTAACTCCGGTAAGCTTGTCTACTTCAGCCCCATCGATGTTCTGAGCTTATAAGTAAACTCCTTACGGACTCAAAATAACTAAGGCAAACAGCCAGCTTCATGAAGTTCCCAAACAGATCTCCAGCCAGCACGGAGAGTACAGCTCTGCGCAGTACAAATGGTGGTATGTGCTTTGCTGTTTCCTCACTACAGAGAGTACCTAGGGATTCCCTTTCTGCTTTTTTTCAACTTCTTTTCTCCTAAGCTACAAAGGCCCTATTATAATTCCCATCCCTTTTCAGGTGAGACTGATTATTATAGTTGGGTAGTTCTTTTTTTAATTCGCATTGTAAAAGCCTCTGATCTGAACAGCCAGTTTTCTCTAGATGATAACTCTTTCTCTCTTGAGGTGCTTCCTTTGGTGATGCTAAACATAAGCTGTAACAGCCAGTCTGTCTCCACTGCTAAGTGCAATAGTCTTTTCTAGAGAAGTGTTAGAAGGCAACCATGAACCTTTAATCATAGTGGCATTAGCACCTTTTTGCATTTATAGGAACTCTTGATATCATCAAACTTGACTCAGGAGGTTGCTGCACATGTGACACTGATAACAGGCATCATAAATACTTGAGAATACTACCACAAGATTGATTCTCACTTGCTTATGGGCAATAGTGTGCCGAATGATTGCTGTTAAATACTGCTTATGCAAACCCACACCTAGTTGCTGTAGCACTCATTTAATCTTAAAATTCCCTTGTGGTATGAGCCTAACTGGAACACCAACAGGTTTGGATTCTAATTTTGCATAGTGCTGAGCATGTTCTACGCCTTACAGTGTGTTTGGGCGTGTATGACCAAGGTCAGTCTAAGTGTGTCTGCGTTTCTGTTTCAGAGATCAGGTCAGAAAGTATCCAAAGTTGTTGTTGGACTACTGGCACTTGCATGGATCTTCACATTTACAACACTGTTTCTTGCTGCAGCTGAGGAAATGACATGGCTACAGTTCTTATTCTGCTTCTCTTATATCAAGTTAGCAGTCACACTGATAAAATATTTTCCACAGGTAAATCTGAACTCTTCTGCTTTTTTTACTGCATCCCTGTCACCCTTAGCCCGTGGTGTGTGCTCTTGAAAGTCTGACTAGACTAAACTAGCAGTGATATCTTACTAAGTCTTTTAGTGACAAGAGCAGTATAGTTACACAGGGGGGTTCTTGAATGTTAATCTTGGAAGTGCTTGTACCTGACATGCTGACTGACTTCTTGTTACACTCTCAGGCATATATGAATTTCCGTCGGAAGAGTACTGAAGGATGGAGTATTGGAAATGTACTGCTAGACTTCACTGGTGGAAGCTTCAGCCTTCTTCAGATGTTTTTGCAGTCATACAACAATGGTAAGGTTGGAACTACGGTGTAAGGCCTTTCTTAATTGGGTGGGAGAATCCTGCTACAAAGCAGATATAAAAGTTATCTTGTGAAAATGTTTGTACTATAGTGTAGGTAGCGGTTCCTATACCAACAGTAAATAATCTGTTCAGATTCCTTTAAGACAGAAAATTAAATATCTATTCTGAAGAAACCCCAGGAACAGCTACTAATTAGTTTTGGGTAAGATGTACACTACAGTCAGCCTTAGGGTGTATCTAAGCAGTGCAGGTAACAAACATAAGCTTCTCCAAGATGCATGGCATGACCTTGTTGTTTTGAGACAAGGCTGCCTTGAGGTGTTAGCCTTAACTCTCTTAATTTTGTGTTTGACAGATGAGTGGAAGTTAATCTTTGGAGATCCAACCAAGTTTGGCCTGGGTGTCTTCTCCATCATCTTTGATATTGTTTTTATAGTCCAGCACTACTGCCTTTATAAGACACGGGGGTATGAACCCTGTGAGTAACATGACTTGTTAGGACAAAAACTTTAAATTGAACTTGTCTCTACTCTGGCTGAGAGTTTCCAAGGTGCCTACTGCCAGGTACCAGAAGTACTGATTCTGATCTCTGTTTGTACTTTGATCCTCTCTGGTATGGAATACAAGCTGTTGCCTTGCCAAATGCAGATCGCCAGATGCCTTAAAGGACAGCAAGCTATCAAGCCACTAATTGCAAAATGAAGACTCATACCTGTGGAAGCTGCAAAGCCAGCTTGGCGTGAGCTGTCCAAGCAACATGTGGCTCCTTTTCTATTAAAAGCAAGAAAGACCAGAGAGATGTCTTTCTGATGGGAAGTGAAGCACAAAGAGCAGAGTTACAGCTTTCAAAAAATCTGAGATGTTTAAACAACCACTTAATATCGTGACTGAAGACTGTCTCTGGGTCTAAGTGTTGCTGCTGACACCTCACAGACAACACAGTAGATGCCACTCATGGTGGCTGTTAACAGCCATAGTGGTAACAGAAGAATGAGGTTGGCAGTAAATAAATGTCAGAACCCGAACTCTTTACTAAGAGAAATATTGAGAAGCAGCAGAAAACTGTATTTTACTTTACTTGGATTTATCTGAGTACTTCTAGTGCACTAACTTCATTGACACGTCCTGAATCTTACAGGTGGATGGTAAAGATTTTTGTCAAAGATTATTTTTAAGTCAATTAAACTTTAAACACAGGCTTTTGTTCCTGGGCAACTTTCTAACTACACACGGTGTGCTCTAGATAGAGATTAAAGCCTTGAGTTACTTGAAGGTAAGCATCGTACCCTTTAAAAGAATGAGAAGGGAAGCCATGCGTTTGTACTTGAATGGTCTTGGTGTCCACCTAAGGAAAACCAGAACCCCTTCTTCCCCCTGCTAGAGACCACGTGAGGTCTAACAGCTCACTAGCGCTGCACCTACCTACCTGCCTGTGAAATCAGCCCTTACCAACCTCTGCATCATGTTGATGTAGCCCACGACTCGCTTTCAGCCAAAAAAGAGTTGTCAGCTGGAAGCATTCAAGTAATACATCATAAGGACAAAACAGCTCAGGAAATCAAAGGTTTTTTATTGTGTAAAATCAAGTGGAATAGCAGTACAAATAGCAGTGTATCTTCATAGTAACAAAAATAACTTCACCTTGAAAGCCTGAAAATTTACCACTTAAGTTACAAAATTAAAAAGCTGTATTGTAGTATTAATTCCATAGATATAAAACTGGTCAATAGGTATCTGCTGGTGCATACAGAACAGTCTGAGATGTGTTAATCACAACATACATACATGGCACAGCAGTAATGTACTGAATAAGTTAGTCTGCCACCTCCTCGTGTTCTATTTACAACAGCTTACCTGAAAATTGCTTAAGGAAAGTATAGATACGTATAAATTAACTGAAGGGGATTAAGAACTCCAGTTTTTGGATAATTGTAAAGCTAGCTGTTTAACAAACCACTGGGAAGCTAGATAATTAACTTAGTGTTGCAGCAAGAATCTTAGATCCTGTGGCATGTTGATTTAAACTTAGTATCTTACTAGAAGTTTAAATTTGGTCAAGAGGCACTTTGGAAATTACTGGCATATTTGTCTCTTCCATCCAATAAATCAGTGACCTAAGCAAAATCTTCCATGAAGACAGATCTAAATCCACCCCTCCCATTTTGAGTCTGAGAGAAATGTAATGAAGAACTGAAGACTACAGCCACAAGCAGCTCTTTTGGTAAGTTCAGCAACAGCATTTTCTTTACGTGCTCCACATTCATTTCATTTAACCTTTACTCATTTGATGTCACAAATTACTTGGGAACAAGGAGAAATGAGGTTTTACTCTAACAGTAAAATTGAACTGTAGTGTCTATGAACCTTTAGAGTACTTTGCAGGTATGAATCTAATACTTGTGTTACTTGATTGTTTCTTGTCTGAAGAGGCTGCTTTGTACAGGGAATCTTTGCAGTACACACTAATGCCCCAAACCCTTCAGCATACTCCATCTAGCTAGCACACAATGTGAGATTAGTACAGTGTTCCTCCCCACAGCAGTGTGTGACTCTTCATTCTGGCACTTTGGTAGCATGGGAGGACAGGACAGCTTCCTTCTAAAAGCTTAAGCACAATAAAATCCTCTTATCTTCCATAGCAGAAATCACATTTCCTATTAAAATAGGAAGCTTTGGTGCTCTGTAAGAATCCTGTCAAAGTTAAGGCTTCTTCTGCTGCTTCCTTAGATAATTCAGATTTGTCCTGTCCTCCTGAAAGCCGTGACTACACTAAAGTCTTACCATGTACCTGCAGGGAAGACTTTAGAGAAGCACTCTTGCTGGAGGGACTAGAGTTTTACTACTGCCAGTTACACCAGAGGAAAGAAAAATAGTGTTTACCACAGTTAGGACCATGCACTCCTTCCAGACAACCTGTTCAGGTCTAGCGTTTGCTTCCTTGCTTGATACGAGTCTCTATCTCCCTCCCCAACCCTTCCCCAGCTTGGTGATTGATTAGGCCATCATTGATTGTTGCACAGCCTTCTGCAGAGATTGCCTGGTCACTAGCAGCCGTACCACTTCTTCGTTCCTCTTTGTCAGCCTCTTCCTAGCTTGGTCGTGGGTCACCATTGTCATATCCCAGCCATTCACCTAGGAAAAGCAGAAAATGGGCAGGTGTGTGGACTCACAGGTGTCCTAGCAGAAATGTGTAGTAGATAAGCTTATGCCACAGCTCAGTTTGTTTATAAGCCCCACAAACTATCCTGAAAGTATCCAGAAGACAGTATTTCCTCCAGCAGAAAAATCTTCTGTAGTGTGTACTTAGCACTGCATTAGTAGTTGTCTTGCCTGCCTGGGAGATTACCTGCATGATCTTATCTCCGATCTGAAGTCCTGCAACTTCTGCTGGGCCTCCTTCAGTCACCCTTGTTACATAGATGCCCTGGAAAAAGATAAGTGTTCATTTACTAAATATAGGAGGATTAAGTAGTTGAGGGGCATTCTACTGGCAGTGCAAAAATACTTTGTAGTGTATTATGGGATTCCTGTTAAAAACAAGTTTCTGCAGTGTTGGAAAAGGTGGAGAGCCAACTCATAACAAGCCTAGTTTGCAAATGATAATGTGGCAAGAGGATAGTCAGCTCTATGAAAGGACGGAGCACAGGCACACGAGAGGTGAGCTTGCTGAGAGTCACACGTGCTTAGCCTTTTGCTGAGAGAGTTGCTACAGAAAATCAGTCATCTGACCTTGTCGGTCTTGTCTTCAGAGAAAGGGTTCTGAGTAGGATCCTGATCAATGCCACCTCCAATGCTGAACCCCAGAATCAAATTGTCACCTTGGCGAAGCTTATGGATTTCAATTCTTTGCTGAAAAGAGAAGATAAAACAGCTGAGTATCATGATCACTGGAAGAAGTCTCAAGTGTGTTTCAGACGCAAATACTTAAGACCCTAGTAGATTCTCTTCACGGTGAGATCAGTGCCTTGCAGCAGACAAGCCCCACAGCTGGGTGAGCGCTCACAGCACGGGCAGCTCCAAAGCCCTGGCAGCACAGAACCATCATGTGGCACTTTGTCTGACAGTCAGATACAGCCTCTGCATTGACAACATCAGCTCCGAGCTGCTCTCAGCCCTGCCACAAGACAGCAGGACTGGAATCCATCTGCGTGCTCATGCCATGATACAGCCAAGCTCTTTAACTACTCAGCACTTTACCCGCTGCCTGGAAACACAAGGGAAAACCAGGAAAAACAGAGCAGCTCTCCTTAAACATGAGTCATGTCTTGCTAACTGGCACTCACTCATCAGTGAACTTGTCTGGTTCTTTATCCACATGCCTCATTCCTTCCCAGCCCTATCAGTGGAAATGACAACCTATTATTAGGGCAGTTCTTTATGATAAGCTATCAACACACTTTTATAATCCAGGGGTAGGTTCCATGCTGTCTGATGAACACAGACATCTGACAACCTTTACGCATCCAAGGACGATATAAATGCCACCTTGTGCCTTCTTGAGCCAAGATAAAAAGCCATGGTCCTAACAGAACCAATAACCACTCAAAAGGCTCTTCAGGCCGATCTGGTGGAAGGTGCCTTCTCCCTGCTGAGGATTGGACTGGGTGACCTTTAGAGGTCCCTTCCAAGCCAAACCATTTGATGGCTTCTCAACCAGCTCTGTCAGACCGTGAGCTTCCTGAAGGGCACAGGGTTCAGTCTCTCATAGAATGGTTCGGGTTGAAAACAACCTTAAAGCTCATCTAGTTCCAACCCCCTGCCATGGGCAAGTACACCTCCCGCTGGATCAGGCTGCCAAACGCCCCATTGTTGGGATACGAACAGCTCGGCCATCCGGGGGCTCTGCTCTTACCTCCCTGGGAGCGGCACAGCGTGTTTCTGGGCTAATAATCCCACCACCCAAAGCAAAATTAAACTGTCCCAACCAGCACAGCAGCGCCCCTTCCTCGCACCGCTTTGTCGATTCAAGTGATTACCGTGCTTTAAAAGCTCTGTTTCACCGGGCCAAGCCGGTGCCCGCCCCGCCTCTGTCCCGCGGCACCGGGCACCGGCCGCGCCCGCGGAGCCACCGGGCTGCGGACGAGACCCGCTGCTTCTCCCAAACCACAGGATGAACGGGCGCGTTCCCTCTGCCCCGCGGGGCTTCTCCCGGTGCTCCCAGCCGGGAGCGGAGCAGCAGGGGCATCTCCCGGTGCTCCTACCCATCCAGGAAAGGACCGGCGGGGGCTTCTTCCCGGTGCTCCCAGCCCAGCCGGGAAGGGAGCGGCGGGGGCTTCATCCCGGTGCTGCTCCCAGCCCAGCCGCTGCCCCGGGCGGGATTTGAGCATCCGCGGGCAGCACTAGGACCCGGCGGGCACCGCCGCTCACTCCCTCCCCAGGACGCTCCCGCCTCCCTCCGGCATCCCCTGTCCCCGTCTCACCACCACGGCGGTGACCGGCTGCCCCGGCACGTACGCCATGGCCCCGCCGCCGCCGCCGCCGCCCGAACAAAAGCGCCCCGCCCGGCCCCGCCCCCCCGAGGCCGCCAGCCAATCGAGTGCCGCCCACTGTGCCGCCAGCCAATAGGAGCTCCCCGCCCCCTGGATGCCGGCCAATCGGATGCTGCCCACGCCCGCGCTTCAGCCAATCGGGTGCCGTACCTGTGCCACCAGCAAATGGGATCGCCCCGTCTCTGGATGCTAACCAATAGGATGCTGCCCCCTCTCGCGCTCAGCCAATCACTGCCGGCCCCACCCCCGCATTCATCCAATGGAATGCTGTCCCGCCCCACTGCCGTCGCAGCCAATCGGGTGCGGTCCCCACCAGCGTTCGCCGGAAGCCCCGCCGCCTTCCCGGCGGCCCCCGCGCCAAGATGCCTGACAGGAGCTTCCGGTGGACAGGCGGGAGGCGCCGCCGCCGCGGTAGGTTGGGCCCCGGCGCGGAGGCCTCGGTTCCCGCTGGCGGCCAGCGGTGACGGGTGGCGTGTGGTGTCCTTTGGCAGGGCGTGAGGCGTGACGGGCGGGCCCGGCTGAGGGTGCCGCGGAGCAGCGCGGGCCGTGGATGAGAGGTACGGGCCGGAGGGTGCGGGAGGGGCCCGCGGCGTCTGGGAGCGGCCTCCGCGTGAGCCGGGAGCTCCCGCCGCGACCGCGGGTGGCCCCATGGGCCGGCGGGGGAGGGAGAGGAGCTGCGCCGGGCCCGTCTTCTCCGTCCCGTCTCCCCAAGTCCCGTCTCCCCCATCCGTATCCTCCCCTGTCCCGGTCTGTGTGTCCTGTCTCGTTCCTCCTCCGTCTGCCCCTCCCCCCCGCCGGCCCTTTTTGTTTCTCCTTGAACTGTTTGTCCCCGGTCTGTGCCCCTTACCTCCCCGTAGACTGGTCTGTCTGCGTGTCCCCTCTGTCCCTCCCTGCAGTGATCAGTCTCCGATCCCGTCAGTCCCCCCCCAGCCCAGTCGGTGTCCCCCCGTGGACCGGTGGACCCCATGTCCCCGATCCCTCGTCCCCATCTGTCCTCCACGTCCCGGTCCCCTCTGTCCCTCCCTGGAGTGATCAGTCTCCGATCCTGTCAGCCCCCCCAGTCCGGTCTGTGTCCTCCCTCCCCTGTGGACCAGTGTATCCCCGTGTCCCCTACTCCTCGTCCCCATCTGCCCCCTGGCCCGTACACAGTGTTGGATCTCCTTTTGCCCAGTGTCGTTGGGAGAGAGGAGTTCCCCGAGCCCGGCTGGGAGCCATGGCCGCAGTGGTGGCCAAGCGCGAGGGGCCGCAGTTCATCAGCGAGGCGGCCGTGCGGGGGAACGCCGCCATCCTGGACTACTGCAGAACCTCGGTGTCGGCCCTGTCCGGTGCCACAGCCGGGATCCTCGGCCTCACCGGCCTGCACGGCTTCATCTTCTACTTCCTTGCTTCCGTCCTTCTCTCCGTGCTCTTGGTATTAAAAGCCGGACGGCGATGGAATAAGTACTTTAAATCCCGAAGGCCGCTTTTCACAGGGGGGCTTATAGGAGGGCTCTTCACATATGTCCTGTTCTGGACTTTCCTGTACGGCATGGTTCACGTCTACTAAACCAACCAGGAGCCGTGCTAGCTGCAGTGTTTTTTAATGAAGCAGGAGGACTGTTGCCAAAACTCATCTAAACAACTAGGCCAGCTTACCTTTTAAACTGTCATTCATCACTTGTATCGTTAATACTGTCAGTAAATTATGTCCAGGTATAAATGAATCAGTAGTACTGTTCTAATTAAACTGAATGTGAAACACTGCCTGGATGCCTCTCGTGAATATTTGTTTGGTGGGTAAGGAATAACTGCTGTTCCTAATTGCAGGCAAACCCTGGGTTTTGGTTAATGTAGTCCTTTGTAGCTTTTGTATTTTGGATAAGATGTAACAAAGGCTTCTAGATTTGCTGCCTGTCCCCTCACAAAAGCAGGTTATAACGCAGCACTCTTAAAACTAATTCACTGACACAAGGCAATACGTCACAGTAGTGTGTAATGAAGTGTATGTCACGGTTTGATACAGAAGTGTGGGTTGCTAGTGCAAATGGTATCTTCGACAATCACTGTGTGTACACGCTGTCAATAAATGTTCTTGCATGGATTGCTCTTCACTGGCATACGGAAAAGTCACCAAGTAAAATATTTTCACAAGGCAAATGCTTTGCTCCTTTTTAGCACCATTTGTGTTGAGTGACAACCAAGTCAGTGCAGTGTCTTACTCCCCGACGGCTCAGTCTGTACAGAAGACTTCTAAACCTGCTGGCATTTTCTGTCATTGAACTGTGTGTTGTTGTGGTTCCACAGGTCTCTAGCTGGAACAAAGGAAAAGCCGATCACCTCCCATACAGGCAGTGTCTTTGCTGCAGACCTGCTTGTGCAAACTTAGTGTTTAATTGACTTACTTAGCATGAGTATGTATCACAAAGAGAAGGCAGTGTGAGCAACCTAAAAAACACACTGTACAGAAGAGGCTCTGAGAGCATTCCCCTGAAGTGGCAGCTTTTATTGCTGTACCCTAAATACAAGGGGGAAAAAAATCAAACTGAAACAAACAAGTGCTTGAGAAGGGATCTGGTTACATTTTATTAACAGCAGTTGTTGTGGGAATTAAGTTAAACAGATAGTAGAAAGAAGGGAAATAGTCTAGGGAATTTTGGAGGGCTGAAGGCTTAAATTCAGTAAACAGCTTTGGTCATCTAACAAGAGGATGTTGTTTTGTCAAGTGAAAACACTGATTTCAGCAGAGCACGGTCAGCTTTACGCACTGGTAAGCTACTTGGTCTCCACAAGTTGTGTCTCGGCCTGATGTCACATGTGGGGTTCACCTTGTGTTTCACCATCTAGAAACTATTCAAATAGAATTAAGCTCCAACAGTCAAAAGCCTGTGCGGTGTTATTAGTATGTCAATTAAACACATGTTAACTCATGTTTTTCTAGAGGAGAGATTTTTGGTATGAAGAGAGGAGGCTTTGGATGCAATTACAGCATCAGAGGTACACAATTTATCCTCTTCTATTTTCTAGCTAAATGTTTGACTCAGTAATATCTGCATCTGAACAAAAGCAGAAGTAGACTACACTTGGTGGGCTTTGCTCTTGGTGACCAGATTCAGAGTTTTAATTTAGAAACAACCTGTACCTCAGAGTAACCATCTTAAAGAGGTTAAAGCAAAAGGGAGTGTAGGTTGCTGTTTGCATTTGTGTGTCATGTTCAACACAGCAGCTCTCTGTAATGCCTCCGACAGCTGTCTGAGCAGCATGTAAGACCTTTTAGTCTTGTTACTCAAACAGTGCATAGAAACAATATTTGTCGTCATGACTCCCAATCGATGTCAACCTGGTGGCCTTCATAGAACACGGGTCAGTTTGTCCAGCCATGAACAGCTTTAAATGAGGCAGAACGACTCACCTGCTGTCTTCAGGACTCAGTTCCCGTCCACTCAAGCAACTGCAAATTTTTAAAGTAAAGAATGATATTGCACAAACGCTTTACTGAGATTGGTTACATCCCCACCTGAGCATAAATTCACAAAATGGCCTGCAATGAGACTCTGTTCTCTATTGAGAAACAAAAGAGCACTCGTAGTTCTGGGAAGTTACCCACATGGGGAAGTAGTGGAATTCTGTCCTCTACATTTTTTTTCTCCTGTTGGTGTATTTGGAAGAATCTGACAAAACCCTGTTGTAGCTGGTGGAGTTCCCTTTTCCAACCGCTGCAGTACAGTTCAGGGTACTGTGAAAAACAGCAGAAGCCTTAAGTCCCCCGTCCAGGTCTCTCCCCGCCATGAGCAGTTGGTATGTGATGCAGAAAGGACAAACTGAAGCAAAGGAAACCTCCCACGGAACAAAGGAGGGAGAACCTAAGGCTGTCTCCACGCAGATACTCTCTGTGCAACATTGTTTTTCAGTGCCTTCACTCCCTTTTTGCCCCACTGTCAACCACAAAAACATCTCTCCCTGCCTTGCTTCGCACTGCTCCTCTGCCTGCTGGTCCTGCTCTGTGTTCTGACGTGTCGGTTCTCTGGGCCAACTACAAATGGAGACTGTGGGCAGCGGGTGAGGTAGCTGGGACCCAGCCAGGCTGAACTGATTCTCCATTCAGAGCTGCAGCAGGACCCTCTCCAGCTGTTCCTGAGATGAGCAGAGCACCGTGTTGCAGTGGTGCGAAGGCTTTTCCCAGAGGAGCACTGTTTTCAGCCCGAATGATTACACACACGGAGCAATTGCCCCACTCTCAAACAGGCACAGCCAGCACAGACGTTGCAGGATAATAATCGCCTTTCCCCCAGGCTCCGAGAACTGCTGCGATGCTGTATTTCATTGCACCTCCCAACCAGAGCAGTCCTGCTGCTTTCCAGCTCATCTGGCACTTAACACAGGTGAGAGTCGGAAGTGGTGGCCACAAGCCAGCAAAGCAGGAGACAGGTTGAGTCTCAGCCTCAGGGTGCCAGTGGTGGTTCATATCACAGCTCTTTTGCACATGGAAGCAAAGCACAGCCTCAGGATAACAATGGCTGTTGATGTAGGTACAGATGTATCTATCAAGAGATATAAAAACACTTGTTTGGTGTCTTCTTTGTCCTTTTATAAAATCGTTTTATAAATCCATAGTGACAACACTCTTGCAAGCTCAGGATACCAGAGAACATCTCGGGGAAAAAAGGTTGTTCTTTAAAGGACTGGTTTTCCTCTGGAAATTCTGATAATAGACAGCAGATCTGATCTGGGGTATCTCCACCTCCATTCCTGGTGTGATTTCACACCTGCATGATTTTCCTGGAACACGAGTCCAGCTTGCAGACCTATCGCTGTGCCTAGAGCCCACCGAGCTGCTCAGGGCCCTGATTCCCGTTCAGTGTAGGGCTAGACAAGGATTTCCTGGAACTGGACCTGAGGAAACAAGCAAAGGTGACTGACAGAGCAAGCAAGATATTTCTGTTTCAGGAGGTAATGCTGGCAAGAGCTTCCCAGCCAGGCCTGTCACACCTTGCCGCAAGGGCCACTACCCCTCCTGAAGCTCTGGAGCTCTTGAAACTCCCCCAATTCAATCCTCAGTCATTCTGGACCAACAGTGCAAGGCCATTTGTAGCCCAACTATGACACAGCAGCTTCCTTTGCTCCCCAGCTAACTGCAGCAATGGATTACAGAGGGAGGGGGGAATGTGGCAGTATTCACTTTCAGGAATATAATTTCCTGGAATTGGCCTTTATTTGCTTTTAATGTTTGTGTGTTCCCGTATCTCCTATTTCTATTAGTCATAACAATAAAGCCATTACATGTAAACACAAAAGCCAAGCCCACTTACTTTACTTCCTCATACTTTTTGCCTCGGTAAAAGTTACTCTTTTTAATCAGATACAGCAGCACCAGGTCACAAAAGAAAGCTCCCTGCAAACATAAAGAACTTGTGTTTTATCTTTAAAGTAGAAGAGGAAGTATTCAATTAGTAATGAGCATTAATTAAAGAAGAATAACTTGCAGAAGCTGCATTTCCTTCCTACTCTATGTAATCTTAGAGGTACTTAGACTACAGCGTGCATTAACAAATGCCTTTAATACAGGACACAGACATGGACCTGACTGAGCAGTCAGAGCAGCAAAAACTCAGTTGCAGAAGACAGAAACCAACTGTCCCATTTTATCCTCGTAATGGCCCTGTGAGGGGCTGGGTCCCACTATGCTACTTTAAGAAAATACATTCACTTACCGCTCCCATGAGAGCAAGACCGGAACCGATATTGATAATAGTAGGAATGATGTTAAATTTCCCTGCCTGAAAGAAAAAAGGTCATGAAGTACTGGGTGGAAAAACAACCCAAGAAACAAGACACAGGGCAAGCAAGGAGTGCTTGGGCGTGGTTTTTGTTAGTAACAAGCAAGCACAATCATAGAAGATTTGCAGTGAACGACCCTGAAGGATAAAGATCTGTGTGTGTGTCTCAGATCTAACTGTCCATGGCTGCATTTCTAAGCGTGCGTTATCCCTGGATTAGGCTGCTTTTGGGGCATATTTACTTCTGTTGGACTTTACATCAGCCTCTTTTTAGGTAGAAGAGATGCAAACACATCCACGCTCCAGGGTCACCTCCTTTCTTATGTGGGGTTAGCTCCATGTAACAAGCTGCAACAAGCCAGAGAGGCTGTTCTCATCCCAGAGCTGCCATCCCACCGAGGAACATCTCCCACCTTCTTTCTCCCCGGGTTCTGAAATATTCTAGCCAGGAACCTCACCTTGCCATTCACCATCACATCAAAACGGATTCCATATGCTTTAATGAGCGTCCTGTAGTCAACCCCTTCAGCATCCTGGTAATATTTGGCAAACCTGGAATGCAACAATGCCAATTTTAACTCCATCATTTGCACTCCCTCATCTAAATTCACCTCTCTGCTCCAACAGACCTATTCCCCCATCAAAAGCAGCTTTAGCTTGCCCTGAGCGTGACTCCCTCCCTCCCATCCTCTGCTGAATCGGTGTGCTTGGCTGGGGCAGTGTCTGGCGTGATCCAGTACTGCTTCTCCGCCAACCTCCAACGTCTGCATGACAATCCAGCTCAGCCCAACCGCATCATAGTCTCCTCCTCACTTACCTGAAGTTGTACCCAGAAGAGATGGTCTTTTCTGCAAACTTGTTATCCAGTCGGCTAAAAGAATAGTGAGGATTACATTCAGAAGGGGCTTTATCAAGATCACAGTTCCATTCAATCTGAATTCCTATCACACCACCCTTAATGAAAGAGAGAGACAGTGTGAGTTTTTTAAGCTTAGTTCAGTTAACGTGTCTTCAAATTTGTCAGATCTTTGGGCAAGTTTTCCCCACAGACAAGAAGAGCTGCATTTCTGGTCACAGACATGAGCACACGCACTTCTGCATGGGCTGAGTTCACAGTCATGGTATCAGTCGCATTACTCTACACACAACCCTTGCTTTCTCTGTGCTGGTCTCCAAGGAGGAGGTTTCTCATCCCAGGGCCCCGATTTCACCAATTTAAGTGGCTGTAACATACTTTAGTGGAGAATAGGCTCTCTGTGCAGGCACAAAGTTCACAAAGCCTGCACTCTTTTCACCCTGTGCTTCCCAGGATGCCCCAGACTGGCTCCATCTTCCCCACTATGCTAAGCATACTGGGTCACAGCCTGGTCCCCACAGGGGAAGCCTCTCGGTGCACCTGCTGAGCAGAGGAGCCCCACTGGCCTTCCACGGTTCTGGGTTTAAACTGATGGTGCAGTAATGTTGAAACTAAACAAAGAAACCCTGCTGGCAGAGCAGCATTTGGGGCAGCCGTGAATATCAGATAACTGACCCGGTCATGTCTTCACAAGGACCCACATCACCCTCCCTCCCATTCCCTGGGGACAGGATAAATGGGACCAGCTTGACTTTAAGCACTGGCATCTTTCCAGCGGTCCCTAGCCAGGAGGCAGATCCCTGGGCAGAGCACCGGGCTCTCCTCCCAGCCGCACTGCAAGCAGCACAGCCAGTCAGGAAGCCACGCGAGCCCGAGGGGCACTCCTACCTCCAAGGCCATTTCCTGGAAGTCACTCCCAGCCCACTGGACGATGTTCCCCAGGAGGAAGATGGGACAGTAGGGATGCTCCGTGCTGTAGCGGCAGCTCTTCAGGTAGGACTCATCATCGGTTGCCAGCACGTTCATCCTGCACGTAGGGAAGAGGGAAATCCACCTTGTCTCCCTTTGCTTGCCTGTGCAGCGAATGCCACCAAGACTGCAGAGACTTCTCCAGCACCCCTCGTGCACAACAGCTACGGCACCTTGCAACCAGCCTTGTCACCCTGCCAGCCTCTCCACGGCTGGCCCAGGAAAAGCAGCCTGCCTCCACAAAAATGACCTTCAGGCCAGCTGAATGTGGGCTCAAGAAAGGACTCACACGGAGCAGCTTGCCAGAGTGCACCAGGTTTTCTCAAGAAAAAAAAAAATAAAGATGCTAGAAACATCCGTCTGAGCCTGGGAGGACAGCAAGAACATGCTCCTGTCCACACCGCTCTAAGCACCTGCACTTACTTGGAAAACTGAAACTTGGGGAAGCGGATTGAGTTCTTGATATAAACAGTGAAGTTTTCTGCACTGGCGAGAAGTGGTGTCCTGGAAGAGAAGGGTTCATTGTCAGGTTTATGTTTGTACCCTGGCGGAATGTTTCAACTGCAATTGCCATTTTAGAAACAGGTAGGTTTGCCCCATGGCACTAGGCCAGCCACCTTCCCCATGCTGCCACCAAGGAGCAGGTGAGGGGAGGCTCTGAGAGCTGGGATAGCCCTGGGACAGCCAGCGAGCCAAGCAGCGGGGCAGCAGGGCCAGTCCTGCCAGGAGCCATGCAGAGCTCCCTCCTGCACTGGAGCAGCCAACAGTCAAGCAAGCAGCTAAGCGGAGAGAACCCAGAAACCACCCTGAGCGACATACAAGCCAAGCAAATCAAGCTTGCAAACAGCACAGGATGGCCGCGTACTTGGGCTTGGATCTTTTCTCCACTGGGCACCAGGCCAGTATCTCACAAGTCCCTCTGATGCCATCTCTGTCCTTCAAACAGCGGCCAGTCTTAACCCCTGCAACACAGACATCACAGAGAAGGTCACATAGAGCAGCCACCTCATCTCTTTGCCTGCAGGGCACATGAAATCAGGCGCTTTTCACTGCCACCCTCAGCCCTCTTCTGTGCTCTTAGCCAGAACAACCACTCTTTTGTTGCTTCTCTGAGCACCTGAGCTGCTTTGGCTCAGTCACCACAGAGCTGTAAGCAAGGTAACAGTCTTACTGAAAGACAGTAAAGAGAAGAAAGTCCTTGCTGCTCTGCCACCAGAGATCTCTAGTGCTGAAAACAGGCTCTGAAGGAATGTGCCTCTAACAGACACAGTAAGGAAAGAGGGATCCTTCTCTTACCATTGCCAGCCACCACCGCTTCCCCTGCCGGGCAGTCCCCGTCCTTGTAACACAGGGCATCGGGAATGCTGGTACTCTGCAAAGTGGAAGAGGACAGAAGTGAGAGCTGTGAGAGGAAACGAGACTCAGAGGGGTAAGAAAGCACTGTTAATGTGGCGCGAGTCCTCTAGAGAGCAGTGAACACTGAAAACATGTAGCTGAGGTGGTGAGTGCAGGTCACGTGCAAACAGCTCAGCAGTATCACAGCACCAGCCACACCAGGGCCCAGCTAGGAGCCCTGCTTTTGGGGTCTGCTCTCTGGAGAGGGACAGGCTCAGACATCACTGACCACTCACCAAAAACCAAGCAAGAGGCCACAGTGCTCCACCTTAAGAGATACCCTACCTATGATTTAAGCTACAAGCATTCTGAGCTTGGAATCACCCTTCCCTCAGATGCATGCTGGGTTAATGCAGCCACTAGAGGACAGCTGTGTCCTGGACAAGCAAGTGTGCGCTCCCATTGGCCACCCCTCTGCCTGGGATATGGAAAATTAATCACTACCTGGAGACAGCATTCCCCGGATGGCCAGCGTTCTTCATCCCCCCCGGCACCAGCCCATTCCAAACCACGTTTCCAGAGAGGACATTTAACATGACACATCCCTGGCCCATAAGGCACATTCTGGAAGGTACTAGGCCCCCTCCCATGTCCTCCCAGGTAACAAAAGCCTGACTGTTCAGCCCTTCCAAGGATGGGGCTCTTGGAAAGTCTCCTCTACCCATAACTAGACTGAGTCACCTCCAAGTTGTTTTTCCACGGCCTTTTCTGACCCTGAGCAATCACTGCTCTGGTGTCATCTCCAGCTGGGCAGATGTCCAACACCTTCAACTAAAGTCTGCAAGCCTCTACATGATCAGTGCCTCTGGAAACTGAAACAGCTTAGCCTCCCAGGTTTGCAGTGCTCACTCTAAATTTTCCCAACTGAGATATCACACCACAGAGAAAACCGTTCGCCTTTTATCCTTCCTGTGTTTGTTGGTCCCCGGGTGTCCTCTGCCAGTTCTTACCCCAGGGTTTGTAGGGGTCTGGGAGCCAAGGGACTCAGTTCTTCCTACCTCAGGGCACGTGGCTTGCCTCTGGTTTGGGGTCACAATCAGATTCGTCATGACAAAGAAGACATTTTCACCCTAGAATAAACAAAGTAAGGCAGGAAGAGTTAAGTTAGAAAACCTCTTACTCTTAAAGTACGTTACAAGGAAGGTGTAGTTCTCTGCAGAACAGTAACATCTCCCTCCCTCTGATGCTTTTCAGGCAGAACTACAACAACGCCCTTTCTCTGAATGTTTGTTTGGATGAAGCTGGTGGGTGTCCATGGTTTAGGGGGTTCTGCTTTGGAGACCGTGTTAATCTGGTGAGCAGGACTGCTGGGCCTTGCCTTGCTGGCTGCTTGGCAAGCACTTGTCTTCCTTTTCCATAAAGGCACTGTGGGGATCAAAGGCGCAGTCCCGGTGCGGAGCTGTGGGTGTTTGTCCTCAGCCAGGGTCAGGCCCAGCTGCGCCGTCACAAGCCTGAGCTCATGGAGTAAAGGTAGCAGGGCCCAGCGCAGGGAGCAGGGTTAGTGCGACACTCTGGACAAGCGATAAAACAAAACACAGCACTTCTAGCATGGCTGGAATACAGAGAATACAGATCATCTCATCAAGCCTTTGGGATGACTGGGATACGCAAGGAGAGACTTGACTGCATTTTCATCCCCCAAATCCTTATTTCTGACAGTGTTGTGTTTCCTCTGTATTTAGGCAAAGCCACAATATGCACGGCCAGCTCCTGTTCTAAAGGCTCCCCTTCTTCTCTCATTTACAGTTTCTATTTGGTCCCTTCCCCACATTCAGTAAGAAGATTAAATCACTAACCTTTCCGCTTAATGGCTTCCCCTTAACAACCACCCACCAAAGGAAACTACAAGAAAAACAAGCTTGAAGACAGTTGAACAGTCAGCAGGAAGGGAGAGGAAGCAGCTTACCACGGCACTGCGGATGGAGGCCGGTTCACCACTCAGAAGTTAAATGAACGCAGAAAGAAAGTGTGGTTTTACCATTTCTGCTCCATACTGTGCACACATGGGAAAGGGAGGAGGGTCAGTAACAGCGCCAGGCTGCAGCTACAGCATCGTGGGTTGGCTCTGGACAGCCCCCCCAGCACTGGGGAACCCGGGGATTACACTGAGGGGGCACAAGTAACCCTCAGAGCCAGCCCACAGACCAGGCATCAGGCTCAGGGCACTAAGTGAGTGAGGCTTTGCACTAGAATGGGTGGAGATGCAAGCACAGATTCACAGCTCTGAGGCAACATGGGCTGCAGCACGAGGAAGGTGAAGCCTTATTCTCGTGTAGAGACAAGTCAATTGTTCAATCTACTGCTTTCCGCCTGCTGTCAGCGCAAGACCCTAATTTGCCCCTCACATCTTTCCACGTGCAGGGTCGATGTTAGCAGGGAAAGCACAAACACTAGCAAGCATCGCTGGGCCATTTTCAACCTGGTGCTGGACCACATCTGCTGTCCTCTTTTCCCCTTAAGAATCAGCTACGCATCTCACTTCGTTCAAGTCAAGGAAGCAGCAAGGCAGGTTTAGCCAGACACATTTCAAGCAACCCTCATCACTCAAATTGCACAAGATTTTCTTTACACCTCCCACTCCCTGGGCTGCCCCGTGTGTGCCGGCTCTAACCCGGGGAAGGAGGCAAGCAGGCACATTGCTCAGCTCAGCAGTGCCACTCAAACACACAGGGCTTCTGCTTGCCGAGTACCATAGACCTTTGCAAGAGAGATAAGGCTGCTTTGATATCTGCTGGAAAGACCTATAAGAAGGCACAGCATTGCCTTCTTGTAGCCCACCTCCTGCTTATTCATAGTGAAGACCAGGATACATCACTTCAGCCTTTCCACCAGCAACCACGCTGGAAGATCATCTCTCTCACTGAATGGCAGAGACAGTAGCAGTGGGCGATGCCAACCTGTGGAGGGATGACGTAGTCTGCAACATCCCACAGCCTCTCCCCCAGCTCCGAGGTGTTGGTGAAGGCTACCCCTTTCAGCTTGGTGATGACAGAGCTCTGGAGGGATGTATCTGTGTCCTGGTAGCCTTTCTTGACAACAAACACCCACCTGTGAAGAATACAGCAGGCAGCAGCATTAGCAAGTGAGGTCAGGGAACAAGTTAGCCAGAGAAGATTTACACCAAGGCCAAACATTCAAAGGCAAATCAAAACACACATCAAACCCTCTGCAACTACTGCTACAAATTTAAAATAAACTCTCTAACACGAGCTGTGCTTGTCTACTGCACTGGAAGAAGAGTCAGGACCAAAACCCCACAGACAGGGAAAGGTGTAATAACTGGTCACGGGCAAAAAACCAAGTTTCTCACTTTCCAGTCCTGTGCCACACGCAGCAGCCTCGATGGAAAGAAGGGAAGAAAGGGCTCTGTCTTCCTCAAGAGGGAAAACAACATAAGCTTTTGGAAGTTGCAGTGAAGCGTATGGTTTGTTTCACAAGGACACAACTCACTCCTGGTTTTGCAGCCTTACATTAGGCTGCCAGTCCAGCAACAGACTGGCTGGGGAGACGCAGCTCCCTCAGGTGAGCTAACTAATAACTATTGCAAACAGAAACCTGTAAGGAATATTCTCATCTGGATAGGGGATCTTTTGTAAGCCAGTGCGATGGTAACAACCGGCGGGAAGAGCTGCTGCCTCGTCAAGCACTCCAGGGAAAGGCTTTGCTTACTTCTTTCCGGTGGAAGCAGCAAGAGCTCCATATCACTGGCTGAGAACCTCTCTGGGTTAAATCAAATGCCTCCAGCACCCCCACAATCCTGCCAAAGTCACCTGCCAAGACAACAAATCGCCCAGATCCTTGGAGAAGCCAGGGGTGCCGGGGCAGGGGCACGCAGGCTGCGTCTGCTGGCACAGCTCCTCTTTGCAGTGCACTGACCTGGAGCACACTGCTGCATGCAGAGAGCGAAAGCAGCCGCCTCTGGGGCTGAGCAGCACTGGCACACACTGCCCTTCCCCTGCTACTTCTGACAAATCTGGGTAATAACATTAACCACTCCTGTGAAGTTTCCTACTTTCTGTTTTTCCTAGCACACTCGTTTTCTCTCCCAAGGGGGGATCAAAAGCAGAGTCTTATATTTTCCATAGGGAGCTGGGGAGGAAGCAAGAGAAACAATGCAGAGGGGATTAACAACCACAGCCCCCGAGCAGCTCTGGGTCCGTAACAGAGCAGTCAGACCTCAGACTAACACCAACCACCCTGCGATAAGCTGTGAGTCCCAGCCATGAGGCAGTCACTGCAGGCACCAGCAGGGACAGTGCCAAAGGTCTGCAGGAGGGAATAGGTGCTCAGAAAAGAGCCAGTATAGCTCAGACGGTCTGAACCCTCACGGACACTGGTCATGCTATATCCCTCTCAGATGGAGGATGTGTCCTCGGCAACATTATCTACAGGATTCCTCCTTTAGCAGCAACACATGCCAGGCTGCTGAGGCTTCATCTCTGCCCGGCTAACTAAAGCACAGAACTGTACACCTTTCTATAAATAAACCCAGCATGTAAAAATCACTCTGCTATATTTAATCAGTGAAAACACGAGGTGTGAGAAAGGTGAAGTGACTCAGAAGCACAGCCAGTGAGGGTAAAGACTTAAGAATCACATTCGCAAAGCCTGAGAAACTCCGTGTGCAATGGCACAGGCATCACATAGGCTGGGTAATTCCAGGTCTGACTCTGCAAACTGCAGGAGCATCGCTGCGATGGACACACGGCGGTGCTCAGCCTCCTGCAGAACTGGGCCCTTTCAGAGAGGGGCTCCAGTTATCTCCATGCCAACTCACTCTGCTCTGAAATATATGCAAGGCAGCTGACTTTCACACTGCCTCAGCCTCCACAATCCCAGCCCACTCCAGCAAAGAAATCTGCCACTTTGTGCTTGGTTCCCTCCCGTTTAGTCTCAAGTATATCATGCGGCCATGCAGGCAACCCAGGTTTGTCCCAGGGCTCAGCAACTGGGATCATAGATGCTATTATTTCCAAGTCAGACGTTAAGGTTTGGCACCATTCCCACCAAATACAGAAATAAAGGCATAAATAATGCAGCACAAAGCTATAGTGCCATTTGATCTATTTTTAATTCAGCGTTAATCTGGAAGGTAGAGCTGAACCTAGTGATCCTTAGCAGGTGAAAAATCAGGTATAATCTACTAGACATTACTGAATCCAGCTGTATAATCAAGCGTAACTACCTGCATTGAAATCACATGGCATAGCAAGGTGTCACCGTATGCCGAGCATCCTACATTAACCTTCATCACAACACAGCAAACATGCAACCGCTGCAGCATGGGAAATGCAGAGCGATTCTTACCCCACCAAGTAAGCCAGGATGGAGAGCTGCACCACTCGATAGAGAACCCCCACCTTCTTGTTCTTCGCAATGACGTATTTCTCTGTTTTATAATCAAAAAGCGACAGAAATAAACCCTTCCAAGCCACCTGCCCCATGCTCTCGGCTCGCTCTGTCCCGGTGGCTGGAGCAGGCAGCAGCGTTTGCAGCTCGCATTATCCACACGTGCTCTGCATGGAAACCTGACACACCAACCCCTTTGGAGCGAGAAGCTGATCTCCTCCCTCCTGTCAGCTGCTCGCCGGCAGCAGCTCTCAAGTCGGAAACCAGCAGCTGCACTAACTTGAGAGCCTTTCTGAGCTGCTTCCCAGCTCATTCATCTTCTGGAAAGCCCCTGCCTCAGTTTTGCCCCCAGGTTCCATTCTCTCCTGCACAGTCACAAAATATTTATAATGAAACACGTTACAGCACAAAGCCATGTCACAGCATCCAGGTGACAGAGCCATAACCTCTCATCATAAAAGCCTTTCTTTGCCTTCACAGATGGCAAAGCACCTGTTTCAGTTTTTAATTTCTTGAGCATTTACAAGAGTGAAGAGAACTTGGGTCTTTACCCATTATCCAAGCTACCTGCCTGGCTACTACATCTTCCCCCTAAAAAAAACACCAACTGAAGAAACTACTGAATAAATTCTGCTTGTGGTTAAGGGCTCAGTCCCCACCATGTCTCACAAAATGCACAGTGAGCGCTGAGCTGGGCACATGCAGAGGCAGGACACACCATCGGGGAAAATACTGAAGGGAAAGGAACGATTTAACCCTCTCTGAGATAGGAGTTGTTTACCAGCCAGCAGTGTAAGAGATGACTCCCAGTGTAACAGAGGCATTTGTATGTGCAAGGACATGAAACAACCATTACTTAACTGTGAAGGGTGGAAGCTGCCTCCTGGCCAAGGAGGGAACAGAACAAGTTCTGGGTGGAAAATGAAGCAAGCCAGGACCTTCCAGCAGCCTGGCTAAAAGAGGTAACGCCACCTCCCCAAGAGGAGATCCAGCAGCAAGCTGGGATCCGAGCAGAGCATGCCCTTTCCAGGGAAATTCTATATCTGTGAATTGATGGGAGATATCTCCTAGGGGTTCTTCTGGGCTGGGACTACTCATAGGGCTATTCTGATAGAGAGAGAGACTATTGGAGACATGAGGGGGTGAATCAGGCATGAAGTGCAGGGTTTACTGCATTCATGCGGGAGCACCCAATTAGCTGCTGGGGCTTCATCAGGATCAGGAGAACACTTGAGATTTCGCAGCACAGAACCGAGATACACGCCCAGACACAGGTGAAGGGAGTGGGTCACACTATGGAGGCAGCCAGCACTGTGGCAGGGTGATCTGCCCCATCACCTCTGCCCTACAGAAGTCTCTGCCCAGGGAGAAACACACTCAACACGAGTTTTATGAAATTTTTATCCTTCATTCTCCTTAAATTCCGTATCAAAGTTAAACAGATGGACCAGATTTTTAATGAGCACGTGGCAAGGTTGCTCCAAATCACAAGAGAATCACAAATAGTGCAATGATGTACAAAACACTATCCTCAAAATACCTCATTTTGTGCCTTATCCCACGGCCATCCCTAGAGTTTTCTTTTGCAAAAGCAAAGGAAACCTTCTTCCTCCAGCAACAGCAAAACTAGAACAGAAATGTGCCTGTGGCCTCCTTTTAACCCAGCGGCTGCTGCCCTCCCTGGCCACAGCCCCACAGCAGGTGATGGCCACAGCACACGGCTCTTCCTGAGGGGCTCCAGAGGAGCGGGCAGGCTGCCGAGGGACTGACCCCTCACTCCAGGCACCCCCGGCTGCTCCTCTGGCTCAGGGTCAGCCCCAGTCGTGCTCCCAAGCCTTGCAACTGCCCTTCAGCACAGGCAAAGGGCTGGTCTGTTGGTATTTGGTAAGGAGGGGTGGATTCAACAGCCAAATATCGTTTGAGGCAGAGGGAAACCAGGAGTAGTAGCTGCTTGAGTGAGAAAGATGGCTCTAGGAGAGACCTGGGGAGCAGCCAAAGTGTTTTGTGAGATAAAGTGGGGCTGCCTATGTGGGGTGTGCAGATAAGGAAAGGAGGGGACATGAGGAGTGGGAGAGGAAAGCAAGACCAGTGTGAAAGCCTGAAGCACAAATAAAAGCTCTTAAAGTATATCATAAGCAAAAGAGATAAAACCTTCCAAGAAAACACACTTCTGCAGGGAGGAAGGAGACCACAGTGGTCCATGAGAACCTAGAGCCCTGCATTCAATTCTGGGGTCCTCAGCACAGAAGATGATCCGAGGGCTGGAGCACCTCCAGTACAAGGACAGGCTGAGAGAGTTAGGGTTGTTCAGCCTGGAGAAGAGAAGGCTTCAGAGAGACCTTAGAGCAGCTTCCAGTACTGAAAGGGGCTCCTGGAAAGCTGGGGGAGGGCTCTTGATCAGGGAGGGCAGGGACAGGACAAGGGTGAACAGTTTTAAGCTGAAAGAGGGGCAATTTAGACGAGATATTAAGACTTTCCTGTGAGGGTGTTGAGGCCCTGGCCCAGGTTGTCCAGAGAAGTTGTGGACGTCCCATCCTGGAGGTGTTCAGGACGAGCCTGGATGAGGCTTTGAGCAGCCTGATCCAGCGGGAGGTGTCCCTGCTGCCCACGGCAGGGGGTTGGAACTGGATGGGCTTAAGGTCCCTTCCAACCCAAATCATTCCATGATTCTATGAGGCCAGAAATGAGTAAGGAAGCAAGGTAGGCTCAGCCCATCTTCCATTGACACTGCCTGGACCTCAGAGCCAAGCTCAGGCTGGGGATAAGGAGACTGATCCAGATCCAGGTAGCAGAGCTGTATGGAGGCAGGAACATTACAAAGGATCCATCACCTGATCTTCTGCCCAAACTGGCCCTAGATGAGACACTTTCCAAGAGCAAGCTGCTGGGTAACAGCCGAGCATAGCTTGCAATCATGGGTCTGGAACTGCTCCAGAGATGGAACTAAACAGTGAGTATGTATCTCAGGACTGCCTCCTCCACTGCTCCTGCTGCACTAACACACAAGTTCATGGACAAAAGAATTATCAGTGGAGACAAGTGAGCCCTTGCTGTCTAGAGATTGTCCCTCTCCATCTCCATCTTCCCTATCTGTCTGGGTGACTGCACAGGCTAAAATCAGACCAGGGAATCTGCTAGCAGCTAAACAGCGTGTTGCCTCCTGGCCTGGTTTTCCTTAGTAGCACAGACACTGGTCTGCTATGAGTTCTTGCAATTATTTTCCAGGTTAATTAATGTAAGAAAGGATTTACACAGGCCAGAGAAAGTGTACCTTATGAGCAAGAAGTGCTCCTGTTACAGGTGTGACCTGAAGATGTCAACCACGTCTGACCCCTAAAAACAAAAAAAGAGGATGTAAAACTGATACTTCTCTTGCTGTTTCAGAGCCATCGAGTAGAAGCACAGGCACAACAGATGTTTTGGAACAAAAAGCTCCAGTTTGTATCAAATGCTTCTCAGAATATTCTGAGTTGTGCTCAGCACAGGCGAGATCTGTGCTGACAACAGTGCTGCTGGCACCCACTTGCAGATATCGTTCTTAACACCTTTAGCTTTCACAACCTCAGTTCGTTTTTCTTGCCTGGAAATCAAGATTATGGGGGTGTTTCTGCAAGAAACTGTGGGTTGTTGAAATAAAAGCAATTTCATTCTAGGGGAGGGGAGGAAATAATCTATTGAAGTCTAATCATCATCAGTTAAAGACAAAAAAAACAGTAGTTTCTTCTAGTCCTTCTCCAGGGACTGAGGCTGGACTGTAAGATCTCCCTCCCCGAGTCCAACATTTTTAATTTCCCATGGAAAAAACCAGTTCTGCTGCTTTCCCAGGAGGGCTATTTGCTCAGGCTGGAAATTTTTACAGGGAAGATTTCTCACCCAGTACCAAAACCACCCTTTCTCTCTCTTTTTATCCCTACATGTTAAACCTGTCCATAGCTCCTCATACTGCTCACAATAAAGCCAGGGCCTCAACACCCTCACAGGAAAGTCTTCCTAAAATCTCATCTAAATTGACTCTCTTTCACCTTAAAACTGTTCGCCCTCATCCTATCCCTGCCCTCCCTGATTGAAAGCCCCTCCCCAGCTTTCCTGGGGCCCTTTTCAGCACTGGAAGCTGCTCTAAGGTCTCCCCGGAGCCTTCTCCAAGCTGAACAGCCCCAACTTTCTCAGCCTGTTCTCACATGGGAGATGCTCCAGCCCTTGGATCATCTTGGTGCCCTACTCTGGACTCGCTCCAACAGCTCCATATCCTTCCTGGCCTGAGGACTCCAGAACTAAACGCAAACTCCAGGTAAGGTCTCACAAGAGCAGGGCCGAGAGGCAGAATCACCTCCCTTGGTCAGCCCAATAATGTCTTCAAATTACACCCAACAGAAACCACGTGCTTTCCAGGCAGCAGCACACAGTCCTGGCCAGCACAGGCGTGATTCAGGAGCCACTGCTGGAGGGGCCCTGTTTAGGTGCCTCTCTTTTTCACTTCCAGTTCCAAGTGATCTCCCCTACGCGTTAATTCTCCCAGGGATCACCACTCTGCCCTTTCCTGAGCTATTAGATGTAACAGAAAACATTGCCTCCCAAACACGTAGCTCCTAAGATGCTGAGACATTTCTGAAGCTCTGGAAATGCTCCTGCAGCAAATGCCCGAGTGATGCAGATCCATCATCCTTTAGAAACAGCCGCCAGACCAGCGATTAAAATAGAATGGAGACAAGGAGCAGAGGATGTAAATAGGAGATAAACTATTTTGGCAAGGAAACGAACAGAGAAAGGACAGAGGTCGGCTCTCTCCATTAGTGGCTTTTTCTCATAGTATCATTGTAGGTCAACAGCTAAAAAAAAAAACAACCAAGGGGAAGAGTTAACAGGTTGCAAAAGGAAGCTGCTCTCAAACCACAACTTCTGCACATGGAAGCATGTGGAAATCAGCAACATCAAGCATAAGCTGCTTTCTGAAGGTGATGGGTTTAGATGCAAGAACAAAGAGACATGCACAGCCTACACTGAAAACCACTCAATTTAGCTTCTCTTCTAATGCTTGCAGTGACTTTTCAGTGTAAATAAGAAGTTAGAGTCTGTTTTTACTCACAGGCGTTCAAACCTGTCTGTAGGAGTGAGAAATGGAGGCATGCTGAAGTTTCAGACTGTATTTATCCTCTCTTTGATTTACCTCATCATTTCCAGGTGAGCCGAATTCAGCCTTTCCATGCATTCCAGGTTGCTCCCCCAAGTCTTGAATCTCCTACCCAGTGTGAGGCCTTGTTATCATTCATCAGAGTTTTTATCCACTCCTTTCCCTGAACCCTTTAAGTAAAAGTGCTTGAGAAAGAGGATTGACAAGAAGCAAGAAAAATACTGCACATCTAATGAAACTAATCCATCGTGTCCTGCGCGCGAGAGAGCTGGCACTGAGTCAGATAACAGAAATCAAATAAAAATGCACATAAAACATCACTAGGAGACTGAGTGCAATGAGAGCTGAAAGGCAGCATTCCGCAGTGCCGTATCGCAATGTTTTCACCTTCTGAAGTCAGCCAATAAAAGCATCATCGGGGAATAAGAGGAGAATGTTAAATCAAAGCCTGAAAGCTGCACAGTTTTAGTAAAATGTGTATTCACATTAACCCCTAGCTTAAAGGTGAAACCTTGTTCTTGAATATGCCCGACAGATCCCTTTTTTCTTCTCTGCCAATGTGTGTCGTTCCTGACATGGAAAGATAGGAAACTGGTCCTGGCTTGACAGCTGTCTTGGAGCTACCTTGCTGCAAGGGCTCAGGAGACGTCTTCCTCCTCCTCCTTCACCTGAACAGCTAGAAAGGCTGGACTGCCCTTTCTTCCCTGGAATCACCATCTGGTAGCTCTTTTCAGCCATAGGAAAACATACTTGCTACTCAGACTTGTCTTCCAGAGAAAAAGTTTCATAGGCAACATCCTCAGCCTGGCACCTAACCTTGCCGGTGATGCTCTGAGCCAGGTAGACCCAGCTGGGTCTAACCAAGAGGCTGCTGGGTCCCAGCTCTACTGCACTGACATACTGCAGGGGGTTTAGCCAAGCTGGCAGAGAGTGGAAGCAACCTGCCTGCTCCAGCTCATTCATCCTGTTATAAGAGACAGGAAATTTCTCTTTTGAGCTGCAATCCAATTAGCCTCCAAATGAAGCTGCCTCAACAGCTGCCTCAAGCCCAGCAAAGCACCTCATGGCTCTTATCTGGTGCTCTTACATCAGCAGTGTGCATTTAATAACGAAGAACTACTTACGCCCTTCTCCTGATAAGCTCTCCTGAGCAGCGGACTTCACTTTCTCCTGCCAACCACCAGACCACCGCGCTCCCACGGTTCAATAAGTGAACCTGTCAGCTCCAAACATACCGAGGGAATGGTAACCCATGGCTTGCGAACCTCCCCGGCATATGCGAAAGATACAAGCAGCTGGTATCACCCCTGATTAAAATAGCATCCCTAAGTGCATCCTGTCCTCCCCTTCAAGGGTACAATTAAAAAGCTATCTCCGATATATCGTCTCATGTCATTCACCACCAAACTTCCCAAATCCTCCTTCCTTAGTCAGATCACTGCAAAAATAGCCAAAATCTATCAGAGCAAGCTCACCTACAAGAAGTTAACATCCAAACCTGGAGCGATGAAGCCCAGCCAGGATTCAGAGCTAAGGCAGCTGATGGCAACAGGTGATCAGCACAAGGCAACTGGTTGAGAGCTATCATCTGCTCTTGCTCTCCTGTGCTACCAGCAGCCTTGAGTTATGAGTAAAAGGTACAATAAGAAGTCCCCCCAGCCTAATAAGCACTGTTAGAACAAACCTGTACGGAAAAGAGTTTAGCACATGATCCATACCAGTCTGGATTTTCTACTCAAAAGCAGAGAGCTCCTCCCTCCCTCAAGAAGCTGTGGTCTGCAGACACTTTGCGCGATGCATAAAGATCACGAATGCCCCCTTACAGCTCTTGGGCCTCTTGGGTACCTGCAGCAGCTTCTCTGGGCCCCAAACTGCCACCCAGGTCTTTAGCCTGGCTGGGGTCAGAGGTTTGGTGACTCTGAATGAGGCATTTGCAAATCTTCTGTCATTCAGGGAGATGGCAACACAGCCAGAATGCATTACAGTCAGGGCTGTGCAGCAAGGCCACAAATGTTGACAAGACTTTTGCACGGGGGATTTTATTTGAAAAGCAGAGTGTAAATAAATTTAGAAGCAGACACAGCAAGGCTCCCATGGAAACAGCACAAAAACCCAGCTGTGGTTTGGATGACTGCGAGTCTTTGCAGTCTTGACTAATCCCTTAAGTGCCATCCAATTACTGCAAATGTGTTTGGCATCTACTGTAGCAATTGCAAAGAATTAAATGGTTGGATGGCACTCATCAGAAATTACAAGTCATAGAATCCTCTAATGCATTTAAGAAAAAACATCTAAGAAGGAAAATAGCATTACCCTCAGCAAGAGCTGACCTCCTCGAGAGCCATCAGGGACAACAGCAATGAGGAAAACTTAATTCAGAGAAGAAACTAGAAAAAAGGAAACAAAGAAGGAGAATAACCAGACTGGCTGAAGAGGGTGGGCTTGTTTAGCCTCAAGAGAAAACTCTCCTTGCAACTCCTTATTCTTAGCACAGCTTCGACAACCAATGTTCCTTCCCTTGGGAAAGTAATCAAAAAAACTACAAACAGCTTTTCTGTGCCCAGACTTACCAGGTATGATCTCACTGTAGAGAACTCCAGGTGCTCCAGAACAGGCAAGGGCTTCAGTGTGAAATGGAGACGGTCTGGGAGAGAGAACGGGCAGCAGGACCACAGCTGCAGGTACATCACAGTCCTTTCACTGACAGTCATCCTCACCAGGTCAGTGCAAGACCTGCCTCAAGCAGTGGAAGACGGACACCACACATCTCTTTCCCCTAAGAAAAGCCAACGTGCCCTGAAACCTAAAAATAAATGAGTAAGTGAATGAAACTACCTGGGTATGAGACAGGAATTTTACAATGAGACTTCAATAAAAGCCACAGTTTGCTTCTTAACTTGAGTTTTCCATCAGGCAATAGTTAAGCCAAAGGAGACATGAACTGTTTTGCCTTCTGAAGGACTTCATGAAAAACCATTGTTTAATCTACTGCTGCGTGTCCACGCGTATTAGATTTGTGGGGTTTATGGTTTGCCAAACATGACAAAAATAAAACAGCTGCACTATTAGGGACAGAGAAAGCCAAAGAGAAGAACAGCACCATGTGTTGGTACTTGTCCTCCTTTGGAAACAGCAAACACCTGAGGGGAGTGAGAGAATTCCATTGTTCAGGGAAGAAAACACCTGGTATAGGCTTAAGCAGCACTGTCTTCCCCAAATTCTGTACACTGCAATTCCTGATAATCCCATCATAAGATCGCTTGTGATACACTGTGCTTTCCATCACACACCCAGCGGGGGCCAAGGGACACACTTTACTGTATTAAAACGCACACAGGACCAGAGGGAACAGCAGGAGGATGTGCCAGGGGAGGGTTAGGTTGGACAGGAGGAAAAGGTTCTTCCCCCAGAAGGCTGATGGAGCTCTGGAACAGCTCCCCAGGGATGCAGTCACGGCGCCAAGGCTGAAAATCATAGAATAGTTTGGGTTGGAAGGGACCTTAAAGCTCATCCAGTTCCAACCCCTCCTGCGATGCGCAGGGACACGTTGGCCAACGCCACGCGGGGTGAATGTTGGGGTGTCCTGTGGGAAGAAAGGAGCTGGAATTGATCATCCTACGGGTCCCTTCAAACCCAGGCCAGTCTATGGTTCCACGATCCGAGCGCCTCCCGGGTACAACATCCCTCTTGCTTCAGGGGGCAGAGAACAGCATCCCTCAGGGAGGAGCAGCGCCTCCCCTGCCACACAGGAGAAACCCGTACCGGGTCCGAGCAGAGGCAGCACAGCTCGCGTGTCCCCGCTGGGAGCCGTTCAAAGCCAGCTCTGCTGTCCCGGGGATGCAGTCGGGGGCCACGCACCGGCACCGCGCCCCTGCAATACAACGGGGCAACTCCGCAGAGAAGGAACGGCCCCGCTCTCAGCACCCACCGAAATGGACGCTTCCCGCCCAAAATGCGGGGGCGTGGCCACGGGGCAGGGGGTGTGGCTATATGGGAAGGGGCGTGGCCACGGGATGGGATATGGGCATAGGGGCGTGGCCAGACGAGATTGGGGCGTGGCCAGGCGGATCCAAGGGCAGGGCCATGCAGCGGTGACGTCATTTCCTGAACTAGGGGTGCAGTAGGCGTAGCCAGGTGAACTGATGGGCGTGGTCAGACAGTGGGCGTGACCTGATGTCACAGGGGGCGTGGCCGGGTGACGCTCCCCCCCGGGATCCTCTCACCCCCCTCCTCCGCTCTCGCGATATTTCGTTTGAACGGCGGCGGGCACCGCTCTCCCCGCCGGGGCCGCCGCCGCGATGTCCCTACAGCCCCGCCTGCTCCGCACCTACTCGCGGCGCGGCGGCCGCCTCCGCCTGCTCCCGTTGCCCGAACGGTGGATTTCGCCGCCTCAGGACCGCAAGCGGTTCTTCAGCTCCACCTCCGCCGGCTCCAGCGCCCTCTCCTCCGCCCGTTCGGACGACTCCGAGTTCTCTCCGCCCCGCAAGCTCCGCCGGCAGCCGCAGGGTAAGCGGCCTTGGCGCTTGCGTTCCCGAGGGGGCGCGGGGAAGGAGAACCGTCCGGCGGACTCTGCCATCCTTTCCTCTCCATCACCGCCTCCAAAACCGCGCGGCGCCGCCGCCCGACGCCAACGCCGGGCTCCGCGGCGCCCCCTGCGGGGCAACGGGGAACAGCGCCCCGGGGAGCAGCGGCCCCTGCGGAGCGGCGGGGAACAGCGCCCGCTGCGGGGCAACGGGGAGCAGCGCCCCCTGCGGAGCGGCGGGGAGCAGCGCCCCCTGCGGAGCGGCGGGGAGCAGCGCCCCCTGCGGGGCAGCCCCGGGGAGCAGCGCCCCCTGCGGGGCAGCCCCGGGGAGCAGCGCCCGCTGCGGGGCAATGGGGAGCAGCGCCCCCTGCGGGGCAATAGGGAGCAGCGCCCCCTGCGGGACAGCCCCGGGGAGCAGCGCCCCCTGCGGGGCAATGGGGAGCAGCGCCCCCTGCTGTCCAGCACCCCGCAGCCCGGGCCGGCCCCGCGGCGCCCCCTGCTGTGCAGCACCCCGCAGTGCAGCGCCGCGCCCCGCCGCTCCTTCACCCTGCTCAGCACCACCCTGGAGGGCGGCTCGGCGCTGGGCGACAGCCCGGAGCTCTACTCCCCACCCAGGAACGCCTCGAACGGCAGCTCTTTGCTCTTGCTGGAGTCGCTGCAGGAAGAGTGGGAGAAGCTCCCACCGTTACCGGGCACTAGCGGTGCCAGGGAAGAGCGCGCAGGATGGTCCTGTCCGAAAGGAACGAGCAGGGATGTTGAGCCCAGCGGGAGCTGTGAGCCCAGCCCACGGCTGGAGAAGTCCAGCAGGTTTCTGAGAGTATCAGCAAGGAGATCCTGCCTGGCACAAGCTCCCCTGTCCACCCCGAAAGCCACAGCGCTGCCCCCCGTTAGCCACGAGCCACGTCTCTCGGTGCCGTACAACGGAGCCGCTCCCAACGAACCCTGTGAGGACGTTGGGAGAGACTCAACGGAAGGAATCTTGGCTTGTCAGACAAGCAAAGCCAACAAGTGCCAGCTTACACCGGTGGTGGTCTTGGACCCTCGAGAAGTATCAGTGTGGCTGATGAGCACGAAATGCAACAAAAAGGTGTTTCAACCTGCCTGCCAGCAGCCAGAATCTCCTTTGGGCCTTCAGGGAATCTTGGAGAATAAACATAAACGTACCAAGGTCGCTCCTGGAGAGGGAAGTACCTGCAGGAAAGCTTGCATCAGCGGCTTCAGTGCCAGCCGGTGGGGGAAGCAAATAAGGCTCTGTCCAAAAAGGTACAAAAATAAGAGGCGGCAGCAGCATGGTGGCTCCTTTCTCAGACCCCAAGTGAGACAAAGAGGAATGAAGAAGCGTGTTCTGGAGATGTCTGAGGGTACAATAGACAATGACTATTCGCTCCTCAACACCTCCCATTGCTGGGGTAGAGTTCGAGCATCTTTGTCCTTTCACAAGAAGAAGAAAGTTACCGCAGAGGAGAGTTTCTGCAACAACATCCTCTGTAGCCCTTCTGTGAAATCCCAGCTTTCGGTGCACCACGCAATCCTGTCTGCTGATAAAGCTCAGTGCAGCACTTGGTCTGCTTCCTCCATGATCCTGCTGGCTCCCAGGAATTCCTGTTCTGCCCTGGACTTCACGCTTACAGATGCAGAGAAGGTGTTTGGGGAATGCCAGCAAGAGGGGCCTATTGCTTTTGAGGACTGCATTCCTTTAGATAAAATGAAAGACTGCAAAAAAATTGGAGAAGGGGTGTTCGGAGAGGTCTTCCAAATCGACAGTGAGAGAGGACCTGTGGCTTTAAAAATAATTCCCATCGAGGGGACTGAAAGAGTAAACGGTGAAGCTCAAAAGAGCTTTGGGGAGATTCTTCCTGAGATAATAATTTCAAAAGAACTCAGTCTTCTGTCTGATGAGCTCGTTAACAGGACTGTTGGGTTCATCAGCTTGTACTCCGTGCACTGTGTTCAAGGGGCCTATCCTAAGTATCTCCTGGAAGCCTGGGACAAATACCACCAAGAAACGGGATCAGAAAATGATCGGCCCGACCTTTTTGGGGACGAGCAGCTCTTCATGATTCTGGAGTTTGAATTTGGAGGCCATGACTTGGAGAACATGAGAAACAGGCTCAGTTCAGTGGCCTCAGCGAAGAGCATTTTGCACCAGGTCACTGCTGCCCTGGCTGTGGCAGAACAAGCACTGCACTTTGAGCACAGAGACTTACACTGGGGGAACGTGCTGGTAAAGAAAACAGATGTAAAAGAGCTGAATTACGTGCTGAACGGCACAACGCACACCATCCCCACATCAGGGATTCATGTCAACATCATAGATTATACCTTGTCTAGGCTGGAGAAAGACGGGTTAACTGTGTTTTGTGACCTTTCTGCTGATGAAGAGCTCTTTCAAGGCACAGGGGACTACCAGTTTGATATCTACAGGCAAATGAAAGCAGAGAACTCCAACAACTGGACTGATTATCACCCACACAGCAACGTCCTCTGGCTGCACTACTTGTCAGACAAACTGTTGAAAGGCATGAGCTACAAGAAAAAGGAATCCACTTCTACCTTGAGGAAAATAAAGTGGCAGCTCAGTAAGTTCCACAAAGAGGTACTGACCTTCTCGTCTTCCAACGAGGTTCTACAGAAAAGCAGCCTCTTCCAGTGAGCGAGGGCGTGCAATGTTCAGGAACTCTAATCACTAAGGGAGACTTTCTCTGTGCTGTTTTAGACGTATGATCTTTTTAAATGTTGGCACAACAAAGAAGTGTTTTGGTCAATGCGCATAATTGTCAAATATGTCAAAAAAAAACCAAAAAAAGAGTCTTTTTGTCTTGAAGATATTTCCATATGTACTTTCTTTTGAGTGGTGACGGCAGGGAGAGAACAGAGTTGACATTTGAGGTGGGACGGGGAGAGACTTCTTGGGGCTCAGTTAATGTTTTCACTTCCACATAAGTTTTCCTACCTTTTTAGTCTTAGATTATTAAAAGTTCTTTTCTTACTATAGTGTCTTTCTTATAAATTCTTGGTTTTTTAAGAAAAAAACTGCAGTTCTGGCCAGAGAGGACAAAGGTAAGTGTTCTCAGCCCAGATGGGGACAGAGAAGGGGAAAACCTCACCTCTTGCCTTAATTTTAAGAATTAACTTTTCTTCAGTTAGGCAAAATTGGTACCTGGAATGCTGCTACAAAATGTTAATATATAAAGTTTCTGTAGTGTAGGTCTTAAAAACACTCTAATCTGCAATAATATGATTTTTTTTCTCTCTGTAAGGACCAGTGAAGAGAGATTGGATTATGAAAAAAAAGGAAAAAAGTACCTATGTTCCTGGTGCATTTTCAACTGTTATTATGTTGTCACCTTGTATGATGAGAGGAACTCAAATCTGTAACTTGATGGTAGCATTAAAGAGATTTTCCCCATTTATCTGCAGAAGAAAATGCACAAGGTAATAGGTGTTCTTTAGTCCCAATTGCAGATGGATCAGACAGCCTAAATTTGGAGCAGTACTTACATTGAATTTGAATTCTTTGTTTTCGCTAACATTCACGTACCTTAAAGAAGCTGCTCTGAACAGAACAATAAATCAAGCTAAGGGAAAAGTGAATTAGATTATTAAAATTGGTACATCCAATGACCCAGATGCATTAGGTAATTAAGAGGCAGCATAATCAGATTTGTTATAACTGGAGTGCTGTCTCTGTATATGCAGTCTATCAATTAGATGCATTTTGAGCCTATCTTGAAGTCTGCTTTTTACAAGCGAAGCAGTTAGAGACCCCAGTTACGCCCCTGCCCATGGTATGATATTATTGTTCTGTCTTCCAGACTCTACTTTTGCTGTCGAGTACGACAGAAAGTGACTTGCCCATCTGCACTGCTTGAAGTTATTGAGATGGAAATTGTACTGGAATCTTGCCAGGCATCCTTTCAATCTTTTTTTCCCCTCTAATTGACTGAAGTACTGCAATATAATTGAATATTCTTAAAACTTACTTGGTAAGGACCGCAGTGAGTGCGTATCTGACATCAAGGATGTGTTCTTCAGTCAGAATGGTGCTATTTTCATTGGTGCCTTAAAAAAAAAAAAAGGATGGATGGAACAACATTATTGCCTGCCTGGGTCCTTTATTGCTGTGGTTTGAGAACTGCTAATAGTGGCTGTACAAGGGGGATGGGCTCAGAGTGGCAGGAAGTAACGAGAGGAGAGGTGCCAGTCAACTTGGCGACATGGAACAGGAATGCTAGAGGAGCCCTTTATTACTGCAGACTTCGAAAGCTGCCACTGCCTTGAAATATTTCCCCACAAACCACAGAAATGCTAATTTGTGAATATGTAGCATTGCTTTCATTAACCAAACTTTAAAGTTGCTACCCCTCACAAAACTGGATGTCAAATTAATCTAGAAACCTTTGCCCTAAACTGTGTTTGCAATGAAGAATAGCTGCCAGAGGCGAGTTCTCAAGTCCTTAAAGATGCCGTTTAAAAAATGCCATGGACTCCTCAGTCCCATAAACGTTAACGGGAGGAAGGTGACGGTAAAGCAATCTCAAAGCACCAATCAAGAAAAACACCCTGAACGTGTGTTCTCATCCCAATCATTTGGAGTGAAAGCTTTACTTGGAACAGAGCTCAATTATCTATTTTACTCATCTGTTCTCTCTGCTAAGGATGCCAGAACCCAGTCTGTGCTTCAGAAAACACAACATTTAAAGCTGGACTACACTTACATCACAACCTTAACGGGTGCTCCATCTCTTACTGAAATGATGAGGTATGAGCAAAGCTAAAGTTCCCATAAGGGAAGGAAAGATGTTTCACACAGATCCAAATGCTTTCAAAGGTTGAAAAGAACGAGTGTAGTTTTGTGTAACCACTGACTTCTAAATAGTGTGGACACTGAGCTGGAATTCTGATATTGCTTTTCTAGCTCACTGTGTTTTGTGCTGAAAATAGCAGTACTCACTCCATATTAATGGTGACCGCACACTTATTTTGGGATGTGCTTTCATTTATTTGCCAAATCACTGAAAATTTTGCCTCTTTTGAAGGCAAAGAAAAGTATGAAATATCAATTACCCTGTAAATACTCTTTAACTCACTAGGCTACTGCTAATACATGATGCATAATGTATTTTCTGCTCACCGTTCCCTTCTTGAGAAACTGGACATGAACTAAAATGCCGGAATAGGAACACTACCTCTTGCCTTGAGAAAAATGCTCCCCAGCCGTGAGCTGAAGTTGAAAGAACAACAGCTCTGGCCTAACTCTAGAGACAGAGCATGCAAGCGCAGTTACTCAGAGTATCACTCAGAGGGAGGAGAAAATGATGATCCCTACTTACAGTTGTCTTCTTGGATACTGGATGCCCAACTGTGCAGTCACAGGATAGGACTAGAGAAGTTAATGGTGTTGGCTGGCCGCGGGGAGTAGCAGGAGAGGTTGGCTGCCAACAGGACAGGAATGCTTTTTAATGTTGAATAAAAACAGACTAGGAAAAGCAACTTGGTCTGTGTTTGCTCCCATAAAACGAATTAGGTACAAATAGCCCAATAAAAACTTGGAAGCCTTAAATCAGATAAACTCAGTATTCAGGCTCTAGTTGTAACAACTGGAATCCTCCCTCCCTTCCCTGGACCTTACTTCAAGATATATTTAGGTAGGAAATGAATAGGAGTCGAGTGAGTTTTCTTTCAGCAGCCTGCTGCTAACTAAATTGTTGTTCTGTGATCTTACCTCAACAGCCACCGTCTTAAAAATCACAGAATCACCAGGTTGGAAAGGACCCATTGGATCATCGAGTCCAACCATTCCTAACACTCCCTAAACCATGTCCCTGAGCACTTCATCCACCCGTTCCTTAAACACCTCCAGGGAAGGCGACTCAACCCCCTCCCTGGGCAGCTGTTCCAGTGCCCGATAACTCTTACTGTGAAGAATTTTTTTCTGATATCCAACCTGAACCTCCCCTGACGGAGCTTCAGGCCATTCCCTCTTGTCCTGTCCCCTGTCACTTGGGAGAAGAAGCCAGAAGTAGGTTTTTAGGGTAGTTCAAGACTGTAGTTGTCACAGATGAGCGATCTCCACTGTTCATTAGTGAAACATCCACGGTCGTTTCATTAGTGCGGCCCACCACTAATTCCTTTCTGGAAGCAGACAGAAAAATCAGATCATAAAGACATATTTAGAAATATCACCTAAAGGTTGCTGTTTAATAAGAGGCCCGAAGCGTTCTGGCTCTGGTAATTACTCCCTCCAAATGCTGTTGCACACAGGATAATGCAATAGCCCAATTAATTATTCAACGTTCTGCAGGGCGTGTAGGAAAATACTTCCTTAATATCAAAGGCAGTCATCGCCAAACTCTATGTAACGTTTTACCATTTTTGTTTTACATCAAGATAGATTGCAAACATTGTTCTGCTTGATTCCTGGTTCAGTGGATCTCCCGGGTAACTTTTTACAATGAGGTGATGCTCGCTGGTTTGTCTTAAGGCCGTGTAAGCCGAGCAACTCTTTGTCCTAGTGCTGTGCAGCAGCCTAAACCAAAACCACATGTTCACAATTAAATGCCAGAACTGATTTGAATCATTGAATCATAGAATAATTTGGGTTGGAAGGGCCCTTAAAAATCACCCAGTTCCAACCCCGCTGCGATGGGCAGGGACATCTCCCACTGGCTCAGGCTGCCCAAGGCCCATCCATCCTGGCCTGGAACACCTCCAGCGATGGGGCAGCCACCACTTTTTAGGATGACTATAGTTGTGTAAAGTTTGCTTTTTCCTCTGAGATTTGGAAGAGCAAAGCTCACGAAGGCACGACGGTATGGAGGTGATCTCAGGGAAAGGATGAACTAAATAGAAAGTAGTAACCAGAGGGACAGCAAATCTTGACTGCGAATTGAGAGAAAACATCTCATGCATCAAGATGACGTTTTATATGAATGCTGAATGCAAAATCTGGTTAATAGAACCACTGGGACTCACTGAATGAGACCCACCAGAGTGAAATGAGCAGTACAGATGTTGCAGTCTGGTTTGTAAGGTGACTGAAAGCAAACAGATCAAGTCAAATTTTAACAATCCTAATTTTTCTAAGGTAGCAGATTGAGAATATCTTTACGTATACACATCCATTCTCTGAAAACCAAAATTCCCGTGACCTCATTTAAGGAGAAGATGGAAATAAAAGACCCTGTAGTGATAAGTCAGTCCCAAACTGATGAGATGTTGTAACTCAGCTCCCAGGAGAAGGTCTATGAGGAAGAACATTAGAGCTCTTCGCTGGGGACAAGGCCTTGTTAACACAAAGCCACTTGTTTACCCCTGGGTTGCCACATGGCAAAATACTAATTCCTTCTCCAGAGATGGTTATTTTCTTGAATAAATATGTTCATCTGCTGTGCTAGTGTACGGGCACACTGTTCTATAGAGATGAGGTTCCTTCCTTTAGCAACAGTTCTATTCACCAATAAAGCTGTACTGTCTGTGGCTGATGTTTCTGGAAAAGCTCAATGATAATTAATAATTAGATGCTGGGCGCCCAAGTATTAAGAAATGCTGACCAACACTCAAGAATCTCATTAATTATTCTTAGGAAACAAATGTATCGCCAACATCATAATCCCTAAGAGCGCTGCAACTATAGTAATTAGTGCTCATTATTGCTCAGCACTAAATATTGTTCTAACTTCTCTGTCCTATGCTTTCTGGAAAGCTAATTAGATATTGAATTGTGGTGAAAACTCCTATTAAGTAGCAAAAAGCTGCAAAATTTTCAAATCCTTTGTTAGATGTACCAGAAACTGTCCTCAGGGCCAAGTTTCCAAAGTAGGACCGGATTTCAATCCGATCACAACTCCCATTTATTACCTTGTTGAGACACCGGTAAAGCTCAGATTGTATCAAAGCATCGTTTTGCTGTTGTGGTGCTGTTATTTTGGGAAACTGGGATTCTCTCAGGGTTGAATCTCATACTGGTGAGAAAGCGGACAACTGCTCTCGAGCTGAGCAGTGAAGAACAGAGAGGGAATGGAACCAAATATATTTCTAACTGAAACCCTACAGGAAAAAAGTTTTGAGAAGGCCTGGCAGTGAGAATAACAACTGCTCCCTGTTTCCATGGGATTTCACCTGGACCAAGCTGGCCTATTTACAGAACTTCCAGTTTCTGCTGGGAATGTTCAGAACACACAAAATCCCAAGAGTCTGAAGGAACAGACAGCAAAAATACACCAGTATGGCTACAGTTACAGACTTACACACGGTGTTTATGTTTCCATTAGATAAGCACAATATGGAGCTGTTCAAATTCTCTACTATTGGTTTTCATATATGAAATGCAAGAATAAAACCAAATGTCTGCTATGCCTCAGCCTTTGTGAACTCCACGGGTCACTCCGCTCCCAAATGCCTGATTGAAAATGAGGTACAGTCTGTCAAGAAATCTTTTTTCATCTCAGTAACAGACGTTATCAGCGCTGAACTGCAGACCTTAAGCTCTTCTTAGGCCTAGATCTACATTAATCATTTGTGTTCACTCTCTCATACTTGTTCATAGCTTTAGACACACAAAGGCAAAAGCCTTTGCACCTTGAACTAAAAGCTTTACATTTGATATAATTTCTAGCACTGGTAAAAGTTTTTTCTGTATCCCTCTGATGCTGAATTAAAAATAGAATCATTACACAGTGCTTGGAACATAGATTCTATATTTGTTTTTGAAGCATTTCCCCAGCACATAAAAAAAATAGCCCTTATTACCTACTGGAGTCGTTCTCCAGTGATCCCGCAGTAACGTCTTGGAGATCATCACGTGAAGTGAAATCATCACATGGAGTGAAATCAAAGGTCACCCAAAATACTGGAGTCCTGAAGAAATTTTTTTACTCTCTAAAAGGGGGGAAATATCAACAAATACAAGTCAGGATCTCTCTCCTGTCCTTGGGAAAATACACTTCTTTTCATGAGGTTGCTGTAAAGAGGATTTTGTAACGCTCCTGAGATGAAAAACATGGACCCGTAACGGATGGGCCGGCCGGCAAAAGGCTCTGCTGTTGTCTAGGCAGCGCCTGGACGCAGCTCCCTGCCCGAGCAGGCAGGAGAATCTCAGCTGAGGAGCAGCTCTGCTGCAGAAACCTGTGGAGTCACCTAAACCATCGACATCTGTAGATTTCTCACCCACTGATGCAAACGGAAGTCCTTCCTCCCAAGCTCTTCCTACAAAAACACAAGCTTTTCCCTCTCAAGGTGTACTGGAGCCAATTCCCAACAAGACACGTGCCTAAGAAAAAGAACTCTTAATCTTGTATTTATCACCGTTCGAGGTGTAAATGCCACCAAAAGAGGAGCTGTTTGAAAGCTGAACTTCAAGGGGGGGCTCCAGCTGCAATATCCAGGTCTCCAATGCTGGCTACAGTAGAGCCAAACATTGCAAAAAGGGAGACCACCTGCACGTTTAAGCGTCCTTTCAAGGTGAGCAAACTGAAAAACATGTAAGGAGGAAATTTGTTGATAGCAAACATAGCAGGAGTAGCCCTTACATGGGAAAAACAAATCTTGCTGCACACTTACGATGGCTAAAGGTGAACAATAAAGCCCTAAACAGTACAATAAGAAGCTCAAGACACCAGCTGACTCTCAGAACAAAAGCTTGAGCCTTCTGCATCGAAAGCACGCACGTTCTCCCACAGAAGGATCATCTCTGGACAGCCCTACGCAAGCGCACGCACTGAAGCACAGTCTTTCCTGAAATCAGTAGCAAACTGAGTTGGTGCCCAGCTTTTTCACAGCAGAAACCATCCCATCCTCTCCACCCTGTTACAGAAATAAGCCACAAGAGGGTGCAGGTTATTTGATTTCTTATAGATGCCCGGACTGTTTTCTTCTTCCAACAATCACATCTGTGCCCTGCACACGTTTCAGCAGTGCACCAAAGAGGTCTGCTGTTGAAGTTCACGTCTCGGTCAAAATGACCCGATTAACTTATATCCTGTATACCGCGTAACGGATTTGGTTTACTACATCTCCCAGGAAGCAAAATTTTCACAGCTACGCGTGCACGTGGTTATTGCAAAGAACACCGCTTGGCAAAGCAAGGTCTACACCAACACGTTACCTATGTACGGGCAAAAGAGGTGATTTTATCACACTGGGGTAAGAGTACACCTTAGGTACAGAATGGGTTTAATTCTTATTTATATTCTAATGACTAAGGACCGCTGCCTTCATCCCGCAGTCCTCTACCATACAGGGAGAGCTCAGTTAGTGAGAGCCCAGCAGAGGAATGTTTTATTTGTCACTGCTTAGGCATGGTTGGAAAATCCCCAACATGGAGTGTTTACGCTATCAGTGTTTTTACCTCTGTCTCCAGGCGATAGACGTAAACCCTTCCTTCTTCCCCTTGAACGTGATAAAATAGAGCTCCAACAAGGAGAAGATCTGTCACCCCATCGTGGTTCACATCTAGCGGGCAGAGCTCAGATCCAAAATAAGATCCAACCTGTGCTCCAGAAAAAGCCAAGCAGTTCTTTCACTGGAATTGTCTATATATAGCTTTGTAGAATTCATGTCTTTTGCAGCAGTAAGGCAATTTTTAGAACAAACCATCACGTATCTACTTATATGTGGATCATTTCCCTATTATTTACTTTATTGCAGTCATCCTCAGGGACAGGTCCTGTAACCAGTTTAGCAGTAACAAAGTCATTATTCAAGAATTTGACAGGGGAAAAAGAACACCACAGCCGATGATCTCTTTCCCCATGAGCCATGAGAACAGAACATAAATACAGTACACCCCATTTAGCTAAGTTTCTTCCTAAGTCTTTTTCCAAATTTCATCATTTTTTTGTGATGTTCCCACAGCATCATGGAGTGAACAAAGACTCTGTAATCCGCATTTGGCTAAATGGGATGCTGGCGTAAGACTCTAAGTGTGTCTAGAGGAGAAAATGTGCCGCTGGAGCAAATACGAGGTGCGCAGCCCACCTGCCCCCCGCTGGCCCTGGGCAGTGAAGCACTGTACCTGTTCTCTCTGCAGGGTTTGTTTTAAGCTGCCATCCTAAAACACCAACATCTTCCGACCAACATCTTTGCAGCAAACCTGAGCTGGAGAAAGCAGATGGCAAAGCCAAAGCTGGTTAGATCTAAGGCAGGATCCCCAAGTCCCGCAGAGTGCCAAGTTTGATCCCAAACTTCACTGCAGAAACACAGAAAGCATAGATTGCAAGTAAGAGGGACATCAACTGCTTTTATCCCTCTGTCTCTATCCTACATTTGTATTCCGGTGGTCCCTTTTGGACCAGCTTCAGGATCTGACTTCATGTCCTTTGGCTCAATATAATGATTCCTCTGTCAGAATTTCCCATATTTATCTCTCTGGCTAGACCTTTTGTGACCTCGGGACTCAGCCTCACTTTGTCTCCAGACCTACTTAAATCACGGAAAGTAATGGCTTATAAGTCTCACTCCATATTTTTGCGTGCACTGTTTCAAGGTGCCCTGAGAGATTTGCCTCGTAAAATACCTAACCATGCTTCTGGCATGAAAACCCACTCCTAGCTCCTCCACTTCTCTCTTCAGCTCCTCCCTAGCTCAGTAACATTTAATTCTTGCCTTAGAATATGTAGAATTATTACCAGTGTCACCATGAAGTTTAAAAAGCAATAATTATGGGAATTAGGAGACCTTCCATTCTCCATTAGAGCTCTGATCCATCCTGCCTATCAGGTCGTGAGACTGAGGAGGAGCTTTCAAGGAGTCTGTTAGTGACATTTTAATAAAACCGCAGATGCAAAAACCAACTAAAAGGTAAACATGAAAGGTCATTTTTAGCAGGGTCTCCATTTCTGTCCATCAACACCTTTAGCATACCTGGAACAAGAGGAGCTGTCTGGAAAAGCCACCAGGGTCTAGGTTCGTCCCGTCCACCTTGTCCTTTGGTGCATGCTCCGTGGACACGCCACAATGACATTGAAATGTGCAGATTGACTCGAGGGCATTCACAGCACGATTTAAGAGAGAGGTCAGTTCTCTGATGGTCATTTTTTAATGCAAGAGCCTTCCCCCCACCCCTCACACATGCACACAGAACACTCGGCATTCCCCTTTTATTTTGTATTTTATTGGTGTCAGAAACATTGACATTTTACGGCAGGACACCCAAGGTATGTTAAGGCACTCTGCACGTCTCTTCTCCCATCAACCAGCAATTCTTTGGCTTCTGCTGATCCCTTATCTCGCTATACCGTGACCCTAGTCTGGACCAGAATTACTCCCTTATAGTTTGTACTATCAGAGTTCTGAGTAATCCGTTCTCATTTGGATGCAGTGTGTTGTTATTACAATGCTAAATGAGCTGATACACCAAACGCTGAGCAATCAGAAGAGTTAACTGCATAGGAAACCCTTTGGGAGGGGAAAGAGGAGAAAGCCATTCCAGAGACGTGGTCCTCTTTGCCCAGAAAGTGTAAATTTTCCCAGCATTCTCAGAAATGAGCACAACCAATCACAGCTGCTTTCTAACTGCCTCTTGCCCTCTTCCGCCAAGGATTCCCTGGGTTTAACAACCATCCTCACAGGCCAGAAACGCTGTAAAACTCCCCATCTCATGAGTCCAAAACGAAAAAGACTACATCAGAGGAGGAAGCGAAGCAAACAGTCTGTGCTCTCGGATTTCAACAACAGAGAGGCGCCAGCCACGAGGCAGCCGCAGACTGAGGCTTTGCCTGGTCCTGTCTGGCCCTGATTATATTCATGCTGCTGAAGTAGATGTGAGGTTGCAAAGCGGAACCATTTTCTTTTAAAATGTCCTTCCCCTCCTACACTTTTATTTTATTTATTTTTTTTTTTTTAGTCCCAGAGCAACAAATGAAATTTCTGAAGTGCAGCAAAGAACCCAACCGTTACCCACAAGAACAGCCCGGCTGAGCAATCCGCCAGCTGCATCGCTTCAGAAACAGCTCTGTGCAGCTTACGGAGACTTACAGAAAGCATCTGGTCTTTGTCTGAGCCCTTTTGCTTGTCATATTTCAAAGCCTCCCTTTGCTATCTCCAGAGGGAACGGCAACTATGCTCCGTGGGGTCACGGAAAGACGGAGAGGGAATCAACTGAGACACAGAATGACCTCCTGCAACTGGCTTCAGCTTCAAAGCACATATTGGAAAAAAAACAACAATAAAATAAAACGTACAAAGCATTTGAGGAACAAGAAAGTCTTGATTCTACTTATACCCCTGAGGAAAAGGGCCTTATGGGGAATTAGGAACCACACAAATCAGACGTTCAGTTTTCTTTTAAGAAAACTACACAGCTAAGCAGCAAAACAGATCCCTGTGCAGTGGGGCATTTGGAGGTGGTACAGGGGCCCCAGAGAGCAAGGACCAGGCCAAGTGTGCTCAAGCAGAGGAGGAGTCTGCAAGCAACAAGGTCTGCATTTATCTCCCAGCCCTGTCAGGAACCGAGAAACTTTGACCGAAGTTGACAGGAGGGTTTGAGCATCCATAACCCTGCATGGAAAGTAATAAGAGCTGCTGGCATCTGTTCTCCATGTCCTGGCTGGGACCTCGGAGTCTGCGTGGCTCGTACAGAGAAAAAAAATAGGAGAGCAGAGGAATAGCTGTGGTTTCTAATATTTGTGAAAGACTTCTCTTTTCTCAGAGGAGAGCACTGCAAAGGCTCCCTGTTTGCGTAGGGGTGGATTCACACGCATGCGGGTTCACCCGTCACAAGAGGCAGAAGGCAGAGTGCGGTTCTTCTGCTGATAACTTTTTGTGTAAATGACTGAAGTGTTTCCTGGAAAAACATTCTGATCTATTAAAAATGGATCCCACAGTCCTGCTGGTCCCTCAAATCTCTGAGCTAGCCGCATGTCCTTCCTCTTGCAAGGAACTGTAGACATCCCACAAAATAACCCCCAGCCAGCCTTCCTCTTTGCAATGTGCCCAAACTAGGAGGTGGCTCCGATGGTGAAACCAAAGAGGAGCCTCTTGCATTAAGGATGCAGAAAACCAGGAGGTTACTGATATTGAGATTAGCCTCAATAGAGCTAACTCAGCTCTACAGGAGGGACCACACTGCAGGGAGACAGTAACTCCTCAAAAATCTCCTTTTTTTCCATAGTGCAAAGATCTGTACAGCAGCCTGGGCACTGCTAAATCTTCTGACCAGTCTGACACCTCTGTTTTTCTGCTGTCCATCAGCTTGAGAGGGCTGGGACTGGTGGTCTGTGACACCCAAGGAAGGTCTAAGTCCCATTCCACACCAGGTACCAGATGTTTAGGAATATTTTTATGCAGATCGAAAGGTAAACTCACACTGCAAGCTTAAGAAAGGGATTTAAAGAGAAGCAGGTTCAAGGAATGGCTGAAGAGGCAGGTTATCGTGAAAGCAAATTGTCACAGCCCACAGCTACCACAATCGCAACCAGTCAGCAAGATCTCTCTTTTGTTGTTTATTAAGACTCCAGACAGGGCTGGCAGAGCAGATTCTGCATTTCGTGAGAATCTCAAAGCATCCCTCCCACTGCAAAGCACCGTGCACAGCAGCAGAGTACCATGTGCCAGATGATCTTTTTGTGCAATACCAGCCCCTTGCCAAATCTTGGGAACACTTAGGACAAAGCCATAGATGGAAAAAGCAGCTGAAGGCTTCACAAGGCAAAAAAGCAGCAGATGCTGGAGTGGGAAAAGTTAGTTACAATTCAGATACCCAGTGCAGTGAAGCTGCAGAGGGAATTGCCCGCGATAGAGGAAAAACCCGTTAGAAGTGACATGGAATGAGTTTTCAAAGCAATGTTTTTGCTGCCAGTCACATGCATGTAGTAGGCAACAGGATTAAGATGATTCTCTCCAAAAGACAAATCTCCTAACTTCCCTTGCTCAGAGTAGAAATTGGAGGCAGATTTTGGAGTTGCATAGTTTATCTTACTGAAGGAAAGATACTGCCAACAGTTGAAGCCTGCAGCTTTTTCAGGGGCATCACCAGCCATTCCCTTCATGAAAAACACATGCAGTGCAACACCAGCTGTTACACTTTCAGATGTGGCTGCACAAACTGATATGAAGTCAGGCAAAACAAGAGTCAACGTGCATTGCAGCGAGGTCAGCACAGCACTGGGTGAAACACACTCAGGAATTTCATAAGGCCTTGTATCCATGCTGGTCACATCTTCTCTTACATTTTGAGAGAGGTTGAAGTTCTGAAAATGTATCCCAAGGATGAACATTTTCAATTAAGTAAACTGTCAGTATAGCAAGTTTAAAGGAATACTACATGTTATTGTTTTTAAATACAGGCTTAAAGTAAGACAGCTCATTTTTATCTCTTTTCCACAGTACGCTTCCCACCCTGCCCGAGGCAGCGTGCACACTGCAAAAAGCAATAAGGTCCTTGTAATCATTTACAGGAACACAGGATGCCCACTAAGACTGGCAGGAAACGTGAAGCACATGATGCATTTTAACCCATCTGCCTCTCAGAAGCCACATGCAGGATTCTGCTGCTGTTCTCTACAGTCAGAGCAACCTGTGAAAGACGGATGGTTCAGAAATTCACTGTGTGAAGTTACAGGTCCAGTTAATCCATGCCACTTCCATACTGTTAAGCAAAAGTGTTCATTGTGCATATCGCACAAATGATTTCGTTATAATACTGCAAAATGGGAATTCTGATGTGGGTTCAGCACTCAGCACTGCAGGGGCTGACACAAAGGCAGCATGGCTCTTGATGACTGAAGATTAGTTGTCCGCTCTTGCCTCACACCAAGAATTTTTGCACAGAAGCCAACTCCATCCTTAGTGACTTTTTATGACTCTACAACACTCTTTATTCCAAAGCACTTCAGTGAAGTCTCTTGTGGTAAAAGAATACTGGTCGACCCGTTGTTAGATAGGTCGCTCCATCCTTTGCTTCTCTATGGCGAAGAGCATTGTTTCTATACAGCTCAGAAAGCACTGCCTTCCCAAACCACTCCCCTCTGCCCCAGTGAACTCGCTTTTACACCTTTAGACACGGTAATAAGAAAGCGTCAGGCAGAGAAAGTTGAGTAAAAATAGTTTCTTCAGGGGAAATTAATGATTAAAGTGCATGGAAGTACTTAAAGCCACAGGCTGAAACACAGTCTTCAATAAAATGCACTTTAATCCTGATAATGCCTTCAGTCCTTCCAGCAGCCATAGGGAGAACCACTCCTTTGAAGATGGGAGCAAGGTTGCAAGCCAGAAAACCTGCTAAAGATTTCTTGTTTGTCCCTCTAGAGGCATCATCTCAGTTGTTGATAGCTGGGGCTGCAAGAGTGACTGCTCCTCTGAAACAGCTGATCTCAAATGTTTCTGTGGCATCCGTTTCAATGATCTCGTCTCTACAGCAGGAGACAGAAGAACAGCAGCCCTTCATCAGCAGGAGGCTGACAAAGGGGACAGCTTTTAGAAGGGCACAGGTGTGGGAAAAACCCAGCATACACCAGACAGTATTTTAAGTGCTGCAACCACCCCACTCCTAGAAAACTGGCATCTAGGAACAATCTACGCAGGAAGAGCAGGAGACCACGTTTAAATCCAGCGGAGCTTCTGCCCAAGCTCTGCCAGGCTGAACAAAGTATTTCTAGAGAAAGGAACAGCTCTCCATTTTCCACCCAGAGTCGCGTCCCACATGTAACAGGGGAAGCAAAAGTAATTATCTTAGGCAGAATCTGACAAAGTTGCCACTGTTAATGCCCTGCTTTGTGGTCTAAAAGCCCTGTGATTTTAACGCTTGCAGTATGAGTGGGCCTAAATTTTATCTTCCCTAGAAAAAGCACCATGCACTTGGGCTACTGAGTCAAAGGGAAGAAGAGCCTTTGCTTTTCTCAGCAGCATTTCCTGCCCATTTCTACCAGAGGTGAGTAGGAATGGCATCTCCTTCATTCTCACTATTTGTTCCCAAACTCTAACCAGGCCCGTACCTCCTCTAATTCTTTATTTGCTCAGCCCACAAGAGATGCTCCTGAGGGATGCTGTGTGGAGGCCATTTCATGAGCGAGCTCGCCTGCCAAACTTTCTGTTACCAAAGACCTAATAATATGCCAAGAGTGGTTGCTGAGCAGGAAGCTAAAAAGATACTGGAGACATTTCTTCATTATTTAATTTACCTTCTGGATTTGTTCCTGAATCACTGGTGTTTCCAGGGTCTTCCTTAAGAACTCCCACATCCTTTGCCCAATTTGTCCATTTAATTTCCTCTACTCTGGAGAGAGAAAACGTGACACTGATGCATGAGGCTCAGCATTTCAATGCAGATCTCATTGTCACACAGCATCCCAACCCAGCTGATCCCGGCAACACAATCCTAATGGCTTGGCTGTAGCAACAAGACCCTACAGAGTTTATCTTTGAGTAAAGACCTCCACTAGTCTTAGCACCACAAGGTAAGTATCTTCTCCCCCAGCATGTTTTGTGCTGGTCTTTGTTGCTCGCTTTAAAACATGCCAGTTCCTCCCAGAGGACACAACTAATAAAGAGAAGGCTCCCGGGTTCTGCTTCCTCTATGTGCTCCATAACACCCTGGAGTTGCAGAAGTGCTGCCTGCAGTTCAGTTCACCGGGAGGAGAAGGGTTCGTCCACTCTCCAGCCCCTACACCTGCGAGGAAGGGTGCTGCCACCTTGTGTTGCACTCCAGTGGCATGTTCTGAGCGAAGGGGCCACCACCAGCCCGCATCCCTCCCAGCACAGCCCACCCTGGGCACTGTTCTACTTGCGGCATCATTGCAGACACTCTGCAGCCATAACCACTTGCACAGATGTGGGTTAAACAGGACAGCTCTTGGTGACAGCATATCTCGGTGACAACTCGGCGGCTCAGCTAGCTCTGAAACTTCTACCATTGCAATCAGCGACCACTTTGCACGCACCCACGATCATGTGGATGAGTCACTCTGTTGAGCAGTGCTGAAGTTCCCGGTGCGGTTCAGCTTATGAATCACAGGAACTCGTTACTAGGCTGGAGGGTAAGGGACAATGGTTCCTCTGTCTCACCTGAAACACCACCTCTCATCTTTCTTATTGAGGCCCACTGACATGAAGCAGCCGGATCTCCTCTTCCCACCTTGGCGCCACAGCCAGGCCTTCTCTATTTCTAGAATAGCAATAGCCCTCTGAAAGAAAAAGTTCATGTTAGAGACAAAACAGGGCATAGAGAGACCAGTCCTTCTTTTTGATTACAACTTCCTCAATAAGCAACTACTTTGACTTAGACAATCACTTCTGAACCCAATCCCAAAGTGCTCCTTAGCTTAATCGTCGCAGTCAGTTACTTTCTCAAGTTACCCGTGCACGTGGATCTGGACTGGCTGGTAGCCGTGCAAACAGCACCAGTTTTAAATACATCTAAAACATGACATTAGGGTTTACCCAGAGAGTTGCAAATTTATGCAAAAGAGAAGTTTATAGTTGAGGCTCAGGACAAAGACAGGCACTGTCATCTCTGACACTATGAGATTCCAATAGGAGCTTGGGCCGCGACATAACTGCTGAGTAGCACGGTGTCTCACCTGCAGCTTCCAGACACTTTTGCTATAACCAGAAATATCTGTGACAGTCTCGCTCATGAGCGCAATCAGCATGTTGAGCAAAAGAATATACGTGAGGATCACAAAAAGAAGCAGCAGGAGCATGACAAAGTATCTGAATCTGGCATGTTCATGGAAGTCCAGGTCGCCCATCCCAATGGTGATCTTGAAGAGCTCCAGGGAGACGCTGAGCAGCCCACCGTACATAGCATGGTTCCCAGCGCTCTCCAACTGAGCAAGAGACTTGTTCTGAGGGACCAGAGGAGCATCCCCCATCAGCGTAACCAGAGCTATGAGAAAAACAGAATGTGAATCCTCCTTAGAAAAATATACAGCCTGGCCTACAACCTAAAGCTGAGTAAGTCCTTACCTGCAGCAAAGCCAAAGAGAAAGATCATATAAACCAACAGGAAGCGCAGCAGATCTCTCAGGATGGTCTGAAACACAAATCAGGAGGAATTGCCGTTCTTTATCTCACATGAATTCACCAGGATGATCTCCTGCTCTCACACATGATAAACCAACCCCAGCAACAATACTGAAAACAAGTCAGAAAATGCTTTTAGCCAGTTTAATAAAGTACTAATATACGTTAAATTATTTCCTCAGGTAGGCAACATCATTGGCAGCTTCATCTGAGAGACCTACATGCACTTATGTTTGTATGAATAGGTTATTTGAAACAAATAAATATCATGCCAGGTCCCCAGTATGGCTGTTCATAAATGGTTTCAGCACACACGTCTCTTTCTTCTCCTTCTCCTTTGGGTGTCACACAGTGGTGATCAGAATTCTTCCCTGGCACCTCATTTCAACTCTGCTTTGTCTTGTCTTTCTAGTCTCAGACTCCCCTCTGGACCTGGAAACGCTTCTCAGCCCAAGCACAGATGTTCTAGGGAACTCATGCTGGTTTTGACCGCTAGGTTTGAGTTGGTTTATGACAAACGGGTAAGTTTCAGCTGCTGCCACTTGCGATATTCAAAGATAGAAAACTAGTGGTTTGCCACAATTGTACTTCCTTGGAGACAGTGATCTAATCTCCTTCTGCAACATCTTTACTTCCATGGTCAGTTATTAAGTACCATTTATAGTTTTCACGGTCCCTCTCAAGACCAGTGAGAAGAAAAGTAATTACAGGACTTCCTTTAGTTTCTCACACCAAAAAGCTTTTCAGACTAATTTCTCTCCCAGTACTGACCTTTTGTATCATGACACTGTAGATCCCAGTGCGCTGGAAGCCCCGGGTGTAATACAGCATGTTCACCCATCCCAGGAGGAGGGAGAACACCATCACCGCCACATAGTTTTCTGAGCTTGCACCATACAGAACCGCTGAGAGCAGCAATGAGAAAGCCTGGATGAAGCTGGAGAGGGATAGAATGAGTGACACGGTGACTTGCGTCAACAAAAAGGCCCATTTGTGGATCTGTTCTCTTTTGCAAGAAAAAGCAAACACATTTTATGAGGCTACAGGGAGCAGGCGAAGTGGCAGTTAATCAGATACATAGTGTATATAAGCAAATCTTGCTACAAGCAGACCCACAAATTGTTGTGCAATCTGGTTAATCTCACAGCATGGGAACCCTGAACTGTTTGATGTAACTCACATAACAGATATTAAATGGAAAAAATTGCTAACACTTACAAACACACGTACACATAACATGCACGCACATGCAGCTCTGCACATTTCTCCTCAGAAAACTGAGACATTATTTCCCTTTCAGCCAGTTCTGAGCGACTCAAGAACCTGAGCTCTTTTTCTAACGAGTTTACGTGCTTAACTGTGGAATAACTGAGAATCTGACCTGCACCGTGTTCCACTACAAACCCACGGACAGACTCTACCCAAAGTCCACTACAACAAAGGGTTATGACAAGATGCAGGAGGAAGGAGAAGCAAGAAAGGAAGGGACGGAAAGAGGAGACAGTGGCAGAGAATCGATCTTTCCTGCTCACCGTCTTTCTAGTAATGTTAGGACAACTTAGCTGCATACAGCAGAGAACCAATTTCACCCATGCTTTCATTGTGCAAAAAACCTCAGGAGACATACATCAAGATCTCAATGCAGCTGTCAGAACACATAGTCTTCAGCGACTGACGTCTCCTCCGCAAGTACAGGCTCTAAAAGAGAAAAAATCAATGGCAGCCATTCATCAAAACCAGGGCATGCTACGGAGGGATTCCTGCCCAGCATGGTTATTGCTCAGGGGGAAGATTTGCTCCATAAGCTCCTCTTCATGCTTTCATTTTCAAGAGCCCAAATTTCAGCTAGTCATCCTCCCAAGATGAAAACAGGCCTTCCTTATAAAGGGGAAGGAAAAACAAAGGCTGAATCACAGCTCAGCCCAGCGTCTTTATTAATAGACTGCATTAAATGCCAAGGATGCATTTAAGTACCATAAATCACAGCAATCTCTCGCAATTTTTTGCTGTTGTGAACCAACTTTTCCTTTTGCTCAGCACCCTGGCTTGTGCCACCCCATCACTGCTAGATCGCGCTGGCACCGTCAGTGTCTCAGAGCAGGATTCCCTCCTGCCAGCCACTCATGCAGTCCTGATGTCAGAACTGAATCTCTTGCCTCCACCTCAGTGATATTTTCCCTTTTTTAGCTTTCTTACAATGAAACTAGACAAGAGTTCCCCATACCTGAGCAAAGATGAGATAAATGCCTCCTAGCAAGATAATGATCAGTCCGGAGACCCACAGGAAGCCTCCAGTTGTGAACTCCACTGGAAATGAAGGCTGCAAGAAAAAAACAAACCACTAAAGAGAGGCAGAAGCAGTGATGATAACCACCCACACCTTTTAAACTCATCTCCATCTATTCAGACCTTTCCAGATAAAAGATTTGACCTACCTTTACCCGTGAGGGCTGATAGTATGCAATTGCGGTAAAGATGATCATGAATGACAAGTATGAGACAAAACTGAAGTAGAATCGCTTGGAAGCAAATGTTTCCCATTTTTGCTGAAGCAGTTTGTTCAGTGGCTCCAAAACCACCATCTTGTACCGATTCTATGGAAAAATAAACAACAAAAACGCACCCAAGTATCAACAGGAATGCAAATTCTCCAGAGGTCTTTCTGAGGGTTGGAGTTCAGTGGCTCCAAATAGGGTATTGCTAAGGGTTTATTCAGTCAGGCCTTCCAATATGAAAGAAATCAACCATACCATAACAAGAATGGAGATTGAGATGAGATCTTAGGAAGAAATGTTTTCCTGTAAGGGTGGTGAGGCTCTGGCATAGGTTGCCCAGGAAAGTCATGGCTGCCCCCATCCCTGGAGGTGTTCAAGGCCAGGTTGGATGGGGCTTCGAGCAACCTCATCCTGCCATGACAGGGGGATGGAACTGGATGGGCTTTAAGGTCCCTTCCAACCCAAACCATTCATTCCACTATTCTACGTTACTTCTGCTTGGCTTCGTCAAGGTATTTGAACACACCCAGTCTTAGGACAACCAAAGGATCAAAAATTTCTCTCATATTATAGATTATCAGAGACACACCAAGCAGCCTATGAATAATATAATATGCCAATACTTCCATCATGCATTTACTTTCCAGAAAAAAGATGATGTGAAACACCACATTAACTTGCAATGATTTGCATCATTATTCAGCAAAGGCAGAAAAAATATTGCTGTCTTTGACTTCTAGTCCAAGCACCCACCGGTGTGTCACTGCTGTAGGCCAGGATCTCCAGCACAGAGTTTTCCTCGAAGCTGTCAATTGAGGATAAGTCATAGAGAGACACGTGGATAGGTCCGTAAGTCCATTCAGTGAACTTGCGGGAGAGGTGCCTGTACATCGGATCTTTAATTTCTCTTTGGATGATGTGCTTGAAGATCTGAAGAGAAAACAGATGCATACCAGAAAAATATGTGTGTCATGAAGGTGCAGAATGACACCAGCATAACCAAATCACCTTCAAATAAAGGACATCTGGCTTTTGGCATTATACACTTTGATATAAGCAAACACCAGACTATGTCGCTAAAAGTGGGAAATCTAACAATATCTTGGATCAGCTCTTCCAGGAGTAGAACCAATTTTGGTCCAGATCAGCTGGTGAGAGAACAGCAGCCAGCTGAAAGTCTATAGGACCCAAACTGGAGTGGCCTGGAGTAGACCTTTATTGTCTCCTGTGGCACTGCTACTGTCAGCAGCATTACTGCGGGCTGGGTGCAAGATGATCAAGCCCCACTGCTATGCTGAGGGTGTATGCCAGTCTTCCTTGTTTCTCAGCAACTCCAGAGATTCCCACTAGTTGTCTTTACCTCCACTTTGCCCGTCTTGGCAGCAAGCTGCAGAGGATTTAATCCATCGTAATTCACTATCTCCTCCAGTTTCCATGTTGGGTCAACCTTCACTCCTGCCTTCAAGATCTCAACGTATGTTGTGCTCACAAACTTGGTGTTCTCCTCAGTGTCATCTGCAATCATCACCAGGGCATGGAGGACTGTGTTGCCCTGTGTATCCTGCTCCTGGAGCCTGGCTTTCTGGTGGGGATTGTTTAGGAGATATTCCACCACCTCAAACTGGTTGGTACAAGCAGCCAAGGAGAGGGGAAGTTCACCTGAAGAGATTAGGGCAGTATTTGGAGGGGAAGCAGAAAAGGGTGAAAAAGAATTAAAGAGAAACAAAAACAATTCTAGGAAAATACATTTAGTCTATATTTTTACCTCTGGAACACAGAGCAAGTTCTTTCTCGGTGTCACTAGATTCAGAAAGGGTTGCAGTAAACAACCATTTCTGGGAGCAGCCAGAACACCTTCCCAGAATCCTAATTTAACTCAACTAACCAAGCATTTCTCTCTGTCTGAAACCCCTCAGATGGGATTGAATACACAAAACCAAAGATGATGGCAAATGCTCATTGGACACCTCAGTCTACGAAAGGATCCTGCGATTCAAATAAGTAGAGAGTTTGATTGCAGGACAGCAGAGATGGCAATCCACGGGCAGAGGGGCAAACCCAACTGAGAATCAGTGGCATTGCATACAGTAAGGCAATAAAAAATATGAAGGAACGTGTTCCACATCAACTCACCAAAATAAAAGTAAACTCCTTCTTTCTTCTTCCTGAAGAATTCACCATGGGCTCTGGCATGGACATCAGCTCCATTCTCTACTAAGAGTTTCACTAAATCTAGGTTCCTTTTCTCTATGGCAATGTGGAGCGCTGTCTGGCCTGCGGAAACAGGCAATACCTGTCGCTCAATGCCACTATCAGAGGGAACAAGCAAAAGGCACTTCAGCAACGCGCCGTTACAACGGTCGCTGTGTGTTCTGCACAGCAGCCCTGCAGTCTCGGTGCTGGGCACGGGGTGGGTGGCAATTAATGGCTTTCAACAACGTTCATTGGAAAAGCGCATTGCAGAAACTCAACATAAGACCAAGCAATTCCCACTGCCTGGCACTCAGATCCCCAGCAGCTACGAGAGGGTCAAGATGACCATCCACATACATGATTATGCTGCACATCTGCTATTAGAGAGTAACCCAAACACACTCTGTAATAGCGATACGCTATATCTTTTTCACTTTGAGATGCACTTTTTAACCTTTCCTCTCATATTCTTGGGTTACTAAACATGCATCATTTCTATTTCATAGACCAAGAACAAAGCTGAAGTGTAGAATTCAAGGCTGAAGAAGACGCAGGACCAGAATCAGAAATAAAAGGTGAGCAGGCTGTTATTGGAACTGCACCAGAACTCTGGAACTGCCGTGCTGCATAACCCCTGGCTCCCCTCTTTTCCCTTGTATCTGCACATCTCGCCTGTCTTAACGGGGAAGCTGCTCCGGCAGCATGAGAATAGAAACCTTACCTCTGTAGTAACAGTCAGAGCATGCCACATTGACAAGTGGCCTGGGATTCTGTGTCTTTTGGTCTATTTCCAGCAAAAGTGGGATTGTGTCATTCTTTCCATTTTTTAAGTTCAGCAGGGCTTTCATTAAGCAGGTCTTCCCAGTCCTTGCATCTGGGAGAAAAAGAGTATTCAATAGGTTGTGCATGTACTTTGCACACATCTGTATTGATTCAGCACATAACTGTCTCTGTAGAATCCAATACAATAATTATTTTAAAGGCCTCTCTCAGTATTTATAGTCTGCAGTAGAGGCAAAAGCCTTAAAATTAATAGCATTAATAGCATTCTCCATCCTCAGGTAGGCATTAGGAAAATAAAAGAATAGACTGAGAGCTGGAGGAAGCAAAGAACCATGAACAGGTTCCCCTGCTTCCCTCCTTCATTAACAAGCGCTGCCTCTGCTAACGCTGTTTATGGAGTACCAAAAAGGAACTGACCTGTGTATTCGGAATTGGTGAGAAATTTGGAGGTCCTCCTTAAGTACTCAAGCAAACCATCGAGTGCCTCGGGGCTGCCCCTTGAGACTGCGCTGAAGAGCCTGTCTCTGTCAAAGCGATTTGGGTCCTTTTGGCTACAAAGAAATGCAAAGCGTTAAGAAGTTCTGGAGAGCAGAAGACAAGAGCATGCAATAACTTCTGATGAGATGGTGTAAGAAAGGAGGGAGGCAGAAAAGTTTGTCAGAAAAATCAGGTATTTTATTTCTGAGCCAAGAGAAAAAAAGCAAGACAGTTATTTCCCAGAATTCTCTCAAGGGGCTGCTCCTTCCATCAGTTGGAGCTCTTCCCAGATCCAGTCTGATGTGTAGCCCTGGAACACATCCAGAGCATAAAGACAGAGAAGCCCAAGATAGCTGCAGGACCAAAGTCAGTCCCATCACATGCTGTGAAGTGCTCTGTGAGCTGGTTTACATCCCTCCCTGGAAAGAACAGCTCAGTTGCATGGGGCTCGTACACCCAGCTTGGCCTCTTCAGTTAGATACAGTTAGTTAGATTAGTTCAGATATACCCAATAACCACCACACCATGGACAAACCTTCCAAGTGCAGAAGGAAAGGGCTAATATGACCCCTTCCTTTTTCTAATTACCTCCCAACAGATGCCTGTAATATTCCTACATCACCACTTCTAGTTTAGACTTGGTAAAGTCTTTAAACTCCTTCCAGCAGGGATCAGTACAGATCAACTGGGATTGCACTCTTGTAACACCCAACCGTTACTCACTTGCTGACGAGTCCTGGCCGATAGTTCAGATTAATCTTGACTTTAGGAGGAAAGTCACTGCTCTCCTTCTGATAAGGTGTCTCCAAGGGTCGTGCCTCTCCCTTCTTTCCATGTCCTGATCTTTCTTCCTTTTCGCTAGGCACAGGTTTATCTTCCTGGACACTGTCATCTGTTTCTAGCAATCCCATCAACCTGTTCCTCTGACCTGGGCCTGGCTGCCCATTTGTGAAGTTATCCATTTCTAGTAAAGATGGTTTTGCAGATCACCAGAGAGGTTTCCTGCTAGGACACCAGACCTGAAAGAGAGAGGGAGAATTAGCATGAGCTGTTCACGAACCTAGAACATGTTTGGTGCAGCACAGAGGGGAAAGCATGTTTCTAGGTCCAGCATTCCTACAGCGGGCTACGGGTTCCTTGAGAGAGGGATTCAGTAAAACTCTGCACATTAGGAGTACTTGAATAACGGATCCAGGCTTTAAATAGGGCACCTCTGGAGAAACTGTCCCAAAGCAGTTCATGAAATACAGGCAAAAGGTCTGCAGAACATCTGAACCCCCTTTGTGAGATGACCTCACCTGCTGGCAGCAGCACGGGTTCCTTACATAAAAGGCAAAGTGAGTGGATCTTTAGGAGACTACAATCATTGTTCTAGTCTCCGTACAGCCAACACGGGCTAGTCACCAAGTGGCCAAAAAGATAAGACTAACCGTAGGCGCTCCTTGGACACAGTGATAAGTTTGTTCATGCTCTTTGTTGGGAAGTATTACATTATTTCTACAGGGAAAACAAATGCACGAATTATGTTCCACTGATGCATTCTCACATTTCATCCTGGGGCAAAACGAGAGGGATCTTCCCACATTTGGAATTGTTGGCAATCCACATGAGCAAAAGCTTTGAACTTCCATCTACACAGCGGGGGCAAACACACCCCCCCAGCTGCCATGGGGACACTCGCAGCTCTCCTCAGAGCAAAGCTGCATCCAGATCTGCTGTACGAAGAGCATCAGTACTCAGAGCAGCCCGCCCGCCCACTTCTCTCATCTAATATGTACTCATTTTTCGCTCTTTTGAGGCTTATTTTCATGCATATCTGGATACACCTCAGGCCCACACCCAATGCGAGCGATCTGTGGTCAGCAAATGACTGCAGATTCACACACAGTTTGTGAGGCAGCAAGGAAACATCCACAATTACCAACCTGAAGCAGAGCTGTTCTTAATAGCTCCTCCTTATTCACATGTATTCCCTCCAAACGGTTAACAGGTTCTCTCTGAAGAGAGATCTCCCTTGCTGGGACTACAGCCAGACTCCATCGTCTGTACCAGCAAAGAGGTAAATGGGCATAGCATATGCATTCTGGTTTAGATCAGGATACGGAGAAACAGTTCTAGCCAGAAAACAGCCACAAAACATCTTTATGTAGCTCACAGCAAGAAATCCAATGGCTGATTTCAAGATAAACTGTTATGATAATTCAGCCACTCAGTTTAGTCTGTGCTCTAATAACAAATATTCCTCTGCACACACAGGCATACAACCTATCAACCCATTTCAGGCTTATTCCCTCCCCTAAAACACTTACTGGTATGTTTGCCGGTTCTTTAGTGGGCTATTTGCACTTCTACGATAGTTTGCTTGTGCTTTTCTGTCTTCCTTTTCCCAAAATCATTTCTCAGCTGCAGTTTCCATCTCCACACAGCGCTCAAGAGAGTTATTTATTGTCAGTCTTATACAGATAGTCTGTCTGGTTTAAAAGCAAAATTGTCCTAAAAAAAAAGAACCCTATAATATATACATCCACTTCGTGCATCCCTGGGAAACAGAGAGAGCGCTCTCTGTTTGCCAGCTCAACTCTGACTTCTCTCCAAGAGCCAAGCCGTTTCTTTCTGCGACTTTACCAAGCCATTTTGAGTAGCGCAGTACAAAAAAGCTCTGCTGTCAAAAGAGGAAGAGCACAGCACTTACCCCAAGTTCCTGCAAGCTCCACCCAAGAACTGATCTGACAAGGAGTCCCAATGGATCCTTCCGAGGGCAAAGAATCTCTCAGTAGAAGCCAAGTCACAGACCAACAAGTGTTAATAAGCATGAAAGCAGAACCCGAATTATTTACATCCATGGGTGACAGTCCTCCTCTTCTGCAGAGAAGACCTCGCTCATATTAACACTCTATTAACGGCACAGACTTGAATTCCTAGTTGGTGGTGGTCCATGAGAGAATCCAGGCGACTTGTGAGAAGGAATAACCAGGGATTAATGCTATCTACTCAACTGTACAGCATTTTGCAAAGCAAAGAAGCGCTTGCACAGGAAATGACTAGATGAATTCTCAGTAAAAGAGAGAGCCAATGAGTGCAGTGCTCTTATATGGGAACGCTGGCTGGCTAGTGCAAATTCATAATGCTTAACCCCTGCCTGCACGTACGGAGGCGATGGCTCGTGGCTTTCAATAACAGCTTTCTTGGATCTCAAGGGAGGTGGCTGACATGACCCTGAGAGCGCTAGAGCCCGCGGTTTAGTTGTGAGGTTTGTCACAAGGCTCCCTCAGCCCCAGGACAAGCAAGTATGCACCGAAACATCGAAGGTCAACTGTTTCTGTGGGAAGCCAGTTCTCCTCACACTTCGCACACTGATTTTGAGGCAGCACAAACCCTACGAGACAATAACCAAGCCAGAACATCACCCTGCAACGTACAGTGTCAGCTGCTCATCACAAGCACAGGAGACGGCACAAAGCAACTCCAGTTCCAAAACTCCTAGGCCACCAATTACTTAATTTGTCACTAGAGCCCGCTTTTTAATGGATTGGTTCTCCAAAGGGAGAGACTGTCCCTACAACTGCCTGCAGCTGAGACCATGCACCCACCCTAACACCCACTTACCACCCACAAAACAGGACCTCTGGGAAACACAGCACATCAGCCCATGCCAAGCGTCTTAGTTTTTTCTCTCCCACCCCTAACAGAACTGTACGCCGAGGAGGCAGCGTGGTCATTATTTCCCACAGCATCAATGCATGATGACATTCAGCATCCACACTCCTTGCCCAGCCCAACAGTGCTACCTAAAGCAATCCTCACTCGACAGCCTGCGGGATGATGGGAGGCTCCCTGCAACGTGGCCGTCATCCATAGAAACATTCCCAGATGGCTCCTGCTTTGAGTCAGATGCAGGCTGCGAGACGACCTTCCTATAAATACACCCATGAAATAGCAGGGTGCCCTTTCCTCTTTCATGGTTTTGCATGAGATCACAAGCTTATTTCTCACATTCCACAGCGTTTCAAAATCAAGCTGATCCAGGAATAACAAAAAACTACTTATTCTTTCCAGGCTTAATGATTTATTAGGACCCTATTGATTAGGATGGAATAGCCTATTAAAAGCAAATGCATACAGATCAATGCAAGACCAGATCGTCTCTCTCCTCTCCCTCATTCCAGCCTTGTGCTGATTTAGTTCAGTTTGCTTTCGTTGTGCTACACTTAATCTACTGTGATAACCACGTAGGGTTTAGCACAGGCTTAGGGGTTTAAATCCTCCTGGGCTTTTCCCCCAGCTTCCATGGGAGCCAGCCCACGCTTCTAGCCAAGGAACTAAATGAACCCACAAGAGAGCAGCATCACAGAGCTCTTTCTGCACATCTGGTTTTAATAGCTTCCATCAAGGAAGGGGAATGTGCAGCTCGCTGGGAAAGGACTCCCTGCCAGCCGAGAGGTCACCACAGCAAAACAGAAACACGGAGCTGCCGGGGGAACACAGAAACTTTGGGATGCACACACACATGCGCACATGCCTTTGCAGAGAGTGCACTAGGGCAAACACTTGCAAATCTCGGATAAGAGAGAGAAGCAAGGCAGAAAAAAACCCACAAGATCTGCCCAAATGTGCACTTGGTGGTGACAGCGTTCCGAGGTCAGCAGTGGGATCACATCGCTGCTGCACACGAGCCAGCTGAGCCGGTTGTGACACTTAACAAACATCCTGCCACCAAAACTTAAATGCCTGACTGCTGTTAGGAGAAAAACACCCAGAGCAGCATGCAGGGAGAATAAAAAAAGCAATTTAATTACGGCTACGTGCCAGTCTGGCTTTTCAAAAGCAACATTTAATACTCTTGCCTTTTGAGGCTCTTATCCGGGGGAACAAGGCGGAAACTTGCAATTGCTCAGTACATGTTTTGCTGATGAAAATGAGTCTGATGGCACAAAGTTTCTCCTGACAGGAGAAACACGTGCTGTGGAGACCTTAAACCAGTGAATAAGGAAGTCAAACTACTAACTGCGAAATGAAATTTTCACACAAATTAATAACCTTCATGATATTATAAAATATTTTCATAATTATGATATAATTATTTATGATCTACGAAGCCACGCAGTAATTTATGGCATGAAAAGCAACAATGGGAACCTGCTGAAACAGAAGGCAAAAGGAAGCACAAGGAAAACACCTTTCTGAAAAGATGGAAGCAAGCACATTTCCCAAAATACGCATTCTATGTTCACCTATGTGCACATTTTTACCAAATACTGAAAAATGTAATACTCTCACTATTAATACGACGTTTTCTCTATGCTCTAAGTAGCAGATCAAGGTCACTTACCTGTGTCTGTAATGTAATTACAGCACTGACCTCTACCACTGTAAGGGGCAGCAGCTCAAAATCATCTTCAGAAGCTGGGGGAAGCCCATAATACTTGCAGGGTGGGCTATTAACGTGTTCTCCTGGACAACAGGTAGGCCAGCACTTCATTCAAACCGTTTCTTTTAAAGTTATACTTTCACACTTGGGAAAACACTAAGTGTTTTTGCAAAGCCAGCCTTTCTTTTCATGCAACGGTAACATAAAACCCACGCTGGAGGGACGAATTTTAGCAGTTTCATTAGTTATAGTTACACAGATGGAATCCTGTACTTCGAGAGGCAACAGCCAGTGCCCAGTCTAAAAAATCCAGATATTCTTAAATTTAATTCCTTGTCGGAACTTGTCTGATGGCCCTGGGGGCTCAATTAATTTACCTACTTCTGTAACCACTGGTCTCACATCACAGTGTTTAACGGCTCCTATCTACACACATCTCTTATTCCTTAAATGGAAGAATCTTTCTACTCCATGTATCCCTTCCTGCAGGATTACAGCCTGAAGGAATGCTCCAGGGACAATCAAAGAGGAGCAAAATACGAAACCCAACCGTGATGCTCCCAAATAACACTTGGGTGGGGGAACAGTGACATCCGGCGGCCACTGCATAAACCTGAATAGCTGCTGCTTGTGAAAATAACCTCCATTCCTCTAAATAACTCAGCACAAGCCTCACCTAAGCAGATCCTCCAAACAGGCTGGAGAAAACAGCACTCAGGAATGTTTGATTTCACTCAATCCGCTCACTCTGCCTAAAGAAGGCCTGAGCTGTTCCCTGCAGCCACAAAACACCAGAGCATTCCCCCCTTTCCTACTGCTTAGCACCTCAGGCGCACCGTCGGACCAAAGAAGGCTCCACGTGTGGCTCTGCTATGGATCACCCTCAAACCGGAACACCAGAGGCAATGGGGGGTTGGAACTAGATGATCTTTAAGGACCCTTCCAACCCTATCTATTCTATGATTCCATCATCCAACACAGATTTAGCTCAGGTTGAACAAAGCCAGAGCGCACAGCCTGGATGCTGGTGCAGACCCACTACAGACAGCTACACATTGAATTATAGAACAGTGCAGGCTGGAAGAGAGCATAAAGACACTCTGGATCCAGCTCCTCTGCCACGGCACTGCTGGATCACTTTCCCAGGGTCCCCATTCCCACAGAGCACAGCAAACCCCAAGGACAGCCCTGCCTACAGCCAGCTGTACCCAACATCGCCAAGCGAGCCCAAGTGCCGCCCCGCGCTCAAGCAATGATTCCATAACCAACTCTGGAAAAACGTGACCTGTCATCCACAGACTTGTACCTAAGACAAAGCAAACAGCCCTGCAGCTGAGACTGTCTGGCCAGAATCTGTAACTGTAACCATACAGTGTAGTTTAATTACTAAAAGAATCTGAGAAAGGACATCTCTCAGTTATGACCCAGGGAGGAGAGAGCAGCTGGATTTATCATGGACCAAATTATCAGCAGAAAAGGTAAGTAATGCACATTTATTCAGTGGCCTATCCCCTCTGGCCTCTAAGTTGCTCGGGGAGCAGCAGGTAGCAGGTTATGAGACACTCAGTCAGTGACAGAACCAGAAAACAGTTGGAAGGGACCTTACGAGGGCATCTTGTCCAGCCTCCCTACCCAGAGTCAGTTGCCCAGAACCACATCCAGGTGGGTTTGAAGCATCTCCCAGGCAGGAGTCTCCACAATCTCTGGGCAACCGGCCTAAAAGGCTAAACTGGAATACACAAAACATGGTGAAAGGGCTGAACTGCAAAAGCACAAAATCAAGGAAAGGTGAAAGAAGCAGTTGCAGGAAGCCTCATGTAATCCAAGGAAAGCACAACTAATGGCAGAAATGGCAACTGTTTACAGAAATTTAGATTTCTGCTAGCACAGCTACGTACAGCAGACAGGGAAGCCCTGATGGTGCGGAGAAAAGAAACTCATCATGGTCATAACCATCAAACAGTTAAATGGGGTTTCAGTGGAGAGTTTTCAATGAAAACAGCAGTGCAACTCTCCAGACACGACTGTAGGATCACACTGCTAATGCAAGGGTTACCTCGGACACACTCAGTGACATTAAACCAAGTGCTGGAAGCTGAGAGGAAAAAAATTCCACAGCAGCACCACAGGGGACAAATAAATAAGTCAATCAAGAAGGTGCATAATGCAGGGTTTTCCGTGAAAAGTGAATCCTCCAGCATGGAAACAGTGTGTGCACAGCACACACGCGCACCAAGACTCCCACTTCAAGTCAGGCAGCTGTCAAGATCCAACAGACGAGGACATGGACAGCCACCACTTACAACCCCATTAAGCTTCTGTGACTATTCCACCCCCATTCTTAAGGCCCACCACTACAGAGCTGAACAAAGCCCTTCCTCCCCCCTTTGGGCGAGTTTCCTCAATCCACCCCTCACTGAAACAAACCCCAAACAAAGCAAATACTAGTTTAGCAGAGCTGCCCCGCTAAGTCCTGTACTGCCATCTAGGACCAAGCTGTCACTAGAGCTGATACAAGAGCAGCCTCCCCACTGCACACCTCCACACCAGCAGTGGTCCCACAGCCCTTACCCAGATCACATGCTCCACATACTTCCACCAACCAGACCCACCCCCACTTCTATAAAACTTACTTTGGAAAGGTTATCACAGGAATAGTGTTTTTTCCCCCCACTAAAAAAACAAAAAACAACTCCACTTACACACCTGCCTCTGCACTCCCCACCCCCCCAGGACACTGAAGCTCAAACCACTTCATGGCACCACCAGGCAACTAAACTGTTCACACTCATCTTTCAGCACAAATTCAGACCCACAAGTTCCCACACTGGAACAGAGCCCATCCCACCCCCCCCCCCCACCACACTGCCTTTATTTGCTCTCTGGCTTCCGGAGGGCTTTAGCAGAACTCCTCTCCTTCCTGGGAACAGCTGCGCTAAACTCTAGGAAGAAGAAATAACATGGCATTAGCGCTTGAATTAAGACTTTAATCCAGATCTGTTTTATCCACAACTTCCTCATTACACACACAAAGAGGCTTAAATTACCACAGAGGACAACTTATAAGCAGGTCACTTAAATACACCTGTTCTACCCCCTTGAACTGAGACAGACAGCAAGAGTGATGTGCAACGGAAAACTTTATTAGCATTTCACAAACAGTTTTTCAGCAGGTACTTAAGCTTGAGTTAACTTTGCATTTAATTTAAGACATGAAAGAACTACAGTGCAAACACATGTGGTGACAGCAATCTTGTCAAGCAAGATGCGCAACAACTTTAACAGCCACCACGCAGGCGCAGGACAAGGTGGAGGGTGGATTCCTTCTGGATGTTGTAATCGGAGAGGGTGCGCCCATCTTCCAGCTGCTTCCCGGCAAAGATCAGCCTCTGCTGGTCAGGGGGGATCCCCTCCTTGTCCTGGATCTTGGCCTTCACATTCTCGATGGTGTCACTGGGTTCCACCTCAAGGGTGATGGTCTTGCCTGTCAGGGTCTTCACAAAGATCTGCATGCCACCACGCAGGCGCAGGACAAGGTGAAGGGTGGATTCCTTCTGGATGTTGTAGTCAGACAGGGTGCGTCCATCTTCCAGTTGCTTGCCGGCAAAGATCAGCCTCTGCTGATCGGGAGGAATGCCTTCCTTGTCCTGGATCTTGGCCTTCACATTCTCGATGGTGTCACTGGGTTCCACCTCAAGAGTGATGGTCTTGCCAGTCAGGGTCTTCACGAAGATTTGCATGCCACCACGCAGGCGCAGGACAAGATGGAGGGTGGATTCCTTCTGGATGTTGTAGTCAGACAGGGTGCGCCCGTCTTCCAGCTGCTTGCCGGCAAAGATCAACCTCTGCTGGTCAGGAGGGATCCCCTCCTTGTCCTGGATCTTGGCCTTCACATTCTCGATGGTGTCACTGGGTTCCACCTCAAGAGTGATGGTCTTGCCAGTCAGGGTCTTCACAAAGATCTGCATGCCACCACGCAGGCGGAGGACAAGGTGGAGGGTGGATTCCTTCTGGATGTTGTAATCGGAGAGGGTGCGCCCATCTTCCAGCTGCTTCCCAGCAAAGATCAGCCTCTGCTGGTCAGGGGGGATCCCCTCCTTGTCCTGGATCTTGGCCTTCACATTCTCGATGGTGTCACTGGGTTCCACCTCAAGGGTGATGGTCTTGCCTGTCAGGGTCTTCACGAAGATTTGCATGCCACCACGCAGGCGCAGGACAAGGTGGAGGGTGGATTCCTTCTGGATGTTGTAATCAGACAAGGTGCGTCCATCCTCCAGCTGCTTGCCGGCAAAGATCAGCCTCTGCTGGTCAGGGGGGATCCCCTCCTTGTCCTGGATCTTGGCCTTCACATTCTCAATGGTGTCACTGGGCTCCACCTCAAGGGTGATAGTCTTGCCTGTCAGGGTCTTCACAAAGATCTGCATGCCACCACGCAGGCGCAGGACAAGATGGAGGGTGGATTCCTTCTGGATGTTGTAGTCAGACAGGGTGCGCCCGTCTTCCAGCTGCTTGCCGGCAAAGATCAGCCTCTGCTGATCGGGAGGAATGCCTTCCTTGTCCTGGATCTTGGCCTTCACGTTCTCGATGGTGTCACTGGGCTCCACCTCGAGAGTGATGGTCTTGCCAGTCAGGGTCTTCACAAAGATCTGCATCTTGATCTACAAAACATAAAGGCATTTCGCGTTTAGCTGCGTAATTGAACACAGCCTCTAATGATTCTTAAACCTATTCAAGATGCTATTTCACCCTTTCTAAATACCATCTAAGCTTTTATTTTCTGTTTTTCCACTGAATTTTCCCACAATCGTTCTTTGAAACTTTTTTTGGTATCTGAACTCCGGCTTCCGGCTCGAAACGCGTCACAGCGCCACCGGCTCGGGCCTCGGCTCCTCCCGCCCCCACAGCCCCGCTCCCCCTTCTCCCGCGCGGGGGAGCGCAGCCCTCCCCCCCCACCTCCCACCCTTTGTAGAAAGAATAACTACTCCGCGCACCCCTCCCAATACCCCCCCCGCCACCTCCTCCGCTCCAACGGACACCGCTCTGAACGAAACTGCGCAATCCCTTCCCTCCTCGCCCGCAGCGAAAACCGCCGCCTGACCGGCACCTCCTCACAGAAAAGTCTCCCCCCGTGTTCTTCCCCCCACAACCCCCGCGCCCCTCTCCGCCCCCACCGCACTCACATCGTCGGCCCCAAACGCTGCTGCTCAACAGCTCCAAATAACGTATTACTCTGCGGCTGCTGTAATGCGCGCAATAACGCAGCGCGCCCCTATATATAGGATACTGGCCGTACAGGCCACGCCCCCTCAAACTGACGTGTCCCTCCGCCTATCAAAATAGTTCCTAGGAAACGATCACCCCTCTGAAAGATACTCGCCTTCCTCCGCCTCCAATACTTCTCCCAGGAAGCAAAAGGGGTCCTGGAGTCTCAGTGTAGGGCACCAAACGCCTAAAAATGTGGTTATTTCTGAAGGCGCGGATGGATCTGGATGTGCGGTGAGACGGCTCGTGGGAGGGACGGGGAGTTGGGCGTTGATTGGTGCAGCGGTGAAAAGAGTGCGCTCTGATTGGTTCATCCGGGGGAAGCGAGACGAGGAAAGCTCTGGAAGGTTCGGGGCTGCTGAGCGCTGATTGGTGGGTGGTGAGGTCAGCGCTGTTGCTAGGGCGGAGCCGGCCGGCAGGGGCAGATTTCGGCTGGGGGGGAGGGAGGAGGGGGTTGGGGATGATGGGGATGATGGGGATGATGGGGATGGGGATGGGGATGGGGATGATGGGGATGGGGATGGGGATGGGGATGATGGGGATGGGGATGATGGGGATGGGGATGATGGGGATGGGGATGAAGATGATGGGGATGGAGATGGAGATGGGGATGGGAATGGGGATGGGGATGGGGGGAGGGGGGAGGATGGGTATGGGGATAGGGGGAGAGGAGAAGGAGGAGGATGGGGATGGGGATGGAGATGGAGATGGGGAATAGGACAAGGATGGGAATGGGGACGGAAAGAGGCTTGAGGAAGAGGGAAAAAGTTAGGGTTGGGGATGAGGATGGAAATGGGTACAGGGATGGGGATAGCGATGGCTCTGGTTCTACTTCAGTTTGTTTAGCCCCTGTTTCATCCCCGAGCAGTGCTTATGGAAGAGCCCAGCCCAGTGTGGGGGATGAGCACCCCAGAGAAAGGTGGGTTGCCCTTGCTGAGGCGCAGAGCCAGCAGCACATCAAGCGCCCCCTACCCTGGGGCACTTAGGGCAGAGCCTGGGACAGTCTGTAGGGCTGGTTCTATCGTATGGCTGTGAGGAAAAGCTGGGAAGAGCAGAACTGAGCTAACAAAGCCAAAAAAGGTGTTGGTTAGGAATGTGGCGAGCGTTGGTGCCTGGGTGTCATGCTTGCCGTGGGCTAAGCGTGCCCCTGGTCCTGCGGCCCCTTGTCCTGAGCAGCCCTTGGAGCCGCTTCACCCCGCTGACAACACAGTTCTTTAATGTGAGGTTGCAAAACAGCCGCTGTGATGAAATGCTGACATTTGAAATTCAAGTGGCTGTTTACTTGCCTCCAGACCAGGAAGCGTTGATCAGGTTATGAAGCAACTTCCTTCTGTGAACTGATGTGGAAATGTGCTTTGCATTAATTAAGCTTCATTATACCTCTCAAACTGACTATTAAATCATATTATTGCTCAGTCTATGAGCAGCCTGATCCAGAGGGGTTGGAATTGCGTGGGCTTTAAGGTCCTTTCCAGCCCAAACCATTCTATGATTCTGTATCTGGAGTACACACAATCCAAAGTGGGTTTTGTGTGGTAGTTCTATCACCTTCAGTAAAGGCAGATGAACTCGCTGTTAAATCCTCCACTCACAAAGCACAAGCATACACGTGAAACGCAGGATTCGGGACAAAGCTAGTCTAGTTCCCTTTCAAAACAGCAACAAAAAAGTAAAGAACAAAAACCCAAACCCACTAAAAACTCCAACAACAACAAAACCCTTTTGCTTTCCTTTCTCCTGACAGGGTTTGTGTCTGCCAGCACCTCCTGGTTTACAGTAAAAAGGAGACAAGTCATCCCAACAATAATTACTCACAATGTAACAACAGGAAGAGAGCAAAATGTTAACGAGAAAGTTCAGAGATGGCTCCATGGCAATGGCCGACCTTGTAAATGTTACTCAGCTACATAAATTTGGGGGAAAAGGCAGATTTAAGCAATATCACATTTGTTTTCTTTATGCTGCCGGTTTTGCTCACTGTTTCCAGTAGGTTCGTTTTGTTTGCACGGTGCCAGGGTGAGTAAATGTTTGCTCCAAGGCTGGCCTGTGTGTGCTGTACATGCCCGGCACCGCTCCAAGAACTGTTCCCCCAGCCAAACAATATCATGGAGTCCTGAGATGAAGGCCATGAGTAACTAATATTTACAATGTGAAAGGCCATATCTCTTAAGGTGGAGATTAACCACAGGCTGATCTAAAAATTGGCCTGTGTTTGAGCACATCAAACTTGTATTAAGGATTTTAGTGTGCCTGGCTGGTTTTTATGTCCCTTTAGATGGAGGACAAATTTCTGTCTTTTTCTCCTGTCTAGTAAACCAGAAAACACAGGAGCCTTCTCTTGTTTTTTCTTAAGTATGGCTAAATCCTCTGACTGATCTGCTTTCACTATTGTTCATTTCCTGTTTAAGCATTCAAATCAACAGATCAGAATAAAGTCCCAACAAGATGGGTCTGCCCGTCTTTATTCCCTCAATACCTTGTTGATAATGGCTCCTGAAAAATTCATTCTTCAAGGACATGACGTTAGCCAAAGCAAGCGCAGGCAGCAACATGCTGACATCGAATGCAGACTCTGTTTTAGAAACAGTTATGGATTAAATTCATGAATTCTGTGCAAAAAAAGCCTCATTATTTTCCTCAGTTATCCCTCTGTCAATAGAGAAACAGGAGAGTGGGGCTTTGGGCCCTCAGCTCCAGGGCCTAGCAGAATTACACTAATCCCCATAGCCTGCGGGCAGGGGACCCTACGCAGGCCACCAATTAGCATTCTGCAGCCTCTGCTGATTGGATCCATTTAATTCTCCTAACTATTAATCTTCCACAGCCATCTGCATGCCTGCACAGAGCCCACCTCTTTTGTTTCCAGGGTGGGGGTGGGCTGAATATGGAAAGCTTCTTAAATACCTCTTTTCCTGTCCCTTGGCTTTTACTGTGCAGTAAATTTGTGCCCTGACTGTTACACGCTTCATTTCTGCACAGATTCTTTATACTAACTCAATGATAATTATTTTCAAGTTGAAAGGTACTTCTTTTTAAAGTGAGAATGCAATACCGCGGGCCAGATTCTGCCTTGTTTTCACACGTTATGGGTACAGAACAGTCTCCCAAGCTGGAGGATAGGGCTTAATTTAATTGAATTTCAGATTTACCTCAGAATTTCTTTAGAGAAATATTTTTCTACCTGAATTTGCTACAAAGGAGATCTGTGTATTCTTAAATGGTGCAGTAACTGTGGTGGTTGTACAAAGCATATGTGTTTGACCTAGATACTGCTCTTCCTCCAGCAGCTCTTGGTGAGTAAGAGTCATCAAGCAGCTGACTGTGAACTGTATATAAATAAATGCAAAGCTGAACAAAACAGAAATCTGTATCTTGTGACTGGCCTGACTGCACAGGTGGTTCCAGCCTTTGCCAGGGCATGGGATCTACAGTTGGGAACACATATTCCTTTCCAAGTGGTTTCAAAAGTAGGTCATTGGGCAGTAGTACAAAGCAACTCGCTTTCCAAAGAAAAGAATCTGGAGTCAAAGAAATGTTTCCAATGAATCTGTACGTTCCAGAACACAATTTGGGGCTGTTTTTCATGTACGCTAATGTCCTAGCAACAGCATGTCGTTTCTACATCAGCAATGGCAAATGAAGCAATCTGTTTATCTTTAGTCACACGGGTTTAACTTTGGACAGCCAGCCAGTCAGGCGATTGGAGTGTGTGTAGCAAGTTCAGGATTGTTCTTTTTTGCAGATAAAAACAGAGCTACTTGCCACAGGGAAAAAGCAATGTATATTCCTAGCTCATCACTCCTTCCTACCTCAGGTGTCTCTCACTCTATGACACCGGATAATTAATGTTTACATATTTACAGTTGTGGAGATAAATATTTTCTCCCCAAACCTGTAGCACTGCAGTAAGGCCCGGCCTTTGCTGAACTTCCAGCCACAAAACAAACAGAGTGACGGCATGTTCCTGCTTGTCCCTGTACTGCTGAGCTCGAGGGTTACAAAAATAGTGAGTCACAAGTCAAAGTGCTGTGAGAGTGACTGTAATGCTATGAGATTACCAAAAAAAGACAACTATCTGAGTTTTGGTTTTTAAGCTGTATGCTAAAAATATCTTAAATAAATAAAATTTTTAGTAAGCTACCAACTTCAGAAGCTGACAGCTTAAGAAAAACAGATATCCAAGTTTGTAGTAAAGAGGAAAATTAGACATAGTCCTCTGTCTCCCTGTTCATTTAAAGCATATTTTGACTTCACAGGGCACATGGGATACAGCTTTAAAATCCGTGCTGCCACGATAAACAGGCTTGGGCACTTTATATGCTCCAGAGGAACATGTGGCAATTCACTCTGCTTCTCATGTAAGGGTACCTCAAAAGGGCATTTTATAAATGCCCATTTATAAAGACACTATCAGCCTAAAATCACAGGTTTGTGTCTGCATGTTATCCCAGGGAAAGCAAAAAGTAATAACTAGGTCTATTCTAAAAATTACTTGTCTGCATCTTTTCAGTCTGCCTCCTGCCTATGAGTCTTTTGGATCCGATCCAAGCTGCACTGCAGTGAAGGAGCTCTCTTTGTTCACGCTCTCTCTGCCGCGGCTGAGCCCATTTAACATGTGGCTTCTGGGGTGAGGTTTTTCAGCAGGATAGCAAAATACCTTGAAGAAACAGAAAGAAGAAATAAATGCTAAACTGCTTGTTAGTTGTTACTAATACGTTTCAATAGAACCTCTCCAACCGAACAAAGCCAAATACTGTCAAGGCCATTCTGAACAGCCTTCATCCATTGGCCTAGAGATGATGATCCTCGATTTTGCCTTCAGATCCGGCCTGGATCCCTTGATGCTGAGGAGAATGTCTGGAATACTTCCCTGCCCACAACAATAAGACTAAATCCAAGCGCTGACATTTTTCTCCCCTGCACAAGCTATGTAGTTTTAACCACCTCAGTTCTTTTAAGTGCAGTGTCAGCTATTACACTGCTTCCAGTTCCCTGCTTATGAGATGAAAAGCATCCATAGTTCCTAATTCTCTTTAACCCTCAGACATGGAGCTACTTTCAGTGCTGCTTCTGTGACGGAAACACCCTTACAGACAGAAATTCAATGCGGGCTGCAAGCCAGGTCTGCAGAGCTGAGTCATTGTTACACAAGCAGAGCTGAGATGGCAAACACCTTTGTACTTTAACGTTAATAAACATCAGCTGTTGAACTTTGGAATATCACAAGACACCTAAAGGAAGCAAACAGGGATTTACTGGACTTTTCCTCTTGACCATCCCATCATTTTTCTGAGTAATTCTTATATTAAAGCTGATTATTTATGTGAGACTCAGTTTGGACTTCTAAGTGTCCTTTGTAATAAAACATGAAATGAATGAAAAAGGAGAATTTCTTTGCTGTAACCTTCTGAAACAAAACTACATTTTGTTCTTCCAGTTTTGCCTTCCTATTCTGTATCCTGAAGCATCACAGGGGAACAGAATTTAGCTTCTCAAAACGCTGTCTGCATTTAAAACATGCTGACCTAGTGGTGGAGGGACACAGAGTGACAGATTTCCAGACAACACATGGACTGCGTACTCCGGTTTTCTCTCTGGAACTGCTTTTTGAGAGCACACAGGTGCTGATGTCTCCTTGTCTGGCGGAGAGGAGGACATTTGTGTGGACTGCTGGCTAATCAGCTCCTAAAATACATACTGGCTTTCAGTTTAGTGCAGTTAACTGGTTTTAGAAAAGGACAGACCAGGTGGGCTGAAACCTGCAGCTGCTGCTGGCTGTATCCCGCGCCGAAGGCAAATGAATCCATGCTGCAAACTGCACAGGCTCCGCTTCAGTGCGTGGTCTCCAGTTTCACCTTTGACTTTTCCTCCAAAAAATATAAGGTGACTAACACAAAATCTGGTGTGACTAACGGTCTGGGAGCGGCTCAGATCAGGAGCTACAGGCAAATGTGCTGGCATGGGCTGGGATTTGTCCCAGTCGGTGTATTAAAATGGTTCCATTAGGATGAGTACAGAGGTTCACATGAGGAATAACAGGAAATGGCAACTCAGTGCCCCTTCCTCTCATCAGAGAGGAGAGCTGCTGACCCACAGGATCGTTATGCGAGTCTTGGTATGTGCCATCTCAGGAGGCAGCCTACACACTGCAGTCACACGTTTTTAAAGCTGTTTTCCAGACCAGAGAGTGCTGTTTCATCCTTGTCCGGTTGCTTTGCTATATTCCTGGCTGAGAATTCCCTTTGGTGCCTCTTCCATCCCACAACAGACTGTCAGCTCATTTACATCTTTACCTGTTCCCCTTCTTGAGAAAAGCAAAGTCCTGTTGGAAACACAAATTCTTGATTATAACGCAAACAAAAGGCTGCCTATGGAAGCGGTTGAGTTACCATCCTTGGAGGTATTTAAAAATCGCGTGGACGTGGCACTTAGGAACACAGTTGAGTGGTGGACTTGGCAGTGTGAGGGTTACAGTTGGACTCCATGATCTTAAAGGTCTTTTCCAACCTACGTGATTCTGCGATTCTGTGAAAATAAATTTCCAGTCCTGCAACAATGGGCACAAAGATTTGTCCCTAGAGTGATATTTTCTTTTCCCCAACCTAACCAAACATGACTTGGAGTTTTGTACTTCTCTCCTGCTTTGGACAGCTTTACTTGAGAAAGAGCATTGTCTTTCAGATGTTCAAGAATAACCTTTTCTAAGGTGTTTACCGCTTTGTGCTTTCACATTTTCTTAAGCTTTATTTTGAGGGGAGAGGGAGGGTAAAAAAAAATGGCATGTATTATCTTAATTGTTTTCCTTTTTAAGACTTTGGTGACAGAATTTGTGAAAAGTTGTCTGCTGGGAATTGTGTATAAACCCATTTCTCTGCGAGGTTGAGCTAATGATTTCAGACTTCAGGCAGCACTAAATGCACTTCGGAAGGCGCATCCCGACACACTGCAGTATCCTTAAAGAGCAGTCTTGTTTCCTAATGAGGGTGGGTGCATAGCAGAGATGTGAAGCAAACACTGCTAGTGACACCTTGAGTCTGCAAAGCCCCTCGATATCCTGGAATGCCTGAAGCACCCTATGTTTGTAATTAAAGGAAAACCTCATGCTAATGCTTGTGGATGAGTGGCATTTCTGCCATTACAAGGGATTTTGCAAAGAAGAGGTAAGCCTGCTTTGGGACAAACCGGCTAACAGCACGAGGAGGGAATTTTCCATGATTTCCAGTTTTGCTCACTCCCAGTGCCCCTCCCCAATCCCTCTGCTGTCCCCATTACAGTTTGCACATGGAGACAGCGAAGCATTCTCTGTGATCCCACGGTTAACAGAGAGACACAGCCCAAGAACACCCCCAGATACCCCTGGGAAACACCAGGAACACCCTGGACACCCAGGAACGCTTCTGGACATCCCTGAGACACACTGGGAACATCCCAGACACCGGCTAGGACACCCTGGACATCCCTCAGACACTCAGAAACATCCTCAGCCCCAGACAGCCCCGGTCACCCCCAGGAACACCCCCTGACACCTCTGGACAACCCAGAACACCCTGAGATGCCCCCGGAGCTCTGTGGATACCCCTGGGAACACTCTCTGGACACCACCAGCCCCGAGACCTCCAGGACACCTCGGGATACCCAGGACAGCCTTGGCCACCCCCAGCACTGGACACCCCCAGTCACCCTTTGGAACAACCCTCAACACCTCCAGACACCATGGAACACTCCAGGACACCCCCGGACACTCCAGAATACCCGCAGACACCTAGGACACCCTGAACACCCCTAAGACACCTTGGGACATCCCTGGATGCCCTCAGACACCCTGGACACCTTCAGCCTTGGTCACCTCTGACACCCTTGGACACCTTGGGACATCCTGGACACCCTGAGCCCAGCACACTCCCAGATGCCCCTCAAACACCTTGGGACAGCCCTGGGCACCCTCAGACACCCTGGACACCCCCAGCCTCGGATACCCCTGGCACCCATGGACACCCTCAGCCACCCTGATACCCCTCAGCCACCCTTGGGATACCCCAGACATCCCTCAGACACTTTGGACACCCAGGACACTGCCAGCACCGGACACCCCCAGCCTTGGCCACCCTGGGGCACCTTGGACACCCCCAGCCCCGGACACCCCTCGGACACCTCGGAACACCCCGGACTCCCCCTGACCTGAGACATCGGACGCCCTAAGGACACGCCCTGGACACCCCCAGCCCCGGACACCCCCAGACCTGAGACATCGGACACCCTAAGGACACGCCCTGGACACCCCCAGCCCCGGACACCCCGCGGACACCCTGGACACCGCCAGCCTTGGCCACCCTGGACATCTTTGCACTCCCTGGGACACCCCCTGCCCCGGACACCCCCGGACACCCCAAGCCTCGCCCCCGGCGCTCGTTCCCTCCCCGCGGCGGCGCCCCCTGCTGGCGGCGGGCGGCACATGGGGCGCGCGGCGGGCAGAGCGCGGCGGCCCCGTCGCGGCGCGGGCGGGCGGTGCCCCGGGGGCGGGCGGGCAGAGCCCCCCGGTGCCTTCGACCTGGGGGCGCAGAGCGGGCGCTGGGCCGCCTTCCTGCAGCGGCACGGGCTGAGCGGCGAGGAGGCGGCGCGGCTGCTGCTGGACGCGTAGTGAGTACGGGAGGGGCGGCTCTGCCCGCAGCCCGCGCTGGGGGCTGTCACCGGCCCCGCTCATCACCGGCCCCGTTCATCACCGGCCCCGTTCATCACCGGCCCCACTCTCATCACCGGCCCCGTTCATCACCAGCCCCGTTCATCACCGGCCCCGTTCATCACCAGCCCCGTTCATCACCAGCCCCGTTCATCACCGGCCCCGTTCATCACCGGCCCCACTCTCATCACCGGCCCCGTTCATCACCAGCCCCGTTCATCACCAGCCCCGTTCATCACCGGCCCCGCTCATCACCGGCCCCGTTCATCACCGGCCCCATTCTCATCACTGGCCCCGTTCTCATCACCGGCCCCGTTCATCACCGGCCCCGCTCTCATCGCCGGTCCCGTTCTCATCACCGGCCCCGTTCTCATCGCCGGTCCCATTCTCATCGCCGGTCCCGTTCTCATCACCGGCCCCGTTCTCATCGCCGGTCCCATTCTCATCGCCGGTCCCGTTCTCATCACCGGCCCCGTTCATCACCGGCCCCACTCTCATCACCGGCCCCGTTCATCACCAGCCCCGTTCATCACCGGCCCCGTTCATCACCGGTCCCGCTCCTCACCGGCCCCGTTCATCACTGGTCCCGTTCATCACTGGCCCCGTTCTCATCACCGGCCCCGGTCCCATCACCGATCCCTTTCTCATCACCGGCCCCACTCATCACCGGCCCTGTTCTCCACCGGCCACACTTATGACCGACCCCGCTCATCACCGACCCCACTCTCAACACCGGCCCCACTCATCACCAGCCCCAGTGCCATAAACAACCCCATTCTCATAACTGGCCCCATTCTCATCACCGACCCCATTCTCATCACCGACCCCATTCTCATCACCGACCCCGTTCTCATCACTGGCCCTGTTCTCATCAGCAACTCCGCTCATCACCAACCCCTTTCTCATCACCCGCCCCATCCTCATCACCGGCCCCGCAGGGTGGGAGATGTGCCCCCTACATGTGTTTCTCTGTTCCCAGTGGGATCGCAGAGGATGCTCCGCTGTCCCAGCGTGTGAGGCGTGACGGGGTGGATGAGGGGGGACACCGGGAGCGAGCAGAACTGGAAATCGTGGGAAGTCCCCTCCTCGTGCTGTCTGTGCTGAAAGAAAGCAGGGTCACCTCTGCCCTGCTGAATCCCCTGTAATGGCAGAAATGCCACTCGTCCGCAAGCATTGGCTAAATGGCAAAAAGCAATGGCTTCAAATTGGAGGGGGAAGATTTAGAGTAGACATTAGGAAGAAATTCTTCATGGTGAGGGTGGGGAGGCCCTGGCACAGGTTGCCCAGGGAAGTTGTGGCTGCCCCATCCCTGGAGGTGTCTGAGGCCAGGCTGGATGGGGCTTGGAACAACTTGATCCAGTGGGAGGTGTCCCTGTCCATGGCACTGGGTTGGAACTGGATGGGCTTTAACGTCACTTCCAACCCAAACCATTCTATGATTCTATGATTAGCATGAGGATTTCCTTTAATTACAAACATATCAGGGACACATCAGGGTGAAAGTGGCTTTTGAGGCTGAAGCTCCCTGGTTTTTAGGGCTCTTCTATCAAAGACTCCCCTGGGGGCACGGTGAGGCTCATCTGCTGCACCTCCACCCCATTGTGAGCACACCTTTTCCCCAGCATCACCACTGGGCTGCAATAAGGAAAAGGTTTTTCCTTTGCATTTTGCATTTGCCCTAGCAGGGTGGTTCTCCCCAGTTGCTATGGAGATGCCCTTGGGGAGAGGGAGATGTACAAGCCCAGAAATTCCTTGACCATGAGGTTCTTCGGCAATTAAAAAGCAAAATAAAATGCTTTTCAAATATGCTGTGGAATCCACTTATCTCTGCTTTTCCTGGCTTTTAAATGGAGGAATATTAGCAGCTGTGGGAGAATGGTGGGAAAATCCAGTTCCCATCCAAGAAGGTTGTCTTGTGATGCTACCCCTCATTTCCATGCAGGGACAGTGCTGTGGCCTGGGTCAGCAGTTTGACCGGGACACCGGCAGGGGAGCTTTGCATGCCGAGTGTACTTCAGTTGAACAGTTGCTCTTCTTCCCCTTTCTCCACGTTAATTAAACCAGAAAAGCAGTTGCTGCAGAGGACAAAAGCCATTCTCTATCTCTCTCCGGGACATTTTAATAAAATTACACTCGAGTGGATACATTTTCTGGTGTTCTGCAATTGCTCAAAGCAGATTGTAGCATTCAGCCTTGAATCATGTAATAACATAATAGTCATGTAATAGCCTTAAATAAAGTAGTATTGAGCCTTGCTGTTTTCTTGCCCCCTCCAAAAAAAAAGAATTATGATCACAATACCTCTCTGTTGTTTCTCTCTCTCCAGTGAATACAAAGGTTTGGTCAAACACACGGGAGGCTGTCACTGCGGGGCTGTCCGTTTTGAGGTCTGGGCTTCAGCAGAGCTGCATGTTTTTAACTGCAAGTGAGTTTTTTTTGTTGTTCCCTGTTCTCATAGATAAATAGAAGCTCATATGCTTTTCCAATCAATGCCTTAGAGCTAAAAGAAGACAAAACTGCACAACATCCTCTGAGCTGTTTCCACAGGCTATAGCCCCAACTGTGTCTTAATCCTATGTGGGATCAGTAATACAGCAAATTCAGGTGCTGCCTCTCTGGGCAGGACTTCAGGTCTCACATCCATGCTCATACAGAAAGCGTCAGGAGAGATCTAACAAGTACCGGTGCTCAGCCATCTGCTTTACGTTTGCTCGAAGTGCAGTGTGCAGAAAGCATATCAATCCTTTTTTAACTTGGTCTTCTCTAACCACATGTGCTTCAAACTACAACACTGTGTGATTTCCATACTGATCCCCCTTTGCCTGCAACCAGTTTGCTTCTAGCTCACAGGTAAACTTCTGAACCTTACTTTCTTGTTTACAAGGTAATCAACTTTGGCAAAATTGGCAAAGTCTGGTCTGAAAGATTAAATAGATTTCTTAGGGCTAGAGTTTGTCCTTGATACGTCTGTTGAGAGTTATCTGTGTAGAAAAAAAATGGCACAGAATGTTTGGTGTAGGAGATTGCCTTATCGATAACTGTGCAGGGTCAGGCTGTTCCATGGGTGTTCTCAGCCAAACACTACTGATACCACAAGGGCACTTTTGCTGCTGACCTCTGTGATGATAACCTGTTTTAGGAGCTGTTTTAGCTGTCAGTGGAATTTCTGTCATCAAAAGGTCCACGCTAGATCTGATTGCTGTACCACAACTTGTTCCCTGCTTCTAGAAAGGTCTGCTTTTTCTTTTACAGTTGCAGCATTTGCACAAAGAAACAGAACAGACACTTCATTGTCCCCGCGTCGCGTTTCAAGCTACTGAAGGTAGAGTAAGAATGCAGTAAGAGAATGGCCATGAACACGAGCAGTACAATCCCAGTCCTCAAAGTTGCAAGTGGCAGCCAGTCTTCTCTCCTAAGTTTGTCTACGGCTGGTAGGGGGAAGTGGCTGAATTTTATGTAGTTTGGTGTAGGCATATTGGTGATCTTGGATGAGAGCTGATGTTGGAGTTCTTGCAGTTCTCAGGCTTGACTGTTATGGACATGTGTATACTTGTATACAAAGCACAGGGTTTCAGAAAAGGAGCATGAACTCTGTATCTCAAGTAAAGACATGAAGGTGGTATAAATTTTACATTTCTTAGCTATAAACCCATAGAAAGAAAGTAATACATCTATTTATGTGGAAAACTTACATTGCTTTCCATTTGTTTAGGGTGCTGATAACCTGACAACATACACCTTCAACACACACCGTGCCCAGCACACATTCTGCAAGACCTGTGGTGTACAGAGCTTTTATACTCCTCGTTCTAATCCAGATGGTTATGGTAGGTGTAAAGAGTAAGATGTGGTAACCAAAGCTTATCCACCAAGCAAACCTTGGATAAAGACTCCATTGGATGCTAACAGCAGTATATCTTGAGAGTTTGTTCCTAAAGTGCTAAACATTTGGAACTGCAGTATGAACCTGTAGCTCATCATAAGCAACAGTCATATCTATGACATTGGGGCTCCTGCTTCATGGCAGGTTTCTTATCTGGGCTCCTCAGCCTTGCAGCAACAGCTGGACTGAGCAGTTACCATTCCCTGGGATGCCCCATCCACAGATTCATGCAGGCACCTCCCACACTTTAGCTGTGAAAATCAGTTTTCTGTGTACTCTGTCTTTCCTCAGGAATAGCTCCCCATTGTCTGGATGACGGCACCGTGCAGGCCATTGTCACAGAGGATATCAATGGCAAGGAGTGGGAGAAGGCAGTGAAGGAGCATAAGACCATCAGAGACATGTCAAAACCCTGACACACCCCACCAAACAGCTGAACTTGCAGCACTGCCATGGAACTGTAATCTGGGCTTTCCTGGGTGAGAATCAGCCAAATCAGTCTCTACATTATTGTTATCTGATCTCTGTTTCTTAAATAAATTTCTCTATGCTGCCTGTCCCATTCATTTGTGACTTTCAGTTTTACCTCTGGTTCCATAAACCACGCCAGGGCTGCCGTTTTGGTACTTTGCCCTTAGCTGTGCTAAAGTTTGTATCAGAGTGAACAGAGCAAAGTACAAGGAAGAAAAATCTAATCTTTTCCTGTATGGATTTTTCCAAGGCATAGGCTTGGGCACTAACTCATTGCCAGGGAACAGAGTCCCACACTGTCATATTCTCACAACAATGGGCATGAACCTCAGTACAGCCAGGAACTCGCTTGTTATCTCCAGGAGGAGGATATGCTCACAGCAGCAGGTCAGGATCTGGCACTTTGGGCTCTGACCTTGACTATGTGATAACTAGTGGGTGTAGGTCCAGGGAAGGTGCCTCCTGTAGACATCAGCCCATATGAATTAGTGCAAAGGCCTCAGAAATGCTGAGTATTGCTGACTTTGCTCTATGATCCCACAGGAACCCAAATCATTAGTAAAATCTCTGCATAGGCTTAGAAATGAAACCACTGAAAGCTGCTTCACTTACCTTTAACATAAAGAGAGACGATCATTAACTCCTGCACTTGTCTTTTACATAAGAGGAACAGCTTTTTAAACATCTCTTGCACCTTCTGTCTCCACACATGTTCTGTAAAAGACCTAGTTACAGTCTGGGTCTCTCACACCTTATTCTTATGTACTGTTGACTCTTGTGAGTTGGCCTCGAGCCTTATGTTCTGAAGCAAGAAGAAATGCTTGTTCCATGAGGGACACTCTGCGAAGGTGGAGCCTGTAACACAATGTGTATGAAAGAAGCAGCAGGAGCAGCAAGCATCAGTGCAATTACAGAAATTTTTATGATTTCTGGTGTTTTATTCATAAGCTTTGGCTTTTAAAAGTTCTGACTGAATAAAACACATCTTGTGGTTCTGATTTTCTATGCGGAGATAGAATGATCTTTGAAAAGTTACTCCTGATATCTGGATTTTACAGAAGCAGTCCTTGCACCTACATCCTCTTGAGGAAAAAGTTTGTGCCTATCTTCTCTAATGCAGAATACTCCTGCATTTGCCTGTTTGTTAGGTAAATCCAAATTTATTATCCTATTTAAGCTTCTACAGTGAGAAAATAGAATGGCTGCAAACCCCTGTTCTTCTCAATGTACCAGGCAACAAGATATTCAGAAGGAAGTTCATACAGCCTGTTTTTTGTAGTCTTAATGCCACACAAAGAGAATCCTGTCCTCTTCAGCACCTAACAGGTGAGTTTTCCTTAGTCCTCAGTCTGGCACAGTCTTTTTGGCTCGTTCTTTTACTCCTGAGGTTGTGAGCAATGTCTTTTCTAGAGAAGGCGGAGTGAATTGATCACCATGTAACGTGAGAAAAGCATATAGATGTGGCGAAACCAGAGGAGCTGGCTGCGATGACACCGCATGGCTCTCTAAAAGAAAAAAATAATTGAGAAAGCATTACAAGAAGGTTTCAGACCTAATGTGAGGGCAATTTCCTAGGCCTCCTGTGAGCTTCACAGCCAGTTTATAGGACAGTCAGTTTTAAGTGAGTAGGGAAGAAATAGTGGGAGGTAGAAGGCTGACTACTCCGTGGGGCAAAACGGCAGGGAGAGGCCTGTCTGCCCCTGTGTGGCTTAAGTCGCCTGCCTGATGCTCAGAGGGGTCCTGCTAGAAAGGACTTTACCAGCTGCAGATCAGTGCCGTGACAGTTTCTTTGTCAGATATAACTCCTCCCGCCATGGGATCTCATGCCCGGCTGTTCACATGCTGGGGAAGTAGAAACCTGACAGGCGTGCATCTGAGAACACTTTGCACACTGCTTCCGATCACACATCGCCAGCTGAAACATAATCTATTTATAGTGCACCAGCTTAGAGGGGTCGGTTTTCAGAAACATGAAACACCAGGGAATATTGCCACCTTTATCAGAGCAGTTTCCATATGTAAGTCTATCTTTTAGCAGCCTCAAAAGCAGGAAAGTTCTGTAATTTGTGAATTAATGGCACTGTTTACTGGGCAAATATTTTTGTGCTATGGAAGGAGAGCTAACCAGTTTCTGATACAGGGAACTGTGGACTAAATGTGTGAGATCTCATGCAGCGAAATAGTTCAAAAAATACACAGTGGAGAAGGAAACTTGTAAAGAGCTTTGGACCACAAGCTCACAAGCTGTCTCCATCTGTAGTTAGAGCTATGATCCATTGGCCACTCACATGTTCAGAATATTATGCTGCATCCAGTCTTCTTTGAAATACATCCTACATCCTGGAAACAGGGTAAAACTCAGTGCACTGTGACTACTGAAGATCTGTGAGCTGCAAATCAGCTCAGCCCTGCCCTGCTATCCACAGAACACATGGAGCAACTTGTCTCGTCCATTCATGTTTTACAGATCACTGGAAATTGTTCATTGGTGACATTTACAATCCATGTATATAATTATTGATGAAATTCTCCGTGAGTATGACACTTCTGCCTAAAGTCTTCAGAGCAATGACGAGCTATTCAAACAGGTCAAGCAGGTACCACGCATCTCACCTTGGCTTGTTCAGTCTCCTCCTCTGTCAGTATGAAGAGTGTGTCTCCAGGCAGGAGACAGGAGATTGGTACATCCAGGATGGAGATGTACTTCCGGAAGAGATTTACTGATTCAAGCACGAGCACACGGCACCCTGGGCAGAGAAGAGGATAAATATTTGAAAAGAACAGCAGTCTGTAAGGTGCCCATCTCTCAAGGCTCCGCAGGTCCCTGCAGGCCATGGGGACCCTTTGTGTGCAAACAGGGAGCCAATTCAACTCGTGCTCCCACCAGGATCTCTTTGTGCCGAGGGCAGGTCTATGACCACTTGCACTGGTTCTTGTTCTGTTTGTGAACTGTGGAAAGCAAAGCTAGGTCTGAAAAACAGAAGGTTTGGGGGGATTTTTACTTATAATTTCAATTATTCCGAAGTGCTTAGATTCAAAGGGAAAAGCACAGATGGCTGTCTGAATGCTGACACTGTATCACATACGGAAACCTAAAGCAGCAGTCACTGGTTCAGCTAGAAAAAGGAAATTTCCTCTTTCTACTCCAAGTCTTAGCAACAGAAAAAATATGTATAAGGTTCAGGAACGGCTGTAGCAAATATTAACTCAGGCACGCAGTTACACTTTAACAGAGTTTGAGAATTCATTGCTCAGCTGTTTGTGAAGAAGCAGATGAAGGAACACACATAAGGATTCTACTGCTGTGGAACTCTTGGTTCTGTTTTAAAGAGACTCTTGAACTCTAAAGTTAATTACTGTTTTTGTTACCATGGCTAAATTGTTTTCACTGATGAGCTCAGAGCTACTGCTGGTCCCGATAAGAGGCTGTAGCTCTCGAGGGAGCTGCTTTGGGATTTCTGAGCGCTTGAAAGCTGCTGTGATTATGTTCCACACTCCAGACACTGCACTAGACTTCGACAGGAGAGGCCAAAGTCAGTTTACACAGGTGGTCAGATCTGCAATTAGATTTGCAACAAGATTTTCTTCAGTGCGCCCTTAAACTGTGAAATCTATACAAAGGAGACAAAGAGAAATGCTGAATTGCTGCAAGGGCTGCCCACTGGGCCATTTCAGTGCGTGCAGCTTGTGTTCATGGCTGATACTGTTATGTCCTGAGCACAAAGCAAACTGGTGGTGCTCAAATAGCTCTTGGCCCTAAAATGTAGGTAGGACTTGTGTCCTCCTAATAGAAAGGATTCTTCAGGACAAAGGCAGAAGCAAACATTTTTTCCTAAAGGAGTAACTACATGAGATGGGTTTCTGTGAGAGAGGTGACAATGCCGCTGCGAGGAGCCCTCAGTGCAGATCTGCTTGTGCTCAGGAGTGTCATCCTACAAATATCTCAATAGTCACCCTGCTGCTATCTTCCCTGCTTTGGACATCTGGTAGATCCTTCAGTCTAACTTCTACCAAGGAGGAGGTAGGAAAGCAAAACTCGTTGCTCCTACAGGGAATTTCCTGGAGACACATTGGCAGAAGTCTCCAAGGTGGAGAGCAGTACTCAAAGATACCCCACCAGCACCACTCCTCCCCCAGCCAGGGGTCTGTGACACGCTGAACTCAGAATAAACTGCAGGCACGGGACAATCCTCCTCAAATCCCCTTACCAGTGTTTGCATCTCCTGCCTTTTCCCAGTGATGCTAACTCATCTCACTGCAAAGAAAGGTCTTGCTTTTGTTCCAGCCGAAGCCTGCAGCGGCAGGACATGGCAGCCCTGGTGGGCTCCTGCCAGCACATCTCTAGGATCTTTCAATGCCCTTCTTTCTTCTCTCCTCTTCAAGAGATGGAGGTACAATTTGTTCCAACTTTTCAGTAGCCTTTTCCACTCTCAAAAGCAAAACTCGTAGCTCCTCATTTCAGTGTCACGGAGGGCTCCAGGACCATGTTCCTCTTCCAGCTCTCTTTCGGCACAGATCCTGGGACACGACACCCCAGCAGGGTGGACAGAGCACTCAAAGGAGTTATTTTCTCCTGCTGTTGGCAGCAATGGGCAGGGTTAGAGGCCTCAAGGGAGGTCACTGGTGCTGCCATCCAGACAAATGCTGACACGAGTCTGTGCTGTGCCAGGAACTGGAGGAAAAGCCCTCCTGAAACTACTGGACACGTGCTGCAGTCCATCCTGCCAGGAGATGGCGGTGTCCGTCAGGGCGAGGGAGCTGGGGGACAGCCCAGGCTGCCCAGGCCAGGATAACTCCTGGCATCCCTTTGCTTTGGATCCCTCCTGGGTGAGCTCTGTCAGCCCCAGCCCTGGCAGCAGCTGTGCGATGCCATCTGGAAGGACCCCCGCTGCCAAGGTCCCTGTAGCCGTTCTCTTGGACGTATGGGAATGTGGGCAGCTGTGTGACTGGCGTGGCCTGGGCCACTTTCCACCTGCAAGCCCGAGCTCCTGTCTCACTCATGGTCCCCTTTGACAAGTGACACAGCAGTCGCTCTTCAGCCACCATAAGGTTTTTGGCTTGCTATGGCAAAGGATGCTCTGCAGTGACAAGAGCTGCTGCTGTATGTGGCAGTGCCCTAAGGGTTCTTTTACTCCCATTGTGGGACGTGTCCCCGCCCATCACAGGGGGGTTGAAACTAGATGACTTTAAGGTTCTCTCCAACCCAAACTATTCTTTGATTCTATTCTGTGATTCTATTCTAAGATTTCTTGTTTCCAAGTAGCAAACCTGGAAGCAAACTTGTGATGTGCTATGGAGGAAGCTTTCCAGTGCTTATTGGGGAGGACAGGGCACAGTGCAATGGGTCCTTCCTTCCCTGGATGGTTGTTAACAGACCCTGGCAATGCCACATCAATTCCTACTCATAATGATGGGAAGAGAGGCCTGGTGCAAGGCTACCCACTTTGGGTTACCCAATCTTTGAAGCGCAGGCTGCTCTGTTAGCAAAATGCACTCTATCTTTCCTCATTTTTTCCCTAAGAGATACTAATTCATGCAGCAATTACATTCTTTTGTTCCCCAAAACTCAGCAACAAGGGCTCAAAACAACTGCAAGCAATTTCAGTATCGATCCGTCTGACCTCCTGGGCCCCCATCGGTCAGATCAGGCAAAGCAATGGCCTTCAAATGAAGGGCACTGTAAAAGTCTTTTGTGCGAGTGATATGACAATGATCTCCGCATGCTGACTGCAAAGGCTGCTCCGCATGGGAACGTGAGACAAAATGAAGCAGGGAAGGAATGTACAGTCCAGAGAGAGATGGAAAAGGGTTCAGAGGAACAGGCTGCTCCCTGCCAAGCAGGGTAAGACAAGTGCTGCCATTGATAAGTCTACTCCTGTGACACCAGCAGGTGAAGCTTTTCAGAGCTTGTTGTGACTGTGACCTGGGCAGAATGGGATTAACAGTGTAATACAACCTCTCTAGGTTGGCAGAAAGGGCAAGATCAATATAGCCCGCGGATTAAGCCTAGAATAGAAGTACACGAAGCCTGCAGCCTGTTCGGCTTGGCTTTCTACTTCCAAAGCAAGTTTCTACTTATGCAGCAAGTATGCCTAGAATGAGAAGATTATGAGCAGATCCCTGCACGCTGAAGGCTTGCACTGCCCCTGACAGACGTTAGCACACCAGTTTTTTTGGAAGAGCGCTGGTTACTGCTGGATGGGGCCAGTAGCAGGGGTGCATGTGCACCCAGCAGCTGTCCTGGCTTCTTGAAACAAGCGTATGTGCTTGTGCCTGGGCTGGAGAACTTGATTACAGATTATAAAAAGCCTGTTGTGTTTATGCTGGCTAAAGGCATTAGAAAGCAAAGCAGGATATTTAGGGTGCTCATTTGCACATCACTGAGGCAATGCAAGGCTTAGCTGGCTTTTGCATTTGCAGAGATTTTCTCTGGATTCCCTGATCACATGGGCTTACACAGCTTCACCTACAAATAGCTTCCTCTTACCAACAGGGGAGCAGCCCATTTCCATGGCCTGAACATGCCTTTCAGCCCTATCCAGACAGCCTCAATCCCAGCATCACTCTTGTTTCATTAAGCCCCTCTGATGCACAGCCCTGCACGCCTGCCAGATCAAATTATAAATACTGGGAATTTCAATGAGACTGGAACTATATTTGGAAAGGCTCAGCGTAAGCAGCAGCATGGGAGCTCCCCGTTCCTTTGGTGTTTGTAGGTCATGTCAGATGTGATGTAATCAGAGCAGCAAGGCTTTCACACAGCTTCAGGAGTCTCTTGATGCTGCCAGAGAAATGGAAATGTTGTCTATACACAGGTCTGCTTCAAACCCGAACCAATCTGAGATGCAGCCCATACTCAGCACCACGGAGTATCCAACAAAAGTACGTGAACAGAACATGAAGGTGGTTCAGTCTAGATAAGACCTGACACCTCGCAGTGACATCCACCACTACAGTTCCTTGTTCTTTGTACTGCACACAGCACACAGAGCTCTCCGCTGCATCCCAAAGCTGAACAAAGAAAAGGTCCTAGGAAAGAAGTTGGCATTAATACTCGTTCTTTCATAGATGGGAGAATTGAAGACACTATAGTCAGAACTCATTTAAAGGGCACCCTGCCATCTCGCCTCACGCTCTCTCCATCAGCTCTTGGTCTGCAACTTGCTGCTAGCAGGGAATTAAAACTGATTTGCTGTGACGCATTCAAACCCTACAATGATTTGGGCACTAGCATTAAAGAAACAAAGTCCAGATGACTGCTGAGGGAGCAGGAGGTTGGCTGGGTGGGCCTGATTGAGCCACGTTCCTATGCTCTGTCCAAACAGCTCTCAGCTTTGTGCTTAAACTAGTTCCACAAATTTATCCCCAAGTCAGGCACTGTTGGCTAGAGATAAGGGCTGCAGATCTGCTCTGGGCCGGTGGCTAGAAACGGGGGCAGGAGCGACCTGCTTCTGTGCTTTGCTTCTGTCTTTTCCCTGCTTGTACAGAGTTTCTCAGAGAAACTTGCTCATTTACAGGTGAAACACTTTATTGTGGCACTGCAGATTTCAGATACCCTTTCCATAGTGATCACATTTTGATATAAGCTTAGCTTGGTACATGCAACCATTTTTGGCTGAGCTGGTGATGGTTTCTGAGGTCCTTGTCACAGAAAAAAAAAAAAGGCTTATAAGTAAGATGCAACCCAAAACTCTGTGATGGAGCTGAAAGAACTCGAAAGAGCACTCATATTTAAGCTAAATGGCAAGAAGCACAGGCCAGACACTGAACCATGCCACTGAGACAGGGCAACACTGAAGGACAGAAAAGTGACTGTAGAGAAGCCTGAGCCAGTAAAAAACTGCAGGGAGATAAAAAGGCAAGGAAAAGTTCAGCTTCGGGTTTCCTTTGCATTGCAAATAAAGGCAAGCTAGGCAGATGACACCCTGGACAGAACATTCATGTAAAGGATTGCCTAACACCTGCAGGGTCAGGGCTGAGTAATGTGACATACCTTCAGGTAACTTCCGCTGGGAGTGCAGGGACCTGTGAATGGAGAGATACATGGGGGTAAACATGCAGTGAAGTGACTCAAATCCTGATTTTACAGGTATAAACTCCATATGCTCAATCAACCCCTTCCCTTAACACATACACACACACACGTATATCTACAATGCCTAATCTTATAATAAAGTTCAGGAGCTGACATTGGATGCCCATGTCAGGCAGCAGTGAGCCTCATTCCCCACACAATTCTGCCATTACTTTCCTCATCCTGGCTGCTGGGACACAGCACAAATAAGCTCCATAAATCCAGCTCGCTCTCAAACTTCTCATGTTGCACTAAGGGAAACTACAAAAGGCTGCCAAAGGCTCTTCACCTCTGAGAGCATCGGCTCTTTAAAGCCTTGTGCCTGCTGACCAGGGAGATTGCCTCAGTGGCAGCTCCTGCTCAGGGACCAGATGTTCTCTTTCTAACTCAAGCTGGTGCTGGGACATCTGAGAAGATGCTCTGAATTTCTGCTCACTAAGACTTTGATCCCTCCATGGCTTTGTCCTGGGAAGTCTCCATAGCAAAAATGCATCCCTTGGAAACAGATTGAGGGGACCAGTGCAGGAGATGGTACTTCCATCAACAAATGTAATGATCCTGATATGGTGAAGGCATCAGAGGGTATCAGCTTCAATTCCTTTTTAATTCTCTTGTTTTTCCTGTCCTAGTCTATGGTTAACAGCTTCAGAGCACCTATGCTCACATCACCATCTGCATCGCCTGCAGATCTGGCTCATGGGAAGAAGCAGGTCTCCAGCAGGTGGCACTCAGAGCTGTTCTACACCCAGGAAAAAAAATCCAAACAGTGGAACATTCGCCAAAAGGAGAAAGGAAATAAAAAAAGTTATTCAACCCTGTGTAATATTTAAAGAGATTGTTATCATCTTATAGTGGTGTATTTAACGAAGGACAATGTGCCAGTTCATGTGTAAATCAACCAGGATAAAACATACATTATATGTAAACTGTTATGTTTCTCCAGTCACTTTCAAACTAGGATTATCTCTGGCTATTGATTAAGTTCAAGGAAAAGGATTAGCTACACAGGCGTAGACAAAATAGGAAGCACGGGGTAATGAATATCCAAAGCAATTCAAAGCAAAAATCAAGCCAGAAATGCAGGTCATGGCAGAACTCAAACAACAATCAGAAGACATATGCCTTAAACAGCTTTTCCTGCTAATGGTCTCCTCCAAAGCCAAAGATCTGCAAGCAATACCATTTCCTACTAAACAACGGCCTTGTAATACTGACTTGGCCACCTTCTACCCCACTGCTCAAGTCCTACTGTTCTGACAAAGATTGTTAAATGTTGCCTTGTAAATATTACCACCAGTTTTCCAGGGAGGGGGGCGAGGGGGAAAACATTTCTCCGTTTACATCTGCTCTGCTCTTCTGCCAGAGGTTTCTTCCCCCATGACGAGAATCTGGCCACCCAAAGAAGTGACTCAGCATTGATAAAGCTAGCGGGGTGAGAACTTTTAAAAACAAGCTGGAGAGATAAAGCAGTGAGCGGTTGTGAAATTTGGCTAAGCGGGTCCTAGTGTCTGTTCTGGGTGTGCTGCTCTGCCACAGAGGGGCCTTCAAAGCACTAACCAACAGCAAATTAAAGGATGTGAAGAGCTACTCCAGGAGTGAACTAATAATAACCATTCCTGGCCCTAGAAACAGAAGCAAGGAAAGATCCAGTTCATATGGAAATGTCTCAGCAGGAGCAGAGAGCATCTTCAGCAGGGAAGAAAAGTTTGATTCAGCAACAAATTAAGGAGTTTGTGCTTATATAAAGGTTCAGGGAGACACAAACTGTATTTTGGTTACTGAAAGGTCCTCAAAGCTGCTGCCAGACAGATCTGACAGTGATCTGGAAGAATAGGCACGAAGAAACTGTTTATCTCCTTATTCTTCTTCTCCTGAGCCAAATGCCTCAGTACTCAGGAAGGCTCAGTGCGGAGCTATGGGAATGGGCTCCACCCAGCTGTAATGCTGCAGAGGAATTGCAGCCTCGCTCGTTTGGATTTCTCAGGCAAGAGACAGCAGTGAACTGTGGCTGCAAAGAGAGAGAGAGAGAGAGAGAAACACAAAACTCTACCTCCGCACGCATTCATAAAACTAGCTGATCCTCTCCCAAAACAATCTTCTCGCTCCCATCTCCACCCTGCTGGAGCTGTCTCTGTGGGACACTTCCAAGTAGGGGAGAGGTTGCAGTTCTCTGTTGTTGCCATTTTGGGAATGTTGTTTTACAGACTGGACTTGCTGTGGTTTGAGTGAAATGAAAGAGTTTGGCATAAAATCTCAAAAAGTCAAACACAAACAGGCTCTTTTTTTGGGAGCTTTTTCCATGTGTTTTTTTTTTTCCAGAAGGACATTTTATAAATTCTTTTTAAACATGAAGGTGACTCGTTCTCACCCACCCGCGCAGTGCCAAAGCCAGTGGATGAGAGGGCACCTCTCGCTGCACCCTCTTTATTACGCCAGAGGCCTGTTCAGATCCACATTTGAAGGAAAGTGAGACTCTTGTGCAATAAAGCACTTCAAAAGGCTGTGAGATATCTGAAGGCATCCACCATTTCTGCGCTGCAAGGACGCGACACCAGCTTCTCCATCAAGGACCAGCTGCTTTGAAAGCTCCTGCTGTCTGTAGCTCTCAGCTACATCTGCTCAGCAGAAACACTGAAATGGTCCAACAACTCTTATCCTGCAAACTGCAGGACTGAACTAGCTCCCGAATTCCCTGTCTTGATTCAGTCATCCTCAAGGGAAGATGTCATTTGCTGAGTGGGCTAGCTCCTAAAACGCACTGGCCACTGAAGGAACAAGTCAAGATGGAGCTGAAACGTCAATCTTGGGGAACACAGAACTCCTCTGGGCAGAAGCAGGACTGATGCCCTGGTGGGTGGATTACACTTTTAGTGATGTTCTGTTTAATGAGAAATCATTCACTGAAATCAATGACTTCACTCTCCAAATAATATCCCATGCCAAAGGCAAAACCCTTTGCTGAACTGACTGTGCTGGCTGCTGCAGAGCACTGGGGAAATATAATTTTGAAGAGCATGGCAAAGAATGGATGTCTTAAAGATGCATTGGGGCTTCATTTCAGATCCTAACCTCTAATCTGCCCAATTAATCTGATGGAACAGATGTGAAAGAGGAAGAACAGCCAGTCTCCTAGGAATCACAGAGACATTAGAAGGATATACTTGCCAGATGTTGAATGTTTGCTATCTGGAATGCCTCCTCCCTCCCTAACCGGACTTTCTGGCTCCATTTCCATGCACCCTGAACTACACCACGTAGCAACATGCAGTCTGTAAAACACTATTCAGGCACTCTGTACTCACATGTATTGCAGTGGCAAAAAATGGTTCTGCCAGTCAGAAAAAAAGGTGTTGATTCAGAGATCTGCCAGTTGACAGAGCTGCTCTGGGGCTCTGTGCTTTGGTCCCTGCACTGTCTGGGAGAAGAATGTGCAGTGTCACTGCTCTACTCACACCGCTAGCATCCTAGTGACAATGGGAAGGATATTCCTTGAGGCTGTTTCTTTGGGAAAAAACCTTCTGTGGGGGGAAATCCCTGCAATCCTGGTGCCTTGTGCTACTTTTTCCTACCGGCTCACAACAGTATCACGGACAGGCATTGTGATGAATAAACTTAGCCAAATTAAGAAAGGAGGGAGCAGGAACAAAGAGATAAAATCTATTATAGGACCACATACCTGGGTACAAGATATACACCAGGCACGCGGCAGTCTAAAAGGGGACACAGAGGAGAACAATTTTGCCTCGAATTTATGGGGGCAGTCTGGGTGCAATCACAACCACCTCTCTTAAGCTCCCCCAGGGGAGTTTAAGACCCAGTAAAACAAAACAACAAAAGTGAGCTGGGCTGTGAAAGGACAGGCAGAAAAATAAGATACTGGAACCTGTTATTTCTTCAACTCACTTCTTTATTTTAGTAGGAACCTAGAACTCCAGCAGGAGCTAAACAATCCCAAACAAACACAGCAGCGACACAGGAAATCCTTCTCCAAGACAGAGCCAATAATGAATTTTGAAAAGAGGATTTTCTGGGAAAAGGGAAGGAGAATACAAACCAGCACACTGCTCTGGAAACATAAATGAGATGCCACTCATTTGAAACGCACAGACTACACCTACTTAAAAGGAGCGGAGATCAGAGTCCCAGTGTAGCCCCATACTGTAAGTAGGCACCAAATAAAATGGTAAATGGGATATCATTCACTATCATCAAGCTAATGACCGAAAACCCAGCATCCTCCTTGCTCAACACATGCTTAAAGACCTGGCCTTGGAAATTCAATACAAGCAGAACTGTGCTTTGTGGAGATGTAATGGAGTTGGTGGCTTTTGAGAACTGTGCCCATCGAGTCTGTGGGATTTGGCTGGACAATGCGCTGTTCATTGTTTCAATATACGGATTTGAATCTGGCATTTAATCAATCCTCCTCTTTCAGGGAGCCTCAGTGCAGCCCTTCTGCACAATGCTATGTTCCATGGCATCCATAAATGGGGCATTCAACAGCCAGACTGTGACATGGACATGCACCAAGGCACTGGTGGCACTCAAGCTGCATCATACGCAACTCAAGAGTGATAAAGCATTAAGTTCCCAAAAATGACCTCTGCACAGTCTTGTTTACAACGTAACACTGAGTTGGAGACTGTTCAGAAGCATCCTGCAGGACCAAGAGGTGTTTTTCCAAATGGGATTGATGAGAATAGGCTCAGCTAACGATTCTTTGATGTAGCTTTTTATATGGCATCATTGATACAAGTTTTATGGATTCAGTTGCTATAACAACATAATGTACGGTGCTTAAATATAGCAGCTCCTATTTTCCACTCAGTTTGCTCTGCCCTAAGCAGGCAAGGACTATTCTTTTCTGTTCTAGTTGGGCTGAAATGGATTTGATAGCTCATTGAAGAGGAGAAGTGGTGCAGTCCTTCCTCCCCCTCACAAAGACCATTCCTCTCTGCCCCAAGCAAACAAACAAAAACCTAACAGCCCTCCGTTTGTGAGTCTACTGCGTGAGAGGGCTTGTTTAAAATCAAAATGCACACTGACTCATGCAGAACTAAACCACCTCAATATTACACGTGATCTCAGTGCAAATGCTGTCATTTTGAAGAGCAAGAAAGCAAGGCTATCTCTAATATTCCTGTCACATAGTACTTACCATGCTCATTACTGTAGTGCCTAGCCTGGCCAAATGCTGAGGGGGAGTGAAGTGACCTTGATGTCACTCAAGACCTGCTCTTCCTCGGAGAATGCATTCACAGGACCCAGCCTCTCTTAGCCACAGGAAAAGCTCCTGTTTGGGGGGATGAGAGAGAATGACGTTGCCAAATCAAGGTGAAGGGGAAAGAAGCAGAGCTACAGAGGATTGTTTCCAATTCTCCCTTCTTTGCTACAGTGGGATTTTCTTGGCTTTGGGTTGGGCTTTTTTTTCCGTCTGGAAGACAGAACTGAAATACTCCCAGGGGAGACAGAAATCAAATAGCAATTTGTGTTCCTCTCCCATTCTGTTTTTTCTTATTTTTTCCTTGCAGAAGAACAAATCCACCCTCAGACCTTGGCATTTCACGGTTCCTCCCAGATCTGAAGCCTGGATACATAGCAGCAGCTGGAGTCCCTGCAAGCTGTCAGGAGGAAGGTTGCTGCTAGGGGAAGGGCACATTTCTTCTGTAGAATTCCTGCTCTTTTGAACATTACCTCTGTTCCAGACACTAGAAAGAATATTTATGCCCCTATCAAACAATAATGAGCATCTGCTCAACTATGACCATTTCCTGAACTGTTTTGTTCCTTGAAGCCATTTAATAATTCACACCTCCTGAAGCAAGGAGCTGTGGGATGGGTCACACAACCTCTTCTACGCTTGCTCTAGCAGAAAGTAATCTCTTAGGTAGTGGGTACAAATCCATCACCCACAGACCAGGGGCATCCAGAAGAGCTGAGGATCACTGCACCAGCCCACTGCTTCACCCTTTCACTTGCAACAGTTGAGGCAGAACTCTGCAGACCTTGTTTAAAGATGGTTAATAAATACATTGCACACGATCCTGGGAGGGGAGAGTTTATTTGCCTTCTCTTTACCATGTCGCACTGGGGCCCCAGGGGCAGCAACCACTGCTTTGCAAAGCCCTGCTGGCAGGGAGGTACGTGAGAAGCCTCAGCACATGCTCCCAGTGCTGCCTGTGCTGGCCAATATGTGAGACCTCATCAGGGCACTGAAAATCAGGAGTGATACAGTCACGCTCTACTTCCTCCATGACACAAACTGAAAAATAATGAGGGCAAGCAAGCCACTAAAAATAAACTTAACCTTACCGTGGCCACAGCATCAGTCCTGCCACATGCAGATGACAGGGCCACCACGCTTATTTCTGCTGATTCAGGATTGGAAGAGAGACAAGACACAAACCAGCCCTTAGTTAATGAGAGCTGCTTATAGCCCAGTGTTCCTATCAGCACAGACCTCATCAGCACAGGACAGTGTCCTCCTGTAGGCTAAGGACTAATGCAAAGGTCTGAGTTGAAGAGGCTTGTAGATAATGAATACTTCCTGGTAACCTACTCTGATTTGAGAAGAGGGTTTGTATCCCCACCGCCCACAAGCGAAACCTGAAGTGTGAAAGTGGGAAGGTGATTTCTGCACAGCCACAAAGTGAGACAAGAGTAGAGCTGGGATCAAAATTGAGAGTTTTCCTTAACTTTCTCATACGTAATTCAGCTGCCAGCTTGTTTGCCCTGTATCCCTTCAGGGTGTACAGGGACACCTAACAATCTGCCCTCCACTCCCATCTGCAGGCCATACGGCAATCGACTGAGCCAACACTGAGGTCCAGGCAGCTCTCTAGTCCCTCTGTGCCAATGCTGTGAGCATTGGTCATTAACCTCTGTTCCTCGCTCACTCCACAAATAATATTGTGCGGGAAAGCATCTCTCAGCTTAGCACAAACAAACACGGTTTGCTTTAACTCCACCCCCTTTCCTTCTGTTAGGATATTTCTGAAGTTGCTGGGAAAAGCCACGATCCCCTCTAACACTGAATTCCAGTCATCAGATAGCACCAAAGATATTCAGCATCTTCCCAGAGGAGCTTGGTAGGTCACAGTACGGCGTCTGTGGCACTGCAGCTTTCTCTAGGCAAGTGAGAAATCACTGCGATGTTGTTAGCAAGGAGAGCCAAGGAGTTATTTGAATTGCACAGATGATTCAGAAAACAAATGGGTGCTAAAAATACACGATGCACTTGCAAAGAGTTCTTCTCATGCCTGGGAAAGGCAGGGGCAGCTCTGGGGGAGAGCTCTCTAGGACACAACGAGGTCTGAATGAGCAGTGGGTTAAAATAAAATACAGGAGCTGTCTTGCCAGCAAAATTCAGGTGATTTTAATATAATCTATTTTTTATAGCAACCTCCCCACATCGCAGCACTGAGACAGAATTCCTCAGAATATAATGAATCAAGTGGTGAAGGAACGGAACAATTTATAGAGGAAGAGTGGTAAATAGAGACAGCCGCAGTGAAAGAGCAACATCCTTGGGCCAGAGAGGTAAATTTAGGTACCCAGATAGGCTGGAAACAACCTCTGGAACAATGGTGCAGAACTTTCCAAAATCCAACTGCCACCAGGTCAGGCATCAGCTATTCACACACTCCCCTCAAACCAGAAGTGCAAAGTGATCTGTGCCATATTTCAGTGGGATTAAGGACAGGAAGAGCAAAGAGGGCCCAGGGAAAGGGAGACTGGCATAGCACCAGCAGAATAAAGGAACAATAAAGGATGCTGTAGGTCATTTACAGGGCTGTGAGAGTTTCTCCAAACAGTACTGTGTCCCACAGCCTGGCGCTCAGTTACATCGGTGAAGTTAATACTGCTTTTGGCTCTAGCTGTTAGTTTTCTGCACAGTCACTCTGTGACACTACAGTGAGGCATTCAGTGAAGCACGCTGAATACTGTACCTTAAAGCCGTGTAAAGAGAGATGTGGTTAACATGGCCACTCACTCCTCCTGCATCAAAGGTTACCACCTGCAACAAAACCACAGAACAATAATCACTCTGAAGAAGGAGACTGAGCAGTTATCAACTTTGACATTTAACACAGCACTGTCCCAGCCCATTGTATCTAAAGAGATGGTTTTGTGTTGCACAATGAGGCCTTGTGTGTGAACTCATGCTACAGAAACACAACTAAACAAACAGGACACTCTGGAACTAGATGACTCCACAGTCTAACAGCTTCGCCAACAGAAAGATGACAAATACAGCGATCCCACTGGCAGGATGCACTTGGTACTTATTAGCAGGCCAAAAGGTGACTTTTGGAGTGATCTGTTGCAAACCTGCTCCTGATCCAAGAGGTCCAGCTCACTGAATCACTCTCGCTTGGATTTGAGAACATACTAGAATGCCTGCGGATTACAGGGTGAAACTGTAGTTTGTTGTACCATGAATCAGGACATACTGCTTTAACCAGAACAACCCAACCATGTACTATTGACCTGGTAGTAATGACGCTTCATTACAGGAAAATACAGTGGTAAAATAACCTGATATGAGAATCAGCTTTTAAAGAATCATCTGACTGCAATTCTTGTACAACCAAGTCAGGCTTTTCACTGAATGAGAAGATAGTATTGTTTATTGCTTCTTTGCAGGGAGAAATGGGAACATCATAATAGAGAACTAATGTGTGAACACGGCACTAACAGGTCACTGTCCAAAGCACAGAAAACTCTTGGCTCCATGCCCTCAGACCAACCAACAAGATGTCGGGGGAAGCAGCACCCTAAGGGCTCACCCTGCACAGTGCTGCGCACTTAGTGGCTCCTGCTTCCAACCTAGAAGACAACCAGCAGCACCAAGTGTAGAGCAGACAGGGTATGTGTGCTGGGAGGCATTCCAGGCGGTGAAGATGACAGACCCTGTTTTTTTGCTCTGGGAGATGCAGAGCTCTTCATAGCTCCCTTCTCTATGACCAGGAAGACATCATAACCTCCCCACAGTCCAATCAATGTCAGCTTCCTTGCCAGCTTTTTCTCTCTTCAGGGAAGGAAATGCTAGTGCCCTGCTTACTCACTACAGCTCCCTTCTCCAAATCTACTTTACGCACAGAGCCTGAAGCACTGGATTAAAGATCAAGGGAAGATCAAAAGCCACCCTGCCTGTCCTGCAACTTGCTACTCCACCCTTCAACAGGGGAGGCCCTCAAACTCCAGGATATTGTGTAAAGAGCAAGAGGAAACACAAAGACAGTGATAAGAAATACTTCAAAACCCACAAACTCCAGACAAGGCTGCTTATAAACTCATCGGCCCAGTACAGGTCCACAGCTCCACTTTCCGCTTTGCCCAGTGGTTGTAACAATGCTGCCAAGCAGAGGGGTTATTCCCTGCTGGCAGGAAGTAGTGGGACCCAGTTCAGTTTGGTTCAGGTACAATGAAGCACTTTCTCATCAACCCCTATTTTATAAGGAGAAAAATGATGTCATCGGCTTCGGCTGCATTTGCCGTATACCAGCATTACCTGAGAGGCTCTCGGCAGGGACCAGCCCAGCCCTAAGCCCTCCTTAAGGAGATCAGTGTTCTGAGTGGCTCATCTGGGAAAGACATTATTAAATTCTGTGCAGCTCAGGGAACAAGAAGAGCACCCCTGTGTTTTACAGATAGAAAAAATATGCTCTGAAGTCACTCCTATCTAGAGTGGCGCTTTCCTAAGACGAGAACATGTCCTACTCACTGCAGGAAGAATAAACTCCTGTGCAGGTGAATAGGAGTCTGAGTCTTGTTGAGGGCTGGAATTTACTAAATCTTTTTACTAAACAGGGTCAGAGGGTTTGTCTCTACTGCCTGGTCACTTATTTTCATGCAATCTGTACAAACCAACATTTTAAGCCTCCTACTCTGCTGTGAAATGTGGTTGAAATTAGCCAATGGGCTCTAACATCTTTTGAGCACACATGTGTACATGCATATAAACACCACCGCATTATTCCTGTTTCCTTAGGAAACCAAGCTAAAAACCTCAGGCAAGCCAAAACACACATTTTCCCTTCTATGGAGAGCAGGAGAAAATAAACCAGAAGAATGAGATAAGAGACTATAGTAAGCAGACTAAATAAGCTAATCATTAGCTTGACAAAAGTGGCTCAGGCCATCGTGGGAGCACAAGGCTGAGTTACAAAATACTCAACACGGAATGTATCTGTTCAGAAACACCTTTAGAGGTTTTTCTTCTCCACATCTGTTTTGAAACTGGAGCTGCTGTTTTCAGTGCTGTTGGGCTTACGTAACGTCTGAACTCGCTAAAGAGACTGCAGGAAGTTAATTTTCAACTGATGCCGTCTAATTTACCGTTAGGACATTTGCACCTAAACTGCCTGTCTCTTCAAATACATAAATTCATAAGTAAAATTCCCAAGGTACCTGCACACTGACCTGGCATTTACTTCATCTGCAAAGAGACCACCTTGGAAATTTTGGCTCTTTACCTTCAGCGATCCCTCCTAGCACACAAGCTGCTCTGACACAGCAGTGATGTCCCACCCCTCCAGTACGTAGCTTCTAGGTCTGGTGGCTAAACAGGGTCCTACTCCACAACATCACTGCAGAGCTCATGACCTAAAGCAGGCTGCAATCACATGTAAATGTATTCCTCTGACTTCAGGGATGCATTTCACTGATAACAAATCTGAACTTCTTCTCACATGTTGAAGACATTTTCACACGGGAGCATTTGCTTCCTCCGCACAGTGCGGCTGGATGATGCGCTTGCTTTTAACCATAGCCTGAACCAGGCTGATGATGAAATCACACAAACAATCTGGGCAGGATGAAAAAACCTGAACATCTTGAAACTGTCTGGGTTAAAAACAGGATTAGCCAGTTCTGGGAGCAAAAGGTTGGGATAGGAAATGTACTTGATGTGGAAATTATTGCTCAATGAAATCTTTAGGGCAAGAGGGAGTTCTCTCCCCACACCTGTTCTGAAATGGGAGCCGCTGCCACTGGTGTCGCTGGGTTTTCTTCTGGGTGACCTTGGTATTCAGGAAATGGAGCTTTCACTAGTGGAAGCCTGAGCAACAGCCAAGACAAACAGGTCCAGAAATCCCTTCCGGAGTGGGGAGAGCACAGAGGAAATTACTCAATTACTAGCAGAAGAGAAAACTCTTGAAAGGTCTGGAGTCCATGCTCCCTCATGTGAGCACGGACTACACACCATGTGCATGGGAGGAAAAAAAGCACTCAGAGCTGTGTGTCTCCCTCATTCGTTCTGGCATCATCCTGTGCCTCAAACATATCACACATGCTCAAGTGGACTGGTAGGGAGACAAAGGTCTCTCCTTTTTAAGAAGAGCCATCCCATAAAACGCCATAGCAAGCAATTCCATTTCTAGTGGCCATCCTCTAAGCATCATTTCATAGGCCTGACTTACACTTGCAGAGCCCAGTGACATTCAGAGTCTCTGAGTCTCTTGTGTGTTTGGATATGTCTCTTGTTGCTACTAAATCAGAGAAGATAAAGATTAATGTGATCAGCATCCCAGTTTCCCCTGGGTTTGAGCTGCCAGTGTGTAAGGCAAGCATAAGCTTGGAGAATGAAGGGCCTTGGGAGCCTCCCTCTCATGTACCCCAAAGCACACCTGAGGAGATAGCAATGAAAGAGAGAAAGGGAGGAAAAGGCATACAAAGTCTGTCCCAGCTTTGCTGCCTCCTCTAGCAAACTCCACATGTTGTACTCCATATCTTGTGTTCTGCAGAAGCATTTAAAATCCTCTACAAACATCACACATTCAAATGCTCCCTAATTTCAGGTGGGTGTGGATGCTGAGATCCAATATGAGAGCTGAACTCACCTTCTCAAATACAAGCTCCAACTGGAACACCATTTGTAGAAGGTTCTGGCTTTCAAGGCTGCTTTGGGGCTGAGCCAAGACAATCAGACTCTTTCATAAACAGTTGTATGGAAGATGTTTCCATCAATCCATAGTATCAAGCTTGTAAGAACGTGGTGTTGCTGAATTCTAGTCTTGGCACTGCATCTGCCCCAAATACAGTCTGAATGCCACCTCCTAGCTCTGCTATCACCAAACCTGAGATCCCCAAGGGTACGATTTCATAATCTAGAGTTTGCCTGGAACTCACACAATACTGTGTAACTCATCTTTTACATACTGAATACTTTGTAATCTGGATCAACACAGACTAGCCTTGGCTGCCTCGCCCAGCAACACTGGCGTTTGCTTCTAAATACATCAGGCTGGAAATCATTCCCAAGGTCTACACATTAGTTTTGGCTTGAAGTACACTAACTGCTAATTTCTGTGTCTGCACTATTTAATGTAGAGCTTGGATTAAATATGTCTCTGTAGCTCTCAAATAGATTGAGTTACTCATGGACTTCCAGGGCAATTGAGGAAATGAGTAACTACGCAATGGAACAAAACTATGCAGAACACTGTGTGACTCCTTGCCTTGCAATCTTTCCTTCTGGACATGTTGGAATTGCAGCCTGCTTCTCCACTGCCAGATGACACACATGTTCTCTAAATAAAAGGTACCATTTTCTGTGCTATGACTACAGGAGAACTGGAACAAGTTTTCCCCCTGGGATAGCTAAAACAATACATGTCTCCCAATCATGGTAACTCCATTGAACTAGCTTGTTGGGTATGAAACCCTGTTAGTTTATGTTTTGACAAGGCTCTTTCAACGTGTTAATTCGAACATTACTGAAAAACAGACTCAGTTTACCTTTCAAGGCAAGGCCACTGTCTCAGGACAGCAGAGATGCTTCAAGAGCAGCTAACAGATAGCAAGCTTTGAAGTTTTAAAATGCAGAATGCTGGACAAAGGTAATTAGGCACTTGTTTTGCTGTTCTTGGCAAACTAGGTCTGCTCCTAAATGAAAGCTATTATAGTAAACATCTGAGACCCGTGTGATTACTTGGGACACTTCAGTTTACAGAGCAGTTTATTACCACCCTCCTGCTTCAGTGGCCTTTGGCACTGATGATGCGTTGTGCTACAGCAGTTTGTCCCCCCTGCTGCCCCGGAAAGTGCTGACAGGATGCGGTGGGCCCTGCTGCAGTGTTCCTCGTTACTGCAGCTGCACAGACACCCACGGCACAGCAGGGACAGTACTAGTGACTGTGCTTTGAAAACCCCACATCTGATTTTTCAGATCTTGCTATGTTAGTGGCAAACTCCTGTGCTCCAGTTTGTGTCCACTGCTCCTTGTCCAGTTGCTGGGCACCACTGAAGAGAGCCCGGCCCTATCCTCTTGACCCTCACCCTTTAGATATTGACCCGCATTGATGAGATCCCCTCTCAGCCTTCTCTTCTTCAGGTTAAACAGACCCAGTTCTCTCAGCCTTTCCTCATTAGAGAGATGTTCCAGTCATCACCTTCACAGCCCTCCACTGGACTCTCTCCAGTAGTTCCTTGGATGATTAGGTATGATTTCTCCCTCTCCCAGGCTATTCCATAGAGACTCCAGAAGCATAATCCTAATTTTAAAGACTTCAAAGAAAGCTTTCAGAGGGAAGGAAAAAGCCTAGAACATTAGCTGAAAAGTAATGTCAAAATTGCCTATGCTGTAGAAAATTTCACGTTACCAGGTTGATGTGATTGGCTTCTATGTGCTTTAGCACAAAGGCAGCGAGGAGCTGTGTGTCCCATTCAACAGCAGGATTATCTGGAAGATCCCTGAAAATGAAAAATGCAATTAGTCATTTCACTGCTGCGAACTTTATAAAGACCACGCTAAAAAAGAGAGATTGTCTTATCAGTGAATGAAATCAAGACAAGTTCATTTACTGTACAAAACCACTGAACCTTATATAAGAGTCTTACAAGCTTGCATATTGGAGGGTTGAAAGGGAATCTGCAGTTCCATCACCCTCCTCATAGATTTGCCAAGGTCTCCCTTTCTTTTTACCATTAAGGTAGACTTTCTGACTGCTTTACTTTAAGTAACATCCATTTTGTTCAATTATTTTTGTTCTCTATTCAACCCAATCAAATTTATTTCTCTTTTTACTTAAAACTACTTTTAAAACACATTTTCCTGAATGACTCTCCAGTCATAACCTACTGGTGAACTACATATGAAAAGTAACACGCAAACTCCTGCTCTCATTTATGCAGGAATAACCCATTAACCTCAACCAGAGGACAACAGGACCATAATTATATTGCTATACTGCATGGATTTGATGGCAGTTCTACGCAAAGCAAGCTGTGACTGCTCTGCCTGGGTATTTTATATTGTGGGCTCCTAGGGGCAGGGACCTTGAGCCAAATGCAAAATAACACCAGGCAGACAGCAGAATGATTCCATATTTACCCAACTGAGAGCTGAACTTGACCCCCCCAGTCATTACATGTGAGTGATGCCAAGAAAACATTACTTGCAAAGTTAAAAAGGTTATTAGTAACAACAGGATAACACACAGCTGCTCAAGTCCAATAATGACGTGTTAAACTGGTCCTTTTCTCAGACCTTTTCCATCCTCTGACATTCTGATAATTGCTGTGAGGTGGTTTGGCAGAGAAGTGACTGCACAGCCTTCTCCCAGACACAAGGGTCTGGATCTGAACTGATCCAGCTGTTCGCTGCAGAGAGCAGGGGCGCTCCTTCCCAATGCTCTTCATGCCTTGCTGACTCTCCAGGCAGCAAGGACAATACATCTGCAACAACACAACAGGAAAGTATCTCCTTGGCACATTCCAAAGTAAAGCTCTGCCTGGGTCTTCATGAGAGGTCTTCTGGCCACAAATTTTCCCCACTGCTGTTAACAGAAGTTGTAGAGGGAAGATTGTGAAGTACAAACTGACCATCCATATTCGTTCGTTGCGTTATGTACTGCTGTTCAGCGTAGACCAAAAGAATGTGCTGTGAAAAACCCAAGCACCAAGCGAAGGCATTTCTCCATCAGTGTATGCGTTCTAGCTATGGCCATGTGGTGGGTTTAATAGCAACAGATAACAGCATAGATTTAATAGCATCTTTGCCTAGTGTACATAAGACCTGTGAATTCCTTCTAGGAAAGATTCTTTGGTACATCTGGTGGTTGTCTCATCAATTTAACAAACCTGCATCTCATCTGCTCAGGACAAAAACTTCTACATGTCATGTTTAAAGAGGAAGTGGCCTTGTTGACCTGAAGGTATTACACGGTCCACCACATCACAGCAAGCTTTTAAAAATACGCTTCAACTAAAACATCCCAAGCAAGGTGCACACCAAGCTGAAACCAAGTGGAGGTCTGACAGTGCTACAGCTGGGCAATGGTACCTTTGAGGTTTGTCAAGGCTTAATCTGATAATATTTAAAACAGTAAATGAGTCTAAAAGGGCTTCTTCACTACCCATTTACAATGTAAATATCAATCCCAGTTTTGGACACGAGTTAAATGAAGCTGCGGAGGAAGTGAAGAGTCCCATTAAAACAGCAGGAGAGCACCAACAGGGAAAGGTCAGAAAAAAAATTAGGGCTTGCAGTTTATGATGTCCAGGAGGCTTTGGTGTCACAGACACTGCACTCAGCTTTATTGGGCTGTCTCCAAAAAGGCTGCGGGTAGTGGAGCAGGTTTTAACTAGTTTAGACAGATAAAGATCACCCTAGTTCAATGGAAATGAACAGCTGGAGGCAACGGTTCAGAATCCCTGGAAACAAAACAATCTGAAGGCATGAGCAAATTAACTCTCTGAACACTGAACTGATTAAGCAGGAATATTCTGAGAGAAATTCTGTCTCTACCCACTTACCGCTGCTCACCAAAAGATATCACCCACTCCCAGTATGGAAAAGGAGTTCTTTCTCTGGCATAATATTTGTCAGGCACCAAAGTCAGAGAAGCTGATCTTGCCAAACAAGACACACATGTACATAACCACATTTGTAACTCATTAAGAGCCACAATGGCCCAGTGAAGCACTCTTACCTCATTCTGCAGACAAAAGAAGTGACACACAGGTCATGCCCAAAGTCACCCAGAGAAGTCAGCAGCAGAACTAGCAATACTGCTTTTGCTTTGGATATCAATAATTCAGTCCAGGTAAAGATGAAAAGGTGACTGAGAAAACCAAGTCCATGTACACTGTATAGCAATGAACCATAGAACCACTGAAGTTGGAAAAGACCTCTAAGATGATCAAGTCCAACCGTCAGCCCAACACCATCATGCCTCCTAAACCATGTCCCAAAGTGTGACAACTACAGGCTTTTTGAATGCTGCCACCACTTCCCTGCCAGCCTGCTCCAGTGCCTTACCACTCTTTCGGTATTATCCAATCTAAACCTGAGACCATTTCCTCTCATCCCATCACTTGCATCACAATGTGTGCAAGCTCCATTGTTTTCTCTAGGAACTTTGTAGGGGCCTACAAACTTTGAAAACTCTTGTAGTTGACAAAATCATCTATTCAGTACAAAATTTTCTGCCTAATATCATAAATCAGTCCTCACCAAAGCTGAAAAGTCCACTGACTCACTGCAATACTGAAGTTGCACTCATTGTGTTTTCACCTTCAGGACTCGGTATCAGAAACATACAGCATTTAAATGGTTAACCACACACTGCCTTTGAGCTCAAGGTCAAAGGGCTGAGATAAAGCACTATAAATGAGTGAAAATTAGCACATCCCCTGGAGCAGACTGGAGCTGGTCCCAGGAGACGGCTCCCCACTGGCCCTCCCTGTCCCCTGCCCCAGAGAGTTGCCCTCACTCACTGGAGGGATCAAGCGAGAGGGGCCTCTCAGGTCACACTACTGGAGGGTGCTGGTGGGAAGGGCAGTCACTTGTCACTTTGGTCACTTGGTCTCATTCTCACCATATTATTATGGTCTGGAAGTGATGTTTATGGGCATTCCACATGACTGATACAGGCAGCTACGTGGCGGCAGCTCTTGTTGACTTGGAAAAATGGGAGATGCACAGAAGAAGCATAAAGGTTTTAATGGACCAAGGCTCCAGGTGACAGGCCCTCTCCACGTCCCCTCCTTGTGCCTGCTGGGGGCTGTGGAGTGTAGCTCCTCTAATGCTTCAGTCTTTAAAACACTGTGCATCTTGCCAATGATGCTGTTCCTGCCAGTAGCCTGCGCAATTTTGTAGGGTCATCTTTGTAGGAACATTTGGGCTCAAGATGGCTAGATTCCTCTCCTTTGGAAGGTCTCTTTTGGCCAAGACAGAGATTTAAAATCCTTCACAGATATATACTGCCAAGTTACACCCTTCTTACATGATAAATTGCTCAATCCCTGTCTAATTTCTCACCGCTCATCTACCATGGATCTTTTAGCAGCAGCCGGTGCATATGTATATGCAATCTTATTTCAAAGCCTTCCATGGAATTTATTCTGCTCATGAACTAAGCTCTCGTGACTGCTTTAAACGGTCCATGCAAAGTCCATGTGGGTTAACAAACAGCGCATAGGCTGCCCCATAGGGGACACCTGCAGTTAGAATAAGCTTCATATCTGTCCCTCCTGAAACCCTCAGGCCTCTGGGTGCACCGTGAGCAGAGCCTCCCATCACGTGACGATTATCCTGGCAGGGACTGGCAAGCACCCTCCCTGCCTTGACATGGAGCCAGGTGACAACAGGCAAGGGAGTGGAGCAGCAATAGGGTCTTCTTTTTCCTACTTCCTTCTAGGAAATGCTTAGGTCTCCATGAATATATTCTGAGACACTGGAATAAAACTTTCAAGGTACTAACGTGATTTTCCATTCCACTACACACAAAAGGGTCAAGATGAAAGGGCTTTCCCATTCCTTATTGCCTTTTTACCCTGCAGCATGACCGTAATCAACCCAAGGCTAGGGACCAGGAAACATTTTTGCATAATTTCTCCTCCTTATCCTTCCTCTCCCCAGTGAATGATGTTACATGAAATCAGCACAAAGGTCGGTAGATGGATGGTGGATCGCGTAGGAAACAGGTGAACTGCTGTGCAGGAGGTTCCCAGCTGAGAACAATGACCACAGGGTGTTTGTTGGAACAAAGGATGCCCTTTGTATAAAGTTAACTGTATGAAATGAACATCTGGGCAACTGAAATTGCATCAAAAAGCAAAAGATCCCACAGAACAAAATGACGTGAGGGCACAATTAGTGAAAAAGCCATGTGATGACTAGAGGCAATCGGTGACCTTTATATCATAGCATCATAGTAATCGAAAAAACTGGGTAAACAGAAACTATTTCATGCTCTCTAATGTAGAGCAGAGAATTTTTATTTTGGAGATTATGCTAAGCTAAATTAAGACAGGCTAACCTGAGATCTTGAAGCAGAGCCTCTAAATCCTTACATTAATAACTATTTATAATTTTTTCCTCCTACAATGGCCAATTACTGACAGGAGGGAAACATTGCTGTTAGGCTGCATGTGCATTTCTGATGCAATCGAAAAGAGCCCACTCAGACAAAAGATCAGCATCTTGCAACATCATGTTATACAGAGAACAGATGCTCTGTGCTTATTGGAATGTAACAACCTACAATATAGGAGCAAAATGGACTAAACCAGGATGCTAACAGTCAGTTGAAAAGCCACCTACGACACAGAAGCTCAGGCTGACATTTTTTCATCAGCAGCTTCCTCCGCATAGTAAAGAAACAAATTATTCTGAGATTTGTATTTTAAGATTATAGAATCATAGAATTGTTTCACTGGAAAAGACCCTTGAGCTCATCAAGTCCAATCATAGCTGTCCATCACTAAATCTGAGCACCTCATCCACCCGCCTTTTAAATCTTTCCAGGGATGGTGACTTGGAAATAAGAATCTCATGTTTTAGGGTAAGCAGAAGGTAAAGGAAGTGGTGAAAATGTCAGCGACTGGAATATTAAAAATTAAATACATTTCAAATATTTTACAAAAGAAAAAAAGCAGAATGGACATAATAATTTTCTTCCATCCTTAACTTTTGTAATGTGTAAATCTGGACCTACTCCATAGAAATTTCAAAGGTAAATGAAGTTAGTTTAGATGCCAGCTAGGTGCTGACATAACTAATGTGGCCATAGCAGGCAGAAGTCACCCGTAAAGGGAAAGAACACAAAGGCAGACAGCACTCCACTCAGCTTCCTCACAACTCCAGGCAAGCTGTGCATGCTTCTCCTCTGAGCTATGTAAAAACAGAGTGCCTCTGACATATCCCAAGTTTCTCCGTAACTCCCCAAAGGTAAATTAGATCTCTAGGGAACAAACTTTTTGATTCGGGCATGATCATGTGTTTCTGTTTGAGAAATAAGCACCCTTCGGGTTTAAATTCAAAGGAATTATTACAGAACACAGGACTGCTTGTTTGCAAAGACCTATCCAAACGTCCCTGTACTCATTTATTTTTTAATGAATTATTGATGATTTCTCAGCAGTTTAATGTCTATTCACAGAGATGACACAATTGCTTATCATAATTTGAAATCTGGTATTCATTTGACGTCTGTGCCTCAGAGCCTTGTTGATAAATTACAGCACAAAGCTCTGTAGGAACAAGTTCATATTCAATGTCTTTAAACATAAACACTCGATGGTGCCTTTCAAGAACAGAAATGCACAGAAACTACAGTGGCCAAAGCTAGTTTTAAAAAGTTACTTTAAAAACTAGTTTGGAGAGACAATCAGGTCCTGCTGTGTAGAACAGAAAACAAAATTAACCTCAACTAATTCTGAATTCATCACTGATTTAGTCACAGCTTTCCTATCGTCTGCTCTTCACACCTGCAAAACGGAAATAATCAGATGTTCACATCTATGTAAAGAAGCTTGAGATCTTTCTAAGAAAAGCACTATACCTGTTCTCTCATTTCCAGATTGGCATCTAAAACCCATGTCTTGGCAATCCTGAGTGCTGGGAACCCCACAAAACTGTCCTTTACTCCCTGTACTGTCTTCCCATGAAGTATGGAATCAAGTTCAACGTCTTGGCCCTGGCTCAACGGTCTGGCCCAAAACATATATAAGGCTGCATGAAGCTCCAAAACGACCAATACAGTGAACAGCTCTGCTCCTGTGCTGCAGAGGGACTCTGCAATAAGGATAATGCCTGCTCAAGCAGTGAGGACTTCCTTAGGGGCTGGTGCCAAACAGTATATGGACTCCCAAATCAAGTGCCATCACAAACAACTTTGCTTTCAGCTGCAAAGACCAGGAACATTTATTGAAACGTATCCCTTCTAGAAGAAACACAGCAATATTTGAAGTCTAGAATTCCCTAGACTCTCCAGTGCATATCAGAAAGCTGAGATATCTGGGCCAAGTGTTATCCTAACAATGGAGACCCTGTTTGCCAAACCACATGACAGGGATTTGGGTGTGTCACCTGCTGGGCACCTTGCTTTGGTCACGTAGTGGCAAGGTGTCACCGTGCAATCCTGCAGCTAAGGAACATGATTTCTAGTAGAGTCACACTGGTGGAGAACAAGATTTCTAGCATATGTCCACAACTGCTTGTCTGATTCTTGGTCTCGCACAGCAAATCACACCAGTGGTGTATGTGCTCTTAGAACACAGCCCTACCCCAATGCTGTACTGCAAACACATGAGCTCCAAGAGGAGAAACAAGTCATGGAAGTCTCATGTGCAACTGTCACACTCTAGGTGTGACACTCGTTATGACTGTGTTGCTGAAATGTCCTCAGGGACTACCACAAGCAAGATATCAGAACCTGTGTCATCATCATTGCTGGCTGAGCAACCACACAAGGCAATGAGCACTGAATACCTTGTCATGCACAGCTTTGGATGCAGCTGCCAGAGGACAGAGTGGTCTCTCGTTCTTTCCCTCCAACATACGCTGAGAAGCCCTAGCTTCAGTTTAAGCATACATCTCCCATGGGTTGTTTGGAGGAACGGCTCAGTGCCATGGGGTGTATCTGGGTCCCTGGCGAGACAAAACAATTCAGTTCAAATGCCCAAAGAGCATTTGTCAGCAGTTCCACCCCCTTACCTTTCACCCTGAAGCTGAGTGCAGTGTTTCATGCTACATTCCCAACTTTCATTCATGTTTGAGTAGCGTGCATTTTGCACATTCACTGCCTGTCAAGCCAAGGCCAGTTACAGCCCACTGTCCCCACCAGGACTATGGGACCAGAATACACTGCGTGCATATGGACTGAGCGGAGCCCACAGATCCCACATCAGGGACACGTTTTCAGCCAGCCACCATTAGCCTGCTTCCAGCACAACCAGCAGTTTCCAGTATTACAAACCGCTGGCAGTGACTTGCCAAGTGCTGGGCAAGAAGTTTCCCTCTCATTTTATAGAAGCCGGGCTTGCTGTGTGATCTGTTGGGGACCATTAAACAGTGTTCACTAAAAACATCAGTCAGAGGCCTGACTTTGCAGTCTCAGGAGATTTGGGGCTGCCACGCTGATTTATAAGTCAGCAGTTCTTCCTCAGGCCCACTGAAATGTGGTTTGGGCAGCAGACAACAGTGCAGCATGATATGAAGTAAATTCCACTCCCATCTTGAAGAGGTATGCAGGGAACTGGACCATTAAAGTCTCTACCTAGTTCAGGAAAACAAGAATTCACCAACCTTTTTCTGAGTATCTGGTAGCAAAGTGGGTTTCTGCTATCTGTCCCAAACGACCGGCAAATAACAGACAACAGGCAAAATAACAGACTTATTAGCAACATCTGGCAACCTCATTTGCAGATCTCTCATAAGACAAACATCTTCAAACACACTGGCATCTTAGAGCACATTTGTTGGGCAAAGGCACGTACGTACAGCACTTCAGTTCAGCACCTTCCTGAGGCCAAGATGTTTGATGGAAGTGCTCAGTGGGAAGCTTGAACAGGGCAAATTAAAGCAGTTGGTGGCCTTTAGGAATTTTGCTCCACATTCCCAGAACAATCTGCTCTTGGCTATAACAGCTTCCAGAGGAGGGGTAAACTGACCTGAAACCAAAAAAGGTGGACTCGTCTCTACTAACACCCAGTTCCTTGGTCTCAATTACTTACCAATTCAGGATGTCTCTGGCTACTCTGACAAAAACAAGGGATGAACCCAAACCACATTTCTCTAAAAGCACCTTTTCTATTACAAGAAGCGAGCACCACCAAGTCTATATGAAAAGATAGAGCAGTTCCCAGAAGAGCTCATAGCAGTGCTCACTTCAACATTATTATTGGCTTTGCCAGGGTGCCTAAGAACTCATCTGACAGTCCAAGTAGTCCTGAAGGAGAACAAGATGCCAAGTAATCCTGCAATGTGAAATAGAAATCAGTAGCAAAACCAGGACACTGAGGAGCAGACCACAGGACTTCACTCCTCCCGTATGCATTTCTTCTGTTTTGTAAAATGCTTTGAAAAACAAAACAGCACAGCACGGCAGAGCTTGGGACACGGTGCATTAACCCATGTACCAGGAAGCCATGTCCAGCACAAATGCTGGCACCATTGGTTTGAGAAGGACAGACTTCTAGTTTCAAATTGCTGGGCAGGAGGTCTAACTCTCATGGTAGAAGAGCAGTAAGTGGATAGGCAGAAGGAGACTGCAACGTGTTCTTCCTAGCTAGGTTTTTACTCCAGTACTGGCACATGAAGTTCCCGACGTGCATCATAACAGGCCCAAGACTCCACAGTGGAAAGAGTACAAACCCAAGGGGAAGGAACAGAAAGTCTCTCATAGCAGCCAGCAAAATCTTTCAGAGGTGAATGACTGAAATACCGCAACCTATATAAGCCAAATAAATGTAGCATCACTTCATCACAACCTTAATATTAAATCTGTTTGCTATTGGAATGATAAACACACCACACTGTATTGGCAAAAACTGTGGTTCCTGTTGGCACAGGTAAGTCACACAGAACTTTGCCACTGCCTTAATGGCATGGGCCAGACCCTCAAAGGGAAGGAGAGCCAAATACCTAACCGCTCCTACTAAAGAGATAGACCTTGGTCTATTCCATGTAACAAATAAACTGCAGTCAGAAACCTCAGGAGAAAGCTTGTAGCCAAATCAACCCCTCAGCCATTTTAATTAAGCCTTTAGGAAGAGAATAGTCACTTCACGGACAGCTATTTCTCATGCCAAAAGTTATGTAAATGCAGATGCAACTTGAGCAGAAATCTCAAGAGGATGATGGCCTGGGTCCAAATGCAGCTTCCCATGTCACAACATTCCAGTTTCCCTGTACTGTTTCCATCCAAAAAGAGGTTTCCTGACTCCTCAGCCTCCTGAAAACAACTGTCTCTCACAATCCATTTGATCTACGCAATGATATGGAAGCATTACTTCCTGAAGTGAAGGTGTACCCACCCTTTATAACACTGAGGTTCGGACGCCCCGAGCTCTGCAGATGGGCACAAATTTTATCATTACCACCAAACCCCTTCCTTTTCTAAGACAGCTTGTATCAAGAAGTTAAACAACTATCTAACCATGAGCTTGATCCCACAAACTTCACTGACATGCAAAGTTTCTACCCATGCAAATGATCCTCTTGCAGGCACTGTCTTGCCATCCCCACTCATGTGAATGCCCCAATTACAGGATTACACGAGCAAGCTCTACATGAGGCCTGCTCGCTGTCAGCAGCCAATGAAAACCGGTACCAGCTTCCAGAGCCAGGAATTATGACTGGAACTCCATTTGCTAAGCGGGACTCAACAACAATGAACAAAATGAGTACGACAACGCAACGACCTTTATCGTTTGCCCTTCCTCTCTTCTGCGCTGGGATTTAATGCAAGCGTTATGCAATGGGTTTGCTATAGCAACACCTGGCTGCTCGGCAGTAACCCCACGGCTGCCGTGGGCCGTGATGCAGGCGCTGAACTTTGGCCCACTAGCGAGCCTCCCACTCGCCTGGCAGCACCACCAGTCTGTTTACACGGCTCACATGACGGGTGAGAGGGAGGCTCCTGGCACCTGCCAGCATCCAGACGGATTTCTAGGACCAGGCCAAGATTGCCAAAAGCTGGGAAGGATTAACTCTTGCAAGCGGGGGCTTCATGCCACAGTGGCCACCTGCAATGGCCCAGGAGAACGGCCGCTCTGCGCAGCGCAAGGGGAGCCCTGACATCACTGCAGGACACCGAGATGGATTAAGGCATCCAGTGAGGGGGTGGTAAGGAACTCAATCAGCTTTAATGAAGAGAACGGCGACTTTTTTTTCTTAATGACTGGCAGATGAGGGAGGATAATGAAGTGGAGCTGGGAACACAATAGCCTCATCGAGCACCGTGTGCTATGAATTGCTTGGACCTGGGTTACATGAAGATGCACAGAACTATTCCGCCTGCATAGAGCTGTGTGCCCGCAGCACCCTGATCCTGGGCTCTGGAGCACCATACAAGTCCCAGGGACATGGAGGGATACCTTGGAGACAGGGCAGCTGTGCTCTAGATGCCTCACTAAAAATAGTTATTTAATCTCACAGCACAATCCTGTAAGAGAAGGCTGCAGATGACCAACCTGCAGCCATGGCATCACCGTGCGAGCAGGACTGCTAAAACCACAGCACTTCTACAGCATTTGTTCCCACACAGTAACAGATGTTCGTTAACTAACCCCCCTGTGAGGCTGGTATGGGGAAGTAAGCAAGTAATAACCTCTGTATCTTATAATGAGAGAATTAAGAGCTCAGATAACTCTCCCTAGAGAGCCCAAGGCAACAGAGCTGAGTCAGGGGCAGAGCCAGAACGGAGCATGTGAACTCCCAGGTCACAGCACGCCCACAGCCCAGCACTGCATCACCCACACTCACTCCAGGAATACGTTTTATTGCCTGGGGCAAATAACAATCCATTTTTCAACAGGCCACTTGCAGGTGCTCTGCAGAGCCTCATACATTCCTGCGTACTTAGGCTGAGCAGAAAACATTAAAAGTCACAAATTATCCATCACTGCACCAACACCACAGAAGCTGCTTAAAGTAGCCTCAAACCCCGGCAACGGTCAAAGTGTTGACCCCTGCATCATTTAACCGTGCTCTGGACTGCACTGGGATGATGCAGCTCTGCATGGCTGTTTCTAGCAATATTCTTGGCCTGTTTTCCTTATGTACACGGAGTAGTCTATATAAACTCATGCCTTGCCCTAAAATATTGCATTCTCCAGTAAACCCCTGCTATTTCCAGTAAGACACTGTGTGGACCTTTTCCTTTGGTATGGTTACAAGTTCTTTGTAACAAGAATGGTCCCTGTAGCTACAGTGCTGGAAAGCAGGTATGTCTTGATACCAGACTTCCCTTCAACAGCTGAAAGCTCATCCACATTTACACCTAAATCCAAATATAAATGCTTCATCAAAAACATTGAAAGGATATTTGTTAGGTGAGGCTAAAAATCTAAGCACTGAAAAAGTTGAAATGGCATCAGTGACTCAGTTTTTGCAGAAACAGAACCACTGCAATGAACTGTTCTCTGCCCCTTCCTGGTCAGATCAGCTGAGCCCTGATATTCACGTATGAGCTCTGCATGTAGGACTCCCATTCAAGTGTCAATCTACTAGCACATATTCTGTAAGCCCCCTACTTCTCTTCCCCACGGAGCAAACCTCTGTCTGCCCATGTTTTATTTTGCAAGATTATACAATGTCTTTTCTAAGGCAAACGATAAACCAGCCTTGGCAGCCCATCATGTGGCTACCTACAAGAATTACAGAAATGCTGAGGATTTGGCTTATGAAACAGAAATATAGGTAGAAAATATTTATAACAGTCTATTGTTTAAATAAGAGAGACTATAGTTTTATTACAGATATGACCCTTCCAAAAGGAAGGGTTTAAATCTTGCTGATGCTGATGCTGATGAAGTAGAATGGACTTAATGGTGAATATGTCCAACGTGAACTGAATTGTCCCCTTTTATCCCCTGCCATTTTATACCCCAAAATAAGCACAAATTTTGCTTCTTTCAAGCATCATTTGCCAGACTTTTCAGAGCTCAGAAGACTAAAAAAGTGATTTACAGGAAAACATTCATCCTTCATCTGAAAACAGACTGAACACTTACACACTTCATGCAATTCAGTTAAATATTAACTATTAAAGAAGAGAAAACAGCACATAACTCAGACAAGATCTGTTAAGCTTACATTCACAAAAAACATTAAGAATGTAGAATGTATGTGCATGGGGGGAAGGCTATGTGATGAACTGAGTTATTTCAATGTGAATAATAATTGCAGAGAGATAGCCTGAAACACTGAAATGAGAGACTATTGAAATTACTGTGTAAGGAGTGTGCGGGTACGATGAGATAGTTAATATGTGACTTGTTAGAAGAGAGGGCATGACTTTGCATGAAACTATAATCAGACTGTTTTCATTTAATGCATCAGTTGGTAGAGAAGGATCAGATAACAAGATACCCAAATCCCACTTCAGCTTCTATAAAACTATTCCAGTTGCCTGCACTACAGTGCAGTAACTCCTTTTAAACAAAACTGAATGAAGAAGCTACAGGAGGCAAAAGATGCTCAACAACATCCAGCACAGCATTAATTCTCCTTGTTCCTGATCTCTTGTGCAATAAAACTGAGATTATGGGATTATGCCATCCACATTTGCAAAATCTACTGTATGTTAGGAAAAAAAGGTGAATATCTTTGAAAACATACACTTCCTATTTGCTTCATCAAGTTGTTTTCTCCTTTTTAAAAAGTTGATGATGCATCACCAAAACAGCTACGTTTCCTACAGAACAAATTCTCTATAAAGAGAATCAAAATTGGCTTCAGTATCTCCACAAAGAGCAACAGTAAACTCCATGAGTAAACTAGTAAATCCCATCCCACTACTTAGGCATATTACTTTGAGTATCTTTCACACTGTTTTCCTCATTATAATGAAAATACCTATATATTTTTTAACAATTTGTCAGCATTACTTACCTCTTAACAGAGTATCTTTTTCTATTTGTAGCTGCTATATGTTGGAAACTATGGATTGCTGGCATTCTTTGTTGGTGGGTTGAGTTCCTGTTTGGTGCTGGGATTACATTAAATGTACTCCCGAGCTAGCAACTGCCCCTTTAAGGAATTCATTCTTTTAAATAGTTTGCTCTAATCTGAAGTACTGCATCCACCAACTTCTTATTCAAGCTTACACTGGCACTGAAAAACTTCATAATTTCATGTATACTGATTGAACTAAGGCCAAAGGGAATAAAACCATTTAGCTGTCACGTGAACTCAGAAGAAGAAAGGCTTCTTTGGCAATATAATTACAGAGCACAGAGCTTCTAAGAGGAAATGAACCACAGGGATTTATATGATTAGACTCTTTTTTCCCTTCCCTTTTTAACGACGGCTAAGGCTCTCCTTCACTCAGCCCCTCCAGTCTAACAGCATACAACAAGAAAATGCTTAGCAGACAGCATCTGGGATTGTCACAGAGATGTTTCAAGGGGACCCTGGTACAGGGTGGAATGCGTGAATGTTTTTTTTCCACAAGGCCCACCATCCTTCCTCTACCTACCTGCAGCCCTAACACATCCCTGACATTGATTGAAGAAGTAAGTAGTGCCTTAAAGCCTCTTACAAGTGCTTTCTTTTTCTGGCATGTTAGTGAGATTATGGCCAAGCACATACTCTGCTGTTTGGAATCTTTGCGCATTCCCATCCAGTCCAGTTTTGAGTATCTGATCCACCTTGGTTGTGGCTGCTGAGGAGATCTGAACAACGCTTCAGCTATATCAAGGGCTTGTTTATACAAGGAACTGATGTTCTGTTTCACCAAATCATCATTCCAACAGAGAACTGTGAACCATTTCATGCTGCTGTATTCAAATGTTGGCAACACTCTGGGTTGTGGCAGGCAATACTCAAGGGCAGTGACCAGTTTACTTAGTTGTCTTGGTAACATTGCGGTTGACCCAGGTTGACCAGATCAGTGTGACTTAATCATCATAAGCAGAAGGAAACAACTGCAACAAGTGGCGGAGCTGATTAAAGTAGGTTCCTTCATGCAGTGGACTTTCTCAAACTCACGTGTCTCGTGTTCACAATCTTTGGCCTGCCTAAATATTCAAACGATCCTGACTATAGATACCTCTGATAACCAGGTAACTTAGAGCCATTTACTGTTTACTACATAGGAAGGATCTATATATATTACCTACGCACTCCCTGTGGTTCACAAGAAGCAGTCAGGTTACAAACACTTATTTGCACTGTGTCACTACTGTAGGATTGCTGCTGGTGGTCTGTTAGAAGGTACAGTGTAACATGCATGCTTTTGCCTATTAAGTGCATTTAAACCTGTTTACCTTAAAGCCTGTCTTCCTCTTTCTATGTACAACACTGTGGCTGTGGAGACCATCCAAGACACTAAAACAAGCGGTCCCCTGATGTAATCATGAGAGAGCTGGAGGAAAAGCATTTTCAGCAAGAACCTTGAGAGCATAATCTGCTTCTGTTTCAGTCTGACTAGTTCTCGCAGGGGCAGCAGTATGACAGAACGTTTTGCAAAAGATTTGTCTTTATATGCGTGCCTGTCAGTTCTAAATGTTGTGCGTTGTCCTTATAATAATTACATCAAATGCTCAGTGGAGATGTTTTCTAAATTGAAATAAATAGAATCAATACAGACTGGAGTCAACCGCACAGTCATGCTGCATGAATAAAACACACTGATGGATACTCTTGGCTAGTGTTCAGCAGGGATTTGGTCATTGCTATGCAAACTGCATTTTAAATGGTGTGCTAGCAGTTCAAAAATCCCATTTCTGTCTAACTTTTATCTGCTATTGTTACCAGTAACTCCTAGGATTCCACAAATAGAAAGAGCTGCATATTTACCTCTGTTACACAGCATGAAGGAAGAAAAATACATTTCAGAAAACAGATACATACTGCTGTAAACCCAGGATTTAGGCGAAAGACATTACACAAAAATTACCCAATGTATTTTTACAACTTAACTTTAAGCCATCTGCATTTCTTGTATGCATTTCTCCAACACCAGACCATCCTTTTTTTCATGCTGCCCAATGAACTGTTACAGTGAAACAGGCTTCTGAACCTTCATGTGGTTTTGTAGTTTACGTGTCCTTCAGAGTATCTCACAAAACGAATGTCAAACTTCTAAACACGGTCACTTCCTTTATCATCCCAGGCAGACAAAGGTTGTCTCAGTTCACTGCTAAGGCACTGAAGCATGTTCAGGTCTCATCTGATTACAGAGAGCTATAAGGCCCTGAGGCAGCAGCGACTGTCAACACAGCTGTCTCTGAGTGCTAAGACAAATGTCCTACTGGGCAACCTCTGAATCAAAATGGAAACACATCTCCTGAAATGGATTAAGGGTAAGGACAGGACTGTAAATAGGCCAGGAAGCCAGGAAAGTTTATAAGGTATTATTAAAGGAGCTCCCATTGAGCTGTTAGAAAGCACCTTGACCCTGGTGCTGTTTTGCATTCTAAGTATGTCTAAGTATTCTGTTTTCCTTGTCACCTGTTGCTACAGGATTGTACCTAAATTAGCATCTTCTGAGCCCGTCTTACTTTAGACACACAAGACCACACAGAATACATAAAAAGCTTGCAAAGAAGGGAGATGCAGAGATCTGCACGCTAATGACACAATGAGCTCTTGCAAGAAAAGCAGTCTTGCTGCATCAGCATGGAGCGGCTCTCACCCCCATCCCTCAGCCCACAGGCAGGGGTAATGCAGCTGGGGACAGCGCAGGGCAAAGGCAGCAACACAGCTCCAGGGACCCTCGTCACCCATCCCTGCCTGGCAATAGCCCTGCACAGCAACATGTCTCAGGGAGGAGAGTCCTTTCAGAAGGTCTCACTGTCCCTGCTGAATAAGAGATGAATAGAAAACGCTTTAATGAAAATGTGCCAGTCGGTCAATTTCTTTCATTGAAAGATCCCCAAGTCTTCTCTAAACACAGGACCTAGCAGCCACCTTTTCTTCCCTGTAACTGTAAAAATTGTGCAAACAGAAACTATTCTATGGTCTCTAAAGTGGAACAGAGAATTTTAGTTTGGAGATTACGCTAAACTAAGTTAAGACAGGCTAGTATCACTACTTTGTCTTCCTTTTGAGGTATAACAGACATTACGGACATGGTTGTATGTGGATAATGTGACAGGGAGAGGACAGAAAATTCTGGCACTCCTGCAGTCAGTAGCAAAACTTCTGTTCCTTCCTGGAGCTCTGCTTAGGGACCTGTCTCCCACATGCACTCAGCAGTAGAAGCAAACCAGAGCAATCCTGTCTCCCTGTCCCTGTAACCCCTGAACAAGCCTATCTCCTGAATTTAAATCCTGAGGGTTAAACATTCCAAAATAAATCACTGTTTAAGTATATCATTTTTAGGCCAAACTAGTCTGAGTGACATTGTTTAAACATTAAGTTCGGCAGGCTTACTTCTCTAATATCTCTTTTTTTTTTTTTTCTTTTTAATTAATTTTCTCATCTTCTGTGGCTTGGAAAATGATTGATTCAGTAGATAGTTACTCCCACATCTGGGCTTTCTTTAAACAAAGTCACAGAAATTATGAATCTTCTCCTGCACAATACTTTATTGCTTTCAGTGTCCATGCTTTTGGCATTTTAATCCTAATTAGAGGCTCACACACCACCATCTCAGCATGTACAATACAGTGGATAAGCCACAAAAACATCTGAAGTTGAAGACTTGCCCAGACATCTAATACCTTATCACAAAAATCTGAAATTCTCTTTTGCTCTGAGTCACTGATAAAAAATTTACTTCACAGAACACTTGAAGGGGCTGGGGAGGAGAAAAAAAGAAAAACAGCCATTAAATCAGGATCTCTGAACGCACTGGCAGGGAGCAGTTCCCTTCCTACGCCCCGTCTCTCTCAGTTAGGCTGCTCAAACGGCCAGTAACTGCTTCTGACAGTACAACAGTGACTGTGGACACATCCGTGATGAGGGCCCGAGGCAGCCATGATCCTCGGCAATGATTTGCTGCTTTTCACTTACAAGGAAACAATAATCATTTCATCCCCTTCCTCTGTTCAGGTACAGGTGAAGAGGAAACAGCAGAAAAATGCAGCATCAGCAAACTGGTCAGGTACCTGCCAACCCGTGATGTTCATTTTACTGGTGCGAAAAAGAACTGATCCCTTTGCGTTTGCCCTCAGGTAAATGGCAGAAAGGGCCATCGGTCATTACCTTTCCACTAGTGAACTGAAGCACGTGAACTCACTCATATGGATTCAGGGTTTGCCCTTGAACTGGTGTGGGCTGCATTTGGCACTCTGCTTTTAGATCAATATATAACCCAGGCGTAATCTTATCTGGCAGGAACAAGGGTATTGGGGAGAGGGGGAGGAACACAGCCTCCAGAGGTGAGGAGAGCAGCTCTTCTAAATGTTAATGGGTTAAGAATAGAAAGGTCAAATGCCTGCCTTATCAGAAGGCCTCATGTGCAAATAGGCACCGAGCAGCAGCAATTGGAGCGCAAGCTGGGTATGAACGTCAAGAGTTAGGTACTGTAGCTGTAAACAACAAAAGCAGAACGGTGGAACTGGGAAACCTCTCAAGACACTTCTGGTTAATACAGGTCACTGGGAAAGTCCAGTCACCAGAATCAGCTGGAGATTACTTGAGTATCATAGCTGCTGTGGAGCTAGAGATCACTCATGAGCTGTGTGAAGGCCCCGACAAAGGAACTGTGGAAGGATACTGCAAGCGTCAACAGAACGAGCCGCTATAGAAGGGGATACTGAAAATGCAGTACATCAAACATCGTGCTCTGGCAGAGTGCTGCTCCAGATTGCCTTGCAAGAGCATATCCTTTCTCCTGGAACAAGGAGATATAAGGATGGAGACAAAAAGTCTTTCCTTACCTCCTTGTAGATAACAGAGGGCGCTAAACATAGCAGAAGCTGTATGAGGGCTTTGTACAGAAGGGTCTGAACTGTGTTCTGCAGTAGTTCTTTGAGCATACAGCATAAAGGATTGGGATGGAATATGAGATGAGGCAGCTCAGGAAAAAATACATCTTCCTTAAATATTAATACATTTTAAGCCCTATTCTAATTAAGCTTCTTATTGGCATCCAAGGAAAGAGGCCAAAAGTTGTATGACATTGGACAGGAACCTTCTTGCACACATAAGCAATCAAACTGAAGCAACAACAAAGTGCACCAACACCCACTGGTGTGTAGAGTTACTCCGTTGCAAGTCATACTGCATGGCACCATGTCCACTGTTTACCATGCTTTCAGTCTTACCTTTCACCTGTAATACATTGTCAATTAAATTAATCAACTGACTGCCATTCTCAGAAATGATAGGCAGTGAGCAGCCATGTTTGAGATGATTGCTGTTCCCTCTCTCCTGATGCAGGAGCTTCCCCAGCAGACAGGTACCTGAGTCTGGGAAACAGATACAGGACAACTACCTGGCATGGTTCCCTCCTTACTGCAGAACAAAGAGCATCATTCTAGTCAGCCTGTTCCTAGCTGTAAAAATCTGTCAAAGGATGGAGTTAATTACTGCTTAAAACACTCTGAAGGAATAACTACTACAAATAAAGCAAGATTAAATATATTTTATCCTACAAAAGGGATAAACAGGGTTTGTGTTCATTGCTCAAAGATCATATTCTAACCATTAAATAAGTACCTTAATTGGTAAAGATAGGTTTATGTTTAAAAACAAAAAAGAAATGCACCCACATGAAGCCATTGCTCTCCGAAAGATGATTTTAGTATAGTGCCTTCGTGTTTGTTCCACAAAGTGAGTAATCTGCAGTTAACTGGACTGGCCCCTAACCCCAGCCATAGGGGAGAACATCATAACCTACTTAAATTTGCAGGCTGCATCATCTATGCAGCAGAGCTCCCAAATGGGCACAAATAGCTTATTTCATACACCAGCACTACTCGGCATCTGTTTATCCTGCAGTCTTCTGCAAGCATCTGTTCATTCACTAACATACATGCACTGCTCTGCTGCAATACATACCTTATTTTCAGTCTAGAAAATCCCGAGTTTGTTCATTTGAAAGAGCACAAACAATCAGCAGCAGACATCTTTCATACACATGGCATCACTGAGTGCTATTTACAGTTGCTGTTTCAGCCCAGAAGCTACTGTATTTTTAGTGACAGCTCTGATATGCTAATCATTTGTGATGTTTTCTGGACTCTTTTTGGTGAAAAAATCCTTTTTAAAAATGTAAGATTCTCCCCTTTTTATTCACAGCAAGAAGGACCAAACATATATCCTGAGAGTTGCATTCCAAAATCTTCACATGGCCTACAGCCTCAAGAGAGATAATATACATCCTAGAGAGCCACTATAGCAGAGGGAGAGTCTTTTACATCTCCTATTTCTTGAGCTAAGAGTTTAATCCAACTTAGTTCAATTTAGGGAGTAAGGAATGCACCACAGTGACATTTTCTGAGTTGCTACGAATTTGAATGAAATAATTTGTCATCCCTGAATGAAGCTATGGAGATCCTCCCACAACCCCTTCTGTTTTCATTATGTAGAAGGCAATTTTCAAAATGCTGCCTCAGCTCGGATGTTTATTGTGTGTAGGTGTCTGCTTGCTACAAGTCCTCTCTGTGCCTCTCAGTCTGACGGGCACTGTTGTTTTCTTGGCTCTCAGTCACAGCTGTCAACAGTGTAAGAACACAGGGGTATTACAGAAACACCAACTTTCCTCATCTCTGTTTAACATGTTTGTATTTCAAAAGATGACTATGTGAGCACATTTTTGCAGCTGAGGCTGTTTAAAGATTCAAAGGCACTGGACAGCTAAAATGCACAGCCTAACATAACATTAAAAGCAAGTTCAGGAAAGCTCATATGCAATTTTCTGACCTGTATTATTTCTATGTCATCATTTTTGAGGCATTTCATACACTGCTCATTGCTTTAAACCCTAGAATAGCATTTGAATTTTTACTATAATAACCTTTCTCAACAGACTCTGCATTTTCATTACTCCATCCACGTAAGCCACAAGGATATTTTTTTCTCCCTAAATGCCCAATCTGCAGGGAATGGTTGTGAAACTCCATTATTTCCAGGAACTGCTGGCAATCTATTGCTGTCTGTGCTTCTCAGTATTGCCTGTATTTTCCTTGTTCAGCTTTAAAAGCCGAACTTGGTTTTCAAAAATGTCTGAGTTTCTCAATGCCAGAATTGAAAAAAGACTAGAACAGGACAGAATTAGATGGTTTCATTATGCTGAAGAGCCATTAACTCACATTAAAGGCTGCAAAACAACAAGAATACAAAACTGGAAATGATGCTCAGCCTTAAATCCTATTACTTGGAAATTTTCCTAGACGTTCCCAATAGCCTTTCCAAGCTCCAGCATCCCTACCTGATCCATACAATCAAAACAAAGTATATTTTTTTAAGTACTTGGTTTTTCATTATTTAGTAAAGTCAAAATAATCTGTAAAGAAAGATAACCTGAATTCTCCAGCACGGGTAATGTCTGCCACAATTTGGTCTTCAACAGGTAGAGGTATAAAGAACACAGACATTTATTCTCAATTGCCCAGGAAAACGATACACTCCAGGGTATGTGGTCAAGAAAGCTTGAAGATGGGAAAAAGATTCTGGGTTATTCAAATCAGTCATGATGGTTCAAAAGTTATAATGGAAAACTCCCCATCTAAAGGACCACAGTGGGATCTCAGCAGTAGCTTCAGAGAAAGCAAGAGAATCACTCCAAATTTACTCTGGCAGGCCCGCGATAAGAATCTGGCCGCATCCAAAGGAAAAAAACCAATGCAACAGGTCATAAGAACAATCATCAGTACATGGGGTGCAAAACCAATGAAGATCTCCGTGATTCTGATGCACTTCAGCAACTAAAAAAGATTCCAGGCCTATTGTTCCTCCTCTCCAAAATACCTTGGACTTCGTTTTGTGTTCCTGAGGCACTCCTGACAGACAGCTCTAAAAACATATCTAACAAACTCACAACTGCCTGAGCTACTTCAGCTAAATATTCTCTTGCATTCAATTTAGGAAAGCCATAATGTATGGAGCGATGTCTGAGGCCTGCTTTCTGGGAAGAGGAAATCGGCCATACACAATGTCAACCGAGTTCATTCCTAAATGCAAACCACATTGGGCTGTTGAGCATGATAATAAAAACCTGCTGACCTAGTTTCCTGCAGAACAAAATCCTCTGTCTTTGTTCCTCCTGTGCCAAACCTAAATCAGATCTCCTTCTTTGGAGAGAGAAATTAACCCTTTGACTAGCAAGGAAAACTTTAATAGTGATTCTTGTTATGGTTGCCCAGGGAAGTGGTGGCTGCCCCAAGCCTGGAGGTGTTCAAGGCCAGACTGGATGGGCCTTGATCATCCTGATCCAGTGGGAGGTGTCCCTGCCCATCACACGGAGGTGGAACAGGATGGGCTTTAAGGTCATTTCCAACTCAAACCATGATTCCATGATTCTATGATGCTTAACACTTACACAGTGTTTCACAGCATGAGAACAGCATGGAAACAGTAACTGGTCCATCCCCACAGATCTGCAAAAAGGCAGGATTATTAGAGAATGAAAATAAAACACAAGGAAGGTCAGAGACTCTAGCAGAGTTCAGCAGAGAACGTAAAATTTCTCTTCCCTCAACAGGATTTTGAAGGGTGAAGCTCCATGCTCCAATTACTTTGCTTGGTAATCCTTCTACATTTGCTCTATGCAAATATAAAACCTTCATTGGTGGCAAAAATACAACAGCACAGCTCAGCCTTTTGAAAAATTGCAACAAACCACTCAAGAAAGGACTATTGTTCTTCCCAAATTTTGCTATGTCAACTTGCAGTTCCATTTCTGGTAGATGAGAGACGATTGTCTTTGCTCCAAGTTATTTGGTGAAAGCATTCACTTTTAATGGCTTCACTTCCTCAGTGATGCAATGTTTCATTTGAAGGGATGCCTGGGGGAACTTCAGAATGGACGCAGAATGCAAAAATAACAGGGCATGTCACAACAAACTCAGCCAAGTAAATACAAATGGGAATTCTCTCGCTGTAGGATGCTTCAAAAGGCGGTCCTGGATCACACTGCTGTGGAGCAGCACCCCGCTGCAGTTAGTGAGAAGCAATTGGGCAGCCTTAGATTCTTGCCCACTAAGAACTCCTTTGCTGGTTCACGCTGATAATGTCAACTGGAGAAGCCTTCAACCATCTGTCAAACAGGGGTTTACTAATGGAAAAAGCAGAGATAACAAATGCCATACCTAACTGCTCTTCTACAATGAGCTGGCCACAGTGTAACCTGTAAGGGGAACTGCCAAGGAAGCTCTGTACTGCAGCCAGAGCGTTCACCATCATCACAAAAAAGAAGACCTCACAGTAAATACAGTTTCATCAAGTGTTGCTCCCTTATGAGCTGAGATCGCTTTGCCTACAGCCAGACTGTAGCCCTGGACCTGAACCCTCTCCATCACCAAACACTCCACTGGCATCTGTCTCACAAGGTGCAGCACCTGAGTTGCTGACCAGCTATGGAACAGAAACCTCTCAAAGGCAACGTCTGAGAGCCTTTGCTACATAAAGCAGCCCACAGTGTGTTTACTAACACACTGAATCAAGAAGGCAATAATAGGTATGCTAGGAGCACCATTTTACCCATGAAGAAGTTAAACTGTCTCTGTCACTGTCAGTCTGCAGGGAAGCTGTTAAGAGAGTACAGGCTTACAGAGCAAAGCCAGAGCTTAATATAGTATACCCTCAGGGAGTGTGAAAGCAAAGAACAAAGACCCTGTACTAGACAGCTCTGCAAAGGTTGCCTTCATTATGTCTGTTCTCTGGATGCAGCATCTCCACAGGTAAACTTCATAAAAACTTCTGCTCCAACTTTGAAATGAGGAAAATAAAAACCTCAGTTGTCACAGACTTACTACTGGTCAGAGTTAGAAATACGATGATGGGGGGAAAAAAGCATCTTATTCATCATATCTGGTCCCTGAGGGGTTATGAGTTGTATATGCTTATTTTATGGACACAAACAAGTTTTAACTTCTATTGTCTTGCAAAGGAAGAGCAGGCTGAATTCAATTCTGGCTCATACATCATCTGCGATTCTAGCCAAATCCCAGCCACACAACTTTTATTACTGGGAGGATGTCAGAGGCAAAAGACACAGCTGGATATTCAGATCCCAGACTGAGTTTTGCTGTGCTGGCAGTCAGACAAACCAGCTTTTGATTTGTATGTAAACAGAGCCAATTTGAACTGGAAGGTCATTAAGAGAAAAGCCATTTTACACAATATCACTGCACAGTTGCTTTTCCAACTTTCCCCGTACGAAATTTTTTTTAAGCAACTTTGCCTTCTCCTGTGGACTCTCAGTGACAATTTCTGGTCCAGCTGAAGTCAATGGCCAACCCCTGCTGATTTTGATGGGACCAGAAGGCAAGCTCTGAGGAAAGAAAAAAATTAAGAAGTCCAAGATTCTACAGCCTATGAAGGTGGTTCTACCACTTATGAAGAAAAATTACTCAAAACATAGGTTGTATAAAAACACAGAATTTGTAAGCCTATATCCTCACAAAAATTCCACCAAGTCTTTACAAAGTCTGCAGTCCAAACATTGTTTTTCCTATGAAAATTAAAATACTTTTATCAACATGAAAGTAACAAATCTCCTTTTATTACTCAGAAGTGATGTCCACAAAGCAAATCTACTTCCTCTGCTCTCTTACTAGACACAGGCATAGGAGACACATTCTCCATTCAATGGGAATTTTGAAAATAAACTGGAGACATTAGAATTACATTGCTGGCATTCAGCAAGATACCATACCATGGCATTTAAAGTGATCCAACAGCCTTTGACACTATGCCTTGTAATTGGAAACATTTTGTCCTTAATGAGTCTAATAAAAGCCTTGCTTCCAAGGCACAGATACTGATTATTCCATACATTTTTTTATTGACCATCTGAACTAGCAAAGCTACATGAAGGGAACAGCCATAAGCCAACAACTAGTTTTACTGTCCTGAGGCCCCTGGCCAAACACAAGCTTCTCGTCCCCCTGAGACCAAGGCAGCCTGGGGGAAGTTATTGCAATTACCTCCAACTGAAGTGTGAGTACAGTTACATACTGACTGCAGGAGCTACCTCATACACCTAGGATCCCAACCTTTAGGAAAAGCAGGAATTAATGTAACTGCACTTCTCTAGACTGAATCCCAACAGAAAGTCTGACCGAGAGAAGCCACAAAACCCCTTCCTCTGTTTTCCAGCACAGTAATTACCTGGCATACAGAAAATGTAAGTCTGTTGCAGATGCAACTGGATGTTTCCAAACCATGTCATAGCCTCAGATCTCACAGCACTCAACATTTTGTACTGTAGCTACAATTAAAATAAGATTATGAGAATACACAAAGAAACCACACAGTTCTTGCAAACAAGGCGCCAACACATTATTGCAAAAAGGCTTTTAAGAGTGTGCCCAGTAGAAACAGGAATATATTTTCCCTGAGTAAGCTGGGAGGAATGCCGAGATTCAAAAGCTTAAGCTGATTTTTTTGTTTTTTCCTCCTCTTTGGTTAACTTACTGCAACTATTTGATGTCACTGTTACTCTTTAAGGAAGAGAGTTGACCATTTTCTCTTCTCTGATAAAAGACTTCAGTCTATCTATAACTAACAATGAGATGTTTGCAGCTGCAGGTTAAAATGAGTGACTAACAGAGCTGTTGCTGGACTATGGAAGCAGGGAACCTTCCAGGGGCAAAGGGGAAACGCCTGTCATTCCCCATTAGTTCCTCAGGGTGTCTGTTGGCAAAACACATTGTATTGTTCCAAAGTGTAACTGGCAAAATAAATAGGTTGTTACAGTTTGTCATGTTTTAAAGGGGACTCTTGGGTGTAACAGCTGAAAATAGCTTTAAAAATGTATTTTTCTATAGCTTACCAGCATTACGAAGAAAGTCCACTCATAATATTTTAATATGAAACCTTGAATGGAATACTGCAAACCAGCAAACCCTTCCTTCTGTGGAAGACAGAGTGGTCTAAGCTACAGAGCTGCTTCAGCCAGCATATCTGTTTGTGTTACCAGGAGATGGCAAAGCTGGGACATGAACCACTCACAAATTCAGGATGGGTCATTGAAGCTCTCTTTGCTCTGAAGAAGACGCCCATCTTTAACATATGGAGGGATTTTTAAAAAACATTACTAAAAGGAGAGGAAACGGTGTTCCTGAAGGCATGAACTAAGAAAGAACAAAAAATATATGACTTCTAGAGGATTTCCCTGTTCTACTGCATTTCCGTCTTCAGCTCTAGCCAGTTTTCCCAGACCCGTGTAACAAAGCTATTACGCACAGCCTTATTTCTTTTCTTGCTATCAGCTTCACAATGTTGATGATTCTTCAGTTGAATCAAACTTCTATCAGCTTTGGGGGATGGCTGGGATCACTATTCTCATGTTTCACGTTTTGAGACCAGTATTTCTTTGTTTTTAAAACAATCTTGAGCATTAAAGGCAGAAATCCCAACGCTTAGTATTTTGATTCCATTTCTATGAAGCCATTTTGTCCTCCAGCAGTACTCCTTCACTCTCCTCTGGCTTTATCCAGAGCCCTTGACTCTTGCTCTTAATTGATCCCTGCTTGGGATTTGACAGGACTCTGTTGATACCTGAAGGAGAATTCTTGAATGTTTTGAAAAGGGCCATTGCTCATTGCTCTGCAGAGGTAATCTAGAGGACGTGGCCCTTTAGCACCGAAAGGATCATTTTCCCTTTCACCACAGACCCTTCTCCCTTTTTGTACAGCAAGGAAGTCAATTACGCTAGAAAGCTGAGAAAGGACCTGGTTCACAAAAGCCTCAGGGGGGAAAAAAGGCAGATTTCCTTATTGAGGAAAATATCTAACTTCAGACAAAATAGTGAAACCTAACCTACTGCAATACAAGCCTTTGTTTCAGAAAGCAGCTTTCCTGGAGGGCAGAGAGACATTGCAATCCCCAGAAGGATTTCCTCTAAAATTATTACATAGAGCAACACTTAAAAAAGCAGAAGCCAGAAGGCAGACTTTGATATAATCCTTTGTATAAAGTGTTCTGTTGTCCTAAAATATCAGCATGAGCTGCCATGTGGTAAACATTTTAGAAAAATGATCTGTTTACTAAGAAATATAAATAAAAATAGGTAGCCAAATACTTCGCTGTCCTCTCAGGAAGAAAACAACTTCAATTTCAAGAATTACACTAAACAGAAGTGAAATTTGGCTACAGCAACTACATAAACTCCAAGATACCCACCTGACTGACAAAGGCTGCACATACAGGTAAAGTGTATCAGTATTCAGGATGACTATGAGTACGTTTGACTGATTCAAAGATGTAGGTTGATGTAGCTTAATACTCATAGAATGAGTGACCAAAACATACTGGAGATCCTCTGGTCCCACGGGTGCCATTCTTTATTAAAGAAAATACTGCAAAAAAAATAGAAACCTTTACAGCATTCCTGGGATAAGTGAGATGAAGAGAATCCCACTGCTAACTACTGAAATAAGCAGCTCTCCTAGAAAAAAGCATGGCAGCAATTTTAATCAGTACATAGACCAGCTCTTTAGAATTAGCAATAAAATAAAATGTCAAACTATGATATCCAGAACATAGAGGGACAAAATGTAACTAATTGCCACAATTATTTCAGCAGAATCAAAACTCCTAAATACTGATCCTAAAATATGAACCATGAGAACAGGGAAAGAGGAAACATCAGGGAGTAACATCAGCTTTCTAATCAGGAACACTAAAGTAAGATAAATACATTTGAAAAAAAATCTCATTCAGCAAGATGACAGAGGTCTGCAAATGAGTGAGTCAGAAATGGGATGAAACCATTGACAGCTTTGCCTCCAGCCCTTACTGAGGCCAGGATTTTCTCTCTGCACTTCTGTGCCCCCAGTTTTCACGCAAGCCTTCTTAACTGCAGTACACATTCCCACTGTATACCCCGCATCTTCAGCCCTTCCTGCACTCAGCACCCTGAATTCAAATCAATAAAGCCATCAACGAACCACTTAAGTACAGCAAATTTGAACTGGATCAATGGGATATACTTCTTAATTGTCTGCGTCTGTTTCTAAATTCTACTAAAAAGTACAAATTTCCAACTACACATTTCATTCTTCAACAGTTCTGAGTGTTTTTATATCTTTCTGATCATAGCCAGGCACATACGCTATTTATTTAAGAGTATTTTTTTCCAATGACCTTACAGACTCACTTCTCTGACATGGGGAGCTCGTGGAAGGAAGTTTGTTGGAAGTTAAACATGAGAAAGTGCAGTAAAGTCAATTTACCTTGTGGAGAAAAAAAAATAACCAAGCCCAACTGCAAAGAGCTATGTGGAAAAAAGAGAATTTGAGGCTCTCTGCAGTCCCATAAAACCCCTGCAGACAGCCCGTGACTCTGCCTGGGCAGATGTCCTCTCTCCTGTGCATTGTCTCATCTGAGCCCTTTTGGACTTTAATGAAATAATAATAATAAAAAAAACGAGTGGAGTGCAATTTCCATGGAAACTTGGAAACAGATGTACCAGTACTTGCAGTTAAGCCTCTGTACTGTGAATGGAAAATTTTCTAGTTTACACAAATCTCAGCTATTATTTTCTTTGCAGTGCAAACTTGGGCCAAATACTTTGTCATATTAAAGATGCAGTCAGTTTTACTTTCCACCCAGTACAACTGTGCACAAAACCTTCAGAAGCTGCAGTAAAATGCCTGATATTTATCTTCCCATGAACCCAAAATAGATACTAGAAAAAAATGAATAATTTGGGTTTCCTTTTTGCTTGTTCTCTTCAGAATGTGAAAATAGCTTAGGAAACATCTCCTGTTCATGTGTAATGTAACAGACTAGTAGACAGCCAGAGCATTGGCAGATGAGCCCAGCGTTAACGTGAGCTTAACTCTTGATATTAGATCAATTAGGTACTAACTCCTGGTTTTCCTGTCATGAGAGAGACTTCTAGCCCAGGAGCATGTACTCACAGATTAATCACTTACAGATCGCCTCGTCAGCTGTAGGTAAATTCCCGCCAAAGTACACTTAGCAGTCCAAAACCATGGCAATGACTTGTGACCCGATAACCTGATAGTCTGTCTTTGCATTACAGGTATCTGAGCACCTGTTTTAGCTATGCTCATTTTACCTTCACTGCAGATATGTAGAACTATGCCAGTCTTTGTGAAAATTAAGCTGGTATCATGGCACGGTAGATTAAAAAAAAAATATCTCCTGTTTACGGCTACAAAAGAAGATTTGAGTTGTCTTTAACTGATGTAACAGACACGGCGACAACATCACACACCTGCTCAAGAATCAGTGCAAAGCAGTTGTCTGACAGGAACTGAGCTAACTAGTCCTGCCCTAGGAATCCTGGCTATACTTGAAAGAGTCATTGTTTAAGGCAAGGGACTGCTTAATAAGTAATTGGTCTTTAACACAGATTTCATCATAGGCTGACTGACTGAAGCTTTCTCTTTATAAGTTCACATGCAGTTCAAAATATCCTGTTGATTTTATACCTGCCTGGCCAAGTGAGATTACAGAGCAAGTCAATCACCTTTCTTTTTACCTGTATTTCTCCTCTTACATCTTCAAAATTTCTCCTCTTTCATCTTCAAAATTCTACTCACTCACATGTAGATCATGCAAAGAAAGAGGAAGCAGCATGACTCAGCTCCACACTACAATGGCTGGAGCAGATCCAGACCTAGCAATCCTTTGGGCTTTCCTTACCAAAATACAAATCTGCAGCTTGGATAACGTAAAGCATCCAGTGTTTGTATAAGAAATGTTAGATGGGCAGCATGCCAGCAGCAGTCCTTAAGCAATGCACTAGTTCTTTACATTGATGGAAAATTATCTTCTGAACAGTTAGGAAGGGAACAAAAAAAAAAGCCAAAAAGCTCTGATCTTAAACAGTACCTACAGAAGACAAAATTCTAAAGATGAACAGCCTCCTGAACTGAATTCTCTAGATGGGAACTGACAAGGAATTCTAGCAGTAGATAAGGTATTCAGTTAGCAAGCTTCACATCATGCCACACTAGCAAATATTTTGCAATATTTTAAATTACAGAGGCAGAGGAAAGCTACTGACCTTAAGGAATCCAAGAACGTTGAGACCGTTTCAAGAACCATGAGCCCCAGTGCTACGTCTAAACCACTGCAAAATGGTACACTAAAAATCAGCTACTTTAAAATTTCAGTGTCATCTAGAAATTATTGCTGATCCTCTACTACTTTGCTAACACCTGGTCCACAAGTATTTTTCATAAAGAGTATCCCCCTGTTAAGTTATTGCAGAGTAAACAGTACACTGCAAACACACTTAACTTCACCGTGAAAATAACCTAAGTGAAACACAGCAAACTTCACTCACTGAATTCACAACAAAAACGAATTGATGGTTATCTCACAGCAATCTAATCTCAGAGATAAAGACCTCAAATCTAAAGCTGTTTCTTAGAACAATGTTTTTTGTCCTAGTCCATGCACAGGAACTCTGGGCAATGGGATGGATCTGTCTTTTCCAGTGCTGCATTCACTGGGGAAATCAGGTATCAGTCATTCTTTATGCAAATATGTCTAATATTCGTAACGGAAGTAAATGAAAAGGCATGAACTAAGCTGCTTCTCTGAAATAGCCCCCACCTTCCTACACAGCAAACTGAAGTGTTACTTACAAAAAGCAGCCCTCTGGACTGTGTACGCGGGGGGGCAACTTAGCAGTGTCAGGAAACTTGCATCACACGCTAACCAACCTCACGTTTTGTTAGAGGACGAGAGGCCATCTGGGCTCAGGGTTAATTTCAAAAGATGGTTCATTGAGCAGATTTTATGCTTAGCAAAGCTTAGCAGCTTTTTCCCTTGTCCCTTCCCAAAATGTTTTGGGCATTGTCATATGATCGTACTACAAAACTTGAAGTTATCCAAAACCAGTTCACGAGAAGAGAACGGAAATATCTCTTCTCGTTCCAAAGGAAAAAAAACAACTCCTGTGCTGTTTTTATAAGTGAGCTGAAAACTTGGAGAGAAACCTAAAGCCAAAATAAGCAAAGAACTCAAGAAGATTCATATTCTGGACTGTGGTTTCTGTTGCCTTAGCTCAAGGGAAAATATGTTCATGGGAAAAAGGCCTGCCTGGAGCCAGACTTTTTTCAACTCTTTCTTTTCTAGTTGGCCAGGCTTTAAATCAATATGTTGCTATTATAGTTATTTCTTCATAAACAAAAATATTCTTTAGGGATTGTATGATGGTTGTTTACAATTGAAATGACCACTTGTTTGCTAGCAATCAGCATCCAGTTCAGCTCCTATCAACCCGAGACAGACAGTGATGGGGCAATTTAAGAGGCCTTTACGATGTCAGTTCTGAGTTTCACTGATTCAGTGTGTTAAATCACCTTCCTAGAAGAGAGTTCCTGAATTAATCCGAAAATAAAAAGTATCAGTTTTATCACCTATCCTCTTACCTACACACAACTCAAGAAAACAACATCACATCTTAGAAAAACAGATATATTGCATGGCTTAATTTGAAAGAACATTACCGCCATGTTATTATGGATTTTCTTTAATACTGCAGTTCACTTTTGTCTTTGTCCAGGTCTAAACCAGATTATAAATATCACAGAATTCCATGCTATCCCTGTAAAGACCAGCCTACAGAGAATCCTACCACAGGCAATTCAGGGAATTTGTAATTGTGTGTATCACACTGCAACAAGTGTAACAAAACGCGATCAGGCTGCCTAAACACACTGTGCCAAACCCCAGCAAGTAGGGCCCTCCTTATTGCAAATGTTGTATGAACAGAGCTTAACCTAAGGATTACAACTGCTATTACACAGTATTGTATAATATATATAGTATAGTATTGTCCACATAGTATAGTATTGTCTTCTGTATTAATTAGAATTATGTTAAGAGTTAACAAAAATACCTAATATGGTCTTTTTTTGAGACTCCTTAAGATTTTTCAGAATGATACGGTAAGCTTTCACTGAACTCTAAAGTGAACTCGACCCCGTATTTAAAACTGCAATGAAATTATGCTGTAAAGGAAAACCAGTTACCTGTGATCAATGACTGTTACATCGGAAGCAGGAATCCCCAGAAGAGAACAGCTCTGTTCCAGTTCTTTCTTACGAATTTCTCCTTGACTGTAATAATTTCCTGAAAACAGCAGACATAGCAACATCACCTTAGTTTAGGTTAGCTTGAATTTCTCTTTTCTTTCTCAAAGTATCAAGTGTGAGCATTACATATTAAATTAAGGGTATCATTTGAGGAACAGACACATTGCAAGACAAACTCCACGGGTTTTACCTAAGCAACTGCTGGTCCAGCTTAGGATAAAATGCTGAGGCAAAGTTCCGCCCACCTTGACCACATTTCTCACGTTTACACACTGAGTGTGGCTTGCAGCCACTCATAAGCCTATTTGGCAGGGCCATGAGAAATCGCCACATCTGATCGCATCAGTGGTCCAAACAGCCCAGTGTCCTCACCCTAAGGGTGACCAAAGTCAAATGCTTCTGCCAAAGACACACAAGATTTTCCAAACAACAATTCTGGAATAACCTGCTTGAGAAACTGCTTCTAACTATCTGTTTGATCAGCAGATGTCTTATTCCTCGAAACACCATGATTTCCCGCTCTTCTGAGTTTTCTGTTTGGGCTTTTTGTTTAATTTTGGCATCTGCCTAATCCACCGCTGAATACCATTCGATTCTTAGCAAGATTTGACACCTCTTTTGGTGAACTCTATAGGCTGACCATGCTTCATGGAGGAGAAAAAGGAACCATCTAATATGTATAGAGTAGGACTAACTGCTTACACACTACCTGACTGGAAGTTACCCATACACCACAAACAAATTGAGCAAGATCTTTTCGCAAACACAGAAGAAAGCACCTTTGCAGTGAGGCACCTAAAAGTTGTTACCGCTGGCAGATTTCCAACTTGTCTCTGTGAAAGAGGTCAGCGGGATCTCAGTCTTGGTTTTTTTGAAAAGAAGTATTCTCAACAAATCAGTAATAATTAATCTCTTCAGGAAGGGCCAAAGAGTGACTCCTCCTTCACTATTAGCCACGCTGTCATGAACCCCCTCCTGGCCTCCAAACAGCGTAAGTCCACAGAGCCCCAATGAACAGCAAATCCAGAGAGCTCAGAACAGAATTGTTGAGGTAACACACAAATCTGTCCCACGGCGTATCCTCTCAGTGATTAAAGTTTATAGTATATTCTGAGCAAAGTCTAATGAGCAGTAATTGTCATATAACACTAGGACATTGCAAGAGAATACAGTGATGGAACTAAAATTATTTGAAGAAATAAGGAATTCCATCATAACAATCTCTGTTTTGAGACAGATTTCTCAGAAGCCTGCATCACTCACAGAGGAAATTTAGGCAGAAACCACTAAGGCAAGATTGCAAAGAACTTATAGAATCAAAAGAAGAGAGAAAACTTAATTTAGATAATGCATTTGGGAAAAGTTATAACAGACCGAGACCAAAAACTCCCAGGGAAATGGGATCCATTATCTTAAAACACTGCCTCCCTCTTCACTGAATTATTTTCTTCTCATCTTACCCTGACATTCTCTTTATTTTTTTCTTGGTATCAGCCATGAACAGTCCATGCAAAGCCCGTCCAGAAGGCATGCAACCCAATTTTAACTTTGAAGTGAAAAATATACAGCTGAACATTAATGCACAATTCAAGCCTGCAGTCAGCTGTCTTGAATTACACTAAAACTTTTTATTGTTGTGGGTGTGAGTCATCTAAATCTAGCATTTCTCTCAAGCAGTGTAGCAATCCGAGCCATCCACAGCAAGCTTTGTAAAATTTTCAAAGAGGGAAAGAGTAACTAGAAAAAAAAGCCCGCCTCTTGCAGACTGTGAATGGTTTTAGGAGGTGATGACAATGATTATCTGTGGGTCTGCTGAGGAACACGTCAGCTTGGCAGTCTGCAGCTCAGATTGTAAATTCCAGCTTCAGCAAAATTAAAATGCACCTTCACTAGATGGAATACAGGAGCACAGGGGGCCTTCTTTTGGACTGATTTTTTGCACAGCCATTAATGACACTAGTGGTTTAAGACAACATGTCTTTTGCTGCAATGCAGTGTAAGCTGACTGCAGGTGATGTTTTATCCAAAAAATACCACTGTTCTCAAAATACCTAACTTCTACTCATCTCAGAGGGGTAGATCCATGTACCATAGTTGGAGAAATGTGTCAGGACACCAGGAACATAAAAATGCTAACAAGATAAAATGGGCAGCTATTGAGAGCAAAGACAGCTGAATAGCTGATGCTGCTGGACCTCATCCATTGAGCTCTCACAATAGAAAGTCAGCTACTACAGAGAGCAAAGCACATTTACACTGAATTAATATTTCAATCTAAGATTACTCAGTGTGCAAAAGGCCAGTTCTTTTTTGCAGTGCTGTAATTCTAATTCATTTCGAAGTCACTTTGACAGACATTTGAAAACTTCAAGCACAACGTTGTCTAAGTAATGATTTTGTCTCGGTGTCACAATTTGCAGAGTCTTTGATTGACTCCGTTGTCATCATCAATCATACAAACAATGAAAGGATGAGCCATCTGAATCACCCAAAAGACTAATAGGAGGCACAGAAAAATCTATTAGCCAAGTGAATGTACTCTCTCCTCTACGGGCTGCTAGTTCCATTATGAAGACATGCAAGAGAGCACACAAAGGCAGCGCAAACACACCGAATGTTTCATGTCACTGAATGAGGAGTAAAGAAAAAAAAAATAACAAAATAAACAAACCCACAACACTTCTTTGAAAAGTTCTCAAATAGCAGAAATGCATTAGGCCTCAAAACTGAAATGGCAGAGTTGCACTTCAGTAATCTCTCCATAGCTGTGAAAAAGCCTAACAGGATCCACAGACCTTTGTCCCTCAGCAAAGACAACTGAAAGCTCTGCACTAACTCTTGAATGGGAGGTACAGAGTGAGCAGTAAAGCTATTGTGCCACTGGACCTCAACAATAGTTTAATCCCCATCTTCTCACCTAGATGGTGTTATGACGGAAAGCTCCGAAAACAAAGAACAGAAGAGTTGGCAGTGAGCTAGCTGGAGCTTTCAAAAACGTAGTTGGCCCTTTTCCCAGATGTCAGTGGCTGTCAGAGTCAGATGTAAATGTTTGTAGCCTAAGACACCCCTCTCAAAAATAAACATAAAAATAAAGATATAACTTCACTATTCACCGCAGGCTCATGAATTCTGAAACAGTAGCATGGTCTGATAGATCAATTAAAATTAAGTTGTTTCTTATGCACAAAACCCCGAATGATGTAATAACTGATTATCAGTGCCGCAAAATAAAAAATGAAGAACGTGAGAGCATCATGTGCTGTATAAATTTTTTGTCCTGTGAAACAGTGGAGCCTGTGAGAATCTTTCCATTCTATTCAGCCCCAGAAAGGGCTCTGTGGGCATACTGCTTACCGTTTTTGATCACTGTGTTTCAAAAAGATGTGAGCTGACTGGAAGAGTCCAAAAGAGAATAATAAGAATAATAAGAATGATCAGAGGTTTAGGAAACACAATCTGTGAGGAAAAACTGCAAGAAGTAGGTTTGTTTAGTCTGGAGAAGATAAAACAGAAGAGACAGATAACAGCCTCAAAATATGTGAGAGGCTGCTACAAAAGGATACTCTGATTTCCATGTCCAGGGCAGAAAGGAAAAATAAACAAACAGGCCTAAATCACACCGATTCAGGAAAAAGTGAGGTGAAGACAAGCTAATGCAGCACTGACAGACCGCACAGGCTGAGGAACATCCCTACAGGCACTGCAGAATGAGCGGGATATGTGAGCAGCAAATGAAGACACGTGGGTGCTGCCTTCAGGTGGACTGATGGACAACATGACCCTGGGATGCTTCAGGCCTGTACTTCCATGACTGGATTGTTACACAACTGTTATTTTCAGATGTGTTACAATGAATGTATCCTTATCACATTAAAACTGGAGCATCCAAGCAAGCCTCTACAAGAGGACAGAATTACAGGGAGATCATGGAATAGTTTGGGTTGGAAGGGACCTTAAAGCCCATCTAGTTCCACCCCCTGCCATAAGCAGGGACACCTCCCACTGGGTCAGGTTGCTCAAAGCCCCATTCAACCTGGCCTTCAGCACCTCCAGGGATGGGGCAGCCACAACTTCATTGGGCAACCTGGGCCTGGGCCTCACCACTCTCATGGCGAAGAAATTCTTCCTTACGTCAAGTCTAAATCTGCCCCTCTCCAGTTCATACCCATCCCCTCTCATCCATTCCCCACAAGCCTTTACGAATAGCCCCTCTCCAGCTATCTTGTAGCCCCTTTCAGTACTGGAAGCTGCTCTAAGGTCTCCTCAGAGCCTTCTCTTCTCCAGGCTGGACAACCCCAGCTCTCTCTGCCTGTCCTTGGATGGGAGGTGCTCCAGCCCTCGGATCATCAGATGAAGGTTCCCTCTAGCTTAAATCAGAGCTATTCTGCTTTTTGTAACTTCTCGTCTCACTTTTGGGCTGCGAGCGCCCATTGCATCACGTATGGCATCACGGTGACGTCACGGCGAGGGGGTGCTTCGAGGCGCTGACGTCACGCATCCCGGCGTCTCCCGTGACGTCACGGGCGGAGAGCCCCTCCCCGTGTGTCTCCCCCCCCTCTCCTCCCCGTCCTCCCCGCCCCTCACCTGCGGAGCAGCACAGCACCGCGGGACGGGCGCCGGCGCTGCCCAAGCGCAGCACGGTGGGGGCGAAAAACATGGCTTCGTCATCGGGGTGCGCCGTCACCAGCAGCGCGCGCACGGCACCGCCCCCCCCCGCGCCCCCGCCGCCACCGCCCCCCCCTCCCGCCGCCGCGAGCCGCCGCCTCACGTAGCGAGCGCCGCCGAGCAGCAGCGCCAGCAGCGCCGCCGCGCCCCAGACCCACGCGCCACACGCCATTCGCCTCCCCCCCCCAACCCAACCACCACACGGGAAACGCGAGTCGCCGCACAAAAGTTCCGGGGTAACAAAGGATCCGCCCCGTCAGCCCCTCCCTTCCCATCCCCACCTTCGGGCCCGCCGGCTCAGCCGCGCCGGGGATGCTCGGGAGGAGGGGCTCACCGGCAGGGGCTCAGCTGCCGTTGTACGGGCCCTGCAGCGCGGATCCCGAAAATGCAAGCAGATCAAGTCTCTTCTGGAGTTTTAGGAAGCAAAAAAACCCTTTACGGCAGGGGGGTTGGAAATAGATGATCTTTAAGGTCCCTCCGAGCCAAATTAATCTATGATTCTATGATTTATCGGGGCTGGGCAACGCGAGGAGCAATCTCCAATCGTGTGCGACCGGGCAAGACCTGGGGTAGAAGAGATTTCCCACTTACATGCATGTGTATAATTTTTCCCAGAAATCTTAGCATATTCTATTTGTCCACGGACTAATTTTGTTGTTATTTTGAACTTCACAATATTCAAATCTCTTGCTAATTTGGAGCCGGCTCTGCCTCACCTTGCATTTGAAACAGGGAGAGACTGCAAACAGGTGATTGCAGAAGAAGACACATCTGTTCAGCACAGATCTCACTGAACACAAGCCATTATCATCTCCAAAGAATGAACAATCTCTGGGAAAACACTGTTTGAAAGAAAACGTGAGATCAGAGGGACATTCTAACTTTCAAAAAATACAATTAGTAAGATGAAACTTCACTCTACTTTAGCTTAAATCAAAAATATTCCACTTTTTTTTGCAATAGTAACTGCTTCTTGTATCAATACATTGAGAAATGATTACTGATTGTGGCAAAAGCCAGGCTCCGCGGTGTGTGGGACTGTTTATCCCTGCGCTGAGGAGGCGGGTGAGGGGAAAGCTCAAAGGCAGAGCAGGAGGAGCTCCTTTACCCACAGGCTCTGTTCCCCACAGGTCTGCCACTATTCCTGTGCCTGCAAGGGGAAAACAGTGTTGGGATGCATCTCAGGAGCAAAGGCAATCCCTCAAGAATGTTGCAGAGAAAAAGGAGACAGGAAATATTAATATAAACATGTAAAAAGGCAATTGGACACACGATGGCTTGGAAACTTTGCTTTTCAAGACAAACGGTGATGTGGAAGTGTATGAGGTCAGCAGGGGCATGTGTGAGCTGGGTGGGGTTAAAGGATGAAACAGGGAGAACGATTCAGAGCTCAGTTCTGAGGAGCGGCTCAGAACTCACAATCCAAGCCTGACTTGTCTTCACAGACTCGGGGACGCTTCAACTCCCAAGTGACCAGAGGTGGTCACCGCTGGGATTTAAGCATCCCAACACTCTGTGCCAGGTCTTTGTTACAAAGCACGGGACAGTGGATCTCTGCTGGGATCACTGCACACTCAGGGCAACACAGGCTCTAGAAGTGACCCTGTCTGCCACAGGGCGAGCCCTTGCTTCATTAGTCTGAATACATCACTGTGTGATCACACATCCCCCATGAGTGGGATATGAATTCTTGTGTTTGATGGAAATCATAACAACGAGATAATTTAATCTTGTCTAGTGTCTTTTGTTTTTCTTTTCCCCCATAGTAAACCTCGTAAGAGACTTTGAGACTTTAAACTTCTCTTACATGTTTCAGAGTCATTCTAGAGGCCAAGGCATGGCACCAGTGACTGTGTGGGAGCCCCCCACGCCTCCACCCCATATTGGTTATTATCAATGGGTATCAGTGTGCCTGGAAAGCAGTGAGGGGGGTGAGGTGGTGTGGGGACACCTCCCTCCCCAGGCCCTGAAGAGCCGCGGGTGTTGAGCCTTGTTTGCCCCAGCCCCTTATCATAGAATCATGGAATGGTTTGGGTTGGAAGGAACCTTAAAGCCCACCCAGTTCCAACTCCCTGCCATGGGCAGGGACACCTTCCACTGGACTAGGAGTTTCAAGTCCCATCCAACCCGGCCTTGAGCACTTCCAGGGACCGGCCAGCCGCCACTGCTCTGGGCAACCTGGGCCAGGGCCTCCTCACCCTCACAGCAAAACATTTCTGCCTAATATCTCATCTCATTGTAAAGAATTTCTTCCTCCTGTCTGATCTAAATCTTTCCCCTTCCAATTTAAAGCCATTCCCCCTCATCCTATCACTCCAGGCCCTTGTAAAAAGCCTCTCACCAGCTTTCCTGGAGCCCCTTTCAGTACTGGAAGCTGCTCTAAGGTCTCCTTGGAGCCTTATCTAATGCTGAACAACCTCGACTCTCTCAGCCTCTCCTCATGGCAGAGATGCTCCAGACCGCGGTACCGATGTCCTCAGAACGCAGGAAGCAGAGTGAGGCAATGTAGGCGCCACATCTGCCCCGGGATGCCGGTCCCCGTTCGCCCCGGCCGCGTTATCCATTATTATCGACGGGGATCGTTGCGCCCGGAATGGGAACGGGGCGTAAGCGATGTCCCCGACCCCGTTGTCGGTTATTATCAATGGGCATCGTTGTGCCCAGAATGGGGAGGCAGCGGGATGAGCCTGTGCAGCGCCTTCAGCCCCATTATCCGTTATTATCAATGGGTATTGTTGCACTTGGAACAGGGACGGAGGTTAGCGGTGCCCCCCGGCTCCGTTATTATCAACGATTATCATTGTATCCGGAATAGGGACGGGGATTAGCGGTGCCCCCGTCCCCGTTACGGGTTATCATCAACGGGTACGGCCGGGCCGGGCTGGGCCGCCCGCCCCGTTGCCCCCGCCCTGCCGCGCCCGGCGCGCCTCATGGCGGCCGAGCCCCCTCAGCGGGGCGGAGTGGGGGGGGCAGCGCTCACCCGCCGCACCGGCCACCGGGTCCTGGAAGGTGCATAGCAGCGCAACCGCACCAGGGAGCTCGCTCAGCGGCTTCTCGCAGGATGGGGCTGTCTCAGTAACGCTACCTATCAGCACAGCGGCAGGAAGGCGTGAGCTCCCTCGAGCGGTCGGAACTCCCGCCCCGCGGCGGCGGCGCTTGTTGTGTATCTGCCAGGACCCGGCGGGAGGGGGCGGGGCGCGCCGAGCCGGGGGAGGGGAGGCAAAGATGGCGGCGGCTGTGGCGCTGAGGTTGAGGTGAGACGCGGCGACCGTCCAGCCCCGCCAGCGCCTGCCGCCCGGGCCGCCTCAGCGCCGTCGGTAAGGGCAGAGGGCCCGGCCCGGCGGGGGGAGGGGAGCGGCGGCGGCGGGGCCGGGCGCCTCCGCTGGGAGGAGAAGGAGGGAGAGGAGGAGGGGGGAAGAGGCGGAGGAGGAGGAGGGGGAAGAGGCGGGGGCCATGGCCATCCCTTCCTCCTCCCCTTTCAGCGGGGAGGGGGACGCTCCGGTCCCCGGGGGGAGGGCGCAGGAGGTGGGGGTGTCTTTGAGGGAACGGGGGGCGACCGGTGCCCCCGGGGGCTTTGTCCCTTCCCGCTGAGGCGAGGGGTGACCGGTGCCCCCGGGGGTTTTATCCCTTCCCGCTGAGGCGAGGGGTGACCGGTGCCCCCGGGGGGCTTTATCCTTTCCCACTGGGAGGAGAGGACGCTTGTGTGAAGTTGTGGGAGACACCCTGAGCATCGAGGGGGTTGGGTGTCATCCCAGGTAGGAGAAGCACAAGTTGAAATAATAATAATAATAACAAGAATAAATCTACAAGAAAGCGGCCAGTTCTTCAAAATGGACCAGTGGGACGCGGGGCCGGGAGCGTGCTCGCTCCAGAGGTTGTTCTGCTGTCAGAGTGGGTGGGCGAGGGCAGCCCCTGCTCCTTCTCCGCGCTGAGGCTGCCGGCGGTGTGGAGCTGCTGCTGAGTTATTCATTTAGGAGCTGTAAACATCCCCAGCTTCTGTCATCCCCAGGCTGCTGGAGGGCACGATGGAAGTGGCTTTTTTCCTAGATTTATTCTGGCTTGATGGTAAAGAACTTTATACTTACTGATCTTTCTGTACTTAAAAAAATCTGTGGGTGTAGAATCAATTGAAGTTGGGCAAGATTCTAGATGGATGCATGTACTGCTAGTGTTAGACAGGCTCCGATAAGTCAGTAGGTAGTCTGAACAATCTATTGTTGCCTAAAACAGTATCTTCTTGTTTCGCAGTTATGGTCTAAACAAGTGGTTTACTTTTTCGTGACTGTAAATATTGGTAAAACCTAGGAATAATATAAAAAGGAAGGACAACTTGTTACAATGAGAAAGGGATGTCTAGTTCTGAAGACTTGGTTTTGTGGCAGCGTTCTTGTATTTTGCAGGTTTTTTAGGTATACCACTGTAGTTATGAACTGTGAGAGCTCAGGTAGGGATTTTTATCCTAGGCAGTATGATTGGAGGGGAAAAAGTGGTGGTACTATAACAAACACTATCATTGTGATAAGTAAGATGCCCATAGAAATGACTTAAGTGCCTGAATAAGTGGACAGACAGCATTATGTCACTGCACATAAGGACTGTCCAGCTCTGTTGCAATTTTGCACTGGAATTTTATTCTGCAGAATGTTGTTATTCCTGATTAACTAAACAACCTTGACATTTGGAAAGGAAGTATGTAATATTTGAAGTGGATTTCTAGTTAGCTGAAATTTAGTGTCTTGTGTTGGGGGATGAAAGACCTTCGTGCTTATCCCAACGATTCAAAAGTTCAGAGGAAACAAGCCAACTCCAGTGACCCTGTTTGCAAAGGCATGGTTAATTTTTTTCTTGACATTGCTTTTCTATGCAATACAGTATAGGCTGCTAAGGAAAAAAAGTTCTGTTGTGCTTTATGTGCAGTATAATTTGCCTGTTTGAAATACTCTCTGATACGGGTCACTAAAATACATGATCTTTGCAGATTGTTTTGCAGCAACATTTTGGATTAATCTTTCCAAGGGTTATAATGTGCATTTTTTAATGCATGGAGAGGGCATGACAAGTGTTTACTTCCATAAGTGTTCCTTCTCTGTATTTGTTAGTTATCTCTCTCTTTGTTAGTTATTGTACAAATCAATTAAAAGCAACTCTCCAGATTGAAATTACATGCACAAGATCAAAGTATTTTTAGTTTCCTACATTGTGCTGTTGCTGACTTATTTTAAATACATTATCTCCTACAACTGCCGATTTTAGTTGCTTTTTCTGGGTATACATATTTTTCTTTGTGATCTAAAGGGGATCTAGAAAACTCTCCAAACCAGTGGTAAAAGTAGGGACAGACTCTAAAGCTTCAATTTCCTCCCTCTAGTCCCCTTTCCCAGCTCTTGTGGTTCTCTGACTGCATCTTCTAAGTGATTTCATTTTTCAGTTACTGCATGAGTGAGAGATTCTCACAGGGAAGTGGAGCTGACTGTGCATTGGCTTCTGTTAAATGTATAAAAATAACTAAAAATACCTTCTGTATTGCAGAAAAATATTTTCTTTTTCCCTGTGTTGTGTCCTTAATATCAGCACTTAACTTACTCTTCCGAAGCTCTTGGGCAAAGTTTTGGTGAAATGTTTGATTCATCTTCTTTTGTGCTGCCTAGAAAAATGGTTTTGATGAAGGTTTTCTTGCACGATCAAAAATACTGTTCAGAGTTCTAATGTTACACAGCAACTTAAATTTAAGCGTTTAACAGTTGTTTAAGCTGGAAGAGACCAATGCCTCGTGCAGGTGCACTGCCACACTGTACAATCTCAAGAACAGACTAGTAACCAGACAGTGGTTTCATAATGCAAACAAACGTTTCCTGGATGCCGCTCTTGAGCTCTTCAAGTCATTTATGTTCTTTAGTCAAATCTGAAGTGGTGTTATAGGTGACAAGGTATTAACTGAAAGTGTTCCAAATAAAGATTCTGACCCATGCAGGTCTGCTGTCTGTAAATATTTACTTTCTGCTATTTCTAAATTATGCAAATAGCCAGGAACATGCTGAATATAACTTCCATTGTAGTTTCTCCTTTGGCGATTCTCCATCTAGTAACGATGTTTTGTGATGTTCCCTTCCTCTTCTATGCTAGGTCAGTGTTTATCTACCATCTGCTAAATGACTGCCACGGTCTGGGCCTGCTGGGGCTTCAGTCGAGCGACTTGGCGTGCATGCAGAAAGCTCAGTGTTACCTTGGAGCTATGTTTTCTTCCAGTATCCTAAGAGAGATTCCTTTGGCCTTGAATAGCTTCACATCTGAACCACTCATGTAATGTTGCCACTCCCAGACTGATTTGATATGCAGCTTTTCTCTTCAGGCTTAGGGAGGATGTTGGTCTATGTGGTTTTGAAGTCAGTGACTTCACCTTCTTATGATTACAAAGGGTATTGCAAAATTAAGGTACAGGGTTAGTACAAAGATGCACCAGCTATCTCTGAAAAATCCTATTGTTCATAACTCTAGGCAGTAAAAAAATTCAGAAATGAAATTTTTGCGCAGACGGATTACATGGACAAACTGCTGACCAGGACTTAAAAATTCTGTGCACGTTGAGTGATTAGTCTGGGGTAAAACTGAAAAGGAAAATACATTCACAATGATAGTGAGGGAAAGAACACCTATAAATGGAAAAGGATGAGATAAAGTATAGAATATGCTTGAACTAATATGACATTTCTTTTAATATCTCCTCTTGTACTATACGTTCACTTCTGCCTTATGCTGTGATGCAGGGAAAGTGCATTTGGCTAATTCTCTTTCTAGTCTTCACAAAGTCAGAGGCACACTTGTCCTGTTGAGAGCCACGCTAGCGTTCCCTGGCTGCAGGGCACAGGCCACTTGCTCCATGTGAAACTTCTGCTGGGCCATTCCTGGTGGGGTTCCTGGGCAGAACCTGGGACTACTTTGAAAGCAGATGCTCTCCTAAGTGGGTTAAAATATGCTCACGGTTCAAGGAAGACATCTAATAAACATGAATATAAATCAGCTAGGAATCCTCCTGATTCCTGTCCCATTTGTCAGTGTTCCCGTGTAAATTCATTACAGGTTTAAGTGCTGTTCGGCAAACTAGACAGGTGTATCAGTGCAGTTCCGCTGTACTCTTCACCTCATTAGTAGTAGATTTGGGGAAAAAAAAAAAGGGGGAGGAATTAGTTTAAATCAAATAAAATTGTATAGAGTTGGCTGTCCACTGTAGGGTTTTGTCTTGGTTTCATCAGCTCTTGTTTCTGTTTGTGTGCTATCTGAAATGCTGTATTGGCAGAGAACAGGTGTCTGGAAAGTAGGAATTCTCCCATATAATCAGTGGTTTAGATTTTGTGGAATGTTGTTCCCAAACCCTTTCTTAATAAACGCTGTCATTTACCTGTTCCAGTAGGGCCAGTATTTCTGTAGGTGCCGATGTTTCACTGTGGTCTCAAAGATCAGACTTCCACATCTCTAGAATCTTGAAATCTTTTAAATTTTTATTTTACAGATACAAAGGTTTTCTTTTACCATTTGTAGTTCAAGATCTCTTCCACTCGTGGCCTTTTTCTGTGACCTAGAGTCTGTGCTTAGGAGTTATATTTTTATATATTGTTGCATTCCCTGTGAAGTAGAACACCTCAAACTGAATCATAAATGTAGTAACAGTAAACTTTGTTTCCAGAAGGCCCTTGTGCATTTCATGTGGAGTATCTGAATGGATCCAGGCATTCCTCTTGCATACTGTATTAAAAAAGTCTTATTTTAATGTTATTGTGGTTTTAGCTGAAATCTAGACTTGATTTTATCTGAACCAAATCAACCGAGGAGAGTGATGGGACGGATACTTAGCGTGTCCCGGTCCCCTCTCTATAGTATGTGGCTTCTCTTATTCTTCATCATAGTTTCTGGAGCTGTAAGTTTAGTTGGCGTGGATTACTCAAGGTATATTTCCTTTTCCAAAGCAAAGCTGCTCTAAGAAGCTACCATCACAGATGTGCTTTTGGTAATGAATGAACTGTAAGAAGCAACTAGAAACTTAAAACTGTGACCACCTAATTTCTTGCATGTTAGATGATATCAAAAGCAGTTTCATCTACAGAGAAACTAACAATGGAGGAATAAAATATAAATAATTCAGTAGCTGTTTTTAAAGCACCTATGCTTTCAGTCCAAGATGGAGAAGCACAAATTGTTGCTTTGAAAGAATGTTTTAAGCAAACTGTATGATACATATGAGGTTTGAGATCATTGTGGCTATTTTTAAATGATAGGTGAAATGGAAGGACATAGGTGAATGGAAGAGCCTCAGTGAGTTCTTGGGCACTGACTAACAAGTGAGGATGACTTACTGAGAAAGGTTATCACATTTTTTATCACTGCTGTTTGCGTATTATCTCTTGAACCTCTTACATGATACAGACTGATACCTTGGAGGATGCTTGGCTTGATTTCTGTCTCACCTTACAAGTTTGAATGCTTCAGTTGATGTTTCATAACCAGTTGAATTGCTGCTGTAGCAGGGATAGGGCCCTTCAAAAGGGCAAGGTAGATGCCTGGGAACTGCTGCAGTTATCGGGGAAAAAAGGCTGTCTCCCTTTGTGAACAAGAGACCTTATCTGTGCAGTGTTTGGACTTTATGGGGTTTGCTTTTGACATTCAGTTCTCAATTTTTGGTTTCTTGTCTTTGGCTCATGAACATTTTCTCTGTGGTGTATGTTAACTGCATGCTCTCTGCTATCTTGAGACAATTAGGAATGAGAATCTGGTGTTGCTAGGAAAACCAAAATATATTTTAAATGCCTTTAGAATGCAAACTGTCTACTTTTCTATGATATACTTACAAACTTAAAAACCTTGTGTAGTTTGTACCCTTCTTTTGTTTAAGTTGTTGCTCAGTGGTACTTTTAGTTAAGGAAATGTCTACCTCCTTCATTTCTGTTTCGAAATGGAGGGCTTCTAGCCCTTCTAAATGGTTTTGATGTTACTGAGACCCTCTGTGGCAGAAGAGAGCTGGACAGGCTCCTTCACAACCAGCAAGTACCATTCCTCCATAAAACTTATCCATTTGAAATGGATGCATTCAGCATCCCTCCCCCCCCCTTTTTTTTTTTGGTAGGTCAAGTGAGTGCCTAATTAGAGACTTCCTAAGACGTTTACACAATCTTAGGTTTTGCTGTTGGGATCCCCCATATAATATGGCAGAATTGTGCATAGCCTGCGTCTTGATACCATGTATTAGAAACTTTTCATTAAACTGATAAATTACAGAAGAGATTAAAATAGAGTTTCCCAGAGAAGAGTATCTTGTCAGCTGAATTTGATCTACCCCATTTGGGTAGAGCACAAATTCTATTTGTATTTGTAGTTACCTAGCAGGAGAGAGAGAGAAACTGTTATTTAAAGATGAAGTGTAACAGTGGGATCCCGAGATTTGGCAACAGTTTGGTCGTAAATTGCGTATGCAAGTATGTAACCAATATTAACCTTTCGGAATGGCAATGAAGATCACTTTTAAGTGCTCTTTTAATACTTGTTTAATATTTAATGTTCCAAAGCTATTTCTTAAGTACTATAAGGAGTTGATAGTCTCTTAATGGAAAATCTTTTTCTATTAAAATTTGAAGTATAAAATCGTACTTTAATTTTTCTGCTCTCTTGATGCAGAAGGAAGAGTCATGCTAGTGTAGAGTAAATGTGACATCTTGAATTGACTGCTGTAATGCTCCTTGACTTGTGTCACTTCTGTAATTGGCTAAATTAAAGTATATCATGCTTCCATGTCACGTAGAATATGAGACAGACACTGTGTAGCATAACTGTAAGTTAATGCTGTGGACGTTCAGAAATAATACGATATTGCATAGTGGAGATTTCATGGTGTGAGAAAGGGTCAAATTCAAATGTTTGGGCTTTTCTTAGCTTTTTTTTTTTTTTTTTTTTTCAAATACCCCCATCACTGCATTTCTGTCTTGATTCATAGGATGTTAATAATTAATGGAGAGAATGTTATTTAATGTTGTTAGTAAAACACGGCCTTATAGATGTTATTTTTTTACTGTTTTTCTAGCAGGAATAGAAATAGCAATTTTTGTCAATAACCTCATTAGCAGACGGACTGCAACTACATGGGGTTAAAGTCTCAGAAATTTATGGTATATTTTAAATGTCTGTCACAGAGGAAGAAAAGGCATTTGCACATGCAGAATTGTCATGGAAAATTCAACAGTTGTTCTCAACTTGGAGAAAACACGTTCATTGTTTCTATTCGTTCTAATAGTGTATGCCCATATGCTTTCACTACAAGCTTCTCTACAGGAGTGTTCTGCAACAGCAAACTGAGTGGAAAAAGATTAAAGAAACTGTGGAAGCCATCCAGAGCTTTGAGGATGTGTTCTCAAAGATAGGAAGCACAGGATTCTGGAATGCGTTTAAATAGCCGTTACTTAAGTTGTCTTTAATTTCAGTGTTGACCTATTAACATTTTTTTGCTTGTAGCGTGTAAAGAATCTTTTGTCTTTTGGGGGTTATGCCCAACAGATTTGCATACTTACAAGCACATCTGTAGGTTTGGGTACTGTAGCTGGCGTACACTTCCTTCAATACTTGTTTTAAAGCACAAAATTATCTTAAAGCTGCTCAGGCATCAACTTTCTAGTAGGTTCTTGGCTGAAAACCCTTCATCTTTTGGGATTGCCCTGTCTAGCGATCCTGTAGCTCATTTTCTTACTTACTATCCCCTCCCATTCCATAGTGCTTTGCAGAACTTTGTGTCGTCAGTCCAGAAGGGCTGACAGGGGTCAGTTTGAACCCAAACTTTTTCCCTTTGTCTCTAAACTTGTTCACAGTTGTTTTTCTGAGTGACTGTCTCGAGGCTGTGCTGAGAATGGGGCATTAAGGCAGTGACTGAAGGTCTGATAACTACTTCTGAAGCGTCTAGAGCTTTTTCAGTTCAGACTTTTAGATGGTTAAGTCAGTCCTAGCTTTTAACGGTACCACTAGTGTTCTGAGCGCTGGAGTTTCAGATGGTAGTACTTAGCCTTTTACTGGATCTGTCAGTTTGAATAAATAACTTTTTATATGGAGGTTGGACCCATTAAACTATTTTTTAGAAATGTAAGTGTTTGTATTTTTTTGTGTGGCGTATCCCCAAGATGCAAATTTAATGTTTTTGCTCCAGTGTTTGAAGAGTTCTAGAATTATCTGACAAAACAACAGTACTACTAGGAAGATGTGCATTGCAAATCTAGCAACTTACTTGAAGGGTTTGACTGATGTGAATCTCAACTTGTAACTCTGTGTTATTGTATGGGCACTGGAGCATTGTGTCCTGAAGGTGCAGACTCCGGTCTGTAATTCATGAAATCTGGTTATTGTGGTTTAATATGTGGGTCCTTAAATATGGCCTGGTTTGGCTTGGGTTTTTTTCCATGCGATTGTTTCATTACCTCTTTATAAAGTGAAATCACTGAAGGAATTGTTCACAAGTATTGTTACCATGCTTTGGATAAAGCCTTTCTAACCACTGCTGAAGCAGTCCCTTCACTCTTCATTTTCTTGCCAGAGTAAACGTTGAATAAATAACTCTGAATTAATTTTGTGATTCACTGTGGATCCCCCGCATAAGGCAGAGGCCTCCCTTGTTGGGTTGGTTACATCAGAGCTCAGCTTACTAAGGCTGCTGATTTAAAAACAAAATCTCCCAACTCGGTTTAAGCCTTATATGACTGTAATCTAATTCCTTGCACTCTTTATATCACACTTAGTTTGCTAAAAAACAAGATGAGGAAAATTCCCGAAAGGATGTGAAATTTAATTAGTGAATGTTGGTTAAGTACCTAAAGACAGCATAAAAATGACTCTGAATGCGAAAGTGTTGGCTTGTTTCGAAGAGGCGAGGAAGAGCTGAACCTACTCATGAGACGGGTCTTCGATCCATGAAGGTGAATGTGGGAGTAAGGGCCAGGCTATTGCAGGCTATATGTGGGACCATGGTTCTGTGCACAGCGAGGAGGAGACTCCACTGTCCTGCTGGCCTCTTGACCCCTTCCCTTCTGCTGGCCTAAACATGTGTGTGGCCACTTGTTGAGCAGTTTTGGGGAACTGGCCTGCTAAAAATAGACACAGTTTTTAACCTGCTGTGTTTTCTCAAGTGAAGAGCTGCTTTTCTCGGGCAGTGCTGGCTTTTGCCTGCTTGAAGTGCTGCAAGATGTGAGTCTCATTTCCGATTCAGTCACTGACTGTTTCCTGGGCAGCCTTTGATAGATTTCTTAACCTTTCTGTGACTCATTTTCCCATGTGTCTAGTGAAGACAGTATGTGTTTCTGCTCCTATCTGAAGCATTTTGAGATCTGTAGATCAAGAGAGAGTGTTCAAATTAGAATTGCCTCCTAGAACCGAATCTGAAATCACGCTGTGACTGTTGCTGTTACAATATCTGCTTCTAAATTATTTGTAACTTACTCAAAATTCTCTGCATATGACAAATGTAAGTGCAAACAGCAGCCTTTAGGGGGAAGCCTGTATTGGATCTGCTCAGTAGTTTGAGCAGGCCAAGGAGAAAAATGTCGTTGATCCTTTAGAAATAAACAGTAGTAATTTCCTTGCTTGAGAAGCTGGAGTTCACACAAACCCCAGGATCTTTGCAGTTCCTGGAACTGTTACTCTTGTGGATGCTTTTTCTCAGCTGGGTATCCTTAAGTGCAACAGTTTCTTTTTTGACTCCTTGCTTCTACTTCTCCTGTAACTTTTTGTTTTAAATACTACCCATTTGACACTACGGGTTTCCCCACTCCTGATAGGTTTTACCACTCTGGCAGCGTGGGTGAGGTGGGATGCTGTAGCAGAATGGGAAGGGTTCTGAACTACAAAACTAGACATACTTATTTCATCTCCTTTTAATTGTCAGCATTCATTGAGACAGACAATTTGCCAGCATGGCTGGCAGCTGTATGAAAGCAGCCACACTGTAACTGTATCTTTGTGAGGCATTTAAAGCAGAATTCCAAAGTCTGTAACAGTCCTTGTGTATATGAGAAACATCTGGAATTTGCAGAATAACATGATAAGGTATGAAAATACTTGTCTGAAAAACAGCATCTTGCTGTCATTGACTGAGCAGAGTTGGAAGTTGATTCCTTATATTATAATGTGCCAAGGGTGCTGAAAATGAAGATGAGCAGCCTCTGTTCTGGCAGAGAAGAGGAAGACAGTGGAGGGATCGGAGAGGCGGAGAGAGTTAATAATGAGCAGCTTTCAAAAGAGGATTCTGATTGGATTGGAGTGCAGCAAGATGTAGTTTGTCATGACTAAGGGAAGGATACAGCAGTGAGGAAAGCCCGGATAAGATTGTTTGCAGCCTGCACACACAGTAACAATTTTATGCAAAAAGGCTGTTGTATTTAAACGTGATCTGAAGGTATGGAACTTGGAGAGGTTACGGCAGGAAGCTGGCAGTGCTCTGACTGACCTAGAAATAAATTGAGGAAGAATAATCTATATTCACTGCATATGTGTGAGCAAATGTGGGAGAGGGAGAGGCAGATGCTTTTAGATGAAAGGTCATAAGGTTGCCTGCAGAGAAATAGGAGTTGAAGTCAAGTACTTACATGCACAATTGCAGAATTAAGGTAGTAAGATGGGGAGAGATGGACAGAATATCAGTAGTAGTTCTATAGGCAAATATTGGCAAAAACTGCTTCCCCCCGCCCATGGCAGAGAGTGTAAACAGGCTCATGGGAGACTGGGAGATAAGATGGGATCTGCAGGGCATATAGAGAGGTCAAATTAGGAGAGTGTGCAGGCATTTATAAATGTCTGTCACAAGAAAGGGAGGCTTAGAGGGAGGAAATATTGCACTTCAATGTTATTTTGTATGTTGTACTACATTGTTGATTTTGTCTTGAAAGAAGTGAGATCCTATGCAGAATCCCCATTCTTTAGGTGCCTCCCAACCTTTTGATTTCCAATATAGTAACCTAACCACGTGTGTTCCCGTACTGTTACTGCCCTGATCTATTCCTCCTGTTTTGTCATCTCACTCAGGGAGGAAGAAGGATGCACTCCCACCATTGATCACTCAGTTTTTCTTTTTTTTCTCTCTTCATTTCCCACCTCCCTTACTGACCATGATCATAATGTGTAATGCTGTTTCTGATGCCTTCCTCCTTTGGCAGCTGTTCTTTGTTTCACTTTTTTTCAGTTCTTGTTAACGGTGCTACAAATGTGATTATACTCACAGTTCTCAATAGCAAGGCCATTAGACTGAATGTTTTCATATGTATTCTGTAAAACTTTTAAGTTATAGGATAGGAGGCTTGAATTAACATCGTGGGATGAGTGAAGGATGTTCATGCTTGTGTGCCTTGGCCCCCTCCTCCTTCCCCTCATCTTTCACATCTAGCATGGAACCTGGAGAGACAGTCAGGGCCTCTAATTTTTAAGGTGTAGCAGATATACATGTGTGTAAAAATCCAGTTAGTCATCTTCCACATATTTAGGAAGGCTGTGTGAAGGTACAAGCTGGCAAAGCTGCACAAGTTAGGACATCAGCACTTCAGCAAATTAAGATGCTTTTTTGGTTGTAGCTTGGTCTTGGGAATACATTTGAGTGTTCAGGTACTATAGCTTGCAACTACTATCGCAACATGTATTAGCTAAAACTGCTTGCTTTCTGACACAGTTTCTTGATCAAATGGTGTACATGACTCAGACCTATTAGACCATCACATAGCTGGTAAAGACGTACTCCAAGGAATGCTGTGTGGATGATTAAGTATAATACATGTTAGTGGTGAAGGGTTCTTTGTTAGGACTTGTCATTTGGGTATGAATTAAAGATGCCATAATAGATATGCAGACACTCTAAAGCACACAACTAGTAATCTGTAGTATTGCTTTGAAAAAAACCTACTGTTTTCTCTAATTATTCATATCTGAAAATCAGGTACAAGAAGTAAATCTAAATTTGAGTGATTATTCTTATACTCCAATGTGTAAAGCTCTCTTTGATGGAGAGATGAGGAAAAAATCCCAGAGAGGATGGGAATGACAAATACCAACTTTAAGTTCTGTTTGTATAGCTTGCTGTGTAGCTTTCCTGAGCTGAAAGATTTTGTCTATTGACAACAGAAAATGCAGTTCATAAGTGTAACTTTACATGTGATGTTCCTGAAAGGCTGCAGATAAATGCACTTTGAAATGAAGCCGTCTAGGCAGGGATCAATAGGTACTTTGTGATGGTCTGATATGTCTGCTAGGCCCTGGACTGGAGCTGAGTGTTTGCTCTGGGTCTGATAGAATTGTGTATTTAATACATAGGCTCCAAGGATTAATTATTTTGAGCTATCAGAGAGAAATATCATGTGTTTAGAGAATATATATGTCCAGCACTTTTGGTTAGAGCCAGGATTTACTTGCTTAAAGTGCTGATGGGTGCAGCGTTCAATGTCTTCTGATCATCATCAGCTGGAATGATGCACAGCATCATAGATGCTCAGACTTTGTTAGTGAACCTGACTGGATTTTTTTCCAGTTTTCACAATCCTCCCCAGGTCTGTATGAGTTAAAGCTGTAGCTGGAGAGCACGATAGAGGCAAAGTAGTCATTGAATGTCAACTAAACAGAATTGTTTGAAGGCTTCATAGTCTATTGTAGTATATTCAGTTTCTGGCATCCCATACCAGGTAAACTGCACAATTGAAGTTGTGTTTTTGTTCATTGTGACCACCTTTTTTACTAACTACTTTTGTCAAGCAGCTGTTAGCAGTAATGATGTTTTAAAGCCTGACCAATACCTGGCAGTTTAATGAGCTGTAGGTGGCATTGAGTAAAGCAGTCCTAAAAGTACCTGAATCTGAAAGCAAGAAACGGCTCATAGGATCAAAAAACTCTGTAGAAGACGTGAGAGTTAACTTCATATTGTGCTAAAGAAATTGATTGTAAATAAGGAGTCAATTTATAGGCTATTATGATCTCTTTAACATCTATTGAAAGTGACCTGGTTTTCTTTTAAAATCCTAATTCAAATGGCAACTGGTAAAATGGTGTATTCTGACAATATAATCCTCAAATCTTTGTGTAGACAATACTGACATGTCTCATTTTGAGCCCATTTAAGACCCGTTAACATGTTTCAGACTAGAGTAACCTATTAAATAAATACATCAGGAAAAAGCTTTTACTGGTAATGGTTGTTTTGCTTAGGTGACTATGGCTGTAATGTATTGTGAGTACATCTGGTACTTCAGTGCTTATCAGTGATCTTTTTTCCTTTAGGCGGTTTCCTAGAAACATGATTGCTTGCTGGTCTTGATCTCACAGCTTTGTGAAGACTTCTTCTCTGATAATGTCAAGTTCCGGCTACCCTCCTAACCAAGGAGCATTCAGCACAGAACAGAGCCGTTACCCAACTCACTCTGTCCAGTACACCTTCCCTAGCACCCGGCACCAGCAGGTAAGGAGACAAAAGGTACAAATTTAGTGAGAGTGTAATTCCTGTGTTTGCTCTGCCAAATGGAAAGGTTTTTTCCCAAATCAGTGTAATAAAGTCATATGCTTTTGAAAACAGTGGAGTTGCAGACCAGTGTACACAGTTAAAACTGACTGGGGAGACCTTTATAAAAACGTTGATTGTGCTTCTGGAGTTTAGCTCTTGAATTAAGGCTGATGGATTCAGTTATCTAAGTACTTGTGTTTGGGAATGAGAGGCTGACTGTGGTGTAACCTCTGGGAAGCGTAGTCTGTAGCCATGTGCTGCTCCTTGGTTCCTTTTGAAGTATCACCTTGAAAGAATATAATTACCTGTTGAATTATGCCTTCCTGCAACGCTCTAGCTGAAATGATTCAAATCCCTGACTCCCATTGACTGTAATTTTGGCTTTTAGAAGTTTAGCCTGATATTTTTTTCCCCTTTTTTACCCTTTCTTTCTTTTTACATAGACTAGTACTAAAAAAAAAATAATCTGTAGAATTATGAAGATATTCTAAATAAAACCCTACAGTTTGTCAGCTTGTCAATATTTCCTGTTATTTCACATTTGTAAATCTACTCAAAGTGGCAAAACATTTCTTTAGAAATTGGCCTGTCTGAACCTTGAGAATCTCGTCTACCCAGAAGGCTGTCTTTTTGATCCTTTCTTCCTCTACTTTTCTTAATGCTGAAAAATCGGCTATGTAGAAATACTCAAAGTAGCAAAGTGTTTTGCCTGCTAGGGAGAACTGCTGCCAGTGTTGCTTAGGTAGATATAACAGTTGTGGAGTAGTTTATTTTCCTTTGGTTTCTTCTCCTTGTTTCTTTTTTCTGAAAGCACTGCATTTTGCTGCTTCCAGATGATGTACATATTTGCATTTTTACTTGTGTTTTGTCAGAAAGCAGAGTTTTATAATTCTATACCTTTATTGTGGTGAAGTAATATAAACTTGCTGGTTTTATCACTGGTTTCTCGTAGATTGAATGATTTCACTAGGGACTGTGTTCATAAACTTTTGTTGCAGTTTTGCTTTAATTTATTAATATTTTGTCATACTAAATTTGGCCGGCTAAGCATGTCTGAGTCCATATGCATTGATAGCAGTAATTTTCCAGGAATATGCAAATGCCTGTCTACAGTCAGTGTGCATTTAATATGGATGCAGTGTTCTGAGTGTAACAAATCCTTTGAGAGACTGAACTCTGGGGACGTTTGTGAGTGTTAAGTTTTTATGGGGAATTACACTCCTATTAGGCCCAGGAAAGCAAGAAGTGAACCCCATAGTCAACTTTCCTCCTTCTGTGTGAGGAGTATTGGGCTGAATTATCTGTAAGCCAAACGCAGTTCTTGACAAAAGCTGTTTGCAAGGTGGAGAATGTGAATCTGAAATGTAAAAACTTGTGTTACATTCTGAATTTTTTCTCAAGCAGCTTGGCTGGTGCTTCCAGGTACTGTGTTCTCCAGCCAGGATTGAGGGACTGGATTTGGTGAATCTTCTGCTTGGTCATATCTGCCGAGCAACTATTCTGCCGGCCTGTGTTCTGTATGGCATGGTGGACTGTAAGGGACGGGCTCTTGGCTTTAAAACAGTTTAGGTTTCCCTTCTTTTAATGAAATACTCCTCCTGCTGCAGATACTTCAGATGTTTTGTTCTGCTCATGTGTTTGCAAAAGGAAATTCAGTATTGGAGCTTTTTGGCTTGCTCCATATTTATTTTTAGATCATTTGTAAAAACTAAATCTTATGCGTGATGACTTATTGCAGATTGTGTAGAATTTCTCCTTAATTAATGCCAGCTGCATGTAATTTGTAAAAGCAAGTGGTTGAAGACCCGTATAGAGAAAAAAAATTGTCTTGTACTTTGCTTTGATTATAAATTGTATCTGTCAGAAGATGCATCTTGTCTGACTCTTAGTCCTAATTGATAGTGTCTGATGTAAGAATGTCTTGAGCTGATCGCAGAAGGAATTGCCTAGGGTTACTGGAATATATTCTCAGTTTACTGCTCTGTAGTTGGATGCGCAAGACTGATTTGCAAGAACTTTTTTAAAGGATTTTCTGCTGCTGTTGACTGATTTGCATTGTGTTAGAAGTTGTTATTAAGCTAGGTGGAATTTGTAGTATTATTTTGTCTATTTAAAGTTCATTTAAAGCATAGCACTGCCATTCACGAACTTCATTTTTTGAGCTTGAATAAGGCTTTGGTGATCTGGTCTTGTCTTGTGTTAAACATCTTTGGAAATGATCATTCTATGACACCAAATGCTTTTGATCCTGTCTTCTGTTCCTTTGTTCTTGTTAACATGAGAAGTATGTTTCATTTAGGAATTTGCAGTTCCTGATTATCGTTCGTCTCACCTGGAAGTCAGTCAGGCAACCCAGCTCTTGCAGCAGCAGCAACAGCAGCAGCAGCAACTTCGGCGCAGGCCTTCCTTGCTTTCTGAATTCCACCCAGGGTCTGACAGGTGAGGATGCTGGTTTTCAAGTATGGGAACAAGAATGTTCTGTGAGTTATTGCTTTCTGTAAAGTTAACATTTTTAAATATAAAGGTTTTTGAGTTTCACAAGTTTTTCCTAAGTACTTCACTTTATTAATTGGTTCTCCTTTATTGTAATGGTGTTGGTCTTCTGCATTTGAGTGCTGTAGCTGTTGTGTAATTCCTCGGTCCCTCTGGCTTAACCAATGTATTTGTTTCGCAGACACGAAGTGACAGGCTTTGCTTTTCCCACAACTCTCCTAACAATGCTGTCAGTAAGCTCCTGAGAAGCCCAGTGCATAGTGCAGACTTTTTAATGCTGTTAAGACTAAAAGTGTGTGAAGTTTGTAGCTTTGGGATAATTCAGTCTTGCCGAGCTAGAACAACAAGTGCAAGAGTTACTACATTGCAAATATTAGCTGTATTACTTTCTCGATGAGGCCTGTGCATTCAGCAGACAGTGTCTGTGGCTGGGCAAGCAGAGACAACAGAGGTAATGGGGTATTTGAGTTGTAAGAATTGTAAAACACCACAGTGTGGCACAAAATGGACTTCTAGGCACAGAGGACTGAATCGGAGTGCATGCTGTTTTGGGCAAGACATTTGACAGCTTCATACATTTGTTCTGAGTATGCTGTCCGTCAGTCTTGTGTACCATTCCTGTCTCTGTGTAAGTCGATGCAACTAATCTGGGCCCAGGAGGTTCACTGAGGACAAGTATCATAGACAGCTATAGTGAATCATGCGTTGTAATTTAGTTTCAGATTGGTACTATCTTCCTTCTCAGTAAAATAGATTGCTTCATGGTGGATTTTGATGGATGTTCAAACGTGCATTAATATTACTGTAAGGGTGATAGATTCAAGAAGGTTTTCAGACTGTATTTAACATTCATGTGACTGTATTCCTTGAGAGTATTGGATGCACTTTGGAAACCAAATTTAGTAATTAAAAACCCACTACAGATCAGAGTAAGATTAAATGGATTGTAGTAAATTAGTGAGTATATGCTTCTGTTTAGGGGAGAGGTTTCTATATGATTTATGCACCTCGGTTCTTTAGTGCATTAGTGTGCTGATGTACAGTTGTAAGCAAGTGTTATTGCTTGTAACGACCTTTTTTTCCATGAACTCTTAGTAAGTATATCTGCTAGGAGCAACTTGATATGCTGGATAGCTGCAAGCAGTTTATTTTGGTTTTAACTGAGGTATCTGGTTCTGAACAAATACGAGTGATGAATGTTTTGTAAATACTGTTCTAGATTAAAATCTTGTTAGAATATTCCCTGAAGTAACTTGATGATAGAGAAATCTGAGGCTTGCATATTGCCTTTATCTAGTGTCACTGAAATATCACTAAAGGCTCTATTTTAGTGCTGAGAGTCACAATAGCTTTTAGAGTTATCAGAACTTCAGTTTATAGCAGAAATACTGCCGCCCATACATTGATAAAAGCTTATTCAGTAAGTCTGGCAAAATACAGGAATCCACTGTCCTCTTTTCAGTGGTTCTTCCCATGAAGATGTTCATAGAAGAACCTCATACACTTCAACATCTCCTTTGCATTGCACTGCAAAGGAGCTGGTGACACTGTTCTCTAGCGTTTTTCTGAGGAGGAATTTTTAAATGACTCATGGACTGAATCAATGACTGTTTCTGTCATGTAGTAGCATTTTAGTAGAGATCACGTTCTAAATAGACTCATGGCTCATTTTAGGCATTCTGTGCCTATTTCAAAATTCTTTTGACTGTGAAAAATGAAACAGTGGAGCTGTTGTGGCCATCTGTGTTCAGTGGAATATGGAACTATATTTATCTCATGAATTTTTTTTGTTTATAGTTTGATTCATAGCTTTGATTCGAACAATAACATTGTAGCAGTGGTAAGTTTCTTTAAGGGTTTGTAGGCATGCGTTTAAACAGTGTCTTTCAAGATTCAAGTTAACTTTCTCTTTTACAGTGGATGTTAACCTAAGTTTTTGAAGGTCATACTTAAAAACATTTGTCTGCCTTCCTATTTAGAAGGAGCTTAACTAAAATGCATCTCTTTGTATTTGAAAAAGGTCGATTAACTCCATATGGCTTTCTTATATGGAAAACAATATATTTTAATAGTTTATCTCTTCTGTATTCTAGGCCTCAGGAAAGGAGAACTGGATATGAACAGCAGTTTCACCCAGGTCCATCTCAGACAGATCATGATTCACTGGAATCTAAACGACCACGTCTTGAACAAGTCTCCGATTCTCATTTTCAGCGTGTCAGTGCAGCTACTGTCTTGCCTTTAGTACATCCTGTGCAGGAAGGGTTGAGATCTGCAGATATTAAGAAGGTAAAGACATTTTCTGCTATGATGCTGAAAATGTTTGGTGTGGATATTTTCCATTGTGGATACTGAATATTGATCTAGATTTGTCTAGAGCAGACTAATGTCTCTTAAATGAATATTATCTTTTCTTATGTGCGCACACAAGCACACCCCAGAAAGGTGGTGCATAGTGGGTATGACTTCTGTGAGGTCTTGAGGTGAACACTCAAGTTTCTCAGCTCAGGTCATTTAAAGAAAAATCTCTCCATATGGAGTCAAAAGCTAACAGACATGAGATTTTTAGGAAGCTGATTACTTGTCTTGCCTTCTCTCTACCATTCCTTTTATCACTTGAATAAACTTTTTGTGAAGTAAAATTATGATAGCATGTAGCTTGGTGTGTTGCGTAGGAAAGGCAAGATCAAAGGGGCTTTCAGAAACTGAGCTAAGACTTCAGTGTTAGCATGCGTGTGTGTAACTGAATCTTTACCCAGGTGCTACATATAGAAATCTACTGTCTCTATTTAGAAATGCAGCCTAGTGTTATCTTGAGGAGAAGTGGCATTGAGACACATCATCTTTCAGTCAGATTAGATTGAATGAGGGGCCTGTGACTGAATGAGCATTTGCCAGCAAGGTAGTCATGGAGCATGATGGTTTGAGGGCGTACGCAAAGGCAAGGTACAACAGTGCTGGTGTTAGAACATAAAGTAGCGTGAAATATATTGTTTGGAAACAGGGGAAAAAAAGGACAAAAACTTCGGCAAAATTAATAATGATCTGTCCTCTTAAGACATCACTTCTCTTATGTCATGTTAAGTTTAAGAGAACTTAGCATTTATAACCCCAGCTGACTCCAGTTGTACTTTATCAGGCTGGTCATGGTTGTCTTCAAGAATATCCTCATCAATGTATGTTCAGAGTATTGAGGATTGCCTTCCTTTAGAATTAAAAGATAGTGTTTACATTTGTGGAGCTATATTTTTAAAATGGAGGTGTTTTGATCTTATTTTGATTTCAAGGTAAATATGGATGCGTGCTGTTATTTTTGAAGATGGGCTTTGAAATTGCAGTATTTTAAATGAGCTATCAGCTAATTCTAAATATTTAGAGCATTCAGAAACTGAAATATCAAACTTAGTGCGATATAGATAACTGAAAATTCTTTTTCAGTCATGCATGCTGGTTTGGATATGGAACACTCATTCACGTATTATTAATATGACTGATTTCCCTTGATCTCCCCAACTCCTCTCCCCATGAAAGGACCCGGCTTTTGGAGGAAAGCATGAGGGACCATCTTCTCCAATTTCTGGTCAGCCTTGTGGGGAGGACCAAAATGCTTCACCTTCAAAGCTGTCGAAGGAAGAATTGATACAGAGCATGGACCGCGTAGATCGTGAGATTGCAAAAGTCGAACAGCAAATTCTTAAACTGAAGAAAAAGCAAGTAAGCATAGCAGACACTACTGTTGTTATCTGCCAGCGAAAAAGGTGTGGAAAAACTTTGTTTTGGTGGTGGCCGTGAATTTTTTTGCTTGCATGAACCAAAAGAACAAATTAAAAGGGAGGATTATGTGTATGGTTTTGCTGGAACATTTAAACTACCTGATTGGACATCAGGTAGTTTTAAACATTTTTGGAAACAGGAGAAAGCCAGATAAGAACACCAACAGTAGATGGCTTTATCTTTTAAATTTCATCGAGATAGCTGGTGAAACAAGGGCACTATGGCTGTGATTTCAGCTTTTAAGATGGCTGCGGTGTGAGGGGAGGTAGTCGTCTGTGCAAGGGGAGAATCCGTTGCGTCTGTCTCCAAAATCAGAGCTTGTAAAAAAGTCCCTGGATCACCTGCTTTCACAAAGGCAAGAGATCCTAACCTCTTGAGCAAAGGTCAGCCCTGGGGAAAAGTGTAGGAGGAGTGCAGGTAAACAGAGAAAGCAAAGAAATAAAGGAGAAATATTACTTTTGTTTTAATGCAGTCCTGGCTGTTCTCTGCTTCGGAGAACTGCACTTCAGCCTTTGGAAACAAAGGAGATGCTTGCTGAAAGTAGTTTTTACCTTCTCATTAGCTGCTGTGGCCAACTAAACCCACCCTTCAGTTTGGGCATCTGTGATTCATTGGAAGAACCAAAGTCCTTGTCTCCTTTTCCTTTCATGACTTCCAAAGTTTTAGTGAGAACTGTAGGAAATGAGAGCTATGCTATAAGATTTGTTAACTTGTAGGTCCAGAATAACAGACAGCTCTCTGGAGCGGTGTGTTTTTGTGGCCTGGAAGCATTTAATTATACCTGAATTCTAATGATCTGTAAAATGAGCTTCAGCAGAGAAACAAAAAAAAGATGTCACTGCGTACCTGGTGGTGTGTTAGTGATGCTTATCTTTTTGCTTGCTTGTTCACTTTTCCACAAAATCAGCAAGTACTCTGCGTATTATCTAGGAATGTTGTTTTGTGCATGATTGTACCATGATTTGACTTCTAAAAAATTACAAAGTTGTTGTTGGCTGCAATAATTGAGCCTGTTTGTTATAGCAGTCTGCAAAAAGTTTAGATTTTGCATTCTTATGCAGCAGTGTAGCACATTCTAACCAATACTGTAAGATGGGATGGATCTCTACAGTCAGAAGCTCTTTGCGCTGTTTGTGGCAGGCATGGATGAAGGATATTTACAGTTAAAAGATTAAGATGTCATTGAACCAGATTTATTTGATGTGAAAATAAGTCACAGCTAGGAAATTATTACAGCTTTTTTTGCTGTTGGTATTTTTTGCTTGTTTCGTATTGTAACGGTTTTGGAATGTCAATATATGTGGAGTGGTTTATTTCTGCAATGAAGTGTGTTTAGAATGATGTTCTCTGTGGAGGATTAGAGGGACTTTTGTACCTTTTTAAACAGTATGACAGCAGTAATAATGGCATTTAAGTATCTACAGTGTAGAAAGGCGGCTCTTGGGATTACTTCCTTTGTGAGAAGGCAGGTTTGGTGTAACTGTTCTCCAAAGTTAGTATTTTTGGTTAAATAGTGATTAAATTACAGTGTGACAGTAGCTTTAAATGCCAACCTCAAACAACTTTGATTCATTGCAGTGAGTCTTGTGAACAGTTACTTTGGTTTATCAATAAAGCAAAAAATAATCCTGTTATTGTCCCTTTTGGCTTTAAAACCATTTCATTCATTCCTTGTCAGGTAAAAAGAGAAATAACGGGCAGTGTTAACTGTTGATCAGATGCATATTTTATCTCTGGTGACTAATTACTGGTAAGGGTAGCACGATGCAGATGGCTGATTTTCTTTCTTTTGTCTCTTAGCAACAACTTGAAGAAGAAGCTGCTAAGCCTCCCGAGCCAGAGAGGCCTGTCTCCCCTCCTCCAGTGGAACAGAAACACCGCAGTATTGTCCAAATTATTTATGATGAAAATCGGGTAAGCATGCATGTCAGCTGACCGAGTGTAGCTGTGAATCTGACCCAGTGTGCTAAAATCCATTGTATATTAATTCACTTCTGTGGGGCAAATTTTGCTTCTCCTGTTTTTATTGATTTGCCCACTCCTCTTTTAAGATTTAATTCTTTAAATGAAAGACACTTGAGTGACACTTTCATTCGTGATCACAGGATCCTTCTTCAATCTTGTAAGCAGTGTAGGGAACACATCTATCCCTACACCCTTGTGTTGAGATGGATAGATATAGATACGTATAAATACACACAGATAGATGGATGCTTTATGGATTACTTTCTCCTATATTTTTCATTGTGGACATCTTAGAGGTAGCACATGCAACTCCGTGGGGAAGAGAAGCAAATTTGAGCTAGTGTTGTGTCATTGCAGATAGCTGCCTCTGCTGACAAAGGGCTTTGGAAGATCATACAGGCTTGAAATGAATTTGTGAAAGCCAGCTCTCTTACCCAGTGCCACCTCCTTTAGGAGCTTTGCTCTACTTCTCCGTGTGTGCACACATTGGTTCACACTGTCAGACTTTGCAATTCAATATTTTAGTCTCTTAGTTCCACTTTTCAAGGCTATCTACACGTCATTTTACTGGACACCTTTCTTCCTCTTCCTAATTATTTGCTGTATTAATTGCTATATTATTGATTAAATGCATGTTCTTTCTGAACCGCAGAGGTCAGTTTCTGCTTTTGTGCTCTTGTCAGCTTCCAGACGTGGAGATCAGAGTAGTAACTGCACAATTTGAGTCCTGATTTCTTGTCCTGCTGTGGCACCACAACAAAAAAGCTAGCATAGTGAAAGAGTTGGGTACACTTCTGATACTCGCTTCGGGTGACTGACTTATACTATACAAAAAACTTTATTTGCAGAAAAAAGCAGAAGAAGCTCACAAGATTTTTGAAGGTCTTGGTCCAAAAGTTGAACTGGTAGGTTGTGGGGTTTTTTTTTACCTTTTGTGCTTTTTTCTGTCTTGCCAGTGTTACTTTCACGTCTGTAATTCTGTTGTAAACAGCTGTAGTTCTATGTTTGTGTAAAAGAAATCTGTGTTTAAATACACTGGTGGGTTTGGGCTGGAATGAACTGATTTGCCTTATGAGTAATTTTTTAAAATAGATTTGAATCTATTTGAGAGAATAGTGTGAAATACAAACAATGAGTAGTTATAATGTAGTTGCAAGTAATGAAATCTGTGCTTTGTGTTGAGTATCCTCTAGTCCCCTCAGATTGCTGCATCTTGGATTGAGTGCAGTGTTGTTAAATATTGCATATACTTTTAGAATTACGTGCTCTGAAAAGTACTAAGTGTATATTTTTAATCCAAAATTGTAGCCACTTTACAACCAGCCATCGGACACAAAGGTCTACCATGAAAACATCAAAACGTAAGTGCTTCCATATTGTCGTTGGGCCATTTCAGGGGCCTAGACTCAAACATTCATTCAGTTTTTATTTTTGTGATTTCCTAATAGAATGTATGTATTTATTGAAAGCTTCCAATCTGTCTGATTTTCAGATTTTGTTGGTGTACAGCAGTGCTGCAAGAAATAAGTTAGATTTACTGAAGGCAAAGGGAAACAGTAACTTTTCATCATAATTTAAAGATAAATGTGTATCATAATACTTATTTTTTAAGTTGGTAATGATTTTGTTTTTTCAAAGCATAATACCTTAAGCCAAATTGACTCATTTTAGCATATTCTTGTGGCAAAGGAGAGCACCTAGCTTGAAATTGGCAGCTTCTGTGTCTCAGTTGTGTGTTCCAGCTGGCTTCAGCAATCTTCTGTCTTATATACTGCGTTCATTAGATCGTTGTTTCATCAGGAATTTTGCCTTTGCTTTCTACCCCTGAAAATATTTTTTGTAATAATGATCTGGCATCCAGAACCCATATCGGCTTTGCTTACTAGTTTTGAAGTGTTTAATTCTTATGTAGATCACTTTTTTCACCCAAAACTTTGTTTTCCAGAAACCAAGTGATGAGGAAGAAGCTGATACTGTTCTTTAAAAGAAGAAATCATGCAAGAAAACAACGGGTAATACTACTGTGGTTTTGTAAAAAGAGCACGTGGTTGATTTTCTGTCTGGATCCCCTGACTTTCATTCCCAAATGTGTCATGTGAATCCGATTGCTCTTAAGCTAAAATTATTTATTGGATTTATTGGAAAACAAACTGCAGGTTTATAACTGGTTTGTTAATTGTTTGACTGAAACCCATCTGAAGTAGAATAAGGAAAAGCCTTTTTTTTTTCCTTATCTTTTCTTAAAGACTATGAATGGAAGAGACTCAGTGGCAATCTTTACTGTCATGCCTGCCCTCTCGGAGCTTCTTTCCTTGTACAGAAGCCAGAGTATCTGAAAGAAAATGGAGCAGATCTCGGATTTATTTTTTTAAGTCAGACAGCATTTTTTGATCAAACTTGTGTATGTTGGGTACCACTATTGACTGACTTAATGCTTTCTCTTGCAAGCTGTTGTAGCAAGTGAGGTACAGAGTAAAAATGCTGGTTTGGGTGGTGTCTGAAAGATCATTTTTTTTTATTAAGAATAGCAGGAGTTTATACGTCAAATTGGAAGATTCCACCATGAAAATGTTATGAAGTATTTTTCTTCTTATGGCCCTGTTTTTTTTATGTAGGAGCAGCACCCTACATATTGCTGAGCTTAAGTACGTATTGCCATTATTCCAGCCCCATTCTGTTAATTATAATTTTAAAATAAAAGAAATAAAAAATTAAACATCAGGCTAATTACATGAATTAAAAGCCTGGTGCCAGAAGATGAGAGATTTCTGGAAGGCAGTAATAACAGTTACCATACCATTGTGATTCGTAAAGCAAAGAAATAGTGCACGACATTAAAAATCTACATTTTTATATTCACTTCCTTACCTTCTCTCTGCTGAAAACTGAGTATATGTCATCTTCAAAATGGAAAACCACTAGAGCAGGAAAAATATGGACCCTCCCATGTTTTGTGTACTGATCACTTAGTATATTTTTGTTTAGTTCAAAGTTTACTTTTGGAATTTAACAGGAACAGAAAATCTGTCAACGTTACGATCAGCTGATGGAGGCATGGGAGAAGAAAGTTGACAGAATAGAAAATAATCCACGCAGGAAAGCTAAGGAGAGCAAAACAAGAGAGTACTATGAAAAACAGTTTCCAGAGATCCGCAAGCAAAGAGAACAGCAAGAACGATTCCAGAGGTATTACCATAGATTTGGAATATTCTTATAAAATATTTCCTAGGACTTAAGTTTTTTAATTATTTATAATAAAATTGGTACAGCTTAATGGCTAAGTTTTATGTTTGTCACTTTTATTCTTTTTTAAAATAGACTAGTGTATCATACAGTATGAAGTAAAATGTTCTTTCGTTTGCTCACTGTTTCATGGCCTTGAGCTGGAGTTTCACTTCCCATCCTAAGGATCTTCATGACTGTCCTCCATATAAATCCACTGTCTTGTCTTGCCCTCTCCTGCCCCTCCCTGCCAGCTTTGTCAGCAGTGCTAGCCTTGTCAGTTTGGTGTCCTCTTAAGCCAATGTCCAAATTGTTCTTTCCTATCCCCCTTTCCAGATCTGCCATCAAACCCTGTATTTTTCAAAAAGAAATACAGAAAAAGGGCTAATTAACACTCATTAGGCTGTGGTGCTTGGTGAGCCGATGTCAGTTAAGCTGTTCAGAGAAGTTTGTGGAGTTGATCTTCAGATAATTGGAGCAACAGCTTCGTGCAAGCCTGTTGGTTTTGCACCTACACACCCAATTAATGCTTAGTATTTTTCTGTCACAGGGTATCTGTTGCTCCTTTGTTTCATATCCCTACATTCATTGGCCTACACACTCAAAAATCATTTTACTTCTTTAATTAACAGTGTGAGTGATTTTTTTGTTGTACTTGCCATGTAATTTTATTCCAGACACTTTTGTGTTTTGAAGTATGCAAGCTGTGACAATTAAGTCCCTATTATTTAATTTTAATCTATCAGGCATTTGTTAAACAGAAACGGCACAAAAATCCTTAAAAGGAGTGAAGTGCCATTCATTGGAGAGATCACTTTATGGCACTGTAGGTAGTTCTTTAAATTAGAATGAAGTTGTTTGATTCAGTTGTGTTCAGACCTGTTTATCTAATGCTTGAGATCATTGTAATATACCTTTGAGAGTTCAAGCCCCATAAAGATTTCATCTTTCTCTTCTAACCATCTGTCTAAATCCCCTTACTTCATAAAACATAGGAAAAGCAGATAGTTTCCAACATGTCATGAAGTCTGCAATATCTGGCCTGTGGAATCACGAAAAGAGGAAAAGAAAGTAAATTGTTAGGGTGGGAACAGAACTCCTATCTATAAGAAGCTTTTATTTTAATAATATTTAGCATCTTTATAATTGCAGTCTACTTGGGAAGGGGTTGTCTCTTTATACTGGTTTTATGTTCTCTGTTATAATGGCATCTTTGTCTCTAACTGTGCTTTTTATACTATTGCCATGTAAATACTAAAGTTTATCAGATTTTGTGCAAATTGATTAGTTCAGTAAAATCTTTGAGCAAAAGATGGTGTTTTGTCCCTAGTTATCAGTGGTTTTTATCTCCGAAATACTTTTTGACCCACATGCTCAAATTCATAATTATTATATTCTTAGGCCTAAAGATCTCTAGCTGAAAAATTCTCCCAAATTACTGCTCTCCCCATCAATTCAAAAGTTAAAAATGTTCTTTTGTTGTAATGAGTGTCAGTGCTGTATTAGTAAACTGATCTAATTGACGAAAGACAAATTTAATGTGCTTTTTTCTTCTTTTAAAAAATGAAAAATAAAAAGCTGTCTGTCATAGTCAGTTGCACTAACTAAGATGATTTCTGTGCCACTGATGCACATTTTTCATACTCAGCAGAAACCTGTTAATGTATCTAAAACACCTCCCGGCAATGGGATCAGTGTAACGCTCCTTTTTTGGTGGTGACTCAAGCGTGCCCTTCTTGCTGAGCTTTGCAAATTCACCTGTAAAACCGAGCAGTTGTTTGAAGTTGCAGTACATGACCAGAGTTGTACTCTGAAACTGCTGAAGAAAGCGCAGTCCTACCTACCTCATTTGGGAGATCGGTAACAGTGTTTTAAAGAATTCTGAAGGCTGTCATTGTTGTGTACCAGATCTGAAAATATCGCTGTTTTCCGCTTTATCCTTACTTCTTCTGTTTTCCCCTAATTCTAGAGTTGGCCAAAGAGGGGCCGGACTTTCAGCAACTATTGCTAGAAGTGAACATGAGATCTCTGAAATCATTGATGGGCTTTCTGAGCAGGAGGTGAGGCTGTTGTCCGTACCTTGCTATAGAAGCACAGCAAATGACTCTATATCTTTTTCCTGACAGTGGAAGGTCTATTTTGGATGGTTTGGGTTTTTTGGGTAGGATAAACCTTTTGGGGATGGTTTGAGAGAGTCTGTGTGAACTTTGGCTTGAAACAGGTCTTACAAATACTATTCTTTTAAGGATTATGCTTCCTAATTGCATCTTCTTACATTTTTCTCATGTGTCTGTTCATGCCAGGCTTGCTACAACCCATTTTTTTACAGCTCAAACATACGTGAAAATTTTTCCCTTCTAAAACCTTGCAGCATTTTAGTTTTTCAACATTTGCGACACTGTTTCTTTCAGCTGACTCTAAATATTCATTGGGATAGTGACAACTTCCCAAAGAGTGAAGAAGTTGACAAAAAGAAGTTTCAAACTGTCTGACTGTATACTGTGTTGGAGCTTTAAAGAGTTGTGTAATGCAAAAACTGTGAACATTAGTAGCAGCTTTTTATATTTTTTACTTTTTCTTTTATTCTTTGCCTGTAGAATAATGAAAAACAAATGCGTCAGCTCTCTGTCATTCCTCCCATGATGTTTGATGCGGAACAAAGACGAGTGAAGTTTATTAATATGAATGGTCTGATGGAGGATCCCATGAAAGTTTATAAAGACAGACAGTTCATGAATGTCTGGACCGACCACGAGAAAGAGATTTTTAAGGAAAAGTAATGGGCTTTCTTACCTTTTATATTTATTACATTGCAAATGATAGTTAGCCACCTAACCCCACCTTTAGCTAACTGATGCTCGATAAAACATCAGTTAAATCGGGAATGCTGAAGCTTTTGTGCAATAATGTTTCATAATGTTCTTAGCTGGATGTATGAAACATTGCAAAAGTATAGACTTCTCCAAATTTCAGCTGAGTAGGCTCATGTGCATTTAGTCCTTGGATAAGAAATTCTCCTAAAATACTCTAGTTCCATGATAAGATTAAAATGAGATGAGTAGGTATATGATCTCATTTTATCAGCTAAAAGCTAATTTCAACTGCTTAGTTTTAAATTTGCACAATTTCAGAACTGGGCTTTTTAGACTTGTTACTGTTGTGTAAATGAAAAGCTTGCCAATGGAATAGATTGTTTGGAAGACTGCTTTGCTTATTTGATTGTGAATTATGTTGTTAAACTTAAATAATTTCTGATTTATAAAAGGTTTGTCCAACATCCCAAGAACTTTGGTCTAATTGCTTCCTACCTGGAACGGAAGGTAAGACCTTTCTTAAAATAAGTAGAGCCTAGGGTGGGATCCCTAACTTTCCAAATGTAAGTGATTTATCCCAGCATCACTTTCTGGAAAAAAATACAAATCCAGAAAAAGTTACTGCTTTGCCAGGATTTTATACTACTTGATCAGTAACACAGTCAATGCATGCAAACATCTCACAAGAGTTAGTGAAATGACACTGTTGACAAAGGAAATGGCACTTCATTTCATTTTGATCTTATTTTCTTCCTGGGGAAGGTAAACTGCTTTAACTGTTTCACTGTTTAGCTGAGGACATAATTGGCTCTGCTGAGGCACGCTGCTAACTCTTGAGAAATCGTGCCACCACCTTTTGGGTCAGGGGATCCTACTGCTGGCTGAATTGGTCCTTAGAACTGCTTTTAATCGTTTTAGAACTGATTTTTGTAGAACTGATGGAAGAAGTGATGGAGAATTGGGATTTGTTAAGATGTACAACAAAATCTGGAATGCACGCAGCTTTATGATAAATAGAAGGTTCAAACTTGCAAATTGTTAGAATAGGTTAAATCATGCCGACTGAAGTAGCAGAGGGATATTATAAATGTGAGACTTGTGTTTAACACTATAATTTTTGCATAGTTATATTGTTATATTTTTGTGTGAATTCACTTCCCTGCTGAGCAAACGAATCTAATAAAGTTTTATTTTAGTCTGGGGGCTGATTAGTTTGAGTGTTGAGAGAAATTAAATAGTAAGAACGTATTTTTTTTTATAGCAGGGAAACTTAATTCTTTCTTTTTTTTTGCTTTTTCACTTTAGAATGTTCCCGACTGTGTATTATATTATTATTTGACCAAGAAAAATGAAAATTATAAGGCCCTCGTGCGAAGGAATTATGGTAAACGCAGAGGAAGAAACCAGGTATCTTAAATCTCTTAATCACTTGGATATTGTATTGTTTCATCTTTACAACTGTCTTACTATCCATTATAGTGGGTATATTATATTATGTAAGGAAAAATAATTACTCTTTTACTGCATTTTTTTACTGCCCTTTTTAAATGTAAGTAATCCTGACCTCAAGGGTGTTCTACATTAGTTTCTTTCTGATTCTGTGGAATATCTTCTTCTTTTGCATATTTGTGACATTTTTAATATGAAGATTCATTTTATTTGATGATCCTACCAGGCATGTTGAAGTTGAATCCATCCTTAAATCCTATGCTGGAGCCAACAGAAATTCGGTTTTAGCAGTGGAAAGAAAATACGTAATCACTTCATAATGTCAGTGTTTGTCAAAAAGCAGAAATTAATAGTGATCTTTATTTGGTGGTCAGGCTCCAAGTCAAACTGGAACTTAATAGCAAGGAGAAAGAGACCAGTTTAACTCATGCAAACACAAAATTCTGCTGATTCAGAAAGTGTTCTTTTGGAAGTCTTTTGGAGGGAACAGAGCAGCGTATTATGTACAAAAAGCTTATAGATCCATTTGCGTGGCTACCAGGGTTAATGTGGATGTTGGAAAACAAGTACACAAAAAATTTAAGAAACTTTGGACTTTTTTTTTCCGTTAAAGAAAGCGGGACAAGTGCTGGGTATTCACTGAATATGTTCCCTGCTCTTCCCATTCCGATTTCCCTTTGCATTTATCAGGTGTTTGGGAAGTACTGCAAATAGAATAGATCAGTGATGAGGTTAGGAAGGAAAGCAGAGTACTCGAGGTAACAGCCAAGCCTGTGGGTATCCTGAGTTTGCATCCTTACCATGGATTTCACAGCTGGAAATTGGTGTGGGTGCAGTGTGCTGGAGAAACCTCCAGAGCTCTGTTGGAACTCAAGCTTGATGGGATCGGGAGGGGGAGTCCTTCTGAAATTCAGGGTTTTGGAAATCCGTCGACCTTAATCTGAAGAGTTGTGGGTTATTGGATTCAGTCGTATCTCAGCAGCGATACTAAAGAGAAAATTGTTCGGACTTTGAGGCATTGTGACTGCACAAATCTGTCCTGTGCTGCAGAACAGCAAATTAAGTAAATATTACACTTTAGGATGTGTGAATCTTCTTTTTCAAATTTCAGAATTCTTGCAGTTAGCACATTTAATAATACTGTAGCAAGGAATTACATAGTACCAAAAACTTGTATTTATTAATTTTATTAAAGGTTCTTTAATGACATCTATAACAGCTACTAAAAAGGAACTTGAGAGGGTTGAACTGCTGTGCTTGCCAGAACTTTTATCTTACGATTGCAGAACGCGATTCATCCCCCTCACCCTTCCACACCCCAGCTTTGTTTGAAGCTGATATTTTTCATATCTCTGAGTAGCAACGTGAAACTTCCTCGCTGATTGGCAAACACAAGTTGTGGAAGATTTATGATGTGTTCCAAGATGTGCTTATGCCAATAACAGGTGCTTCAGCTTTAAACTCTCAATAGTTCATAAAGTTCTGTAAATTAGAAGGCAAGCAGGTGGAATAGTGTGGCAGAGAAGGTATTCATCACGGTAATGATGTTGAAATCCTTCAGTGAATACAGCGAGTACAACTTGACTCGAATTTCAGTGTGGGGGCTTTTACTTTAGAGAAGCTGAAGGCTAGACTCAGGCTTGTCAGGATGAGAGGGGTCAGGCTTGGTAAATTCTGAGACATTTTTGTCCTCGAAGAAGTCTAGAAAGGACTGTTTATAAAATGCTACTTAAGGGTTCCAGAATGCCCACAGAGAGGACTAAACAAGTGTGTCTCGAGCCAAATGTGACTTTTCAAATGAAGAGCAGGTTTTTAACATAGTAATAAAAGAAAGCGTGGCTGCCAGATACTTTGGTATCTATTATAGAGAATTTCTTAAATAATTCATTGAAAGGAGCTTGTCTCCGAGTGAAGTTTTCACTGCAGTCCGGTGGCCAGGCAGTGGTGGGTAAGGGCTGTGTGCCTGGGTCTGGGTGCTGGTCAGCAGGAGCGTGTGCCGATGGCTGAAGCCGTGCGCCGGTGCAGCAGGTGGTTTGCTCCGGTGATCTGACGGGACAGAAATTTGTCCTATGTCCGTGATGGCCAATCAAGCTGAGTTCAGGGGGAGTTTACCTCAGGTGACCCCAGAGGGATTAGAAGGTTGTGTGTGAGATGGGCAACTCCACTGGAGGCAGCTCGAGTGGCAGAATGACACAATTTCCTGGAATAAACACGTTGCTGGGTCAGGCAGCCTCCGCTAAAGAGCCGTGTGATGTCGGTGCTGGTGTGGGGTTTGTCCTTTTGAATCGAGTTAAAGCCCATCCCCTTGCCTGGATAGTAAGTTTTAATCAACAGATGAACGTGCAGGTACGTCGCTGACTGAGGCTTCAACTGTTTTAAGGTTTGTGTTTAACCTGCACTTGACCTATTGATTATGCATGTTAAATAAATTCACTGTGAAATAGAGAATCCTGTTGTATTTACAAAGCATAATGTTAAGTGAGACAGGCAAAAAGAACAGAGGATTTTTATTACTGTTTTGTAAATAGATTATATGTAAAATACCATTTTAAAAAAAAAAATATTATTTTTATTCTCTTCTCTTCCTCTGAAGATGCAACTTCTAACTCGTTGCTTTTGAGGCCAATCTCTCTAGCATTCTGGAAATAATTTATCTTGGCATGTCTCTGACATCTTGCTTGAAGGAAGTTTTTGCAAAACCAAGTAATGCCAGCATCTTAAATGCTGGTAATTTTCAGCAAGATGATAGTGGTTAGTGTGAAGGTTTTCTGCTCCAGTTCACATTATTAGAATGTCAAAACCAGTCCTTTTTGTGACTATTTCCAGCCTTTGCTTTGTTAGTGAAACAGTGACACCTGCTGCTACACTGATAGGAAGGGCGATTCGTCTTTGGAAAAGAAAAGCCTATTTTGAGGAATTTTTCAGTGAACTGAAATCGGAGTTATTGAAGTCCTAGAACAGCAGTCCTGTAGGTCTCTGTCTTTGGTGTTCCATGAATTGCTAAGTGTGCTTCGGGTATTTATTTGAAAGGTAACTTTATATGAATATCACGTGCATCTTGCTTTTTTAAAGTTGACTTGCAGTGTTTAGCGTCCAGTAAGGAACAAATCGGTTCTGTGCACACCACATGTCATTTTTCTAATGCTTTCTTAAAACATCACAGGATATTTGGCTTCTCTAATGTTAATCCGTCTCTAAGAGTGAAGTCTGACAGGGAATGCCAAAGCTATTTTATGTTTTTGTGAGATAAAGAATAGCAGAAACGATGCCACAATTTTTTCGTACTCGTTTTTGTTTAGTTGTTGTTTTTTTTTTAGCAGCAGCAGTAAGGGGCCCGTGCCGGTAATTCTGTGTGATCACATTGAGTAACAGAAATTTCTTCCATTAATTCCTGTTAGAAGCAGATTGTATCTCTTGGAAAGTTTAAATAAAATTTATGTGCTTTCTAAAATGAGATGCCTTCGCACATGGTAGTCATCTGGATTGAAAGATAAGGAATGAGAGTCCCTTAACAGGGAATGCATAAATAGTATTTTAAGGTGTTTTCCCTAGGACAACAATGGGTAGTGGTAATTACTTTGTTGTTTGTCAGTGCTTTTAAAACTATCAACTCAATAAAGATAATAGGTTAAAAAAAAATTAGTTCTAGACTATCACTTTCCTTCTGTTGATTCACTGGAAACATAAGTCTAAAGTTCCTGACCCAATTTTTTGAACAATTATATTTCTTAATTACTAGTGGTAGTTTTGAGAAGGTGGCTTAGAGTTGGTCACAATGTCCATACCACAAGATCTTCTGCTTCCAAGTTGTAAGCTATCAGGTTTCACTACTTTAAAATTAAGAACGTTAAAAATAAAATGAGAGGAGCAGCACCGTTACTGCACAGAATGTTGATCAGACCTCTCTACGCGCTTTTAAAACATAGCTGTTCATTTTTAGCATGGCATACAACAGCATATGCGTTTGTTGGCACAAGTATGTGTGCATTATCACCTCACGCTGCGAAAGAAGCCTGTATCTCCATGGGATTTATAAGGCAAAACCCATATTGAATAGGAGAGCTGACCAGAAGAAATGTGAGAGAAAAGAAGTTGATAGAGCTGATATGTAGAATCTGTACGTTCTGCGGCAAAGGGGACTTCTGAAGTCTAGGAGATGATGCCTGGGAACATATTAGTTACGATTTCAGGGTGCAGATGGGCATTACAGTTTTTTGCCAAGGTCTTTTACCTTTTACCTGTTATATTGACCAGTGTGCAGTGACTGTAACTGAAAATATTATCAAGTGGGAGGTAAGGCAGCATGGGTGTTTGTGCCGCTCTGAGTACAAGTTGCTGCACCTTTGTGTGATCAAGTTGTTCTAATGTTTAAATCCCATTCCATTTCAGCAACAGATTGCTCGTCCTTCTCAAGAAGAAAAGGTAGAAGAAAAGGTAGAAGAGGAAAAAGCAGAAAAATCAGAGAAAAAAGAGGAGGAAAAGAAAGATGAGGAGGAAAAGGATGAGAAGGAGGAATCTAAGTGAGTATCTCTATTGAAAATGTTTTAATTCACTTTAGATTGCAGGTTTTTGCAGTGGTCAGATTAACCTGACGGTAAATCTGGACTGAAAACTGTTCTTAGTTAGTTTAGGTTTTTGCATTACACTTTTTTTTGGACATACTACTACCTCTGTCTCTCTGAACTAATCAGATTGGAAAAAGCCATGGGATTTCTTTTTATACATGTAATTATTTTCACGTCTTGTTGGCTTGTTTTTTTTTTTTTCATGTGTTCTATTACATTGTTTCTATTTTCTTTGAAGGTGATAAAATCATTTATCTCTGTTATTTTCTAGCAGCTCTAGAGAAATGGGCAGTAAGTGAATTCTAGTTCACTAAAGGCGTCTTTTGGGGCTGTTGAGTTTGGTTTGTAGTGTTTGGGGTTTTTTTAATATTGATATTCTGGTATATCTGCTTGTAATGGCCATTCGAATGTCACGGAATTGTATTTTAACTATTCCCAGAGAGAATACCAAAGAAAAGGACAAAACTGAAGTTGCACCAGAGGAACCAGAGGAACGGGAGCAGGCTACTCCTAGGGGCCGAAAAACTGCCAATAGTCAAGGTCGTCGCAAGGGCAGGATCACCAGATCAATGACAAATGAAGCGGCACAAGCCAGTGCTGCTGCAGCCGCAGCCACTGAAGAGCCACCACCGCCTCTTCCACCTCCACCAGAACCTTGTGAGTCGCGTTCATAGAACACTCAGGGACCCATCTGGCTGACAGGGTTCACTGACATAAGACCGTTCTTTGTACATGCAGCTCACTTTTCTTTTTGGTATTACATCTTTATTCTTAGACCTGCTTATAATTTTGCACCTTTGTGGTGCTGTTAAACTTTAAAAGTGTAACTTCATGAGTAGCGTGTGTGTAATGCTAGAACCATGTGGGGCAAAATAAAGGCAGCTCAGCCTGTCTACGGTAACGAAATTTTCTGTCCCTGCAGGGTTAATGATGGATCTGCAGAGATCCAAACGCCTTTGACACAGATTGACCTACAGGCTGTAGCTCACAGAGGTTATTGTTAAACAAGTAGGCCTGATATTTGAGTACTTTAGAGAGTTTCATAATCTGATCTAGATCCTAGCAGGTTGCTTTTGTTGCTTTTGCATTAGATGGCAATCTAATAAAAACTAAATGTTACTTTCTCAGCATCTGTGGTTAGAAAAGACTACACTGTCTCTGGCTGCGTTTCTGAAAGGGCTGACGTAATTTGTGGTGGTGCAGAAATACTGGCAAACAGAACATTTTGTGGCTAGTAAATAATTATCCAGGATGGCGGGGCAGTTCTTTTTGATTGTTGCAGTGCTCTGCTGTGGCAAAGAGCTCCTTGGTCTTCAACGGGGTTCTTACAGGCAGCTGCTACTCTAGAATTTGTAACAGCTCTGTTGCTGCTCAGATAGTCTTCGTGTCCTAAAGAACAGAATAACGGGGCAAATCAGTTCTTGCTCAGGCATTGTGGTGAGGTTTTGTCAGTAGCTGGACTAAGGCAAGAGTGGGTTTTGCTTCTAGTTCTTTGGGGCATTTTAAACCATTTTTGCAGGGGTTTTTGGAAGATCCAAAATAGCTTTTTAGTGGATCAGATAATTTGTAGTGCCCTACTGTTATTGTTTGTTAATGGAAGTTGTTGAAGGGTCTGTGTTGTGTGCTGTGACTTTGAGAAGGAAATGGACGCTGTTGCAGCTTAATGCCGTTCAGAAATTTAAACAGAATGATCTCCAAGCCAGGGTAGTGTGTGAGAAGTATTTTGTGTTGAATCGTACTTAGTTTCTTACTTTGTTTTACTTACTGTTTTTTTGTTTTCTTTTGTTTTTCTCTCTTGGTCCGGTTGGAGACTCAATGATTACAACAACAGTAGATTTCTTAATACCTAGTAATCAATAAATAACGACTTCAGTCCTCTCCACAGCAGCAAGTGAAATAAGATGGAACTAGTTTATAGCATGTCAGATTGCTGCTTTTAGTAGTTGATGGTAATTACTGACAGTTTAAATAAAATTTTAGTGGTAAATGTCTAAATTACTTACAAATCATCTTTGACAGATAATCAATTGCCGGTTTTTAGGAAGAATAGTCTTAAACAGTTTGCTTTGCTGAGATTGTAGTGGTTTCTGCTGTATCTCTGACTTGGTTTAATGGAGACTGCTTCCCACTGTCAAGAGCAGCTTTCCCAAGTGACTTGAAGAAGCCTTAATGTAAATAATTTGTTGACTTTGGGATGCATGATTGGTGCCATAATAGTGAATCCTGGTTCTTTCTAATCAGTGTCTTTGTTTCTCTTCCAGCTTCTGCAGAGCCTGTGGAGACATCCCGCTGGACAGAGGAAGAAATGGAAGTTGCTAAGAAAGGTAAACTTTGTAAAACTTTTGACTTGCGTCCGAATACTTGGATTTACAAAATCACAATAATTTACTGAATTACTGAATAAGAATGCTGTGATTTTTTAGTGATGCTACACTGAATGAATCAGTTGAAATTTGCTGGGGCTCTTTAGGACTCAGGTTAGCATTTTTATTATCTACTACGCAGAACTGTTTCATGTTGTACTTGGTCCACAGAAGTCTGTGAAACAGGTGTGATGGGGTTTATGTCATATGTAAATCTTCAAAGTAACGTGTTTATAAGTTACAAAAATTCCTTTTGTATGACATTCTTCTAATAGAAAAGCCAATGTAGTTTTTGACTTGTCATCTGATAGGTACTGTTACATGTAAATTTTATGCATAAAATCGATATTTTAGCAGAGATACTACATATTTGCAACAACAAAGGGTGAAGTTTGAAGGCCTCATAAGCAGACATTTGAATTGACAGGTTTTTTCACCCCAGGAGTATTTATCAAACGCATTGTCATAGCAAGTTCTTTTCAGGACGGCAATAACTGTATTCTACCTTCCCATAGGAGTGGTTGTTCCATTTATTTGGGTTTCAATAGCTGAATTATTTATCATAGTAAATATTGGATCTTGTATGTTTGAACAGGCCTAGTGGAACACGGACGAAACTGGGCAGCAATTGCCAAAATGGTTGGGACGAAAAGTGAAGCTCAGTGTAAGAACTTCTACTTCAACTACAAAAGGAGACACAATCTGGACAGCCTCCTCCAGCAGCACAAACAGAAGGTAAGTGCCGTGGGCACTAAATATTTTGCAGGGGAAAACTTGGCATCTTTCTAAAGTTGTTCATCACACTTCACTGAGACTGTTTTTCAATCACCGCTTGTTTCCTCTTTTACTTTAAACTGTGGTGTTATCCTAGTTTTCTCTCACTGAAGTGAAGAGAATCAGCATCTGTTTGCTGCACTAGTTCTGTTGTCCTCCAAATGTATCTTGAGATAGTGGTTTGTTCTCAAACCTGTTTTTGATCAGTATCAGCAAGAACTGGCTTGAAGTTTAAAGAGTGTGCTCACCTGAATGAATCTGTGCTTCAGAGATATTCTCTGCCTTTCATTTCAACCTCAGATTGATAAATGAGAATGTGTTTGAAAGGAAATAATACTTGCAGGTTTTCAGTACAATGTAAATGCTGTGTCTTTATCAGTCTTCACGAAGGCCCCGTGAGGAGCGTGATGTATCGCAGTGTGAGAGCGTGGCTTCAACTGTGTCAGCTCAGGAGGATGAAGATATTGAAGCATCCAATGAAGAAGAGAATCCAGAAGACAGTGAAGGTAACATTTCTTGGACAGAAACCTGTCTATGCACAGAAAGGAACATATATTTTGTGCCAATTATGTGCTTGGAAAGCTGTGTTTCACTTTGTAACGTAGTGCTCAAATACTGTGTTTCTGTTAGATTTTAGCAATTGGAACTTGCTTCACTAGTTGTGTCCAGAGGAGAAAAAAATAGTGTTTTTGGTCCTGAGCACCCCATGTTCAGTGTTTTGAGATGCTTTGACTATGCTGTCTTCCAGAGGATAAACTGACAGCACCTGGTCAAAAACTGTGTGTATTGAAATGTGGTGAATCAAAGATCTGTAGCCTTTGCTTGCTGTTAGTCTCAGTAAAGCTTCAGACAGACAAATTTAAGTATTTGGGGGTTTTGAAATGTATTGGTTACAACTGCTAATAATTATAGGCACTCGGCATCAGTCGGTCTTGGCCACCCTCTTGTGAAACTGGGAGCAGTAGCATTTGTAAATGGTGAATCAGAGAATATGGCTAAGTGTTAGGGATCTGGAGCTTTGGTTGGGTTTTTGTTGAGAGGTTTTTTTGTTTGGTTTGGTTTGGGTTTTTTTTTTAAGCTGCTGTGTTTGTGTGCATAATTGTCCTGAAAATAAATCAAAATTAATTACTTATTTTACAGATGGGTAGGTTAATTGATGGATTGTTATTGCATCTATTTGTTTAACCTTAACCTGTATCTGCTGATTTTTGGTTACTCTCCCTTTTTTAAATCAATTCTTCAGAGCAATTGTCTTATGTTTTGAGACAGCAGACGTATGTCTTATTATTATGAAGAGGTAGCTCACTGAAGCCTAGTTAGATTTTATTAACATTGAACCTTTATGCCAATTTTTTTCCACAGGTGCCGAGAATAGTTCTGATACAGAAAGTGCTCCATCCCCAACTCCAGCAGAACCTGCTAAACCAAGTGAAGAAACTCCATCTGAGAGTGCTGCTGCGAAAGTAACCACTGAGGCTACAGCAGAACAAGAATCTACTGTTAAACCTGCAGCCAGTGCATCTCCCTCCTCTGCAGCCCCAACTGTATCAACAGCTGAAAGTCAGATTCCTGAGCCGCAGGTGAAGGAAGAAATAAACAATGAGGCTGAAGAGCCCATGGAGGTTGACAATAGGAGTCATCCAGTTGAAGCTAAGCCTGTGATAACTCTGCCAGTGCATACCAAAGTAGAACCTGTAGAGACTGAGATGAGGCTACCAGAGAATATTCAAGTGAAGATAGAGAGTGATACCAAAGAGAGGGATATGGAGAAACCCAAGGAAAAGTCAGAACCGGAGGAAATGGACTATAGTCTGGCACAGCAAGTTAATACAGCAAGACAAGAATCCCATTCAGATAATGATTCAAGTGCCACCTGTAGTGCTGATGAGGAAGTAGATGGAGAGCCTGACAGACAAGGGTGAGTTTAATTGTTTAGTGTTCAAATATTGAAGGTTTTAAGAAGTTGCTTAAAAAGTGGTTTTACTCACTAGTGACATTTTTGTTATCAGTTTATATTACGGAAAGAATTTCTGAGGAGTCTTTATAAGTGTAACAGTGGGAAATATTGATTTACAATTTTGGTGAAACACCAAAAGAAGGGTCTTCGAAGGCAGGTTCAACCCATCAGGCAGTTAAATGCCATGTAGCTGTTCGCTCACACACACCCTAGTGGGATGGAGGAGAGAATCAGGGGTGAGGGAAAGTAAATACTCTGGGTTGAAATACAGTTTTATAGGACAGAAGGGGAAGGGAAAATAATGATGATGATGATGTACATACTAAACAAGTGATGTACAGGGCAATTGTCACCACTCACTAACCGATGCCCACCCAGTCTCTGAGCAGTGCCTGCCCACCTGCCAGCTCCCACAGTTTATGCACTGAGCGTGACGTCATATGTGTGGAACGTCCCTTTGGCCACTTCGGGTCAGCTGTCTTGGCTGTGCCTCCTCGCTGGCAGAGCATGAGAAGCTGAAAAGTCTTCAACTTAGTCTTAAGTTCTTTTCTTTCAGTTGGCTTTGTTAGATTGTTGTTTTTACACAATACTTGTGAACAAATCTACACATTCAGAAATAAATTCGGAATAGTTTTTGTTGGTGTGGGATTGTAGAAGGGCTCTCCAGTTCCTTTAAGTGAAAAACTGTTTGAATGTGTAGCCAAAAATTTGGAGATGGAGTTGTTTTAATTGATTCTTGCTCTCACAAACTCAGTTTAGTAGAATGCATCCAAAGCTCTTTGAATTTGACAGTGAAAACAGCCTCAATGTATTTTTAGTAGGAGGTGAAACTTCCATTAAAAAATAATCTAGCGACATAAAATATTGATATTTTAGTTACCTTCTAACATTTGCTGCTTGTTTGTATAACCTTGAGTCCTATACTCAGTTACTGTCATTGAACCATATTATAATAATCAGTAGAACTGAATCTCTTGACGGTGATGAATAATAGAGGGGTGGAAGTGTTTCCCTCTCTTGCCAGTCAGTGCACTTGCCTGGAGAGATGGATGACTTCTTTCTCCAAAGCGTGCAATGCCTTCACACTCATACTAGTTCCTGGGAACTTGGGACAGTACTGTGTCTTTAGATCCATTTTATCTTTGGGGATGGCTGACACCACTGGTGATATTTGAAGTCTCTTTCAGTGTTCTGCTGGTGCGATTCCTATGTAACCAGAGCGCAGTCTCAGAGCCAGTGCCCCCTCCCTCCCAGAGCTCTTAATATACACGCAGTACCAAGGATAGATGTTAAATGTCAAAAGTATCCAGTATCATTCTTCTGCCTGTGCTCTTTGGAAGAGTGCAGTTGATGGTGGTTCTGCACTTTCTTGCCTCTTCAGACTTCGTCCTCCCATTTCAAATATATTGACCCTTCGTGTGAAAGGCTGTTGTAACTTACTGTCTGTTTAGTTCCTCTGGATTAAATCTGTCTGGTGTTTCCTATCAACCTTTTTTCAAAGCATTCTTTATAAAGAGGGTTGCATTCTTGCAGTACTGTGCATATAGAAACAGGGTAAACATTTCTGGTATTGGAGACTCTGAACGCTTCTTTTGGTATTTCTAGAGCAGCCTTTGTTGCCTGTTGTTCCAGGTGTGCTGTGCGACAAAACACAACATGATTCTCACTTTCCAGCTATTTGTCTAGTGTGCTAACTGTGGTGGTTTTTTGAAGTTGAGAGGCATACTTTTGCATTTAAATTTTTAAGATATTTGATCTTGATCTTTTTGGTGATATTTTTCCCTCCCCTTTATCTTTTTCCAGTATCTTCAGCAGGGAGTCGAAGCCCTCACTGTTAAATCCCACTGGGTCAATACTGGTATCATCCACAATAAAGCAAGGGCAGATGGATTTGCAACAACTTCACCACCGAGCTGCTGTCATACCACCTATGGTATGGTGGGGGTTTTAAGTGATGTTTGAAGGAGTGTCTCTTGTCCCTAAAACAAATTGCAACACTAAAGTGGCAAAAAAATGTGAAACAAATGAAGAAATATGTCATTAGCTTTGTAATTGGACTTCTGAGGGGGAAAGCAAGTTAAGTACAAACAAAAGTAATAGTTTAACACAGGGTGTGGACCATTTGAAACCCTTGTACATAGGCAGCAGCTGCTGCAGTGGGGCATTGAATGAGATTAATACAGGTACTTCCTAGAATAACAATGTACCTGATGTTAACACCTTCCCCTGCCTGTAGGTTTCTTGCAGTCCCTGTACTGTTCCTGTTGGAACACCAGTGAGTGGTTATGCGCTGTATCAACGGCACATTAAAGCAATGCATGAGTCGGCACTGCTGGAGGAGCAACGCCAGAGGCAAGAGCAGCTGGATATGGAGTATCGAAGTGCTGTAAGCCCTTGTGGCACTTCCAAGAGCCCTAATGTTGAGTGGGAAGGTAGGCATTGACATCCATTACGGAAGTAACCCTGCTTTTTGTTTCTACTTGTTACGCTGCTGCCTCATTTAAGAATACAAGTTTAGTGTATGAATAATTAACTTGCTTTCTGATGTTGCTTGGTTGAAGGAACCTATCTACCGTCCCAATCCTACTGCAGTGACAGTGTTGGGAGAACTACTGTGTAGCCCACTTGGATAAGGCAGGAAAACTGTCTCCATTTGGGTGAAATCCAAAAATGAGTTCTTCCCACAGAGGAAGATGTGGTGTGCAGTGAGAAGACCCAGATAACTATGTGTTCTGGGGGAGCCCTTTTCAGAAGCTTATGGCAAAGATGGGAGAGAATTGCTAACGAGGTGTGAGCACAATTAGGAGGAGTGTTTTACTACACCAGAGTACATACATGGACATTGAGCCCTGGCATAGGGCACAGCGGTGTGGTAGAACTACCATGCTTTAGCCTGTCTGGCGCAGAAGGGTTGTGTGAAAAGTTCTTTCTCTTGGGAATATGATGGTTGCTTGCTTTGGAGGATACTTTGAGTCAGGCTTTGAACCGAACTCTGGCATCCGAACCGATGTTTTCTGAATGTGGCTTGCAGTGTGATCCTGTGTACAGAACAAGGCTCACGGAACCTGTCGGTGTAACTAAATAAGGACACTTCTGTTACTGTTCCTGGTTACAGGAAAGTGATTTGGTTGTCAGTGTATGTTACATCATCCAGACTGCTGCAGAAAAGTGGTGCATTTATTAACTTTCATTAGATACTTGTATTATATTTTGTGTCTGTATATTGGCTACATTTTTATGCTCTGAACTGAAATTATTTTAATTCTCTCAACAGCCTGTAGCTTACAAACAGCTTTTTTTGTGCAAGAAATGTGTGTCCTATGGGAGGCCCAGTCTGTACAAAGTGTGTAACTTTTGCCTCTAAACACTCAGCTTTCTTTAATAGAAATAGAATAGGTCCAGACACTGCATTGTAACAGAGAAATGACTCGAGTGAGATTGATGTGCTGAGTGTTAGAGCTATCATCGCAGATGCCTAATTCTTAGATTTTATGTCCTCGTGTACTGTTTCTGTTGTTTCCACAGTATCAGCAGTCGTGTTTTCCTGAAACTCTAGGATTCAGTATTTCATATGCTGGCCTGGACGCGTGCATAACACGTTTAAATTGTGTTATGAAAAGGCTTCATCTAAATTAACTTTTACCTAAGTAAAATGAAAGAAACAAAAGCATTTTTTTTGCCTGTTGAAACAGTGAGAAGAGAGCTTGTAGATGTGGAGGAGGGGGTGAGATTATGAGGTTTGGAAGTGGCTTCTTTAGGTAGAAGGTCTAGGGTTGCTTGAAATTACTTTTTGACTAAAATACCACCTGAATAACTCTTGGCATTGGCAGCGCTGTGTAATGAAGTGTGGGAAAGTTTGAGGGTGAAGTGTCTGCCAGCAAAAATCTAGGTGGTCATTGAGGCAGGCAGAGGATAATGTGGCTAATGTAAATGGATTCTACAAGCTTGGGCATCTTAATCTGAAGAGTAGAAGGGGCTGAGATGTCATCAGATCTTTACAACAGCTGCTTCCTAAGATATACTGTGCACGTGAAGCTCGCCCACCCACTGCAGTTTGCAGCAGAGAAGCCCACAGACTCGTTAAAAACCTTGCACTGCATACATCAAAACACTGCCTGTGTGGGGCATCTTGTCAAACTAAAGGGCAATTGAATCATTGTTGAATTGGCTACATAATTCTGCTGTGAAATCAAATAGTAAAGACCCTTTAGAAAGATATTATGGAATGACTAGTACCAGCTTTCTTTGACTACGTAGGTTCACGATGTAATATCACAGTTGCAGTAGACTTGTTCTGGCTCATAACTTTGAATACTTAAATTGTCCAGTGCTGAGAAAAAGGAACTTGTGAAGTTTTAGTGCTGGATTTTTACTTTCCAAAGTTCAATAAAAATACATTTTGCCTTTAAACACTATTGATGGGCAATATTGCTATTTGAAATTTGATTTGTAACTTCTCTGGGCAAGCTAACAAGGGAGGGAGGCCTTTTGTCTGGTGGGATTGGCACATAAGGCTTGGCTGAACTGGCACATGAACAAGGTTGATGCACAGGATTTGAAAAGGAATCTTTAAATGGAGTCTTTTTCAATAGGAGGACTTTCACTTGAAGGGCCTAAAGGATACAGATACTTTTTCTTCGCGTGTAGAAAGCATGAGAAAGTTTTTCAAAGCTTTGGATATAGAAGTATAGACTTAAGAACATATTTAATTAATCTGTACCTTAATTATACCTTTTTATTGAAACATTTGTACCTGATGTGCTGTAAACTGGGCCTTCTGACTTCAATTGCTAATCCAGGGTTCTGGTCTTTCTGTGATAACTTTAACCTCCACAGGGAAACCAGTGGCCTACATGCCTTATGCTGAGGTCAAACGAGCAATAGAGCAGGAAGCACAAGTGCAAAATACAGCCACAAGGTCAGCGTCACCGTACAGGCTGTCTCCGAGGGAAGTCAATAAAGCCTCTCCCCAGCCTGATATGAACGCAGCTCGCTATAGTGTCCCGCCAGGTAAGTGTTCTGTTATGTATCCTAGTGATATGTATCCTTCCTGTGGAAGCTGGGCTTTTGTGAGCTGTTATCAAATTATTCTCTGGACAATTTGTGAATTAACAAAAGAAGAAAATAGTTCTTTTTCAGCATGTGCCTGTAAATAGGCAGCTTAATATTTTTCTGGCTCTCATGAGGTTGTATTTCTGTTCTTTATTTCTGCATCAGCTGTGTATCGTGTATTTTATTAAGCAAGTAGAACCTGAAAAGTGTTAGAACAGGATAGGGACAAAGCCATCAAGAGTTTTTCAGTTTAATACAAGTGTCGTCACATTCATGAGTGGCCCTTCTTATGAAGGGGGGAGTTGGGGAAGAGAGAAAGCTGCTCTCTTTGGCATTCATTTCTGACTGTAATTGCTTAATATGGTAGTCTGAATGCATTACAAAATGGTGACATAAATGACAAATCTTAATGCTGGAATTTGGATTATTGCTTTTCCCTTTGGAGTATAATGTTGGGCTAAGGAAAGAAAGTCAGGGAAGCTTAGATAATACTTGTCTCAGTTGCATTCCAGTTAAAGAATAAGAACTTTTCTTTAGAAACAGGAAAACAACAAAACACTTGAATGTACACTTGGGCTGCTATTTTTAGAAGCTTAGTTTTCAGAGTCTGCAATTCCGTAGTGCAGGTTTCACTATTTCTTTTTGAACTTTGATGCAAGTTTCAATATTCTCCGTTTAGTTCTGTGCATAAAATACACTTGGCTGTAGTGAATTTCAGAGCTGTAAATACAGCTAGATAGTGTTTGGGTACCGTAAATCAGAAATTTTCAGATGAACTGTGCTATTTCTGTTCTTCTTGTCTCTCTAACAACTAGTAGAGCTGACTCGGACCGTAATATTTAATGTACAATTTTTCCCCCAAGTTCTCCAGCCAGCACCTCACCAAGTAATAACAAATATACCTGAAGGAGTCCGCCTTCCAACAACCAGACCCACCAGACCACCGCCACCGCTCATTCCATCCTCCAAAACAAGCGTGCCATCAGAAAAACCGTCCTTTATCATGGGTGGCTCAATCTCACAAGTAAGAGAATTAGTATTTGAAAATCCATACTTAGAACAATTTTTTGCTCTTTCACCAACCTGCAGCATCTTGTACTCAAATGTGTGTTCACAGCATTAACACTTAAGACCTGTGCGTGCCACTACGAGTCCTGGTATTACAGGTGCTTTATAAAATAGAACATGTTGTGGTTATTTATATTTAGTAGCGTGGTTGAGAATGTTCAGTTCCGGTGAACTGCGTCTCCAAACTAGCAGTGTCTCCTGGTGTTCTACGCTTTGATACTTTGCAGTGGTGTACTGGATCATTTTAAGATAAGATCACAGTAATATTAGCATTCTCCTTTAAACATAGATGTGAATCTTCATTCTAGAGACAAGTATTGACATATGATATATTTATGGTTTCAGGGAACACCTGGCACTTACTTAACATCCCATAGTCAAGCTTCCTACACCCAAGAAACTGCAAAGCCATCAGTGGGTTCTATATCTCTCGGACTGCCAAGGCAGCAGGAGTCAGCCAAGTCTGGTAAGAAAAGAAAAGCTGATGTGTTTTATATAAAGACTATTTAATGACTCATAATTAAAGAAAAAAAACCTCAACCTTTTTCTTTTTCCTAATAGCTTCCCTGCCCTATATCAAACAAGAAGAATTCTCTCCCAGAAGTCAGAATTCCCAACCCGAGGGACTCCTAGTCAGAGCACAACATGAAAGCGTCGTCCGAGGTAGAGAAAGTCATACAGATTAAGAAACTTTGTCAGAGCCTGAAGAAACTGAGAAAATAGACTTCTAGAGCTCAAACTGCTGAACTGTTATTTTTAAGTATTCTATGATTAATAGAATTAATAGAATACTTAAAACTCCCTGTTTTCTGATACCTTTGTGTTTGTAACAAGCTCCTCCTGTCTGCAGATCTCAGTTAAAAATATTTATTTCAAAGCATGCCAGTTTCAAATTGAAATTGTTCGCTGGGGCATATGTAGAGCCATACATGGGAAATATCCAAATACATCAAAAGAAAAGAAACTAAATGGTTTCACATATTGCAAAAGACTTTGTAAAAGACTATGTTGAAAGCAGAAATAGTTTAACTGCACCAGATGCACGCTGTTAAACTGAACTTTTCCCTCTGTTTCAGTGTAAACTAACAATTCTCGCTAGAGTTTTTAATCCTTTCAAATGAAGTAGCTACTTTTTTTTTTTCTATTCTCTTTTATATGAGGATGTCTTATTATTTCAAATCAGGTACGGCCACGATACAGGAGGGAAGTATAACACGAGGGACTCCAACCAGTAAAGTTTCTGTTGAGACCATTCCTTCTTTGAGAGGCTCCATAACTCAGGTATTTATCCCCTTGCTGAGGAGGCTGGAGCAAACCAGCATATCAAAAGTATCACCATGAAGGTATTTGCATGTCTGAAAAAGTAAATTAATGCCACAAAGCAGGAGCTGCCTTGAGAAAAGAAATTTTAATACAGTCGGGTGGTCAAACCCCACTATTGCTGAAGTAAACATTGCCATGATTTCATCTTCGTGTTTATGAGTCTTTAAATTGTTTAAACAAAATCACCGGGGCCTTTGGTATCCTAAACTGAAGGCTTATTAGCAACTGCCATGAAGATAGCATCACATCTGAGTTCAGATGCTAAAATCAAATGTAACCAGACCTGTGTAAATGCTATTTAAAGCCAGAAAGGTAAAATAAACCCTTTTGTCTCATAATTTTTAAATGCTACTGTTTGGATTAATTTGGAATTTCTATTTAGAGAACAATGGTAACAATTCTCCTCTGAGAAGGGAAGGTTTTGTTCCTTTGAGTAGAAATAAACTTGATGGCATGATTCAGCATGTAGCATATGCTGTCTTCCCCCAAAATGATATTATAGGGTAATGGTTACAGGTCATGAAACACTTTTGTAATATTTTACTCACTATTCTTCTTTCTGTATTTGTTTAACAAGGTAGCGGATTATTTACAAATAATCTTACTGATATTTCAGTTACGTGTCTAATAATAGAGGCAGCCGTTTAAGCCATACTGCTTAATAAAATAATTGGCTTTCTAGATCTAAAAAATGTTGGGGTTTTATCTCCCCACTTCACTGCTCCTTGTTCTCTTAAATAAATACACATGTTCTGAGTTATATGTGTTTGATTTTAAATACAGGGTACACCAGCTCTGTCCCAGTCTGGCATAGCAGCCGATGCGTTGTTGAAGGGAACTATCACACGGCTGGCTACGGAAGACAGCAGCCCAGAAAAGTGCCGAGAGGAAGCTTCAGCCAAAGGCCATGTTATTTATGAAGGCAAAAGTGGGCATATTTTATCTTACGATAGTGAGTATTATTATGTTCTACCTGATCCAAGTCAAGGCTGCAGCAGGTGCTGCTTTAGTAATCCATAACTGAAGAGTATGTGCTTCCAAATGGACAGGTGTCAGCCTCAGTCACCTGTTGTGCCATCAGGGAGAAGTAGTGACCTGCCTGTGTTTGTATTCTGAAGAATCTCCTCGAATGTGTGTTTAAAACATAGTTAAACTGTTTAATTTTTGTGGCATTTATTTCCAATTTGTCATGGAATATTTTGTTTTGAACATTTAAATAATCTGCTAAAATCAAAATAAATGTGCTATTTAACTGTGGGCATCAATTGAAAGACTGATAAATGAGTAGCTGTTTGAACAAATATTTTTTTATATATTTATATATTATTCAATGTTACAGTATTATATTGAAGTCGTGTTGTTAAAGTATTAATGACCTGGGATTTTGTTAAATATCTGTCTTTTATTGTCCATGTTTCCTAACCATGCTGTGAACTTTGCTAGCTATTAAAAACGTTCGTGAGGGAACAAGGAGTCCAAGAACTGCTCATGAAATTGGTTTAAAGAGAAGCTATGATACAATGGAGGGAAATATAAAGCAAGGAATGTCAATGCGGGAGTCTCCAGTGTCTGCACCACTGGAAGGTAAAACCAGCTACTTCCAAGGTGTTTTGTGTTTTATCCAAACCTTTTGCCTTGTTGTAAGAGTGTTTAGAGTTATTTTATGGCACAGACTAAAAGAGAAAGCAGATTTAAATCTTACACTACTAACCAAATTTATGTAATAACCACTGCAATTAAAGCACGCTGGGAATATGACTGGAGTGTAGATACTGGTTTTCCTTTCTGTTTTGCTGGTGTGTTTCCATAACTGGAGATATTTCAGCTGACACTTACTCCTGTCGGTAGATCTGACGTGTAACCAACTCTCTCAGTCCCAGCGGGTTATCACAGAGCTGGAACACCACCAGTCATGCTTGCCTGGACTCTGTGGATGTTCCCGTTAGTTAAGCATTGGTCCCAGCACACAGTAACTTGGCAACGCAGTTGCCTGACCTTTTGCATTCCTGCAATAAACCTCTTCAGTTATGCCAAGCGCAAGGCTTGTGCAGCTGCCGTATCCTGCTTCAGGGCTTCTCTAGTATTATTTGGATTTAATAAACTGTAATCAAACTAAGCCTGCAGAGGTCAAGTCAGGCCATTGTATAACTTTTCTGATAAAAATACAAACACAAATACAAACATGTTTCATGCCTCAATGATGGTGGATTACTCCTTGAGGGTATCTTGTCCCATCTTTGCACAGCCCTTACAATCTATTTTGTGTACATGTTCATCAGATGGAACAAACCGAATAAGAGATTTCTTGGACTGTATATAGGAATTAAGTGTTGCCTTGAAGGTGCTGATGTGTTTGGCTCCTCTTTGAGCTCTTTTGGAAGCGTATCAGAAGCGGCTCTGAAACTTTTATGTTAAACCTCATCACTCTGACACATTTTCTGTCCTCAAACTGGCAAATTATGAGTTCATTGGGGGCTTGCTTTAGAATCCTGTCATAGGAACAGTAAATTCAGCTCTTCTTCAGTGATTCAGTATGAACTTTGATTAATTTGGAGGATACTTAGGTATATTTTGGGATGTGCCTTTTTGTTCCACTTTGCATCATGAACACCTTTTTTTACTAGCTTAGGACTCTGAAGTGGAGTGTAAGAGAAGGAATGACTGATTTTGAGACAAGAGTTAAGCTTAATTATAAAAAATACCCATGTTTTCTAAATATGTTAAAACTTGCAGCAGTATAATAGCCTGAATAATTGAATGGAAAGTTTTTTTTTTAGGGCAGGATGGTGTTTTTAACATGTTGATACAATGACTTGCATACTGAAGCTGGGCCCTCTGGGCACTCCTGTGATACAGATAATATCTGTAACGTATTTGAGGGGGAGGAGGTGGAGGGGGTTGTTGGTTTTGGAGGTTTTTTTCAACACTTGTTTAATTCTGTAAATTATGTTCATTTTCATTTTAGGTTTAATATGCCGTGCACTGCCTAGGGGTAGCCCACATGCTGAACTAAAAGAGAGAACAGTGTTGTCTGGCTCTATAATGCAAGGTAAAGTGTTACAGGTTTAGAAGGCAAGCATTAATTACGTCCCCAAAAATCTGCATTTTTGAACCTTGATGCTGTTATTAACAATGGTATCCGTGTTAAAGGTGGGCTTTATTTTAATAAACATGTTTTCAGAGTATAAATCAGCAGCTTTCTGATATTCTGTAAACAAAGGTGGTGTGTGAACATAGCTTTTTTTTTCTTTTTGGAAAACAGTTTTTTAATGTATTGAATATTTGTTCTGAATTATTTTTGTGGCAATTTCTTTTATTGTTCAGAATATATTATCACAGACTGGAGGAAACTAAAGTTCCAGTTTTATGACATGTAGTGAGTGACTCTTTATGAAAAAAAGAGACTTGGTAATTGTTAATACCAGTGACATGACTCTCTCCTTCTATAAAAGGTACACCAAGAGCAACAGCAGAAAGTTTTGAAGAAGGCTTGAAATACCCTAAACAGATTAAGAGAGAGTCACCCCCAATAAGGACATTCGAAGGAGCCATTACTAAGGGGAAACCGTATGATGGAGTCACTACCATAAAAGAAATGGGCCGTTCCATCCATGAAATCCCAAGACAGGACCTATTAAGCCAGGAGAGCCGCAAGACTCCTGAAATGGTGCAGACGACCAGGCCAATCATAGAAGGCTCCATATCTCAGGTAAATGCAAAAGGCGCTACGAGATTCATACAGCTGCTGGTAGACTCAGTAGTGAATCCATTTGGGATATTTGAATGATGACAAATAGGGAATGAGTTACTTTGTTTTAAGAAAGATACAGACTTACAAAACTTAAATATTTTCTGGATATTAGAAAAATCGTGACTGTAGGGAACATGCTTGTGAGCAAATGTGAGAAAACTGACAAGTAAGAGTCATTAAGGTCTGGTTGTATTCTGTGCTGATGTGGCAAAAGCAATGAATTAAGATGCCAGCAATGTGGTTTTTTTTTTTTTTTTCTTTATTAGCGCAGTGAAACATTGGCAGAATAACCTTACCTGAGCTGTTTCTCCTTTTCAGGGCACACCCATAAAATATGAAAGCAACTCTGGCCAGTCTGCCATCAAACACAATGTCAAATCTTTAATCACTGGACCAAGCAAGCTCCCCCGTGGAATGCCTCAGCTGGAAATGGTGCCAGAAAACGTGAAGGTGGTGGAGCGAGGAAAATACGAAGATGTGAAGACCGGGGATGCAGTACGTTCCCGTCACACGTCAGTAGTCAGCTCTGGTCCCTCTGTTCTCAGGTCAACTCTTCATGAAACTCCTAAATCACAGCTGAGCCCTGGGATTTATGATGATGCCAATGCTCGGAGAACACCTGTGAACTATCAGAGTCCAATGTCCAGGAGTTCACCCATGATGAATAGAGTTAGTGAGGGTATGTTATTCCTCTCCAGATTAAGACAAGAAGTTTTAATAATTTAATTTTAAACTTAATTTTAAGCTGGTTTCTGTAATCCGTTCTACTTTCTTTTATTCTAATGGCTTCTCTTGGTTTGGAGGGTGGCTAGAAGGAGTTTTAGAAGGCTGTAGGCTGTTAATTGAAATAAGAAAATGGAAGTTTACCATATTGTAACATGGAGGTGAGAAGGCAATTCAATCTCAATTTGTGTTTTATTATGCATCACATCAGAAGTGTTACCTACAAGTGTAATGTTTTTAAGGGCAGGAGCCCTTAAAATAGCCCCTGGACATCTCTGAATTACAGAGGTATCTAGATGAGGAAGAGAATACAATGAAGTGTAAAAACTCAGTTTTAGGATATGGATTTTTCACCAGAAATAGCTTGTGATATAAAATATTCTCTGTGGTTTGTTGTATCAGATTGAGGGTCCTCTGGAACTTTCCTTCGGACCCAGTATATGCTTAAAACTGAATTTTCTATTGAAAAATGCATTTTATTAATTTGGGGGTTTTATTGATTTTAGCTGGAATATCTTCTGGGAAGCCAGCAAATCATGAAAGGAAAAACACACTTACTCCAACGCAGAGGGAGAGCGTGCCAGCAAAATCTCCAGTCCCAGGGGTTGATCCTGTAGTGACTCACAGTCCTTTTGACCCTCATCACAGAGGAGCAACTCCTGAAGTCTATAGGAGTCACCTCCCTCCTCATTTAGATCCTGCTATGCCATTTCACAGGGCTCTGGATCCCGGTAAATATGTTTGTGGTGGTTTTTGTAGTTTTAGAGATATATTTTCTGTGCATTAAAGCAGACAATATCTTTAAAAGGCCAGGTATAATTTGTAAGAGGTTGTACATATACAGTGTTGTGGGTTTCAGTTTAGTGGAATTTTTAATATCTAACTAGGAAACTTATTAAAATACTGTTGTATTGTACCATGACTTTCTTTTAGAAGCTGCCAGGCTGCTTCTGTTTTGTTAAAAAGTTCGGACAGTCTTTTTAAATAAGTATTTGTGAAACATGTTAAATGTCTTAAGTAAGTTGTGCAAAGACATGGTGGAAGATGCTATGGAATCAAAGTGTAATGAAGACCCATCTGTGCAGGACTGATTCGTTCTCCTTGAGGGATTATAAGGTTATCCCTAGTGTTGTTAAATACAGTAGATTTCCTTTTAACCCATACATCACTCCATGTCTGAGAGATATTTTAACCTTCTTTAGGGATTTCTGCCCTTTACGTTTTCAGAACTTCATGATTGGTATTTTTAATCAAGTCTCTTCTCTAATGCATGTCACCAGTCTGGATAATTTACTACTTCTGACAATGTACAGTGCATAAATTCAATAAATCATCAGTATTAAAGCAGTATTTTGATTCAGTTGGTGCTGGATAGAGATAATTGATAACAGTTCCCATTGAAGCTATGTAAACATCTGAAAGTTTAGTTCAATATTGTGCATGCTACTTGCTAAATCATCTTTTCTTCCCTCCTTCACCCTCAGCTGCTGCTGCTTACCTGTTCCAAAGGCAGCTCTCACCCACCCCCGGCTACCCAAGTCAATATCAGCTTTATGCGATGGAAAACACACGACAGACAATCCTAAATGACTACATTACCTCACAGCAGATGCAAGTCAATTTACGTCCTGATGTAACGAGAGGATTATCACCTAGAGAACAAACCTTAGCTCTCCCGTATGCCGGAGCAAGGGGTATGCCTGTGTTTTTTTCTAATGTTCTTTAAAGTGTGTTTTGGATATGTGGCATGGCTTGGTTGGTCAATTGGTTTGTTTTGTTGCCGCTTATGTGTTTGGATGGATGGATGCATGCATTCCAGTGTGTATTTATAGACGTGTTTGTAAATTAGTTGTACATCTAACTGGCTTTTGTGGATATAAAGGAAAACTGCCCATATAATCAATATTTTTAAAGGGAAAGCTGTAAAAGTTGTTATAGTTCAGCACTTGCCTTATTCTTATATTTTTTCCACTGAACATTCACTGCTGACTGTTACCAGTAAACAGAACGTATAATGCATGGACCGTTGCTTTGTACTTGAATGGCCATTCTTACGTGTGTCATCTCCTAACAGGAATTATTGACCTAAACAATATGGCTCCCACTATCTTAGTGCCTCATCCTGGAGGAACAAGCACACCACCTATGGAGAGAATCACGTATATCCCTGGTACCCAGCTTACATTCCCTCCCAGGCCTTATAATCCTGCTTCTCTGTCACCAGGTAAGAGCTCTTCTGACTTGACCCTGACTCTAGCTGTCTGACACGCCGAGATAATTGACCATCTTTATTCAGCATTCGTTAGTGTCATGTTTTGATGTTTTCTCAGGCGATGCTTTCTGCGTGTACTTCTAACTTGGATAGCAAAGGTTTTCTTAATGATCCTCTTTGTAGTTACATTAGCAGGTGAAAGAGCGCTGACAAATGCAGAATTTGCCTCATTCTGTCAGGTCTTTATTTATAGTTGCTTGATTATGATTTCATATGCGTCGAAGGGTGGAATTTGGGTCTAGAAGCTGTCTAATTTCTAACTGTATAGGAACCACTTCAGTAAAAAGCTGTTGAGCCTTCCATTATCACTGTGTGTTAAGCTTTTGTCTTCCTAGATCAGTGGATAAGTTTTGAGTGAAATAAAAATGGTTTGGGGAAGATCTGCTCTAAGTGGGTGGCAGAATAGATCAGCAAGTGTTTGCATCCAACTGTGTTGAACTTCAATATCTCTTTCTGTTGCTTCATTTTATCTTGTGGACCTTCCAGGACACCCTACGCACCTGGCAGCTTCTGCAGCTGCAAATGCTGAAAGAGAACGGGAAAGGGAGAGGGAAAAGGAACGAGAAAGGGAGAGGGAACGTGAGCGAGAGCGGGAAAGAGAACGAGAACGAGAGAGGGAGAGAATAGCTTCAGTCCCTGCTGAACTTTATCTTCGACCAGGTGAGTGCACATTGCTAAATTGGGATTAGCTGTCTTGTCGGTTGTAACTGCTCATTTTCTGTAGCCACTGTTGGCAATATGCAGCTTATTAAGAACACATTGTATGGTATTGTTTGTTTTTAGTCTGTGCTTGAGGCAGGTTCCTTTTACCTAGCAGTTGTGGTCGTAATTGCACCTTAAGCAAGTACCAGGCTTCTGGATCTTTCTCTCGCAGCAGGGTAGTACCTAAGGAATGGTGTGAATCCCACCATTAGTTATCGCTAGCATAACCTGCATGTCGTTTAGTGCATTGCAAACGGAACTGTTGCTACTGTTTCAACCTATTAACGTGTACAGTCACACCTAGAGGGGTGGAGATAACTGGGAAAGGATGCGAAGGAGACACCAGCAGTACATAGTTCTGCTTTATTATAAGAGTGATCTGTATGTATTTTTTGTTTGTTCCTCTCCACTCTGTGTTCTGCAGGTGCAGAGCAGCCTGGCAGACCTGGCAGTCATGGATATGTTCGATCCCCATCCCCTTCGGTTAGAAGCCAGGAGAACATACTGCAGCAAAGGCCTAGTATTTTTCAAGGAACCAACGGGACGAGTGTAATCACACCTTTGGATCCTGCTGCTCAGCTACGTATCATGTATGTTTTATATGTTGCAAAGATGTCTGTTCTAACACTTGGGGTTATCACAAAGTGCATTTAGCCTGAGGAAAATACTACAAGACGTGGATGTAACACTATGTGATTGCTCTTGGATTTATCAGAAATGATCCAATGCATTTTCACCAGTCCAGTTTGGATAGAAATTAGTGTCACAAAAGCTTCGATTTGGTGTATGTGTGATATGACTCTAGGTCTTTTTTTTCATGTGATTATAATTCAGAATATTCAATGTTTGCCAACAGGCAGCTCACTCCGGGAGCTCCCTCTATTACTCAAGGGTTGCCAGCTTCCCGTTACAATACTGCTGCTGATGCCCTCGCGGCACTGGTAGATGCTGCAGCCTCTGCTCCTCAGATGGAAGTTGCCAAAGCAAAAGAGAACAAGCACGAAGGAACCAGGATAGAAGAGAATATGGGACGTCGGTCAGCTGTGGTTACTGAACAGCAGCAGATAGAACAGAAGACACTGGAGGTAGAAAAGAGGCCTGTCCAGTGCCCCTATACGTCTGCAAATTATTCTGGTGGCAAGTCCCAGGGACAGTCTTCATCAGTAGTCTATTCAGAGGCTGGTAAAGAGAAAGGACCTCCTCCTAAATCCAGGTACGAGGAAGAGCTGAGAACTCGAGGAAAGACCACAATTACTGCTGCTAACTTCATAGATGTGATCATCACTCGACAGATTGCTTCAGACAAGGATGCACGAGATAGGGGCTCTCAAAGTTCAGATTCTTCCAGTAGTTGTACGTATCTTAGTATCTACTTCTTTGCTGTCTGCTGTCTGTCTTAGCCTTTTAGGGAAATAATAAGATGTTAAATGATTCTGATTTTTAATGATAAAATATTCTGCTCTGCCCAGTAGAGACTCTCCATAGACTAATGCAGTTTTTGCTTATAGTGTCTTGAGATTCTTGCAAAATCAGAGTTGTTTGTTTTATTCAGATTCCGTGCTACAACATAAAATGCAGGATGAGATGAATTATCGTATCTAAAGTCAGAAAAGTTAAAATTATTTGGTTTATGATGGAACACTGTTTTATGGAAGTATTTATGTCACCGTGGCTATCGTGAGAAAAAGACAGTGTTTTGACTTTTGTTTCTCTGGTGTCATTTTAATGGGAGCGCTAGTGTTGCTGTGTATAGGCAACTCAAATCTCTCTGGTATTTACACCTTATTCCACAACCTTTGCTTGGTATTCAGTATCCTCTCACCAGTATGAAGCTCCTGGAGATGCCATCGAGGTGATTAGCCCAGCAAACTCACCTGTACCTACTCAAGAAAAGCTACCACCCTACCAACAAGAGACACCTAAACCAAGTCAGGCAGAGGGTAAGTTAATCTGCAAATATTGTCACCGTTATCTTGGTTATGTTTGCCAGCTCCATGAACTCCTAATAAAGTTGCAGTGCCTCAGGAGTCTTTAAGTGACTGCTTATCATGTTCTTAACCTTTTAGAAACTTTTGCTGGAAGTATGTTTCCACTGATCTGTGGAAAATCTACAGCAAATGCATTGGAACCAGCACTTGGCATTGGTGTTCCTGTACTTTACAGTGTAGCTGATTTAATAAAACATTTATTTTCAATATATTCTTTAAGTTACTGCATATTGGTGTTGATGCCCACAATTTTTTTTACCTATTAGTAAATTACTTATTAGTATCTAAATTGTAGGGCCTGTATATGGAGGGGAAAATGTGGTTATCACACAATATACCCAAAATCTAATGCGGAACCACCTCATCTTCTGAATTTGTAAGCACAGAACTTTCAAACCTTGAAGCTTCAGTAATACCATCTTAACAGACTGACCTTTTCTTCTTCAACTAGGTGACCCAAACAGGCAGTATGAGGGGACGATTCACCGCTACAGGACACAACAGGAACCCCCTTCACCCCAGCAACCACCACCTCCCTCTTCCCAAGCAGAAGGGATGGCACATGTGCCCAGGACCCATCGACTTATCACCCTGGCTGATCACATCTGTGTAGGTTTATTTGCATGTGTTTTATCAGATGTGAGAAGTTACGTTTAGATGATGAATACATGTTTGGGGACATACTAATTCTGTAATTATTGGTTTTACTTGGGGATATTGTACAGTAATGTGTCTGAACTTTGATTGCAACAAATGAGATGATTATGTCTCATTCTTCTAGTTCATGAATACGTACACTCTGGCCAATGTCTGACCAAGATCTCTTTTCTATCTTTTTTGGCCACGATCAGCAAATTATTACGCAAGACTTTGCTAGAAACCAAGCAGCTTCTCAGGCTTCTTTGCAGCCTCCCACCACTACATTCCAGAATTCCACCCCTGCTCCATCGCCTGTTTCTACCCGGGCAAAGACATCCAATCGCTACAGCCCCGAGTCACAGTCACAGCCTGTCCATCATCAGCGGCCAAGTGCGAGAGTGTCACCTGAAAATCTGTCTGACAAGTCCAGGGGAAGGTAACACATGCATTCACTTTAACTGCAAATTTAATTAATGCCCAAATATGGTGTTTATTAAAAATAGCACAGTAATCTTGGTGATACCTTTTGATCTATTTTTAGGCAATGTCTGTCTTACATCATATTGACAGTTGCTTGGCTCCACTGCATTGCTTATAACTGTTTTCCCTTTACTACTTATGCTTAATTTCCAGTCTTGAGAGGAGTGAAGGTGTTTAATTACTTAGAACTTATCAGAGTCATTATGGACAATTCAAAAGTCACCAAGCATACGAAAGCATGTAACACGTATAACTAGACTCAAGTAGTTATGTACCAACTGGAATGCAATTACGTGTTAACTCCTGCATTACATAAATTAAGAGTACTTACCTGTCTCTGAATTATGGATGCAGACCTGGAAAATCTCCAGAGAGGAGTCATGTCTCTTCAGAGCCCTATGAGCCAATCTCGCCACCTCAGGTCCCGGTTGTACATGAGAAACAAGAAAATGTCCTTTTGCTTTCCCAAAGAGCTGAGCCTACTGAACAGAGGTACGTGTAAAACTAGGTTCTAAAAACATTGCTCTGCACCTTTGTGCTGCAAGCAGTATCTTTCTTAAGGAGCAGTGTAGGGATCTTCCTCTGGTACCACAGGCGAGTTGTTATTACTGTTGATCCTTTCGTACTGATGTTCAAAACTTGCTACTTGGGAGGTGCTTTGAGAAGCCTGAGTGAAACGTCATCTGTATGTGTTTTGTCTTTCTCCGTGCAAGCAGTGTAGATAATATTATCACAAAACTGTTCATGGGTGCCAGTTGTATAAAAATAAAGTGGTTTTCAGGAAGGGTCCACTTCCCAGGTTTTATTAAATGATTCAGGCTTATCCTGCTTGATTGGTTTCCTAGATTCTGTCTTGGTGAAGGACAGAGGAACCCAGACTTCCAATAGTCATGATTCTAGAGCAGCTTATGACATGAAATATCACTGAGCTAAGGAGCTTAATTTCCAGGAGGTGTGAAGGTGGGGTGTCAGAAGGCCCATACATTGGGCAGCTCTCTTTCCCAGGGTTATATGTTAGTGTGCCAGCTCTGCACCATAAAACTACACGAGATCCCTGGCAGACTCTGACAAGGCTGGCGTCATTGGATGTCTGGCCCGATGAACATAGGAATGGATGCTTTTGTTTGCTTTGCTGCCTGCTGAAGAAGAAACAGCAGCCAGTGTGCTCACCATTTGCTTATTTTAAGGCTCATACTGATGAAAGTGATTTTTTTTCTTGTTTTTTCCCGTTCCCTTTCACAGTTGCTGGCCGAGTTGTTGCAACCCATGCTGGATGTTAGGTAGATGTGAAGGCATTTTCAGGAACATGGCAGGGAAGATTGCACTTTAAGGATCTTGGCCTAGAAAATGTAGAGTCTTTGTCTTTTTTCCTTTGTTTTTAGATGTTGGTTTTCTTAAATTTGTGTATGAGGTGTTTTAGTTCTGATTTTTTGTGGTTTTTTTTTAATTAAAGCTGATTTGCCAGATTGCTGCTGCTTAAACAAACTCAAGTATTCTAAGCACCACAGTGACTCTGTTTTTAGAATACTACTGCATTTATCTTTATAAACAGCCTAACATTTGCATATTTAGACTGTCTGAAGATAAAATGCACCCGTTGTCAGTTTGACATTTACCTCAGCATTTTTTTTACATTAGCATGAGAGAAATTACGTGCAGAAAGCGTGCCAGCAAATGTGAATAGAAAATTGATAAGGGATATGAAATACAGAACGTGGATCCTGGTTTGAATTTGTGCCATAGAGCAAGGACGGCTGAGTGGCAGATCCTGAGCCAGATCCCAGTCCACAGGGTTATTTTACCTGGTTTCTAAGAATGCCTGAAAGAGCTTATTTCCTTGACCATGGGTGACAGCACGGGTGAGCAGCCTTGCAAAGAAATACCTGCTTTTAGTGGTGGGGGGACAAGAGTGAGAAGACTGTAAATAGGAGGAGCAGCTAGGATGAGGATTTGGGTTTCTAGCTTAACCATTTCATCACCTACTGGTTTGTACTGCAAACTTCTGCCAGCATGCAGGTTGCAAGATGGAAGGAAGGACCCTGAGATAATTTCAGAGCATCATCTCCATACGGCTTTCCTGTACAGACAACGACAGTCACTTCTTCTGTGAGCTGTCGAATCTTAAACCCTGTTACCTGGGTAAAGCAGATATTCTTGGAGAGTCATTAAACTTGTCTAGCCCCCAAACAGTGTAAGGAAAGTGTCTTAAAGCTGTATGAATGTTTCTACCTGGCTGCTTTTGGAAAGATTTAAATGTGCATCTTGAAACATGTTCTCTTCCTTTGACGCATGTTGCTCTTGGCAGGACTGACTCTCGCTCTCCAGGCAGTATCAGCTACCTGCCTTCGTTTTTCACCAAACTTGAGAACACTTCACCAATGGTAAAATCCAAGAAACAGGAGATATTTCGAAAGCTGAACTCATCTGGTGGTGGTGACTCTGACATGGGTATGCAGGACTTACGTTTTCACTGAATTTTTCCAGCTTAAGCTTTAAGTGACTGCCGTCCACAGATGTCCTAAGCAAAATATGTTTCAAATCACGTATGAATGAATATAAAACTATGAATGCAAACCACAAATACAATAATTTATGACCAAAGAGCTGCAAGATTGGTTTGTTTGGTTTTTTTCCTTTCTCCCCCCTTTTTTTCTAATGCTGGTGTATGCACGGCTGTCACATTTAAACTTTTTAACATATAATTTGAGAGATGGAAATGCTTTCTGAAGACTACAGAAAAAATGGATAATTAATGAGTTGTTGAAACCTGATATCATTCTGGTTAACTTTGTGTCTGTAGTTTGCTTCGTATCAACGTTAACTATTACACACTTTCCTTTTTGGAAAGATGTCTGACAAATTGACTGTTTTGTGTTTTTTTGGCCCTTATAAGGATGGCTGTTAAAAGACATTTTAATAAGAATTTCAGTAGTGGATGCTGACATGGTGGAATATGGTACTAGAACAGTATTTTTGTTTTTCTCTTAAAAACCTTAACAGAACTTTGTGTCAAAATTATCTGTAATAAGAAATTAAGCTGTCTGTGAACTTGTTACCTAATAGAAAGTGTTTATTTGGAAGTGAAGGCTCTTGCATTGAGAAACAAATCAATCTCATTCTAAGAAACAAGGCTGTGTCAGAGTTAAGGTGTTCTTTTTATTGGATCTCCATTGTGTCCTCCGTTGAAAATTTCGTGTGCATGCTTGGCGTACAAACACACTTTCCATTTCTGCCAATAATCTTTCCATTTATATATTGAATTCTCTAATTGGACATATTATAATGAGGGGGAATGTTTAGCCATTCAAAGTTGTCATTCATTCTTTTTAATACATACACATACTCAGCCTGTAAGGTGCACATGTTAAAATATGCATTTAGCTTTGCATTTCAAAGTACGTGGATTGTGAAAGCTCAGAAAGTCAGTCTGCTTCCTCAAGTCCCATCTTTAGAAGAAGGCTAGCTATGACCTTGTAAGACACATTTACCTTGTCATAGATCATTTTCCTGAGAAAACAGAGACACATTCACGTTATAGGATCAAGAAATAAAAAACCAGAACACTGAAAATAGTTCCAAGTAATCCTACCTTGTGCGTTAGGCCTTGTAGTGATCACTTGTAGTGATCATCAGTACTGGAAAACTCAATGAAATGTGCTTTAATTGCAGCAACTGCTCAGCCAGGGACTGAAATATTCAATTTGCCAGCAGTCACTACCTCAGGTAAGATTTTCAGTAGAAGAAACAATCTGTTTCAGAAAAAATAAACTAATATCTTCCATTTATATGCTTTGGGGAGCCCAGTAAATGAGGAAGACAATGGAAATTTTAAAAGATCCTACATGCAAATTTGTTTCCTGTAAAGCAAAAGTGACCAAAGGAAAAGCAAACTGATGGAAGGAAGTTTCAAAAAATATTTTTAAATGGGAACTTAGGCAAGACTGTTTTATTTCTGTGTTTGGTATCATCTCATATAAATAAGTTTAAGTGTAGTGCAACAGAACTTGAGCTTAGTTCATGAAACATGGTTTATATTATAAACCGGTGAATTTAAAATACTGATCATTTCTTTCTATGATAAATAAATAACCCCCCAACTTTTCTATAAGAGAGAAAACTAAACATAACCCATAATTTAACTGTATTAAAGAAGCAAGTGAGGCAGAGAACTGAACTGAAATGTGGGACAAAAGAACTGCAAATCTGAGTCTTGAGCTGTACAGATTGAATTTACATTACTTTAGTGAGTCATTGCCCTGTCTGGTACAGTGCTGCTGTCTTTTAAATGGAGTAAGTGCTGATCTCCATCAATTTAGATGGAAGAAGCTTTTGGAATAAATATTTGCCATATTATCACATTCATAAGACAAATTCCTGTGGATCATTAAGTATTCTTCTGGTCTCTTACAGCTGAATAATAGCTGCAGATTTTACTTAATACGCTATCACTGCCAGCATGCTTGGCTTCCTTTGCTATTGAAGAAGAAGAAAGAAAAGTTAAATTTACCCTCTTGCAAATGTCTGACAGTAGTGGCGCTACTGACCCACTGACGTAGCTCTTCCGTGTTTGCTGGCATGTCTAACTGTAGTAGTTGCAAGCCGCTTTGGAGCATGTAGCTTTGCATTTTAAAAAGTCTCATCTTTGTTTTTTTTCTCCACCTTTCTGCCTCTCTCTAAAATCTTTTCCCATACCCCTTTGTAATTTCTCTGAGATGTGTTTTGCCTCCCCTCCCACCTTTCCCTGTATGTTTTTCTTTTATCTCCCAGGTGCAGTCAGTTCTAGGGGTCATTCCTTTGCAGATCCTGCCAGTAATCTGGGTCTGGAAGACATTATTAGGAAAGCGTTGATGGGAAACTTTGATGACAAGAGTGAGGAACATGGAGTTGTAATGTCACAGTCCATTGCGGTAGCACCTGGCAGTTCCAGTGCTGCAGTATCAGCAAGTAATGAGCCGCGTAGGGAAGAAGCTAATCCATCACCAAATTCAGGTGAGATATTGCAGCTCCTAAGTATTTCATGGTCTTAAATAAAAAAATAAATTAAAGGTTTGAATAAGTTTGGTGTCACTGAAAATCACTCTTTCCTCTGGAAGTCATGGAGATGGTATTTCCGTTCCCTCTAGTGATCCTGGCTTTCAAAACAGTGCTGGTGACTTCCAGAGCACTAGCAGGTATTCCTTGGAGAATGAGAACACTGATGGAACAGGAAAGAGCCAATGGGGTGTGTTCAATACTTGAAGCTTCTCCATAGATTGAAAATGCATGTGTAGTACATCACCAAAACAAACACGTAACAGTAGGCACTAGCTTGGACTGAAAACATCTCCTCTCCTAAAAATAGAAATAGAATTCCATTGGGATAAGAAAAGGGATTTTCTAGCAGTAGTGTGCTAGAAGAATAGTCTGTACCGTCACTGATCATAAACTGGCACGCCAGAAGGCACCAGTGTGAAAGTCCTGTTTGCTGATATGTTGACAATTTATAGGAAAAAACGGAGGCTAAAACGCAGCGTAAGGTTACTGTGAACTCTGTCCCTTGTGTTTCCAGGAGGGGGAGTCAGCAAGCAGAAACTCATCGGCAAGTCAAACAGTAGGAAGTCTAAATCTCCGATTCCTGGACAGGGATATTTGGGAACTGAAAGACCTTCTTCTGTCTCATCTGTACATTCGGAAGGGGACTACCACAGACAGACTCCGGTGTGGGCCTGGGAAGACAGGCCTTCATCAACAGGTGAGAAATGTTTCTTTCAGATGTAATCAAGTCAGATGTGGTGTTTGTGGAAAGGTCAGATGTAGAGGTGTTATAACATGGGTGTAGCGGTCAAAAGATTCCAGCATACAGTTCTAGGTTACGGCATATGAGGATTTCCTGGAACAGATGTTCTGCTAGTTGTCACAACCCAAACCAGACTGATTGTCCAGTGCAGTTCTCTTGGAATGGCTCATGGGTTTGACCTGGCGAAACTCTTTTTGACTCAGGTTCGACACAGTTTCCTTACAACCCGTTGACGATGAGGATGCTCAGCAGTACCCCGCCAACATCGATTGCATGTGCCCCGCCGTCCATGAGCCAAGCAACCACTCACCAACAGAACAGGATATGGGAGCGAGAGCCTGCGCCGCTGCTTTCAGCACAATATGAGACTCTGTCTGACAGCGATGACTGAACTATGCAGATATTTTTTTGGTTTTTTAATTTGCGGGTCAAAAAAAGAAATCTATTTTTGACTTGTGCCCGTAGAGACTTTCCACGAGAGCAAGGGCCACACGATGAAGAATTAATGGAGAGTCCATTAGATGCCTTCTGCACAGGCCACGTGTTGGAGGAGCATGATCGAGAAGGTTGACTTACTAAAGATAAATATGTAAAGAGTTTTTAAAAATGTGGACTATTCCTGTTCTACATCTATTTGTAAAGAAAACCATAATGTCTTTAAATCATTCTTCTGTAAATAGAGAGTACTTTTTGCAGTGTTTTTTCCCTTGCTATAGTATCTGGTGTACTTATGTTCAAATCATTGCCTAAACTTTGGGGGTCATTTTGTAATTTTTTTTAAGCATTTTCTCCCGTGTAGAGTTCTCTCCATAACCCCGGCCTCCCCGCCAGCCTCGCCTAACCATAACCCCAGCCTCCCCACCAGCATTTTGCCCATTTGATGCCATGCCACTTCTTGCAGGCATTGTGCTTTTATATCATTTTTCCCCCCCAGACACACTTTCTCAGTGGTGTTCAAGCTCTTGTGAAAATGTTGATTTTTTTTTTAAGACTGACCCCGTAATGAATTCTGTACATTAACATAGTCCGGTTCGCTGGAATAAGATGATATATTTCATTGAATTTTAAATTCTGCCACATTGTAAATTTTTGGTGCAGTTGGTTTTATTTAGCAACACTGCAGAATTATTATTGCATGGGTATGTTATGGTTCAGTTTTAAAAGGAGATAAAAAAACCCAACAAACAGAACAGCTCCTGGAGGTGTACTTCACAGTTATACACACTGGGAATTTTAACTGTGCCCCAAAAGCCTATCTTGGTGTTTTCTGTTTCTGCATTGTATGCAGGCAAAACAGGCAACTAAATTTTACTGTCATGTTTAACCACAGCAAATGGCTTAGCTGAACAGAGGCTCTGGGTGGGTTGATAAATCCCTTAGGAAGAAAAACCTCTACATCCCAAGTCTAAATAAAACAAAATGCTTTTATAGAATAATTGAGCAATACACGAGTCAACTACTTGGCTTCTGTCACACCAAGTTTGAAATAGGTACTGTGATTTTTACCTTCTTTCAGTCTGGTTTTAAAATCTTTATGTAATCATTATGTTAAAGTCTGCGTCCCAGCCCCTGGCCCTGTAAGCAAGCTTTTGGTGGGAGTCCTTACAAATGCTTGGCTTAACTCCTGAAGCGTGCAATACTTGTTAGGGTGGGTTTATTTTTATTTTAAACTGTATATGGTACTAGGAGAGTCTCCCCAATCATTCATCGCTCATGCCTGCTCTGATAGGCTTGTAGCTCGTATGTACACATCAGGTTAGTGATATCACAGGGTGTCCCAACATCTGGTTTCAAGAGCATCTTATTTTTTGCTGCACTGACCTCTGGAAATGAATTTAAATCGTCTGGGGTAGGATGACTGATTTACGGACAGCACTGACTTGGGGGGGAATATGGTCTGTCAGATTCCAAACGGCTTTTGCGTCTCATTGATGAACAGAGTCCTTGTCTTGAAGTTATTTTCCGGTCAAAATCTCTTTAACACTGTATTTGCGATGAGTTGTATGGAAGGTGTAACATAGCTGTGTAACCCTAAGCCATGTGAGCTTCGCATCTTATGGAGGGTCTGTAACGGTCCAGTTACAAACAAGAAGAAGTACAGAACTGTTTATCCTCGGCAAATGAGAGGAAAGCCATTTTGCCCAAGTATGGGAAAGAAGAAATCCAAAGGAACTCATTTGGAAACTTGACAGTGCATTGCAAATCCGTAATTATTTTGCTACTTTTTTAATCACTGCATCAGCGTCGATCAGTTGGCAGTCTCAAATCTCCAGGTAGTCTTTCTTTAAGAAAGATTTCTCTCTCCCTCCCCTCTTTTACCCTTCTGGCTTAAAGCAGTAAATTTTTCATCCTGTTTGTAGCCCTGTGCTCTTATTTTAACTTCTTTGTTCCCGCAGCGACGTATACTGGAAAATACATTGATCTGCCCTTTTTGTAGATTTAAATTTGGAGTGGAGAGACGAGTTCCATTCTGCCTTTCTTGGTGTAACAAATACAATGTGAAAGAGGCATGTACAGACAAACGTCGTTGCTAACTGTACAGTAAGCGTAGCATGTTCATTGCAAAGCTTCATGGCGTTGCTGCTGCAGCAGCGCAGTATCCAAAGTCGGATAGTCACTTTCTCCTACGATACAGCTTGAGTGGCATTTGCACATAAAATGTTGCTGCTTTTTTGTTTGTTATCAGAGCTCTAACTTCTCCAGTGTAAAAACCTCTCCAGAGCCTAAGTTAGGGTTTACCACGATTCCAGTAATCTTCAAGTATGGAATTACATCTGACCTGTTTCAAACAGGAAGGTGTTTGTAAATCATGTTTACAAAGCGTAGTTTACTACAAATTTTTAACTGACTTCTGATCAGCGCTTTCACAATGCTTTCCTCTTGATATGTTTCGTGATTCTGATATGAAATCATTTAAGACTTGAAAAACCCATGCATCATAAAACTTTTTTTTTTTTTTTTTCCACACAATGTCTTCAGTAGACAGTGACTTCTGGATTCAGACCAATCAATAAAGGGGATCAGTTCTCCACTTGCTTTTCCCGTGTCTCCCTCTTGTGTTGCAACATCAAGCGATGTTCACGAGAACAGGCAAAACGCTTCCTGTAGGGGTGCTGCAGGTTCCCAGTTAACACTGCTGGAGCGCCCAGGGGCAGCCACTTAGGCACCAAAACCTACAGCTTTGGAGAAGATTTGCTCTAAGGTGTTAGAACCTTTCTGTTAGTACACATGTGCCTGCAACAGCCATATTTTCTCTTCCTAGCTTGCTGAGAACAAAGCTGTCTACACGACAATTTTTTCCAGCTTCAGTGAACATCTATTGTAGAAAACCTGAGTGCCTCCTCTTTGGTCAAACTTAAGCAGAGCTGAAGCCACTAATGCTACTGTAAGTAATCTAATAACGATGCAATTAACATTAAGGTTTGTACTAAGTTGGTGCAAAAATAATTCCTGGTTTTAACCATTAACTTTAAAGTCATATATCTCAGCTTAGAATAAAATTAATCAAGAAACGTTAGCCAGAATTAATGCATTTTTCTATCAAGTAACAAGTCTGTTTATTCCAGTAGAAGAGAATTCTGGATTCGTGGAACTGATTAATTCTTTGAAGGTGTTTTGAGATGCTGCTTAATTGTGGAAAACCTCTTGCAGAAAGATGCTTAAAAATGTAGTGATCGGTGTGAGAGAGCTCTGGTGAGTAAACTGGGCAAGGGCTGTAGCTTAGTTCACGCAGATTCTGCAGTCATTTGTGAGATGTCATGAGGCATTGTCATGGCGAAGAATTGGTCCTTTTGACTGAGTAATGTTGGATGTCAATATTGCTGTTCTGGGTGCATTTTGTTGATTTCCTGGCAATACTTCTGTGCTGTAATGGTTCCACCAGGATTCAAGTTGTGGATGATTCTACTTGCCAACCACCAAACAGTCACCACCACCTTCTTTTGATACAGCTTGGGTTTGAGGAAGTGTTTTGGTGCTTCACCTCAGTCCAGCCACTGCACAGAACGCCACCAGTTATTGTACGGAATCTGTTTTTTTGACACGTCACGGTGTGATCAAGAAACAGATCAGTTTTGTTGCACAAAAGTGCAGAGCAAACTCTGTAATGGCAATGTTTTGATTTTTGTTCAACTCATGCAGCACTCATGGGTGGAGCTTTCCTGATCTTCCAGATTAGTGCAAATGACGAGCAGCTGCTGAGCAGTCACCATTTAGTTCTTCTGCAACCTCTGGGGTTGTTTTGCATGGATCCCCTTCAATGCTGGCCCTCAACTGGTCATGTGTTGCACAAGGACATCCATGACCACGTCATCTTTGAAGGCTCTCATTTCTGTTAGGAAATTTTTGAAACCAATGTCGACCTGTATGTTCACAGATAGTCCCCCAGCCAACTGCTCAGCTGATAAGCAGAACTGCTACACTTGCATCCCCTTTTAAACTCATAGAACAAAATTACTCAAATTTGGTTTTTTCCATCTTTAATTTGACAGCATAATATAAAAAAGCATAAACAGTGAAACCAAAACCTTTAGCGTAAATAGAGCAAACTTCATTCTTTAAAATGGTGTAGTAAATGATCACAGTTAAAAGTTTAATCAAAAATAAGAACCAAAGTTTACAACAAAACCAGCAATTACTTTTGCACCAACCTAATACTAACCAGCTGAAGCTCTTACAAGTGAGAGGTTAAAATAATGCTTGGTTAGTGACAGAATTACAGTTTGTACTTTGCTAGGACAGCAGAACTGATAGAATTTCTGGTTTAATTCTCCTTTGTCTTTAACGTTAGGCTTCCTTGCAGGGCAGAACTGAAAAATTCTGCTGTATGAGCAGACTGTTCCTACTTGATTCAGATGCAGGTGCGCAGCTACAACCGAGATAGTTTATACACACGATCTTTTCCAGCAGGGAGCCTCGGCATTCTAGCACTGACCTCCCCAGGAGAGGACAGCTTTGGCACTTAGTGTGCTCTTGACTGGGGTAAGGTGGCAGTGTGTGTGTTTTATTTTTGACAACAGCTCTGTTTTGGTAGCAGTCCTACCCCTCTGAGAGGGCACATTCTATCTTTGGGTGCTAAATGCTTTGAAGAAACACACTTGATCCTCAGGTAACCTGTTTGAAAAGGACACGGAGCTACCGCTCTGTCACAGTACAGGCACAGTTTGGGAAAGGTTCTGCTGAAGATAAACCACACTGAGCTGTAGCACTAACAGAAGTAAAGAGCAAAACTATTCCTGCCTGTTCTCTTTTTCAGGACGTAGCTTTAGTAGCGCTGTGTTTTGAAATGGAATACATTTGTGAACAGTCAGGAGTAGCAAGTGACTGTTCCTTGACTTCTGTGCAAGTATTAATACCAGGCTCGGCTTACACTTTGCTGGCAGCCAAGACTAAGTTAAAGCACCAGCACAGTGACAGACTACACCACAGGTTCAGAGTTAAGATCTCACAACTTTATTTTGGGCTAAGCTGTTAGGCAACAGCAGCCCTTCCATTAAGCAGTCCTTAAACTCCTCACCGCTGCTTCCCGGAGAACTGCACCAGCCTGGTCCCAGCTGCGTGTATGGACCAGCCCTTGCTGCTGTCAGCCCCCTCAAGGCAGGGCTCCACAGCTGAGCTTATTTGGAGCCCTTTCTCCTCTTGGCCAGCTCAGCTAGTTCTTCCTGGATATGCTGGACAGAAGCAGTATCTCCCTTCTGTTGTGCCTGCTTCAGAGCTGCTTTGTACACTTGTTTTGCTTGCAGGAAGTCTTCTGCAGCAAGAGGAAAAAGGATCACGGCTAACTAACATTGGCATTTGAAGAGTCCCCTCCTAAAGGTGACCAAATGCAAAAGGACAAGCCCGGACAACTTGGAACACATCAGGAATAGGGAGGCTCAGAAAACATCCAGCATAGGGTGCCAACTCCGAGAGTTGGACAGCAGCAATGATGATGGGACCAGGTGCTTCTACAGCATTAAGATCTCAGAGAAACAAGTCTTAAGCACGTCTTCTGTCCTTTTGGAACCAGTTACTGTACATACAGGACAAGGGAAACTACATTCTCTGGCAATCTTGAGTAAGATGCACCACTACTGCATTTATTTCGGACAAGATCCTTCAGCAGCTGAATTCAGCCTAAACACAACACAGGTTGCCTGCACCAAATCAGCAGAACTACCGCTCAAACGAAACACAGTGACACAGGCATAACACTACAGTTCAGCTCTACAACACACGTACCCGCAAGAGCACAGTGACATGGACTGGTATTTACCTTTGTGCATCAGAATTGCTGCCAGGTTATTCAGCACCATGTGTTCCTCAGGGTGCTGGGTCTCCTTTGCCAGCTCAGCCGCCCTCTTCACATAGGAGTATGCCTCGTCGTAGCGTCCTTGAGCATCCAGTACAGTGGCCAAGTCATTCATCAACACCACAGTCTGCACCAGGACAGAAAAGGAAGCCTCAGAGCAGGACCTGTGAGAAGGCCGAAGGACCACATTTATTCCCATCACACGAGTACAAGCAGTATTTCCCAGAGAAGCTTTTGGTAAGATCGTGTCTTACATTTATCTATCGGCATACTGCATGCTCGTTCTTCCTGGCAGGAAAACAGAACCTGATTTAGTGCTGTGTTTGTTGCCAGCAAAGCTGCTTCTAAGGCTGTCTCATTTCCGAGGTTAGCCTTCCTTTCCCATCACGGTCCAACTCCCACCGTACACATCACCTGTGGATGAGTCTCTCCCTGAACATCGTGTGAGATCTTCAGAGCCTTCTCGTACATTTTTTGGGCCACTGGGAGCTGGTTAATGTTTATGAGATAGCGAGCGTAGGAGTCCAGGCTCATCCCAAGCAAGAGACGGGTGTTGGCCTTTTCTTCGGCTGCAAAGACAGAGAAGTGGAAGTGATGACTTCTACAAGATCAAACACAAGTCTCCATCCTACAAGAGCAGGAAGCCGTGCAGTGTGAAGAGAATGAACTGATGTGACGAAGGTGCAACATCAAGGACAGGGAAATAGAGAAGAGACAAAGAGGAGCCTTTGGCAGGCAAGGCAGTCCCACCTGGTAAGACATCTTCAGGCAAGTCCTTTTGCTTGGCAATCTTCTCCTCTAAGGTCAGGATGCAGAACTCGTAGCCAGCCAGGGCTAATTTGTGCCTGCAAAGTGCAACACCTGAGCAAAGCGCAACACCTGAGCAAAGCAAAGCTCCTTCCATCCCTGTAGGGATGGATGTGAACACCTTCAATCCCTCATTCTAGGTGGCCTGTAAAACAACTTTTCCCCTTCACCCAACTCTTCCTGCCCCTCAGTGCTCTCTTCTTGATCAAGGCCTGGCCCCTTCTCTTCACCCAAGGAAGCCCAGGGGTGATGAGGGCCCCATCCCCCAGCTAAGGTGAGACTCCACTGAAAAGTGAAGCCACCAACTGCTTCAGAAGCCTCCCATGAGGTGTGGACTTAAGACAAAAGAGCTATGTCCTCTATGGCTGCTTCTGCCCTAAGCTGGGCAGGTCACAACAGCAATCCCTGTGCTATGGGACAGCGGGCAGACAAATATCATGCCTATGGGACCCCTTATGTCAATGGTATCTTGTCACATCAAAGCGTCCTCACGCACTCGGTTCTTAATGAGCTTCTGCTTGGCCACCGCTGCCACTGTGACGCTGAGATGAAAGCAAAGGATGCCTGTAGCAGGGAACTCACTGTTTCTGAGCAGCATAGATACTGGCCAGCTTGAGGGACATCTCAAGGATTGCATTGTCATCCTGCCAGGAGCACACAAAACAACTGTTATTCTTCTTGCAACTCCCCAACATAAACATTATATTGACACAGAACAAGTGTAGACCTGGAAAATGCCCATCCTGTTGTCTCTAGAGCTGCCACTCCCTCAAAGGAAGTTTTTGAGAGGCTGGCAAGCTCACGGCTAGTAATGCCAATCTCCAGTAGGAGGTAATACAGCACAAGAAACAGACCAAAGCGTTGTTAATACCCGCCCCCCCCCCCCGAAGTCTTTATCAGAAGAACATACCTCCTTCGTGTCCCCAGCAAGCATATAGCTCATACTCGCTTTGTAGAGCTTTTCTGCCTGAAATGAGAATTTTGAAGAGAATACTGAGGAATGACGGCAGCTAAACCAAAAGATCTCTGCTCTGGATGGAGGCAGGCTGCTGGGAGAAACCTGGGAAAAATCCATCCCAATTTGTGGCATTTACATTGTATGTTGAGACCAGTCAGATGTGAAGGGCTAACGGGAGCCTGAGGGTGCTGCCATAGTGCATCCTTTCAGTTTCTACTGCAGGACTGCTACACCAGCCCCAGTTTTACCTCATCTGTGTGCCCACACGGCTTTCCTGGATTCACCTTGGTGCAATAGCTAAATGCCTGCCTGTAGCACCCAACAGTAAGAAGTGCCCTTCCTTTGCACATCGTGTTGAAGCTCAAAGTTTAACCGTGAAAGCATCTTTCTTAGCAGCACGCGCTCCATGGGACTGCAGTCCCCAGGCAAATCATTCTGCTTTGTATCGGGGACCTCTGCCTCACAGCTCTCAGTATGTGGCTTGCCACAGCGTGCTGCACCTTCACTATCTCACACAAGACCTTGCACAAGCTGTCAGCCTCTTCAAATCCACAGAGAAAAAGACAGTGTTACTCACATTGTCCAGCTGTCCCTGCATAAAGGCCACGTTTGCCATCTGGAAGAGAAAGACAGTGTTGAAGCTCAGAGGCTACAGGAACCAGCCTCAACACAACTGCTTCTGCTTTCACCGACCACCTTTTCCTTCTGCCACAGCCCAGCATTGAGGGGAACAGCTGACCCGGGGCCGGCCCAGCCCCTCAGCCTCACCATGCTGTAGGTGTAGATGATGGCTTTCTTGTTATCTGCCTGGTGCGACAGCTGCAGGGCTTGGTGCAGAATCCGGTCGGCCTCTCCCAGCTCACCCTTCATGATGCTGAGCTGCAGGGAGAGAGGGGAAAGGAGACAGGCTGGTCACCCACCATGGCCCAGCTACTGAGGGGACGCCTGCGTGAGCACATACCTGCCACGGCCCAGGGGCTGAGGTGACCCTGCCTGAGATGACACCCACCGTGGCCACAGGGCTGAGGGGACACCTGCCATGGCACAGGCACCAAGGTGACACCCACCTGAGGTGATGACAGCCACAGCACTATAGTGACACCTGCCTGAGGTGATGCCCAACATGGCCCAGGCGCTGAGGGGACACCCTCCTGAAGTGACACCCGCCGTGCCCCTGCAGAGGGCACCACCTCACCTTGGCTCTCTTCAGCAGGAGGATAATGGCGTCCTCGCCGTCCTCGTCATCCCTGGGGAAGAGGGAGAAGGCTGCAGGGCGAGGGTGACCGCTGCCCGGTGGCCGCTGCCCGCCCCGCCCCGACGCCACCCGCCTCACCTCCCAGCAAGCCCAGGGCCCCCCCGGTCGGCCGGGCCACCCGCCGCACGGAGAAGCCGGTGCCGCCGCCGGTGCCGCTGCCGCCCTCCTCCCCGCGGGCCCGGCCGCGCCAGGCGGGTCGGGGCGGCAGGAGGAGCCCCGCGGGGCCGCGCCGGGCGGACACCCCGCACAGTGCCCTCCGCGCCGCCGCCAGCATCGTCCCCGCGGGGCCCTGCCGGTCAGGGGGGTGTCACGTGATCGTCACGTGATAGCACGTCACATGACCGGTCCGCGCGTCACGTGGGGGCGGAGGACGCCCATTGCTACGGCGCCGCAGCTGGGCGATGTGGATTCCACGTGACACCGGCGCCATGTGGTGAAGTATCACGTGATCACTCCCCCACATGTCACGTGGCAGGAGGGCGCCTGTTGCTATGGCGGCGCGGTCGGGGGGAGGTCCAGCCCCGGTGACCCGGCTCCGCCGGCCCTGAGGCCGCTCCCGCCGCTGCCCGGCCCGGAGAGACCCCCCGTGCCTGGGCCGGTCCCTGTGTCGGCCCCTGTGTCGGCCCCGTCTGCCCGGAGCCTGTTAGTGCGGGCAGGAGTCCGGGAGGTCCCCGCGTGATTTGAGGCCTTCCCCCTTGTTCCGAGAGCGAAACCCCAGTCCGCGAGGTGCTGGGGTGCCCTTTCCTGGGCCTCGTCGCGGGCGGGGATGGGGACAGGGCGCCCCGCGTTCCGGTGCGTGCGGTGACCTCGGTGGTTTGCCGCTGTCCCCGCTCCCGCCGCGGCGGGATGGGCAGCACGCTGCCGGCCGTGGCGGAAGAGCTTTTGAAAGAGATCAAAAAGGCTTTCCAGGAGACCTCTCACGGTACGTAAAGAACAGCAGAACCGTCCCCGCGGGGGGGCCAGGGCCGAGCTGCCAGACCTTCGCGGGGCTCTCCCCGCGCTCCCATTCACTGCCGAGCCCCTTGGGTGCGGAGTTCCTGCCCTGTCAGGAGCGGCAGGCTGGGTCGGGCGGCTCCAGCTCTTGAGGGGATGGAGGCTCAGGTAGTACTGTACTGTTGGTTTTATAGAGTCACTAACTCCAAAGCGAGAGTTGAAAGGGAAGTCTTCATCAAAACGGGTATAAACTGGAGAGGGGCAGATTTAGACTGGACATTAGGAAGAATTTCTTCACCGTGAGAGTGGTGAGGCCCTGGCCCAGGTTGCCCAGGGAAGCTGTGGCTGCCCCATCCCTGGAGGTGTTCCAGGCCAGGCTGGATGGGCCTTGGGCAGCCTGAGCCAGTGGGAGGTTTCCCTGCCCATGGCAGGGGGTTGGAACTGGATGATCTTTAAGGTCCCTTCCAACCCAAACTCTTCTATGGTTTTATGAAAATAATCGTGTTTCGTCGCTGACCGGCAGAGGGTGCGGTGTTGGAGATCTCAGGGCAAAGAACAGCTCTTCATTGCCTGAACGATGCAAGCATGAGCCAGCAGTTAAACCTTGGCCAATTCTAGCAGCTAGTTAACAACAACCACCTTCGTTGCACTTACTGAGATTGTTCTGTAAACTGTGCTGAACGAATATTACTCTGTTTGAGTACTTTTTGATAAGTAGCACCGAACAATTCTTCTTAAGGAAAGCATCTATTTATATTAACCACCAAAACCAACCAAATAAGCACAGAGAAGTCTGTTTGAGTACTGCTTTTGAGTGAGAAAAGTGTCAGAGTGACCACATTGACAGCTTTTTGGCACACGTGTGGTGTGGCTCCTGTCAGTTTAGACCCGATCCAAAAATCTACGTGTGACTTTTAAAAAAGCTTTATAAATCCTGTTGCAAACTCGAAAAACTGAAAGTCAGCCTTCCTTTTAAGGTGTATTTCACCTTAAAGCACCTGAATAGTTTCGAGACATACACCGAGACCAAAATATGGAAACAAGCTGATGGATCGCTTTGGAGAATTAAATTAGGATAAGGTTGGAAAAGTCAAACCAACAGCATGGGTCAGGGTGAATATTTTGAACTGTTGGAACAAAGAATTTGAAAGTCAAAAGTCTTGATCTTCCAGCAGGATAAAGAGATGTTGTATGCTATGTCCCATTAGTGATAAGAGATATCAGATAGGATGATCAGAGCCTGAGCCATTAGCTAAAAAAGACAGACTGGTTTTCTGAAGCCTAATTTTCCATCATAACAAGAAGTTCTAGTAAGTGAAGATGTTATGTTTCTGCGTGCTGTATAAAAAGCCATAAACTAGTGGCGCCCTGCATGACTGCGCTGGGAAAAGAACAACATTTTTAAAGTTTTGATGCCAGAGTTTCCAACTGATGCCAAGAGAGTTTCAGGGAAACCTATATATATATTTTTAACCGACTTCTTAAAGTGGCAAAGCAAGATGTTGAAGCTGCGTGCTGTTTCTTGCACGCTTTTAAGAGTAGGATATTATGAAAGTTAAATACATTTGGGCTTCTACATTTCATATTAAAATAAATCTCTGTGGTTTTGAATGGGTATTTAACAGATGTACTTGAAAAGTGCCTTGGCGCTACCATAGCAGGTCATTTTGCTGCACCTTGTTGCTTTTGGGTGGCTAGTGAGGGTGGCTAGAGCCCTGTCCTGTGGGGCCTGTGGGGTGCATCAGGGAGCCGCTAGCCTCCCTGTGGCATTATATCTCTCCCAGTGGGGAAGTTCAGCACAATCATGCTTTGTTTTCTTTTTGTTGCAGTCCCCGATGACCTGCTGCTGGGGTAAGTGTCTTTTGCCTCAGTTCTTGTCCCTGGTGTCGTGCTAAACGACAGTTGATAACTTACTCTCCATACTACTGCTATTTCTTTCCTGTATTTGACCAGTACGCGTTTCTCAAGCAGAGTTGCGATGTGGTTTTTCTAGTAGTGGAAAGGAAGGTCCAAAGAGGCAATCTCGAGGGTTTTTCCAGAGATTCATGGAATTATCTTTGTATCGCTGAATCTCGTGTCATGACTTGCTCTAATTTGGGTGAATTAAACATGCAGAAACCCAGAATGTTTAACCTGAGCTCTGAGTTCACTCTCAGATGTGGAGCGAGCTCTCTGTGAGAGTGGACTGTGTGTCAGTGATTCATGCCACTGGAGTGCTGCTTCTCTCCATGGTTTTCCTATCACTGGGAGTACAGCAGCATCCTGAGATCCCTTCTGTTTGAGTGACAGGCATGTGTGATAGAAAGGGAGAAGTGAGCATATCATCTCTCTGCACATGGGAATTGTTAATTTGCCTACCCTGAGAGCTGTCTTCTCTTTAGAAGGTCAGCATCATCACCTTGCCCTGACTGAAGCTTCTTAATATTGCAGCTGTTCCCAAGCGGTCTCCTAAGGGATCCAAGTTTCACAGCTCCTGCAGCCCTCACTAATTGGTGTTAAAGGCAGAGAAAAGGCGCTGTCACAGTCAGAAAGCCTTTTCAGATTCATCTTTAACTTTGTGTTCCTGCCTGCCTGAAACTTAGCCAGGAAAGAAGATCACCAGGAGCCCTTCGGGCCTCAATATCTTTGGATCTAAAGTTATCCAACATAATGCTTGTGAAAGGTGTGTGTGCTGGTGCCCACTTCTAGGACCGCAGTGGCCTTTGAAGGGTGGGGTTATACTTAACAAGACTCGCAACTGTTCCCTTTGTGTCAGAAAAGAAAAGAGGAGGAAAGAAGTTCCCTTGTGAAGTGTAGTAACAGTTGGGTGGTAACTCTTGGCAGTTACATTTCTACCCGTTCTCTGTGACCAGCGGATCAGAAGTATTCTGATTTAATTGCTGAATCTCTTCCAAATCTCTGAAGTCCGTGAATTTCCTTTGGGCATTCCTCTTACTTATTTCCTGTTAGGCTGATCAAATGATATACATAAAAAAAGAATTCCCCAAATTTAAGCAAGTTACTGAAACTCATTAAACTTGTCCCCCTTATAGTTCCAAACCTAATCATTAAGGAATGTCTTACGTTGAGTGTTCCCCCACCCAACTCCTCTCAGTCCTCAGATGAAGCCAATCCTTGTTGCCTTGAGTTTCTGCAACTGAAGTTCTGGTCTTCCTGGAATAAGTCTGTCTGCTTGGCTGGTTATCAATGAGCTTGACTCAGACACGTAGGTCAGCCATGCTGCTGAGACGCCAGGGCTCTGCCTTGGCTCTTTGCGACTTCGCTGGAGTTGGAAAGGTTCCTTGGCTTTCTCCTCTTCTCCCGCTCATGTTTGGTGCTATCTTTTCATCACTGCTGATTTTCTTGTTGTTTATTCTTGTAACTAATCTCGACTACACAGATCTTTCTCAGCAGATAAAAGGTCTGTAAGTTAACTGAGCTGCCCCTGAGCTCTTTGGAACACACTCAGGGCAGCTGGATATAGATTATAGAACAACTTTTAAGCCTGTGAACTGTCTGGACGATAGGCTAAGGTACAGATGGCTGTGTTTGACATATAGCTTTGTATACCCTGGCGCAGCATCAGCAGGGAATAGAATTGTCCTCGCAGAGATGTGCAGACAGTGAGTATATAGGTGGAAGTTACCGTGCCTTCAGGACTCACAGGCTAACCTTGTCTTTAGCCCATGCCAGGCACTCCCTTATCCATAAATCGTAGAATCAAGGAATGTTTTCAGTTGGAAGGGACCTTAAAGCCCATCCAGTCCCACTTCCCTGCCATGGGCAGGGACACCTCCCACTGGATCAGGGGCTCTGAGCCCCATCCAACCTGGCCTTGAACCCCTCCAGGGATGGGGCAGCCACCGCTGCTCTGGGCAACCTGGGCCAGGGCCTCCCCACCCTCACAGCAAAACATTTCTTCCTAAGATCTCATCTCATCTCATCTCATCTCATCTCCCCTCTTTCAGCTTCAAACCATTCCCCCCTGTCCCGTCCCTGCAGTCCCTGATAAAGAGCCCCTCCTTGGCTTTCATGTAGTGTAGGCTCCCTTTAAGTACTGGAAGGCTGCTGTAAGGAAAGGAAAGGGTTTTCCAAGAGGGTGGAGTGACATAAAGCATGTGTTGTTCCTGGGTGTTTATCTGGAATAAATTTGCTGTCTGTGAGCCCTGTTGGTAGCTGGATTGCAGATGCTCTCTGGTGGCTTCGTATATAGTGGAGTATCTAAGGTATTTCCCTCATGTTTCCTATTGATGCAGTTTGGTGGGAGAGAAAGAATAATTTATACCTCAGTTGTGACTGTGATAGAGGAGATGTAATCACTACAAAGTGACTCATTCATTCTCCAGGGTTTACACCAGTTTCTCTGGGGTGAGGAAAGCGCCCCACTGCTGCATTTCCTATTGCTCAAGCAGCTATGTATCATCATTTCTCCTTGCTCCGAGGCATGATACGTGGGCCATGGCTGGAGGTGGGATTCCAGACCATCCAGTCAATAATCTGATCCCAGGCAGCTCCTCCAGGTCAGCCTGTATGCACAGTTGAGGTGTCCCAGAGCCCCTTTTCCCCTCGGCATTAACAGTCTGCCTCTATGTGCTCGCATTTACCTGGTGCTGCTCCCACTAAAATCCCTGTTTGTGCCTGTTGTGCTCATGTGACAGTTTCACAGTTTATTGCAGCAAGGATATATGAGCTGCGTGTGTAACGCTGCCTGTGACCTGTAACCCCTGCTGGATCCCCAGCACTGTGCTTCCCCCGGGATTTCCTTCCTGCATCTTCTTTTTGCCAGCAGAGATGAGGTTTGCCTTGGGGAAGACTCAGTGTATTTAAGGGGCGCAGCAGCAAAGTTTCCAGCCTTAGAGTCTGGATTCACTGTCTGATAAATTGATTAAGTGCCGGTGCTCTGTTTACACAGAGTTTGTATGGGAAGAACTGCGGGAATACTAACAAAACAGCTGATGAGCTCACTCTAAAGACAACCTGTGCCTCCTGCTTCACCTACACTCCCGTTGCAATCATCAGTCATCTGTAAAGGGACTGTCAGACCAGAAGTGCTGCTTGGAGAGAGCTCCTCACCTACACGGCTAACCCTGTGTCCCAGCCATAGCGACTGACTGAAAAATGTCACTGCTGGGCCTCTGATGGACTTTGTCTCATTTTAGTTCAGGACAAGAACCACTTAATGTTCTGTTTATGCAGCAGGCAGCCAGAGTAGCGCTTGGGTCATAGTGCTGAGGAAGAGACACAGAACCTGTATTGTCCTGTGTAAGAAAAAAAAATAAAAATCTTTAAAATGCCTCAGAATTAAATCCGAGTGGGATTTTGCACAGAGATGTGGGACAGTTTGGGAGCAGTTTGGGAATTTGAAAGTTCTTTTAAGAATATAAAACGTAAGCTCTGAAGAGCTGGTAGAGTAGAGGCTGTCCTTAAAGACTGAGTCCTGGGGTTTTCTCAGAGGACAGGACGGGGATTAGGGGTCGCTTAGTGAAAACCAGCAAAACTGAGAATGACAAATGCGCTCCATGGCTTGGTAGCACCAGTAATGGAGCTGTAAGTGGTGGGATTTTTGAGAGGCAATGGGAACCTTTGCTACAGGCCTTCTGGGCTCCGTGGGGCTAAATCCCATGGATTAATGCTCAGCCAGATGGTCTTCCTGTCTGATCACACGTTATTTTCCAGGCTGAAGTTCATATTTGGCACATCTGCTGTCTCAGCTTTGGATCTGGTGGATCAGCGTTCTGTCACCCGAGTCACATCCCCCAGCGGAAGAATTGCATACCAGGTACACGCTCGTTTTTGCCTCTTCAGTCTTTTTCTGATGTTTCCAGTTGACATGTGAGACAATATTTTCCTAATTTGCAGAACATAAAGTGCACTTGGATAAACATGGGGAGATGTCAGTGTTCTACAAACTCCTAAAGTGATACTGAAGGGCAGTAGCCATGGGTTGGAATTAGAACAGCATGGTACGCTACCATTCTCTTTGTGGCTCCTAGCCAGTCAGAGACAATTTCTTACATGTTTGTGGGCCAGAAGGAAGTTTTCCAGGCTTTGCTAATTTTACTTTATTACTTTCATCATATCCAGCAAAGGCAGTTCCTCTTCTTGTCAAGCTGTACGCAATCCAGTGTTATCTGCCGTCACTGCATTTCTTTCCCTGTTAAACTCCAGATCCTGTGTCCTGAACACTGTTGACCTCTGCTTGGCGATAGGATCCTTGCTGCCTGGGAGGAAGCAGTGCAGGCCAAGTCTATGGGTTTCACGCCAGTTCACTGTAGCCAAGTGTGTGAATCACAGAAACATCTTCATAAAATGGCATTTCAGGGAGCAGAGCTCACCTTAGCCCTAGAGACCATGCTCCTCTTACAGCACAGGATCAAAGATGGAGCTGAGGCTCAGTAGGTGAAGAGAGGAGCCATCGGCACTTCTTTCGGACTTTTCTGTGGTGTGGAGAATTCCTTCCTGTCCTGTGCCACAGCACTGGTGGCATCTCTGTTGGGGTCAGCCTGTCTGTCCTGTGAGCCGCTGCGCAGCTGCATCCAGCCTGTGTGGTCACGGCCAAGCCTGTATAAGCAGTGGGATCCTGTTCTTAGACGATTTCAGTGAAGCAGCACCAAGTTCCTTCTACTTAGCACTACTGACCCCCCTCAGACAGCATTGCTGAACCTGGTGCTGTGCTTTTTCACGCACCAGAGAAAGGGGGATCTCTTTGCTTACTGTTGCAGCAGCCAAGAGGAATGTTTCCAAATATCCTCCCTGCAAAGAGTCTTCTCTCCTTCACTGGAGGTGCTGAGATCCTTTGGGGTCATCTAGGGTAAGAGAAGAGCTGTGAAGCCAGGCCTGGGTAATGACACAAACGTTTTTCACGTGTTCAGAGCTTGCATTGCTTCATTTGCTCATGGATTCTTTATCGCTTCTGGGGCTTTGGAGAGGACATCAGCCTCTCCGGGGAAGCATGATTCATAAACACGCAGGGCTCAAGAACACAACCTTTGATTTCAGTTGAGGGCTTGCCTGTAGGTATTTGGTAAAGCCTAAGAAGCACTGCTTCCAAGGCCCTTGGACAGCATCTGCCTCACTAATTGAGCGCTTGAAGGCTTTTCCTTTTATACTGTTGCTTGGCTGAATATGCCACTGGGCAGAGAACGGTCACAGTTTCCTTGCAGAGTTTTGTCAGGCCATGCAGGCTAAGGCAGAGCTTTGCAGACTGGAATGCATGGTCTGCACTTAGCACCCTTTTGTGTGAAGGATGAGGAGGACTGCTTAGAGCCTCTGATGTTCTCAGGGAGCCTAAATGTGTGCTCACAGCTTTTCTGCAGCATGGCAGAGTTATCTGCATCTTAGGAGGCCTAATATTCATCTCTGAGATGCAGGAAGCCTCGCAAGACACGGAGTTCAGAGAACAGTGAGAGGGCTTTGATATGGTGGGTGCTTCCCTGACACCCTGTTCTGATCTGGGCAGGGTTGTTGCTGAACAGCAGCAAGGCAGGCACCCCTCCACACTGCCCAGCCCTCTCCCCACTGAAGTAAGGGGCCCAAAATTCATGCTGGAGGCAGTCCTGCAGTCACCGAATGGGAGCTGATCGATTGATATCTACTGATGGCCCCAACAGTTGGCTCAACTGGAGCATTGACAACGAGCAAGTGTTGGAACTGCTCTCCTCCTGCCTCTGCAGGGAGGGAACCATCAATTCCCCCGTGGAGAAGGAACCCCTGGACAGGTTGGTCAGGGCTGGTGACCAGGGGTCAATGTGGGACAAGCCCAGCCTTCAGCTTTGTAGCTGATGGATATGAACTGAGCGGAGCCCCTGCATCACCCAGGGCCTGTGCTATGCCATCCCAGCTGACAGGCAGTGTACCAGCAGGAAGCTGTCCCTGCCTGCAGGTGCATGTGTGGCTCTGAGCAGCATTCCTTTTTAGTGGAGCTTAATTGCTGATTAAGGCCGTGCTGATGAGTTCATTAACAGAGGAATGTAAAGAGATGTTTTCTCTGAGGATGTGAGGCTGATCCCATTGCGAAATTCTCCCTTAGCACAGCTGTCTGAGATGCAGAAACAGAGCAGAGCCTCCCCTGTGGCCGCTGGCTGGAACAGTGACAGGAACACTGGCCGGGGCCATAGAAACTGCAACAGAGTGGGACACTGCACTTAAGAGTAGCTGAGTAGCTTCACTGACTTTTCTTTTGTGTGTGTGCAGTGTAGACAAACATCCCAGCTGTGTGCACTCCCCCCTCAGCAGGGAAGCACGCCCAGTGCAGTGGGGAGTGGGGACGCATCCGTGGCTGCCTGGACGCATGCACAGTCATCCTTTTCACTTATTCCTCAGGAAATCAGCTCTGCCATTTGCACCCAGATGTCGTTGAGCTGGAATGTGAGGTGGTGCTCTCACTTGCAGCTGGATCTGGAGAGCTGTTCCAGTTGAGGATGTGAGGCTGGTGCTATTGTGAAACTCCTTTAGGTCATCATAGCCAAATCTGAGATGTTGATGTTTCATGGGCTAAAATGCTGTTTGTGTTCCATATCAACCAGAACATGTTTGCCTTCGGGGGAAAATGGCTCTGCTCAGACAGGCCCTAGGACTGCAGCCTGCAGTGTAGGCAGCTCTTGCCCTCTGGAACTGAGATGGGAGAAGAGCCTTCAGTCAAGTGAAAGCTATGATTTGTCTTCTAATGCACATTAATGCCCTTGCTGCTTAATAAAGGAGTAGCATGGATGGGGTATTCCAGGGCTGATATTATCTCAGAGTTGTTAATTATCCCAGAAGAGCTTGTATTGTGGACTAAAGCCAATCCTTGTAAATCCAGGTCAGGGATAAATAAGTCTTACCTGCTGCAGAGGTGGAGGATGCTGGCTGGTGGTGGAGCTGTGCTGGATTCGGTGGGCAGCAGCTGGGGCACCTATCACCTGCGCCCGAGTTGCAGAAATGCGGTGAGAGGGGAGCCAGTTAGCAGGAGGAGAGGCTGTGCTTTAGCCCCCCTGCCCACTGTCACTTGCATTGCTCACATCCTGTGCTTTTATTGGATGTTTCTTTTTTATGTCTCTTTTTAATTGACTTCCTAGAACTGTATGGCAGCCTGCCTCGCTGTGAAGGATTTGTGTGTCAGGTCCTGGCACAGGCTGTGGTGCTGCCTGGCTGGATCTGCCATGGTGCCACAACTGGCCCTCCTGCAGCCCCACGTGCTGCCAGTGACACCACCACCCTGGTGATTTTTCCTCACTGTGCAGCCAGCAAGCGCCTGGAGATGGGGGCAGTGGAAGGAAATCTCAGAGCATCTCAGGGCCAAGAGAGCACCCCAGTGCCTGGCTTGGCTGCAGCTGGCCAGAAACAGAGGCACCTTTTTCTCTTGGTCTTTGGATTTTAGGTTCTGCCTTATTAGGCAGAAGCTGCATTCTTGCCATCTAGGTCAGGACAGGGGAACGCTAAGCTCAGCCCAAATCTGGCAGTGTCTGTGTCTTTCCCCCCTGCCAAAGGAAAACACTTCTGAAGCAAAGGCACCATCAGAATACTTCATCTTGGAAAAAACAACCAAAGGGGCTAGAGAAAAACAAACTTATCACAAGTGAAACAAACTGAGCCTGGAGTACGAGGAGGGCCCAGGGTAAAGGCCAGACTGAAAAAAAAGACTGATTTACCCTGAAATGGGAATGTGAGTCGTGTCCTGGATCTGCTGGGAGTAAAGGGGATTATGAGGCACAGGCACTTCTGGAAGAACTTAAACCTTGTGGGCATTACCTGCTGAGCAAGAGGTGCAGAGAGTGGGAGACAGAGGAGGGTTCCCCTGGCGAGTGCAGCTCTGGATGGGGAAGAGTGGTGTTCCTCTGGAGGGACCCAGGAGGATCAGGGGTGTCCTGGAAGGGAGCAGTACTGCAGAGCTCCACTATCTTTTCACTTTTTGGTGTTTATCTTTGGATTTAGGTGTATACGTGCCACATACCAGAATCTAAAGTCTGCTATGGAAGAGGAGTGTGCTGTCGGACAGCACTCCAGGGGCTTGCGTGCAGAGGAGGGCACTGCTGGTGATCACACCCGTGTAAATCCCCACCACGCTTTGGAATATCCAGGAAGGGTTATTGCCAGCTGTTGAGGCCACAGAGCTGACACGAAGCATTTGCTTTCACTGTGGCAGATATGAGGCACATCATGGTAAATGGTCTCTAGTAATTGTGTTTTGGCCGTGAGGTGTCATTTTAGGCCTCAGAGCATTAGTGAAGTCCACGCAATATATGGAGCAAAGTTTCTTCTTAAGGTCTGCGAGTGTGTTCTGCCTCTGCAGAGCCTTCCCTTGCAATAGGAGGAAGGCAGAGCAGTTGGCTCTTAAAGTAGCTTTCCAAAAGCTGTTTTTCTAGTCTTGAAGAAGGCAGAAGAGAAATAATTCATAGGTTGGCTTTTCTATACCATACGGTCAGCTCTAGCAGCTCACAGTTTGCCTGTCAGCTTCTCTGTGCTGAAAACAAACGCCTCCCTCACCTGAGTGCCTGCGTCCCGTGCCCATGGTGCAGGGGCAACAGCATGTGGGAAAAGGAGGCAGTGCTGTTCCCAAACCAGAGGTGGAGCAGAGAGGCTTCTTCTCTGGAGACTTCAACTTTGTTTATTCAGGAAAAACTCTAGCTGCAGCTGATTTGGGAGTAGAACAGCCTTTGCAGCCTTCAGTCACTGGAGCTGGTTAGAAAAAGCCTTACTGCAAGTGCTCACTGCTGCTCTCCTTCCGTCTCCAGGTCCGGGCTGGCCCTGGATTCACAAATGAGCTTTGTGTGACAAGAGAGTCTTTGTCATCTTCAATTATCCTGTGTCTGCCGGTACTGGGGGAGGGAGCTGGCTGGAGGGGCGGCTGTGGGGGATCAGGGAGGGAGCTCTGTGCTGCTGCCCTTTCTCTGATCTCTTAGCAGCAAACAAGTCACTGGAGCCAAGGTCTGCTGCAAGCACCAGTGTACGTAGAGGAGCAGGGAGAGAAGCCTGTGGAGACCATGAGAAAGCTGAGGAGCTTCAAGCATAGATGGGTTGATGAAGTGTTTGGGGACAGTTTTGTATTGCAGCACCTGCTTGCCTGTTGCATGCTTTGAGTGATTGTGGAGAGAACATCGGGTTAGATACAGGATGAATTAGAGAAATTAAGTCTGTCTCTGACTCCTGCCCTTTCTGGCTGCCTTTATTTCAGGTCCTTGGGAGCTCAGGGAAACTCTACACTTGCTACAGTTCCTGCCACTTCTGCACATGTCCTGCTTTTGATTTTACTGTGTTGCAGAAGAGTGAGAGCCTTCTGGTAAGTTGTCTGCCTTAACGTGGGGCCAGGACAGGGAGCTAGGGAGAAGGCTGTGCTCTTTGTCTTGAACCTGAGCAGCCTGGAGTTTCCAAGGGAGCAAATGCATGAATGTTGAGTTGGCCACGCAGGCTGTGCCTGACCCACTGCATAATCTGGCCTCTGGGAGTCGTGTTTGGGTGGAGCTAGGCCTTACAAGGGCCAGGGAGAGCTTTTGTTCTTAATTATGCATTACTGTTCTGAGTTTCAAGAGATGAATAATCCCTGGACTCTTGGAACAAGGGCTGTTGCTGCTAATGGGAATGCCACATGGAGTCTGGGTGATCATAGAATCACCAGGTTAGAAAGGACCCACTGGATCATCGAGTCCAACCATAAAGCAGTGCAGTTCACCCCGTGCCAGGGAGGAAGGACTCAGGGGAACTAAATGGTCTGCAAGTGTCCTCCCACCCTGTGCCAACCACTCCTCCCTTGTGGGAATCCTGTGTGTCCCAGGACCTCTGTCACCTGGGCCAAATACTGTTGGGCTTGAGAGCCGTGTGGGCTGCCAGATAGCACAAGGCTGACTCTTGTTTTTCATAGTCTGGATCTGCCTTCTCCTGTGTGTGTGTGTGTAAGGAGGGCATCAGGAGCCAGTGGAAGCTTTGGCCTCTGTCAGATCCCTGTGTTACATGATCCTGATGGCAGAGCTGACCTGGTGCAACTGGAGCGGCAGCCTGTGCCTGGGCTTGGTGTGCCAAGAGGGAACCATGTTCCTGGGAGGCGTGAGCGCTTCATTAGACCCTATCTGGCCAGGATGGATTTCTGTGGCTTCCAGATAGAGCATGACATTCCTGCGTTGCTCCTGCTGCTAACTTGGCTGTGCTATTATTTGCAGTGCAAACATATACTGGCTGTCTACCTCAGTCGGGCCGTGGGAGCCTGCCAGGAACTGTCTGTCTCTGAGGAGCAACTCACAAGCATCTTACTGGCTGGAGAAGAGGATGAAGGTTGAAGGATTTGGATCACATATGGAGGTGCTTTCTCCCAGTGGGATAGCTGGCATTTTTCCTGCCTACCAGGCTGTCAAGTGTTCATCGTGGCTGGCAGGTTTCCTGTGCTGCAGCCAAATGTGATATTAATTAGCAGCCTCACACTGGTGGATTAATGAATAAATGTTAAGAAGCCTGTGTTGACTTCAGTTTCACTTATTTAGGTTATTCTTGGGACTGCTGAAGATGTTTGAACTTATCTGTAGTGTTTGAACTTATCTGTAGTATTGTGTGTTTGTGATGTGGGGATGCAAACAGTCTGGCAGGTCTCTTAGTGATCCATTAAACCTCGTTAACTCTGCTTGTACTTCGACTGAACCCCATCATCCCTCCAGTGCCCTCTGACAGAGTGACACTGCAGAGGCTCTTAGCAGCCGGCTGCTCAGGGCACTTTTCAGTTCATCACTGGCAAACCTGTACCAGGGATGAGGGCAGGGACCCCTCAGCACCTCGGTTGATGACAGATCTGTGCTTCTGCTGTTTTTACTGTAATACAGGATCTTTGGGAGCATCAACCTGGCTGCTGTGCTTTCAGATTGACCCCTTTCAGACAAGTTGACCACCTTATGCTGGCAAGGAAGGCAAGGCTGTCCACATCAGACATGAGGGCAAGGAGACTGCTGCTCCCCGATTCCACACACCGGCCAGTGAACTGGGAAAAGCTCCTTCCAGCTCTGCCCGTGCACTGAGATTGGGTTCCTTCTCGAGTGCTGCATGACGCGCCGTGCGAACACAACACCGCAAGAAATGATGGGGCTGAGCCAGGTTGTGTAGGTGGTAAATTAAGCATTTGTATGTAAATAACAGTTACTGCAAGTACAAAATCAGAGCAACATGAGGAAAACACATCCATCCTATGTACATCAGAGCAGTGATGAGTGATAGCTGAATAGCTACAGCTGCACTCGCTACATAAAGTTCCTCTGCCATTTTCACTTCACATTTTTATAGAAACTATTTCAGAGTTGGTTTTTTTTTTTGAGGGGGGACAAGGAAGGTCTCCTATTTTTATTTTGCCTTGAAACGACTTTGGCTCAGATCCACAAAGGCACTTAACGTGCCTAAAGACCACGGTGACCTGGGCTGTAGTTAGTAATGGTTAACAAGCCCATGGCACAGTCATACTAAGGATACACCACATCTGGCTACAGGAATTCTGGCTCCTAAGAGGCGTATGAAAGGTAGCAGTCATGGATGCCGAGCTGCAGTGCAAGCTGTCACATACGAGCAAGCGTTCTGGGGCCAGCGCGCTCTGTATCACAGCGCTGTGTGTTTCAGTCTTGTTATGCTGTCCAGAGTTTGGTTGATTTTCAGCCAACAGAAGGGAAGAGATTACATTCTTTGTTATAAGGATAAACGTGGCTTGCAGCCACTTTGCCACACTGCCAGACCTGCAGGTGAAACCCCACTTGTTTCCAGCCATGATTAACAGAAGGATCACAGCCAAAGATAATACAGAAGGGAAGGAATGAAAGGAGGAGAGAGTCAAACCCTGCCCAAATGGCAGGAGGTGGCTACATGTGCTGGCTGGACCATGACCAAGGCAGATGCAGCAAAGCTGAATGGAGCTGTTAAAGGAGAAACACTGGGAACAGTAACTTTAACCATTCAGATTCTTCTTGGAAATGCCAGGATCTGAGATATGGGGTTGGAGCTAAATTTGGACATTGCATAAACATTTACAAGCTCATTCAGAGCCTACTGGTGATTCACCAAGGTTTGGGGCTGGCTCTCATGGCTGAAAGAGTGAAACTTCAGTAGTAAAATCCATCACCCCTAGTGAGCCGTCCTCTGCACAGTGGGCCCGAAGTCCTACCTGCTGCTGGCACAGCAGATGCTGCAGGAACAAGATTTCTTCAGGTCAGCTTTTCAGCTGATTTTACACCGTATTTGTCATTATATACGCCACAGAAATGAAGCTCTTGGGGTCTTGGATAACCCCTTTTTAGTGCAATGCAGTTAAAAAGACAGCTGATTTCTATGTGATTCAAGTACAATTTACCAGGGACAAACTGCTCCAGGCATTGCAGTCTGTCCACTGGATGTGTTCTTCAGGAACTGGCTGTGTTTAAACCTCCTTCCCTGCCACATGGCTCCAAAAGACCTGTGTCTGCCTCCTCCCTGCATGAGCTATCACTGAAAACCACATGAAATGCACATCCTCGCCCTCCGGCTTCGCGCTGCTCACATGGTGATGCTGCTGGCACTGGGTGCTTTGGAGAGAGACGGTACTGCTTCAGCACATAGGGACCTTCAAGCAAGACTCCCGTTTGCAGGGGCCTCGGGGTGCCGGCAGGTTGGAGCTAGCCAAGAGCAGCTCTCTCTGTACCACAATCACCTTTGGGGCATGGAGGAAGGGAGGCTGCTTGTTTTTCTGACTCCCCTCCCTAGTCCTCTGCATTGCAGAACGAAACTGCCCTGCAAAATCAAAGGCACCCCAGAAAGTGGTTCATTTCCAGCAGCGCCTGTGCTGTCACGCAGCATGAAGCGGAGCTCATACTTCAGAAATCAATGCACTGTTCTGTCTACCTTTGTCTAGTTTCACATATCACACATTAAATCAGGTGCAGTAATTACTGAGCCGTGGCTGCAGAGAGTTATTAACTTGCAGTACAAATTAAGACTGCTCTGCCGTTGAGAGGGCTTTGTACTGAGGACGGGCCAGGGCTCCGGGCTAACGGCAGCCCGCGAGGTGAGCTGCTGCCCCAGAGACCTGGCCCAAAGTCAGGTCACAACTCAAGGCTTCTCAAGTAAATTAACTCCCATCCAGTCTCTTTCGCTCTTGATGCAGGTCAGGATTTAAAATAATAATAATAATAAAAAAAAACCCCAACCACTATCAGAAAAACAAAAGCACTCAAAGGTTCTGGGGGTTACGGGGCTATGGAGGAAGCCCAGCAAAACTGAGTTTTAGGAACCATGGAAGCTGCAGCGTCCAGCTGTCCCAGCCAAAACCTGCACTTCTGGAAGCACTGCAAGGTGGTCAAGTTTTGACTTGGGAGCTAAAACCTAATTGTAGAGATCGTGTCACCAAGGGACCATTCGCACAGACCTCAGCGACTCTGGATCAGACCAGCTAGGACTGTTAACACTTCTGCGTTTCGATAGCTGGAAACAGATTTGAAATCAAACCTGAAGCACTGGTCTGCACAATCCTATAGACCAAAGCGATTTAAAGGTAACAAAAACTTCAGTCAACTCTTCTACAATTTTCTCTTTCTGGAAGTAGGGCTTTCATAGGCCAAAAATAGCCGTCCAGTTCAGATCTTGTTTTCTCATTAAAACAGTCACGTCCCTCAGAGCCTGGAACGCAGATTCAGTTTCACACCAGCAACTGGGCTAAATTAAGACTTTTTTTTTCCCATCGGAGAATACAAGCTGCATCAAACAATTGATGGAATAATTAGGGTTTTACCAAAGTGCTGTCAAGTATGGACTTAGAGAACAACTCAAAACCAGACAAAATTATTACTCCTAAATGAATCAAAAGATTAAAAAATAATAATAATAATTAAAATAAAGATCCTAGGACCCGACATGAGCAGCACAACTGGGGAACCCCCACCCCAGCAGGTGGGTCTTCCACAGTCAATGTCCGACCTGGAAAGGAAATGCCATACCATCACCAGCACGCGTGCAACCTGGGTTTACGGGGCGAGCTGCACTCAGCCTCCCTGGTCAGGTTATTCCTCTAGGAGGCACTACGTTAATTAAAAAATTAACAAAATACAGCTGCGTAACTGCATAGTGGTCATCTCTGAGCACTCTTCTGGGAGTCAGCTGTAACTGTTCACATAGGCACAGGGAAGGGTAGTGTCAAGGACAGGCTGCAAAGTCCCCGAAGCAGGACGTGCAAGGTCAGATGGTCACCGAGGCTATTGGAGAGTTCATGTTGGTGACAGTCAGGTGCTGGTTGTTGTCAGTGCACTTGGGGAAGTCGTCCGCCTTACAGAGGATCTTGGAAATGATCTTGCGGAAGGTGTAGCGGAAGTCCCTGATCCTGTAGGCATAGATGATGGGATTGATGACAGAGTTGGCGTGGGAGAGGATGATGGCCATATACATCACCCACTCAGGCTTGGATTTGGAGAACTCCTCATGGAAGTGAGTGATGCAGTTCAAGATATGCAAGGGCAGCCAACAGAAGGCAAAAAGTCCGACAATGATGGCCAGAGACTTAGCTGCGTGGACTTCCTTCTGCAGTGTGGTCCTGGAGTTGCCCATCAGTTCAATCTGATGCAACTGTTTGCAGGCGACCATGAATATCTTAATGTAGATTCCCAGCATGATAACAAGCGGGAGTAGCACACAGCCAAAGAAGTTGAAGTACACCATGTAGCTCATCGTTACCACATTCTCAAAGAGGCATGAAATGAAGCAGCCGTGGTTCTCTGTGCCGGTGTCAGTTCCTGTCTCATTGGTGGCATTGGGACAACCGCTCATGGCTTTATTCCAGCCCATAAGTGGAGTCAATCCAATTGCAAAGGACAGGACCCACAGCACAGCAATGAGTCCTCTTGCCCGCTTGCCGGTCACCAGACTGTTATACCTACAGCATCAAGAACAAAACCAAGACAGAGCCATTATATAAATGCACACTCGTGACTTCCCTGCAGGTAAAGTCATCAGCATTTTGGCTAATGCCGCAAAAGCCCCACCCACACCCACGCAGGAACCTCACCTCTGTGATCACCAGAGGGGTAAAAACCCCTCACCTGCGCTCTATGCCTACGCAAAGTGATTTTGGGGAGGTGATTCACTTACTGTTCCTGAGAGGTGCCAAGCACCGCCCCTGCCCAGGAACATCCTTCAATAGGAGGTAAAGACTTGGAGTCTTAAAAAAGGCTTCATCATTGCATGAGTCTAAACTACAAGGAGGGCAAGAACAGGGGGAGGCTCACTCTAACCACCAGCTTACACTCTGGCTCTACGCATCCACTACTGGGCACACCAGGACATGCTACATGAACTTCTGGGCTGACCTATTACAGCTGAGATGATGCTGACACTCTGTTCTATGCTGTAATGGGTACCTAAAGGCTTAACCAACATCACCACACACTTATAGCCTTTATACCACAGCCAACTTGCTTCAGCTGGGGCTGCTCGTGCCTGCAGCAACGCTGGCTTTCACTGGAGATTGGAGCAGTCCCATACGGACACCCCTTCCCATGCTACCTCGTACACTAAGTACATGCATGTGGAAACCAGGGATCCTACTGTTTTTCCAAACAGTGAAATTCCTGGCTACACATGCCAGACTGCAGCCCAGGCAAGCTTGTTGTGGCTGGATAACAAATACCCTGAAAGACTACTCTGAGCCAGCATCTGAAAGCAATTTCTAATGATTGATTGCTTAGGAGAGTTACAAGTTAGGGTTTGTGTCTCCATTTTGAGCCTCACATCCAGGCTGGAGCTGGGAATCGGGGACACTGGGCTCTTCCTTCCCAATTCGATGTCTGTGCTTTACGTATCTCCGTCAACAGCTGATGTGGGCAGCTTGGTTTAGATCCCAGGGCTGGTGTCGGCCTTCCCTGCTTGTGGATGTGAGGATTCTGTAGGGGACACACCATCGAGATGACCTGAAGCCAGACACAGACTTGGCCCTGCAGCTATGAAAGCCTTCAGTGGGGTTAAACCACGGCTGTGCATAACTGCTGCTGTGAGGCGATGGCTTCATTTTGCTGACCACAGCTTGTAAAAATGCAGGATTGTAAGGAAATGCCTTCCTCAGGCACCTGCTGCTCCCATGGCTGTTACGGAGGAGCTCTGCGGTGGCCCAGGCATGAGCTGATGCAGTGCTGAGGGGTGCAGAGCCGTGTGCTGCTCCACACCTTTCCTAACCTATGGATTGGGCGCCTTCATGGTCAAGAAAAGAAAGGTGCTCCTCCAGTCCCTACGTGCTCCCTTGGCAGATGGAGCTGGAACTTAAAGCTGCAAAAGTCCAGCTAGTCTGAGTGCAACCAGAAGAGATGCCAGCATCAAAGCATCGGTCAGATCGCTCTTCGGAGATACGAAGAGCTCACTGACTGCCAGAAAGACAACATGAGAAACCCATTACTGTCCTCTCCGCAGCCAGTTAGCATCTGCTGGCTAACACACGTCCCCCCTTCCCACACCCTTCCCTCAGTGCTTGTTTACTCTGGCTTGGCTACCCTGCTCCTCCTTTGCTAAGAACGTTTGTTCTGATTTTCTTCCGGCCCGTGAGGCAGGGGAGGGTTTTATTCCCACAGAACTGCAGCTGTGCTTCTGAATCACAGCACGGTCACCTCCGTGCGAGCCGTGTGTCCCTCTCCTCCTGCAAGCTACAAAGACAGGAGGGTAAAGGAGGGGTTTGCCGGCACAAACCGGGAGGCAAAGAGGGGCTCTGGGGCTGCTGCGAGTGGGTCTCACTGCAGGTGCAGCTGGGGCCGGCCAGGAGGACCTGGGAGCAGCAGCCACAGCTAGGCGAACACACTCCACAAGGCAGAAGATGTCTAAAGGGCAGGTCCAGCCACTGAGGGGTTTCTCCTGCACTCTTCTCCCATTATTACTATGTCTCACTGCTTCAGAAGATGAAAAATTCTCACGTGGGGCATCAATGAGGCCAAAGCCATTGCTTTCGAAACGCTGGGTTCAGTTCTCAGGAGCCAGAGCTGATCTGGGGTTGTGGGACCTGAGAACGTTAAGATTTGATTTGGAGCAAGTTCCCAGAAATCCTATCTTTTGGCAAAGCCTGAGTCTCAAGCTAAAAGGTTGGCTGAGATGAGTCAGTGCTGTAGGAGCACCAAGAGCTGCTGCCGACCTACAGCTCTGTGTGTGGGAAGAGAAAGCTGTGGCTCCTTGGCTTGTGCTCTTCACGCTTCATTGATCACTTCAGTTGCATCTGTGCTGCCCAAAAGCGAGACTGGAAACGCAAAAGGGCCCGTTGTTCAGAAAGTGAACGCTCAAAAGTTTTGTGTGTCTGAATCAGGCAGTGCGCAGGAACACAACAAAAAGCCACTGCGGCTCAGGGGGCCGTGCCGGGGCTCCTGTCCACCGTGCCGGGGCTCGTGTCCACCGTGCCGCTACAGGCTGGTAACACTTGGTGCTGTCTTGCTGAAAACACGTGGTCCCAAATAAGGCTTCTTCCATCTGTTCTTCTCCTGAACTCTTCTGCAAAGATAAAGCTTGGCTTGGAGGTTTACAAAATCAGTTAAGAAGCCACTTAATTTGCCGGTGGCTGTGAGGGTGGCGTGTTTATTTGAGCGGTGCTCTCTCTCATCCCTGCAGCCAGGATCACATTTGAGTGGACGTCGCTTCTGCAAGAAGGAGGAGATGGAAAACTGCTGCGCTCCGGGACCGCAGGAGCCAGAGCTGAGCAATGGAGACGGCTGAGGGTGGTGAAGAGGTGGTGTCCATTGAGGTGGAGACAGTTATTGACAGCGAACACCTGCACTCCTTCCATTAGCTCTTTATTCTTGCAGGGATGTATTGTGAACTCCTCCCGGCATCCCTGCCTTTGGTGGTCCGTGGCGGTGACTGCAGAGAAGGACACGGCTGGTTGCTGAGCTACCGGCCAGAAGAAGCCGAGGTGTAATTGGAGATAGTCTGATGTTCTAAAATTGGTCACGAATTACCTTGTTATTACCTTAATCCACTTATTTGGTGAGACGCCGCCTGTAATGCCCTTAAGTTAACTGAAGGTAAGCCCATGCTTGAAAATAAAGAACAGCATAGCTGTCACCAGACCAAGGCATGACGAGTCTCGTTATGAGCTGCTGCACACAACTGCAACCCTCTCATAAACCACCGTGAAGAAAAGCAGGCACGGGCTGGGAGACAACTGAGACCCAATGCTTCCTGAGCTTCTATAAAACATGATCAGACAGTGAGGAACCAACAGATTTTCACAGCTCTGAATGCTCCGACAAACCCCTCCCTCATTCTCTTCTATGCTTAATATTATTAGGCAAAAAAACTATTAAAGTAAATTTACTCACCTAAGTCTGCTCAATTAATGTATAACAAATATTGAATCTCCTCTATGTTTCTGCCCAGAGGCATCAAGTGTTGCTTTAATGTAAATAACAGCTGAATATTTTAAAGTGATTTATTGAGATTAAATAACCTGGCAATGCATTAGTTCCTTTTACACTGCAAGGCAAATTCCCTTTACTGGCGTAATCATCATCGAGCAGCTAATTACCTCAGCTCCCACCCCGTGCCCCCGCCGTGGACGCTGCAGAAGCCCTGATCCATCCCCGCGGTGCCGCCAGCGCGCAGCGGGTCAGGTTTCTATTTGTCTGACATACAGACCTGTACGTTTGCCACCAGCGTCACAGCCTGGGTGGCAGTGGGTCAAATCCTCTAGGGAAAGCTCAGCTGCTTTTACAACATGGCTTTGACCCACCGGGATTATCCTGTGTCCTACTGTGCCAGCACCAAAACGGGCCAGAGGCAGAGGCTGGAGGAGATGCCCCTGGGCTGGTCCATGGACTGGAGGTGGTGTCCTTCACCCAGCGGATATTGCTGTCACCCGCAGCCTCTCCACTTGAGTGATGGCTCAGCAAGGTCCACAGCTTTTCTGGAAGAGCATCATGGCATCCACCAAACAAACCGAGATGTCCATAAGCACAAAGTGTGGGGAGAATCCTACCTGCACTCTCCAGGCACCGTGCCTCTGCTTGGTAGGATGGGCAGGGTAGAGTTGGGTTTTTTTTCCAACAGATCCCACTGCATTTCTACTGCTATTTCCTGGAGCTGGATACCAGCCAAGACGCCCAGGCAGGCATCGCGAAGCACAGCTGGAGCAGAGCAGGACACGCTGCCAGCCTGCAGCCAACCCAGCCTCTCCCATGTAGGAGTTTGGCTTCTGAGTGGCAGGAACTGAGTCATGTCCTGCACGTACCCGGCATCTCCCCACCAACCCCTGCCACGACCCCACGGAGAATGGGGTCCCCCTGGAATGGGATTAATATTCCCACATGATTTATCTCAGAGACCAGGAATGGGGGAGAATCCCTGAGCAGCCCGGAAGGATGAACAGATCAAAACATTGCGGTGCCACACACGCGCTCTCTTGGTGCTTGGTGGGCTCTGAAGGTGGCCCTGAGCACGACGCTGGCCTGGGCCCTGGCTGATAAGGTACTGAGTAAATAAACCTGAGGTTAGCAAAGAGCAGAGCCAATAGATTGTGTTACGGAACATTTGAGGTGCGTTGCTGAGCAAAAGGGTGATCTGTAAGCAGAGAAACTGCACCAGCACTTGCTCCCGTGTCCTCATCACCTGCAGAGCGGAACAACTCTCTTACGTTTGCTCACCACGGCAGCTCTGTTCCCAAAGTTTTTGCCTACCTCCTGCTACCGGGCCACTGTTGGAGACAAAAACGAGCTCCATCATCTCTGCCATGGTCTGAAGACCTGCAGCTGGTAGCTAGCAAATACCCTGTGGGTCCTGGCTCTTCAGACGTCTGCAATAGGATGTCCACCCACCTGGGCATTATTGCTGTCCCCCATCCTCTCTGGATACGGAGTGAAATCCCTGAGGCTGAGATGTGGCTTCTAACAACAAAAAGACAATCAGGAGAAAACCAACACCACTCAGCCGGGCTTCGTCTCTCCTGCAGCCCTCAAAAAGGCCCAGGTGCTGCCAGGCTGCACATGCGAACGCTGCACACAGACGCTGGGTGTTTAAACACTGCTCATTTGTGTGACCCAATGCTGAAGCTCTGAAGCTGTAGCATTAACCCTTCCATCAGGAAAGTTTTCCCTCACGACGGAGCCTCCCAGGCTCCCATCATTAGTCCAAGCATTTGAATAGGGACATCTCTGACTTGTGCAGTCTTAACTGGAAGAGCCAGAGGATCCCAATCCTCATCTTGGCATCTTGGAAGTCTCCGGGATGGTGTAGGGGAGGGCTTTGAATCAGGTGAGGCGTAGCTCTAAACCTACACACCCTATGTGGTCTACATCACCCCATAGCAGCCCCACGTCCACCGGCAGAGCTGCAGCTCAGCAGCAGCACCACCAGAGTCTCCACACCCCAGCAAGGTGGGAAGGAGCTCAGCTGCTCTGCTCAAGGCTGCCAAACCCCAGCGCGAGATCAGCCTTCGATGAGCAAAGCTTTCAACTCCAGACTCTCAGGTGTCTCGTGCTGAGGCCACATTCGACGGGCTCAGTGCAGAAACACGGGTGTGATGGCTGTGCAAGCGGCGCTTGGGGCCTCTCTGCACGCCTGGAGCCCTGGAGGGAGCCCTGGAGGGAGCCCTGGGGCTCTCTCCCTGCTTCCCTGCTCATTTCGCCCCATTCCCAGGCTGCCGGATGCGGGGAGGTGAGCAGATGGAGATGCACAACTCAAAGCATTGCAGGTGCTCCGATACAAACAAGCAGTGCTAATTTATATGTTTCTATTTTAAGTGTGAAGGAAAACACACAGACACCTCCATTCACAAAGGGAGAGAGCGATTTGGCTGCCAAGCATTGTATCCTTGTCATCTACTTGCAGCTGGACTTTGCATCTTGGTCTTTTTTTGGAGCTATAACAGCATGAAATAAGCATCATTGCTGTCATTCTGTCTGCTCCATGCACAGCCGTGGAATGGAGCTCACATACCAGCTGAAATATCCTGGCAGGACACTTTAAATGAATCATAAATTGCACCTTGGGGGGCAGAGGGGGGAGTAAAAAAAAGAAAGAATTGTGCTTTTTCTCCAGGAAGGAGTTGGCGGTGAGAGTGAGAAATCAGATTAGCGGTTACGGTATCGGCCGAGGAAGAGGGACATCTGCGTCTGTCCATGTCCAGTGGTAGACAAAGCACTTCCTCCCACATCTGTCCCTATTGTGCGCGGGGGACAGCAGCAGCGGCCCCCGCTCACAGTCCTGGCCTTCCGCTGGACCGGTTCCTGCAAACACGCCAGCACCCACAGCTCAGGTGGGACCACAGGGGTTACTCGGAGAAGCAAAAGCATCGCTGAGCACCCTCCAGTTCTGGTTGCTGGAAGCACAACTCCCACTGCCTGGTGCTTCCATGGGAAACCCGAGCGGCTGCATCAGCTCAGCCTCCGCACGCCCACCCATCAGGGGATGGAGACAGCCCTGAACACCGGCTCATGGCCAGCCTAAACCTGTTAGGAAAAGCTGAATGGGAAGAAAGGAGCTCTCCCAAAGCGCCAGCCCTCCCCTTCTCCCGGTGCCGGGAGCATGCGCTCACTGGGAAGCACCGCCATGAGCACCTCAACTCACCGAGGAGCACTCGACGCCGCGCAGGCAGCCTCGCTGCTGTGCCGCCCCAGGGGATGACATCTAGAAGGGAACCTGCCCCCCTCCACGCACAGCACGGCCGCGGGATGCTGCTCAAACCTTGCCCCCCAGCGGGGAGCCGGTACGTGGATGCTGCTCTGAGCTTTGAGCCCCGATGCTCAGGGAACCCAGCTTTGCCTCGGCTCCCATCCTCATAGAATGAGGAGGAACGACCGCCCAATCCCTTCCCGGTGCTGTTAGGTGTCCATTCCTGCTTGAGGCAGCTACCCAGCGAGGTCACAGGCTGCGATGCTTCATTTTTAGGTGTAGAGAATCACTAAAAGGCATTTAAAGACTGGAAGGCTTTAACTTTCTCTTGGGCTTGCTTTGCTCACAGCGTTTTCAGCCTTAGTCTGCATTAAAAGCTAAGGGCTTTGGAACTAATCGGAGAAGCAGCTATTCCCAGCGTGTGAACGGAGGTTGTCAGGGGCTGGGCTGCTCCAGACCTCCTGCACTGCACGTTTACTCTCTAGGAAGCAATCCAGTTTGGGAGCAAAGTCACAAAAGACAGGCACAAACAACAGCACGGAGACCAGGGTGAAGCCGTTCTGGCTGAAGACGAGGCCTCAGCTGGACATCGCCCATCTTCTCCCCCAGAGAAAGCCAGGGATGTCTGCCAGGCAGCAACAAACCTGTTTGCAGCCCCAGGTAACCGCTCTCCAAATTACTAAGACTCCAAATTACTCTTCCCAGGATGAACCCCACTTGTGCTTCACGCCCAGCCATGGCGATGACCATCGGGACGAGCCGAGCATCCCTATCCCTGGGAACATATTTATGCCAACATATTGCAGCCCCCTCCCAACAGGCTACAACCACACCAAGTCCTGCAGCCTGCAAGCTGGGGCTATCGAGTGCCTACAGGTTTAAAACTCAGCAAGATATCCATACCGTGTGCTTATCCTTCTTGCGAACTCCTCCCTCCCCACGGTGGAAGCCGAGCAGCTGGGAGAGCGAACGCTCTCCTCCACCGTCCCCAGCTCCCACTGCGTCCTCATTTATCCCCAGACACCTCTCCAAGGGCTGTCACCTCAGCTCTGCCACCGCTGACACAGCGCCGGCTCAGGGCTGGGGGACGGCTGAAGGGTATCGGGTTTGCAGGACAAGGAATGTGGGAAGGAGAAATGCAAGAGAGCCCAGTTTTGGCCCAAAGCACCCTGCAAGCGGAACACGTTTGGGTAATCGGGAGAGTTAAGAAGAGAATAAGAAGGGTAACAGCATCTCAGGGTGTTGTGGGGTGGGGAGCAGGAGGGGCCACAGAGCTGTGCACTTGTTGAACGCCAGCAGCACCTGTGATGCGGATGTGTGAATGTTTTTCTACTCACGCTTTCACAGCAGCCGCTGCCAGGTAGGATTTGCATTTTCTACCCTGGTTTCTGTCCGCAGAAGCCGGCCGGCCCCAACCGGCTCTCAACCCTGATGGGATGAGAAAAGGTGACTGAAAACTGAGCTCAGACGCATGGGGTACAAGTGGGGTGCAGGGCGAGCTGTGGGGTCCCTGCCCACGCTGGGCAACCCCACACTCTCGTAACCACGCGGGACGCTAGAGGATGGCCAGAGGTGTGCAGAGCCCAGAGGACCCAGGAAGGAAATGAGCTCAGCGCTCCGCATGCTGGCTCACACGCTCCAACAACATCAAAACACAAGCAGCCGCCTCGAGCTGCGCAGGTGAAGGCAGGAGCGTGCGATACCTGCCCGCCCTTCACCATCCATCATGCTTAGGGACATGGTTTAGGGAGTGTTAGGAATGGTTGGACTCAATGATCCGGTGGGTCCTTTCCAACCTGGTGATTCTATGATTCTATGATCCATACGGTGTTTCTGAGTTCCAAAACACAAAACCCCGACTCTCTCTAGCTGAGTCCACAGGGCTGAGAGGAGCCTTCCAAGCCTGCAGCCCTCCCGAGCTCTTCTTCCTCGACACCACCCTCCCTCCAGGGCTCTGAAGCCCAGTGTTATCTGCCTGGGGCTGAGAATTTTTGACATTCCAAACCTCTCAGAGTGGTTCAGACCTCAGATGTGCAGCTCCAGGGCAGCTGAGTTAAAGGCGGCTGGTGGAGGTGAGATAGGAACTATGATTCACTGCAAGCTGTTTCGGTGTGATCCCGTCCACAGAGCAGTCCTGCGGCCGCCACCCCTCCCAGGCACCCTGGGCCCTGCTCACTCAGATAACAGATAAGGGTGAGAAGATGGCCAATCTCTGCTGGATCAGCTCTCTCTGTAACAAAAATGCCCCAAAGCACTGGTGTCTCCAACCACCATCCCCAGCAAGACGCTACTCGCCCGCTTCGCTGCAGAGCCTTGACCGACCTTCCCAGGAGCCGGTGGATCTTGCGTGGTCAGCACGAGCCCAGCACCACTCGCCCACTTGCATCTCATCCCAGTGTGCTCCAGCAGCTCAAAGACCCCATCGTGTCCTCACCTCCCTGCCCAGGCGCAGCTGGGCTCCAACCAGCCGGCAACAACAGCATCCACGTTCCAGCCACACCATCGCAGCACGACAGGCAAATCGGAGAGGGAGGACGCGTCTGAAAGCCATCCCTGCAGCACCGCTCTCCCAGGAACCCGGCACCGGGGCTTGGGTGGGAGGGAGGGTGTGAACGCCGCGATGCGGGGTGATGGGCGCTGACACCCAGTGTGTTAGACAGGGGGTACAGGCAGAGCCCCGGTGACACTGGTCCACCTGCACAGTTGCTCCTCTGCACAAACCGTGCTCTGTCCCGTGTCCCCGGCAGGTCCAGCAGCTCTGGTTGTAGTGCTCAGTGACACACATGGCCCTGAAGGGTGAGCGTGAGGGCACAGACACACACCCACCGCTGGACTCGCAGGTTATTTGTGGCTCATGCCCAGCCCTGATGTCAGCCACGGGATCAGGGAGATAATCCGCTCATCGACACATACAAATTCCCTGAGCCCGGTGTCAGACTTCGCAAAGGGAGGGGAAGAGCCCGACACATCTGTAGGCACAGCTGGAGTCACTGATTGCTGGCACCCTGCGGATTGAAGCTGCCTATAACGCAGGAACAGGAGCCCCAACGCCCAGGGCAGCGACTGCCCAGCGCAGCCGGGGCAAAACACTCCTCAAGACTCAGTTTTGCAGCCTGTGCCGATTGCTCTGGCAAGCAGCAAATTCATAAACCCCCCAAGAACCAACTCATTCATTAACAAAGCAAAAACTTTTAACTGTAAAATAAAACAACTCACTGTCAAAACATTTTCCTTTAACGTACTTTTTTGCAGAGAGGTCCAAAGCTTTTGCTGCTGGAGTAAAAGTCTAGATTTCAACAGTTCCCTTTTTTTTCATCTAAAAATCAGCCTGTATTTTTTTATACTTTGAGCTGACCAAAACCAAACAAAGCTCCTAAACCCAAAGCTCTGGCTTCAGGCTCTGGTGCCCTCGGCCAAACGCTCCCCAGCATCCCCGCTACCCCCCTGCTCCTGCAGGAGCTGCGTTGGGGCAGAGGTCTCAAAGCCAATTAATTCGCTTCCCATCAGTTTTTTTTTGCTTTCGGGGTGGGGGAAAACCATAAAAATTTGGGACAGGCATTTTAGGCAACGAAGCTGCTCACGACTACACACAACTGCAATTTCTCCCCTCTTGTTTATGGCTGGGAGAGCACACGCGATTATTCCTGATTTTTTAATTGCATTTCCAGTCTCGGCTGCATCCAAAGCCCGGAGCAAGCGGCAGCCCTAAGAGAGCCACAGCCCCCAAGTACAGCACCAAAAACCCCCACGTTCTGCCTGAGTCAACCTCAAATGACACAAACTTCCTCCAAGATACGACAGCTCACAGCCCTCAACGCGCTTCCCAAGGTTGTTGCACGTTGATGTCTGAACCGACGGCACAGCCGTCTGATGGATGGGAGAGACAGAGCAGCCACAGCTCTGCCATAACGACGTTTCCTGTGCCGCTCAGGTCTCAGGATCAGGAGCGATGCGTGTGAGCCGCACATGAACAGCAAAACACGCCCGGGAGTTCAGACGGAGGGCACTGCAAGGATTTCCCTTCAGAAAGGAAATGAAGCAAGGGCAGAAGAAAGAGGAGCAGCTGCAATTCTGCGTGAGGATGGCACACAGGAAATGGCAGGTGAAGACCAAGGCTCTCGCGGAGGATTTTCCTCCCCAGCGGCTTCAGCCCTCCCAGCTCCCGTAAATATCCACCAGTTTGCTTTGCTGAAGGCCAAGCTGGGAGTTAAAAGGAACCAGAACAATTCTTTGCTGGAGGACACAGAGGGAACCCTCTCGCCTGCAGCTGTGGGGCACAGCGAGGAGAAGCATCCCTACAGCATCAGCCGGCGCACCTCGAGGCAGGACACTGCCCAACTAAAAGGGTCAGGCAGAAAAAACAACAATCCAAATGGAATTTCTCCCCATAAGGAGGGCAGAAATAAGCTGGACCGTTGCCTTGATTAGGTCAAAGATAAGAGGGGCAGCAGCTCATTGGGGAGCCCGGCAGCATGAGAGGCAGAACAGCACAATGCCATAAACCCATCGTGGTCCAAGTGCGGATGCTCTGGCAGCGAGGGTTCAGCGAGGTGTGGAAAGGGAGAGAGCATGGGTATGGATGCACTGTTCTAGCTCACGGCAAAGGTGCCCAGGAACATCAGCCCTGCACTTCTGCTGGGGATAAAATTGAAGATGGGAGAGAACTAAATCCGGGGAGGAGAACAAGCACCACACCAGCTCGGATCACAGGGAGCTGGGAGTAGTTTTCCCTCTGCGGGTCTCAGCTGGGGTGTTTGCCGGGTAGGCAGCAGCAGTACAAGGCTCAGGGTTCTGCAGGAGGTCACCAGCCGCACAGGGGCACACACAGCGTGATGCCGTGCAGGGCGTCGCGTTATCTTTGCTCTCTGAATACAGGTACTCTTCTCCCTCCCTAATTCCTGACACATTTGTTCCAGGCTTCTATCCATACCTACATTTACTAGCCGTGCCAAAGGACTTTGGTTAATGCAAATAAAAGGGAAAGATTTTATTCCACCTACAAATCTTGGGCTCGTTGCAATGGGACTGTAGGGTGAAATCCAGCTCTGGAGAAAGCCAGTGAGCAAAAGCCTCGCACCGCTCTCGTGCCAAACTCTCCACAGGATGGATTTACTGCTGCTGAAAGATGCTCAATTGCTCGGCTTTGATATTCTGCTTGGAGGAAGTGCTGCGGGGGAGCGAACTTTTGGAGGGGACAGGATGGGAGGCGAGAGCAGGGATGGTGTCGTGTCCCTGGCGCAGCCCAGGGATGGGCGCACGCCGGCAGCAGCGTTGCGGTCCAGGCAGGATGGGTGCAGGACACCAGGCAGGGTTAAAGCACATCTGAGGACAAGAATCTGCATCCTGGTGTGTCAGGCAGGGGAGAAGGGACCCGGGGAAGGTCTCAGAGCTGCAGCTGCACGGAGTGGGCAGCGCGGGCTGTGGCTCCTCCACAAAGGGTAAATTTGTCAAACGCAAACAAACAAAATACGAGTTTCAAGGGACAGAAAGAATTCATGGCTTCAGGTCAAATTCAGCAAATATTTTTAGCCAGAAGAGGGAGGGCTCTAAGACACCATTTTCAAATGCTGTAAGATTTTTATTCTGCAATTGTCTACGTGAGAATTTGTTTGTTCCTTTCCAGCGAAGGTGCCTCCATTTCAAAGCACAGCAACATCAGAAGGGTTAAGCAACTCAAACAAAAGCCTACCAGGCTGGTAAGGATGACTTTGTTTCACTAAAACTTCCAAACATCACCGTTTCAGTTTGACTGCAACGATTTTCCTCTTCCCCGTGGGATTTTTGGTTCAGCCACAGAACTGAAAAATCCATTATTAGCCTGGCTGCAGTGCAAAGTCCTGCTCCCAGCCTGCAGGCCCGCCCAGCGTCTCCGTGGGCTGAAATAGCCCTCAAACAGTATGAAATAATACGGCACTCAGCCCTCAGTGTCCCTGCAGAGCTTTCCGCAGCGAACTGGTGGACACAACAGGGACACTCGACTGCTCTGCAACAACTGCATTATTTATTGTCATTGCTGGATAGGGCTGGGTACAAATCATCCTCTTAAACGCTTAATACTTGGTGGGCTGTTATCAGCCTCTGCGCTGATCCCAAAACCAGTGTTTTAGGGAGGAAAAGAAACTTTCCCTGAGGTTGTCATTACTGTAAATTTAGGACCAGCTTTTCCTTTCCGCAATGCACACCTCCTTCCAAAGATGGTGCGTCCACCTCCCCACAGTGGGTGGGTGGACAACTTCTTCCCCCCTCCGGCCACGGGCAGCACAACGGGAATGTATTTGGGAATAACTGCAGAATGATAGAGTGTCCTGAGTTGGAAGAGACCTACAAGGATCATCAAGTCCCGCTCTTGTCCCTACACAGGAGAGTCCCAAATAACAATGCTGATGAGACAGAGCTAATTAAGCCTTGGTTGGAAAAATGTAGTGCAGCGCAGAACGGTTTTGCCAGTGTAGTTTATCGTAGAATCATCATAGAGTAGTTTGGGTTGGAAGGGAGCTTAAAGATCATCCAGTTCCAACCCCCCGTGATGGGCAGGGACACCTCCCACTGGATCAGGCTGCCCAAGCCCCATCCAACCTGGCCTGGAACACCTCCAGGGATGGGGCAGCCACAGCTTCCCTGGGAAACCTGGGCCAGGGTCTCACCACTCTCATCGTGAAGAAGTTCTTCCTTACGTCCAGTCTAAATCTGCCCCTCTCCAGCTTGTACCCGTTGCTCCTCGTCTTACCACCACAAGCCTTTGTGAACAGCCCCTCCCCAGCTTTCTTGTAGCCCCTCCAGTACTGGAAGGTCACTCTAAGGTCTCTCGGAGCCTTCTCTTCTCCAGGCTGAACAATCCCAACTCTCTCCGCCTGTATAACCTACTCTATGCTCTCTCGATATTGGCTACACAAATAAAACCAGCCTTTTAGTACCAGTCCCTAAATCTACTGCCAAAGCAATACCCTGTCCGTTGCCCTGCGTTCCTAGCAGTGAGAAGACCCATCCTTTTAAAGGCATTTTACTCCCTGGCCACCTCTGAGAGCAATGAAATGGGCTGCAATACCGAGACCAAGTTTAATCCAAACATCACACTTCAGCCCAGACAAGGGTGGATCTCCATTTACAGCGAAGGGGCTCTGTGTGTCCAGCTAGAAAATGTTTGTAGGAATGAAGATGTTTGTGTAAATAGCATAGAAGGTTTGGCCTAAGATGGAGTGAGAAAGCAATGTTGGAAAAGGATCCCGAAGCAAAGCAAAACTGCCCTGGGATTTCATCCTGCGCAGCTGTATAGACCGACCTCACGGGACCAGGACTGTGAAAAACAGAGAGAATAGAAGAAAAACTTGCCACTATGTCAGACAGAAAGAACACTTCCCTTCTGGAAACACGTAAACGATCCTCTCAGAGTATTTCTGATCCACTCCTCTCATCTCTGATTGCGGGGGAGTAGAAACTGATCTCACGAGATCCAACTTCCTCATCCAAGCACTGCAAAAGGCAATTGTGGTGTAAAAGAAAAGAGTTATGAATAAGAGTTATGATGAACAGCCCGAACAGCTTGCTTGCGGCGGGTGACGTGGTTAAACTGAAACTTAAAAATCCGACCTGCTTGTGCAGCTGCTGCCGTGCCCCTGGCCCCCATCCCGAGAAATCCCCAAACGAACAATGGAAGAGGCACCAAAGCATTATCCGGAGCCAACGCGAGTCTCCAAGTCCAGTTGGGTGGCGGGGAAGGTAAGCAGCCGGTGTCAAAGATGCTGCTCTGCCCCAGCGAGGGCTGCAGCTCGGCTCTTGCTTCCTCTACACCCCGTGGGATTTCCATGCTCCGCTCTCTGATGACATACGCAACCACTCAGCATTTCTACTACGAGTTTTTATCATCTGCCTGATGACTAATTAATATTTGCCCAATGTATGAGAGTCCCCTCATGCAAGGTGCAAGAACAAGGTGAAGGTTTTTTTTTGAGTTATTTCAGGGTGAATTCATCGCTCGTGCAAGAGAGATAGTGGAGACAAGCAGAATCTAGGAAAGCTGCAGCTTACAGAGTTCAGCTGAGGTCCCTACACCAAATCTGCCCTGCTGCCCCACAGCCTCCACTTCTGACCTCGGCTCCCGGACTTCCCAGCAGAGCTCCGTCCATGTCTTATTTTCAGGGAGGAGCAACGGAGACGTGAAGAAGACTAATGGACTCGAGTCATTTGTAATGCAAAGCCACGGTCTGGTGCACTTAAGCTTACGGAAGCTGCTGCACCAACTCGCTGGTGAAGTGTCTGCAAAATACATTCAATACATTCCCCCCCAGGATATTGCAGTGTCCCATGAATTAAAAGGAAGGTGATTGCTGTCTCTTGATACCGAGTTCGGATGAAAACCTAAACTGTACATTTCTGAGAAGGGAGCTATGAATCCTTTCTCCTTCCCCCTCCTGCTTGCACGGTGTAAGCACAGAGCTGACACCTTCTGACATTTACTGATCTATACACTCACTCCCAGTAAGCGCTCAGAAGGAAAAGGTACGCATCCAAGAACTGAAATATCATTTCAGCATTTGTAGATGCAACGAATCGTACTTTTAGTACAATTAGTTCATGCATCATAACGCTCTAAAAACTGAAATTCAGTCTGGTTAGAGTCTAAGCCCAGCTGAAAATGTGAAGTATGTGCGAAGTCATATTAAGATCTATTTAATATAATTTTCAGCCTTTCTGAAAGAGTTGTGACCTGAGCTTGGGAAGACACAAGAGCTCTTGCAGAGCAGCCTGCAAAATTACTTCTCTAACAGGCTAAGAAATAGGGAAAGAATGGTTACTCATATATTTGATTACCCAGGAGATGCCCAGACACCGCAGTAATGGGGGCTGTATAAATACCTACATAGATTAGCCACAACTTTCCCAGGCACACTGCTACGCCAACACACACTCCACAAGAAGCCACGAACCCTCCCAAGACAAACACCCCGAAGAAACGGAGCTTCAAGGCATGTTTTGAAGTCAAGAGGCGGGATGCTGAAAACCTAACCCCAGTCCTGCTGCAAGTGAGCGCAAAAAATCTCTCTTATTCCCATCACCACCTGTGAGCAACGAACCTCCTGTGGCAACACTAGAGACAAGAAGATCCTGCACTCTTAGGAAAGGAGGGTCACCGCCTGGGCTGTCACGGAACGTGGCTACTTGCGTGCACTCCAGTCTCTTACCTCAGCGGGATCTTAATAGCCAGGTACCTGTCGATGGCCACCGCCAGCAAGCTGAAAATGGAGCTTTGGGTCAACACCAGCACGAAGCAGGCGAAGAAGAGGCAGCTGTGAAAATCCACCTGGAAGCCGATGCTGATGGTGATGGCAAAGGGGATGGCTAACAAACCCACGGCGATGTCGGCCACGGCCAGAGACACCAGGAAATAGTTGGTCGCGTTCTTCAAGGTGCTGTTGATGGCCACGGCCCAGCAGACCAGGACGTTGCCAGCGATGGACAGCACGGCGATGACCAGCTCCACCGCGATGTAGGTTGTTTTCAGAGTGTCCATGGCGAGAGCCCAGGGGAGAGGAGCCAGAGCTGTTCAGGAGAGCAGGGGACGTTCCCCTGGGCGCCTGCCCGCGGGGACCAACCGGGCACGGGGCAGAGCATCACCCAGCGCGGCGCTCCGCCGCAGGGCTCCCGCATCCCCAGGGCTCCGCGTCCCGCCCGCCCGCGGGGCCATGGGGCTGCGGGGATGGGACGGGGTGCGGTGGGATGAGATGGGATGGGATGGGATGAGCTGGGATGGGACGGGACTGGATGGGATGGGGTGCGATGGGACGGGATGGGATGAGCTGGGGTGGGATGATGCTCCGGCGGAGCCCGCCCCGCTCCGCTCCCCGCGGAAAAGCCGCTGCCGGCCGCGCCGGGGCTATTTCTGCACATGGGGCGAGCGGGGCGGGGAGTGAGCGGCTCGGAGCCGATTGGCCGAGAACCGGCGGAACCCGGGACACGGCACCTCCCGCATCGCCCAGCCCCGGGACGGGCCCCTCCGCATCCCGCATCGCCCGGGACCGGGACGGAACCCACCGCATCCCGCACCCCGCGGTCCTGGAATAGCGTCCCGCATCCCCAGCTCCAGTCCCCTCTGCATCCCGCACCCCCAACTCCAGACCCCTCTGCATCCCGCATCCCTAGCTCCAGCCCCTCCTGCATCCCGCATCCCCAGCTCCAGCCCCCCCTGCATCCCGCACCCCCAACTCCAGACCCCTCTGCATCCCGCATCCCCTGCTCCAGCCCCCTCTGCATCCCGCATCCCCTGCTCCAGCCCCTCTGCATCCCGCATCCCCGGCTCCAGACCCCTCTGCATCCCGCATCCCCAGCTCCAGCCCCCTCTGCATCCCGCATCCCCGGCTCCAGCCCCCTCTGCATCCCGCATCCCCAGCTCCAGTCCCCTCTGCATCCCGCATCCCCTGCTCCAGCCCCCTCTGCATCCCGCATCCCCAGCTCCAGTCCCCTCTGCATCCCGCATCCCCGGCTCCAGCCCCCTCTGCATCCCGCATCCCCTGCTCCAGCCCCTCTGCATCCCGCATCCCCTGCTCCAGCCCCCTCTGCATCCCGCATCCCCGGCTCCAGCCCCCTCTGCATCCCGCATCCCCAGCTCCAGTCCCCTCTGCATCCCGCATCCCCGGCTCCAGCCCCCTCTGCATCCCGCATCCCCTGCTCCAGCCCCTCTGCATCCCGCATCCCCTGCTCCAGCCCCTCTGCATCCCGCATCCCCTGCTCCAGCCCCCTCTGCATCCCGCATCCCCTGCTCCAGCCCCTCTGCATCCCGCATCCCCTGCTCCAGCCCCCTCTGCATCCCCGGCTCCAGCCCCTCTGCATCCCGCATCCCTGGCTCCAGCCCCTCTGCATCCATCTGCAGTCCATCACACCCCAAAACACACAGTACCAGGACGGCATCCCCCACTGCTGGGTGCTCCCCACAGGTGTTTTCGGGGTGATGGAGGGGCCACTTTGCCAAAGAATGAGTGAAAAGTCCCCCCAAAACTCCCACCCCATGTTTTCCCCCATCGTGAGCAGGACTCGGGCATTGCCACAGCCCGGACACAGCCGGTGGCGTTGCCACATGGAGAGAAGTCCCCACTAACAGCGCGTTGGCCAAAAGTAAGATATTTCACAAAAAAATCATGACGGCGCTGAGTCTGTGGACACTCATGGCGCAACGTGACATTTCCTGACGTAAGAAAATGGGAAAATACCGTGGATTAGCAAACGCTGCCGTTCATGGGGTTTGAGGAGTTGACTTCAGGTTTAAGGAACTTGGGGGAAAAAAACCCTAAAACCTGATGCAATCACAAATGAAAGGCGTTGCCTGGTGGATCTGAAACCCAGCCGTGAATAGGAAGATAGATAGAGTTTAGCAACTGCTTACCGTTTCATCACACCTTTCATGCTTTATGGTCACCATCAAACACAACCAGACCAGAGGCTGAACTTCACACCAGTTTTGCAGCATCCGGCGGCACTAAAGAATCTAGGGCAGAAACTAGAAAGAAATCCAAACAATTAAGTAAAATAAAACTTCCTGTAGCAAACAGAAAGTAAAAGAAATTGCTATTATTTTTATTTTTTTTTAAAACAAATTTGGAAATGGAATGCTGTGGAAGGGAAAGCTTTCTGGGGATCCACAATCACGGCAGAGCGAAAACACATGGGAAAAACAGAATCAGAATGATTTCTGTGGACCTGGCATAGATGGAAATGCTCTCGTTGAATGGAAGTGCTTCGGATCAGACAGAATTTATATTGATAGAAGCCTTTTTTTTTCCCAAGTTGGACATCTTGGGAGCAGAACGCTTTAGGACGAGTGGTGTGCTGAAGGAAACGCCCATGGATTTACTCAGATGGGGATGTACAGCAAGGTCCACTTGCTCCTTTTTGGCAGAAGCGTTGCTGCTCCTCGCGCTCCTCTCCAGCACCTTTGCACTCGGTACCCTACAAGCACTTTGCCGGCACAAAAAAAGGGCCAAAACCTCAGCGTCCACCCCTGCCTCTACTGAAACGACGACCGAGTTTTGAGGAGAACCCAGGTTTGCTGGTACACATCCCCCACGCGGGGCTGCTCCTTCTCCCTCAGCCCTGGCTGGATCATGAACTTGCCTACACTGGTTTGGTTTATTTATTATTTTGGGATAAATGTAGCTTCCCTCTGCGCAGAGCCTGTTATAATCACGTAAATGATGGTAAACTATGATGGAAAAGCACTTTTTACCCCAAAGCAATGGATTTACATCAGGGTTTGTACACACGTTTTTCGCAGTTGTAAAACATGTGCCAACAGAAGCCTCCTGCTGCTTTTATAGCACTTCGGTGAAACACGAATTAAGATGTACCCACTGCAAAAAAAGTTATTAGAAAAGGATCTGCTTTTGTGATCATGGAAGTGCTTTTTAACAGGCTGAGACAAGGGAAATTGTGGTTTATCAAGTCAGACACGGACAGAGAAACCCTTATTTCAGATTCTGATGAATAGGTTGCTCTGGGTAAGGTCTCTCTGTGAGACAGGTAGTAAGGCACGGTGGATGTTATGGGTTTTGCATTACGTGGAGATTCACTGCTCTCCAAAGCCATGAAGCCTTTGCCAAGGTCCGGCGGTTTATTTTGGCATCAGCTGATGCGACTGAACTCATGCTGAATAGAACTTAGCTGCAAGCGGAGCCAAAGACAAGCGTGCTCAGCTCTGTTGTACCAAACGTGATTGAATCCTGCTGGCCGTAAGTGTAGGATGAGCCCATTCCCAGCCAGAGATACAGAACCTGTCCTCCAGCTGCATCCTTCAAGCCCTGTTTTAAAAAGACATGGCATAATACAACCTACTATCAAATACCAACTGCATGGGCTGACTTTGTAGAGTAATCATCTGAATAGGAATTGTGAAATCCTGCACTTGCCGGGGCTCTTAGGATGATGAATCCATCGGTGATAATGTGCATATTTATATTCCGGAGCCTGTAAAGGAGCAAGGAAGTCACACGATTAGCAAGGTAAATATTACCCAAAGCTTGCAGCTCGTGGAATCCATTCAAGAACCAGCCCCAGGTCACTGGAGCACCGTTGGATGCTCAGATGTCAGAGACAGAGACAAATGAATCAGCATCGCGATTATTTCCCTGGATTCTATTTTGCTCTGGGGATTTGCCGCTCGACACTCTTATAGGAAACAGCACCAGCCCCAATCTGCTCTTTCAAGCCTAAGGACTAATCTGGCTCTTTTGTTCAGAGGGAAGCAGATTTAAAGGGATCCCACGTTATGAATGGCAAGGCAGTGGGAGACAGGATCAGCCCCCTGGGGTGGCCGTAGCCCGTGTCTCTGTGCTTTGGCAGAAGCCCACCGCCCTCGTACGTGCTGTTCTTCTGTCGCGCGCTCCCTGGGGAAGCGGAGCTGCCGCCTCGGAGGCCGTGCGTTTCCTGCAGCCCTCTGTGATCTCTTTTGTGCGAGTTCGCTGCGCCTCTGCGCAGACTTGGGCTGCACAGAGGACTTCCCTGGCAACCTCTGTGTTGACACCTTCACTGCTCTTGGCCCAGCCACAAAGGACAAGCGAGGAGCCCCACTAACCCCCATCTCTCTGCACCCATGGGACAAGGGGCCCGACAGCCCTCAAGGGCATAGCTACAAACACAAAGAAAAGCTCCTCAGTCAGTGACACCTGAGAAGTTTTTCCTGGTCCTGCAGCCAGATTTTCCATCTCAGACACTCCTAAGACAACAAACCTAACAGCTTTTTTCATCACTAAGCACGCAGAGTTAAAGAGAGGAGTAACAAGCGCTGGAGTAGAGTGTCTTTGCTCCTAAGGGACAGAGACACCTTCTGGATATCAAAACCAGGATGAAAACCATGAATGCCAGACAAAAAGTCCATCTGTCTTGCTGCTACAGGCACATCCATCGTATTGACTTTGGCAACCCTTCATGAAGCTGTGAGAGCTGCCGTACGGAGCAGAACTGGCTCTTGGGTGGCAGAGCATTAGCCCTGCACCTTGTGGCTTAACAAGCAAAGCAGCTGCCAACCATCTCCTTCCATGAGGGGTCAGCTCCATCCCAGAACTGCCCGGAGGGGGGAACACTGGGAGATAAGGAGGTCATGGCCAGGGCTTTCTGAAGGAACCCTGTTTTGGAGTACAGGTTGCAGCCTAGTGCCTTGCCACGGCACGTGCCCTTCTGTGTCCTTGGAGGCTCAGAGGTTCTCTCTTCCTCCAGACCTCACCAGCAGAGCTCAGCAGAAGCCTCCACACGCTTTTCCAGCCTCTTTTCACTACGTGTCTCCTTTGCAAGGACCATCAGCAAAGGCAGTGGCCAATGACAGCAGTGACAACAGGGATTTTCAAGGCAGACCTGAGGACCTGGACTAAGAACCAGCTCACATCTGTCTTACCACCAGGGCAACAGACCTCAGCCACAACTCGCTCAGCAGGAAGCATCAGCCCAGCAGAGCTGGTGCTGCGTTGTGAACCAAACCCCCATTACCGCTCAAGTCTTCACAAGCACTTTTCAGCTGCTTTGGAGGACAGGAAAGGCTCATCCTCAGCCAGACTCCAAGAAAGGATTCCCAAGACACATTATAACCGGGAAACCATGCAGCAGGTACAAAAGCCCTGTTCAAAGCAATGCTGCCAGTGATGGGCTGGACTTGGTCTATCCAGGCTAGGTGAAGGGAACAGGATTTTTGAGGCCAGCTTGGCATCCAGGCAGGTGAAACAAGCACTTAGCTGTGGCTGAATATTTATTGCCTGCTGTGCTGAGCATTAGCATGTCAAAGATTCCAGATGAGCTCTGAACTAAACAAGGATGGATGTGAATGGCCAAAGGTGAGGTTTGCCTGTATTGCTGCAGGGGTTTCTATGGAAGAGCCTGGGAAGGGAAAGCAGAGAGCGAAATTCCAGAGAAATCTATTTGCATAGCGGAGACATCAGTCAGTCTGCAAAATACTTGGAAATCAAAACAGAAAAATTATGGTAAGATTGTAAACTGCAGGTCAACAAACTTGGATCTTCCTAGTGCCCAGGATCATTGCCAGATAATAAACCTGTGTTATCCTGGAATTTAAAACTGGTGCTTAAATTATCTGCAAGAACTCACCTTGTAACACTACAGGTGTGTGAATGCTTTATAAATTGTGGGTTATATTTTGCACCTTTCATTAGAAAACAAAGAAGTCACCACAAGATTAAAAAAAATAAACTATAAACAGCGGTGAAATTAAAAAGGAAGGATTTTGGCTGAGTGGAGGCAAGAGCATTAAGACACCATTTTGAAAGCATTTTTAATTTATCTCTGTGTTTGATTCTATTTACTCACCACCCTCTGTGATGAAAAGCCAAGTGCCTCTTCCAGCAGTACTAAATGAAAGCTGTGGCTCAAGCCAAGAGCGTACGAAGCGCGGCAGAACCGAGCCCAAGGTGTGACCTGCACAGGGCTCCCAGCGGGTACAGCGCTCAGTGGTCTCGGTGGTGGTGGTGGAGCAGCTGTTTCCCCTGAGAAATCAATGGGAAGCGTTGATCCTTCTCCAGACCAAAGGGAAGCACTGGGAAGCTCAAGTGAAGCCGGACAGGCAGCGATGCCATTTGCAATTCAAACAACCCACAACTCGCAGCCAGAGCTGCTTCCTGGGCAAAACCTTCACAACTTCATACCCCAAAGAAAACAAACTTGTGAAGTGCCTTCTCCACCAGCCCGAGTCAGAGCTTCACTCCCAACCACCACTTCACAGCAACGCTAAAGAGAAGCGATTCTGCTCCCCACCAAGCCCTGACAGAGCAGGGAAATGTGCCCTTATCCCAAGTGTTCAAAGCCATTCTGCCTTATGCGAAAACGTGACATTGGGAGCTCCAAATGAGTACAGTGAGAAGACTTCAATTAATGCAACACATCTGCTCTGAATGTAGAATTGTGCTCAAAGCCTAGTGAAAAGTTAGGTTGAATTCAAAGCCTTCAGCTTGTTTTGTCTGTGCAAGATGGAACCAAGATTTGTAAATAACAAATAATTTGTAAATAAAACTGACAATACACACACAAAAACCAAATCAGCCAACGCAGAGGAAGGGGCCAACCTTCCTGCCCCACTCTCATTCCAACAAACACTGAATCTGCACCCAATATCCACTTGAACGCCAATGTCATTATCACAGCCCCTATTGTACTGCTCTCTCCCAAAGAGATAAGATTTTTCCCATTCTGTCCAGTTTAACTATCAGTTAAATTGTGACGTAAACCAAGTGCCAAACACTGCTAAAGCCCAAGAAGTTGTTTAGGGTGGTTTCCATCCTTGAAAGACTTTTCCAAATCTCCTCTCACTAGGAAAGCAATGTCTAAATCACAGCTGGAGGGGAAGAGCCCAGACCGCGCCATCCCATAACCTGTTATTTATTATTAATATTCCTCGCCCCTTTGCAAGCTTCAGAATGAACTCTCCCTTCCCAGAATGGCTCTCCAGGGCTTTGGCAGTGCAATTGCTCTCAAGGGCTGAGCTACGCACAGGATATTATCATTACTATTGCTCTGCTCTTCAGACACGTCGGGGTGTTCGAACTGGAGTAGCTGCGTAAAAAATAAGCAAGAAGCCACGCACACCGCTTTCACTGTAACTGCCCTGGCTGTAGTTTTTATTTTGGCAAGCAAAATAACGGAGATTTGACAACTGAAAAAGATGAGTAGAGCAGTGGTGGCAGCCTCGCTCCCCGTGAGCTTGGTCCTGTCGGCAGAGTATCCGATACGTGCTGCAGAATCACTCACCTGAGGAGCTCACTCGCTTCCTTGATCAGAGCGTGGCAGTGGCTTATTATGAGACAGAAAGGATGAGCTCTCTAGGAAGACAAATATTACAAAACATCAAGGTGGAACAAGGGTTTGAGCTGCTGTACACTCTCCTCTGAAGCCAAGAGAAGTGGTGAAGCGGAGCTTTGCAGAGCAGGTCAGGAAAAGCACCTGCTCCCACCTCAATTCTCTAATCTTGTTACTTTCTCTTTAACCAGCTTAAACTCGTGATGTGTGGGTAAGGACAAAACCCCCGTCATTGCTGTGTACTTAAGAAAGGAAAGCAATTCACATTCTAGATACGTGAATAATGTTTACCCACACTGGCATTTTACAGCTTTCCTTTTCTTCCTGCCATGCCCAATAAAACCCACTGATTGCCCCTATAATCTGGTTGTTGTCTTCTCTGGGTGACATTTGCTTTAGGGTCCTGCTACCCAGAGGTTGTGCCTGTGGTTTTCCAGCATCAAATTCTGAATAAAACATCCCTGTGAGGCTTCAGTTGTGATATTCGCAGCCCATTGAGTTTGTCTCTGGAAGACTTCTTGTTCTACTCATCTTCCTTATGCTTCTGTACCATCTACTGTGGCTTATGTCTTTCAAGTACAAGGGTAACCAAGGCAGCTTCTCCACTAATGCCCACCTGCACTGCTTTCCTGTCCAAATATCACTACAGCTGTTGCAGCCTGAAAAGAGGAGAGAGACAAAGTCTGTATTTTATATAAACCAGTGGCGATGGCAGTTGGATGGCCCGAGAAGATGGGATAAGGCACTGGCCTGGCTCTGGAATCTGGTCAGTACAGGGGTCAGGAAGGAGCTTCTTCCTTGCATACTGCACTTTATATCCCTTTTCCTTTCTCTTGAGCCACAAGGTCTTTCAAAAGCCAAATGGAAAACATGGTCATTCTGAATTACAGCAGTACAGAAACTTCTGCTCTTCCAGGAAAATTTCAGAGGGGTGGTGGTCTCTGGAAAGCATGAGAGCTCTAAAGACTTCCAAGCCCATTGTCTCTAGGAAGATCTGCTAAGAGCCAGAATGGCCACTCAAAGTGAGCGAGCAGAGTCATTCAGAAGCTGGAATAGAACCATGATCTGAGGTCCTGTACGTTTTGGTAGCAGGAACCTGGGAATCCGGGGTAAAATGATTATTAACAACTAAGGGGGAGAAAACAGAGGACTGGCTCAGAGATGGAGGAGACTGAAAAATATATTAATAAACTTTTCCAGAAACCAAGAACTTCCTTTTTCATCACATCTCATGGAACTACAAATGGGTTCACATTGGTTGAAGCCACATTTGTGAGTAGCACACCTGCCTCTGTTCCCATGGAAAATCCCTGACCCATCTAGGAACGCAAGACTCCCAGTGTTCTTTTTGGGCTTTAAACTTCAGACTACGCTGTCTGCCCTGTCTTCAGCTTCAAATACAGATCAGGGCATGGCACTTTGCTTTCATCTGTGTCTGCCAGGGGTTCCAGTTCATGATGAACCTCAAAATGCTGGAATCCATATTTGGAGCAGCTCTGTGTTCACAGAGAGATCTTGGTTCACGATGGGGTCAGAGGCACTGTGGTGATGCAAACAAATAAACCTCTCCATCTCAAACAGAAGAATGTGCACCAGGCAGGAAGGGAATGATCCTTTCCACCCCAATCTATGTTGTCTAAGCATCAGAAGACTCCTGGCAATGAAACCAAACTCAGCAGCAAAGCAGTCCTGAGTCTTGTCATCTCCCCATCTACAGCAGCCACAAATAATCCTGGGAAATATTGGCCTCAACTCTCGTTTTCAGTCTCTTGCCGAACCACTCGCAAACACATCAGCACAGATTACTCACTGACAAACTCCACAGAGAATCCAGCTTTTCCCAACAAATCAATCAAAGCATCTGGAGTAGACTCTGAAGAGAGCCGAGGCAGCACAGCCTGTAAGCATCTAACAGCTTACTTCAGGAATGGAAACACCAAGTCCGGCAGCAAGAGTCGGCCGGGCTTCGGAATCAATTGTGCCTGAGCAGAATCTCTTTTTCGAAAGATAAGAAGGGAATGCACAGACATTGATATTTGAAAAGAGCTGAACACAGCAAAACCTGACATAAATAAGAACTGCCTTACATCCTTCCCAACTTGATTCCTGGACTGTTCATTTCTGCCCCCCTCCCAGAACGCGCTCCCCAGGGCAAAGGCTCTGGCACAGCACAGGCAACCTGCTGAGGTCAAGCACCAACACCATGGAGCTACTGTGATATAAATACTTGGTTTTTTTTCCTGAAGCTGTGAGCCACAGTCTGTGACAGCACGACTTTGTGTTTTGTAGCAATTACAGCTCAAGGAACAGTTACAGCTTTTTAAAGAGCCAATACAGCTATATTGCGTGGCCATTTGTTTAAAACCAAAGCAAACATGAACTAAAGTAGCTGCAATAACAGGTATTTTGCTCCCCGACGGTATCTCCACACCGTACAAAGAACTGATTAACTGACAACAGCGTCTCAGGAGATTGATATCTCTTTATAGTCAGAGAACAGGACTGAGACTCATCACGTGCAATTTTTGCTCACTGGTCTGTAAGGCAGAGGATTTGTGCCTTTCCACATCCCAGGACTCAAGAGTCTATCCCCATCAAAACAGTGCTGAGTGCTACCAGATGTGAAGGATAATGTCTTACAAGCATACTTGACGCTCATTCAAGCAAAAACATTGTAAAAACCTCACTTATTACATTTAGTAAACATGCAGACAGGAATTACCAACCTTATTTCTCAGCCAAGATCTGGCTCGGACGCAGGAAGATGGAAATGAGGTCTCAGTCACGCACAGCTTTGAATGCCACCTGCAACCATCGCCTCTATTTGGGTCACAAACACAAGTGAGGAATCGGGCTGGATCACAGCTTCCCTGAGCAGGGCTGCACGACCAGGATTTCACCACACTGGGACTAAACAGCCCTACAGAACCAATCCAGCCTAATTAACTAATTCTGTTACAGTGCTGGGTATTAACTCAAGGTTGTGGCTGGAGGCTGTACAAACTCGTATCAAACACAGCTGTTGCCCCAAACTCTTTTATAGCTGAAAAAGAGGAGGACAAGCAAAAGGATGGAGAAAACAGATCAACAAGGGACTGGGAATTTAGAGCAGCTGACACAAACTGCCTTATTCCGAGGTCACACAACTGAGTTCTGCTCTTTCCATTTTAAGCTCAACATGAGCCTGAGTCCCTGGTGATGGTGGTGAGATTGCCGATGGCAAGACAGGGTGGGCTCTGAGAGGCAGCTTGAGAAAATTAGGAACTGCAATTTGCCATTTGATGCAGTCAAACTTTGTCCAGGAGATAAAGGAGCCCGGATCAGATGGATCATCCAAACGACATTGCTTTGCTGGTGGCATCGCCACAAGACGGGATCAGCCCAGCACTAAAGATCCATCGCTGAAACATGATGCTGAGGTAGGGAAAGGCAAAGTCGTTTGGATTATGTAAATGAGAACTTTTTCCCTTAACGTTTCACCTACCCAGCTAGACAGAAACATACCTGGGAGGCTTGGAGAGATTGAAACGCCCATTTCTTTCATCAACTTGTTTTCTTTGTTGACTCAGCAACTTTGATTTTTCTAGGATTGCCGCTACCATCACGAGACAAAAAGTAGCCTCAGTGGAAAGTATTCTGGAGTTTGAAAGTACTGTAGTTTGATCTGTGCCCCAAATGAATATGAATAACACACATTCTGAGGCACATCTTCAAACATGTTCATAACAAGGCAGATCCCAGCATCTCTGAAAGCTCTGTATGCAGATTGGATAGTGGTGGCAGCACTCTGTGTGCGGGCTGCAAGCAGGAATTCTACCCAGGGATACTGCCTAGCCTTTAGCATGCTCTCCTTCACTCCATGGAGTGTTCATAATAAACGTCACCGTGAGCATCATTGCATTCTGGTTTTGACAAGGAGTCATCATTTTTGCCCTTTTCCATAACTCAGCCCTACTTGAAATTCCAACAAAACTCCACAAACAAAAAGCCACTTGTCGTTGCTTTCACTTTTTGACTACTTCTTAATCTTCTCGTCAGTTAAGAGCTCCAAACGCGAGGCACGTTGGTCTCTTCTGTGTTCTTCCCTTGTCTTGGCACTGGGATGAGTTCCTACTGCCTCTCCATTGCTATTTGTTTGAGAAACCGAGACGTCTCCCACACTCCTTTATCCCCGAGACAACCTTCTGAAAGGCATCCAAATGCATCGAAGTTAGTTAAAAAATGGCACTTGATGTATTCAGGAAAAGAAGATTCAACCAAATTTTCTTCACTACCAGCACAGAAGAATCAATGAACCATGAGTATCCTAAAAACTCTCTGGGGAGCCCTTGCTCCCAGCAGGCTGCAGAGGAACCGGCTTTGTGTGCAGATATTGGAAGCATCACAACAAATATCAGAAACAGAAAAAGATTTATTAGAAATATTACACAGATTTTTGCATCATACATTTTAATAATGTTAATATTTAAATATTAGCATGTCCAAATCTGGCAATGCCTACTATGTACATTCTAATGTGCTCTTTGTATAAATTAGATTACGATGTAACATCTGTACCCAACAGAGAAAGCTAAAAGTACTTCACGGTTAGAGGTGAGTATCCCATATGACAAACTCAAGCCTGGACCATTAATCAATAAAAACGTTGTGTCCAGCACTGCCCAATGGAACTTGGCACACATGCAATTCAAAAACGTAGAGACCATCGGTTGAGAAAAAACATTAATCGCAGTGCAGTTATAAGCCTGAATCTACACCACACCGGTGGGTGAGTCTAAATGGCACTGGAGTTGGTAAAAACCAATAGAGTGTAGCACAGTAGAAGTTATTGCTGGGTTTAAAAATGTCTTAATGCTCAGCGCCCTGAGTCTTTTCAGGCAAAAGCCCTGTTCTGACAGGAAAATGCATAATCTCATTCCATACAGACCCTGCCTTTTATCAGATCCACGCGGCACAGCTGCCCCCGTCAGATATTTGCTGCTGGAAGAGCTGGGACCAAAAGCACGGGAAGATGAGGGAGGCACAAACAAACGACAACCGGATGAGCCAATGCTGGTATTTTCATTGCTAAGGAAGTGAGAAAAGAAAGTCAGTGGAGCCAAAAAGGAGATTTTGAGGAGTTCCAGGTCAGGAATCAAACAAGGAAGAACCAATCACTCTGCCAGCGGGTGCTTATTTGGATAGAAAACTTGCACGTAACTAGTTGTGCACACAAACAAAGAAACTTTACAGAGAAAACCTGTAAACCAGCTTCAAATTATAAAAAGAAAACCTGTCAAAACTCAAAGAAAATGTGTCTCACTGAGGGGAAACCGAAGAATTGGCGTAAGTCAAAAATCCGTCTACTTAGTACGGCTGCCTCGCTGCAGCACAGCAAGAGCCAGGAAATCTTTGTCCCCTTTGCATTTCCGCGACTGTCACAGGCACAGGAAGGGGAACCTGGCAAAGGCAGCAAGCTCTGTGCTGTCTTCCCTCCCCATTTCTGAGACTGACCCCAGGCTGCACCTTTAGGAGAAACGTCCCTCAAGATGACAGTCAACAGGACTCTCAAGCTGGTGTCCTCTGCTGTTCACAAAGGCCCACGTATGGATGTCCCATATACGCCCCTCTCCTCACACACTGGATGTTCACTCCATTCCATTGTGTACTTTCCAAAACAGCTCATCAGCCTTTCTAGAAAAGCTTCTCAAAGGGCTGACTCCGGGCTCGCTTCTCAAAGCCTCTGTACCTTCCCAAGCCATGAAACAATTTGTACCTTCTAGGACTCCCCAGAATTCCTGGGAGTCAGACTGTATACTTCCCACTCTTTCCTCCCCTTTCCTCTCTAACAGCTATAGTACAACAGTCACACAACGCGATATCCTTCCTCGGAACGTCACTGAATTCCTCATCTGAACCATTCTTCTCACGTGCTCATCCAAAATCAGCTCTTGTGGTTTCTCGTAGCTTGCTGGACTACCGGTACACGCACACACAAGCACGTGCAGGTATGTTCAAGAGCGGCTGCATATTTACGGAGCATATGGTGACACAACAGAGAGATTTCATCTGCCTTCACGAAGGAAAGATCCATCACTCCTAAGAGGCGAAGTCAGAAAGGATTTAGGCAGTTTAGGCAAACTGTTACAGGGCATTACACCATCCATCCTATATCATCACATGTTCCATTCTAGGACTCTTTATGCCCACTAGCTTAACTTAATTAGCAAACTCTCTAATTGTAAAGGCAGCTAGAATTTAAATTCGCAGTTCAAATTTAAGATGTCTTACAAGGGCTTGTAGATGTGCTGAAAAATCGGGCTGCTCTGCAGCATCTTTTATGGGACAAATTTAAATTCACATTCAAATTTTAAGGCAGCGGGAAAAACCAACAGGTTTTTCTGAAAATCCGGGTCTAGAAATGTAACTGCAAGGTTCAAAAGGAAGAAAAAAATAACCAATACTGTACAAGTTGAATGAACAAATAGACACTACTCCTAACCTCAAGAAATAACCTGGAAGAGCATCTCAAAGCAGCATTTCAAAATGAGATGTTTTGCATGTGAGGGGATTGGAAAGTAACATTGAGCAAATGGTGAAACTTCCTCCCTACTGACTGACAGCTCCTTGTTCCAAGTCCTAGACAAGTAAAAAATGGAAGAATATACCGTTAGAACTGAGTAGAATTAGTGTCTGGTCTGCGGCACTGGGGGGGCATGGGAGAATGAGCTGCAGAGAGGTGACAGAACCACTGCTTTGCAAAAATAATTGGGAAAAAAAGCTGCCAGATCAAACAGAATGGGTTGTGTAAAGTTGGAATAAGTCTTGAAGAGGCAGATTAGAATAAATGTCAGAACAGCGCCTGAAGCAGATGACACTGACGCAGTAGATAACACATATTTAGTGTCCATCTGACAGTCACACGGGACACACGCTTGCAGTGACCAGAAGGTTAAGATTATCTCTCTTTTTTAGATGGAGTGGAGCCCTCCGACTGTGAAATATTTACCAGACACTGGGAATTAAAACAGTTTTTCTCATCCCTGCAAGTGCCCAATCCAAAGCCCACTGAGGAATATGGAATTTTCTGTGTTGATTTCACTACGCTTTGAACTGCAGTCTGCTGGAGAGAATCGGGATCTCTGCCAACGGATACCTCAAGGGAAAAGAGCCTCCTGCATCCACAAGGCAATGGAGCTCGGCAGCATGACTGCCTTCCTAAATGAACTCGGCTTCTTCTCTTCCATCTTATCACATAACGGGAGACTTGTGTCTGAGAACACTTAGAGCAACTTATCCTGTGCTCTCTGGGGACGGCAGAGTGGATGCTGAGAGTTAATTCAATCTCAAAAGAACTCTCTTACAAAGAAATCACTCTGGCCAGCATTTACAACTGCTTTCTCACAGTATAGGAGGACACAAAGAGCGCAAGGGCACTGTAACTGCGTGCCACTGTCCTTTTTTTATCACACAGACTCTCAAAAGATTGGAATCACATTTTCCTGTGGGCGATGGATTAGAATAAATGTCAGGCTCAAACTAAGAGCAAGCCACGCCTTTCTCCTCCTGTGAAAAAAGGCACACACTGCATTCCTCCGACTCCGTCTCTGCTCACCACGCTCTCTGTCCTTGGCCACTGCTGTCTATACCTTCATCCTGCATTTTGCCTAAGCCTGAAACAGGTTGTTTACTAATTAAATAGTATTAAAATACCAACAAAGCATCAGAGGCTGAGATCAGCCACCTGCAGGTGACAAAAAAAGGCTGAAATTTAAGTTTCTTCTGTGAAATCTCATTTCTATTTCATGGGCCTTTTTTCGGGGAGTTAAGAACAGCGAGCACGCACTATTATCTTTCGTAAGACAGAATCGTTCCGAGCTCCCTATGATTAACACCCACAAAGCATCAGGTCCGGTCACAAGGTTAAACACGCCAACTCAGCAACAACTCTCTTCTACTCACACAATCCAAAGCAGCTGGGCAGCCTTCTACGAAGTCCTGTACAAAGCACGCTCTCCTAGATCTGCTCCTAGAGTAAATTACGCAGCCTGTTTGATCCTGCTATCCTTGGAGACAGACACAGAACTTGAACTTCATGAGCTGAAGTAAGAGAAACAGTATAACGGAAATTAAACAATACCTTTCAGACATGTTACTAACAGTGTTATTGAGGTGGAAAGCTGCTCTCTGGCGCCTTAGAGACTTCCAAGACACAGAGAGAGGTTCCAGTTACATTCTTTGCAACTTGTGGAGTTGCAAGCTTCATTGGTACTAATGTATTCTTGTGTTTCTTTACAGGGTAACGCCACTGAAGCATTTAAGGGTGCACCATGCACCATATTTTATCAGACAGGGCACAGGCTGTCTCATTACGAATCTGTGCTGATAACACAGGATCTACGCAGAAGCAAAGTTACTCCACTCAATCCCTGCAAACATGAACTACTGAGATGCCACTGTATTGCTTAGAGAGTCACCACCCGATTACTGGCACCTTGCAAATTAAAGCTATTAACTTGCATTTGTAATATTCCTATGATAACTGTGCCTGCACAGTCAGCCGGGAAACCAAGCTCTGGCTTCCCATAGGAATCAAGTAACAAAGCTGCAGTAATAAAGCTATTTCTCCTCCAAGAGATTACTTCTGTTTGATCCAAAACGGAGTCTCAGCACCTAACAGGATACTTCAGAGTTCTTTCACTAACTGGTGACGGAACAGAGTGTGGTTTCCGAGTTACAAATGACCCTGTTGTTATCCTGTTGGCTAAGCTATGACAAGCAAACCAGTATACTTATTGGGTCAGATGCATGACGGTAACTCAGGTTAAGGTTCTACACACTTGGGTGCATCTGTCATGTCTTATAAAATATATGTAGGCAAGAAAATAACATGTATTTGGGATGAGTTAAGCATGTTTTGGCAAGAAGAGCATTTTTGAGCCTTTGCATTAATCTCCCAGCCTCCCTTGAGTGCCAGCATAGCCCACACTGATTTAGAACTTCACTTTGTAGCAGGTCTCCCATTGCTGGAGTCTGGTTTGAGGCAAATATCGTTTAGCCCAAGGGATCCTCTTCAGAAATATCCCACGCGTGTTTGAAAATGCTTTGCAATTTCCAAGTGGGAATAAAATTACAGATTAATGTGGTTCATACAGATGGACAATGGATGTTTATTTGGTTGTAGTCCCAGATGTAATCAAAATCACGGATGAGCTTTCTTTCAAACTAAGAGCTTGGGTTGGTTGTGGAAGAGGACCAAGGGGATTTTTAAAGTGATCGAGTGCATCTGTAGCATTCTTCGTTCTCTTCCCCACTTCTGTCCACCTCTTGCTCGGCATCTCAGGTCTCAAAGTACTTGTAAATCTGGGCGACGTACTGCATCACACTCTGCCAGTCTGGCCGGTCTGTGTACATCATCTCACTGAGCTCCTGCACAGGACAGACACATTGGCAAAACTTAGTCAAGCACCATTGCTGGGAAGACCACTACGTCCTCTAAGCAGCTGTGGCTATTGAACACTACTTCTGCTTCCATTCCAGCGCTCCTTAAAGCCACATACAATATAAAAATCCATGGGTATAACCTAGCACAAGTCTGAAACTCATTAACAAACCACTTAAACAGCCATTTGCATTTTACATCCTGAAAAGATGTCTCCCATTTGCAAAAGATCAGTTCTCCATGTAACTTCGTTTTATTTAAATTGCTACTGCTTTGGTTCTCTATTTAGCTCATGAATCTCACAGTATTCTTTCATTCATATTAAATTTATCTCTTCTGTGCCATTGTATTGTTGATTTCAGAAAAGGCTTTTTAAACAGTTTAACAAAGAAATTATCCTCTGTTTCTTAAAACAGTAAAACAAAAGGAAAGAAAATGGTCTCACAGACAAGCGAGCCCATGAAAACAGGAATCATCTGGAATCAGCTTCCAAGAGAAGGACACAATCCATACTTTCATTTCAACACTAGTCAACCTCCAGGAGTTCCTTCAAATTATATTAATTCTACAAATTCTTTCTGGAAGTTCTCCTAACACTATGAACTTTCAGAAGTGGTGATGCAGCGTTCCCTACCACTGCATGAACATCTGCAGTGCAAGCTGACTGACGGTCCGCACAGCACAAGGCTTTGGGACGGTGTATGCAGCAAATCTTCCTTTGCTGAAGGAAGTTTACTCACCAGGCTGGGTTTGATGCCTACACTTTCAGCAGCTTGAAATGCTAGCAGCAGATTTCTCTTCTGTAAAACAAAAGTTCAAAAGGATTATCATCAAAGTGTGATCCCTGAGCCCTACCTTGCATTTGGTTAATCAGTAAGTTTAAAGGAACTGGAATAAAGGAAAACTGAATAACACTATGTTCAGTACTTTCACATAGATGCTTTTTTGTATTAGTAAGGTGTGCTTACAAACAAGTTCTGCCTTTTAACAGCTCATCTACTTATGCCTGAGCTACAGCCCTGTTTTTGACAAATAGGTTCTTGTGAAACTGATTACAACTGGGCAAAAAAAACCCCACTGAGGTTCTGTCTTTATTATGATTGAAAGGTTTCTGAAGAGGCGCTAATGAATATTAGGCATTCCTATATATAGCATAGTTCTTACTGTAAGACACTAGCCGCCTAAAGTAAATCCAGTAAATCCAAGTTCCTCCCCTTTGTGAGGGTCTCAACATATGTGGAATGTGCTGACACGGTCCGACTCTTAGACACATTGCTGTCCAAGTAGTTCAATGTCTGTCTGCCTACTGATCCAGCACATGTGCTGCTAACTCAGGGGTCCCGAAATGCGTTATCCTTTCAAAAGGGGATGCTTTCTTCATGTTTATCCACAGCACTCGCTGGACCCAGGCAACTCATCGCTAACACTTCATCCAGTAGTCCCTGCATTTCTCTCCGGGAGCTCCTGTTGGATTTCTCTCTCCTTTTCATCCAGTCTGCTTGCTTTGTAAGTTCTCAACTGACATTTGTCTCTTAGTGTGGTTTCCATCCACTTATTTTTTACCAACCAAGATCAAGATCTCACAACACCGTGTCTCCACCACACATCGACCAAAACGGATAATGTTCACCCTGAATTCTGCAAACGATGTAGGAGCAGGTACAACAAAACTTACTTTATCGTGGCTGTTGAGCTCCTGGTAAGGAATATGTGCAGGCAAATACGTGTGCAGGAGAGCGCAGAAGGCCAGCCCATCACTCCAGCTGCTGCTAAAGTTGGTAATATCAATATTCTGTAAGAGAAAACACAAACCATCCCTGAACAGTGCTACGTGACAAAAAACTCTCCAATCATTTTTACACAGTCATGAAACAAAATTTCAGAGTATTAAAGGAACAGAGGTTTACATTTTTCATTCTCCACATCTTTTTCATGTCAAGCTACCAAGTTGGATGGCAAGTTACGAAGTCCCAGATAAGGGATTATCAAGGAGATAAATGCTTTTCACACCAGGCCTTCAACAGAGAGACTCTCTCCAGTGTTTTCTAGAAAGTGAAAACACCATGTGCATCACATGCTGCAGCTGCAATTTTCCTGTGCTGGCAAGAGGTAAATGCCTTTATCTGGTCCCTTTCAATTACAGAATGGCAGAAATAAGATTTCTCCAGCACCTATAACAGAAGTGATTGGTATTTTAAAATGGTGTTTTGTAATTGATTTCATGCTTGTCACAGGATGTACAACAGAGACAGAGTTGTAGAATGAGGCAGTGTAATCAGTGTATTTGACCACTGTTACCTTTCCGGTATCACACAGCAGATACACACTTTAACGAGAATGTGTAAATAAGAGTTATGTCTCGATTCAGTCCCTTATATAAAAAGATATGAAATGCATGAAATACTAGCGTAGTCCTCAAGTCCTAAATAAGGAATGTGCTTACTCGTACGTGAGAGGGAGGCTCAAACTTGGCAACAGCAATGGCTGAACGGGCAGTCTTCCAAGAGCTGGGCAGATGTGCCCGGTTCGCAGTCACATGCATGAATGCATGTCTGCACTCTTGAATTCTTTATCAATGCAGCATCTTTCATCTGCGCATCAGAGGGCACTTCACAAAAGGCAGATAAAGAATGGGAAGTCGGAGATACAGAATTTAATCATCTACCCTAATTCACAAATGAGCCGTAAGTAGCTGAGGAGAGAACAGAGGTTTCCTGATGCTCACTCTCCCACTACCACAGCACAGACAAATAAATGGGGCTGCGTCACTGCTAACAACACAAGTTCTTTATGGAACGGACTGACAGAAACCCATAAATCTTGTCTTCACACATTTCCTAACGTGATAACAAGGCTAGGTTTGCTGAAGGAAGCAACGTTTCAGGGGCACGGATATATTAATAAACACCCGATCGAACCCCTAGTGCTGAGCTAGAAATATCTCCAGCTCGTCTGTAGCCATGCTCCCACCACTGCCAGCTCCAACAGGGGAGCAGCGAAAAGGAAACATTCGGAAAGAAACAGTCTAGAATGGTTGTGAGTTTAAATGGTCAAACCCCATCTTTCTCCCCCTTGTTGCTTGACAGTGGGATTCTTCTTTGCTAGTCACATAAATTATTGCAATGGTGCACCCAGTTCCCTACTTGTGACAACTGAAGGATTTTTACACTATTTACTGGCTAGGCTGAAGTCTAGTTCGTGCAGCGTTCAACTGGCAGCTTAGAGTGATTACAGAAACAGAAAGTGATATTTTAAAATCAGCCCATCTGCAAAGAACTCCTTTAAAATACAAAGATCTGATCCTGCGAACAAGGTGACCTTTCCAATGCTCCTGTTTCCACTAAGTGGCCATGCCAGGAATTCTCAGGGCTAAGTTTTGCTGCTGTAGTAGCAGCTGCAGTTCCAAAACTCAGCTTAAAACCAAAACGGTGCACTAAGTGATATTGCTTAGAACAGTAACAGCTCCTGGAGCATGGAAGGACAGGATGGCACTGCATCATCTCACACTACCGCAGGTATGGAGCTACCCTCATATCACCCGTGCCAGCCACATCTTCCCGTGTGCTGAACTCCAACTCTGACACTCTGCCACTTCATTTTCTTTACTTAGCAATTTTCCGGTTTCTTTGAAGACTCCCAAAGGAAAAAGCTTTTACTGCATCTCATACAAAAGCTAATGCAGACACACTATAAACCCAGACAGGAAGTGTTTTAGCCCGTGCTCTTCACTTATGATGCCTCACCGAGTCGTTGTCCAACCTGGACTTTGTCCAGTCAGATAGGATTTCAGATTAGTAATAAATGTCCATAACCAAACATGACTCAAATTGAAGCAGTGCAGAATATTTCAGGTTAAACCACTCTGGCTAATAAATCTACAGATCTAATGGGCTCAGAGAGCAGGCCATCAGCAGCAGACATTACCGCACCACGCCAGGCACCACATTGGATTTTGCTCTATTAACATCTGCCAACAGTGATAAAAGAAAAGTGACAAAGTGGCTGAATACCATCACAAAAGAAAAAACAAATATTTTGTTCTGAAAACTGTCTTGGCTTTGCCTAATTCATAAAGTTGTGCCATGGAAGACCGGCTTTGTGTTACGGAATTGGATGAAACTGGATTAACTCTGCTTTCTTGACCTTTCAGACAAAGAAACTACTATTAACTACTATTTACCAGTCTGCAGCTAATGGGGAAAGGACTGCCCAATTACAGGTGTTTTTACCAACACCAACATAGTTACCAGTAAAAGCCTACCGGCAAATGCTTATTTCCCATTTTACATTGTATGATAGAAAGGCAAAAGAAGGTTTTCCACCCAGCACTGCCAAAGGCCATGGAAAGAGGAACAAAGAAAGCCTTAGTTAAGCAGCAATTGCTTTCTCTCTTAAGAGAGAAAGGCAAGTCATGTTTGTATGGGAACATGATATCCTACCCTCATTTTCGTGATGCTGTTAAGAGAGAGACACACCCGATATAAAACTCTTCGCTCTTACAGTATTTATTTCACCAGCCTAGCATCAGTCTGATAGTTTCATTCATCTTTGTAGTTTTAACTGTATCTAAAACCGCTTCTCCTCCTCCCATTTAACCATACCTACAGACAAGAAGTGCTGATGTCTATAATAAAATCAGAACCAGTTCCCAAAAGCCTCATGTCTCCGACAGCATTGTCCAGCCTGTCATCTTCAGTAATTCTGGGATCTAAGTCTTGCAAACAAGCATAAGTCCAAGGATAGGGTTCTGCCTAAGAACATTTAAACCACCAATGAAAGCTGTCATCATCACAGAGAACACCAACTCAAATCTGATGTTTTTTTCCTAAATGCAAACCCAGAATGAACACTTGAAGGTTTGTGTTTTGCTACATTGCAGCTTTACTCGTAACACCTCCCCACTACAGCACACCAAGAACTAAGTCAAAATAGAGGCACTCTGATTTCTTGGAAGACCTCCAGCTCTGCTGAAGCCAGGGAAAAAAAAAAAAAAAAGAAGAAAGGAAAACAATTTTAGGGAACGAACACCTTGGAAACTATTTACTTCTCTTGATTATTTTGGCAGTGGAACCTGTCTCAGTCTTTCTGCCACTCTTCTCTATTCCTCAACACACAGTCCCGTGAATATGTGGGAGGTATTTGTGTACAGACTGGCTGTTAATGTACACTTCCAAACTGCGGGATGGAGAGCCTGGCGATTCCTCTGTCTCCCAGTGTGCTTACAGCAGAACGCCCACACCAAGGGCTGAAAAACCGCATGGAGCTTCTCACGAGAGACCTAGAAGTTAACCTGTATGGGAGGAAGATGTGCCAGAGTGGAAGCAGAATGAACGCAGGAAGAAATATGGAAATGGAATAAGGATCTCAGATCAATCTGAGTTGTAGCGCTCATTAGGCAGGGTGAAAAGTCGCTGTCTGATGGTCACAGTACATCTCACAGTCACTAGTACCCCAATTTCTATGTCTACTGTGCCACCCACACGGAGTGGGTACGTGTCAGGGGTCTTCCATGGTGCTGCTATGAAAATAACTGAGGAATCGCGGGTGACGTTGTTGAAAATCTTGAAAGAACATGAGAGTCAGGCCAGAAGAGGTTTTCACAGCATGATGACACAACCATCTTTACATACACCGTGTGGAGTGGCAATAAGGAGCGTGGAAAGATGTGAGGGTATCAGGTTTGCTGGAATAGTGGTAAGAGACTGTGTAGAGCATAGAGGTATCCAGACTAAACTATTTCCAGGGGAGTTCACAGGCTTCTTGTCAGTGAAAACAGTTCATTCAGTTCAAACGTAAGCTCAGGAGTGAACCACTCTACGTGCACTGGGAATATTAAAGAGATTGGGATCTGGAAGCACACCAGGGAAGGCAATTATCAGAAAGTACCAAAGCACCCAGTAGGGTTTGTTTCTATGAATATTAAAATACCTGCTATTAAACGAAGTAAAATAAATAAATGAATATCCAGGCAATGTTGTTTAGAGAGTGAATGTATTATCTGTGGTATTAGTGGCAGTGTAAGTGTAAAAGACACTAAACACCTGCAAGTCACTAACCTCAGCCTCCCACCCCAGGAACAGGATCTCTGCTTGCAGATAACAGAGCGCTATGAAAGCCACGGTAAAGACATGCAGGGAAATCTGTGTGATCTGTTCTCACTAAAACCAATTTCTTGTTTATCTGAGGAAAAAACAACCACCCCATTAGATTTCTCTAGATCTTTGACTCCAAATCTTCGGTAAAAAGCAATAATGACATCATATGCTCTTCATTACAGCCTAAGTGTGTTAAAACACTGACACAAGATATTCTCACTATGCAAATGGTACTGTGCCCACGGCAATGGCTCTCTGAGTCATAATTTTCTCTGTAATACCCAGAATTATAAATTATAGACATGAATCAGCTTGAAGGTAGCCTGGAATTCTGTGGAAGAATGCCTACAATAAATATGACTTTAGCATCGTTCTTCCCACCCCTCCCAGCACACGATGTGCCCTCCTGCCTCTCACAAGTCACTGGTACAGAACGGCACACCAGGAACATGCCAGAGTGGTTCATTATTGAGGTTCAATCCATATAGAATATACAATCTAACACTGAACATAGACCTAGTTAAAATAAATATATTGCCTAAACCAAAGGGAATTGTCTTGTTTTTAATAGCAGCGCTCCCTGCCCCAGCTCACCTTCTTGCAGTCCTATCTGCTCATCACTACTCAGAGCCCCACACCTCCTCCACAGACCAAAACTCTCACAGCTCAGTATTTTGATGTGGTTATTTTTACACGCACCTATCTGCGCAGGAAGCTCTTTTCCATGAGCAACGTCTCTGCAAATCTGAATCGTGACCTTTCTAATGTAAAGCCTAACAAAGAATCTTTAAAAGGCGACTCCCCAAGATTCCCTCCACCCATCCATCTTTATCAACAGCTGCATGGAGCTGCAGATCTAATTTGGATCCATTTCATCCTAACAGGTGAGGTAGATGCTAGTGGGCTACTGCCGAAGAGCCTATCAAAGGAAGCATATAAGCTTCAAGCTCCGGATAGGCAAGTTCTAAATACTTGCTAAGAAGCAATACAACTGAAGAAGTGCTCCTTTTAGCATGACTTAACCTTTGGGGCAAAGAAAACACTGCAGTTCATCTAAAAATGCTCCAGCAAAGATATGAAACATCTAGGCAATCTACTGGAAATATGGGTGAATTAGAAGTGTGGTCAGGTCCAGTTAACACGGATGAAAGGCACGGATGCCTAAAATTAAAGACTGCCTGGATTCTTCTGTAATTACAGGGTGCACCCAGATGACTTGGACAATTGCACACAGCTATTTTCAATGGGTAGCTGCAAGTCTAAAGGGATTTGCAAATCACATTTAGTCCATCTACTACCAGGAACCTTTCGGAATTCTCTCGCAAATCTTTTTCTCTACACAGTAAAGCAAAGCCTCTTGATTTAAAACCAAAGAAAAATCCAGAATAACTTGTGGAACAGCAATACTACTTATTGTATAGAGATTAAGTGGCTAGTCAAGATTGGGAAGGAAGCCAAATGACCTTCTGTCCTCTAGGCTGTATTAATATCCCTAGTTCAAATGGTTCAGGCAGCTGCAGGCTCCATAAGAATTGTTTTAACCTTTCTTTTAAACTTTGTGTCTCTATCCCCAGCATCCATATTTCTAATGCTTCTACCAGCCATGTCAACAAGTCATGCATCTTATTGCTGATTACACGTGTACGAAGCAACGCAGCTCAGATAACATGAAGCGCTATGTGAAAGCACCGGTAAATTATGTAATTACAGCACAGTGAAAGAAGGAACTGGTGCCAACTCTTTAAAGGTTATCCCATTTATTACATTCCTTTCTATAAAGAAATCCCATTTCCCATCACATTCCTAGGTTCTCTTTTCTCCTTGCTGCACTGCTGCCACACGTGTTTCCTTGGGTTTACAGTTTATCATTTGCTTCAGTAAGTGTGAATTAATGAGCCTTCAGAGCACAGACATTAGAATGAGAGCTTAAGACTATATCTTTTTGCAAAAGCATCAAACATCAGTTAATTACAACAGGCGAGTGTCAGCAGACATTTTACAAGCTTACTGTCATGCATCCTACACAAAGATTTTTCACCTCCCAACTATTTACATCTCTCAAAAGCCAGAGTTCTGAGAAGATACCAAAAGTCAGGCAAGTCCATTTTTCTTCATTACCTTTCCTCACTGAGTCAGACAGGCATGAATAGGTAGCCTGATGCTCTCGATAAAGTTCGATGCTCAAAACAAGCTCATCAGACAGGAGTTGTCTCAGAGACATCATTCAGACTAAATCATAAAGCCATTCTGAACTGATGTGTACAATCTTCAAGCCTGGTGCTTCCTTCATGAGGTATTGAGGAGCTCCGTGACCTTAACAAGGCAGTTTAGTTCTGGTATTTTGATTACAAAACAGACGTGGTGCTGCTATAGAGAAGGTTTTCATAAGAATAAAAAATTACAATAGCACCAAAAGGGAGATATTTATGTGATGAAGTAATTATGTGATGTCCCATCTCCCCTGCTTGAAAACTACTGACACTACTGAAACCATCACTGTATCTATATTACATGAGTAACTTCCCTAATAAGCCAAATAATTTCCAGTCATGCCCATCAGATCTATTGCTCCCAGCACCGTGTGCCCTGACAAACATTTCACTGTGCTTTGTTCACATTTTTTAGGTTTTATTTGCATTTTAATATATAAAGACAACTTTTTTTATGAAAACAAATTCTGGTGAACAAGGCTTGAGATTAGATGTTGGCACAGTGCACGTAACACACAGTGAAAGTGTTTGAACCTTTCCAGGCAAACAATATGAGTTTTTTGGAATGCAAATTACCCCATGACAAGATTCTCAATGCTAAAAATCACTTGCTTCTAAGGTCTCACTTAACGCTAGTGAAGTAACAGGGTTTTGTATGTATTCCTCGTTTTGCGTCTTAGTTTATCACTTTGCACACCAGCTTAAGAACAAGAGAGGGAGAGAAAGAGAGAAGGTATAACACTGAGCCCACAATGAGCTGACTTTTCCTTACGCAAACACACAGGCTTAAATGAGAGCTGATATAAGCAGAAGCAATTTTACGGACATATCTGGGCCATTTCAGAGAGGATACGTAACTTCTGTCACTGTTCCCTGAAGCGTGACTGGTAATTCTGCAATTTACACCACTAGCACATTCAGTGGGTGGGTAAGACAAGTGTTAATTGTCTCTGGACAGGCAGAGGTGTGTTACACAGCAGGACCAGGAACTAACGAGTTCTCCTTGTTGTAATAAACCCGTTAGATTTGGCGAGTTCTAATTTTTTGACGCACCTCTTTGCAGCTCTTCAGTACGATTCATACTGGTTACGCTCAGCTGCTGAGAGCCAACTCCGTGCTCGTCACACAACTGACACTTGCATCAGTTTGCTCACCGGCTTGTATAAGTGACACCTCTGCTGAACATCACAGAGAGGAAACGGCCTGGGCTGTGTGCCTTCATTCCCAGGGCTGCAAGAGCAGCGAGGCAGCGGCATAGCTCCAAGGACCACACAGATACTCTGGGGAAGGAGGGAGAGCGGGGGAGGAACCAGCTCCCCTCGGTGTCCAAGACAGCAGCACAGCTACTTCCTGCCTGGAGCGCTGGTGCAGAATTGCTAATGAACACGCTGACTGCTCCCAAAGCTATTTCTACTTATCTGTATCGAGTCCAGAGATTAGCCACGTCCTAGAAACCCTGAGCAGAGGGGGAGGCTGCAGGCTACAGCAGGTTGATGGTAAAGGATGGAGCCAAGGTGGGGAGAGGTCTCAACAGCAAAGGATAATTGATGGAACAGGCAGCAGGGCTGGGCTCTCTCCCCAGTTAAATTCCCTTTTGGAGCTGTTCCAGTTGGTGCCCAATCAATTCAGTGTTTTCACCGATTGCCATTGCATCCAGGCAACACAAAGAAAGCGTCTTGGACTTCGGGATGGGTAGAATGTAAATGCTATTTTTAAAATCACCCAGTAGGATAGCAAGTTACGCATAAGAGCACGGCATGGGCGTTTATTTTATCCCTCCAATCAAGAGACTCATATTTGTTTACAGGATAAAGCCCCTTATGCGAAAAAAGGTAGAACTTGGCTGAAGTTATTCGGCTACACTGGAGAAGCACAGTTATGCATTGGCATCACTGTGAAGGGCTCTTGCACATTGGTAATGAACCTGACTGTTTCCACTATGCCACGATTTGGCTGCTGCATTTATTTTCCAAACCCAACCCTGGGTCCAGTCGGGACATACAGAGAAACTGCATGTATAGTGATTCTATTTAAAAGAAGAACATTTTTATTCTGGGAAAAAAATGGAATATCTTGACATGTTAAGAATGTATTTTCATTAAAGTCTCAAAATTCCCCTTTTAATCAGAGGATCTTTCCAAATATCACTGAAACTTGCCATACTCCAACGATATGATATGATAATTTATGTTTTATAGCTAAGGAAACCAAGACAATGGTATTATGCAAGACTGCCAAGGCCAAAAAGATGGTCCAAAGTCGACTTTGGAGCAAATCACACAGTGAATTTTTATTTAAACACAAAATAATCCCTCCTATCTCAATAGCTATTACCAAGACACCCTCCAACTCCCGCACAGACAGGCAAAAAGCCTCTCTGAAGTCAACATCCTTCTGCTCTGCAAAGATCAGAGAAGCCCAAAGAGAGCCAGAAATTTTAGCCGGTTCACAGAAACTCACAGAATATACTAAGAACTTCCTGGGAAAAACCCACTGCATACGTATCCTACTTCTAAATGTCAAAACACTGTAAGTATCGTGGATGCAGAGCTCTTCGTAAGCACGTGCGCTCTCTCATACCAGACGGGATATGCTGCATATGGTACTTCAGGGTAAGTGTATTTGTTCACCAGAAGTGAACTTTGTTGCGTTAATGGTATTGGTCAATAGCAAAACAGAATGCTTTCTCCTGCTTACTCAGAAGGCTCTGCCCCTCAGCCTCTAGTCTGGGACACACAGGTTGGTGTGGCAGAAGGGAAATCTTCCCAGTCCTCCCCAGAAAAGAGAGCCTCTGCCATGAATGCTGCTTAGAAAGAACGGGTGGCTGCCTTTCAAATCTGGAAGGCTTTTGTTCAGAGTTTTTTTCTTCACCCACATCACATAAACTGGGAGTTATTTGTTTTGCTGCTGATCTTCAGCGCACAAGAACTGTGGGAACTCTGTCTTCCCAGAGTGCGCATCCACGGCGTGTAACAGCAGATGGGATTTACCTTCTACATCTGTTGCTTGAAAGATCTCACTTGGAAAGGTGGCCAGAAAACCTGTACAGTCACCCCCTTGTGTTACTGCTGAATTACAGAATGCCACTGCTTACCTAGTTCTCACGACTAGTTAAATATTTAGATAGAAACTGGCTAATGTGGGTAAATGAGAGAGATTGATTCAGTTTGGAAACATATTGAAACAGTTTTATGCTACTTGTCGACACAAACACAGAGAGAAATGGAGAAAAGGGTTAGAGAATCACTCCCATATCCAAGGGCACATCTTAGGATGAAGAAACAACCGGGTTCTTTTGTTTCTTCAGGGCAGCGCACAGCTGTGTGGGGATTCTCAAGGTTTTAAATCTAAGCCACATTATGTTAGTATCAAAGGAAGCATTTGAACCATTGTTTTACGAACCAGGTCCCAGGAATTACACTCTGCTCAGGTTCAGAGGCTGAGGGTTGATCCTGGGTTTTGTCCCATTTAGTTTTCTGACTCTTTACCAGAACTGCCAGCCTGAGCACCAGCCCTGAGGACTGTGGCAGAATTTGCAGTAGTCTCTGTTAATCTCCATGGCCCAAGACGGTGCAAAACTGAAGCATAAGTGAGCCAAAGTGCTCAGCTATGACTTAAAAATGATTGAGACGGTAGATGCTTAAGCAGAATGAAAATGTCATCTGCCCACACTGATGACGTACAAAAAAAATTGAACAGACTTCTTGCTCCTAAATATAACCTTCAGTTTCCAGAATAAGGAAGAAACAACGAAACACAGACATGCTAATGTACAACTGGCCACAAAGGAGCTTTCGCATCTCCTATAAAGAAAGTCCTCACAGCCTGCAGCCCCAGGAATACACTCGCTTGATAGAATAGTAGCCAAAATGCAGTCATCGTGTCTGGCTGTCCTAGCGGCTGAGTCCATCTCCCCAGTAAGAATGTGTTGGTCCCACGACCACTTGACTGAAGGGAACAAGTTAGGTCCTCATCCAGCCAGCAAATGAATCAAAAACCATGAAAGAAAGCAGGGGATAATATAGTGGGATAGGGCTTGAGAACAAAGAGGATATGGAGGAAATACCATCTAGCAGAGAAAGAAAAGGAATGCAAATTCCTGTGAGAAAAAAAAAAGCCACAAATTCATAAACAAAAAGCTAGTATTCATCTGAGTTTAAACTGAATACAAAAGGGTAAAAAGCTTTATCTCATATCCACTGCCAAACCACTAGTCAACCAGTCTCTTGCTGTAATTACTTGCCAAACAGCAAATACTGCAACAGCCTTTATTTCTTTCCCTAAGCTTTTGCATCTTTGCTACAGGAAGAATGCAGTTCTGTGCAGAGACACCGACTTGGTGCCAGTGCTGATAAGAAGCACCACCTTCCTCCTGAAGACACACACTGCCCTTATCCATCAGCCGGTGTGCTGACACTGTCACAGCCAGGGAGATGATACAACGCAACACCTTGAATACATGAAATATAAACAACTTCAGAGATATAGCTGCCATTTCCCTTTGTTACTTCTAGAACTTTCCCCGTCTCCTTCTATTCAGCATTCCTCCACTTAAGACAATTGCACAGATAGCTCTACTATTAAAGACGGCGGTTCTTCAACAAGTGGATCCCAAATGGGTCCTGTTAAACCAAATGTGATGCTGAGAAAAAGAACAACCATGACTGTGCATTGGAAAAAAGAGATGGTCTCAGATCCTCTTTTTCTCTGTGCCATAGGACGGATGAGCTGAGGTTGGAAGAATATGAAATTAGTTCTTAGAATAGTTTTTAGAATATGAAATTTCTTAGTTTTTAGAATATGAAATTAGTTCTTTTAAGCAAACCATATTCATTAACAGGGCAGCAATACCCTCTCTGGAGAGGGTATACGTGGCAGAAATAATAACCCTCAGTTCTAATGATCACGGGTTAAGTGCCTCTTGATGTTCCGCGTTTTTACAATACATCTGCGCACAGTAATAGACTTTATCTTGAGAGTTTTGGCCCCTTGACAAATGGTCTCCACAGACAGCAAATAGAACCAGGGCACTTTAACACCACAGTCACTAATGATATGACTACGGAAGGTAATAATGCAACAAAAATGACTCTCAGTAGCTTCTAGGAGTCACAACTCATAGACACAGAGCCTATTAGAAAAGAGACACCCAGTTTCTACTTCACACCATTGCTATGATGCATAATCTTTTTAAATAGATGAAAAAGCCCCAAACCACAAGACAACAGAAAAAAAGCTACTTTAACATAAATAACTTACTCTCAGCAGGACTTGTGGTTTAAAGGACTTGTGGTAATTGAGTTCCAGAGCCACAAAAGCAATTCTCAAGTCTGGTCATCTCACCAGCCTACATTATACACCATGATGTCACCAAATTCAGAGAGGCGGGAGGAACAGCCTATGTCTGGCAAAAAAAGATCATGTGCCAGGGCACAGTTCCTATAGGGAACCACACGTCAGATTAAGGTTGGTTTATTCATGCTTGACATTTTCCTCAAGGAAGTTTTGCACAAAACCACTGACCTCAAAGCCTTACTTCATTACGTTTTTTTTACAACTGATTCTTTAAGCACAGCCCCTGCATAGTCCTTCAAAATCAATGGCCAAAATGCGAGATAAGCCCCATCTAGGCATTGAAACACGCCAATTGAAAGCATACGATTGATCATATCACTGTTTACACAGTCCCACTTACTGGGACTTTCTTACTTAAAGAAAATGTTCTTTTCTCCAAGTCATTAAACCGAGCTTCCACTTTGTTTTCATTCTAGTGATTCTGTTTTCATGTTCTAAATTCCTCTTTCTCCTTAGCGTTCGTATCTTTTCAATATCAAATCGCTGTCTACACATGGATCTTACAAATCTCAGAGCAGATTGGAGAAACACGGATGCCTTTTATGTTTCCTGTCCATTACTGTAAATTCATGCAATTTCTTTTTTTAAAAAACAAACAAAACCCTCTGGGCCATAACTAATTGGTGTTGCATTTCTCTCAACTCCCTCCAGCATCTCTCTTGTTTTATGAGATTGCCTCCTGGGGAACACGCTGAAGTTCATGGCCAGGGAATGTTCCCACTGTAGCCAATGCGAGGATATATGCCAGAAGCAGGATGTAAATTTCTATCTATAGTATGAGCCTTGTATGGATTAAAGCATTTAAAAAGTAGTGCCTTGTGTGCTGGTCCCTAGGTCTTATCCCCAGATACCTTCCTAGGTCACTAATCCAGCTTTCCTCAGAGAATCTGGGACATGAGTAGGAGCTGCTACTGCGAGTATCAGTTATTCTAATCTATTTTGCTCGCACTGTTTAATGAAATCTGGCATCTTCATAGTTTAAACAGAAAGGAATCTCCCTCCTCCTCACCAGCTCAGATCAGGAACTGTTACTGAACCTCTAAGGCAGTAGATTTTACCACCGAATAAAAGAAATTAGGCAGCCAAGCAGCAAGTCTTCCATTCTCTCATTCCACTACGTCAAGAAGATGAAAATAGTTTGCATCCAAAGTTATCTGTGGTTCTGGGCTTCACGTTAGCAAGAATGTGACAGACTATACTGGAATTCACGCAGATGATGCCTCACAGACAGGGGTCTTATATATGGAAAAGTACTCATGCACGTCATCAGGCTTCTGCTCGGCTGAGTTCATTACCTCATTCCCGTCACTGCAGTGGCTAAGGCAGGAAGCAGGATAACATTCTTTAGTCCACTCCAGTTCTGTGTGCTCAAGAACGATAAAAATTCCCTGTGGGCTTAACATCAGCCTTAATGTAAGAGTGAAAGGGTTTGGGAAAAGCAAGTTCAAGAAGAGTTAGTGAATGCACTGCAAAGAAAGCAATGGGAATGAGAATCAGAGGAAGAATGTCCAAGAGATAATGCCTCTAAACAAAGAGGTGAAGACAGAGGCGCAAGACTCTCACCATAAATCAAGACCGTGTTTGTCTTTTGGTTCATCTGACTTTAATTTCTGCCCTGAGATCTTACACTCTGGGTAACAAGGCCCCTCATCACATCACAGTCTGAGCTTCTCAGACTCTCCTAGATCATGCAGAGTTTGTTAGTGCTTTCCCCGCTTGTTCGCTAAAACGACTTAAAACTCATTCTGCTGCTTTAGAAGGAATAATGACAAAGGACAGCCATGAACAAAACAAAGACTTCACCAGAGCAGGAACCAAAACGACAAAGCCTTTTCTGCAATATCATCTGCACAATCACGTAGCAACAGCACTTCAGCAGCCATACGGAAAGCAAACACTTCCACTGTCCTCAAGCTTGGGCTTACTTTCCTCCAGAGACTAATGCTAAAATGAAAAACAAATAGACTCGGATTGCCTTGCATACCTCCTGGGTGGCCTGCTATCCGATACACTCTGAGTTCCACTGCTTGGGTTCAGCATAGAAAAACAAAACTCCTTTACTATTCTATTTCGGAGGGAATATCTGTCACTGTTGGTGCAAGTCTGGTACCTACAGATTCAGGGCAGGCCTCTGTGTTTGCAAAGCCCCAGAATAATTTCCAAAAGCAATATATTTATTCCAACTTGGTTGTAATCAGAGAAAGGAAACTACAGTGGCTCTCGGAGAACGCTTCTAACAGGGAACTGTTTTAAGAGAAGTGGAGGAAAGAAAAAGGAGAAGTCTGCCAGGAGAAAGTGCTACTCAGGAGATGCAGTTGCTGGCTTAACAGAAGACTTGGAAAAGTTGTATTTCATGAAAAATTTTCTGAGGGCTAGATATTCCCTCCTCACCTTCAAATCCAAGACTGGGAGAATTTTAATAGATGAGATCTAAAATAAATCAACACAGCACAGAGCACACAATTTCAGGGGATAGCACTGCAGCCTTTGGGGCAGTATCACAGGACTGGAGACTAAACACCAGCTCTGGCTTTATTCTTTCTCAGCTGTGTCTGTAGTCCAGAGCTTTCTCCAATACCTGTCCTGGGAATTTTGTGCAAGCCAGACGAATAAGCCAGTGCTCAGAAATGATTCTAAAACTTTCATAGATCAGATGACTTAAAGGGGAAGCTACTGTCCTTTCTTCCAACGTCCTGCAGCTGAAGCTTCATAAAGTGCTGGTTGTGAAGCAAAGAAATATTATATTATTTACTTTAAAAGACGGACTCTGCTTTTATTAAAGACTTGCTCCAGGGTGCATATCATGCGGTGATGACTGCTTTTGTCTTCAGCTCCAAGTAACAAACAATATTATTCTTAAGAAAGAAAAATCTCAACATTATATCAAACCAAGACTGTCCTGCACACCCAGCTTATATCACAGGATGAACTGTTGTCTATAGTTGCCTACAGCTCAGTTAGAAGCAGAACTAAAGGCCCAACGCAGCTGCATAGAAACACTACCCAGAGCTTGATAAGCACAGCAATGGCCATATTAGAACTGCACAAATTATTATGCCTCTTTAACAGTGAAAATCATTCTGCAAAGAAATGAGACATTCCCAAGCAGTCAAAACTAGCTTTATAAAATCCTGTTAAATTACAGATTAGAAAGAGCGTGACTCCAAGCTACAAACTTCATTTGGTCAAGGCCACACCAAGAAATATTCGATTTTAGAGAAATGACCAATGAAAAACCTCTCACAACAGCTCATCGCCTACAGAAAAAAATCCTAGAATGTAAATTTATAAACTGACACCAAATTGAAGCTGCTGCACATATGCACTCTGTTTCTCACCATCAGCGACCTCTGATGCAGTAAATATTTTGGGGTTTGTAAATGAGTTACTTATATTGGGGACCATTGTGTTAAAGTAATCTGAAGGAAAAGGATGGAAACACCCAGTAGAAGTCAACGTAAAAACCAGAAGACACAAATACACATATTTCTTTGAAGTGACATTGCTTACTACACACCTAAACGAAAGGGATGAATTGCTCTCCAGAAAAAAAAGTAAAAATGCATGTATTCCCTTACCTGGTAACCTTCAGTCTTCTTTTGGCACCATTTCAACAGAGCATTCCTCTTTGAACCACCATATTCCCGAGCCAAGGCTGCCAGTGGGTCCTTCCTCTCCACACTAATCCAGGAAAGCATAAGGGAGAAGATAAATATGTTTGAAGCCTCTTATCTTTTAGCACTCTCTCTCTCTATATATATGACAAGCAGAACCTACACAGCTTTCAGAGCTTGTATTCTATATTTGCTTTCAGATGAGACAAATTCAGTTGGTATCACCTCATACAAAGAGCTGAAAACCCAGGAGCCTATGGATATTCGACGGCAGGTGTTAAACCGGCATTTTTGCTATTATTTTCATCAGCTTTACTTATGCAATTTTCAAGTAACCTATTTGCTTTACATACTGAAAACTAAGATTTCGGGTGCAGAACTGAAAGAAACTAAAGGATCTGTAACAGCAAACTGACACTCAACTGAGCTGCTGCAGGATAAGTTCTCGAACAAAGTGAAATCTCTGGAAGCTTTCAAGGCCCAGATGACAGTTAAAGGCCAAGAGTCAAAACACACACATTGCCTCCACCCTACAGCTTCTACTGTTGGACATTACGGTGGACATCAGAGGAAAATGTATGCTTTTTCTCAAGAAAGAAGAAAGTGATGTGTCCAGCTTTCCCTTAGACCTCAAGCTTTTAGTTTTTCACTAGACATACAAAGCTAAAGATAACAAGGGTTGACTGCTCGTACACGTGATGGAATTCTTGTACACAACTTCTCGGCTCCTGTAAACTTGCTGTCCTTATTTTATTATGATTTCTCATCTTACAGATAATTGTGGTTGTTATAATCTGAATTTCCGTATCTGGATCTGACACAGCCTGGTAATTCTGAACTGGACAGACTGGCCAGCGGAGTTTCCACTGCAGAGAGAGGTCCACCAGATTAAAACATTCATCTTGGTGCCAGGTAACGCTGTCTGTCTTTCCAAAGTGCTGTTTTTCCCAGGAGACTGAGTTGGTACCTGAGTTTGCTTTGGGGTTTCAAGCTGCTGGGGGTAGAGGGAAGCATTCTGCTGCTGAAGGCCATAGGGGGTTTGCTCAGGGATTCCAGGGAGGGGCTTTTACGGAGGTAATGGTCTGGTTTCAGCTCTTCATTTCTCCTCTTCAGAAGGTCTGTGGGAATTAAAAAAAAAAGCTGTCAGTTTGTAGTCCAAGGAATTTGATTAATCGCTGTCCTGCCACCCGGCACACAATATGCAGTCTGTTGTTTTGATTCTAAACAAACGCACTCATTTGTTCATTAGACACACATGGGGCTAGGAAACCTTGAACAGATTAGAGGTGATCATAACAAGGACTGGCTTTGATGATTTCAACAGTACAGACTGCCTGGTTTCCTGTGATTGATACTCCTGCTGGGGGGTAGAGGCCTCAGGTGAATGAGGGGAAATACCAAAATCTACAGCCCTAAAGGTTCAAAAGCCGATCACCAGATATCTTCACCAGATGACTGACCAGCCCTAGTACAATTATTTCTTTTCTGCTGTTAGCAGACTTGTAGCAAGAAAGCCTCTCATCTCCCGAATACAACCCAGCTCAATGCAGCAGAAAGAGGCACTATTATCACATGATGCCTTGCATCCTATCTGACGGAACTTTGGGAAGTCTCAATATAGTCACAGGAGATCCAGCATCATTTTTACTACACATATTACCTATTTTGAAAGAATATATTTTATTATCTATTTATAAATTAGTACACATGGAATCAGATGTTGACAGGCTTTGGAAGAAAAGCCAAAGAGATCATAGAAATCAAATTATCTCCCCGTGCATATCAAAATCAAGAGGTAGAGCAATGTAACACAGGGCAAGCTGGCTGCTTCTTTTCCGTAGACAAATTGTCAACAAGCCAAGATCTCCGGCCAGCACATTCCCAGCTGTTATTTGAAATCAATTGATCGTGGAACGTTACTTTTTCTCCTCCTTTTCAGTTACCTCCCTATGTTAATTATCAATTAACGCTGTATCACCTAGAGGTGAGAATTCCTCTTCTTACCTCAGCTTCAGCACCTTCTTTCCACAGTATAAACGGCTGCTAAGTTCCTATCTATTAAGAAGTCCAGATGGAAAACAGAATCCAGTCCCAGGAGATTGTCTCCTTTCCCGCAACTTGGCTGTTGGCAGAGCTTTGTTGCATCGGAATTGCATACACTTTGCTCAGTCAGGGTCATCCTGCCTCTCACTCACCTGTCCTTTCTTTGTGTACACCCATAACAAACAAGAAATGGCACACAGCATACTTTAAAAGTCTTGCGCTTGGTTTTCCACTATATATTCTAAATGTGTACGATTCTTCTAGCTCCACATTAGGATGGATTTATGGGGAGTTGCCTCAAATTCGAATGGCCACAGCAATCAGACAGGCATCCCCTGAGACTGTTTGAAACTTAAGAATATTCTTCTCAGAGAACCGGATCTACAGCAGAAGGCTTATCAACAAACAAAATCTGAACGTTATGAAGAGGAATGTAGGTTTCTCACTAGTTTATAAGGATAGCTAAAAAAAAAAAGCACTGTTAAATTGTCATTACATAACTGTAGTGGCTAATGGCATGATCCAAGCTGGAACGAGATGATCTTTAAGGTCCCTTCCAACCCAAACCATTCTATGATTTAGAGATGCATTCATGCATGGTACAGAAAAAGGAAGAAGGAAGGATGCCAGATGGGAATAAAGGCTATTGGAAGCATCTAGCTGGCAAGGCAAGAAGGAGAACATGGGGGCATATTAGGAATCACTTGGAAAAAGAAACAGAAGAATAATCATATAAGAAACATGCAACATGATTAAAGAGATCACATTCTGCTCCCACTATCTATTTGCACTATTTACTTTGTGGTTACTGGCTTGAATTATACAGTAGGGCCTGAAGCGCTGCAAGTTAATGCTCTCCAGTTTTGTACTTTGAGTCTCACTTACACAAGTAATGTATTTCCTTTTACTTATTTCTGCTGTTGGAAACTCCAGGACAGAACCAGTAAACCTCTGATTCTAAATGAAAAGATCCCAGTCAAAGATCAGCTCTCTCTGGGAAGTAATCCATTCTCCTCTCCAACGATGTAACATTTGGGTCATATTAAGGACATTGCAGAGCCCTGCTGTGACACTGGTCAGATGGAATCCGCCAGAAGATTATTATTATGGAGACTACTTCACTCTGAATTTCCTTGGGGATATTTTTTAATTCAGCGTTGTTTGCACAGGGCTTGGATCAACTGCCTTCCAGGATTATTTAGATTGGAACCAGAGCTATTACAACTTTATAGCGAGTAAGCCTTTGCGATGGATTATTGGAACTAAATTAAACCCAGGTACAAAGAAAAGCTGTAAATACAGGAACTTGTCAGATAAGGAACCATAAATTCTTACCGTACAATGGCCAATAAAATAACTTGTTTTCAACAGATTTTCACAGAACAATTGTTTATGGGTAATAACAGCAATTATCCATGGTTTGAAGTAGGATATTTATTATTATGGACTAGCATATTACACAGTCAACAGAAAATTTCACTTATAGCAAACTGGTAGAGATTAAAAAGGTCTTATATTCTGGTTTGGATCATTGTATACTCTCACGCAAGACATTTTCTGGAAACCAACTGATAAAAATAAGTAAATTCTCTCTGTTCCACTGATAACTTTCGCTTGCTTCGCATTTACTCCTGCAGGAGAAGCCAATAGCACAGACAAGATGTTATTTGCTTATGGTGCCATCAGTCCTACAACCTCTTTTGCTTTCAGATCCACTATATCTTCCTCTTTGAATGATGGAAAGGGGAGCTTAGCAGCTCATCTGAAGAGTCTAACAATGAAAATGGGTTCTCTGCTCTAGCAAACTATTCCAGAAAATCCTGACTGCCAATGCAGAAGTTGTGATTGATTTTTTTTTTTGTCCCTCCCTGCAGTTTCACTGAAGTTTCACTACAGGAATATAGTATTTCATCTGTCCTTAAAAATTCAATTATCTGTTATTACTAGCTTTGATTGCAATGCAACAACCACATTCAGCACTAGATAATCAAAATAAAGGGCCCTAGAGAAAATGGGAAACAAACACTGGTAGAAAAGAAAATTAAATCATAAGAGAACAAAAGCAAAGTGTGAAATAAAAACAAATGCATCTCTCGAGAACTTTCAAAACAAACTATTTTGAGCCTAAATATGACTGCTCCTAAACAGTCACCTTGGTATCTGAAATGTTTGATGTATTTCATATGAAGCTCAATTTAAAAACAAATAAACTCTCAAAAGACAGTGCTTTGGACTTGTTCCAGATACATACATGTTGAGCAAAATCTAACCCTCTTCAGTTCCACAGCATGGATTAGAGAGGTGCCATGGATACTTTGGAATAAAGCAGGAAAGTTTGTCTTGGCAAACCATAGTAAATCAGCTATATTCTAGTTTTCTAAGACTATGATCAAGATGGGAATGGAAACATGAAAAATTAATAAGCTCTCTAAAACAAAGACTCTGAAGACATGTTTTCCTGTTTCCTTTGTCCATATGAGAAGAGGAAAAATGGCCCAGGCAGAGGCCAACAGTTAATGACAAGCTATTGCTAATGAAAGGAGGCAAGACGAGTACATTTACCACACTTACCTGCAAGAGGAAGGTCTGAAAGATCTGCGTGTCTGGCAACACCCTTGCTGGCTGGTTTGGCATTATTATAAACAGAGTGCCTCTGCAAAACAAACAAACATACAAAAGAATTTTAAAAATGCTAGCCATCGTTTAACTAGGCAAGCAGAAAGAAAAGATAATTCCGTTATCTCAAGATCACAAAGCATGTAGAGGGGTTCAGAAATCTTCCAACAAGAACTTAGCTGTACCTAGAGCTGTTAGCCAGTGGCTGTGAAAAATAAAAGGAAAAAGGGACAATATTTTTAGCTGGTAATATATTGGTGCCTGAATTATTTCACATTTCTGTTTGCGTTAATTTTTTACCTTGTCAAATATAATAGCATCAAAACCCAAAAGTAAGAATGTCTGTTCTTAACCCTGCCTCTGCCTCCAGAACACGAATCACAAGTCAGAACTGAAGGTCCCCAGACCCCTGTTTAATTCCATCCTTTAAAACTCCTTTGCTGATTCTTTGAAGGAAATGTGTTCACACATTTGTTAAGCAGTTTTTCAAAGTCACCTCATTCTTCAGAACACTTGGCTGAACACCCTAGCCTCACAGCTGGTTCTTACCCAGATTCAGAGGGGAATATCCCGTTGCAAGCCCAGTGACCATCCAGTCAAAAACCATAATGATTTCTCTAGCCTACAAAGAGCAGCAGTCTGATGCCACCTCCAGCATGTGTGGAAATCAAGAAACACAGTGCTTCTCCATTATTCACAAAAGCAGTATTACCAGAAACGTTGCACCACAGGTTTGAAAGTTCCTATCAAAAAGTTAACTAACCAACCTAAGAAGTCACTACACTCCAGAACAGTTATGCTTCAGTAGGGAAAAAACCGAACTGTTACGAGCTCTTCATTCAGGACTGTAACAACTTACTGATAACCACGAATGTACATCTTAGGAACTTACTATCCCTTTTTTCTCAACTCATATGCCAGGTCCCTAGATCAGGCTGACGTTCTGTGCAACTCACTCCCAATAATCGAAACCTATTTCCTGGTCAACAGCGATTAAAGTTCAGAATTGTACTCCAGAGAGTTCACATCCGTGCACCGAGACCTCTAAGCTGAAGTCAAAGACAAACTCACTTTGATCCTTTTTGTTAGCACTACAGTATTTGATGTTTCACAGCAAATAAACAGAGGAGTTTCCCCTTCCCCTTGTCAACATGCACGTGTTGGAACGCCGAAGCTATGTCACGATGTAGCAAACGCTGCATCTATCCACTTTAAAAGTGCAAGGATAGATAGAGGTCCTGGTACCTGCATGGGGGAAACCGCAGCAGCTGGGGCTGTCCTCACTGGAATTCCACTTAAAGGGCTCCTGGGGACCTTGTGAACCGTGATATTTTGTCCAGTGCTACCTGCAAGGAAAAGAAGTGGAAACATTTGCACCAACTATGTCCTTCTTGTCAGAGCAGGGAACCAATGGTGCAGTGATATTCCACAGACAGTATTTATGTACCAAGCACTGACAGAAAATAGCCATTAAGAAGCAAAAAAGCAGCAGAAAATGACAAAAATTACTTGCTTACAGCTAGAGGTTTTTTTTACTATAAAATATAATGCTTAATTACCTGAGCATCCTAAGTCAAATGATTTTATCAGCGACTTCACAGTGGCTGCAGATTCTGACGGTGTGGGAGACGCTCTGCTAATGCAGACTCCTTGCCAGCGATTGGTTGTATCTGCCTCTAAAGATTCTACTTCTTCAGCTGTTAGCCTGCAAAACAGAAACCAAATCAAAGTCAGTGGCAATAGGAAATGCAAGCAGGGATTAAAGGTCTTTATATGTAGTAAGGCAAATCCAACGATGCATATCTTTTATTGTAATGCCCAGAATACGGACCATTCATTGGAACGTTCACGTTCTTCTCTTGAACCTCCTGGCAAGTGTTAAATCCTGGAGTCTAACAAACTTTTTGGCATTGTTAACCACATCATCCTTACTCCCCATTCTCACGCAGATGGAGGATCATCAGAGAAAAAAAAAAACCAGTTTCATGTGACTTGTGAGTAATCATCAACAATGACCTGAAAATAGGATTTTAATACAGCACAGGGGCCAAGGGGCTACTGTGGTGCTCAGCGTATAATGAGGAAAGTAACCAGACAGAAAGATGTTATTTCACCCTCTGTGTTTTTAATTGGCATGACCACCGCTGGAGGAACCAGTTAAAATGCTATAATTGAAAATAAAATAAGTAATTGGACAGGGTTCAGATAAGAGCCATAAAAATGAAACAAGTAAATATCATTCATAATGAAAAGCTCGGGTAACTCAACTCTGACAGCTTATCAACAAGGACATATGCTGAACAAGTAAAGCCTCAATCACAATCCATGGGCAGCGATATAGGGAATAAAAATGTTAAGCTCTTCATCCTAGCAGGCACAAGAATACTAAAATTCAATGGGTGGAATCAAGATAGACAAACTCAAAACCAAAATAAGGCTCATATTTTAACAGGAATAATTATTAAGTTACTCCATCGAAAAGAAATTTTGAAGTCAAGATTACTTGCTGGACTTAGAGGAATCAGTAGAGGAAAGTCCACAGCTGTGTTCAACAGCAAATATAATCATACAGTATGACTGCTGCTTCTCGTCATGCATTTTAGGGATCTGGCTGACATCTCTTAGCATTAACACTGTACTTACCCGGTAGCTCTCAGGTGGACTTCAAGTGTAATTATCTAGCTTTAGTTTAAGAAAGCTGCAATCAGATAAGAAAGTCCAGTCATGTAAAAAGAGAGTATTTATCCGTTACTTTCCTGCTCTCCTAACCGCTTAGAAACTCACGCTGGGCCACCCCCTCTGCTTTTCAGTAGGGTGAGCACCAAGAGCTACATGAACGCAAACCCAGAACTGATTTCCTGAGAAGGCTGGAGGACTCCATTCAGAAAGTGCCTGTGGGGTTGAACAGCTCCTGTTGACCTAAAAATAGAAGTCAGAGCCTTTTTCTTCCCCTTTTTGCATTACTATTTACAAAACGCAAGGGGCTAAAGGTTGTCATTGAATAAGAGAATAGGAGTGAATCGTGTTTCTATGCCTGGCAGAATTTAAGGAGGTGCAGACATTGCCTATTTCTTTGCTAATTCATTCAGGCTTCTTGTATGCCAGGGGAGCCTGCAGGGGCAGATGGCTCGAGAAAAAGCCATTTCAGTTCCATTCTCCATTTAAAACAATAAGGACGAAAGGCAGATTGGATAAAATTCGCTAAGCTCTGAGGGAGTCAGTGTTTTGTTGACTAATTTCTACCCTTCACTTTTTCTTCTGTAACTTCATAAAGCATAAACAAAAAATCAACAGGTGACAGCATCTGCGCTTTAGTTATATGAAAACACAAAAGCTATAGAGTCCTGCTTCTGCTAAAGTATGGAAGAAGGACAGATTGCTGCCTCAAAATATCAAGCCACCCAATGCAATCCATTCCACTTTCAAGAACTAAATAGACCGCTATGCAAAAGTTCGGTCCAGTTATCCAGGTAACAAGGGTGCAAGAGGTTTGTGGAGCATCATCAGATAAGAAATAAACAGTAAATGCTTGTAGGCAAACTGACAAATCTTGAGAACAAAGCAAGCGAGAGGAACGCTCTAGGCAGCCATCACGTCCCTGGTTAGGATTTAATCGTGAGAACAACTCATACCTCACAGACCAGTCTCCTCAGTTTAGCTTTTGATTGCAAAAGGATGCAAACATGTTAAATAAGGTTAGAGCAACTAGGCCAGCCCCTAAGCTGTGCCACATTGAGAAATCATATGCCATTAGTCTGTCATCGTACGGAGTAATTAAAGACTCAAGCAGTGCAGCTACTACCGGTTCCAATTTTGTTAGGATGCTTCCCGTAATCATAACCTGTATATTCGTAACAGGCTCCTAATGCATCCTGGAACAATCTCCCAGATTACATACAGTCATCTCAGAAAACTGAGATGCCTCATGCTGCAAACCTGGGCACGAAATGCAGGAAAAACAGTGCCAAGACTTATTCGCTCCAACTAAAACCACACATGCCAGCCAACAAACAACGGAGAGTGAATATCTTCCATGAACAATGAAACTCAGTGAATATCTTCCATTTTTAAAGAGAAAAATCTGTATGATGAGGGGATGCACAAATGTGTACATGTACGGGTATCTTAATAGAGAAACGAAGAGTAATAGCTTAAATCGCAGGAGCGAGATAATCCAGGAGGGCAGCATAGAAGAACATGACTTAGAAAGATTAATGACAAGCCACAACTTCAAACCAAAAATGACTTCTTGTGCACAGAATTCATTTAGCTTAGTATAACCCAGCCCATCCAAGAAGACTAAGCATGCTCTGCTACAAAAAAGGACAGATATGAGCAAAGTGTCATCTACCGCTGTACATTTGCCTTGAAACAGGGGTGAATAGTTTACACAGATAGAAGCTGCGAGTGCAGCTGGCTAACGTGGAGCAGCTCCAGGAGGAAGTAGAGCACTTTAGCCACAAAGGAATTCAAATGTGCCCGAGTTCTTTTCATAAAACCACTGCCTAGTTCCATTCATTCATTGGTGAGAAAAGTAGAAGCAGTGAGCTTTTCTCTAACGACAAGATTTAGTCTCCTCCTTTTCTAGGTTTGGAATACGTGAGCAACAGATCACCAGCAAGACGCAAGTCTTTCCGTGCTTAATGTACAGATTTTGGCAACAGCAGCCTTTATGTGTTTGGAAATTTGTAAACTGCTCCAGTGATCTCTGTTACAAATGGCCTAGAACTACAAAACCACGTTTTCAGAAATAATTACTCTGCAATGTAGTCTTTGACAGAGTTTCTGTCATTGTCAATCCTCCTGAACTCCAAGGGAGACAAAGAAGAGCCACACAGCTACTGATGCACAGAACAGAAGAGAGGCCAAGGGCAGGCAGCAGACAATTCCCGACACTTAAACATTTATTTGGCACTTCAATATATATTCATAAACATAAAACCCAACATTCAACAGCTGCCAGAACAGAAAAGAAAGGCAACACAAGTGTGCATACACTCCAGTAGCACGGTACAAAGGTGAAGGCCATGCCAAAACCAGAACATCCCGCAGAACTCTCTACTAGCTCAGCCTCCTTGGAGACCAGGCTCTTGCTAGGCCTTCATGTTCAGGAGGAAAGGATGGGAATCCCACAGCCAAAACATGGAATTCTAGTCCTGGAATAAATCCTGATGATGTCCTGGTAGAGATGGTGACTTCTGAGTTTCTCCTTAGCAACCAAGTAAAGTTCTCTCCAGGTGTCTCCAGTTGCAAAGCTGAACTTAGCAAAGTTTTCCCTGATCATATACTTCACCTGAGTTAGGGGCATGAGAAAGACTCCTTTCTGAGAAGATATTTACTTGAGGCTTGTTATACTCATTTCTTTCTTTCTGATTTCTCCATTTGCAATCCTTAAAGCCAGCACAAACGCGATGTGGGACATTCTCAGTGAAAATCATAGCAGGACATGCTCCTTGGGCATCACCCCGCTTCCTAAAACACACGAGTCAGACATGCCACCCAGTGGCGAGTCCCTTGTCAATACAATATGAGAAATCTGAAACCATCAAAGCGTTGATAACAAGTAAATAACTTTATGTTTCTATTCAGTTTTCCTGCTGGATTGCAGTAACCTATGGCTTGAGTTTCTGTGTATGTATACACACCGATCTCTGCGTGTACTTAAGACACACAGAGATAGATCTATGAATATAATACTATATGAAGAACTCACAATGTGTATGCGCATTAAATTTTACAGATCAGACATACACACTCAGTTTTATTTTTTGCTTAAGATAAAATGGCATGTTTGAATTTCTGTTTCAGGGCAAATATCTCCATGCTCTCAAAAAAAGCCTTCAGTTATTTCAGTTCCCAAAATCTCTGAGATTACTTCTTATCGCCTAGACTAATTCAGGACTTCTTCCGCCTCATGGAATCTTTCGAAGAGAGAAGCCTTCTGCAACAAAGAAAAGGGCTTTTGCCCATGGGGAAGAGGTGGACCTGAGCAGCATTCACACTGCGATACACTTGACTTTTGCAGGGCAATAAAAAAAATGGAGGTGTCTTCTTAGATTGAAACTTCCCTTCTTCAGCTGCAAGTTGAAGGTATGTCCTGAAGTGTCTCACAGGCCAGGCTGTGCATCCATTCAGAGCTGTGTTAGCTGGTAGAGATCAGGCACCTATGGAGATACAGACAACAATTGGGGAAATTACAGGAAGCAAAACAATATCCACGCTGAGGTACAGTTCTATTTCACAGTTGATCACCCCATCAACATTAAATAAAGGGGAGAGGGGAAAATGCTGACTGTGCTGCTAGGGCAGTTAAAGGAGCACCATAACACTCCCCTAACTCTGCTTTGGGCCATGATGAGCAAACAATGCAAAATATAAAAAAAAGAAATTCTACGTTGCTCAGATAAGAAGAAAGTAAATATTTAAAGCCAGGGAATCAATTTCAAAGGACTGGGATAGTAGTGTTCCTGGCTTTCCTCTTCTCCAATAATTTAGGAGTACACCTTCAAAATAGGTATTTTGACCCATCCAGACAACTAGAGTTGCTGTAACTCCACCAGAGTTTCTATTTCAGGGTCCTTACATCAAAGGGGATGGAATGATCTCTATCCAGTGTAAAAAAAAAAACACATCCAACTCAGGGGACTCACTAAGTAGAGCACAAACAACACCTCAAGGTCCCTGCTCTGTTGTTCTGGTTTGCTGACTTTCAGCGAGAGCAGAAGGAACTATCAGACCTCTGTAAGACAGAACAGCTGCAAAACACAGGCACAAATGAGCAGCAGATCAGCACATACAGACTGACAGCAGGGTTTAATACACAGAGTGCAAGCTTGTTTCCAGGAGAAAAAGCATTTAACACTGCCATGCTGCAGCATTTGAGACTTTAGGAGGAAGAACAGAAGCAAATTAGTGGGACACATCACGATCTTCACTTCAGGCTTCCATTTGAAGATTTAGCTAGATTTTTTTATAGTCCTAAGAAGTCACTTATTTAATTACAGATCTAATTTCTCTGTTTTCTGAGGACCACTCCCAGCCCAACTGTCTTCCCTCCATGTTCTTGGCTCAAGGCACATAATGTTACAGTGCCAAAATCATTTGGAGAATTTGAAGGGAAAGAGTCAAAGCAAGACCTTGAAACTCTCACTGCTGCTAAACAGTATATTGCCATAAAGGCTTGGAAATGGATGTGCAATGAAGGCAAAAAGGGCCATGATAATTTGGGTACTTTCAGCAGTAATTCTCTTCCTTTGTGTTACAAACTAAATAGCTTTTGTGTTTTTTTTTTTTTCCTACCAGTTAAATATGTGATCCTAGAACAGCTACGAAAATTAATTTATTTCCAAGGTAAGTGTTCTGAAAAGCTGAAATTTGCCACAGGATCGTAGGATCATTCAGGTTGGAAAGGACATCAGAAAACTCCCCTAGTCCAACTTCCTGCTCAAGCAGGGGCCGCTATGAGGTCAGACCAGGTTAGTCTGGTTCTTATTCTGTCTGAGCTTTAAAATCTCCAGGTATGGAGGACATATAATTTCAATCTCCACCACTCGTGAGGAGACAGTAACACAACAGTGGATTGTAAGCTTTTGCATTTTACTGCAGAGAAATAACATTATTTAGGATGTAAAATATCCTAGAGGACTGTCTGAAGCATGGGTTGATCAATTTGTACGTTTCAATCAGTACTAACACGGGACAAGTTAACCCCTGTCTTCCTTATTCAATTCACTTGATGCTGGTCCAACTTCCCCCCAACATTCTTAGTCATAGAATTAGACATTTAATCTGTGTTAAAGATGCCTTTGGGAGGCTCTTACCTTCATTCAGATGAACTCTGATGACCTCATCAGGAGTTTTTCTGCAAGTTCTTTGGTTGTTCCTGAACCAACAATGACTTTTTGTCTGATTAGAAGAACGTAACGGCGAAATCGAACTTGGAGGCAGGAACTCAGGCAGCCACAGGCAAGCATTAAAATGGCAGGATATCGTAGGAGATAAACTGGCTTCAAGATCAATTTATGAGGTGGAGTCTAATGACTCTCAAGCGATGGCCGAGATTTTGCCAAAACCTTTGAGTAACGAGTTATTTGGAAGGTACATTTTCCAATCAGGGCTTAAAAATCGGACAGGAAACTTTCACTGGGGACTGTCAGATACTCAGCTGAGCACACAGCTGCTCAGCATTAGCAAATACGAGGAATACTTTATAGACTGTGTTAAGGTATCATGCTACAAACTACTTCCACCAGTGCTGAGCATGCCTTAAAAGTCACCACAGGTACCAGAATCTACTGCTGGTTCTGAGCAGCAGCATTTGTAAAAGCTGACTAAAAGCAGCAATGAGAATAACCCCAGAACTTTCTGGGTGAAAGAAGCTGAGGTCCTGGGAAAGATCATGACCTCGGGAATGAAAAAATGACTGGGAGTGTCAAACTGGCTCCCAGCAGGAGCTTTGGTGACTTCAGGAATGTGTCTTACAGGTCAGCAGAGTCTTAAAGTTTCAGTGCTTAGCTGTTCATCACTGGGTTGTTTAGATGATGACTTACTTAGGCTTCCTTGTCTTCTCTGTACCACTCAGTAGAGACATTTTACACTCTCTGCATGGACACTGTGAGTGAAACTAGTTATACTTCCATTGATAGATGCAAAATTTGGTCTCAGCATCTGTCTTTGAAAGGGAATAAACACTGCCCACTGCAGACAGCATATCCGGCTCCAGGACCAATGCAATACTCAAAGCAAGCTATACATATAGTCAACATGCGCAAAGACAGACGTACGTCTATATGTACGTGAAAGAGGGAGGGAGAGACAAATGCCAAACCCGACTTGAATACAAGACTGAACGCCTCCTTCCGGAACTAAGTATGTATAGATTCTAGGGATCTAATTTTAAAAGCAGTATTTGCAGCTCAGGCTTCTTGTGCCAAAGAGCTGACAATGCAGCCATGTTATATATGGAAGATAAATATCCCAATTTGCTAATTAGAAGGTCATCTTCTATTCAATTTAAGTATTATCAAATACATCTTCAGATTAAAAAAAAAAAAAAAGAATAAAGAGGGGAAAACAAACACAAGACTCCTGCCTTATATATCGACCCTGCTCTAAACAAAGGAAACTTCATTAAGAACAAATTACGAATGGAAACAGAGCCCAGACCTTAAGTACTGTCTGGTAATCATTTTGTCTGAAGACAAAGTCTGTAACAGCTTTTCTTCGCATCCACTGGGGATTCGGATAATGAAACTGGAGCTTAAACACATTCCTTTATTTTTCTGAAAAGAAGTATTTGTGTTCCTTCAATGCAGGAATTCTGATCCATACACCTCCGCACAGAACCCTTCCCATCGTTTTACTCTCATCTACTGTACAGCAGCTGTGGAAACTCCTGAATGGAAAACAGTGAGCAAATATGTGCAACAAAGCTGGACTGTTACTCCACCTGAAAGAAATAATAGGATTCACTGTTTTCCTGTGGCTACTCTATCAGTGGTCATGAATCTACTAGGAAAGAGATTAAACGGAAAAATCTAGAGCAGCAAAATTAATTTGGCTCACATTCTTGATAAACAGTACCACTCTGTGTTGGTTTGTCTGCCTTTGTTCCCCCTGTACAAATTTTCATCACTGCAGCTCTGCTTCTGTCAAAGCAAAAAAAGCAGAGCACTACCTTCTTTGGGAATTTTGATTAGCAGTATGATTTTTGGAATGACAGGTGGTACATAAAAGGCCATGCACTGCATAAAAGCCACATTGTAAGGCATGTCTGTGCTGGTTCAAGGTTGTAACGGTCACTTTTGTTCCTACTATGATAATACAGAGGGGAGCCCCAAATATACCTCTTACCACATTGGGTTGTATCACTGACCGGTTCACAATTACTGCTCCCCCTTTAACCCTTGAGACTACAGCAATTGCTTTACAGGTGGATCACTGCATGACAAAGCTGCTTCTGAGCTAAATATTAACCCAGGCCACAGCCCAGACCGTTTAACACAGCTAATCATAAACAAGTTCCAAACTAAGGATAGGAGACGAGAGATGAGGAATCCTAGTACTTGTATCGATCATTCTATCAGCACGTACCAGACTTGCAAAACAAAGAAATCCAGCTAGACCTCATTTTAATTTGAACATACACAGCCTTTGACTCCTCTCAGGTTAAGTAATTCTCTTCTGGATATCCCATGGAATACATGTAGTCAACCAATCTTTTCACAGATGGTTTAACACAGCTGCACAGAGAGTTATGAAGGCAATAAAACACAGAGAAATACCATACCGAGAACAAAGCTATAACAGGATAGTCAGTTGTTATTACTAAATATTTGCTGATCAAAACCTCCATGGGCCAGCTGACAGAACTACATCACCAAACAGAAAAAGAACAGAAACATCTTAGAATAAAAGACAACAAAATCTGTCAAAAGGGTTAAAAACAGACATTTTGCACATTCAAGCCAATGAATAGTTATTAACAAAGCACTGTTTGCATGCACGTTAGCAGTCACAGAGACCAAATCTTGAACTTTGTACACAACCAACCTGTTGCTGCCCTTCATTTCATCCAGCTCCTTCTGCAATCTGGCACTCTTCTCCTCTTCCTCCTGAAGTTTCCTCTTTACCATCCGGAGCTCCTGCTGGGCTTCACACTTAATATCATTGGCTACAACAACTGCAGTCTGCAGGTCAGCTTGAAAACGCCTCCACTCTTCCGTGTCTTCCTAGAAAGAGCAATTAGAACGTCAAACTGTTTGCTATAACAATGCACCTACCCGAGCTGAGCACTTAGCTATTCATCTGTCTTTGAGGGATCACAAACAATCAGGATTTCAGCACAATTTCAAGATGACACTGAGGTCAAACTAAATATTTGCCTCTTTACACAGTACAAATGAGATTTCCAAGGAAACTGATGCTAAGCTCTCCACTAATACAACACTAAAAGTACAATTAAAGTTCTTTCTATCACTATTGATCATTCAGACTGCTGATACCACCACAAGCACTGGTGCTGAAAAGAGCTCATTGCTACTGATGATTCAGTTGTTCCAAAGTATAACAGCAGAAGTTCATAGGTACAAAAAGAAAACAAGTAATTTTCAAAGGATGTGTTATATTTTTCCTTCACAGGCAACGAAACAACTAGAAATGAGTGAAGAGAATAAAGAACAAAATTGTGTAGAAAGAACTTTCCATAATTGTTCTAGAAAAATGCAATGCTTCTCTCAAATCCAGCGCTGCAATAAGAGCTCAGCTTAGCTGTGTTGCGGAGTCTAAGCCTTACCTTCATTTGCTTAGTCAGAGCCTTCAGCTGCCTCTCTGTATCGTGTTTTTGTTCTTCCAGCTTCATTGCTTTACCTACGGAACAGTAAAAAAGGGAAAATATTATTAAACACATCAGGGTAAGGGTGAAAAATGAAAATGGGAGGGCAGAGCAGCCTATTTGGTTTTGCTTCTAGCAATGCCACTAGATAGGCTAGAACTAGGTAGCCTAGACTGAAATTAAGACGGTCTGTCAGTGGATCAGGAATGGATAACAGTAGATTTTTTTTTTAACTCAAACATCTCTGCAACGGTTCATTATTTCAAGGCATTAAACCAGACTTTTAAATTTACAGAATCACATGTGCAGGATCACACACACCCCTGGAGCACTGGAAAAGCGACACTCATTCCACCAGGTGGCAGCTCCCCTTCCACGACACCACAGCAACCTCGACTTCATTGCTCTCACCTGTTTTTCCCTAAAAGCTCTTTAAAAGGACAATAATTCCAGTTTCTAGAATGGACAATACATCCTTCACTGAAGAACGAGGCTTTGAGACTGTCTCTTGTCTTTTTAACAGCACAAACTGTTAAAATGGTGAATTTTGTGCATGAACAGAAAGGATTGGCCAAAACTGGAATACTTTTAAAGTGAGGCTCTTAACCGCCACATGAAGACATGCCTCCTCCTCCCTGTTGCAGCCACCTCTGGGCCCCCTGAATAAGTTCAATTAAATCCTTTTTTTTCAGCTCCACCTACTTTCCAAGTCACTGATGAGCTGGTTATTGTGAAGTTTTATAGCACGATGCTGCTCCACCTGGTCCTCCAACTCGAAAATGGTCTCTTTCAGGTTTTTTATATCTGCTTCATTCTCAGATGCTTTTTCCTGCAGTTTCTGGTTGGTTCTGCTCAGTTGCTCAGCCTGCCGGTCACACAACTCCTTTAGCTGACCACACTCATTCTCAGCCTGGAAGAGAGGAAAGCAAGCTGCAAGTCTGTCTGTATTTCTTCAGAGATACCACTCATTACAGATTTCTCCGAGCATCTCATGGAATTAAGAACTGAACCCGTGTTTTAAGCATTGTACAAACTGAGTTTCAATGTAAACAAGACAATCTGAGGAAAGACAGAAGAGCTATGAATGTCAGTTTTCTTTCCTGGTAATAAAGATGATAAAACAAAATGCTACAAAGGAAATTACGTTTTCTAGATAACGACCCTAATTCCTAACCCATCTCTCTGCAGGTAATGAACAGAGAGGAATTATATTCCAAGAAAGCTCCGTATCTATTTACGCATCACGTTATGAGAGTGATATCATTGCCTTAGGGCCAATATCACGATCAGTTTGTTCACATTGATTTTGCTGCTTTTACCATGTGCATTTCCAATGGACTGTGAAAACACAAACAGGAGAGCGAGCTACTGCAGATAAGTATATTTCTGGAATTAGGACATCTGGAATTACTGAAGGGAGAAATCTGCTGCACCTCACTGTGTTGGCTCAGCCCCACAGATCAATGCTTCCAGGTTTGTGGGAAGATCTCCCGAGTACGAAGAAGCTATGAAAAAGCAAGGTGTAGGCTGCCAATTCAGTGAGCAGCACTGAAGGGCAGCCTTACAGAAGCCTGTGGTCTTGTTTGGGTGTCACAAACACCCAATGATTCAAACCAGCTTAATCTGAGGGAAAGGAAGAGTAAAAAGGAGGAAATCTGTGGTTTCCAAACCAAGCAATAAAAGTCTGGTATAGTCTGAGCACTCAGCAGTTTTTCATTTATTCTTTACACACTGCAGCTCTAGCAAGCGCTTGGGAGCCGCCTCTACGGACTCCATTTGCTGTGGTCACTCATTTAAGCTGAAAGGACATCTGGATTTTCTAAATCATTCCAATCATGGAGGTGCTTTTTGGCAATGCGCTCTCCCCCTGCACTGAGCCCATTCTTCTCATGGTCCCCATACGCTAACTACAACTTTCCGCAGCAGTGGGACATAATCACTGTCTTGTGCTTTATTACCACTGGTTCTGTGATGCCTCACATTGCAGCTCTCTTCTGAACATCCAGGATCACAGAGAAAATAGAAACAGTGATTTACTGGAGCAAAGCTACAAACTAAATGAGGCAGAGAAAAATTGTTCTAAAATAAATCCACTTTTTTTTTTGCCATTACTTTGCCTGTCCCAACACAGAATACTTCTCAGTTTCCTCAGAATACTGTAGTTTTATGAAAATAATCTCATCTGGAGCCTGACTGTGCATCATTAGTCATGTTATTGTAAAATCAGCTTCTCTGAGTGTTAGCTCATATCCATGTGTTCTCATAACCAATGACACCTATAGTGCACCACTAATTAATCACGATTAACTATTCAGAATTTGATATTCGCTGGTAAGTACTCAAGCCCTTCTTCTCTCCAATCTCCATTTGAGTTACCAAGTGATTTTTACTAATGTTTGTTCAAATAACATCAAAGTTTGTGGGTTTTTTTACCTGTTCTCTGTTCCAATTTTGATGAACACAATTCTATTCATTAAAATAGTAAATTCTGCAGAAGATATTAGAGGAAATTAGTTTTGAATTTAGAAACATAGCTTTACTAACAGTTATTCCTGGGAAAACATGCATATAGCAGCAGAAATAGACAACATCGTATGACCCCAGCTTCCCTTAAAACTAATTAATGCAATTTAAATCTCAGAAACTTATAATCAACGGCTCAATAACGATCTAAATGGCAATGATTACCTATTTATGGAAAAACAGACCATCAACCATTGTATTTTACAGCTGCCACTGCTTTACCTTTGATAGCAGCCCCTGAATGTGCTTCAGTTCACTGTTTGCCTTCAGCAGCTCTTGTTTAAGCTCAGTGCAAGACGCTTCTAACTGATCTTTTTCTGCATGGGCTACTTTCAGCATCTCCTGCACCTCAGAGTTGTCAGTGGTGCATCCCATTGCATTGATTTCTGCAGCCTTTTGTTTCTCACTCTCTAACTGAGTTTTGAGAGAGCCGTTCTCAATTTTTAGACCTTCTAAGGCAATTTTACAGTCCTCCAGAGTTTTTGTTACTGTGCTGTTGCTCTGCCGTTCCACTTCTAGAAGCTTAAGTAGCTTTTCATTTTCTTCCTGCAGGCTTTTAATCACCTGCTGGGCATCTTGGTGCTCCCTCTCTAAGCTCCGTAGGCTGCTGGTTAACTGTTGCTGAATGTTGAGCAATTTCTCTCTTTCAAATTGTGCTTTTTCAAGAATTTCAGTGCATTTTTGTTCCAGTTCAAGGACTTTCCCCTCCTGAGCTCTGCTTTCTTCATTCTTGGATCGCTCTTGGAGGAGAGTCATTAGCTTCTCATTTTCTTGGCTAAGCTGTTCTGCTCTATCCCTATGCTGATGAAAGGAAGTCTCCAGAAGAGCTTTCTCTTCCACTAGCTTCTCATTTTCTGTTGTCAGCTCCTGCACCATTTGCTGTTGATCCGACAGCTCCTGCAAAGTGGCTTGCAATTCTTCTGCTGTGCTGTGGTGATTCTCCTCCATTTTTTGTATTCTCTCTGTAAGAGATGCAACAGAAAGGTCACTAATATTGTTTGGAGAACTTCCTGTAGTGGAGCATTTGGAACCTTTGAAGTGGTTGCTGCTGGAAGATGTTGGCCTGGAAGGTACATCTGCTATATGTTCAAAATCAGATGCATCGGGTGACAAGGAAGCTTTAGTTACATCACTGCTGGAAGAACCCGAATTGCGCAGCGCACCGCCACTCACACGCTGTCTGTGCTCATCCATTTCGCCTCTCGACACATGTTTTGATGGGCTTCCAAAACTGGATTCTTGGGTAGTTGGGGTTGGGAGGCTGCTGTCGCCTCCACTGCTTGTTGTTGTGTCTGAGAGAGGAGAGTTCTCTAGATAAAGCAATTTCTCTTTCAAAACACGATTTTCTTCTCCCAGGCTAGCAAGCTCTTTTTGAAAAGTTCTGTTTTTTTCCTGAAGGGTCCGTATTAACGGATCTATGTCAACAGGTGATACCGTTTCTAAATTTTGGTTGGAAGCACCCATTGCTTCAGTGTTAAGCGACCCCTTCTCTTTGCATTTCTTCAATTCACAACGGAGTTTGGTAATTTCAGAATCTTTTGTCTTTGCTTCTGCCAGGAGTTCTTTAACCTGAGATTCCAGGACAGCCTTGTCACCGGTTTCATTCTCTTGCTTGGACTTGCTAGTGGGACGCACGTGCTTGGTCGGAGTCGGTGCACCAGAAGATGTGGGGCTGGGTTGTGTTTTCCTTGTATTGGCTTGACCACGCAATACAGCTCTCTCTCTGGATGCAGACGATGATATTTCCCGGGGTGCTGGAATCCCTGTGCGCTTTGCAGCTGAAACTGTTCCTTGAAGACAAAGAGATGAAGCAAACCGAGTCAGTTCATAAAGAAAACAAGTAACACAACAACAACGCTCTTTTCCAAGAGCCTAGAGCGGTCTTGGAAAAAATACCTGACTGCTTGAATAGGTTTAGTCACGACCGAGTGCGTGGATTCAGGTTTCAAAAGTTTGTATTATTTTCCATTTCTTTCTCTCCTACCCCCCCGCAAAGGAACAGTTTGCTGAACTTCTTTCTAGTGTAATGATATAATACATAGAGGCTGCAATACAGGAATGGCAACTCCCAGGACCAGGATGTTAATTATTTGAAAATAAAAGTTCTTCAGACTACTATTGATTTCCAGGGAGACGTTCAATAAATTAAGAAAAGATACCACATACAACAACACATGTATGCATAGCAAGATGTGATTAGAAGGGGAAAAAAAAAAAGTTTGAGTTGCTGATTTCATCTTCTGAAGTGCACTCTCAGAATACAGGACCACAGGTAGTGAAAAAACAGTAAAAGCCATCCTAACCATTAAAGGTGGTTAAAGAAAAGCAGCTGGTTCAAAGGGGAGGTGTTATACACCACTACAAGTGGCAAGACTAGGAATCTAAGAAATTCCTGTTTTCAGGACCTTACTCAAAACAAAAAGCCCTAAAATACAGAGCCATTAAGTTTTGGGATATGGTACAATGAAGAGACACTGTCTGATGTAGCCGTACACACAGGATGCAAGGGCCAGTTATGCAAACAGAAAGGGCTAGCGAGGCAGTGTTTGCAATAAAAACAAGTTCCAGAGGTGAAATCCTAGAATCAATTACATCTCACATTTGGGAGGCTCTCTTTGCTGATACACATGTGCAGCGTTTGCGGAAAACCAAGTGGTAAAGGGGACCAAAGGGGATGCAGACTCCCTGCTGCAAAACTGCACGGCTACCGCCTTACACCGTGAGCAGCCTCGTAAACCTCCCAAAGCACTTCTCACACGTTAAGAAAACCTCTCTCAGTAAGCGAAGGGTTAATATTAACACTCCCCAGTTTGCTCAGCATCTCTTTTGAAGAATGCACTAGGTTTATAAACCCCACACAACCAGGAGCCCCTCCTCCTCCTCTCTCCCAAACAAACACACTCTGCAGCAGGGACAATAAATACCCGGGGACAAAGAGCAGCTGAAGAAAAGACCCCTGAACACAGAGGCTGCGCTGGGAGGAGAGCACAGAGAGGGCTCTGTGATGGCAGGGGCAAGATAGGGCCAGAGACAAAGGCACCAGTGTTTATGGGAAGAGATAGTAGGGACAGCTTGGCCGGAGAGCCAACAGCCCACACAGCTTCATTGAGTCATCTACAGCTGGAGGCGCCAGCAGAGCAAGGCAGCTCTGGCTCCCCGGAGAAATGTGCAACGCAAGCGGAGAGGAGAGATTTTCCACTGCAGCTCAGATGGCTGTGGTGCAACTCCAGAGCTGAGAACGCATTTTTGATGGGCAGAGCTGAAGGCTCCCGGCTCGCTGCTCTCAGCCCGTTTCATAAACCCGAGGGTTCCCAAAGTCCGGTACCTGTAAAATCCGTTCACACTGAGCTCCACAGATGAGTGAAACTTTTAGTATCAGCGCAGGTAACACTGCAAGATGAGGGATAACAGGGAAATGGAATGGGCCACGATGCGCTGCTCCAGCAGCAAAACATCAGCTTGGCACAGCTCCTTCTTGCTCAGGGGCAGAGGTTCACGCGGGGATCTCCAGGCACCCAGGAGAGAAAGCCCAAGGCCACGTTGGAATGTGTCGCTTGAACATCGAGCAGGAGAGGTGACCAGAGGAGCGCAGTCATCCTCACACAAGCCATAACCATACTGCAGATTCCAGATGTAAAATACACATTACGAACGGCTACAGATGTTCTTTGATGGAGCCTAAGGGGTGGATTTAAAGCCTTCTGCTATGCCCTGAACTTTTATTCAACCTGAACTGGTTTTCTACTGCTAGAACAAATTTTTATGACAAAGTGAGTACCTCAAATAAATAATCTGTGTTTTCTTTTTTTGCAGTGACATGACTGTCATCTGGTCAGCACATGACTGCGTAGTGGGTGCTGCTGACTGGGCAATATTGTCTACGTTACAAGAAATAATGATAATAATGACATCAGTAAACACAGCACTGAGAAACTCACCTCTTCCTAAGAGAAACGTAGCACTTCTGGTAGCAATGCCAGCGTGCTTCTAATAACCACCTAATGACAATTGCAATGTGATCCTGAGCAATGGAAGATGCATACGCAAGGATAACAATTAAGCATATTTAACTGGGATTATCTGTACTTCACCAGGCTGCCAATCAGTGCAGGCTCTGAGCTTACTCAACCTGCCCCATGAGTTTTGTAAGACCCCACGCTCCGCTGACGTGTTCCATCATAAATCACAAAGCATTTGCTATCCATCAATAACCATTAACCTGCCTGTTTTTTTCATGACACAGATGTGTTTACATATTTTCCTCTGTCTGCTCTCCAAAACAGTGCCATGCAATACTCAAAAAATACAGAGAGCCCAGAAAAGAAACAGTTCTTAATGGTGATTACAAAGCATCAAGCATAAGTACTACTATTAAAGTCTATTTTATGGGTACCTCTCCCCCGGAATGACCTTGAAATTGAGCAGCATAGCAGTTATAAATGGAACTGCCAACCCCACAGCCCGAGGCACCCACAGTGCAGGAATGGCATTTAGGGCTGTACAGCCACCCTGGTGACCTGATTAGCTCAGCACCCAACACTGGTTAAGGGCTATGAGAGACTCCAGACAGACACATGCCTACCAAGCTGCAGAACCCCATCTAAGGTTGATTTATACTGCTGCTGAAAGGGGCTGGAATCACACACAACTTGACCTCCTAGAAAGTGCTGCTTGTTTTTAGCAGGGAAAAGAAAAATAATCAGCCCTGCATCTCAAAGGAGACATTCCTAGGGAAATAAAAAACCCACCCGAACTATTAAATACCTTTCTGTTTAGTCAAAACGGTGCTAGGGCACCTCATTCCCGTTTTCACTGTTCATCCACCCTAGCCAACCTGTTAGCTTAACTATTCTCTTGCCAAGTTTGAGCACAACATCTTTCCTACTGTCCCATGTATTCAAGCTCAGGCTACCTCTGCCCAACAGCGTATTTCTCATTCCCTTTGACCCCTGCCTCACCTCCCATTCTCCCCATCCCACACCCACTCTTCTAATGAGCTCAGCTTGTGTTCCCCCCACCGCAGAAGGACTGGGAATTACTCATTAATTACTCCACTGAGAGTTATTGCCTGAAAACCTGTTTTGCTCAGACTAAGGTCACCTCATCATCACATTCCTCGCCTTGACGTCCAGTAAGAACTCTTCCATTTTCAGTATCAGCCACGCTATTCAAGTACGAGAGTTGAAACCCCAACATCTGTACAGAGCTTATCATTTTCAAAGTGCTTTAAAATTAACAGCTATTTGACTCAAATCATCTGAAACACATAATTGCTAACTCTGTAACAGGTCAGCGAGATGCGATATGCCTCGGCCACGGTCAGAGTGAGTCAGTAAGGGCTGTCAGTAGGAGCTCCTGGCTGGCAGCCCGCCGTGCAGCTTTACTGTTTGCACCGCGTTCTGCCCGGGAGCACTCGCTGACTTTCCGCTGGTGTCAGAAACAAAGTGGGGCTTTAATGAGATAAAAGTTGACCCCTCATGATCATCTTTAGCCATTTGAATCCCATTTTCAGCACAGTGACAATGTTTTTCACAGAAGGATCAGGATTACTCTTCAGTTTTTCCACATAATGGTCTATATTTGATCTAAGCTCTCAGCACCTGCCACATCAACTCCCACTGGGGCATCCACAGCCGGAACAAAATGGACTATGAAATGGAGAAAAGCATTTCCCGATCCCTCAAGGTGGCACACACAGGACTACTGTTCAGAAGTGAAGTCCATGCAGCATGGTTGATGTAACCACAGGGATGGCAGCGTAACGGAGAATAGGTGGCAAACATTTTACCAGTCACAGGAGGCCATGTGTGACATTTTGGAACGCAGATTCAGCATATGCATCTGCCTTCACACCCCGTGTGCTCTGAGCTAGCACATATCCCTGTCTTCCCAATAAAGCACTAGCCCTGAAGTTACTTTTATTTGAGTTGATTTTTAAGTATAATTAACAGTTCAAATACCAGCTTCTCCGGTCCCAGAGCGGAAGAAGAATCTCAGTTGAGAAGTGACTTAATTTGACCACAAAAACACCTCTGGAAATGTTCCAATTTCTGCCCTGAATCTATTTTATAGAAATGAAGTCAATACAAGATTATCCGCCTCTGGCCTTTGTGCCATTTGTGTCCCACAACCTGCCCTTTCCTTAATCCTTCCCTCCATCAGCATTTTAATAAACCAAAGGTTAAATGCCACGGGCTTCTGCTGCTCCAGGGACCAAATTAACAGGGAATGTTGTATTTTGTACTTTCTTCCTAAATTTTAGTCCTGTCAACTCGTAAGATACGAACAATAAACACACATTTTGTGAAGCATGTTTAAAAATCCACATTGAATTCCTTCTTCCATAGTTTCAGCAGGTACCAAGCCTCCTGCATGTCGAGCTCATCTGTGTAATTTAAGCATGCTGACCACTGAATCATTTCAGAAAGCATTTCAGTCATGTAAGACTAAAGCACGAAGACAGATGCATCTTTGGAGCGATGTTTTTAAACAATGGATACCTTATTTGAATTGCAAGGGCAGGATAACAGGAAATAAAAGAAAGCTATTCATAGCACTCTGCAATGGTAAAGTCATACATTTCAGAAAGGCAAACTGTTGCCTGCAGACAAGTCTGTGCTCTCATGATTAACTGCTGCTCTAGGAGGACTGTTACACCTCTTTCACTCCCGTTCCTGCATTTGCAACAGACCAGCTATTTATTTCACTGTCTTGTGTCTCTTTGCCATCCATCCCACCTCAAAAAGGGATAGTGAAACAACAGAGGTAGCAACAAGAAATTATGGGCTAACTCACAGCCTCCCTACCAGGAGACGATTGATTCTTCTGTTGTTCTGGAATTCTGTTCCCACGTGCCTAGCTTTTTAAACAAATTTTACCATCTGAACAGGACTCTCAATCCTCAGAGAGAAAAATGATTCCTGTGATACCTTGAGGGAAAGGCGAGAATAAATTAGGTGGGCTGCAAGTATTTAGCAGAATGGCTACGTAAAGAGAGCGCTACTAAGAGCCCACATTTGTAAGCAAATAAAGAGTTATTAAACATCCCCGTATAGTTTTACTGTGCTTTATCACAGGTGGTTTAGCTGAAATAGGTCCTTCTTATCAGTTTTGGTTTTCAGCTTATCCTCTGGCCATGACTTTGGTACATTCTGGACTCGGATGACTGCACTCACCCAGGCTTTGCCAGGATCTGGCTGAGGATGCACAGCAGCACTGGTAACACACAGCAACAGACAGGCGATGCAGGCATGAACTCATACATGCTCAACCTTGCCTGGGTACTATTTTCAGCCACCTTCGAGTTTCTTATGCAAAACAAAGCTGGGTCACAGGTGTACCTTAATCCCATTTGGTTTACGACACCTACTGTAGGGAACCAAAATACAGATGCCAATGTCTTGTACCATTTCAGACGCATGATTAAAATACCCTCACTGAGTTGAAATATTTGACAGTACCTGTGGGAGACCTGTCCTCTGCTCAAGAGGCAGACAGAGAGCAACTAGGATGCCTGAAGACATGCAGAATGCCACTAGACATTGAACTGCACGGTCAGACTTTCACAACAGATTTACAAGCTAGGGTTACAAGGCAGGTAACAGCAGCTGTAATGTGTCATATTCAAAATTACTCCTGTTCCCAAGTACCACTTAAGTGCTTTCCAGCGACACAATGAACAACGTAACACAATGTATTAATATGTGACTTTTATACGTTGTTGACCTGAATTTAATCCCAGCCAAATCAGAAAAGACGGCATCACCTTGGAGCAATTGCACTCTTTTGACTCCCTTCAATAACGGAATCCACCTTACAGGGAGCCGAGCCGTATCTTGTCTTCTTTTGTCAACCTGAGTGAAGTTTTCAAGAACCTAATTAACTCGGTGTTTAAAATCCCTCTTCCAAAAGAGGCTGAACCACTAAGAGCTCAGAGCTCAAGTGAAAGCCCTGGGGACCTGGCAGATCACTTTCACCCTGCTCTAGCATTAATCCTGAGATTGATACTGAGACTGATTAAAAGCGAACTAGGAATCCTTTGGGAAATCATGCCTATACTTCATAGGAGAGGGACTGGTGTATATTTGACTCTTTTGAAGTACTTTTTCATTAAAAGATTTCACAGTTCACACACATCTACTTCACTGAAATGCCTTGCTTTTCCATGCCCTTTTTTTTGGGTTTTTTTTTTCCCCTTTGTTTAAGCAAATGAAACAGCTAAAAAACACCTTCCCTGCTAGAGATCTGCTGATACCCTGATTAACAGGAAACACACTGACATATTTCATCGTGGCACGAGAGAAAGCAAACACAACTGTTGAAAAGTAGAGCAGCTCTAACAGCAATGCTTACCTCTACTGCTGGGCTTTTTCATACAGACACCTAAACAGAGGCAAAATCCCAACACACGGTCTGTCTGCATTGTTTAATGCTCCTGTTCTGAAGCCTCTAACAAGACAGCTTGATAACAAATACTGAATAGATGCACAGAACTAAATCAACTCATGATGAAGATCCGAATCATTTCTAAGTGCTTCTTGAGGGTTAGAACAAGGGCAAGACTTGATGCAGAAGGACAGATTTTCAGAGTGACAAAGGTGCCAAGAGACACAGATCAGTACCTACCATTATTTTCAAAACTGCTTAAGCTTCATATTGGAGAGTCAAATGTCTCAAACTACTGCTCCACCATTAGCTTAGGTAAAAAGTCAGGATAAAGAATGATGCTATTATACTGTGACAAACTATTATGGCTTGGTCTACTTCATACACAAAGAGAATGAGCTGAATGCATTAGTTGTCAGCATTTTTCAGTGAACACAGTGTAGAATACTCCTTGGATAATCCTCAGTAACTCAGAAGAGCATACCATTTTCCATCTCCTTTAGGGTTGTCTTGCAGGAAGACAATGTTCTCTGCTACCTGGTCTTTATGCAACCATGAACAAAGCAAACCTGGGCTTGGCTAGTCATGGCTCTCCTGAATCAGTCTGTTTGCAGAATATTAGTCATAGAGCCAACACCTTTACAGGACAGCAACTCTTTGGGAAGGCTCGCTTGGCCTCCACCCAGCTTAAAAAAAAAGACAAGGAGACGGCTGGTGGTTTGGACAATCTAACACTCATTATATAGAAGCATCTGCTCAAATAAGGCCTTCACTTAGCAAAAAAATTGAGACTAAAAAGCAATCATAACCTGAACAATTTTTTTCTGAAGGATTTTAATGGCCTGTTGGACTGTCCAACTACGTTCTCTGGGAAACAGTTACCATGTGCAACAGGAGGAAAAAGCTAAAAGCCTTAATGGAAAGATTTTGATCTATGTTATCACTGTAGACAGTGTAGGGAAGCAACTCAAGGACAGATGTTAGACACAATTATATTACAAGGTACAACTGAACAACAGACACCTGTGCTTGAAAAGCTGCACTACCGGAGGTTCCAAAGGAAAAGCAGCAAAAAGAATCTTGATCCAAGCAATTCCTGATTTAAGACTATAGACACCACTAACACTGGAGCTGAAGACTTTTGTAAAAGTTGGCTTATTTTTTGTTTTAATTAGAAGATATGAGTTTAGAGATCTCGTGCTTTTTGCACACCAAAAAAAAGGCACTATTTTGGTAACTCAATGACTAAGTAATGACAAAACTACTTGTCATCATTTTAAATCTGCAGAGGAACTACTGGTAGGACATTCTTTTGAAGGGTGGCCCCTAGAAGAGACTCTCCCATGGTAGGAATGTAACCCATAGGAGAGATGATCTTATATTTAAAGCATCTCCATTTATTTCAAATTTTAGCCTCTAAAACAAACAAAAATGTACAGATGTACTGTCTAGTACTCTTAACATCCACAAAAGGTCCTATTTGCACTGTCCCTTCAGCCAGTTGTATAGTGTTTTTTAGAAGGGAAGGTACCCAGGGAATCTCTGCTACATGATTAAGGGATTTCTTAAAGACCACAAATATTTTATAGAAAGTCACATTCAATTCTTTCAAAAAAGTGTTAAAATGCAAATAGAAAAAGATCAGCTCTTCTCAGCATATGGTGGTTCCAAACACAGGCACAATAAGAACTGAGCCTCAAGTTCACATTGTCGCAGCTCTATGCTATTACACTGGAAACAAGGTCGCATTCAGGAGGTAAATGAGATGAGATCTGATCAAAATCCTTTTCACAATGTCTCATTGTGAATTTCAGCCGACTTACTTTCCTCCTTATGTGCCCGTTCATATACAATTCCTCTCTGAATAACAGCAGGAGTGGTTAAAATCTTTTTATCCTGAAAGACTTGCCAGTGTCCATACAAAAGAGTTCCTCTGAACACGTCTTACCCTATTTACTTGGGTTTTCGGAAAGTTTGTTAAGTCTCAAATGAAAACTCAAGGTTGGATATGCCTGTCTTGGGTAATATACAGTTTTGTTCCCAGTACAAAAACAATGCAGGTTGTACTGTAGGAGGGAAGTTTTGCTAAGAGGTCTAAGGACCAAACATATATCTGTCACGTACATTGGCAAAGCTAAGAGGAGGCAAGAATTGTTCAGGGCATATGTATCCTTCACTAGCACACCCAGGCTTTGCTTCCGTAAATACAAATTCCCTTTCAAATCTGCTCAAGACAAGAAGCATCCAAGGGGCTTCCCTGTGCCCTAAGCCTCTGGCACCAAGAGAATCACGAGGGTACCGCTGTGCTCACCTTCGAAACAAGGTATATAAAACCTATGGAACAACGAATGTATGTCATATCTGCCAATGCGGGTGCGGATTACAAACGTAATCACAATCTACCACCGCGCTGCTTTGGATTTCTAGAGTACCCAGCAACCTGGCACAACAAACACCGAGACAGCCAAAGCAAATGGTCCAGCACATGTTCAGAGAAACTCTAGAGCATACACTTACTGGAATGTCCCCCCTGGGTAAACTCAAGCATACTTTTTTTGGGAACCATTAATACCAGTGGGCCTGCCAAAAATTTCAGTCACCTGCTAACGAAACCCTTTGTCTACCTTCCAAAAAGAACGACTAAAACAAGTCACTACAGAAGAACGGAGCAGCAGCAAATGCCTTTGCCCAACACTTCTGAATGCGTTGTATTGGGAAACCACGACCTGAACCCTCCGGTTCAGGAATGCTGCCCTGCTCTTGGCCAAAAGGCCAGGACTGACTGAGTCAAAAGAACTCCTCTCTTCACGAATTCTCAAATCCTGGTAATCCAGAAAGAGTGGGGAAAAAAGGGATCAAAAATGGAAACATGAAAGGAGGTTCCTCCTCCTCCACCCCTGAAACAGAGGGCAGAACTTTAAAGTTAGAGGCCTTTTTCCTTTGTTTGCTTAATGCTTAATAACCAGTAAGCACTGCATTGGTATCACAACAGCCTTTTGTTTACTAAAATGTGATGACCACATAATAAACCCAGTTTTATTGTCCCTTCCAGCCTGCTTCAGTGAGGGGGTGGGGAGGACTGCAGTTTAGCTTCCACAGCTCAGCCAGAGCTTTAGGTCTGCACTGTATAGTGATAACGGAGCCCACCCGCACCATCCTGAAGAGCTGACACGAGGAACTGGGCTGGAATCATTAAAACTATCAACACAGGATGAAAACGTCAAGAAAAGCAATGATACAGAAGGGGAGAGAGGAAGAAATCTCATAGCATAATGAGATGTTTATCTATAAAAAGTTGCCCACTTCAAAGCAGGAAAAGCTTCAACTTTTAGAGGGGAAAAAAAAGAGCTTTTAATTAAAAGATCAGTCAAAGATTTTCCACAGACAAGCAGCCTCAAAGAAACTATGCGTGGAGGAGGCTGAGAGTAATTTCTAACATGATTAGTCCATTCTTCAAACTAAACAAGGGTTTATGAAAGCAGCATTTCTCCAGATCCAGAAGATAAGGACTCTTCAGTCCCTCAAAGAGCATTGCCTCTTCCCTTTCAATGCCTTCATCCTCACCAGCTTCTGTTTGGGAAAAGCCTGGAGAAACACCAGCAGAGCTTCATTCCTCCTATCTTGCGGCGAGACAGATTATAAGCCTAGGACTAAGGCATAGTCCATGGATACTCCGCTTTACATTAATCAAAGTTACTGCCATGAACATTAGGAGGCCTGGAAACATAACATGAAATACTTCTGTACATTGTTTTAGACAGCTGAAAACAGGCTGTCTTCTGCACAGAACCTTCCATTACATGAAGGTTTAAAATCCTTTGAAGATGTTAATAAATTGCACCACTTTTCTGGAGCACTCTTTTCCATTCAAGGACTGATATCTGCAGACGGGGGTGGGTATGACACCACTGCATTGTCCCCTGCCAGCATCAGGACACCAGCATTACGGCTGACATTACATGGGATCTTGGGAACAAGACTCAGACCCATTTCTATTTGGTCACATCGATTTTTTTATGCTTTCTTTTTTGTTTTCTGAGAAAGCAGGATTTTGACAATCTGCCCTTGAATAGGTAAAATGTTGCTTTTCCTCTACAGGCTGCAATTCAGCGACTATTTTATCACACGGCAGATAGACAAACACGAGGGCTATGGCACTCTCAGCAAGCTGATGCTGTGAGCTTTCTCCAAGCCGGGAATACCAGTCCCTGCAATGACTGGTGTTCATGGAAACTCACCGCCTCATCCCCACTTACCAGCTGTTAATTGTGACTAATGGACCTTACTGCTGAGCTGGTTCTGTTCTGCACCAGCGTAGGGAATTACCTCTGCTTTACTTCAGGAATCACATGCGGTTTTGTCTATAAGGATAAATATTCAGATGTACTTTTGAAGGTCCTTCTCTGTCTGACAATGAAATAGGTTCCTGGTAACAAATCTATCATTATCCACACCACTGTAGAAATCATCCCTAGAAAAGTGATTACATGAAGCATAATTATAAGGTATTATAAGGATTTCTACATCTTCAGTATAAATGTTGCAGTGTCAAAATGCAAACGACCTTTAGGGTGTGAAAAACACAAAATAATATCCTTCAGATGCAGGGAAGGAACTACCTTTGCATTTCATTTTGTTCAGGTTAATTAAAACAGCTTTCTATACTTAGTACAGCATGGAATTACTCCAGTCAGTTGGAATGGTCAGAGACAGTTCAGACAGTGATGATCAGGAAGAAAATATCCTCAGCTTCTACCTTTCTCTCTATGGCATTTCAAAAGCATTACCTTGGTGTGTTCACATTTGCTTTCCACGCTCCTATTGAAACAGCCGGATATTACAACACTTTTGCACAAACCTTTCTAAAGGAAACCATTAAGCTAAAAGGCAAAATGCCTTTTTGCCTGTAAAATGTAAACAGGTCAACATTAAAATGATGCAAGAAAGTCATGTGGCCTTACAGGTTTGTGTTGAATTCAAGAATTCTGCTGCAGTGCCCCAGGCAGAAGCTACGTTGAAGGGCAACAAAGACGAAGAGTTTCCTCAATAACCGTTTTTCCTTTTTTTTTTTAAGTAGTCTTTATATTTTCAGATATCATCCACATTTCAAAATTGAGTAGATCAATGAAAGCAATCAAAACATAACTAATCAGTGTTCATGAAGTTATCCTGAATATTGGTCACCAGTCCATGGCAAAGAAATGCAAAAGAAAGGTTAAGGATAAACTATAATTCAGTAGGGCAAGAAAGAAAAGCCTGACAACAGAAGTACAATACGTCAAAGGACTAATTGCAGTCCATCCCTAGAGCCCCTTTCCATACGTTAATAAATATGACTTCACTGTAATTACTGGTAAAATTCTTACTTGCTTCAGTACTGTCCTACTTCCACAGATGATTTTTAACAGCCAGAACCAAAGCATCCATCAGGACAAGATTATAAAAGGAACATCACTCTGCTCACAGAACATGGACGTATTTACTTAATCCTTAATATTTTTCCTAAGCAACTAAAAAATTCCAATCAAGATTCAAAAACTACACAGTTCTTCCATCTTGGTAAGAAATGGAAGAATATATGTCTTTGTTTCAGCCAATACATCCCCTATGCGTGTTCAGCACCATACCCCGGAAAATCAAGCTACCTTCACGTTTACCCAAGGATATATTTTTCCAGTTATCAAAATCAAATTAATCCGTCAGAGCTTTAAATTTTAAATTTAAATTTAAATTTTGCTGTTGATAAAAATAAACAGCTTGTTAGTTGTGTGCTACACAGACTGATTAAAAGGGCAGAAAACTGCAGGTCTGCGATTCTATAGCCTGAAAGAACTAACGGGTGAGCACAGATCATACAAGGACAGAATACTCTGCCTCAGAACACGCACTCTATATCTATTGATGCTTATAGAGAAACATTACTGCTCCATGAAATACAATAGAGGAAACATTTCAAAAGAGACCTGTGGACACGTCTATTTTGGATTCTGGGGAAAAAAGTTGGTGCATGGAAAATGTAGCAGTGTCTATTATTGTCAGAGATCCTCAGTTTTATATAATATTTAACCACCTTGTTCACATTGCTTAGAGATGTAGCATAGGAAAGTATCAAAGATTTGTCAGCCTGCTAGTAGCTCTCTGTGAGAATCACAGAAAAACCCAAGTAAGTCCTCTGCAAGCAATATAGTGCCAATGAAATCAGAGAAGTACTTCGCTTCAGTTTTACAATTTCATGTTGTTCTGAAAGCTACACTCCCTGTGGAAATTAGGAGAGTCTACAAAGAGTAAATTAGTAAAATAGAGGAAGAATTGAAATGATAAAAACCATAAAAAATTACTTTGCTGAAATACTAAATACAGGACTGCTTCTGAACAAGCTCATGAATATCTCCAGAGCTCTGTCTGGTTTCACTAGGAAGACCAAGGTGTAAATACTTGCCCAAATTTCCTTGGCTAGCTTTATAAATTTAAGTTCTTGAGGAGCCAAATATAACCCCAAACAAAAGCAATCACACTTTGTATTTTTTTTGGTTTTTTTTTTTTTCTCTCCAAGGCCAGCATTACTCTCCTCTCATCTTCTTCCCTCATGTGAATAATCTAATATTGTGTCAGAACCAGCACACGGTCACAACCACCCACTGGCTGTTCCCTTATCACTGCCGCTGTCAAGCCAATTGCAGCACATTAATCAAACTAATAAAACAATCATCAAGAAAATTAGCTTTTACATTTACTGTCGTGCTAGATCTACTATTCACAGAGCCCAAAACAGCACCGGCACTGGGGCAAAAGCACAGTATGCAGAGCTGTAAGCATAGGACAAGCTCTTGCTGACTCACTCATTCAGTAAGATTCCCAGAAGCTCCCTGTCTTCGTCCAAGAATGGCTTTAATTTTCATCAGCAAAACAATCTAACACAAAACAAAATGCATAAACCACATCCTGCTGCCTGCCATGCCCTAGAAGTTCTTCTTGTAAAAGCTTTGGTCCGGGCCACAAAGTACTCCCACTCAGCATATCTTCCTAAGTCAACGCTGAAAACTGTTGTAAAGGTCCTTGCCTTCCTATAGGAGAACTTATTGATCTCTTCCATTAATTCAGCATCCATTGGCCTCTCACCTTGGGATCGGGGGACCTCAGATTATCACTTAATTCTGCCTCAAACAGATAATTTCAGAGGCAGCAAGTTAGTCACGCTCATGATTAAACTCCTCTAAGAGGCCAGTCCAAACCGTGACACAGTCTCTTGGCTGTACTCATTTCACTGGCTGCAGAGCAGAAAAGACGACTGCCATTTGACATCTGTTTGTTGGTATCTCTCAAATGATTTAATCGTGTCAGTCGAGTCAAGTCGCATCACAAGACTAATCAAAAGAGCTGGCCCTAAGTGGCCTTGGAAGAGAGGCTGAAGTAAAGTAAAAATTACCCTCCAGAGGCAAATAAACTTCTTCAACCCCAGTTTAATCAGCAGTGTGTTACTACTCTGAAGAATGAGAGCATTTGTAAAACCCTCATGCGAGAATGACTCGTGGGAGGAAGAGGTGACTAAGGAATTAAACTATCCACTGGAGAGCAAACTGTGGTTTGCTGGCTCCACTGGGAACAAAAGGTCTACGGCTCGCTGCCCGAGCTCGAAGAGGACATGGCTTGCTGTCGGTATTTCCATGAAAGCTGTTATGTGATTCATTAGCTCTGCTGGCCCCCTCTCGCCTCCCTCCCTTCCCCCCACACCATCATTAAACTCATCTGTTCTCTGGAGCTCTTGCTTGGCAGAAATGGTGTGCTGACATGTAACAGAGTGAAAATGAATGGCTCCCATGTTTAGAAGAAAGGTGAAAGGAGGAGAAGCAGATGAGAGCGACTCAAGAGAGCACTCAGGAAAGATCTGACTACACATTCCAAAAATAAACAACAGAAATCACAAGAAATAATATATTTCTACAATGTTCTTTATCATAGAATGTTTAGAGTTGGAAGAGACCTTAAAGCCCATCCAGTTCCACCTCCTGCCGTGGGCAGGGACACCTCCCACTGGATAAGGTTGCTCAAAGCCTCATCCAACCTGGCCTTGAACCCCTCCAGGGATGGGGCAGCCACCACTGCTCTGGGCAACCTGGGCCAGGGCCTCACCACAGGAGGAAAACAGAAATGCTCCTCACAGGAAAACATTTCTGCCTAATATCTCATCTCAATCTTCCCTCTTTCAGCTTCAAACTGTTCCTCTCATCCCATCCCTGCACTCCTTGATCAAGAGCCCTTCCCCAGCTTTCCTGTAGCTCCTTCCAGTACTGGAAGCTGCTCTAAGGTCCTTTCCTTATCCAGGCTGGACAAACTCCTTTATCTTCACAGTCTCTGTATGCTTTACAAACTATATATCCTATACCAAGAATCCCTTCTTCAAACACATCATGAAGCCACCCCTAGGCCGGGACAAAACAGACATAAGAAAACAGATCAATAGTGGTTTAGTGCATGCACTGACTTTTGATATTCTCATCCAAGCCATGTAAGCATGTTTTACAAATAAGCACAGTCTAACCTTTGGATAACCCCACCCGCCACCTTCTTCCAACGAGAGAAGTTAACATTTCCAATTCAACTGCTCCTTTCAAGAAAGTTTTGGTATGTATTGAGTCATTTTTTTCCACCTCTTCCCAAAGATATTAATCATCATATCACCTACAGATGTTTAGAGGACAAACACAACTCCACCATCGCCGTGTCAACCAATGTCAAAGAAACTTGGCTTTCCTGATCTGAAATAAAAAATGTATCTTTGTAGCCTCGCTAGCCAAAAGCTACGTAACCTCATGGCCTATGACTCCTATTTAGACTCAAAAGGAAAAACCTGTTAAAGTGCAGCATACTCTCTCATAAGTATATGAAAAATAAGTATTTTACTCTAGGTAATATGGGATCAGATTTTTAAAGACTTTAGTGTCCAGGTCAAGATCTGATTGTCTGTAGTTAAAACTGAAACATAAACTAGATCAATAAAGAGGCCCATTTCTGGGGTTTATTTTGGTTATTCCAGAAGGACCAAACAGAATACCAGTTATTCAAGATGTAGGTATTCCTGAATAAGAGTTGAATTAAGTTCATCCAAACAGAATGAAAGCCCAGCATAGACATGAACATGTATTTCTTTCTAATGTGAAAAACAAGTTTGTGCATCCTAGTTCTCAAAAAATCAATAAATTCTGCTTCGGATGTCTCTACATCATCCTGACTTCCAAAGCCAGAGCTCTCACACACAACAAGGAATAAGTTGTCAGAATTTATGCCATCAGCAGTGATGTTCCTGAACGTTTTTTCATGATTAAGCACAGTTTTGAGCATGTACTTCAATACAAAATGCTCTCTGTTCTTCAGTCAGTCGTACTTTACAGTGAGAACATAGTAAAGCAGAACTGAGTACAGCCTACACTTAAAGAGTTTAAAAATGTTTCAGTGCAACAGAATCAAACCCCTTTCCCTTTCAATAAAACAATAAATCACAGGACAAGAGAAAACAAAAGATGAAAGAGATTTTCACACACACACACCCCCAGGGGGTCTGCACGGCCATTTATCATCCACGTTAATAGCAATAAGCTGTTCAGCTCTCACCTCCAGCCTTGCAAAATCCCGGTCAGGTTCCTCAATCCCTGATCAGAAGTTATCAGTCGAATGCCCTTATCCATCTCTCCCATCAGTGTTAACGGTCCCCAGCATGCTTAGTTCCAGCAAGACTCCTGTTGCTGGCAGCAACACTTTCCAGCCTAAAGTTTAATTTTCCCTTAGGGCAGCATTTCTTCTGGTGACTGGATACGTTCTTCATTAGCCTGCTGATCAACACAGTGCTAGAGAGTTCTCCACTCACCTAACTGCTGGCCCAGCACTCCCTGGCACATCTATTGTCAGAGATCCTGGGGCAGTGATGCAGCGCTGCCCGCCTCTCGCTCTTCTTCACAATTGCGGATCAGATACCCACGTATTTGCTTTTAAAACAGCAGCTACGCATCTATCCAAAGTTGTAAAGAAAAAAAAACCAACCCTGATCAAGCAATAACAGCTTTAATGGAATTTTGTGAATGAAATTCCCATGGCAACAGTAAGAAACAGAGTGCCAGGAAATACAACCAGACTCCACTTTCTGTACATGGGAGGGTGGCTAAGCTGGAAGAGAAACTAAAGAAATAAACAGCAGAAATCAGTGGGGCTGCTGGGTTGGGTTGGTTTTTTTTTTCCCCTCATTCAGCATCTGAGAAACAAGCAAAACAGATGAAAAGGCAACCAAAGCAGCACTAGGGCATGAGGGAGGAATTCCCAGCCTTCCCAGCCGCCTGGCACACAGGGAATCAGAGCTACCTGATAGCAGCGCCTGGCTTGGATGAAATCTGCTCCTGATTAACATGCAGAGCACTGCACTGCCGAGAGGACAATGGTGGGAAAAAGCGGCCACAAAGGCATCATTTTAAATTCGAAGGCCTGGAATTTTTCAGGCCTTCGGCCACGAACAACGATGAGGGCGAACACCACAGCCGAGCTGTGCCTCCCCACAAAATCCTTTACAGCACCGAGGATGAGCTTTGGAACTTTTTTCGCTGCATCATGCAGACTCCGTACAATAACCCTCCAGGCGTTGATGTCGCTCCCTCGCACGCATGCTGCTCACCCGAAGGATTGCTTCCAGGCAGTCACAGACCCCGGGGAGCCGCGGGGATTCCTCGCAGCCGGGACCGCAGCCTCTTTTTTTTAACAGAGATGCTGCGGTGAACCCCCACCTCCCATCCCGCGAATAAAACCCCAGCATCCCGCCCGGTCCCTACACACCTTGGTCGTGCTCCTCGGCTCGCCCCGGCTGGTTGCCCATCCTCAGTCGCCCCCGCGGCTCTGCCCCGGCCCCTCGGGGAGCTCAGCTCATGCTGCCGGCAGCTCCCAGCGGCATCTTCCTCGTTCCCGGCCCCGGAGCGGAGCCCGCAGCTCACGCTGCAGCTGCAGCCGGGGCTCTCCCTCCCTCCCACCTCATTACAATATTATGCACCGAAGGCCGGGCCTGAGCGGGTAATGAGCTGCCTGGCCGCTGGAATAAAAGGAGAGGGGAGAAAGGGAGGCAGAGAAAGAGCTCGGAGCTAAAGCACGCGGGGCTGGCCGGGCGGGGTGAGCCGCCCAGGGGCGGCCGGAGAGAACTGCAGCCGGCTACGAGCTGGCTCTGCACTCGCCCCGCAGCCGGGACCCAGCCCCGCCGCGGGCAGGAACCGCGGGACCCAGCCCCGCCGCGGGCAGGAACCGCGCTGCGGCAGCGGAGCGGGGCAGGGACACGGGGCTGCCGCCAGCCACACGCTGGGAACTTCCAAACCAACAGCCTGGAGAAGAGAAGGCTCCAAGGAGACCTTAGAGCAGCTTCCAGTGCTCAAAGGGGCTCCAGGAAAGCTGGGGAGGGGTTCTTGATCAGGGAATGCAGGGAGAGAACGAGAGAATGGCTTTAAATTGAGGGGGGTGACTTAGACTAGAAATTAGGAAGAAATTCTTCACGGTAAGGGGGGAGAGACGCTAGCACAGGTTGCCCAGGGAAGTTGTGGATGCTCACACCCTGGAGATGTTCAAGGCCAGGTTGGATGGGGCTTTGAGCAACCTGATGCAGCGGGAGGTGTCCCTGCCCATGGCACGGGGTGGAACTGGATGGGCTTTAAGGTCCCTTCCAACCCAAAGCGTTCTATGAGTCAACACACTGAGATGCAGCAGGGGGTGAAGAAGGGCAGGAGGACCCTCAGTGAAGACAAGAGCAGCTGAATGCCTCCAAAGCAAAGAGAAAATTCGTTTTGCCCCGATTTGCAACACCCAGAGCACACTTACCACGGAGCCCTTTTTCTGTGTACCGAGAAGGGGAATGAATTACTCAAGGGGTGACAAACGTAATTCTTTCAACACACTTGTCAAATGACAGGACTTATTTGCCAGGCATAGACTTTCCTCGGATCCTACTCTTACAACACAGCACATGAATTTGAACATTCAGAAATTATTCTAATTATAATCCATGCTCAAAAGAAAAAGCATGAAGATGCCACAGAATTCTCTCAGATTTCCAGTGGCCAGATAACTGTCAATCTCTTCAGAAGGCAAAGGTCTGAAGAAGTTACTGATGCTAAGCAGGACCTCCACAGGCTGGACCTTCTGGCATAGACTGAACTATACTGAATGGGCCCTCAAGGCAGACACGGTGTTCACACTATCACACTATCATGCTCTACCTCTTCCATTAATACTAAAGATTTTATAAGCACTAAGTAGACAAGTAGAGGGGAAAAGAAATCTAGAGAGATGCGTATTTCATGCAGAGCAGTGGACCCTAAAGGATTAGGAATGTAACATCTACATTGAAACCCAGAAGTAAGAGAAAATGGGCTTTTTAACCATGCTAAACCCAAAATTTTTGTTGAGAGGATAATTAATGAGGTCATAGTTAGGCTCATGGCACAGAACTGCAGCTTTCCAGGAACCATTCTGAAATGTAGCTGTCAGTCCCTGCCTCTTTACAGTATTAAAATCTAATGTAAGCCAAAAGCTGCTGAAAAACACAGTGGGGGAGGAAAAAAAAAATCATACAAGGAATGCCAAGCCCTCTCCTGTTACGCATACTTGTTAGACCAGGTCAGCTTTGCGTTCCTTTCTTTTGCTTCCTCCCATTACGTGCAAACACACTGGCACTCCACCAAGGGATTTTGGCCGCGATACATTTAGGCCTAGAGAATTTGTGTTAAGGATCATTTCTCTTCAACCCAGCTGAAGGAAAGCTGATAATTAACCTAGGGCAGGTAGTCAACGCAAGGTTGTGTTGACTTTGCTGAACAGCTTCACTAAAGAAGCCTGAAAAGAAGTGAAAACAAACTGAGATCGTAGATTTGTTCTATTTTCTGGACCATCCAAGCTCCCCTTTCTGTTTGGGGATCCCTAGCAAGGCTTTTGTGATCAACACAGTTTGCTTACAGCTGTAATGGACCTTCCTCATACATGTTGCTTGAGCCAATTAACTGTCAACAAATTAAGGAGTCGTTCATTACAGCTTTTAAGATTTAGCATTTTAGTATCCCTATCACACATTGAATCCTCTTAACTGGTTCAGGTCCCAGAGTGGTAAACATGGGCCGACAGAGTCATTCTCAGCAGAACATACGAGATAGAAAAGGTTTTCTATTTCACAGATTGTTTGAACCAGAAGTTCTTAGAATGTGTTAATAGAGACTCAGCGCAACAAACATAAATTGTGCAGTAGACTAGGACAGCAACACAACTGGAAAAGGCACATACTGCAGACAGTGTTGTCAGCAGAAGTTCATTCTTACTTGTTTAATAATGCAAGATGACTGCAGACAGCCTGTGAATGCCTCTCAAAGAAACTGTTATCCTTAACAGGTTACGGAAATCCCAACAGACAGTCACCGAATGCATCGCTCTCACTCCATCCCGTTACAGAAGAAGGTTCACATAGTACAGCCAACAGCAGAGCAAAAGCATAATTACGTCAGACAATCTTCATATGCCACCTTCAGAACAAGAAGAGAGCACCCATCAACGGATCTCTCTGCTTCAATGAATTGTGGGACTGAGATCTCAAGCCAACAGATATCAGAGTTTAATGACAAGACCACTGCTATTTTTTCATTAAAGAACTACTTCTGCCCTCCTGGAATAAGTGCTTTTTCCCAATTAAAATATCCTACCAGAGGAACACGTTCATCAAAGGGGAAAAAGAATCCTGAAAAAGTTGTGTGAAGCAGTGCCTGCTCCAAGCCATTCTAAGCTGTAGAACTGTCCATGGGTTACAGAAAGAGCAAAGATTAGAAGAAAATTTAACCTGGCCACAAACATCATAACTTTGCAGCAAAGGCATCGGAAGGGAACATTCACATTGGGGTATGCAGACTACCACAAGAATTAAAATCACTGTAAGGAGAAATAAGAGAAACTTGACAAGTAGCTGCCATAAACTGAATCTGGAATGCCAGATTCGATCTACCTCAGTTCTTGAGCCTTCACTTTAGAAGTTGGTGGGTGAAATCTTCTAAAATGGTGCTGAAACTTAGCCTGGTCACTTGAGACCTGGGGAAATCACAGACAGAGGGAGTATTTTGCTAAGTAATGTCACAGAAGTTAAGGTACAGATTCATATTTGCACCAATGTTACAATCGATCATGCAGATATTTATAAGTGTGTGTAGATATCAAATGTGCACCTCCAGCTATGTGTAGAGCTATGGATGTAAATGTACACATATATTTCCACATTGTTTTGCACGTTATATTCCTGCAGTAAACTTTGCCTATTTGAATGGCATCTTAACAGAGCAATAGTTTTTGAGTCCTCCTTTCTTTCTATTATCAGTTCTAGAGCTAGGATCTCTTTTTTCTTTATAAGGAAGAATAATTATGCAAGAGCTATGCCTCATACCTGGAAAGGGCAGCAGAACGCAACCAGCTTTCCAGATCAAGTTTTAAAGCATATTTATTGTTCCTGGGAAACCCCAGATGATCAGTCGTTTGGTTTCCAGTGAAGCCTTGTGGAACAGAATGTACCGGTCTCATTAGTGTCTCTCACACTTGCCTCTATCTTTCACAAGAAAGACGAGACAGTAACGAGACTGAATGCAAAGTGCAGCAACCTTTCTACAAACCTATGGCAGTCTTTTGATGTGACAGATCACAGAAAGCAGGCCCTGTCAAAAACTGAGGTATGGGAGAGCAAGAGGGCCCCAAGGTCAGACAGCTGTCCTTCAAAAGAAATCACTTTCCTTTTTCTAGTTCTAATTGGGGGGCATTAGCATCTTATGAAGGATTAGATTTTTTTCAAGGTTTTTTTTTTAAAGAAAAAATGTATTAAGAAAAATACTTTCCTTGAATTTTCTGACCATATATAACAGAAGAGGCTTCCGGTCTGGATTAGCTTCACATTAACCTAAATGCTTACTCCCCATCGGGAAGTGGCAAACAACTGCCAAGCAGAGAAGTCAACAGAAAGTAGAAATACAATATATTTGATAGATTCCATATATTACTTTCAAATAGGAATCTTGACGTGACAGCTCTATAAATGTGCAGGAAGCTCTGAAATCTGCAGTCTGCCGCTTTTTGCATTTTGGTGGGAAGGAAGCAAATCTAATGAGCAATATGTGCAATAAAACCACAAACCGGTCCCTCCTCAAAAACATCCAGGGTTGAGATTGTTCAGGTTTCACCAGTTACACTTGTACTTTCCCAGCACTAACACCAACACTGGCAGTGACCAGTCAGCCTCATTTAGTTAAAGCGTCTCTTTACTCCCAAAACATTAAAAGCAATGCAAGAGCTCTGTAAGCTCAGTTTTAACATAAAACCAAATCGCCACTTCAGGACGGTACACGGCAAGATTGTGGATAAGGAAGCTGCGTTCAAGACATTTATTTCTCCCCGTGTCTCATTTCTCATTACTTGGGACTTCAAGACTGCCAAGCAGTTACAAAGCCAAACATCACAGAACAGAACTTCCAGCCAGAATCCGTCTCCATTTCCATTTGCTCAACTTCACTTGCCAAAAATGGAGCCATGAGATTGGCCTCATCTCCCTTTAGGTCACTTATGATTTACTGCGTTAGCTTCCAACACTGCAGAGAAGGGCGCTTGTGTCAGGAATAGGCTAGAATGAATAACCTAAACTCCACCAAGGGCAGCAGACAAACAAGTCTATTTAAACAAGCAATCTGGATGTCAATTATTTATTACCTGCAGCGTTTGGAACACATGCTAGTGCTCAAGGTCAACACACAAATGTTGGATAGTCACATGCAAAGAAGAGATATCTAAGCTTTTTAAATTATTATTTCCATACCTTGTTTCTTTTCATTTCTCTTGCACAACACCGTAATACTGAGTGCCACCAGAGTGTAGCTGGAACTAATATAATGTAATTTCAGTAAAATAATCAAATCACTCACTCGAATAACAAAGAAAGCCCAATCTAAAAAGCACAAACAAGGCAGGGGGGGAGACATGTCATCTGCAGTTAAGACATGAAAGGAAAATGCAGAATCAAGGCAATCAAAGCCAAAGAAAGTGGTTTCAGAAAAAATTTTCAAGATTTACACAGTTGATTATGTACACAAACATCTGCATTTCCCAGCTACAGGAATGGTCTTACTTGGATTAATTCCAGAGGCAGTTAGTGTTGCAGTGTAGTTTTGATCACAATCAGACACTATTTGGGATGCCATTTCAATAAAATATAGCAGCTGAAACAACGTTCTCTCTTTTTCTACTTAATGTTCCCGGGAACATGTTGTGCCCTCTATGATATCCAATTCTTAATTTTCCTCTTAGCAACAACACACTGTATTTTAATCTGCCTGTTGGTGTTTTTTCATAGTGTGAACATCTGAAAGTAACATTCAGGTTTGTAACCTTGCTTACTGATATCTGTCAGTGACCATGACAGTGACATATTCTCAGAATATACCCAGATTTCCAAGCACTCTTTTGGACTATGGAACCACTGTGAAAATTAAGGTATGCAAGATAGACATCTTTTTGTATACATACCTGTAGATGGCCCCTATATGACCTGACCTGGGATAGTTCCCTCTAGGTTAAAAGGAATTTTAAAGGAGTAGCACATCTAATCTTAGTGTTTGTCTATAAAATACATAAAGCTTCACACTCGAACTCTTTGCCTAGCGCTAATATTCCCCTCGATACAGCTACAACTGTTGATGCAAAGCAGTATACAAGGTCAGATCTGATGTAATTTTAATTGGAAAAACAATACCCAAATGTAACTTGACCTCTGAAAAACATTTTAGCCTTTGAATTTAAAGTAGTCATCATCATAAATCCTAACACTTCCGCAATCCCAGTTATAATACATGCATGCAGAAGGGGGCTCTCTATTCCAGTGCTTTGTATCTGACATATGTATTCCATTCTGGACTCCCTGCAGTGCTTTTTCCCTGGCTGCATTCCCAGGATCCTATGCTACATCATCTGTACAGGTTTTCTTCTCACTGCGTTACTCCTCCCAAGCATCTTTTGCCAGCATTGTGCCTCTTTATTGGCTGGTGAATCTCAAATGTCTTTGGATACGACCAGTCACTATTAAATTGGAGGATTTACACGCCAATAAACTGCAGAACAGGACGTGTCTGTGGATTACTACAAAGCACTGACGCTGTTACAAGAGGCATCGTTTTCTTTTGAGGGTGGGGGGAAGTATAGAGGGGATTTGTGAAACCTTTTTCTTGTCAGTACCATTGTTCTGTTACACAGCCGAGCCCTGCAGAGGCTGAGACAAAGGAGGTGGTGGTCAAATTTTCGAAGATCTCGCATTCCCTTGGAAATGCCACCAAGGAGCAGACAAAAGCAAGTGTTTGCTGAGCTCCTGGGGGAAGCAGGGAGTTCGCACAGGAACCCCTGGTATGCAGATGATGCTGTCGCTGCCCTTGGCAACGGGCTTGGATTTGAAAGCGGGAGGGAAGCAGCTGATGGGGCTGAGAGAGGGCACAGCAACCCCGGAGCTGAGGGGCAGGAGCTGCACTGGGGCTGCTGGGGCGGGCTCTTTGTCCTGGAGCCTGGGCCACTGTGTCCCGGGAACGGCAGCGTTAGCGCTCCGCTCGCTGCTGTTGGAGGGGGCAGCCCCGGGGGCTCCGGCAGCGCCCCCCACTCAGCACGGGGCTCGCGGGCTGCTGGCGCCACCGCGTGGCCGCCCGGGGCGCTGCAGGGCCAGCCAACCCTTGGCTTCTCTCCTTTCTCCTCCCTCCACATTCCCAGCTCGGGGGGTGCGGCGGAAGCCCCCAGTACTATAGGTCTCGCCCTATAGGCTGCACATTACAGCAGGTGACGTAGAGTTGTGCTCCAGGGCGATATGAAAACTCAACCAGGTTCTGGGCAAAGCTAGCATCACAGAATCACCAGGTTGGAAAAGACCTCTTGGATCATCGAGTCCAACCATTCTTATCTACCGCTAAACCATGTCCCTGAGCACCTCGTTTACCATGTCTTTTAAATACCTCCAGGGATGGTGACTCAACCACCTCCCTGGGCAGCTTATTCCAGCACCTGATGACCCTTTCTGTGAAAATTTTTTTCCTGATATCCAGTCTGAACCTCTCCTGGCACAGCTGAGGCCATTCCCCCTTGTCCTATCACCTGTCCCTTGGGAGAAGAGGCCAGCACTGTCCTCTCTACAATCTCCCTTCAGGTAGTTGTAGAGAGCAATAAGGTCTCCCCTCAGCCTCCTCTTCTCAAAGCTAAACAACCCCAGTTCCCTCAGCTGCTCCTCATAAGACTTGTTCTCCAGGCCCTTCACCAGCTTTGTTGCTCTTCTCCGGACATGCTCCGGAGCCTCAACATGCTTCTTGTAGTGAGGGGCCTAGAACTGAACACAGTATTTGAGAAGCAGTCTCACCAGTGCAGAGTACAGGGACAGAATAGCCTCCTTGGACCTGCTGGCCACGCCATTTCTGATACAAGCCAAGATGCCATTGGCCTTCTTGGCCACCTGGGCCACTCGCAGCGCATCTCATCTTTGTATCTACCTGTGCTGGGCCTCAGTCGGCTCTCTGCCAGCTCAGAGATCGCTCCGGTGGTGATGGTTTTCTTCAGCCTTGAGACTCCAGCCGCTGCTGCTGCCCCTGGTTTTGTCAGCATGTCATCGCTGCTTGCCCTCTTCAGCTGCAACACAGAGATGTTGTGAGCAACCAGAAGATTAAGAGCTTGAGGATTCCCATCACAAAGTTCAAAATGCAATGCTCCTGGGAGAAAAAGGAACATTTGCCCCAAAGAAGTCAGAGATGCCCCATCCCTGGAGGTGTTCAAGACCAGGCTGGATGGGGCTTTGAGCACCCTGAGCCAGTGGGAGGCGTCCCTGCCCATGGCAGGGAGGTTGGAACTGAAAGAAATTAGGAAGAAATTTCATCTAACACCAAATACAAATCAGTCGCGTCCAATTTCCTGATGAGTCCCTTTGGTAGCATTCCTTCAGAGCTGCTTGCCTCAGCTGTACAGCAGATACTCCAACAATGAACATAACCTGCCTGAAGCACTGGACTGAAATATCCTATCGATAAGATGCTCAGAGCATCTAGGGGTTTACAAAGCGAGTTAATTAATACTTCTCTCGAGAAGCTGTGACAATTAATGAAGATTAGATCTCCTCTTGATTAAAATGCTGTACCATGCTATGCATTCTTTACTAAGCTTCACTGTTAGAAACAGTTATAACCAGGAAGCCCATGATCTGTTTTCATTCACTGGCCTGTATTTGGATGGCAAGGCTGTTTTGTTTGCTGGCTGCATGGGTGCAGATGCAGTAGCATTTCAGGTGTATTACTCCATTTTCTTAAAAACATTACCTTAGACAGAAGTTTCTGTTATTTTTGCAATACATCTGTACAGAAAGACAGAATTCATTGTTCCATTGCAAGTAATATCTTTCGTTCGTATATTTTGCCTTGAAGGAAGAGAGGCACAGATTTTTATGAACTCTGGAAATTCATTAATACATCTCTTTTAACTTCTTTACATGTGTAACAATTAGTTGAACTGAGAATTGGCCATTATTTTTCTCCATTTTCAAAGTTAAGGCAACTCCCTCACACACAGACAGCGGAAGAGAACCCATTCAGACCTTGGACAGACACAGCGTCTCCTTTATCACATGCAAAGTATTTTCAGAAGCGTGCACTAGTCTAACATATATCACAATTATAATCTTCCTATCCTTAATACAGTAGTTGAGCCCACTCCAAGGCTCAGAGTGTAGTAACATTCCAGGACTAAACCAAAGCTTTAACCCTGAACAAGGCTATAATGCTCGCACAGGCCCTGCTGATTAGTACCTTGCTGAGCCGAGATTCAAAGGCAAGTGAAGTTGAGGACTTGGATGTCTTCATTCCCGTTGAGGTAGTGGAAAGCAATCTTCCTCTGTCAACCCCATGACTCCCTTGCTTTGGCACTGCACTCCAAGGCCTAGCAGTACTCTTCATTTTCTTTCCAAATACCTCTTTCTATAGATCCTAAAAAAAAAAAGATATATATGTTTATACACATACACAAAAAATATATATAAACTGTCTTTACATCATCTGAAAGAGAGCAGAGCTCTCTGGCATCAGTTTAAAGGGCCAAAAAGGCCATGTTAACCTTTATTCCCTCTCTTATACACATCAAAACTCAGACTAGAGAATCCCTCAGAGCAAGGTGCAGGCATTTCTGGTTTTCATACTGACTGGTAACAGGAAACACCACAGAAGGAACCCTGACTGTTGGTGGGACTGTAGAAGTCGGAGACCTCCATCAGCCTCAGCAGAGCATCTCTGAAAGCTGAAGAGTTACTGAGAATGCTGATGTCTACAGCAATCTAAGACAACCTTGGGATAAAAGGAAAACTATTTCTCTTACTGTTAAGATTCAGCATCTTCAGCTGAGATAATACTCACTTAAGTCACGTGAGAAGCAAGTTTCCTCAGCTGCACGGAAAATACGGTATCTTAAACTTATCAAAGCCTTCTAGAGAAGCAGCAGTTGATGTTTGCCACACTGATAAAAAGATGTTTTACAATAGCGAGACTTACAAAACATGGTAGAAAAATATCAGCTTCCTCGCAAACAAAAATCCAGATCCACTATTCCTCAGAGATAAGCTTATGCAAGAGAGAAATCCTGCCAGGAACCAGCAAATAGACGCGAATTCCTCTTTTTTGGATATCGCTGAACAAATTTAATCTGCTAGCAAGAACAATGAGTCTGTTTCTCTTGGTAGGTAAACAGCTGCCAATTAACTCCCTACTTCAGCTCTTGTAGAGCTGAAGCCATAAATTTTCACAAGCCATCGCCCAATCCAAACCAGAAGCAGAATAAAATAATTATCTGGATTTTTTTTTAAAGTCCCACCGGTCTGCTGAATTGGGAGTGGGAGGGGAGATTGCCTGATAGCTCCTTTCCTCCCCCACTTCAGTATGAGCAACACTTCTCTTCTGCAGCTTGATTGTCTAAAATAGACACAGGACGTAGCTGCCTGTCAGTCCCGTATACACAGAGGCTAACTTGCTTCGTGTCTGAGAAACAGGTAACCAAAAGATCTGCAGTGATTAGCCCAATGTCTCAGTGAGGGGAAGGCACTCACACTAAGCACACACCGTCTGTCACACGGGAGTACAGCTGGGCCAGGGCAAAAAATCAACAGGAACCCTTTGTCAGAGATGCCGAAATAATTTCTTCCTGGCTGACTCAGTAGAAGGGCTTAGGTCATATTTAATTTCTCATAATTTGCTTTATACTTTACTTCACGTTCACAAACAAGAACACTCACTGAACTCATGAGAAATAAATCTGTTTGGGGCCAAGCTGTACTCGACACTGACAGCACCATCCAGGTGCCACACTGGTCTATTTAAGGAGCATTTTGCTGCACAGAGGCAGAAAGGAATGTCAAGTGCTCTGCTGTTGTCCTACAGAGAACAAAGCTAGCAAGAGACATTTCCTCTCTTGCTAGGTGCCTCTTGCAAGGAGGGCATTGTGCTTTTTCCACTACTCTTAATCTGTCAGCTCCTAAATAAAGAAATAAAGTTGGTAGTTATTATTACTAAAGTATAGCCATTGCTCCATTAAAATTCTTAACGCGTACGGTGTGAAACCACCAACTGATCTCATTAGAGGAGAGAGCAGAGTGGTCCTTGATGATTACGCTGATCACTTGGCTCCTTTTTTAAAGCACTGACAAATACGTAAGCTGTACTACAACAGATAATAATGTGAAATATTCCCACAGTTCATTATCTACTTTAGCAAGCTTTGGTGTTTTACATTATTTAATAAACTATTTTTTTTATGGGCATAATCTTCACTATTTATATGGGTGAACAAGAAACTACGCATGCAAACCAGTTTCCTGATTAGATCTCCAAATTATGCAGATTTGGGGTTTTGTAGATCCAGTGGTTGCACATGCATTTTGCTTTATTGTACCCTCTGGATTTCTTCATAACTATCTCATACTCTCCTGCCTTAAGCTGTACAGATGCTTTCTTGATATCCTAAAGTATTTAATTTTGAGTCATCCGTGGCATTTTAAAGTTGCTGTGGAGTGATACGCTCATTAGACCATGATGTTAGAAGTAAAAGGACAAGGTACTTCAAAAACCCAACCAAACACAAAACCGCAACTGAAGAAATCCAGCCAGTAGCCTGAAGCAAACTGGCTTTTTCATGTAATGATAGCTAGTGCCATGTGGATTTAAGAATATTTTACTACACCAAGCAGATGAAACTAAAATTGAGACAAGCATATTTGGATTTCTCTGTGTTTATTAGTTTTCCATGTATTTATATGGGAACCAGCATTTGTAAAAGGTGAAGGTAAGGCTTCTCATGCATTTGCCATAACCTGAATCTGCGCTGTAGACGAAGATTTCAGTCTCTGAAGTGAGATCCCAGTACTTGCCACAAGCCTTATATGCACTTCAAAGAACAAAGCCAGATTGCACACATCTTAATTTGTGTGTCACCTACCTAGGAATGAAAGCATTTTAGTTATTAGAAATAGTGCTTTGGGAGAAGCACTACACAGAAGTACTTAAAAAAAAAAAAAAAAAGAAAGAAAAGAAAGAAAAGAAAGAAAAGAAAGAAAAGAAAGAAAAGAAAGAAAAGAAAGAAAAGAAAGAAAAGAAAGAAAAGAAAGAAAAGAAAGAAAAGAAAGAAAAGAAAGAAAAGAAAGAAAAGAAAGAAAAGAAAGAAAAGAAAGAAAAGAAAGAAAAGAAAGAAAAGAAAGAAAAGAAAGAAAAGAAAGAAAAGAAAGAAAAGAAAGAAAAGAAAGAAAAGAAAGAAAAGAAAGAAAAGCCCTGCTGTCCCTTGATGGGAGCAGGAAATCCATTCTCAGAGCCAGCATCAGCTTTTCCTCTCCTCCCAATCTGAGTTATTGCATTACAGGAAAATAAACCAAAAAAAACCCTTCACAGAAGTTGTGAGCGGTTGGGACAATGAGATCTCAGAAGTTCTGTATTATGGAATCTGTATCATGGTCTGAGGTAGCAGTAAACTGTCAACCACAATATTAACTTGGATATCTAAAACAGCTGCGGCCAGTTAGCATTGAAGAAACCAAATACCAGCAAAGAAGGTTTCTCTAATCCTTGTAAGAACCAGCACACACAGTTTGTAATAGATAGTATTTAAAAATAATATGTACATCTTTTATCTAGTTGTCTTAAACCAGCATTTTTTAAACAGGTGAATGATTAAAAACCAACATAATTTTTAAATGTGGAAAGATTCAAAAAATGCACATGTGGAGAAACAGACAAGAGGGACAAATCGCTTAGGTTGGAAAGGACCTTTAAGATCGAGTTGAACCACTAAGCTAACATTGCTAAGCCCACCAAATATATAAGATAATAACGACTGCAGGCTTTGAAGAAGCTCAGGTTAAAAGACACCTGAAATGCACCTTCCTATCCCAAATCTTAAACAAGCCAGCAGTTTGCCAGAGCCGTGCAATGACCAAATGTCAGCTTCTGTCAGCCCCTCGCTTGCAGGGAACCTTCCCTCTGAGACAGCAGAAATGACTGTGAAAGCAGCCCATCATGGCCATAAACTATCCTTGAATGAGAGCTTGGGAAAGTGGGATCACCACTAACCCATCACAGCCGAATGGATCTTGGAAGGCTGTCCATTCCAAAAGGCTTGACACGAATATTTTAAATGTACTCACATTGTAGTTACTACAAAAGGGTATTGTTCAATGCCCTTTTGCACACAACCTCCCAAGCCTTGTGGATCTGCAATTCTGCGTCAGTGAAACTGCCACCCAGTAACATCTTGATTGAAGTCTACTACATTTTAACTACACAGCAGCGTTTCCTCCTGAAAGGACCCCAGACAGATTGTGATTCGATCTCTAGGCTGCCTATAGAAAAGTCTGAACGAGAAGCAGATTTCCACAAGAGATGCGACCGATCTGCTTTTGCAAACACAGCGACAAAACCACCGTTGTTACCCCCATTATGTCTCAATACGTTTCAGATGAGACACACTTCTGGTCACTCTCCCAGAAAATTACTCACTTTAAGCAATGCCCAGAGCTCTATGATTTTATTTTAATTTCTTTGTTCGCGTTTGACAGAGCACTTTCCTTATGAAGCAAAGAGAATGCTGTCATCCCGAGAGTCAAAGCCTGTCTTTGGCATCAGCCAGAGCAGATCACTCCAGCCAGAATTAAATCCCTGTAGCATGCCCTGCTTGGAGTGGTACTCTGAAAACATGTAGAAACTGAACCATAGAACAGTTTGGGTTGGAAGGGACCTTAAAGATCATCCAGTCCCACCCCTGCCATGGGCAGGGACACCTCCCACTGGATCAGGGGCTCCAAGCCCCATCCAACCTGGCCTGGAACACCTTCAGGGATGGAGCAGCCACAGCTTCCCTGGGCAACCTGGGCCAGTGTCTCAACACTCTCACCATGAAGAAATTCCTCCTTACGTCTAGTCTAAATCTGCCCCTCTCGAGTTCAAACCCATTAAGAAGATAAGAAGCAGCTCCTTTTTGAATTATATGGGGTTCATGCCAACAATACGTTGCTTCAGAGCAGCAAAATCAATTCCATTGCCAGTCACTTCCAAACTGCAGGATTTTGGGGTTGGTTGGTTTGCATAATCTTCTACACTCCAAAGTGCCCTTGTCTGAGTGCCCCTCTCCTCTGAAACAGGTGCTGCAAATGAGATAATTTGAGGGTTTACAAAAATGTAAAGCTCGCCCTGACAGAGCTTTTTCTCTCTGTAATCCTCAGGATTCCCTGCAGGCAGAGTCAGAGCCTTTAAAAATTCAGGCCATGCTATATAGATCATCCCTTCTCACTGGTATTTTTAAAGGGTATTTGGAATATTTTGACAGGGACTATTTTAGCAGAAGTTCTGCAGTGTTCACATGTCCATTTAACTTGAAATGTTATTGTTTTATTAAAGACTGAGAACGTAGACATTTATTAGTCGGTCCACATGCAGTTATTAATAAAAGTCTTTAGAACCAGCACAGAATTATTCCTGTTTTATGGCTAGAAAAAAAGGATTAAGAACTCATCCTAACTCTCACAGCCAGTCTGCATTGGCAGAAACAATGCTAGGTCTCTTGGATCTTAGGGCTTGGCTATTCATCAAAGGAGTAATTCACTGATCCTGTAGAACAAAGTGCTAGAAAACACATTCTACTGAATATTGCAGGCTGTTTGAATAACTAAAAGGAATAGATAGGTTTGAATGCTGACAAGCAATATTGTTTCACAATCACTAAAGCTAGCAGCTACACTACTAAGTACATAAAAATTATCAGTGCATCTGCAGAAATGAAGCTACATTGGAAAATCTCTGTTTGGGGGGGCAGAGACACAAGTTATCTGTACCCCAAGTACTATGCATAAGGTAGGTTTTGGTGCTCATGTCTGTGTACCACTATTCATTCAACTGTTCATTCAACAGGACAGTCAAAATAGCAGAGTCATTCAAGTTGCTTTGGGAAAATGAATGAAAAAAAGAAATAAGAAAACATAACTAGATCTGGGGAATAACATACGAGGTGGCGAGTTCATTGAGACCTGCAAGTAGCCAACATTTCTGAGAAATGAGGCTGGAAGTACCAGCTCTGCAGATAGGACTCTCAAAGGGCAGAAATCGTGACTTCAGTGGGTTAAGACCCACAGTCCCCAGTGCCATTTTCCTGTAATTAAGTTGCTTTTCATTACATCAAAAAGTCAGACTATTCCAGAACCTTTATTACTTGTTCTTGTGAAATCAAAGCACTATTTTCTACTGTTTTCTTCTTTTTAGCATGTAAAAACTGCATCACGCTTATACTATTTTCCTTCCAACCTAATCAATCTCCGCTATTTTCAGACAAACTATCAACTGGAGCACAGAAATATCTAACAAGTTCAGTAAACTGTAAAGCATTTTCTAGCAGCGTGTAGGCAGCTATATGGCAGGATAGCCAGCTGGGCTAAAACAGAGTTCTTCTCTGCCTTTCACATCAATTCACATTAAACAACAATTTTTAGGCTTGGCAGATGCTTCCAAATGACTCATCCTGATTTCTTAGCAGATATCAGGAATCCAGCCAGGGTCACAAACCAGGAAAGCTGATAATCCAATACGGTAATTAGTTACTTGGAGATAGATGGCCCAGATAGAAATCTATTTGGAAATAAAACCAAGCTAACAATTAAAAACAAACTGTTTACTGTCTTTTGGTCATCTTTAGCAGCTTTCCTGGGGTGTCTGCTCCTTTCAGCTCTGTGTGTAGTCTTTCTGTATCTAACACATCCATCCTCTCTTTTCTTTAGTTTATGTTCCTTTGGTTTTAGTGTCTTTGAGGCTGTCTCAGTGCAACCTTCATTCATTACTCCAGGTGGAGACGCTGGATCGTTGCTGGTACAAAGCTTAGCTTTCATTAGAATTGGATTTAAAAGCCCACAAAACAAACCCAAACCAAACCAATCAAAGCCAGACCACCTTATTTCTCAAAAGCTCATCTCTAAGGGCCATCTTGCTTTTGCTGGCCAAAGAAAGGGAATCAATTATAAAACTGATCCCAGACCCTGAGCAGCAGCTTCCTCTGGTCTGCATTAGCAAACCTGCTTTCCAATCCCACTTGCAGCTGAATTTTCATGTTTTGCTGGTAAAATACCTGGAGACAAGACACGACTTGGAAATTTTCATGTCCAGACCACATGTTAGAGCAGGGCAAATTCTGCTGGCTTTATGCATGCCTCAAGCAAAGGTGGTTTTAGTATTATTACTATTTTTTAGCAATAATACTATTCAAGAGTGGAGAAAAACATCCACACAGCTAAGCAGTGAGAGAATCCAAGTGCCTTTGAAAGGAGTTAAAACGTTGATAAATTTTAGATATGAAGCAAATACACAAAAATTGAGACACAAGCATGCCCAAGGTCACCCAACTAAACCTTGGGAAAAGACAAAACAAAATACCAGTCCCAGGGTGTAACTCTTAGCGGCTGATACAGCTCAAGAGTCACATCGTCAAAATCCTCGTCATTCTAAGGTTGCTCGAATATCGTATGCTCATATGAAAGTTACTCTTTTGGGGTTTCGTTTGTTTTGTTTGTTTAAATTTCTCTTCTGTAGGACTCTTAAACCTCGGAAGAGCACTTTTAATATGTCATCAGATGAGAAACTTCTTTACAGGGGATATGGCTCCCTTCCTCCACAGCACAAGCAACTACTGCAGAGCCAGTTCCTCTCCCTTCCCTTCATAGCTCCAGACAGAACCATACAGGCAATGGAAACTCCCTCAGATCTCACAAAGATAAATTTACCCGTGGTTACAGTGGTAAGAGGCAATCTCACATTCCTGTGCTGTTTAAGGTGTTTCTTGCTTATTTCCTTAGTGTGTTTTCCATTATTCTCTAAAATTGATGCTTATTAACTGGTATATAAATATATTGACAAGTTACAAGGATGCATAAACTACATCAGGAATGGTCTAGGTGAAGACAGTTCCAGCCAGCCACAAATGATGACTTTCTGGTCATCAGCTCAGCTTCTGAAGCACACAAATCTGCCAGAGGCCAGGTCAGCAACTGCAAAACTCCATGTCTCAACACTGCTCAAAAGAAAATCCTCTTCCCACAGCAGCCGTTAGGGTCATTGATGACTTTTCCAGGAAAGGAAAGATGAGAGCAGTGCAAAACCTTCTGCCCACCCTCCTCTGCAGAAGTCCTCCTTGGAGATTTTGATTTGTCCATCTTCTATTCTTAGTTTGATCCCATGAAAAAAATGCAGAGGTTACAACAAAATCCTCGTGTGTGCATAAGAACAAAGGATTTATTTAGCTGCATTCCTCTTGTCCTTGTTCGACGTGAGAAAACAGATAGCTTTGCTACTTCTCTAGCTAAAATACCCAAAGCTGTCATACAGCACAGTGACTGATGCTTAAAAAAATCAAGCCAAAGTTCTACTTTGAAACGTCTGGGAACATGCTTGGCCTGTAATTTAAATTATATTGTTTGTACATGGATACTCCATCTCCTCCCCCTCCTTCCTCACACTGATTATCTAACCAGTCACCACTGCACATCTCAGAAGAGAAGCTGTGCTATCCCCCCTATGACCCATGATCTTATAAACACCATGGGGATAAGGACACAAAATCCAAACCTATCTGTAATTTTCTGCTCATCAGCCCTCCAGAAGGACAGTGGCCACTACCAGTTGGGCAACGCGACTCCTGAAGAAGCCCAACTGTTTGCTGCCTCTCAGCGCACAATCCACTGTTCTCCTCTGCTTTAAGCAGATGCATTCTCCTGGTAATGTTGAAAGGACAAGAGACTGATAGGACCTTTCACTAACTCCAGGGCAGAGACTTAAATGTGGCAATTCTGAATCATCTTCATCACATTACTGATAGGTGCACACAAGGAAAAGACATAACCAGAAGGGTAGAGTGACAACATGCATGCAGGCAGGGGCAGCATATTCTTATACCAGGAGAAAGCATGTCGGGGGGGAATGCATACACAGAGATTATGCAATACATTCCAAATTTTATCAAGTCGCATCAAAAATATCTCTAGGAAATGATTCTGCACTGCAGAATCTGGAGAATGCATTTTGACAAGTTGTAGGTCCCTCACTACTTCAATATATGACAAGCATGGAAAGCTTATCAGTTCATAGTGATGCCATTTGCCCTTTAGAGATGTAAGTTAAAGGAAAGATTCAGGAAAGGTAAAAATGATGGATTGATTCCAAACTTTCTTTTCTGAAGTTACAACCATGTTATAATCACACAGAATTAGGTCACTCTGGGCTTTCCCCAATATGACGCTGCCCTGACTAGATGGGTTTAATTTATGTTCAGTATATTGCAGGTTGAGAACAAAATGGTTTAGAACCATCTCAAGGTAGCTGCTGCTCATTAATCCAGGCTCTTTGAACTACTGTCCCAGTGAATACAGAAAAAAAGCAAGTGACACACACTGTTAACACTTCATGTTTTGCCAACCCGCAAGAAGGAAGAGCAGAAGGGTTCATTTTAGATAGAGCAAGAGCTATATAATTGCTAAAGAAATTAAGAATAATTATAAATGGTTTGCCTGATAATTACCTGCCATTACATTTTTCAGTAGCATAGAGGGTAGATACACCTACAAGAAAGAGAAGGAGCGATTATGTCTTTAGGAATGTCAGAGATGCACAGCACGTGGCTACACAACAATCCTGACTGGTAGAAGCACACAGACTGGCAGGTTCCCTGTCTCCTCAAAGCACAGAGGGATGATATTGCAGTCACCACACTAGCTTGGGATTCCACCTGATTCTATCCTCAGCTCCAGCACAGACTTATTGTACTACCTCAGCCATGTAATCTTTCTATGCCTTAGTTCTTCCACTTATAAAAATGGGATCATAATTGTTCACTAAGTACCACATTTATGATACACGCTCATTCATGTGCCTGGGAAAGGAGCCCCAGAGAAAAAAGTAAAAATGAGATAAATTAACATCCATCACCCAGTGCACAAGAGAGCAGCCCCACAGATTGCCATGTGCTGGGACGTTTCCCTGCCTCCCATTTTCTATCCATCACAATGCAGAGAAATAATTGACATCTGGAAGCTGTCCCTGAAGGAGACATTTATTCTCCATTAAACTGCAGAATAGACCACTTAAAGTTAATAAACTGGGAACTTCTGAGTGTTTATGAGTGACAGCGTGAGTTTCTAACAGAAAGAGTTCTTTGCAAAGATGAGGACTTCGAAACTGCAGGAGAAACTAGAGGACTTCTGCATTTTAAAAATACTCATACTGAACAGGAACAGAATACGTTTAGGGAAGAGTGTGAATGGTTTACAACAGTTACTTACGGGACCACTGAGGGACTGAAAGACTCGCCTTGGTGGGCTACATAATAAAATGATATTGGTTTAGAACAGAACTAAAAAGGGAAGGGAGAGTACAAACACGTGTATGGTATTCTTGTGTTAGTTACCTGTCAAACCGTGCAAAGAGCACCACATTTCAGCAAATTAAATACCCTCTCTCCTGCTGAGGTTACAGGGGCAGAGAGCACTTATATAATTTAGAAAGGGTAGAAGAACATGCAAAGGATTCCTTTTGGAGCTGAGACACAAGGGATTGGTAGGGGACATCTAGAAGAACTTAAGACTTTGTACAAGAGAAAAGGGTAAAGAATCCTTATTTTCAAACCAGTTCTACCAGCAATATTTACTGCAACACGTACAGCACTTAATTAACACCTCTACAACTTTGCTGTATTACATGCTCTATAAATGCTATGATTATTACTATTGTCATTACAACCAAGCTTCAGTCCACAGTGCAATTTAAAGAACAACTGTTTAACTGCTACAATTAAAAGGTTCTGCTGAGAACCTGAACAGCTCTGTGCTGCAGTGCTAGAAGAGGGTACCCCTGCCTGGTGTGCTGCCACTGACACCCTGCAGACACCCTAACTGCCAAACCTATTTGTTTAGCAGCTTCTTCCTTTCTTAACTGGACTACCAACATGCAGGAGCAGAGGAAAACCTGTCCCCCCCCTCCTGCTTCATTCAATTGTGGGAACACAACCTTTAGTTGTCAGAGAAGAAAGCAGAAACAGGCACAGAAACAGCTTCAGCCCTTCTGTCGCTAAATCGATGTAGCTGAGCAGAAGAAATACAGTAGCCGGCTCTCACAGTCTCATATGGTGGGTTTTTTGTTGTTGCTGTAATGGTTTTAGACCCCCCCCCCTCGCCCATTTTCAGCTACTGCAGAATTGTTTGCACTGCAAATATTTTGGTTAGTGCGATTTAGTTTTACAGTGAGATACTATGAAAAAAAGGTCTTGAGCAAAGCAGGTCCATTCACTCTGAGAAGACATTACTGATCCTAGAACCCTCCTAGAGATCATACAGCTCCCACCTTAACGAATAAAAGATATTCAAATACTTACAGTAAAAGCGTGTTCTCTTCTCTGTATTAAAAAGAAAACTGTCTCCCACCAGCTTCTGACAGCATGTGCAAGCCAGACTGAAAAATCAGGGCTTGAGTGCTTCCCTGAGAGGAAAACCACATTGCAGCGAGACACAGAGAGCTGCTTGAGAAATGATTCACATACGGAAGCAAGCTGGCTTCACCAGTGCTTTGGCATTCAGCACGCACACACATATGCACACTTGCTTACTCAGGGGAATGAGAAATATTATATTTTCATCAAAGCAAGGAGGATTTATGCAAGAAAGGCATTTGCATCCCACCTCCAAACCACTGAGATGCTTCAATCCGTAAAGCAGATGAAGAGTTTCTTTCAGTATCCTGTCATCCCCAACAGCAGAACTGGACTCTGGGCAAGGAGCATAAAACCCAGAGCCTGCATGATCCAATCAAGTACAAACATGCAGCATGTACAATGTCAGAAGGGCAAGGAGGTCGCCACAGAAAGAAGGCATTTTTCAGAGGAAACCACAGAAAGATTCAGAAGCTTTTATATTCCATGCTAATGCTAATAATCTCGCCCCCAGAGAGCCAGCAATCCCAGCCAGGACACCTTACAACATTTCCCTTGCCTCCATCATTGCTTCAAAATAGAGGAAAAGTGTGCGTACAAGGAGGGAAGAACATGAAGACAGAGGCGTTTATACAAGAAGTAACTGGAGTCAGTCCTGAGTGACTCTTCTTGAGCTGTCAAAGAAGTGTTGATCTATTCTTTATGTAGAAGATAGCAAATAAGGGATGAGAAAGTGAGCAGTGCTCAAGAACGTTCCTCTTTCTTAAGCTTTCTGAAGAGAATTTAGTGTCTGAAAATGGGAAGGAAAGGGCCAGAGGTCTTAGCAGCATTAAAGCAGAGGAAACAGAGGTCAACCCCAAATCGAAATTTCAAACACAGAAACATAATCTGTTTAGAACCGGGCTTTTTGTTTGACTCTGCAGAGGGGGCTGTTCACTCTGACGGTCTCTGACCTAAACCGTTCAGACTGTGACTACGGATCAGGAATTCTCTGCAGAGAGGGATCCTTTCCCAGCAGTGTGAACCTTGGATATAAGCAACGTCGATGCTACAGTATCAGTTTCAAAACAGAGAGATAGGGAAGATTTATTAATACTATATGAGCCCAAAAAGAGTCAGTGCATCTGAACAGTTCAACCTTTCTGCACCCTCTGGAATGCCTTAATTAGGTGCCAAAGGGGCTTAAAGGAGGCTAATGTTATGCCAACAGTAAATCTAGGTTTCAGTTCAGTGTTCACCATTACTGTTAGCACAGAGTGACCAAACCATAAGACAGATGGAGTCCAAGCTGAATCCCTTCTGAAGGTATGGATTTGGGATCCCACTTTCTCATTATATTCTTAAGAGTGGGGAACTCTTGCCTTCAGATCTTAAAACACCAGAATAAGACGACATCACTTAGGATGTGATAATGGTCCGTGCTTGGCAGGTCTCGGGCATAAATTAATAGTTATACATCCCTAAACATTCAACCAGTTGTGCCAAGTGCTGTTCTAAGTTCACCAACACTCACAGTACCAATATTTCTATCCAGCCTACTTTGCCATTTTCTTCAGTACCCGAGAACAGGCTGTGTGATCACAGGCAGAACTTACCCATTCTGTATTATTGTACATCTAAAGTTTGAAGCTTTTAAGACTATTCACAGAAGGCAGTACCTTCAGTCATTCATGCTAACACAGTTCTTGTAGATACTGTGATCTACAAGAGCCGCATTTCTCCTCCCTGAGGAAGTGACTCTACATTCTGTGATACACACACAGACAATGAGGTCACTTAGGTGCCCAGCGGAGGGACTGCAAGTTGCTCCTGCTTTGATTATGGACCACCTTCAAAACTCAACAGATATAGCTGAAAAATACTGACTTGGAAGCAAAGGACTGCAAAGTCCCTGGACCCTAAGCTTCTAAACAGGAGGAACATCAGCTGCAAGCACCTTGCTGAAAAGCTTCTTTGTAGAAAACACAAAAGCACTTTTTGGACTGTCTCTTTGCCACCGCTGGTGAGTTCCTGTAGGCTGAGACAGCATTGTTTTCCCTATCCTTCAGCCAAGAGAAATACAGAAATTAAATGAGGGGAGCGGAGAGAGGAGATGAGCTACTACATTTCATTTGCAAGGATATTTTTCTGTAATAAATATAGCTTGAACAAAACCTAAAAATGAAAAACGCTTGGACATGAGGAGACAGTCACAGCATTTACACACTGCAGCTTTGGTAGACAAGCTGGAATTGTGGCACACAATTTCCCCAAACCCAACAAGACCAGACAGTAGGCTTGTTTATTTAGAGGCTTCTGGTAGCACTTATTGCTATAATTATCTGATCTCTTTACTTAGACCAAGGAATTAATCAGCACAAAACCTTCCGAATTGAAAAACTGCCTTTCTGTTTAATGAACAAAGAGCCCAGAAACAGACAGCGAGAATGAGTTGGCCACGGTCATAAAGAAACCCTGCGGCCTGTCCAGTGCCTTAACCATAATTACTTTCACACAGCCAGGATGAGAAAACAATTTCAAGCAGCGTTATAAACTTTTCTGAAGATTCTGCCAGGTTCTCACCCAGCTGGCAAATTTGGTTGACAGACAAAATAACAGTGAGCATATTGCTTGCATGCTGCTCAATCCACCAGCTCCCACGCCTCTGCAACAAGGTAGAATATGACCAAGCCACGCTAATCCCTACACCTTTAAAATACTCCATTTGAGGAATTCTAACACTTTATGTTGCAAACGGCAGTGCCTGTGCAGTTTTACAGGAACGAATATGGATGAGACACAAATTAATGGGACAGGCAAAGGGCAGAATTTCTAGTGGCAGAGCTCATTTGAGAAGCAAATGCACAGAAAGAGTATGGAAATAAGAAAGGCTCGCACAAGGAACATGATTGGAAATATCTTTGCATTTACAGATATTTACGCTATACTTAAATGCTTCTGTGCATGCAACAATCTTAATTTCAAAGGAGAGAAATTTCACAAACAAAGCTATTATGTCAATAACAATGTCTTTTTAAAGCAAGTCTCTAATTCGCTTACAAGGCTTGGAACTCACTGTCTGGAGTTCTAAAACCAGCAGTAATTACAAAGGAAAGTCTGCAGCAGACAGTGGGGATTAGTGGAGTCAGGCCATGGCTTTGGGACAGCATTTACTCCACGCTTTCTCCTCTTTGTACAGAACTGATACAAACTTCTTTATTTTCCCAGTTCCCTAACAGATGTTGGGAGTTCAAGCAGCAAGTGGACATTTGTGGAATGAATTATGGGGCACCGCTTTCCGTTTTGACAAAAACAACTGCTGTTCGGTTAACAAGATGACGCTGAACAAATGGGGTGGATATAAAGAGTGAACTCCTGGAACTGTTGCCAAAAAGGCTCCACCAGCGCAAGAAAACTGTGTGTGCTGGCCGGGAGAACTCTGATATTTCTTCTCCCTGTTTTTAGGAGACTTACACAGTTCCATGTTCCAACTCATACATGAGAAGCTTGGCCTGTGGCATGGCAGACAGCTCTGACCAGCAACTAGAGAAAATACTTGTTGCTGGAAGAGACAAGAATCATTAGATTTGGGGAAAAAAAAGGCAGATACGCTTTATGGAACATCGAGTGCTGTAAGAGACAAGAAAAACAGCTTCCTCTGGTGCCTATTGCCAAAACTGCAGAAGACCAGACAACAACTTTAATATTTCCAAGGGAACAGCCACTGAGTCAGTCAAAAATAGAATTAGGAAACTGCCTGTTTTAAAAGTAAGAGTTTGTAAGAGGCGCCAACATTTTTCAGCATTTCTGTCATTTCCGACGAGAACACTGAAGAGTTAACAGACATTGATCTAGCAAAGCAAAGCTACCCCCACAGAAGGTGGCAAAATGGGGAAGGAAACCTATGTGGAAAAGGAATGTTCATTGTATTTCACATATTTGAAATAAAAGTCTCTGATTACTGTTGCACATATTTATCCAAAGTTTATTTTTCTCTGCAACTTTCAAATATCTGTGCTTTCCTAGGCATCAGCGACACAGTAACAAACCAAGGAGAGCTTTCCGGCAGTCACCCGTCTATTCAAAATGCAGATAAATCTATATAAGTGGAAAAGGCAATACTCAATGTTCTTCCCTATAAGACTTTCAGTGTTCTTTCTCACTTAAAGGGATTTTTGTATTTACATGACCAAATGAAAGAAAGTAGGAGAGGTACTATCGCCATTCTTTATTATTCCTCACTCTCATTTTTCTGATATATAGGTTATAACGTGCCATTCATTAACAATTTATAGAGAATTACCATATTCAAGTAGCACAGCAAGTTCTTAACTACCTACACAGGCAAAATACTGTACAACCCTACTGGCTCCCTTTTCTTATTGCCTGACAGGGATCACACATCCTGGAAAAGCTTGCATTTTATCACCTAACGGGAAAGGAATTACAACAGGTATCCATTAGAAATGCGAAGGAGCCTTGAACAGAAAACCAGTTCATTACATTTTTTGCTGATCACTAACAAAGGAGAGCTGTGCAGGGAGATTAATGACTGGAGAAGATGTGTGCTGGAGGCTGCTTTAGAATTAAAACACACCGATGGGACGGTGTAGGAATCGCCCACTGCTTTGAACTTTCCAGTGCATTTCAGGGTGATGCTAATAAAAGACCCGAGGTGTCGGCTTTGTTTCAGAGGGACTTGTGCTGGAACTGCTGACAGCCCTGAATGGGAGCAGAACTGCGGGGCATGCCTGGTTGTACAGAGCACAGCACGGGGAGCCCAGCAGCAACCAAACTAGGACAAATTAACAGGGAAAACTGATGAAGCACAAGGAGCCCAAATCCCAAGGGACAAATAAGCCCTCTTATGTAGATCAGAATTTCAAGAAACCTAGCTATCAGTAAGGTTTAATTTCCCCTATATGCATATATTAGAGTTTGTCTTGTCCTTCACACTCTGTATGTTTTACTGACTACTCGAACAAAATCTGCTCATCATTGCAGCCACTTAGTAACTCTGATCTATTTTATCAGTAGGGAAACAAAAGGCACCTAAATGATTGACAAAATATCATGAGCTGGTAGGGATTTACAGCACCCATTGATGTTTAGCTCCTATAGAATAAGCATTCAGCAGTTTTGCAGAAGACAGGCATGTGTACTGTCACCCCGAATCGGTGCATAAAAACGTGGCTTTGGTGACATAATCAACTGCAGAAAAAAGGGAGAATCTAAACTACAGTTCAACAATTCCTTGCTTCTAGACAGCTTGTATGAACAAACATGTTTGCTGCTGCTTAAACTTTCAAATCAATTTAGCACACTTGATAAATCTACCCACACCACTGAAATTTTAAGTATCCAAACACTGAGATCCTCCCCAGTATTAACCACTGTTTTACAGAATAACTATTAAGAAACATGCAGTGGTACAACGCAAGGAAATTCCACTCTAAGATCCAGGTTCTGCTTTCAAGATTTCTTAAGAAAATTACTTCCTTGATTTCTTCGTTAGCAAACAATTACTTCAGTTTTTAAAACCTTGGTCGAAGTTTGCCACACAAACGTTATAACAAAAATGAATTGTGTGCAAAAAAAAAGGTCTTGATATGTGGATCATGTTGCCAGTGAGGCAGGCAAGGACAAACATCAGCCCCTGATCAGCATGAACTCCTCCTCTTGCCATCAGAGGTGCACAGCACCACTCGTCCTGGCTGTGTCACCTCAGTTGTCCACAAACACTGAAAGTGCATGCAAATTGCAGCTCTCCTCAAGGTCCATAAGCTCAGCCTCTCATTTTCTTGTCAGAACAGCTACAATGAACAGCCTGGACACAAACGGAAGCCTCCCTTACCAAAAAAAAAGGTAGAAAGCTTGAATGCCCAAACCAGCAATGCTCAGCTTTCCAAGCTTCTATGAAAGCAAGTGATAATTTAAAATCTCCAGCAGATACTAAAATAGGAGGGTAATGAAGCGAGAGAACAGATTGCATGAAAAGGAAGAAGTATCCTATGGAGTTTGTGACCTATTTGCCATAAATAAATGAAAGCAAACCAACCCCCTGAGGTGACAGCTTGAGGGACATTAGTGAACCTGTCACATGGAGAAGCCTACAGAAACAACAGCCCTTGCAGGGCAGAAGAGGATGGACTGACCAAGCAACAGGAACCTGGGAAAGAAAGCAGATGGAAGAGAAGAGAAGAGAAGAGAAGAGAAGAGAAGAGAAGAGAAGAGAAGAGAAGAGAAGAGAAGAGAAGAGAAGAGAAGAGAAGAGAAGAGAAGAGAAGAGAAGAGAAGAGAAGAGAAGAGACTGGGAAATCCAGGACAGCAGGAATGTCACTCTGGGTATTCCCCCACAACTCTGTTAGCCTGGTACAGAGGCCAAGAGCCAAAATGTCTCAGTTTAGGAATACAGAAAAATGAGGAGAGAACACACTGGCCAGCTCAAGTTTTCTTCTATTCCAGACTGAATCACTCAGCAACTCTGCCTGCTCCTGTAGCAAGTGGGATATCACGATTCTGCATCCTTCATTAGGATTAATTAGCTCACTTGCTGACAGTATCAAAAGAAAGGCCAAGTGTTGGCTCAGTCGAGGAAAGACACATTTTCCTGGTTCCCACAGGTGAAGGCATGCGCTCCAGGGAAAGCCTGGTCTGTCCCTGCCCATGGAACTGCCCTCCGCTCGGACTCCTTCCAGTATCATTAATATTCACTGTTATTAAAAATAAGAAATATGTTAGTTTTTCTTCTTTGATATTGTGTGTGAGCTCATTGAAACCATGAATACAACAGCCTAAGCATTTTGCCCTGTTGTATCTGAGGGAGCTGGAAACCTACCAGCAAGAAACTTACAGCAGTTACCATGGTGACACCAGTAATAGATATTTAAAGGCAGCTCACTCAATCACATCTATTAGATATCAGGAGGTTTTAGTGACAGACACAAAAAGCTTGAAACCAGGGAGCCAGCCAGGCTTAGCGATGGTGTAAGTGGACATGAAATTTATGGAGAGCGAGCTGTGTATACCACCGTTCAGCTTAGACACAAAGGACTCCTTCTGTTCAGATCTGAAATGGCACTGAAGCTTGCAGAATAGACTATTTTTAGTTAGTCATTTAAAAATTGGTTTTGAAAGCCTCATTTCAATGACAGCTCTATAAATTCTTTCAGAGTGGCCATTGCCAGAAGTATAATAAAAAGCTCTGCTGTAGCTCATCCCACATCAGAGCCAGGCTGCTGGAAACTCCCCTGCCAACGTCACCTGGAGGGGCTTCCTTCCACCAGAGAAGCCTCAGTGGTGGCTGCAGCCATCCCAATGGCCCAACACCAGGGAACCGATGATCCCTGGTTTCCTGCAATGCAGCCACAAGCTCAGCTCCAAAGGGACCTTGCCTCCCCACCTGGAGGGCCGGGTAGCTTGAAGAATAGCATCGCATTGCTTTTTAGATGTTATTACGCAGCGAGGAAATTTGAATCTGGATAAACATCGAGTTGATGAGTTGCCGATATAAATTTTAAAGACTAGATTTCTTTCGGTTCTAGTCTGTAGTGTTCCAGCCCACTGGAATGTAACGGAGAAGATCTGCAGAATCAGATCTCTGGGTATGCAGCCACTTCACCAGGTTGGCTAAGCCTATGAACAGTCATCACTTTGAGATTTCCTTTCTCTTTTTGCTGCTTATTTCCATGACAACTTCCCCCAGTCTCAACTTTTTTATATTGGAAAGGTCTCTCAAAAGACAATTTAGGCTTCTATAGCAACAGCTAAAATCCCCGGGAGATGATGATGTCTGAAACTTTATCCACGTCTTTTTTTAGACCATGAGTTCCAACTCAGATTTCCTAGGTGAAAACAAAAGGATGTGTAATATTAGGGAAATGGTGAAGAGGGGAAGGAGTAACTTGCTAAAGTGAGGCAAATACAAACCAACCACTTTAGTTTTAAAAAGGATGTACACTTTGAGACATAAAACCTTAAAGAGAGAAGACAGGATCAAACAATCATCTTGAAAACCCACATCCTGCTCCTTCTCTCCGAATTACAAAACAGAGTCACAAGGAATGAGTCTGCTGATCTTAAAAGGAGATTTTATTGAAATGTCTCTCTCTCTCTGCAGTTTGTCTTATGTTGACCTAAAGAAAAAAGAATTAAAAAACTCAGTGAGTCAGGATGCCTTTTCAGTTTTAACTCCCATATAGCTGCCCTCTACCCACAATCTAACCTTGTGTCAGCACTTTAGCTGCTTACCACGGTAGTCTCCACCATGGAAAGCCTTACTACCTCAGGAGAAAAAAACGTTACTGCACTGTCAAACAAATAAATTGGTTAAACTCATACAAGCCAAGGGAACTACAGAAGGTAAAGCAACTTTCCTTCACTGAATTTAGGTATATTTCGCAAAGTACTTCTCCAATGCCATTTCAAACCTAAAATATTTTAAAAAAACAAACAATAATGACTACATTTACAACTTGGATGAGAGGCAGGGAAGTATTGGCCTTCAGATATAGATGAGAAGACTACAGAATGGAAACATTAAGTGGTGCTGCAAGAATCGGAACCCAGCAGGCCCCTGCACACTTCCTTTTGTAGCCACTGAAACCTCTCTGCTACACAAGGTCAGCAACGAGAACAACTGCCAAGCAGCCACACTGTCTTCTGCTCATGGTGTGACTGAAAGCTTTTCCTTTCAGCATGAAAATATCCATTAATTTATCCCCTCTTCTTCTCATTCCCTGGATCATCACAGTGCTGGTAAGGGGAAAATGTGAAAAAGAATGGATTTAATCTCTAGTTGACTTCCACCTTCAGCCACTACCTGCTCAGCTGAATAACTTCAGAAAAGACTCTGGAACTATTGGTTTAAAAAAACCAAAGTGGAGTGCTATGAAAACTTATTGTTTTCTTTTTAAATATCAATGCTAAAAATGACAGCCAAAGCCTATTCAAAACCTGGGAGCTCTACAACTGCGAGACATATGTGACGACAGGATTTCAGACAAAAAACCCATTATTTCCAGGGTTCATCCTGTCTGGAGAATGTTCAAGTGTGGGAGAGACTGAGTCACTTGTAAAGGTCAAGTGAAATGCAACTATTTCATATCCCCATGCGCTGCCCTCTGCTGAAACAGACACTGAGCACGTTGGAGCACCGCATCCATCGCAAGCTGGAGAAGAACTCACCATCACCTGCACCTAATACTGTCATCACACAGGAAAGAGGTGCACTCACCGGAACAAAAAGGTTTCATCCGGAACTAGAGAAGGTTAAAAATAACCTATGCTCTTACTGGACTCAAGAGCTCCAAGATGAAAGTGTGATTTCAGGCACTGTGTTCAGAAAATAAGAGCCTTGAAGGTGAAGGAAGAGGATCAAATGCATTGACTACACACACCTGCCAATGATGGTCAGGAAAACAGAAACAGCTGAAAGTTTCATTGGAACAACTTGTTATCAAAGATGCATTGAACTCAGATTCTCTCTCTGAGCCTTAATTCTCCATCTGATTTCAGTCATGTCCAGGCAGATGAGATTATTGAAATGCTCAAGCATGCTATTTAAATACCTAAGGGGAGGAAACACACTTATGTATAAAAATATTCTACTTACAAACAAATTGTAACCCGGTGTTTTCTCCAAAACTCAGGAAGAGAGAAAAGGGAGTAAAACAAATATTCCAGTTATACATGCAAACTCTCAGTGCTCACATTCCAAAACCAACACATCTTTTTTTCCCCCTTTATGCTTGTGGGAAATAGGCTTTGCAGCGTGACTTCAAGCTCAGCCCAACTAGGTTATTTTGAATCAAGGAGAAGATTGAAATCTAAAGTTCAGGGCTCCTCAGGGAGATCATCCTGCCAGGAACCTTCTCTACCTTGTAAAGACACCCTTTTAGCAGATTTTAAAAGCATGTTTTCCGACTGTTTCTGACCTTAAAAAATAAGAGAAAACCAACAAACAAACGAAAAAAAAGGATTAAAATGAGTGGAGAGGGGAGAACAGTGGGCAGGGGACCCTTCTGGTCCAGCCAGTAGAGGGCAGTGGAATTTAAGAGGAAAGTTGTTGAACTTAATATTTGTGGTTGTAAATTCATCATTTTAAAGTGTTTTTTTGATCCTACCTATCCTGTCCTGAACTGAGACATCAGCGAGACAAAGCGCAAAGGATCAAAAAAAAAGAGAAATAAAACTCCTTATTCCAGGATCTCTAAAGAGTTGCATTGCAGGGTATCAGGAAAATTTCATACTTACTAAATCATTTAAATAATTTTCATTTCTTGAAATGCACCACTTCAAAGCATCCTATTGAAACCATCACAGCTCTTTCTCAGGAGTTTAAAAAGCCACGGCTAACTTTGAAAATAGAAAAATATCAAATAAAGAGGTCCAGAAAGCAATTTTTTAAGGCGTTCCTGTCTTCACTTATGTCGAGCTGAGCAGAAAACCGGTTCTAGTCCACACAAACAAGACAGTAAAACAAGCTAAGCAAAAGGAAAGCACACAGAAGATTCTGAATGTTCACAGCACCTTGTTCACCATCCTCATCTCATCACCAAAGAGAACAAGCGTCCCAGAGCCAAGGATTCTATGTGATGCAAGCTAAGCTTGCATATTGTGACAGAACAACAGATTTTGGTCATTCCCAAGCCTTTTTGGGATACAGAGGTCCTGGAGAGGCAGAGACAGCCAGCTTCTCCTCTGAAGGGCTGCAGGAGGTGGCCTGACACCCTGGGATTTTCAATATTGCATGTGGAAAATATAGGAGAACAGAGATGCCTGTGCTGAGGTGCTGTGACTCCGAGGGCTGGGGGGTTCCCGCACTGCGGCCCCTGCACGCTCAGCCCAAAGGCACCCTCAGCCCCCAAGGATGCTCTCAGCCCCTGGGACACAGCCACACTCCCTCAGGTGTGCGAGGGGCACTCTCAGCCTCGGGGGAGGGCACCCCCAGCCTCTGCCCCCTCAGCCCCGACAATCTCAGTCCGAGAAGATGCTCTCAGCCCCCCAAGGAGGGGACCCTAAGCCCCCCAAAACACTCAGCGCAGGGGTACCCTCAGCCCCAGGAGGGGACACACACACATACACTTCCTCAGCCCCAAGAGGGGACAGACACACACCCCCTCAGCCCCAGAGATGGGGACACAGGCACTCCTCAGCCCCAGAGATGGGGACACAGGCACTCCTCAGCTCCAGGAGGGGACACAGGCACCCCCCGTAGCCCCAGAGATGGGGACATACACAGACACTCCCGCCCTCAGCCCCAAGAAGGGACAGACACACACCCCTCAGCCTCAGAGATGGGGACACACAACCACCCCCTCCTCAGCCCCAAGAGGGGGACACACACAGACACATCCTCAGCCCCAGGAGGGGACACACATAACCCCTTAGCCTCAGAGATGGGGACACACACAGGCACCCCTCCTTAGTCCCAGGAGGGGACAGACACAGCCACACACCCTCAGCCTCAGAGATGGGGACCCCCCTCTCCCCCCCTCATCTCCCGCCCCGGGCACCCGCGGGGGACAGGACTTGTTGCCCCCTGTCGCCCTCCCGCCTCGTCCCCGCGCCCCAGCCATGGCAGAGGGGCTCTATCCGCCCTGCGGCACCGCACCCCGAGCCCGGCCGGGGCTGCCCACCGCCGCAGCTCACCTGCCGCCGCTCCCGAGGATGCTCCGCAGCCCGAGCGCTCACCTCGCCTGCAGCGGCCGCGCCGGCCGACAGGGGGCTGGCGCGCCGCACGCCGGGTAATGTAGTCCGCGCCGGCCTCGTGGGACGCCGCGCCGCAGCGCATGCCGGGAGTTGTAGTTCCTTGATGGGGAGCGAAAGGCAGCGTTTGCCCGCAGCGGAACTACGACACCCACAAACCTCCGCGCGCCGCGGTGCCTGGTGGGAGTTGTAGTTAGCGGCTCGGGAGCGGCAAAGCATCCCCACAGCGGGACTACACAGCCCATAAGCCCCCGCGCGCCGCGGAGCCTGATAGGAGTTGTAGTTCTCTTCTCGGGCAGTAGTGAAGGGATTTGTAGTTCTCTGCTCTGGAGCTTAGAGCAGAGACTTCCCACAGGAGAACTAGAACGCTCATAAACCCCCGCGTGACGCGGAGCCAGATGAGAGCTGTAGTTCTCCGCTCGTGAGTTAGTAAAGAGGTCCCGTGCCGGAACTACAACACCCATAAGCCCTCGCGCGCCGCGTGACCTGATGGGATTTGTAGTTCTCTGTGAGGGTGCTAAGACCGAGTCACCCCACAGCGGAACTACAAGGCCTACAAGCCCCGCGCGCCGCGGGGCCTGCCGGGAGCCGCATTGCCGGTGCGGGCCGGTGCCGCCATGGCAGCCGCGCCGCCGCCCGGGCCGCAGGGCCCCGCGCCGCCGCTGCAGTACAGCCTGCTGCTGCAGCACCTGGTGGGCGAGCGGCGGCGGCCCCGCGACTGGGACCCCAGCGCGCTGGGCGGCATCCCCAGCCCGGCCAAGAGCGAGGAGCAGAAGGCGGTGGAGCGCGCTATGGAGAGCTGCGCCTTCAAAGCGGCGCTGGCCTGCGCGGGGGGTGCGGCGGGGAGCGGGCGGGATTCCCCTCCCTCCGAGCCCCCTCGGCAGCTGCCCCTGGGCGGGGGGGATCCCTGCCTCCCTTCCTCGCCGAGGCTCAAAGGCCGGGAGTGCCTCCCCTGGGAAGAGGCTGCGGGAGCTGGGGCGGTTCAGCTTGGAGAGGCTCCGGGGAGGCCTTATCGCCTTCCGATACCCGAGGGGGATTAGATATTGGGATAGAAATTCTTTTCACTGGGAAGAGAAGGCTCTGAGGAGACCTTATTGCCTTTCAGTACTTAAAGGGGACCGATAAGAAAGACAGAGAGAAGCTTTCATGCAGGGCCTGTAGCAATAGGATGAGGAGTAACAGTTTTGAACTATAAGAGGAGAAGTTTAGAGTAGATATTAGGGAGAAATTTTATCCCCTGAGGGTGGTGAGGCACTGGCACAGGCTGCCCAGAGAGGTGGTAGATGATCCATCTCTGAAAACCTTCAAGGCTGGATGGGGCTCTGAGCAATCTGATTGAGTTGAAGATGTCCCTGCTCGCTGCAGGGGGTCGGACTGAATCACCTTCATGGATCTTTCCAATCAAAACCACTCTATGATGATTCCCAGCCTTTCCTCAGCACAGGAAAGGAGTCACCCTCAGGAGGAGGGTGACAGCAACAGTAATGAGAGTCCAGTTGTGTTCCATGCACTGCCCCGTCCATGCTGCAGCACTGACAGGCAGCAGGAGCAGAGGTGCTGTGCGAAGGTGCTGCTCGCATCCAGCCAAGGCTTCCTTTCCTTTTTTTGGATTTTACAGGATTCGTTCTGGGAGGCGCATTTGGGGTCTTCACAGCTGGCATCGACACCAATGCTGGTTTTGATCCCAAGGATCCGTATCGCACGCCAACTGCAAAAGAGGTCCTGAAAGACATGGGGCAGCGAGGCATATCCTACGCAAAGAACTTTGCCATTGTGGGTGCCATGTTCTCCTGCACTGAATGCATGGTAGAATCCGTGAGTAATAAGTTTTTAAGTGTTATGTTTTCTTCTACACTTAATAATCTCTTTTACTAGATCCAAATAAGTACTTATATCCCCTTTGTGATGGAGCGAAGCATTAAGCTAGTTTGGTTTGTTTCTTGGCCATCAGAGCTTTTCAGCAAGTTTTTCAGCAGTGCAGAGATCTCTTTGTTCTGCTCCATTGTGCAAGCAGACGAGTTCTTCAGAACTGCTTGCTGTTCTCTTGACAGAACGAGCAGAAGACCATGCAAGTTCCAGTCCTGAACGTATTGGCAAGTGCAAGTATTAATTTCTGAAACCCTAACTACAAGTACTTGTTGTTACTTTAAAACCTCAGACTATGAGCTGCAACGTGGTAATTTGAGCCTCTAAAAATTCTATATGCAGAAAGAGATCCTGTGATGAAAGCTCCTAAGTAACAGGACTATTTTCATCTTGCATCTACAGCAAGAAATGACTTTGTACAGCTCAGTGGTAAATCTGTCATCCATTTTCTTAAATGGGAAAATTAGCCTGTTACGAATTTCAGTGCTGACTTTTAATTGAAAAACACAATTTTTTCTGAACTCCTCTGGAAGAAAAGTACATTTGCTTGCACAGTGGAGAAGAGCGGATATCTCTGCACTGGTAAAAAACTCGTGTGCTCTGGTTATGGACATAGTACATCTTTCCAGCAGGGTGCTGAGATCTCTCACCGTGATGAGAACCAGGCTCAAGTGTTGTGCTCATGTGCCTTTAAAATCTCTGACCAGGTGCTGGTGCTGGGCTTCCCTGAGCATCTTTGCCATAGCACTGCATTGCACCATACGGATTTGTCTCACTTCTCCCCATGACCTGTTCCTCCTCCTCCTGGTCCTCCACATCTTATGTTTGAAAGTGCAGGGGGCCATCTGCTGAGAAAGGAGGGAAGAACATCCTTAGCTGAGCAAGGGCCGGAAGGTCATTTAATCCCTCTTGGGATTAGTATGGATAGGGAGCATTTATTCCGTATTTACTTGTTGACTTCGATTTTTAATTCCACAGTACCGTGGAAAGTCAGACTGGAAGAATAGCGTTATTAGCGGCTGCATCACAGGAGGAGCAATCGGCTTCAGAGGTTGGTAGTGCCCACTATGAACTATTTCTGTGATAAAACTCCTAATTTGCTTACACATTGCATGACGTTACGGTGATGCCAATGTGACAGTGTGTTCCAGACTGGCAGAACTGCTCTCTCTGTTGCTTTCCTGTCAGCTTGAAAGATCTGTGTGGGTAGGGAAGTCTTGGTCGTACAGGACAGTGAGGATGGAGGAAAATCAACAGAATTGGCTTGAAAGAAAAATCAGGAAATGGTGTTAGCTATCCAAAGTGTTCTTTGGTGCTGTGGCGAGGGAGCCAAAAAATACATACTGAGCAACTCGGAAGCTACAGCTCTTGTGTTAAGAGAGCTTTACTTATATATACTGGCACTAACTGTAAATTTGCAGAGTGTGTAAAATGCTTTTTTCTTCTATATGAAATCAGACAGACAACTCTATTTAGCAGTAAAAGAGCAGAAGCGCTGGGATTTTAGTCCAGCAGGCACTAGTGGGGACTCTGGTAAGCCTCAAGTGCTACGAACATCTGGAGAAATGCCCCAAGTAGGAGGAGAGCTGCTGTGCTCATCAAACTTCTCTCACCTTTCCTTAATAAAAAAAAAACCTGTCCACAGAGCAGAGAAGAAAGTGCTTTTAATTGAGCTTGTTAAGTGTGTCTGTCCTGGACCTAATCCTCTTAGAGCTTTCAAAGCTGCACTGGCTCTTCCTATCCCTCTTTAGTCCAACAGCAAAGCTACTCGTAATGCTCAGATCGGAGCACACTGAAGTCAGTGATGGCCACTGGCATTTTCTTTTCCAGCCCACGGGGGGAGACTTGGCATCATGGTGCCCAGACAGCCGCCCTGCTAGCCCAGCCACCCTGCTAGCCCAGCTGCCGCAGTTTAAGCCCAGCGCGTGCCAGGTTCCCTCAGTCACCTTTGGCAGTGTGACTGTGACCCTGGTAGAGCACTGCCAGGTTCCTGCAGGTGTAAGCTCTTCAAATCAGCACAGCGTAAGCTAGTTGCTAGGAAGGAAAATATCTTTCCTACTTTGTCTCATTCTTTCCAACCTTTCATTGCAGCTGGTTTGAAGGCAGGCGTTATCGGCTGTGGTGGATTTGCCGCGTTCTCTGCTGCGATTGATTACTATCTACGGTAACAGTGGGATCCCTTGGGAGCAAGTTTCCCTTTCGTTCCAGCGTTGCTAAGAGCCTGCGTTACGGCAGAAGAACCATCAGGCTTACCTTTCCACTGCCCTCGGAGTCCTGATCAGTGCAAGCTGGATGGCGTTGGCTGCTTTTCCTGAATGACTAACAATAATCTGGCTGTGAGCCCTGGCATGCTGCGGGATATGCACGGATGGAGCCAGGCGCAGCGAGCAGTATCTCCAGGACAGATCAGCTGACTGTCAGTTTCCAGGAAACAAGCCTGGACTCTGAGCTTTTTCAATCTTTTGGGTCTGATTTTGATTAAGTCTGTTGCTAGCATCAAAAGAGGCAGGAGGACGATCTTCAAAAAGAAATGCAGTGAATTCGGTTACCGTGTATTTGAACGTGCTGCAAGTGTTAAAACACTTCTCAGTTTGCAGCTTGCTGCTCTGTTAGCGAGAGGTAAGATCCTGTGGAGAAATAAGTTTGTTCCAGGCTATTCTTAAAATACCAGCTGAAGACAAACCACCATCTGTACAACTTGTCTTATTTCAAGTACAGAGAAGAGCGCCAGATTTCTTTACCGTGTCTTAAAGGGAAAAGCAAAAAGGAATTCTTAGCCTTAAAGCCATGTGGTTACTGGCAGATGAACAAAACAGTTTAAGAGGAGGGGAAAAAAAGAGGTTATTGCAGAAGTATAATTCTCTGTAGCCGCTTGGGGCTAGCCTGATTTAACCTTGCTGTGGGAGTACATGTAATCTTGCTACTGCTTTAACTGCCACAGGCTCACAACGTTAGTTCCAGCAGTTTGATAGTGAGACTAGAAAGTGGAGTTGTGAGGATAAACCACTGTTAGATGGATAACTGGGCATTCACTTAGCACCCAGTTTGTTTCCCATGACATCCCTGTACCACCTCTGAGTGCCTCAGTGTTACACTGGGGAAAGGGAAGTGTTATTTCTGCAGAACTTTGGTACTGGAGTCCAAATGCCTGTTCATTAGCTCAGGATGCTGCTCCCTTTTTGGTTTGCATTCATATTAGCCCTCCTGTGCTTCTAAACAAGCTCTGTTCTCAGACTGTGGGGTCATTTTTATACTTGGGATAGTTCAGGCTGATTTTAAGTTTCATTGAGCCAGTCCGCACCTCCACCCTCAATCGCAGGCAACACGATTTCAGATTCAGAACATGCACCTAACGGAGACTCTGCCACCTACTACTCTTCCTTCGCATCCATGGTTTGACATCCCAGAACGGTGACAGCACTTGCTTACCTGGACGAGCATGGCCGTTTAGCCGATAGAGTCGTCAGTTCAGAGACACATTGTCTCCCATTCCCACACGGAAGAGTGGGGAGACAGCACCATGTGATCTATCAGATGAGGTTTCCAGATCGCCTGATGTCCCTTGCTGTGCTTGTTCAGTATCCTCAGGCCAGAAGCTCTGCAAGTCAGCTGAATTTTAAGCTTGAGTAATTCTGGGCTGATCAAACAAGCTGGCTCCAGACAGTCCATTTTTTTTTTTCCTCCAGAATGTACTGAAATGCAAGGATGTAGCCCAAACCATAAGATGTCTCTTAAAGGATTGCCTGGCACAATGCCTGTGCTTATGCCACTGGCTTGAAGTGCAACCAGCACGATTTCCACAACAGAAAGAGAAGCTGTGATGCCAAGGTGATCATTTAGTGCAAACAGCAACACCGCAGGGCTCCTTTTGTGCAAATGTTTGGGCTTTGCATTTTTATTAACATTTTTTTTTCCTCCTCACATGGTTTACAGCCATTTAAAGTTCATAATCTACAGAAATTGAAACGGAACACAAACAAAAATATATCCTTAACAACTTTTGAAAGTCAAATATTAATTAACAGTTCTATTCTACCTGTAGCTGCAAGAGGCCACCCCCCTTTTCCTTCACTGTAGGGACAAGAAAAAGCCAGTCCCGGGGACGGCCGCAGCCTGTTGTGCTGGGGCTGTGTAGACCGGGCTTCCAGCCACTGTCACGCGAGGGGGATTTGGCTGTACAGAGTCTCCATCTGGAATGACAGTATCATGGACAGAGACTTGGACACATGTAACGAATCAGACACACACAGGGATCCGTTGTGCAGTCAGATCTAAAACTACCTCCTCACTGAGTCCAGGGCCAAGGCAGATACCTGGTTGTTTTCTGCAATGCTGTTCCCCTTCTGTTTCGCTGGTAGTCAAGAGGAGCAGGGTCTGGAGTGTGAGCCCTTTGGAGGGGGACTGAAAGATCGCCCCTCCTTTAGTTGCTTTGCTGGTGCGGGGCGGTAGGTGCTGCCTTCCCCACGCAGGTGGGCTGAGGACATACCTGGTGCATTACTGGCAGCCGGCCGGGCTCTACCTGGAACAGTCTGATAGTCAGGAGGGTAAAGGCAGCGCTGCTGTTAGCAGGATACACTTGGTCACTTCTCACCCATCTCCATTTGGCACAGGAGAGCACAGGGCCAATGCAGTCAGGGAAGGAGGGGGCTTTTTCCCACGAGAACACAGATTTGGCTCACAGAGCGAAAGGTTTTGCGTCCCAACAGGTACCAGCACCTACCTGTGCGTGGGAGGGTGGGGACATAGCCGGGAGCCAGGTGCTCCGGCAGCCGGAGCACAGCCTGGCAACAAGCACAGGCATGTGGCCGTGCTGCCTTGGGAAACAGCGTGACAACTCCAGCCATCAGCTTAGGGGTCAAAAACTAGAGCCACTTGCTAAAACAGACCTGAGCTGGCCAGGCATGGCTAACCCAGCAGCAACCGCTTTGTGAGAAAGGGAAAACAAAGCGCTTCTGCCTTTGGTAGCGAGGGCTACAAAGGCTTTCCTCCACCCGTGCCCCTGCGCTGGTTTCCAGGCTGGGTGACCATCCAGCTCCTGCAGAGCACCTGCCTCCAGCAGCTTGGCTGGCACTGAAGCAGGGCCAAGTGCTGCCGTTTGCCTGGGACACCAGGGAAGGCCAAGGAGGGACACAAAGCCCTCCCCATTCTCATGGCCATGGCAGGAATGCTGACGTCCCAGCAGGCTCTGCCATGGGGCATAACCAGTGCTGGCAACCCTTGCGGCAGTGCTGGCCTGGCAGGGGCACATGTGCCTCGCTACAGCAGAGATGCGGGCACACAGAAACGACAGGCACCCTGTTCCCCACCCTTCCAGGGCTTGTTGGGGAAACTGTGGGATCCGTGTGCCCTGATGGGACCCCATTGGTGCCAGAGCCCAGAGCTGGGGTCAGCCTGTGGCAGAGGAAGCAGATCTGCCTGGCTCTCCGTCCCTCAAGCCTGCTGTGGATTGAGACCAGCACAGCACCTCTCACTCCAGCCTTGTGTGATGGGTTACCCCAAAACGGTACCTGGAGGCGAGATACAGCGAGGGAGGCAACCGCCACACTACATGCACGCAGGCAAAGCACAGGATAAGGGCTGTAGACGGGACTGGCCTGAAAGCACCCAGAAGAGACGTCGTGAGGAGGAAGCAGCAGCCTGCCCCTCTGCTCTCGTGGTTGCCGGTTTGCTCGGGCCAGAACAGGATCCAGGCACGGGGTCCAACGTTTGCGCAGGCAGCAAGCCAAAGCAGAGCTGGTCTTCACCGTCACCAGGGAGGAAAGCCCATGAGCTCCCAGCCTCTTGGAAAGCGAGCTGGTGCTGCACATGCAGGTGTGGGGCAAGGGAGCCGGGCAGTGAAACAGGCACTCGTGGGATGCTGAACGCTTCGAGCTGAGCAAGACGAGGGGAGCTTGGTAGGAGGGAGCGGGCAGAAAGGAGTCCAGGAGAAAACTAGCCAAGGGGGAAGCCTGTGTCCACAGCCCTTGTCAGTCACTACCTCTTCCGTTGAACAAATATACATAAAAACAATTCTTGAACACAAGAAGGGACATAAGACACGACTACTTTACAGAGAGGCATGGTGCCTGGGGTGGGACCGGGCCACTGGTACGCGATTGTACAGGAGCTGCAGGTGGCACCGTCCTGGGTCCAAGCCGGTCTCCCTGGAGGGCTGTGATCCAGTCCATGTCCCCCAGCAGGGAGCTGGGAGTGTTTGCAGCTGGTGCTTTCTCCCTACAGGCTACACGTCCGTGGAGAAGTAAAGTGTGTTGCGTTTCAGCTCAGTGAAGGAGATGGGAGGATGCTGCAGGTAGTAGAGAAGGACCTGGACCTGTAGCAGGCAAATGGGAGGGTGTTAGGCCAGAAAGGAGCGGAGCTGCTACATCCCAGCTTCTCCCTGTGCAGCCACATCCAGCACAGAGGGACAAACCTTCCCAGACAAGCAGGTAAAGCCCTCCGCTCCCCACCCCAGGGGTGCTGGCATGGGCTGTGGCCCCATGCTGCCAGCACAGCTCTTACCTGGGCCATCACATCATGGGACCAGATGTCAGAGGCCAGGGTGAGGTGTCCCTTGCTCTCCCCCTCTGAAGGTCTCAGCAGTGTCGGCCCAAAGACCGTGGCCAGGTTGTGGAGAGACATTTTGTTGATGGGCTCCTTTTCAGCTACCCTGTAGGGTACAGGGGGAGGGAGAGCGTCAACCCCTAACACCGTTCTCCCCGAGCAGGGAAGGCATGGAGTGATGCCGGGGGCTAGTGCTGATCTCCCTTCTCCTAGGCTCGCCATTGCCCTTCAGGGCCTCCAGCAAACCCAGGTGCAGGGAGCTCTGCCCCCTTCCCAGCCTCTGCCAGAGCCTGTCGGGGAGCCCAGGTGTGCGGTGGCAGCGACCAAGCCCTTGCTTGCTCATGTGCTGCAGAGCCTCCACCTTCCCCAAGCCCCGGCAGGGTATGGGAGCCCCACACCCACTCCCCCAAAGGCTCCCCACCCTGGTGCCGACCCCGCGGGACCCCGGCCAGCCCACACCAAGGGAACCAGAGCCACAACATTGCCATGTTAGGAGGCAGCTGTGCTCCCCAGCACAGGCTGCACAGTTGAGCCCCGGCCAGGGGAGCAGATGTGGGAACTCGCTGTGCCCAGTTCTCAGGATGGAAATGGATTTTTCCTTCCCCATCCCCCAGCATCAATCACTTTTTCTGTTTGGTTTTAGCCAAACCAGAGTAAAAAGAAAAAAAAACGACTTCATGATGCAAGTAACATGAGCCGTGAGCCCCTGTCCCAGAGTCGTGTCCAGCTCTGGCCAGGCTCTACCGCCCTGCCCACAGCCCCCTGCCCGCCACCAGTTTCGAGGCCCCAGTGAGCCCCTGAACTGCCCATCCTCAGGTTCAGATGGGCTTCACCTTGGCCAAGACAAAGCCCAGCAAACCACACATCACTGCACATGCCCTGGGACAAGAAACACGGGGTGTCACCTGCAGCTTTGGGTCCCCGGGTCTCCCCACTCCCTACAGAGGGGAGATTTTGCACGTTCAGCACCTTGTTTTGCAGGGAATACTACTGGACGGATGGGAAGGGATGCAGCACTCGGTTTTCCCACTAAAGGGGAGACCACACAGCTCCCAAATATGATTCCCCACCCTGCGCTGAGGCCAGCTGCTGCCCGTGGAGAGCTGGGCCAACCAGCTGCACGCGGGCTGTGCAGCCAGGAGCTGCATCTGCCAGAGGATGTGTGCTCCCTGCAGAGCTGAGCTGCGTCAGCAGCCGCATGCTGCGCAGTCCCCACCTGCGGCTGGTGGCCCCGGGGCGCTGGTCTGTGGGGCACGAGCCCCCCAGCATCCTACCGGGCCCATGGAGAGGAGGGGAAGGCAACATCAACATCAGCCCAAGGGGCTCACTGCATGCTGGGTCCCAGCTGGAACAGGCTGCAGCCTGGCCAGGACCCTGGCAAATGTGTTGGAACCCAAGGAGATGGGACAGGTAGGACACACCTGGGGCTGCACTCTCTTGGAGGGGCTGCGAGGGGAAAGGATCACTCTGCCACCTGCCCAACACCGAACTACTGTTGCTGTCCCTACACACCTACTCTGCACCAGTACAGGACCATCTGCCTCCAGTTCAGGATCAGCCCACGGCTGTGCCAGCACCACAGGGAGCAGACAGCGGCTCCAACTCTCGCATCCAATCCCCGAGGAAAAGCAATAACACAGACCCATCCTGCACCTCCTGCCTGTGTGCGGAGCCCCCCGGCGCTACCGCTTGCCCTGCTGGGCTGGCCAAGCCAAGCCGTTACCTTTTCAAGTGCTCCAGCAGGAAGAGGAAAGTGATGAGGTTGGGGTCAGGCAGCGAGCGGAGAAGGTGCATCATGCAGTTCTCCTTGGCAGCAGGATCTGAGAGGGCTGGAGACAAGGAGGGAAAGGACTCAGGACAGGGGCTGGTAACATCTTGTGCAGCAGCAGGACCCAGCATGGCCAGATGCTTCCCTGCAGCCAGTGCATGAGCAGCCAGCCCTGACCCCCAGGGCTCTGCCTGCACGCAGGAGAGCATTGTGATGAGTCCTGAGCTGGCCTGGAGCTGGCAAGGACAGCGAGGACTGAGTGGGCCAAGCTGGGAAGGACCCTCAGGAGTCTCCTATCTCAGAGCAGGCAACATAAAACAGAGCCATGCTTGGGCACTGACCCCTTCCCCATCCCCATGCTCTTACCAATCCCCTCCATGAAGGCGGGGTAGAGTCTGTCAGTGAGGAGGGGCTCGGGCAGCTCGCGGAAGTACAGCTTCAGTGTGCCGGCGATGGCATTGATGTCCATGTCACTCAGCATGACGAGGATGTCCTTGTTATCTGTCCAGAGAGCACCCACATATGACACCTCTTTCCCCTCTGAGTCTCAACTCCCCCACGTCACCCCAGCTTATCCAGGCAGGCTCCTGGCCAGAGGGCAGGGACAGCACTGTCGGGTCCACGGCCCCGTTTCGTCAAGCCGGGGCTGGGAAGAGCCAAGCAGTTCCCGCCTGGCTGGGCAATGGGATGTGGAACAATTTGCAAATCCATTTGCAACGTTGCCCTGAGTCAGTGTCTCCCAGAAGGCAGCCAGGCGCGGACGCAGCCCAGAGACACCAAGGCATAAACAAGGCTGAGAGCTCCGAGCTTCTGCTTTCCCATCTACACCCTCCTTCACACCCCAAGCCCCTTCCTGGGCACACCAGCACAGTTTGCACATGTGGGGACTGGAGGGCTCTTGGTGCCTGCAAACCCTCCTAGAACAACGTGATAGGAAGAGTGGCCATCCTCAAGGACACTCACTTGCATCAAAGACAGCCTTCAACGCCTGGATGTCAGTGGCAACCCCAGAGATCCTGTAAATGCCGACCTCTTCGATGCCCCTCTTCTCCACCTCCTCGATGCACTGGCGCACGATGTAAGGCACCTTGGAGCGCTCGCGCCTGGCTCAGAAAGTGGAAACATGAGCAGGGATTCCCGGGGGACTCCCCCGTGCACAGCACAGCCCTGCACATTCCCGGGCCAGGGGCAGGACAGGCATGCTGTGTGGGAGGGATGGAGCTGGCAAAGGACCGGGCAAGTCTCCAGCAGAGAGAAAAAGCTGAGCTCTGCAATGCTGGTTTGAGCAAAAGGACATGCTACAACGGTGCTGCAGGTCCCCCGAGTCTCCCAACCCCACACTCACAGGGACCAGAGCTGATCAGCCCTCCCAGCCCCACACGTACTTTGTCACAACGCTGATTTTGACCCCGAAGACACCAGTCTGCTTTTTGGACGGGGTCCTCTTCAGGCTCATGTCTCTGCTTGTGAACTTCATGGAGAACTCCACCTTGATCTACGGGAGACAGAGGGTGAGTCCCAGCAGCCCAACCCTGGCCCGTCACCTCTTCCGTCACAGGGGAAGGGGCTGTGGGTGCCCATGACCCTGCTTACCCCGTTCATCTCGATCACGTCCATATGCCAGTTCTTCGTCTGCACAGCCTGTGGGTCCAGCTGCAGGGAGAGATGGCACATGAGTTCTGCAGGGACACTGCCCCATGGGAGGCCCCAAAGTCCCTGACGGTGTGGGGCACAGGACATGCCCTTCCCTGGCAACACGCTGCCTACAGCAGGAGGATGGAGAGGGGAAGGTCTGGGTCCCTCTGGCCGTGCGCTGAAGCTGGGTGGGCTCAGCCTCCTTCTTGGTCCCCCTCGAGCCTCCACGAGGCAGCGCTTTAACCCATACCCAAGCAGTAAGAGATTTCCAAGAAATCAAGACTATTTCTGGCAGCAGACTGATGAAACAACTAGGGCAGCATTTTCCATGCAGAAAAACAACATCTCCCCATAGCCAAGGCTATTTATAACCCCTGGGAATGACGGGCTCCGCTATTTCCGGCTTTGGGGCTAACAGGGGACTCGGTGATGCTGCACCGGCACCTGGGGCGAGTTGCTGGCTTTCCCAATGCCCCGGCACACGCTGTGGAAGGCACAAGGCCCCAGGGCTGAGCAGAAGTCGGTGCGGTTGTCTTTCGGGGCTTTTTGGTCCCCAGCTGGTGGTATCGATCCAGCTCCATCGATCCCTGTAATGCATGGGGCGGGCAATGGGGCAGAGGCTGGCACTAATGTCCCCTCGGGGAAGGGGATGGGACGTGGGAGCTGGCGGGGGCTGGCAGGGGCTCCTGGGGCCACGTGCCCACAGCTGCCAGGCGAGGATCGTGCCAGACACGTGGGGTCACCCCTCAAGGACACAGGAGTTTCCTACAGCTGCTGACTCGGGAGATGCTCTGCGTGAGCGTAAGGATGTCCAGAGCCGCTGCTCTGGCCATGGAGCAGCCATTCCCTTGCCCCAGCTTCTAGCTGTCCACGAAACTACACCACATCGTGATGAGGAGGACTCTGGAGGTCCCTCAAGTCCCCTCTTGCACACCAAGATCTCACACTCCCAAGGATAGGCTCCAGCACCATGGCATTGCTCCACGCTCAGTCCCATGCCACGGTGAGCCCGAGCAGCTCCGTGGCAGCCACAGTGCCAAGGAAAACGCTGCGGTCTCAGCACCACCCAGGAATGGCTCCTGATGTAGAGCCCTCCCTGGCGCCTCAGCCCTGGCACATGGGAAGCCATGAGGCTGCTGGGAATGGCAGCAGAGGGAGGAGGAGGAGGAGGAGAGGAAGATGGAGGAGGAGGAGAGGAAGATGGAGGAGGAGGAGAAAAAGGTGGAGGAGAAGGCGAAAGAAGAGAAGGAAAGCTGCAGCTGCCCTGGACTCCCATGGGGCCCCACAGAAGGTTTGGATGCCAGGATCACAAGGCTGTAGCCAGACCACTGCCAACCCCAGCCACGCCATTCCAACGCTCCATGTTCTGCACTTGTCCCAGTGCCAGGTCACCTTGCAACGCTGCCGTGCACCCACTACAACTGATGCCAACCCAACACTGCCTGTCCCATGGGGCTTTTGCCCCCTTTCCCCTCAGTCTCTTCCCACTCATAGCAGCATCCTACCCTGCGAGCCGCAGGTGGTGGCAGTGAAGCCCTTTGCCCACTGGCTGCTTCAGGAACCGAGGGCCTCCTCGCTCTGTAGCATGAGTTGATTGCACCCACCACATACGCCTTCCCTGTCCCCTGGGTGCCCTGCTCCGATGGCCCTGGCAGCTCACATCTGGAAGGGCTTTAGCAGGGCTCTGAAGAAAGCTTTAACAAAAGCCAGGTTGGCTGATGCCAGTGCTGCAGACCTTACCCCGAGCATGCTGCCTCCCCACAGCCGCTTGCCCCAAGTTGAGTAGGAACATCCTAATCGGCTTCCTGTGGCTGCTGGCATGGCCTCAAATTTGGGCTAATTCAGCTGGTGCCACCAGCCTGAGCTCCCTTGCAGCTAGCACAGGTCCCCGTGCGCCCGCAGCACCCAGCGCTCCTCCAGCCCTGCCCGCTGGCACCCCACACAACAAGGCAGCACTGCCACGCTGCCCGCTCCACGTGGAAAGCAAAGCCGTGGCCGATGCTTCATCTCCAGGTGTGGGAGGACAGACGGGAGCATCCACCCACAGTACCAGAGGCAGCTCCTGCCCACACAGCGCTGGCAAACACCCATCTCAGCTACCACCACCATCTCCTTCTGCTCCAAAGGAAGGTGCCTTGCTCCAGCACACGTAGGGACGTCCCAGGCTTGTGGGGGGGGAACTGCTGGCCTGGGAAAGCCAGGGAACAGCCTCCCGGCCAGCACTGTGCAGGATGGCACAAGTGACACGCTGCCGTCCCAGACACCGGCTCCTCGTCAGCAGCTCAAACTCTCAGCTTCAAGCACTGGTGAACAGGGCTCAGTGCAATCACCAGCACCTCTCCAGGCTGCTCCCTCCTGCATCTCCATGGACCAGCGCCTGCTGCAGTGCTGTGCTTGTCCACGGCAAGGTGAAACCCTTCCTGGTCCCAGCTGCAGCGATGTGCCATCATCCTGTTCTCCCAAATTATCCAGTGGTGTTCGCTTGTAGGACAAAGCCACTCGTTGCAGAGGGAGAGGTGGCAGCGTGGCAGGCGATGAGCATCCCAGCAGCCCTGCAGAGCTTGATGTGTCCTGGGGAGGCTCTGCTGGCAGCAGGACCCCCCCATCCTGCTGGCACTTTCTTCCCACAGCCCCTGTCTGCTGCTTGTCTTGCACACGGCGTGACTCAAGGGGACGAGGCCACATCCTGCGATTTTGTCCTCAAACACCTCTGGGCTGTGCACTGTGGATACAGCTCCTGCACGGGCAGTGGCAGCCGAGACAGACCCAGGCAGTGCCGCGTCCCAGGGCTCTCAGGTGAGGAGCTGGGATGGCTCCAAACCCTTGTAGCAGCTCTCCAGGGACCCAAGCACTGAGATTCTGCAGCAGGGTAGGGGCTGCCAGGCTGGGTGAGTCCCTTCTTCGTGCCTCATTCTCATGAGGTCACCCAACCGTCAGCCCAGGGTGAAGCCATCAGGAGCAAATCGGTGACTCAGACAGTGAGGCCATCTCCACCATGGCCCTAGGGAGCAGGATCCCAGGGGAGCTGCCACAACCGGAGCTGCTTCCCATCAACACGGTCCTCATGGAGACCCCAGCCTGGCTTCCTACAGCTGCCCTGGCTTCAGCAAGCAGATGTCCCCACCGGACCTCCATGCCAGCAGCTCCATTCCCAGGGAACAGGCGATCCTTGAGCCGCTCTGTGCCATGTGGGGGCACAGCAGCCCCCTCACCAGCAAACTCTGCCACTCCGCCAGCACAACCCCAAAAAAAGCAGCGATTCACAGCCCTGTCTGAGAGCAACCCAAGAAGCAGCACACACCCGCAGCACGCCAGGACTGGGCACACAGAGGCCACATCCTGCCCCTGCAGCCCTACAGTGCTCCTGGGAAGCCAGCAGCTGTGCTGGGGACACATGGAGCTGGGAAATGAAACCTTCTTATGCTTTGACCCAGCAACAGCCAGCGGCAGCCTCCAGGCAGCCTCCCTGCACAGCCCTCGCTGCCCCTTAATCCCCTCTGCGGGAGCGGCAGCACAGAATCGAGGTTAATGCCGCTGCGTCACAGGCAGCCCCACTGCCGCGCCGGCTGCTCCACCACTGAGCAAACCTTGGCCCCATTGCTGCCAAACCCAACACCCAAGAGCCCAGGCAGCTCCTGCCCGCGGCAACAGCCGAGCCCTGAGCCAGCAGCTCTCCGCGCAGGGGGATCCCAAGGAGGGAAAAAACCATGGAGCCTTCCATGAGATCACAGGAGCTCTGGAACAGAGCTGGGACAATGCCGTTCCCCTCATTCGTCACCTCCACTGCCCACTCCTGCCCTCCATCCTCCCCCAGAGACAGGCAGCACTGGCTGATGTGGCTGCAACACAGCTGTGAGCTCAGGGAAACCCGGCTGAACCTAGAGTTGGTGGGTGCAAACCACGCAGCACACTGGTGAGAGGGGATACACAGGCACCGGGTACCGTGGGGACACGGCCTGCAAGCATCGCTGCCTCCTCGATGAGCCCCGGGGCTGGGCAGGGGTCGTCCCCCATGCAGGACCCCCCCAGAGCACAGAGGGAAAGGGAAGAGGGGGGTAAAGAAACACTCCGCCAGCTGCTGTCTGCTTCTAAGAGCTCCCAAAGCACCAAAACAGCCTCCTCGCTCCGCACACAAACCCTCAGCCCTCTCCCTACAAGCAGTACAGCACCCCATAGCAGCACTCCCCGCTCCCCACAAAGCCAGTAGCCAAAAAAAAGCCACAGTCACCACACACAGCAGAGCCCGGCAACACACCAAAGCCATCCCAGAGCCCATTCACCGTCCCTCCTGAGCTGTCCCTCCCCGTGCACCCCGAGAAGCACCTTCTGCCGGAGCAGCTTGCTGCGCACCCTGCCCCACAGGCGGGCACCCGTGTTGGGGGGACGCTTGCCCTCGGGCTCCTCCGTGCCATGCTCCGACCTCTCGCCCACGGGGCCAGGGCTGCTATCCGGCTGCACCAGCACCTCCGTCATTGCGATGACCGCTTTGGCTTCGGGGAGGCGAGACGAGGGTGGCCTGGGTGGCCCGTGGGGTGGCCGAGGGTGGCTTAGGACAGCACCCGCATCCCTTCTGCAGCGGGTGGGAGGTCAGCGGCGGCAGCGGGGGCCAGCGAGGGGAGCCCGGCTGGGGCGGCGCGGAGGAGAGCAGGCAGGGCTCATCTTCAGGGTGTGAGCCAGGCTGGCTGCTGGCTGCGAGGCAGCGAGGCAGCCCCAAAAGCCTCCCTCCCCCTGCGAGGAAGTGACTCAAAGCAGCCCCCCCCCGGCGGCCCCCACGCGTTTAACTCTCACCCTGCCGCCTGCTGCTCCCACTCAGGAAAGCTGGAGGGGCTGCCTGGCCTCCCGGCCACGGTGCCGTTACCCGCTACTATCCGTTACCCACCGTTATCCGTTATCCGTTACCCGCTTCCCTGCAGCATCAGCAGCCGTGGCCCCAGGAGGCATCGCTGCTGTCGCCGCAGCATCCCTGGCTCCACGGAGGAGCCAAGCTGGCGCTTCCAGTCTCAGCAAGGGGCACAAGGGTGGGATTTTAGGGGTCTTCTCTCAGACCCTGGGACAGGCAGTGACCCTCCCTGCAGCCCCCAACCTGCCCTGGCCCTTGTCAGCCCCACTGCCAGCCGGTGGGGCAGGAGGAAGGGGTGCAGGCAGAGCTCTGCCCCACACCCCAGTCCTGGAATCAGAGAACGGTTTGGGTTGGAAGGGATCCAAAGCCCATCCAGTTCCACCCCCCACTGGATCAGGTTGCTCCAAGCTCCATCCAACCTGGCCTTGAACACCTCCAGGGATGGGGCAGCCACCGCTGCTCTGGGCAACCTGGGCCAGGAAAGGTCCCTCCCTGCCTGACCGAGGCATCTCCTGACAGGCAGGGACATGGTGAGGTGCAGGATGGGGTTCACTGTCCCCAGGTTGAGCCCTCAGCAGCTCTCTGTCTCTAAACGCATCGCTCTATGGGTCTCTGCAGGTCTAGTGAGCTCTGACACCACAAATCTCCTCCTCTGGAGCTGCTGCCAGCCCAGTAAGGGGGACAGATGGATAGAGAGCTATTCCCTGGGGGCATGGCAGGCACTGTGCCCATGACAACACAGGCTCTACTGCAACAGCAACATCCCCTCCGTGCATCAAACAGGGGCTCAGGAAAGGGTTGCTGCATCCTGAGACCCGAGTCCTCTGTCATGCACCCACTGCCCATGTCCTCATCCACCCCAGGGCAGAGGGGCCAGATCCAGCCTCTCCCCTTTGCAATGTAGGCACAAGCACTCACAGCCTGCTCTGCCCACCCCCAGCATCCGTGTTCCATCCCACCACAGCACCAGGCACCCCTGCAGCACCCCTGCCCTGTGTGAGGCAGCCTGGCTGCTGGGAGCAACTGGGACAGCTCAGGGCTGAGCCCTGCAGTCCTGGGGACATGAGCCTCCCCTCCAGCACCTCTACACTGACCACAGCACAAATGAGATTAACAACAACAAAAAACAGTGTTAATGCTCATCAGGAACCGCAGCAGAGCCTGTCCTCCCCATGCCCAGACAAACCTTCCCACTGAACAGCCAGCCAGGACCACGCGGCACACGGTGCCCACCCTCTGCCAGCCACGGGGATGGGATGCAGGATAGGGGCCCAACGCTCACCGTGCCACAGACCTCTCAGAGCTCATTTCCAGGATGCTTGGGAGGAGGCTGGTGGCAATCCCAACCCCTTTGTGGACACAGCCATGTCCTCGGGGCTCGCAGGACATGACTCCCACCAGTGGCACCTCCGCAGCCTCAGGAGGCCCCGCTGCTCCCTGCAGAGGGGCTGCACTGTCCCATTTGCACGCTGACCTGCTCCTGTCAGCCTCTGATGCCACTGAGCTGCTTTCATGGCCATCCCACATGCCTGGGCCACCAGATCAGAGCTGGGCAGTGGGCACAGAGCTCTCTGAGGGGGGAGGTCAGTGATCCTGGCAGCCCCCTACACACCACGGGCTTTTGCTGAGCCAGTGCCCTGTGTTTTCCACTCCTGCTGCTAACTGGAACCAGCAGCAGCTCATGATGAGCCTGGGGACCATCACGGTAAGGACCATCGGGGCAGCATCTCTGCCTGAACAGCTCAGGACAGAGGGCAAGGGGGCAGTGTGGGGTTTGTCCCCAGCCCCCAGCCCCACAAGCAGTGCTGTCCATCCTGCCTGTGGCTGTGCTGCCCCATTCCTGCCCCACCATCCAAGCTGTGGGTCTCGGGCAGCCCCAGCCCTGACATTGCTCCATCCATCCAGCTTCTCCTTGGGATAAGCAGCCCCAGGGCCCTCCTCTCTCTCCTTTTATTCTTCCAAAACTTTTGCACAGTAGGGACGAGCTGTGCTGTCCCCGTCCCGACCCCCACATCTCCCAGCATGACTCATGTTTGTTGACCCAGGCTATTTCTAAGAGCGCAGCTGGACTGATCCCTGCGGGGCGTCGAGCCCATACCCTGCCTCAGCCCTCCTCCCTGGCCCAATGCCACCCCTGCACTACCATTTCTCCAGGGACGGGGCAACAGACAGGTGATTTTGGGGATGAATGAGCCAGTGGCAAAGCCAACCCCCTGTCTCCCATCCTGTGCCATCCTCCTGCCGTGTCCCCTTTCCAACAGCATTTCCATGCTCCCTGCTCCCTGGGGACCTGCCCTCAGTCACTTTCCCATGGAGCAGGCGGCCACGCGGGGCCCTTTGAAGTGGCCTCAGGCTGAGGGCTGTGTCCCAGGCGTAACGCAGTGCCCAGCACACTCAGGAATGCAGCCAGACCAGGGGTCCCCACCAGGAAAACACAGGAGAACCCCCATCTCAAGCCACTTCCCACCACCCTGGGCCTCCCCGCAGCCTGACCAAGGCTGGTGCTGGGGGGATGTGGGGGCTGGGGGCTGCCTGTTCCCCCTCTCCATCCTCCTGGTCCTGCTCACCTGGCAGCATCTCAGGGCAGCCCAGGCCTCCATCCTCCCTGCCTGGCAACCGCCAATCAGAGGGGGCTCAGCCGTTGCCCTAGAAACCCCCGTTGCCATAACAGCGGCTGATGGAGGCGCAGGGGAGGCAGATGGTGGCAGAGGGGGACAGTCAAGGCTGGCGGGGAGGAACAGGGGGCTGCATGCTCAGAGCCCTCCCTGGGGTGGGTGCTGAACCCCTCCCCACAGCCACCTGGGACCCCAGCAGAGAGTGCAGCAGGATGGAAACGCTTCCAGCCCAGCCCAGCCAGCCTGCTCACCCACCTTGCACACGCTTGCCTTGACCTGAGGACTGGGGCCAGATGGATGCTTGGGAAGTGTCTGCCAGCTTTGCCACCTCAGGACCCCTTCTCACTTTGTTCCACCCTCTCCTGCAGCTGTTGTGCCCTGGGGCCATCATCCATACACGCTCAATGTTCACCCATCTTGCTGCCTTCAATGCTGAGCTGCGACCCCTGTGCCCCTCTCCCAAAAGCAGAGCTGCCCACCCAATGCTGCCAGGCATCTCCCACCACAGACAACCCCTCCAGCCCTGGCACCTGCCCCAAGGTGTCCAACATTGGGTGAGAAGATGCTCAAAAGCTCCAGTGCATACCTGGATCTGCCCCTTGCCCATGATCTTGTCCACGATTTCATTGTTGTCCTTGTTGAGCTTGGTCTTGTCGTAGCACTTCTCGTAGCAGAGGATGCGCAGGGACTGGGAGCCCTCCAGCTCGATCTCAAACTCCTGGGGTGTGGAGGGAGGGTGGCTCAGCCCCAAGGCTGCTTCAACCAGGGACTGGAAGGGCAAAGGGGAGCACAGTCCCCTCCCTGCATCTCACTCTCCTCTCACCTCGTTCCACTGTGGTTCGGTGGTGTCCCGGAAAACCCTGGTCTTGGCTTTGCTGACAAAGTAGCCAAAGGAGTCCACCTCCAGCGTGCAGTAGAGGTCTGGGGGAAGCAGATACTGCTCAGTGCCCAAGGAACGTCTCCATTGGCTCCCAGGGCAGAGTGGGGCCACATGCCTGACCTCAACTCCCCCACTAGCACCAGCCCCTCCAAGCAAGGGGGGGCACCCACACTTACTGGCAGACTGCTTGAAGCCCTTGGCGGAGTGGACAATGACATGCAGGAACCCGTAGAGCCCAGGGGATTCATCGTCTGCAGCGAGGAGAGCAGAGGCTGTGTCAGAGAGCTGCCACCTCCTGTGCCCCGGGAAGAGCGTGCAGGCTGCCTGTCCCCAAGGCAGCCTCTGCCACAGCGAGCACTAGGGGCTTGCAGTGACACCCCAACGTCCCAACCTCCTGGAGCGCTATCCCTAAGGTTCTGGAAGAGGACATATATTCCCCACTGCTGATCATCCCTGGTGGACATCCCGAGCTGTCCTGCTGCTGGATACTCCTGCAGGAGGTTCTCAGTAGAGCTGTCTGGGTCTCACCCTGGGGACACCCTGGTCCTTCCCAGCCCCTGGGAATGCTGGAGAGATCCCAGAGGCAGCCAGCCTCCTGTTGCAGTGGGATTGCTCCAGCTGGGAGCCCGACTCTGCTCCAGCAGTGCCACCTGGTGGGAAAGTGTCCCCTTGCACAGCCGGGGTTCCCCGGCATCACCCGGAGGCAAAGAAGGACCCACCAGCCCAGTGGACACTCACCGTCCTTGTTGCTGGTCACCGGGATGTTGTGGACGGTGCGCAGCTTGAAGCAGGATCCCGTCAGCACCTGCAACTCCACTGAGCTCAGGACAAAGGCCTGGAGGTCTGGAGAGGACAGGAGAGAGAGGAACTTCAGAGCGATGCAGCCAGCGCTGGCCCAGGGATCGAGCAGGCTGTGATCCTGTGGGACCCCCTCATGGTCCCTGGGGGGAACCGGAGCATCAAGGGGGGCCTTGGCAGCCCCAAACTTACCCTTTTTCTGCAGTTTCTGAATGGCCTCCCTCCACTCAGACCTCTCGTAGTCAGACGACAGCAGGAAGAGGTAGCTCTGCAAGAGAAAGGGTGGTGTAGCAGGCTGTGCGCAGGCAGGAGTGAGCCCCTCCACACCCCCTGGCAGCTCTCCTCACCTTCCCATTGCGATTGTGGATGCGGAAGGGGATGGCAGGTGAGTTGAGGAGCAGCCAGAATTCATTCTCAAACATCTTCTTCTTAAGGCGTTCGATGGCCCGGCTCTGCCCCTTGTTGGCTTTCTGCAGGTAAGGAATGGGCAGGAGCTTTCACCCCTGACCATGCCCATCCCTGACCCCAGAGAAAGGCACCCACCTCAGCAGCAGAACTCACACCCTTCCCAACCACCCATAATCTCCTCTCACCTCCTTTTGCACCTCGCTCTTGATGGCCGAGATCTTCATCTTCATGTCCTCCAGCTCATGGTCAGGAATGACGTGGACCTGCGGACAGTGCTCCGACTCCTCCGGCGAGGGGAACACCAGGTCGGCCAGGGGCACGTACCACTTGCAGTCATACTGCTGGTGCTTCCTGCAGCCAGAGTGTGGGTGCTGAGTGATGCCTGATCCCCTCCCGGAACATTCCCCTGTCCACTGGAGGGCAGGAGGGGTTGTGACACATTCCCCCTGTGCCCAGCATCCTCCTTACCCCACCGCCGTCTTCTTCAGCTTGGCACAGAGCAGCACATCAGTGAAGAGAAAGACGTGTCGCAGCTTCCGTGAGCCTTCTGACAGCTCCACCAAGAAGCCATCCTTGACAAGCTGCCGGGTCTGCAGGACAGAGCAGGCAAGGAGCAAAGGCTAACAAACCACAGTGGACAGAAGCTCCTGTCCTCTCTATGGCTCACCCACTAGGAGCATGGGAAGGTCCATGTCCTCTGGGTGCTATTTTGAATCTTGTATGCTCAGTAAGATGCCAGCAAGCAGTGAGGACCAGTCCTCACTGGTCCTAACCTTGCACTCAGAACTGTGTCTCCATCTCCTGACTAAGCACCATGATGTTCCTCAAGGTGGAAACACCAGCCAGGAGCTGGCAGAGGGCTCAGCCCTCACCCTGTGCCCAGGCACTGCCCACCCTGCTGGCTCACCTCTCCCTTGGGGGTGGTGACCGCTGTCCTCCGGGGATCGATGTCCTCATTGATGCTGGAGAGGAAGTTCTGTGAGATACGGAGGGCATCCTGGAGCAGCGGGTAGTCGGGGTGGTCGGACGGGGTGTGCTTGAGTAGGTCCTGGAAGGCAACATGCACAGATGAGCAGTCTGAGGGCACTGTCCTGCCTCTAGCACCCACCCAGAGACCCCCAGCAGCGCTCCCCACAGCTACAGGTCCCCAGGGTCAACAAGGACAGAGCCCCACACCACGGGACTGGTGTCACACTCACGTGCAGGACGAGGGTACTCCGCGTCACCCGGTCAATGGGTTTGTACAGCAGTGCTGTGGGGAAAGAGGAGATGTCAGCACCCACTCGGCAACAGTGGCACGTCTCCCACCTGCAAGAGCCAGTACCACATCCCATGGGGTCAAGGAGGACAGACCAGATGCCCTGAGACCCTTCAGGTCTGCATGGAGCCCTGGGCAAGTGCCTGGGGTCCATTCTGCATGGAGCCAGCAACAGCCAGACCATCGCGTTACCGCCAAGAGCAGCGGTGAGCCTTGCCTTGCTGCGGCAGAGCAGTAGAAACCACGGTCAGGCTGGGGTGTGGAGCAAGAGCAGAGCCCGATGGTGGCATCTGCCTGGGTGCACCTTGATTTCAGGGCTGCAGCTGAGAGGTTTTGACACCCATGCAGGTGCCTGTGGGGTCTCCGATGAGGTGACAAGCCAGGACAACCACTCCCTGGTGCTTCCCGCATGGTGCTGTACTCTAGCCATGGCCTCGCATCTACAAGCTCTGTCCCTGCCCTGGGAGAGGGCACGATGGGGACACACCAACATGGTCACCGTGTCCTCCTCCCCTCTGCTGCCACAGGTCATGGGTGGCAAAGCCAGAGGGGATGCGGACATCGCTCTGCCCTGACTGTGGGACATTCCCACCGTGGTGGTGCCAGCGCATTCCCCGCCAGGGCAAAGGAGCTCGAGGTGTGGTGAAGGCACCAGCACTCCCAGCTTGCTGCATAGTGGCTGTGGAGCAGAAGAGCCGCTCAGCATCCCCAGCAGCTTTTTCAGTTTCACTTTTGGCTCAGCAGCGGGTCCCACCCCTGTCCTACCCTTGGCGGGCTCTGCCACCCCCATGGGACACTTCGTATCCCTCCATCCCAGGCAACTCTGGGTGAAGGGAAACCCAGGCTGCTCCAGCAGCAGCAAAACCCCCACCTACAGAGAAGGCAGGGATCAAGGCATCGTCCCACACTGCTGCCCCATGTTCCCTCCCCACAGTTCCCCCCATGACTGTATGTGAGGCTCTGTCTGGGGCAGGAGGGGCAGAGCTGGCCCCCACACAGGGCACAGACACCCCATTTCTCCTTCCAGGCACCCTCCCAGTGGAAAGCCAGCCCTGGGGGCTTCTTCAGAGACACATTTCACCCCAAGCAGCCGAACCCTCCTCCTCCATCCCAGGTGTTTGGGCAGACGAAGGCACAGAACACATTCCCAGTGCTGCTTCTTGTGCCCAGCTCCTCACACGTCTCCCCAGGCTGCTTACAGCCGGGCTGCTGCCTCTGGGTTTTCCCTTCACTTTGGAGCACTCTCCCAAAACTGCCAGGGCTGAGCCGGACCAGCCTTCAGGCTGAGGGAGAGAAGGGAAAGGTGCTGCCTGCTCCCATCCTGCGCTATGAGCCCTGGGGGGCACCCACCCCCTTTCTGCCAGGTGACCCGTGGCACCCAGTCCTGAGAGAGACCTCACCCTAGCAAACAGGGGGTTCTGCTCAGGAGGCAAGGGTGTAGGGCTGGACCCTGAACTGGAGGCTGCAACCTCCATATCAGCGGGTAAAATCCGAGTCCCTGCAGCAGCCAGGGAGAGCCTGGCTCCAGAACAGAGGGAGCAGACGGGGTGTCCCCTGCTTTCTCCAACCCTACCCCCATGGGGAGGATGGACTCTCCTGCTGCCACCACTACAGGCACAAGCAAAGCACGGAGCAGCCCTGGAGAGGCTTGTCCTGGCATACGGCAAGAGCGCTGGGCTTCTCACAGGCACAGTTCCCCCAGCCTGGGACCCACACACAGGCAGCACAGGACCAGCCACCTGCAGGCAGGGATGCCTGGTGCCTCTCCTCCCCAGTCACGAGAGACGGGCATCCCAGCCCCAGAGAGACATACATTCCAGCCTCACAATGCTCACAGCCTCCGGCAACCAAACAGGGACCCCTTCCTACTGCCATCCCCGTGACACAGTGCCAACGTGGTCCCCCCACCTGCCCCAGCCCCTCGCTGTCCCGCTGCCAGCACGAGCCCTTGCCCGGCAAGGAAGGCGAGCGCGTGGCTGCATGTGCCGGAGCCAAGATGATTCAATAGAGCCTGGAACAAAGACGTTCCCAACTTCAGGCTGCAGAGCACAACGCAGCCTCCACCCGCTCGGCAAGGACAGCCAGCCCTGGGCCAGCATCACCACAGCACTGCTCCCCACCGGCACCCGAATTTGCAGCTGCATCCCCCAGCCTCACCGTAGGTGCAGTTACAGCAGAGTCGGATGATGACGAGGATTTCCATGGCAGCCCCTTCTCCGCACAGCCATCTCTGCCGCCCCGCGGCAGCTGAACCCGGCTGCAGCACGGCATCGGCAGCCCCTCAGCATGGCTCTCGGCGCAGCCAGCGGGCGGGGAGGAGGGGGTAGGCAGGGAGTGGGGGGCTGCTGCACGCCCCCAGCATCCTAAAGAGCTGCGTTTCCCCTCATCCTTGCCAGCTCCGCACACGCGAACACAAAGGGCTCCACTAGCGCTCAGTAATTCATCCGCGCTGGTCCCGCGCACACACAAAAGGCTGCGTCTCCCTCCCCACGCCCACGCCTGCCGTACCCTCCATGGTGACCGACGTGTGGCTCTCCTTCGAGTCCTTGGGGCCCTTCACCTTCAGCTCCTAAGGAGGGAAAGGCCCATCAGAGCAGCTCATGGGCAGCTGGGGTTGGGGGGAAGGTCACTGTTCAAGGTCATGGGGTGCTCCTCACCCTTCCTGCACCCTGACATCCACCCCCCAGCACCAGCCTGGCTGTGATGGAGGCCACACACGGGTGCTGGGCTGGAGGTGTGGGCTGTACGGGGCACTGCCCGGCCGAGAGCAGCTCTGGCTTCACTCAGCGGCTGGGACACGATAGACCCACAGGGCAGCCCCACCACGGACCATGAGACTCTCTGGAGCGGGGCACTCACAGCTGGTGTGGGGAGACTGCTGGTCCCACCAAGCTGAACACCCCACTGTGGAGGGGTTGGAGGGAGGCAGGAGCTGGGCTGCAGCCACAGATGTCCCCCATTCCTATAGGAGAGCCAGGGATGGAGATTCAGCCAGCAGGGGACGAGCCACAGGCACCCAGCAGCCATGCTCAGTGGATGGGCTGCCCCAGCATCCCAGAAACAACAGCAGCGAGGGCTGAGCCTGACCTGAGCTTGCACAAGACAGGGGGCAAACACCCGTGACACCCAGAGGCCATGAACCTCTGGCACAGCCACCAATGACCCTACGCCAGGGATGGTCCCCAGGAGTCCCCAGGGCACACCAAGCATCACCACAGGGCACACGCAGTCAGCTCAGCCATGGGGATGGTTTTCTCCACCCTGCACGAGGACAGCCCAAGCTACGGCAGCTCTTTGCACCCTGGCCCCTCTTACCTCCGAGATCTTCTGGAACTGGTAGTTGCTCTGGCTGCACTTCTCTGCTGTCTCCAGCGCAACTTTGTAGTTATCCACAAAGGCCTTGTAGACCCCCAGCTGGCTGGCCTGCAGGGAGGGGGGGTTAGCCGGGCACTCAGAGGGATGCTGAAGCCCCCACAGCGTGAGGGGCAGGCAGACACTGAGGGGACACAGCCCAGAGCCGTCCCCTCCTGGCAGGACAACCTGCCAGACCACAGCCAGCTCAGGGACAACACGTTTGGCTCCACAGGGAGAACCCTTGCCCAGGACAAGAACGGTGGGGTCCTGTCCAGCCCCTCACAAACCTCCGGAATCCAGCAGAGAGGTGACAAGTGCCTGGACAGCAGAGGCTGAAGCTACAGCTGCTTCCTGGCACCCTTTGACATGCCCCCTCTCCCTCCCCCTCCAGCATGGCCACAGCACCGCTGGGCACAGCCCCATCACAAGTCCAAAGCGGTGTCAGAACCTGGAGCGAGACCCTGAGGAGCCCCCACCACAACACCTACAGGCAGCGGAGAGGCAGCAACCTCTTGCCTCTCCCCAGAGGTTCACCCACACACCTGAGCTCCTGCCACCGCCACAGTAAGGACACAACATGCACCTCCAGCCAAACCCCTGCCATGGTTGCACCCAGGACCTGCCAGCTGCAAGCATTCCCGGTGCAGCGAGGAGCATGGAGGCTGCACCGACTCCCATCCTGGGATGGAAGGGCTCAGGCATGCAGCAGCTGCTGGAGGGATGCAACGAGTTCCACAGCCACCAGTAAACACGTGGCAGGGTGTCAGCTGAGCCACACCATGAGGCTGAGTCCTGCACACAGTGCTTCATCTCCTCAGCCCTTCTCTTCCAAGCGGAGAAAGCCCCAGGGAAGATGCATACCAGCTTCTGGAAGAGGTGGCCCATAGTAACGTTGCTGTCCCACTGCTGCACCTTTGGGCACAGGCTGTCATAGAACTCCTTGTGGATCTCATAGATGTCCTGGATCTTGTAGAAAATTGTCTCGATCTGCTGGAGGGTGAGGACAGGCTGCGACGTAGTGGCCGTGGCCTTCAATGGCTTCATAGGCTGCCGAATGAGAACAGAGAGCATTTGAGACAAGGGCTGGGAGAGGAATGCTGGGGATGAGGGGATTCTGAGCCAGCGGTGAGGGCTGCCCAGGATGGGTCCCAGCCAGCAGCAGGCCCAAGGAGCTGCTCCCAGCTTGTGCATCCCCGCAGACTTCCCCGTGGCAGTGGTGACCCCGGTGTTGTGCAACAGTGTCTCCTCCATGAGGGGCAATGAGTCCACAAGAGGAACCAGAGCTATAAATACCACCGCGCCAGGCACACTGGCAGCAGAGGGAAGCGAGATTGGGGCAGCTGAGCCACAGCATTGCTGGCTCCGGCACGGCTCCTACAGCTCTGCTCTGTCCCAGGTAGTGTCCAGACCAGGCCTACCTGGAGAAGGCTGTCCAGGAAGAAATTACTCCATCCATCCATTGACCCACCCACACATGCACCCATCCAGCCACTTATCCATCCATCCATCCATCCATCCATCCATCCATGCTGGGGGACATCCCTGGAGGGAGTGTCTGACCTGGGGGCTGTACTCACCAACAAGAGGGCCTCCAGCTGGTTGATGTAGATCTCCTCACTGGCCAGGAAACCGGAAAGCACCAGCTTCCGCATCTCCAGGCCTTTGCCAGCATCTCGCTCACCCTGTACAACACAACAAGGAGCCCAGCTGAGCCAGCAATTGGCACAGAAGGAGACGCCCTCATACCAGCAGCCCATCCCTGGCATCCCCACGTGGGCACGTGTCCCTGCCAGCATCAAGGAAGCTCCATGGCAAGGGCTGGGCACATGCTCACTGTATGGCACAACCAGACTGGAGCCGTCTGGGAAGCCATGGGCTATGCTGGCTTTGCTCCCTTCTCTGCTGCCGCCTGGCCAGGAGCCCGGTGCCATTGGCAGCGCTCCAGAGTGGTGCACAGCAAGGCAGGACTCTCCCAGGGCAGAGTACAGAGGCACCCGGTGAAATCATGCTTGGCGGTGGATGGTGCTGCCATGTGATCCAGCACCACCCTTTTCCTCAGCTGAGGCTTTCCCAGGGCAGTGTTTCCCCAATGGTCAGTGCCCGGTGGCACCAGGGCAGGTCCTGGGCTGCACAGAGCCCTGCTGCTGCTCCAGCTGCCGGTGGCACAGCCTGCGTCCACAGCCCACCGCAGCACCCATGTTCCAGCAGCACAATCCTTACAGCCAGAAGACAGGCAACGACACTCTGGGAGCTCCAGTGAGGCTCTGCAGCACCCAGGCATGGATTCCCCAGCTCCTGAACTGCCTCAGCCGCCTCCACCACAGCACTGTTTGCCCTAAAAAATCACACTCAGGAGCTGGGTGTTGCCACCCAGGTGGGGACCAAGCAGAGCCACAAGGTCAGCAGCTGCTGTGGGCAATGAGCCATTCAGGACAGTTTGGGTTTATATTTAGGATGAGAGGGAATGGCCCCAGATTGTGCCAGGGGAGGTTCAGATTGGACATCAGGAAAAATTTCTTCATCAAAAGGGTTCTCAGGCACTGGAATAGCTGCCCAGGGAGGTGGTGGAATCTCCATTCCTAGAGGTGTTTAGAAGATAGGTAGATGAGGCACTTAGGGATATGATTTAGTAGTGGAGAGGTAGAATTAGTCTTGATATTCTCAAAGCTCTTTTCCAATCTAGCGATTCTACAATATGACTCTATATTGGTCCTGTTTCACCCCTGCCTACGCTGTCTGTCCCTGCCAGCCCTGCGATTGTGCCTGGCAGCTGCAAAACTCCCAGGGCTGCAGAGCCATGGGGTGGGCAGAGCCACACATCAGCATCTCCCCATCCTGCTCGGGCACCCGCCAGCCGCCCCCTGCCCAACCAAGGTGCCCACCCCATGGCTCCTGGCCAGGCTGTGGCAGCCGGCGCGGCAGAGGGGTGCGCAGGGGGGTAGGTTTTTGTGCTGGGAGCTCACGGGCTCCTTGCCACTGATTCGTCACGGACTCTTCCTGCTTCCCCAGCCTGCGCAGGAGCTGAGGAGATAAGGGGCCTGTCTACGCCCAGGGCCTGCAGCACCCCATGGGGACGATGCCAGTCAGACCCCCGCGACCCCGAGCAGCAACCCTAGAGCAGAGACCAGTGGCCACTCCATGCAAGAGACTCCAAGGAGAGCGAAGCCAGAGCCCTCCAGCCCTGTGCATCGCCCAGGGTGGGCGAGAAGGGTGCCAGGCTGTGCTTGCCAGCACAGGGGTCCCCTGTGGCCACCCCCCAGCACGGGGGTTTGGGGCTGTTTAGGGGGTTTGCTGGTGGCCGAGTGGTGGGGCATTGGCAAAGCGTGGTCCAGCCCCTTCCTGAGCATCCGGCATTGGCTCTGCTGAGCCGCCCAGCGCCCCGCAGCAGCACGCGTGGCCCCTGCTCCCCCGTGGGAGGAAAGCTGGGTGCTCGCCCTGCGCAAGCACCCGCTGAGCCCTTTGCACGTGATGCCCGGGGCAGCCCTGCCCCTTGCCCCCGGCCACAGGCAGGAGGGGGTGAGGTTGCAGTGATGCTCCCGCTGCCCCCTCCGCTCTGCCCCCCACCGACCCAGAAGCTTCTCTGAGACTCAGCTGTCAACAGTGCGCCAGCAAGATGCCCCACGTCCCCCCGCCACCACCCGGCAAGAGAGTGGGGTGCCCTGCTGCCCACCTTCTCGCCAGCTGAGAACGGAGACCCAGGGCTGGTGGGGGTTCCAGGCTCAGAGTCATCTTCATCCTCCAGCACTTTATCCAGGTACCCTATGGCCTCCTCTTCCTCCTCCATGGCTGGCCAGGCAGCGGGCGGTGGAGGGGACCCCACAAGGCTTCAGGCGAGGGGCTCACACGGCTGATGTGGCTCGGCCTGACTCAGCCCTGGATGCCGGCCACCGCCGCGGGATGAAAGGAGCCATTATGGGATTCCCGGTGCTCCCGCTTGCCCCAGCTCCAGCCCTCGGCCCCAGCGTCCCGGCCGCAGCACCAGGCGCTTCTGGGACGGCTACAGAGCTGGCAGCGGTGGCGGTGGTGGCAACTCTGAGGTCACCAGTAGTGGGACCAGAGGGACAGCCTGACTCTGGCCTGGCCTCCGCTCACCCCTGGAGGGGCCACCGGCGGTGGAGGGCCCGCTGCCCGCCAGCCTGCGCCCCAGCCAGCCTCGCCGCCGCTCCGCCCTGCACGCTCACTACAGGAAATGCATCTCTTGGCGCTGGAGGTGGGGCTGCTCCACTGGCGGAGTGTGGTCAAGGCTGGGGCGCACAGCAGCTGCTTGCTCCGAGCTGGCTCTCCCAGCACCAGCAAAACCTGTGAGGAGGGGTCCTTTGCCCCCATGCCAGGTCCCCCGTGCCCTCACCCAGCAGAGCTGCCAACAGTGGGAGAGCATCCATCCCGCCTTGCGACGCCCCTTGCTCCCGCGGGCAGGCAGAGGGGCCAGACCACGGGGATTGCCAACTCCCTGGTCTATCCATGTCCCACGGGCAGGCAGACGAGCCAGACCATGTGGATTGCCACCAGTGAGAAGTGATCTTGCAGGGCAGCAGCATCACCAGGTCCCATAAAGAGACCTGGCTCTGCACCCCCAGAGGTATCAGACCTTTCACCATCTCGCAGGGTAACACTGAAACACATGCCTTCTCCCAGTATCTGCCCCACATCCCAAAGGGGATCAGTACTGGCACCTCACTGCTGCCCCAGCCTGACCACAAGCCCCAGGGCAGCTGAGGAACAGGGATAGAGTATCAGTGTGATGCTTGCGGGCGACGCTATGGACCCCGGGAAATGGGGCAAGAATGGGCTGGAGGACGGCACAGTAACGCAAGAGCTGTTTCAGCAGTTTCCCCCTGTTCCTCAGTAGCAAAAGGGGAACCAGCGGCCACATGTGCTCTGCCCGCAGGAGCCGCTCTCCTCCCCGCGTCTGTCCAAGTCTGGAACAAACTCCTGCTGCAAGAAGCAGGCAGGCACACAGACAGGTGGATTTTCCAAAGCCCATGCCCAGCCCTGTGTCTATGCCACAGCTCAGGCTTTGCCCAGCCTTTGATAAGAAGGTTTTTTGCCACGGCACCAGGACCCTGCCCGCTGCAGCCAGGACCCCAGAGTGGGGACCGCTCCCTGCCCAGGGAAGAGCCACTCACAGCACCAAACCCCAGCAGCACCCAAGCAGAGGCTGGGCCACCACCTCACCCCATGACTGTGGCACTCATTTTTCCCAGGTGGGAGAGGGAGGGACAGGCTGTGTCTGCATCCAGCTGCCAGAGACCCCAGACGTGGTTACATCTGCTCCAGGAGCTTGCAAGAAGAGATGCCTAACCAGAAACCTCCTCCAGCCTTCCCAAAAGCAGTGACACCAGTCCCACCTCCCCAGCGAAGAGCGATGCGACAAGCCTGGCACCTTGTGCCATCAGGTACAGCGAGACGTGCATGCAAGCCTGTGCCCAGCGCAAGGCTGGACAAGCAGCATTAAACACACCAGGATTCAGATGGTGTTCCACGGATGAAGCTTTAAATAAAGAGATGGAGGCAGAGCTGGTGCTAAGCTCCAATACTTCCCAGTCCTGTTAGTGCCATCCAAGTGGGCTTACATCATGGTCCATCCAGCCCCCCCGGACACTGCTCTGTCAGCATCCCCCAGAGTCTCCCCAAATGCTGCCACCCTTTGCTATCCCTACTTGCCAGGGGGATGGAGCCCATCACCAAACCCCTTCACTAGGGTGTCAGGGTTGGGGCTCACAGGGCTGTGCCCCAAATCTTAGAATCGTTAAGATCAGAAATGATGTCTAAGCTCATCCAGTCCAACTGTCAGCCCAACCCCACCATGCCCACTAAACCATGTCTCAAAGCTCCACATCTGCAAGTCTTTTTAACACCTCCAGGGATGGAGACTCCACCACTGCCCTGGGCAGTCTCTTCCGGTGCTTTACCACTCTTTCAGTAAGGAAATTTTTCCTAATATCCAATCTAAACCTCCCCTGGCACAACTTTAGGCCATTTCCTCTAGTCGTCTCATCCCATCGCAGAGAACTGGGGAGGTGGGACTGGTGTCACAGCCTTTGGGAAGGCTGCAGGAGGTTTCTGGTGGGACATCTCTTCTTGCAAGCTCCTGGGGCAGCTGTGACCACATCTGTGGTCCCTGTCCTGCTCGAGGGCAAGGGGCTCTGAGCCCGGGGGGCTTTGGAGCCAGCCCCGGGAGAGGGTCTTTGGCACAGGAGGGTGGCAGGGAGCCGCAGCCCCCTCTCATCCCTAGCTCCCTCCCTCCCCAGGGACCGCTGGGTGCCGGGAGGAGGATGCAGGGGCCCTGGGGAGGAAGCCACACCTCTCTCCTTCTCTGCCTCAGCATCCGGGTTAAGAGTTTAACTCTTTCCAAGACAAAAATCCGCACGTTGCCCAGCCCGAGCTCCTGCCCCCCCAGCCCTGCCAGCAGCTGCCCCAGCCCCGCGGGGACCAGAACCCACTGGTCCAGCACACACAGCGGAGACAGCAGCCTCCGATGTCCCCGGGGACAGCGGCTCCACCGCCCCCGAATTTTTACTCTGGAAAACTACTTTTTCCCGTTGTTTCCCCTCTCCGCAGCTCTCCGAGCATCCTCCCTGCGAAACATCCCGGATAAACCCTCAAGGGCTGTCCCGAGGATGCTCTCGGGAGAGCAGGGGTTAAATCTCAGCTCCCCAGAGAGGAGAGGGGGACAGGGCATCCCTCCCCGGCTGGTGGCTGTCCCCAAGTGCCACTAGATGGAGCCGGCAGCCCGGCGGAGAGGCTGTGCCGGGTCCCCAAGGGCTCCCCGGAGCCGGGACTGCGGATTATCAGAAACCTCGGTTGGGATCCAGCATCCAGACCTCACTCCCCGAGCAGCCCGTGCCCTCCTGGCTCTGCCACCAGCCTGGCACCACGGGGCAGGGACACAAGGTGTCCCATAGAGGTGGCAATCCAGCTGGGCTCCAGCACCCAAACCCCACTCCCAGATCAACCCGTGCCCTCCTGGCTCTGCCATCAGCATGGCACCACCAGGCAGGGACACAAGTTGTCCTACAGCAACCCCTGTTGGGCTCCAGCACCCTAATCCAGCTCCCAGACCAGCAAGTGCCCTCCTGGCTCTGCCACCACAGGGCAGGGACACAAGGTGTCCTACAGACACTGCACCTGCACCACCAGCAGCAGAACAGGGTGTTGTTCCCCTGAGCCCAGAGGGACATGGCCAGCAGGGTTTGGGATGCCGTGGGGACAGTCCCCTAGGTCACAGCAACACCACAGCACCTCTGACACCACTGATGCACCCGAGCCAGGCACCCACAGCCCTGCCTTCAACCGCACCCGGTACAAAGCTCCGCATCCCGAGCACCTACCCCTGTGCTGAGGCCATCGGTGGGTGTCGGGGAGACACCGTCCCCGCTCTCCTGGCCACGGGCGCTGAGCTGGGGGGACATGGTGGGTGACTCGTCGATGTAAGGCATGGTTTCCGAGCCCTCCGGCAGCGCCTTGGGCTCCTCGTTGCCCTCAGCATCATACTCATCCGCACCATAGTTGAAGTCTGCGAGGGGAAGAGAGGGTTGGTGGTGAGCATCTAGGCTGTGGTACGGTCGAGGGTCACCGCACAGTGCACCACAACCACCCCTGCGGTTACCTGACCCCGTGTCCGACACCCAGGGCTACACACGGACACCCGCACTCGCAGCCCACCCCAACCGCCCGCTTTCTGCCTGCCTGGCAGAGCAGACAGGGCATCACACAGAGCATCCTCAGCCCTGCAGGGCATCCTCCGCTCGACACACTTCCCTATATTTGCATAATTAACAGCACTGAGAAGCCGCAGGCCTCCTCTGTGCAGCTGCTCTACCAGACGCCCTGTCCCCACGCCAGTGGCTCTGTCCTGCCTGCCTGGCGGCCACTGTCCCCATGCCATCCCCAGGGAGGGATGGAGCTGGGCTGGCAGCCACAGCCGTAGTCCTCCCCGCTTCCCCATGCCACCCTCCCTCAGAGCGTGGGAACGGGTGCCAGGCCGCCTGGTCCGCAGCGTGGAGGACAGTGCCACCCCCTAGAAGAAGGGGGACGGTGGCAGTCCCATGGCAGGTGGGCAGCTCGGGCAGGGCAAGAAGGGGTTCTGCTCAGCCCAGTGCAGGATGAGGCCACCAACACGTCAGGCCAACACCTGATTTTGGATGCCCCGTGCTGTCCCACAACCCTCCTGTCACCCCTGGCCCAGGGGAAGCCTTTTTGGGGAGCAGGAGCCCCAGGGTGTGCGTTGGGTCCCTGGGGTGCAGTAGGGGACCGGGGTACATCCTAACCTGTTACCATGGAAACGGCAGCGGCTCGGTGGCGGCGGGAAGAGGCGGCTGCAGCAGCCCCGAGATGCTGACAAAGGGGAGGGGGAAGGGAGCCTGGTTGCGGCAGGGGCGGCCGCGGGGTGCAGCGAGCACCCCAAGCCAGTGCCTCCAGCCAAGCACCCCTCAGCAGCTCCCGGAGAGGCACTGGGCATGGCTCACCTGACCCCACACCAGCCCTTCGCTCCCCTCCCCACCAAGCAGCCCCATTCCTGTCCCCACAGCCTGCCTGGACACAGACAGCGGGGAGACCCTGGCTGATATCCTGTCCAAAACGGGGTGTGCAGGGGATGAAGCGACCATCCCAGACCAAACCCTGCACTGCTGCCACTTTGTGCCCCCACGGCCCTGCCACCCCAGCTGAGGACTCCCCTGACTCTACCAACACCGCTCAGCACATGAATATTGTATTCACCTTCATATTCAAAGTAGATAAATCTTTCAGCCAAAGAGCACCGAGAAGCCCGCTCAGGCTGGGAGCCCTGCCAGTACCAGGGGGAGGGATGGGAGGTCCCATCCTGCACCTGGGAGTGGGATGGAGGAGAGCCCCGACGTGGGTCTGATGCATCTCAGCTGTACCAGAACACCACAGCCCCTCTCAGACCTTCCTTCATTAGCAATTAACAGTTATTAACCATCCCTCAGAGGTTGGGGTGCCACCCTCAGTGGGCCACCGGAGCCCCTGTTCAACCTGGGGCTGACCAGGAATGAACAAGCTGGATGAACAGAGATAGGGGAGCCCGTAGCTCCCCTAGTCCTCAGCTTCCAGGGAAAAGGGATCCCCAGCTCTAACCTGGTCTGCCTTCTCGTGGTGGGATGGCCCTCATCCCTCCTGCCTTTGACTGAGTCCCAACTGGAGTGCCTAAAGTAACCGGCCAGGAGCAAAGCAGCATGAGGCACATTATCATTGGTGTCCCCCCATGATGGCTATCTCCCCAGAGCTCACCTGAGCCCATCCACCCACCCCTGGGATGGGAATGCCCCAGAGCAACCTCAACCTCTCACACGAGCACCCTTCCCCATCAGGCAGGATCTAAGGGGGTGCCAAGGCAGCAGAGAGGGAATAAAGCTGATGGTTTCCACCAGCCACACCATCTCAGAGCCCAACAGGCTCCACCGCCTTCCCTCTTCCAAGGCCAAGGTCTGCAGCTCCAGGCTTAACTGCAGGGTGGGCAATGAAGGCACCCAGAGTGGCACCGGCACTGTGCAACCTGGCAACCCAGTCTGGGGTGGCTTGGTGGCAAGGTAATAAGGAACACAGCTTTAATGAGGTGACTGGGGACCCAGGGAGGTGACACCTGCAGCAGTGCAGGGAAGAAGGCAGCCTTGATGGCATGGAGGGGGAAGGGACTGGCCTGCAGGGCTGAGGGAATGACCCAGCTCCCACACAGCCATTGCTCCCAGTTGGAGCGGATCTACATCCCAGTCCTAGGGCCAAGGTGGGGACAAGACCTTCAGGCAGAGCCCCAACAGGCACCCAGGGAGAGGGACCATGTGCTGTCTGCAGAAGGGAGGACAAGGCTATGTCCCCATGCTTCCAGCTGTGCCTTCAGCTGTGCTTCCCATGGATGGACAGTATTTCTGGGGCTTTCACTTGGGAAGGTCGGGCAGGAGGACCTCCCCAGCTCCCACTGCAGGGAGGGAACCGAGCACCACTGAGGAGATGGGACAGGCAAGGGGGATGCTGTGGGCAAGGAGGCACAGAGGGGCTGTCCCCTGCATCTCCCTGCCTGTGGGGTGCTCCTGCCACATAGCCAGCCTGAAAAAAGCAGCTCCCTCCTTCCCCTGCAGCTGCATTGCCCCTTGCAGCCTGTTCCTGTGCCTGTGCCAAAACCAGCGCTATTTTTGCTCCCAGTTTTTAGTGGAAATCCTCCTGCTCCACCCCAGGGGAGGGACCTCCTGGGCCAGGGGAGCCACTCTGGAGGACAAGGACACCCCAGCTCCCACACACAGACTTATGGCCCGGGGTTGGATCCAGCCCCGTAACACACCAAGGGCTGTCATGCACAGGACACCGACACCAACTGGGGCAGGTGCCCCCCATGCTGGCAAACGGCCCCAGCAGGGGGATAGTCTCCAAAAAAATATTTCTTCCCACAGGGAAAATAATGTTTCCACTCTGCTCCGTCTTCCCAGGTCCAACCCAAGCTAATACCAGTGCGATTGTCCCCAAGAGGAAGCACAGCAAAGGACTACAGCCAGCTCCTTCCCAACCCCAGTGGGTGACAGCACAGTCACAGCAGCTCAGGGTGACATTATTTTCACTTTCCAGCCAGGTCCATTCTGGTTCCCAGCGCCCCTGGAGCGCACCAGCACACCTCAGCCCTCACCCATCCTATCCCACTGCTGGGACAAGCCCAATATCCTCATGGAGCACGCAAGATTTTGGGGGAACGCCATGGTTTCCCTGTGCTTGGGTGAAAATTCACCATGACAACATGGATGCGTGAGCTGGCCTTGGACCTGCCTCCAAGGGCCTCCTCCAAAGCGTGGCTCAACACAAACAGCATCTCCTCCGTGCCGTTGCCTTCCCCAGCATGGTGAAGGCCAGAACCTTCCCCACATCCCCCAAAACATGGGCACACCAAGCAGCCTCCTCCACACCTCTCCCATCCACAGCGAGGGTGGCCGGAGCAGGATTTGGGTTGGCAGAGCCATCACTTTGCAGAGATGCCATGGCTGGGAAGGAGGGTGCAGAGGCCAGGGCTGGATGTGGCCTCCGGGCTCCAGCCCCGCTGTGTGCACAGGCTGCACAGCTACACTGGACTCCAGAACCTCCAGCAGTGGGTATCGGTGGCTTTGGGCTGGAAAACTTGGGGGCTTTCAGCCCTAAGCAATGTGCCCCCCAGCAGCTCCTGCTCCCTCCAGGGCACAGCAGATGCCAGATCCATGCAGCAGCCCTTCTCTAGAGCATCCCTCCATCCCACACCTCTGTGCCAAACCTCGCTGCCCCACAAACACCAGGCACTGCGCTCAACACCGCATCCCAAAAACCCACCCACAGGGCGCCCACGCAGCTCAGCGCTCCCCCGGAATGAACAACAGGGATGCCGTGATCAAGCCCCTCCATCCCCTAGCCACATCCCTGGCTCCCTTGGCCACCGCTAGCCACGGTTCACGGGCTCATTCCTTCCCGCTGCCTGTCAGTGGGGCAGGGCGGGGGGGATGGCACCCTTGGGCTGCCACAGGACACCCCATCCCCACAGCTGCCAGCCCCCAGGGACTGACACCGCGTTGCCACAGCATCGCCGGCACAGCGCCTCGGAGCTCGCTGTGAAAAATCACAGCAAGGGGGAGAGGTACCTTCCCACAGCCATGGAGGGATGGGGATGGGACCTGGGGTAGAAAGCACACCCATTCCCAGGGACCCTCGGGAGCAGCACCAGCTGCCAGGCTGCTGCAGCCCCACAGCCACGGCACCGCCGTCACCCATCCCACTCGCGCAGCCTCTTGGAGCGAGCAGCGGGTCCCTGGAGCCCAGGGGATGCTGGACCAACTCCACCAGCATCACCCTGTTCCTGGGGAGTACGGGATGCTCGAGGAGGGGAGCGCAACCTCCCGCCAGCATCTCCTGCGCCCTGCCCGGGCTCAGCTCGGTCCGGGAGCCCACCGGCATGGGATCACCGGCTCAGCACCCCTTCCCAGCGCGACGCAGCGTTACACAACAGGTAGTGGGTCCCATCACCCTCGCCGCCCCCCAGCCCTGGTCACGTACTGCTGTAGAGGGTGTCGATCCAGGAGAGCCGTGGCAGGCCGCGGTGGCTCAGCGGTTCCATGCTCGGGAGCGCTGTGCTGGCTCTCAGCACCGCCAGCCGGTTCTCATCTCACAACAAAGGCAGCGGGCGAGGGCGGGAGGCGGGGGGCCGCAGGCCCAGGCTGGGGGCTGGATGGGAGAGCTGGGCACGGCCGCCTGCCTGGGCGTACGGCCGCTCTTCTGCCAGGGGTGCCCAGGGAAGGAGGTGCTGCCTGGCAATGGCAATGGCAGCGCGTCCCGCCTCCCGCCCCTGCCTTGCTGGGGGGAGCCGAGCTCAGCATCCCCCCGCAAGGCAGCCACGCTGACCCTCCGCAGGGGTCTGGGGACCAGCGAGGAGGAGGGGATGGCGGTGGCACAGGGGCGTGTGGCTGTCCCCCACGCCATCCCGAGGAGAGGGGGAGGAAGGGGGAAGCCTGTCTCCATCACCCTTCCCACCATGGTCCTTCCTACAACCCAGGGATGCTGTGCCTCCTCCTCAGCAAAACCTCCCCAGCCCTTCAAACCGCTACGGCTGAAGGTTGTGGGCTTCCCCTGGCCCCGCTTCCGCCAGCTCTGGCAGCTGTGGGAGGAACCAGGACCTCCAGGAACTGCCCTGCTCCATAAAACTGGGGTTGGCAGAGTGGGGTGAGGGCAGGCAGGGGTTAAACTGCCCTCCCCAGCTGCCTGTAGCCAAAGGAAATATAAAGTGCCAGAGTCATCAACCCCAATACGTCAAGGCACCAGCCAAGCGTTCAAGTGCAGAGACTGCCCTCGTTCAGCCTGTGCCGGCACCGCTGCCCCCCATCCCGCTGGAGTGGGCAGCATCCCCCACCGGTGCCCTCGGCCGCATCCTGCCCGTGGGCTCAGCTGCGCAGGGAAGGACCTGGAGCAGGCGCCAGGGCCAGACGGGAACCAGGCAGGAGGGATAACGCTCCGCCAGGCACAAGGGGAAGGTAGAGCCACTGGAGTGTGAAGTGCCAGGACGCGGGTGGCATAGGCAACACCCCCCAGCTGGGAAACCTGAGGAGACCCTGCCAAGGTGCCGCCAGCACCTGATCCCTGTTCCCAGAGATGTCGACACCAGGCACAGCGGCAGTTGATCCATTTTGGGGGAGCACAGCAATGCCAAGGCTTTGGTTCAACATGGCTGGGGCACACGGAGCCACCAGCACCTGGCAGCCAGGGCCACTGCTGCCCCTGGCACAGCCTTGTCTCCCCACAGGGCCGTATCCAGCCCCATTGTGGCAAGGACCCAGGCCCACAGCCCACCACCCCAGAGGCTGTGGGTCACCAGGTGCTGAGTCAGCGGCACAGGGTGCAGCCCCACAGCTGCTGTTTCATAGAATCATGGAATGGTTTGGGTCAGAAGGGGTCTTAAAGCCCATCCAGTCTCACCCCCTGCCATGGGCAGGGACACCTCCCACTGGATCAGGTTGCTCCAAGCCCCATCCAACCTGGCCTTGAACCCCTCCAGGGATGGGGCAGCCACCACTGCTCTGGGCAACCCGGGCCAGGGCCTCCCCACCCTCACAGGAAAACATTTCTGCCTAAAATCTCATCTCATCTCCCCTCTTTCAGCTTCAAACCATTCCCTCTTGTCCTGTCCCTGCATTCCCTCATCAAGAGACCCCCACCCCCAGCTTTCCTGGACCCCCTTTCAATACTGGAAGGCTGCTATGAGGTCTCTCTGGAACCTGCCACACTCCCAGATATTTTGGGGAGCTGAGCACACCCTCCCCCAGTCACACCACAGGATGATGCTGAGCACCACCACCACCCCTGCACTGCCCTGTGCCGATGTCCCCCTTGCCCCCAAGTCCTCGGCGTGGGCAGTGGCAGCCCTGGCCATGATGTGACAGTGATTGCCATTCTCCGTCCTCCACCAACTCCATTGGCTCCTGCCCGGGCTCCAGCTCAGTACCACAGCCTGTCCCACTCCATCCCTCGAAATTCCCGCTGCAGAGTCTCCTCCATTGTCCACAGCCCAACCCTGCGCCCCTGCAGCCCCCACAGCGAGAGGCCCTGCCGCCGGCACAGCGAGCTGCCAGGAAGGCGACAGCGGTTCAGCTGAGCACATCAACCCTGTTGACGGCAGGAAACCATGCCCTGCTTGTGCCTTGGGGAGCACCACGGCACCAGCACCAGCATGCGGTGCAGCCTCTCCCCCTCCAGCACGGTGGCTGCAGAGCCAAGGCAGTCTGTAGCCCTCTCCAGAGCAGCCAGGATTCCATGCACTGCTCTTCGCACGCATGCAGGGGTTCTTCCCACATTTCTCCTGGCCAGACATGCTTCCTGGCCACTCCTGTCCATGGCATCATCCCCTCCATGCCACCGCGCAAACTCCCCTTCGCACATCTTTCTCTTTACCCAACACAGGGCATGAGCTGAGCGCTTGGATGAACCACCCACAGGCCACTGGACCCCCAGGACCCTCTGCCAGTTGGCCACCTCCGATGTGACACCAGGCAGCAGGGCCAGGCAGTGTCAGGAGGACGAGGCGGACAAGTGCTCTGGAATGCCTCCCCATGGACCGAGAAGCCCAAACAGGAGCTGCCCCTGTGCTGCACCCAATGAGCCCTACCTGGCTGCACACACCCACCTAGGCAGGTGCCCTTGCACAGCCTGGATGAAACAGCCCCACCAAACTGTTGGGCTTTATTTTTACTTTGGGTTTCATGCTCTTTTCACCCTTGCAAACAGAAAAACAACAACAATAAAATCTCAAAACATCCAAAGCAGCTGAACCTCCCTCTTCTTCCCGGGGCTGGGGGGAAGCACCCACCCACACTCAGCAACCCATCATCTTGTGGTGACACGGACCAGCCCTGGGTGAGAAGATGCCGCCAACCATCTTCTCCTCCTATTCCAACCACCCCCAGCTCCAACCGCAGTGCAGCTCCAGTTGGGAGCATCCCTGTGGCGAGAGTCAAAAGCTGAGTCCTGCGGTTCCACCCTGCCACCAGCCGGCCCCGTGCTGCTCGCCTGGTGTCTGGCTGTCTGCCTGGCATCTGCCCAGCCCCTGCCCGCCAGCCCACGCATCGCTATTTCTGGACTCTTGTGCAAGAGGCTCCTCCAGCCACAGCCACACGAACCTCGGGGCTTGTCTAAGGCCAGGCTGGGGATGGTGGTGGACACCAGAAAGCAGGTCCAGAGCTGCCTGCACCTCCAACACCAGCGTGGGGCACAGGGGGTATTCTCCTGGAGGAAGAGCAGAGTGGGAGAAGGTGGTTTGGGAGCACCATGCAGGTGGCAGCGTTAAACAAGGACTAAGAGAGCGGCCAGAATCCTTAGATTGGAAGAGGTGAAGCCTAGATGTCCTGCAGCCGTGGCAGGGACACAGCCCGGGCTGCGCTGGGAGACACCAGCCGAGAGCCCGGCTCACTGAACTCTGCTGGGCTCTCCAGGAGGGCTGGGCTGTCTCTCACTGGTACAGAGCAGCAACTATTCCCTTGCCAGAGGTTGCAGAGGGGGAAAAGAGGAATAAATGAAAATGCTCCCGATAAGGAGCGTAGCAGACCCTTCCCATGGGTTATACTGAACATGATGCTCCTCAGTTCAACTCAACATCAAACTTTACCCCCAGTACTGCTTTCCTGTGGGACAGGAGCCCCAAGGTCTGCACTGCATCGACCCCAAGCTCCACTGGCAGCCTCAAGACATGGCCGAGAGGTGCTGGGATTGCAGAGAAGCTCCTCAGAACCTCCTGCTCTCAGGGAGCCAAGCCAGAGACCAGAGCTGGGCAGATCCCCCCAGCAAGCAGCCCAGCACCATTAGCTTCTCAAAACACCAGAGAATGAAAGAAAGGTGATGGCTGCTCACAGGAAAAGGGCTCTAATATCAGATTAAGGCCTGGGCCAGCTATCGCATTGCATCTCTCTTCTGAGAGGGAGGAGATCGCAGCTATATCTGCTGGCACCGCAGCCCTAGGCTGCTCGTCTCCCACCCAGCCCTGCTGCCAGTGCTGCTGAGATGGCTCAGCCAGGTTTGCTTCCCACTGCAGGACCTGTGAAGGAGAAGGAAGAGGTGTTGGTTCACAGCGTCAGAACAAAAAGTGCCCATGGCAGAAAGCCGCAGTCCGAGCACAAAGGTCTCCATCTCTGCCAGATCTTCAAACAATCCCTGACCTTTGCAGCTGGGACTTATCTCAGGGCAGATCTGCAGGACATCCTCCACCATTCTGCTTAGGCTGGCCAGGATCCACTCCCCAGCTACAGCCAAGAGAACCAAGAAGCGTTGCTGCTCCTGATCTACATATGCAAATTATCCTGCTTAGCAAACAGTGATAAAGTAACTAAGGGTAGGAAAGCCAAGCCTCTTTGAAGATGTCTCTTGGGGATGCAGTGAGATCAGTGCACTCCCTCCGTCTGCTCAGCCCTGGCTGTGCTCCCGGCAGCTGTTCCAGCCGACCTCAGGAGGAGGACAAACCCAGCAATGCCATGAACCAGGGGCATAGGTTTTTCCAGGGTGGATGCACACTTTAGTGAGCTGCCTTGGCTAAACCAGGCTGCCATCTCTAACCCAAGAGAATATTAATCCCCACCAGCGTGGTGGAAAGCGTCTCCTTCCATTCACTGCTGCAGGGTTGGCTGCAGCAGACAGCGTCCAGCAGAAGACAGAGCAGAGCCATCCATTGGGATCCAAACTTGTGGCCTCACTGGGCAGGAGAGGAGGAGGAACCACAGGAACAAAGAGCCCGGCTGCACAGAAGTGTCTTTCCAGGGAAAAAAAAAAAGACAAACCCAAAGCAGATTTCAATAGACTTACAATGCAAATATATTCAGGCCCCGCAGGGCACTTCTAGCTGTAGCCAGCCACCTAATGAAGGCTTCTTGGGTGCCCTGCTGCTGCCGCTGCTCCTACCTGGGGACACCGATTGCCCCACAATCACTCACGGCTGCGTGGAGCCTGGGGACTGGGGGGTCACCTCTGAGCAGAAGTGTTCAGCCCTGCAACAGACACAGCCTGCGGTGCCGGTGGCACTGAAAGAGGAACAGCATCTCCTCCTTCCCTTCTGCAAGGCAGTGGGGCAAACCACAGAGCCCAGCACTGCTGTGCCCCGACCGGAACGCTGCCGAGCTGGGGGAGCTCAGCATCATCTCTGCACCAAATGCTGGGGGGCAAATATCCAGCCAGCGGGACCATGCTCAGCTGATGGCACGTAGGGATGTGCAGGGATGCTGCAGCCAGGCCCACCTCCTGCAGGTGAGACGTCAGCATCACTGGGCCACCAAGAGCAGACACCGCTGCCGTGCCAGGGGAGAGGAAGAAATACTCACACCAGCTTTGAGGACCTGTTTCAGAGAAAATGGAGGTTCATGATGCTGGGAAGCAGCCAGGTTCCTGCTGCAACCACGCTTAGCTGATGTGAGAGTGGGTGGCAGAGGGGAGCCGGCCAGGTGAGAGCCAGACCCAAGCACACCACCTTACCAGCAGCACTGATGTGCCCACAAGGACAGCCTCGCCCACTGTTCCCCTGCCCGGTGAAGGGTACAGGGACCCCTGTCCCACCACGTGTCCATCCTGCTCAGCCTCCGCGGGATGCCATTGCCTGGAAGAGCCACTCCTCCACCCGGCAGATGCTGCTGGCTCTGTCCTGAGCAGAGATTCTGATGGTGCCCACAGGCAGAGCTGGTCACAGATTTCCCCTTTGCTCTTCCAGCTCCTTTACAAGCCCTCCACTATCTGCCCATCACAAAGAAGTTACTCTGTCAACCAGCACTTACCGCTCTCATTTAAAATCCATGCTTTCAAACAGCAACTGTTCTTCTCAAAGGCTTTTCAACGTCGTGAACTTTTGCATTTATTTATGATTTATTTAATGGTGCAAACCTGCCCCAACATTAACCCTGCAGTCCTTGTCTGAGGCAGCCCTGCTCTCCCGGGAGGCAGCCCAGCATCATGCAGGGGTTGTTGTCACGCTGCCATCAAGGGGGGGTTCATGGAGAAAAGCCACCTGCCAAAATGCCGCTGGGCCCCAGAGCAGATGGAGACGGTTCAAAGGTCCCCAGCAGGCATGCACACACACACACAAACACACACGCTGTGGTTTTGTCCTCGCCTAAGCAGTTAAAATTAAACACAGCGACTCTGCCTGGCCTTCCCCTGCCAGAAGAAGCACTTTCAGCATCTTCTGAGCCAAACAAGCGCTTTCCGACAGTGGGTAAATACAATGAAGTAACAATTAAAAAAATAAACATTAGGATACAGAAGTGGTAGATGGGCTCTCAGGGAGGGCCAGCTCCCAGCCATGCACCGCTCTGCTTCAGCACCGACACCCAGATCCCCTCCTGATGCTAAAGGAAGGGAAACAGATGCAGACAATGCCACACTTCTCCTTCCTGGGTGCTGCAGGATCAATGCTCCTTCACCTCTTGCACCCCGTGACCTGTCCCAGAAAGAGACGCACTGCGATAAATTCTTGTCTTTGCTCACTATTTTCCGTCCTCCTTTTGCTGTGGTTTTAGGGGATTTCCCAAGAAAGGCACGAGGAACCAAAGGTGGCCCAGGACAGCAGGACAGAGCTCTGTCCACAGCGCTGCTGCACAGTGGAGGAGTTTCCCCACGAGAGACAGAGATGCCACTTTAGCGGTGCCATGTATTCAGCAGGAGCAGCACAAGCTGAAAGCAGAGACGGAGCAGTAAGAACAAGTCCTGCCTTTACCCAAACCTGAACCCCCATCATGATGCCCACAGCCATCCAGACCAAAGGACAAGGTGGCCAATGCCCTGGGGACTCCAGACGCCCTGGGCCCCTTTCCCCATCTTAGCCCTTCAGTGCACACAGCAGCATCACCGCCTTTCTGTTCTCATCATCCTTTGAGGCAGGGAACCCACTGCTGCCAGCGACCTCCCTTCCCATTTCCCAAGGTACGAGTGAAGCCGGTGTGGTGGGGCGAGCAGAAGAACCCACATAACTCCAAGATTTTTCCATGATAGAAACTGTAATTCCAGCTGAACAGAGGGCTGGGGATTTCATTTACAGCACAATTCACAGCAGTAGCATCCTGGAATAGCCCCCGATAGGTCTGGCTGGCTATGGCATCGGGGGCTATTCCAGTTATGTCAGCGCTCCCTACCCCAGAGCTTATCTTTCTGATGTGCAGTGTGCTGGACAGGACACATCAGAGGCTCCTGAACCCAGCAGCCTTCCAGAGGACCTTCAGGAGCTTCCCCAGCATCCCAGCTCCACAGCAAAACCGGCCTCTTTCTCAGCTTCCCAAGGGCAAAGCAGGGAAACCCAGCACCGAGTTTGTTCCACTTCTGTGCACACTACCCAGCTGCCGGGCACAAAGCATCTCCCGACGAGCATCACTGCATCCCTTCTCTCAGTTACCAGCACAGTCGCCTCCCACTCGCTGAGCTTCACGGGTACCAACCCGCAGCACCAGACCCTTCACCCCGGACTTGTGCCAGAGCAAAAAGGAGGTGATGGAGGCAGCACCCAGCTGAAGCATCGCCGCACCCCGGCACACCCCGACCAGCTCCCGGCACCGCCACACACGGCACCGCGCATACTCAGCTGTGAAGCCAGCTGCGTGTTTAGCCACAGGGACAGGTGACAGCTGAGATGAAGTGAATTTTAGTCCTTTCCACGCTCTCTTTTAGCCATCTGCTTGCTGACGCTCAGATTTTGTCAGTCCTGGGTGAGCTGGCACGGACCTTATCTCAGATGCCAGGATCATGTATCTGGCTGTCACACGCGCTGCTTTTGTGCAAGAGCTGCAAACAGGGGCATCTTGCAGATTTCCTCGCTTTAAGTCAGATTAATCACAAGCTACTTAAAGGAAACCACTGTCTTTCCTTGGTAATTCCCATAAAGATTATATTCAACACCCCTTCATTTGCTGTCCAGGCAGCACTGGTGTAGGTTACAGTGAAACGACTGAGGACCTGCCACGTTCAGCCACAGCTGCAGCACCATTAAGCTCCTAAATTTACATTAAAACACTCAGGGATCCCAGGCAGAGCAGCGCTAACCGAGCTACATGCCACCTGGGTTGCTGGTGGGAGAAGCAAACAGCACCAGGATCAGGAAATATTAATTCTAACTGAAAAAAATAAAGAGAAGTGGGAAGAAAACAACGGGAGTGCAAAGTTAACCAACTGTCCAGAGAAAGGGGGATCCAGGCAACGACCGCATGCATTGTACTGTACTCCCAAATTCTGCTTTTAAATGTCAGCGCCGTCAGCGCACACAGGCACCCTTATAACATGCAACAAAGAAAAGTGCTGATGCCCAGGAAAGGCTCGGGACAAGGCTGGGGAGAGCTCATGGCCACCACCGTCAGCCGACCTCCACGCAGAGCCCAGTCATGGTGTGGAGTGAGGAGCTGGGCACTTGGCAGAGAAACTCATCGGATGAGCGCAGGAGCCGGGGACTGTGATGGTCTCATTTAGAGGAGGAAGAGGAGGAAGGGGTCACACTTGTTTGCAGCAGGCACAACCTTGGATTTCAAGGTCTTGCCTGAAAGACTCACCCCAACCAGCTGCAAAGGTCTTGGTCCAACCACCTTGAAGGGCAGTAAAGGGCTCAAGGACCTCTCTGGGTTATCAAGCTGGGAGCTGGGGGCTCAGAGATCAATTCCTGACACTTTGCTCCAGGAAAGCCCCTTTAACAACACTCCCATGGCCTGAAAGCAGCCTTGCATGATCCTGGGTGTTTGGAAACATTCAGGAGCATTACCCAGATATAATAAAATGCAGGATCTGAGTGTAAATCAAAAGGATTTGCACTTGGCCATTCCAACACACTCAAACCCTCTCAGGTGCTGAGCAGCTCCCTAAAAACAACTACAGGTGCCCACTGATGGGGAGCTGGAGAAGGGCTCGGGGTGGCCTTTTGAAGGTGGTGCATTGAACATCCTCAGTCCTCACTGCAGAGCTGGGAGCAGGCGCCCATGTCCCTGCCAACCAGGGAGAGGCAGGAACACACGTGTGAGTGAGCCTGGCACGGAGCGGAGAGAACACCAAGAGCACATACTTTGGATGTTTCACCTCCAGGCAGCTTGGGAAGGTGAAACGGAAACGGAGCTGTTCCCCAGCCCTATAGACTGATCCAATAAATATAAACTGCTCTAAATATTACGCACAGTTCGACATCAGAGCGCTTGCTACCCAGACAATCTTAAACCAGCACAATATACAGCCTTGGGAAAAAAACACTATCCCAAACAATCGAGGAAGAACAAAAGTAACTCAAGTCAGCTGCAGAATTAACAACATAAAAGTGACATTCCTTAGCTGTCAGGACTGTGTTTGAACCAGGATTAAAGCTGATGCAATAACAACTTCCAGGCCGCTGGAAGTAGGACAGCATGACGAGTGACAGCACAAGCCGGCTGCACCTTCAGCACCGCAAACCAGCCAGCTGCAAATTAACATCATCCTCAAACCACCCAAAGAAACACCCCAGGACACCTCACCCCCCTGGCACGTTTCTGCTTTAGCAGCTCCCGGATCTCCCCAAGGGAGGTCACGGGCTGTCAGACGAGCAGAGGTGTCCCCGTGTGCCAAGTCACACTCGGAGGAAGTGACTCCCCAACAGCTTCCCAGCTCCAGAGCTGGCCCCTGGTCAGAGCAGAGGTCCGGCCATCCATCCTCCCTCCTGGCATGCCTGAGGATGGGGTCTTGGCACAGGACACCCGCAAAGCAGGACAGGGACAAGACAGAGGCTTGGGGTGGCCTTAGCGGTTGGATGGGGACAGCACAGGGGCTGAGGGCAGGAATCAGCTGTTTGATGAGGATAGCACAAGGGCTTGGGGCAGCATCAGCCACGGGATGTCCCTGGCTATGCAACAAGGATGGCATGGGATGTCCCCGGCTGCCCAGCAGGGACAGCATGGGGATAGTGTCAGATCTTCTGCCATGTCACCAAACAGGGTGCACTGACTGTGAGCCAAGGCTGGCAGAGGGGTTCAGAATGGCACGGGGACATGGAATATTCTCTGCCACACCTTGCAGGAGGTACCCTTGACTGTGCTATGGGTATGGCACAGGAGCTCAGGATGGCCAGCACAAGGCCTGGGGATGCCCTTGACCATGCAGCACGGATGTCACAAGGGCTGGGGACCCACTTGTCCCTGCTGTGGGATGCCCTGGGATGTGGCGCAGGATGTCCTGGGGCACAGGGCGGGATGCCCTTGTCCCTGGTGTGGGACGTCCTGGGACACAGGGTGGGATGCCCTCGTCCACAGTGTGGAATGCTCCTGGATGTGGGCTGGGATGCCCTTGTCCCCAGTGTGAGATGTCCTGGGACATGGGGTCTGGATGCCCTTGTCCCTGATATGAGATGCAGGGCACGGTGTGGTGTGGGATGCCCTGGTGCTCGATGCCCTGGGCTGTGGGGCGAGATGCCCCGGGGTGCGGGATGCCCCGGGGTGCGGGATGCCCGGTGCGGGATGCCCTGGGGTGTGGGGCGGGATGCCCTCGTCCCCAGTGCAGGATGCCCCGGTGCGGGATGCCCCGGTGCGGGATGCCCTGGTGCGGGATGCCCCAGGGTGCGGGATGCAGGATGCCCGGTGCGGGTCACCCACCTGCCGAGGACCCGTCCTCCGCGTCGGAGCTGCGGCCGCTGCCGGGCTCGGGGTCGCTGCCCGCGGGGCTGCGGGGCGGCGCGGGGGCCGCCGTGGCGAGCGCCGCCTCCAGGTACCCCACCTTGAAGCGCTCCTCGGCCAGCGCCCGCTGCAAGCGCCGCAGGTGCCGCCGGCAGCGCTCCAGCTCCCGCTCCATCGCCCGCACCGAGCCCAGCTCCATGCGGGGCGCCGGTTCCCCCGGGAACTCCGCCTGCCAGTGCCGCGCGAAGTGCTCCCGGGCGGCCTCGCCCGCCGCCATCCCCCGCCCCGGCACCAAGTTTCGCTCCCCCCCCACCCCACCCCCCGCCTTCTTCGGCCGCCGCCGCCTTCCGCCCCCTCCCCGCCGCCCGCCCTGACGTCCGAGCCCGCCCCCGGCCCGCCCCGCCTCGGCTCGGCCCCGCCGGGGCGGGAGCAGCGCTGCCACCGCCCCGCTCCGCTCGGGACCTCAGATCCCCCCCGGACCGCGGGACCGGAGCCCCGCAGCCCCTCCTGGTCCGTCCCCCCCCGGCCGCGGGACAGATGCGGAATGGATGCGGTACCTGCGCTCCGCAGACCTTCCTTGACTTCCCCGGCTGCGAAACCGATGCGGGAGCGGCGGCGGGACCGGAGCCCCGCAGCCCCTCCTGGTCCCGTCCCCGGCTGCGGGACCGGTGCGGGATGGATGCTGTACCTGCGCCCCGCATCCCCTCCTGGCCCACCTCGCTCTGTTCGGACTGCAGGACGCGGGATGGACCCCCCAAACCCCGCAAACCCTGCCCGGTCCCCCCCGGCCGCGGGACTGGAGCCCCGCAGCCCTTCCTGGTCCCCCCCGGATCGGGGCGGGATGGACGCAGTTCCCACATCCCCGCATCCCCGCCTGGTTCAGCCCTCCCCCGGCTGCGGGGTTGGTGCAGGGAGCAGCCGCGGTGCCTGAGCTCTGCGGCCTCACCTGGTCCCCTCCAGGCTCTGTTCCAGCCGTGCTACCCGCGCCCCGCAGCCCTGCCTGGTGTCCCCCCTCCCTCTTGGCTCCAGCTGCGGGACTGGTGCGGGACAGCCGTGGTACCCGCACCCCGCAGCCCATCCTTGTCATCCCCCCGGCTGCGGGACCTCAGGAGCACCGCAAGCTCTCTCCAGGTTTAATATGTGATGGATTTTGAGATCCTGAGCGTGGCGAAGGTGCTGAGCACCACAAGCTCTCCCCGGGTTTAATATGTGATGGATTTCAGCAGCCAATGCTGTATTCTGGGCTGTTCCGACCTCCAGTCCCACCATCCCCACCTCTGGGGCCCCCGGAGGAGGTGCAGGATGTGGGCCAGGAGGATGCTCTGCAAGCGATGGAGCGTCTGGCGCTGGCAGCGTCAGAGCAGTTGACAAAGCGACAGCTAATGACACAAACAATCCCACACGCTGCAAAGAAATCAGTCCCCAAGCCAGGAATGACTGAGCCTCCAAGGCATGGGATTGCTCGTGTGCCACCAAGCTGCTGTGTCCCTGGCCAGTGCGTGCCCCAGCCTTCACCATGGAGCTCTGCTTGTTCCCTTGTCATCCTCATCTTTGGGAAGTGACACTTCCAGGATGGATGGGCCGTTCCCATCAGCTGGAGGGGCACAAACTCCTGTAGGGAGTGGTGAACACCCACTTGGTGCCACGATATGTGCGCCCACTGCCTTTGAACTGCCAGGGAAATCCCTGCCCTCCCGCTCGCTCCCGTTTCCAGCCCCATGCCCTGGCAATTCCCTTGCGGCACACAAGGCACGGGGCTGTGGGGACCTTGCAGGGTGCCGGGGCAGAGATGGAAGCCTCTGGCATGGCCTCTGCTCCTTCCTCCCAGGGCGTGCGTGGCGGCTGCGGATGACTCACAAGCCCGTGCCCCTTGTGCCACCTGGCCGTGTCCCAGCAGGAACAAAGCACCCCATTTATTTACCCGCGGGGCACAGGCAGTGTCGCAACAACCGCCTCCTCCTTCCCCTCCGTCACCAGGGTGGGCACCTCCCTGCCCGCCAGTCCTTGGCTCTCCTGACTCGCACCATGGGTTCCCCACTCCGTCATCTCCCTCCGACACAGTCACGCCTTCCGTTGCAGCCTTCTTGAGGAGTTTGGATGATGCTGGGACACTGGTGGGAGCTGGGCAGCACCCCTGGACCGTGTCGGCCGCCTCCTCACCACCCCACTAGGGGTTCACCTCCATTGAGGGCTGAGCTCCCAGATGGTCCCAGCAGCAGCGGTTTTGGGGTCCTGGATGGATGCAGGTGGGAGCAGCCTGACCTGCTGCAAGAGCTGCAGTCCGTGCTCTGCACCAGTGTGTGGGGCAAAGACCCCCAAAACACACCTCTGGGCTGTGAGACCCACAAAAGCTGTGGTGATGCTGCCCGAGACGGGCAGGTGCCCCGGGCTCAGTGTGACGCGTGCTGGAGAGGTGGGGTGTCCCCAGGGGTCAAACTCCTTCGTGGAGGCTGGGAAGGAGGAAGAGGGTTGCCGTGAGTGGCCTGATTTATGCATGGCGACAGATAATTACAGCTCTTTCATCATCTGTTCAGGCAGACGGGCCCGGCAGAGCCCTACAACACATTTCTGGCTCCCCATCTCAGCCCATAAATCTCTCCAGCACGCAGATATAAATCAGCGGAGGCTGAGGGAGCAGGGCCAGGGTGGGCGTTCCTGCTGGCCTCCCACCCTGTAATGGGCACCTAGGTAGGAAGCGATCAGGACGAGGTGGGGATGGCCCAGTGGGATGCACTAATTACAGGCAGCAGGTGGTATCTGATGACCCATGATTTACAATCTGGCCTTGCCCGCTTCCGAGAGCTGTGGATGGTTCCCTTCGGGGCCAGGGCTGCCTAGAGCTGAGATGCTGGGAAGCCCCAGCATCGGTCCAACAACGAGCTCCTGGGGGCTGTGGGCAGGAGGTGGGCAGCAGGCTCTGCCCTGTGCGGTGGGCACCTTCGGGCTGCTGCCTGCCCCGTCCCACCTCTATATCTGCACCTCCCACACAAGTAAAAACATTCCTGTGGCAGGGATCATTCTTGCTCATCTGGATTTTGGACGGGAATATCTCTAAGTGGGACCAGCAGGCATGTCCAGCTGGCATTCAAGCATCTTGAAGAGCCCCTCGCTCCGGAGCTGAGCTCACTGTGTAAGGCACGGGCTGGGGGAGCATCCGCTCCTGGGCAGAGCAAGACTGGGCAGCCAAAAGGCCACTGGAGAGAACAAGAGGGCCATAGTGAGCACAGGAGGGCCATAGTGAGCACAGGTGAGTGCTCAAAAAGATTTGCAAGCTTCACCTTCCTTTGAAGTCCTGCTACCTGGTCCTCCCCTCTCCCTGAGGCCCCAGCTCCTGATTTACTGGGTTCCTGGAGCAGAGGCACCTAAATTAGCTCCGACTTCAAAGAGCCAAGAGAGGAGAAGAGCAATAGACAAATAGCCCCCCACTAATTGTGGCTATTGATCAAATGTGAGTGGGGACAATCAGATACGAAGGGATGGATCAAGGGGAACACGTTCTCCCCAGGCTCTACTTCTGCACCACTCACCCCAACAATTTGTCAGACCCACTCCTGGACCATTTTTCAAAAGGTTCCCTCACACAGGAAAGCATTTTAGCCACTTCTCGCTAAGGAAACGATGGGCAAACACATGTGGTGGCCCTGCGCTGCTCAGAGGATGGGGAGTTGGCCCTCCCCATCGGCTCTGAACCCACCAGACCTGGCAAATCCCTCTGTCCCGCTGGGTTGGGGATGCAGGGAACAAGGAGCTGTTTTCACCATCGTGTCCCTCAGAGTAAATGCCGGGCTGGGCCAGCAGCACCAGCCCAGACAGCTCTGCCCCCCGGGGCTCCCCGCTGCTGGGAAGGGACAGGAAGGCTCTGGAGGCAGGTAGCACTTTAGCTCTTTTATCACCTGCCCCAATCCCCCCTGCCACATTCTTGTTTCCTGCTCCGCAGGGCAGAGGCGTGCCAAGCCCTGCACATTCCTCTGCTCCTCCCGGGGGCTGCTCCTGCCCGGGCACCCACCCGCCTCCATGCCCATGGATGCTCCCAGCTTGCTGGGGTGCAGCTGCGAGGAGCTGAGCCTCAGTTGCCCTCTCAAAGGCAGCGCAGCGCTCCAGTCCCGTTCTGCGGGCAGGAGTCATTTTTATCCTCTGCACCCAGGCATGAAACTCACTGCTGTCCTCAGCAACCTCATCACCCCACGCCTCAGTTTCTCCCAGATGGGAAATAACAGAAACGCTGCAGAGAGGAGCAGAGCCCAAATCCCATTCCAGGGTGGGGATGCCCCATGGAGCTCATGGCACCACATGGCCAGGGATGACCCAGTCGACGCCGAGCTGCCAACCCTCCCAGCACCGGAGAGGGCAGAGCAGCACAGGGAACTCCTGCAGCGACCAAACTCGGGTCAAACTGTGCTCAGGAGCATCCTGTCAGGCAGAGGCCGGGCAGGGCTCACGGTGCCTCTCCCCAGGGCAGCACACCTGCAGCAGGTGAGGGGGGTCGGGATTGAGCCACGTGATGAGCCGAGCCCCGCGGTGGGTATTTTAAAGGCGGCTGCACATCCCCAAAGGAGTGTCTCCTACATATTGCGGGAGGCAGGACCGCAGCAGCACCTCTCCTGTTCCCCCTCATCATGGCCATGTCTGGAGCAACCATCGGGAGAGGTCCAGAGCCCGACAGCTCGGAAGAGGAGCGGGAAGGGGGGCTTGCGCCCCAGCCGTGCTATGGGCAGGGTCTGTGGGTGCCCCAGGGAAGCGAAGCAGCCGCTTGCCTAGGGGACACTGAAGGGATGAAGGTGAGGAAGAGGAGCAGGCCAGTGCGCTCCAAGGCTAGGAGGATGGCTGCCAACATCAGGGAGCGCAAGAGGATCCTGGACTACAACCAAGCCTTCAATGCCCTGCGGATGGCCCTCAAACATGACCTCGGTGGCAAAAGGCTTTCCAAAATCGCTACCCTCCGGCGAGCCATCAACAGGATCACGGCTCTGTCCCTCTCCTTGCACAGTGCTGGGCGCTGCTGGCCCTGCACCCACTCCGAGTGCCGTGGCCGGGCTGGGGTCCCCGCGCGGGTGACAGGGATGAAGACCAGCGGATCCCCACTCCCCTGGGAGCCTGGATATGTGGGCACTGCCAGCTTGCAGTACTGCCCTCCATCCCCTCTCTACACCACATTTTCACCTGACAGGCAGCTCCATCACCACGAGAGCCCAAAAGAGGATCACTCCATTCCCAGCCCTGCCTATTGTTCTGGTGGGACCCAGCCGCCAGGGCTCCGAGGCCAGCAGAGATACACAGGCAGCCTGCGAGACCCCTTGTTCGGAGCAGTGCCCTGGCAGCTGGGATATTGCCAGAGCTGGGAACACCAGCAGTGCTTCCCTATCCACTGACCTGCACGGCTGGAATGGCAAGAAGGTGCCGGGAAGGTAACGCATCCACAGGACAAATGGGGATGGGGGATGGGGAAGCTGCAAAGGGACTTTTTTTGCATGGGAGAGAAGCACTGCAGGATGCAGAGCTCATCTGCGATACTGGCAAGAGCCATGAGCCCCCAAGATGCCGCGTGGGGCCCCATCACTGCCTGGGTGCAGCTCACAGCTCTGCAAGAAAACTGTGGAAGGTGGGAAGCCCTCTGGAATTACCAGCTCTGTGTTTCTTGTTGCGAGGTCTCACTGCTGCACATTGTCACTGTTATTTATTCTCTCTTGCTTGCTCTGTGAGAAAATATGATTTAAAAACCCAGCACCAGGGCAGTGGCTGTTAATATGTGTGGGGTGGACAGATGGGCCGTGGGGATCACACTAAAGCCCTTGGCTGGCTGGTCGCTCTGGCTCCCAACAGTGAAGGAGGGGAACAGAAACAGAGAAATGTTTGTGCCCTGGGACTTTTGATGCTAAGCTCATTCATGCAGACGTTTGGCCCAGCAGATTTGCCAAGCCAGGCTGGGAGGGGAGACAGATGTCAGCTTTCATAAAACCCAAGCATCCGTTGGTGGTTTCCTCCTGATCGCTGCAAAGTGGCTCTGGTGGGATAGGTCAATAGCACCCTCCAGGCTGGTCCCAGTGGAGGGAAGGAAGGGTGGGATTTTACCTGAAAGGCCCCTTCCCCCCACCTTAGAGAGCTCAGGCTAGCTGGGTGGGCTCTGCTTCTGCCCAGGGCTCAGCAAACTGGAATTGCTGCAGGGGTTTATTGCTGCACACATGACAACTGGCAGATTTTTGGAGAGGGTACATCACGCTGCATAATTCCTGTAGTGCTGAGCCCCTACTGAGCTCCTCCAGCCCCACTGCTTCCACCCCAGCACTCCCACCTGAGCCTCAACGCTGGCTGCCGATGCATGAAGTCTGAGCTCCTTCCCTGCTGGGGCTGGGGGCGGATGCGCTGGAACAACCATCTCAACCCTTCACTCCTACATGCCAGTCTCTCCCCAGGTTCTCCTCCTCCTCCTCCTCCCTGAATCCCCAAGTGGGACAAGGCAGCTGGACAATGAGCCGAGGAAAGCAAGCAGCAGCCAGGAGAGAGAGCTCTTTGCTCAGCAAAGGAGCCTCATTAAAGTGCTGACAGTGTGAGGCGTCTTGGCTCTAATCTCCAACAGATGTTCCCCATGCCAGAAGGCCTGCAGCGATGTCCGCTGAAGGAATCCTGCTTGTCCCAGCAGTATCCCTATGCTGGGCATCTTCCTCTGCTTTCCCCAGAGCCCCTCATCAGCACTCGTCACACACGGAGTGAGAACCCAGCAATACCAGCATTCGAAGAAGGTTTAAGTGAAACCCCTCCCTCCATCCAAATTTGCATCTCTAGGTTTTAAGCTTTGGTGTTCAGTCAAGGCAAGACAGATGGAAGCAGATGGCCAGGGAGGCAGAAGCAGGGGGGGAAGGCACAATAACCCCACGAGATCCCCTCCGAGGCAGGTTCTCCCTGCTGCTCTTGGGCTCATACGTGAGAAACACAGATCCTCAGTCAGTCTGGAGCTGTGGGATGGGATAAGTCCTAGGGGAGAAGGTGGGAGGGCAGCAGCCTGGCAGGCTCAGAACAGTGTTCGGCATCAAACAACAGGCCGCAGCCGGCAGCAGGTTCCTTGGACACCTCTTGAAGAGACAGAAGGTGCTGGGTGTGCCCCATAGATGGCACTCACTGCCAGGGAAGTCTCTAACAAATTTGGAACCGAGGTATGATACAGAATGGGTGGAAAACATCCATCTTTGCCAGGCATCCAGGCTCTGCAGGATTTTTTAGCCCTCTTTCCTGCCCGTCATAGCAACTACCCGCTCCCAAGGCTGCTGTTATTTCCTGTACAGAACGCAACCCACCCCTGCACCAGCACCCTTTCTCCTTTGCAACTCCTAGCGAGGGACAGGGTGTCTGTCACTGATCTGGCGTCTCTGTCCCCAGCTGCTGTGTCTCCAGAGTCACCCACCCTCAGCGAGGGTCTCCTCTCACCCTGTCCCCGGGAAGGACGCTTTCCCAGAGCAGCTGGAACCAGGAGTACCGCCGGGCACTCCACCCAACCCAGGCTCTGCTTTGTGTCGCACGTCCCCCCATCTGCTTGGGGAAAGGCTTTCCGCCAGGAGGGACTCGGGAACAGCGGGGCTGCGTGTACCGGCCCCCACCGCGAGCTGCCTCCAGCATCCCCCCGCTCCTCCGGGGCTGGAGGGGGCACCCAGCCCCGCCGGCACCAGCGGAGCCCATCCAGGGCTGGGCTCTCACGTACCACTGCAGCGAAGGGGATCCCGTGGGAGCCCCCGGGAATAGCGGGGATCCACGGGGCGGGGCAGAGCCTCGAGCAGGGTCGGGAGGGAGGTGGCAGGGGCTTTCCCACTCGGCTTTCCCACCGCCCCGCCCCGCCCAGCATCCCCGGGGGTGCGGCACCGCCTGCACCGGGGGCCGGGGGCGGGGAGGACGGGGACACCTCAGGGGGCGGTCCGCGGTCCCGATACCTGCCCCGGAGGCCGAGCCGGGCTGGCCCCTCCTCCGGCACGGCCTCCCGCGGGGCGGTGGGCCCCGAGTGCAGAGCAGCGGCGGCGGGGCGAGCTCGGAGCCCGCTCCGCCGGGCCATGGCGAGCGGCGGCGCCGCGCCCGGGGGCTCGGGCTCGGGCACGGCGCTGCCCACCCGCTTCCAGGAGACCGAGAAGCTGCTGGCGGCCACCGAAAGCCGAGAGGAGAAGGGCCTCCGCGGCTCCAAATCCTTCACGGCTGCGTTGACCACCGAGGCGGAGCGCAACGGGCACGGGCTCGCCTACAAGTCGGTGTCGGTCGGGCACCTGGAGGCGGCTCCGCTCTCGCCGTCCCGGCTCAGCCTGGGCAGAGCCTCTTCTACGGCCACCAGCACAGCGGCACCGGATCAGGGCCGCCCACGGGACTACCTGGTGCTCGCCATGTTCTCCTGCTTCTGCCCCGTCTGGCCCATCAACATCGTGGGCCTTGTCTTCTCCATCATGGTGAGTGCGGGACCCCCCGCGTGCCGGGATCCGCCCGCCCTCCCCGACGGGGCCGCGCCGGAGCTGTCCGCGGTGCTGACCGACGGGGGTCCGGGGCGCCGGAGCTGTCCGCGGTGCTGACCGACGGGGGTCCGGGGCGGGAGAAGCTCCCGCAGCCCAGCCAGGAGCGCGGGGAGCTCAGTAGGGCTGTGCCGCTGCTCGGCTCCCGCACGACGCTTCCATTGAGATCCGGGTGGAGGCGGGCAGGGGCTCCTCAGGCTGCCGGGACAAGGGAGGGATGGAGAAGGGTGGTTCGGAATTTGGCAGTAGGATTGTGACACACCCAGGGAGGCCCGTTGGCTTTGGAAAGCTCAGCCTCTGCCGCCAGTGTGTCCAGCCCTGGATGGCAGCGTTCCTGAGCTCGCCAGGCTTCCCAAGGAAGCTGCGAGGCGATGCAGGGAGAAAGGAGCCCCCTCCACACCTCCTGCAGCACTGGGGAAACCCTGGCTGGAGGCAGGTTCTTGTCCTCGGACACTTCAAAGGGATAGGCTACACCTGCAGCTCTTTTAGTTGCCCTGGAGAAGGAATTCTCTGCATTAAGCATCCTCCATATCTTGGAAAACACACCAACATCAGAGCAGGGGAGAAGAAAGCCAGCGGCCTCCCACCCTCCTCAGGCACAGGTGGCTCAGCACTCCCAGCACAGCATTGCAGGTCCAGCTTCCCCCTTACCCCTCAAGGCACCCCACTGCTTTACACCCCCAAGGCAGCTTTTATGGCTTTGTTTTGCAATGGAGGCAATTTTTTTCATTGAAATCAGCTAAGGGAAGCAGTTACCAGCTTACCACACAGAAATATACTGAGGGCTACCTGCAGCCAGCACTTTCCCCAAAACCACCAACAACGTGAACACACACACTGGCGGTTGCCACAGAAAGCCCTCTAGAGAGGCCAGTTTCCATTTTGAGGAGGAATCAACATTTCTGCCTGTGCCAGCTGTCATCTGCGTAGTACAGTTGTGTGGCGGAGCCTGTTTAGGCAGCATAGAGGGAAGCCAGCCAGCCAGCCTTGTTTGGCTTTGCACTGCAAAGAGAGGGAAAGCAGCTGGGTATTGCATATCCATGGTAATAAACAAGGTCTCTCACGGGGATTTTCCAACCACATTAGCCTTCATGCAAAATAGATTCTCACACTCTCCCTTGCAGGCGTCAGAGCCTTCAGCACAGTAAGGATGTGCCTTAGGCCACACAAGCCCTATGGAGTAGAAGAGTAAACACTGAAAAAAGAGCAGGAGCCAGTTAATACCACTAGACGCCAAGGTACTGGTGTTGAGTATTCACTGTGTTAAGCCCAAAGGGAGGCAGGACCAGTAAGGCAGTAATGGCCTCGGTGTCCAAGGCCCTTGACAGCACTGACCAGAGCCCACCCAGAGGTGGGGAAGGGGAAGCCCAACCCCAGCCCTCTGGGGCCACCGAGGCAGAATGCACACTTGGATGAGCTTGTTCTCCAGGACAAGGTTTTTAGCACACATAGCACATTAGTAGCCAATGTGCATCATCTGGCGGCTTCACAGTCACCCCTGTACTCCCTGTCCTATGAGACACAATTTATTGCTGCTCTTTCTGCACCCGACCATGCCTATTCCATCACACACACCCATCCACCTACCACCCAGGGACCTCCTCACAGTGCTAGCGGAGTGGGACAGGGAGCGATCTTTGCTCTGTGCTGATCCTAAGGAGCCAGGAAACACCTGGCTGGGTCCTTCAGCCAGCGGGAACAGCTCTTGGGGCATCAGCTGATGTTTCACCTACTTACACCACTGAGGAATTTAGTTCCCAGAGACCACTGAGTCTCCCACAGGCCTAGGACTCCCCACAGAACAAAACTCAGGAGTGCCTGATTGGCACAAATCTCAGTAGGAACCGGGTTTTCACAATTCCCAGTGCCTGCGTGGCCTTTCCACAATGTGCTGATGTTCCTTTAGCTCTGCAATTGTGTTTTTCTTTCCTAAGTCAATGCTTTTTGCACATGAAAGCTTTTTTTTTTTCTGGATAATAAGCAGCGACCAGAGAGGAAAGCAAATGAATGCTTTTGGGTTTACTGTCTCATAAATCATTTTGCAAAAGCTGCTCTCTGATCCCAGCAGGGCCTGTGGCCAAAAGTGGAAAAAAAATCTCTAGTCCCCATGCTGTTTCTGATAACACTGGTCTCATGGAAATGCATTACTGGGAGGCTCTGCCATTGACGCTTGGATGCAATTTCTTGACCAAGTGAGGACCTGGCTGTACTAAGGGTCCCAGGTTCCTCCCCAAGCTGGAGAGCAGGGCTGATGGACACAAGGGCAGCGCACCTGCATAGGACCCGTGCAGGGCAGGGCCGGTACCACACACGCACACACACGCATGCTATATTGCTGTTACCAAATCCCTTCCGCTTCCTACTAAACTTGGGAAAGAAGCAGAGATGTCACTTACTACCATATAAAACTCTGAACAAATGAAGTGAAGAAGTGAAAAATAAAGGTAAATCCAACCAGAACCAGCATGAAGTACCACCAAGGGCACAGCATTTGGTGTCCAAAATAAGTACTGTCATTACCAAAAGATGTGAGAGAAGTCAAACTATCCTTACTCATTTCAACTGGCACAGTCATCAAAGTCTGATGTTGACTTATACCTCTTTCAGAATATTTTCTTCAACAAAACACAAGTGTCGAGGATTAATGATTTATTCTGAGTAACTGGTGGAAGGCAGCAGAGTGCATCCAAAGCTGGTTCATAAACTGGGAAAGATTTTGGGGAAGAGGAGGTGACGATTTATCTTCTCTGTCTGTGGGACTAGGACAGAAAAGTAATTGCCTTCATTTGCAACAAGGCAACCTAGGTGATCTATTAGGGTAAAAAAACCTTGGGAATGGTAACTTGAGCAGGTAACAGTTAAGATTAATAACTTTTTTGAATCACTCAGACTTACCTGGCCCCACAGGTGCTGTGGTACAGCCTGCCCTTCAGCCCCACTTCCAGGGTCCTTTAGATTTTCGTACTGCTCCGTTGTAATCCGAGTCCCTTGGCACATCCACAGCACCTCACTCCCCCGTAGCCCTCAAGCCCTTCTGTGATATTTTGCCTCGGCAGGTCTTGATTAATAAACAAGATGTTCATGTTTTTATGTGGAAAGCAAACCACAGGATTAGTGATACTAGAGAGCTATAATCAAACCGTTCCAACTGAATAATAAATGTACAGTAACAAATGCTTGCTAAACACCCCATGGCAATGCTGGTGTGTTGTCATAATTGTTCAGGGTAAATGAGCAGTCAACACTTCCAGAAGCTGTAGTGATAAATACATTGAATTCTTTAGCCTATATTTTTTCCCTAGAAGACAGCTAAAACTGCGTATTTCACTGCAATCTGAACCACACCTACCAAAAATATTACACTTGTTACAAAAATTGCAGCCATAAAAAAAAAATCCCAAATGCTGGAAGCTGCGAGGGAGCAGGGCAGGGATCCTGCCAATCCCTGGGCTACCACGTCCTCCCCACCTCTCGCCACCAGCCCACAAGGCTTCATTTTGTCACCACCTATTTCATAATGAAAATAGGCTCTTGGCTGCATCCCATTGATTTTAGATATTGCCTGTCAAATTCTGTGTCAAGACGAGAAGGAACAAGGTCTTGAGCTCCCCGGGTGCCAGTGGTGGGGATGTTGCTATACAAAGCGGTACAGGAGCGGAGTGGGATGTTTGCAGGGATGCATGGAAGCAGTTGTCTCTTTAAAGCTCCACTACGTTATTTACATGGTGATGGAACTGAAATAAATACATGGAAACCTTCAAAGCTGCTTTTTACCTACCTGAGCCCTATGGAGCGGCAGCCAGCGTGCAGCCTGGGTGGGGCTGGTGACCTTCTGGTCATGCTGCTGCCTAGAGGGTATTAAAGCAAGATGAAAGGGAAATGGGTTATTAACATCAAGTATTTGTTCATTTGAATTCTCAACGAGGTTTCACAGTCACTGCTGGAGCTGTGCTAGGCCTTCTGACTCCTAATTTTCTTTTTTTCTCGAACATTTGACAGGGAACCCTTTCCAGCGCAGTTGTTATTTCTGAGATACACATTTTTTGAAAGAAAGTGGGATTGTTTTAATACCCTTCCACCTTTAACTCTTCTTAACTACCGTATTTACGTATTTATTTTTTTTTTTACCTTGGAGTTTTCCCAGTTTTAGCTGCTCCTCCGAAAGGAGGAGCTGGCACATGGTATGGGGTCACAAGGAGCTGCTGGCCCTGCATCTCCCTCTTCTCCTGAGACCCAGCTCGGCCAAGGCAGCAGAGCTGGAGGTGGACAGGGTGGGAAAAGAAGCCTTTAACCCATGTAACAATGTTAAATGCTTAAAAGCATCTCTAAAGGAAGACTAACTGCTTCAGTTATAGTATCTGCAAAACCCTGTCTGCAGTGTGATTGAGAAGAATTTTGCCCAACTCCTCCACCAGATCAAGGCAACAGACCCATGTGCTGGGCTCCCTTTTCCCCCACTCCAAGCCTTCTTAATAGGTGAAAATGTTACTGATGGACCTTAAAACTCCTTATCCAATTTCCCCTCCCTCCAAAACCCCCTCCCAATGCATTTCACAGAAGGCAGAAGGGCTCTGCGTGAATTTGGGAAGGCTTTATGGTCAGGAGACCTGTGCTAGTTGCAGACCGTCTGCCTCTTCCCGAGCAGGCAGCTCCTGTTTTGCTGATGGAGGGGCTCCAGCCTCTCCATCGCACACGCAGCGAATGCTGACGCATGGTGAGCAATTTCACCTCACTACCTCCCCGTGGTAGTGCCTTTCTGCTAAGTGCTAGGTCCTCCCTCAACCAAGGGCAGGAAGCCCAGCACACTTGCTCCAGCAGGCTGGGGAGCACTTTGGGCTCTCCTCTCAGCAGTAATGCTTCTCCTTCACCAGGAATTCTTACTTTCGGTGTTTTTCACTTGGGAACCAAATGATTGCCAACTAGAAGAGCAAAAATCAACACCGTTCCCTATTTAATCACTTTTCTGGAAGTTTATGATGCATCTGTGTATTACATTATACTTTATCTGATGAGCTGTGCTTGCACCTCAGGTTGCTGCATGTGTTTAGCTCAGGTAGGGGCTTCTCTTGCTGAGAGGATCAGCGGTGCTGCTGAGCAGAGGCAGCAAGAAAGCTGGCACCGAAGCTTGAAGGAATCAGGCTACAACATCACCCTCAGTGTCCCATCAGGCACCAGGCAAGGTGCTGGTGAGCCCATGCTCATCCAGTCTCATTTCTTTCCCCTTTGAGTGTGAGCCAAATCCTGCTAAACACATCCAGCCCCTCGCATCTGTGGCCCCAGCAGCCCTGCAGGGCAGACCCTGGGGAAGCTTCGTTTAACACCCCCTCAGCAATGCCCCCAGGGTCTGGATCTCTGCCAAGCCCATGGTTTGCCAGCCCTGACTGAGCAGTGAAATGCAAAGCCTCCAAGGGAAGCTCCAAGCCGAGTTCTTCGTCCACCCTGGGTTGCTGCTTGCTTCCAAAGACGAGAACCGCTGCCATTTATCCCACTGAGAGCCTCCGGATAAGACACCAGGGTCCACTGAACACCAGCGCCAGGCAAGTCTTGTTCTAGCTCTGACTCTCTTCAACTCTTAATGAGTTTACACACAACAATTTCCAAGCACCTCTTAGTGCCTTCTCCCATCCCTGTCACAGCCAGGGAGCCCTTTCTTTTAGTTACAGAGCAGAGGAAAGCTCTCACTAAATTGCCTGAAGAAATCAATAGAGCAGCAGGGGAAATCACAATGAACCTAGAAGCAGAATAGAGAAGCTGTATGGGCTATTCCTTCTCTCCCTGCAGCGCACGCAAGAGCAGGAATTCACTGTCAGAGGACTGCACTTAAAATCAGAGATGGTGAACACAACCATCTACGTTGATGCAGAAATTCAGGGTAACACAGAGGCACCAAAGTACATCGCATCACAAGATGAAAGCCAGCAGTTACTGCCCATTTCATCAAAGCCTGTTCCTCTCACACACGTTCATCTCCAGCAGCCAGCAAAAAGGCCACATGCTGCTATGGAAATGTCACTGCTTTTTTTTCCCCTAGTTTGTCAGCTAGAGTTAAACTCACGATACACGTTGCCCCTTAACACATAAATTTGCAGAAGCTGATGAAGGCAGGATGCTTTTCCTGCATGCAAGCTGCAGAAGTGGAGTGGTACCCCGGGGGGATGCAGCCCCCCATAGAAGAGAGCTGTTCTGGGGATTGAGGTCAAGAATTTCAGGGCTTTCCATGAAAGATTCAGAATGGGGGCTGCTGCTGGCCAGGGCTCATCTGTGCCTCCTGTCCCACGCCGGGGCTGTTTCTTAGTCACAACAGTAAAAGACAGGCTTGAGGCAGTTCAACTCCTACCCAGGGCAGCATCCAGGTCTTTAGCAAGACCACAAGTGGTCAAAGCCATGAGCTCACAGAGAGATGCCATCCTGTGAGAGCCTGGGATAGCTGATCGAACCCCACTGATGCAGTGGCTCTCAATTTTGGGGATTACAGCTAGAGAGTAACCCCAGAGCCGCAGCTGTTCTCAAGAGCCTCTTTCTTTGTCTCCCCTCAGTCAAGGAATAGCGGGCAGCAAGGGGACTTGGATGGAGCCCGGCGACTCGGCCGCATGGCCAGGCTGCTCAGCACTGTCTCCATTGTCCTGGGGACCATCATCATCGTGCTCTACATTTCACTCAGCTTCAAAGGTAACATCTCCTTCCCTTTTCACTAGCCCAGCTAAAGCAGGAACCTCACACAGCTCCCGTCTCCAGCCTAGTGTATAGGATACACCTGCCTACCATCCACCACCACTCTAGGACAGGTGGTGCTCCATTCCCACCCCACCTGCAGTGGTAGGACACAAAGCACCAGTATGGTCCAGGCTGGTCTGAGCATCATCAGCTGCACAAATGTGTGCAAAACACCTTGGAGAATGCGCTCCTTTCTGCAGCGCCACACTGTTCAACTGATTAGAATGGGAAGTCCTTCCTGTGCAATCCCACAGTGCAGCAGTGACCATACAAGGTCCCTCTGGTGAAAAGTCTTGTCCTGGCAAAAGCTGTGGTGGGTTTAGAAAAGTCTAGTGGGGTAAATCTAAAGGGTTTGGGGACACAAACCAGCCTGCCTAGAAATGCAATACCAAAATGTTTGGGGAACCTCCCAAACACAAACCCTCCTACCAAAACAGGTTACAAGCACGGGCTGAGAGAGTTGGGGTGGTTCAGTCTGGAGAAGGCTCTGGGGAGACCTTAGAACAGCTTCCAGTACTGACAGGGAGCCTACAGGAAAACTGGGGAGGGGATTTTTATCAGGGAGTGCAGAGATAGGATAAGGGGGAATGATTTTCAGCTGAAAGAGGGGAGATTGAGATGAGACCTTACAAAGTCTTACCAGAGAAGCCGTGGCTGCCCCATCCCTGGAGGTGTTCAAGGCCAGGTTGAATGAGGCTTTGAGGAACCTCATCCAGTGGTAGGTGTCCCTGCCCATGGCAGGAGGTGGAACTGGATGGGCTTTAAGGTCCCTTCCAACCCAAACCATTCTATGATTCTATGAAATCCAGAATGACCAATGGCAGTGCAGCTCAGGCAAATGGGAACCTCAGAAACACTCCAAGCCCAAACCAAGAGCATTAGGGAAACACCTGTCAGTACTGGAAGCTGCCCAAAGACTCTTTTTATTTTACAGTTTCCTAGAAGACGTTTTAGCATGCAGATACCTCGAAGAGGAGGAAGACAACTTCCCTTTTGGGGTTTTTACTTTCGGCCTTGCAACAAAAAATTGTCACAGTGTAGGTGGGCAGCCCTAGACAGCCTGCTCTGGAGTGCCATCTGAAGGAATGCATGCTTCTACTTCACCGCCTCTTGGAAATGAGTTTGTACAAGTGATGGGATAAAAAAACATCGCAAGAATAAATGGGAATGAACATTGGATGCCGAACAGAGAGGAGAAGGGGGAAATCCACTACCTCATTCCCCTCCAGCAAAACTCACGGAGTGGGGAGACAACTAAAGTACAAGAGGAGAAGACAGTTTCAAGAGTGAAGCTTATTTTAAAAGAAAATTTAAGGCAAGAACAGGACATTCTGAGGAACCCTCCTAAGAGTTTTGGCAGAAGTCACTGAATTTTTGGGAGGTTGTTGGTTTTTAAATCATCAAATTCTTTGTCTCTGTGAAAAAAAACAAAGCTCAAACTGCCATCAGGAGCTGAGAGCTGTTCCACGGAGGAGGGAGAGCAGAGCTGCAGCAGGACCATGGCTCTGCTCCGAACAAAACGCAGTTGTAAAAGCTGGAGGATGTGGTGGGTGCTTTTGTATTTTTGATGAAAAAAAAAAAAAGAGACAATGACCATTTGCATGCCTTTGGGAATGTTCTCCATGTCTGTTCCTACAAGCTCTTTTATCAGTTAGGGCAGGTCTCAGAGCTGGCAGAGCAGAATGTTGCTGCATGAGAACGCCAGGCTCCTCCTCACCCCAACCCCATGGTGGGGTTTTTAACGGAAGGAAAAATAATGCTTTCGCTGTTAACCAACACATTTCTCTCTCTGTGCACCCAAAGTGAGGTTAATATTTGTGGAGCTGAGAAAAGAGCCTGGTTAATCTGTAGCAGCAGTACCAAGGCACAGAGAGCCCGTTCTACCTACTTACACATTTATGTCATGTCATGTCCCTCACAAAAAAAGCTTCCATGTGATCCAAGCCCCGCCACTGTCAGTGCTCATCTCCATGACCCTTTTGGGCTTAAGCTTACGGACTTCCAGGAGATTTCCACAGGCACAGAGGAGTTGGAGATCCCCAGTCCTGCCCCCAAACCTCTCAGACGCTCTTCTGCATCTCTGAAAATCTCCAGCAACCCCAGAGCTCGCTGGGGTCAGTTCCACAAGCAGTATTATTTTTTAATGTTTTATATTTAACATAACAAGAAAATAGACTTCTCTCCTCCTGATCTGCCTATAGGTATCCCATGCCCTACCATGTCTTCCACAACACATGGCTTCTCAGCCGTTTCCCACAGGATCGGGTCCCAACACGCTCTCTTGACCATCCATCCAGCCCCATCCCTTCTCTCACCCCTGCCCACCCTGTCCTTGCCACGGTTGTTACTGGGGTTGGTCCTCTCTCTGGCCACCCAGACTATGCAAAGTTTCATAGCCTATTATTTTATTCAGGATTTGTAGATGGCTTCTGGCCGTATCCACTGGCTCTGTATTAGCTGAGCCTCTCTCTTTTATCACAACCTTGAAGGCACAAGTACATGGCCAAGAGCTACATCCAGCCTTTCTCTTGTCTCCAGCTGATAGCCCGGGACCTAGAAATACGGACTGCACTGAAAAATCAGGTGTTTCAGGGCATTTCTGCTCCCCGTCCTCAATCTCCTGAAAAAAATACCCCAACCTTAGACCAAATTTAATGCTTCCGAGGGCTTGTCTACATGGAGAATCGACCACACACCCTAAGAAAAGGCACAACACGGTAACTGCTTGGCACTCACTTCTTCTCTGGAGCATGTGAGTGGGCAAGTGTGCACGTGAGGGGTCAGCGCAGGGCAGGGGTCCATTGTAAACCCACGCTGTGGTCCCTCTCTTGTAATTAATGGGCAAAGCCATGGGCTTTGCTGTGGAAATTCTCTTTGTCAGCTGTTTGACAGCTCCTCTTTAAAGTGTTTTCTTTCACTAAGTTATATTTGAATGCAGGGGCTAAGAAAGCCAAATCCCTTAGACACACCGTTAGCATTTTTCTCTACATTAAAAGGGATTCCAGAGCAATAGCACATCAACACAGCGCCTTCTTGGCCTCCATTCCCATCCACCCCTTTGCCAGCACTTTATTACAAACTGCTGGCTTCTAAAATGGACCAAATTTGCAATCTTTCTTTTGCAGTTCATTTTTTCGTGAGCTTCAGCAAACAGGAGCCGTTGAGCTGGCTGAGAGCTCCCACCCACAGCTGCTGCCAGGGTGCTCCTTGGCACCAGATCTCCTCTTCCTGAGCTCAGCAGAAGCTCTCCCTCGGACATTCAAACTCTTACCTTACGGTTGATGAAATTCCATCAAATCCCCCAAACACTTCCTTCTTTAATGCCTGAACACAAAAGCTGCTAGCTGGGAAACACAGTAGTTTTCCTGAGCTATGGAAGGGCAGTGCTGTCTGCCTGTGCATCTTCTGCCTTTTGCTCCTCGAGCCACTGAAATTCAGCTTATGGGAAGAGCTGAGCAAGCTCTGAGAAGAGACAACATTCAAGGGAAACTGCTGCACTGAGTTACAGTACTTGAGAGTGGCAATTATTTACTAAGTAAGAATTTAAATGCTCTTTTATCATTATATAAAGCCTTTCATCTAAAGTGCTTTAGCACACTTAAAGGATTAAACCTTGCCACCCCCTACGAGGTGGGTTAGCGTTACACTGCTCTAATTGCACGGATGGTAAAGTTGCTCAGAGTCACGTGCACCACGCAGCTCCAGAAAAAAAAGCTGTTTTCCTTTCTCCTCCTTCATAGAATCACGTATGAACACAGATTTCCTTTGAATATGATTTTTCCAAAGGGATCGAGGGAATCACACACTACACATCAAAATTGACTGGGATACCTGCAATTGTAGGAACGAGGGGGCTTCACGAGGCAGCTGCAATGATCCTTGAAAAGCCCCTGGCTGGGGAAGAAGGGAGCAGCAGAGGTACCAGATCTCATCTGAACCTAAGAGAAAGCAGAAGCTTTCCCCCAAAACCCCGCAGTGATGATTTGTTGCAAGCACCCAAATGTGATTTGTGCCTCCTGCCTTAGCCCACACCCTCAGGCTGCTGAGGCGGCTGCTTCTCCTCTCACTATTAAGTATAATAAAAAAGAAAAACTAAGACACTTAAACACCTTCCATTTTTAAGCTTCTTTCTGACCAGATACGATTGCACTGCTTTGCACTCTTGAATACTGCTTTTTGGTTCTTATCTTACACGTAAATCCAGAGGAAAGCCTCTACAGTCACTCCTGACAAAATATTTTCTCTCCTTGTAACGTGGCTGTCCAGACCAGAGAAATAAACTCCCCAGGGGAATCTGGAAAGTCTCTTCTCCCTGCTCTCCCACCACTTCTCCATACATTTTGCAGCCTTATATTTTGCAAAATTTTGCCACTGGATCCTTGCTCTCCACTCACATAGGGTTTTATCACAGCTCAGCTGCCTGCTTGGCTCCTTTGGGTGCATGAGTTTGTATTTGCAAAGGAAAACGTTGCTGAGCCCTCAGCCCTTGACACACCCCTCCCCTGTGATTGTGTTATGAGGAGCTAAATCATGGCAGAACTTCATCTTGAGGCCACCAGCAGGCACGGTTCCTCCTTTGGTGTTCATCTGGGGAAAAAAAAGCATCCTTCAAGGTTTTCCCCGATGCAGTGTTCACCTCAGTGCATCTTGCTTTTCACATCCAGGCACAATCACTCCTCTCTTTAACTTTGTTTTTAGCACACAGGAGGGTAATCACAAAAAGTATCTCATGAAAAGACTTTCCCCCTCCATCCCTACACACAAGCCCCATTACTTATGTCACAGCTCTTTGCCACCTGCTGCAGCCTCCTCTCAGCACATCAGAATCGAGTTTTCTGGATTCACAACTAGAACAGTCACAAACCCCTCAGGATTTGGCCAACTTCTACCCCCTAGTGAAGCAGGCAATAGGGGAAAGGCAAGAGATCCAAGTGATGCGGTGGCAATCCAGCCTTACCTGACAGCGAAGTAGGAGGATAGCTTGCTGAAGAGATGGAGAAGGTGGGAAACGTCTCTAAATGTAAATTGAAGTAGGAGTTACGATCGACAAGTGTGAGGTCCTGGTGGGATATAAATACATAGTTTGCACTGCTTGGGAAAGAGTCTCCAAGCAGAGCGGATGGCTGATGGCACCTCTCTGGCATTGGTTTTCCCGAGCTCTGCTCCCCAGGGTTTGGGAGAGAGACAGGCTCTGCAGGAAGGCACAGGAGAGTCCTTGCTGGGTACAGTGATGCTAGATCGAAGGCTTAAGCTGAACAGGCAATTCACTGCTGCTGAGCAGATGAGCGGGCTTGGTTTCATACCAGCTTCTCATGAGAGGCAATGACTGACAGTCGGAAAAGGACTAGCTTGAGTCAGTTGGTCACAGCAATGCTCTGGCTGGGGCCTGCAGAAGAGACCAAAGGGCCTTGAACACAAAAGGAGGAAAAAAAGGTACAAAAGATTTGATTTCAAGTTTGCTGTGCTAAAGATGAGTTCGCTTTTTCTGGTCAGCATACCACTCTGTTCCAGTTTATCCCTCTCTCTCCCCCTATCTTTCCCAGTTTAATGTGTCTTCCCTGCAGCAGTTCTACCCCTAGAGCAACGCATGAGTCTCACAAGCTCTTGCCTCCCATCCTTTTCCTTTCCTTTAATCTGGAACAGGTCTTTTTGGCAATGAGATGCCATTGCTGGACTTTGCTGAAAGGGGTTATGGAGGGGTAGGGAACCTGCTCCTCTCAAGGCTCTGACCTTCAGCATCTACCACTGCGGTGGCTGACCTTTCAAACACAAACTTCTCCATGCAGACAAGGGGAGCAGATCCTGCCTTTTAGATAAAACTAAAACTCCATTTCCATTTGGTCTGAGCCCAGGGAGAGGCTCCAGGAACGCACCCGCTGGGCTGGTCCCATGACTTTATTTCTATCTTCTTGATACCCCAACGCTGCCCTGCCACTTTGTTTCTTATCACAGAACCACAGCCAGGGCTGCAGAGTCAAGTTGAAATAATTTCAGATTTAGGGTCAATTTTCTTTCAGTGTACATCTTTTAATTTTGGCAAAGACAGTTTGGTTCAGACTGAAAACTCCCATGCCTGGGCACAAGCCGAGGGGGCCGGGGGGGAAGCAGCCTTTTCAAAGTGGGAATATCTATAAAGCATTTGCTGACACCAGTAGGTAGCAAAATTCAAATCTATAAATACCCATCCAGGACAAGAAACATCAGAAAGGAAACTCGTGCAGGATTTGCCAAGGCAACTCTGATACCACTTTGGAGCAGGTGCTCTTGTTAGATGGTGCCCAGGAGATGATTCTTTGGGTGGAAGTGCAGGGTCTACCCCCGCCCCAACACTGCCACAACCACTGCCCATGCACCGGCTCCTCCTGTTTTGAAGCCAAACTGGAAGAGCCGTGTTTCACATACAGCATGAACACATCAGGAATTGCAGCTGGGCACTTCTCTTTGCTGGTAGATGTTTCTTTTTCTGCAGGATGATATGGTATATCTTATATACTTTCTTTGTATTTCTTGGCATGAGAAAAAAATTAAAATGTAACATGCATGGTCAAAGCTGAACTTGTTTCTTCTGTCTAAATGAGAAAAAAAATATCCAAACTACTCATTTAACTACTGCTTTGCACTTTGAGAGCAAGTAGATCAGCTGGTATTTTGGGGACAGCGGGTTGCAAATAAATACACATAAGCAAAATGCAGAGGAAAACAGCACAAGTCAGAGGAGAGAAAGGTCCAGACAGATCAGCCCAACGAGTGGCACCGAGCTCCTCGGAAAGCACAACTATTGCAGGAGGACTCCCTCTGGCCATGCCATAGGGCATCCCTGCCCAGGAAAGCAGGAAAACCCTCCTTGCAGGCAGCACACAAGGGTGGGATGAGGAGCAGTCCCTGGGAACTGCTTGTCAGTGGTGGCCCTGCAACTCCAGGTCACTGGTGTACAACCAGGTCTGAGAGAACAGCTTCCAAATCTGCTCACACCCCAGAATTATCGATCAAACTCACAGATTTCAAGAAAGCACAGCAATATTTGATCTCTGCTCAAAAAGCCTAAATTCAAGCAGCTCCCAGCAAGCCCTTTTTAAGTGTTTTAAGCCAAGGCTTGAAAATTCAGCCGTTACCAAAAACGCTGGCTTTGGTGTTTTCCTAGGAGGAATTTTTCTAACCAGACTGGGAAGCTGTTGACTGTATATAAAACGCACTTTGGGTCTCTACCAGTGGTTATTTCTGTGTAATGGCACACAAGTCTGTCAAGGCTACTGATCTGTACTGAAGATCAGTTGCACAACCACCTCATTCAACTGAATCCTAACACCCTCCTCTGGCTGCATGCTGGCATCCTCCGGGAATGAATGGCAATGCAGCTTCCAACCCAGCTCAGCCTGGAAAGAAGACTTGCCAAGTCTGAGATGAATTAGTCGTCTTACACAACTCTTTGCTCTGTAGCAATATGCTCAAGCTGCCCAGACTTCAGGGTAGGACTTACTGGAGGTAACAAACACACTCCTGCAGCTTCCCGAGGACAACTCCTTCCCTCTTCCAGCAAACCAGCACACACAAAGCATGAACCATCACCACCAGGATGGATCAAAACCAAGGCTTCACGGCCTCAGAGCTGGTATCAAACACAGCACTTCCACTTTCCTCCATGTCTATGATGGAAAAAAGATAGATGGAAATTCGCTGCAATATTGGCAGCCCGCAGCGTGATTCAGCAGCAAACGTACTTAACAGCCCTGCCAGTGAGGCTCCATCCAAGGCAGAGGCAGGTGACTCCCCACCAAAACAGGCACAATAAGGAGCTACCAGCACCACCCGGGAGGTCCAGGGCTCCAGTTCCCCATCGGCAGCTCAGCAGATGGAGCCCACTGGGTAAATACTCAGCAACAAACACTGTAATGAAAGAGATTTGGGTGTTTAGAAAACGTTTACGCCTGTGTTGGTGAGGCAGCGGTATAAACAGACCATTCAAGACCACCTCTGTGGTCTGAACCCAAATCCCTTACCTCTGATGTGACAGAGTAAAAGCTTTGGTCTTCCTTCCATAGGCACCGTTATGATAAACACCCCTTTCCCTTTCTTAAGGACGCAAGCTGCTATTTTTGGGTAGCAAAAAATAAATAAATAGGAAAACTGCTCAGGAACTCAAAGGCAGAGAGGATGCAGAATAAATGTTCACGAACTCATGAAAAACAGATGCGTTATCCTCATGTGCATCTCGCAAGACGATCAAAGGAACAGTAATTAGTTCTTCCAGATCTGCTGCTGCCCACAACGCAAAGCTCAGCCCCTGTAAACCAGAGCTTGTCTCAATACTGGATCTGTCCCTAAGGCTTCCGACGGTTGAGGCGGCATGGCACTGGTACATCACTGCCCAGACAACTCCCAGTGAGACAGAGCTGCTCTGCAGCCTCAAACAAAACGAGCTCAGCCTTCTTGTTTCTCCCATAGCCCCTCTCTTACGACACATTGCCCATCCCCTGCCCGGCTCTGTAGCTCACTGGTGCATTTTTAACAAATTAAGCACATTTCTTCTCTGCATCCATTCCCTGTTGCTTTGAAAACTGCAAGACTAGCTAGATCTTCTGGTTCTTCCTCCTAAATACCCTCTTTCTTGTAACATTACCTAAATCAGTGCTCTTGATGTTTAGTTGCATGTGTCAGCTCTAGGATACCAGCTGCTCAAACCTCTACCTTTATGAGCCACCAGTCATGAATAATCACAGCCACACAGGTCCAAACTTATACCACACTAAAGCAACTCCTGTTTTGCTCTAAGGCTGGAGTTTTGCACGAAGCCCGTATTATTCAGTGTCAGCATCCCCCTTGCTGCCTCTGCTCACCCAGAAGTGCAAGGGGCATCACTGCCTGCACCAAGGCCCTTGGCAACATAAGTGTGATTACAGGGGAGGTCCAAAGAGCCACTTTTAATTGTCCTGATAGAGAAACAAATCATAGATGTTCAGAAAATTCAGTGTAACTTACTTTTCACTATTCAGCAAAGCAAACTTGCAGTTGTGGTTGGTGGCACCCATGCGTAACAAAAGACTGGGACAGAGTGGTCCTGGTGGGAAGAGCTTTCAAGGAACAGATGCAATTTGCATGTTAGCACATCATGTCCGAGGTCTTTAGGCCATCTCTGGCCTTCTTCATGTATTGCTTAAAGAATTCAGCAGGCAAGAAGGCAGAGCAGGAAAGAACAATGGGTTTGTCTTGGAAGAGGAGGATTTTACTCATGTAGAAACCCCCATATCATGGAGAGATTTCCCTTCAGTGGAGAGGTTCCCCTTGGAGCATCCTGACCGTGTCACCAAAGCAGCTGGGCAGATGCAAGTTCCAGACTTCAAAGATCGAAGCTGACAGCCTCGCCTCTGATGTTTCGCTAAAGAGATGGGAGTGCCAAGTGCTTTAGCCTCCTGTTTTATTAATATGCTGCTCTGATGGGCTCATGTATAATAGATTCACACAGGAACTGCAAGAGGTTTACATCCAATTTCCATGTTGTATATATTTTCTACTATAGGCTCTCCATTCACCTTTTGATGTTTGCAATCACTAACAAATTTGCATGAGCTTTGGGGTTCAAGCAAAACACAAAAAGTTGGTCACCAGTTCTTCAACTGGTTTCCATGACTTTGCTCCAGAGAGGAGCTACACATTGAAAGCACAGGGAAAACGTTTTCTTTTTGTATCTCATTCCTAACACTGGCTGCTGTTGAAGACGCAAGCGTGTAGAGCAAAGGGTTTCCTTGGGCACCATCAAAGCCATTCACAACTTCTTGTTGAGTCATTTGTGAGGAGCCAGAGCCCTGGACTGCTGCAGCCACCGCAATCACACAGGCAGCAGCATCGCGCAGTCGCAAGGGAAGAGCTCAGGGCTACAGAACTGCAGCAGCAAGACCTTGTGCTGAGCCGCGCACACACACACGCCTGGCTCTAGTACAGCTCCCTCTGGTCCGCAGAGATATAAGGGGTTGTAGCTCAACACTGGTTGGAAAAAAAACCAGATTGCACCTCAAACTTCTCTCTACTCACAGAACACGTTCTTAGCTCTAGAGAATAAAAAAGACAACATTAAGGTGTATGGTTGATGTCTCCTTCAACAGTTGAAGTTCACCAAACACATTTCTGGTAGGGTCCAGTAAAAGAGCAGGGAAAAACTGAATGTGACTTTGTGAGGGTGCCAAAAGCCTCTATCTTCCTATTTTCCTATCTAGAACCAGCCTTCCTCTTTATAGATGAAGACTTTTTTTGTAGCATGGCTCTGCACGTTGCCTCCTGTTCAAAGCTGTCACCGTTTCCCCGCAAATGCAGTCACGGTGATGGAGCCACGTCTCCCACATCTACATAACGAGACATTTCATGAGGATATTTCAAGTCCCTTCCAACCAAAACCATTCTACGATTCTATGACATTAAAAACCTTTGTAGAAGGACCCGTAGTTAGGATTTACACAATTGAAAAGGGGAGAGTCTGGCCTTGCATGGTATGAACTGCAGCAGCAGGTCAGGGGACTGCTCTGAATGAGGACCTTTTGTTTATGGTGGTTAGTGCTGGATCCTTCAGAAGATGCAAACTCCCATCCTGCCATCTCTAGAATGCCTTAAATAGAGCAATGGGGATTTCTCCATGAGCTACCTAGTTTATGTGTTAAAACAATATAAATATAGGCGGACTGATAGCCCTCATTGTTTCCAGTTTAGCTGTAATGTTAGTTGCTATTCTTGCTCAAGAGCTGCTGAAGGCTTCTGAGGCATGCAAAGTTGTTTGCTTTAATAGCACACAGCATGAAACAAAGCAAAGACGGGAAGTGTTCCCAGCAAAATGCCTCCTTCTGCTGAGCTCGCTGGAACTTGCTGCCTCTTGGAAATGTTTAATTATAGGCTGCATATTCTAAAGCATTTTCTCCAATTATTTGGTCTCAGGTTCAATTTAATAAAACCTGTATATTATACTCCTTCCCAGCAAGGATCAATGCAAACGGATCACTTCATCAAATCCAGTTGGGCAGAAAAAACAAACCAGCACTTCACCTGCTGCACTGTAATTCCTTTCCGAACTGAAACAGCTGGCCCAGGTGCACATTTAAGGAATGTTGATAAGACCTGGTATCTTTAAAGCTCTAAAGTGTTGCTCTATTTTTACCTTGGGTTTCGATTGCAAAACACAAAGCTGGTGTGAGCTGAAGCATCCCAAAAAATAACTTAACAGCTGTAGAATGAATGGGCTTTTCCTCCCCTGCCCAGGTCACGGCATGGCTCAGCCAATCCTGCCCAGAGCTCCCAGACTATAGCCAGACCAACAGTCACCTCCCAAGGGCACTAGTGGCACCACAGTGGCAGAAGGGACAGGGCGGATGAGCGAAGGAACATTTATTTCTTTCTGAGGAAGCACAGAAGTTCACCCTCTGATGTAGCTGTGCCTATGGTCAGACCCAAGGAGGCTGCTGGTGGTGGAGGACAACCAACATCTGCCTGTCTGACATTGCAGAGCACAGAGTGATGCTCTGCTAGCAAAGACACAGCTACCTCCAGAAGCCTTAGATATATTTTTTTTTTAAGCCGAAAGAGGGGAGATTGAGATGAAATCTTAGGAAGAACTGTTTTCCTGTGAGGGTGGGGAGGCCCTGGCCCAGGTTGCCCAGAGGACTCATGGCTGCCTTGTCCCTGGAGGTGTTCAACGCCAGGTTGGATGGGGCTTGGAGCCCCTGATCCAGTGGGAGGTGTTCCTGCCCATGGCAAGGAGTGGACCTGGCAAGGTTCCTTCTAACCCAAACCATTCTACGATTGTATGATTTTCAAAGGCCAAACAGATACACATACCTGAAGGAAAAGGATCAGAATACCAAAATCCCCACAGCAGCATCCTTCACATCCCTACTCCTTCCCCTCCCAGAGACACCACGGCACAACTTGGGCTGAAGTAACCCTGAAGTATTACAAGAATTGATCATCTCCAAGGGGTTGTTGGGGTTTTGTTCAAAAAATCCCTCCATTTAAGGTAGAACATAGGCTTGAAAACTATTCACGTTTCCTGAAACGCATGGAAACTCAGAAGAGCTGGGCAGCAGCTCCCTCAGTCCTGCTGTGAGGTACAGACACAACATGAAGGCACAGTTGCTACCTGAATACAAAGAGCTATTTATTTAGAGCGGGCAGACGTACCAGTAACGGTCTCTGCTGCAGGCTGGGAGCCCTCCCATCTTCTGCCTCTTTCTAAGCTGCATTTCTTTACATAAGCAGTGCATGCTTTTAGAGACCTGACTCACAAACCTCCCCACCTCAGTAATATTTTAAAGTAAATATAGCACTGGTGATACATGCCTGACCTAGAGGGAACTCCATTTATAGCAGAGCAGGGAAATATCCGCATATGCCCCTTTCCGCACTTGGCCTCTCTACGCGGGTGTTCCTCTTGCAGCAAGGAGACAGGCGGGTGAGGTCCAAGCAATCAGCTCAGCCTCTCCCCTGTGCTGGAAGGCAGGGGACACTCATGGGCTCTGCTACTTATTCAGCACTGTGACACAGGGACCCGCCACGCTCCAGCAGTGACAAGGTCCTTGTATGGTCTGGTTACACTTCAATTTAATAAACGATCACTTGTGTGTTCATCGCAGGACCCGCCAGGGACACCCGATCAGCACTTTCACAGCTACTCACAATTTCTTCGCACACCTGCAATATTCCTGAGCATCCTGCAGAGTTTTAAGTAAAGGTTCCCTTAAAAAAATCTGGTGTTTCAGCAGCATTTCACCCTGAAAGCAGCCAGCTCAGCACAGGTCTGAACTCAGACGGATTTGTAGCATGACACACACAGGCACACGTACCAGCAACCTTCCCAGGAACGCTTCCACTTTCCTTGCCACCAGCAGTGAAGAGCTTCTAGTTCTTCTCAGAGCACCTTTAGAAAGACAAAAGATAGAATCATTAAGGTTGCAAAAGACCTCTAAGACCATCCAGTCCAACCCCACCGTGCCTAGTAAATTAAGTTCTGAAGTGCCATGTCTGCACGCTTTTTGAACCTCTCCAGGGATGGGGACACTACCACCGCCCTGGGCAGCCTCTTCCAATGCTTCACCACTCTTTCAGTAAAGAAATTCCTCCTAATATCCAATCTAAACCTCCTCTGGTGCAACTTGAGGCCATTTCTCCTCATCCTATCACTTGTTACTTGGGAGAAGAGACCAACACCCACCTCCACCCAACCTCCTTTCAGGAGCTGCAGAGAGCGACGAGGTTGCCCCTCAGCCTCCTCTTCTCCAGGCTAAACAACCCCAGGTCCCTCAGCCCCTTCTCATAAGACTTGCTCTCCAGACCCTTCCCAGCTCCATTGCTCTCCTCTGAATGTGCTCCAGCCCCTCAACGTCTTTCTTGTACTAAGAGGCCCAAAATTGAACACAGGATTCAACATGTGGCCTCACCAGCACCACATACAGGGGAACAAACCCTTCCCTATTCTTGTTGGCCACACCATGGCTGATCCGAGCCAGGATGCTGCTGGCAGATGAAGAATATTGTCCCCGCTTCCTTGCATCAGATGAGTATGAGCAAGGAAGATAATGAAAGAAACAAAACAATATATAAAAGGATTAAAACAGACTCATTTACAGCATTTGGGCTTGTGCGCTAAAGCGTTATCACTGAATTTTCAGCTAGACCTGTCAGTGTGGTTTTGATCGATAAGGTTCAGGTTGCTCTGGGACAGCCATTCTGGGCTTCAAAGGACAGATTTTTAAAAGAAATTAAAATTACGAGACCAAAAATAAATTCATGTGTTTGAAATGTCTGGTTGAAGCCAAACAGCCAGGAAGCAAGGGAGGAGAATCTGACAGGCAGTGCAGGGAGCAAAGAAAGGCATAGCAACTCAAGCGACCTAAATGGAAACTATCACAGAAGACTTCTCAAAATCATACCACTGACCGACAGGATTCATAGGGCGTGACAATCAAAAGACAATGAGAAAATAACGCACAAAGAGAGAATTGCAAATGCTGTTTCAAACGCAGAGGGACTTTGATGACGGCCAGACTTCTGCTTTACCAGCAGCACTGTTGAAACTGGGTTAGCAAAGCCTCAGGGCCCCATTAAGAACACGGAGCAAGGAGGGCAGCAACGACAGGGTAAGATGAAGCGAGGGATGAGCAGCAGCACACACTCCTGTAACGGTCTCAAACAGCTTGCGAAGAAGGGGGAGATGAAGGCAACAGCAGGTTCCGAGTGTTTAATGAGCACAGCCCAGATGCTAAGGCACAGTCATGGGCAGCACAGCTCTCATAGCCGATGACCTCAGTGTCGGGTAGAAGGCTGGCATTCCAAAAATGTAAATATCTACTCTAAATATTGCCATTTTCTATTAAAACATTCAAAAATCAAGTCCACATAGCAGTGCATCTCCCACGTTTAGTGAAACGGAGACAACAAAGACAGTTCTGTCTTCCCTATGAATTTCTAATAGAGCACTCGGCTCCCTTTCAGCAGGAAATCTGCTCATGGAATTGCACCAGGACTAAAGGAGCAGAGCACGCCTCATCCATAATGCAGGAACACCCACTGCGCCAGAGCTTGTCAGGAAGGACAGCAGTTTTCAATATGAACAACAGTATTCTGGGAGGCGGATGGTTAAAAATATATATCTTACGCCTGTGCCACTATGAATTATTGACTGTACAGGGAGTTGGAAAAAAGGATTCAGCGTCATTAATAATTTATTTTCTAATCCAAATGAAGATGGAATTTTATGCACCACTTATTACGAGTGCTGCAAACTGGAAAAACTAACTGCACTTCCCACTATCTGAAGCCAGAATTGCCTCTCCATTTTCGAAACAGTTTTAAAGTCTCTTTTCTAACTCGAAACATAGTCAGAGCCTTCCCTTGAGAGAGCATATGGTCATTCCTGAATATTTAGTAGGCGCATTAAGGATACAGAAATCCATCTATGCTTTAAAGCAGCACTACAGACACAGCACGACAGCTCTGAAATACGCTGCCTCTCTTCAATCCAAGCCTTATGCAAACAGACAGGTATCACACCGACAGGGCAATTTACTTGTTCAAGAAAATAAATGTGAGCGGCATTTAGCACCAATTGCAAAACCACCAGATACAGACAGGTCCTTCAGGCTCAACACTGCCTGGCTTGAACACCTAAGGATGGAGGCAGTCCAGACCGCAACAGGGCTGGAGAACTTCAGGGTGCAGCAGAACCTCACCCAGAGACTTGCTACAATTGCTTGTACTGTGTTCAAAGTATCAACCTATTTCTGGTGTTTGTGTTGTGATTTGAGACAGCAAAAAAAGGTAGCAAACCACTGAGAAGTGTATTATAAAACGGGGGAGGCACCTTACGCAGAGAAAGCTCTTCAAATCCAACCAATTTTGGTGTGCATTTGGGAACTAAATGTTTTACACTATGGGTATACAGAAAACTTTTTAAAGCTTACCTCTAAAGAAAACCATCCTTGTGCCATCTGTCAAAGAACAGCAGGAATAAACTCATGACTATATTCAGAGCCTTCCAATGCGGATGCTTGAAACGGAAGGGAGAAAGGGAGTCCAGATCTGCAGGCGCAGGCAGGAGGAACATGTCCTGCCAAAGTGAGCACTCTGGGTCAGGAAATGCTCCATCACGTCTGGTACAAAACCAGAGAACAAACTAATTCATATGTTCAGTGACAATCCCAAACCAGAGAGATGAATCTTATTATCCTTCCTGAAGTTTAAGCAGGAAGATTGTCATGGGGAAAAAAAGCAAGCACATTGCTTAGAATTCTAATTTATTATTAAATTACATATCAAAGCTTTATTTTTAATACGTACAGAGAATGCACAATAGGTGAGAACAAAAATAATTACAGTTACAGTAAAACAAGTTCTGAGAAGCTATATGAAAAGCAAAAACTCAGAAAGTGCAATTAGAAACTCATTTACAAGTCTGGACTGGGATATTATGTGAGAAACGAGTTTTGTATTTGCCTTAAATGTCTATTTAAATCGCTTTCCTTGCTCAGTAGTAGACAGACCAACAGCTGCATAGGTATTCAGAACTGAAAGCATCACCACCGGTTTCAAATACTCAGTCACCAGGAGAGATACAGGGCACCGAGAGGACCTATGGGTGTCACCTAGAGAATGGCTCGGTTTGGTCTCAGTGTGTTGTTCACTGTGGTCTCCTGTGCTCATATTGCTCAAGAGGAGCACTGCTCTGACAGATCTCACCATCTGATCACGTTCTGAGGAGTTTCAGAACGACTTCCTCCTTCAGGACTGATATGGCTGTCGCCTTCCTGTTTCAAATCAAGGATTTGGGGAAAAAAAAGCAAAAATAGGAAAAGGTTATGAATCAAGTGATGCTGGGAAACAAGCTGCTAGGTTTACAGAGTTAAAACAGTCCCGACTGAATGAGTCACAGAAGAGGTGGATCAGACTTTGCTCCCCATGCAGCAGTTCTCGGGGAGCTCCAGGAACACAGCCCTGCAGGACAGGTCGTCAATAATTCAACCTGACACTTTCACATCACCTAAAAATCTACTTCTGCTCTTTCATTTTCAACACCCAGCAAGGAACTGACTCCTCCTTCTCACGGTAATCTTATGAATGTCCAAAAGAGAGGATTTCTAAAACCACAAGCGAAAAATTATAGTTGATTACTGAGTGTAATGGATCCAGCAGGAATTTATATAGCACTTTGATATGCAATAGCTCCTGACACCAGAAGGGTTGTGTCTTCCCTGGAAGGGCAAAGTCTCCTATCCCCAGAAGCACCACACTGCTCGGACCCAGTGAGACAGAGGACGGCAAAGCCCTGCCTCCAGCCTTGCTGGAGGATGCACACTCCCTGCAGGGCTGGGCTATGCTACGGCCACACAAACACTCACTATTGACTGAACACGCAACACTGGGTGTTGCCCGAATGTCATTCCTCTGCTCTAGCAACCAATGCTTGGAGATCAGACAAACGCGTAAAAAAACAGTCTAAAGAGCAACAATAAAAACATTTGCATTTGTGTGAAGCATCAAAAGTTATCAATACAATCCCTTATGTTCTAATGCTAAGCTAAGCGGTCGCTGGACAGGTTTAAAATAGGGGCTTGTGTTCTAGCAAGAATAAAGTGGAGATTTTAAAAGAGTGTGTGCACACGAACGCGCATGTGAAATGTGCCTGCAGAAATACTATGGATTTCTCACTTCATCTTAATGGCTTGGAAATAATTCTCTTTTTGGTCGAGTTATGAAACTGCAGCTTTGCCAGGAATTGCAGAAATGAGAATTCTTCAACCACATTTTTCTCCTTAGAGCATGAGGAATCACACAGAATGAAAAACTTAGAGAACATATTTAGCAACAGGAGACATACAAACCCATATTTTCGGGTTTGAGATTAAATAGTACAATCACTGTTCTTGTTTACAGTCCATTGCCTTCACTACATAGGTCTGTGTGACTAGAGACGTTCAGGAATTACCAAGTCCTTCCTCTCGGCTCTTTACATGCACACTGCTTCAGAGAGCACTGCACAACGCCTGCTCACAGTGCTAGAGGAGTGATTACAAGAAGATGATGACCGAGAGACTATAAGGTCCATTAAATGTATTTTTCAACACAAAACTGTCTCAAAATCAACACAAATAAAACCCATGGAGGGGTCACCAACACTAAAACCATTTCCAGTAAAGCTTTATCTGAGATAATTCAGCATATTTCTGTTATTTTATACTAAAATATATCAGTTCCTCCATAACATTTCCATAACATGAAAAATCAATTATGTTTATATATTTATTATAATCTACATATTTTCCATAGCAGCTTTTCCACACAGTAAGATTAAATATATGCACCAAATAATCAGTTAAGTCCAGTAAAAAGACTTGTTGCAAGATTAAATAAATGAATTTATTTACGGTACTGCAGCTCTTATATTGCCAACTATAGAGCAACCAAATCCTACAAATCCTAAACAGAAGCATGACTGCCGATCAGGGTCCCTTAAGGTGGTGGCAGAATCAAAGAAAAGGCAGTAGGGAGAAGAGGTTTGATCTCCCAACACAGATTCATTAATAAACCTCCTTTATCCATCCATTTTTTTCATAAAACCCTTTAATAAACACTTCATTTCAAACCAGGAACATTCCCAAATCAACCACATAATCACCCTTTATTTAAAACACAAGCCCCAGTTTTACACGTATTAATTCTGAATGCTTTCTAATCCCAATGACAAGATGACTGATGAGAAGCCTTTGTTGACTTTTCAGCACAAAGTTATTAGTCTGCAAATAAACCTTCAAAACCATACAAACATTTTAGGCGCAACAGTGTGGTTTTGCACACTACACAGGCACAAGTGTCTACTCCCTCCAACAGGTACTTCACAGACACTATAAAAAGCAGTAAAAATTGCATCCATCCTGCTAGACTCTGTTCCAGAGAAGAATCTGGGGACTGTCTGACATTTGTCGGCAATGGCATACATGAAATCTGTCAGGAGTACTCTAAGTTGACTGCAAAAAGAGTTAATCAAGTTCCTAGAAAGTACTTCAGTGCCTCAGTTTGAATGTACTGGGTTACGATGAGAGATGGAAAAGTGTTGTTGAAAGAGCAGGAAAACCCATCACCTGTGAATGAACGCCAAAGCCATTCCTGATGTCGGCTTTGTTTTGAGATGCAAACACAATGGGATTTGTGTTCGTGTCTGGACAAAAAAATCCTCCTCCCTCAGATGATGATAAATAATACTTGTTACACTATTCATACATTCAACTCATTACTATGGGGAGTAATGTCCAACAATTTTGCACGCACATACATTTGCCTCAGGTATAACCATAAGTATTTTCATTTCCAATGGACAGTTTTGATTACAGTCTACTTACAGTGTAAAAATATTAACACTATTAGAATAACCTTAGATTCCAATATAAACTTTTCAAACTGCTTAATGTCTTTATAAAGACCTTTATGATGCCAGTCAAAGTCAAAGTATTTACACCCAAAAGACTACTTTTAGGTGAACTCAGGTTTGGTCACTTTTCAGATGAGTGAACACTATAGTAAACAGCTGTGAGGACGCTGTGCTCCCTTTTTACGACGGGGGACTTTTTAGTCCCTTTAAAGCCACAAGAAACCTTAAGATCTTCCTCACAGAGTAGTTTATTCATATTCTGTGCAAAAAGTGAAGTGAACGATCCTTTTTTTGACTTTGAGGAATTTGTGTGAAGCACAGTTTTCACAGCACAAATGATGCAGAAATAACTAGTATCTCAAACATGAGTTAAAAAGAATTACAGAACATGTACTTAGTAGTAAAGCAACCTGATGGCTTAAAGCTGCAACATTCTCACAGGGCACAAGTGTTCACTACTGTGCTTGGCCCACAGGGGGAACTGGCTTCCTGCAGCTTCCACCCAAGGCAAGCATAACAATCTTTTCCCACATACCAGCCAAAAACAGACCTCCCCAGCGCCGCTGAGGAAAGGAACTGTTCTACGGCTGCTGGTAAGTGTCCCATATTTACTTACCTTGCAGTGAGAAAGGGAATTAAAGACAAACAAATCCCACAAAAGTTAACCAAAGGAAGATGTATGGCAGGGAAGGAGAAACACTGCAGCTTCAACCCCAACCCAGTGTTGCAGTCTACCATCATAAGCTCTAGACATCATGCTGACACTCCCAGCCGTGACGAGGCGGCTGTTTGAAGTCTGTCGTTTCCCCCACTCAATTTTGCTTGACTGGTGGTGATGAGTTTAGCAGAGTCCATGGGGGAACATCCATCAATGAAAAGCATAGAGCAACAGTAAGATGGTACAGATGCCAATAATGCTACCCAAGATGAGAGAATCTCGTCGTTTCCGAAGGTTGATCCTTTGGATCAGGCTGTTCACTGCTGGAAACCGATCTTTAAGGAGTCTGAGTCAAGGTCATATCAGCAACCAGTATCTTCACTAGCAAGCCCCAAATTCTTTAATGTCTGAATGTTTACAGAGATGGGGTTTCCATTACCTCCCCGGACAACCTGTTTCAATGTTTCACCACCGTTACTGTAAAAAATTTCTTCTTCCTTTTATCCAGTCTAAATCTCTTTCAACTTAAAACCATTCCCCCTTGTCCTATCCCTGCAGTTCCTAATAAAGAGCCCCTCTTCAGCTTTCCTGTAGGCCCCCTTTGAGTACTGGAAGGTCACTATAAGGTCTCCCCACGTGCAGCCTTCTCATCTCCAGGCTGAACAACCCCAACTCTCTCAGCCTGGCCTTGTAGGTGAGGTGCTCCAGTCCTCTGACAATTTTTGCGGCCCTCTGTATGTGGAAACCCCAGTACTGCAAGAAATGCAGAACAGCTCCCAAGCTGGAGAAAGCAGATGCGGTCAAAAGCCCTCAGGGATAGTTAGCAGGATTACAACTGTACTTCACTAATAACAGACAATCAGAGAAAGAGAGAACAGAACAGCTTAGATTTCACATTTACACAGAACTCATCACCTAAATTACCAGGGCCTGATACACTTTAATCTCCGATATGTGAAGCTTAGTTGCTTTTAATAATTGTGTCTAAATAAGAATGAAAAAAATAAATGGGGCAGTTACATAAAACACCTGTGGAATTTATTTAATAGAATTCCGCTATTGAAAGGAACAGCCAAAGGCATTTGACTCAGAAAAATCAAGCACATTGCTTGACTATGCACTGCTCAAGTACAGCACATAAGGAAGAAGTCCTCCTGCTGCAAAGTCATAAAGATGTAAATCCATCTTGTAATGTGCAAAATACAACTGCCAATGAGATAATAAGTTTTGGAGCTTCATGTCTTTGGAACTAAGACTCTTTTAAGTCCAAAGCTTATCAAATTTTTTTTGGTCCTGCTGGTTGGTAAGAACTGTAATGAAATTTATGGGTTACCAAGATACATCTCTTCAGGATGCAATCTGTCTAATCAAATGATGCTAACATTGTTCTTTGGGCCCTCATGACAGAGAAGGAAGCAATAGTGGGAAAACAACAAACATGCATGGCTTGACAGTCTGGCACATTCTTTAGCTATGAGCACAGAATATGAGGAGAAACCAACAACCCAAAACCTTAACATCTCCAAGACTGTGACAGACAGGAGGATACTAACGTCATGAATACTCTTAGCTGTAAACCATAACAAGCAGCAGTGTTTGCCAAGCTTCAGTTCTGGACAGTCTTGAAAGCAAAAAGCAAGTAAAATGAAATGATGCTTTTAGGAAAACATGCAACAGGGAAGGCCATAAAAGGGCCTTCAGATCTCCATCTGAAAATTAAGCTACACTGATTTATAAGCGTGTTCAAATTTGAGTATAAACAACTTACTTATTCACCACATTTGTCATGAAGATGCTTTAGTCAGGTTATCAGGCAAGACTGGTTAAAAAATGGTCTGTTTCTCACCGATGACAATATCACTACAGGTTATCCAGCTGCTGACACCACAAAGCATTCTGATGCCCAAATGACAAGAGTGAAAAATGTCACTATATCGCTTCTTATGAACCGACAGCACAAATTTTTAGGAAAGGATACTAGCCAAGGTATTCATCTTGCTTTGTATCGACTTCAACATCCCCCTCTGCGAAGTCATATTTTCTTTAGTTGCCATGGCAATGCTGGAGAAAGAAAAAAAAGAATGGATCAAGTTGTTGGTGCTAAGAATAATCCACAGCTAAAACAAGAGGCAAGTAAGCAGGCAACGCTTCTTTAGAGAACAATGAATGAGGTAGAGCAAGATGAATGAAACCACATTTTTTCCATTAATCTCTATCCTTTACACTTAAACGATTTCTCTTTTTATACAAGCCATTAACAACTGAAAACACTGCAATTGCTTGAAACAGGTAGGGGTTTGGCCTATTGCCTTCAGCCCCAACAAAAAATGGTACTGCAAGATAAGCAAACCTAAAGGTATTCTTCTGGCCCTAGAAGAGTTTGTTACCACTGAAGTCCCACTCACTTTCACTCTAGAGAGCATACGAAATTTCTGATCTGCCATCAGGGAACAATGGCTATAGAAGTATTAAGCAAATAAGAGCCTAGTCACAATTAAAAATCAGTTAGGAAAGCTAACATGCTGATTGAAAGGAGATGGAAGTGCTGTTTGAGACCAATACAGCTCACAGAGCTTTACAGAGAAGGCTTCTGGACAATCAAACTGGGACAATCACCAGGTCTGTGAAGACATGTAGACACAACAGAGTATTGAGATCTACTACGACGCAGGATTAACACTGCCTCTGACACCAGATGAGTGGGCAAAGCTTGGATTCTCCTGCATTATGGCCTCTTCCTAGCAAGACCCACCTGACTGTTTCTCCCTAAGATGAACGGAGTTGAGGAAGTTGCTGTATAATGAAATCATATTTAACAATGCTTCCATCACAGCACAGCTAAAACACTAAAAAAATTTAGTCCTAATTAAGAATATCAACCCTGGGTAGCTTAGTTTTCACTCTCTGTTTCTTTACTAATACAAGCTCCAGCTGTGTGCATTTTATCCAAACATCAGAACACTATATATTCCCAATTTCAAATATAATACATTCTGGAAGCTGGAAAGAAGCAACCGTGCTCTTGAAAATAAAACATTAAAATGAAGATTTAAAAAAACCTATTCAGCTGACGAACTTCTCTTCAGATCATAAAACAAAGACTTACAGGATGAAAAATGAAAGCACAGGCTACTACTCGTAGTCCCAGGTAGTATTTTATGTAGGTACTTCGAACGCAATAGCTTTGTCAAGACAAGCTGCACAGACTCATTTATATCTAGAGAAACAGTATATAAAAGTTTAGACTCTGGAGCTAAGGTCCTTAAGAAGGAACAGCGTGAAAAATGCTGCTTCTCCTTGGCTGGCATGCATTTAAAAAAGAAACAAAGTAGGACATAAATACCACATGGCTGGATAATAACTCAGAAAATAAAACCTATATCGCTTTTGACTACACCTACATGAATAACAACCATTAAAACAAGTTCTTGGCCAAGTTTGTGAGCCTTAAATATGGAGGGAAAATGTTTTGGAAGAATAAAAGTTAAGTGGAAAACCACAATACAACAGATATAAATATGAGAAGATGGAACCAAAGTTGTAATTTCAGAGAACAAACAGATAGGAAAATGCAAAATGCTTCTTTTACCCAATACAGACAGTCGCATTGTAAAGAGCACGTTATGCTTGTTCACACTCAGTGTCTGCACGCAAACATGATTTCGTGAAAACAAAACTCATGGTTAACTGGAAGTAACAGGGCTTGTAGTCGCCTCCTTGGCGTTTATAAGGGGGTTGCCAGAATCCATTAATGCTCCTCCTTGTTTGTCAAAAAAGAACAGAACAAAGCCTACAAAACTTCTCTTTGCCTGCGGGGTTCTGCCACTCAGCACATTCTGTGTGTTTGTTCCTGTGGATACACTAAATCATCTAGCCCATAAACACAACTGATTTATTGGATTAACAGGAGAGGCTATTCAGGTCTAAACTTACATGAAAAGAAAGTGAAAATTAGATTGGAGTAGAAATAATCGCATCACTGCCTACCCCAAGAGTTCATGAGTCTACAGAGAAAAGCAGCTGCGAGAAGGCAGTCAGAGAAATTCTGCATAGAGAATAAACAGCTGCATATCAATACACAAAAAGCAGCTACCATCAAGGGCGGAAAAGGGAGCTACAAAATTAGAACAGTAAATATATCAACCCATATGATACTTGAGAAGATACAGTATTTGATAGAATACACATTTCCAACTCAGCGCACAGGTTTTCTCAAGAGAAAAGCAACGAGCCCACAAACCCGTGACATTTTCTATTGAGAAGAGCACTGAGGAAATTTGAATTACTAGGAACTGAGTTGGAAAGGAAAAAAATCTGTGAGCTGTACACAGGAACACTTCCTTAGTAATCCCTTTAACCCCAAACCCCGACTTGATACTTGTCCTGCTGAAGTTTTAATACAGCGTTTCTCAAAGCCCTCCTGAATTAAGCCACATGTTTTCATAAAATGCATCCAAAGGCTCATAAAGCCATCCATTAATTTACAGAAGTGAAAACACACAACGATTGCCAGGATATAAAGTGTTCCTGAGACACCTCCAAAATGCCTTTGGAAAGAATTATTATAGATTACCATGGAACACAAGGTTCCTGCTTTAACACCTGAGGATTGAAACTGCCCACTTCATACAAAAACGCATGATGCAACAGTTTAAGTTCACAGATTACAAGACTGGAATCTTCTTCATATTTTTTTACCCAGTATTTTGAAGAATTCAGCTCAATGGGCCAGGTTTTACTGAAGGGCTCTGAAGAAAAAAAACTGTAGTGATTACCATTTTTAATATGATACGGTCTAGTAATTAAATGTAATTGTGATATCTGTGAACAAGAGTTTAATGGGATTCCCACTACCATTAACAAGTTAAAATTCAAGTAAAAACCACTGTTCTTCACATATAATTTGATCACTGAAAACATGAGCTGTTTTAGCTAAGCCTTTCTATCTGCAGACGGGAGTATTAAATGTAAGCACTATCAGGAAACACACAGCTCCTGGCGACAAGTCCAATGATTGTACAGTCTTAAGCACTGCAGTTTCCTCATCTCCTTCATTAGGCAGTTTTGGTTTCATTCCCATCCCTAACATATGCTCACTGACACGCTGTTGCCATTTGTCCACTGACAAATCCATTCTTTATAAAATTAATCGTATCCTTCCCATTCATAATATTGGCCCTGTTTAGTTACTCAGCACCGTAATCTGCCCAGATCAAGAACACGTTTTCCTTACGTTTTGAAACTTCTACACAATACTTGGGATAAAAGATTAAACGCTTCTTACTCGAATCAAGATGACCCCGATTTAACGTTTCATGTGAAACCAGCATGAACTGTTCTCGGTGCCACATTGGCTTGAACTACTACAGTTGGGTGTAAACCAAGTTTCTAAAACCAGATGGTACTCTGCTATCTATATTTAATATTAAAGCACTGCTGAAGTACAACATTAAAGAATGCTGCACTACGGGAGAAATCTCTTTTAGGAAAGTCTGAGGTCACAGATGCAAAGAGCCCACCCATCTCTTCCACAAATCAGCAGGAACTTCTCCAATTCCTGCGCTTGCAGCCATATCTCCTCAACATTTCATGTTTGTCTTTGGATGTTCAGCAGTGCTGCAGGCCTGCAAGCAAACAAATTTCTCTTCAAAAGTAAAACAACTGATATTTGTAGAGAGTTCACAGGTTTTGCCGGCATGAAAGAGTAGAAAGTAATAAACACTTCCAGCCATTGTCACAGTCAAACTAGTCTAACACGCAGGAACACACTTTTGTTGATGGTTGCCTGGGATGCTAAGTGTTTTCACCCAGACAAATGTGTAAACTGCTGGGTATTCTCGGCCCCCACAGCAGCCACAGATATACAGCGCATTATCAAGTGAAATGTACCAAAATGTCAACTCCTTGCTTCATCCATTCAGACAGCTCCGTCAAATCTACATTGATGGAAAACTAAAACAAAGCTCTAAAGGAATAAGACACGATATTAAAAATCAAATAATTCATGGATTACTGGACCTTGTGTTTCATTTTGTACTTTGTGAATCGTACTTGCTCATTTAAATTCATGACAACGGCTATGATTAAGGGAATGGCCTCTGCGACTCTGCATAGAAATGCAGGCTCTGGTTTTAAATCAGTAGAAATTGTGATTATATCACTTATTCCTTGTGCATACACATATATTCATATCTATAAATATACACATATGTGCATATTATATGCATAAGCACACACACAACACCTTACAAATTCCTTTAAAGATTATTGTGCCTTTTGATGAAGCCCAAGACGAAAACAAAAGGAACATTTCTCCAGATTTTGCCTAGACACTCCGGCAAGGCTCCTCTGAAAAGAGCTAGGATTCAAAATCCAATTCACACTCTTCCATTCTGTAAAGTCAAGATTCAATGTAAGTGAATTTTCCCCTTTTATTTAATCCTAATTATCACTGAAAGAAATACCCAAATACAGAAGGAGATGATTTATTAGAAAATTATATCTATGTTTTTTGTGTGGCTTCAGAATGGAAATGAAGTAATCCAATCTGTTAACACATTAACACTGACAAACCAGCCTGAATCAGGCCTCGGAAACAGGATTGCAATGAAATCCTCAGAACTTGTCACACTGTACGTGCAAAACTATTAAAAAAAAAAAAATCAAACTGAGCCAACCTAAAAATATAAATTGTTGGAAAACAAGAAATGAATCATTTGCTATTTTGGAAAAGTGACAATGTTTGAAAATGAAAACTCAAGAACACCAAACATATTAAGCAAAATCTCTGCTTGTATTTAAATACGGCCAAGGCAAGTGAAGGCTGTTCCAAAGAACTGCAGTACAAAGTATCACATCCCACTCCTTTCTGCAAAGGAATCTGCTGCAGTAAAGGCCCATGTCATGCAATTAATTTAAAAACCCAATTAAAAGTTTAGCGCTAACAAAACATCTGGAATGACAACCCCATGCATCCCTTTAGTTAGCGAAGCGTTTCATCTTAGTTAACCAGAAATGTTCTTGCATGTTTGGTGAGAGCAACGGTTTCACAAGGAGTGGTAAAGCAGTGGCCCTGGCAATGGGGTCACTGCTACACAGTACATCAACAGAAGCCTCTGCACGCACAGTAAAATGCTTTCCAGAGTCTAGAATTGCTGCTTAATAACAACCCGTAAAAAATTAAAGTGATTTCTTAACGTCCTGAGTTACACCCAAATAATGGGTAATGAACTACAGCAGATGTAAACCTTGAAGGCAGAGCAGTGTGAGTAGCCAAAATAAGCTAATTCCATCTCACTTCACTCAAGGAATCTGCATTTGAACACCTTCCCCTGCACAATCATCTCTTTTACTTGGTTTACAATAGATAAAGCAATTGATAGTCACATGTTGGGAGAATTTCTATGTGGTAAAATCACTTAAAATGCAGCAGGATTTACCACCAATTAATATCATACCCGAATACCTACAATTACAGGGATGACAGAAGTAAAACAAAAAAATTCACTCTGGTTTCAACAGAATCGGAACTGAAATGAATGACATAAATGAAATTACATTTCACTGTAGTTACTAAACAAGCTCTTTTTCTCAAAAAGACACGTAAAACATTTTTGGCAACAACTACAAGAAGTTAATTTACTACAGAGAAAAAATGATGCAACAAGGAGTGCTGGAATCCAGCCTCTTAAGTATCAATGTTAATTTATCACAGAAGGAATGCTTTCGGTACACTGCACCGAGGAACTCTGAACCAAGCTGTATGGGAGGGACTACGGCTGTGGAGACAGTTGGTTTGTAGTCAACCATAGGACTATAAGTCCTATAAAAGAAACTCAAAGCAGTTTTAAACCAGCCAGGACACCTACTGATGGCACCACGGAGCTTCCAAGAGGGCTCAAAAGCTATTGGAGAAATATTGGGTGAATATGCCAGGAGCTGCTCTGTTCCCAGCTTCAGTTTGCCAGGCTACGTTCCCTTGCATGGGTAAATCCACACAGAGGTTCACTTATCACACATGCACATACTCTCAGCTTCTCTGACAACGCATAATCAAGGGGCTCGGTAAAGACCTCAGACAACAAAATACAAGTTGTTTTGCAGGATATTAAGCTTAATAAATCACAGTATGATGTTTAACGCTCTGGTTACTGGAGTGGCAGCAAAGAGACTGAACAAGTGTTGAGCATTGTGAAGGCATGGAAAAGCAGGGCTACAAGCAAGGCAATAAAGGAGACTATTTTTAATCAGGAAAGGACTAGAACTCAAAGTAAAACAATTATTCATAACAACTGTGCTAAGTTTGTCTTTATGAGGCTGTGGAGAGATGATATCCACATTTTCAGACATTATTGAACTGATCACTTCTGGTTCATCACTGCACATTAATGTGGTTTAACACATTCTCCCACCGTGTTAATTATACTGAGCCCACTGTGTGTACTTAAGCCAGCCAACCCTTAATGGACACAGAGCCTTGCTGCACCTCTAATTACTCTTCTTGATCAGTAATGCCAGTGCATGCATTATCTGAAAGCATATCTTGCTTTATTTCTTCCCTTTTTTTTTTTTAGTTTAAAAGCAACAATCTAAAATCTAAAACCATTAAGTCAGGCACTCTGAATTATTGGTTTCCATAATCCCAGTGTTCAATGGAAGACTGTGAAGGGCACAGATGATAGAAGAAATTTATGATGCTACCGTTCTAAAATTTCCAGGGCAGTTAGAGAAGGTATCACTCAAGTATTCAAACCACATGAAAAACCCAAAAGATAAGTAACTATACAACAGCAATAACCTGTCAAGTCCTTTTGGCAAAAGCCTTTACCTGTATCAGCTGCACAGTAGGGTGCTGCATACATAGAAGATTACAGAAAAGCATATTGTAGAAGAGCATCACTGTGAGGAGAAACAGCTTGACTACTGGAATAGCCCTCAACAGTTCAACCCGAGGTTCATTCTGGCTGATCTCTTTGGTTTTGTAGGGGCTACTCACCTTTGAGCAGAAATGCAAGTTTTCTAAACTAGGATGAATAAACACCATTATGTCACCATGGAACAGAGAAAAACCCCAAACCCCACTACTCCTTCATTGTAATTCTGCCTATGGTTGTAAACAACATAGCTATTGTGCAAATGAAATTACTCATATCTTTAGACACAATTCAATGTCAACTCTGATTGTGCAGAAAATAATGAAAATTATTAAGTTTGTTCCTACCTTATTGTTTCTTCTATCAGTCGATCTGAGCTGGAAGCCAAGAGAAAAAAAGGCAAGTTAAAAAAAGGAACAAGCAATAAGTATTATTTTAGATTATTAAATCAATGATCACCATAACAAAAACATTAATAATTTTGCCCTTAGAATGTCTTATTTCAAGATGTTGTCACTTTTGGCTACTACACAGATTTAGCAGAAGAGAAGATGCATACAGTATCCTCTGGAGCAGCATTTCCTAACTGAATGCAAGAGCAGATGCATAAAGCACTGAGCAGACAGAAAAAGGGGAATGGGCTCCATGATTAATGGCAAATCAATGATAACTGAGCCTGGAGCGCAACCGGTGCCCAGGGCAGTCTGGAAAGGAGTACTAGAGAAGGAAGCACCTCACTTTATTGCTTTTTAATCCTGGTCATTCCTGCCTACCCCTTCAAAGAAATGTAATTAAAAATAAAAGCTGAGACTTGGTTCCAGGTAATAAAATCTCAAATCACTGCTTCAGAGCTAGTTTACCAAACACCATTTTATGGTGGTTAATGAGGCAAGTTCTTTCTATAGTAATACCAGTTGGATGAGAACTAAGCGCTGCTTATGGGAACAGAATACAAACTATCTGTAAGAGAAAGACCTTGATAACACAAGCCCCTTCCCCCGCGCTTCTACACATTCATCGAGTCTCTATGTAGCATAGCTAGGAAAAGGACAAGCCTAAAATACAGCACCACAGAGAGAGAACATTTCAGTTAAAAAATGGATGTGTGAGATTAAGATGACAAACAAGATGCTCTGAAGACTGGAGCAATTTCTTTTTTTCTATACTCTACTTCTTACAGACAGGTTTTTAATCACTGTTTTACAGCCAATTATAAAATCCTAGAAAAACATATCTTGTTACAGCAACCACTATCTAAAAGGTATTACTGACATGGAATAGGTGACTGCATCCCCACTTGCCATATTGCAGGAACAATGATGTATCCCTACAACTGGACGAGGTGACTGCATCCCTGCTTCCCATATTGCAGAAGCAATGATGTATCCTTACAGCTGGAAGAGGTGACTGCATCCCTGCTTCCCATTTGTAGAAACAATGATGTATCCCTACAATCGCTCTGTCTACCCCACAGACTCACACAAACTCTTGTAGAATAACTGAAATAAACGTGAGTATGCAGCTTAAGAAGGAAATCAATCTGACAGAAAGAAGTTTTATGTTGTATTAGATATTGCTTTTAGTATTAAAGCAGAATTTATTGCTGCCAGACTAAAAGGATTAAAAGACATTACAAGGGCATGACCATCTTTATCTTCATCCTCCCTGTTCCAAGTGTTTCGCCACCTCAGGAAGGGAAGGCATCAACAGCCTGCGGCACAGCATAGTTCTGCTTCTGAGTCAGCCGGTGCTGCCCAATTTGGAACCTTTCTTCTACCCACAGAAATTCTGGAGATCCCCCCACACCTCCAGCTGGAGGCACGGCAAAGGAGCGTGGTGTGTGGCATGCGCACGCGTGTGTAAACTGCTCCAGGAGGGGGGAGATGCTAACAGAACGCCCTTATTTGTCTGTGAAGAGGAGTGAAAACATGCAGCTTTCTATTTCAGTCTAGTCCATGGCTTGAAATATGGAGACAGCACAGAGAACACTAAAAATATTTTGCCCAATTTCAAGTTGAGAGGGACTCAACTGGGGCAGCAAACGCTGAAGATGCTGGAACACTTCTTTCTACTCCCAAAACAAAGCCACACTCCAAACAGTCACATCAGCGAAGCCAGTACATCGGTTTAATCAAATAAAATAATTTTCATTCCCTGTGTGGTATTTACTACCACTGGCAGAGAAGTAAAACACCATAGCTATGTACACAGAATGATGTAAGCAGTCTCAAGTCTCGCAGCGTCTGATGATGTCCCCAAGGCAAGCAGAACAGAAAAGCGATGCATTCAAGTTTTCTGTAATCACCAATTCTCCAAGATATAAAATTCAACTGAGAATGTGCCTTTCACACACAGAGAGTCTCTAACAGACAAGTGTATTATGTGGGCAGTGCATAATGAGAATAAACTGTAAAACCATCAGAAAACAGTCTGAAAAGCAGGAACGGTGCACAAGAATGCACAATTTATAAAAGGGTTTGATTTTTTTTTTAAAATTTATTAACAACAAAAACATATTGGGAGCCTAGCTGGAAATAACCTAGTCACAAACATTCTGTGGAACAAAATATTGCTAGAATGGTCCTACTTAAAACCCTACCCCGGAAAAGTCATCACCAACATTATCAGCTCTTTGTCCATTTAACTGATGAAGTCATAGTATTTTCATAGTGATGAGCTGAACATGGCAGGGAAGTTAAGCACATTGAGAGACCTTGAGTGAACTAGGATGCTCTCCATGGTTTTCAGAGCACAAAATTAGGCTTACCAGTTGCAGCAGAGACACTAACTGCTCTTTATGTTAGAGAAAGCTGTAGTTGGGCAATTTTACTACTTAATTGGAGACATAAACACAAAAAGTATTTTAAAGCTTCAGATTCAACTATATTTCACTGCATTTTCATACACGTATGTATATATGCGTATGAAAATAAACCCTGGAAATGCAGTTACCTCTAAAATGATGACAGGTAGAAATTATTACTGAATTTATACATTTTTATTAACAGTTCCCCACCCTCACAAGAAAATTCTTTCTAAGATCTCATCTCAATCTGCCCTCTTTCAGCTGAAAGCCATCTTCCCTCATCCTATCAGTGCACTGATAAGATGCACCCATACAACAGCTCCTAAGGTCTTCAAAGTTCTTGGCAAACACAGACTGTAAAGTTGACTTACAGTGATACCCAAACAGATGCAGGCAGTTGTTCCATCATTTTACAGTTCATAACCATAGAAAATGACAGCCAGATTTAAGGGAGATCAGGAATACCAAGCATAACAAGAGCCCAGAGATCCATGGGAAGTTCACAGAGATCTCTGACTATCAATAACCTGCTTTACACAAGTAGAAGTTGTTCTCACAGGTATGAATAATGTTCACTTCAACTGTTTTGACAGAATAGAAAATAACATTGAAAGAGGTAATTTTACTTAACTTACACATTGAAAACACTACAAAAAGAGGCACTTAAAAAAAAAAAGAACAACAAACATCCCTTAACTTAGTTCTCCTGCTATCCAAGCAGCGACAACAAATCCAGTGGACATTACCTTATGAACATCCAAGCAAGCAAACAATGGATCTGGGCAATATTAATCTGATTTGCCATCTGTTTCAATAAGCCATGCATTTTCCCCTGTCAAGACAGATGGCACTTTGACAAAGCCATTAAAAAATACCGTAGGAAAGAAACGCCGGAAGATGCTGAGGCAATCACCTACTGTAATAAACGGCACAAATCCAACGGTGGCAGCCATGCATGTGAAATAATCAGGCCTCTGTGCAACTGCTGTCTTCAGAAAAGATTGTGCAGTTTGTCATTTAAATATGCAGACAGGTAAATTAATCCAAAGGCAAAATGAAGTGAAATATACCTCTCTGATAGAAAAGAAGCCTGCCCATCACATCAAGCTTTTGCAACTAAAGAAAGCATTTTATATTCTTTGGGTTTTTTAAAGTAAATATCTATGCTAGTAGTTAAAATTCAGTATATAGATGACTAGTCAGGTAAGGGCTGAGCCTCTCCCACTTCTATAGATTTTGCTGCTGACTTAACAGCTAGGATTCCTCATCCAGGCACTTGGCAGAGAAACAAGATACAGCAGTGAGACTCGTCTGCACACAACTCATTTCCCAAAGCACTATATACCCTTCAGATAAAATTAAGGGCGATGTTATCACTAAGAATAATTTTAAAGGATTAGGGAAAGCCCCTACAGAATAAACTAATATAGCACTTGATAACTCTTTTCTTACTTTCATAACAAATACTTCCAGAAATAATAATTTTATTTCTCTAAGTTTTCTTTCTCTAACTGCAATATTATCACCAGCCTCAGCTCTCAAACTGCCTGCATTAAATCTTTTGTATATTCACAGTCCTGGCTCACCAAGCAACGTAGAGCTTCCATGAATGCAAATTTTGCAAAACATACTTGATATTCTAATACAAATGTACAGATTATGATAAAGCAAATCAGACTTACACAGCCAGTTACTTCCATCATAATCAGTCCTAACTTACAAGTGGAAAAAAACCACTGTGCACACAAAAACGACGTCAAGTTCATTTTTTTCTGCTTGCCATCAAGATAACTCATCATCTAACAAATGCTGATGAACTCTTTAAAAACTTAACTATAAAAATGTAAAGGAGAACACCTTTTTTTCCTGTGATAACAAACAAGATATTCCAGATTTTAAGATTTGTCTCATGCTTGATTCGTGTCAGAGTGAACTGCACTGGAGCTGCTTAGCCAGACTGGACATCTACAGATGCTAATGAAGACAAACATTGGCGTAGAAGTCCACTCCTCAACTGAGGCCCAACATATGAGCACGGCGAGACAAACGTACCTAGGGTATGTGACACCCAACGAGAGAAAACTTCTAATTGGGAACTGAGCAGACAACACAAGATTTACTGCTTTGTTTTTATTTAAGAGCAGAGGCAGCACCTGCTATGAATTCACAGCATGCAGCAGCACAGGGAGAAGAAAGAACACATTTACCAAAGAAGCACACATCTTACATTTCCAGCACAGGAGCAGCTAGATGGCCAAAAACAAAGATGCAAGGCAAAATGGCCATTTTCAGGGATGAACGGTTTGCCCATAGAAACCATTCTGAAAGCAGAGAAAGGTTCACATATTGACAAAAGCTGCCATTGTTTGGGGGTTCCCTTTGTATGGTAATTAAGGCATAAATCTGATGCTAAGGAGATGAAATGTCTTCATGCTTTCTGTTGCAGCAGGCAAAATTAAATAAGAGCCTGCAACAATCAAACATAAAATCCAGCATTAAGTCAATGTATAGATTTGCTCCAAAGGAACAATACATTAACATCACATCTACAAACCGTAAACACATAAACAGGCTTATTTCTGCATATGATCGTCCTGAGGTGCCTGACACTCAGCAATCACTTTCAATGAGAATGAGGAATAGTTGTAAAATCAAAAAAGCAAAAAAGCACAACAGCACAACATCACATTGCTTTTAATCAGGGTGAGTGATTTGTTAAATCTAGAATAAAAGGTACTGAACATAAACCAACACTCTTTGGTACTGAAATTCATCCCAGGTGGTTCACATGTACCTTGTACATAAGAAAAAAAAACCCATGCTCTTCACCATAGGGGAGAATCTGCCAAAGGATTCCCACAAATATAAACTGGTGGTTGTTGTTGGGGAGACCTGCTCTCTCCCACCTGCAATCCTAAGACACACACTTCACTGCAAATTGTACTTCTAGCTACACCACAAAGTAAATACCTCAACAGCTTAACAATTCCAAGAATTTGGACTGAAGATAAGCTAACGTAAATCCATCTTTGCAGTTAACATCAGTAACATGTCTACATGTGCATCATAGCCAATAAAAAGATGAGATGTTCTAACTCAGTTTAAAGAACAATTTAATGGATGCAAGCAAGTACTACGGGATGGTCTCCCTTTGCAGAGAGATCCCTGACCCAGGGATCTACCTTCACAGGTCTGAAAACACCAACAGGTTGTTTGTCCTCGATTTCCAAAGGCTACAGTGTGCACCCCCACTGAACTCCATGGACTTGTCTGGAAATTATCAACAGAGTGAAGGAAATGTGTCTGCAAAAAGAGGAGTTCGCCAAGAAAGCTCTTTGGCACATTGGAAGACTGGGGAAGAGTGCCTGATGTTTGAAAGTCCCAAGAGCGTGAGACACAGCCATACTTCCTCCTTTAAAGCTACTCTATAAGGAAATAAGAGCCTTCTCAATAATCGGCACTATAGAGTTTATCCAAAGATCACAGTTAAAAACTTAAAATGAAAGCAGCTCCTCTCACCTAAATGAAGCGCAGCAGCTAGTTGCCTATTCATAAGGGCAATAACAGTGCCAGGATGGCACCAACAGCCACATAGTGAGGTTTCTAGAGGCTCTCCGTTCATGGTTGTGAAAGGTCCTGGACAGATTGACCCTCCCGTATAACTGCTCTATATTACTCACAGTAACAAAGTTAAATGAACTGAAAAGGGCAGGCCTTACTGTAAGGCATTATCAGTAACCACAACTGTCAGAACAATTCCAGTAACTCACTAATGGACTGTATCGGCATTTCCTCAAACCCTCCAGGCCGCAGGCACAACTAGCATTCAGTAGAAGTGCTGTTTTCATTATTTCTTCTGGTTTAAATCATTTAATTTAAATTATACCTTTAACTAGAGTGAAAAACCCTCAAAAGCAAGCAACACAGCCTTTGATATTCAACACTAATCTGATGAAAAACAAGCTCTACTGAGACAACCTGCCATTATGGATTTGTTGGGCACACACAGACAAGATAGATGCTTAACTTACAAGAAACACAAGCTGTTTATAAACTGTACTGTAACAAAGAGATTGTGCTGCTTTTCTAGCTCTGTCTCTTTTGACTAAACCTAAGCAAAGCTAGAAAAAATGTTCTAATACTCACATTCTCGTAAGTAATCGTGAAAAGAAAACACAGAGGGAAAACACCTTCCAGAAGAGCCCCATCATATGAACAATTTGGTAATTAATATCTTTTTAATTTCCCGTGAAGCTAACATAGAAATGAAGTAAGAGTTACCTCTAGGATGACAACCCCATCTTAATTTATTACAAAACCCTAAAACACACACTGATGGAAATGTATTCTGCCTCCTCACTGCACTTTCACCTGCTGTGGTTTTGAGGGTTTGTTTGGTAGATGTAGAGCTCTGTGCCTTTAATTCAGGACTTGGCTGAAGTACCCAATGTCACCACTGTCTACCTGCCTGTCTATTGAATTTCAGAAAATTATTCTTAAAACTGCATAGTTAACAATACATGCAGTGAATACCCGTGGTACAAAATTTAAAGTGCATGCTACTTTTAAGCCACTTGCACTCCAAATTTGGAATGCAATTCATCAATGGGTGAAGGTCTCAACATTTTTTCTTCCAACCCAACTTCACTGCATTCTTAGGCTTGTCTTTTTATCTAGGACTAAGCAAGGTGCGTTCTTCCAGAAGTGTGACTATCATACTCAATATAAACAAGTGAGAGGAAAGCACCCCGCATCCTTCAGTTGACAACAACACTAAGGGTTTTGAAAGGTTCTAACCAAAAGTGTATTATCAGGCTAAAATAGGCATGCTTTAGTGGGAATTAGGATCCAATTCTGCTTCCCAGCACAGATTTGACAGAAAGTATCCTCAGCAGACAGGAGCCAATGCCTTTCATCAAACCACTGGTAAAGCAGCACACGGAGACATCTACCACACAGCAGCCAAGAATGATGAGAGCTGCTTTCTGACCCATTGCAGAGGTTCAAATTAAGTAAACTCCAGAATGATATTTATACACTAACGCATAACTTTCCAGAGCTTCACTCTGTATGTGAGAAAAATGGAAATAATCACTATTTAACATATCTATACACATCAAATGAAGTTCAACATCTTGTTTTCACTGGAATAGCAAATAACGAGCAAGCACTTAAAGAAAAAGGAAGTACACAGCCACATGGACAAAAATAATGACATTTTGCATTAGAATAATAAGGGACTCTCGGATTCCACACGATAAATTCTATAAGACTCCATAATTGCTGACTGTGTTCAAAAGATTCATTTACTCAAATGAACCAACCCATGGAAGAAGGATTTCAGTACCTGTCAAAGTCCTAATTTCAATGCAGACAGGGGGAAGCTGTCCTAGTTAAGGAACAGCGTTGAAAGGAAAGCTAAAAAAAAATAAAACACTCATCACTGACTTGTTTATTTCTGAAGGGAGAAACAAACTTCAGAAACAAACACAGAACTCTGAAGTTCGAAGCCTGGTTTTGTATTCCCTCCCTCTCCCCAAATCAAGGACACCACGTTGTTTCTAAGGCAAAGCCCAGAACTGAAAACCAGGGCAGAGTTTTAGTCCCAACCACTCTTTTTCCATGATATATTCAGGTAGCCTTTCACGGTGTCTTATGAGGGTTTGTTCCTCAGTTTCTGTAGGCATTCAGAAATACCTAGGATGGTTTCTGCAGCCCCTTTCCTGGGATTACATGGAAGCTCATGCTTAAGCCTTCACATTTTACAGAGATGAAAAGCTAACAAAGAGTCTGAAGTTTTTAAAGCTAACACCTGTGATTGCAGCTTTTATCACCTGGATAATTCAGTTTTGCACTCAAAATCATAAAGGCAGCCCCTAAACAAGTTTAAAAGCACATGCGAGTGGCAGGATTGTTGGTCCTACCAACCCTTTTGTTCAAATATCATTCATTTTAGACACACTGAAGTATAAAAATATCACAACAGTCACAAAAGTCAGGGGAATTATTGATCACAGCATTTTGTTAAAGCAATCCAACTATAAGGAAAGCATGCAAATAAACCTTGTGAAGCTAACATGATCTTTGCTTTAGCGTTTTGGGGTAGGCTTGGTTGCTGAAGTCCTAAATACAGCACAGGCAGATGAAAAGCACTAGTTGATTTCACTCTAATGAAGCTTAAGGTATTTTTAGAGGGAAAACCTCTTAAATACTGAAGTGCTTGGCTGATTTTCAAATTCTTTTATTAAGTTATTTATAAATAATAATGATACCCAGGAGAGCATCTTCTTCATTGCCTGAAAGCTTTGAACCTCCTCAAATTCTCATTAAACTACTTCAATAACTTGCTCCCACCATCACATAATTACAGTCACATAATAAGCAGTGAAGTTTCTTTTTTCCAGAAGACATGAACTATCTCCCTCAGTGGTGAATATTCACTATTAAAACAAGGAAATAGGTAAGCTGTGCTCAGTCTGGTGTTGCAGTTAAGTACATGCTATGCCCAAGTCTCATATTCAGTCTGGGAGTGTTATAGGGGAAGCTGATCCAGCCACTTACAAAGCAGCCTTATGTCACGAGTCTTCAAGAGACAGAGGTTCTGCCAGCGGGCTTGGAAAGAAAACCCATTCAGTCCCATGTAGATAAGAAGCTAGAGGAAGGAATCGCTGATGCAGAACTGCAATTGAGAAAACTCTGCAGCAGTAAGAAACGGAGCAGAAAGAAAAAACAGCATTGTATTTGCAAACAGGATTACACTGCAACTCGTTGTGCATCTTTAAGTAAGCTTTCAATACCAAAAATCCTCCTTTGTTCAAATCCCTTCTTTGGAAAGCACTTCATTTGTGCTGCCGCTGCTCAGGCAAAACATACAGCCCTACCCAAATCATCCGTGTCACGGATATTCCATAGGCAGTCAGTCAGTAAAAATAATAATCCAGCCATCCTGACTGGCTAACTGAGGCACTAGCACACACTTTTAATACAACAGTTTCCCAAACTTCCTTATTCCAGAAACAAAGGAAACAAGTCAAGGGTATGTAATTACATTTGGACAAACTGTGACACACCGTTGCCAGAGCTCTTCCAATTAATGGACAGCAGAGGAACGTTTTAACCCAGATTCCTCAATCTCTGTTTGTACTGTATCTTCCAGCTCAATAGACAAAGCGCTGCAGCCTTCTGTTTCTCCTGCACAGTGAGTCTGAAGCCAAATTACACTGTATTCGGTGCTTCTTGGCAAACAGTCCAAACCAAGGCCATGGATAGCATCACTGCCCTTTTGCAACAGATCTGTTTTGTTTTTTTCATAACTGCTATAAAGTAAAGAAAATAATTCATTATCAAGTGCTGCTTTTGTTAAAATCTGTATTAAAATTAAGATAATAGAGCAACAAGAACGCCACATTCTGCCTTGACATGAACAAAAAATAAGTTTAATTAGAGGCAAGTTTTGCAATTAGAAAAAAAACCAACCCTATTGGGCCTCACTAAAGTGGAGCTCAACAGCCCTGAAAGTGCAGAGCAGGCTGCCAACAGGCACTCAAGGAAGAGCCTCATCACACTCCCTCCCCCTGCAACCACCTCGGGAAGGAAAAAGGAATTGGCCAATTAGCTGTTTTTCCTACAGTCTCTTCTTAACAAGAAAAGATGAAGAGAATAAAGCTGAAAGAGGGGAGATTTAGTTGAGATCTCAGGAATAAATGTTTCCCTGTGAGTGTGGGATGGCAATGGTCCAGAGAAGTCATGGATGCCCCACCATTGGAGCTGTTCAAGGCCAAGCTGGATGGGGCTTGGAGCAACCTGATCTAGTGGGAGGTGTCCCTGGCCATGGCAAGGGGTTGGAAGTGGCTGGGCTTTAAAGGTCTCTTCCAACCCAAACCAAGCCATGATTCTATGTAAATGGAGTGGTGAACTATGCGTCAGCTGGAGCAGTTACTGCCCAGACATCTGTGTGTCCTTCCCCTGCAACAGGAGGCAACCGAGGGGAGACAACAGCAGTTCCCAGGTTGTAATCCAATACTGGAGGCCCACTGAAATCCACAGGAACCTGAGCAGCAACAGCACAGTGAATGGAAGTCAGGGTATGTGGAGCAGAGAACAGGGATAACAAAGAAAGGGAAATTAAATGAAGGTGAAAAGTGGTAGCTTTTTCCGAAAACATCAATAAACCTGAAATCAAAATCCCTGTAGGGTGTCTCAGCATCTCATTAAACTGACTCGTCTGTTTCAATCAGAACTGAGTGAAAATCTGGATGCCACACCTTAAAGAAAATATCTTGAGGAAAAGATATGTTGGTCAACAAGTCACTCCCTCTATTAAGATCTGGAATGTACCACAAAGTTTGAAAGCAGTTTCCTGGTGATTATTCTCTACTGAATGTGGCCATTTCTGCCCAAACAACAACAGGAAATCAGTAATAGTTCTGCTGAAAAATGAAGTGCAATAGTAATAACAATATTTAGTACTTCAGAGTACTTCATGTATATAAAGTTCTGCACAAACATTAATTTATCCTAATCATCTCCATGAATCGGGTATGTATTATTAATAGCAGCATTACACAACGGCAGCAGATTCCCGTTATTTCTATTGCTCATTTCTCTTATTCCTCTTTCTCTTTCACATGCAGAACACACCCCTCTGTTGCTTCTTTGCTCTCCTTTACTCCTTCAAAGTTTCTCACCCACCTACTCTGGCAGCCCTGCTCTCCCGGTTCCCAGTGCTAAACATTTAAAGACTCACAGGGGTGGTTTATGTCAAACACTTGAGGCAGGTTCATCTCATTTACCTGCATCACTTACACCCGATACTCTAAGCTGAAAGATGTTCCACTGCATAGACTGACAGCCACATTCACCAGAAACACAGCAACAATTAAAAACACAGTTCACTATACCCGCACCAGCACAAGCACTGCTTCACCACCAGCCGCTTCTTCTGGAAAAGAACAAATGTCTAATTTTTGAGCACTGGAGCTGAGTAATAAAGCAAGTCACACAGTGGCCCAACAATGATAGACAAATCTACTACAGTAAACACTGGCAACCACAAAGTAGTCTAGTTCTCATCTAGTTGTACAAGGAATTCATCAAAGGTAACAAAAGCTGTCATTTCTATCTAAACCTTGGAAGCTTTCACCAATTTTAACACAAATTCATTTGTATCACACTCCATATATCATTCACGGATAACACAAGTACTAACACAAGGGAAATTTTCACTGGTACACACGCAGTATTGCAAATTTAATCAAACACATCGGTCCCTTCTTTGCTGACTTAGACCATAATTCATCAATAACTGCAGTATCTCTCAGGGCAAACACTATGTTGACAGGACTCTGAGGCAGCACTTTTCAGAGCAGTTTTTAAAGTGCTAAGCTAGATCTATTCATCAAAATTGTTTCCTTTAGATGGAAAAAGGTATTACAAGAAAAAGGATGACTTGTTTACCTCCCTGGACAAAAGCATACAGACAGAAAAGATGAGACAAACACCTTTACTGAATGGCACAGAGCCAAGAAAACAAGCATTCAAAAATGAACCACAAATATGACCACGCTGGATTTGCTATTTAATCATGTAGTATGCCAAAAGATCTGAGGTTTTAAGTAAGAATATTAACAGGACATGAATGCTCAACAAGACCTGTCTTCCAGCCACACATAAAAATCTTTATCAGAAAATGTGGGCATTATTGGTCTTCTTTCCAGAGTAGGTAAAACTACCCTTGAATTATCTCGACAGAAATTAAGTTGGAAATTGATTGACTTAGAAACTTTATGCCTCCTATCCACGTTTCTAGACAAATCTCCTTTCCCAATAAAACTCAGAATCAGCTGATTTATAAAATAGATTGAACTGGTAGTAGAGCTTTCAGTCAAAGAGCAAAGAATACGATAGGCTTTCTCTAACCCTCACAGAACCAGCATGCGGCAGCGCAGAGCCCCGCACACCCCAGCCTGAGGGCTGCCCTGGCAGCTCCATGATCCAAATGTGAAAACATCACCACAGAAGTACCAGCAGCACTGACACAGCAGCCAAACCCATCCAGGGAAAATGAATCCAAATGAATGCACGATCCTCATGGCCTAATGGAGATCAGTTTTACGTATTACAACCACAGCAGGGCTTTGCACAGTGCTTCAGCTACTGTAATTCCCTTGGTGCTTAATCATCCTTTTAATCATCAAAATTTGGTACTCGCAGATATTTTTATTTCCCATCTTTTTTTTTTTTTTTTCCCCCCCCCACAAGGTCTCTCCAAACTTTCTCCCAGAAAAAAAGCTTTCTGGCTCTCCTCCTCTTACTCCCAAGCGAGACATCACCACAAACAACACCGCCTAGGGCTGCCAGCTTGCTTTTTAAAGGGCATTCACGGAAGACTCCGCCAAGAGTAAACTCAAGTTTCCCCTCCTGTCCCACATGGTAGTGAATAAAGAAAGAAGCTGACAGACAAGTCTGGTTACTCTGCAGTGGGGTAATAGCACAGGTATTCTCCATTATCAGATCATGGAATAATATGTAATGTTAACATACTTAATAGCATAAATTAAGCAGGGACAAGACCAAGTGAATTGTCCAGTTTTCGATACAAATATTCCTGTGGCACCATTTCATTACTTTGCAGCATACTTGCAAAGTTTATGTTCCCATCCATATTTTTCAAGCTCTTCTCATAGATTTCACAACGTCACTACGAATACATTTTAATTTTTAGCGCTGTATCTTCATAACAATATATATACATTCATTATGTATTTGTATCAATTAGTCTAGCACCACGTTTACTGTACTGCAAATATTCAGCTTCAAGACTCGCATAAACCTTGTCAGCTTACCCTATGAGCACATTTGGCTCGTAGGACTTGGATCTGCCAGCTTCCAGTGATTTCCTGGGACCTTTTGCCAGCTTATACAGTTTTTTTGCATTAACAGTCCACTAACTGCCTCCTCTGAAGACAAATATGTTGCAACTCTTTAGTAATTTCCTCTGCCGGTGTCTACTTCTGAGCTTACTGCTTCTCAGTTCAGAAGTTTTGAACATCATGCAGGCTTTGATTTCTCGCCAAGGTTGTTTGCTGCTTCTATACCAGATTTCTCCATGCACCTTACAGTTATCTCCAAAATGCAGTAGCATTCTATGATTAGTTATGGCCCTGTTCCCTAAGCATTTCTTGTTTTTTCTCAGTGTCATGGTCTATTTTTAAGCCTCAACATTTTCCAAAAATCACCAAGATGACGCCTTCACTGTTTCTGAAACTGCCTTATTTAATTACACTTTTCATTCATTTTTATCCTAAAACCATACTAGAGAGTTCAGTATGTTTAAAGCGACCAAAATTATCAATGCCTCAAAGAATGCTGGGCTCAAATTCTGAAGACATCTGCAGATAACGTTTACAAAATGCTTTAAAGTTTTTCTCTCTTCATCGTTTTAGACTTTCCAAAATAGTGCACTCAGAAGAATGCCAGTTTCTTGGAAGAGTATCTTACAGTTTTTCTCTGTAGCTTTCTTTAACAAAATGCTAAATGAATAAAAGTACTCACTACCTCACCAATAAAAAAACAAAGCAAAACAAAATTCGCAACAACAATGCCAGGTTTACTCAGATTAACTAACACCGAGTCTTAAAAGTACAATATTTCAGGTAAAATTTGCCTCCAAAATATCAAGACTCTTTTTTTTCCCTGGAAGCTTTACCTTTTCTGCATGCTTAATAAATTCAACCTAACAAGTAATAAATCAAGTTTAAATCAATTAATTTCTAGTTTTAAAGATATTAAAGAAAGTCAAGGATGAAGTAGTGGTAAGCCACAATCGAAAAAATTGGTTCTAATTTCCTGTAAGAGCTTTTTGTGCATTTCTGGCTGGAAGTTTAAGTTATTTGTAAGAAAGCACATTTGAGAAAGCCACAGGTAATTCTTTATTTATTTATTTTTTGAAATGAAAGCCTGCCCTCTTGCGTGAGATTGAAGGTTAGCAGAAATACAATCAAGAACACATAGGCATCATCATCAGGGCTATTTCTTGACTACCTAGAAAACAAGCATCTTCCTGTGCTCTCCCATCAGTGTGTGCCGCCTGCTGAATGGGGAACACAGAGCAGCTACTCATAATCTAATGCCCTCTCTAAAACAAGAATAAAAAGCAAGTGCTTCCTATTTTGTTATCTTGGCAAATAAACATCACCTGCAAATATTTAAGTGCAATGGGAATTAGTCCTTCCCATCACCATTTGTACACATTTGGTAGAGAGAAAAGAAAAAAAGGTTCTCTGCCTAACGCTGACGAAGAAAAGGAAGGACAGCTAAACCATTGGGACTTTCTGTTTCATTTTTCAACCCTTACCCCAGTTAGTATACTGGAAAGGCATCTACTTTCTTAAGAAGAGAGGAGGCCAAGCATGAGGACTGAGTCACAAGTGACTTGCGAAAGCCTACTGAAGATTATATATAAACATCACTTCATGCTGACAAGATCCCGAAGTCAAAATGACTGAAAAGTAGCACGACTACTACCAACTCCATGCATTTCAACTCGGCATGAGCCGTAAATGTTTATCCAGCTGCATAAGTAGCAGCACTGTCATAGAATAGATGGTGCAAGGCATGCATTTTGGACATGAATATCTACAAAGCTTTCATCCACACTTCAAATTAAGAATGTCTCATGCCCCAAAGAAGTCAGGCACCACCAACAGAAGTAAAACACTAATAACACCTACTTTCGAAGGTGTTCATGTTCCTTCAGGAACAGTTCTGTTCTTCTGTTATTCACTCCAGATCCACTTTTATATGATCTGAAATGTAAAAAATAGTATGAGTTGAAACATTTTTCCAGAGGCTTTTCATCAGACAACTTTAACTGATTTACCTCCCTGTCATACTCTGCTACGCTGAAATGACCAAATAGAAAAGTTCCAGACATTTTTAACATGATTTGGCATAGCTTAATAGTTTCACTTTAATAACATTAATTCCTTTCCAGTTAAAAGGAAACAAACAGAAGCAGAATTTTACCACAACCTTAATAGAAGTCATGAATTCGAATAACTTTTTGCATTGTTGAGAGCACAAATAAGCTACACCAAGTATTCTCTCTCCAAAGATGGTCCCTTGATATTGCTGTAACACACAATACGACTTACTCGATATCTTTTCGTACTGATCCCAACAGATTCTCCCTTTCTCGTATTGCCAAGAAGTTCGCTTTGGTTTTGTGGAATTCATGTGTATAATCCTGCAATGAAACAATTACTCCAAAATGAGGACCATGAGATCAGTTTAACAGAACAATATACTTAAGTAAGATCCAACCACCTTTTAAAATGTTAACTGCTCTCTAATTCAAAATGTAGGACCAACTTATTAATTCAATTAACATTACAAACGCTTCAAAGTTGATGCAAAGTATTTTAAAAACTAATAATTATCCCAAACAAAGAAACAAAACAAAAGCAAGAACAGGCATTTGTTACCTGCAATATGTCTCGATGACGCTGTAACGTGTGCATCAGTGCAGCGTTCAGGGATGGGACTCCTGCGCTATTTGTGTATTCTGCCATTTTGTCGTTTACCCCAGTAAGCTAGAGGAAGAAAACAAACCCAAACCATCAAATGGTTTATTCTTGTAAGAGAGTTACAACGCACAAGCTAAAGGAGCAAATTCTAACAACAGACACATACCTTTAGAAACACTGGTCTGTCACTCACGCTACTATTTCCTAATGTCCATCCTAGAAACCTGCACTGCAGTATTTGCTAAATGCTGCAATAAAACCACAGTAACCCAAATCACCTTTCCCAGAAGTTGTTCGATCTCCACAGCCATGGTCTCAAACATTCTGTCCTGGCTTGATCCATTTAAGAGAGGAGTTGTATCAGAGCTAAGGAAAAAGAACAATAGCAGTTACTGAGAGTAGAATATCTTTTTGTGAATGCAAGTACTAAGGAAACAGCAGCGTTAGGTGGTGGCAAGCTCCACTATGCAGCTTTCCTAGAGGAGGAATTAAGTGCAGAAAATGACATTATCTTCTCATCCTGCCTCACTTGTTCAGATAAGAGCTGAAGGCATGCATCACGTGGGGAAAATAAAACCTCTCCATGGGAGGCATGTGTTGGGGACACCAAACACTTGCCTACCACCAGCATGGATCTAGCAACAACGCACTTCCCTACCTAACTTTTAAGCTCCATTTATTATTGGCAGGAGGGAGCACTACACCGTTAGCAGGTTGCATCACCTACATAATTACACCTTAATAACACAGTGCTAGGACAATCCACTGACCTGTTCCCAGGGCAACACAAACCACAGGTTTTAAAACAGTTACAGTTTCATTCAGTACATCTGAAGTGAGAAGAGAGTTTTGCGTAGGACCACGAGAATAAGCAAAGCAATCACATTACAGGGCAAGTAACAGCACAGAGCTAGAGAAAAGAAAGACCATGAGTCCGATTCAAGAGTAGCAAGACCATTTTTGAGGCACTCCCATGCTTCCAGAACCAGAAATTCATGGAAAGGTTCAAAACTGATTCAACCATCAAATTAAATAAGAACATCAGCACACACACATAGAGCAGTCACACTCACCACTGAGACAGTCCTGTGAATCACAGTTAACAGGCAAAGCACGGCAGTTTTTAAAGGTTGTTAACAGGGACACAGAAGTTGATAATGAGAGCTATGGAATTATGTGAAAGACCTCAACTTTGGCCCATAAGCTAGAAAGACTTGAAAATTTTTATTGTACTAGTTCTTCAATCAAAAATAAATCTGCCTAAAGCAAAAAGAAGCTATTCATATACACACACACACACGTATGTGTGAACATATCTGGTTCCTATGTATACTCAAACACATAAATAGATCTACTGTTACTACTCATCTTAGCAGAAAGCCAAGAAGAAACAGGTGCTTCTCCTGAAGGGAAGGCTGGTCGCCTGAGCAACCCTGGACCAGCAAGAGCTGCCCAGTGCTCCACTTCCCTCATCCCTGAAACAGGGATTACAAACACCACATCAGCCCACCGGGAGGTGTAAGGCTAAATTCTCCTAATACTGAAGTCCCTGAAGCCCCCTGCGAGCTTAATACAAGAAAAACTGGGAAGTAAACCAACACTGCATATGTTAAAAAGTCCTGTTGTTACTTCACACGCTTAACTCCACAGTTAAAATCACAGAATCCTTGAGGTTGGAAAAAACCTTCAAGGTCAACCAGTCCAACCATCAGCCAACACCATCGTGCCCACAAACTCACAGGCCAATATCGCTCAATGCTGCATGAAGACTAGCATCGCAGCATCAAGAAGCAGTGAAACAAACTTCTTAAGAAGCGAAGCATAACAGCTACCGGTGGGGCTCGTGCTAAGCAAGTCAGAAAAGTGAATCAAGTGCCACAAGCTATATTTAAAATATAAAGAAATGGGCTAGTACCTATACCTGTCGCGCCGTCCGTCTCGGCTGCTGCTGTAGCTGGTGCAGAGTTTGCTGAAGGAGACGAGTTTCAGGTCCAGCTCGTTCTCCAGCTGCCTCGCCTGCTTCCTGAGATCTGCACGGGTGGCCGAGAGCGGGAAGAAATCACCGACCTGCCCGCTTACCCCGGGTCCTCAGGGGAGGCACCTGCACCGGTCGGCAGCCTCGGACAGGGGAGCCCCAGAGGGATGGGAAGGGCTCACAGATGGGGCTGAGAGAAGGGGGTGGGCACGGCTGAAGCCTCACAGACGGGGCTGAGAGAAGGGGGTGAGCACAGCTGAGCTCCCACAGCGAGCGGAGCCCGCAGGGCCCTGCCTGCCTCCCCGCGGCGGGGCTCAGCCGGCCCCGCCGTCCCACGGCCGAGCGGCCGCTGCCGCAACCCCAGGCGTAGGGGGGCACCGCCGCACCCTCCCGCAGCCGCCCCGCCCCGGCCGATACCCGGGAAGGCCCCGCCGCCCCGTGGCCGCACTCGCCTTCCCAGTAATTGCTGCTCCCCGCCGCCATCTTTGTTGTCCAACGTCAGCCGCGGCGCCAACGAGAGGGGAAGGCCAGAGCGTCCGGCTACAAGCGCGGGGCACGACGGGGCGGTCGGTCCTCCCACTGCAGCGCCCCCTGGCAGCTGGGAGAAACCCACCCTGCGCAGCGCCCCCGCCCTGCAGCCCCGGGTTTGGAATAAGGAGAGCCATGAGCAGCCCTGAGGAGAAGGACCGGGGGGTCTGGGGGAGGAAAGGCTCAACGTGAGCTGGCAAGGTGTGCTCACAGCCCAGAAAGCCAACCCCAGCCTGGGCTGCATCCAAAGCAGTGGGACCAGCAGGGGGAGGGGGGGGGATGCTGCCCTCTGCTCCTCTCTGCTGAGACCCAGCGTGGGGCCCTGCAGCCAGTTCTAGAAGCTTCAGCCCAGGAAGGATGTGGAGATGTTAGATCAGGTCCAGAGGAGGCCACGGAGATGATCCAGAGCACCTCCCATGCGAGGACAGGCTGAGAGCGCTGGGATTGTTCAGCCTGGAGAAGAGAAGGCTCCAAGAAGATCTCTTTGTGGCCTTTCAATGCTTGAAGGGGCTACAGGAAAGCTGGGAGAAAACCTTTTTAGCAGGGCCTGTAGCAATAGGACAAGGGGTAACATTTCTAACTTAAAAAAGTTGAGGTTTAAACTGGATATTAGGAAGAAATTCTTTTCACTGAGGGTGGTGAGGCACTGGAAGAGGTTGTCCAGAGAGGTGGTAGATGATCCACCCCTGGAAACATTAAAGGATGGATGGGGCTCTGAGCAACCTAATGAAGTTGAAGATGTCCCTCGTCATTGCAGGTGGGTTGGACTGGATGACCTTCATGATCCCTTCCAATTAACAGCATTCTATGATTCCATGAATGAGACAACCCAGGTGGACATCAAAATAGTTTTATACAGATTATTGGATCTCAGTATACAGATAAAAAACAGAAGGCCCGGCTGAGGGCAGAGCCAGGCCTCGCCTCGCGCCGCCCCATCCCGCTGCCAGGAGAAGGCGATTCAAGTCCCTTGTAAAAATGGACATTTGAAGGCACAGTGCACGGACCGACACGCTCCAGGGACAAACACCTGCAAGGGACCGGCTCCTCACCAGAACCTGCACAGGCATGCCTGCAGATGGACGGACAGACAGACAGATGGCAAGGGGAGGCTGCTCCTGCCTTCCCAACACTGCTGACAAACAGCCCCAGGTGTCACTTGCTGTGGCTCTGAGCAGGGAGTGAGAGCCAGACACCCCACCTGGTCCTGTGGCAGAGAAGTCTTGCATGTTTGCAAAACATCTCAAATCCACTCACCTTAGAAAGACGCACCTATCCAAGCTAATTGCCAAACACACTCTCAGAGAGAAAGGGCCGATTCCTAATGAGACTTATTGCTAGAGGGACAAAACAAGGCCAACTCAGTCCATTCCCTACTGCCAGCACAAATAAAGCCCAAATAGAGCTCTAAGAGCTGTTTGCAAACTCAACTTCAATATAAACCCCAAGATGTGGCTCTTGTTAAAGCCCTCAGAAGCAGGAAAGGCAGGGTTAATGCTATTGTGTACTGGTGGGCACAAAGAAAAAGACCAGCTCCCCTCCCCTACTCAGCACAGTGAGTTGGGAGGAGGCATTGGACGTTCATGGCTCCTGCAAAACAGAGGCAGCGAGATCAGCTCTTCCATGCCACAGCGCCGTGGGACAGGAGCACAGGGAACATTCAGCCTCATCTCCCTGTTTCCAGAACTCCTACCAAGCCAGATTTTCTCACATCTTGCAGAAGATGTACTGATGTCTGAGGGTTATCCTTGTCCCTCAGACAAGGGACCTGCACAAAACCAGCACGCAGCTGCCAAGATGATGAGTGTGGCAGCAGAGCCACAGGCGTGTGGGTCTGGAAAGGGATCTACCACACACAGAGACGAGGAGCAGCTCCTTCCCCAGGTGATGTGGCCCAGCAGCCTTCACAGAGAACACACTGTGCTGTTCTCTCACAGACCACACCAGAGCCTATCACACATTTGAGTGCAAACACACCTCCCCAAATACACCACACACGCAGGTTTTACTAGTGGGACCTCCCCAGGCTGCTGGTGACAGAGCAGCTCAAGGCAAACTGGGTGCTTAAAACATTGCTGCACCAGGCTCCTGCGCCCCACAGCTTGGGTCAGTGTGGCAAGAATTAAAGAAGAAAATGAGCAGCAAGAAAATAAGTGCCTATTCTAACCCCAGCCTGCTGCCCAGAAAGCACAGGAACATCAGAGGTGTATAAAGGCTTTAGAAAGCAAACATTTCAGCCTTTCTTCTCTGGACATCCCTTCTATGCCCTATAAATCCCATGTGTTTGGGGATGGAGGATGCAGCTCCAGCTTCCTACCAAGTGCTAAAAAACAGCATTGGGCTACTTCTCCCCATCTCCTTCAGCACAGACATTCCTGCCCTTCCTCATACTCCACATCCGGGCACCACAGCAGCAGCTACAGCTGCAGCCACACAAGCAGGCAGAGCTGTTGCTACACACTTGAGAAATGCTGTAGTAGCAGAACAGAGCCAAGCCAGCAGGCTAATTCAATGCCTACGACTACCACAGCTGGATGAGAGGGTTTTTCCAAAGTGCTCTCATCACTAAAAGGTTTTAGGTGGACAATAGCAAACGGTGCAGCTTTTCTTCAAAATTTAAGACTGAAGTTAGGCCATGGATACTCCCATGACCTCTCCCTGCTGCTCCAGTAATGCTTAAATACAAAGTAGTGGTCAGATTTCACAGTTTCCTCCTGAATGGTGGTGGACTCGAGCAAAACTGATCAGGTGGGTCAGCAACAGGTTGCTTTTAAGCACTATCCACCACGATCAGTTTATCCAGTTGCTTAGAACAATCCTGAGTTGCTCTTTCAGACACCACGCTGTTGTAACACCAACATCCTACGCCAAAGGCCAGGACTACTACACAAACAAAAAGCAACCAGGGGTGATGGGGATAAAGTTTCTTTCTTCCCCAGAAGTCAGGAACAGCAGTACTGCAGAGCTGGAAAGCAATCGAACTCTGACAGAGTTCATTGAAGCTCTAACATTTGCTCCTTTCTCCAGCTCACAGCAAAAATAGATGTCGTCTCCCCCAGCTTTGAGGATGCCAAGCCATCGCCTGGAACTAGCAGCGCATTAGAGGTGCTCCACAACCACTGCGGACCAGAGCAGGCCAGAACATCTCAGGGTGGGGAAAAGCTTCAAGGGAGCAGCTGAGAACCAAGTACAGTCTTATTCCAAAGGCTGCTCTGCAGAACATGGAGTCAAGTGAAGGATCTGGCTTCCCCCAAGAACAGAGTAGAAAACATGAAATCAAAACAGGGAGAGAAACTGCTTTGGAGTGTTGTAACTATGACCCCATGCAGGTCTTAAGACACTTCCCCACCATCTGCTCACTTTGTCGAGATGCTGGGGAAGTGCTAGGAACTCTGCTGGCCATCCTGTTAAGTTGCCTTTCAAACAAATTCATGTAAACCTCCAGATCTTGAGCCAAAAATGTAACAAGCCATGCCCTTAGCCCGAACACAGCCTCCCAACACCCACTGATTTGCATGTACATAGGAACAGAGCAAATAAAGGGAACTTGGGAGCTGCCATCCACACCTCTGGAGGACACATCCTGCAAACTAATGTTTCAAAACTGAACCACAGGGATAGCCCCCTGCCACCAGGTCTGGTCCATGAGAACCTCCTTTCCTGCCCCTGAGGTGTCAGTGTTTGCTGGAGTACAATGTTTCTTCTTCAGTGTCCGTTTCATCCTGGAATTCATGGCTCAGGAGGGATTTCTTTGAGCCTGTGGACATCATGCGGATTTCATCCTCATAATCATCATGGTGCTGTCGGAGGCGGTGGAAGCCATCCTTGTGTCTGTTGGACTTAATTGAGCAGACACACCAGATGATACAGGCGGTGAGGACCAGAGCAGACATACTTGCACCTGCCAGAGAGAAGACCTTAAAGTTAATGCCATGTTCCTCCATCCCAGAGACTCACTGGCTTGCACCATCTCTCTTACTTTCTCTGGTCACAGCCGCTTTCCTCACCACACTGTAACACTGCTCCTCCCTCTTAGGCCACAGAACACACGCTACGCAAGAGAGGTGCTCTCAGGACTGCACTAGTTTCTAATATAGGACAGCATCACTGAACTCCTCTGCAGACCACTGGGTATAATCTCCAGTCTCCCCAACAGCTACCATCTCAACAAAATAATTTCTTAATGCCTACCTGGTGCCACACCACTCAAAGAAACCCAGGGGCAGAAGATCTCCTAGCTCCCAGCTCTATAAACAAACAGGCTCTCCCCATTCCAGGCATCTCAAACTCCATTCTTGACCACCCTTCAGACCTCTGCAACACACTCTACTTCCTCCCTCCTTCCCAACCACCAGTCCAGGATCACCAAACACAAAGGCTGTTGAATCAGTTTGCAAGAATAAGCACGTGTTCGTAAGGGAAAGTGGAAGATGGTTTAAGTCTGCAGGCTACTTTTCCAGTTCAGTGAAGAGCAGGGTCATTGTTAGCAGGAACCAGTACAGAAAGTGAAGCTCAAACCTGTGATTAAAAGTGTCACTTTACCTGCAACAGTTACAACCAGCTCCCTTGGCAGACCAAATATCCTGTTTTCCGTGTCAAATACAATCAAGACAGAGCTGGGAGCATCATGACGTACAAAGACCTGCAGAATGATACGAGACCTCAGACTATTGCACCTCTCCCAGGCGTCCAGACAAAAGAAGTACTTGCTGACCAGGAAAGGATCGGCTGGATGCCAAAGTGCAATGGGAAGAAAAGCTACTGCTTAGAACAACCCCGCTGTGCTAGGAAATTCTTCTCCACCCATTTATCAAAGCAGAAAACCATCACCCTGGGCTTGTGATCAGCAGCTAAACACAGCCAAAGAGGCAGAGCCTGAATATGGGATGCCTTTCTATGATCGGAAGTTGAGGGGAAGGTCTCTGATACGGACATTCACATACCTTGACATGTTTCTGCTGGTACCCATCAGCTATCGCATCGATGTTATGCAAACCTGGAGCCAACAGCACATGGAAATAGCCACCTTCTTTAGAATAGACCTTCAAACCTTCATTAAGAACAATGGTAGCTTTAGAAATGGCCTTGCCATTCTTGTCTTGGACAAACCCATGGACGCCTTTATGAACCTGAAAAAAAGCATTTCAAGTACTTCACGTTCAGATCCAAGTGTGTGGCACATTTGTAACTAAAACAGGATGTAATCCTCCCCTTAGAATACACCCCGTTCTCCATCCCTAACCCCACCATAAGTAACAGCACACAATACTCCAAGGACTGCTCAGCCCACAAAACAGGGCAGATGTTTAACTCTCATATCGACACATTTCCTGGTCGCTTTCTGCCTCTGCTCAATCCATTCCTCATGCAGTCTGAATTATGACCATCTGTAATTACACAGCAGCAATCCAAACAAAGACTCTCCTTACCACTCTGCTCCTTTCTCCCACCCCATCCAGCCCAGCACCTCCACTCCTTGCCAGAATCTCCCCCCACTGCGGCTCACCTCCACGAGCATGCTAAGGAGAGATTTCCTGTGATCCGCCCACAGGCCAGGAAGCTGCCCTGCGCTTGGGAAGTAACAGCAGCTGGTGTAAACAGTGATCTCAGGACAGTGACCAAATGTAACGCTGAAATCCTGCAAAACCCAAACCCACAGTTACAAAAGAAGAGGTGGTATTTAAAAACACTCTGCAAAGCACAGCTGGAGGTTAGGAAGATTTGCCCAGACTTCAGAACAAATGTGCTTTTGACTGCTTGTTTAGATTGAAAGCCTTGTGTCAAGATGAAGTACCTTCATACTTCCCAAGTGACTGTGCCATTCAGAGCCACGGATCACACCGCCAGGAATATTCTCATCTGTGAGAGCAAAGAACACAGCTGTCAGAGCTGCACCTTGCAGAATTCAGCATGAGCTGACAGCGAGCATTGAAGGGTTCAAACAAACATACCAGACTTATTTGGACAGCCCGGCTGGCCCAAATGCATCAGCGGATGGTTGTTTGCATACAGTGATGCCAAATGCTTCAGTGTTTCTTTGTTCTCCACTACAAAGAGAAGAGAAAAGTGAGACTCAGAGTACAACTCCTATTCACTGCAGGGGCAGAGTCCCATTCTAACCCCACGATCCTGTATTAAACAGGGACACATGTTGTTTCCGGAGTATTCCAGATCTCTTAACACTGAGAGGTGGTATCAAAAGCAGACTTTATACCGGCCTTAGCAGAGAAGAGATTAAAATACTGTCGTTGGAATGGAAATGGTCAGTGTTCTGATCCCTAGCTAAATCCTGTGAGGTTTTACAGCTTTACTTAACAGGCTGTCAACTCTGGATACAAAGGGCTGAACACAAAAGGAGGCTACAGAACACCACCAGCACAAGAAGCTCTTACATCACACGGTCACATGAACTTCTGCAGACACAGCCCGAGGGTAACCACGTGTGCAAGGCCCTGGAGGAGTCAGTCATACCTGTTTGTGCTGGCTTATCATATGGGTAAGTGACAAGCAGAGATCCTCCATCTAGCGCAACAGAGAGGCTGAAATCCTGCTTCAATATCAAGTTCTCTATGATGGCTTTGGTCTCAGGCTCTCGTGTCCCCGAATATCGGGAATAATTGCCTGTAAATCAGAACAGCAGAAAAAGGGAATTGAAAATAGTTTCCTCTGCTATTTGAGAGGCCAGCAGAAGTACAGTCTGTTTATGTCCAAAAATAAGTCTGCTGCATCTATTAAAAGGTATTTGTTACATCTCAAAATAAAGCACCTCCTCCACGTTACCCATGCGGGGACAAAGCTTAACAAACGTGGCCCATCACTACTACCCTAAGCTATTTACTTTCGCAATGCAAAGGGTATTATTGTGAGTGTTTGCTCTCCTTAAAGTTACAAAGTGACATTTTCTTAAGAAGGCATTTGGGATGGTCTCTGCCAAACCGGGACAGAGAGAACACTTGGTCCCCAGGAAGGGTGGGCACAGCACTGATACAGAGCTATGGATGCAGCAGGCAGTTACAGGGAAACTAGAAAAGCATGAAAAAAACCAAACTGTTTCCAGGGAGCATCAACACAAAGCACTTCTTTCAGAAACAGGGGGGGTTCAAAGAAATCAATTTACATGAAAAATACAGTAGGACTGTCCAACCTCTGGATAATTCCTAAAGAGCTCTCCCTCTCTTTTCCTTGCAAATACAAATGGTAATTTTTCATCCCTTAAGAGGGATCCAAGCTCTGGAAGCTTCCAGGAGCTGTGCTGCCTAGGCTAAGCGCAGGAGTGCTGCTCTCCTTGAAGGCAGACCCTGTAACCAAGCGACTAAACCCAACCGTAGGGCAGCAAGCAGGAGAATTCTACAGCAACATAATTTCTACCGGGACACTACGTATCACTTTGCTTTAAGACTGCTTTACTTGTGAAGTCTGTGTCCAGATCTCTGCCATGAGCATTAGTCTCGCCTATCTTCGATGTGCAGCCTCTCTCCTGGGCTACCTCACGTCCGTCCGGATTCAGGGATGGCACAATCACAATCCGTGTTCGGTCAATCAGCTGAAGAAAAGGAGAAACAGTACATAAAGTGTCATTAGTGGACTTCTCTCTCTCTACATCTCAGCTGTCTGGATCTCATCCTAGGAACCGCTGCCAGAGGTTCCCACTGGCCCCACGGGTTTCAAAACACCTCCCCATTATGCGTGGGATCACTGCAACCCACAAACCACTGTTAGCAAGAAAAGTCTCTCCCAGAGAGAATTGCCTTCTCAGGATATAGCGGGAGGGCACCAAGGTGGTCCCTTGCATTGGCTTCTCACCTTTGTAACAGCAGCATTCTTCTTGTAGCTCATGCAAAGAAACTCTGCCAGTGCCAGGAGCAGCTCTGTACCAACAGGAGCATTTCCATGAATACCAGCAACAAAGCGGATCTTTGGCTCCTCGGGCTCGGACTGGTTGGGCTTGTTGGAGATTTCAAGGGACCAGATCTGACGGAACTCAACACTCTGACCCAAACTGCCAAGAGATGAGAAACAAGAGCATCAGCTCAGGAACAGAGCCACATCCCTACCCTGACCTTAGGGAGAAATCCCGGTGGAGAAAGGAACTACTGCCAGCCTCCATGAGGAGGTTGCAAAGACAAGTGACACAACACAACCACACCACGAGAGAAGATTTGCAGCAGCTCTGAACAGAATTCACTATGAACATCAGTTTAAACACAAACATCTGTGCAAGAACGTATCCAGGTCCAGATGTACAGGACACCCAATGCTCCTTATGTCTCTATACAGCCTATGACATCACGACAAATGTGGAGCTGCTAAATGCCTCTGTGCCCCCAATGCCGGTGGTTTTTTCCCTTCAGAGCAGGATATATCTGGACATCAAACTAATTTATAAAGCACCCGGTGCAGAGGACAAAAGCAAGCCTAGTTCCAGTAACGCAGGAGTTGTTGCTACAGTCATGCCATTCTGTTAGCAAACTGAATGCAGGCAAAGCAAGGAATATAATCAGGGCTGATGCAACTGGACAGACAATAGAGGCTACAGATGAGAAAAGCAGCCTTGGCACCAGCAGGGACAGCACATGAGCACGTTGTGCCTGGTAACAACAAGCAAATGAGGTCCTGGGACAAAGAGATTTGTGCTTTCTAAAGCTGACAGAGGGTAAGTGCTACAGGTCACAAAGGAAAGCAGAGAGCTGCAGACAGCTGGTCTCCTGTGGGAGGGCAGAGGCCTTGGCTCAGGGCAAGCAAACTCAAACATGTCTCACACTACGGAATTAAAAATCTAAGGCAGACAATCAAGAAGGGCCATTTGAGATTTGTAAACCAAATGTGATCACTGGGAAATCTTTAGCAGAGTGGATGTCAGAAAGGATTTGGAAAACAAAGGAAGCAGACTGCACAGAACAGAGATATTTGCAGAAGCTTGGGATGTTAATGCTGGGAATATCATCAGTCCCAGGCACCTCTGGGGAACCAGCAGCACCCCAGGTTTAAGTCAGTAAAGTGATGTCTCTGGAAAAAGCACATGGATGCATCCGTGAGTCCCTGCAACCAGTGCTCTCTGATTGAGTCCTTTACATGTTCCCTTGAACTCAAGGACCAGAGGGAAGGATAAGCTCTTCAAGTCTGCACTGCATTCATGGCTTGTCCTTTCACAACTGCCCCACCACAAGCTGCTGAACAGGGAGGACTGAGCATTGCTGCTTTGAGTTTTCACCTGGTGAGATTGGTGATGTGTGGGTAGTTCAGATAGAGGCCTCGAAGGAACTCGGAGAGGTCCTTGTAAGGGCGGTATCGGTAAGGAGAAACATCCCCCGAGGAGGAAAGCAGGAGGCGCTCCAGGCCATTCTCAGCAGACAGGTCTTTGATCAGAGTCTCAAACTCCTTCTTGTTAGGATCACCGGTGTCTGGGGTGTTCAAGACTGGCACCTTCCCCTCCTCCACTTTGACGTCTGTTCGCGAAAGAGCAAAGTTGACTTGCACCCCATCTTTGCTGCCAACTTCCACCGTCTTAGTGACTGGATCATACCTACCAGGGGAGAGAAGGCACAAGGAAACGTCAGGGTTCAAGGCCTCACACAACAATTCACCCCCCCTTCCTGACTAGACACTCACACAGGACAGCTACTGCTCCCCAGCCAAAAGTGAGAAGCATAAAAACAAAGAGCAAGAGCACTTCAAAGGGACGTGGGAATGGAGGGAGGACAGGGAACAGCTCGGGCCCAACATGGCACCGATCTGCTTTTGGCTCAGGTGTTGCAGTGTTACATGGCAGCCTGGCAGGACAAGTCAGGCTGCTGTAACCCAAAGGGTTTGGCAGCAGTTGAAGTAATGAAGTAATTTCTGTGGGCAGCTGCCTGCAAGAGAGCTTCCCTTAGCAAAACGCAGTTATCAACTCCTCCCTCGCACCACCTCCAAACAAGAGAAGGTTTGGATTGTGCATAGGCACCAGGCGAGCAGTCCCTGATATCACCGTAGCACCACAGTGCTAACTCAGGCAGGAGAACAGGAGGAACTGCCGTGCCAACAGCTGCTGTCGGCTTGGGCAATGGGACTCCTGACCAGGAAGTCAACCGTGCAGCTGCCTGCTCCTCGTGCCACGGTTCACTCACCCTCGGGCAGATGCTGTGATCTTGTACGTCCCAGGGACCAAAAGGCGCCAATAGTCTCCATCCTTGTAGGTGTTCACTGGGTGGTCGATGTCAGCAACACTGATGGTGGCGTTGAGAATGCCCCTTCCATCCGTAGCATCCAGCACAAACCCCCAGACACCGCGGTGAACCTGGGCACAGACCCAGAGCCCTGCTGAGTGCCAGCCCTCTCTCTGCCTCCCACCCCACACCTCGCTGTGGAATCTCCGACACCCAGACCTCTCCCAGCCCAGGAGTTTGTGCATTCCCAGAGGTGCAACATGTTCCAAAAGGCTTCAGGTTAGACTCGCCAGCAGCTGGAGTGGACAAAGATCACCTGATGAGTACAATGAGCAATTGTTTGGCTCAGGGTGCCACCGCAGCACTCTTTGCTCCTGTTCTGGTTTGAAAAGAGCTCCACACCTTTGTTTACATGCACCAGGTGCCCAGCACCACCAGCCCCAACTCGGATGGGAGCAGCACATAAAAGCCACTCCAGCCAAGGAAAAGCCAAGGCAGTGGTAAATAAAAAGCCCACGCCTGCATCACCTGGCTGCAGATTCCTGGTGTGTTGAGAAAGAGGGGAGAGGAGTCGTCAAGACATGTTTTGATAGGGATAATTTCTGTTGAGCAGACACCCCATCTCACCAGAAAACTGCACTCGTTTCAGCCCACAGATCTGCCTGTTCCTTCTGGCACATCCAGCGAGAACTCCAGAGGCAGCTCACACAACTGCTTGGGGTCGAAGTGTCTCACCTGTTTCATGAACTGCAAGAGAGAGCGGCGGTTCTGCTCCCAGTACTTTGGCAGCTCCTCAGCTTTGGGATATTTCACGCAGCCCAATTCAATGGTCACTTCAAAGCAGTTTGTATTTAAGTAATTCCAGTCTTGCATCCCACCTACAACAGGAATGTAAGAAGAATAGTTTTGTCAATGTTCCCAGAAGGCAATTGTACCCCAGGTCAAAAAGAAGATATATCTGATAATAGAGAAAGATGAAGTACGAACTACAGCATGCATTTTATAGCTGAAGAGAGAAGGCTTTTACACAGGGCAACATTCAGGCTTCAAAGGGACGATAAAATAGCAGACAAATAACCGCCCTTCCTGTAAATACCTTTAATGCTAATATACTGCTGTAAAATTTTATGAAACCATTTTGCTAATAGCCAGAAGAACTACACTATAAATTACTTCCCTGAGGAATAACTTTATCTGGGTACTTGACTTCAGAGATTATAAAAGAAATCTGAGTCCCAGGAATCTGGGCTGACCAACACAGAGGTTGTGACTGATCAGACTAAATTCTTTATGTTGTATGTGCATTAACTTGAAGTTAAACACTGCAAGAGACTTAGGGTCTACTTTACCTGGGACGTTGTACCACTGAGCCCCATTAGTGATGCCATGTGGGAAGTACTCATTGGGGTACATGTCCTTACAAGGGCTTCCCTGATACATCTTTGTATTTTCCTAAAAAACAAGATACAACACATGAAGTTGAGTCTTCACTCTACAGCCACCGGCACTTGTGTTCTACCATCAGTCACGCACTTGGGGTTACCAAACACAGAAAGGAGTTTGCAGCGAGGTGGTTGTTGGTCTCTTCTCCCAAGTAACAAGGGATAGGACAAGAGGAAATGGCCTCAAGTTGCGCCAGGGGAGGTTTAGATTGGATATTAGGAAAAATTTCCTTACTGAAAGAATTGTGAAGCACTGGCAGAGGATGCCCAGGGCAGTAGTGGAGTCTTCACCTCTGGAGAGGTTCAAAAAATGTGCAGCCATGGCACTTCAGATCATGATTTAGGAGGCACGGTGGGGTTGGGCTGATGGCTGGACTGGATGAGCTTAGAGGTCTTTTCCGACCTTAATGATTCTATGATCCTGCGTGTTTGTATGGTGGCAGCACAAAGACTGCACTCACACCCATGGACATCCTTGCTCTCCTCCCGCTTGGTATAGAGCTTCTTCCACCAGCCATGCCTGCACAGAACACTCCCATCACTCCTGCAGTGCCTGCAGACAGAGCCTCCTGCAGGACCTTTCTGCTCTGCCTGCAACACCAGGCACCCACAGGACCCACACCCTGCTCTACCAGCCGCTCAGGAGGTTCCCGAGAGCATCAGGAGTTAACCCAGGAGGATGCGCCTGTTTTCCCCTTAAGAACTTTACCTTGGAGTAGGAAAGCGCCAGCTGCTGAAACACTGCATCGTCTGGGCATTTACTGTATATGGCTACTCCTTGTTCATCGTCATCAAAGGGGTAATTAACCACCAGAGAACCTGCAGGGGAAACAAGCTTTGACTTGTACTTGCGCACTTCCCAAGTGATCCCTCAGCCTAATACGGGAAGTTTTTCTCCAAAGAGTGCCATGTCTTCCATTTCCCAAGACTTGGCATTAAACAAAGCATTAAACCCAGTGGCTAAAAGAGACAACAAAAGCACAGGAATAGATAAGACCACCGCCAGTTGGGAAGGTGAACCCAAACCATGACACATCTCACACGCAAGAGGCATGAGCACAACCTCAGAACAATCGCTTTCACAAAGGAGAGAAAACAAGGGGAGAAATTCCCTAGAACGTGCACTGTGCCCTTGGCCTGGCTGCAGTTTTTCAGCCTTCTTGAGTTCATTGCAAGCACTGTCAGATTAGAACATCTTCAGCTGCCTGTGGCTTTCCCTAAGTGACTTGGAGTAATGACACTGTGGAACCCCAGACACCAGTGCTGCTGGAGACCCACCAGCTCCCTCGTACTCACACACGGTACTTCTTCACTATAAAATTAAACACGCTAGCACAAAGCAACCACCTACAAGTCACCACAGCTACAAGCCAGCAGACAAACTGCCTAGGGAATAAGCTGTAATGCAGAGACTTAATTTAGATCACTCTGGAAAGATAATTAAATTACAGCACATCTCGTAGTTCCACCATCAATTCAAGACAGGGAACTCTCAGGATTCCGCTACTTTCCCTTCATTTTCTATATGCTATGAAGCCTCCAACAGCTACAGCGCTATATCCCATTCCCAGACCCAGCTGCTGACAAGAGCCCATTCCCATCTCCCAGCAGGCAACGAGATTGTCACTCCTAAAAGTACATGCTCCCTTCAGAGAAGTGGTTGGGATCCTCCCAGCAGCCTCTTCAACTCCTAAATGTGCTTGGGGACACAGTTTTCACCCTCTTTTTCCAGCTTCTGATCCAATTCCAGCAGCGCAAACAAAAGGTTTGGTTTCCTCTTTGTTTGCATAGACCCTTTGGAAGCGGCCTTACCCCTGCTGGAGGAACCTGGCTGCCTTCACCCCTGCAACTTCAGAGCAATGCCAAGGGCAGACAGCTCTCTGCAAGCGCTCCTCAGCTCACGCCTAGAACACCACAGAGACAGCCCTGCAAACTCCCATCCCTTGAATCTCAGTACTAAGGAAGGAGCTCAGTTTGGCTGCCATACCTCCGTGCAGGTTTGCCGAGAGCACGAATGGGTAATTCTTCAACCAGGTCATGACAGCGAGAGTTTCTGGCTGTGGAGGGTCTGCCACAGGGAAGAACTGATCTGGGAAATTCCGGTTCAGATCGTAGTTGTTGCTGTTGTTTCTGCCAACGGTACCTCCTCTGTCTCCTAAAAATTAAACACAAGTTTAGGCTTCAACCTATGCAAGTTCCCACTTCATCTTCTTGACTACAGAGCTTACAACTATCAGTTAATGCAAGAGAGCAGAGAGCACAAGAGTGCTGGCTTCGTACACCCAGAGCAAGGGGACGCTCACGCTCCTCTTCGGCGCCAGGCCTGCTCTGTGCAGGGACGGGTCCAAGCACCCTTTCAGCAGGTGCCGGCACAGGCTCTTGGTACCAGTCAAACCACAGCTCGCAGAAAGGCAGCGAACCATGAACAATCCCAGCAGCCGGATGTCACAACCGCAGAAACCTCAAAGCTCACCTTCTCAAACCAGCTGGACGAGTTCTTTGCTAAACCCAAGCAGAGCTCCGCTTCAAGAACATAGTTCTGGACAGGCTTTGTTCTGCCAATCTGCAAGAGCCCCGCAGTTTTGAAAACTTCCTTGAAGGATTTTTTTGCCAATTTCAACATCTCAACAAAAGTCTATATTATGCTTGGACAAGCGCTCTGCAGACAGCCTGGCTCCCACGTCACACATTACTAAGAGCGTGGAGCAAAGCACAGCATGTGTGAGCTGCGTCAAAGGAATGTCTTCGTTTAAAACAAGCCTTGGGATAGCCACAAACCATAAGGGGACCCAAACAGGGGCAGCGGATACACTGCTGAAGATTAAGAGCTCTCTCCACCAGTCGGCTGTCCACATCCTGCACTGCAGTGTCTGTCCACAGCACGCAAGAAGCCCTCCCAGCTCTGGCTCCAGTAAAGCTTCCAGATTTCACAAAAAGGTACCACGAACCCAAAGGCTTGTTCGAAGAGCTAGAAACCCCACAGATCTTTCAGCACAAGCAGCAATACCTTCCTGGGACTTCTCATAGCCATCAGGATTCATAGACGGCATGATGTGGATCCGTGTGCTCTGGACCAGCTCGGTCACTTCAGGATCTGTGCCAAAGTTCTTGCAGAGGTACTCGATGAGGTTCAGGAGAAGCTCACGCCCCACAACTTCATTCCCATGCATGTTACCGATGTACTTGAACTCTGGCTCACCTGCAGACACATGGCCACACCAAAGACACAATTATCACCACTACACTAAAGCTTGGAGACATCGCACCACCCTGAGCGTTGCACTCTGAGGCCTTTCTGCAGGGCTGCAGAAAAAATTTCTTCCTAAGATCTCAACTCTTTCAGCTGAAAGTTGTGCCCCCTTGTCCTATCCCTGCACTCCCTGATCGAGAGCCCCTTCACAGCTTTCCCAGAGCCCCTTTCAGTACTGAAAGCTGCTCTAAGGTCTCCCTGCAGGCTTCTCTTCTCCAGGCTGAACAAGCCCCAACTCTTTCAGCCTGTCCTCATATGGGAGGTGCTCCAGCCCTTGGATCATCTTTGTGGCCTCCTCTGGACTTGATCTAACAGCTCCATGTCCTTCCTGCGCTGAGGGCCTCAGAACTGAACACAGACTCCAGGTGAGGTCTCACAAGGGCAGAGTAGAAGGACAATGTAGATGTCCCCAAGGCACTCTAACTCACACTAGTGACAAACTGCACCTGGCCTTTTAGAGAAAGGACACTGCAAGTAGCAGCAGTCTTTCTTCAGACAGGTGCCACCCCTGCCCACAGTCTCTCCTAAACTAAAAGCTCTGCCATTTTCATTTGTGTCTCACTATAAAGGACGTCCCAGGTTACCTGCTTCATGGATGCCAGGGTTGTCCGAGATCTCCATGACATAGAGCTCACGCAGCTCCACTGACTTGCCCACGGAGTAGAGCCGGGTAATGTTGGGGTACTCGCTGGCGTATCGTCGCAGAAAGATCTCCATGTCTGAGAAGTGGTGGTGGCGGAAGTCCACAGGCTGGATGGGTTGATGGAGAGGTGTGGGGGTTTGGGCCTCCTCCTGCACAGAGGTAGGGGTGACTGTAGAGATGGGAGCAGGCGTCACTGTGAACTGTGTTTCATTAAGAGCTGGTGGCATTACAGTTGGCTGCAAGGAGAAATTCACTTCTGTCGCAGCTCCTTCTTTCACCTCAATATTCTCTCTGGTCACTGGTGCATAGCTGTGGAAAAAAAGCAACTGGCTTCAGCAAGGAGGTTCTGCAGAACAGAGGCCAAAACCCCTTGCAGCCTCTCCACTGCTCTAGCCTACTCCTCCCAGCTGGAACATTCCGGAATTTTAACAACTATGTGAGAGACTCACCAGGGAACAAACTGACAGGATTCACCCCACTGCCACCATACACAACTATGCTGCTGTGCTCACTGTGTCACAGAGGCACGAGTTCCTGTTTACAGGCTCGCCATGGATGAAGCCTCAGGTGTATGGCAGGGCCAGCCTAGGGGCAAGCTACATGTTCCCACCCCGGCTTGAGCCAACGCAAACTCTTACTGGAGTGACACTATTCCACTTTCGCCCTTTGCCCAAAAATTAAGATGCACATTGACACAAGCAGTCAAATAAAGGTGATGGAAACTCTGTGCATCCAACAGCACCCCACTGCTGCAGGGCATGGGGCAAACAAACACATCTGCCGCTCTACGCTGGAGTCCTTTACTGCTGCAGCTTCCAGCTGAGCCCCTTAAATACAGAAGATGGTTTGGGGAAAGAAATCAAGTGAAAGAACACAAGCGGTTGGCAGTGTGGATGCAGGCTGCCACTGAGACATTACCCAATTACAACCGCAGTCACGTTGTAGGTCCCAGGCACAAGGAGTCGGTGGTAATCGCCATATCTGCCTGCTGTGATGTTGTGAGCAATACCAGCAACAACAATGGTTGCGTTCTCCAGGCCAGCTCCACTGACTGCATCCCTGACAAAGCCTTTCACACCGATGTGGACCTGAGGAAAACAACGCAAGAGCCTAGCTGAAGACACGTAATATCAGGGGAACCACGTCCTTGTCCAGGCATATCCTCTCACTCTTCCCTAAAGGCCAGGGAGCAGGACAGCTGCCAGCAAAAGACACCCAAGGGCCCATGGTTCTCAGAGTGTCTGGCCAGACAGCAAGGACAGGAATTCCAGCACACACTGGGAAGCAAGATCTCAGAATTGACCTGTCCTAACAAATCCTCTATTTCATCAACATGGACACGCAACAATATGAACATAGCAGGGCTACAGACCAAACTGAGGGGCAAAAAATCAACCCGCCTCCCTTCCCAGCTTAAACTGTCACCCATATACACAGGCATTTGGAGACAGCCTGGCAGAGGACGCTGCAAGCCAGGGTCTCAGCAGTCTTGGTGGTTTTGAACTTCACTGGAGGTTTACGGCACTGAGGCCACACAGGCACCGGGCATCACTCAGCAAGATCTGCACTGATTGGTCTCTCTAACACTGTACCCCACAAGGCCCCTTTCAGTGTAGCTCTGCTGTCGTGGAGGATGTGGGAACTGTGGCAGAACCACAGAAATACACAGCAGCTTTGTAGCCACCAACCTCTGCACAGCAACTGCAACAGCTGTGTTACCACACGCAGTAAGAACAGCCACAAAAGCAACTGAATACGGTGCTCTCAGTCCACTATGGACACACGGGTTTCATAGCTGCTGCCCCTGCACCCCAGCCCAGCCCACAGTACCTGCTCAATGAAAGAAAGGAGAGACTCCCGGTTGTTCTCCCACTCCTGCTGAAGCTCGGAGGCCGGCGGGTATTTGCAGCAGGACAGCTCCAATGTGATCTCAAAGCAGTTGGCCCAGACGTAGTTGTAATCCTGCATTCCACCTGAGAAAATGAGGCAGAGACATGTCGTAAAAGAGCAATGTACAGACATCCCTCCGTGTACACGTACAGACTTGCCCATGGATGCAGAGTTTTCCCCATGCTTCAGCCCTTCGTGGCATTTCACCATGATGCCACGCTAGCTCTAGAGTCAACAACCTAAGGAGAAAAGTCTGATCACATCGTGGTGAGAGCCTGCACTGGGGGAGACCGAGCTCTGTTTCTCCCAGTAACTGGCACAACAGGTCCATTCAAATCAACCACAGACAGTTCAAAGCTGACAGTTCCTTCGTTCTCGCTGCTCCATCAGCTGAACTCAGTTGGAAACTCATATGGATTCATTTCACTGTGAAGACAGTTCCAGACACTACAAATCCTGGGTGCCAGGGCAGGAGTTTGCTGCCAAGTCCTTCCCTGTATGTTCCAAGCCACCTTTAAGCTTGTGAGGTACTCCTGAAAGAGACATTGCTCTACCCAGAATGAGCTTCAGGGTCTGATACCAAAGAACACATGAGACCAGCAGCCTGGGAGGTGGCAGCTCAAATCTGCATGTCAAAAGTTTCAAGGACCACACAGCTGTTCCCAGCTTAGCAAACTCTAGATGAGTGCAACGCTTTCCTTTCTCTACTTCCTCAGCCTGCTCTTTTCCTCCAGCTCCTTATCTGAAGGTCTGTATTTACTTGATATTTAGAGCAGCCCTAACAGAAAGTCTGACAAAGTCTGATCGGGTGACCGCGCACAGTCAACCACAGCAAGTCACCTTCAGGAAACTCTCCCCTGGATCTGGGAGGACAGTGATGCCTCCCTCATCGCTGAGGATTCCTGTGACCCCACAACAGCCAGGTCCTGCAAGAGGAGAACAGGACACAGACTTGTCCACCTGTAAAACCTCAACTGGAAAATCTGCTTTTTTCCCTGAGCCCTGCAGCCAAGTCACCAGCCTCCTTCAACGTTTGCTCTCTAAGACAGCAGTCTCAATTAATTTTGGATGTTGCGTGACCTGGGGACAGCTTGCCATACCTCCATAAGCACCTAAAAACAGGAATACACAGAACTGTTTCCCAGAATTAAGCTCACCTTGCTATTCCTTCCTTCAGAGAAACCACAGGCACTGCTATGAATCAAACAGGTCACCTTGTTCCAGCAAACGTCCTGACCCTATTTGCTGAAGTTTACATTCAGCCCTCAGCAATCAAATCTGTTCCTCAAACAGGAATGAATCACGTACCAGCAGGACTTTAGGTCTGCAGGTATCACCACGCATGATCAGGAGCTCAGACTTCAGCGTGCCGCTGAAGACCACAAACGTTCAGTGCTCTAAACAGTCACAGGAGTCTTCAATAGTAAAAAGGACATTCCAAAACCACCACAAGTCTGTGAAACAGGTTTCAGAGTCACCCTGACAAAACCTACATCATGACTGCTGCCAGATGTCATGGCCACATGAGAGGATTATTCCCACCACCACCAGCAAACCAGGCAGTTGTGTCAGTATGGAAAACATGCCATACCAAGTTTTGTGCATACTGATGATATCTTCTGGGTTACACAACCTTACACAGTTACAATCTGGACAGACTGGCGCGCCACAGCCTCGGCCACCGCTTCCCAGACGGCTCCATCCCAACCTGCATTCATCCCAAACACCTCTGCACACCAACTCAACGACTCCCACTGGTGCCAGATGGATACAGGGGCACAGCCACCGCATCTCTCCTGGATGAGTTGAGGAAGTGAAATTGGCTCTCAGAAGCCCATCTGTCACGGAACAGCTACATGTGTGCTCTGCAGGAGGCAGATACAAGCTTCAGGAGGAAGGAATGCAGAAGACAGCCTGTGGCACACATCACGGCACCGGCTGGCAGGACCCCAGCAGGCAAGTCCGTAACAAACCCATACTTTACACGCCCATCCTTGGCTTTGCTCAACAAAGCACAGCACCAACGCAGCGCTAATAAACCTCACTTGCTTTGTCTGAGCGGTTCCCTAATCATCCACAAGCAAGGGACCCTCCGGGATGCCGGCCAACTAACAGGCCAGAATGGATCAATACCACGATGCAAACGTACTATCTGGCATTTGCAGAGGCTGTGCTAATGCACAGCCAGGAAAAGCTATCAGCAGCGCTTTACCGAGCGGAGAAGTCCTACAATAAACACAACTGCTGTGAGCATTTACTGTCCCAAAAGGTCAGGGATGCTGCTCTGAACAGAAGAACCCCAGCGCACTCGGGTAACGCAGAGACGGACTGAGAGCATAAAGCAGGATTTAGAAGAACAGACCCCTGGGAAGATGTGCGGGATGGTACCACATCAAAGATGTCCCAGTTCCTCTCAATCCCTCTGGGAGCCTGCTGTTAAAAGAGCACAAAGCTTTTATGGTAACAAACCAAATGTCACTTGCCATCAGAAAGAGAGCAACGCAGCTTGTGCATGGGCTGAGATCAAAACAGAAAACAGATTTTTCCACCCAGAACAAGGGGCTAAAAAGTGCCTGAGGGCTTTAAAACTCTCAAACTCGGTTCAAAAGTTTAGAGGAACAAGGCCTGCAAATCTGATACACACTCAAGTTTCATTCCACTCCTGTTACCAGGCTCAGGAAAGTGACCCCCAGTGGGCTGCTCGCTCCCCAGTAAACACCACGCAGAGTGAAACAATTTGCCAGCCCATAACCATCTGCTCATAGCAGGACGCTAATGCACTTGAAAACATCCATACGTAAACCAGAGCCATTATGAAGCATATTTAGTGCTTCATCTGCCATTCAAGCAAATTTAGGACAGATGCTCACCCATAATAGAGCAGCAATGGACTAAATTAGAGCTTGCTACATCAATTCCAGTAAAAGTGTCCCTTCGAGAAAGTAGTCCATTGCAGGCTGGAGAATTTGGACTGTGTCTACTGCACATATTTGGCCTTCATGTGGCCCCACTGCAGAGGAGGACAGTTATTTTTACAGCATATGGAATTATATATTTCCCCGTACGCCATCTGCACAGCCTCTCCTGGCTACGTAGAAGATCTGAAGGTGTAAAGAGAGACCTGTGTGCAGCCCAGCATCAGCACAGCACTACGTTCAAGGAGCAGAGGGAAAAGCACATGCAAGGCAGCGGGCTGTCAGCCTGCAGGACTTCTACTCTGTCTGTTTGGGTTAAATCTGGGAGAACTTGCTGGATTTATTCCAGCATTTTTTAATTATAGGGTATCTTTCAGCCTCTCAACAAAGCATCGTACCTATTTCACTGGTGAGGAAAGCAAAGCAAAAGCGAGCAGCTTACAGTCATAGAATCACCATGGAATGGGTTGTGTTGGAAAGGACCTCAGAGTCCACCCAGTCCCACCCCCTGCCATGGGCAGGGACACCTCCCACTGGATCAGGGGCTCCAAGCCCCATCCAACCTGGCCTTGAATACCCCCAGCGATGGGGTAGCCATGGCTTCTCTAGCCAAAAACATTCAGAACGAACTCTCCCCTGCCCTGCTGCACTCCTTAAGCATCAGGACTGCACTTCAGCCAAGGATCCCAGACCTCCTGCAGCACAAGCGCTGCAGAGCTCCCACTGACAAGTCTGCTTCTGCTCCCTGCCAAGCTCCACACCAGCCAGGCAAGCGGGAGGATGCAGCTCTCTAGAGTCAGGATCCAGATACCATAAATACACCACATGCCAGGAGAAGCCTTCCAGGGCAGCCAGGAATGTCTCTATTTTCAAACTGCATTATGCGGAAACCTCTCTGATTGCAGCTCTCACTGGAGCAGACACTGGGAGATAAGAGACCTACAGCCAAGTTAAAGCAGAGAAATGGTGCTGTCTGCTCTGCAGAGAGAGCAGATGGCACAAAGCAAGCAAGAGACATGATTAAATGTATGGCACAAGTTGCTTACTCTGTGAGAAGAGCTGATTGCCTCATAGCGTGAGACCAGGGTGAGCACCAGCAGCAGCACCAAACAGGCAAAGGAATGTTTCAGTCCATTAGTCTGCAATCATTAAAACTCAGAGGAGGTGAGGTTTCAGCCTCCGACTCCAGCAGCTGCTGAGCAGCAAAGCTCAGAGCAGCAAAGGCCTGAGGCTTCGAGGGCACTCTCTAAGAGGTGGGCAGAGCCTTCAAGAGCTGCACCATCACAGTACCACCCAGCAGTTCATGTCAGGTGTGAAAAGAGGCATGAGATCCATCAAGCCATTACTCTTCTCAAGAAGAAAGAAGGATTTGCAATAAGAATTTTAATGACACGAACACCTCAAGGCAGCGAACTGTGCGTATCCCAGGAAGATGCACGTGAAATTTTCTACCAGAGCTCGCACTATGCAACCATGTTCTGCCATGCTCGGGAAACGGAGGCCACCACAGTGATGTCACGAGCACCCACTGCTCTCAGCACTCATTTTAATTGCTCGGAGTTTGAGGTCACTAAAAGCTGTTCAGAAGCTAACTGTGGCTTAGTAACCGAAATCAAAACAACCCAGTAAACACAAACGTAGCCTAAATCCACTTTCAAACTGAGCACTGCCTTCCAGTACACAGCAGAAATACCTTAAACACTTGAATATCAGAAAGTCAAACTAGCAAGGCCAATATCTTTTAGGAGAGGACTGCAAAATAACGAGAAGACCTCCCAAAGCCACCCACAAAAAAAATCACAGAATCATGGAATGGTTTGGGTTGGAAGGAATCTTAAAGAGCACCCAGTTCCAAACCCTCTGCCATGGGCAAGGACAATAAAATATCCTATTGAACGTTCTGGTGAATTCAACTTCCGAATTTGGCTCTTCACAAGATAAAGGCAAGCACGACCTTCCTACAGATAGGACTCAAGCAGTTTCTTAACCACCTTCCAAGCACCACCTGGCCCAACCACCAGCCTGGGCTTGCATGCATTTTCTCGATCCAAATGAGGCACTCAGTAGTTAAAACCCCAAGAGGTTAAAAAGGAAGGAAGAGCATGCACAGCAGAGATAGCCTCTAAAGAGCGTCCCAGTCACAGACGTGCTTATCTATAGCAGCTGGAATGCAGAAGCCAAAATCAGCCGTTTGGAGCAGAGCCATCTTTCTCTGTGCACATTTGACCTTAACAATTACTCCAATGGTTTGTTCTTGCCACCTCGGTTTGACCCACAGAAAGGGTTGATTGCAAACTCAAATGAAAGTTAATGGAGTCTGGCACCAGCATAAACCTGAACTGGTAACTCCGGGACAATGAATCCAGTAGCAGTTGACTTCCCAGTATGTTTGACTTCACACGATAAAACGTGGCAGGAAAATTTCCACCTGTTGAGACATTATGTTCTCATTTCTTTGTTTTTCCTGGCTTCAGGTCACTTGGAGTCTCTCCTGGCACAACCTGACCCGTTCACAGACCCGTGTGCTCCGGTTATCTCCAGAGCTCAGCCCAGCGAGTTCCCGCAGGGTAGAGGGATTTCCCCAGCCTCATTTTACCACACATTTAAATGCTGCACTCAGTGGGAAAGGCATCCTGGTCTGAGTCTGAGCCTCAGCACTCCTTGGCACAGAGCTGAGAGAGTCAGATGACTCAATGAAGCCACAGTGGCGGTGCTCCTGCTGCCATCACATGCTGCACACAACCAAATCCCTTCATCTGCTCTTCATCCATCACTAATAAGAAACGTTAACATCCAAAACCCTGAAGGGACACAGTATCATAGAACTGTTAATTGGAAAAGACCTTTGACACCATCAAGTCCAACCGTACCTGTCCATTACTAAACCAGATCCCTGAGCACCTCGTCTGCCTGTCTTTTCAACACCTCCGGGGGGGGATTTGACCACTTCTGCAGGTGTAACTTCATACACATCACAATACACACGCACCGGCCTCTGCGGTACCTCTTGGTTCACGTGCTCTCCCCTGGCTCTCAGCTCTTGTGGGTTACGCTATACGTGAACTGCTCAGCCCGGGAAGTGCTCCAAGGGCTGCCATCACCTTCCACTTGTGCCTCTTTAACAGCAATGAGATGGAAATTACCCCTCAGGGGAGAAACCGTGCACGTCTGCCAACCTCAGCAGTATCCTGTTCTGAGAATCAGTGTCAGCGCACCCTCCCTATAATCTCTGCCCATGCATCGCCTACAGCCTCCAGCGCTGAGCCCGTGACTGTGGCTTCTCACAGCAGAAGGGTTTATTTCTGCAGAGAATGGATGCCGGAGGCTATCGGACAAAATATAAAGCACAACGATAGCAGCACAGAGTGAACGTGTCTTCAGTTCACACCTTGCCATTTCCTGTGAAAAGAAAGTAGGTGAAACCTCCGCTAGCTGACAAGCCAAAGGCAGCCCGAAAGGCTCATGCACCGGGGCCACAGCCACCAGCAAAGCTTGCACCAGCCAGGTATCTCACATCCAGGCAGGAGGATGAAGAAGTTAACGAGGTAGAGGAAAATGCAGCTCACTGGGGGTAGGGAAATCCAGGCCCACAGTGCTGGAACCACCCTCCCCTCAGGGCCCACCACACCCCACTTCATCACAACAGCAGAAAATCTTAGAGCTGCACCTAACAAAGTTCCCAACTGAGGTGTTTACCAACGACTGCGACCAGAACAAGGCAGCACAGCTCATCCAGGATATCCTGTTCCCCCTAAGCACTTTCACCAGATTACACAAACCTTCCTCCTGCTGGACTTTTCCACAGCAGCAGAGTGAACCTTGAGCCAGCAAACACGGGGGCTGGTGTGCTCAGCAGGGTGGAGGGAAGGAGACACCTGCTAGAAAAAGAGGTAAACCCACATCTTATTTGAACAGGACAACTTATTTGACCAGTGAAATCCTGAGGAATGATTCAGCCACCCTTGAAATCAAGGCTTCCTCTTCCAGCAGACAGGTGACGTGTTCAGGTCTAACACCAGCTCCCTCTCCCTCCTTCCCAAGCAAGGTGGATGCACGGTTAAGACAGGGTTCAGCTTGGCAGCCCATATTTTGGAATGACACTCTCTTATTAGAATTTAAGGTGTAAACTCTGAAAGATAAACAACGCCCGATTTCACTGCTTGCTCAGCACTCCTGCCACCATCCCTCACCCCCAGTACGAGGGAGAGCAGAGCAGTCCAGGTGCACCGAAGCAATGCAATTTCTTTGAATAACTTCTGCAAGGTTTTTGCGGTGCCCTCACCACAGAGGTTTCTGCATGGCCTGGCGAGGCCACGGTTTTACAACATCCGCTGAGGGGCACGGCAATGGTGTGATTTCTAATGACACAGCCAGGATTTCGCTTCCTGCCAGTCCACAAAGCCTTTTCCACAAGAGCATCTCATCACATAAGCTGTCATTTAAATCCCATTTTCAGCAAAGCTGATGCACACGGAGCAGCCCACTGCATGTCAGAGCCAGGCCAGTCACCTCCACACAAGCGAAATGGTGTAATTTGCTTATATTCAGATCACCTCTAAAGTAGAATCACAGAATTATGGAATTGTTTGTTTGGAAAAGACCCCTGAGATCACTGAGTCCAGCCCTACCTGTCCACTACCAAACCTGAGAACCAATTCTACCCGTCTTTCAAATACCTCCAGGGATGTGGACTCCTCCACTGCCCTGGGCAGCCGTTCCAGCACCCAATGGAAGGAACGGGAGCTCTCCTAGAAGCCCCATCAGACCAAATTTTGGATCCCTTCTAGATCCCACCCCACTGGTGGATGGGAACACGCTGCGCTGGTTGTTGTCATCTGCACAGGTCTAACAGCAAAGCAGCTCCCTGCCCCGCTTCCAGCGAGAGCAGCTTGGTCAGCTCAGATCACACATTTAAATCATTTTACGTAGTTTTACAGCAGGCTAGTTTATAACTTACAAGTTTGGAGGTTAAAAACTCCTCAGAGAACATCAGCAATGGTTTAATAACCTTAACAACAGTGTCCTCTTTCCTGTATCAAAACTCAGTAACCATCTGGAGGCCCTAATGGCAGTTCATTCAGCAAATGAAGCCTCTCGCACACAGGATAACTCTCCAGCATCCAACAGGGTCAGGAAGAACCCTCCAGTTTGCTGTGATCTCTTCCTTACGAACATCTCCCAAGCTGTGACTCATCAAGCACTTACTGGTGTGCCTGTGATGCCGCTTCCCTTCATTTCAAGCTGCTAGAACACATTCAAAGTTAAAAATACCATTTCACCCACCGTCCTTTTCGCTGTGATAATCACTGCTGGTTTGGATATCAGTTCTCAGTGCCAGCAAGAAACCATTTCTATAAGACACTCTGTTGGGTGAGCCAGCAGAGACGGAGCACAGCTTACCTTCTACATCGTACCACTGGGCACCGTTTGTGATACCATCTTGGAAGGTCTCTCTCTCCTCGCCAGGGCAATTGGGTTTGCCAGTTCTCATTATGGGGTGATGCGACGCGTAAGCTTTTGCCAAGTACTTGAACACTTCATCATCAGCCGATTTACTGTAGACTCCTGTAGGGTTATGCGTGGGAGAGTCATCGTAGGGATAGCTTGCAACCACTGAGCCACCATGAAGATTGCCAGAAAGCAGAAACCTGGGGTTGGGAAGGAGAAAAAGAAGAGTCATACTGGAACAATCGCTACAGGAAACCAACTGCAGCAGCTGAAGCAGTTGTTCTGATGCCTTTCTGAACAAACTGGATTCTCCGGAGCTTTCAAACTCTATTTGGAATCAACAAGGGAAAACGCACCCGCTGGATGAGCTGCCCAGCTGTAATGCTACTTTGGAAAAGGAAATGACCAGATCCTGCTCCATCAGCCCTGCGCAGCTACACAAAGGCTACGTTAACAGATATGAACTCGTCCGGTACCAAGGATGCTGCTGTTGGGACAAGATGATACACTGTCCTAGGAGACGTATTCCCTTGTGTTAACACCAGCCTCCAACACTGTGAGCAGGATTGTCAAAGGGTCCAAACAGTGTCCAGGTGGGAGCACGGTGGGGAAGTCAGATTTTTGCAACAAACCAACTGCCAGGACAGGATTTATTCACTCCCCAAACTGACATCTAGCACTACTGGAGAGGAAACAAGTTTCTTTTTTCCACCTGAGACAGAGTCCTCAAACTCTGCGACAGAAAGACAGTGCCCTGCGCATACAGTGATGCATACAGTGATGCATACAGCTCTTCATCAAGCTCTGAGCGATGCCTGGTACCAATCACACAACAGGACTGACTTGCTTAAATAAAACTTGGATGTGTGACAGAGCTGTTAAAATCCCAAATCAGAAAATATAGACCCACACGCCCTGTATCACACTCGATCACAGGTAGTGTAAGCATTCCAATGAACCCCAAAGGTCATCGGCTCTACTCTTCCTCTTTCCAACAAATACAGCACTAAGGGAAAAGGAGCTCTCCTCATCTTGTCAAATGAGATTTTGTTTCTGAGCAGAGGTAACGTGACCAATACCTTTGCCTTGCTTAAAATAGCGCACACGAATTGCATTACACTCACTATCTCTTTTTTTTAATCACGTAGTTCTGTTTACCCATTCACTTTTTAATCAGCGGTTGTGTTAGCTGAACAATTGTACTGGTGTTAACTGGTGCTGCCAGGCAGAGGGATGCACAAAGCACTGCGTTCTTCCTGTTTCACCCTGGCTTACGCACAAATCCCACCTCTAACAGTCCCAAAAAAATGAAAATAGAAAGCACAAGGTATTTTCAAAATGGTATTAAGAACACGCATGCACTTCCCGAGTAACTCATTTTGAGCTGAAGCTGGAGGGATTTTGGTGCAAACTGCTGCATCAGAGCTACCGTAACGGATCCTTAGGATGAGCAATTACTGGTGCAGTTCAGGAAATTCCTCTGGAGCCGTAATCCCTACAGCCATCAAGTTTTAATAAAGGCATTTCATCCAAGCAAATTTTGTTCTCTAAAATGGAGCAAACGTCGTACAATGCTGAACGCTGCACGTCTTGGTTGGATCCAACCAACAACCCTTCAATGCTCCACAGCTGTCAGCCATCCCCTGGTCAATCCTCTCTATCCCTGTCTCAGGATACCAGGCACAGTTTCAGTATCCGATCAGACTTCGCATTCTGGCTTTCTCTGCACAACTTAACACAGTTGGTTGCACTGACCTTCGCGGTTTGGACCTTCCATGGTTTTCTAAAGAATAAACCAAATGAAGAGACAGTGCCCAACTTGGCCTCTGCGCTTTCCAGGGCCCCAAACACAGAGCGTTATTGCTAAATCCAGGGAATTTCCCATGAAACGCAAAGATGTGGGGAAGCCCTGCTCAACACAACTCTCTGTTAAACCCCTTTGCACGCAGATGAGCTCCACACTGAACCCCAAATATTTTAAGCATCCCACAGCCCATGGTGAAACCATCATCGGCCCCAGGAGTGAGACACACGGACAAGCACAAGACAGAGGGAAGAAGTTTCAAGGTCGTGGGCTCCTGGAGAAGGGACACATGGAGGTGGCCACAGAGGCCGGGAATGTGGCTAGTGGGGCTCCTTGGTAAACCGCAGCCACCAAACTGCTCTCCTGCACAGTGCAGGATCACAAGCGCAGGATCATCCCTAGCTGTGAAAATGGGTCAACCCAGCACAGATGGGGAGAAATTGTTGGGAAATGGTTTTTCCATCTCATGAAGCCCGGCTGGGAAGTGGTGGGAAAAGTCAAGAGCAAGCTGAACGGGCAGGGAGTGGAGCTGAGGGTCTCCTGTGCCCCAGAGCCGAATGGTGCAGGGAGGCAAAAGCGGGGCGCTGGGGGGCAGGGAAGCACTGGGACAGGGAGGCAAAAGCAGGACACTGGGGGGAAGAGTGGGACAGGGAGGAAAGTGGGGCACTGGAGGGGGAGAAGTGGAGCACCAGAGGGACAAAAGTGGGGCGTGGAGTCGGGGGATGAAAGCAGAGCACCAAGGAGGGGGCAAAAGTGGGGCACCAGGGAGGGAGAGAAGTGGGGCAAAAGTGAGGGTATGGGGGAGCAAATGCGGGGCAGGGGAGAGAAGCGGGACAACGGGCAAAGGGGGGGAAAGCGGGACAACCAGGGGACGAGGGGCGAAGCGGGGACACGGGAGCAAAAGCGGGGCAACCAAAGGGGGCAGCGGAGCGAGAGGGGAGGGACAGGGGACGATGTGGGGTGACGGAAGGGAGCGAAAGCGGGGGAACAGGGCGGCAACGCGGCAAACGGGGCAGGGGACGGACAGACAGCGGGGCAGGGGACGGGCGGGCAGCGGGGCAGGGGACGGACAGACAGCGGGGCAGGGGACCCGTGAGGATGCGGGACACGGGGGGACGCGTGGGCGCCATCCTCACTGACCTGTTGCGGCGCATCCAGGCGATGAGCGCTCGCACCTCGGGCACGGGCTCCAGGTCGGGCTGGGCGGCCCCGAACTGGTCGGGGAAGCTGCGGTTGAGGTCTCGGCCGCGGCTGTTCTCGCGGCCGCCCTCCCCGCGGCAATCCCCCTCGCGGGCGCGCTCGAAGCCGTCGGGGTTGAGGCTGGGCAGCAGGTAGAGGTCGGTGGAGTTGAGCAGGCGGGCGCTGCGCTCCTCGCCGCCCGCCCAGCCCCGCACCAGCTCCCGCGCCAGGCGCAGCAGCAGCGGCCGCGCCAGGGGCTCGTCGCCGTGCATGTTGCCCACCAGCTTCACCTGCGGCCGCCCGGGGATCGGCGCTCCCCCCGGCTCCTCGCCGTCCCGCGGGGGCCCCATCCCCGCCGTGAGCCGCAGCACCCACAGCGGCCGCCCCTCCACCGAGTCCCCGATGCTGAAGAGCCGCGCCAGCCCCGCCGGAGCCTCCTCCTCCGCCAGCGCCCGCAGCGCCTCGCCCAGCTCGGCCGAGCTCAGGTAACGCAGCGTTTCCGCGGGTTCCGCCGCCGCTTCGGCTTTCTTGATGTGCAGAGCGCGGGCCGAGCCCAGCAGCACGGCGCAGAGCAGGAGCAGCCGCCGCATCCCGAGCCGCCGCGCCGCCCCGCTCGCCATGGCCCCGCCGGGCGAAGGCAGCGGGAGGTACCGCCTCCCCTCCCCGCCCCGGCACGTGGGAGGGCGCTCGCTGCGCCGCAGCCAATCAGCGGCCGCCGAGGGGGAGCGCGGACCAATGGGAGAGCGAAGAGGGCGTTACGTCACTACGGGAGCGGGGCGTTGGGGGGCGCGCCCCCTGCTGGCGGCGGCGGCGCGGTGCATGCGCTGCCGCCGGCGCGGGGAGGGAGGGCCGAGAGGCGGGTGCGCTGCCCCAAAACGGGGGGGTTCTTCCTTCTCAAAGAGAACGAGGCCTCCGGCTTCCAAGCCACAGCGGCTCCCCTCTCGAAATTCCCGGCGGGAGCCTCTCCCGGTGCAGATAGCGAGTTACTGCACACATAGGCTCCATCTCTGGGAACAATCGAGGCTGGGGTGGATGATGCTCTGAGCAACCCGATCCGGCTAAAGATGTCCCTGCTCGCTGCAGGGGGGTTGGACTGGATCGGGTCTAAAGGTTCCTTCCAGCCCAAAACATCCCATGATTGCGTGAAAGCCCAGTGCTCAGCGATGCTCCGCGCACCTCGCCCCAACACGCTGCAGCAAAAGGTCCAGAGAGGGGATTCTGCCCTTCTATTCCTCTCTTGTGAGACCTCATCTGGGGGATTGTGTTCCAGTTCCGGAATCCTCAACAGAAGAAGGAGATGGAGCTGTTGGAATGGGTCCAGAGGAGGCTACAAGGATGATCTGAGGGCTGGAGCACAGTTTAGAGGTCTTTTCTAACCTTAATGATTCTATGATGTATAAAGAGTACTTTTGAGGGTTCCTCCATTCAGATCGTTGCCAATTCCTTTTTTTGAGGCAAGCGAGATCCCAAGGAATAACAAGCAAAATAGTTTACTCTGCAAAAAGTGCACTGCAGTCCATGAAGTGCTGGAAGTGGCCATCTCTGACAGCCGGTCTTGTCAATTCCTGTTTAACTTTCCAGTAGGATCTCATGTACACATCTGCTTCCCAGCGCCGGCGTTTCCTGTTGGAGATGCAAGCTCTGAGTCTAGTGCATAAAACGGATTTTGAGGGGAACCATCAGTGGCACAGCTCTTTCATCTCGCCGTGTTCTGGGATCCTTTGCATGAGCGATTAGATGATGCAAACTTGTGTGTAAGCCAAGCGTGGAACGGCGGCATCAGAAGGTCCCCAAGGAAAAAGAGATTAAATTGGCTTCTTTTTCTTAGGACTCATCAGAGCTGCGCAGTCATTAGGAGAGGGACAAGCAGGGAGAAGGGATTATCCCTCAAAAAGATGCCTCAGATCTAAATAAACTGGAAAAGCCAAAGGTCCTTGGTCATCAGGACTTCTTAAACCGAAAGGGAGAGGGAATGTCAAGAGGGAATTTGGCCATCTCAAAAGCCATCACCATGGCACAGGTTTAAGCCCTCCGTCTACAAATAAATTGCTCTGGATTTACACAGAGTAACTAAGCTAATTTCCCTTTTTAGCTGATAAAAGCCCATTTGTCTGGAATTTCAACAACCCAATTGTAAAAGCAGCATGTGGCAGAAGACCGATGAGTCATCCACTCATTTTCTCAGCAGCCAGTAACAACAAAACCTTCTCATTTCCTTGGGCCAACCTAGAAGAGCTCTGCCTTCCCGATCCCTGGAGGAGCAATAGATTAGGGACAGACCTGCAAGAAGCCACCTCCTTCTCCTCCTCCTCCTCCTCAGCTCTGCCCTGTGCCTGCGCTTTGCTGAGCGCCACAGCCCTGGTACTCTGAGGAGGTGGTTACTCGGGGGCTGTGGGTTTTGCCTTATGAAACTCCCTGCATTGGTTCTGGCCACAGAGGAGGAGTGAGGTTTCCTCCTGAAGATTGTCAGCAAATGGTTCCCTTTGAACTGGAAAGGAGGAGCAGCTCAGTCTTTGCAGGTTCCTCACAGGATGACACCACAGCAGGGAAGTTAAAACTGCTAATATTGTTTGGCAGCGCTTCACCAGATCAAATCAGCACTTGGTTCTCCAGTAGAGCACTTCCAAGAAATCCCACTGGTGAGGAAAGTTCCCACGTAGACAAAAATATCTGAGGTTCAGGCTGCGGGGCAGCCACAGTGGAATACAGTCTTGAGAGAGAGGTGGATCTGGGAATCATATTAGGGAATGTCCCATGTTTGCCATCAGGGAGCATGTAAATCAGGCAAGAAGCAAGCACCCAGCTTAGCATCATCCTCAGTCATTTCTATTTCCCAGAAGAAACAAAACCCCCACCCCGCTGATGACAGAGGCGTGTTTTCTGTCCAGGAAAAGGATAAAGTCAGGGGAACCTGGCAGACCTTTGCTACGATATAGCCTCACCCTGCAGCTGCGGCAGGAGACCACCTTGCAAATTGGTTTGATCAGGTAGAAAATCGAGTTTTGTGAGTGGCTAATGCAAAGCAAAGACTAATAGCTTTAATTTCCTTGAGTGCTGCTAGGTGTGAAAGCTGAAAGCTACTGAAATAGGACTCCCTGGATGGGAAACCACAAGACCCAGCATTTCAGAGGAGTTTAATACAGATAAGTCACTTTTATTTCCTGCAGAGGACCTATATTGCTAATTGAATGCAAAGTTCTTTTCACATTTCCTTCTGTTTGAGACCATATTTCTCAGAGTAGGATAGCAACGGACACATGAGTGGGATAGCAATGAGTATTATCTTTAGTCTAAGTCAAGATTAGTGACTGTAGGCACCGGCCAGAGCAGCTGGGAAAGAGGGACCAGTGCTGCCTGCTGGTAACAGAACACCGTACCTGCTTCACTGCTGCGATGTGGTGGGGCTTTCAGCACAGATCCAAGAATTTCTACAGTCCCTGGCTGCTTTCTCCACTGCACAGGAAACACTGGTGAGTGCCTGGATGCTTCTGATTAAAGGTTATTCTTGCCCTCCTGGAGCGCGGTAACATTTCTTGCCCTCACTTCAAAAAGGGAGAGTTTAAAAGGTTCAGGAGCAACAGTTTAAAGCGATGACTGAGGTTCTCAAAGCCTAATTTACTCACAGTTGTGAAAGAGAAATATGAGAATAGAAATGACGGTAGAAGCTCAGGATGTGGTTCCCTGTTGCATCACTACGAGTGCAGACTCCACACGGGACTTCCCATAGCACTGATGAAAATCACGAGAACAATTACCGTCCCAGAAATGCATTCTGCTCCTCCTCTGAGCCCAAAGGCTTCAGCAGACCTGTCCATGACTGTTGCTTCAGCCTTCCGCAGGGTTTACTGTCTCTGAGCTTCTACCGTGGTGATCACAGGGATCTCATCCTATTTCCAGGGCTCCCAGAAGGTGACTTTTCTCCCTCAGGAACTGGCTGCAGGACTGCCAGTTCCCGGGGGTGGGGATCCAGTAGATGGCATCCGCGTCCAACACTTGCACTGCAGCTTCACCGTCCTGAAGGCTTCTCTTGTGCTTTATTTATCGCAGGGTCTGTTTCTTCATTCATGCCTACTTTTCATTTGAATGTTTAATGCCCTCCAGGCAATGTGTTTTAAAATTTCAAAATATTTACTAGTTTCATTCTTGTTTCGCTATTCTTATTCCTTCCCAAGAATAAAAGTCATTTATCATTCCTCTGCATTCAATGGCAGAGCGCGGGACCTGTTCCAAAGGACCATCAGAAAATAGAATTATCAACAGAATTATTAATAAATACTTGAGATCTGTCCATCCCAACAGTGGAAAATATGTGGGGTATGGGCTGGGAGTCTGAGAAATCAGGGCACATCACATCTCCATAATCTTTATACTTGGCAAAAATCGGTTTTGTAGGAGGGAAGGCGAGTGCTGCTTAAGTTCAAGCACCATTCCCTGACAGCCTTGCTTTCCAGCCCAGATATCTGACAAGTGGAGGGAGTGGGTTTGGGTATTACAGTCATTCTTCAACAATGGAAGTGTTGCAAAATATGTAGCACCACATATTAAAAAGGAATTAGGAGTGGGGAACCATAATGAGTAGGAAGGCAGGAGCAGCCTGTGAGCAGAGCCTCCGGCGCTGTTGCAGAAACATGTTTTCTAGAGCTGGATTACAGGCACGTTACAGCCGTTGTTTGCCTGACAAACCAACCCCTAGATACGATTCCCAGCTTCCACACGTCTGTGCAGGTCCAGCTATGCACGGACTCCAAGAACAACCTTCAGCTCTCACAATAATGCTGATTACCTCCCCTATGAGGACAGGCTGGGAGAGTTTGGGTTGTTCAGCCTGGAAAAGAGAAGGCTCTGAGGAGACCTTAGAGCAGCTTCCAGTGCTGAAAGGGTCTCCAGGAAAGCTGGGGAGGGACTTTTGATCAGGGAGGGCAAGGGCAGGATGAGGGGGAATGGTTTTAAGCTTAAAAAGGGGAGATCAAGATGAGATCTTAGGAAGAAATGTTTTTCTGTGAGGGTGGGGCGGCCCTGGCCCAGGTTGCCCAGAGAAGCGGTGGCTGATCTAGTGGAAGATGTCCCTGTCTGTGGCAAGGTGTTGGAACTGAATGGGCTTTAAGGTCCCTTCCAATCCAAGCCATTCTATGATTCTACGAATATAAATTTAGTTCTCATCTGCAGTGAAAATGAAGGATATTACGAGCAGTGCTCCCTGTCCTGGAGGCACTGAGGATAACCAAATGGAATGCAAACTGCTGTGAAGTTTGGAGTCAGGGGGTAAAAGACCTGGTGGAAAAGAAACTTCTGCCCAATCTCTATCATGTTCTAAATCTTCTCAGGTTTCTAAGGTTTGGATTACACCCAGGAATAGACTGGTGTTTATTAATTAATTCCCTTTGGGGCTCTTCAGAGCCATATATAACAGCAGCCTTATTCTGGGTTTGTTGCTCTGCTGTTGCCATAAGGATGACAAGCAGGAACCGGTGTGGTGGATTACTGGCTGTAGCCCACGGTTTGTTTAACCCAGTAGTGACGGTGCCCGATCTAAATACCTCAAACCAGAGGGCTGGATCCTTTGCCATGGAGAGTTATGGAGTATCCGCCCCACTGAAGAGGTTCCTCCCAGTCTGAGTCATTAGTGGCTGCTTTACATTCTGGAAAATGAGGTTTACATCCCTCCCAAATGTAATGGAAAGGTGGATAATGCAACCCACAAAACTCTAGACCTCAATAATTAGACACCCACAAGATAATTACACCCTTTATAAAAAGAAAATTGTAAAAAGTCATTGCGAAAGTAATTCTTACCCATTTAAAAATGTTCCTTTTCAGTGCCTCTGGCCAAGTAACACCTCACTTTTCTTTACCTTCTCTTCCTTCAGCAGATCTCAAAGCCCGTTGCAAAACGGGACGCTGATATTGCCTTCAGTCAACCAGGTGAACCTGAGCTCACCTTGCTGCCCATCACAGACCTGCTGCAAACCTGGACAGGACTTTTGCCCGGTCCCACTGATGCTGTGCCTTGCACCGTGACAACCCCACCACAGCGCAGCTGCCGTCTGACCATCTTTTCCCTTACTCTAATTTCTAGGCTGAAAAAATACTCCAGAACTCCATACTTTAATTCTTTGCATCCTCACTAACTCCAAATACTTCCTCCTCCTCCTGGATTTTCATTGGAACACAGTGACTAGAGGGGCACAGACCTCCGCATACTCTTGCACCTTTAGTTCCTGTCTTGGCAGAAGCACACAAGCTGTTTCACTGCCCGTTCCTTTGCCTTCCTCTTTGTTTTCAATCAAGTCACTTTTTAAAGATCACTTTACTTAGGAAAAGCACTTTGATTGAACTTTGTACCGGACCATAAGCCAAGATTTAGTCAAATGCTACAAGGACAGGACATAGAACTTCCTAAAAATGGTGGAAGAAGCTGAATTTATTTATTCAAAATTCTTAAATTGAATTTTAAGGCAAAAAGTTAGTTAAAGGCTGGGCAGTAATTTCTAATCCAGTAGCTTTCTAGAAGGCAGGCTGAGTGCTGTCTCTTTAAGGGATTTTTGCACACATATATATTTGTAACAGACAATGATTCCCAGTTTTGAGGGTAAACCAATAAACATAGAAAAAGTTATATGAAGAAACACTCAAGGGTGACCCATGTTTGCAACAACCCCCCAAATAAATAGTGCTGTTTGCTCATCTGCTCTCTGCACACAGCCAGCCCTCCATGCCCACCTCTGCACCGCCGGGCTCAGCCACTGCATCTACAGGCAAAGCAAACGCTGAGGAGGTGTCCTGGGCTCCTCCTGCTCATGAAATGCTCTTTATGGCTCTGCTGATCCAGTTCCTGAGGAGGGATGTGCCCTGTGCCTGCGGGGACATTGACAGTGTGAGTGGTGAGAATACGCACTGGACCTTTGCAACCACATCACTATCATCCTGCTGAAGTCTAAGCAAGCAATGTCAGACCCCAGTTTCCCTACAGCCGAGCGCTTCTGCTGTGCCTTCAGCTGCGCACACAGCTGTCCCCGCAGTCAGGGCTGCGCACACCCTGGGGATGCACACCAGTGAGCAGTGCCTCCGCTCTCTCCTCTGCCAACAAAGTTCAAAGTCTGAATCAGTGCCTTTTCTCATTTTTCAATCAAAGGAGGACACAGCGACAGAACTTTGGGCAGGGAGGAGCAAATCAGAGTCTACTCCTGCTCTAGGATAATCTAGGATAAACTTCCTATGGCTTGAAACAGTGCTGTGAATACCCAGAAAGCTGAGGGGAAAGGTATTATTTTTGGCTGAAAGTCTTCTAGCTGGTGAAGGAACTCTCTCATTAGTTACTCATTGCCTCGGAAAGTCTCATAAAACAACCGGCACAGCCTAGCAAATACTTTTCTTCAGTGGGAGCTGAGAGACCCAGGAACTGAACGAGGCCTTGAACCCATTTTATGGACTCACTTCTTACTGAGCTACCATAAAATATTAAAATTCCGACCTTATAAATACGGAGGGGAAAGAGCTGTGCATTTCTTAGCAGATGCCTCTCCAGAGACTCTTCCCAAGGTAAGTCTGATGTGACACATCCCAGAGACAGCTCTCCTGGTAGACAGTTGATTGGTGATAATGAACTCCTCCAACAGAAATTAGAGATGTAAACCTCCTTGACCCTAGAAAAGGTCCTGCAACAAATCAGCTTAGTTTCCTCCCTGGTGACCTGTCCCTGTCTCCGAGGGCTTTCCCCAGGGTGTCTGATGACAGCGATCAACCCTCTGCAAGCCCTGAGCAAAGGCAGCAATGTTGTGACCTTCTCTCCAACAGACATTGTCCAGGCTCCTCCGAGATGGCACAGAGAAGCAGCCACGCAGTCCCTTGTGAAGTGCCTATCCTTGTCCTCTGCTTTTTGGCACGCGCAGCCATGGGTAAGCAACAGAAAAAGGCATCGTGGCTTTGTCCATCATGCCAACATGAAACTATGCGGGGCTAGACAGTGCCTAGGGTGATGCCCCACAGCCTTCAGATGTGCTGGACGTCACCCCTGACTGTCTGAAAATTGGCCTCTTGCAAAAAGCCTGACTTATTTTAACTAACTGCGAAGGGAGCTCTGTGATGAAGACACTTTTGTCTCAAAAACTAAAGTCCCACCTGAAAGCAACTGTTAGACTGAAGCCTGAGAGTTAATCCCTCCTCCAAGGTCGAGGTCTGGAGAAGCTGGCAGGGCAGTTTTCATGGGAAGGGTACAGCTTAGGATGCTTAGCGCCATCGTTCTCCTTCTTTGGCAGGTTTGGAACTGTCTGTAAACAACCACATTGCTGACTTCTCCCTGTCTACAACGTCTGGCTCTCTTGTCTCCCTCTCCTGCCTCGCACGGAACAGCAACCAGGATGAGGAACTGCTCTGGTACAGAGGAGATGGGAAAGTGGATCTGAAAGAAGGGAATAAAGTGAACATCAGTAACATCTGCATATCCCCAGTCACCACGTCCGACAATGGAGTCATCTTCACATGCAAGCTAGCGCGGAACACGTCTGTCCAGGTGTCAGTGACCCTGGACGTCCAGTGTGAGTCACAGTGGCAGGTGCCTGTGCGGAATAGCTGGGGCGGGACGGAATTATGGGCTGAGGAGCTCAGTGTCTGGGCGCTGGGTGAAGGCGAGGTGTTTGGCACCCTTGTATGCTGCCTTCACCAAGAAAAAATGCGTTTAGGAGGAGATAATGCACAGGATAAGACACTCCCCTTCCACAGTGGTGCTTATGGCCTGATCTAATGCTGCTTCTATAGGGAGCGGGTGGGCCCTTCAGGAAGACAACATGGCTATGTGACTGCCTCCACCTAGATTCTTTCCCAACCAAAGATACAAGTCAGGACAGAGGAGTTATGGGAGTGACGGTCTCTGCCACTGATTGCCCTGCTGATTCCCAGGGAGCATGAAATGCTGCACAACTGTGATGTGTTACACCACTGAAAAAGGTGGACAGGGGATCATGGAATCACAGAATGATAGAATGGTTTCGGTTGGAAGGAACCTTAAAGCCCATCCAGTTCCATCCCCTGCCATGGGCAGGGACACCTCCCACTGGATCAGGGGCTCCAAGCCCCATCCAACCTGGCCTTGAACACCTCCAGGGATGGATCAGCCACCGCTGCTCTGGGCAACCTGGGCCAGGGCCTCCACACCCTCACAGGAAAACATTTCTGCCTAAAATCTGATCTCAATCTCCCCTCTTTCAGCTTAAGACAATCTCCCTTGTCCTGTCCTTGCAGTCCTTGATCAAGAGCCCCTCCCCAGCTTTCCTGGATCCCCTTTCAGTAGTAGAAGCTGCTCTAAGGTCTCCCCACAGCCTTCTCTTCTCCAGGCTGGACAACCCCAACTCTCTCAGCCTGTCCTCGTATGGGAGGTGCTCCAGCCCTTGGATCACCTCTGTGGCTTCTTCTGGATGTAGAAAGGGAACTTACTTTGTGTTAAATGGTCTGCAGCATTGTTAATGACCTGTTCAACTGCATTACTGTGCACAGTTCTTCCCCAGCTGACTGGAGAAGAGTCCCTCCAGATTGAAGAAGGCAAAGACGTCACTCTGTCCTGCAACGCCAAATCCAACCCTCAGGCCCAAGCAGCTTGGTACAAGGACAACTCCACCTTGACCCTGCAGCAGAATCGTTACCAGCTGTACCAGACCAGCGAGGTCTTTCAGCTCTCCATCAAAAAAGTACAGAAGTCAGACAATGGGACCTACACCTGTATGTTGAAATCTCAAGAAGAGAGGTGGAAGGATTTCCACCTGACAGTTGAAGGTAACAAGGCTGCTAAACAACAGGCTTTGCAAATAACTCTCTATTCTCTTTCATAATGATAACAATCCATTTCTATTAAGAAGTGTAAGTGGAACGTGGTGCATGTGCATTAACTTCTGAGGGCATAGCAACATTGGGGAACTCTCCTTGCACCTGTACCCGGGACCACAGCACCAGGAAGGGCCTTTCCTGCTCTTCCTGTTATTCAAAGGTGTTTGGCAAGCGTGACCTGAGGCAGGCGCATCCCACTGTCTCACTTCCCACACTGACAGGGCACATTTGAGCGTGGTTTCATGCACCTTAGGTCTTACTTAAAGCTTCTTACTCTGACTACAGTATTCCAGCACGCCAAAAGAGCTGCTCAAGGCAAGAGAAGTTGTCTTCTAGAAGTGACTATAGCCCTGTGGACAACAGGGAAGTGGAGGCCTTGCTGGACTGGATGCTCAGGTCTCAGACAGGGGAGATGAACCCACCAGGTATTCGTTTCCCACCCACTGTTCAGGTCACTTTCATTTTGGAACTCTCAGAACAGTGAGGAAAGCAGTGTTAGCTAAGTCACTGATGTAGCTGGACACTCGTATTTCCATGACTAAGAGTGCCCTGGGCATCATCTTCCTTCAGTTTGCTGACATACAGGCTTGGCTCCCTTCTTTCCAGAGGACTAAGCCACGTAGTCAGTCCGCGGGCAGCAGAGAGAACAATAGCTCAAAGAAGCAAGGACAACATGGGAAAAGAAATACGCTTTTCCCCAATTGTGTGAAACATTCTGTTTTGTGTGACAGCACAACCTCCTCTCCCTCTTGACAGATAAGAAACCTGTTTTTCCCATGGAGGCCATCATTGCTGCTGCCGTGGTGGTTGTGCTCACAGTGCTTTTTGGAATAGTGGCTCGAAAAGATAAAATTTGTAAGGTACGGAAAGCTCTGGTTTCTTAGTAAAAAAATAGTATTGTTTGGCTACAACACCTTGTTTTTTTACCTTTTCTATGCTACTTTGTAGTGTTGCTTTCTGCCGTTAGAGGATGGCTATGTACTACCTCCTGCTTTAGAATCAAATATTTGATATTTTAAGGTGGAAGGCACTACACACTTGCTAAACGTTAGTAAAAATATCCCTACAGCCGGGAAATACAAAAGATAACACGACTGTTTCTTTATTTTCAGTGCTTCAAAAGATCCAGTGAAACAGCTCTGTAAGTATTTGACTGCTTATTCACACAGCTTCCAAATGAAACCCTTTTGTTAAGCCTTGGCAGGACCTGGGAAAGAAAAGAGCATTCAGCACACTAAACCCAGCCATGCTGAGTTACCGTGCGCGTGCACCTTCTTTCCCAGTGGAGAGGGGAGCATGGGAACATGGCAGGACAGACACAGATGACGCCCCAGGCACAGCACGGCTCCTGCCCTTGTCCTGGCTATTCCAGGGTCCTGGCTATGCCTGTGCGGAGGCAGTGAGCAAAAAAAACGGTGTATCCCCAGCTTGCTGAAAGCTTTCTGGAGCTGAACGTAGCCCATGTGAACTCAACTCACTGTTGGTTCATTCCATAATGAGAGATTCTTCATTTCTTCTTTTCATTTTGCTGCAGGTAAAGACCACAAGGCTCCTGTGTGTACCCAGAAAACACCATTGCTAGCAGGGGAAAATGAGCTCTTGCGGGAGATATGAGATAAAGCTCTGAAACAAGTTTTTTGGGGTCAAGTTTATAATGTCTTTTCCAAATATAAGCTGTTCTTTGCATCTGTTCATTCTAACTTACTGCTTAGAGCACTGCTGGGGGGTGGTTGGGCTGCCTGAGCTGCTGCCAGATCTTTCCCTCTATGCTTATTCCTAAAATGAATGCACATGCAGTCAGATGTGCAGGCTGTTGGTCGCTTCACAGAGGAATCCATACCAGGTTGCCAAAGATCCTGATACTGATGCAGACAAGTGAGGTGTTAAGTTGGCAGTCGAGTGCCTTTCCATGGGGTGTTAGGAACAGTGGCGCCCCAACCTGCTGCCCCTTCCCAGGAATCCTATGGACAGCTCAGCTTGTTAGCCAGGATGAAAGCTGCCTGGCACTGTGCACTGCTGGCTCCCTTGGCCAAGGGCAGCCCCGTGCGCTCCCGATGCACAATGGAAAACCTCTCCATCCTGTGCCACAACAAACGCACCACTCCAGCATTTTTCATAGAATCATTTGCTTTGAAAAGACCTTTAAAGGGGATCAGAGTCCAACCGTACCTGTCCACTACTAAAACAGATCTCTAAGCACCTCATCAACCCGGCTTTTAAATCCCTCCAGGGACGGTGACCCAACCAGCCCCCTGGGCAGCTTCTGCCGGTGCCTGATAAACCTTGCAATAAAGAATTTTTTCCTAATACCCAATGTAAGCGTCCCCTGGCACAACTCAAGACCATTTCTTCTCGTCATATCAGTTGTTACTTGAGAGAAGAAACCAACACCCACCTCGCTACTACCTCATTTCAGGGAGCTGCAGAGAGTGATGAGGTCTCCCCTCAGACTTCTCTTCTCCAGACTGAACACCTCCAGGTGCCTCAGCTGCTCCTCAGATAACTTGTTCTCCAGCTCCTTCACCAACTCTGCTGCCTTTCTCTGAATGCGCTCCAGCCCTTCAATGTCCTTTTTTGTAGCGAGGGGCCCAGAACTGAACCCAGAATTTGAGGTGTGGCCTCACCGGGTCCTGGGAAGCTTTTAGGGCCTAAGGGTGACATTGTGCCTGGCAAGATGGGGATGTTCCATCAGTGCCTGGGGCTCCACCAGCCCTAGGAGAATACGGCCAGCAGCCCTGAATGGAGAATGGGGCCACTGGCCCAAAAGGAACAGAGGCCAGTAGACCTGAGGGAATGGGAGCCACCAGCCCTGAGGGAATGGAAGCCAATAGCCCTGAGGGAAAGGAAGCCAATGGCCTCAGGGAATGGAAGGCACTAGCCCTGAGGGAATGGAAGCCGATGGCCTTAGGGAATGGAAGGCACTAGCCCTGAGGGAATGGATGCCAATAGCCCCGAGGGAATGGAAGGCACTGGCCCTGAGGGAATGGATGCCAATAGCCCAGAGGGAATAGAAGGCACTGGCCTCAAGGAATGGAAGACAATGGTCCTGAAGGAACCGGGCCACCAGGCCACACGAGGCTGCCAGTGGCTCTAGGCTCTGAATAGGCCGCAAGGCCGCGAACGTTCTGGAAACAAGCCTGAAACCCCCGCCCCGCACGCGCCGCGCCGCAAGTTTGTCCCTCGCGGTGCACCGTCCGCCCCCTTCAGCCGCGGCCAGTGCCCCGGGGCGGGGGAGGTGGAGCGGTGGAGCCCCTCTTCCGGCTTCCGGTGCCGGCGGTATAAGAGCCGCTTCCGCCTGGAGCGTGACCCGTGGAGGGCCTGGCCGTTCGATCCTAGCGGAACCATGAACGCCCGCGGTGAGGGGGGCAGCAGCCGCCATGGGGCCGGGGGGGAATTACCGGGGTCGGCGGGGAAACAGCGTTACCCGAGCAATGGGTGCGGAGGGGCCGGTAACCGGGGTACCGGGTGATGGTGGGATGGCTACCGGGATACTGAGTGCTTGGAAGAACGGGGGTGGCTATCGGGTCTTTAGGAGGGAGTATCGGGTGCTCGGGGGAGGGAGGCGGTTACCGGCTGCCGGGGAGGGGGTTACTGCGGTACCGGGTGCTGGGGGAAGGGGCTGTGCTGGGGTACGGAGTGCTGGGGGTGAGCGGTAACCGGGGTAGCGGGTGCCTGGGGGAGAGGGGTGGTTACTGGTGGTCCCGAATGCTCAGGAGAGGGGAGCTGTTACTGCGGTCCTTGGTGCCGAGGAGAGAGTGGTAACGGGTTGCAGGGCCTCGGGGAGAGGGGCTTACCGGGATACCGGGAGCAGATGGTAACTTGGGTACGGGGTGCTTGGCGGGGGTTGGTGCCAGGGTACTGAGTGCTAGGGGCAACTGGGTGCTGGGGAGGGGACAGTTACCGGGCTAGGGGGTGCTGGAGGGTGGAGAACGGTTACTGGGGTACCAAGTGCTTGAGGATGGGCGGTTACCGGGTGCTCTGCAGGGGCAGTTGGTTACCAGGGTGCTGGGTGCGCAGGGAAAGGGAGGGGGCAGCTGTTGGGGTACCAGGAGCTGTGCGGGAGCAGGATTACCGGAGTACTGAGTGCTGGGGGACACTGACATGGTTACTAGGGTACTAGCTGCTCAAGGAGGGGAGCTGGGTACTGGGGCGAGTGCTGGTTCGGCAGGGCTGGCAATGACAGCTTCCCCGTGTTCCCCAGGGCTGAGCACAGAGAAGGCGGCTGCCTTCACGCGGCGGCTGCGGGCTGAGCCCCGATTCCTGCTGGCGCAGAACGTGGCGACATGCAGCGACCCGCTGGAGGTGTGCTTGCAGCGGCGTGTGGTGCAGGACACCGTGCAGGTCTTCCAGCATGCTGTCCCTGCCGAGGGCAAGCCCGTCACCAACCAGAAGAACTCCGGTAAGGGCCTCCCCGGCTGCTGGTGAGGAGGGCTGGGCCGCCTCAGCTGTTCCAGCATTCATGGAGCGCATGATGCGATGCTGACTGTGCTCCTGGGAATGGTGGTGGTCTCCGAAGCTCTTTCATCAGGCTCTGAGCAAAATCGAATCCCTGCAGCATCCTCTTGAGCTAACAACAGTCGTTAGATGTGCAGCGTTGCCTGTTTTCCTTTCTGCACAACGTAAAGTAAATTCAATGAAATCCCCATATTTGCAGTAAAATATTTCTTGGCTCCTTATGAGCTCTTTGGCGTTTTCCAATCCCATCTGGAGCAGGAGCCAAAGATCAGAGGCAGAATGGTGTTATCAGTCTTGTGCTTAAATAAAATCTTACACGACTCTTTAGTGCAGACATTCCAGTTTAATTCTTGTTCCTTTGCTGTCTCAGGGAGGTGTTGGATCTTTTCTTGTCTCAATGCAATGCGTCTTCCTTTCATGAAGAAATACAACATCGAGGAGTTTGAGTTCAGCCAGTCGTACCTCTTCTTCTGGGATAAGGTATGGTAGCGCAGGTCGCAGGTTGTGCCAAGGTGGCCCATGCTGTTGGGTATCAGTGTTGGGACAGAACTCCCTTTAGGCTGGACAATCTTTATAATCCAGATGGAAAATAAACACGAGAGGAAACGTCTAGTGTTCTTTATATTTGTATTTAAAATGCAGGTCAAGCGAAGTGGGGCTTTCAGCTTGAGAAGAAAGTTGTCAAGATGTTAATGGCTTGGAACGATGAGAGTTCTCTCTCAAACATTTTGGCTGTTTCAGCAGTTACTCATAGGAGGCTCAGGGGAAATGTGGCTGCATCTTTCTGCTGAGCTTTCAGTCATGCTGGTGACCTACTGATCTGTAAGCTGTGTGTCGGCTTCTTTTCCCTAAGGGAAATGGAGAAAATTGAGTACTTGTTTGGACCAGGTTTAATTGCGTAACCTCTGCTTCACGCTTGCTATTCCCCTGCTTTCAAGCTCTGTGATAACTCGCGCCTAACTAGTTGGTCTGTGACAGAAATAAGTTTGTAGGATGAGCCCTGGAATGCTAGAAGGAAAATGATGAGCAGAAGGTAGTTTCATCTAGTTAGGATTTGGGAAGAATGGAATGCTCAGGAATGAATCAATGCGTAATGTCACACTTAAGATATCGGAGTTTTTTTTGTCTGTCTATTCCAGGTTGAACGTTGTTACTACTTTTTAAATGCCTTTGTGGAAACTGCTCAGAAAAAGGAGCCTGTGGAAGGTCGACTGACACAGTTCCTGCTCGCCAACCCCACGAACGATGGCGGGCAGTGGGATATGTTGGTTAACATCATTGGTAAGAGAACTGCTCGCTGGGAGGCCTTCCTGAAATTGCATGCTGGTTTGGGAGAAGAGGAATGAAACGGAAACAGATGAATTTGAGACTGCCATAGCTTAGCCCTTAACCAGCAGCTACACAGCATGCAGCTGCTGTGTCACCTCTCCCCATCCGGTGGGATGGGGAGGAGGAGCAGGAAAGGAGAGGGGAAGCTTGTGGGTTGAGATAAAAACAATTCCAATAACATGATATAAGAACATGATGATGATGATGATGATAATAATAATAATAATACATATGAAAGAATATGTTAAAATACAACCACACACCACCCGATGATGAACTCATCCCAGGCAGTGAGCTCAGATCACAGTGAGTGTAGGAATTGCAGAGCACAGAGCACTGAATGTGGGACCTGGATTGCCTGCCGACCTCCTCCTGGCCAAATTCCCATTTTTATACTCAGCCTGATGTTACAGTGTGGAATATTCTGGAATATGCCTAGGCTGGATTAGCTCTCCTGGCTCTGCACCTGTACACTAGCAATACAGGAGGAACTTAAAGTTCTTGATTTATGAACAACTAACTATTACTAACTCAACAGCTCTTACTAACTGCAAAACACAGCAGCTACTTGAAGAAAATTAACTCTATCTCATCTGAAAACAGAATAGAAACTTGGAAGCTTGTTAAGGAATACGATGACATTAGCCACTATGGTTTTTAGTCAAAGACCTTTTTCATTGCAGCTTATAAATATTAGGCTTAAGTCTTGTCTGAGATTTTCTCTCTTGCATATTGCTGCTGGGAGCTCAGATCAATAGCAGTAATTGGATATTCCAGACTTGCCATTTAGCAAAAAGATTCAATCCTCTTCCACTTCGGTCATCAACTCGACAGTCTGTTTGTATATCCACATGTACAATTTTTAGGGCACGTGGTAAGGAAAAAATATTGCTAGACCAGGGCGTGTCTGCAAAGCAGAAACAAAACTGCTCAGAGTTGCAGCCTGAAGAAAAATGATATAAAGATCAGTGAAAGGGAAATGGTGCGGAATGTGGCAATGCTGGTCTTGCAAAGATCCAGATTAAGCAGGATCTTCCTTGCACTGATTAAGGAGCTGCTTATATCTGAATTACACTATCTGCTTTCATTTGTATTATGAAATAATGTGACATCTTTGTAAATCAACAAGCCAGTAATATAAGTTTAGAATCACAGGAGGAATTTGTTTCTCTGAAGCCCGGAGGTTACTTTTTTTCCTCATCCAGTTGTTATAAATATTTAATCGGGGCAGAGAAGCTTTTGGCTGTTGCTGTTACATTCAGAGCTTTGCATGGGGTGAGCTTTGATTGGTACGATAATGTAGGAAACAATTGAGCTGTTGCTGGATTTTTAGAAATGTTGAGGAGGAAAGGAGACTGGGAAGTCAGTCAGTTAACCTTAGATAAAATACATGGAATGATTCAGAAGAGGATGAGGTTTTTTTAGATGATGTTTCAGGAGCTCAGTTTTCAAGTAATCAGGGTTGTTTTTTTCTGGTCAAAAGAGCTTCTTAAAGAATGCTAGTTTGCAACTAGTGTTCTTTAACTCAAAACTAGAAGTTTTAATACTAGAAGTATTGAATTAAATGATACTGAGCCATTCCGGGATTCTGCCTTTGGGATCCCTGTGGAATGCAGATCAGAGATCAAGATTCAGTCAGAAATTAAAATGTAAACTTTGTAACCTATAACTAAGAGACTTTCCCCTATAATCTTTGCACAAACCCCAACTATATTTAGCTTTTATGTGGGTATGGTAGAAGCAGCAGCACATGCTGTGTAGAAAAGCCAACTGTTAACCCATGGTCTTATTACCCTTTAGAAAAGTATGGTGTTGTCCCCAAGAAATACTTCCCGGAGTCTCATACCACGGAGGCTACTCGGAGGATGAATGAGATCTTAAATCATAAGGTAAAACTGATTTTGATGGTACAAATAAAGGGAGAGGATAGCGAGTGCCCCTGCTCCTGAGTGTTCTTACTTTCATTATTTTAATTGATCAAAGTACTGAGTACATCTCAGCAGCTGAACTTTCTTTTGTTCAAAAAGCAGCCTAAAGCCTGATGTTATTCTTGAAACATTGAGCATGGAATTGTGTTAATGGAAGATATCTATTGCCAGGCTGCAGTAGCTTGGAAGTCCCTCACTTGCAGTAGCAATTGTTCCTAATCCTCAGACTTCCAAAACAATAATTCCTGATGAAGTCTGTTTCTGCAAAACCAGCACTTAGTGTCTAGGCAGCTTTTTTCTGCCCCCCTTAGTTGTTTCATCTACTGGTTTGCCAAGGTTTCTGGAGATTTGCTGCCAAATTAGATGGAGAATATTAAAAAAAGTGCTTTCAAAACACTGCATTTTAAAAACCAGCTTTCAGTGTAGAAGTGTGCAGCTTTGGCTGAAGGAGGTGTGAGCGTGCTCCCTGAACTGCAGAAATGAATCAACTTGGGAAGACGCTCATGCAGGGAGCTAGCTAAAAAGGGAATTAAAGGATTTTTTTTCCCAGTATGCTTTATTTTTGGTTCATATGCTTCATGCTTAGGGAAAATTGCCTGAAATACACATAAAATATGTAAAATATGTGCTGCAGTGAGCTCAGAAATAATGAATGGCATTCATGTTATTCTAGTCTTGAACAGTGCAAACCAGCTGGTCTTGTGGGAGCCCCACTCACTGCTCCTGGCCTTATAGATGGTGACAGTAATGGGAAGCATGTGCTGCTCTTCCTGCAGTTCTGCATGCAGTGGGGAAATGCTCCATTCTTTTTAGCAACCAAGAGATCAATTATGCATTAGAATTGCAAAATAAATTGTACAGTATGAAGACAGTCTGTTCTCTGTGAGTCAGAGGTGGTAAAGTGTATGGATGTTGCATCATCCATTACTGGACAGAGAAGTCAAGCCTTAAGAAAAGCAATGGCCATAAGCTTCAAATCTTGGTTCCAAAACAGTAAATGAGTTGCAGCTGTTTGTTAATTTGATTTTTTTGGTGATCTTTTAAATAATTGAATAATTTTGATTATTTTAGTTTAAAGACTCAATGTGTAGCAAAGGAATTTTCTTTTCATCTTGAAAACAACTTATGAACAGTAAAACAGGTGCTTGAAACAACCACATAGGAAGTCCTGAAAGTCAATTAGACAGCATCTTTCATACTCTTACAATAAAATTATTCTCTTTAAATAGATGAGAGAATACTGCTTGCGGCTAAGAAATATGGTGGAAACTGGAGCAATTAAAGACGAGATCTGTGCTGCAATGGACACTATGATAGAAGAGGTAAATATCCTTTTGTGACATGAATCTTCTGGAACATGAGGCTGGAATGGATGAGATTTCTTGCTTGCTTTGTTTCTGTAGCTATTGGATCAGCCAAAACAAATGCTGTGTCTACTGAACTAGGAATGTTTTGTATGGTAACATGGATGGAGGTATTCAAATGATTTTTTTTGCAGTGACTTGTTGCTCATCTCATGCTGAGTTTTCGAAGATTTCCATGTAAATATCTTGAATTTATAGATTTCGGAACTATACCTTAGAGAGACATCTGCCCCTGCCTTTAGGGAAGCATAAGATACATTTTGCATCTTGAGAGATCAAAATACACCTATCAGTTTCTTATACATAGTAGGGAAAAGGCAGGTTGAAAGTTGCACTCTGGCTTTGAAATTAAAACCTTACGCACAGATGTTGCAGAAATTCCCCACAAGAGAGCAGAAAAGAACAAGGAAAGGGAGCTCCCTGTAGTCTAGAAAAGACAAGTAGAGCACAGAGCTGAATCTGGCTGTGGGCTGGTGCTGGCGGGCTGTGGAGGAAGGAAGCACAGCGTCTGCTTCTGGCTGCATGAATCACCTCAAACTCCAGGCCAGCAGCAAGTCTGTAGTGTGTAGCAGCTGGTCCTCCATTTGGTCACGCTGGATATGAGTAACACATCACCTCTCTCATACTGTAGTCCCCAGATGTGATTCTTAACTAGCAAAAGTTTAGTTTGACTGAATGTGTGCATTTTAAACACAAGTATCTATTTCCTTTTTCTCAAACATACAGTGCAAAGTGACCCAGTGGTTTTAATGTCTGTCTTTAGACACTCCCAAAATCAAATGGTTTGGTGGTGTTAGTTTCTGTGATCCCATAAACAGTGTTGGGCAGACCCTGCCTGGAGGCGTTTCTGTGAAGCTTCAGGCAGTTCCACAGATATACAAGTATTAAAGCATTGGTTTGGGCTTGGGCTTGGGCAAGGAAATTTGTCCTTGCACTTCATGCAAAAGCCTGTAGCTTCTTTTCATCTAATTGTAAGACTGGATTAAAAAAAGAAATGGATTTTTGTTCCTCGTGTTATATTATTGAAACAAGAACTTGTATGAAATGTTTGCCTTAAGATCAGCAGTAACTCCGCTTTGAGACCACCCCAGCGTATTCCCCATCAGCACTTAGTTCCAAAGTGAACTAGCATGACTTGCATCCAGTGTGTATCCAAAAGCCCTCAGAGGGTTTTATGGCAGATATCAAAAGCTTCTGAGAGATGTTCTTTTTTAGGGCAACGACGTACAGTTCACTGCAAAATGTCTCTTTGTTTGCTTAGAGCACCTTGCCCTCTGACCAGGGGTTCTGGGACTGTCATTAAAGGCTTTTTAATGGATTGCAGCTTGTCTGCTCTGTTAGAAGGTTATGCTTAATTCTCTTAACACAGTATTTTCTCCCGCTCAGTAATAGCAGTTCGCAATTGAAGTGGATTTATTTTCCATAAACACTGTAGTTAAATGGTGCAATTGCACCTGTCTTATGTACTTAAAAAAACCCTTAGGTTTAAAATTTGAGATCACTCTTATTTCATGTGTTTATATGTATATAAGTGGTCTTGCATCTATTTCTGTGTGCAGCAAAGCAGAAGGTAGTTTTGCTCTGTGAGGGTTTATTTGCATAGCAAATCGTGGTTTGCTCGTTGGGAGGCAGCGCTTCAGCTAAAATGGAGCAGTTGGACTGGAACACATGATTAACTATTCCCTCCAGAACTGCATAAATATTCTTATCAAACCAGTGCACGGGCAGGTCAGAAGTTGAAATCAGTGCAGTGCACGTGACTGATTTTTTTTTTTGTCCTTTACTGTTCTCTGTTGTGGACTCTTCCTTATCAGGAGCATCCTTCTTTTTCTCGTTCATTTGCATTTTTGGCACAAGCTGCTATATCTTTGCTTTATCTTGGTTCTAGTTGCCACTAGAGAGATATAAGCCACCTTTTAGTTTAAATATGCCTGATAATATTTAAATATTTACTGATAGAGGAAACTTGTGAGATACCAAGACATGGCCTGTGATGGGTGCGGTGGCAAAACAATGGAGGGAGACCATTCCCAGGCTCCACCGCCTCTGTTAACTTGAGACTTCTGTCTCCATCGCTTTCCTTCCTCTACTCATCGCTCTCCTTTTAGGCATTTTTGTTGTTTTCATAGCCTCATCACCACTGGGGGTTGTCTGAAGTAACAATACACAGCAAATGCTCTTTTAAATATTTATAGTAGTTTAGGGATTTACATTTGTTCTTTAACATATTTATTGAGAAATAAATGAGTTCCACCAGTAAAAATAGTAAGCCCACACCCTGTTTCAACCCATAATTAAACTCATCGTTTGTTTACTTAAATTGCTTTGAGGAGGAGCACCTTTGTTTGTACTTTGTGCACAGCCAAATGGATGTCTGTAAAAGTCTGAGAAAAGAATGCTGTATGTGGCATATAGATTGATTTAGAACAAAGGTCTAAGTTACTCAGAAAATATAAGGAACTGGAATAGTAGACTTCGAATGAACACTGCATTTCTTCTGCCATCAGCACAAAGCGCGCGCTAGCCCAAAGCTCTTTCTCATGAGGCCTTAAGATTTATATAAATCAGCTCAAACAGCTCCAGAAAGAGTAAGTCAGCTTTGGGAAAGGTATTCTGTCTCCTCTTGAGTGAAAAGGCAGAGGAAAGTGTGAAGACTGACAGCCTGGGAAAGCTGCCACAAACCACAGGAACTGCATCCCAGCACAGACGTGTGGCTGATATTTGACTCCCATTCTCTTATTTTAAATAGCCCGTTGGTTCCTTGAGGGAAAAGACCTGTCTCATGCTCAAGATGTGGACAGAGCTGAAGCAGATGAGTGTCAGCTGAAGTAGAACAGATTCAAACCTGTTTAAATATGATTGAATTCTCTGTCCCTAGAGTACCTGTGGTAGGTCCTGCCTAATATCCCTGGAGACAGTCATCTGGTTCCACTGCCCATGAGTTCGCACATTGTATGATAAGCCCTGTGAAGAAAGCACAGGAGTGATTCTGAAGTGCTGCCTCATAGTGTGATTTATGGGGAGGCTGCTGACTTGAAATCTGGTCAACTTCTCCTGCTAAAACTCAACAGAAAGCTGTCAGCTGCAGAGGATGTTGCAGGCAGGGAGCTTGGGTTAAATTACACAACCTGCCAGCTCAGCCCCAAACCGAGGCCTTGTTAAATGTATTAAAACAAGCCAAATTACTCTAGGCTTTGGAAAAGAAGCAAAGGTCCATCTTTGAAATCTAAATGAGTGTTACAGGAAAAAGGGATAAGAACAGGGAAAATGGTGGGAGGAAATGTTTTGCTGTACATGTTAGGAAGGATGGCGTTCCTCTGCATGGGGCAAAAACCCCCTGGTGGAACAGGTAATGCTGGATGCTTGTGCCTTGCCAGAATCACTTGGATAAGTCTTTTTGCACTGGGAAGTATCTTGTTGGGGGAGCTCCAGAATTACTTATGAAATATTGGAACGAGACTGGGCAGTGTGTAGGCTTTTGCCTTTGGCTGCTGCTTTCCTAGGATAACCTGGAATTAGTGTTCAACCTCAAGCTTCTGTTTTGCATGATGGTTTGCCTCAGGAAGGCAGTGTGAGAACAGAGATTCTGTTGATTTTTCTGTGGCCTTTCCAGTTCACGTTCAGCTGTTGAAACACCCAGATTTTCAGAGCTGAATGCGAATAATTCATGTGTGTATGTTTATTCACGTTCTTCAAAGGTGGCTGTTAAGATCCCATTTCTCCAGTTGGCTCTCACATGGAGAAATCCATTCATCCATGGCATTTCTGTGGTAGGAGAGGCAGACCTGCATCTGTCAGCGAGTTCACAGCTGTTTGCTTCTCTGGGCAGGTATTCAGAATAGTGAGTACTTGCCTGGGCAGCCCTCCGGAGACCTTCTGCTGGGAGTTCCGGGATAAGGAGAAGAACTACCACAAATACGGCCCTGTGACACCACTCCAGTTCTACAATGAGCATGTGAAGCCTTACTTCAACATGGAGGACAAGGTTGGGGATGCTGAAAGGCGTTAGCTTCCTAAGTTGTTGTTTTCCATTTGCTGCTAAGCCACTTATTTTCCCACTGTTGCAAGTCTGCTGTCCACCCTGGTAACTGCACCGTGTGGGACGGGTGCTGCTCCCACGAGTCAGAGATGGCCCTGTGTTTATTCTCCCCCTGTTTATGCTCTACCCTTCAATTAGCTGTGCTCTTGCATTGCATTTTCATGATTTTGTAATGATCTCATCAGTCATAACATGCCACAAGACTGCCATCAGAGCAGGAACAACATGCAAAGCTCCTGTGCCACAGTTACGAGGCAAACTGAAACAAAATCTTAAAACCCCCTGGTATTTCAGCCCAGTGGCTCGTTTGCTAATGGGACAGCCAGCGAACTGGGGCAAAAGCGATTCACTGAGACTCAACTAGATTCACTTCTCAAAGATGCACCTTAATTTCTGACATCTTGCTTTCTGGCAGATCTGTCTGGTGAACGATCCTCGCCCTCAGAACCCCTACAGCCAGCTGTACACGGTTGAGTACCTGGGCAACATGGTTGGAGGGAGGAAGACACTCTACAACAACCAGCCTGTTGATGTCTTGAAAAAACTAGCTGCAACGTCCATTAAGGATGGCGAGGTTGGTTTGGTTTCTCTTTGTGGATTGGAATAGTGCAACTCTTGTCATGTGGAACTCAATGGGAGGTGGGCTAGATGTGACTCTTCCTTCTGTTTGTAGGCTGTTTGGTTTGGCTGTGATGTTGCAAAGCACTTCTATGGCAAGCTGGGAATCAATGACATGAATATGTAAGTAGAAAATTAAAACATTATACCATTCGGAATACTTGGCTAAGACATAAGCGTTTTGGCTGTTTAAGAAGCTAATTTGTCTGTACTTGGGATTATATACCCAAAATGACTATATTTAAGTAATTCAGCAACAGAAATGTATTTTTTCACTTGTTAGCTAAAATTTGAATCCTTTAAAGTTGCACTACAATTTATTGCATATTCTCCTTCATGTGGATTATCCAGTATCTGGTGAGAAAAATGCCGAAAAGGATCAGGCTTTTGCATTTATTCTGACACTAAAAGTAGTTGAACTTCTATGTCTGTGCACTAGCTCCTGGGAGAGTGCAGTCTGGCTCTCTGATTTACCAGTGAGAATTCTCCAGGTTGGATGGGGCCTTGGGCAGCCTGCTTTAGTGGGATGTCCCTGCCCATGGCAGAGGGGTTGGAACTACATGATCTTTAGGGTCCCTTCCAACCCTAACTATACTATGATACTATCATAATTCTCCCTGCATCGTTTCTTATACCATTTGTCGCTTTCTCACAGATATAATCATGAGCTGGTGTTTGGTGTCTCCGTCAAGAACATGAACAAAGCAGAACGATTAATCTTTGGAGAATCAATGATGACCCATGCCATGGTTCTCACCGCTGTCACTGAGAAGGTAGAGTGTCCCTCCTGAAACTCTGCTTGCAGAGATGGATTTGAATGTTCTGGCAGCGCATTTGTGTGTTCTGGACTCATTCACGGGGTATGAGCTGGTCTGCTAGAGGTCAGCACCCTGGTGCCCAAGGCCTGGGTTGTCCGTTCTCCCTATGTTCATAGGATCACAAAATGGTTTGGGTTGGAAGGGACCTTAAAGCCCATCCAGTCCCACCCCTGCCATGGGCAGGGACACCTCCCACTGGATCAGGGACTCCAAGCCCCATCCAACCTGGCCTGGAACCCCTCCAGGGATGGGGCAGCCACCACTGCTCTGGGCAACCTGGGCCAGGGCCTCCCCACCCTCACAGGAAAATCTTCCTAAGATCTCATTTCAACCTGCCCTCTTTCATCTGAGTGCTCAGAACTAGAAATATTGAACAAGGAAGAATTTTAGACAAGTTGAGGGCTTCATTCCTTCTGCCCACAAATTTTATTGGAGAAAGGGTAAAGAAAGTCAGCTTCTATTTTTTAAAACTCCAGAAAACCTGCATTAACTGATTTTTAAATAAAGATTCTGATGTATCTTGCTGAGCCAAGAAGTCTAGCAAGAATTTCCTTCCCTGTCCTGTTGCATGGGGTGGTCCAGTCTACCTTTTACAGCATGAAGCTCCTGTTAAAATGCCAGTAGGAGGCACTTTGCAACAGCATTAACCTCCTGCAACTCTCTGGCATGTGACCTCTCTGACCTGCTCATAATTAGGGAAGGAAAGTGGTGTCCAAAATAGCTCTGTGGCAGACAGTAGGCTGAAATGAATCCACAGCTAAATCTGCTTCTGGCACCATAACAAAGCATGGTAAAAAACCATGCGAAAATTTACAACTCTGGGTTATCTGCAGTGTTGATGTTTTCCATTTATTTCCAGAAGTTGTCACTATTAAAGTCTCTTTGAAGTGATCTCTTCCTGTCCAGCATGACCTTGGCTTGAGAAATAACGGCTTGTATATAAGTGGAAAAGTGTTTGAGCTAGAGTTTGAGGACCCGAGATGGGATGGCAGAGACACAGACACTTTCTGAGTTACTTTTTACAACTCAGTATAACTTTTGCTGTTGTGTTCTGTGTTCAGACGCTGGGGAGGGGCCTTTTTACAGGGGCCTGGAGTGATAGGATGAGGGGGAATGGCTTTAAACTGGAAGGGGGAAGATTTAGATTAGACATTAGGAAGAAATTATTCACAATGAGGGTGGGGAGGCCCTGGCCCAGGTTGCCCAGAGAAGCTGTGGCTGCCCCATCCCTGGAGGTGTTCCAAGGCCAGGTCAGACAGGGCTTTGAGCAACCAGATCCAGTGGGAGGTGTCCCTGCCCCTGGCGGAAGGTTGGAACTGGATGGGCTTTAAGGTCCCTTCAGACCCAAACCATTCTATGATTTAGAGGCTTTTCACCAGGTCATGTCTACTTTTTGTTTGAACATGTTATCTTTTATTAAACCTTAACTTAATCTAAAGGAGCTTTTGATAAACTGAGTTGTAAAATGTAATAGTTTGGATTTACCTGCTTTATGAAAAGGCTCTGAAGATTTAACAAAATCCTATTACAATTTTACAACATAAAAAATTGATGTGGATTAAATGCACTTTTTGTTTAACTTACTGTACATAAATGTATTTATCCCAGGTTCTGTCTGACAGCATCGAGCTGACTTGTCCTTAGTCTGGTGGCTCTGGAGTGTCTCCTTGTAAAGACTCTCCTTTGTTTTTTAAACTGAGAACAGAAGCAATGCAATAATATTCCATTGAATATTAAAAATGGATTCTTGGGGTGTTTTGCACATAAGTTTTTTGTAGGTAAAAAATATTTCAGTAGTGAATGAACAACAATTCTTTGGTTCCTTGAGAGATTTGCTGTTTCCTCACAAGAAGCTGCTCGAAGGAAGCAGCTGCTCGCTTTGCGGCCCAGTGAGCTTGTGAAGTGCTTTTATGTGTTTGGTAGACTTGACCCGGACTTCAGCTCCACCCATGCAGGCAAGAACACTGCAGGCTCCTGAGTGTAAAGGCAGCTCTAATTGATGGTTGCCAGACTGCTGGTGTATCTTTCAGAGCTCCAGCCTTGGGCTGTGTCCTTCAGCTGCGCTCTTCAGGTGCTCATACGGGCTCTTCTTAATGCTGTTCTAAGCTATCACAACTCCTTCCTTGTCCTTGTTCCTTCCCTCTGATTCCCAGTTCAAGCAAGCTGTGTGTTCTGCATCACAGAAGGTCCCTGTGCCCCGACAGGCGATAGGGAAAGCTGCTTAATTTGTCAGTTAACTCCAAACTTATATTTAGCTAAATTTTTGGTTGTCTGATTAAAACCAATATTTATAGCAGGCTCTTGTGTTGACCACATCTCAACGACATTTTATATATGCACATAGACTTTAGAAAACTGCGTTTCTCAAACCATTAGCAAGAAACCATTGTCTGAAACTTGCCAGTACCTTTAGACTCTGGGGAGTGGACTTTGTGGTTTTTGGGTGCTGGATGTAAACGCAGAAGGGTTGGCTGCTATAAACCTGTGTGGCCTTTCACTACTCAAGAGCTGTCCACATGTTTTGTCACAGGATGGGCAAGAAGATGCGTTTGAGAAATGGAGAGTGGAAAACTCCTGGGGTGAAGACCGTGGTAATAAAGGTAAAGTAACGTATAGTCATGGGAGCAGAAAGCTGAATGTAGTGTTTAGCAGTCAGAAGGGGCATGTGCTGAGTGTCCCTCACCAGGACGTGCAGGAAGCAAGCCTGCAAACAGCGGGTGGATCACTGAGTTATGGCACTGCATTCCCAGAAGATACATATTCCTTGCATAAATGTGATTTGCTTCTAAGTAAATTGACAGTAAACATTGAATGGAGAAGCAGGAAGTGTCACTAGATAAACGACACTGCGGTTGTGAGTTTATCTGTAGAGGGAATTGCGTTTTTTGGGAGATGGCCATAAGTGAAGGACACTGACATCTCTTGACAGATAGGGCATCTTTGTCCCCAAGACAGGAGGACAAAGGTGACAGAAGCCCCTGTGGAGGTAGGAACTGGAACTCTGAATATAGTGTAATAATATGGAGCGTGTACTATCTTCACAGCTCCTCCAGTCTAACCACCACACTATTGAGTGGACGCAGGGCAACAGGGCCATACTGGTAAACTTCTGCCACCAGATCAGATGGATTCAGGCTGTTTAACTTCTTAGTAATCTGGCTTATAATGGTTACCCTCTCTTCCTTGGTGCGCAGCCAAGCAACATCCTTTCCAGTCACGTTAATATAAAGACCTCATTGCAATACTTTTAAGTTTGCTTAAGTTGTTGATAACAGAACTGAGCTGAAGTCTGTGCACTATAGCTGTCTCATCTCTGGGACCTGATGCTGACTGAGGCTGATAGTACTTAAATCATCTTCCTGAGCTGTGTGGGAATCCTCAGGGTTTTGCACTTTCTCTTAAAGCACTGTTTATCAATCACTGCAAGCTGTTACTTGCTGATTTTATAAGGACATGAGGGTATGGCTGGTTCCAGCTTGTGCTGGCATGTAAATTGTCCTAGCTCCAGCACCTCTCTGTAAAACAAAATAATTAAATAGTGTTTCTGATTGTTTTTCGAAAGCTATGCAGAGTACATGACCTGCAGCATCCTTGCAGTGTTCCTCTCTGGTGTGACAAGCACTAGCAACAACAAAATCCAGCTTCGTGCACTTCAGCTCACACCAGGTTTTCTGCATGAATGTGCTTCCCTGTTAACGCCAGCTCAGCCTCTTTTCCCTTTAAAAAGGCTTTTTGAGTGCGGTAGCGGTGGATGCACCAGCCCAGGCTGGCCCGTGGGCAGACAGTGTGGACAGAATGGTGAGTCACAGCTGAGCTGTGGTTTAGGGAATTCCTTCCAGTTGCTTCCTGACTCAGCCTGGGAATGACTGGAGGGGGCTTCTCTGCCTGGCCTGGGGGGCCAGCTCTGACCTCCCTGCGGCTGATGGTGTGGGAGCCTTTCTGCTTTGCTGCCAAGGCCTGCAGTCAGCTTTTCCTAAACAGAGTGGAGGGAAATTCCATGGTTTTTGTCCGCATCCGCCCTGGCTCTGATAGATGACTATGCCGTGGCACGATAATATCACTCATGAGATGCCAAGTGACTTCCGTGTGTCTCAGTGCACAACAGGCGCTGCCCCAGTGTTTTCCGTTGTGCTCACAAGCTTTGGTATGGCTGAAATTTCCCAGGATATCAGGGGTTTCTCCTGGGAATAGCCCGCTTCCAGAAAACTATTTTAGGATGTGGTCTTATTCACCAGCTTGTGATGCCTCATACATGAACAGCTACTTCAAATGTAGGATATCCTTGGAACAGGCTTTTAATCTGTGCTCTGGCCCCTTGGTTGCAGCGGTGTCTGTTCTGAGTTAGCTGTGTGCAGTCACAACAAAGTATTCCAATCAAAACCTTCATTTATGACAAAACAATGAAATTGTGTTGATGTTCAGCCTTCATGGCTTGGTGTGACAGCAGTAAAGTATACTTGGAATGCTGGATTGAGTAAAGAATGCAAATCAATACTTAAAATGGGTAACATCAAAGCTTTCCTTGTCTCCAAACCCAAACTAATAACTATTCTAAGTGCCTTTATGTATAGTAGTGAATATAAAGTATAAAAATGCCTGGTTAGTTGTGCTTGAGCTATTAGAACACTTTGTTTTGAGGCCCTCCAGATACTTGGTTTGTGTTGTTAGATGCTCCTGCTGTTAGAGGAACACTTCCAGGAAGGAAGTGCCTTACTCTGCTTGCTTTACAATGGCTCAGTGCGGACTTTGGTCAGTGCTCCAGTAGAAATGGGTGTCTGTCAGCAGCTCTGTGCTACCTGTGTGTGTTCCTTGGCCAGGGTCCAGAGTTGGTCTTTTATTAGAGCTGGAGAAAGACCGGGCTCAGCTTCAGGATATTGGCCCTTAAGTCCCAAACCACAGTGCAGCGGGCTGGAGCCTGCTAACGCTGTACCCTGGTGAGCTGTGACTGCACAGTGCAGTCCTGTGCTGGTGTTACTGGTTGGAGCAGTGATGCTGCTCTGATGGAACTGTGATTGCAATGTCTGGAGAGCCACATGTGGTTTTATCTTTCTTCTCTTTGAGCACGTAATCCAAAATCATAAAAATAAAACCTACAGCAACTAGAAATAAGAAGTGTGGTGCCTCAGGCTTTAAGTTAGCGAGGACTGAATTAACCCAGTTGCTTAGGCTGCTTTGAGCGTCATGCTGAACTTGCTTGCCAGCTTAACTGGCTACTTGGTTTTCAGTAATAATTTATCCTCCTTAGACACAATCTCTTTTCCAAATGTGGATTCCCTTTGCAAGAACGAGTTGTTCTAGAGCATTTAGGAGGAGGTAGCTGTTCCTTTGAAATGTGATAGGACCCCAGAGTGACTTGAATAAGCCCTGTGTGCCTTGTACGCCTGTTGTGTGCATGCCATCTGTGTGAAGTCTTCTTGGTCAGTCACTGCTCTTTATCTGTGTTGTGCTGGCAGACACCACACTCTCTGGAGAGTCTTACTCACTGTCTAGATCTTGTTTTGGTTAGGGAGTTGCCTGGAAAAATGTTTTGACAGAAAATCCCATCAGAAATAGGAAGCTTTGCTATTTCAGACTACTTTTTTCAGGGAGGTGAACCCTTGGATGATTTCCTTGAGTAGGACCAAACACCCTGCTGTTGAGCTGAAGGCAGCTGGAGAGCTTATACTCAAACATCAGAAGAAGGCGCTTGACAGGGTTTCCTTCCCTTCCTCCTGCCCCACTTTGTCCTGCTCAGTGTCCAGTGCTGGCCGGTGTAGCAGGGTGAGGATTTGCAGTCTGTCCCAGCTCTCTTGCTGGGACGCTGAGTCTGTCTGGCAGTGGGGATTTTTCTTATCTGCCTTGTTGCAGAATTGGGATGCTGTGCTTGGATTGGGATGCTGGATTAGTCCAGTGCAGAGAACCAGAATCCACATTAGTGAAGAGGCAGCCAAAGATCGTGTTAAACATTGCAGCTGAGGCCCAGTTGCGTGTGAGGGATACAAGTAAGCCCCAGCTCCATTATTTCTTGGATAGGATGATGAAGGGTACTGCCTGCAACAGAACCCCAGAGACTGGATCAGAGTTGTTAAAAAAACAAGCAAACAAATGACTTATTCTTGATGTTCTTCTATATGGGGCCCCTCTGATTTTCTCAGCATAAGGTGAAGGTAACACTTGAACCCTGGACTTGCACGGTGCAGGACTGGGCATTGTGACTGTGGGGTTGGGATGAAGTTCTATGCTCACTCTCTGGAGTGGGCAGAACTGATTTCTTGTGGTAGTGCTTGTCTTGGAGAAAGGGAAGCCCTGGGAACAGCCTCGTGTTGCCTTTCCTAAATACTTAGTAATTTACATTCATATCTGTTGTAAAAGTGTCTCTTGGAATCCTGTCTGTTTTTCCTCAAGGAATGCGCACAGCTGCTGACAAACACAGCTCGTTTTTGAGGTAAAGAAGTCACTTCCCAGTCAAATATTTCCTTTCTGTTTTACTGGCACTTTATCAGCTGTTCAGGCGAGTTCAATTCTGCTTACTCTTTTGTTCTGGAGACACAGGACATTATTACCTAAATTTGAACCCAGCTTATCCCATAGGATATCTGTTTTTTTTCTAAAAGCAAGGAAGAGGGGAACACTAAATCACATTATCACATCCATTTGATAGGGGGCCATCTGCTTGTTTTGGCATGTGAAGAACTTTGTGAGACATCTCCAGCTAAAAGGCAGCTCCCTTTTGACTTCTTGAATCTCTTGTACTGCCTGTTGTGTGTAGAGTCTTCCTCAGGAAGACATTTTAAGGATTTAACTGTAGACATTTTGTCTGTTACCATATATACATCTCTCATCCCATAAGTGCACTATGACGGGCTCTGTTAATTTGCTCTCCCTGTGGAGCAGTTAGGGCACAAGCACAAGGTGGCTCGCACTAGGTCCTTTGAGAACTTCCAAGGGTTTTATTTCCAGGTGCTCAGGTCTTGGCTCTGCAGTAACTCGCAGGTTGTTTATCCTCGACTGACCTCTCCCAGCCAACAGCTTCAGTTCTATGATGCTGTGTGTTTAGGCTTTCCTCTGGGTAAGAGAAATGTGGGCCAGCTGTGCACATAGAGGAATCTGCTTTTATAATCAGGTGCTGTGTTTACAAGATGATGCCTTTCCAAGTTCTTTTCCATATTCTGGACTTAACACACAAACAGTTTAAGCAGAAGCAATAAATTAATGACCTGAGGTAAAACTCCCTTGTGTACCCTGCCGAGAAATGCAATGCTCTTCCCTTTCTCTTCTTCCCCCAGCCTGTTACCTGGGTGGATGCAGAGCTCAGGGCTGCCTTAGGCAGGCTGTGATATATCGGTATTGCTGCGTATGAAGTATTTGTCTTCTTTTAATGAAGAAATTGATAATGGCTTTCATTGTGACACTGGGCACAGGCCTTCTCAAAGAGTGACCTTACTTATTTGCATGTCCTGAAGTTCTGCTTGATGTTTGCTTCTTGTTCAGACGCTGTGATCCTAATCAGCGCTGTCAAGCTTTGAGATACAGGATGTCAGAAGCAGAGTTCATTATCCTCCCAGGGTGCAATTACTTGTTGGCTCTTGGGAGTGAGAGGTTTTTGTGTGTCCCAAGAACTCATATCCTGAAGAAAGAATAATCAAGGCAGCTCCCTTTGGCAGCGTTTCCAAAATGGCTTCTAGCTTGAATTACAATTGATAGGGTTTTTAATTTATGGGAATTATCTGATCTCTTGCTTTAGAAACAAGATGGTGTAGATAGATGCACTTATTGTCCATATTCTTTGGACATTTTCTTGTTTCATTTGATTGTGTGATGATACCGTATAGGAACATGAGGAACTTTATTACATAAAGTCTTCTCATCTGTCTACTAAATGCTTGCTTTCTCTCTGCCACACTTATTTTCAGTTTACCTTGAATAGTTTGTTTCCAATGGCAGCTTTGTGCTGAAACCTGTGATACTGTTAAGGTGACACTTCCCCCTGTTCAAAGGCTGAAGTTCTCATAAGAAATTAGCATAAATTCTCAGTAAGAATTATATTCAGGCAGAAAACTAAGATTTCATTCTGCCACAGTGTGCTTTCACTGCTTTGTTTGAGGAAAGCAGATGGTTGCCTCTTCCTGCAAGAACTAAACCAGCAAAGTTTTCCTAAGGCAAAGGTGATTTGGGTGTTCACCTGAGTAGTTTCCCTTTGCTTAATCCTGAAAACTTCTGAAGCCAGAGGCTCAGGTAGTTTTATATTCTGCTTTGATCACCTTTTTATAAGGCATTGCAATTCACTTGAATATTCTCAATGCCTGCTTTAACTGAGGAAGCATAAATGATGAATATTTTGGGTGTTGCATTTCCTAGTAGGCTTCTTCCTTGCTTTTTCAGTGCTCGTTAAGTACAGCCTGTTGGCCTTTGTGTTAATTGCTTTGATTTTTTTTATTTCCTTTGTTTTGAGAACTCCAACAGTGTCCCGTTTGTAATGCATCATTTGTAGGTGAACCCTTGTGTATGTGAGACTGTTTTGCTGTTTTGGTTATGGTTCTCTGTGCTAACGAGGTGTTTCCACTCCCAGGTTACCTGATCATGACTGACGACTGGTTTTCCGAGTACGTCTACGAGGTGGTGGTGGATAAGAAGTATGTACCAGAAGACATCTTGGCAGTGATGCAGCAGGAACCGATTGTTCTGCCAGCCTGGGACCCTATGGGGGCTTTGGCCAAGTGAACTAAAGAATAGTTGCCCTGTAATGGTCCACCAGAAGTAGATGCAATAGAGAATTCCAGTGGTCGGAAGCCATAGCCAAATGATAATGTGACCAAGCACTCGGCATGGTCCGTATTCTTGAAATGTAAGTTAAGGATTTTTGGGAAATAGCGCTTTACTGACTTGGCTGAATAAAGCCCTCAGACAGGCTACTCTGCAAAACTAAAAAGGGAAAAACTCATAATGGAAACATATTACAAGAGCTGTCAATGGCAGTTTGATTTTTACCTTAAATATTTCATAAGAATCAGCATAGTAAATCAGTAGAATTATTTTGGCCAGTGTTTTCCCTAGAAAAGCTGGCCATAAAGGACCTTTTAGAATTAACAGCTACATGACTGTTAGAACAAATATATTGAGATACTTATAAATTAACCATCCCTGATCTGACTTGCCCAAAATATTTTATATATTTACATTTTTAGTTTTGCTGACATTTTGGAGGGGACATATGAATTGAAACTGCTGAAAATGTTCTCTTCTAGCAGAATTGGGAACGGTTTCCTTGAGGTTTCCAGTTTCACTTGTTTTTATTCTTCCACTATTGAGGTAGGACTGGATAACCCCATCGAGGCTCCGTGCCGTCTGTGTGCACAGGAGCGCTATTTTTCAGTTTCATTAGCAAGAACAACTATAGGTATGTTCACAGGTGGAGTTAGTGTCATGCTCAACAGAAAACAACCAATGTTTTAATTGCTGCATTTAATTTGGATGTTCAAAAAACAAAGATGGTGCTATGAAGCTTTTGAATAAACACTTTCTAAAGTGACTGGTACCGCTCGGGTTTTGTTTTTCAATGAGCTTTATTTAACCAATGAAATGAAAAGATTTGCAAATCTAAATAAGCCAGAATGTGAACACTTCAGGAAACGGTGCTCAGTAGTCAGATGCTTCTCCCACTGAACAAGGATAAACAGAAATTTAGGATCTCATGCGCAACAGGCACTCAAAGCTTGAGCACAGTACTAACCCTTTGATTTAAATCGTGCCAGAATAGTGGGCCATGTGCATGTTCCCTGGGAGTTTTCCTGTTCTCTATGGGGTTTAGGCAAGTAAGAGGTAAGTGAAGATACAGAACCACCCAAACGCAGCTGCTGACTACTGTGGGCAGCAGATAGATGTTACTTTGGTCACATACAAGCAAAAAGAAGCATGTTTGGCGCCCTATAATTTGGTTTGACTTTTTTCCATTTGGACTACAGAGGTAGAGAGTTATTCAGTTATTATCTTGGGGTAGTTACACAATGTGTATGTATAGATATTAAAAATGCCAAGCTGAATCATGTCTGCATGTTGCCTGCTAAACTAAATCCAGATTAGGGTTTGTCTAGGAGTCATCCAAGATGATTTGACCAGCTGTGATTAACATTCCCTGGTTAGATAAGAGAATTTGGTGTGGAACAGCAGTAGGAGGAGGTTTTTGCTGTCCTTCAATGATGTGTTCTAAGAGCCTGTGTCCTTGGCAGTGCTTTCTGTGAAGGTATTGGAGATCTTATGAAGATGTCAAGAATATGTCTTGGAGTACAGTGACACTAACTTGATTCCCTTCTAGTAAATTCAGCTCATATTATCCTGGGCCTCTGTCAAAAGGCTTTCTGTGATCTCGAGACCTATGAGGACACAGGAGCAAGTGGCTACTGCTCTCAGCTGGCCTTTTCTAGTAGCAAGAATCACTAGCAATAAGATAAAGCTGCACCTTTGCAGTAGATTTTTCCTACTTCAGAAGACTCAGAGTTGAACGCTCAGATCTTTTCTGTGGCTGGGGATGGCAGATGACCTTTTTTGCTTCCTACAGCGTTGACCGGCAGAAGTGTGCATCACGTGTTGTGGAAGTTTGTGCGTACCTCTTAATTAACAGGATATTGTTGAATAGTTGATCTGTCAAATATATCGAATTATCAAGTCAAATATTTTGCCACCATATTGCTCGTGATAAATTGATCAAAAAGTCATGGGCTTCAGCTGCAGGAAGATTGAGGTTAGGAAAAGCTTTTTGGTTATAAACATAGTGAAGCACTGGAATAGGTTGGTTGAGGAGGTGCGATGCCTCTGTTGTTTGAGGTCTTTAAGAACAGGTTACAGAAGGACATGCTGGAATCGGTACTGGTAGAGCTGATCCCTTTGGCAAAGGGATGGACCAAGATGATGTTTTGAGGTCCCTCTTGGCTTTATGGGTCTGTGATGAAGTCTCAACGTTGTGCTGTGTTACTTGTTGCAGGGTGAGTAAACAGCCTTGCACTCGATGCTGAACCCTGGTGGCTCTGACACAAAGCCAAATCTCTTGGGGAGCTCTATTATGCACATTATTTTGGTTATGACTAACACTTGTGTTGTTTTGGGGTTTTTTTTTTCTTCCGAAAGGTCAGCATTTTAGTCTTCTAAAATCTTTCTGCTTATGACATTACAGCAGTTCTCCCATTTCCTTTATGCTATCAGAGGGCGACAGCAGCCAAAGAGAGTAAACTTTCTCTGGAGTTTAACATTTTTGTTGTCCATAACAACACTGATGAGAATTGAGTTTGACAAATTAAAAACCATTTCCAAGCCAGTTTTTGTTAATTTGAGTATTTAAAAGTATTGTCCAGTGTGTGCTTATCTCTGCAGCTCTTGCCCAGATATTTCCCTGTACGGCTTATACAATAGTATGTGTTTTCCCTTTCCTTCAAATAAGCAAAGAAAATCCACATGGCTAAAACACGTTATAGGAAAGGAAGCCAATCTGGCAGAAATACCTTTCCATTTATACCTAGTAGTTTTGTAAGACAGGGAAATAAATGTCAAAGTGAGAGCTCTATTTCTTTGGCTTTAAAGACAGTTACACTGTTCTGAGGTTTGTGCTAGTGACACACTCGGGACTGGCACAGTAGCAGCTAAGGTCAATTGTTTCAGTGCTGGTGCTTCCTTTAGGTCATATTCTTTGCAAATACTTAAAAAGAACTCTGGGTTGTTGAGGAACCAGCCAACCAACAGGTTTCTTTTCTAGTTTGTCAACTAAACTATGTAGTTCTTGTGGCAGTTCAAAGAGGCTTCCTCTGATAGATAGAAAATACTGACAGTGTTGGGTGGTGAGCCACTGGCACAGGTTGTCTAGGGAAGCTGGGGATGCCCCCTCTATGGAAGGGTTCTCCAGGCGGGATGGGGCTTTGAGCAGCCTGATCCAGCGGGAGGGGTCCTTGCCCATCACAGCGGGTTGGAACTGGATGATCTTTAAGGTCCCTTCCAACCCAAACCATTCTATGATTCTGTGTTCAAAGTCAACTCTTGGTTTCAATCCAAAATCAGAATATAATCACCGCTGCTAACTAAGAGCAGGAAGAAGAAGTAAGAGGATGGGTTATGTGTAGTGGCAGTTCACAGGTTTTCAGCATAAGATTTCTCCACCTGAACGCTCTCTCAAAGCAGCTGTAGTGGAAACAGCAAACCCTTTCCAAACCCCATCCAACTCCCAGATGTGGTTCCCAGCACAGCTTAGGAAATAGCAGGGAAGGACAATCAGAATTTCTTTTATTCCAAAGGCAATGGTAATAGCTTCTAAATGGAGTCTGGTTCCTAACTAAGCAAAAGATGGGAACAAATAAATATTTTAGGTTTTGTTTGTTTTGTGTTGTTTGGAAGATTGTTCCTATCCTCTTATTGGCGGTGAATCAGAGATGTGCTTGCAGAATCATTATTAATCTCTTCTTAGCACAGCTGGTACTCCTGTTAGGTAATTTGATGGATGCTTCCCATTCTTGTGCTGGCATTTGTAACTGGAATCTCCAGCTGCTTTATCTGGGGAGAACTGTGGAAACATTTGAAGTTAAGTCTTGTGTGAAGTCCATTTTTTTCTGTTTTTTTTCATACTTTCCCTAAATCATGAGGGTTTTGCCTATCAATGCATGAAATCCCGAGGGATTTCAGGGGTCTGCCTGAAATTCCGAGTCTGTTGTTTATATTGTGCCCCAAAGGCTCCAGAGTGTTTGGCAAGAGGTTAAAAAAAACCCTATGCTGCTGCAGAAGACATTAATGGAAAAAAAATTAACGGTACAAAAAGGCCAGGAAAAGTCACAAAAGGTGGTTTTGTGTTCTTAATATGCTGTTTTTCACATTACAGTTTTGTATGCCTTATGAAAATCACTAAATACTGATGTGGGTGCCACTGATGTGAGCAGATGAAAGCCATTTAACTGTGGGTTGACCGAGATGAATGGTTTGAGACGGTGTTTCAGAACTTGTTCAAAGAACCTGCTCTCAGCAGAGACTAAGAGGGAGAGAAACCTGAGACAAGGGTCATGACGCATCCAAACTTTAAAGAAACCCATATAATTATGTGAAGAGCAGAGGGACTCAAAGGGCAAGGCAAAGAGAATGTATTTCTTGTAAGAGGGTAGAACAAGTGAGTTTGGAAAACCCAGCAGTGGTGAGCTGGACATCTGGATGAAAGGGAGGCACAAATACCTCATCCCATCCGTCCTCCTACCTCCAGAGAAAGAGAGAGGCTGCTGTCCAAAGCATGGGGTTGAATCCACAGATGGATACTCGTGCATTTTAAAACATTGTACATCAAGCACCATAAAGGTTTGGCGGGTCAGGGATGACGGTACCTGTCCTCGCAGTCCCTTCAGGACAGGATGGAGCACAGGGGAAAGTTGTTGGTGATTGTAAAGGCAAGGACACAACTCTTGTGTTTTTTTTCCTGTCCGCAGCGAAGTAGAAATTAATGTGACCACAACTGTTTATTTTGGAAAGGAGAGTACGGGAGGGGAATTCAGCACGGCCAAGAGAAGGCGAGTTAGATATTGCTATTTTCACTAAAAGAACAATGAATCTGTAACACAACCGATGGCAACAAGGTTAATGTGACAAACATATTGAATATATAGACCACGGGAATTAATGGCAAAGCAAAACCTATTTTAATACAAGTCTGTAATGTTTGCAATTGCAATACCCGAGCTCTCCTTGAGATGGTGCAAATCACACACTGCTGCATCACCGAGGGACCAGGAGAGGAGAAAGGAAAGCACTAATTATATCCTTCTGCTTTTCAGTGTTCTGAGTTTTTTTTCTTTTCAATTGTTTGGAGCGAGTCTCTGGAAACTGGCAGCTGCTTACAGCAAACCCGCTGCTGCTCGAACAATTCGTTATTCTTACTTGTCCCGTGCTGCTTTTCCACCTTTTATTTTTTCCCCAAACCCGCCACCTAAACTCTGGCACTATTTTGTTAACTTCTGATTTATGACTTTTCATAAACAAATTGTAAAGTCTAGGAATGAAGAAACCCTGGGTGAAAGAAGCCTGAGGAGAAAGCATGTGCCAGAGGTGGAGTGAGGTATTTTGAGAAGGAATAGGAAGAAAGGAAATTACTTATTGAGCTTACTGAAGCAGCTAAATGCGTTTGAAAGAATTTGTGCTTAACACTTTAAAACAAAACTAAACCTTCTTTCTTTATTAAAATAAGGAAAATACTCAGGTATAGAAATTATTCTCTCCAAGCCCTTTTATTGTGGTGCTGTCCCAGTCCTTCCTATTTGTAATCCACAGACCCACCTGCAAACTCATAATTTACTGACTCCCTCAAAACTTCTGTCCTGTTTGTTGTCTCCATCCTCATCGCCATCCTGTTATTTATAGCAGTAATAACAGCCAGCAGAGCTGTCCCTTAGCAGAAAAGCTCCCCTCCTTCTATGCCTTCACCGGAGCCTGCTCTTTCGAACCGATCGGAGCAGACAAATGCAACCACCCACCTCTAGGAGGAAAACCGAGCTGCAGCCCTGGTGAAACATAAAGTTTATTTGACTAAATGACTAAAGTGACGCAAAAATTCTTAAAGAGCTCTTTGGCAGCAGATTATCTGGAAATCAGACCACGTGAGGGGGATTGGCGTACAAAAACCTCACCAAGATGCTGAGTTGCCCACAGGCTGAGTTCCCGAGACTCTGAAGTAAATGTGGGTGAAGGTTACCAGAGCTTGGATAACTCCAAGGAAAGCACTTCCAACTGATCCAAAGGACAGGTACGCTTTAATTTTCTTTTTAACACCCTGCTATTTAAGTATTCTAGGAAATTTAGACAGACTTTAGACGGCTGTCCTCAGAGCCAACTTCTGAGGCAAGCAGATGCTGGAGGTTCCTTAACTTTCACTCCTCATTGACTCCTTCAACTTTGGTTATAAAAACTGAAATACTAACGACAGTGTAAAATGTATACAGTATATTTTGTTTCATTTCAAATTGGCTTTTAAGGTCTTAGAGTAATTTCTAAAACATTGAGAAAATACACATCTAACAAAGCTTTGAGAGGGGAGATGAATTTCGGTGAAAGTTTGCTTTGATTTTTCTAACTTCTTATGCTTTTGCTTGCTTTTCTGATGTTCCATGCTCTCCTCAGTCTTGTTCAGGCATTTGTCCAGCAATTATGAACGTTGGGAGTCAAATGCCTGGAGCAGAACATGTTATGACAATCTCAAAGTTTTGGCAGCCCGCAGAATTGCATTACAAATGTAAGGTCTATATACAATTTACAAAGAAGCATTAAACTATAAGTAAAAAAATAAAGAAACAAACGCTGAAGCAAAAGAAAAAAGAATGCAAACTGTTATGTGTTTTAAAAGGGTACAGTAAGCTTTATGAACCATATTAAGTTCTATTTTGAAAGGTAAACTATTCCTGCACAGTAAATTATCTAACTCAATGGGACAGGTTTATTATAAGTAATAAATCCAGAGAGTGTGTGGTACATGTATTTACAGTCAATCATCTTTAACTGCTGAAACCAGCTGACGTGCTGGGTTAGTTTGCTAAGTCCTATGGAAGTTTAAGTAAGGAATGCAATGCAGCTGACTATATAAATAGCCAGGGAAGCATGTTTTGATATGTTCAGAAAGCCTGGGGAGAACAGGATCGTGCATCCAATGGATATGGATTGTTGGAAATGCTGTGGAATTTTTTAATATGGATTGTTAGCTACCAGGTATTTTACCATGGGAGGTTTCAGACACGTAGGCTTCATCTGCTGGTGCTTTTGGTAAGTGAATTGACCATAATTTTCTTGGAGAGTAGTTTGTAAACTCGGCATATAGCAACGGAGTGTTGTGGGTCTGCTTTCTAATTGTTATGAATTTCAAATGGTTGTATAAATTACAACTGCCCCCAAACTGGAATTTAATAAAACCCCAAACTTATTCCCACAGATGGAAATGTGCAGTGTATTTAAGCTCTTTCCTGCTTCCCTCCATGGAAATATAAACCGCTGAGTTTTCATTAGGAACAGTATTAAGAGCCTAAAGAAATGTTCGTTCTGTATCTTGGTGTCCTTTCCCACACTAACTCTTGCAGCTTGTAAAACTCGATGTTTTAACTCCTTTCCAAGCCTGTTTACTTACAGCTCAATCTGTATCCTACAGAAATCACCCGACATAATGAAGCCCATCTATGAGATAGGTGTTTTGTAAAGAACTTAGGTAGAACTTGGAGTCTGAAAAAAAGGGGCTGGGATTTGGAGATAGCCATTAACAAGTCTCCTTCAAAGAAACACCATCTAGAAACAACAGTGACCATTTCTTTACTTTCTGTACATAAAACCCTTACAAACACAAGTAGATACATGCCGGCGTGTGTGTGCAGGCAGTCTGTGGCTGGAGTCTGCAAGCAGGTCTCTTGCTTGAAACAACCTGCCCGTTAATTTGCCTGTGCAGGGTCAGCTTAAGGAGCAGGGCTCTATTTCTTTGGTGATATTTGCTGTGTTCTGACTCCTCCTTCAAATCTATATAAATAATTTGAGGAAGAATACAAAAGGAATAGCATTGCCTCTAAGCTTATCTGTTTCCTTGCACTATATTTGGACTCTCTCAAGTCAGAAAATGCATTTCCCACTCCCCCATTCTTTAAATGACTGTCAGCAACTTGGCAACATTTCCACTACAATGCCTGCCTTCTCAACAAGTTTTCAAAGGTAAAATCTCTCTTTCCTGCTGACTTTTTGACTTCAGACTAAAACACGGAGAAAATGATGACAAACATCCCAGTACAGGTTTATATTCCCCCAGCACTGTTGCTTTCAGAAGCGTTATTTTCACATCTTATCTCTATTTAGCCTTATCTGGGAATACACAAGTTAACTGGAGAGAGCTCCCAGCTTGCATCGTTCTGACTTTGATTCTCCCAGAAGGGATGCCCTCTCAACAGGACTCCTTGTTGAGTGCAGCTCTACTCTGTTTTTAGTACGAATATGAGGAAGCCTTTGGAGAACTGCAAATATTCCTATACAGGATCCATTTTGCCCCCCATAAACTGCAAGTCCATATCGCTGTGATGTGCAGAAGTACCCAAGCCAGTTCTGTTTACGATCACTGTCACTGAGATCAGCCTGGATATGTAGAGAAATAATTCACTAGACCAACTAATTCCAGTGGCTTTTGATCGGTCTTTATGAAGACGGGTTTGATTCTCCTAAACTAGAGAAGCATAGCTTAAAAAAAGCCTTATGAAATCAATTTTCAGTTGTTGACAGGTGGTCTAGAGATCAGCTTATATCTGTTTTTCACCCAGTGCCTCCGATTCTGTGGTGATCAGCAGCCCCACCAAAGCTGGGACTGTGACGTTCTTACTACATATTTAAGAGTATTGGTTTTTGAAATCTGAAATACAATCTGTCATTCTTGCTATCAGCTCACCGAATGGAAACAAGCTAGTAGAATAGAATAGTTGAGGCACTCTTTTTTAATGAAATCAGTATATGTGAACACAGACAAAACCAAAAGGCATTACTTCTTTGCATTATAAACTCTAAACATGACTCACATATGACAAACAGTAGGTAAAATTCAACATAATCTAGTGTAATCTATTTTCAAGATTTAATTGCCTGAAATGTTTATTTTCTCACAGTATGGGAGCATCTGAGATATCATCTAAGAATTTTGATTAAAGGGTTGCTCCTGGCCTGTGCAACATCAGAGGAAAAATACAAAGCCTCTACACCCCTTCAGAGCATACGTGCAGCCAAATGGGAACTCGGTAGCCCACAAAAGCACGCCAAAGGAATAATCTTTACCAGGTTCTCACAACACAGCCTTTTCCTGGGTGTGACATGCAATTTCTATCTTGTCATACAAACCTCTTGCTTGATTTTGTAGATAAAAGTGATTTCCTTGGACTCTTTTCAATTTACATGCCGTTGTCTGCATGAAGTGCGTTTTCACTGCAAGGTGTAGGATGCCCTCAAGCATTTTAACAACCATAAATGTTTTGTGGTGAAAGTGAGACTTAGGTCAAGTTAACAGAAATCATCTTCGTGGTTGATTCTATTTGCCAACATGGTAGGCTGACGTTTTGTCCCAAGAGTTCAAAGTACTTTACTTCTGTGCAAGCACTAGCACGTACGCAGCCAGGTAAGGCAGATGGAGGAGGGGGTGAGGGACAGTGGTAACCTAAGTTTTGCTACAGGAATGCAGCATTCGTTTATAAAATTAGCACATGAAAAAAGAACATAATTCAGATGAAGTGAAATATGTAGAAATTTTGCAAGTGTGGAAGTTAAAACGTATTTGATCATTTGGAGGCAATTCGTGACTTCTGTAGTTGCGCACGGTGAGGCTGAACAAGCCCTTGTTTTGAGGAATTTGGGAAGTCTGTGCTGTCCCACCTCAAATAATGTGTTCTCCACGTGTCTTAAGGCTTTAAGATTTGTCTCCCTTGAAGCATCTGATATTTGCTGTATGTCAACTGAATTGTTTTAATCTCCTAGACATATTAAAGGTCAATTTCCTCCTTGAAAAAAATACAGAACAGGAAAATAATTTTGTTTTCAAGTGCTGGGAATATTTGTTTCATTAGATGGCAGAGCATCAAAGGGAAAGGATTCCCACTGCCAGGAGAGGTCACTGAGTGCCTCGAGAAATAACCAAAGCAATGAGACATTAATGGGGCAGCTCCCTGCTCTGGACAGACCCAGGCCTCAGGGCAGCAATGCTCCTTGAGGATTGCTTTGATAGAGGCAAAGGAGGTGGGTTTGTGTATCAAAGGACATTACAGGGCTACAACATCTCCAGTGCTGGTTCAAGTTTTGCTCTGTGTGGGAGTAACCAAAAATTATAATTTAATTAATATTTGGCTTATGTGAACTGTGTTGGTAGCTTCAGCCAAGCTCAGAGAAGCACATGCCTTTAATTACCTTTCGTAGTGTTTTCAACAAGGAGCAAAGCAGGGAACACTTGTGGAGAACACGCCGCTTGCTCCAGGGAGCTTCTCTGGAGCAGAGCCAAGGGTCACTCCTCTTTAGTCACTCTTTGCGTAAGGAGGAGTGCAGTTTACAGGGCTGGCAGCTCAGCACCTTTCCCGCGCTCCCCGACAGCACAGCACTGCGGAGCCCCAAACTGCCCTTTAGAACAATCTCTGTCCAGAGCCACCAGGGAGAGAAAAGGCACGGATGCTTAGGGCCTCTCGAAGGAGCGAGGTCAGATCTGCAAAACACAGATCAAACCGAAATGAAGGCACAGCTTTCTGTTTCTCTCGAGGCTAATTACGTTGGTGATAAGAAACCAAGGGGTATTTCTGTAGAAGCAACCTTTGCAACAGCACAGATTGAAAACAGGTAATAAACTACCATTTCCTATGTCATTCACTGTCAACATTCCAGCACCTGTAACTACTGAGAGATCGGTGAATGGAGATGAAGCGGAGGCTGAGGTGGACGGAATCTTTCACTTTTAGTGTAATATTTCCCTGGATATCTTCCCTCGTGGTCCCAGTACGCTGCTCAGTCCCCAGAGCTCTAGTTTGGCAGCAGTTTGTAGTGGTTATAATTCCTTCAGATTTTTTTTTCTTTAATTATAACAAGAGGGGGTAAAAAGCACATTCTTCCACATTGCTTTTACAGCACAATGAAATCTGATTCTGTAATGGTTCTGTTTTAAGGTGCCAGCTACACCACTGCAAATGCCACTGCATGGGTGCAGAGTCCATCACCCCAGGAGGGTTCCAGGGTAGCTGAAGAGCTGTAATTATCTTTCAGAAAGGAATAGTTCAAATTCCAGTTGAAGACTCTGAAATTTTACAGCCCATTTTGCATATTTGAGGCTCAAACTACTGAAAATTCTACAAAAATATTTCAAATAATGTGATAATTCTTTCCTGTGGTCTGCAGAAGACCAGAAGGAAAGAAATCCTTAGATATAGATAAGACAACTATCCTGATTGTCACAGATCTCTGAAATCAACAATAGATTCAACAGCCTTTCAGCAGTAAAGAAAGTACCAATAAGTATCCATGTGCAGAAATGAAACCTTTTACAAACACAGTAAGGCTTTAAGACTCAGGTATGGAAAATTCAGTCTCATGAGATAATGCAGTTAAATCAACATCCTTTACTGCTTTCCCATTTATGAGTAAGAGGTATAAAGTCCACAAGGGCTCAGGTTACTTTTCCATATTCCTACCTTATATTGAACATGTTCTGCACGAGGGGAGGATTGGCTGTGGCCTTGCCTAGGATTTTTATGTCGCCACCAGTGGTGGTAGGACAAGCTCGTTTGGGACATTTGGAAGGTTTCAGACCTTTATAGTCTTACAGGTAAAATAGAAATTCCTGTCCTTTGCCATAGTGTTTTTCTCTAAAACTTGGAAGATGTTTCAGTCTTTATGGATAATTAACTAGTGGTAGCAAAGTACTGCTCTTGTAAGAATATAGCATTAATGATGCACTGCTCCCTATATGATGAAAAGAGCATTATCTGGGTAAAGACAGAATGTAAACCTGAAGGACTAGAGGTTTCTGAACGTTATAAACACCTTCAAGAGAGTTTTATCTTCAGAAAATCCTCGTGTTTGCTCTGCAGCTCAGTAACTTTCTTTCTCTTTCTGCTTGCACTGGTGAAAATTTAGGAAGAGGTTTAACAAACTGGCTTTGCACAAGGCTAAAAGCTGGGAAAAATCTGAGTTTTAATAGCTCTGGCAAATGCTATCCCCTCTCTGCTTTAGATTTTCCAACAGTTAGAAGTGAAATAATGCTTATTCTTCTGCCAGGATACAACAATGATATTTAATATAGTAAAATGGTTTAAAAAGGAAAAATATAGATGTAATTATAATAATTGAATTTGTGGTGCTATTGTGTAAACTGTGTAATGCTCTGCTAGCTATAAAGCAAGGTTAAAACCTTGGGGAATAAGGATCAGCTCCTGTTTCAAGAGTTTGTTGAGTAAAAGCAGCTGGGCATTTACTTTGCCCGAATAAATGAGCAGAAAACAAAACAGGACCCACTGAATGGCAATCCTTTTCCTGTTATTTTTGTTCTGAAGGAAAAGTTAATTGAGTTATACTTTTTTTTTTTTTTTTTTTTAAATTTTGGGATGGCTTATTTCTCCTGGATTGTGCTTCCAGCATGTGTGAAGAGGGCAGGTAAAGCCAGGGATTCTCCCAGTGCCTGTGTTTTTGCTGGCAGTGGACAGTAGCGCAGCAGTAGTGCCCACTGTGGCTGGAACCACAGTGTTAGCGGGTCCAGACAGAAGGAAAAATGCCTTTATTTCTCCAAGGAGTTAAACAGAACTCAGAGCGAGATTTGTCCATTAGCCCCATGTGTTAGTTCTTCAAAAACAATCAAATTGAAGTTTCCTTTTTTTTTTTTTTCTTGTTATTCATGTTGACTGAGCCTGAAAACGTTTGCTGGTTTAAAACCACTGAGATTTAAATACTTTTCTAAACTTTCATTTAAGTCTTCCAGGTCTGCTGCGAAACATCACAGACTCTGGCGGGGTTGTGAAGAGAAGTGGTCGTGAAATGTAATTTGTATATCCCTTGTTATCTTGTGTTTGTTTCATTAGTTCTTTTCCCTTCATAATGGGTGAATCCAGAAAGCGCCAGTAGAAGTCATAGGATAAACCTATGACAATACAAGCCACACTAATCTCTGCCCTCTGCCCTTTTTGCAAACTGGGAGTCCCACAGCCTCCCTAGGTGTGAAACCAACATTCAGAGGGAGACCATGGTACCAGAAGACAGCAGGACTGTGACTACCTGTGAGTTGTCCAACAATGCACAAAGTCCAGCAAATCTGCCTGAAAGGCTGTAAGCCAGGTACACCGGCTCCTGCTGTAGAAGAGGACGATTGCTTCCTTCCTCTGTACAAAATCATGAATAGATTATCTGCTAAATGAATCACGTTGCATGCTGTGACGGTTAATTACTTCCAAAAGTATTTTAATGACAGAATCTATCAGTTGTAACTTGAAAGTTATCAGCATCAGGAAGCCCTGTAACAGATTTTTCACTGTTTTTCATTTCTTAGATGGTGTTTGTGCCTTCTGTCTGATGGATTTAAATCTAGAAGAGGAATACTATTAGTGCTGGGAATAAAGCCACAAGGGGACTCTGTGCTGCCATCCGCCTGCAAGTGATCAGAACAGATCTCATAAAAAATGGAAAAAAAGGCAACAAGCAATGAGACTGAGCCACTGACTTCTAAGAAAGATGTTTCAGACTGTAACGAAGGAGAAGATTGCAAAGAGAATGGACTTCTGATGAGGAACCCTAAGCCTGCCCTACAGCTAGCAGAGGATGGCAACAAAGTCCACCCCAGCCAGGGAGATAAAGGGGAGGCAGCTCAGATCTCCAACGGTTATTCAGGGGTTCAGAGCTCTGTTCCCTGCAATGGAATGGGAGAGGTGGAAGACGCCCAGGGCACTGCCCCAGCGGCCACCACCACCACTACAACCACGACTTCGACCACCTGCGGAGCAGAAGGCCAGCAGCAGCTGATGGAGCTAGAAGACAGAGAGACCTGGAGTAAAAAAATTGACTTTCTCCTCTCTGTCATTGGATATGCAGTGGATCTGGGAAACGTGTGGAGATTTCCGTATATATGCTACCAAAACGGAGGAGGTTAGTGCCTAGTTGTGTATTCTCTTTCTTAACGCTAAACTTCCTTGCTTATAAACAGATGAGTTAGTGGATTATTTTAATATCATATAGAGCAAACAACCAAGGGGAAATTACTTAACTTTCCAAGCAGACTGGAAAATCTAATTACTGGGCATATTAAATGGAAGAAAAGCTATTTAGCAAGATCTAAAAGATCAGTACAATTGGAAGCTGAGAGCCAGTAGGGTGCAGAACCAGCTTCCAAGAGAAAAGGCTCAATCCCTGACCCAAGAAATATTTTAAAATCAGGTAAACCAACAGGTCAAAACCAACTCATCAGGAATGCTGGGTCTTAGACTTACTGACATATCAGCCAAAACAGGAGAGCAAATCAGCCAATCAAGGAGATCTTGGAAAGAACTTAGAATCATAGAATGGTTTGGGTCAGAAGGAACCTTAAAGATCATCCAGTTTCAAACCCTTGCCACAGGCAGGGGTACCTCCCACTGGATGAAGGTGCTCAAAGCCCCATCCAGCCTGGCCTTGAATACCTCCGGGGATGAGGCAGCTACAGCTTTCTTGGGCAGCCTGTTTCAGTACCTCACCACCCTCACTGCGAAGAAATTCTTCCTTATGTCTAGTCTAAATCTGCACCTCTCCAATTTAAAGTTATTCTGTGTCCCTTATGTAACAATGGCATTTTACTGAAGAAATTAATTAATCCTAGCCTATCTCACAATTGTATCCATTGTAGCCAGTACAGTTGTGGTGAATCCTATGTACACTTGGAAATGGGAGAAGTTTGGCCTGAATGTTGCTTCTTATTCACACTGCTGAGTAGTTACTCTTAGGAGAAATGCAATAGGAATCCTGTGTGGCGCACTAGGGCAGGGATAGGCATTCCCCCTGTGGGATAAAAGGAAGTGTTGGTTAGAGGAGTCCTACGAAGAGTTATAACCATCTGCTTGCTTTCTTGCAGGAGCATTCCTCATTCCTTACACACTCATGGCCATCTTTGGAGGGATTCCTCTTTTCTACATGGAACTTGCACTAGGACAGTACCACAGGAATGGGTGTATTTCAATCTGGAGAAAAATCTGCCCTATATTCAAAGGTAAAGAAGCGGAATGTAAAATTACTAAGAACTTTCTGAGTAACTGGAAGATTTTCCTATAAAGGTGATTTTGGCTTTATAAAGAAAGCTTTCCTAAAACTTGACATACATCTGCAGGTGTGAGTGTACTCTCATATACACATCTGATGTGCTCAAATTAATCAGACAGAGCCCATGCCTGAAAATATTAAAAAGCTAAACAACAAACGTAATTAATACAGCAAGTGCAACATTACTGCATCCAAGGCAAAATTACAACTAAGAAAGAATAAAGATCTACTACAAAGATATTAACAAAGACATGATTCCCCATCTCCAGCCTGGTCTGTCAACTGCTGTCCCACCACTGAGTCTTTTAGAGTGGAAGGACCTATTCTACACGCTCGTTTCATCCTGCTCTCAGTGTTTTAGCTCTGGTCTTGTCTTTTATATTTACTAAGAGAGCAATATGCCTATTTCTAAATTCCAGACACTTAGGAACAGATAAAAGAAAAATGCAAGCATGTTCTGTCTTGATTAAGGATGCTTCTTTGGAATCTGAGCCTGAGTGTTTCCGAAGCAAGAAATTCCAGTGTTGTAAACACTTGTGAGGTTATGCGTACCTGCAGAGCTGCCTCGGTTACTAATTATAGTTGATAAGAGAACCAATTCCTTCCTATTTTTTTTTTGGTCTAAAACTTACAGTCACTTCATGTAATTATTTCATAGAATCATGGAATGGTTTAGGTTGGAAGGGACCATAAAGCCCATCCAGTTCCACCTTCCTGCCATGGGCAGGGACACCTCCCACTGGATCAGGTTGTTCGAAACCTCGTCCAACCTGGCCTTGAACACTTCCAGAGAGGAGGCATCTGTGACTTCCCTGGGCAACCTGGGCCAGGGCTTCCCCACTCTCATTGTGAATAACTTCTTCCTAATTTGTTTTTCCTAATTCTTTCCTGCCTTACTAGGAATTGGCTTTGCCATCTGTATAATAGATCTCTACGTAGCCTCCTACTACAACACCATTATGGCTTGGGCCTTTTACTACCTCGTATCCTCCTTCACGTCGGAGCTGCCGTGGACCAGCTGCACAAATCCTTGGAACACAGGCAACTGCACCAACTACTTCAGCAAGGACAACGTCAGCTGGTCCCTACACTCCATCTCTCCCGCAGAAGAATTTTATACGTAAGTGCATGTAAGTGAGGACAGTAACACCAGACAGAATGGTGGAACATGTAGCAAGCTTTTCCCCGGAGGGGGAGCAGGGCTGCTTATTAATGGTACCCTTTTCTGAACTATTTAAGTCCGTGAATACTTGTAGGGGCATGTAAGCTTAGGGTGTATGGAAGGGTACTCAAGATCAGAGGTTCCCAGCCACTGTCAGCTGCCATCACTTATCATTTATCATTGCTGGTGTATCATTAATATCAAGCTTTTAATTAAAAATAAACTGATATGACTCTGAGGGCTACTTCTCAAGGCCTCAGGACTACTTGTAATGCTCAGACCACAGTATGGGACTGTTCAAAGCGTACTTCACATAAGTATTTGTTCAACAAACATCTATACTGTGTTTTTCTTTTCCTCTTTCAGCCGCCAAGTTCTACAGGTGCACAGGTCCAATGGGCTGGATGACCTGGGGGGCATTAGCTGGCAACTGACCATCTGTTTACTGTTAATCTTCACCATTGTATACTTCAGCATCTGGAAAGGGGTCAAAACATCTGGCAAGGTGAATGCAAAAGCAAGACAATTCAACTTGGTACAGTACAGTCTAGCAGCAGTTCTAAAGGGGTCAATTAACTTGATGGAGAATTCCCCCCCGTCTGTCTTCATGACAGGGATTAGAGGCTCATGTGTTTGGGAAGCACTTACTGTAGAATGCCTGCTACTGTTATCCAAGTGATATATAACGACAGTAAGTTACTGTTTTCTGGACAAGAACAATCCTGCCCAGAGAAAGCATGGGTGTAGACGTGCAAACTGCCTGTTTACAGACCTTCTGAGCTCACATGAGGATGTTATAAATGCAAAGGGCTATAATAAGAATAACTCATTATCAGTTGTTAACTTCCTACCCATGATAAATGCTGTCTTAACTGCTTTCCCTCACAGGTGGTGTGGGTGACTGCCACATTCCCTTACATCATACTCTTCATCCTGCTAGTGAGAGGGGCAACCTTGCCTGGGGCTTGGAGAGGTGTCCTCTACTACTTGAAACCTGACTGGCACAAACTCCTGGCCACTGAGGTAAAAAAAAATTACAAAAGGGTAGAGATTCGCTTTTTAGCCTGTATATAATTCAATGTATATTTTCAGCATAGAAGATGAGTAAACAGATGTTTTAGCATGGACTAAAAGCCTGACTTCACAGTCTAATGTTTAAACAGTCATGCTATTCTTTCTATAATTATAATTAATCCATAATAAATACTATTTTAAAGATTAAAGTACACCATCAGTTTATTACTTGAAGTAATAGTAGGGTTCTCGTACAGTGGTTGAATCAAATTAGTGATACGATTAGAAAGAAAACAAGTAACCAAACAATTTATTACCAGGAAGATGGTGAAGAGCCTAACATTGAGCAAGAAGCTGATTACTGCTACACTACAACAAAATCCTTTATCCATGATAGTCATCCTGAGCAAACTGAACTTACGAAGCCCTAAGAACTGGTTTAGCTGCAGGTTTATGGCTGTGAGAGGATCATTAAACACTCAAGCAGACCTTTCCACAGTGCAACAGTATGCACGGTTACCTGGACTTAAACAGTGTGGGTTACTAGAGTTGAAACTTCAGATCTCCAACCTGTGATGAGCTGTGGCAGGTAAACCAAAGGACAGTCCCTGTAGCCACCAACTGAAACAAGACTGCATGCAAATGCATGCGGAGAAGGAATAAATCAGGCCTACACACACCACCAAGATTTGAAAAGGAATGGGGAATGAGGACAGGACTGAGCTAACCAGCAACCCCAATTCCAGTATCTGATTCAGCTTTGAACTCTCTGGATGACAAGCTGTCCATCAGGCTCAAGGCTCCACTTGCTTCACTGCCTATGAAAGTGTCTAGTGAGGAGGGTGATGGAAAAACCCCAAAGCAATAAATACTACAAATAAAAAGATTAAAAATTCCAATGTTTGCAAGTCTGCTGCTGCCCAGCTGATATGGAGAGTTTTGAATGAAGAGGAAATGAAAACACAGCAGTTTCTGATAAAGCTGCATCTCCAATAAGCGTCCACATCTTCTGAAAAAGCAATAAAGGGCATTGATATTGTATTGGATATATCTGAAGTGAGGACAGCAGATTGCAATCTGCATGCTGGACGATGACAGAGCTCTGTCTGGATGATATGGGGTGGCCTCACGATGCAAGAGAATATTAGAAATGAGTTGTAATGAACTCCATGTTTCAATCAAAAGAGGATAAATGAATGAGGACTTTCACCTTCAGAAAGGGAACTGATATTGTACCTTAGGAACACTACTCATTAAGGCCCTGGCCACTTTTCAAGTATGACAGGCTCAAGCTTTTCATAACAAGATCATCACACTTGCATCTGTCACAGCTACAACAAAGCTGAGTTGAGTTCTAAGGACTAGAACTGCATCCGCACTGTCATGTATTTCCATTATTCCAGAAAACATCTGAGCAGCCATCATCTACTGCTTAGCTTGGAGGACACAGAGGACTATTTCATACCACACAGAGTTTGGAGGGAGATGGGCCAAGTCCACTGCAACATCATGGATAGAACACCCTCTACACATAATAAAAGTTGTGTTAGACTGATCAAAGGCAAATCACTGTCAATTAATCTAAGATGCTGTCAGAAAATAAACTGCCAATGAGTACTTAGAATCGTGTAAAGAGATCTGATAAGCACAGCATCGGCACTAAAGTGACAGTGGATGTTTACAGCTCTCACAAATCTACAATAAATATTTGTATTTCAACATGGTTTCTTAAGTGTTTGTTAGACCAGGACTAGAATGCAGCAGAGTAGTGAAACATGGGTTTGCAGGGCTATGTGATATTCTGACTATGCCAAACTCACTTGATCTGTTTAATTTTTTCTTCATCTTTGATATTTTTCAGGTTTGGGTGGATGCAGCAGCTCAGATTTTTTTCTCCCTCGGTCCAGGTTTTGGGGTCCTATTGGCCTACGCCAGCTACAACAAATTCCATAACAACTGCTACCAGTGAGTTCTTCCTTATTCCAAATGTAGAACTGAGTTAAAAATAACTGTGGGTATTTACAAAAAAAGAAACGGTGCTGGTCAAAGGCATTGAATTATCAAACCTGTGTACATACAAATCACAGAACAAAAGGCCTTAATGAAAGAACCTGTAATCTAAAACATTTCTTTTCTGTTGTGCCTACCGTAAAGAGAGAGAATCTCGACCAATTACAGCAGGGAGTCCAAAATGTAGAAACCTGTCACAACAAAATGGGCTAAATCCCTGCCAGACAATCACATTACAATTATTTAATCTCAGAAGTAGTTAGGAATTTACTTCAGAGTCTTGATCTGAAAGGTGATTTCTAGTTGTTTCCTTGTTATATTAAAATACTCTATTTGTACCTTATGAAATACAACTCTCAATTCTTTACTATTCCTGTAGTAATTCCTATTTATCTAAAAACAACAGTATTCAACCAGCATTCTATCCAGTGTCAGACTAATGTTACAGCATCTCTTTGAAGCTGAAGTAGTTGTATTGATGAGTAACTCGCTCCATCTAGTAGTAAACTATCCTTTCTAACTGATGTCGATTCCCTGATATTTAGGTTTTCTGTTGCAGAGATGCTCTGGTTACCAGTACCGTGAACTGCGCGACTAGTTTTGTGTCTGGGTTTGTCATATTCACTGTGCTGGGATACATGGCCGAGATGAGGAAGGAAGACGTATCAGAGGTTGCCAAAGATACCGGTAGGCGAACTTTTTGTATACATCTCTCAAACTGTTTCTAAGATAGATTATATTTATGTATTATTTTCTAGACTGAGAAAAGCCCAAATAAGGCAAAATATTGAGTATGTAATTCAGGATACTGACTTACTTTATGGTAAGGGCACTGTTATAAATACACAGTACAGCTAAAAGGTTGTTCCATAAAGACAGCGTATAGAAGTCATATTGCATGCAGCTTTACAGCCGTGGTGGTAACTATGCACTGTGAAATCACCTGGGGGGAGGAGTTTAACCCTTGAAGACAACGTGGTACAGGGAAAGAGTCTGCCCTCCTCGCAGCAGTACTGTGCTAACCATTATCCCTAATTCTCCATTCCAATATCAGGACCCAGCCTTCTCTTCATTACATACGCTGAGGCCATTGCTAACATGCCTGCTTCCACTTTCTTTGCCATCATCTTTTTCCTGATGTTACTCACGCTGGGATTAGACAGCACGGTGAGTAGAAAGTACCTGAGACAATGGTCCTCTTGGATATTTGGCCTTAGCCCCACAAGCATCAGAAGAAACAGAATTACAAGTATCGCACCATCACTAGAGGGTTTAAAGCAGGATCGGCATCTCTGTGTGCCTTTTGTAAGACAACACTACTATTCTAATTTTGACCTAAACAGGCCTAAATACAACTAAATGATTTGTCAGTGCCACACTGTGACGATTAGTAACAGGCCTGGAAACACAACCAAAGCACTTGATTCATAAATACTTGTGTTGAATGGAGCCTTCTAGGCTCCTTCTCTCTTTTACTTGCAAACTTACAAAGCCACTATTAAATCTGGAAGTTTTTCCCAGTAACTGGATTTAAAAGGTGTTTGTATGAAGGCCTGTTTGTACAAACTGAGAATCAGCTTCTTCTGGGGAGGCTGGACTTGGGTGTTTCCACAATCTTGGTTCTCCTCAATCACTCATCAGCATCCTGCTGCCTGTAGTATGGTACCTTCTCTTGATACAGGTGCTTCCTACAGACACATGAAGACCAAATCCCCCCCTTAAAAACTTTAGAAGGTCTGGAGAAAGACTAAACAACAGTCACACCAACTCCACAGGCAGAATAAAGCACCATTGCTCAATGCTTTATAGCTTCTTTAGGCATTGAAACACACTCCAAAGCAGGTAAAACATCTATTTTCCAGTGATTTTTTTCCATGCTTTTCAGTTTGCAGGACTAGAGGGAGTGATCACTGGAGTACTGGATGAATTCCCGCATGTCTGGAGCAAACGCAGGGAATTGTTTGTCCTTGGTCTGACCATTGTTTGCTTTTTGGGGTCATTAGCAACCCTGACATTTGTAAGTATTTTTACCCACTTTACCCATCCTCAGCTTTCCTTATAAGCAGCTTCCTACAAACGGCATCTTGGAGAGGGGAGTATTTTTTGAAGACAGTTTCAAGAAATCAGATTAAATCTCCAGCCTGTTTTCTTTATGCATTAGAAATCTCAATTTGGAATGAATGTGAACTGTATCTCTCACTAGGAAACGTGTTACAAAATGATCCTACTGCAATTCAGCAAAACTCCAATGTGCTACACATCATAAAAGCTGCAGCTGTTGCTGCAACTGCCGACTCAGTGAGCAACCTTCCACATTTTGTATGTGGTTTATTTGCTTTCACAAGCCCCATGTTTAAAAATAATATGAACTGTTATTTTAATCTTCCTAATGTTTGAAATGTATTTTGAATTTAACAAAAGAATGATCAAAAAAGTTATCTGCTAGAAAATGTTGTAATTGCCTGGTGCTGTTCCCCAGAAGTTTCTAGCAATGAATTTCCTGGATCTTCCTCATCAGCTCTGGCCAGGAACCATGATTAGTCACATCAAACAGTCCTTGTGGGGCTTGTGGGATTTAATTTTCACAATAAGCAATATTTTGAATAATGAGTGTAATGATCATAGGACAAAACCGTTGGCTTTCCTGTCATGCTGCACTTGGTCATTGGTGCACAACTTCCTTCTCACTTAAAGCATTTGCTGTAAAAGGAGACTTGCCCTCCTCCTCCATCTGATTCTTGATCTGAAATGATTTCCTGCTCAGTAACTAACTATGACTCAAGTTGGAGAAAGAGGCTGCCCTCACAGAAGGCATGTGAAAAGCCATTCTGTCAAACCCCATCAAACCTCATTTGTTCATTAAAATCCAGCAAGAACTGCCTCTAAATTTGAGTTTCGCTGTTTTTGCATGGTAGCCGGTGAAATATGTTCAGAGAATGAGCAGACCAGCAGCATGCTCTAGAATTTCACTGACAGGAGCTGCCACAAAGAAACAGAACTGACTGAATTACCCGTCCATGAATGTTCTGGTCCAGATGCAGCCAATAATAAACAGTGTTACGAGACTTTCATCCCTGCATCCTTGGTTCATTGATAATATGATCTCCTTTCCAGGGAGGTGCATATGTGGTAAAGCTGTTTGAAGAATACGCCACTGGTCCAGCTGTCTTAACTGTTGTGTTCCTGGAAGCGGTTGCTGTGGCCTGGTTCTACGGTAGGTAGACCCTGGTGATAAACAATGCCAGCTCAAGCTCTCGAACTCCCACAATGCAGCATTCGGTCTCCTTCTGCAGACAAGGTCATTGATGGCGCTGGAAAAAATTTACCAAGCCTTTTTGCAAACTCATTGATTAATAAATCTGTAAGAATTATTTTTAATTGTTCTCTGACAAAAGTACAGTGACATCTAGAAGTAACAAGAGCTGTACTTCAGAGTAATTAAAGATTTAATACAACTGTAGAATCACAGAATGGTTCATATTGGAAGGGACCAATACCAACTGGAAAAGATCATCCAGTTCCAAAACAGTATTTCATGATGGATACTGAAATTATTTGCTGTGCATCCAAAATGCTGTGCATCCACTTACGAAAAACTCCTATCTGCTCTCACCTCTCTCATTTGTTTCCATAGGCATCACCCAGTTTTGCAATGATGTGAAAGAAATGCTGGGCTTCACCCCAGGCTGGTACTGGCGAGTGTGCTGGGTAGCAATCAGTCCCATCTTCCTTCTGGTGAGCTTTCCTTATAGCTTTTTCTTTCCAGAACAAGAAAATTGCCATTGAACAATGCAGCTCCTGAGACTCCTAAAAGCTTAATTACAGAATATCCTTGTGAAGCTCTTGAGTAACAACTTTTGTGAAACCAAAAAGGCTCAATTAATGAAAAATCCAATCCAATGCTGCAAGGTCTCGTTAGTAAATTACTATTTTAAGGATTTGTGTAGATGAGCTAGGTAAACAAGCCTGGGATCTGAATAACTCCCTTGTGAACAAAGTTGCTTTGTTTTGTTGCTTTGTATTTACCTCAGCAAAATGAAGCAATAAAAGATGATGAAAAAACTGTGGGGGAGGAAAGCCAAGATGAGTAAACAGACTGTCTCAGCTGACTGACAGCTTTGGAGTATCCCACTTAAAACTTACAGCAGTTAATTGCAACCTTTATAAATCTGTAATTCAGAATTGGAAATACTGTCCCCATGTTTGACTTGGCAGTATTATTGATAGCACTTTAACATAAAGTGTTCATTTCCTGATCCAAAATTAGTTCACGCTCTCTTTTATTGTTACTGGGCTCAGTGGGAGCAGAGCAGGTCAAGATGAGTTTATGAAGCACAGAACATCGATTTCAGACCTATGGAGTGAATTCAAACACTGGTAATGATCAATGCGCAATGAACAGATTTTATTACCCCTAGAAAAAGAAAAAGGTGGAAGCTATAAATAAGGGTGACACTAAAAATAAATGTTTATACTACCATCCTCTTTGTGATCCTAAACGAGTAAAGTAAACAGAGAGGAACACAGCTCTGGTGATGTGATTGCCGGGCAGAGCTATTTGTATTCTCTGTGGAAACAAAACTAAACTAACAGAAGCCCAGAAGGTAGTATGTTATTTCTGTATGGAAATTATGCTGGTAATTCTGACCTGATGATACTCTGGGAAAAACAGAGACCCTACCAAAGACAGTCACAAATATTATTCCTGTAGTATTCGACTAAAAATATTTGTTGTTTCACCAGGAATTTCTCACTCATCTACGATATGCACAGGAAAATGATCCAATAGCATTAATTGAGATGTCACCAGAATCCTCTATCCAAATTATCAATATTTTTAAAAGCTATTGAAGATCAAAGTGCTATGGAAAAATAACACAGAAATGACTAAATTTGTAGAAAATAGGTAACGGTGGAAAGAGAATCTGTACAGCTTATCACAGAGAAAACCAAAAGCTGAGTGTTATGCTGGGACACAGAGCTCCCTAAAGTCAGCATGTGCCACCAAAATACACGTATTCATGCTTTGCTATCTCTTTTTTCAGTTTGTCACTTGCAGCTTTCTGTCCAATCCTCCTGAGCTACGGCTTTTTGGTTACAATTATCCCTACTGGACCACAGTAGTGGGTTATTGCATAGGAACCTCTTCTATCATCTGTATTCCCATCTACATGGTTTACCGGTTGATCATCACTTCAGGAACACTTAAAGAGGTATCCATCATGCTCTACTGCTTCTATCTGACTGTTAGGAAGGTGGTGGCTTCTATTAATATTCCGTGTAGATTCTTCTAGGCTCTGAAGACCTGAGACTTGAGGATTACTACTGTTCTGTTACTCATCAGCCCATAGTTAATTGTCTTCTGCCCATTCTGAGGGACTCATGAATCTCCCCAGTTCTTACTGAGGCCACTGGCATATTCATATCAAATATTAAATCAAGTATCTTTCTTTTTTAAGCTCTGGTGAACTGGAGGCTTCTCCTAGAAATCACATATGCCACAGTATCACGTGAATGAGGCAGGGAAAGACTGGTTCCCTTGGGGCTGTCTGCAAGAACCAGTTTCTGTTTCTCTCCCACACTCAGTAAGATTTTTCTGCCGTAAATCTGTCGCAGCCTCTGATGACATTTTGGGGTTTCTTTTTAAGTTCATGTAAATACTAGTCCAGAAAGGACACATTTAGTTGGCACAGGGCATCTGAGTAAACTGCAAAGGCCTAAACATTAATAAGACATCTGTCAAGCTTTGATTAAAATGATAAGTTACAAATAATTAAAAAATAACACTGTGCACTTCTCTAGTGCCTTAGTGCTGAGAAAACAGAAGCCTGAAACATCCTTGTATAGTTCAATACATATAAATCAAACCAGACTCATTTAATTATAAATCTCTTTCCAAATGTCTGTTACATTTTATATTATCTCTAAAATGAGTCGATTTCTAATAGTGATTTCCTTCCAACAGCGTATTCTGAAAAGCATTACTCCGGAAACAGCGACAGAAATTCCTTTTGGAGACATCCGCATGAATGCAGTATAAGCTAACCTGTTTTCTGGGAGGAGAGAGGGGGAGCATAACGTAACTTTTCCCATACTCTCCTCCCCCAAAGAGGTAACTTTCCAGTTGAGACAACAAATGGAGTTTTCTATGGAGGCTGCATCACTGACAACGGGCATTTGGAAACATGATGCCTCCAGCACATTAATACAAGCAATTCAATGAAATCTACTGTGCACTTCTAACCAGACTGAACTGACTGACAACTCCTTCCTTCCGGAACCGTGAGGATGTCTGTGTGCATGAGAACACCACTGTCCCACGCGTGCGCACTGGGGCCGTTTGAAAGTGTGTGTGACTGCGTAAGCCGCTCTAGGACGAGTGTCAGCAGGTAGGATTAGGTGTAGAATCCCAAGTCTGTGGCAGTACTCCTTTAACTTCCTCAATGTGATCGTTCGTCCTGGGCAATGTCGTATTCGCTTCTAAGGTTCTAATTGTTTCAACTACATTGAAAAATATACAAATATTTCCGATAGCCATACATTATTTAATAGGTTTTATAACCTAGCAAATAAATATAGTGAATTCCTCAGTCCCTAGGTCTGTAGTGCAGTAGACGGAGGAAGAGGAACCAATCCTGAGCAGCACTATATTCTCTGCATATGTTGCACACACATTTTCCTTCCCTCTATTTTGTAGATGATAGAAGTTTCTACTAATTGTTTCTTGCATAACAAATACAAAAGCAGCTGTGGAAATGTTGAAAGCCTCACATGCCCTGAGACCCAAATCAACCTTCAAACACTCCTCACAGTTTACTTGACAAGTACCTCAGTTCCCAGCACTTACTACACTGTTTTCATAACTAAGCTACATATTAACAAACCCTTTGTCCAGACAGACCTAACGCTCACACCCAAAGAAACTGCAGACCAACAAGGCATTGTTTTGAGTGCTGATGCCAAAAAATTAAATCTTAAAGATCTGCTTCTCTGCTTTGTTCTGGTGGGGGTTTTAAATTGTTCTTTGTTTGTTTGAACTTGATTTCACACCTAAAATTTACTGGAGCCTGTGGCTTTTTCTGTTCTTTCCTAGTACAGAACCAATGTTTAGACTTATTCTTTTGTCTGGCTGACAAAAGTACACTTAAACTATACAAACCTACTTAGAAGATTTACTAGCTCATATTCTAATTGTGAGAACATTTGGTTTTCATCCTGAAGAAGAAAAAGAGGAGGATTTTTTTTTTTAACAGGAAGCTAAATAGAGTTCAGCAGGATTGATACTCATCAGAACTATTTATACTAGAAGTTGAGGCACAGATATGCAAATTATACATACTAACCTCTTTATATTACATGCACACGTGTGCTTTCCAAGGAGAGGCCTTCAGACTGACTATGATTGCCCAGGCAGCTGGAGGCCAATAGTTCTGCTGCAGTTATGTGGAAGTTTAGA